>NW_023416286.1:68845812-71758312 GCF_014176215.1 Rousettus aegyptiacus
TCACATTTTACGTCTTTTACATTGACACCAATTTTAAATTTCTTAACCCCTCCTTTATACATTATCCTTATGTCTCCGTGTCATGCTCAAAGGAGATATCAGAATAATGTATCTGCAGAATTACGTTCAAAAACCATTGAGTAATACTGGTTTAAACAGGAATTCATTTTCTCAACAAACAGGCACAAAGCTGTAGAGAAGAGACTAGTGTGTCAGCTATACGAAGGAAGCATTAGCCCATTTTTTTTTTTTTCTATCAACCCTGAGCTATGTGGTTTCTACTGGAGCATCAACCTACATTTGATATTCAGACAGATGCAAGGAAGAAGGAAGGAAAAGATAAAGACTTTGCTCTCCCCTTAAAAAAAATAAATAAATACACATACACACACACATATATGTGAGCATATGTATGTATATTTGCATATGTGCATGTGTGTGTGTATGTATATGCTTATCTCTATATATATAAAATCTCCATAATTACCACACAACATAAATTGAAATCTTTTTCCCTGATACATGATCCTCTGGCCACAGATATGAGGAAGGTTGAGATAAGATGTAGCACATTATATTTTATACTGGATTATATTTTTAATGTAATTCGGAACACTATAGACATAATATAGTTTCTACTTATTTTTATTTTATGTATTTTTTATGTTTTTATATCAAGTTTACATTCTTTTAAAATAATTGAAACATTTACTGCTGCTTTTGTTACTGAAAGATGTCAAGTTTCACAATAATCATATAATCCTTAAAATTTTAAAGCACTGAAGTGAGCTATTTTCTAGTATGTTTTTTGAAGTTACTAGATTTTTTATCACAATTGGTTTATTTAAATTTTTTATTTCTGTTTACTTCTATTTGAATTATTTCTATTTTTCTAGAAAATCCAATATAGCAATGAAATATTCACACTTCTTAAAAGAGAGTTTGTTAACCTATCGTCTATCATTTTATTTTCATATCTGGATTTATTCCCTGTCTAAATTCTGATTTTGGTATTTGTGTTTCTTTTTCCATAATTTGACTAAGAAGTACTGTATCAAGCTTGTTATTCTTCCAAAAACCAAATCTGGATTTTTATCAGATGGCTGCTTTTCTCTTTTTAAAATAATGTCTATGCTGTTATATTATCTTTATTGATTAGTATTTACCATGTTATTTTTGAAAATTAGAGGTGAATGTTTTATTAGTTATTTAAAATGTTATTTGTTTATTAATGCAGGTGTTTAAAATAATGCAGGTTTTTTTCATAAATCTGTTGCATTACAAATTGTCTGAAAAATTTTACTGTGTATAATTTTTGAGGCATGAACATTGTACAGTAAATTACCTTGTCTTCAAGGAAACCACATATAATGTAAATTCAGGTTTATTGTCTGCAAACTACTTAGATGGACCCATTTTGCAACCACTATAAGATATATAAGTATTATTAATTTATATTTATACTCATTTTTTACACATGCAAACAGTTCTCAAATGGTATTTATGTGAAAATGTACACTTGAGAGGTAAAGATAGCAAAATCCTATTCAAGTATGTTAATGGTACATAGTAATACTAAGAAAGTAAATTAAACCTAAATTATTTTACAATTTAAGACAACTATTTTCTCTATGCAGTATACAGCCTTTTGTACTAAAAATAAAACATGTTAGCCTTTTTTTAGATTTAACGACCTATAGGTAGTTTAGTTCTTAGCCGGTGGAACTGAACAGTTTGTCTACCAATGCAGTCTTTCCTCAAATCTATGCTTTTTAAACTCAGACTTGCTTAGTCACTTGGTCACTTTTTATCACTTTTTAAAAGCACAGGCAACTTTCCAAGATATTTTATGAAAATGGCTTTATTTTTTTCTTAAGAGAAAGGTCATACTGAGTTCATTTACAACAATAGAAGTATTCATAAAAATAAAAGGTTACATATCACACCTGAGCATGAGTGGTCAGAATTTATTGAAGAATTATTCGTGTGCCCTTCAGACTTTATCCTTTTTAATCCTTCAGCTTTTATAATCCCTCTTCAGCAGAATCATTAATATTTTGTTTTAGTTTAGCAAGTGGGAATTTTAAATGAGCCGTGATGGAAGTAGCTGGCCAAAAGCCCACCCCCTTTAGTCTAGCCACATCGCCCTTTTTTGCATATCAATGGCCCCATTTCTCATGTCCCCCTGCCTTATGCAGAGCTGATCCAACACAAAGCTTCTTTTGAATTAAAAGAAGAGGAACACAGGGGTCAGTTTATCAGACCTGGAAGGAGAGAAGAAATGAGCTCAATAAGCAGTGAAGCAATCTGGAATACAATCAAGGACAAGAGCAAAATCAGAGTTATACATTTTCATCGCTTCATATTCTCTTTCGTTTTTAATAGACAAAAAGTAGCTTTTCCAATTTTAAATTTTGGATTTATTTTCATTTGTTTTTAACAACTTAAAATGACTGAATACAGGTAAAAAATGAAATATTTATCCATAAATAACTTCTTAGGTAATATTCAGATAATAGGAAAAGAAACAATTCCTCAATATATTGATATGGGTAAAATACATCCAAGAAAAAGAGTATTCTTGTTGCATTATTTTAAAGCAGTATTGCTTAGTAGATACATAATATGAGATGCATATGTCATTAACATTTTTCAAGGATCCACATTAAAAATAATTTAATGAAGCATTCGAAGTTAGATTTATTACTATACTTTTTAACCACAAATATCCAACATATTGTCTTAAAGGTAATCAATATAAAATTATTCATGGAATATACTACATTTTTATTTTTTCGTGTTAAGACTTCAAAATTGATTATGTCTTTTATACGTGATGGCATATTTCAATTTGGAGTAGCCATACTTATGTTAATGAAAGAAAGTCTAAATGTAAAGAAAACTTTTGTAAGAGTTTATTTCAGCAACTAACTGAGGGTATGCCTGGAAACAGGGGATTGAGAAAATGCTCTGGAGAATGGCAGTTTAGCAGTTTTTTGTTTTTTGTTTTTTTAAATAGAATTAGAATCAAAGGAAAAAACAATTGGAAGGTTACATGAAATTCACAGTGGTAGATTAAGGAGGTGAGAGAAAGCAAAGAGGGGAAATCGCTAGGACTGGATAAAAAGTAAAATGTAGATACACACTTCTTTTATAATGGTAGGTACCAGATAATTAACATTTAATACTTAAAGTAAATAGAGATGGTATGTAGGCAACAGGATAGCAATGAGAAGTTTTATGGGCATTGTGCCTTGGTGCCTGTGGGCTCAGGAAAATATAGTTACTGACCTTCCAGGGGTATGTTACCCTAGATGTATAAGAACAATGGATAGGTCTCCTTTAAGGTGAAAATTAACCTTTTATTACTAAGGAAACTATAAGCCCAGGACATGACTACCCACTATGACCAGCCCACTTAGGAATTTGTGATCAGATATATTGTGTGATTACTTTCCTGTCATTGAGCTTATGAGAGCCACCGTATAGTCCCCTGAGTTTATCCAGTCTGCTATGTAATCCCTTTTTAATTTATACTTCATATTCTCCATAATAATATGCAGTAGGGGGCTCCTGCATTGGAGAGTACAGGTCTAGAAAAAGACTATTTCAGTTATGACTAACAATAATCTTTTGAATGTTCTTTTGGATAATCATTCATGAGTTCAAACATTTAGTATATAGCCATTGGCTGCTATCTTCGTCATAAAATATGCATGACCAAAATAATGTTGAGCATTGACCACTTAGATTATGTGACGGCATCTTTATTTCCTTTTATTCCTTTTATTTCCTTTTATTCCTTTTATTTCCATTTATTCCTTTTATTATTTGTTACATTTTAACGGAAACAAAACACAAAAGCATTGTAGTAACATTGGTGGTATTTATTTCTACTTTTATGTCTCAGCTTGGTTGTAGGAAGGACGAAATTTATTTGGGAAATAAATTTTCTAAAGATGTTTGAAGATCTAGTTAATTCCATTGCAAGTCCTAGAACTTATACAGATTACTTAAATCTCTGATCTTCAGAAAAACTGATTTGTAATCAATATAAAGTCATATTAATAAAAATAATTTCAAAGGTAATCTATTTTTAGTAAGCAGAATCCCCCATTCCCCAAGATAACATGTTCTGATCCCTGGAAACTGTGAATATGACAAGTCATTCCCATGATCATATTTTGTTATATAGCACAGCTGGCCTTAAGAAAGGGAGATTACTTGATAGATTTGACCTAAAAGCAGTGACTTTTTTTTTTTCCCTGGCACTCACAAGAAAATTCTGAAAGACTCAAAGCAGGATAAGGATTCGATGTACTTTTGTTGCTTTGAAGATGGAAGTGGTTACTTGAGTAGGGATGCAGGTGGTCTTGATATGTTAAACTGATAGCTGTCAGAAAAAAAGGGGAAGTAGATCCTTCTTCTACAAGGAACTATACTCTGTCAACAGTCTGCATGACCTTGAAAATAAACCCTTCTCCAAAACCTCTTGACACTAGCCCACTGCACTAATATCTTGATTTTGCTCTGATGAGACCCTGAGCAGGTAAGCTAGTGAGCCATGCCAGACTTCTGTCTTATAGAACTCTGAGACAATAAATTGGGTATTGTTTTAAGCCACTAAATTTGTGGTAATTTGTTATGGCACCAATAGAAAACTAATATACTATGGGAGATTATCTTGTAAACTATAAAATATTTTACAATTTTTAGGCATTATAAGTGGAACACAGAATACATTAGATTCTCTTTTTAAACTCTTTGCAGATAAATTAGGTTTGTATGTTCTGTGACCAAATACAGCGTTTCTAAATACTTTCATAAATATTTCAATTTATCATTCTTGAAAGCATGGAGTATTTAAGAGAATTAGTAAGCAAATGCAAATTCATTATCATCCCTGAATAACCAAAATATCCCGTTCTTATTAATGGAACATATAGAATGACATTGAAAAAATATGTAATTTTGTTTTTTGTCCTCTATACCATAGAATGGAGCAAAGTAAATCTCTTAAGTAATGTCAGATAATGATGTGAAAGATACCGGTAACGAAATTATGAAAACAATATTGAAAAAGGAGAGAATGTGTTTCTATAAAAGACTATTTTATAGTACTTTTAATATGAATTTAAATATTTCATTAATAAATCTATAGCAAACATAATAATCATTCTGGTATTCAATACTGGTTTATGAATTTTAATGCTCTTTAGTGAAATTTAATCTCGATTGAGATGAAAATGCTTTATCTGCTTCAATATAGTGCATCTTAATATACAAATTTAGGACAATTCTATTACAGGAAGTATATTTAAATGATAATTTTTCATGTGAATATAATCACACGTATCTTAAATAGCAGTGTCAAGTCGAGTCATCTGAGATAGAAAAATCAATGTAAAATTAGAAGTACAAGAAATTATTAAGGAATCATATGAGAAGGATAAAGGCAAAAGGAGCAGGGCAAGAAAAGGGAGAGCCTTCATACAGTAATTCATCTCTGAACTGTGAAGAAAGAGGGGAAATAAGAATGGTAGCCAGTGCCCTGGGTTATAGTACAGTTCTACAAATGCTTCGTTCCATCCAAGCAAAAGTTTTCCATTTGAGAAATTTTACCATGTGTGTTTCTGGACTCTGAAATCTGTTCCCTTAGTGAGTTCTATTTTTGTGTTATTACTGTATAGTCTTGATTAAGTACAGTTTCATTGTATATCTTGATTTCTAGTGGTATAAATCCTCCAGCCTTTTTTCCATTTTTTCTTTTTTTAAACTTACCCTACGGATTCTTGATATTTCTATTTCTAGGTGAATTTTAGAATTAACTTGTCAATTTCTTCAAAGCTCAGCTGGAATTTGATTAACATTTCATTGACAATAGAGAATAATTTGAGGAGAAATGTCATGTTTGTGCTGCTAGTTTCTCAATATAAAAACATGGAATAATTACCCACCCATTTATTTAGATATATTTAATTTTTTTCTCAGTAATATTTTGTAGTCTCTTGTATAAAGAACTTGTATATACTTTGTTAATTTTATTTCTTTTTTTTAATTAGACACTGCTTAATAGTGCACAGTAAAACCATACTCTAATAAATATCTTCCAATAAATGTTATGGAATATAAACAGAATAGAAACTTGACCTTCTGGAGAACTAGAAAACTTGAGATCTGTACTCATATGCTTTTTGTGCTTTCTGATAATAAAAATTTCCAATTAATAACCTAACCTTTGGTTCACTGTGTATTTGGTGACTGCACACTCAGAGAGAAAATTAAAGAAGTATAGCAGAATTTCAATGCTGTAATTACCTATTCGTGCTTCCCAACTTTGTGTGTGTGTGTGTGTGTGTGTGTGTGTGTGTGTGTGTGTTCATATTTATATCCCTTAGGCCACTAATTTGTGTAATTCAGTCCATAGAATTTTTTTTTCATGTGTACAAAGATGTTTCTGAAATTGGTCAAGGCAATTATAAAGCAAAGACATATTATAAACTAGGCTAAAACTTTACCCCCAGTCTATCTCTTTATTGAACTATGCCTAGCTAAGTCTTCCAATCAAAATCATCAATAAAAATAATTTTTTGACCTGACATGGTGGCTTTGCTTGAATTTCCCACTGCAAATGTTATACAATGCTGTATATTAGATAACTATGAGCTCAAATCTATTATTAAATTTCTATTAGAAGACTTAATTAGAACACTTAAAAGGAAATTAAATTCCTTCTCTTTTGAGCCACAAAGAAATTAAAATTCTTAATAAACATCTTCCTCAAGAGCTAATATGAATAAAGATAGTAGGCTGACTACATAAAAATCACTCAAGGTGCTTCTAAAAATACATATTTCTACCTATGTTTCTTCTTCTCATTCTGATTTAGTAGATCTGGGCAAATAAAAAATTATTTTAAAATGTCCCAGGTGATTTTTCTAAGCAGCTTGACAAGGAAACTACTCTGCATTGTTCCAGTTGTATAATATTATTATTGTTATTGCTATAGAGCATAGATCAATGCAATACAGGAATTTAAAATCTTTACAATTATTCATTCTCACTGGGTACTATTTTAACTAAATGTAGTCAGACTTCATCTTTAGCAACTGCAGCCTACACTATTTGCCAATTAAACAGATATAGCTCTTTTACCACTTTATAAATATAGATTATCTATATAATCCAAGACTTTTATGTATTACATTTTTTCAAAAGTCTGAATATTCAACAGGATTTACTAGGACCATTTTACAATCCCTTTTATTTTAACTAAAGTAAAAACATGTCTTTATATTACTATTACTTGGTATAAGATTAACAAGAAAGAAAACGATATTAAGAAAAACACTTCAAAATTTTATTTTCAACATTATCTACATAATCAATTCACATAGGTTATTCTGGAAGCACAAATAAAAGATTGAAATTATTTCAGAGAATTATTATTTCCTTAAGTTTAATTGTGGTGTTGTTACCTTTATCAGTGGGAAGAATCCAGGGGATGAGATTAACTAATATTGGGAATTGAAATTTATGTACTTCACTCACTCATTAATTGGGTTACCTGAATCAAAAATGTTTCCTCATAACATTTGGAAATTTGTGACAATTATTCAGTCCTTGGTTCTTGCTTGACTATTACTGTGCATCTAATATGCTTACATATCTAATTAACATTTTCCCTTTGACCCCTGCATTTCTCTCTCTCTCTCTCTCTCTCTCTCTCACACACACACACACACACACACTCACACACACACACACACACACACACACAATGAAATGACTGTGGATTCTTCATGTGACAACTACTCTCTTTCTTCCTGTGAACAGGATATTCTGTAGTTAATGCAGGTAACATTAATCAAAGACCATGAACATGGGTTTTCTACATTGCTAGTATTTACAATCTGCTTCATAACACAGACCTCTTTACTATACCAGACATCCTACTTCCAATGCCTTCCTATTTGTTGTAGCCTATATTTGTTGTCTAGTCTATTTGCCTGGCATCCACCTCCAGATCTGTATAGTCCTCTTAGAAAGACCTGAGAATTCATTGGGGTCCAGTTCTACAAAATGCATCAACAGTTCAAGAACTCCTAATCAGTTTTGTCCCTTTAAAAAATTCCTTCAAACTAGCCTTCTTTTAAGAGTTCAAATTCTTGTCCTGATCTATATTAAATCTTTTGTATTTTTATTTTATTCCCCTTTCATTCTTGTTAGAATTGTATGTCTTCTTTAGACTCATCACTTCCCAGTTCCTTTCATTTATACTTTCCCATCTATGCTTAACAGGTGAACTAGATTTTCACTTAAAAAACATTTATGACAGCTAATGAAATAGTCATGAACCTAGAGGCTTAATTAAAAAGGTAACTACTAGATTAAGGAACATTAATTCACTACCCTAATTTAATGTAGTGAATTCTTATCTCTCAATCATCATTGCGTATGAGGCTGCACATGTTAGTAGGAAAGTAAATACTTTAGTCCCTGTGTCCCCATGCACCTGCTTCATTATTCTAGCCCTTTAACATTAGGAAACCCATCAAACACAGGAGTAAGTAGTCAGGCTCTGGAGTCAAACAAATGGGCTCAAATGCTAGCCCTGGTACTCATTTGTTTTGTGACTTTTGCTAATTATTACCTCTCGAGCTTCAGGTTTCTCATTTATAAAATTGGCCCCAAAATTGTACATATACCACAGAAGTGTTGTGAAACAATGTATACAGTGAACACTGAATGTGTTAGAAGATTTTTGTGGTTTTTTTTTGTTTTTATTATTATTACCTGATTGGAATTAGAATTTGTTAGACATTTTTTTCTTTTACACATAATGTACTCAAGCTTAATGTTCATTTACACATAAGGTGGGATTAATGCTTATCTTAAGATTTTAATGTTCATAAAATATTTCAAATAAGGCATAAATATCCAAAATGTATAAAGAACTCATATGACTCAATAACAAAACAAACAAAACATTTGATTAAAAATGGACAGAAGATCTGGTTAGACATTTTCCAAAGAAGAGACACAGATAACCAGTATGTACATGAAAAGATGTCCAACATTATTAATTATTGGGAAAATGAAAAAAAAACACAATGAGGTCGCTTTACACCTATTAAAATGACTAATTTATCAAAAAGACAAGAAATAACAAGTGATGGCAAGGATGCGGATAAAAGAGAACTCTTCCTTATGCACTGTTGGTAGGACTGTAAATTGATCCAGCCACTATGGAAAGCAGTAGGGGAGTTCCTCAAAAAAATTAAAAGTGGAGCTACTGTATGATCCAGCAATTCCACTTCTTGATATTTATCTAAAGGAAACAAAAACACCAACTTGAAAATACATATGGACCCCCTCGTTCACTGTAGCTTTATTTACAATAGGATATGGAAACAACCTAAGTGTCCATCAATGGATAAATGAATAAAGCATTATGCTAAGCGAAATAAGTCAGACAGAGAAAGACAAATATCATGTGATCTCTCTTTTACATAGAATCTAAAAACAAAATCAGCAACAAAAATCCGAACTCACAATGGGGCACCAGAAGGAAGTCTAAGAAACAGACATTGCTTGGTTTCCCCCACACTGAGTTCATGTATGCTGAGGTGATAGATCCCTTCCTGAAGCAGGTATGGCTATCCGAATTCTTTTAGGCAGTTAATGACTGGTAAAAAGGCTTTTCTTGAGTCTTTTGTTTCTTCAAATAACCAGCTTAAAATAATCAATATCCTCAAAACAGACATATTTTGGGTGACAAACTGCTCCCCCTCACATAGTTACTGCAGATCTTATTTCTGTAACTCATCGCATGGTTGTGCATCAGAGCAATTGTAAACCAATTTAGAAAACATAAACATTAGATGTATATTTTATACTTACATCAAAATAATTCCAGATGGATTAAAAATTCTTAAGTAAAATATAAAACCATATGAGTAGTAGAAGAAAAAACTGATTTAAAATTGAGCATCATTTTTTTTATTTTAGTGAATACATTTAAAGCTTCTAGGTACTTATGTGCATATTAAAACAAGAATTATATAATTTCCACCGATACAAATTTTAGTGACTTTCTGCATTGAAAAACATACTACTCTTAATTAAACCTCTTCACTATCTTGAGACTTGATATTTGGAAGAACAAATGGAAGTATCTTTAGATCCCTTATGCAAGTGCCACTGATTCTTTTTATTTTAAACCTTCTGGAACATCATTTGTGCCTCTAGCCATGTTATTACCCCCTATAATTTTCCATTAATTTGTTTGGCATCCTTATCTTAGAAAGCTTTGGAACTTAGTTTAATGATTTTATTTTATTGCTGTGTTTACACAATAAGGCATCTTTCAAAATGTCATTAAATAAGATTAGAACAAAAAAACTCAACATTGCTCCCTTTAGACTCTAGGTAAATGAACACTAGTCAGCTTGTCATTTATAATTAGTATTACACGGTACGTCAACTTAGTGTCCTTCTGCATAAACTAATACTCTCAAGCTAGTGTATATAATCACTCTACAGTCTAATATGCATAATGAACAAGGAAAAAATAATGGTAATATTAGGGAATTAAAAACAAAAATCAAAGGTGAGCAATATTTTGTAAAGGCAAGGACATTTTAAAAACAAGAACATAATTTAAAATTCAAAGCAAGAAAACCATTCAAAATAAATAAATATTCAGGAGTGTATATAAACAGTCCTTTTAAATTTGTTGCATATGAAAAATAATACTTGGCAGATGGGCAAAAAGAAGAATGGATGGCTATCATAGTGGAAAATTTTATCATTTATCATATACCAATAAAATTACAATATTTTACATTTTTAAAGGTTTTAGCAACAAAATGAGTTACAAAAGATTGGCTAGTTGGAATCTGAATTAGACATTTGGATGAAAATATAAAATAAAGGGGAAAACGTGTTACAGGAAAGGTCTTTGTAATAGGTGTATTTTTTCCTACATTCTTTCTTACTAAAATATTTCTTTTCATAATGGCAAATTTCCACCTAAGTGACATTGAATGATTATTTTATTGTTTGTTCTAAAGTTTTTGGAAAAAATCTTTGGACTATATGAGAAGTGAAACGTATGGAAGTATTTCTCCTTTGTTTAATCACCGTAGGTGCACTGTATTTACCTCTGATTTTCCAAACTATTGCTTTTCCTTTCTTTCCATCTCTTTTCACACATAGAAACAATGTGCATTTGAGCAATTTGTAAGACCTTTGTCTCTCTAGTGAGAAATTAAACTGTCTACTAAAGAAACAAAAATACTGGCATAAAAATAACATCTCACTGCTTCATATCCAAAGTGAATATAAAGTAGAAGTCTTTGGTTATTCAGGTGCCGGAATCAAATTGAATATAAGAAAAGTGTACGCATTTTAATGGACTTGTGAATTTTATTCGTTATGATTAATCTTTGTGACTACTTTTACCCATTATGTAAATTATGTAAGAAAAAACACTTGCTCTTATAACATAAAAAGAGAAACAGAGCAAATCGGGAAAAATATATATTTTGAAGACAAAGGGATTTGTGTTTGATTATGACTGTCATCACTTGTGAAGTGACCTGGGAAAGTTATTTAACCTCTTTGAATTTTAGTTTTCTCATCCATGAAAGAAGGCTACTTATAATATCTACATTTCGGGGCTATTGTGATAGTTAAATGTGTTGAGTAGATCAGAAAATTTTTTGGCAGAATGCCTGATAGATTTGATACCAAATGCTACTTAACATGATTACTATTTATAACATTGTTTTTGCATATGCAGTGAAAAAATATTAATTCTAATTATTTATTTTCACATTTCCTTATATATGCCATCCCCCCATATCCAAGTCATCCATGTTGCAAAGTGGTCAATTATAACAGAAAAAAATATTTGAAAACAGTCAATATCATATGTCCTGTTTTGTTTTTTTTTAATTCAAAACTATCTCTTGAAGTCTTTAACAGAAAACAATTAAAATCCCAAGCCTTTTAATTTACATAGGTGGAATTTTTTTTTCAGTTAGTCGATGGGAAGAGGAGGATCCTCTTGAGAATCAGAAAAGAAGTATGGCATGATCTTAAGGCTAGAATATTTAATAATACACTTAGGGTAATTAATATGCTATTTAACAGGTATTCTGTTTTGCTTTCTTTGAAGCACATGGCAAGTTTGCACTTCCTATTTCCATGTAGGTTTGTGGGACCTTGTGGCAGATTCTGGACAATGAACTGGATGTGCAAGTAATATATATCACTTTGAGGCCAGCATCTCTAAATAATTAATACCAAGGAGAGAGCTACCCATGGTTCTTCTTTTTTTTTTTTTCTTATCTCCCAGGACAGTTGGTCATGATCCAGATAAAGACTGATCTGCTTTTTTTTTTGTTACAGAGTACAAGTGGCACAGAGCAAAGCCTTAACAGACCCACAGTAGACATATATAGCCAAAACAAGAAATAAACCTTTGTGGTAAACTACTAAATTTTGTTGTTACAGAAGTAACACTTAATAAATTCCAACTAATGCAAGATTATAAAGAGAAAACAAAGCCTACAAACAAACAGGTGAAACAAAATTTTCTTTAGACTGACAGAGTTTATGATTTCGGGAGATCATAGGTCCTTGGGAAAAGGAGCAGGCATGCAGGGCAAACCGTCGAGAATTCCTGAGACAGTTCCTTTGCTCCTAGAAACCACGTGGGAGCTAAACCAAGGCGAAGCCTCACCTTTAAGTTAAAAGTGCACATCACCAGTGCAGAGCAGTTAACCTCCTTGTCTAGTGAAATCTTACCTGTGATAGTGGCCTAAATGTCTTTAGTGCATGATATAGCAGAAGTTGTGCTCTCTCATTCAGTGCCCCACGACCTGAATGAACTAATCCTCACTGATTCAGGTGGACATATCCATTATGTACTGCACTTTGTGTCACTGTCCCTCTCAAAGACAGGTGGAGTTCCTAGAAATCCAAAGGGGTAATTATAGTCAAGAAAATAAAACACTCTTTAATTGGATGAGAATGCAGCATGGTGAGAGCCACTTTGATAACAGAAATATTCATAAATGAATTTATCATTCTGCAATCAAATACATGTTGTGGCATATACGTGTTACATGTGGTAATGCACATATTACATGTGGTAATATATCTTAGATTTTTAAATTACTTTTCAATATTGTGTTGCATTTATATTCCATAACATTTACATATTTCCATAATAATACTCACTTATAATAGTTTTCATTTTAACATATAAATAATGCTTCAATAACAATTTTATGTATTTCTCTCAAATAGATTACTTAAAGTAGAAATTCTGCACCAAAAGACATGGATTACTAATTTTAACATCATTGATAAATTATTTTACAAAAAATAGCGATTTACTTACCCACAAACAACATATGATATTGTCGGCCTACACATGTTAAAATAGTAAGCAATAAATGTCTTTCAACTTTTCGGTCTTGTAATCTTAGATTATGCAACAACTTCCTTCTCAGCTATTTCTTGCATGTCAAACCACACTCATTTCTCAACTGTCTGACTAATTCATGTTTGCTTCTTTATGTTCATGATGCTTCTTTTGTCTGAAATGCTCTTTCCCTCAATTCCTGCTCTTTAAGAGACAGCTGGGACTAATGAGTCTTGTATCGTTTATACTTCTCATAAGACCTGGCACTGAAAGTTTGCTGAAGGAATTGATGAGGAGATATTTACACAAACTACCCCTAGGAAAAGAACTTGCCGCTTCTGAACAATGCAGAACCTAAGCTTAATGCTCAGCCATGGTTCAATATATCCAAGCTTAATTTGGGAGAAAAAATGAGAAAGAGAATTTGCTCTTCTTAACTGATGTGGAATATAATTAGAGTTCTTTAGGGGCCACAAAGGGAGAACCAGGCTCTGATTTGTTGATGATCTTAGAAAAAATTGCAATTATATAGCACTATCAATTGCTAAAAGTTGAATTCAACTCTATCATTTAAAAATAGGAAATACTATATATAAGGATGCATTATATTTCACAACCGAAACTATCAACTCAGAACCTAGCACTGTTCCTAGTATGAAATGAATAGTGAACACATGATTTTTGCCTGAATGTTACTGTAGTAGAAGATAATTCACTTATAGTGGCCTATGTACTGATTATGGAAAAAAGCAAATTAAGTATAGAAATCTAGTTTTGCTGCATAATAGTTGTATGATAATTATAAAAACCTGAAAATTTTCTTATGACATACTTGGTATTATAGCTATTAAAAAGTTAAAATAGTTCTGCATAATGTTAGTGTCGTGATGGAATTATAATATTGTATACATAAATACTTAACTATATTAAGCAATTTAATAATGCCTATTGAATATGTCATGAATAGTCTATTGATTAAATGTGACCATCTGTTCTACGTAAAATGTTTATCACATATTTCATTATGATTTTCCATACAAATATAAACCGATAAAAATCTGACACAGGAATTTTTTTCAGGTGATGAAGGATTTATTACTCTTTGTTGAAAATTTGAATACATAGTCTATTCTCATTTCCTGAGTTCTGCAATAACATTAATGTTTTAAATTATCATAAAAAGTTTTATTATCTGACAAGAATGACTGGAGTTGTAGAATTCTGCTTTAATATTTCTTTAATGATCTCTCAACACCTATACGAAGCAAGTGTTTTGTTATGGATATCATGTCTTGAATCTCCCAAACTGGAGTCTCACTCAAACTTACTAATAGTGTAATCTCTAAAGAGTTATTGATTCTCTGACTGTGTTTTTCACCTAGGAAATAAATAAAATTTTACATGATATCTCATATGTTAGTTATGAAATTAATCATCTGATAGTTCTTAAATATTTATTCTATATAAATTACAAAAACAATCTTTATTTTCTATACATGATTATTTGTATCAGTAATTGATGAAGCAGTTAGTATAGTACAGTGGACTAAATAGGTGTTCAATAAATGTAATTTATTTTCTGTTTCTTTAAGTCCATGTCCTTAATTTTAAATACAAATTTAGCAATATCCTGACTATGAAAACTATACACAAGTCAGTTCTTCAGTGTGTCATTAAATAAGTATACTGTTGACACAGATGTTAAAGTTCTGAAAAAATAGAAAGCAATGCTTTCTTCAAGATAGTAGCTCCCTAGATTATGTTTTATCTGTGTGATTAGCAATGGTACTGAGAACCGCAACTGCATTTATGCCATAAGTTTTTTGAATGCTTTGATTTTAAAGAGTGGAGATTGTCAAAAGACCAGTTGTGGCATATGCTTGAGCTCCTAAACTGTAAAGGGGTCAGTAGGCTTTATTGGTTTTATTTTAATATATAAGAAAACTCTCATGATACATAAGGCACTGGAAACAGACAAACTGATATCAGATAGCATTGTTATAAACCATAAGCAGGTCTGTTTATTCATTCAGTTTCAAGGTTTAGGCCTATATGCCATTGATAACAATTTGAATTTGAAAGAAAATTGCATCCATGGCTGCATCCCACCCTTCTTCATAAAAGTTCCCCTTCCTTGCTACCAGAATATGCTAATAAAAGGGAAAAAATAGAATAAACTATAAAGTTCTATGTTATAGTTACAAACCATTTTGAGATAATTTCACCCTAAATTAACGTAACAAAATCTAGAGAGATGAGATAAAATTACAAAGGACTAACCACAGAAAGTTCTGGCATCAACTGCTGTTAAAATGGGAAAATAAAATCAGAAAATATTCTGAAAGATTTGGCTAAGTTCACGTCTCAAGATCTTTCTTCTTTACTGAATGTTGAGTTTTCATGATTCTCAGCTTGGTGCTTGTTTTGTTCCTTGGCAGTATTGGCTAAAAATCTTGTGATTAGAACAATTTTAAACAAACTTGGCAGTGCTTACCAATATATCTCTGACAAAATATTCTCAGGAGAACCTGTACACAATGGTTTTTTAAAAAAAAACATCATTCATTTGCCCTGTTTCAGCCTTCACTCCCTTGCCCCCACCTCCTGTCACTGCATGGGAAATCTCTGCCTGTGTTTTTGGCAGCTTTAAATTGCTATGAAAATAGCATAATGGTTATTAATCTATCACTTAATGAAATATAACAAGAAATATGATGTCGAGAAAAAAAAATCCTAAAAATAAAGGAGATTCCTTCTTCTGTTTAGTTGCATACTTATGTAATGATTGTGGATTATATAGTTTATTATTGCCATGTCTGCATAAAAATCAAATAACAAAATTACGAAGATAATGTAAGATTCGAATGATTATTTCTTATTCATTGATATATTTCAAGATCACTCATGCGTGTGGTATGTATGTCTCTATGCTTGTATATGGATGTGTGTTTATTTGTTTAAAATCTATTAATGGCTAGCTTTTTTTTTTTAATTTGCTTGATTTTGAATATGATGTACATTTTCACAAATGATAGAATTTTGGACATTATCTTATCATTTTTAAATTTAAAATTATTTACCAAATGATGAAACTGTATGTTATAGAATTATGCATGCATTAAAGATACATTCAAATTGGAAGATAGGTCACAGAGTCTTAATGTAACTGTACGAAAAGATTATTAATGTGTTTTCAGATTTTATATTGCAACTAGTCTTTATGAAGCTTCAGCTTGTCACATTGTAGTATCAGAGAAAAATATCCACACACACTTAAAAAGACTGTCAAATTCTCCTTAGCCTCAACTACATATCTATGGGAGGCACAATTTCCTTCATATAGTTAAACTCAAAAGAGCTTATCACAACAGATTTAATGAAGAAGCATATACAAAGCTGACCTACTTAATACTTAGCAAAACATTAAAAATGCTCACAAGAATATATAACTGTACCACACTTCTCATGATTTTTATAAGATATAGTTATTTTTCATAAAAATACTTTTAGATTAAAAGAGTGAATATTTGATTTTTTAAGTTAAAATGTGTATTTTATCATTTTCTCATCTTTTATTTCTAATATGGTAAATTTTAGTAGCTATAACTCAAAAATTCTCTGGGATTATTAATAATTTTAAGGATATTAAAGGATCCTGTGACTAAAAACTTTGAGAACTATTGGCCTAGATATTTTACTTCTATAGTAGTATGGGGAATAATTATTAGGAATTTGTAGAGTAAGAAAAGAATATGCTCAAAGAGGATAGGTTGAATAAAAAAACAAGGGAAATTTTAGTTGGATACCAAATGATTATTAAATGTCATACAATAGTTCAATACACATTTTTTCATGAAATAATTAATGAAATTATCCTTCATTTGTCTAGATGATGAAACAGAAAAAGAAAGTTTGAAAATCAATGAATATACTGAGCTTTGACATAGAAATTATTGACTCCCCAAAATTATTTTGTTACCTTTGGTAAGACTGTCACTAATTCATATTTTACTGACATTTTAATAATTTTAAACCCTTGATAATTTTTTATAATTTGAAAGTATTTCACAGGTAAATGATTAGGTTTAATATATGAAGCACATACTGAAACTATCATAAAACAGGATTATTTAAATTAGTAAGTATAATGACCTGAAATATTAAAATTATTTTTTTAATATTTCAGGTCATTAATAATGAGGTATGAAAATATATCCAATTCCTTATTTCCAAGTAGGGCTATATATCTAGTTTTATTGACTATATATTGACTTATTAACCACTAAGGTAATTGTTCAATTGATGATATTTATTTCAAACTAAGATAACTAATATACATTTCCTATAAGCCTATATTTAATTTTTACTCTTTGGTATTCTTGTAGTCCCTTTTTGTCCTATATTTTGCAACTATAATATTTCTTCTCTGAAATTCCTTTTACTATTATTTTCCTGCTCAATTTCATCATTTTATATTTCCAGTTTGGGAGGGAAGATAACTTTTCTTTTGAGTTCACATAGCAAATTAAAGTCTGATATAGAGAAAAATCACAGAACACCAAGATATCTTGGTCCTCAGGCAAAATAGTGACTAAGTGGGACATAAGATAGATACTTAGTATTTGGTAATCAAAATGGCAAACTGCACCAATCTCTTAGCATTCAACCATGTTAGTGCCTCTTCCTATAGGTATATCATACCATCATTTAGATTAAGCCATTTGACATATTAGCTAAATAAATGTGAGTGAAGTGACCTAGGAAAAAACTTTCACAACCATTTCCTGGTTCTTCATCTTTTCTTTTCCTTGCTTCTGCAATCCCGGAGTTATATTTGTATGGAACTTCTGGTGTCCCTTAGAAACGATAAAGAAGAAAGTCTACTTGTCAACCCATAGTGAACATAAAACCCAAATGAGACAGTAACACATTAAGTCATTGAGTTTGTTTGTTTGTTTGTTTGTTTATTTTATCATAACCAGGATGTGAATAAAGTTATCTTATAAACCATCATGTAGGTCTCAGTGTATTGGACCAATTGCTATAAAGAGTATATTTGGTTCCTAGTATAAATTAATACTAAGATAATTAAAGAAGGGTTTAATAAAGGGACTATTTTGAAATTGTGATTCCCTAAAAGATATATCACAGTAAATCAGAGGTAGTAATAGTAGAATCTATTAACACTATTAGCCAGAAGGGGCTAGATGCAGTAACAGTGAGCAGAACCTGGAAGGACATGGTTAAATAGAGAGAACCACCTTGAGAGGAGATGTTAACAACCATTACTACATAATGCAACAGAAAATGAACTGTGAGAATATTTTTATTCACTGTTCTCCTCCCTCTTACCTAAAGCCCTACTGAGGTGGTTCAAACAGATCAGTCTCTTATAACAGAAACATAGAGAGGGTGGATAATGGAATAAGCAAGAAATCCAGTTCAGTGAACAACAGCCAACTTGTTTGATTCACCTGAGGATGGTGACATATAGCAAAGTAAGAAAGAGTGACACTTTAGAAAGAAAAAAGAATATAATGTGGCCGGTTTATAAATGTGAAAAAGAAATAAAATCAGAAAGATGGAAAGCAGGAAAGAAGCCATGCATTAAATACTTAAAAACATACATATAACATAGCTGATATTAATAAATGGCAATGTCTGAAGAAATAACACATAGGCTGAGTAGTATTAAAGGGGTAAAAGTACGCTTTTTTTCTTCTATTCTTCAGGTGAGAGTTAGATTTTGCCTCTTCAACGGAAAGCATTCCCACCATTACCATCATCCGCATACATAGATTCATATTCAGACTGGAAAATTATGTTTCCTCAAAGAGTAACTAGTTTAATCAACCTAAATCGTACACTGTTGCATATTTAAAAATAAGTATAAATTTAAAAATAATGTCTTAAAATATCTTTGTCAAAATGTTCCTGTTAGGTAAAATTTATTAAAATTTAGTAACTCCTGCAGATTTAACTCAAACTGAATCCTATTTGGGTTATTCATAAAACAACCTACTTTCTCAGTCATTTCTTTAAGTATGACGGATAAAGGATATAACTTTTTTCTTCGTCCATATGTTTTCTGTGAATTGACGGGTTAGTTTTAATCTTGATTTTAACTTATTGGATAACTTATTTGCTCAGAAGTCCATTGCCTACAACATGTAAATCAAGATCAGTTTAATTTTACTGTTTTCGGAAAACATTTCTTCTTTCTATACTGCATATGGTATAGTTTGTAAATATCTTAATTACAACACCTATTTACTCTTCAAGTATCAGGAGATTTGCAATATTTACTTTAAATTTCTGTTTTGAAAAATTTTTTTAAAAATCTATTCATTTTTAGGAAAAGAAATAATGAAAAACTGTGTTGGGACCTATGGGGTGAGATATATAATTAATTAAGATATATAATTAGGAAACTGAAGGAGACAGTTTTTAAGTACATAGAAGGCAATATTTTTATACACCTTCATCATTTCATACTGAAGATCAAAGAGTAGGGACAATTTGTTTTATTCTGAAAGGTTTTTATTAAATTTGTGTTTAGATACCTGGTCAGTCCGAGGTAACACAGGTCAAAAGGAAATGTTTCAATGTGAGATTACAACAACCCCTTCCTTATCTCTAATTACAAAATCCAGATACCAAAAGTGTTTTTACCATCCCAATATTTCTTCTCGCTATATTTCTTTCCAAAGATAATACTAACACATCTAGACTACTATTCTTTCTTAACATGTAAATTAATTAGGCTCATACTATATTCCTCTGCTATCTTATGCTTAATAAAATCTTTTTTTTTAAATTGTGAAATAACATTTTTTTCTCACTTGGAATGTTTATATTTTAAGAGAGGCATTCAAAGATACAACTGTGGGTATGATTCAGTTATAGATTTGCAGGGTTTAAGGCTGTAGGGTTTGGAGACATGATATACATCATTAAGACCGTGCACGCCATTTATATTTTAGGTGAATTGTTCTACTTTTCCATTTCAACAGTGTTAATCGAACATGTAGATAATTTTGTAAAATATATATAATCAAGAAAGATCATAATAAAACATGCTTGTGCAACATAAAATATTTTTTCCCATTAATGTCAATTTAGTATCTTCTAAGATTATATAAGAAAAATTAATCACTCTATCCTTTTTACCCTTCTTATTTTGAACAACCTTCTTTATTCTGTCATGTGTATTTTGGGTGTCACACATGCTGAATACCCTACTAGATTGAGATCTTATTAGCATTTTTCACTTTTGTATCTCCAGTGTTAAAGACCTTATATAGAATTCTCAATAAAAACTCTGTTGACTTAAATTAAGTAGAGCAAAAATAAAGGTTAAAATAGGTTTCTGTTAAATTTTCCAAGGTTGGGGTAAATATTTTTGTAAAGGAAGAGTATAATGAGTAAGTCTAAACTTTATGCAGATTGTGTAGTGTACCTTAAACTTATTTAATTAATTCATTAAATATTTCCAAATATGTGAAAATAGCTTACTGAAGGCCAGGATAGGCTCCTCAGATGTAAAAATCATAATATTGTACATCGGAAAGGTTAATAATCTTATGGTTAATAATCTTAAAGTTGAATCCTTACTCTTCTATTGGCATATGTAAGTGGTCTGCTGATACAAAGTCTTCCTAGAATTTACTCAAAATGAATGGAAAATATGATGTTACCCTATCCTGTATTCTATCTTACCCATATGTTATGAATTTTGTTTTTGTAAAACTGATAGAAGAGAACCTGCATAACAATATCTAGCATACAGTCGGTTGCTGTTGCTTTTGTTTTATTATTCAAAATTTCTAAAATATGGCTGGAGGTATTGTTGGTCAAGTATTGTTGCTTTAACAGAGTTTATTCGTGTTGATCATAAAGCCTCATGAAAAACAGATTAAATAGCAATTAAATAATATATCCTAACATTGATTGGTGGGGGTCTTTCATAATCTGAATTATTGTTTTATGTTGACTATTTTATGCAAAATCATGAGATTAATGAGAGCTCTATGTATGTACACAAATATTTTCACTGGAATAAGATAAAAGCAGAATCATTTTCAGAAGTGATGGTAGCTAAATACCTACTTTGAAAACAAAATATTTAAATCAAATTTGAAAGAAAAATATGCATCTTCTTTTATGTTCTGAAGAAAATGAATCAAATTTAGCATTGCCACCCTTCTGTGAAAAGAAAGTGAGTGGGACTTTAATTTAACTTTAACTTGGCATATTCTATTACTTCTTTATAACCTCCAAGACTGTGCTCAATTTCAGGAATTTATTAGCTTCTTGCCAATACTTTTTTGTAAATACTCAACAGGGCTTCTCAAATTATTGTTTATATATGCAGTTGGTTCTCAGCAGTCTCATAGCAAACTTCAGGTGATTTGGTATTTTCAAAGTAAAACATGATAAAATAATAGTCACTGCTTTACACAATTTTGAAATATGTGAATAATTGTATTTTAAAAGGAATTTCACTTTATTATTGCTTACCATGTTCTAAATATAGGTACACATACTAACAGAGGTGTGCCTAACTCAGGTGGTCTCAGACAACACTGAGAAAAGCAATAAAATGTTCACATGAATTAGACAACTTGGGAATTTTAATTATTGTCTTATAGAAATGTCATTTATTCTTAGTAATCATTATTTTCTTAAAAGGAGTATATACCATAAAGGACTTTATAACTCAAAAGTTTCATCTAACATTTATTAACAAGATATTATTCATATCATAAGATATAATTGCCTATCATCCACATGTTTACATTACTCAGAGTAACATTATATCTTTAATATTAGAAAAGAAAATTTAACTTATAGATTAAAAAATAGTGGTGAATCAAAACTTTGTAAACATAAACATAATATTTAGGTAAAATATTATGTAAATCTGTGTGCATCAGGGCAAATGCATCTAGGAATAAGATAATTCAAATTGAGAACCCTGTTAAATAAAATAGTGAAAAATATCTGAAAACTCTATTATATGGAATATGTGTTGCATTTTCTTTGTAAAGATGTTTAATACTCTTTCCAAGAAAAGCACAAAGTGGCCTCTGTGATTAACAAATTTTATTTTCCAGGACAAGCACAAAATAATGTTTTCAAATAAATACTAATACATAGAAATGATAAAACTGGAAATTCAACAGAAATATATGAAAAGACTTAACTTTTTGTGCACATAAAATATTCTCAAATACATAAGGAAAAGATGGTATAAGTATAAGAAATTGAAAAATACATCATTAGAGGAGATTTTTACCTTTCCCTTGCAACAGAAGACTCATTTAGAATATAAAAAGTATATAATATGCACTTCTTAAGTACACAGAAATAATGGTAAAATTAAGCAGATAACAAATAGTAGAGCAAGTCAAATAGCTTTAATCAAAAATATCAGAATCATATATAACCATGCTATTTTATTTGCACCCTAATTTTTCTGCTATTGTTGCCATATACTTTTCTTCCACAGAAAATATAAATTCCATAATGCAATCTTATAATTAAAAAAAAATACTCAGTTTTCTATTAAAGAAATGGGGGCATGGAGGTAGTATTATTTGTCTCTACATATTTTTTCTTTCTTTGGATTTTTACTTTTCCTATAATTTATTTATAATTAATAAATAAAATTGTATATATTTAAAGTGTACAACATGATGATTTGGTGTACATATATTTTGGGAAATGATTAGCACAGTCAAATTGATTAGTGCGTCCATAACCTCACAAAGTTATCTTTTGTGTGTGTGCATATGTGTGGTGAGAACACATAAAAACTTTTATCTTGGCAAATTTCGAGTATTATTAACTATAGTTACCATCCCATACATTTGAATCTAAGAACTTTTCCATCTTATACGTGAAAGTTTGTTCTCTTTGATTCTTATCTGCCCATTGCCCCAGCCCCAGCCCCTGGCAACAACGATTCTACTGTCTGTTTCTGAGTGTGACCTTTTTCCTTTTGTTTTTTAAGATTCCACGTAAATGTGAGATCATACAGTATTTGTCCTTCTCTGCCTGGCTTATTTCACTTGGCGTAATGTCCTCCAGGTTGATCAATGTTGTCCTATACAACAGAGTTTCCTTTATCATAGCTGAATAATAGGTATGCAATAGGGATATTTACCATTTCTAATCTCATTCTTTCTCCCTGTAAATCCAAATTTCATTTTGGTGTAATATCTCCTCACCTGGACCATTCTTATATAATGGGTCTGTTAACATATATAATCATTTACTTGATCTCCAAACATCTCTATTTTGCTTCTTCTTTGTGATAGATATGTTTGTTGAATATAGACATCTTGGTTGACAGTCACCTTGTAACACAAGAGCCCAGACCTAGAACTTGCACCTCGGCTTTTGGAAATTCAAAAACAAAACAAAAACAAAACAAAACAAAACAAAAAAACACCAGGAGAACCAGAGAAAGGAAACATGTCGTTTATTACTTATGAGGGAGGGAAGCTTCAGCAGCAGCAGGTTGGAGCTAAAGGAAAAGACACCAGGGCCAACGCAAGCAACATTTTATCCCCAAGCAGAGTGTGGGGAATTACCTCATTGGGGGAGCCACCACCTTCTCTGGCAGATTAGAGCAAGATGTGTTGCTTAGGTACAGAAGCAAGAAGCACCCATGAGAATGGGAGACCAAGCCACCTTCTTGAGCAGAGCAAGCAGATAACATCTGTGGGAGCAGTTACCGCCGAGACCTCTGTGCACCGCCTTCCTTATGGCTGCAGGCCAGGCAGCCATCTGCCTTCTGAGTATGTGGAGCAGCTAGGTTCTGAGTTAACCCTACAAATCTCCCCGCCCGAACATTTTAAAGAAATTGTTCCATTGTTCTCTAGTCTCTATGTAATTTATTAGATGTGAGCCACCATTTATAATTTCATGTCTTTTAATCTGTAGAATATTTCAAGATATTCTCTTTAGATTTGTTTTTCAGCATTTTAACTATGATACACCTAAGTGTTATTTTCTTTGACCTTGGTCTTATATAGGATTTTATGAATTTGACTCCAAAGGCAAGGGAAGAAAAGCAAAAATAAATTAACAAGACTATGTCAAACTAAGAAGCTTCTGCACAGCAGAAAAGAAAAAAATCAACCAAACAAAAAATCGACAAAACAAAAAGGCAGCCAACAGAATGGAAAATGTTTGCAAACAATATCTCCAATTGAGACTAATATCAAAAACATATAAAGAACTTACACAACTCAACAACAACCCCCCAAAAAAATCTAGTTAAAAAAGGGGGACGACCTGAATGAACTCTTCCCGCCTGAACAGACTCTTTCCCAAAAGACATATAAATGGCCAAAAAACATATGAAAAGATGCTCAACTTCACTAGCTATTAGGGAAATGCAAATCAAAAGCACACTGAGATACCATCTCACACCTGTTAGAATGACTTTTATCACCAAGGCAAAAAGTAACATGTTAGAGAGGTTCTGGAGAAAAACGACCCTTATACGCTGCTGGTGGAAATGTAAATTGGTACAGCCACTGTGGAAAACAACATGGAGGTTCTTCAAAAAATTAGGAATAGAATTGCAATATGACCCAGCAATCCCTCTTCTGAGTATCTACCTAAAAAATTTGAAAATATTTATTTATAAAGATATATGTAACACTATGTTCATTGTGGCATTATTCAGAGTGGCCAAGATATTGAAGCAACTAAAGTATTCTTTGATAGATGATTGGATAAAGAAGATGTGGTGCATATACTCAATGGAATAAGAAAAGATAAAGCACTACCATGTGTGACAACATGAATGGATCTTGAGATTATCATGCTAAGTGAAATAAGTCAGACAGAAAAAGTTGAGAACTGTAAGATTTCACTCATATGTGAGGTTAAAACAGAAGGCAACAAACTAACAAGCAACAGAAACAAACAAAAGCCTCAGGACATATGCAACAGTATGGTGGTTACCAGAGAGAAAGGGGGCCAGGAGGAAGTGGAAAAGGGTAAAATGGATCAAATATTTGGTGACAGGAAACTTGAATTTGGATGGTGAATACACAATGCAATATAACATACGATGTATTATAGAATTGTGCACTTGAAGCCTATGTAGTCTTCACTGATGTAACCCCAATAAATTTAATCATATTAAAAAAATTAATTTATCCATATTAGTACTTCCTGAGTTTCATGAATCCTTAAATTCATGGTTTTTAAACAAAATTTGAGAAAACGTTAGCAATTATTTCTTCAAATGCTTTTCATCTCATTCTGTTTTTGCAATTTTAATGATCACATATTAGATGATATTTCCCATAGGCCACTAAAGATTTATTCATTTTTTTTTTCTTTCTGTTCTTCAGACTAAATGTCTTTTGATCAGCCACCAACTTCTGCATTTTCTTCTGCAATGCTCATTTGGCTGCTAAACTCATTCAGTAAATTTTACATTTCATTTTGTGGACTTTCCATTTGGTTTTATTTTATTATTAATATACCCAATCTGAGATGCTTGATCTCTTTACTTGTTACTACCAACATTCAAGTTCTTTACTATTTCTCCAAACAGATTATTTACTGTTTTCATCTGGGACATTTTAGAATCCATTTTTGTTTATATCTATTTACTTATTTTTTATTGTTGCTCTAGAGTTTGCAATACACATTTGCAAGCTATCCAAGCCCACGTTCAAATAAACTATACCACATCATGACTAGTACAAGTACATTATAATAAAATATTTCTAAATCATCCTCCCATCTGTCCCTTGCATTATTTCTGTCATTCACATCAGTTGTACATGAGTAAATATACATAAATAACACCTATGTAATTGTTCTTTTTTCTGAAGATCTTTTAACATTTCTTGCAAGGCAGGTATACTGGCAACAAATTCCATCAATTTTTGTTTTTCTGAGAATGTATTCATTTTCATTCTTGAAGGATCATCTGAAGTACAAAGGTCTGGGGGTGTGTGTGTGTGTGTGTGTGTGTGTGTGTGTGTGTGTGTGTGTTTTCTCTCAATGCTAAATATTTTGTGCTACTCTCTTTTTTACTTGTATGGTTTCTGAGAAATAGGATGTATTTCTTATTTTTGTTCTTCCATAAGTTAGGTGTATATTTTTCTCTGGCTGCTTTTGGGGTTTTTCCTTTATTTTTGAATTTACTGAAGTTTGAATATGACATGCCTACATGCAGTTTGTTTTTTTCTTTTTAGTTTATTCTGGTTGATTCTCTGAGCTTCTTGAATCTGTGGTTTGGTATCTGACATTAACATGGGGGAAATTCTTAGTCCTTATTGCTTCAAATATTTTCTTCCTTCCTCCCTTTCTTTTCTTCTTTTCGTATTCTCATTTTACATATGCTAAGCCTTTTACAGTCATCCCACAGTTATTGGATATTCTTTTTTATTTCCTTTCACTTTTCAGTTTTAAATGCCTCTTGTCATACCCTCAAACTCAAACATTCTTTTCCCGGCATGTCCATTCTACTAAAAAATTCTTCATCTCTGTTACAGCTTTTTTTTTTTTTTTTAATTTGAAGCATTTGTTTTTGATTCTTTCTTAGAATTTTCATATCTCTGTTTACATTTCTTTTTGTATGTTTTCTACTTTTTTCAATCAAACCCTTAGTATATCTGTCAAAGATTTTTTTAAAAAAATTCTGGTTTGATGATTTTAGCATGCCTGCAATGTCTGATTCTGGTTCTGATGCTCATACAATCTCATCTGTGTTTTTGTTTTGGTATGTTTTTCAAGTTTTATTAAAAGAGGGATATGATATACTGGGTAAAAGAAGTGCAGTAAAAAGACCTTTTTAAAATAATGGCAAGGTATGGGGGGAGAGGATGTATTCTATGGTCCTATGATTAGGTCTCAGTTGTTTAGTTGTTTGTTTTGTTGGTTGGTTGTTTTGTTTTGTGTTTTTGGACCAGTGCTTCTTAGACTGTGAACTTTACCACCAGTGTTTCTCAGTCGTCTTCCTCCTTTAGTGGAACAGAATGACTCCATGGAGCTGAAGCTAAGTAGTTCCCATATCTCAGGTAAGTTAGACAGTTTAAACCCTAGTAGGTTGTGCTCTGGTAAAATAGTTTCTCCTGAGGGATAGTTATGTTAAGAAGAACAGAATTCTCTGGGTTACTTAAAAATTATTTTTCCCCTTCTGCTAGAAACATGAGAGGTTTTTTTTTCTCTGATATTTACTGTGAGTACAGCTTCTGGAGGTAAATCATAGAAAAGTATGGAGACCCTCTTATGAATGGGTCTTCCTAGACTGTGTAACTCTCAAAAGTTGTCTACAGTTAGCCCATAGCAAATCAAAATTATAGTTTAAGTTTTCCTTCCCTGGCACTCGTACTAGTAGAGTTTTCTCTTCATGGGTTTCTGCTCCACTAAATTATGATTCTGTACATCTACCTGCCTGTCTCTCTGATTTTTAGAGCAGTAGTTTGCCTTGTAACTTTACTTTTCTGTCAGACCTAAGAACAGTTGTTGACTTCTCAATTTGTTTAGATTTTCACTTGTTAGGATGCTGTAGTCACTTCTAAGTTTCTTACATGGTAGTCAGACACTTAAAGGTCTAATTATATATTTTTAAATATAAAAGTTTTATTTTTTATTGTATTATATTTTTATTAACTTATTTTATAGCTTTTATTTTTAAAACATACTTACAGTACTTTTTAAAATCTGTGTTAGCTGATTCCAAAATGACTGACATTATACCTCTGTTTTCATAGTATGATTTATTTTCTGCTTTTTTGTCATCCCCCATGCCCTGCTTCATATGTCTAGGAATTTTTCACTGGATACCAGACACCATACTGCTGTGTTAGCATTTTATTATTTTCTTTGAGACATTTTTAAGTTTGTGTGACAAACATTTAAGTTATTTCTGGCTAAAATTGATTTATTCAAAACACCTTTATAAATTTTATCAGTGCAGAGTAGCCTTTACTATCTATTTCTATTCTTCTATGAAGGCTTGATCCTTCTGGAATCTCTACTCAGTGCCACAATGATTAAGTGAAATTTCCCTACTCTTACTGTTTAAAAAAAAATAACAAATTACTCCCAGCTCTGCATAACTTTTAGGAGTAATTAAATTTGTCAATCCTAAGCACTTTTTTATTGCCTGGACTCATGAAGTTTCACTCTATTTGTGCGCAGATTACTATTCGGTCAGACATTTCAGAGAATTCATCTTACATATTTCTGGAACTTTTTTACTATATTTTTCCTTTTCCTCTGAAACTTTTCTTCAGAAATTTAAATCTCTCTGGATTCCCATTTTTCTCTCTCTTTCTCTCTGGTCAACTCAACGAGACCACTGAATTGTTAACTGGTTTCTCAATTCCCGTGCTGCCCTGTGGACATTGACTCCATGCGAAAATCTAGGTTAGTCAGCAATCTCACCTGTTCACCTTTTCTTAAAGATCAGAGTTTTGTGTTGCATGTTTTTCAGTGTCGGAAACAAGGTTTTTTAAAATGTATTTTGTCCAGTTCTGTTTTTTTAACTTTTTTTTTTTATGTGTATGGTGAGACATATACCAATCATTAACGAGGCTACGGTGGAAATTATGTATAGTGATTTTTGATTAAATGTGAAAATTAGTTAATATTGTATTATAACTAGATTATGTTTGGATTTTGTTGTCTTTCTTTAGATAAAAGTTGTTAACATTTATTTGAATGTCATTACATTGTGGGGTGGCATTATCCTTTTACGTCTTCATTTTAAGGTATATTCTGATCTATTTAGAGTTGCTTTAATTCTAGAGATAAATTGGACCTACTGTTAATGTGTGACCTTTCTAAGGTCTTTATTGAATATTACAGTTTTTTTAATTAGACCTCTCTATTTCATCTGGTCGGAACCTGTATGTATTAAGTCCCTCTATGAGCTCTTGAAATGTTCACCTTATATTTCCCCAGTAATTTTACTAATTCTGTGGAGTTTCCCCTTACAGATGCACATATTTTTATTCAGCAATAGACTCAAGGGAATGTTATGCAAATTTCTAGAACCTTCTTTGTCTTGGGCTATGTCCCTACTTCCTCACTCTGGTTCTCTTCTTGCAAAGTTCAAATTCTTCAAATACCAGTTATATTTCTTTCACTTATTTTTCTTTGCTGCTTTAAAAAAAAAAGTTTATTTTTAAACTGTTACTCATACGTGAAAGTGAATAGTTTATTCAGAACATATACTTTAAAGAGTTTCATAAGAAAGAGTATGAAGTCCATGATCGAACTTAGCAACAATTACTCATAAAATGCAATTTTAGTGCAAATGTCAGGGAATTGTTTTTATCCTATTCAGCTTTAATTTACTTATCCCCAGCCAACTAATATTGTAGTCTCTTTGTCCTGACCTTGACTCATCAACAGGCTACTTTATGTACACATGCCTTATCTGTTATATCTTTGATTTAATCCCCATTCCATAATAGCTCTCTCCCAAACAGCCTTTATGTAGGAGCGGTATCCCATAATATTTTTTGGAAGAATCAAAGAGTTATTAGTTAATTAAATTAATTGGAAAATTATGATCAACTGAGTAAATCTGAGATATGAGGCATGTCCCACTTTTATCTTGGAGAGGGAATCATCTTACTGATGTCCTTTTTGACTTTTGCTATATTTATGACTAGTATTTATACTTATGACTTAACTTTAAATGTCTCCTAAATTGTATGTTTTATTTAATTTCATTTGGTGGGAAATGATGGAGTTATTTATCTAATCAAAAGAGGTAAACAGTGATTTTATTCCACTTTTAGCAAAACATTTTTCTTAGTATTTAAACAATAGCCACTTTAGCAAAAGTTTTTCAATACCCCTATTGTATTTGTATCCTTAAATATTATTGAAAAAATATTTTAAGAAACAAAATAAAATGGAAACAATGACATGAAGATAAGGGTCTTGTGTTCTGAAAGCACAAAACTGTTATTCTTCAAAACCGAAATGCTGGAGAACAGTTTGAAGTTGCCATCTGGAGTAATAATAAGCTCAGTAAGATAGCAGATGTCAAGGCCAGCTTTTCCTAGTCAAAACCAAATGTAACAGTAACTCAATTTTTCACTAGGGGACAATTTGTTTTTGGGGAACTTTTTTACTTTCTAACAATCACTGATCTCTCATTTGTATTGCCCAAATTGCCTGAAGCACAGTTATCATCTCCCTGGATGATCTTTTTCTCATTGTGAAAAAAGTAGTGTTATTAAAGACAGATTGTTGTTAAACTGATCTCTCTCCTGTCGTAATCTCTTTAATTGTTGAAAATGAGTCATTTGGGAAGTGGAACTAAAGTGAAGTGATTATTGCAATATCTAAGTAAATAAAAAATTTTACATAATCTTTCTCTTTTTTAAATTCATTGGATGTCTTTTCAATGTTGTACTTAAGTTAATTAATCTTAGATTCTTTTGCAATATATCATTTATCTTTATATAGTTTTAAATATGTCTTCGTGTAGCTTTAGTAATAAATTCCTTATTGAAAGCCTTAATATAATCACTTTGGTATATATCTTAAGCATTATTTAATATTATACTTTTTCTTCACAGTTTTGACCTTTGGTATAAATAATTAAGGATGTATTTTTTTTTTCTCAAATATTTTACTTAGGTCTAAGCTATGGAAATTACATATATGTACACATTTGTCTGAAAGTAACTTTATTTATTCATTAGCATACTTCATTCCATGATATTAACTGAATGTCTGCTACAGCTACATCACATCCAACCAAAACGACATTTAAGGTAAATACAAATAATCTTCAGTATATAGATGTGAAAGAGTCCATGAATATATTTGTGTCTAAACTAAAAAGACATCTAAATAGGTACCTGAATGTAAAGTTTATTTTTATTTCTTATTTAACAAGATTTTTGCTTATTTGGTGCCACTGTGAAGGATACACAGTCTGGGTCAGTTTACCAAACACCAAGAGCAAAATTTTCTAAGACCAAGTCTTTTAACATTTTTTGATGAATACTTTTATAAATATAATTAATTGAAAAGTCTAAAAAACATTAAGGAATTTTTATTATAAAATTTTCACAAAAATTAATAATTAGCATTCTTATTATTTATCTGGAAAAAGTAAATATAAATCAAAGTCACCATTAGTCATAAATCATAGAGATTTTAGTAGTATGAACAGTTGATTCATTCATTCACCAATGTGAAGAGTCAACTCAATTGTCTGTACTGTTGAACAGAAAAATATCAGAGAGTGTATTCTCAGTGATGTTTATTTTGATTTTCAATCCCAATATTACATATAGGATATAGTTGCAACAGATTTACTACTCTGATTTTATTTTGCTGTGAGTTCCATGAAGTGAATTAACTTTCACTAGTTTAATTATTAAAAAAGAAGAATAAACAGACTTACTATTGGGAAAAGCAATAGAGTATTAATTTTCAACAGTTTATATTAAAAAATCACATGTATATTAACAGAGGTCAAAATTAGAGCAATTTTGTGTGTGTGCTCGAAAGAGACACATTGTAAAAATACTCTGACTCTACTTTCTTTCAGATTAATCATTTTCTTTTGCTTTAACCTGTTACCAATTGTTACTAAATTTCTTCTGTATTACTTTTTTTAGAGTTTTAGTAACAGACATACTTTTTAAAGCAACTAATAAAATATATGAATCATTATTTTTTTAAAACCTGAACTTAGTCACCTTGATTGCAAAAAAAGCAAAGCGTTAAATTAGCTGAAAAATAACTCAGACATGGTAAAATTATTTTAAAGACATTCATTGCATGAAACAGTTAAAACATCTTAAAAATATAGCGTCACCATAGGCCTGTCATCTTCCACTGAAAACTATGTCATAAGGTCAATGAAAATGAATTAAGGCTATTGAACTTAGATATTATTATAGGTCTATGTAAAAGTTGTATTTATTTCTAAATAACAACATACAGTGTCATGATTTCTGAGTTAAGAATTTTTAACTAATAACAATAGAAAAATTATGTTTTTGGATTCTGAGGCACTAGAGTATACAGAAGTGGCACATCTCTGTGCATGCTTTTGCTAAGCTTGAATGAATCCATTAACTTTTTAAGTTACTGAATTATAGTACTCCCAAGTTCAGTCGGCAATTTTCTCTTGGTTCTGAAAAACAACATATTATCTGCTGATGGTTTTGTTTGTTATTTGGAGTTAGTGTGGAAAGCGGTAACAGGAAATGGTTGGGAGTAACTAATAGTAACACTAATCATTTTAAAACCCATTCTTATTTTGCATGGAATTCTGAGTATAGATCATGTAAGCATTTTTCTGTTTATTTCACTTATAGGAATACACTTCAACATAGATCAGTTGATATAGGTTTTTTATCTTTTGTTATGAAGCTCAGTCTTCTCTTTACATAGATTTTATACTAAATTTACTTTTTCTTTTTCGAATTTCTGTCATTATTGTAGTATTACTGCTATTGTGAGCATTAATTATTTTTATATTTTAAAGTATTATATATCTGTAATAAATTTACCTAATATTTCTCTAACAACATTTCTATGTTTCCTATTTTTAGAGATGACATGGCCTCTTTTAGTGTTAATCACAACAGCTATCATAATATCTCAAATATTAAAAATTACTGAAAGTTCTTGACTTAGGAAAAAACTTTGCGTATTGTTTTATTCATTACACAGAAAGCATATAATCAAATACTCAGTTGAAGTACTGGGAAATATATTGATTGTATAGAGGAAAATATGAAAATATGCTTTTATAGTCTCATATATGTCTTCCTTCCATGAAATTCCTTAGATGCATGAATTATCACCAGCGTGGTACATGGAATTCTTATTTCCTTTCTAAACTTTGTATAAGTAAATTATAAGTTAATAAAAAGTCTCAAAATATCTTTTTAAAGTAAAATGAATAATTTTACACATTGTAATGTGATATGCTTACATTTTTAACTATTAACAGTTATTTGATTTGCACAACAACACATACAAATTTAAGGCTAGTATAAGCACTTTAGATTTTTCAACACCAAGGAAAGTGTGTGAGGTACTGACTAGTCTTTCTTCTAAGAAAACATATTAAGTTTTTACATTATCAAGTCAAGAGAGAATGAAACGTTCCTAAAGTAATTTAACTTACAATCAGAAATGTGCTTGGGAAGAATTAAGAATTAGAAAAAAAAAGATATGCAATTATAAATTTATATGAGGATATGTCACAACTGAAGCATACATTTATAAAGTTTATTTCAATTCTGAATGAAATGCTCAACAGTGTCACTAAGTACAATATGAAGACTTTTTGGAATGCTTTATAAACTCAAACTTTACAACGGAATGTTCCTTCATTACCACCTAGATTCTTTTAACCAATTACAATAAGGATCAAAATATATTTAATCAGGACTCTGTCTATGAAATCACAACAAAGACTTCTTGAAAGCATAGAGACTAGATATCAAGATAAAAGAACTTTAATGATAGTAATATTTGCTAATTTAGATAAATAGTTGTCCAGAGAATAAAATTACATTTAAAATCAACATGGTATTTTATTGTACTAAAAATATCTGGAGTGGTTATGTATACATATTCACTATGAAAATCACATGTTGTGTATTTATATAATGTTGTAGACTGTTTTTTGAATTTTAGTGACATTAGGCCAAGGCAGAAGAGAAATGAATGTATTCTTCCTATGTGGTCATTTTTTTCCCCTGAAATTTAGCAAATTTTGAGATTTTAATCATAACTGCTCCTGTCCTATATTCCTTATCTTCCTTCACACTTTGAATAGTTTCACAATGTGTTTCAGTTACCAGTGCAGCATAACAAATTACTTTTCAGTTTGAAACAAAGGCTTTGTAATATCCAAAGTTTCTGTGCGCTAGCAAATCAGACAGGGCAGAGTCTGAATTGGACTAGCTTGTGTTTGCTACTGGATATTCAGGGATGTAGCTAGAAACACTTGTTCTCTGAAGGAGATTCAAGAGCTAAGAAATCTCACGTGGAGATTTCTTCACTCACATTTCTAGCAACTGATGCTGGCTGGAAGACAGGGTCTTAGCTGAGACTGCTTGCCAGAGCACCTCCTAGTCTTGCTGTGTGCCCTCAGCACAATAGTCTCAAAATAGTTGGTCATCTTAAAAGGGCTCAGGTCTCCAGACATGTGTCCCCAATGAACACATCACAGGTGGCATCACCTTTCTGGCCTTGCCTTAGACTAACCCAGCATCATGTGTACCATATGCTATTGCTCACAAGTGAGTCTGCAGATTCTAAGAGAAAGGCATGGATTCTGTCTCTTTATGGGGAAAATGTTTAGGTCACATAGGAAAATATAGAATGGCAGCTATTATAGTGGCTATCTTTGGATGATGCAGTTTGACACAGTACATCATATTATATTGCATTTTAGAGTAAAGTCTCTTTGGAATTTGAATTTAAATTAAACATTCTGACCATGACTTTGGCATTCAGTAATAAGTAGAAGAATCTCCTTATTAATTTGTCAAGTTTGGATTTCAAAAGTTTGAAGATGTTATACAATTTGTAATTTAGTTGCAAATGTTCCAAAGAAAATGAATATAATTTTATTTTTTAAAAATAAAATTGAATTAAAGTATTTTGGTAACAGAATCGAGTGCATGATGATTGTGACAGAATAGAGTGCATAATGAAATTTTTATTGCATATGTCCTTGATAATAGATTCAGGATTCAAAAAGATACTAGGTGATGGCCAAAATGAACAAGGTAAAATATAAGTAGAGATTAATACACCTCAAATGACTTCACAAGAATAACAATATGGTTTCACAGGATCATAGAAAAAGACAACTTTAACTATAGACAACTATTTTCCAGTTGTAGCACAGCTATTATAAAACCAAATTCATCTTACTACAGGTAGAATCAGAACAAGGAAGTTTATCCTAGTAGTAGTGTCATGCTAACTACACAGAGTACAGTGCTGTGTTTCTTTTAAAGTTTCAAAAGGATATTTATTAAAATAAGACATATCCTTAAAGGAAAAATAATAATGGAATCTATAACATATAATAACGCATTAGTAGTTGCACACACACACACGCACACACACGAACCGAGCATACTTACCGTGAACTTAGTGAGAGACTGATGACATACTTAAAATAATTGATAGCCTCTGCGGTAGAGTGTTTATTTTGTATTTCCCTATAAGAAAAAAATTTCAGTTTTAAAATCATAAATTTAATGTAGGTTGTCATTGACTAAATTGAAATAAATATATAGTCTCTGGATCTATTCTAAAGGAAGTGAAATATTTTAGTATATAACAAATTATAAAGAATTTCTCCAAATCTGAGAGTTTACTGTCTATGGAGATTTGATTTAACACTTCTTTCCTCAGATTTTAAAGCATTTATTTAGAAACTCCCTCCTATTTCACATTTGGAAGAATATTCCTTCCTGCAAAAGATGAAATGAACATTTAGAGTGAACTGCTTATGAGTAGCTGATCAGATTACCATCTCCCCTACTGTTTGTAAAATATTGTTAAAGTCTAGGCATCAATTATTATTGTACTTGCCTCTCTCAAAAAGTTGGTTATCCAACTTATTTTTCCACTCTATATCTTAGTTTGCATAACTTAAGGATTATTTGCTCCATTCAGACTTAGGAAAATGTCATCTTTAAAGGCTTAATGGACTGAGAAGAAGCTTATACAACTAGGTAGACTTAAAGACAGAAGTAAGCAGTGTATCATTAAAACGTATATTTGCATAACGCCTTTTCTTTAGTATAAACACTACTAAACTAATGCATTTCTCTTCGTCTTCAGCAAAATTTATGGATTCAATAGCCATTTCAGATATCTTCTACAGAACAAATTTCCATCACTCTTCATAATTATAAATAAGTGTAAATGGGTAAAAAATGTCCTATTCACACTATTTCTCAAATTATATTTTGGATGAATTTTCATATAAGCATATTCTCTAGGAAAAGTTATGAATCAATGAGTAAAATAATAAAATAAAATAATTAAAATTTATTGTTTCCTTTTTTGTGGCTTAGAGTAAATACAGTTAAGGCAAGATAGTTAGCTCAGAGAAGAACCACATCTTCCAGGATGCGGCTCTGGAATTTTTCCTCAGTCCCTTACTCATCCCTCTCCCTGTTTTTATTTCAAGAGTAGGAACCTAGCATGAGAAATAAGCCAAGGCTAGGAGAAAAATGGATGGCCTTGGGCTGCCTCCTACCCCTCCAGGAGGAATAGGAAACAAGCCAAGACCTGGAAGCAAGCTAGATAGCCTTGGGACATCCCTCACCTCCAAGAAACAGAGTCCTGTAATTCAGAAAGCTCAGGGCAGACTCTCTGAGCTGCTAGCACTTTTATCTTAAGTGTGTACTTTCCCTTTAATAAAACTTGCAATTTCATCCTTGCTGTTTATCGTGCCCTTGAATTATTTCTCTTGGTATAAGACAAGAACTAGTTTACCAAATTTTGGGGGTCAGAGTCCCTCTTTGGTCTTCTATCCTGTCCAGCTCTCTGGCACCACAGTTAAAGAGAGAAAATGAAGGCTGGGGATCTTAAATAATTTCATGTGATGAAGAATGTTCTCTTTTAACCTGTAATATAGATACAAGCCTAATTAGATTGCTAGTAAGTTGATATGATTGAAAATAATATGTAGGAAAAAAAGCTTTCAACTCATAAATAAACAGAAAATTGTAGGAGGGAATAATAATGAAGAAAGGGTCAGAAAATTATTTGTGCCTCAATGTAAGGTAGTAGAATTGAAAATCCAAATTTAGAGGCCCAAAACAACTCCCATCATAAATATTCAGCCACATCTCGAACAACCTCATTTCTCTAAAAATATAAAATTATATAATACAGCATTTGATAATAAACATTAATAAATATGAAATATCTGAATTTTTCATTTTTTTCATCTCGTAATTTGGTTTTATAAATGTCTTACTAAGACATTATGTTTTTTCTTCTTTACTATGCAAAAACATTTCCTCCACCTCTTATGGTTTTATTTAAACCAGGGATCCCCAACCACTTTGTGGCCTGTTAAGAACCTGACTTCACAGCAAGTGGTGAGTGGCTGGCTAGCAAGGGAAGCTTCCCGTGTATTTGCAGCTGCTCCCCAGCACAAGCATCACCACCTCAGCTCCAGCTCAGATCATCAAGCATTAGATTCTCATAGGAGCCCCAGCCTCGGGTGCCAAAGGCTGCGTACCACTGCTTTAAAATATTTTAAATGTCTCTTTAAGGTGCAGGTATGTTTCCGAAAATACAATATTTTAATTAATTATTTGACGAAATAGGTTTATCTTTTCACCTTACATTTCCTTCCAACAAATTTCCTCCTACAAATACTCTCCTACAAAACCATGGAATAGACAATAATGTTGGGGAAAGCAACACTGACACATTATGATATTTATACCCTTTAAGTTTCCCCAATCATCCTAAAGATGTTCTTAATAGAAAAATGACGTAGTTCAGAATCATGTGCTGCATTGTGTTGTTAGGTCTCATTAGTTTATTTTGTTTTATTTTATTTTTTCATTCTGCAAATATTTTTGAGAAGCTGTGTGGCAGGTACCCTTCTATGCACTGGAGATAAAAGAGCAAACACGGCAAAGCTCCTACCCTCATCGGGCTTACTTTATAATGGGAGAGGCAGACATTGAGCAGATAAACAATTAAATAAATTGATAAACATAAATTATAATGTCAGTCTTTAGCCTAGTGTAGTCTGAAACAGTTCTGACTTTAAGTTTGTCTCATTACATTTATATTTTATAGGTCTATAATTTAGTAGTCTGATCTTCAGTTTGGGTTTGTCAAATGATTGTTCATAACTAGTACAAGTTATGCATCTTTGGAATACTGTAGACATGGTGTTGTGTTTCTTAAATAGTATACTACTACAGAAAACACAATTTCAAATTGTACCATGATGGATGATACATTGATTGCTTAAGATGATGCCTGCAGGACTTCCCCAATTCAAAGTTAACATTTGTTCTCATTTCTAATGAACTATTTTATAGGAGATAATTTAATATCATGTTAATATTCTATTCATTTCACTTTCAGCGCATTAATTATTTATTTATACTCTATTTGTTCAATGGGCTATAATCCATGTAATCATTAATTCTGTGGCTTAAATTCTACATATCTGGTCAGTGGGAGCCCTCCCAAGCTTTTGATGTTGCCTCATTATTTGAGTGGTTTTGTTTTTGGCACTACAAGGAGTTACAGATTCTTGACCTTGTATTGTTTTTTCCCAACTCCAGACAGTCATTTTTCCAAGGAATCATGGTTTCTTTTAAAGGATCCGTGGTGCTAGGTGTATTTTTTGTTATTAATCACTGATCCAAGGCTCTCTCTTGCACAGAGGCAGAGAATGTATGGATATATACACATGTACATGTACATATGTACATATGTAATATATGTACATATGCGTATGTACACATATTAACACAGTCTTGCTCTATATTCATTCCTATAATTATGTATGTATATTTATAAACCATGAGGTAACAATAATACTTCCCATTCCAATCCAATATTAGCCAAAGTTTATTTATCCTTATTTTCACTTTTTTCATATTTTAACACCTACTACTTCCATGACCAACCTGCTCCAGTGATACTTTATTTAATTATTTAATAAATGTTCCTGTAATCAACCAATATGTCACTACTGCTGCCACTCTGTCCCCCATGTGAATACTATTTGACTTTGCTAGGGCTCTTACACATACTTGGTCACTGCCAGCCCTCCCCTGAATATCTGTTTCTGGCCTCTCTGCCACTTGGACACCCAGCGTCACCATTGAGGACACCAATACTCCTCGCTATGACTTGTGCACTCACGGCTGTCTCTCTCTCTCCTACTGTTTCAGACACCAACACTGCACTGATTCCTCCTCACTCCACTTAGACTATGATCCTTCATGATGAGGCCACCCATATCTGAAAATGTTCTATCCAGAAGTGTGAAGGGTCTGATAATTTACCCCTCTAGCAAGCTAACAAAATTAACCTGCTATAGTTTTAAGGATGCTGAGAGAAGACATAAGACTCATAGATATGAGATGGAAAACTTTAGACATAGCAAGTCAGCCAGAGTATCAGCATAAATGCTATAGTTTTCTAAGCCCAAATTCCCATAGGTAACATAGATAACAAATGCATATACTATGGGTTACCTTACAAAGAGGAAACAGTGTTAAAGGAGAAGCTTTTACTGAGTAAACAGAAAAGTATAACAAGTACAAACAAACAAGTTCCCCTCCCCTAAGGAGTGAGTAGCTAGAAGGTAGTCAGGCTATGACCTGCTTTATTTATATAATCCTGTATAACTAGCTCCAGAAACAACTTATCATGAGATGAATAAGACTTGTAGTCTGGCATACTCAGGAAGAACGTGCTGTAAACTGCAAGGCCCACTGTAGACTGCTTCTGCCAACAATCACCTCAAAGCTTCCATTCTGAAACTTCATACCAGGCCTTGCCTCTGCATGGACACTGTCCTTGTCTTGCTCAGACTATAGCACTCCACGTCAGGATTCATTGAATACGAAAATAAGGGCAAAGCAGATGTTATGGCCCTTGTATAAGATTAGATTAGATTACTTTATTTTATCACTTTGTCTTCTTTTTACTTAACACCTGGTATGTCATTGAATATTAAGACCTTACTTTAATAATCTGCACCAGTATGTTTATATATTAAAATAAAATTAGTTCAAATAGATGATTCATTTTTAGCAATATTTTTTTTATCTTATGATTTGGTATTTTAATAATGGAATAGCTGTATTTTTCTTGTAGAGCAATTTTCTTTCGGCAAGTCCTATTCTGTCACTATTTTTTTTCAAGAATGATATACATTTTAGTTATGAGATATGGAAATGTGCAGTTGAAATTGAGAAAATAGCTCTAATCCATTTAAATAACCTATTTAATTATGAAAATTTTATTGTTGCAATTCTATTTAAGACTTATTTTAAAAAGCAATTTTTATGCTTTAATGATACAGATATTTTCTATAATTGTCCCCACATTCCATCTGCTTATAAAAACAAAATTCCTTAGGAAACAAATTTCATATATTTAGTAAACACTGTCATTCCTCTTTTGTTCTATGTGTAGAATAATCTTTTAAAACCTGGTTGTTTACATTCTTTGAGCACCAGATTTATGACACTTTATTTATATAACAAAACACTCAAGAGATCTAGCCTTGGCGAGTTCACTACCAACTGGGTGACTAGTAAGTACTAAGTTAAATAAAGGAACATAGTATTTAACATACTGTGTATACATACACCAGTCTATAAAAATAGATGGAAAATTGAGTCATCAGCAGTAATATGTAACCCATTATGACTCATTCTGTAAGCTGATATTTTATTCAGTATAAATGGAAAAATCTAGGAAGTTGATCTTTATAAATAGTTCGGTATAAAACAAACTAAAGCAGGCATTTCTGATCACCTGATAATAAATAGCATAGATAATATGGGGAATTGAAATCTTTAAGGGTAAATTCTCTAGTTCTTGTCTATTCATAGAGAAAATATATACCTATTTTAATTCATATGACTCTTACAAAATGCATTCCTAATAAGTAAATGGCATGTGTTACAGATGATGCCAGTTAAGCATCTTTCACCTAATCATATAACCAATAGTCAAAATTTCTCCAAAATTCACCAGTTATATGGAAGACCTCTCAAACTGGTAGATTATGGAAGATGAGCTCTCTAACGTAGCTTGAAGGTAAATATTAGATGATACTAATATATCACTGAAGGAATGGAGAGGAGAATCCAGAACAACGAATTGCCATTTTCCAAGTTATTTAAATTGTTGTAAATTAAAATCCATGTTCCTTCTGAAGTAAAAACTTGGATAGACAGATAAGACACATCCTTCCACCTGTTTTTGTCTATATGTCGAAGAAGTCTAGTGAGTCCCCTCATTAATAACTACATTTAGTAAAACAGACATAAACATCCTTTCTAAACTCAAAGGTAGTTTTTTTAAAACAACTTTATTTTAGTTGAATTATTAAATGGAAAAAAGAACTGTTGTTTATAATCCTTTAAGCTACACATATTTAGTTGTCCTGCAGACATGTATTGCTATGGAAATATTTTATAGTAAAATTGCATTCTATAATTTTCTTACTAACTGTGAGTCATGGACCAGGACCATGGTCCTGGAAGTTTGTTATGATGTAGGATGGAGTGAATTCTCTTGAGTGGGCACTCAAGCCCTGTGCCTGCCAAGAGAGGGTCTTTGGCTCCATGTAAGTAAGAACTCAAGAGCGAACCAGAGTTAGAGACAAAGGAAAATTTATTAGGGAAGGAATAATGCTCCACAGACAGATGTGGTCTTTCCTCGAAGTCAGAAAATGAGACCCCATGTTTGAGGAATTGAGTTTTTATCTGTTTGAAGTGTTAAAGACATGAGGAAATGGTCATTAGTAATCTCAGCAAGAATTTTCCATATGACCAATCAGCCAGGTTCCGTGCCTAGCAGCATGAAGTAGGCTCTAAATACAATAATATTTAGTCAATCCGTGTCATTCTCATATCTCTTACCTAATTAGCTAGAAATGCAGAATTTTAGGTCTCATCTTTGAATTATTGACATTTTAGCAAAATTTGAAGGATATTAAAGAAATATTGCTTTATAGAAAATTAAACATAATTCATTTGACACATATTGATTACCTCTGTCTGATATTTCATTTTATTGCAGGTCCCAGTATGGGAGAATGTAAAGGCAAAAAAAAAAAAAAAAAAAAAAAAAGTTACAATATTTGTTATATTTTAAAAGCAAACACTTGTTTAAGCATTTTCTGAAGTATCTTGAAGAAGCTACTTTCTCATTCATTTATTGCAACTTAAAAAAGAGAAATACAATAAAATATTAATCAAAATCAAGTCAGCAGAGAGTATAACTTCAAATTCCTTGAATCTAAACACAGCAAATCCAGTGCTTAGATGACAAACCCCAAACATTTCTTATAACAAAATGTGCATGTATGACATTTATGTCACCCAGTATTTGACAAGAAAATGAATTTAAAAGACTGGATTGTACACTATACTATTTGATTGTCACATTATGGCTGCTTTTGCTAAAACTCGCACAGCTGTTAAGAATTTTAATATGTATTATTCACTTTAGATAAAAGGTGCTATATTTGGCAAGTGAATAATAATATCAACATTCACAAAGTCTGAGCTTTCAAAACGGGCCATGTGAAAGAAAGAAAATCTCCCACCTCTACTTCATTCTGACAGAAAAATTTCTGCTGTATAATTTAAATTGGACAGACATTTTATTTCTAAAGTAAGTCAGTCAAGAAATAAGAAATTCAGAATTGTTAAAATACTTCATTTAATACCAACTAGCACTTGAAAACCTTTACTCTTTTTTTTTAATCTCTAAAAAGATTCAAATAAAGTAATCAGTTTTTCTTTGTAGGATATCCTGGTTTCTACTGGTATAGATGGTCACACACACACACACACACACACACACACACACACACCTTCCTTTGCTAGAAAGCTTTAGCTATACTCCATTAGTAATGTTAATTAACATAAGTCTGATTAGAAGTCAAAATTATGTATGATACTCTATTTTCACTATGTTTCACTAATTTAATTTCAAATGCAAGTGCTATTCTCTCCAGTTCCCAGACTGTTAGACCAAAAGTGGCTTGCTGTCAGTTTGGAATTGAACTAGGTACTTAGCTTTCTTTATGAGAGTATAAACTTTTCCTTTTGTTAGTTTGATAATATATGTAAAGTATTGACATCAGTCAGTAAGATTTCTTTGATTAATATTTGTTTTCTTGTGTAGAAAAAGCTTTGCAGTCCATGTTAATATATACAATAAACATTTAATGAATAACCTAAGGAGTGAATTTCTAAAATCAGATCAGAAAATGGTAAATTACACAGATTACACTAATCACAAAAATGAGGGGAAAAATAGCTGTGAAATAGTGCAAATGACAAAAGAAAAAGTAACTGGAATCAAGATGGCTGTGTTTTCTACATAATAACCCATTCTTTTCAATATTTTTGCTAGCATAGCCCCTCCTCAGACATTTACAGGGAGAGATATTTATTGACAATCTAGAATTGTGTGAATAGTATCGACAAAGCCACAATTGTTGAATTTGTTACAGGGGGATCCATAAATAGTCTCAGCGTGCATCTGCTTACAGATTTTGTAGCAAAGAGAGTAAAAGTTTATTGCAGAGAGCTGCAAGTCTTGGAGATACAAGTGAACTACCACTCAAAGACCTGGCTCCCCATGGCCTCTAGGGGATAGGTTATATAACGGAAAACTCATTAGCCGTGGTAGTTAAGGGAGTTAAGGGTGGTGAGCTCTAAGGAGTGGTTAGAGCTAGAGTAGGAAGCAGTTAATCATTGCATCAGTTCCTCACGTCAGGCATGGCACCATTCTATCTGGTTTCCAGGGGATTGGGTGGGTAGGGCTATTCAGACTTCATTGGTCCAGAGCTGAAACACAACAAAGGTCAAGATGTTATCTTTAGTTTGATTGACATTGTTTCTATGGTCAACAGACCTGAGGCGTTGTTACTAAGACTGGTGCTGACCAGAATCTGAGGTCCTAAAGGCTTAATAATTAAGGGAGTGGACATGCAATATGTGCAAAGGTGGAAGGATAAGGAAAGGAACAAATGAGTCATGGTGCTGTTCTCCTAGGCAAAGCTTGCTTGAATCAGAGAAATAAAACTATATTAAAGAAATGAAGTCTGTATAGTTATAATCACAAGGTATTTTTGATAAAAAAAATAATTTCTCAAAAACAATTTTGCAAACAATTCCAAATCAAATTCCTCATTTCCATAGGTGAAGAAACTAATATTAAAGGATTAAGTAAATTTTTAAATGAAAAGTGTGTTTTCTATATGCAAACCAGACTAAAATACATCTTTCCTTATATTCTCTCCAAAATATTTTGCATTAAAATGCAACTGCTTATACTGTAATATTTTAAATCAATTTGGAGAAAAATAATGCCACTTTCTATTGCTTGAAAACTACAGACAGACATTGTTAAATGTCATCAAATTTAGTTTAATATTTTCAAAAGACATATTTTAAGTGTCTTTATAGTCAAAACATTATTTGATAATTCAGAATATATGTAACTATGTTTATTTACTTAACTTACTTACTTTTGGTTAATGTTAGCCATTTATTTTCTGAAGTAGCTGGTAGAATTACCCTTCGAGATACTCAAATGTAAGGAAAGGAAACTGAAATTTCACTAAGCATGAATAAGCTTTCAAAGAACAATAATTTAAATTATCTCCTCACATATGGGACTATTCAAAATAGATGAAGATTCTTTTTCATAACAATATACTGTAGTTTGCTTATGTAATAGAGAAGATATGTTTTTAAGGTCATTCTTTTAACTTTGGTCTTGCTCATCACTTAATATAAAATTTATTCTAGGATTCAATTTTCTGTTTTATTATCTGTTTACCTTCTTATTAAGACTTATTAAAGTAATTAATTAAATTTACTTCTATGTAATTTAATTTGTTAGACAGAAAATAACCGCATCAAGAAAAGTAGTTCCTGCTTTTAAGATTTTATTTATAGATAGAATTGCACAAAATGCAAAGTAATCTATAGTGACAAAAGTAGATCAGAGGTTGCCTAGGATGGTGTGGTACAAAGGGGCAGTAGAGCAGAATTACAAAAGGAGATGAAGAAACTTTGGGGGCTGTAGGTATGTTCCTTATCTTGCTTGAGGTGATTGGTTTCACAGGTATGTACACATGTCAGTGGGAGACTATAGAGAAAATATTTTCATGTTTCTGCAGTAAGGACGTCTTGAAAAAAGGAATCTGGAACCTTGGTTAAAGAATAAGCTTCGGAAGCTAAAGGTGTTTGAAAAGCCAAGAGATCTGAGAAAGGATGACCCTGTGTATATATTTTTTAAAGAAAGTTGAAACCCGGAGTTATTAAATGGGAGCCTGTCTTATCTCTTTGTTATAGACAATTATTTACACTCCAAAGATTAAAAAGTGTGAAACCTAATAGAAACTAGTGAATTAATTGTCTTGGAAGAGTAAAAGACCTTTCCCTTCTCTTCCCAAATGAATTTGCTTATACTAGGGTGACTGAGTTTCTTTCTCAGATGGTAAGGAGGACAATTGTGCAAGCTGTCCTATATAAAGTTCAAAATTCTTAAATGTAGGCTTCTTCTCATATGGTATGACCCCATACATGCAAGCCTATCGATCTGCCTCTAATCTCATCCCAAAAAGGAAAAGAATTAAAGTAAAAACAATGTGGTTACTGTTGTAATTAATAATCTGTCTGGATCTTGAAATCTTATATTCCTTTTAACAATAATATGAATATATATAACTTAAAATTATCAGTTTCAAAATAATAAAGTTGTATATTTTAAATGTGTGCACTTCATTGTACAGTAATTATACCTATATTAAAGTACAAACAATATTATTACAAATTTGAGGGCTTGTTACTCAAATTTTGGCCCGAGAAGACAAAGCAGCAAACATACCAATAAACTTGTCAAGGTAAGCTAAATAAAGCCAGCAAATCCATTTGCTATGTTAGTATTTTTAATTTTATTTTATTATTTTTTATAAAAATCCAATTTATTTTTGGCCTAATTTTCTCTTATGTTTTCTAGGTAGACTGTACCAAAAATCATTAATGGGAAACTCATTTGTAAAAATGGAATTTTTCAAAAATTCAGTATCGCTAATATCTACTTTCCACCTACCCATAAATATGCTTTTCTGATTTTTATAAACCAAACTCTATTTGAGGTTTGGTTTAGATATGACCAAAGGTAGATACATTATTATAGCCATTTTCATAGAGTATTTTTTTCTTCAATTTGACAATGTTGGCAATTCTGACATTATTAAAATGCAAAAACTTTGGCCTACTGGATTTCACGGTGTTTGTGGTATTTCTTTTAAGGCAAGCCTCTATTATAAGATATACTTCATGTATTTCCCTTTAAATTATAAACTGGAAAATTAAATAAGATATCTAAGTCTTAACACTTAGAACTGTAACTATGTAAAATCTTTGGATGTTGGCACTTGCACATAAAACTTATGTGAAAAAATTAAATTAGAAAAACTTGATTTTTTTACTGGAATTTATAGCCAACAAAATTTAAAAGACTGGCCCGCAAAATCATGTTTATTTTATAAAGCTGCAGTTTCACACTATCATTCTTTGGCAAGAGAAAGTCTATAAGAATGTGCAGCTCTCAACAGTGGACTAATATATGCTTCCTTTATTGGATATTATAAGGCAATTATCCTCCAATATTATGCAGGAAAGAATGCCCACAGCGAGCCTGGGATCTCAGAGGATAATGGTGAGGTCTGGCTGCAGGGGGAGGAACGAAGACCTAGATTCTGACAGATGGAATGTGGGATGACCAAGGAGTTTATTTTACTACTGGAAAAGAAAACTTTTACTCTTCCAAGACAATTAATTCACTAGTTTCTATTAGGTTTCACACTTTAAAATAATAATAATAATAATAGATATGTGGTTAATCTATTCCTATTATTCTATTGTGTAGTGTTTAAATTAACTTGCTTAGATTTATTTTAATGGATCTCATATGCTGAGGTGTAGTTAAATTACAATAGCCTCCCTGATCTGCAGTTTTGCTTTCATGGTTTCAGTTACCCATGGTCAACTGCATTCTGATATATTAAATGAAATATTCCAGAACTAACAATGTATAAGCTTTAAATTGCACACTGTTCTGAGTAGCATGATGAAATCTCAGGCTGTCCCACTCTGTCTGTCCCGGGACATGAATCATCTCTTTGCCCACATTGTATATGCTGCTCACGCATCAGTCACTTAGTAGCCAACTGGGTTATCAAAACAAATGTCATGGTAGTGCAGTACTTGTGTTCAGGTGGCTCTTATTTTACTTAATAATGAGCCCAAAACCCAAGAATAGAGATGCTGGCAATTCAGATAAGCCAAAGAGAACCCATAAAGTGCTTCCTTTAAGTGAAAAGGTTAAAGTTCTCAATTTAATAAGGAAAGATAAAAATCATTTGCTGATGTTTCTAAGATCTATAGTAAGAACAAATCTAATGTGAGATTTTGAAAAGGCAAAACAAAATTTGTGCTAGTTTTGTTGTCACACCTTAAACTGCAAAAGTTATGGCCACTGTGTGATAAGTGCCTAGTTAAGATGGAAAAGGCATTAACCTTTATCATAGATATGTATCTATAGGGAAAAAACATAGTATATATAAGGTTTGATACTGTCCAGAGTTTCAGGCATCCACTGAGAGTCTTGGAAAGTATCGCCTGAAGATAAGGGGGACTACTGTATACAATTCAATTCTTGACATGTTATCTATATTGACACGTGAATGCCCTTCATGTGTATATGTGTGAATGTCTGTATATGTGAATGAATGTATTTATGTATATATATATGTATATGTATGTATTTACTTTATTTCTGAGAAAATGATCATATCTTCATATGAAAAATCAAAAGAATGTCAGTTTAGCCCAAAGTAACAAACTGCTCTGAGATCAAGGTAATGTTAAATCATTTTACCTTGAAAACTTTTCTATATTTGTATTTTCTCAGATTTTATAGCAAAAGATTTAATGTGCAATATTAATGCAGGGCATACCCTTAATCCATGTCACTTTTGCTTTCTTGAATTTAGTTAGATTCAAATCACTCCACCCCTTCTACTCTTATTTCCAATCATGTGAGTAATTCAATTTCCATTTTTCCCATTGAAAAAATTTTAAGTTTTTGTCAGGGGTAGTATAACTATAGAGTAAGAACATGGTCTTTGGATTAAATAAAAAATAAATGAATATTGGTCTTGGCAGTGATAAACTGTAGACTTCCAAAGTTATTTAACTTTTTTTTTTAACATGTAAAATGAGTGCAGTCATACATATCTTATATACATTTTTAAATAAATGTTTATTTAAGTATTACATGCCGATGGAAAAAATGCCTAAATCATAAGTATTCAACTCACTGACTATTTATAATGTGAATCATTTATATAATCATGACTTAGATGGAGATACAGGATATTAGCAGAATCCTAGTAGCCACCTCAGGCCCCTGACAAGCCATTAACACACCTCTCGCATTCAATGAATATAAGTTCTGTATTATATCAACTTCATAGATAACATTGATTGAAAAGAATAATGAACCAATATATTAATCATGAAATGAATGCACATGGGTTTTATTGATATGTTTTTTATGTATAATTAGAGATAGGTGCACATATTTTCTTTAGGTTATTTTCATCAATATTCAAAGAGATGTTGGCCTGCAATTTTCATTTCCTACAATGGTCTTGTCAGGTTCTGATATGTAGGTCATGTGACCTCATGAAAGAAGTAATGCAATGTTTATATATAATATTGATATAATTTATTCCATAATTGTATGAAAGAATAAACTAGTGAGGCATATAGCCATGGAATTTTCACTTTCTACAGTGAATTAAATTATTTAATAATTCTGGGATGTGTATACTTTATATTTCTATGTCTTTCACAAGATGTACTTTTCTAGTAATTCATGTTTTATTAATTTTCTAATTAATGTTATTAATATGAAGTGATATCAGATTTCCATTTCTGATATTAATTTTTATGCCTTCTATTTATTTTGTCCTTGCTCAATTGCACCAGCAGTTTATTAACCACACTAGCCTTTCAAAAAAACAACTTTAGGTCTTTATTGTATATCTGCATATGTCACATTAAATTTTTTCTCATATTTATAAATTTACTAATTCTTTTCCTTTGGATTTAATATATATATTTTTTAACTTTTAGAATGAGATTTCTTTAGATCATTGATTTTCAGGCTTTATTTGTTTTCTTCATTATTCATTTAAATTTAAAAATCTCTGTTTATGTAGGCGCTTCTTGTATGTTTTATATGATATATCTTTATTATCATTCTCTTGAAATATTTTTGTATTTAATGTGATTTACTTGTTATCTATGGAGACTTTTAGATATATTGATTATTTTTCATAGAGGATTTACTCATTTTATTTTTTGTTATTGATTTCTAGCTCAGTCCTACTATAGTTAGAGAACATATATTCTTTGATACAGCCTTTGAAATTTGTTGATATTTCTTTATGGATTCATTATAATCAATTTGGTAAATATTCTATATGCCCTTAAAAATACTAATTATTTGGTCATTGTGGGCACCTTATTCTTATTTCTTACATATTCACTATTTTTAACATTTGTTCTATCATTTGTTAGAAATGTTTGTTAAAATATTGTAATATTGTTTATTTATTTTTAGTTCTTTCAAACTTAGAGCTTTTTATTACTTTTGTTAAATTTAGAGTACTTTAACCATATTGCCCTCGCTTCTACTTTCAAAGACTATTTTGCCTTGCATTTTTATTTGGAACTTTAAATCACACTATACATCTTAGTATTCTCTTATTGGTCAGTACTCCAAATTTACTAACATTTTCTAACATTTGTATTGCTTTTTCAAATTTCATTTTTCACTTTTTTCACTTTAATTTCATTTTCATTTTATTGAATTTATGTTTTAACTGAATGCACCTTTCTTATCTCTGAAAAACACACTTTCACATGTTTTAATTTTGAAGAAGAAAAATTTATTTCTTGTTTATGTTTGCAAGATATTTTATCTGAATATCAAAGGCTGGCAGTTCTAAGGTGGCAGTTATTTTCTTTCAACACATTAATGATGCTCAAAAGTCAAGGATCAATGTATGTGTGTCTTCTTTGAAGTTCATGTGTATTTTTCTCCATCTGCCTTTACTATTTTTCTTTATTTTAGTTGTTTATAATTTTACTCTGAGTTCATGGGACCATCCTAAAGTTCAAGATGCATGCCCCTCAAAACATGCCTGCTTCATGGTAACCTAATGTTTCCTAGTAAGCTGGCTTTATAGCTATTTTATACATGATCTGCATTTTTCAGTGGGAAGGTTTGTTCTCATCAATTGTATAAAATGATAAATAATAGAACCCTCTTAAAGAGTTTCAAGAAGTAAAATAAGTTTATATATGGAAACTCTTAGCAGTGTTTATTATAAAACAAATAAACAGTCTTTCATCATTATTTTGACCAAAACATATTATTTAAATTTCAATTTTAACTAATTAGAAATAAGTAATTTAAAATTATTTTATTGAGTGTTATTATCATGGACATATTAATTTTTAAATACTACTTTTGCTGAAAATCACATTTATCCAAAACTTTGAAATAGCTATTGATATGAACTTAAGATAGTGATGTTATACATTTATGATGTAAAAAATAGTTATAAGATGAAATATAGTGGAATAGTGAGAAAAATAAACCCAAAATTCCAATAACTTTAATGAAAGACACAGTGTTTTATATCATTAGTGATATTAAAGATGCTATTTGTCTTAAGCAAAAATGTCATCCTATTAAAGACAGGAAAAAAAATATATGTTAAACTAACACTGATTTAATACTGATGTTTTTTTAAAAAAATGTTTTCAAAATGTTATTTTAAAGCAAGACAAAACAGTTATATGTGAGGGCATGAATCATTGTTTGTTAAAAGTATACTTCTGGAATTTAAGAATCAAAGACAATAACAGGATGGTGATATCAGTGAGTTTGATTGATTGCCATGAAAGTCATGCTCTGTTGTTTTGAAAATAATGTAGTGTGCACTTAAATTATGTAAAACTACTAGTGAACATTGCAAGATATAATTCTGCAGATATTCAAATAAAAATGAAAAATAAAGCATGTAACCTTGGACAATAAAATATTAGAACTTTTTGATTTTCAGTGTTTTTTATAAGACATTTCATCAGTGTATCTTTTCAACAAATATGCATTGAAAAATGAGAATATTTCTTCTTAGTGTTATTTATAGTAATTTAGTAATCTAATGATAATTAGGGTAGTTAATGTGTTAGTTATTAAGAAACATTTCATAACATCTAACATTCAGAATAATGCTTAAAGATACAAAAGCAAAGTATTTTATAATAAAAGATGGGATGTGGGGAGAGAGAGATTGAAATAAAAGAAGCAGGAGGAAAGGAACTGGAGACAATTTCCAGCACTCTTTAATACCACTGACTCATAATACCAAATAGGATTCTTTGCACATTATAATAATAATAATAAAAAAGAAAACCTGCTAATGTCAGAATCATAGTGGGCTAAATAAGAACAGATGTTAACAAAATTTTGTCCTCATTCAAAAAAAGTAAAACCAAATGTATTTATCCTTATTTGGTAATTTAAATATTTCGAATACATGTTATTCTTTTTATTTTGAAATTCTTCACTGATTTTTCTTTTAACTGTTCTCAGCCTTCCTCCTACAACAATTCTATATTTATTGGTACTCCTACTTCATAAATTGTGCTAGCTCCCAAAATATGTTTCTTTCCCATTTGTATTTCAACTCCTCATGCAGCTCATTAGTCATTATTTTTTTTCCTTTATACATACAGAAATCACTTTGAGAAAATGAATTATTGTGCTTGCTAAAATAATTTTGGATGAAAAAAGCTAACTATATATTATAATAGCAATTTTCAAAATAATACAGTTTCCTTAAAACAATAATAAATTCAAGGTTTTGTACATGGAATGTTTAAATTAAAGAGTTTTTGTTTTATTTTTTATTGCTTTACATATTTTCATTAACAGTTGTGATTTTGCACATGAGTCTAAGGGAGTGAAAGTAAACATTAGTTACCATTTGGCACTGGCAATGATATTTTTACCAGTATAAATGCAAGAGTGAAGGCAGAAATATCTTGTGGGTACTTAAGAATAACATAGCAGGAATATTCCTAGCAAATGATCAATGTAAAAAAACTAAGGTCTGTTGTCATTACATCCAGGTTTGTGCCAATAATTATGAAAAATGTTCATTGGTCGTTCTGAATTAAAATATGGTGATCTAACTCTATTCCCACTTTCTGTTTTGAGTCAGTCACTAGGCCACAATTAAGCCAATTAAGTCACTTAATAAAGAATGTTCATAAAGACCTATTTGCCAAATTCATGCATATCAAATATAATGCTTTTTAACAGCTTTATCTTTTTAAAGCATCTTTGCATCTTTTCATATATTGTAATATTCAGATGTTTGCTTAAATCTACTTTAAAAACAAATCAAAAATAAAAATGCTCTTCATCATATTTAGCAAAATTAAGGTTAGAGATATAATAATGTAATTATAGTTAATATAAATTAAGAATTTATACTTTTTGAATTCTAAACTATTTTTTGCCTGAATTCACAATACATTGCTTATAGTTTATTGACTTCACTATTTTGAGTAGTTTTACCTCCTTTTGACAATTTTCTTGGTAGTTTGGCTTGTTTTTTCATACAAATGATCTCTGTTAAAAAATAAATCAATTGTATCTTCACAGGCATATAGAGCCAGTGGTCTGTATTTAATAATTTCATTGTGTGTGTGCATGCTTTCGCATATTTTAAAAAATATTTATTATCTTCCCTTTTGATTACTTTAATAATTTCTTACCCCATTTTTTTTTTTTTTGAGTTATTTTCAATTCCTATTAGTTCGATGATAGACAACACCTTCCCCCTTTGGATTTTTTCCTTTCTCTCATATAGTCATATATGTTTTTGTTCATTTTTTCCTTTTTCTCATGGGAGAGTTCATCTCCATTTATGAAATAACATTGAATGATCATCCAAAGTCACATGGACTTTTTTCCCAAACAATCATGTTTTAAATCTAATAGTGTTTAGGTTCTGTTTCCTTTTATTGGCTTTCTCTATTTTCCCTCAAATACCTATTAAATATGTTTTCACATAGCCAGATAGAAATTAGAAAATTAAATTCATTATAATCATGAATAACAGTAGAATTGTTTTGGAATAAAACCTGAAAAAAAAAATTTGTGAGTTGTCCTTTTTATCTTAGCTGATTTATTTCAACAAAAGATTGTTAAAGCTATCCTTCTATTTCTAGAAGTCTTTTCTAGTAACATTTTTTTATGTTTTTACACCTGAAATATATTTGAGTATTTTAGAAAGAACCTTGGCTCTACCAAGCTGATCAAATTGTTTTGCCAGACTGAATAAGCCTAATACTATTTGTATAATGAAATTAAAGAGGGGAGACACAGAAGCCAATATATCTTTCTTACCATAGATATTTTTCCGGTAGTACCTGGGTTGGAGACTTCAGTTACGAAAACAAGTAGAGACAGCCCCTTTCTAGGGGCTACATAGTCTTGATTAGTCATTATTAAACTATTTGGTAGAGAAATTAAGTCTCTACAGTTTAAAAGACATTTATTGGAACATGCATAGCAACATCGATATAGCTACATCATACAAATATATTGATATATAATGGAACTTAGGAAGAGAAAAAAAGATGAGGTATTATCCAATTATAATTTCCTAAAGCACAATCAGCACACATAGAGAAATTGGGCATAATTCTTATAAAAGATCGTTAAGTACTAAACATTCTGTATGGTGATCTTTCCATATCTTATCCACAAACCATTTTCCCTGTTTTGTTAATACACTGATTTTCTAACCAAAATATACTAAACTGTGAAACCAGTTGCTCCTACATCTTGTTCCATGATTAATACAAAGTAAGTCCTCCCCATACATTCTGATCAGTGAAGGATTCACACAACTAAATTGAAATTAAATATCGTGTCCCATATGTGTATGTGTGTATGTACGTGTGCGCATATATGGTCACTTTTTTAAAAAAAATCTTAGATTTGAGTTTTTCAAACATGCTATATATGACCTTTGGGTTTAATTTGTCTCTTTTTAAGAATGATGATTATTATGTAACAATATATTATAGTGAGCTACTCAAAGTGTAAATTAGAAATCCTTGGATCTATAGATTATGAAATGTATTCCTTTTTTAATGATAATGAAATGAGAGAATATATGAAATTATTTGCATAGAAAACATAAAGTTGCATAAAATTGTGTGGTGCTATTACTGTTTGCTGTAGAGAAACTAACCTCAAAATGTAGTTATGAGAGCAGTATATGAGTAGATTTATAATATCGAATTGGCTAATTCATTTTTACTTATTTATTTATTTATTTAAAATATATATGTGAGACTTTTACATCTCTGTTTTATCATTGCTTTAAGTTCAACTTTAGTGAATACACCACTCTACCTATATTCCAATTTTCCTTTCTAAAAATATCCACACTAAATAGACAGATTATTACTAATAGTATTGTCATTGTATAAAACCAGAAATGTGAAAAGATAAAGTAATGTGGAGCTTAGAGCCAACTACAAATATGTTTTAAATATAGTAATTAAATGATAAGGATCAATTTAACTGTAGGTGACAAAAGCACAAGATAATACAGTAATAGTTTTCAGCACTGTTGCTTTACAATACTTTCGTGCATTTACGATAGCAAACAAGAACTTTCCAAGTGTGTGATTCTTAAGCAATAACTTAGGTACTTCTCCACGAAATGAGCAGATTGTAATGAGTTGTAAAACGGAATCCCTGCTGTAACTAATTTGTACTTAAGACTCTTTTTAAGAAATTAAAATAAAAAAACTTCTTTATTTATAACATAATTGCATTTAAAATTAAAGGATAAGTGAATTCCATAAATTTGTCGCCATTAACACTTTACCAGAACCTTGTTGGAAACACCACATTCAGTGTGGTTCACGTCCAGCAAATAACAGAAAACGTCCTATTTTGTTCAGCTAATTTCTTATAAGCACATATCTTCTATTTGAAAATTTGTTTTTCCAATTTTTATTTCATTGAAAATAATACAATAACAAAAATCACTGGAATCGGGCCATTAATGACATTGTATATCCCAGTATTATAAGCAAAAAAGTATGCCCAACATGAAAATGATCCTGATAGCACTGTTTCTAGAAATAGATAGTAGAGACCCCATAATGGTAATGGATTCACTTAAAAATTACTTTTTGTTTGACGAATATGTTTAGTCCTACTATTGTGCTAATCTTGGCTTTGTAAAACAACGTTTTAGCTATTTTTATGTCCTGGTAAATTTTGTGTGATCATGGTACTATTCTTTTCTTAATTGTATATGATATTTTACTGATAAATTCAACAGGACTTGGAGTTTCCTTTGTGAGAATAATGTCAATTAAAATTTTAACTTATTTAATAGAAATGGGACTACATCTATATACTATTTTTATCAGGTTTTTTAATGACTTTTTCATTTCATCTAAAATTTCAAGTTTATGATCCTAATGTTGTTCATGAAATATTGTTTGTCATAAAGTTCATGAAATGCTCACCTGGAAATTTAAATGGAGGTATTAATTATCTATTTAGTTTTGATTTCTCACTTAATGCTACTCTAGTGAGAAAACATATTTATTATTTCAGTATGTCCTTTGGTATTTGTTAAAACTTACTTTGTGGGCTAGAGAATAATCAGTTTGTGAATTCTATTCCATATGAAATTCAGTGAATATGTCTTGCTCTTTGGAGTGTAATGTTGAATATACATTCTTTAGATCAATTGTGTTAATCATGTTTTCCAAATCGATATGCTTTATGGTTATATTTTTACGTGTACTATACTTATTGACTGTGATGTATTAAAATATTAAAGTGGTTTATCTAGATTTCTTTCTCCTTTTAGTTCTCTCAATTTTTCTTTATATAATTTAAGTGTGTTTTCAGGTACATACATTTTAGAATTATGTCACTTTGTTGGATTTTATTTTTGATTATTACAAAATATACAGTATTTTTGCTTTAAATTTTTTTTAAGATATTACTATAGCTACACCAGCTTGCATTTGGTTAGTTTCATTGTATATATATTTTTACTTTCCTCTTTCTTTCAGCATTTTCCTGTCCTTATATTTAATGCTTCAATATAATATTGTGAGTAAATTATCTTTTGACCTTCATTTCTGTTCATCAGTTTTTTAAAAATGTTTTGTAGTTGATTATATTTTATCCAACATATTCATTGTTTTAATCCACCCTCATGGGAAACTGAAATTCCCTTCTTTTTTCTCTTCCGTCCAATCCAATCTGCATCTGTGGCCTACTGACCCAATAAAATATTCCTACTCTTTTGTCACCAGTGACCTTCAGTTTTTCAACAAAAGGCTCTTTAATCCTCATAAAGTTAGACAGTTCACTACTATTTGAAACATTTATTATATTTCCTTCAGGAAAACCTAGATTCTTTTGGCTTTTATGACATCTTGATCTTATAGTTTCACTTCTATATCTGGGCCACTATTCAATTAATTTTTTTCTTCTTTTCCTTACACTTTTATTTTTATAATTCTGCAAATCTTTTAAATCTATCAAACCAATCTATACTTATGATGATTATGTTTACTACGGATCACTTACATTTATATAATATTTATATATTATATTAAGGGCCTTGGCAGATTGTCCACCAGTCTTTATCAGTGCAAACTGAATAATAAATACAATATTTTATGTTCATATTCACAGTATTCACATTAAAATATTTGACCTCAGATTAGGTGACTAATTTTATTAAGTTATTTAATTATTAAATGTTGAGACATATTCCAAACTATGTTTTAAGTTCAACTCAGGACAAACTTACTCTCAAAATTCCCTCTACAATATCTTGATACTCCCATATTAATATAGTCTTGTTATAACTGAGAACAATGGTGAAGACAGAGAAAGAAATAAAAAGTGAAAAAACAGTTAGCCTGAAAAAAAACTATAAATGTTAGCATAAAATATAGAAGGAAGAGGAACTGGGGGCAAATGCACATTTTTAATTCTCCTTTTTTTTTTTTTTTTTTTGCCCATAAATTATGTCTTGACCATAGTTATAAATAAATGACCAAGGCAACATATTTTAAAAGGAAGAAGATTGATGGTTATAATTTGGAATGCTCATATACAAATTATATCAAATTGGGTGATGGAATCATGAAATTCTATAGCTGTTTATTTTTAAGGGATTACTTTGTGATGTGCAAAGTAAATATCCAAAGACAGAATGTCGATTCATACTGACAACAACCATAGCATTAATTTTAGGTCCTACTGGCATATTTGAAGGAAAACACAATTAATTTCCATTTTTGCTCTTTAACACCCCTTCAAAGACATGTTTTAGAAAGATTCGGAAATTATAAAAATCATATTGTATTTAGAAATATTCAGAAATTATCAAAATTCAAGTATCAGAAGTATCAAAGTTTTACGTCAATTGTAAATATAAAAACGAAAAAATTTTAGAAATAACTTTAAAATATTGAAAAAAAGTATCTTGAAACTGAAAGTCATAAATAGTAAAAACCATAAATATATACATTTTATTCATTTATTTTCACAATATTTTCAGTTAAATATTCTTGTTTTAGTCTTCATCTCTCTCCCTTCTTTCACTTCCCCTTTCTTAGTCTCTCGAACTTATACAATACACACTTAATGCATTGGCTGTAAATTTTAAGGATATTAATTAAATCTGACTAGTAAGTTCACATTTGTTTATACCTAAAATTTTGATGTTGTTGCTAATTTCTAAGTTATTTACATTTATGATTGCTTTTAAAATACTTAAGAAAAGAATTCTCAACTATACTAAGTAATAGGAAAAAGCTATAGAAGAAGTTTATATTACAAGTTTATGTTACCTGGGAAATAACACTATCCCAATTGTCGAGCCCCCTTGTTTATTTCATAAAAATCAAGACATCCTTTTAGAAGTTTATAGTTATATTGAAGGTACACATATAGAGATCTATTTGTGTACATTCTCCTTTCATGTTTTCTATATAACTGTCCTTATAGGATAAAACGAAATTCACTTAATTGATTATAATCCTACATAATTATTATGTAATAATATTTTTGGTAATTTTAATAGAAATATATTGTTATGCTAAAAGAAGTTGTATATGCAATTGACCTTTCTTTTTAGACTTCATTTTGAAAATTGCTTTCAGTTATTTTTTTTTTACAAAGATTTGGTAAGTAAATCTCTTTGACTAAATTAAGCAGTCCTTTATTTTTCTAAATAAATAATTGGCTGGATACCAAAACAATTTAATTTCATTTTCTGCTAATTAATCCAGTCATCTTGATAATTCTCATAACTTTAATTAGCATATTTTTACATTTGTAAAATATTTAATTTGGAATGCATTTGTAAAATATTTAATTTGGAATGTGCGAATGGTTCTAAACTTACAATATTCTAAATTCGTTTTCCCAAGTTAAAATAGTTTAATCATTCATATGGATTTTATAACCCTGTGTCAAAGATGTTTTAAACCTTGCTCCCAAGGTTAATATAAAGGTGAAAGTGATTCCTTTATAGATTTAAGGGAGAATTATGTAAGAGGTTCATGTGTAAAAGCAAAGAGAGCACTATGAGTTTTTGAAATAATTGTTACCCATATATTTTTTTATCAATTTGAAGACTTTCGTTAATTAGAATTTATGTTAGAAAGTATGTGGAAAATAATTAGTTTTCAAACTTTGAGCCATATTTCACCAGGTTTTTTGAAAAGCTCCAGATAACTGCCTTGTGTATATTTATTATTACTATTAAAACTTATTTTTTCTACTTAAAAAAATAAACAAGACCTGAAAAATGATAACTTCTGCTATGCTTTATAAATCAGAAAAATCATGATAACATAAAAAAAAGTGAAAATACGAGGTCTAGAAGTAAAAAATATAAAAATAAAAATCTGATTAATTAAGGATCGATAGAACAATTGCAAATAGGATATGTGATATAGATTCAAAGATTTATTAATAGTAGGTTATCTCAAACTTAAAGAAATACAGATCTCACAAGATATGTAAGAAAAAACCTTTTTAAGTACAACCAAGAACAAAGCAGTTTGTTACTACTGCCTACATGGCATTATATATTCAAAATCCATGTGAACATAGAGAAATCCATTTGAAAACACACACAAAAGTGTTTTATTTTAAATGGAAGCACTTTGAAATCACTGATTTATATCTACTAGAAACATGATTCTTCTGGAAAAGCTGATTTACCACAAGTGTACAAAAGAGCTAATGGAAAGGAAAAGGGAAATAAGAAAAATATTGTGTTCTGTTTTAGCTTTCTTTTCATTTTTGAAATTAAGATACAGAGAATAATTTTCTCCAAGATAGTCATTGAACAAAAACATCTAGATAGATTTGTATATTTTAATGATTTTGAACAGAACCAATGTCAAATCATAAATGAAGGTATTCAAATATCAAGGAAATCATGCAACAAATGAACAGTAAATTGAAACCAATTCTACTCCTCACCTTGTGCTTCTCACACAAAACGTGAAGATCACACTTTCCTTCACTTCTCTTGTTCTGTGGGCTGAGGTAGCACCTCTTTCTTCATATTTTCTTAAATTTCTTTCCAGCCCTCCACCATATTTGTTAAGACCTCTTCTGCTTCTCAATCACAAAAACTCTGATAGCCACATTTTACCATGATCCTTTGGGGTAAAGGGGGAGACAGAAAAGAAACCAGAAGTTCTTATAGTAAGCAGAATGAGCTTACTCAGATATGACTGAATCGAATCCAGAGTTAGATTACTTCTATGCCTGTCAGTTACTGTGAAGATAGATACCATTTTGTCCAGGAGACTTGCAATAGTTGTATACTTTTTTTAAAAAAAAAAAAAAAAAGGAAGATGAAATGAGGTGAATAAGATAGTATTTAGGGATAGCCAATAGAAAACTACATTAGTAGTCCAGGAGAGAGAAGGTTGCTGGCAGTGGAGAAGAAGGAAATTGGTACATAATTTGGAGGAGAATGTGCAAAATTATACTAGTTTCAATGTAGAGATAAGTGAGAGTAATCTTCATGGGCAATTCCCTCATGTTTAATAACTAATGACGGTGCAAGTGACTGAAACTAGAACCAGAGGATAAGTATGTGTAGATGAAGTTTATTAACAAACAAATGGGACAAAGACTGAAATGTATATGGAAGAGAGGAAGTTGTTTTAAAATGAAAGATAATAGACTGTTTGTATTTGCATGGAACCATTCAGAAGAGGGAGATGGAGAGGGGGAGGTAGTGATAGAGATTGAGATAGAGATAGATGATAGAGGACAGATGACAGATGATGGATGGATGAATGGATGGACGGATGGACAGATGGACAGACAGACAGACAGGCATGATAGAGGTATCAGAGAATTAAGGGAGGATTTAACTTAAATATAGTTGTTATTATAGAGAATGTTATATCTTGACAGTGAAAAAAGAGTTAATAAAGATCAATTTAGGAAATTTATTTCCTTTCTGTCTCTGTGTCTCTCTCTGTCTTTCTGTCTCTGTCTCTCTTTGTTTCTCACTGTCTGTCTCTCTCTGTCTCCATTTCTGTCTCTGACTCCCTTTCCCTCTCCCCCTCTGTCTCTGTCTCTCTCCCCTCAATAGCAGTTTTCTACCCAATGTAGCAAGTTTAATCCAGCAAAAAGGAAAACAGAAAGGGAATCATACTTGAGAGCCAAGATCTGAAAATTAGGACAGTCAAATCATGGATAGAATTTAGTATATGCATGAATACAATGTGCACAAGATAATATGGTACTCAAGGAAAAAAAAATTAAAGCATAATTAAAGTCCTCAGAGTTCAAATATAAAAGCACAGGCAATTATTTCACTATTGCTGTAGCAATTAAAATAGTTTTATTTGCCCCTTTGACTAATATCTTATCTTTACGAGTCTGACCTTTACAAGAAAATACCAAGATGGATTTCTTGTTATTGGTTGGGAACTGAATAGAGCATGAACTAGTTCTATTAGTAATACTACAATGATTCTCTTGCTGTGAAAACACTTTTATTTTGATCTTCTTTCTTAGGTAACAGAGAGCTTCTACTGAAGGTTTTGTAGCCAGTTTTATATTATGTATGTTTTATTGTGCATAGATATACCCTAGAGAGTATATTGAGGTCCTAATATCTATTTCGTATTCATATTCATGTTTCTAATGATAAAAATAAAAAGAGAAACATAGTTTGTGAGAGTAGTAGGGACCCAAGATATCCTATCTCTCTTATCAAAGTGCATACAGTTTACGACTTATGTTTGATTCAAGACACTTGAGAATGAAAGAATACTACTATTGATCAGATCAAAACAATTGGTATCACTTGAGGATATCCTGGACAAAAGGGCCCCTAATCTTTAACTAAAAAGCATTACAATACTCCTAAATCTCAATTCAACACTATCTAAACAAATTTGATGTGGAAGCTTTTGAGTAGACTTGTCAAACAAATACATTAATTCCAATTAAATTTGAACTTCAAATACACAGTAAATACATTTTATATAAGTATGCCCAAATATTACATGAGTATACTTAGACTAAAATATCTGAAATTTAAATTTATATGGGTATCCTGTACTTTCATTTGCTAAATGTACCTACCTTATTATAAGAAATCTCAAGAAAATAGTTTTGGTGGATCTGATTTGCATTCAGATGAAATGGGCAGCAAGAAATGGTCAATGGCATTTTGACTACTTTTTTTATGGCTTATATCATGAATAATTATAGTTATAGATTGCATGGTAGAAAGCAAAATTAGAAATGCACAACAGTGGAATTTTCCTTATTGAAAATTCAATTCTTCCACAGTACTTCATTTTTTGTTATGTAATTCCTTTATGATACATTTTTATTCATTTGAACCATAAGTTAGGCTTTAACTATGATATAAAACCAGTCAAGGTTAGTGAATATATAAAAACATTTTATATTAATACTCTAGAATATCCCCTTTCATATAAATGTGTCTAAATTTCCTATGCACTGGTGTTTTTTTTTATTACTTAAATAATTATGTGTCTTATAAAACACAAATTAGGCAGAGTTAATAAAGTATTAACTGACTGTTTGACCCTAGTGCTTTAGATGTGTCCCATGCCCGAGTAACTTTGTTAGGGGTTTCATGCTGGTCAAAGTAATATAGGTTCTATATCTTCTATAGACGACATAAGAATCATTTTTTAAAACCCAAAGACATAGCTATTCTAAAGTAAGAAGAAAAAAAGTCATAGGACTTTTGATGTGATACATTCATCCCGTACCCTAAATTTCCTCATCTCTTAAAACCTATGTACATTTGACCAATTTGAAAGATTTCCTGTCCTGACAGCAGACCACAGGCATTATTCCAGCTGATTCAGCTGTTTCAGTGGGTGTTATCTGAGTGTCCCTGTGCGCCCTGATTGCTTTGAACAATTACAATTGTTCAAACTGCTAAAATGAAGTTAAAAAGAACTCAGTCCCACCAAATCTACTTTATTCTAAGAGAAAATCTTTGGCTCATGGAATCTATTTTGTGAGAATTGACTTACAAATAACTCCGGATAAATCTTTTGGGATTAAATAGAGAAGGCATGGAGAATTGTAATTATAAAGGGAGAACCCACATCAATTAATCATTTCCTTACCATTGGATAAAATATACCAAACTACTACCTTGAACTTTGTATTAAAGATATTAATCTTACATTTTAAATATTTTAACCATGCAGGCATCAATATATTTGAATTTAGCAAGCTTAGACAGAAACATTTTATTACAAGAAATCTTTCTTGATAATGTACTTAATAATTTGTGTGAATATAGGTGCCAGATTATCACGGAACACCTACAAAGCTCAGGAAAAAAGAAATTTTTGGCTTGTTAGTGTTTTTTATTTTAGTTGAGGTATTTGAAATTAAATCATGAAGGAGCTCTTATATGAATATACATCTTCATGAGATTAATAAGTAGGTAGAAATCTTTACCCTCTGTAAATGGTATGCAGAGGATGCCATTTTGCTCCTACTGCAGCCTCATACATCTCGTGTTTACCATGTTTCTTGATTGCATCATTTTCTCTTGTGCTTGATTTAATCCTGTGTCGTTTTGTACAGTGACATTCCATAGAGCCTTGTAGTCTGGAAGCAATAGCCTATGCCATATAGTCTACGTATGTAGTGGGCTATACCATCTAGGTCTGAGTAAGTATACCCTATGATGTTTGAAGAATGATGAAATCACTTAAAGCATTTCACAGAATGTATACTTTTCCTTAAGTGGCACATAACTATATAATTATTGAGTAGGTATGGAATATGGTATTGTTTATCTTTACAACATCAATTCTCTCTTTATAATAAGTGAATCTCAATTTTGTTTTGTTTTGGAAAACAGTATACAAATCTACTAGTTATAAATCTACTTCCCCTAGTCTTTCTTATAAATAAAGCTGTTCATTTACAAAGAAGGTCATCCCACAGTTTCAGCAACATAACAGTAACATCCATAACAATAAACACAAAAAGAATTCACCTAGTGATTTATACAAAAATTCCTTTTCTGAAATAGATTTCAAGGCTTTTATCTATGTAGTTTCCATTGTGTTCTTTCTTTCTGGAACATGGCAATAACGACTAGAGCAGTGGCATCATCTTAGCTCAATGACAGAAAGACTAGGAGAATTACTGGGCCCACTCCCTTGACAATTGTTGAAGTGTTGAAATAACATTAACAGCAGCTTGTATTTATTTGGTTTGTTGTGGTTTGTTGTTGGGGAAAAAATACACAAACACGAAATTCATTGAATGTATTACAAAAAAAGAAAAGTTAATAGGTTAACTATTAATACAATTAACAGATAAGTAAAAAGCAGCAATTGAGAAAATATCTCCTCTATATTTTCATTTTTAAGTTTTATATAAAAAATAACTTATTTACAAGCTCTTCATATGAAATGTGTATGCCTATAAATAGGTTAGATGACATTGAATATTATAAACATACATATGGGATTATATATAATGTGCTTCCTTCATAAAAGTAGATTTTTTAAATGTCAAACTTAAAATTAGAAATATTTTTGTTGTCTAGAGAAGATTAAACATCATATGAAATATCTTTAAGATGATACATATCGCAGTAAAAATATTTTACATGATATATATCACAGCAAATTAGCTTTGGAGAAGAAAAATATTTAAATATTAGAAAAAAATGAGAAGGTAATAAAAATGTATTTGTATTCTTGGTTTATTTTTAAGGAAAATTAGATCAAGGGGGTTTCTTTTTTTATATGCTGCATTCATTGACTAAATACTTAATTTCAATGTCATAAATTAGGTAACACACCACCCCCACCATGCCACACACACACATAGGCGTAAAGAGACAAAAAATCTCCTGAAAAAAGATATCTGCCTCTCACCTTACTAAGAAGTTCCCTTAAAGCAATGATTTTATTTAATTAGATGCATTTGTTTTGAGCATATCCTCAGTTCTTGCCATTTAGGTTGGTTTTTGAGAGCAGAAAAATATGACTGCAACAAATCTTGACATTAAATATAGCATAATCTTTTGAAGAAGTTCCTATCTCTTAAATTATAATTGTTTTTTTACCAGAAAATGAATTATATAGAGACTAAAAATTTGATGGACTGTAATATGTATTGCAACTACTCTAGGAGATTTTTAGTAACACAGTTATCTTTCCTGAGTTGAATACCTTTGTCAAAGACATATTTGGGACTACCGATCTTTAATTTGCAGATTGGAGAGCAGGAAGGAATTCAGTTATCAAAGCAAACATGAAGTGAAATTATGAAAACAGAAGCAGACATTACTAAAAATCAGTATGTTCAGCTTCTGAAGAAATGGAAAATAGACATGCTGATGTAATCAAATCTATGCTTTGGGCTACTTGGATTTTCCTTTTATTCAAAATTGAACTATCATTAAATATAAATGAGGAAAATATTATAGAAGTAAATATAAATAATCTGAAAACAATATTTATTAAAATATAATTATTAGTCATTTTATTACATAAATTATATAAAAATTAGGAGCATAAATTTCATAATTAATGCTTTTAACAAAATCCCTCAGATAAATAAGCTTCTACATATTTAAAAACTGCAATTAGTAACTTAATTGCATATATGAATTTTACACTTTTCTAATATAGCACAAACAACGACTTACAAGACTGAGATTTCTCAAAGAAAATGAAATTCTAATTAAGATTGCAACATAGAAACCCTGCCTGATTCCTGCCTGCTATCCTAATAGAGTATTGACTCGAGACTGCAACATTAACTTTTACCTGAATATATACCATGCGAGCCTAATCCTTAAACCAACCAGTCTTCATAGATGAGAGAACATAGGTAGATATATATATATATATATATATATATATAGCCTATTGGTTATATCTCTGAAGAACTCTGGCTAATATAATTGCACACATTTATTCACAAATATTTTACTAGCCATGATTTTTCTTTGTTGATACAATGCATAATCACACTAATCCTCTTTTCCTAAAATCATAAAAGATAATTTAGGTACTTACTATGTTTTCAATTACATTATTCTTCATTAGTCACCTACTTATAGTTAACTTTTCTGAGAAAATTTTGTCTTTTCTCTCAATTTCTTTATAGAGATCGATCTGCTTTTATTTCACAACTTTCCACTTTTGTCTAGTTCATTTCTTTCTGAGTTTTAAAATAAATGTCTGTGTAATTTTTCATAAACAAAAATGGTTATTTAATTCAAGTTCTTTGAGAGTGAGCTGATATATTTTGATTTGGATTTTCTACTTTCCACATTTGATTCCCATCAAATCTGTCTCAAGTTAAGGGCCCCAGTCTATGGCAGTCACAGTCAGTTCTCTTTAGAGCATCCAAATTGTCCTAAAACCATTAGGAACTTATCCATTTCTTATTGAATTATCACAATGAAAGAGGCTACACATCAGGGAAACCATGATACAACTCCCCACAAAAAAGAAGCATAGAGATCTTAGAAGATTTAGAGGGAGAGTAGAGTTTAGTTGACATTGAAATTATAGTGTTTTGATAGGTTCAAGCAAAGCAGGGTTGTGAGTAAAAGAGTTAGAATTGATCTAGACTGCAGATTGGCTGTGGGTCCTGTTTCCTTGGAGACTTTAAAGTTAAGATTGATGTGGAGAGTTATGGTCGGAAGTCTGGGGTTTACCTGGGTTGTAAATCAAAACTACTTGACTGTGCCAAAGGGACACAGATGCTTCAGGCAGGGAAATAGTTGGTTCTTCCTAATATAATTTAAAACAACACAGTTTCTGATAGTCTAGGATTTTAGATAACAGTGTTCCTCAGTGAGTAAGAAAGCAGTAGTCTTTCTCAGAGAAAGAGAATGTTATGACACTATATAGTTACAGTGTGCCTTTCAGGGAAATGTCGTTCAGTGTAAACTTTGCAGTGATTTTTCCTGGGTCTTTTATTCCAATCTGATGAATGGTAGGGCATAATTTTACCATCTAGATAATTTGTACTTTTTTAGGAAGTAGCTTAATGTCCTCCCAGATCTATTTGTGGAACTAGAGAGGAAAAGTTTCTAAATGGAGGAATAATAATGTCTTCTGATACATTTGGCATGTGTAGCTAAAGTCAGAAAAGTCTAAGAAACTCATATCAGCAGCAAAAATACAAAGCCTTTTATTAAATAAATTTTAAAGAATATATATGGATGTATATATAAATATATCTGTTAATACATATATATACATATTCTTCCACGCATACATATATGTGTATATCTATACATGCACATGGGACAGAAAGCTAGATATACAAATAAGGAACTTAAAGCCATTATGAGAGAAATAGTTGAATTAAACATTAATATACCATGATAGTATAATGATAGGCAATGACAGATATACAAGAACAGAATTCAGGAAACATTGGAATGATATTAAACAAATATTCTTATTTTGAATTTTTCTTATATCATTGGAGAAAGATTATTATAACTATCAAAATCATCATAATTTATAATTATTTCTTATGATTTATTGAATATATGTCTAAACATTATTAAAATTATGTTTAAGTTAATGTGAAATCAAAATGAAAAAGAAAAACCAAATTTACTTACATTTACACTTCAAAAATTTTAAATTTGATAAGTTCAAGTGTTGCAGCAGATGTGGAGCTATTACGTATTATATACATTTCTGGTTGGAGTGTAAAATGATGAAAACACTTTGGACATGTGTTTTGGATTGTAATTTAAATATGAATATTCACACACTCTGCAGCCTACAAATTCAACTCCTAAGAATATGCTTTAAAAATTCTCTTACATTTAGAATAGAAAATCTGTGAAACAATATTTATAGCAACCATATTCAGTGTTGGAAAAAAAATAAGAAGCAGCTTAAATGTCCAATAATATATAAGTAGATAAAAAAGATGATATAGTCATGTGAGAAATATTATACAGCACTACATTTCTTATTGTTCTTCACACTAAAGAGGCTTATTTTGACCTCTGAGCCTTTGCAGTTTCAATTCCCTCTACACAGAATAATGGTCCTCCAGATATCAGAGGTTAATTCCTCAGCTCTTTTAGGTTTCTCCTTTTGTCACTTCGTTAAGAGGTATCTGTTATAAACCCTAATTCTAATATTTTAACCACTTGCAAAATTTTCGCTCCCTATTTTGCCCCCCGTTGCTCCTCAATAACATTTTAAAATAATAATTACCTCTATCGGAGGTACATTTTTATTTATTTGTCATATTGCTGAAGATAGAAGATGTTTTTCTGTTTATTGTTGAATTTCCAGAACGAATAATAATTACAAACAGATGAGGTATTTAATACATTTTTTTCAAATAAATGAAATCATTAATAATGAATGGATGAATTAAAAACATGTTAATTTGATAAAGACATTATTTCTATTAAGTAAATACAGAAGTCGCGAAGACAGCGTATGTACAATAAATATTAAGTAACATGATTTGCAAAGGAATTTGGAAAAAATTAGAAATTATAACAAGGAAAATAAAAACTCAGTAGCAGAATTAAAATTTCCTTTGTTGGCAAGAAAAAGCAATACCAGGGAGATGAAAATTCAAATAAATAATATGAGAGTAATATATATGCAAATTAGAAAATAGATAATAATAAATGATAAGTAGATAGATAAAAAGAGAATGATTGGACTAGAGCAAAAAAACAAACAAAAAATAAGAATTGAAGATTGTATTAGAGATAATATACCTTCCCAAGAGAAATGTCAGGAATATGAATAATTCTAAAAAACATATAATCCCTTGGTATAGTAAAGGAAAATAATATTTTTTCTCCGAAGTAGTAAGGAGTATTACCTAGATAATCACCACAAATGGATGTGTAATGAATATTATTTAATATATTTATGATGTATGTAATAACAGGTTGTTTTGATTAAGTGTGAATACCTGTAATTTGCCAATTATAAAAATATAAGAAAATGGCAAAATGCACTAGAATGCACAGAAAGGAAAATATAAATGTCTTACTAGCATATGAAAAAATGAACAATGTCAAGCACAATTACATGCAATGCAAAATTTTTTAAATTATTTTTTTCTCAGTATAAGTATAAATATCCAAATATTTTCTAAGATACAGCATTTTTGAGTGTCTCGAGAAAGGAGTTCTTACAGACTGTTGGTGAGATGGTAAACTGACAGATAATCACATCCTTTAATGAGTAGCACATTAAATGTAATTAGAGAAAAAATCAGTAAGAGCAGACTATACAGACAATTAAAATGAGAGGATGTAATGTTTTATCTTAATGCTTTTAAACAATATTTCAAAATAGTTCTGGAAAAATGTAACTTGAAATATTTATTAAAAAACAAGAAATAGTATGGAAAGTAAAAAAATTTTTCATAAACGTAAATCAAGAAACTCTATAAAGAATCCACCATGATCAAGTCAGTTTTATAAGCTAACTGCAACAACCATTTAAGAGATTACTGTACCAATGTCACTATACAAAAATGATCTTTTTTCAAATAGTAGATTGAATTAAATATTAAGAGATAACAAATACTTTTAAATACATAAATATCATTATAAGCAATTTTTTATTAAGTTGATAATAAGTGATTCCCTCCTTTACCTTTCAAACTACAGTGCATTAGCAAGAAAATGATTACTATAAATTGCAAATGATTTCACATTGAAGAGATAAAGTTATAAATAAATAATATAAATGATAAAGCCATAAAATTATTTTGTTTTTATGTAATAGAATTGTTCTGTATTTTTGGCATATACCTGACTTTTAATATAAACTAAAGATTTTTATAACAAAGAAAAAATAAACTAAGAAATTCACGTTTTTTATTGCTGATTAATATTTTATTTACAAAACCAATTTTCCTCAAACTTATATTAAAATACTAAATGATCCATTATACTAATGTGGTGTTGAATATATTAGAAATCATGTATATTAAATGAATTCCAATACATGTAACTTGTTTAGTTTTAATTGTATACAAATTAATTTTAAGCTAACAGACATATTATTAATATGAGACTATTTCTTGTTTACTTTTTTTTGGAAATACATCAAATATATATAAATTGACTTCAGATGCCAGATGATATATAGAACTGCTTTATTATACCTCAAAAGAAAATGACCTATCACATATGATACTACCAATTTAAGCAGCTAAAATAGCTTTTCTATTAAAAGTCCTGGGTCCACATTCTGCCCTGACCTTTGCTCTCTCTCCTTGCTGTGAATTGTAACTGCAGTACAAGGATTGTTGGCGTGCTTCCCATGTTTGACCCTTGACTTATCTGTTGCTGTATGGGAATTAGGTTTCCAAACTGTATTAGCAAGGGTCGTACCTGAGCAGAAAAGAACAAATTGGAAACAGTTCCTTCCTAATGAAGCTATAACACGAAACAAGTCTGAAAACAGAGATTTCCCTGTGAAAGAAAAATGACTGAAACAGCAAGAAAAATAAAACTGTTAATCAAGTACCTGTAATCTTAGCTGGTAGTTCAGTGCTCAGAGACCTAAACGTGTGTTGTCTTCACGTATTAAGACCTTTATATTTATAATATTTATGAATTATCTCTGAGAATTTATATTTTCTCAGAGATAATCTAATTTTCTCATATATCCAACTATTGGCTATTGATTATTTCCTAAGTGATACTTTACTAAACATTGTTTTTATAATGCTGCCCTAACTCCATACAAACCCATGCTCATATAAAAATACACAGACCAACACATACACATAAACATATACAGATAATCATACCATTTCTCAATATGGCCAAATTATACCCATTCTTAAAATCCCAGAGAAAAATCATTTTTATTTGGTGGTTCTTTTTTAAAATTTATGTTTCTAGCCCTTAAGTCTGGGTTGCTTTGTTTTTTTACATGATCTACTGCAATAGCCCTTTGTCCTTCTTCTCCGAATAGTTGTGTTTTCTATAAGTTAGTTTTTCATCTCTGTAAACTGATGAACAGTGCATAATATGTATTAATGACCTTTAAATGTGATGAATATGTAACTTCTTCAGTGTGAACACATGTTATAATAAAAGAAGAGAAATGTTTTGTCTAATAACATTGGATGATAACAAATTAGACAATTGGCCTAGGTTAAGGCATTCAAAACAACGTGAAGCATTATGAGAAATTTTAATGGGTACTAAATCTTTGAACTGCATTTTAAAAAGAAACTTTGGCTATGTAAGAGACAAATATTCTAAATAGATTGTTAAGGAAATTTGGGAAATATTAATAAATGGAAGTGTATATAAAGTTCTGAATTTTAACATGACAGATTCTCTTTGAAAATATGAAGATAAACGGGAGGATTCTAAGGTATTTAAATAACAGTGTTTATAAAAGTACATGTACATAACATTTTACTAAATTTAGCTGATCAAAGTAAAGCAAAGCAGGGTGTCGAGAGTGGGAATTGTGGAATCTCCAAAATTGAACACTAAGCAGGAAATGTGTGTCATTTGAGTCAAAATAGAACATATTTTTTTATTCCAGCAAATGTTAAAATTTGACATATTAAGATATATTTTTAAACATAAGCATTAGGATTTCAATAGAATTTCTGAGGAAAATCATAACATAAAAAGAACCATACAAAAAACAAATCACCAACCACTAACGCTGTGCAATAAATATTTTAATTTCACTTTAAAAACTAGGTGTTCATATTTCAATAAAATGGAATAATAGGCCACACATAACTTCTTGGACAAATAATCTAAAAAATCAGTTTTCAAGACACTCCAGATGAAGCACTATAGTCCTTGAGAGGTGATAAACAAGTGAATTGGCACTGATTTCCCCAGCTTACAGCTTGAGAAAGTTTAATAGATGTGGCATGGGGAAAAGGCACCAAGTAAGATCTTGAATTCATGAAATTGAGATGAGAATCCAGGGTTAACAAGGACATGGAGGACAGAGCAGCACAGAAAGAGAGCTCTGAAGACCCTCCGGAGTCCGCTCGAGCACATGCACAGGAGGAAGCTATCTGACATTATAAAAATGTATATTTGTGGACTTGGTTGTTTTTTATTCAATATTTTCATATTAAGATTAATCAAATTTTTTGCTTGTAACTATAATTCATTTATTTCTATTATTCTCTCATACATAGTATATCATTATACATCATTTATTTCCTCCATTACTTATACATTATTTAGAATTTTGTTGTTTCCCCAAAGAATGTAATATATTGGGATGTTTAAATCTAATATAATGCTATGAATGAATTAACATAGACATTCATTTAACAATACTTAGTAATTGACCCTATATATACATATAAATATATATGTATATATATTTATATATTTTTTTAATTCCTAATATTTAAGAATTGGTTACTCTTGAAATAGAATTTTGTTAAGATGTATATTGAACATCACTTTAAATGTATGAATATGATACACACCACACTAATAACTGAATATTTTTGGAAGGTAAATTTTTCCCTCTGTTTCCTCATTTAGAAGTGAGTTTGGTGAAGTGAGTAGGATTGTCATGAAGATTAACAGAAATAATTTAGAATTGAAGTAGGCAAAAATATTATCTATTAATACTAAGTTAGTGAGAATCTTTGAACATCCATACCTTCTTAACACTTTTACCTTTTATGCCATCCTTAGGAAGTCATATAGAAACAAAAGATATGCTTTTTCACTTTCTAGTGCCTCAAACTGTCATCTTTTTCAGGACTCCACTACACACAGACTTTCAAGACTGCCAGTAAACATCTTAGCTACAGATTAACCAGGCTATTTATCTCAGTTCATCCGCATCTGGTTATCGCTCTAAATAGATACTAGGCTTTAGAGGAAGGCATCAAAATCTCTGGGGAGTCACCTTATTTTTGAAAAAACTCCTCCTTTCTCTCCTACTTTTAACTTTTTATGTCCAGTCCTTGAGTTTCTCTTATCATTTGTCTTTTAAAACTCGCAGGTTTACACCATTGAGTGCCTGCCCTGTTCTCTGTTTGAGCCCCAAAGGTCACTGGTACAGACTTGAAGGCAACAAGGAAGGATTTTATGATAATGGTATTGTTCTCCAGACAAACAAAATTTACCTTTAATAGAAAGGTGTTTTCCTGTCTTTAATTCATCTAAGAGGCGCTTGTTACTCTGATTCTTTCTTTGTCTGAATTGCAGACTAACTTTTTCTAAGGAAATATTACATGTGAAATTCACAAATCTTAAGCAACTTTCGACAAGAATATATGCATAGAAATCAGTTATTTTAATTTTGAGCCTACCACATTTTTTTAATATATTTTCTTTTTATCATTGGAAACTATACACCTGAATGTTTACTATTATAATCCATTGAAAGCAAGAGACAGTGGGTTATGATGAAAAAATATTCAACAGTATTTGCCATCAGATAACTTTTACACATGTATTCATCATCTCTCAGAATCTATGATTTCTAAGAATGGAATAAAAATAACTGAAAACACGTGATATTTACTCGTGTTAGACACCATTTTAGCTCACATTTATCATTTTTAAAAATCTACAATGCTTTTCGGGGGGAGGGTCAGTTGGAATGATTATTTTGATAATTAGACTGGGATGAAGATACACACTTTGCCAGATCAATGTTGCACATACATAATACCCTACAGAATTGGGAACATGGACATGTGCACCAAGGGAACATTTTTGATATCCTCAAAAGGAAAATTGTTCAAATTACTGTTAATTTAGAATAAATAAATAAATCGTGGTGTACTCCTATTACTGAGCAATAATGATTAAAATACAGCTACCAAAAAAAAAAGAAAAAAAGGTGATGGTGGGGGGTGGAGTAATATCATGGGCATACAATTAAATTAAATTCAAATTACCAGATGCTACAAAATACCAAGATTATAGGTAAATACTAAGACAGATAATAGATACAAATAACAACATAGAAATAGATTGAACAGCTAATGAACATAGCTATGCATATATGAAAAGTTGGTATGTAATACAGTTGGCATTTTATGTTAATGGGAGAATGCGGGACTATACAACAAATGTTGAAATACAGAAGCACATATGGTGAAAATACGAAAAGAAATTTTCAAACCATATGCAGAAGTAAATTAAAAATAAATCAACACCAAAATCAAAGAGCTAGATAAGAAAAGCAAAACATTATAGTGTCAAAATACAGGGCAGTATTTTTTACCTTAACATAAAAAGAAACCATTCAGAATGTATAGTCCAAACAGAAAACTGTATAATGTGAAAACTGATAATATAGCTAAATTAAGACTTTCTGAAAAGAAAAAAGTATCTACATAGAATAATGCAAAGATACAGTGAAAGATGTTATTTCTAAAACATATAAATTCAGATACTAAATTTTAATGTCTAGAAAAATATGAAGAATTCCTACACATCCATATGAGAAAGGTAATCCAAAAGAAAGATAAGCATTGCCTATGCAAAGAGATTCTACAGAATGATAACCTGAAGTCTAGCAAGTACATTTTAAAAAGATATTTAAGATAATCAATATTCAGGTAAATAAAATATATGCCAACAATTTTCTATTTTCATTTCTCAGTGAAAAAGAATTACCCTGGAGTGCGACTACTTGTAATTAACTTTCTTGGAGTATAATGATGTACATGTTTACTTTTATACCCTCTTGGTGGTCATTTTAAAGAGTAATTTTGAGGTAAGTCTACTCGTGATGCCTATTGAGCTACACAGAAGTACAGTAGTATAAACCTTAAAGAAACTACCCTGATATTTATGTACAAGATTGAGATGTGATGGTTGAGACTTTATATAGATAATTCATTAGGACAATATATTATCAAGCTATTGGAATTTAAAGACTTGATTTATAATGCCACAAATGGAAATGAAAAAATATCAGATACTAAATTCTTTACAATAGTGGAAAGAAGGGGATTTGCTGCCTAACACATTATATTTTGCAAAGAAATAGAGATTATTCAGAGCGATACTGGATTTCTCATTTGAGTCCTAAGGAAAGTGGTTCTATCAGAGGATATATTAGAATTTAAGAAGGGTTATATTTTTCCTTTGCCTATGACAGGCTATAAACTAGATGACAGTAATGTTAAAAACTATTTTACTCTCTATGTTTGTCTTAACAGCATGGTAACTGAATCTTCACCTTGAAAGATGTTAAATTTCTGATGCTCATCATGGAAATAGTGTTAGAGGTACAGCCAACATATTTTTGCCAAATGTAACTCCAACATACATAAGCTGAAATCTTAAAACTTGATCACTCTCTTTGTCCTCAGGGAGAGTTTCAGGAAATTTTCAGGTCTTAACATTTGCCGTATATGAGAAAAATATACCATCCATATTACAAAATAATGTATCAAAAATATTTGCTTTTTTCACATAGTGTTTTTATTATATTATTAATCTATGTAATTACTAAAACATATGCAATATTTCTAAAGATACACTTCAGCTCTGTGGCTGTGCTCTCACTTACATTCTATCAATATGTTTTAATCACTTCGGTTCTTTCATCTTTCTTTTTTTTGTAAGTCTGATGATTTTGTTGTAAAATATAAAAGCACATTATAAAAAAGAAAAAGTAGCACATAGTCAATTTTGTCTAAAGAGAAGAACTCAAAGACTGTGCAGTTTCTTAGGAAATTCTGCCAAAATGAACCTTTCTGAAGATTTCTTTGTGAAACATGACTTCAGGGAATGGAAACTTTCATTTGTGTGCCAGTAGCTGATGATGTGAAAGGTTAAAAACACATACTTTCTGGGCAGTGCATTGTGATTTGCTTTGAACTAATGACTGCTCTTTGCCTGGCAGCTCTACTTCTTTTAAAATCAATCCTATCAAAGTAAACTCAGTTTGTTGCCTTAGTAGATTTCCTTCACTTATAACCAGGAAAGTCAAGTGAAATCTTTGTATTTGTATGTTCGTTTTCGTAACCAGGGCTTGTGAAAGATTGACATGGGGCTTTAATCAAGCAGGAACATGTTCTCTCTATTTTATTGTCTTTTCTTTTTTCCTTTCTTTTTTCCTTCATTTTTCTTTCTTCCTTTTTCCTACCCTCCCTCTTTCCTTCCTTTTTTCTTTCTTTTTCTTTATTTTCTTCCTTTCCTTTCTTCTTTCTTTCATCTCTCAATAATTTTTTTTTATCCTAATATCCTTTAGACTAAATATCTCAACTCTTTGAATAGGTTAATTCAAACTTACAGGCACCTAAGAGATCTCTAAGAGCTAAAGAAGCCTTTCTTCAGAAGTAGAAAGAGATCTTTCCTCGTTGGCATTCCTGCCCTTTCTATAAGCCATTGACATTCCTGTACAATCATCTATTACAGCCTAAAACAGATCTCAACCTGCAATAGGGACTTCACAAACTTAGACTTATCATGATTTTATCTATCTGGTATGTAACAACACTGCAGCAACAACAGCAACATAAAAAACAATATTTAACAATTGTAAGCACTTTAAAGCCAGATGAGAGTTGCGAGAATGTTTCTGATTATATACAGAATTAAAAAGTGCCAGAGAACTATATTGTGTTTGGAGCCACTTTAAGAATAAAATGATTCTATAAATCTCGAGTCTATAAAGATTATAGGAAATATTAATTTCATAAGAAAAAATATGTATGAATATAAACATTTATCAGAGTCTGTTGGTTGCAATATACACTATCTTAGGAAGCTTAAACAGAATGACATTATTGGACAGATACAAGGTAGTTTGTAGAACTGAATTTTTTACTCTTTATATTTATGAACACGTGATAATAATAAGTGCCTCTGGCTAGAAATGGAGAATGTATAGAAAGCTAAAGTAAGTTTTGAAGTAATTTTTTTATGTTTATTTTTCAGTTACAGTTGTAATACATCATTAATTTCAGGTATTTAGATGAAAGATGTGGACGGCAGAGGTGACTATAGTATAAAGGTTCTAATATGAGCGGTACTATCAATGGTTCATAAAAAGGCAGAATGCCATGAAGCAGGGAAAATTCTTCGTTAACTTCGATGAAAAGCATCCTTAGCTCATGGAGACCTTTTGGGCACCCAGATATGTTTTTATTTAACCTTTTCAAAGAATGGGGCCCTCTAATTTACCTGGTGTGTTTGGTGACCAGTCAGGAGAATAGCATGATGGAGAAAGCAGTAAGAGACGTGCAGAAGCAATCAGAATGCTGAGGCAATGGAGGAGCACCTTTATTTTAGTGAAAAGAAACTGAACACTCAGAAATGAAAGTAATTAATCCAAGATTACTCAGCTAGTCAGTAGACTGAATTCTTAACCTTTTTTCGTCCTATTGTAGGTGCTTTGTTTGTCATTGGAGATATAAACTTAAACAGTACACTCATTTCCTTTTAGTTATTGTTATTAAAAATAGTGGTTTGAAACCTAGAGACCATATACTTAGGTATGCATTTAGGATTTGGGGAGAAAAGACACTTTTGAACACATTTAAATAGAATTTAAAAAGAAGTGAGAAGGATAAAAAGAGGAAGACATCAGAAGTATAAGCAAGCTTTAATATTTGAGAGTCTAGGAGGTGATTTTATAGGAGATCTGCAATTCTCAGAAGTGATAGATTTATATTTTATATCAAGTATAAATGCATGCACAGGTAATGAACAAGGATAAATGTCACAGAGATTGAGCCATTTCTATAATATGAATAGCCAGGCAGATCAATTTATGTTCCTATTGAAAAAAACTAATTTTGCTAGATTAAATTTTTTGAAAGCAAAAATACAAGAAACAAATCAATAATAACTGAAGATAATGTTCGTATTAAATAGCTGACAAGCTAATATAGATTAATCAGTATTTCAAAAATCTAAATAAAGAAGAACTATAAATACAGATTGAATCCTAAAGCTGACTTTGAACAGGGAGAATTTTCCATTGGAAAACAAAAGATGCAGCCTTTGGCCACCTAGAGCAGAGAATTAAATAGGAAAACTTCCCTTTGTAAAACTTGGACCAAAGGGCTAAATCCTCGATATAAAGGTAAACCAAAAGTAAACATTCCCCATTCTGATATAATGGGCCCAGTAAACTATAAGAGGAATTGCATTATTTAACACTAAGTACAGAAGAAGCAAAAACAAAATAATGACTGAGAAATTGTACTGACTAGCCTAGCTTCAATCAGATTTATGGTACAAATTCATAGTAATTAGGTAAATTCAAAAAAGCCTCAGTGAAGAATTAAGTTTTAAAATATTGTGATGTATTAGTGGCTGAGTTGACAAACAGGAGAGAAAGCAAATCACCTCTGGAAGCATGTACCATCAAAATATTCCCAAATTAAATCTTTATGCCGGTGTTATTTCAGTGTCTCTGTGAGGTAACAAGGTCTGGGGCTTCCTATTCTGCAATTTTGCTGATAACACTCTGAGTTATTTGTTTTTTATTGGTGAATTGGTGCACCCATTAATTCTGTCTAATATTTTATTCTGTGAATATTCCCTAAGAATGGCTCACTGTGCATAATTTTTGTGTAAAAAATAATATGATTGATGCTGAACACTTGCTTTCTTTATGAAAGACTAGAATTGTGGTATATGCTAGGTAGGGAATTACTTATATAATCAGTCTCCAATGAAAAGCGTGAAAATATTGTCAATAAGAAACTGCTGTACTTTTCTTCCACAACAATTTTTTGTGCTTTCCCCCCGACAGATGATTAAATATATTAATCAGAATACATTTGTTTGAATCAAGATTTCCTTAAAAATTTATCTTTTTGCAAGTTAATTTTATAAATCCATTTTACCACCATATTCTTAGTTCTTTAATTCTTAAAATTACTCAAATCTGAGGATTATAGAAACAAAATAGGGGGGGAGGAAGGGGGCATACTTGCTTAAAAAAGAATGCTGGCTGCTTCTTTGTATTAAATTACTCCAATAAAGAATGAATTGGCACTTTATAGTCATTTAATTAGGAAAAGAGCATTTTACTTTTATCTCTTATATCACAACTTAGAAAATAGTGACTTTAATGGTTCTGCTCACTTAATTATGTCAACAATTAAGAGATTGTTAAACACTAAGCTATAACTTGTCTTGTTGAGTTTGATTTATTTTCCTGGACTACTTATATTTTAGTTGATTCCTTTAAGTATCTGGATACAAGTAATGTTACAATAAAACAAAATGATAGAGATGCTTTTTTTGATTTAATATTCTTTGACTTAGTTTAAAAATAAGAGTAAAAATAAAATGTAATCTGTAATTTAAATATTCCTATTGAATCCTATTTGTGTTATATTAACTTTTGATGATTCAAAATTATTACACTAAACTTGGTGTTTGTTTTCAGTCATCATTTGAATTGTGGCTGGCATTTGCGAGCACAATGCCCTGGTGTATTACTTAATCTCTTTAAACCACAATGTTATCATAATTAAAGGGATGATTTGTCATCATATAATAAGAGCAACTGCTTAAAATGGTGTCCTAGAATAATGAGATTAAAACATATTGATGAGATAAAATCTTTAAAGTGCTTATCATTGATAAATTAATTATTCAGTAAAAGTTAATCCTAATTATGTTATTATTTTTAATTCCTCTCTTATCATTATTTTTCTTCTTGTATCCATCCTGTCTTCCTATCAGTCTCTAAATGATGAGTTTTATAAAAGTTTGACCCTCTTTACTTCTCATTGTATATCCTTTCTCTTAGAAATCTGAACCACATATGCCTACATTTAATCTCTCTGTATTTATGATGGATCCCAGTATAAATTTCAGTTTCTATCATACTTCCAAGCACTACCCTGATATTTCCAAATAATTAAGTAATATAATTACATAGATATTTTATTTTTTTTAGATGAGGCAAACTTTGGTTGACCTCACAGATTGCAAGGACCTTGTCAGTTTAAAATCCTCCTTTATTTTTTCTTCCGCCTACAGCACCTGGTCTTGCTAGGTGGTCTCTCATCCAAGCACTAACCAGGCCCAACCCTGCTTAGCTTCTGAGATCAGATGAGATCGGGCTTGTTCAGGGTGGCATGGCCATAGACCTACATGGATATTTTAAAACAATTTAATGTTGGTTTATAAAATATAAATAAATAAGTAAGAATGTTTCTCTAAAGTCTTGATTTTTACTGCCATTCCTGTCATCTACCTGGTCTTTCACAATTATCTATTGAGTAGAGACTTATAGTGATGTTATCATTGACATTTCCTACTACTTCACCTTTTTATACCTGATCATTCACCAGAACTACAGACAAAAGTACATAAATGCTTATTAAATATACTCATTTTTCTTAATCTCTGATGTACCCTCATATTTCACCTTCTCATCTTCTCCTATCAGGATTGCTGCTATACCTATCTACAAATACTTCTACATGCAAACTCCAGATCACATTTCATCCATTCCTGGTATTAGAGCCAAAGTGATCTTAATAAAATGCAAATATAAAAATATAATCATACCAACACTTTGTTTAAAACCTTGCAATCTATTTTCATCTGGAGAAAATTGGTGGAATATGAATTTGGGGATGCAGGCATGGGTCCGATCTGTCTATTAAGGATATTTGATAACTCCTAAAAAATAATATTTGCCAACGTTTTTGTCTTCTTACTAAGAGTTAGGCATTGGACTGAATATACTACAGGCATTATCTCATTTAATAATCACAAAATGTCTATGAGATTATTGATAACCTTAGCTGTTAACATTTTAACAATAAAGAAACTAAGACATTAAGCAAATTAATCTAAGTATTATATATAGAAAACCTTAAAGACTGCATAAAATTTGCTAGAAATAATAAATGAATAAAGTTTCAGGATACAAAATCAACATACAAAAATCAGATGTTTTTATATACTAACAAAGAGCTATTTGAAAAGAAAATTAGGTAAATAGTCTCATTTACAATATCAGCAGAAAAGAATAAATACTTAGGAATAAACTTAACTAAAGTAGTGAAAGACCTGTATATTGAAAACTATAAAACACTGATGGAAGAAATTAAACAAGAAAAACAAATCCCACCATATATAACATGAATAAATTTGGAGGACATTATACTAAGTGAAATAACAATCACAGAAAGACAAATATCCATAATTCCATTTATATGAGGTATCTAAAATGATCAAATTCATAGAATCAGAATGGAATGGTTGTTTATAAGTGTTGAGGAAACAAAGAGTTGGGGAGTTACTAATCAATGGGCATGAAAGTTTAGTAGCACAGAATGAATAAGGTTTAGTAGCACACACACACACACACACACACACACACAACTACTGAATAAAATACAACATATGTATTTACCCAAAGTTAAAACAAATAAGAAACATTTTAGAAATTAAAGCTACAGTGGCAAGGCAAGCTACAGCTAGATGAGTGTAGCATTTAGGGTCTGGATTATAAATCCAAATGGGAATAGGTGATGGCTCTTTATTCCCTTTAATAGCTGAGAGCTGGAACTAGGCATAAAATTGTCAATATTAATCTGTGAATGAGCACTTTTTTTTTTTTTTTTAAGGAAAACATCACAGTGTCTAACCACGCACATACACAGACCTTGTTAACAGAGTACCAGGGGTCTGGTTAAACTTTTGTGTTCCCAGTTGAGGGCAAAGGAAAAGAATTCTTAAGAATTTTTAACAAAAGAGCTTCAGCTAAAAATGTGTTCACAGTAAAACTTGCAAACCACATGAGGAAATTAACTGGCATGGGAAAGATAAGCTACATTTCAAAACTACTAGTCAACCTTCTATAAGTGATTATTACTAGTGTAATGGGAATTGAATATCTATAATCAACAGATAATTAGAAGGTAGAGCCTGATGGAATGGTAGCAAGGTGAAGAAACTGTCCGTATTAATTTCTATTTTCTGATCTGGATGGACAAAAACCAAATGTTCAGTTTGGCACATTTGGATTTAGAGATGCTTGTGACATATTGATTATCCTAGTCCATTTAGATTGCTGTAATGAAATATCATAGATTGTGTGGGTTAAACAATAGAAATTTATTTTCTCATAGTTCTAGAGAATAGAAAATCCAAGACCAAGGTACCAGTCAATTTGATTCCTTATAAGGGTTTTCCTTTTAGGTTGCGGATTGGGGCCTTATTGCCATGTCTTCATGTGGTCTTTCCTTGAGGGGGAGATGAAGAGAGAGATTGTCGATGTCTCTTCTTATATGAGTACCAGAACCTTCATGAGGAACTCACCATAATGAGTACATCTACTATAATTACCCCCCAAATACCCACCATCACATTTGGAATTAAGGCTTCGAAATATGAATTATGGGAGGGATGCAGACGTCTAGTCTATAACATCAATATACCTTTTTCCCAGCAGAAAACATATCTTCACTGGAGATGAGGTTTTGTCAATAATTAAGAATTGTTGGCTTTATATCTTTATAAAAGATAATTTAGAGTAATTTATCTTATATTAGTTCATTTCTTTAACAAGAGTATAAGTGCCTGTTCTGTGCCAGTCACTGTTCTAAGCCCTTAGAATACATCAGTGAACAAAACAGACAGTTTCCTGGCCTGATCTGACTCCTGTTATAGGGAGAGAGACAATAAACAAATATAATAAACAGATAAATAAATGTTATGTCAAGAGGTGATACAATTTGGAAAACTTTAAACTGAATGTGCGGTGAGAGCCCCGCAACGTCCTATAAAGTCTAATCCTACTCTCAGATAGGTGAGGAGATAGACAAGTATATAGTGTGTTGTGGTGCTGATAGAAGTCCATATGCAGAATTGAGACTGACACAACAGAACAAAAATAAATACTACCCTGGGTAGATGACACTTCACAGAAAGAAAAAAAAAATAGATATAAGTGGGTTTGGCTTTTGTTAAACAAGCACAAGCAGAAGACATTTTTGGCAAGAGATGAGTAATATGAGCAAAGTCACTGAGTAATGCAGAAGTTTATTATCTTTGTGGATTTCAAATAGCTTAACATTTAGAAGTTAAAAGAGAGGTACAGCTAAAAGTGGGATGACTAAGGGGATCTTACATGTTACAGCACGGAATTTGGAACTTTCCTAAAAATGTGAGAACATACTAAATAATTTTTAAATAGAGAATAGTATTACTTCTTCATTCGTGACCATTCTGTGCTTTGGAGGGAATGACTGGGAAAATAATCAAAAGAAGACATTTATTGATAATACTATTACAAGAATCTACTAGAAGATGAGAGAGACCTAAACTAAGGTAATAGAAGTGGTGACAGAAAGGTATTGAAAAATAGAGATTTCTTTAGTCAGAGATTAATATATAGAGTGATGGAATGGTTTGAGTTTAGAATGAGACTTTAATTTCTTTTTTTAAAAGTAAAACAAGGAATGGAAGAAAAAAACCTTTTTTTCTTGAAAAATAATAATTTTAGTTAGTGACCTAATGTGGTGGATCCAGGCAGAACACCAGAAAGAAGCATTTGCTAGAGATATGTGCTTGTGAGATATTTGCATAAAAATAGTATTAAATACTTTGAAAGTATATAAGACAACAGCTATGTATCACACATGCAGAGAGACCAAAACAAAAGAAAACAGAAAAAAACAAACCTTTCAAGACAACTTTCAGGGCAATATTTAATGGTAAGGTAGTTCCTTATGTAGATATCAACACCAAGAGAAGAAAATATTTCAAAAATAATAAAATTATCATCTTGAGCAAATCCTGTGAAAAATAAGTACATAAAGTCTATACACATTTATATGATTATGTAATTAGAAACTATTCAGCAATGACAATCATAGAAACTTGATCATTTTCAGACTTTCTTCTTTCAATCTATTTTCACATTAGACCCAATTATTTGTCTTAAATCTATTAAAATTATATCATTCCCTTTTGTGAAAGTGTTCAATGATTTCTGATTTCATACAGAATTAAATAGATTTCTTAGCATTACATCCTTTCCCTGTCTTCACTATCACCTATTTTCCCAACCTCACTTTCTTTTAAATGCCTCCATATTGTACCTTCACCATCCCATAAACTTTTCCTTCCAGTCAACCTCTAGACAGACTGATCCCTCAACCGTGAATGTTTCCTGATAGTCTTGGGTGTACCCAGTAACCCAGTTCAAAAGCCACCTCCTTTGATCCCTGAATTTTTAAAATTTTATTTAAATGTTCACATTCTCAAGTTTTAAAAGTATTTCTATTATTTCCAGTTTCTTCTATCATACACTAATTACATATATATATATATATCTTTCCTTCTGTAGTATAAATACACTGATAAAAAATTTAGATGCTTATTTTGTCTTTGAATATTAACATCCATATGCCATGAACTGAAAAACTGTAAAATTTGCACACTTCCCCATTATATTGTGGATTGTCCCCTCCTTTTTTTAAAGTAAGCAATTTATACTAATGCAGCAATACTGACTACAACATTAACCTAGTCGAGGTTTATCGGAATAAAATGTAATATTTATTAAAATGTTTCTATTGAGTAATTTTATGAGCAATGCATTTTTGTTTTAACCCTTCTGTATTTATGTTTTTCTTTTATTGCATCAAATATTGTATTCCATATTTTGATGTAGACATATGTTCAAGTCAGCTATGTATTTTTTATTTTAATAATTAAGTGAAGAAACATGACCATTGAAGTTAGGAAAGGTTTATCTGGAATGCTTGGAAATTAAATAGCTCATCAAAGTTACCACATGAAGGTATAATGGTTATATTTAGCTTCTCTAACCATATATTACTTTGGTCAGTATCCCTGTCACTTGGGTCATACACTGAGGGGAATAACATGTAATTCTTATAATAGTGACTATCTCAAGCAAAATAAATGAGCTCCAAATTACAAATATCTAAGGGTTAAACTGAGGCCTTTAAAAATTTAAAGCAAAGCAAGAAAGTCATATTTAAATACTTACCTTGTCAAATTTAGTGTGAGACTTTATTTAAAATATTTAATTTGAAACATATTGTTTCTATTTCTTCTTTCCATATGCACTTTGGATATATACAGTATATGAACATTGATTTAATTAAGCAGATTATTTTGAGCAGCTGAGTCATAAACTGAGATATTTGGTAAGAAAAATGAGCAGTAGACAGTTTGGTATATCGGGCTATTTAAATCAACTTCAAAAATGTTCTCTTTGAAAGTTCTCCCAATTTTTTGTCCAAAGCTATAAGGTAAATCAATATAATTAATATTTAAAAATATACAACACTCACTATTCCTACCAACTAAATAGATCATACCCCCTACCAAGGACTTACTTCCAAACAAGGCAAACATAAGATGTTGAAGAAAGTATAAAATTTGTGAAACTATTGTTCTTAAACCCTGAAAAATCAAGGAAAAATTACAGTTGTGATACTACATAAGAGAATAATTGAAGAATTCACAACTTCTTCTGAACCCATACTCTATTTCATTACAGAGAAAGAATAGATAAAAGGAGACAGTAGTTAAATATAGTTTGTCTCTTGCTAAATGATCTTTTTGGATCTATTCCAAGCATCGTGGGGGGAAAAAAAATACAGCAAAAATAGGATGTTATGTTACATTTACTCTTTGCAAAATAATATGTTAAAATATATTTTGTGGTTTATTTTGAACTAACTTAATGATGGATTTTTAGTATTACATGCTTTATAGAGATTCACTTAAATAGTTTCATATTGGAGATTTACTTTTTAGTTTTCATTATTCGTGGAGTAGTTTCATTATTTACAGACACATAATTTAGGTAAATCCTTTTCTACAGGACACACTTTGTATGAGATTCTATTTACCAAAACACTTGGCAGGTTTGCTTGTTTATTATCATTGATGCACATATCCAATTTTTTAAAGATTTGACAAAAATTATTAAATGTTCATAAATTAAGTAATATTTTATGAAATGTTATTTTCTATTTTGTCTTGTTCACTGTTAAAACTCTTAAGTTGTTATATAGTGTCTACTTAAAGGTTGTATTAAACAGATGGAATTATAAGGCATATCACCTCCATTTTCTCTACAAAGCTAAGTTCTGTTAAACAGAACAAATAAAACTAAATGGTTCTTTACTTACCCTTCTCTGAGCTAGTTTCTTCTGTGCCTTCTATTCACATTAGAGTCTAACTGAAAACATACACAGGTACACATAATTAATTTCGTTCAAAAAGAAATGAAAAATTTTGTATTCTTTTGATAAAGAGCAAAAGTCAACTAAATTGAAGACACATTGCATTGTGTATCTAAACAGACACAATTTCTACATAGAAATTTTTAAAAATTATAAAAGTGATAAATAGAACACATTTCGATCTGAGATCACTGTGGCCTTCAAATGAAGATTATAAAGGAGAATAAATAGAATTGTTTTGCAATGTCAAATATTTATTATTGCGACAACTAATATTTAGGGGACTTTTTAGAAAAATAATTTTTCAAAATAAATCTGAGAATAATTAAAATATTTTGACAAAGACACTGAATTGTCTTGTCAAAAGACAATTTTATAATTTCACACAGTTTTATAGATCAGTGTTGTAAAGAGTAATATGTTTATTTTATAAGAGAATGATAATTAAATTACAAAAGATACAAAATATATTTATAATTAACAAGTATGATAAAGTTAGAACATGAAATGAAAGTTAACAAGTCATCTTTTCATAATCTATATGTGGCAATAACTTACTGTATTATACCTTTGGAATAGAAGTGATTTAAACTACTCCATGAAGAAACATAGATTTTAATGTAATAACAATAGAGCACATTACATGGTTACCATATGATATATGAATAGTGTTAGGTCCTTCCTCCTTCATAAATGTCTGTTGAATGGAAGATTGAAAAAATAAGGAATGCGCTTACTAGAGAACTCAAATCTAAGTTAGAAGAGGAGTTTATCTGTATACTATATAGGTAAAAATTATAGTCTCGATTTAGTTAGATATGGATATGATTCCTACTTTACCACTCTTTAGCTTTCACTTATGTTATTAATAGGCTTTCCTGGGTTCTTATAAATAATAAATGAGATAATGAATGTAAAAAGACTTGGAACAGAACTCCCCAAAGTGCCATATGGGAAAGCCATTCAATTTCTGTCACAGGAAAATCTTAAAAATGTGAAAAAAAAATTTTGATGTAATGTTATAGTTTAGTTTATATTAAAAATATACCGTCATTCTTATGCTTATGTGTGCCCTCTGCTTACCCCATAAAACTACACACAAACTGCAAATTGTGGTAGAGTGGTAGGTGATTTTATATTATTTTATATTTTTCTGCTTTTTTATCTAATTTTGTTTTAAATGTGTTTTTTTATAATCAGAAGAGGATTATGTATGCATACAAATGTATATATACACATTCATTTACATATGAAATCATGTATATGTTTCCAGCATATTATAATGTCCCAAGAATCCACAGTAATGTTCTCACTATTGCAGAAGTTTATACTAATAAATTGTAAATATATACAATTAAAAATTAGTTTTTGAAACACTCAAGCTGAATCAAAATTTGTAGCTGAACCATAGCACATGAATTTATGCATATAACGTTAGTCTGATTGTATTATGAAGTATTTTATTTTCATGCATAAAATTGACAAATATGTATAACAGAATTAGTTTCCACAATGTCAGTTTTGAAAACTTGGTTTTAAAATTTTTATATTTTCTTCAAAAATTCAATTATTTTACCCCCACATACACAAATGTTTATATTTTTTAAAATATATTAATTAGTGTGTATAAAATCAATATATCTATATACCTATTCTAATACATTTTAAAGGTAAAGGTACTAATACAAAACTATATTTATTATTTTTTATAATCTATATTGTGACAAAATTGCTCCAAAGTTTTTGCTTTTAGAATCAAAATGAACGAAACCAATTAAAAGGGAAATAATCAGATATTAATATGAATAGCAAAATATTATTTTAAATTATCGTATAGTCCATTCTGATATTGAAGAACACTATATTCAACCTCATATTGGTTAATTCAATTCCATATAAACTTAAATTTATTAAAGACTCAGGTTGTATTGAGAAAATATTTTGATCGTTCTATCCTTGAATTGTGTTTCCCTGTAATATCAGACAGTAGAAGCGAATAGGTAGGAATTGTGCAGTTGTTGAAGAGAAAAATTTAAGACCGTGTAGCAACATATGCACATAACTGCTTTTCACTTCTCTCATGTAAGTGAAGCTCTTTGCTGACAGTGACAGGGTAAACAGTAAAGTCAGAAATTATAGGGAAGAGAACACTATTTAAAATTCCCTTGGGCAGAAATAGCTAACAAAAAACATGCAGAAAAGAAAAGAAAGTTAGTTACAGAACTTGGCACTGTAAATGCATTTGCTTCCAAGATAAACTAGAAGTTTTCCAAGTGGGTAACAATATGAGTATGGGTCAGGAATATGAATCATCAATGAGAACTGTCAGAGCAACAGAACAAAACAAAACCAAAAAAAAAAACAAAAAAAAAAACAAAAAAAAAAACCCAAAACTTACAACTTGTTTACAACTTGCACAGCAATAAGAACTTGTTTTTGACAACATAGGAACTGGGGATAAAGGTGGGAAGAGTGATTCTGATGTTGATGGGAAATTCTGTAAATCCATTTACTTGTTTGTCCTCCAAACTTTTGGCACCATCTATTCATTAGATTGGAGGTAGTGTTCCTAAAAGTTTAGAAAGTTAAAGAAAATAAGAAAGATAAAGAAAATAAGGAAAGTATATTTATTGTTTTGAGATTTTAAAGATATGTTTTGCATATAACAAAAACAAGTTTACATTTCATTGGAAAACCATATTTCTCTTAGACTCTGTATAATAAGATGGGGTTATCTTGTAACTAGACTAGGTTAGCACTGTGCTTACCCCCCGAAAAGGCTGAAAGTCTGGTGTTGACCCTTGGCCAAGGAAAGAATGTAATATGCAGCTTAAAGTACACAACTCTTTTGAAGACAGCTAGGGCTAGCTCATCTACATTGCTGACAAATATATTTTATGATTTATACCTGGTTACAAAAACTGGCTTTGTTATATGACCAAAGAGGTAAAAAAAACACCATTGTAAATTGTTGCCTGGGTCCCCGTGAAACCATAATTTCTTGCATATATCTTTTTGGTTCATAAAAAGGAAACACATCTTTCGCAACTGAGAAAGGACTCTGGTGGTCTGTATCTGGAATTATCAGACCCTCATTGATTTCCTAGTCTTACTTTCTGCTGACATGTAAAGTCCATTGTGTCAGTACACATAGGAAACTTCTGAATTTTTTTGATTATCTGAACCTGTGTAATTGATACAGTGCCCAGAAGTTTTTATGTCCTTGTGTTTTGATTTTTTTAGGAGAGTGACGAATGGTCAGGGTGGTAACATATGTTGCTAAAATTGGCCAGCAATTCTGACTCTTAAACATGCTCAATGCTCACACTGGAATCTTTTTTTTTTTTTTTAATTTAATTTTTTATGGTTTCATTGGTTAATGAAATCCTGTAAATTTCAGCTGTACTTTTTAACAGTAAAGCATATATATATTTACATTGTATGTTCAACTCCCATAGTTAGATTTCTCTCTGCCGCCACATATTTGGCTCCCTTTACCCCATCTACCTCAGCCCTCCCCCTACCCGCTATGCTCTGGTAACCATTAGTGCATTGTCCATCACATTGGAATCTTTGATGGGATAATGTACTACTTGGATCCACGCTGGTTTCTACTTCTGGAACAGCAAATTCAAGTTGAAAAATCTGTAATAGGTAGGCTATCTTTCTCAAGATGTCTCTGAGCTCATGTCAGATAGAGGCTCATCTAATGATAAGGGCTAAGTTTGTTTTCACAAAAAAAATTGTAAACTATTACTGACAAAATATTAGCCTTGTCATGCCAATATATTGATGTAAATTGGAAGTCCTTCTATTTTTATAGAAGAGTTCGTTTTGTTTCAGAAATGTTTGACATCTTCTAGCTTCTTAATAATTGTGTTGCTAAAGTAATTGTAGTTACATTTTTAAAGGATTTTTTATTATACAATTGTATTTATGCTATTTTAGCTATTTTATTTATCATTGTCTTTGATTTAAAATACTACACTGTGTTAATAAACATTAATGTTTAAACTGAACCAATGTTTTATACACTTTCCCTAAATTGCTTGTTTCTGAAAGTTACTTTAAATATTATCACTTCTCTTTTTCAAAGCATGTTTAGCCTTCAAAATTAATTTGAATTAATCATATTATGAATATTTGGCCTTCGTGATAGTAGATTTATTTAAGAAAATTGTGGCCCACTATTCTTGTCATGGGTTGGAGCCAGTTTAAATATGAATTACTTTTTAACACACCAATGGGTCAGAAAGTAATATTTATCGCATCAATCACATCTGTCTCTGCAGTTCAATTTTTTTTTTTTCAGTTTTACACTGTAAAAACTAAACTTACTTCAAATAACGGACATCGTCTTTAAACTTTTTCAGCCAGCACTTTTACAAATTATAATATTCTTTAACAAAAAGATAACTGGCAAATGTTAACTTATTTCAAATTATTTGTGACTAAGCATTTGATGTTTACTTTTTATTTCAAAATTTCACTAAACTTCTGAAAGGGAATGGTTATTACATATTTAATTCTGCTTACACTAACATTTGCATTCAGATTGCATGTTTACATAAAAGAAGCAAATAGTTGAACATAAATTGTTACACCAAATACCTTTTGCTCTTCCCAAAGGGGTCTTTGAAAATTCTGGTATATGTTTATTTTCTGTATTTAAGATTTGTTTTGCCTTACTTTTTATTTTTAATCTAAATTATTATTGCTGTTGTTTTTAGAAAACGATGGGTTTAGATTACTTGGACATCTGCTGATTTACTGTGAGTGGTGAGAAGGAAAATTAAACTCACTGGGGCTAAGCCTTCATAGATAATGGCAGAGGGAGAAAGGGCAGCACCAGCCTGTTGGCTTCAGAGAATGCAAGTCTGGAAGAGCAACTGCAGATGCAGGGAGTGACATATGGGGAATTGCCTGATGTCTACCAGCAATCATGGATATCAATTTTTTTTTTTCCGTTTTACCTAGAATCATATGGAGTTTCCTCTTTTGCTCTGTAATGTGCTTAGCTAACCAACCTGTCCCCATTTCTTTGCCTAGAAGTATTAATCTATACATGTACTATGAAGCAAAACAGCACATAAAATCCGCATCATCCTGAAAAATTCCACTGTAGAGCTGTTTGCTGGTGGAAATTCTTCATAGTGAATGAATAAAAGCCCAAATACGCTTCATTTTACTTGTAGCAATTGTTCGTAGACAAAATCTTTTCATACCTACCTTATGCAACCTGTGACTGTTGAGTCCTAGATTCAACCAACATAGAATAATTTCAAGTAAATTGGAGTGGCCAAATATGAGATAAGCTCCTCAAATTAAAATACAAGCAAATAAATGCTACACTTATATATTATTTGGTGAGATTAACAGGCCTGACAGTGTCCTGGCAAATAGCTATTATGTCCTCTGTTTACTAGTACAATAAAAAATTAGCTCTTTGTGTTCAACCTTGCTCTGCCCTTAATTAATAGAAAATTCAGATATGCTAATTGGATAGTTTTGTGCTTAGCATAGCAGTTTCACCTAATAATATCCTAGATGAAGCAGTAAAAATGATTAATTTTATTAAATCTTGACCCTTGAGTAAACTTCTTTTAATACTCAGTGTGATAAATATATGGTATACAAAAAACACTTCTGCTGCTTACTGTAGTATAATAGTTACCTTAAGCATAAGATAACTTTTATCATAGAATAGCACTTTACCCTTCAAAGAACCACTCAGTGAAACAATAACTATTCGGATCTGATTATGTGTATACGTTTTATTAAATATGAATGAAGTTAAACTGCAATTACAATGAAAACTACTTTATTTTATTGGTGATGAAAATTTAATTTTCAAGTGAAAATTAGAATTTCAAAATTTTACTTCTGCCCCGGTCAGTTTGAGAGTTCCAAATGCTTATTTTCATAATGAGATTACTGAAGATAATAACAAATGTGAATTTTAAAATTTGTTTTAAAATGTATCGAAATTTAGAAATCTCTATTATTTAGTGAATCAGTAATTCCAAAGTAAGCAAAGCACAATTATACAAAATCATGCATGAATAAATGATCTAGTCAAAGTATGAGATGGACTAATTTTCATCTAACAAAAATTGAAAAGTTTATTAGTATATTTTTGAGAACCAAATTCTTAATTTTAGTCATTTTCCTCTACAATTACATGGCAGTGATATTACTTTTTTTGCTGTTTTGTTCTTGATGTTGTTAATAGAATTTTTATAATTGATCAGGGTAATATTTTAGTTAGCTAGATCTAAGGAAGCAGTTTGTGGTTTGGGGAAGGTGAGTCTACTTTCTTCACAATCTGCTTACAAACATTGTCTGGTTTCATGACTATAAAGACCAGTTTTAACACTTCATGTAAAGAAATCAGTTAAGTTTCATTCCTCATTCCATTTCTTTACATGGGAGGGGAATCCCTGGAGAATGAAATGAAACTGTTTGCATGCCCCAGTCAGGTAGGACTTGTTGAAGTATTGGTTTCTCCCTTGTGAACAGCTGAACAATTTGTACAAACATTGATTCTTTTCCCCAAGTGGGAATTTAACAAGCTTCGTGTTCTTGTCCCTTCCTACTTTCACTTCAATTTAGTAAATCCTTTGAGGCTTTGTAATAGCAGACTTCCAAGAGATTGTATTATTTGAGGATATTTCTACATTGTGTTAAGTATGGATTTTTTCTCAGCTAGTTAAAAGTATTTTAAATAGTACCAAGAGCAAAGCTGGAGTTAAAACAGATGTTAGTTACTTAGACTCTTAAGACTAACCACAACAACAAAGTTTTTTTTTTTTCTCCCATAAGTAAAGTTTTATTTCATCGTAAAAGTTAAGATCTTCCCCTACTGATTTCTTTTTTAAATAAGTATTTTATTTTAAGAGAAACTGCTTACCAAATGGTACTCATAGGTCATTGGTAAAAGAAAAAAACAAAACAAAACAAAAACCTTGATTTTCAAAATGTCTCTACCATTATGCATTCCTGTCAGCATTGAATAAGAGTTCCTGTGTACTACTCGTATTCACTGAAATCCAGGTTTCTGGATTTAGGCCACTTCAGTAGGTGTATAGGGGCATCTCATTGTTGTTTTAACCTGCATTTGCCTGATGACATATAATATGGAGCATTTTTTCATTATGCTTGCTTGCTCTCTGTATATCTTCTTCAGTGAAGCATCTGTTAAGGTCTTTGGAACATTTTTAAACCAGGTGTTTTATTTTATTTATTTCTTTAATTTTAAGAATTCTTTGTCTATTTTAAATAGTCCTTTTTAAGATATGTCTTCTGCACATATTTTCCCCTAGTCTGACTTCTCTCTTCATTCTCTTGACAGAGTCTTTAATAGAGCAGACAATTTCCATTCTAAAGATGTCCCATTTATCAATTATTTCTTTCACGTAATTTGTCTTTAGTGTTTTATCTAAAAAGCCATGACTATACATACCCAAGGTCATCTATGTTTTCTCATACATTATCTTCTATTTTTAAAATTTATTATTATTTATGCTTACAGCACATATTATCTTCTAAAAGTCTCTTACAACAGATTTTATTTTCTTATTGTGGAAATTTTATTCTTATCCAGCCTCTTAATGGTATAGAGGTAATGCAGTTCTGAAGCCAAAGGCTTCCTAGTAGAATGAAAAGTAATGGCTAATAGCATCAAAAGTAATATAATACTTTGAAATAAATTTATCAAAAATAATATAAAACATAATCGAGAACTAAAATTGTTGAAAGAAATTTTTAAAATCCTAAATGAATAAAAATGCATTCACATTTGTAGATCAGAAGGCATAATATTTAAAATAGCAATATGCCCAAATTGATCTATAGATTCAACAGTCTCTGTAAAATCCCATGTTTTTTATTTTTTTGCAGAAATTGACAATAAATTTACAAAAGCAGTTTTTTTAAAAAAAAACAAAGTTGAAAGACTTAACATTCTATACTTAAAACTTATTATAAAGTTACAGTTTTCAAGAGAGTGTAGCATTGCTATAAAAATAAACTTATAGGTAGATCAGTGGAATAAATTTCCCTGTCAGGAAATACACTTTACATATATAGTAAATTGATTTTAACAAGGATGCAGGGACAATTTAAGGGTAAAAAAAAAATAGTCTTTTTGACAAATAGTGCTATGAATATTCACATGCAAATGGATAAACATGGCCTTATATCTCATACTTCATATAAAAATTAACACAAAACAAATAGATGCCTAAATTTATGAGCTAAAACTATAACTTTTTTTAGAAAAAAATAGATGCAACTCTTTATGGCCTTGAAGTAGACAAAAGTTTTTTGGATAAAACACCAAAGCACAGCAATAAAAGGAAAACTGCCTACAGTGGACTTTATCAAAATTTTTTTTAAAAAATTTACTTTGAAGGACATTATCAAGAATGTGAAGAGAATCCACCAAATGTGAGCAAATATTTGCAATTCATATATCTGATAAGGACTAATATCCAGAATGTATCTTATAATTAAAAAATAAAAAGTAATAACCCAGTTAAAAATAAAAAGGACAAAAGATTGAATAGCCATTTATCCAAAGACAAAATCCAAATGGCCAATAAGACATGACAAAATGTTAACTTCAGTAGCCATGGGAAATGCCAAAATGAGATATCATTTCTCACCCACTGGATTGGCTAATGTCAAAAATTCATATCATAACAAATATTGATGAGAATGTGGATAAATTAGAATCCTCCTACACTGCTGATGAGACGGTAAAGAATGCAACTGCTTTAAAGTTTGGCCATCCCTCCAAAAGGTAAACATAGAATTACCGTTACCATATGATTTAGCAATTCAACTTTAAGATATATACAAAGAAAATTAAAATGTATATCTATGCAAAAACTTATAAGCTGATATTCATAGCAGTATTATTCATAAGAAACAAAAGGTAGAAATAATCCCAGATCCATCAACTGAGGAATGAACAAAACCAAATGTTCTATACAATGAGATATTATTCTGAAAAAAAAAAAAAAAAAAATGGCAATGTAGCTATGTTATCACATGGATGGACTTTGAAATAATTATGCTAAATAAAAGAAGGCAGTCACAAAAGATCACATATTGGATTGCTTCATTTCTATAAAATGTCTGGAATATACAATCTGTGGAGAAAGTAGATTAGCAATTACCTACAACTAAGGTTACAGGAGATGTTTATAGAGAATGACTGCTAAAGGACAGACTTCCTTTTGAGGGTGATGAAAGTATTCTAAGATCGTGGTAATGGTTGTTACCTTGGTAATGGTTGTAAAAAAATACAGATATTTTTTACATTGGATTTACACTTTAATATGTGAATCGAATAGCATGTGAATGATATCTCAGTAAACTTAGGATTTAAAAAACAAAAAGAAATGGCAACCCCTGTGGCACAATTCCAATAGTGTTCCTTGGAAATCTTTCTTAAAAATGTGTTCTGTAATCTAGTTTTTTAGGTGTCCTCTGGTTCTTTCATTTATACCTTAAAAATTCCAGTCTGGCTTGAAATTAATACATTAAATTTGATTCTTCATAATTGAACAAGCTGAAATATACCCTGTTTTTAAAGCTTCATATTTCTTTTTATGTTCTGTTTTGTTTAAAATGTTAAGATGTAAACAATAGAATCAAAGAATAATAGATGATATGGTCTTTTAGATGAGTAAATAGATGCTCAGTGCATTATGAAGTTCAGTCAGCATGACTCATTTTTTGTTTCCAGTGGTTTTCACATATTTTTCTAAATTGTTTTCTTGATTTAATTTTTCACAGGAGAAGGCAGTAAAATGCACATCAAAACATGTAGTTACCATTACAGCTTTGTGATATTTATCATAAACTCTTTGACCTCTCATCATAATGCAGTGAAAAAATTAAATTACTATAATCAGAAAGGCCTTGATATTTGTAAAATTAGGATGAGTAACTACTTCATGGGGTTTTATTAATAAAAGTTGATGTAAGTCATATAAAGTACATAGTATTAGTGTTTTACATATATTAGATAATAAATTACCTTTGTTTTCCCTAGGGCCTCATAAATTCTACATGTTGTCTTCAGATAAATTCTAAATGAAACCATTCTTTTTTTTATTTAATGCTCTGTATAATATTTTTATTTCATCTCTCTAATTATTTCATCTCTTTCTTCATGCAGATTCCTTTTCCTTTCCATATTCCTCTTTTTGTACCTGTTAGTTTTGCTTTTCATTCTATCCAGTCTTCCCATATTAATACATGGTATCCAATTGTCAGTAATACAGAGTTTCCCTCAGAATTTTAGACCCTTATCTACCTGTGGTTCAAATATAATCACCATAAGAGTTCAAACACAAAACGCCTAAAACCTAACTCCTTATTTGCTTACTAAATATTTGTATGTATCAATTCACTTACATGTGGGATATAAATCTGAAAGCAACAAACGAACAACACAAACAGAGACTTATGGACAGGGATGACAATAGTTTAGTGGTTACCAGAGGGAGGGGGAGGATGGGAAGGTAGATAAAGGTAAAGGAGGTCAAATATTTGGTGATGGAAAGAAATTTAACTTTGGGTGGTGAACACACTATGCAATATACAGATAATGTATTATAGAATTGTACACTCGAAACCTATATAATTTTATTAACCAATGTCACCCCAATAAATTTAATTTAAAAATTAGCTTTTGCTGCATAACACACCACCTAAATCATAGTGAATTAAAACTTTCATCAATTATTCTTATAGATCTGTTTCAGCTGGGTATGTGTGCTTATCTACTGAGCCTATTCATGCATCTGGAGGTCAGATGGGAGGTAACTAATCTAGACTAGCTTGGCTAAAGCAAGGTGACTCCTATGACTCCAAAGATTTTACAGTGAGATCAGTTCAACCTGAATTCAGGCAATAAGAAGATATAGCATCCATAGAGAAATTAAAATCAGTAATAAAATTGATTAAAAGTTGATCTGCTACTTATTCTCACCAGGAGCCAGTAACTCTAAACAAAATATAATAATAATAAAAATATATTCCCCCCTCAAATATTTTATTACCTTTATTTCTAAAGGACTGCCCCTGCAGCAGGGTTTGTATATATATTTCAAATGAGTCCATTTTAGTTATTTATCTTAGTAAACATTTACTTTTACTCGGAAACATTCAGAGATTTAAAATTATACTGTATGTGCCAGACAAAAGTGATCTCAGCTACACATATTCCTTTTGAGAGTAATTTCATAACATTTGATATTCTTTAAATTCACTTTATGTATAGTTCTCGTTTTGAACCTTTCTGGTACTACATTTTTGAGGGGGGAACGACATGCCATAAATATTTTTGCATTTTTGCAAAATCTGAGATTTCTGAACAAAGAGTACCTGCAATCTAGATTAGTAATGGATGGCCGCAAGATAAAGACACCTGGGAACTTAAAGACTCTGAATTGCTCTGGAGAGATTTGAAGACTCTTCTCCTAGAATGATTTACTTACTTACATTCAGAAAATGTTGACGCTCCTCTCCGGGATGCAAACTCAGTTACTTATGCAGGTACTTCCATTATTCATCATGGCGACACATGAGGAATTGAGGCATTGGGGGACCATCACTACTAAGATGCTCTGTAAGTAAATAAAATGTTCATTCTCTGATAAAGAGCTTTAATGGTCCTGGTAGTATAGATAATAAAACTATGGCCGACTAACATTTTCACTAGTCAAACTATCAGATTATTTATTGTTTCTGATTTAACTATTATCTATCTTTTTATTTCCCACTTCTTTTTTCTTCTCAAAAGCTGAAAAAATATTATGGTTTCTTTTTTTAATTTCTGGGAGTTGTCATTGTAACTTTAAATATAGTATTTGCCAACTTATTTTTTGAGCTAATGACTTAGACAATATATTTTCTCTCTAAATATTAATTATGATGGTAAACTATCTTCCTTTTAAGTATTATCTTTATGAAACTGTATTTATTTAAACTTTATTGTATTATTCATTTTAGATTGTTTAGATTATTTTTCATGGTAAAAGAGGAAAATGTTAAATTTACATTTCTCTCAAACACTAGATTTATTGCTATTTTAAGCTGCTAATATTTGTAAATATTTTGTTTTTAGTCTATAAATTATTTCTAAATTTAAAAAATTAATATTAGTCTAAATGTCTCCTAGAACATTCCATGATGATAGAAATGTTCTATAACCACTGGCTAATACGGTAATATAAAGATTTTCCAGTTGAGATATTTGAAAGAATCCCACAGAGCACAAGATCTTTATTTAAAGACAAACCATATGGTGCGTACAGCAAGAGAAACAGAATGCAGGCAAGCATCAGAGTTCTGAAAGATATCTCATATACTCGCTCCCCAGGGTTTTTATCTGTATGTGGGTTTTGCTTTGTGGCTGGAATGAGCCCCTATGGTGTGTATAAGGAATCTTGGTTACCTGTGAGCTCAAATCATAAGTTCTAAGCAGGATTATATGTGGAACCAGAGGAATCTGATACTTAATCAGACCAGCTTGATAAATATGTTAGCTAGCTGAAAACTCTTAGTTAAAAAAAAAAAAAAATATGTGTCTGGGGGGTTTCCAGGGGTAGTTTCAGTCTTTAAACGACATATAATAAATCCTACTGATATTATGTTGGCCAAGATTCAGCATTCAACAAACAGACATCTTAACATCCTCAGAGATCAATATACTTTCTTCAGTCCATCTGTAAATCAATTCTATCTACTACATGTAACCACTAGCCACATGTAGCTATTGAACAGCTGACATGTGGCTTGTGGAAGTGCAGAATTAAGTATTATTTACTTTATATTTAATTTAAATTAATATAAAGTTAAATAGCCACATGTGGCTAATGACTATAGTATTGGTCAGCAAAAGATCTTATTATTTGCAATACTTATATAAATATATGTATATATTTATATAATAATATATATCACTGCTCATGCAAACAGAATGAGTTAACCTGTAGAATCCAAAATGTTTTACCATGCATGTCATTAAAACGTGAGTGTGAAGGAGAATATCCAAATATCAATTACTAATGATCCCAGCTTTAGTTAAGTTTTATGTGTTAATCATATGCTATCATATGACTGTTTCTCCTAGAATTACATTGTATTTTTTGTTTCTGGAAATTCTATCCGCAAAACTTCATTATTATTATTTTTTTTGTATTTGGAGTGGGTCATAAATTTGGTTTAAGGTTGTCCTTAGGGACAACATTAACAATTTTTCTAAAGAGATTCTAAGATGTAAATCCATTTTATTCTCTGTAGTCTATCCTCTGACTCTTGGTTCGGGATTTTTGATCATAAATCATTCATGATCATTTTTTTTGCACCGTTTATAGAATAGTAAAAGCAAAAAATAACTACCAAAATACTAATAATTTATATTGTCAAATGAGATATTGGTTTAGAGAATTTTGGTTTACATTTCATCACAAATTTATTCATAATCGGATTTAATTTTATAAACTCTTTTACTTCCTTTCACTAATGAAATTTGAACTTTTTAAAAAGTATCGAAAGATTGAGTCACTGTGACAAGTAATTTGCTGTTAAATAACTGTTTTTTTTCTGCTAGGCAATTAGTTCTTACTGGATGAATGTCTTATGTAGGTTTTAATTATATCTCCCATCTATTTCATCATCAATATCTATATTATCTGAGATTTTGTTGAGATCAGTCAAATTAATCTTACCAATTACACCAACACTACACCTATTGCAGTTAGTTTCTGAATATATTTACCATATTTAAAAAAAATCAGTTAGAATTAAGTATAATACTTACCAGCCTTCCTAACAAAAATAGCTTTTATTCATATACCAAATGCTGTCATGGATTAAGTTGTATATTAAGGGGAAAATAGTTAATTATAGATTACAGTTCTATTTGAACTATGCTTTTTTTACAGTTTTTTATGATCATGCTATTTGGGAAGTAGTCTACCCCAAATAAACCTTAGTTTGTGCATGCCTGAAAGATTCACATATGAACTGCTGGTAGACATTGGAGTTACTTCCAGTAAAAATTGACCCTAAACTGACACTGGCTTCTGATTGCCAGTCATTCTTTTACCTTGATTATTCTCCTTTACACACACACATGCACAGAACTTACATTTGCATGCAAATTGTTTTCCAAAATCAAATTAATTTTTGGTAAGTCATCATTTATAGGCAGTTGAGTGTTGATGATAATGTTGATAATTTTCCATCCTGTAGTTCTGACTAAATGCAATTCTGAATTTCACAAAATTTTAATAATGCTTTTAGCACTGTTATTTATATGGCTAAGTGCTTTTGAAGTTGTTTTGCATTTATCAGGTGTCAGAGCATACTGCAAGAATAATGAGGAGCAAGTTAGAAAAGAGCATTAAACATCACTGGCTGCTGTCATCACCTTATCAACACTAAATAATAAAACTATTTCTAACTATGTAAATAATAAAAGTCAAAAGTAATCATTATAAAAGCTAAAATAATGAGTCTTAAAATGACAACATAGTGAAAAGAAATGACAATAATCAGGAACTAGATAAACAAAAATGAAAATAAAACAAAAGTAACAATGTAGCAGAGACATAGTTGGTTTTTTCAGCCACTTCAGTTATAATATGCTCCTTATTCCCATCTTTTTCATTGACATGGATTTTTGAGTAAAAAAAGGAGTAAAAAAATAGATTTTACTTTTGTTTTGTCAAGATTATAATAGATTTTGTTTGAAATACTGTAACAATTATATTAATAAATCAAGTTGTTAGAGATGGGTCTTTTGATATTAAAGTACTAAATTTATCTCAAAAATTGTCTTCATAAAAGCTTATTTTGAACAGTTTTTAAACTTGAAACCATATTTGACTTGCATATGATAATTACCTAGATATGACTGTGGTTTTGATGCTAGTTATCATTACCTAAATAACTAGAGTTTGATTAACAGAATCGATAGAGAACAAACACAGAAGTTGTGATAGTTAATTTTAATTGTAAATTTGTCTAGATCATGGTACCGAGATATTTGATCAAAACTTATTCTATATATTTCTGTAAAGGTAATGTCTAGATGATAGTAACATTTAAATCAGTAGCTCGAGTAAAGCAAATTTGATTGGCCTCATCCAATCAGTTGAAGGCCTTAAGAGAAAAAAAGACTGGCCCTGAAAGAGAATTTTGCCAGCAGACCACCATTGCACTCAAACTGAAGATCTCCAGACCTTCAGCCTACTGCCCTATCCTGCTTATCAAGCCTCCAAAATCACGTGAGCCAATTCCTTAAAATATGCCCCTCTCCTCTCCCCCATATATATATGTGGAAGTAGAAGTGAAGTGGCTTTGGAACTGGGTTATGGCTAGAGGCTAGAAAAGTTTTGAAGTACATGTTGGAAAAAAAAAAATAGATCTCGTTGAAGAGACTCTTGCTAGAAATATAGATGTTCAAGTTACTTCTGGTGAGGCTTCAGATAAAAAGAGGAATAGCTATTGGACAGTGGATGAAAGATGACCCTTATAATAAAGTGGGAAAGAACATGTGTTCTAGTGTTTTATAGATGGTAGAACTTGTGAGTAGTTAACCTGGATATTTAGCTGAGGATATTTCTATACAGTGTTGAAGGCACTACATAGTTTTCCCTTGCTGCTTATAGTAAAATATAAGAGAAGGAAAATAAATCAAAGAAAGAATTGTTAAACACAAAGTACCTAGAATTGGAATACTTGGAAAAGTCACAGCCAATCCATATTGCAAAAGCAGAAAGCAGAGAACTTCAAGGGTGTGGCTGGAAAAAAAATGCTATAAAAAGAATATGGTTATAACTCATGGATTCAGTCAATCATTTCCAGTAGAAATGCTGCCAGCTTTAACTGAAGGGGACAGAGACAGAACAAAGTGAAGGAAGACTGTTGGATTTCAGAGATTTTATAGGACAGGTCAATAGAGCTGTCTTTAAACATGTTATCCTTCGAGAAAAGAGAAAAATGACCCAAAGGCATCATACCACTGCCATCATGGGCCTAAAGAGAAGAGATCCAGAGACAGGGCTGTCTCCTCCATGGTTCTATAGGACAGAACATCCATTTAGGACTGGGGAGCAGGGATAACACTTCTACCCAAGGCCAAGGAAGTCTGGTAGGTTACCACCCCTGCTGGTGTAGAAGACAATGCCCCTACTCTGGGGGGGCTCAAAAGCAAAACATTGAACCAAAGTGGATTATTTGCAAGCACTAAAATATAATGGAATTTTCCCTGTTAGCATTCCAACTTCTATTTACTGGGGACCTGTGATGCCTTTTTCTTTCCAATTTCTCTTTTTTGGAAAGAGAATGCCTGTCCTATGCCTGTCTATTCTATTTTGAATTCCAGTCTATTCTGGTTTCACAGATTAGCAGGTGAGGAGGAATTTTGTCCCAGGATGAATCATATCTCAAGGCTCAGTTATACCCAACTTAGATATTTAGATAAGAATTTGCTATTAGAGTTGATGCTGGAATGGGTTAAGTCTTTTGGGGCCGTTGGGATGGGTGAGTATATATTACATAAAAGAAGGACATACATTTTGCGGGACCAAAGGGTGATATGTATTGGGCCAAATTCTTTCACCTCAAAATTCATATGTTGAAATCCTAATCACTAATACTTCAGAAAGAATGTAATTGTACTTGGACATAGGACCTTTAAAGAGGTAACTGAGGTAAAATGAGGTCATTTGGGTGGGCCCTAATCCAATATGACTGATGCCTTTTTGAGAATGTGAGAGACACTAGACCTGGGTACAGAGAGAGACCATATGAAGACAAAGCAAGTAATCAGCCATCTGTAAGCCAAAAAGAGAGACCTCAGAAGAAAGCAAACTACTGACATCTTAATCTTGAACTTCCAGCATCCAAAACTGTGAAAAAATAAATTTGTGTTGTTTAAGCCACCCAGTTTGTGGTATTTCTTCTGACAGCCCTAGCAAATTATTATGGTAACTGAATTGAAATTGTCTAAGTAGTAGGAAATAACTAAAAGCCACAAAGCATGTAAAATTCTATTTTATGCTTTTGCCTACCTATTCGAGATAAAGGTTCTCAGCAAATTAATGAATTAATAATTGCTTTATTCTGAGTCTAAGACAAAATGCAGATTTGTTCCAGCCAATATTCAACTACATGTTGCATCAACAAATATTTAAAGATGTGGTTTCATAGCGTGGTGGTTAGCATGCCGGCTTTGCATGCAGAAGGTCCTGAGTTCACATCCCAGTGGAGCGATGGTCCATGGTCTAAGGCAATGCCACCCTGAACAAGCCCGATGTCTGATTTCAGAAACTAAGCAGGGTCGGGAGCGGTTAGTACTTGGAAGGGAGACCACCTAGAAAAACTAGGTGCTGTAGGCATAAAAATAAATAAATAAATATGGATGGTAAATAATATGTAAATTAACAAAATATAGAAAAGTCAATTTCTATACACATATAGAATAAAAATGTTAAAATTTGCCTTATGTAAAAAATATATTCTATCTTAATTTGCTTATATAATGGGTATTTGAAGTGATTAATAAAACATTCTGCATGTTTATATGTGATTATATTTGTCTAATTAAAACATATTAAGTAAATACAGGAATTTAAAAGCAAACTGTAATAAGTTTTGTTTTCTTCATTTTTAATTAACATTTCAAAGCAAAAATAAATTGTCTAATTTAATTTATAGAATAGAGATAATGAAAGTCCTTATTGGCTTTCCTTTGTAAGATTTTTTATTTATAATGACTCCAGATGCAGATAAACTTGACTTAAATTTTCAGGGTTGTAATGTATGAACAGAATGCTCTCAATCTTTATGCCAGTAAACTAGAATTTAAGGATGATATATTTGATTGATAAATGATAGATGATTAGATAGATAGATAGATAGATAGATAGATAGATAGATGATAGATAATGGATAACCAGTTATATATAATAGTAACTGATATGCAATCATCAAAGCATGATTCTCAAAGCTTTACACAGTCAATATCAACTTTATGTTAATAAGTTGCCAATCATTTTTTAATTAAAAATTTGTTAATTTATCATTCAAAACACTTCAGTCTGGTCAATTCCTCATTATTTATATGATCCATCATTATTTCCTAGTCAAATGGTAATCTGTCCTCAAACTCTACATGTAATTTTTTTTCCTTCATGCTTCCCTCCAAATTTGTGTCTGATATGCTTCCCTTCTTCTTTGCCTATGAATGATAGCAAATTATGTCACCCGAAAATATACCTTTTTGATATAAGGATTATTTTGAGCTGATTATTTTTGAGAAACTACAGACACAGGAGAAGCTCTAAAAACCTAGTAGAAGTTACCCTTATGTAAGAGAAATTTACATTAGAAAGAGCACTTGTACCAGGAAGAGAGCTAGTACCTCAGGTCCGTTTTTTACAGAGAGAGTTATCTACATGGTAGGGCAACCTTTATTTACTAAACATTTCCCCTTCTCACCTTCTTGTGAATTGCCTTCCCTTACTTTGAAGCATCAGACCCCTGTTAGTTTCCTTAGTTTAGGATGGGATGTATCCTTCAATAGTCTGGCCACACTGAAGCCCTAGACTCCTACTCCTTTTCCAACTCTTGGTGGTCTGGCTGCGTTTTAAGTCTCAAATATTTGTGGGGCTCTCATCCATAAGAATATATATATATATATATATATATACACACACACACACACACACACACACACACACACATATATATATATATATATATATAAATTGAATTTTTTGTACGGTTAATCTTTCCTTTATTACTGGGGGGAAGGGAGGGGCTCAGACAAGAACCTAGAAGGATAGAAGGTAAGTTATTTTCCTCCCATACAGTAAAATCATAATTCTTTTACAAATAAATTTCTGCTTTCTCTGTCATAAACACTTCTTTGAATTTCTGTTATTAAATTTGCCATTAATATGTAATATATAATATATCTTATGTTTGTATTATACCTTTTCATCTCTCTTGCTCTCTTTCCCCTTTTATATAAATATTATGAATCTTTAAGGGTCAGAGAGCATACCTATGTCCTTGTAGCCCTAGTGCCAAAATATCTATTTATCTTTTAAAATGTTTCATTTCAAAATGCATTACTCCAACTCCTCAACAGTCAATTAAGATAATAACAAATTATTTAACCTACGAAGGCTCATAATGTTGGCCTATAAACCATTAATTTCATATAACTTTTCCTAAAGTTCTGTCCCATAAACATATAGACAAGAAGATGAGGGAGTCCTTCACAGGTGAGGACTAATTTGATCTAAGACTTTAAGAATCAATAGTTGAAGAAGGAAAATGGTTCTGGCCAAAGTGAAATCCACGCAGGGGTGAAAGTGATTATTGCCATATTCATATAAGCTGACTTACTTAGCATGAATGGAACAGAGTAAGAATGGCTTTGGTGTGGTGACTATGACAAGTGTTGAAGAGAGATAAGGTAGACAAAGATGATACTAATAGTATTTTATATCTTGCTAATGTATTTGAACATTATCCCCAGGATAATGAAAAATATACTGATATTTTAAGAAAAAGATTTATATTACTCAGTTTGTTTTAAGTTTTGATCTCAATAAACTCTCAATATATAAAGAAGATGAGAAGTGAATTATTTAATTTTTGATTGAATTTAAAATAATTTTCATTTAAAAAGTACATATAGTTTCAGAAAAAGGAAACTTTATGAAAAAGCTTTGAATAGTTTCTTTTAGACATCCGTGGAAATATTAGCCAATGAGATTTGGTAAAGATAATGTAATATTGATTTAACTTGAATAGCTATTCTCACCTCTTGAAAGATTGTACAACAATGCCTCTTATTCACTGAAACATATTTCCCTTGGTAGTTATTTTGTGTAACAAGTTGTATTTGAAATGTTAGAAAAGTTAAAATATTTTTTACACACTATAAACTTTTATTGATAAAGATATATTTGTAGGCCTGAAATATTTACTTATTTAATTCTGCATATATATATATATATATATATATATATATATATACTTATTTATTACAAACTATTAAGATTTCTATGTCAGTTCCTAGCAGATACTCAAAGAAGATAACATATTGTGAAGTAAGTTTCCATACCTGAGAATATTAGATAAAAATTACTCTTCAAAGCAATTTTACTAAGCAGACTATATTGATGTCGAAATAACTTTCTAAGTCCAAGATAGAGCTGCTCCTGCCCAGGGTGCCATGTTAGCAACCCAAAAGTTAGATAACGTTTGTTTCCCTGGAAGTGCTCTGATTGACCAGAGATATAATATATTCATCAGTCAGTTCTTACACATCAAGTCAACTCTGTGCTTTCTCACTTCAAACAAGGTTGACTATGTGGCCCCAGCCAATCAGTTATTTTCTTTTTTTGTTGTTGTTCATTGTTCTTTATTCTTTGTCCTATAAAAGCTTCTGTCTTCGGCTCCATTTTGCAGTTCTCTGAAAGAACTGTTTACTTCCTGAAATGTTTAATAAAGTTTGACTGTATCATCTAAATTCTTTCCTTTATTTTTTTTTTAACAATTGGCTACAGGCTGGTTGTTATATGAGTTGAGTTTTCTTCATTCAACCAATAATTTTGAGCACTTCTCATTTCCAGGGCAGTTTTCTGGGCCTAAAAGCAGTGAATAAGCAATATGAAGTCATTGTTCTCTTTGACCTTGCTTTGAATTTTGAAGTTTACAATACACGAATAAACAAATTAAAATATTTCAGATGGCTATAGTGAACAAAGTATAACAAAGAAATATGACACGATTTCATGGATAGGGGTTAGGGAGGCTTCTGAGAAAGCAAAACATGTGAATTAGAAGAAATCAAGCATTCCAGGCAGAGAGAGCAGTGACGCAAAGGCCTGAAGCAAAATGATCTTGACAGATTTCATGGAAGAGTAAGAAAGCAATGATTCAATCCCATTTAAATCAAGTGCCATTCAAGTATAATCGTAGTCTTTATGGTTTCTTTTCTAAAGAGACTTACAATAACAATGAGACATGATACTGGGTATTAGAGTGAAATCACATGCATCTGTACTTGACAGACTTCAGGATGTGCTTGTTGGAGTATGAGAACATTGGTTTTCTTCACAGCCACTATTTGTTTCTGAACCAGGGAGGTTAGAACTAAAATAGTCAGCACAAGACAAAACTTGACCCTTTTAAGGCATGAATCCTACTATGACGACATCTAAGGAATTATTAAAATACTATCCTAACAATGCATGTGTGTGTGATATTTACTTGTTTTTACTTGTTTTACTTGTTTTTGTCTGCCCTCTATTTTATTTACATGACTGCTTTTTTTATGAGATTATTTCTTATATTTTAAATTTCTCTCATCCAGTGAGAATTATGTAATTATCTTTTATTTATGATTTGACAATTATGGATATATCAAAATTCTTGTTGAAATCTTTTAGATATACTTTGATATGTAGCTGTGTTTTAAAATTGTTGCATGGAGAACCGAAGAGAATACATGCGTACTTTAAACATGAGACTACTCTGTTCTCCAAATTATAATTTAATATAGCTTAACACATTACTAGATTTTACTTTTTTGCTTTGGTGAATCATCCTAGTTCTTAGTAAGTTAAGAGAATAAAGAGAAAAATTGATATCTCTCTGTGTCATACAATCTTTCATTTAAAATCATACAAATCATAAAATTACTGCATCAAAAATATTCAGATACCTCTCTAAACTTTAGCATGACTTCTTTGCCTTACTTCTCAAATATATTTTATGGACATCTAACCTACATATATCTCACAACTTGCAAACAAGAGTTCAGACCATGGCACGCATAGCCTGTCAATCAAATAGCAAGCAAGATGAGAATTATTCAGCCCTTCTCCCACAAGAAGCCAAAAAATGGAAGTCCTTAGCAACTCCTGAGTGTAATTTATGTTATCAGAGAACATACTGAACATAATCCTTGTAAAGGAGATGTTAGATTTGTTGAGTCTTGAAAAGCAGACAAAAGAAAAAGATGGATTTTCTCTGATTATCTTTCTTTATAACAAAAGTGAGACTACTTCCCTGCCTTTACAAAACTACTAAACTACTGAACTAGACCACAGAAAGTTTCAAAGGAAAATTGGCCTATCGAACCCGCATCAACCTACTTTAATGCTAATATTGTTACTAAATTTTCTATAGTTTATCACATGAAACTTTTTCAACCTCCACATTAAATTTATAATTTCATGGTGAAATGCATAGGGGCAGAATGACCACCTTAGGTCTTATGCAGTACAAGTATAGCATCCAGATTCTTTTCTGACACCAGCAGGAATCACTGGACACAGGCTGGAGCACATGGGATGATGGGCCAGTAAGTGCAGGTATCTCATGTTTACTCGCTATCCTGTGGAAACATTTGCTTTTCTCAGCATTCAGTTGACTCGCTCTGGGTTGTGACTTCAATGGAAGAAATATATACACACTCTGCACATATTCCAGATGATTGTTCATATCCATAAAAGATATAATTAGATAAATTATAATTTTCAGCACTTAATATAAACATGACAATTGAATTGATAAGTTTTAAATGACTATTAATAATACCCGGGCAAGGAAATGCAGATTTTTTTAATTTGTAAATACTTTTATTTTTCCAACTCCAAAATGACTTTTCTTAATTCGAATTAATTGAAGGTAAGAAAATAAACTGTTATTTCATTATATGTCGAATAGTCATTGCTACTTGGTATTTCATTACCTATAAGAAGAGAAATTTCTATCTATGGCCATGCAACGCTGAAGGCTATGGTTATGCTACCCTGAACAAGCCCAATGTCGTCTGATCTTGGAAGCTAAGCAGACTTGGACCTGGTTAGTACTTGGATGCGAGACCACCTTGGAACACCAGGTGCTGTAGGTGTAAAAAAATAGAAAAATAAGGGATTGTAAGCTAACAAGGTCCTTGCAATCTGTGAGATCAACCAAGGGTTGCCTTGCCTAAAAAAAAAAAAAAAAAAGAAAAAAAAAAGAAAAAAAGGAGAAATTTCTATTAGTTTTCTTAAAAACCAATTACTTAACACATATCCAAATAATTATGAATTATAATAAAATAATTTATGGTGACAATTTAGTTTGTTCTTTAAGTTAAATATTTAGCTAAACTTATTTTTCATAAAATATAAAAATATTCTTGATTTATTTCATCAATTTAATGCATAATTTGAAACTTCACACATTGAAAATTAGTTTTAAAAAGTTCATTTAATCTAAGTTATGGAAAATACTTCAGTAGAAATTTCAAATTCAAATAATATCTCTCATTTCATTTAAATACATCCTACATATTGACAATAAACTGAGAATTTCACAGTACAAGAAAAGCATAAGTATTACTTCAGTTGACTTTTGCTAAGTAGTTGACAGTTTATATAATCATTCGTCTAAATTAAAATAAATGTGAAAACTCTTGACTATCCACTTGCAAGTTTTGCTTCTAGCGATTCAACATTAGATGAAAAACTGGAAAAAAAATGCAGATAAATTTACAATAAGAACAATTTGCTACACTCAAATTCCACAATTCTACCAATTCTGTAATGTTATGGGCAGTTTTGAGAAGTTTAACTCCCATGCCACTGCAAAGGCTCACCAACCTAAACTCACTTGTCAAATAGGATGCCTATTTCTAATTAACCTGATCAAAGCAGTTGTTGCTTTTTTCTTCCTATTTCATATACTCAGAAGGTGTTACTTTTGCTAATTCATAGAGGAATCCTATATGCTAATATGAGAATATTTAACAACATTTTAAAAACATATAATATCCTATTAGATTATTTGGTGGGATTTATATATTGTTTTCTGTTTTAGCTTTTCTTTGGAGTGTTGGTTGAATGTTAACTGGTCCTCACATTCATTGCTCGATATATCATAATGCTGTTTTATGCACTGTGGAGGCTTAGAAAATGATAGTGACAAAAGAAGCAAGGCATCACTGTGAGGAATGTAATTTGTATTAATATATTTCAAGCCTGATTTATTCAGAGTCATATCAATATGCCAAGAATGTTAAACCAATTGTTTCTGGATTCCATAAGTTTAGATAGGGCCTGGTAACATAGAATGATGAAATTTTATGGCCACATTCAGTAAGGCTGTTAATATATTAACAAGTGTCCATTACTACTAAATGCTCTGTAGGACCTCAAAGAGCATTTATTTAAAAAAAAAAAAATGCTGTTTATAAAAACACAACAGAACCAGAAAATTTATGAAAAACTCCAGAAATTTTACCCAAATGTAAAAATGCAAATTGGATATATAGCAAGCAAAGAATCTGGATAACTAAATTATTTTAGTGCATTTTGTAAGTTTCTGATCCAGGCAGAAAGTTTCTTTTACTAATACACAGTAATGTTTTATTTAGTACTTCTAATATTCCATGTTCCTTGATGCATGAGCAATTCTGCCAGTGCTGTCTGCACCAGACCTCCTTTTCACACCTCACTTTTAATCTTCATTTATCAACTCAAGAATTACTTACTCGAAGTTGTCTATGCCCCTCGAAACAATATTTTATTTCCTCATTTATATGACTATGTACAATGTTTCCATTCATTCTTTTAGGAAGAATTTTGGCCCATGTGTGATAACTCTTAAAAGTAAAGAAACCTATAAAACAACAACAAAATGACAAATAGCTAAACTTTAAAAAATGAAAGAGATCTGAACGGATGCCTCACCAAATAAGATAAACAGTTGGTAAACAAGAACAGGAAAAGGTGCTTAACATTATTTTTTAGTAAGAAATTTCCAATTAAAACAACAGTGAGACCCAACTACCCATGTATTAGAATGGCTAAAATAATGAAACATGAACCAAAAAAGGATCCTGAGAATATACAATTGTTGGTAACTGTGGAACAACAGGTACTCTCATTAATTGCTAGTGGGAATATGGAGTTCCAATATTTTAGAAGACAATTTGACAGTTTCTAACAAAGCAAAACATACTCTTACCATGATCAGTCATCCTCCTACGTTTTTCTCCAAATGAATTTAAAACATTATGGACACATGCCTGTGTGTGAATGTCTGTAATAAAGTAACACATTATAGCCCCCAAACAGAAGCAACAGAGGGTTTCTATATAAATGAATAGATAAACAAAACTGGTACATTCATACAGTAGAAAATCATTAGGCAATAAAAAGAAATCAGCCGTTTACCTATTAAAAGATATGGATGAATCTTAAATTCCTATTGCAATGTGAAACAAGCCAATCTTAAGTGAATACATTATATTATTCCAATTATGTGACATTCTAGAAAAAGCAAAACTATAGTAATGGCCAAAAAAAAAAAAATCAATAGATGTCATTGATTTGTGAGGAATGAAGTGAAAGAGGGTTGAATAGGTGAATCATAGGTTTTTGGGGGGGTTTTTTTGTTGTTTTTTTTTTAGGTCAGTAAAACTCCTGTTGACCTTTGAATAATGCAGGGATTAGGGGTGCTGCCCCTACTGCACAGTGGAAAATCCACATATAATTTTTGGTTCCCCCAAAGCTTAAGTTATCCTTTGGCATCCTTGGGGAATTGATTCTAGGATTCCCCATAGATAACAAAATTTGCAAATACTGAAGCCATCTGTATAAAATGGCATTGATCAATGCATAAAGTTGGCCTTCCACATACACAGACCCCCAGTAAGAGATCGAAAACAGTACCCTTATTTAATGAAAAAAATCTGCGTTTAAGTAGACCTGTGCAGTTTAAACCCATGTTATTCAAGGATTACCTGTACTCCGAAGTTACTGTAATGGTGGATACGTGGCACTATGATTTGTCAAAATCCATAGAATTTTATAACCCTGGGAATTAAACTGAATGTCTAAAATCTTTTATAAATTCATTTAGGAAATGGGGATGGCCAGGGAAGAATATAATAAAATAACCTATTTGTATTAGAAATGTATCAATGTACCTCATGAAGAAGGTGGAGGTAGATGGTGACTTGAGTAACTCTGTAAATAAGGGGATTCATGTGGATGTAAGACAGAGCAGATTGCCAGCTGTTTAATATTTCCACAGACTTGAAAGTCTCTACTAATAGTCACCACTTCCTTGCACCACACTTGCCTCCAATTTCTGTTAATTTCCAACATTCCATGACCTGAATTGATTTACTTTATGTTAGCCCTGGTCCCAGCAGGCACTTAGCACAGTCAATAAGTTTACTTTTAAGTCAACTTATGCTTGTCCCAAAAATATCACATACTTTTTTTGACGTATACATTGGATATCATTTCTTTCCTTCTTGTAGGTTTATCCTTTTTAAAAAAAAAAAAAAAAAATTATTTTCTTATTCTCATTTTGAACAGCTTGAGCATGAACAGAGAAAAAATATGTTTTTAATTGTTCAAGTGACCAGAAAGTTTAGTTTGACTATTGACCTAACTGGAATATAATTTTATATACCTGGTAACGAAGGTACTCAAGATTTATTCTGTTTTTCTAAATATTTAGGTGTTCTACCATTATCTCCTAAATTGTAAGGTTATATTATGACTTAAATAAATATAAAATATCTTTATGCTGTATCTATGTATCTTTAGATATATTACTTAACCCAATTCAAGACTTCTTATTCCTTCTCTCTCCTCCTCCCCCTCCTCCTCTCCCTCCCACCACTCCTCCTCCTTCTTCACTTCTACTCTTCTGCTTCTGCTTTCACTTTCATTTCCTCTGTTTTTCTTCATCATCTTTTTGAGTAAGGTAGGATCTCTTCCTATACTCGCATTTGTATATTCGAATTTAATTGTTTTTTTAAAGATTTTTAAATTATTCCTCTAAAATGTCTCCACGTGTATTCAATCAAACCTTTCAATTCCTAAAACATTTAATAAAACAGTTTATTCTTTTCTGCACGTGCACACAAAACAATTTTAAAAACATGAATCTTAATAATCATATTAGATATGATTTTCAGTTTTGTAAAATTAATATTCGAGCTGAGATTTTATTGACTATTTTTAAAATAGTGAAAATACTACTTACCTTGGGTTGAAAAATTCTCTACTTTCTCCTGACTCTTGAGTTCTTACCCATGATTTCTGAGGACCCAATAACTCGTTCAAACTGACTTGATTTAAGCACTATGGCCTTGTCCTTATTGTTTTGGGCCATTTCTGCATTAAATATTAATGTCATCACTGAATAGTTGCATGCTAGTTACAACATTCTATCAGAATAAAATGATGAGAGGATTTTATAGCAGATGTAATAAAAAGTTATTATATTTTCAAGGTAATGTGTTTGGTTACTTTTCTGCAGTTACCAGCCAATAACTTTTGTTGAAAACAACCACTTTTAATAAGTTCTGTTATATTGCTATTGTTAAGCAAGTAGTTCAGTATTGAAATTTATTTCATTTATTGTTTATTCCAAAGAAGACTTTTGAAATGTATACTTATGTTCTATCTTGTTCGATGTCTTATAAAGTCATTATGTAGTTACAGAATTTTTCTATGTCCTATGTTTTAATTTTGGCTGAAGAAAATTGATTAAAAAATTAATTTCTGTATTCTTAAAACAGTAATTCTGTTACATTTTTTGTACTATAATTATTTTCTGAAAAAATTACTAAAGTCGTTGAGTAAAACATCACATGTCTGGATTCTTAAATCACATATATCTTCAACCATGTTTGTTGAATTTTCAGTGAAAACTGAATGGCATCGTTGTTTACTGCTTTCGCATTCTATAGATATTTCTTTAGTTGGCTTCACTATGCTGTGTGAGCGATTGAAATCATTTAGTAACGAATTGTCATATTTTAAGTGATCATTTTCTCCACTATGATATAAATATGTAAATGCTCTGGATGGCCGAATATCCAAATTATTTTATTTAGAAGTAACAATTCACTAATATCACTAATCAATAGACTATGACACAAAAATATTTTTGAAAAATATTTTTTCCACAATGTTTTTTATTCCCAGTGTTCATTACCTGGACAAATTACAAAACTCTTTCTTCTATAACCATTGAAAAAAATAGCAGGTTATAGTATTCCTTTGGTCAAGTTTTTATGTAAGTTTTTAGATTTACATTATAAAAAATAAATTATGGGCTATCTTATTAAATAATTCTCCTTTTTTTTTTTTTTTTTGGCTCGGGTTTAGATTTTGACTTTAAGAACAAAATGTATTTTGAGTACCTTATTTTTTCCCAACATTTTCTTGTTTCTTCGCGCTCTAAAATTATTATTATGTTTATCTTAAAGAAGTTTTATAGTGGATGTCATTACACATGATTTTAGTTCTTCTTATGAAATTTTGACATGACAAATTTGAAATTTTTATTTAAAATCATCCTCAGAGAAAGTGAAGAATTCCAAAACGTTGTCTTCGTTAAACCTGCATGTACTACATGTAATTAAATAACTAATACTTAAATATATTATGTTAAACAAATATAATACTAGTTTATACTATATGCTAAAAATCCTTATATGCAAGTGTTTTTATAACTATGAAATAAGGTACAAGACAGGGACGCCAAATCATATGTTTTAGTAGTCATTGCCAGATGGCTTTCCAAAAAGCTTGTTACTATTCTTATTTCCAGTAGGAGTCTATGAAAATTCATTTCCCACTTCATCTTCATATTCATTAGCTTTAGAAACTGCCAGAAAGATGGATGGATAGATAGCTAAATGATGACAGATAGACAGACAGTTAGACAAACAGATAATAGATACCTTTCATTTTTTTCCAATTTTATGACATATAATAATATCTTACATAAAACATATTGCCTTGACTACTAATGAGAACAACTTTTCAGATATATATTAATCATTTGTTTTTGCATATCACTAACTTTCTATTAGAGTACTTTTTCTTAGTGATTATTATACACTTTTGTAAAGTTACAGAGAATATGTTATAGAGAATTTAGTTAGCACATGCATAAATGGATTCCCCAAACTATAATATGACTTTTCAACACATAAATATATATTAATAATAATACATGCAGTTCTATATACTTTAGTGTTTTTTTATAAAAAGGTGTTTTATTAATGGTTCCTTTTTAGCCTGTTTTATGTTATCAGTTATAAATGTATACTACCAGAAGTTGTCTGTTTATTGAAAACAGGATAGAATTATTTTCAGCACTAACAAGGGCTTTTAAGCAATTCTGCAGGATCTACTGTATTTTTTAGCAATACAATTTTTGAGTATATTTAATATTCTAGGTTTTTTTTTCTTGCTTCATCTTTTCCAGTATTTTTGCATTGTATATGAATTAACTTTACTCTATTTGGCTTTTCTTAGAAAGGATGCTTTCTTTAGGTATGTACGTGACTTAAATATCATTCATAATTACCAAGCAGCTCCGCTATCTTCATCAAGTAAAGTGGAGAATTGTTAAACTTTTTATTTTCTTTAAAAACACCCTCTTTATTCATATAAAAAATAAGTTAAAATGTGCGTAGTTTGGGAAAAAGGCTTCTGTCTATTATTCAGTGGTATTTCTCTAGGTTATGAAAGTCATTCTTTCATATGTCACTTTATAAATTCAAAGTGATTATCATGTTTTTATTTACCTAATAATTGGACAATAATACAAAACATTTTAGACTCTATTAATCATCTGAATGAGTCTGTTTTACTTTTTCATTTAATTTCATTAGAAAACTTTTATAATCAAGTTTTCTTTAACTTATTAACTTTTGATGTGTAATTATATATTTTATAAAAACTTTCACGGTAAACAATATTTTTCAAAAGCTTAGTTTTGTTTTGTTCATTATTATGGCTATCAGATAGTGAGAAAATAATACATTTTTTTTTTCACAAAAACGTCCTCAAAATCTTTATCAGTAAAAATAGCAGAGGAATAATATAATATATATATGTGAATTTGACCAGAATGTTTTTACTTTCTTATTAATAGTGAGATATCTATTGACTACGAACCAAGAATGACCAGTTCTTGACTGTTTCTATTATTTGAAATTCCAGATTTGAGAATTGTCAACGTAAAGAACTCAGTCTTCAATATGAACTCCTAAATTATAGGTTCAAGGAGGTTAAATTTGAGGCCCAAATCCTAAATCCTACTGAAAGAGTAAAAAGCCACTGAATTTTTGTGATGGACTTTTTCATTCTGACTTGTTTCTCTTATTTGATTTAATCTTTTGTTTTGTTTTAATTGAATTTTATTTTTTCTATAGTTGATTCATCTCCATAATTTTATTACTAGTCCTCTGTAGGTGAACAGTGTTTTCACTGAATATGATTTTAAAAATACGCACTATATATAACAGTTTATAGCATTAGATACCATCTCCTATCTCCAAATCCCAACTCTCTTGAGAATTTGATGCAAGTTAATTTTTGTTTCAATTAAGTTAAATACAAAATTTAACTTAGTAGTATTTTGTGTAATGCATAGCTGATGATAGACAAATAAAATAATATCTATACTTTTATCAACATTAGTAAAATAGCTGTTAACTATAACAATAAATAAACTTTTGGGAAGGATACTTACTTATAGTTATGTTATATATTCTTTGCTTTGTTTGTTTATCTATAAACCACTCTTAAACATTTCTTTAAAATCACTATTGACATTTTCAATGTATTACCTCTTCTATTTACACGTTTATTTTTAGACAAGAAGTTAGGCAAAGAAATTATGAAACCCACAGTCATTACTTTAATATAAATGCATAAAAATAAAATTCATTATTCATAATTTATGGTCTATTTGTTGCAACTTTTCTCTAGAGACTATGAATAGTTCTTTTTACAGCGATACTATAAAAAAAGATTTTGTGCTACTTGTACATGTACATATGAATATAAATATTTAGTTAAGTACAGTAATTCATTTGAAACAATTGCAACCAGAATGAAGAATTTTGTTAGGAAAATAGTAATTTGAAAGAAGAGGAATATAAGTAAGTGTACCAATACTGTAAACTAAGTATTAACTAAGCATGCTTTTAAGAAAAGGATTATTGAGATATGATAAAAACTATATAACACTAAAATTATATCATATAATTTTATATGATTAAACTATATAAAAAGCTAACAAAATACTATCCACGAAAAAGCTCATGTTTTTCTGAGATAACAATTATTAATAATTTTTAAAATATTGAATGGTATATTAAGACATTTAAAAAAGGATTTATCTAATTTTGTTCTAGTAGTATGCTCAGATTATGTATTACTGTGTGTTGCCAATACTATTTTCACATAAATTTTCTAATTAGATTTTTAGCAATGCAGAGGCCTTTCCCTGTATTATTTGCTAAGTCATCAAACATGGGTATAGATGGAAGAATCAAAAACTTGAAACAGTATTTTTTTCTTCACATGTTAGATGTCCTGCTAGAGAATCAGTCTTTGTTATATTAGTTATTAGCTTGTCAATTATAATGGTGGAAAACAGAATAGTTACAAAACTAAGGTACTGATTATTTCCATGGTCTCTAATAGAAATATAAACCAATTTCCACACATTGCTAGTCATCTACCTCTCAGCCTCACCCAAGGGCATCAGCCTTTGAATGGTCTCCAGAGTGTCCTCATATGTCAGCAATAACTGTCAAACAAGAACACCAATATGCATCAGACTGAAAGCCTAATGCATTCAATAGATGTAAGTGACCAGGATATTGGAACCAAAAGAGTTATGGGGAAAAAATTTATGGTCAACACCTCTTGCTTAAGGAATCATAAATTTTGTATACTATCAGTGAAGATTTCATTCTCAATCTCCACTAAGGACAGAAGAAAAAAAAAAAGTAAGAGAAGAATTAAATTCTACAAGGCGAAAATAGTTCATGTCAGCAATCCTTCCACTACATTCGGCATTAACCATTAGTCAAGCTTTTATAAAGTATAGCTACTGGCAGCGTATTTGTTCTTCCTATCTCAAATTCATTCAACTTGAAAGCATTGCTCATGCAGGATGACAGGATGACAGGCTTCTTAGATAAGGAGAAAGAAAAAATCTAACAAATCCGTATTTTGCTAAGACCTTTTCACACCATCTCACACAGTATTCTCATCAAAATGCTTGATAAATTGTAGAATGTGCATAGGAGGGTCACATCCAAATAGTAGTAATCAATGACCTTGTCAACCTTAAGCAATATGTTTAAAAGGTATCAAAATATTGAGCTGAGAGATGTTATTTATATATCTTACCAGAAGTCTGATGGCAAATAAATAAATATTAGCTTGTTCATTAAATTAGCAGATGATGTCAAGCCAAGAGAACTAGCTACTACCTAAGAAATCAACAATAGATTTTTGATAACTGTGATGAATTAGATAAATTTTATTATAACTTCATGAAAATGTATTTTACTACTTACTAAATAGTACATTTACGCAATCGAACCCATAATGGTAGAAATTGTTGTAGGCACTTCAAATAGAATACAGTTAGTAATTTAGCTACGTATTTCCCCCTTGCTTTCTTTCTCAGCATATAATGGCCTGTCTAAAAGAGAATTTGGCTGACCATCACACAAGCAGTGTGAACTCTGCGTACTGGAATTGAGAAATAAATAGTAGCATACTCTCACTTGAATTCTTATGAAACAATAAATTAGTTTTACATAATAAGAGCTGAAAGAATATTATTTCTCTTTCACTGACCCATAATGTAGGGAAAAAAAATACTTGTGCTATTAGAAAGAACTTTTTGTCATAGGCAGTTTCTAAAACAGCCCCCAGTGATTTCTATCTACTGGTATAACTTTGTTACAACTTTATATAATCTTTTAACCCTTGAGTATAGACTGAGTTTTGTGATTTGCTTCTAATGAATATGGTTATCAAAGTAATAGAATGTTACTACCAAGATTAAGTTATAAAAGACTGAAGTTTTATCTTGTGCTCACTCACTCAAGCTCTCTTGAATTCTTGAATTACTCACCCCGAGGGACACCAGCTACTATGTTGTGAGGCAGCACTGAGAAGAGGACCGTGTGGCAAAGGAGCAAGGCTGTCAATGACTGTGTAAATGAGCTCAGACGTTTATCTCTCTCCAATTAAACTTTCAGATAAACTTGCAGCCACCAGTTGACAGCTTGGCTTCTACTTCATGGTGGTTCTTGAGTAAAAGACACGCAACTAAGTCACTGCTATAGCCTTGCCCCTCAGAAACCATGAGATAATATGTATTTGTTGTTAAAAGCCACTGTGCATCAACAAATAACAAATTCAGATTTTATGACTGTGAAACAAGTTATTGCCTAAAGTACGGGAGTGGCTTTGGGACAGGGCAGTGGGGGAAGGCTGAAGAACTTTATGAAGGGAAGTGGCAGTGATGGCCTATATTCCCTTGAACAGACTGTTAGTGAATTGTGTGTGGATTTCGGAACACTGAAGTTGAGAGCTTATATAAAGAAAATCTTATTGTAAATGGGATTATGGGAAATACTTTTTGTGTAGTATTATAAAGCTTAGGAACACTGCTACTTGTAAATATATGGAAATTAGAACTGGGTGATCAACCTAAAAAGACATATGATACGCTATAGAAAGAGAAGATAATATTGATGTCCAAATAAGAATTATGTATTACATTAAAGGAGAATAGAAAGTAAACAGAATTGAGACAGAATTCAATGATAAAAGAAAATCTAAAATATTCAAGACTCAAAAATTAATAAAAATTAAATAAAATAAGCATATTATAAAAGATGACTTTAATTATGATATAGAAATCTTAATTTGATACTAAACACATAAATGATTTATGCAGAAATAAAAATCAATTTTGCCCTAAATTTACTAAAAATATAAAGCAACAACACTATTTAAAAAGATTTTGAGATAAAAAGTTATTAATACCTCAATTTATATTGAATCAGGTTGCTATTCATGTTAAGGTAAATCAAAAAACGTGCTTAAATATTGTCTCAAATTTTAAATAGAAATACAAACATATATACAAATAGAGTATATATATATATATATATGACAATAACATATAATGATAATATATATAGCTCGTGGGTCAAATACTTGCCAATATAGGCAGATCAACTTACATGTGAATAAACCTAAGTTAAGATTAAAGATTTCTCTTTTTAGATACTGCACCATAAAGTTCTAATTAGTTACTATGAAGAACAGAATAAATTAAGCTTCCAAATATATGCAAGAGACAATTCATATTTCAAAAGATTATTTTTATAGTGGTATTAAAGAATGTAAAGATATTGTGTTCATAAATAAGATTAAATTTACTACCAGAACTATGAGAAATCACCTAAAAATAATTTTCCTTGTATTATACATGCCAATTCAAAATTAATGGATTCAGTTATGATATTGATAATCATAAAAATATGAGGAAGAAATGTAAAATTTAAGAATAAATAGATAATAACTAAAAATAAAGTATAATTTCAAAATCATTGAAACAAGGTATAGGACACCACTTAGTAACGCAAACTATAGTTTATAAATATTTCATAAAGCAAAGCAAAAAATAAAGTAAAATGAAAAGGGTAAAATGAATGACAAATATAAACTTAGACATATAAATTACTAAACATATAAAATATATAAAATATTTTTAATCATATAAAATCACCACTGATTTTCAAGAAAGCAGATTGCCTAATTTTACAACTCTACTTAACTACTTACTACCTAGGTAACTTGGGCAAAGTAATTCACATCCTCATGCGTTTGTACAAAGAATATAGGAAAATATGTGGTTATGAAAAAAAATGCCAGTCTATAGTTTTATCAAATACTGTCTTATTAAAAACTACCAATTTTGTCACAGCAAACTGTGAGTTTTCTTCATCATCCCATTCTTCTGTTCCCATAGTCTATCAGAAAGTTTATTTTAATTATATTTCCAAAATATATCATAAATTTTTCAATATATATTTATTCAAACGTATTATTTTCACTGTCATTCCTTCCAGACCACCAAAATGTCTCAACCACAACACTGCAATTCTCTTATATGTAAACTTTTTTATTTCTATACTTAATTCATTCAAATATCTTGACACATAGCATCTAGAGACATGTTTGAAAAATACAGACTTTATTATTTCACTAAACTAATAAAAGGTTTTTGGAGACTTCTAATTGGCTTTTTATGATAAAATTATTATTTCTTCAATGAGTAAAATGTCTATCTTCTGGTTTCAACCTGGAGAAGTTACAAGATGGAAAGGTGTTAATTTGATTCTAAAAACAAAAAGATAAAAAATAGATTACTAAAATTGCTTAGACCATTAGAGAATGATGTCACAGGGGAAACTGCCACTTCATAATTTAGAGAGAGGTTCATGCAGGCAAAAATAGGGCCCAAGCACTCATCTGAGTGCACAACCAAAAGCCAATGGGAAGATTAAACTAGGTTTTTATGACAACTTTAAAGTGTTAAAATGAAAAAACTATGCCAACTCAGAATTCCATTTCCACTGAAAATATCTTTCAAAAGTAAAGAAAAAAAAATATATTTTCTAGGATGAACAGAAATTGGGAGAATTAAATGCTAGCATACCTGCTCTGCAAATGTTAAAAAATTCTTCAGGCAAAATAAATATTTTAAAGGTCAGAAACTGGAATCTAAAGAAAGAAATGAAAAATATCAGAAATGGAATAATAGAAGGAGATATTCTTATTTCTTTGCTCTAAAAGATAGCAGGATATTTAAAGAGAGAATAGTAAAGATGTATTGGGTTTTGCAAAGTATGTAAAAGCAAGGATAACACGAGATTGTAGAGAGTAGTAGTGAATATACTGTTATAAAGACCTTACATGTGAAACAGAAAAAAATTTGAAGTTATATTATGATTACTTTTTACTCAGTATTGTAAAGAATAGTTTTAATAAGCTTTAAAAGGTAATTATGATAATTAAGTAGACAAGACAATGTGGAATCATAAAAAAAGATTTAATTAAAATGAGAAAAGGCAGAATAAGAAGCAAAATGTAACAAAAACAAAAGAAGAAAAAAGATTGTTATCAAGGTGGAAAATTATAATCTAACCATACCCATAATCATTTAAAATGTAAACAATCTAAATACACCAATTAAAGGACAATAATTGTCCCATTAGATTAAAAAAAAAGAGAGAGAGAGAGAGGGACTTGCCCAAAAGAAACCAATTTCAATAACAAGACATAAGATGACTTTAGAATAAAGACATGAAAAGGGATGAACTATTCAAACTCTAACCAAAAAAAGCTGGGCTGGCTATACTAACTTGAGATGAAATTTACTTTGGATCAAGGAAGATTATCGGGACTAAAGAAGAATATTACATTATAAGAAAGCAGTCAGTACTCCAAGTAGACAAAGTAATCCCAAAGGAATACAAATTTAGCAAAAAAGGTTCAAAATGTATGAGGCAAAAACTGGTATCTGAAAAGGAACATAAACACCCACAATTTTAGATGGATATTTTAATATCCTCAGTAATTTATGGAAAATGTTGGAAGAAAATTAATGAGGCTGACTAGCAGATATCAAACAACCCAATCTTTGATTCACAGTCTGTTCTGAGGTGTAGCAGCTTGGGGACATTTTAAAGAAATAGTGGGACTGACTCCTTCAGAGTTGAGACATCACAAGCTCCCTGTATCGGTGTGTCAAAGCCTCTATTTCAAACAAAATCTGTCTTTCCTAGACATCTGTTCTAAAGGAGCCACCAGGACTTTTGGTGTCTCTGTTTTGTTCACATAAACTAAAATGGCAATGACAGATGGTGTGAAGCCGCTCATGACAGTTAGGTCCCAGGCTGTGGCTGACTTCTGCCCCTTGAATGTTGTAGGATCTGCTTGGGGCTCCAAAAATTGTAAACACCTTATTTTGAAACATGTTAGGTACATCTTTAAGATTATACTTCTTTTGTGATACCAACCATTTAACTTGTGCTTCCTTTCCTAAATGACAGTGACTTCTACTTAAGGATTGACCATGAGAGAAATGAATGTGTTTAAAGAAAACCACTTCTCTCTGGAAGATATTCGAATCAGCCTCAACTCACTAGCCACAGTAGTTATGGATGATGAAGTTACCCTGCACTTAGTCCTTGTGGGCCAAGATGGAGTCTGCATAATTACTAATGCATACTGCTGTGCCTGGGTTATTTATTACTTTGTGCCAAGTGGAAAAGTTCATACAGAAAATTAAGAAGAAGCCACTTAGCTTTCTAAAGTAGATCTTCGTCATTTGTGGGGGTTTTTCTTCTAGGACCCTAAGGGACATAGCTAAGGTCAAAAGTGGACTGTTTTGCTGCTTTTAGACATATTGATGGCCAACTTAATAAAATGGTGCATAACACAAATCAAGGGTTTTTTTAAAAAAAAATCTCAGATCATGTTAGGTTAATTGGAGTGGTTGACAACTATATATATATAGTTATATATATATAACTAAACAACTATATATATAGTTGTTCAGTTATATATAAAAAACAGTTCATTGGAAATCAATACAGTGCAGAATCAAGAATTACATATTATGAGAGACAGTTCTCTTTGGGTCTCTCTCATTTCTTCATACCTTCTAAGTAAAGGTATTTGGAATGTTTTGTTACTATCTTTTCAAAGATATTCATATAGCAAACATTCTTGGACAATAGAGATAGTACTTAACTCTCTACGGAAGAGAGTAAATTTGTATTCTGCCCAGCATAAGAACAATATCTCCTCTTGTAACAAAGATTAGCAAAAGTTTGAGAGCAATTCCTTTAAAAGTTTGATGTCTCCTTTGTTTGGGGGTCTTCTCCCATAATGTAACTCATTGTGGTATAAGTATCACCTAGCCTTCCATATCCTTCCATTTGAGAATTTGGACTCAGGGAACCAGAACAAATAATGTTACTCTAGCTGTTGCTGTGAGTAAGAAACAATTCTTTTTCTCAAAACAATGCTATCATGTTTCCTACCAGCATCCATTAAACCTGTGGTCTTGCAATTAAGATAAAATCTGAGATCCTTGACAGTTCTTGACATATAAATGTATGCATTTGTCAAAGCACAGTAAATTTAATTATATGCAAATTTGAGTTCTGGTGAATTTTATGAAGACTGAAGTATTTATTGAAAATGTTCCATGTGTGTGATTTACTTTTAAATGCATCAGAAAGTAAGTTATATTGATAGAAAAATGAAAGGAAGAATCGATGGATAAATAAATGCTAAAACAAATGTAGCACTATTCTACAAAATGCTATTCTATATACTAAACAGTGTTTACTGTAAAATTATTTCCACTTTGGTCTCTTTTTGAAATTTTTCATAATAAGATGATATGAAATAAGCATTGAAGGGTTATCTATTCTAATATACTGCAAACTTATATAAAACTTAAGGACAGCAATTTGACAATATCTATCAGAAGTATTTAAACTTGAATATGTTTTAAATTGTTTATAGTTTGAAATATTTACTATGGTTAAGAATTCAAAATGTATTTATTTAATGTAAAGTAGAATTTATTACAATTTTTGGTTTTCTTCTGAATGTTTCACAGAAACATAGTGGGGATTCTGGTTTACGCAGCTGTTAACGTTTCCTCTGGGTGAGGGATTGCGGAGTGGGAACTACATTTGAGTTGGTTAAAAACTAATATCTGAGATGGCTCTGTGATTAATTATTGTGGAACATAATGGAACTTTTTTTCCATGAGATTTAATTCTCATCTCAAGTTTGATTCATTCAAAAAAATTAATTATTAAATTGATTTAGTTAAAGTGAATCTGAGGGTGGGAGTCCACTTGGAATGTTAAGTTCACTCAATTATGGTTAAATTCGTTTAAGAAAATACAATATTGCCTTTGGGGGAATAATCAGAGTGGGAAAGGAATCAAGAAAATGATTACATTAGTTTGGAGGAAAGATCATTTATACATGAGCACACAGTAACAACATTTCAGCTGAAATATTCAAGATAGTGCTGACTAAATATCTTGATCTTTTCTTTATGACTCTGTTTAGGTTGTAAAAAGGAATAAAATATACTATTAAATGCCTCCAATAACAACATGAACACATTTTCTTATAGGGAGAATTATTTTTATTAAATCTAATTTGTGTATTGTTTAACTTATTTCTGAATGTCAACTGTGTTTTGCATTTTAGTCCCTATGAATACAATTTCAAATGTTCCTTCCTTCAGTGTACTGACTGCGACGGTGTCTCTGTGACTTAACTTTGTTTCTCTAGTACCAGTGTCCATCAGTGCTGGTTTGCCTCTCTGGCACGAAAAGAATCTTACCTTTCATCTAATATACTAATAGCCAAACCAGTTTAAGATGTATAGAGGCACTGATTACCAACAACCATACTTGCTTTGAAATTTATAACTCTCTGAGGCTTTTTTTTTTATTATTGCTAATAGGATAGATCTTCTTATCTCCAGAGTTATTCATCCTATATGAACAGTGCTTTCAAGGTGAATTGATTTCAGCCTGTGAAAACAAATACATTGCTTCAAGACATGCTTTATTAACGTAACCTAGTGTGCTGCTACAGTCTTAAGAGCCTGGTTATAAATAAAATGAAACACAATGAATGAACACACTTCTACACTATTAAACGGCCCAATCAGAAGACAGGAAACATCCAAGAAATTCGAAAATTTTTTTATAAATAGTTAAGGGTGAAATCTAATTGTATAAACCTAATGATTCATTTTCAAGCTAAATGATAAAATACATAACAAAGTGATGCTATATTAGTATTGTTAAAGTCTCAAGAAAATCAGATAATGGATTCCTAAAGCAATTAAATCAGTAATGAAATAGCACATGCCTAATTAGTTATCAAGGGGTATACACGAACATATATATTAAAATGAATTGAAAACAATGTTTTAATAACATTTGAAATCAAATATATCATTTTGAGGAATGAAAACTACATTTATCAACTTCGTATTAAAATATTTTAAGGATAGAATTTGGAGATACAGGTAGTTTCAATTAATTCTCATCAATTCTTAGGAGGAACATAAAATTGACATTTTCAAAAATATTGTCTACACAATGATTGCCTGAGTCATATTGCTGTCATGTCACACAATGCATGTGAATTATTCTAATTTAGATAATCTTTCTCATGGATAAATAGCAACAATCCAAATATTTGATATTTGAAAAAGGGGAACTATATTGATGAAAGTGATGTATAAGACATATGACAAATAAACCTAACAAATACATTAGAAATTTAAATAAATTCAAAGTTTCTTAGAAAATTATAACAAATATATAACAACAATGTAAAAACAGAAAATGGATACCTATATCCACTTGAAACTCTCCTGTATCCTTGGCTCTCTCATTTAAGGAAGGCACATTTCATTCTTAATGAAGCCTTTTTTTTCTCTGTATTTTAAAAACTTTATTCAGTAACTGAAACTTTGCAGCTTTACATTTTTCTGGCATCAGTCAAATGCCCGTCTTCCCTGTTCCTCTTATCCAAGGGACACATACATGTCATTTCATTCATTGTGCTTTTTTTCTTACACAGGTGTAATGAGTTAGTCAAATCAGTGTTTTATAGCACTCCAGCAATTATCTCCAAAGAATTTCTCTCATGACTTCTTAAGACTCAACACTTTTACCCTTTTACATGGATTTTAAGATAAGTTTCAAAGGGCAGAGATATGTACTATTCATGTAATGTATATTTTTTTGTTCTGGATTTCTCCAACCTTGAAATTAGTTGGCCATACAATGAATTGTGCCCATAGAACTCTGAGCAAAAGTGGAGTGTATAATTTCCTGCAGATGCATTTCAGAGCTTGTTCAAGAGACAAGAGCTAGCTTGTTCGATTGTTATAGTGATTGCGGAGAAATTATTTTCTACATGATACAGCTAGACAGTTTTTAGAGCTTCTGTCAGCCCAGGTACTTAAGCGACACTGAAGGCAAAAGTGTGTCAAACGATGTAGCACGTAAGAAATAAGTTAAAAAATAAACCTTTGTGTGGTTAATCATTGAGAGTTTACCCCCAAATTCTCTATTCTATCCTAAATAATGTAGACTATGGCATCACTGGTGGGGTGCTTTTGTAAGAAATACATTTGAAGGGCTCCAAGCTTTGTGGAGAGATGACTGACTCTATATTTAGGGCAGAAAGTATATCAAAGGAATCTTGTGCCAGGTAAAAAAAACTAATGAGCACTCTTGTCAATACGATGAAAGCAATTTTAAGTGTCTCTCGTAGTTCAATGGCAGAGTTTCATATTAAAAAAAAATAATAATAATAAGCATTTGAAATGTATTGACTATATAAAAAAATCCATCAGTTTGCAGTGATACTACAAAAGGAGAAAGCAAAGTTTAAACTTTCATTTTCCGTTACTGAAATAGTTTTTATATCAACTTCTTACTCTAAAAGTAAGTAAATAATGGACATGTTGTAAATCTTTATCTTGCCTTTCTACAAAGAATTCTACTAGATGGCAACCAAATAGTTCCAGCTAATGAATGAAAAGTATTATTATTTTATTTTTAATAGAGGAATGAAAGCTCTAAGTGTAGGAAAAAAGGATAGGATTTTCACTATAATAACTTTTGTGAAAGGGAAAGCAGAGTTTAAAACAAACAAATAACTAAAATAATATGTTGATATAGTTTTATGAAAATCTTAAATACATTTTCACATTTCTTTCATCAAGCTCAAATTTATAATATAGAAATAATTTGCTAGATATGTTCAGTGTTTATTTTTTAATCATTCACTTGTGGTTCTCAAGTGGATTTAGTCTAGAAGAAGGATGTAAGCCAAAACAAGCAAAGCATCACTTGACACAGAAATAAACAAATGAATATGATGATATCTGAATATGCATATGATTTAATAAACTCACAGAGAATGAAAGTTTAAAATTTAATATGGGTGTGTATATCATAATAACAGAGCTTAACATAGCAAATATTATCCAGATTGCTATGAAGTTGAAAGAATATATTTTGCATACACTTACTTTTACTTAACTAAAATTATGCTGACTAGAAAACATATCCCCTATTGAAATAAATGATAGTGTTAGTTCAGTAATCCATTTAATATTCATCTAATTTATATTTTAAATGTAAACTAAAAACTTGTCAACACCAAGAAAAGCAAAAATTATATTTTTTCATACTTAAGAATGTATGCTTACTACCTTAGAAGACTGCAAAGGTAAAAGTATAAATTTCCCAGAAGTTATCAGAGTAGAATGGATGCTATAAAAGATAAATGGTGTTGGATGCTTTTTCCTAGATGAAAAAAGAAAGGTGGAAATTACTTTATCCTAGAGCATATTGGTTTAAATACCAAATATGTATTGGGATGATTTTCTTTGTTAGAATGTAACAGAGTGAAACACTCGGCCTCTCTGACTCCATTTTGTTCAAACCTATATGCTGTATTCTTACATAGAGACATGATGATTAGAGGAATTCTGCTTGCAGCTTGAGTTGTACAAAAACAACCCATTGCCAAAATATGCCTTTCCTGAGGAGATGGGGGAAATATGTACAAAAGTAATGATTGTTTATCAAAAATTTGCAGGAGTCTCTGACTGGATTCAAATCAACTGGAGTCAAAGAACAGGGAACAAAGCTATTTCACGGTCTTCCTCAGACCCCTTCTGGTACCCAGAGATCTGCAGTCCTCTATCACCTCTTGCCCTTGCCATTTCCTCTTCCCTTGACATAACAGAAGCCTGAACTCTGTACTTTACAAGATGGATTTGAGGAACCAGTCACTTTCCCATCTTCTCATTTGGCACCTTCTTGCACAATAAAGCCTTTTTCACTCCAAACTCTGATGTTTTAAGTTTTGGCCTTTCAAACTGTCAGGCATATCCTTTGGACTGGTCATAGGAATATAGAGTCTACATGATCATATGGTAAATGTCTTTTTACATTTAATAGGCTTCATGTTAAATTTACATTACTATTACCTCATTATATTTTCAATTCACAAAAAAAGTCCTTTAATTTTAATTGAATCATTATGAAACACCAACTCAATTATCATTTCAGAAATTAATAATGATTTTTAAATCTTACTAAATATTCAGACAACAAAAAAGTTGAAATTTCCTGTAAACTTTTGTGACAGATCCTATGTCAATAATTAACCAGTGCCTGAAAAGAACTGGGCTGCCAATAAAAGATGCTAGTAAAATCAGAGTAAAAAAAAAAAAAATAGTAAATCAAATAGACTGTAATAAATGATTAATTTTTTTTAAAAAATGAAAATATGATTACAAGATATTTAATATTAAACACATTTGTCTAGTTATGATACTTATACACTGACACAAATTAAGTGAAATGTGTTTTATTCTTAGATAAAAATAAAATAAGAGAAATAAAACAGCTTTATTTCTAAGTCTGTACAAAAAAATGACAAAGCTCACATAAAATTATATAATAAAACTAAGTTGCCACAGGCCCTCTACAAAATTTCTTCCACAATTTTACCAGCTGCCTAACAGATAAAACATACTTATTTTAGGGAATTCAGTACATCTTGCATTTCATGTTACTGCAATTGAAGGTAGTAATACACAGACCAAGTTTATAGATTTCATAGGAATTGTACAATGGCAGAGGGATGTAACTTCATATACAAGACATGCTAACTATGTTTTTGTTAGGGAAGAGAGAATAATTTTGTGGTAAAGTAGAATGACTGATCTAGAATGAGAAAGGAAAATGGAGGACAAAATCTAAATAAAAGAGCTTATATATACTCAAAAATACAAATTCATTGGACAGTTATTTCCTTGAGATCTGAATGGCCACAAGGAGACATTTCATTTTGGCAGCTAATCTTAGTAGCCCTTATCAAATCTTTAACCAAACTACCTTCTTTTCTCACCTTAACTGTTGATTTTCCTCTGATTTAAGTTTTCCAGTCAGTAGACTATTGAAAGGTCTAGGAAAACATGTTATAGTTACAAACTGATCACTGCCCTAAAAGAAGATAGTTATCCTTTTTTCTCACCAGGTTCACTGGAACCATAGAACAAGAGGCCAAGGAGTTGGGAAGAAATGTAAAAGACTTGACTGCTTTCGTAGATCACTTGTAAGTAACTTTTATTCTTAGAGTTTGCTAAAATTTCTGCATTTTTCATACTCTGGTCCCCAAAGTAACCAAGATTGTGGGTAATCTTATTAGGCAAATAGGCGATATGAGGAAAAGAAGAATGAAGGCCCAACCCAGAGACTTCCCTTAGGACTTGCCTGAAACACCCATTTTACAGTTAAAAATTAACATTATAAGGAAGTGAAAACCACAGAAATAACTGCTGGTTTAGTCTGGCCACAAGCACACTTGAGCATTTAGTACCTTCTTTGACCTCAGCCTCATTTTACCATAATTATAATATACATATGTCCGAAGTTCATAAATCTAATTATAACACTGAATTCTGGGTAACTGCATGCACAGTAAACAAGGGGTTTTATAACAGCAAAATGTCAACCAAAATGACCTCACATACCAATTGTTTAACACTGCCCCAGTGACTATTCATCATGGCCACCATATAAGAGATACTCCCAGAAACTTGCAGGGTTGTGGCCTTCTCTGGCATAGCCTATTTCTCTCTTGAGAGGTACTTTAATAAATTCTACTTTTCCTAAATTTTACTGATCTGTAATTCTTACTTTGTCTGCAGGAAAAAAACAAGGTCCCTACAGTATCATTGGAGCAATGATGGATCGCCCCCAACAGTAACAATATCCCCAAATCATCATCATTGCCAGAGAACCGCAGGTATTATAGCAAGAGAACCTCTATGGTTGTTTAGCTTTACTTATAATTATTGCTCCCTAAAGGGGTACTTGTGCAGTGAATGGAAGGTACTGCTGTAAATACATTCCACGAAATCTCTCTAATGTCTACACCATCACTTAAACTGTTTGGACTAAAACCTAGGAAATTCATCAGATTGCCACTGCCATGCTCACCATTTAAAGACCTTATAAGCACAATATGTTGGAATCTTAATTGGTCCCCTCCAAACCACAAATATTAGTTTTACTACCTTAGTCAAACTTTCATAATTATTTTCTTCTGATATTCCTAGGTATATCTCTCATTAAATGTCTAACCTCTAAAACATTCCAATAGCTGTCAGTGCAGTAACATGCTCAATAGATAATATGACTAGTCTTTCAGAGTCAAAAAAGGAATGTGAAAAATAGCTCACCCCTGAAAAATACTTGGAACAACCCCAGTCTTGCAATGACTTTTTCCCTTTCTAAAAGTGTTTAAGGACATTAGTCTGTCTTAACAACAGGGGCAACTGACCAAATGCTCATAGTTACTCATTTTTTACCTTTTGCTTTCTCTTGACCAAATTTAATCAGGCATCTTTCCTTTCTAAAACTCTCTCATCCCTGTTAAATGATTTCAATTGAGTAAATTTGAAGATCTAATTGACTTTACTAAATGATTCAGGAATTGGACAGCATCCTATCTGGCAAGCAGAGAGATAACCAGAAGAGTTGTACAAAATGGAAGAATTTTATAGAAAGGAGGATGGGTCAAAGAAGTCATTAGCAAAAGAAAAAGAGGATTATTTTAGTCCAAACATCCTTTTTGGGAAGAAGAGGATAGCAAGGGTTTTATCATGCAGATTGCCTTTTCTTCTGGGGGATGAAGAGGGCCCTAGTGACAGATTACCTAATTGGTGATGACTAAATATTCCAGACTGGTTTATTAAGATTATATTTCTGGGAGGGATTAAAACTGCTTTTTGGTTAGGTATTAAATCTAGATTTGATATCACGGACTTTAGCATAAATGACACCATTTGGGGCCTATAGTTTTCTCTTTAATACTCCCAAGCCTGAACAAGTACTAAAAAGTGGTACATGCTTCCTTATTAGCTCATCCTAAGAACTTGCTGGCCACAGTCAGACATTTTTCCTGTCAGACTCCACTGATCATTTCCCCTTGCTTACCAGACTTTTTCTTAAAAGTTTCTGCTAAAATTATTGTCGCTAGAGGGTGCTGAGAGAGCTCAGTTATTTCCGCTAACGCAGTAAAGAATTACAGAATTTAAGGAAAGTAAGATTTATTCAAGAACCTTTCAAGAAAGAAACAGATTCAACCCTTCAGAATTTGGGGAAGTATACCTTATATTTGCCCTTGATGGGTGGTTACAGGGGTAATGCTAGAAGATTGGCACGTAAAGAGAATTGATTGACGTTTAGTTGTTATATAACCCTTTGTCTATTACACATGCAGTTACCCAGAATTCAGTCTGTTATAGTTAGATTTATGAACTTTGGATGTATGTATGATATTACAATGATGGTATACTGAGGCTAAGGTCAAGGAAGGTCAGCATATGTACTAACTGCTCAAGTGCTTGTAGCCAGGCTAAACCAGCAATTATTTTTTGTGGCTTTTACTTCCTTGTATTCCTGGATGTAATGGTAATTTTTAATTGTAAAACGAGTATTTCAGGGAGGTCCTGAGGGAAGTCCCTGGGTTGGGCCTTTAAAACTTTTCCTTAACTCTCACTAACCTATAAAAGGAAAGCTTTATGTCTTTGATGAGATTCCTGCAGATTTATGTGATTAGGGCATTCCCCCTACTGCAATAGTCTTTGTTATTAAAATCTCATACTTATGTAAATTCTGATTTGTTCTTCAGAAAAACTATTTAATAACTTTATTCAGTATAATTGATATACAGAGATCTGTACATATATAATGTATACAATTTGATGAATTTGGATTTATGCACAGCAAAACTCAAGATAGCATCACCACAATCACAGTACTACATTCAACATTTTCCAAAGTTTTTTTAGGTACCTTTCTTTCCTTCCCTCTTCTTTTCTTTTCTTTTTTCCTTTCCTCTTCTCTTTTCTTGGATAAGAACAGTTAACATGAGATCTACCCTCTTAACAAAATTTTAAGTGTATAAACAGTATTGCTAACTATGACACTATGCCCTACAGAAGTTCTCTAGAACTTATTCATCTAGCATAACTGAAGCATTATATCTACCGAACAACATATTCTCATTTTCTTCATTCTCCAGCCTCTGACAAGTGTTTGATGAGAATGTGGAGAAATTGGAATCCTTATACACTGTAGGTGAAAATGTAAAATGATACAGCTGCTTTGGAAAAGAGTCTGGAAGTTTCTCAAAATAATTAAAAATAAAACTGCCATATGGAACAGCAATCCCACTTCTGGGAATCTAGAATTATTGAAATCAGGCTCTTGAAGAGATATTTGCACTCCCACATTAATTGCAGCATTATTCACAATTGTCAGGGTATATAAATAACACAAGTTTTTACCATCAGCAAATGAATGTATAAAGAAAACATAGATAAAGAAAACAATGGAATATTATTTAGCCTTAAAAAAGAAGGAAATCTTGATTTTTGCAATGACATGGGTGAAACTGAAGAACAGTATGATAAATGAAACAACCTTGTCACAGAAAGACAAATGTTGCATAATTACACTTATATGCTGTAGGAAAATTGTCAAACTCACAAAAGCAAACAGATTTGTTTTTATTTGATACAATTACAGACTGCTTTAAAAAAATATATGTGGATAATTAATAAGGGATATGACTACTATAAGAAAGATTTGAAAAAATATCCATCTTCTTATATTTATTTACTGAAACATAGCATTTATAAAATTAGAGTTGACAAGCCGTTGAAAAAACATACAGCTTATTTGGAAGGACTTTCAGTGACTATCAGACACAACTGTCTTTGCCCTACTATTCAAAAATAGTCTGCAGACATAAATTTCCTTTATTATGTGTCACCTTTTTCGCATTAAAACCCAGGCCTCGTTTTATCTCAGTGCTAAGGCACAGGTATGTGACTAGGCTCCCACAATCAACACTCAAAAGATACTTAAGTCGTGAGGAAATGACACTAAGTAGTTGCTCATTGCATTCTTTCTCTTATGTATTATCTCTGGGAGTATCAGTGATGTAGGTCTCAGGAGTCGCCAGAGCTCATATCTTCCTCATGCTATAGCACTGATCTCTGGCAACAGAGGCACTTTTTTTTTTTTTTTTTAATTGGGGAGGGGGGTGAAATTGGCTAACAAAATCCAATAAGATTTCATGTGTACAATTCAACAGTATGTCATATGTTATATTGTGTGTTCACTGCTCATAGTTAGATTTCTTTCCGTCACCACGTATTTGCCCCGTTATACTCCTATCTACCCCCTAGCGGTAACCACTAGTGTACTGTCCGTATCCATGAGTTGGGTTTGTACAGTCAGGTTTGTTTGTTGCTTTTAGTTTTATATCCCACATATAAACAATATTATGTGGTTTTCAACTTTTTCTGTCTGGCTTATTTCACAACAAAAGCACTATTGCTAGAGAAACTTTGCTTTGGTTTGGTCAGACAGTGTTCTGAATTTCTAAGCCTGGTGTTTATTGTCATGGAAATTTTGTGAACTAACATTTATCAATAAATTTATTTTCTATTAAAAGTAGGCAAAGGATCCTTTGCTAATTGAAATTAGGAACCCTAAGTACACAGGGTTAAAGCTCTGTATCCCACAGATGGGAAAAATAAATGAGTTGATCTTTAGAAAAATAGCTAAACAAACTTCCTAAAGAAGTAGTAAAGTTTTAATGGCTCGGACAGAATAAAAGTTAAAATTGAGAAAACTCTTGGAGAGATAAGGCCAAAGACACATTCTTATGGCAGTGGGTGAAAAAGGGGGACATTAATCAGCAAATGGCAAACCAATTACTCTGAACAAAAAATGAAAGAGTGGAAAATATCCCTTGTTGGATACAGGTATGTAAAGACAGAGTAAGGTTTATTGTAGTGCTGTCTATGTCAGGTTGGCCAGTAAATTGTCGCTATCTGATTTTATTTAAATCTGCTTTGCTTATGATATTAATGGTGCGTTATATGGATAATTTATAACGTTTAAAAGGATTGTGATCATTATTTTTGGGAAAGTAACCAATAATGTTTCAAAATTATGGTGTAAATAATGTAGCCTCATTAAAATGTATTATTTTTGTTACGTGGAGAAAAGGCGAGTTATGTTGGAAAAAAATAAAGATCAGTTATAGATTTTCATTTTTAAATAAATAGACAAGTAGAAAAAGGATTCTAACTATTATGTATTAGACTAGTGCTATTGTTGTTAGGTAGCTAGTCAGACATGAATGACAGGGGAACAAAGGAATAGGGGCTTAGCTCTGTAACCATAGAAACTTCCCTTGAAGACCCTCCTTAAGGACCTCCCAGAAACACCTCCCTTTTAGGGCTATAAATTACCCTGAATCCTAGAGCACAAAGGGCATAAAAGCTGCTGGCCTAAACCAGCTACAAACGCATGGGCAGAGAGTACTGCCTTAACTTCAGCCTCATTATACCATCATTATAATCTCATTGCTATGCCTAGAAGTTCATGAATCTAATTATAGCAGACTGAAGTCTGGGTGCACACATGCACACTGGGCAAAGTTATTGCCTAGTGTCAATCAGATGTCAATCAAAATGACCTCACTTGCCAATCATCTAGGAACTTTTGGTTCCACCCATCGTGGCCCAAATATAAGGCAGACTTTCTCACTTCTGGGTCCTTTTTTGCTTCAGGACTCTCCTGCTGCTTCTGCCCTCCTGGGCCCCTCTTTTGGCCCCTTTTGGCCCCTCTGAGTTCTCCCTCTTTTTGGTAGCCTTTTGTGGCCTTTTTGCCCTTTTGTGGTCCTTTTGGTCCCTTTGTGTTGGCTACAGCTGGGACCATGTGCCTCCTTGGGGCATTCTCTATGTGCCTCCTTGGGGTATTCTTAGTCTTTCTAAAATATATTTTTAATAAAACTATTAAATCTCAATGACCCGTAATTATTCACTGGGTTGGAGAGGAAGAACCGAGGGACGACACACACAATGCCACCATCCACTGTACCCCGTGCTACTGGCTTGACTCCAGATTGCACATCACCCCGGCAGTGACAGTTTTACTTCTTTTCTCTTTTCACTTTTTTCTTGACTTATTTTATGTGGAAATACTCCTTTAGGCTACTTATGTTAATCTTAAGAGCACTAATTACTCAGAATTCTTATCTGACAAATGCACACTCACATAGCATTTGTCTCTAGGCTTAGCAACATTTTAATGGTGATAAACAGAAGTACTTCCAAGAGTAATAGACTGACATTTTGTAATTATGTTTTATTCTATTACTTTGTTGAAAAGATTTTCACCGATGCATGAAGAATATTCCAAAAACAGGAGGCATGTTTTAAATTGTTTTATTGTCTTCTGTCAAAGATTTGGTTTTGCTTTAAAAGCTAGACACTTGAATATTTTGGTGTCTGAGAATTACCTTTGTTTCTGTAGTTATGCAGTTGCTTAAGACATATTTTAAAAATAGTCACAAAGAACAATTGTGATAGTGAAGTTTACCTAAAATGGCTATTTAAAAACCCTATTCTTTTATGTACACAGATGTTTTATGATGCTCATTTTTCATGGCAAGTATAAAGAATCTAGGAAAACACCTATGTAATGCAAAATAAATTTCCAGTGTTTGAAACCATGCCTTTTTAAAAGATATAACCAAATAAATTGAAGGATGAAATATATATTGATATAATGGTAGTGTTGGGGGTCATTTCAATAAAAATGAAATTTGTTTTGTCATGAAAATAAAACTAAGCTTATTTGGAGAAACTTCTACTTTTAAAATTTCCCAAAATTCCTCTTTGAATTTAAAACGAACTTAAAATAAATGAATAGTTTCTATAGATACTAATTTAACTGAACATTGAATACACAAAATAATTTCTGTCTGTCTGCTAGTACATATTCCACTCTAAGTAAAAATACTACCACTAAAATTTCTAATACTATGTAACATAAATATGTAGCATACTTATACAAGAAAAATACCCTTGATCCCATACAAAGCATTCATACTTAACATTAATGTATTAGAAATAATGTACATTATTTATAATGAAATTACCATTTGAATATTTAACTTGATTTTCTTTCTGTGTGTCATTTCAACATACAAAAATGCTTATTCGGTTCTAGCTGTTTTTTGTGCAGTGAGAATATTATGGAGAATAAGAGAGACAAAGCCTGATTTCAAGCAGTTCATTTATCATGAGCAAAGATAGAGAAAATATAAGGAAATATGTAAGATAAAACTATTATTAAGGTCTGCGATAAATTCAATGAAGAAAATAAATGATGGATAGATTGCTAAGAGATAAATATTATTGTTTTAATGATGTGACAACCTGAATAAAGTTATATTCACAATTACCTGAGGAAGGTCCTAGGTAGAAAAAATATCAAATGTAAATGACCTTTGGGGAGAGGGGCAGATCCTAGAGAAAAATAAATTTGTATGGCCTTAGAAAGATTAAAAAAATTAACTGCAAAAACCCTCTCTAATTTATATTTATGTATTTATATTTATACCTATATATTACATCTTACACACATCACATACACACACACACCTAACCAGTTTGAACACTTTAAATTATTTTTTTCAACCTAAGTAAACCCTCCAATAAAAAGTTGCAAATATATCAGCCAAAAGAAGACACTGCAATATCAGCTCCAACAGCAGGTAACTCATCATCTAGTTTCATTTTTCAGGTATCTGGTTCTGATGTCCGTTCCCTTTTTGGTGTTTTGTCCATAAATATACTTTATAACCCTTCAAATAAACTAATTTTACAACCCAGTATTACATCTTATATATTATACAAGGGGATAGAAGAATCAATAATAAGTAAATTATTTGAAATATGTAAGTTTATATGGCACAACAAAGAATAGAACATGGTTTAAGATCTCAGTCTTTTCATTTCTGAAACAGATCAGCGGGGTGTTGTTCACATTTATTTCTTTTTCTCTACCACCCATTCTATGTTGTTTGCTGTGAGTTGCCCAGTAGTGTGACTCAAATCTTAGTCCTAAATGAAGAGAGAGGTGTTTTTGTTGTTACTGTTTGTGATGTCAGTGCAGAGCTGTCATAAGATTTTGCTGTGTTAAACCTTGAGGACAGGTGCTATAAGGAATCCCTCAGGTTCTGTATATAGTCCTGGTTTCCGTTACACTGTTGTCCTTATTTTCCCTCAATCATCAAGATCAGTTGTCCCAATGGCATAGTGACCTATCTTTTCCCGTTTGCTTAGTAGCCCAGGAAACCCAGGGGTGGCAGCTAAACCCTGCAGTGCAGCAGATCCCAGAATCATGAAACAAAACGTCCCCTCCCTCAAGTTTTCAGTCAGTTTATTATGAGAAGTAGTATCTCAAATTCTACCTATCTGTTTTCAAATTAACTGCTCCGGGAAACTCGTGAATAATCCTGCTGAAAAATCTTAAGGTGTTAATAGGTCTATTGACTTATGATGTCTTTGAACATAAGAAAACATAGTACATGAAGATTTATGCTGTTATATGAGATAATTTAGTTGTTATAATAAGAGAATAGAGTGGGGTAAAGTTTTCTTATTTACTCTGCTTAACTTCAAGTGTGTTTGCTTCTTTAAGAAAATAGAAGAAGCCTATCTCTCATGCCTCAAATAACAGAGAAAATATATAACAAATCCTTTTTTTTTTTTTTTTGGTAATCGTTTTGACTATAGAAGATGGAGGCAGTTCTGTGAGACAACAGTAGAAGCCTGTCCCTGATGCCTCAAACAAGAAAAGCAAAATGTATTTGGATGATGTCACTGTAATGATTTTGATTATTTAAGATCGAAGAGGTTCAACTGTATGAGAAACAAGGACCGGATAACAACCCTTTATATATTTTCTTTTAAGATAGATTCAAATTATGAGAGGGATTTTGAAAATTTTTGAAAAGCTTTCCCAGGAAAGGAAATAAAAACATAAGAGCAATATCTGCTTAAAACATGAATAATATTATATTAATAATATTAAATTAAAGAGATGGCAGAAAAAAGAGCCTTTTAACAAAATGTTGTAGCCAATATTCTAATTCACTCCCTTAGTGGTTTGTAGAAACAATCTTGTTTTAGGTCTTTGCGAAGTATATGCCTAAAACCTTTACATTCTCAGTCATGGTATAGAGAACAAAAAATTGGACAGGAAAACACTCCAAATCTCCAAACTTAGGTCAGGAGGATGGAATCCTTATGAATGGGATTAGTGCCCTTAAAAAAGAGATCTCAGAGAATTCTCTTGCTCTTTTACCATGCATGGAAATAAAAAGAATGTTTTTTCGTGAGCCAAAATGTGAGACCTCCACTAACACTGAATCTATTGTAATCGTAAATTTGATCCCGGCTTCCAGAACTGTAAGAAATATGTGTTTGTTGTTTAGGTCACTCAATCCGTGGTACTTTATTATAGCAACTTGAACAGACTAAGACACCTGGTTAATTTAAATTTTAGTTAAACAATGAGCATTGTATGGACATATTTTACTAAAAAAATATTTGTTTTTATATCTGTGATGCAAATTTAACTGGCTGCATTCATTTGCATTTGTTAAATCTAGCAACCCTAACATAGACCTAACCACATGTCATCTATTTATGTCACCCAATTATTTATTGTTGTCCATTCCATTTCCTCAGATTTGTTTTGACCCTATAGTTCATTTTGAGATTTTTAATATTTTTATATATTTTCTTTTCTGTTAGTTTTTTTCCTACATACACTGATTTATATTCAACCTTTTAGAATTACTTTATTTCTGGTGATACTTACAGAATCAAAACACTTACTTGCTTCACTTATCATAAAGATTGAGTTTGACTTGTGACTTTGCCCATTTAATATAACTGATTATTCACCTATTGTACATAGTCAGGATTCCCACATGACTGAGATGGTGCCCTCAAATTGAGTATTTGAGGAGAGTTTAATAATTGTAATAGAATCTATTTTAAAGACACCATTGGACATGGGCAAATATCAAGTGACAGTGTATTATCCTGGAACTAATAATAATGGAGTACTTTACTACCTGAGGTGTAACTGAAGAAAATAGTTGTGAGGAGGAGGCCACCTGACAGGGAGGAAACTGCCTGACCATGGCGATACTGCAGGGATTTAGTCAAGGCGGTAATTGTACTGACCCCATTTCCTCCCTTTCCCCTTGTCCTACACACTTATCTCCTCCAGGGGTCCCCTTTGGCCTGCATATTTGGAAGCCAGATGACAAGAGACTTGAGGATACAGGTCAAGTTTCTTGTGTTCAGATGCAAGGTGAAAAATGGAGAAAGAGTGTAAATATAGGGAACAAACGGGATACCCAAAACACTTCTGTGACCTTATTGTTTTTGATTAAATTAGAGTGACATTGGTTAATAAGAGTATATAGATTTTAAGTCTACGATTCAATAATATGTTGTATGTATATTGCATTTTTGTTCACCACCCAAATTTAAATTACCTCCTGTTACCAAATATTTGACCCCTTTTACTCTTAGCTACCTTTTTCCTTCCCCCTTCCCTCTGGTAACCACTAAACTATTGTTCATGTCCATGAGTCTCTGTCCTATTTGTTTGTTGCTTTCAGTTTTATATCCCACATATGAGTGAAATCATATGGTTCTCAACTTTTTCTGTCTCACTGATTTTGCTTAGCCTAATAATCTCAAGATCCATTCATGTTGTTGCAAGTGGCCATATTTCCTCTCCTTATGGCTGAGTAATATTCCATTGTATATATGTACCACATCTTCTTTATCGAATCATCTATTGAAGGACACTTCGGTTGCTTACATGCCTTGGCCACTACGAATATCTTTACAGATGAATCTGGGACTTTATTTTTTAATTTTTATTTGCTATGTATTTCTGTCATCTTTTATGCCTTCCCTGGATCTCTTCAGTGATCAATTTTAGTTGGTTGTTCCAATTTTTTAATAGTAATTTATTATAGTTTTCATTCAAATTTGAATAGTGGTTAAATTTAAGTATTTTAAAAACATATTTTCATTTTACTTTTAATAATCAAGTACTCACACATCAGTAAATTAATGATAAAGAGCAAATAAATTTGCACTCATCTAATCTACCTCTATGGTTCTAAATTATGCATGCTTATGTGAAACATCTGTCAATAGATTTTCCTTGCAAGAACATATTAAGTCTGATCTGGTCGATATTGAAGCGATGAATACAAGGGTTCCCAGAGATGAAATAATGACATAAATAGGTAAAACACTTTGTTGGGAAAAAGGTGAAAATTTGCTAGTGAAGCTGAGAATAAAAAGTGATATATAGAAAAATAAGTGACAGATTATTATGACCAAAATAATTTTTATAATCAGATATGTCAAATCTTTACATTTAACTTTATGTCTTTAGATGTCTTTAGCACATTAACCATGTTCTGAATAACATTAAGATGCTCAACTTAAAAGTGCACATAACTTCCCAATTTCAAATATTTATTTATTTGATATTCGTAACAGTTTCTGGAAGCCAGGCAGGGATACAGACATTATGGCCATTTTACAGAAAAACTTAGTCTTGGAGATTGTCTTTGTCTACTCTGGCTATTATAATAAAATGATATAGAATGAGTGGCTGAAGCAACATAAATTTATTTTTGACACTTGAAGTCTGAGATCAGGATGCTAGCATGGTCATGTTCTGATGAGAGCTGTTTTCCTGGCTTGCAGATGGCCACCCCGTCTCTGGGTCTCAGATGGCACAGCGAGAGAGAGCTCTGCCCTCTCCTCCTTTTCTTATAAAGACATTAACCTCATTTATTAAAGACATTAACCTTATTTATTAGAATATTGCATACTGGATTAAAAAGAATAGTTTTACATTCTTTAAAATCAGTCAATCATGCTATATATTGAATTTTTATGAAGTGTTCGGATTATCAAATATAATACCTTAAAAAGTTAAGTCTGTCAAATGGAATTCACAACCAGTATTTACTTTTACCCAATCTCAATAGTAGGACACCTTACATTAATAATGATGTTTCAACAATGTTTCCCAATTTTAGTAGAATTTCCATTTTTTCAATATATTAATGAGTTTTTAGAAATTAATAGTCAATATGAATAAAAATTATTAAATTGAATATCTACTTGATCATAAACCATATAACTCACTAGCATTTTGTGGTGACCTAACCTGATTTCCACTCAAAAGACAGATGGCTATAAAGATTGATGGTAGGTAGATGATACATTGATAGATAAGATAAACACAAGATATTGAGAGAATGTGGTTAAATTTTGCCCAAATAGTCAGTCCCTCAACAATGAAGCATTAGATTCTAAACGGAATACCATCTAGGAGAGTTAAGTGAAATGGCGTTATTAAGTCAGCTGTGTATAGATATGGATAAATATATCGAATTTCATAGAAATCTAAGGGCATTAAGTATAGAAATAAAGGATTCTGCTAGCTGTCATTTAATTGTTTTAAACATATTTGCACGCTTAAGTGAAAAATATACACCTAAGTTGAATTCACGCACATTTTTTCCTGCAGAATTCTGATAAAATCTAATGGAATCAGTGAAAATGTAAGTTAAGATTATGGATACCAGTTTATCATTATTTTTGTTTTATAAAATATTGGTACTACTGAAATCATATATCGCAAAATAAGATGTAGCTTTTAAGAAGCTTCAAGTGTTCTTTGTGTACTTGAATAGTGTTGGACTAAAAATTATGGAGATTATATTGAAAGCTTTGTTATATTGAGTGGCTCCCACTTGTTATTTTGCTATGGCCTGAAAGTAGTAATAAATGCAGGACTGATTGTGATTATGATTACATGTAATTGATTTTGTATGTAATTTGGCTTCTTCTATTTCCCAGTTAAAATTACAGAGGCTTATATTTATTGACATTTTAGAATCAAAGAAGTCACTAAGATCCAGTCATTAGTGAACAGAAATAATAGGGACTGTTCTACAAGAAAAAAAGCTACACACCAGCAAGTAAAAATTTCCAAACTCCAGAGAGCTAAGAAGACGAGTCATTGCTTAAGTTTTCTAATTGAAGATTTGCTGAAATAAGTAAAATCTACCAAATACACTGAATAATCAATTCTTCTTTAAATTAAATTGAACCTGAAAAGAGTACATGTATTATTACATATGAATCATTTTCTTTCAAAAGGGATCTTGGGGCAGGGGGAAGGGGGAGTTAATTTCTGTGGTATTCTTGGAAATTCAAAAACTATTAACTTCAAAATAATGACTCATTCTGAGAAGTGAGAAAATAATTTTCACATGAAATTAGACTAATTTCTTTTTTTATCATAGATCATTATATTTGTTCTTTGTAGTTTAATAGCTCTGAAGTATTCCCTGTTTTAGAAGGAACTGAATATATTTTACTCTCCATCCAGAGTCTTTCATTCTTTATCACAACATTGCTTGGCAATTTGGTCCTGAGATATTGCTTAGCTTAGATGGAGAGAAATAAGGAAAAAAAAAGATAGAAAATGCAAGTGGAAATTATTCCTTCAAGTCAGTTATTTAAATTTAGTTTTTAAACAAATCATTTTTTAATTAAAAGTAGTAAATTAACAAATTCATCAAAAATATCCCTCAAATTTTATACTAAAGAATTTTTTACAAAGCTGCAATGTGCTCTGAAAATTTGGTCTTTAATAAAGATTTTCACATTACACTTAACTAGACAATCTTAAGTTGAGGTGTTATAATAAACTATTAATTTTCTAACCAATGAAACCAGTCAGTTCAGATTCAATTACTCAGGCTCTTTCGCTCCAGCTCATTGATTTTTCAGAACATGTTATTTAAACCATTCAAATGTTAGTTGATGATGCTGTTAAATTGCAATCCATGTCTTGACTTTGAAATCGGATAGGTCAGCAGAGCCAATTTCTACCTCAAAATCACAAAAGCATATCCATATCTAAGCATGCTGCATTTAATGTATGTTTTAAACTAAATAGTAAAATGCAGGATAATATTGATACATACTCAATAGATGACATATGATAACTTATTTAGAAAAAAGGAGCTCCACATTTTCACAAACCAGTTGGAAATTTGGGCTTTATTCATATTACATGATGATGATAATGATGCTATAATATGAGTAGTTTGTGGCTCTCTACCCTTTGGGGTAGAACAATTAAACAAAAAGGAGTAAAATAATATGCTAAACTCTCTAGTAGATGCAGGTATTACTTTATAAACTATGTAATTATAGAAGATTTACTTATATTTTATTGCTCAGTTTGAGATGGGATCATTTTACAGAAAATCTCTGGATTCTTACAAAAGTTAACATTAGTTTTCTTAATAAAATATAGGAAGAAGAATTTAGTCTAACGTATATGCAATTTTAGATACTGTTGTGGTTACCATTCTGCCTAAAACTCTCTTTTTCTCTCTCTGTTAGTATATTTTAAAGAGATTAAATTATAAGATGGACTAATATTAAGAAACAAAGATTATAAACATGCTAAGCAACCACATGTTCCTCATGATCAACTAATTGAGTTCCTAATACAAATAAGAAGCAATTATCATTCAAGATAAATTTCTGATACCATAAATGTTATAAACTTTTAATGAGTATAATATATGGCAATACATGTTAATGAAAAGATTCTTTTAATTTTCAGGCCATTGAAAAAAGGTAGAAAATAATGATCATGTGATTGCAATTCACAGAATTCACAGAATGCATTTCCCAGCATTGTAATTGCTATACTCTGGTCTGCCTACTAAGTGTGTTTCATTAATTCAGAAATAGCAGATGATCCAAAAGTATGTCCTAAGGCTCTAATTTTACTGATGATTTCCTTCCAAAATTATTTAGACTAATTTGAAAGAGTATCTTTGTTCATACTGAATATTAAGTCAAAAAATAAAAAAACACCTGGAATATGGTAATATGAGATTTTGATGACTGTAGCAATGTCTTGATGAATATGACAGACAGGATCACCCAAATTTTTCATTAGTTACACACCTGAAAACCTGTTTACTAAAAAACAACATAAAGCTTTTTGACTTAGAATGAAAATAAAAATTTTGGGATACTTAGACATGACATCCTTGAATTATTGCCTTGGGGGTGCCTTCGCTAATAGGAAGATAGTATGTTAACAGTGTTTTATTAAACAGAATGGTAAAGTCTATTTTTATTAATTTGTAGGTAAAAAAATATTGAGGTTACGTATTTTTTAAAATGTGTTTTTATTACAATGTAGATTAAATATTAGAATATAAAAATATCATTAAGTTCACCATAAAATAATAACTTTGATGTTTATCTTGATGATATTTTTAGAAATTACTAAAATATGAACAAATAAATTTATTTGGATAAATCGATTGTAGACAATGTATAGAAAATAAAAAGACTTAAAATGAATAAGAGCTGTTAGGTGTGTGTGTGTGTGTGTGTGTGTGTTTACACTGAAGAAAATGGTTTATATAACTGCTCATAAACTTGCAAAGCAATGTAAATCATGGAATTTTTGAAAATATAAGTTATCAAAAATGATACAAAGAAAGAAATATACAAGAGTATTATAGTAATGATTAAGAGTAACATTAATTATCAAAAAAATTTCTGAAATATTGCCAAGTAAATTCAATTTTAAAAGAAAATGCTTCATTTTCTTTCAGATTATTAAAAAAAATTCCAATGCTATATGCGGTCCAACATTCTTTGTGTTTATTTGCCATTCATAATTCTTCTTTAGTGACATTTGTTTATTTTTTGTTCTATGTTCACAGATATATTTAAGGCATTTTAAAAAATTACTTATTAATGTTTTTTTGAGAATTATTTATATATCCTGGGTAAAAGTAGTTATTCAGTTATGTAATTCAAAAATATTTTCTCTCAATCAGTTATTTGCCCTTACACTGTTTAAAAATGTCTTTCAAAGAGAATCGTTCTTAATTCGATGAAGTCCAATTTATCAATTTTTTTTGTAGATAGTATTTTTGGTTTTGTGTCTGAGAATTCTCTTTAAATTCAATGCACAAATATTATTTCTTATGCTTTTCTCTAGAAATTTTATAGTTTACAGTAAGGTGTCTGTTATATTTAAATTAATATTTGCATATGTCACAAAAAATGTATAGAGGTACTTTTTTACGTGTGAATATCCAATGATGCTGGTGGTATTTATTGAAAAGACCATCTTTCCTTCACAGAATTGATTTTATACTTTCTCAAAAATCTTAATATATATACATGGGTCTTTCTGCAGGCTCTCTTTGCTATCCCATTGACCTATTTCTTAATTTATATGTCCATATCAGATCTTCTTAATTATTGCTGCTTTAAAATTGGTCTAGCTATTATAGACTTCAAATGTGTATTTCTTTTTCAAATTTGTTTTGACTGTTTTATACTCTATGAATTTTATATAAATTTTTAAACAGTTTATTCATGTCTACCAAAAAAAAAAAGAAGAAGAAAGAAACACTGGAAATGGCTTTAAAACTGTAGATTAATTTGGGGAGAATTTATATATTAACAATATGAAATCTTTTGATCATGAATACAGTATATCTCTTAATTTATTTGTGCCCTTTAATGTTTCTCAACAATATTTTATAAGTTTTAAAGTAAACTTCTTGCGCATCTTTTGTCAGATTTATTCTTAAGTATTTCATGTTTTTGATGGTATCCTAAGTTGTTTTAAAATTTTCAATATTATTTGACCTCAAAGGCAAAGGGAGTGAAAACAAAAACAAATATATGGAGCTATATCAAATGAAAAACTTATGTACACCAAAAGAAACCATTAACAAAATAAAGAAGCAACCCAACTGAATGGGAGAAGGTATTTGTAAACAACACTTCTGTTAAGGGGTTAATATCCAAAATATATAAAGACCAAATACATCTCAACAGCAAAAAATCAAACAATCCAATCAAAAAACAAGTAGAGGATTTGAATAGGCACTTCATCCAAGAAGACATACAAATGGCCAACTTCATTAGCCATAAGAAAAGAGGAAGTACCACCATTTTGTAACTACATGGACAGATCTTGAGAATATCATGCTAAGGGAAATAAATTAGACAGAAAAAGTCAAGAACCATATGATTTCACTCATGTGTGGGATATAAAACTGAAAGATACAACCAAAAGAATAGCACAGACAAACAAAAACAGACAAAGCAGTATGGTGATTACCAGAGGAGAAGGGGGTTGGAGGAGGTAAAAGGGCAAAGGCAGTCAAAAATATGGTGATGGAGATTTGACTTCGGGTGGTGAACACACAATGCAATATACAGATGATGTATTATTAAATTGTACACTTGAAACATATAATTTCATTAACCAATGTCACCCCAATAACTTTAATAAAATTTTTAAAATATTTTAATATCTGTTTCTTCACTGATAGTTTATAGAATTTGTTCATTAAATTTCTATTTTTGTATATTGACTATAAAGTTGCTGAAGTCACTTTTTGGTTACTATAACTTTTTTGAAGGTTCTATAAATTTTTCTGTAAAAATAATTTTGCCATCAATATAAAGACTCACTTCTTCCTTTACAATTTGGGTGCCTTGTTCCCTTTTTCTTTAATTATTATATTACTATAGAGAATCTCCAGTAAAATAATGAGTAGAAATAATGAGAAAGAATATTTTTACTGTGTTCTTGATATCAGGGGGAAACAATTCAGTCTTTTATGTTTAGATGTGATGGCACTGGCGGAGTTTTCACAGATGCTCATGGCAAATTTGGAGATGATTCCTTCTATTCCTACTTTGCTGAGGGTTTTTATAAGGGTAGGCAAAAAATAACGAGTGTTGGCCAGGTACCATTAAATGGAATCCCTCAAACATTGCTGGTGGGAAGTACAACAGTATAATTATTTTTTAAAAATACTATGGAAATTTTTAATCAGTTAAAAATATACTTGCCATATAACCAGGATATTCAATTCCTATGTATCTATCAAGAAAAAAATGAAACTTATATCTACACAAAGGTTTTTGCAGTATGTTCATAGCAGTGTTATTCATAATACCCAAAATGGAAATAACCTAAAGGTTCATCAACTAGTGATAAAACAAATGTGTCACATCCACATAGTGGGGTACTATCTGGCAATAGGAAGAAGTTAAGAATTGATACATGTGACAACACTGATGAAATTCAAAAACATTTTCCTTTGTAAAGGAAGCAAGACAAATAAAAAGCATACATTATCAAATTTCATTTATATGACGTAATCAGAAAAAACAATTCTATAGAGACAGAAAATATTTTCCTATGAGTAGGGGTGAGAATGGACAGTGACCATAAATTAGCTCAAGTTTTCATTTTAGGGTTAAAGAAATCTTCTAAAATACGATTATGGTGATGATTGTACAACTCTATAAATACACTAAAATTCATTGTGTGATAAACTTAAAAGAGGTTGATGTTATGGTAAGTGAATGATATAAAGAAAAGTGTTAAAGATTTCCTGAGCTGCTACTTTATATCAGGCAATTTGCAGATGTAGAAGATATAAAGGCAAGAAAAATATTTGCATTTATTCTACGGTTTTATAATATAGTATATAACGGACATATAAACAAAGCAATATATTTAAATGCTAAGGTGAAATAATAAGATTATACTAAAATAATTGATAGAAATGAGTGGTTGTTTCTGTGTTTGGTGAAAGATTTTATATGAATTGTTTTGAAATTTCTGTATTTTTATTTGTTAGTATTTAATTTAATCTTACAATTTTTTTCTAGGTACACAAGGAAGAAAACTAGAAGGTAAAATTTGAGTAGTTGTATTCAGATATCACCATGTAGACATTTCACAAAGTAAGTAGTACAATTTACTTGTCCATCTTGATCAATTATGGATGAGGACAAAGGACAGTTCAAACTCCTTATGGTAAAATTTTCTTCAAATAGAAGATCAGTTCATCCAGGTGCATTAAAGTAAGGGCTCATAACACTTTGTGGGGGAATTCTTATTAAGTGCATAATAGAATTTCTCAGTTTAAAAGATGACTTAATTTATGTTCCACAGTAAATATTGAGTTTGAAAATAAATTTGACATGCTAATTGTTTTGTTGTTGTTGTTGGTACTTAGACTTCCCTAAACTTGAAGTGCAAATGCATGTAAATTAGGCAAATTATTGTTTCAAATTGCCCAGCTATACTTAACTTAACCACAACATAATGTAGCATATATTTATCTGTACCACAAAATAGACTATACTATAATATATAAATATACCATCCAAATCATGTATGAATTAATCTACTTGTTCATTCAATTGTTAAATTTTTCATTCATTTATTTTCACATTAATTCATTTAATTGATGTAACTAGTGTTTATTTTAAACATTTGCATTGCCATAACAGTCAGAATATTTATCTTAAAAACATGGGCTACTGAGTAATATATTTTTATTCTATGTATGTTATGTGTAATACTATATATGAGTTTTATACAATAATCCTGTCTTTTCCCCTATATATATACTTACATATACACTTTAGTATATATTATGCATATACTATGCTATATACTATATAATTATAGATAAAGAGATACAGACAGACATACTGAGAGAGAGAGACAGAAAGACAGAGACAGAGAAGAGAAACCTTTCTTACAGTGCATACAGAGAAAAATGTTAAATGTATATATTATATCATTTAAATCTGCTCAAAAATCTCCAATGGCCACCCATTACAGTCAGAGTCAATTCCAAAGTACTAGTAAGTGATGGGATTATCTTCTACCACTCTTCCCCTTGATCACTTCTCCAGGTCCACTGACCTACTTGATACTTCTCAACACAACACTCATAATCATGGCCTTTGCACTTATTTATTTCTAACAGAAATTCTGCCTCAGATATCTGCATGGCCCATTGCCAAACTGTCTGAGGATTCTTCACTAAACATACTAATTAAAATAGATCCAAATTATCTTGTCTTCTTACATTTTTTTTTTTATATCACAACATGTAATAGGGCATAGATACAAATAGATACAAGTTCACATTGTAGATGGTCTATAAACAGAAGCATTATTGCTGTTTTATTACAGAAAAGCCAGTTTTTAAGCTAATAATGGAATAAGGCTTTTAGCCTGGCCTTGGGAACACCTGAGTCAAAGAAATAACTGCAGGTATCTCAGTGTTATATATAACATGGATAGTGAAATGTTATAAGTATTATTTAAGATACATTTTTTTTTTTTTCTGGCTAAACAGAACTATTTTCTGGATGAACTATTATCTTGAAGTTTTTATTGTTGTTGTTGTTGTTAAATAATTATCTCTGGTAATCACCTTGTTTTGCATGTTTTTCCACAAAGAATGATTATTAACTAAAAGGAAACTTCATTTGTAGTTGAGTAAGCAACCCATGAAAATTGCCCTGCTCAATTTATGGAGGCTGGTTCAAACAACATGTTAATGAAAGATTATTCTAATTGTCAGCATATACATGAATGCTATGCTTTATTATAAAATAATAAAATAGAACTAGAAGCCAAAAAAAAGTTGTTAGGGTGGTGGTACTTTTTGTATATTTCTTTGTTTCTTAGAACCCCTGGTTAGCCTGTGAATCAAAGTCTGAGGCTTCAGTCTATATAGCCTATTAGCATAACTATAGCAGTCTGAATTTTGATTATACTGGTTTAATGTACTTATGGTACAAGGTATTTGATTAATGAAAACATATAGTCTTCGTTGAGCTGCTAGCAGATAGTAAACAAGCTATTTGATTTTGAGTGAATATTTTCTATTAGACTTTCAATTTCTCTAAAAGGACTCCATAGTGTCTCTAGTGGAATGAAAGCAATTGTTATATGATCTTTGAAGTAAATTGGAGAGCTTTCTTCAATTTACTTATCCTTAAGACTACCATCAAGATTCTCGTGGACTTTTAAACCTGAGTTTCTGCTATGTTTGATAATTCTTCTGTTCTAGAATAAGCTTCCTCTAAAGTATATAAAGTTAGCTAGTATAATTTCATATGTTATTTCAAGACTCCTGCTGTGATTTATCCACTAAATACTTATTTTTCTAATACTAAAGATACTTTAAAAACTCTATTATCATAACTGTAATACAATCCCTGATATTATAGGTTGGGTTAAACAAAAGAAATTGTAACAGGTCCTCCTTTTGGTATGACTTTGCTGGCACTGTATATTTAGGAACAGTGTAGTGACGCCATTAGTGGTACATTGTAAGAAACCATTAAGTCACTTTTATCAGGTAGAATAACAAGTGATGGTGGAGTGAGCACTATAAACAGAAATATGCTTCAGGGTGACCTAAACAACTTCAATGACATATACAGCTATTGCTTCTTTGCTTCAGTTACATTTTTTTTGGACTTGACCCTGTTATAGAGTCCAGGATCTAAACAAATCATTGGGTTAAACATGTGTAATGAGTTCAAAATGGCTAAAAATTCTTTGTAGGTAGGATGTTTCTCTGTTTTGTTTTAAATAACTTATTTACTTTAGAATAGATTTATATCAACAGAAAAGTTGTATACAATACAGAGCTCCTATTGTGTTCCAGCCCACAGTATCTTCTGTTGCTAACATCTTACATCGGTGTTACATTTTCACAATGAACCAAGATTGCTACATTAGTATTCACTAAAGTCCTCACTAATTCAGATTTCTGGTTTTTATTTTTATTTTTTTGTTCTAGGATCTCAACCAGAATACCACGTTGTATTTAGTAGTCTTGTGTACTCAGACACCTCTTGACTGTGACAGTTTCTCAAAATTTTTTTGATAACTTTGAGTTTGAAATGTATTAATCAAGTATTTTATAGTGTGTCCATCAAATAGGATTTATCCGATATTTGTAGAGGTTATGTGTAATTTTCATTACATCATATCAAAGGAACATGACATCAACTATTGCTGTTAAGTTTTGATCATCTGGCAGAGGTACAACTATACTTCTTTTATTACTGAAATTAATCCAGTTTTAGCCATTGAAATCCCTTTAATTAGGCCTGTGTGTCCCTCTGACAAACATCATTCTCGTAAGGTTTCTCTAAATATCATCATCCTTTCTGGTACTACAAGATGGGCCAGTCTCATCTTATATATTTCCTGCCCTAGTTCTGAAAGCAGCTATTTCTCCAAGGAGCCCTGATTTTCTTTATTGCAAAATGGTTTTAGAAACCATCTTTTGAGTATAAGGTATGCTTGTTGCTCGTGAGGTGGTATTGATTCTCTACCCTTCAACTGACCAAACAAGGCAATATATGTGTTATACTAGCCTGCATATACACACATATATAAATATTTTTATATGCAGCCATCTCTATCTACAGTAGATAAACATGATTTCATACTGATGTCACCAACTCTAATCCATCACCATACAGATCATTTTAACCTTTTCTCCTTGTTTATCTGTAACTGATCCTACTCCAACAGTGAATGTGCCATTCATTCCTCTTGAATTGTTTAATTCAAGAGTTAACATAGAGTTTTAATAGAACTTTCAACTCATATCCCTATTAGAGACAACCTTATGAACTAGACTCTAATTGTTATGTGCCATTTCTTTTACCTTGAGCTTTACAAATTGCACTTATTTTAAAATTACCAGTCGGTATCTTTTCCTCTGACTCCTTTCAGTGACAACACTAAATAGTGACAGCACAAAATGCAATTAAGAATTCAAAGAAATAGATCACTCATATGTTGTTGCCGAGAATATAAAATGTACCATCACTCTGGAAAAAATAATTGACAATTTCATATAAAACTAAATATAACTTACCACACCACTCAATTACTACTCTGGTCATTTATCCCAGAGGTATGAAAAATTACATTTACAAAAAAACCTGTCTATGCATGTTGATAACAGCTTCATTTGTAATGCCTCCAAAATGGAAATAACTCAGTTGAATGGTTGAATAATGGGTAAGCAACTATGGTAAGTCTACACATAGTATAGTATATTATTGAGTCAGAAAAGCAAAGAAAAAAAGACAAAAACATTTGACACATACAAAAATTTAGATGAATCACAAGATAATTATACTGAGTGACAAAAAAACCAATTGCAAAGGCTATATTCTTTCCATTTATATAATATTCTTGAAATGACCAAAGTATAGACATATACGACAGGCTAGTGGTTAGTGCTTAACAGAATTTAGGGACAGGTGATGGTGGAGGTAAGAGTATTATACAAAGTTATAAAAGCTCTGCAGAAATGATCCTTGTGATGATAGAACTCTTCTGTGTCTTGACTAGATATGAACTTATAAATGTGATAAAATTGCATAATATTAATCACACACACAAACACACACAAATGAGTACATGTAACTAGGAAAATATGAATAAAAATTGGTAGATCGTATCAAGGTGATTATCTTGGTCGTGATATTGAACTTAATTTTGCAAGATGTTACCATTGGGGAAACAGGATGAAGGGTATATAAGATCTTCCTATATTACTTACAACTACAAGTAAATTTACACTTTAAAAAATGTAATAAGAAATTTATTTGAAAAACAATATGAACAAAATTTTCTCTGAAAATGTGTATCATGGAAAAAGCCTTTTCTTTCTTTGCCAAAAGAAGATCTTTTTACAATTTTTTAAAGGTAAGAGTCCAATCCACATTTAACAGAAAAAGTAGCTAACAGATATGAACGAACAAACACACTCACACACACTCACTCACACAAAGGTGAATACCTTAAACCTATCAAAATATTGTTATGCTTATTTATAACCAAATAAATAAAATATTCTAGAGTACAATCCTAAGCAATTACATTCAATGTACACAGAAAAAAATTAGTATAGTTAAAATGTAATAATAAAAATACAAATTATTATTATGAAGGAGATGTGCAGTAAGGAATGAAATAACAGAAGTCATACTGGAAAAAATAGAAGACAAATGGCTGGAAAATATATTTAAATACAAGTTAATTAGAAAATACATTAATATAAATTTATTAAATTTCATAAAGTACATAAATTATCAGACTAGATTAATGAAAAATAGACAACATGCTATTTATAAAACAATACCCATGTACAATATTAGTATACAGAAAGACTGAACATAAAGATGTAGAAAAATATTTATCATGCAAACATTAACTAAAAGGAAGCAGAGATGGCTATCTTAATACCAGACTAGATAAGATTTAAGACAAAGAAAATACAAATGATGAAGATATAGTATTATGATTTTAAATATTACTTATATAAGAAGATGTAACAATTCTAAATTTTGTACACTTAATAAGAGGATTTTTACAAAAAAAAAGTTTCGACAGATCTAAACATTGAAGTAGAAAAATCCTGTCAGAATTTTAAGAAGCCTTTCTCAAAAACTAGTAAAACAAGCCAACAAAGAAATCATTTAAACATAAAAATTTAAATAGCATGGTTAAATATTGCTGTATTTCAGATATATGGAACACCATATTCAACATTTTGCAAAATACAATCTTTTCAAGAGCCTGTTGATATTAACAAGCTTCACTATAAAGCATGTAGCAACTCATATCAAATCTTTGAAATGCTTTGGGTGTATGTTCTCTTAATATATGAAATTGTACTAGAATGCAACATTAGAAAGCTAACTGGAAAATCTCCAAACGTTTTGAAATTGACTACACAAATCTTTATAACCCGTGAGTCAAAGAAGAAATCAAATATGAATGAGAAAATGTTTTCAATGGAATAATTATGAAAATAAGCATGTTAAATAGTGTGGGAATGTAGATAAAGCATAGCTAGGAGATTGTTTTTAATAGCAAAAATTGAGAACCCATTCAAGTATTATTTACACATAAAGTAGACAAATACATTGTGACATATTCTTGCAATGAGATACCACAGCAATGAAAATGAATGAAAAATCTGTATATACAATATTATGAGTAAACATGCTAGACATAATACTGAGGGAAAAAACCACAGATGCTGTAACACGAACGCTATTATATTCCATTTATAGTAAATGGGAAATGGAAAAAACTAATCCTTGATGAATAATGGTTATTCTTAGGGGTATGCTGTTGGGATGGTAGATTCAGGAAGCCTTCCGGGGTGCAGGGAATGCTTTATATCTTGTCAAGGGCAGTGTTCACATGGTGGATGTATGTGAAAATTCACTAAGCTATACACTTAAGATCGATATATTTTACTATATATAAATTCTACCTCAGTAAAAAATAAAGCAAACTACTCTGTCATGCAATATAGTACCATCCATTCACTTGACAAAATCCATTGTTGATAACACTCTTGGGAGACAAAGAAAACAGTATGTCTGATCTATTACTACTGGGAATATACTCTAATACAAACTTATAGGAGGAAAATTGGCAGTGTGTATCAAAATTATATGTGTATATATACTTTCTCCCATTGATTTTTATGTTTGGGGATTTATCTAATGGATATTCTCACACATGTGAAGTGATACATGTACTAGTTTATTCATTTTAGCTTTGTTTGAAATAGCAAAATATTGTCAGCAACCCAAATATCCAGCAATGAAGAACTGGTTTAATAAATCATGGTATATCCTCAAATGTAATAAGATGCACAGCAAAAGAAAAAGAATGAAGAAATATGGAAGACTCTGAATTTTCTCCAAGATAATATGTTAGTAAAAAGCAAACAAATAGACAAACAAAAAAAAACTATACAGGGAAACATTGTCAACTGACCATCCTTTTATATTAAAAATAAGTAAAAAATTTGTTTCTGTATTTACTTCCAAGGATATATATGAATTTATTATCACTAAAGGGGGTCATTTAAATTTATAATATACTTGTTAGCCATTTGAACATATTCCCTATGCAAATGTATTTTAAAAGAAGACAAAGAAACTTTCCAAGATACAAGTTCTAGTTTCAGATACAAAGAAACTATATCTTTCCATTTCTTTGTGTCTTCCTCAATTTCTTTTAAAAATGCCTTACAGTTTCAGTGTATAGGTCCTTCATATCTTTTGTTAACTTTATTCCTAAGTATTTTACTCTTTTTCTTGCAATTGTAAAAGGAATTATTTTTACCTCCTGAAATTTCATAGTTAGTATACAGGAACACAATGGGGTTTTGTACATTGATTTTGTATCCTGCAACTTTGCTGTATTTGTTTATTGTTTTCTAGCAGTTTTTATGGAGTCTTTAGGATTTTCTAGATAGCGAATCTGTCATCTACAAAAAGTAACAATGGAGAGATATTTTGTGTTCCTGGATTGGAAGAATCAACATAGATAAAATATTTTCCAAACCAATATACTTATTTAACATAATCCCCATCAAAATTGCAATTGCATTTTTCAAAGAAATAGAACAAAAAAGATCATCATATTTGTATGGAATCACAAAAGACCCTGAACAACCAAAGCCATTCTGAGAAAAAAGAATAAGGCTAGAGGAATCGCACTCCTCAAATTCAAATTTTACTACAAAGCAACTATCATTAAACCAGCATCTTATTGTCAGAAAAACAAACCATCCAATTTAAAAGTGGGCAGAGGACCTGAACAGACACTTCTCCCAAGAAGACGTAAAAATGGCCTACAGACATGTGAAAAGATATTCGGCTTCACTAGCTATTAGGGAAATGCAAATCAAAACCATAACGAGATACCACCTTACACCTGTTAGAATGGCTATTATCAATAGGACAAGTAATAAATGATGGTGGGAATGTAAATTGGTACAGCCACTATGGAAAATAGTATGAAAGTTTCTCAAAAAATTAAGACTAGAGTTACCAAATGACCCAACAATCCACATTCTGGGTATCTACTCCCAAAAATCTGAAAACATTTATCCAAAAAGAAATGCACACCCTTATGTTTATTGCAGCGTTTTCCATGATGGCCAAGACAAGGAAACAACCAAATTGTCCTTTGATAGATGATTGGAGAAAGAAGAAGTGGTACATATGTACATTAGAATATTATTCAGCCACAAGAAAAGATTAAATACTGCCATTCATGACAACATGGATAGATGTTGAGATTATTATGCTAAGTGAAATAAGTCAGAAAAAGTTGAGAACCATATGATTTTATTCATACGTGGCATATAAAACTGAAAGCCACAAATGAAGACAAACAAACAAGAACTCATAGACACAGACAACAGTTTAGTGGTTACCAGAGGGAAAGGAGGGATGGGGAGGTATAAAAGGGTAAAGGAGATCAAACATATGGTGATGAAAGGAGATTTGATTTTGAACAGTGAACACACAATACAATATACAGGTGATATATTACTGAATCATACGCTTGAAACATAATTTTATTAACCAATGTTGCCCCAATAAATTTAATAAAAGGAGAGAAAAGAACCGCTTCCTCTGTAACCCTAAAATAGAGGTACAACATTTGTAGAACAGAATGTGTATTAGTTTCTGCTCATGCTTCCCACTGGAGCAGGGCATGAACTAGTCAAAGGGGCAGCTGCCCTGATTATCTAAAAAAGGAAAGGGACTTGGCAAAATCTAACATTAAGAATACGAGACAAGACACCATACCCAGTCAGCACACCCTGTCACTTTTAACTACATCAATTGTTTTTAGATATTGAATCTTCACTTTACTGAATTATACAGAAGCAAACTTATGAAAGTAAGTCTTGATTATAATGGAAAATATTTCCATATTAAGTTTGGTATAGTTTATCACTCATGATGAAAAGAATTCTGAAACTGGTTTGAGTGCTCAAAAAGAGAAAATACTACGATTGCATCCATGGCGAGTAGAGAGATCTTTCATTGCCACATTGTTACTGTAATAAACTACAAGCCAAGATTTTTATCATAACTTTTTCTAAATTTAAAAAATAGTTATTTTTATTTTATTTTATTTTTGCTAAAATCTTGCTAACAAAGAGAGGATGAATTTCATTTTGTGTTTTAGATTAAAAAATCATAATGATTGATTTTGTTTTAGTATGTTTAGGTCACTTGCTCAAATCAATTTATATTTGTTATATGTCTAGGAAACTAATGAAAACTGTAAGCACTGCCACTATGTCAAGTAGAGAGTGTTTTCTTTTTCATTTTATAATTTCTCCCTAATAAAAAGATGTATTTTTTTCTCATATCTAATGTTTCTGTTTGCTGATTTAATTTCAATGAAAAATATTTTGTAGTGTCTTTTAATTTTTTGGCAGATTTAATCTTTTCATTTTTTAGAGTTTTTTCTTAAAGTTTTTAGTTATCTTTTACTATTACATTTAATACTTAAAACATTCAAATTTATAACAGGCATGTGGCTTGTTTTTAGTACAGGTTTAATTATTTGCTAATATTGATTCTTTAAATATAGAGTAATTTTTTGGTTATTAGACCAAATTGAGAAATTGATCGAATTAGTGACTTCAGTTCATCAACTCTCTCTGTATCCTTTACCAATTTAGCTACATTCTTCTTCTTTATGCTGGAATATTTATACTCGCTCTTTGCACTTGTTTCCTTAATCTACAGGTATCTTCTCCCAATACATTAGTTTCTTAGGACTGACATAACAAAGTACCACAAATTGGTAGCTTACCACAACAAAAATTTTTTGTCTCATAGTGCTGGAGGCTAACGTCCAAAATCATGGTGTTAGCAGGCACAGGATCCCTCTGAAACCTGTAGGGGAGAATCTTTCCTTGCCTTTTCTTAGCTTCCAGTGGTTTGTCAGCAATTGTTGGAGTCCTTGGCTTGCAGCTGCAACATCTCAATCTCTGCTTCCATTGTTACATGACATTCTTGCCCTTTTGTCATTGCCTTCTGTTCTTAGAGGACACCGTCATATTGTAGTAGGCCCCGTTCTAATGACTTTATCTTCATTTGATAAATTCAGGAAAGACCTTATTTTCAAACAAGGTCACATTCACAGGTACCAGGTGGTTAGCATTTCAACATATTTGTTGGGGGACACAATTCAACCTGTAACGCAAGTATGAACATAACTTCCTCTTTTGTATCTTCAGTCTCTGCTCAAATTATGCTTCATCAGAGTAGCCATCCCTAATGATCCATTATAAAATGATAACCCTGTACTTCTGCCTTCAGTCCTGTATGTTTTTTTTTTCAGGATATTTAGCCTTAATTCACAAAATATTTAGTTCTGACTCTGCTTATTAAATTATTTCCTGTTTGTATATACTAAATAGTGAGTCTCATGGCGATAGGTATGCTGTCCCCAGCAACCAGGGCAGTGCCTGGAGAACAATAGATGTTCAAGAAATATTTATGGAACTGTTAAATGAATGAAACCAGACTAAGTGGAACTTGGTTACAGATTTAATCACATGCCTCATTGCAGTTTCAATCTTATTTTATAATAAAGCTACATAAATCAAAGCTTAATGCGGTAATAATAATTTAAAAGAATGAAGAAAAGCACTATTTTAGTAATTTAACTACTCTGTTGAATAATGTTAAAACTATTTCAATATGTCTCTTTGATTAGTAGGAAAGTTTAGCCATTATTTTTTTTCTGAGAGTTCTTTTGTAGGTGAACTAGCTTAGCATTGCAACTTTGTTATTTATTCTCTTGGGTTTGTTTTATACAATACCTACTTTAAAAAAAAAAAAAACTTTTCTTAACTTTAATATATTTTATTGAATTTTTATTTTTATTTTCGACAGATTGGCTTCTTCTCTTTAAGCCAGTGGGTACAATTCTATTTTAATCATGTTTTCCTTTTTGCGTAGTGCCCAGATGTGATAATGAAAAACAAGTCCTTCAGAAAATGCAGAGCAGATACACTTGACATAACATGCACTGTATTTTATTTGTTATGTGACTTTATGTCTAACTAAAGTTAAAAAATTGAGCTAAAAAATGTAGAAATCTGTTTTTGATGTTGTTAATTAAAAACTAAGCACATTTGCAGTGCATTTAAGTAATTTGTCATTTAGGCATTTTTATAAATTGTGGACTTTAGGGAAATTATTTCTAAGTGAGTACAGAAATAGGTGAGTAAATAGGAGTTAGGCTCACATGCTTTTTACATGTTATTTGTACCTTTTGTAAATATTTAACTCCTTGGAAATGAGTGGCTTTTTTACTACTTCTTTTTGATATATATATTTTTCCCTGTGTATAATCATATACCAATTTTTTCCCCAAAGGAGAAATTAATCAAGTTTACTGCAGATGTCAAGACTAATTGTCCTTGTTCATCATTAATTTCATTTGAACTTTAAAAGATATTTAATTGTGAAAATGATTCTATAATTTATTAGGAATTGTATATTTTTCAGTGCTTACAATGTGCACAATTGACTTCATTAGCTGTTAATTACTATGTGCATGAGATTTTATGAAAAATAGATAAAAAGTTCTCATACATTTACATATATAAGATGTATATATATGAATACCTTTGCTTTGAAATATATACATATATTTATATATATTTTGAAGAAAAGTTATTCTATTTTATTCTCTGAAACTGACAGACAACAATTAAATGAAATGTGCAGAGTGAGATTAGACTTTTTCTGGCCGAAACAATGCTAGCATGTGGCAATAGTGTTTATAACTCGCCTTTCTGAGGTCATCTAGAAGTCACCAAGGCAGTGTTGCTGATGTAGGCTGAGTCAATTTACACCTAGTCACTTAGCCAGCTGTCTGCTTATTTGAGATGGCCTTAGTTGGGATTATTGAAGCAAATTACTTCTAGGCTACAAATCTAATCTGCTGGCAGATTAACCTAGGGATGTTCTTATGAAGTGAAGAAGTACATAAAAGAGCAAGTTTAATTGTACATGTGCTTTCATAAACCGTTTTTGTATGACATCTGCTAAAAACCCACTGGCCAAAGCAAGTTATGTGCTCAAGGCAACTATCCGAGTGAGAAGGGACTTCAAAGCCATATAGAAAGGGTAGTGATGGACATCTGGGGTCATTTCTGCAATCTTCTGCAACACATTTGTCCCACATAACTTAATTATTCCTGCTAATCGATAGATAGTTTCAACGAGGTCATGGGTTTCTGAAAAAAATTGAGTTCCTTAGTTGAAATAAGCAAGGGTTTTTCTTTTTCTTTTTAGTTTGCCAGTTATTTTTTATTTCTTTGTTTTATTTTGTGTTTTATCTTTCCATCACAAAGGGAATAATAGTTGTAGGTATGTCAAAATATATTTATACTCACTAGCATTTTGAAAGTATAATAATAATTAGGCTAGCTACAAAATCTTGTTGTTGAATATATTAATAAGGAAAAAGTATAATAAAATACATAATGAAGGTATATTTATGAACATATTACTTTAGAAAAATATAAAAAGGATAGAAAAACAGAACCTTTTGAAATTCACTTTACAAATTTTGACTTAAGTCCAAGCTCAACTATTTGGTAATTTAAGATATAACTAACATTCCTGAGGCAAAATAGAAGTGTCAGGAAATATGTAGTAATGAGAACTTGACATTTTCAACAAGATTATTGATGTGTCTTTCCCATCACTATGCTTAAAGCAAATTACTGGGGAACATGAACATGACTCTCAAAGGACTGCTGTGCAGGTAACTCTGCTGGTTATACTTTTTTGTATCTCTTTGTATATATTTTGATATATTTTGATATTTTCTCTTTTAGAAACTTACTTTAAAAAGAATATTAGTCTGTTTGGTATACAGTGGAAGCATATGAACTATATGTTTAACCAAGGTACTGTATACTTGAAACTAATTTAAATAAATAATTTTTTTAAGTGAATTTAAATTGAAGCTTTATTTAAAAAGCTTACATTTTCTTTTCAATGAATTATACTGTTAAGTGAAAACACCTCTAATCTACAGATATTCAAATTCATATGGTGGAAAATTTTCAAATAGAAATCACTTTTCTTGATTGTGAATTGCCTCCTTTGTTTTCAGAGTGCTCTCTTTAGACGAGTCATAATCAGTAGAAGTTTGTGTTTTCCAAGATGACTGCAGAAGTATCCTTTGTCCCACACGTTTTTCTGGAACCTTCCCTTAACTTTCAAAAAATGGAGTTTAATTCCTCTCACCTTGAACCTTGGCAACTACGAGTAGCCAGGAATGAGCTATGAGAATTCCCAGGTTTAGTTATGAAAGTGTATGTAGTTTCTACCTTTCTCATTGGAAAGCTGACTTACAAGGCAGAGACTGGCAAACCTGTTTGTAAAGGGTCAGATAGTAAATATTTTAGACTTTGCCAGTGTGGTCTCTGTGCAGTGCTAGAGCTTACATAGACGATACCTAAAGATTCTGCTTGGCCGTGTCCCACTTAAACTTTATAAAAAACAGAAGGCCATCCAAATTGGGTCATGGTTGCCAGATTTAGTAAATAAAAATACAGGATCCTTAATTAAATTTGAATTTATGATAAACAACAAATATCTTTTTTTAATTGTAACTTGGTTCCAAATACTGTCCAGTACATATTTATAGAAAAAAAAGTTAATCATGTTTATCTAAAATTAAAATTAACTGAGTGTCTTATTTTATCCATCAATCCTACTTGTGCTGTGATTTGCTCACCTTTGATATAAATAATCTCACTCACAAGATGTGGTTATGCTGTCAAGAATTCTAAAACGTCAGAGGAACATCTAATCTATTCATGGAGTAGAACTAATACAACGTGAAGAGAGAAAATTTTCCAGCCTTCACTCATCTATTCCACTTGACCCCTGCCATTTCAGCTCCAGCCGCCTCCTGAAAAACTGCATGAGAATTCTGGAGCTAGAAATCTAGATGAATCTTTGCTCAAATACTGACATTTGTGATTATGTCACCAAATTTTGTGTGCTTTATTTCACAATCATGTTCATTGATATATCTCTGCTGTACATTGTTTTTCAATATTTTCTTTATTTATTTTTCCTATTTGCATCTGGAGTTCTAAGTTACATACTTAAACGTGAGAATGTTTTGACCACTCTACCTGAAACCACACCCAGGAAAGTCTGATCATAACAGAAATATTTTTGTATCATCTCGATTATTACTTCTTAATTTTCTGGTTTCTTGCCAACACAAGTAAAATAGCGGCATTGTAGAAACCTATTCATTCCACATTTAGATTTTGTTTTTTACAAAATTCAAATGTCAGTGGAAGTCCTCCTTTTCCCCTCATTCTTGAGAAGTTTATTTACAATTAAATCACAACATATCATAGTTGCTACTCAAACTTTAATGTTAAGCTGAAAATGACTGTTACTAATGAATAAAGTCTTGACATCCATTTCATAATTTGCTTTCAGCTGCTGACCATAAAAAAAATTCCTCTTAGAAATAGAACTCTTCATCTATTAAGAAAGAAGAGTGGTTCTCAAACTGTTGTAAAAAGTTGTCACTTGGAAGCTTATTAAAGATGCAGAATTTATTATTCCCAAATGACTTCATGGTTTGAAAAAGAATTTGGTCCAGGAAGGTGTCAAGAATATGTATTTTTAAAATACCCTTGCTGATCAAATTTGGGAAACACTGAAGTGAAACTAAAACACTGAATAGTCTCTGTGTCATTTTAAAAGTTTCTCATTATTTTCGATTTATCTTTCAAGTTCTTAAATTTTTAAAAAATTATTGACTTGATTTCCATTCACAGCTATACACACACACAGAGACACACACATACAGCAATACTATGAAAGCCTCTCAGTTTTTGAGAATGCAATGTTAGTTGTAAGATCTGCTTCTATAAAGAAGAATATAACAAGATAGATGAATAGTAGTTTCTGTTTATTTTATATCTATAAGAAGGTGCTTTATGAGCTGTAACTAGCAGAGAAAATTAAAAGAATTTACTTTGGGGACCTGACTTGTGTTTTTGTTAACCCACTTCTCTACATTACGTAGCTGCAGAATAAACTTCGAAAGTTAATAATGTCTATTCTAACAAATGTAATGGAATATATTCCAAGTCAAATAATTGATGGTTGGTAGCAATATGATATCTGAAAAAAATGTTCATATTGTTACCAATAATAATAAAATAAACTATAACAACTACGATATCACAGTTAATGAATATGTATATATTAGATGATAAGCATATTTTACCACCATCAAAACACTATCAAGAATGATTAACACTTTTTTTTACAACATAGATTTTAACTTGATGTAGTTCAGGTTATTGAGTTATTAATTTTCAGAGCTAAACTTAAGCCCAGTTCTAGGCAGCATCTCAGTCAGTCTACATAAGCAATATATTTGTCAAATATAATTAAATATAATTGAATTTTATGTAACTTATAAATCAAATTCATTTGTACCCATGACAGTGTTTCTGTTTACATTGAGGTCTGTGTGAGTAGCCTCATCATCTAGGTCAAAAAACTATCTAGATCAAATTTATTAATTTTTGAATATTAGGTCAGCATTACAATCCTGCAATAAATTACTTGGTCATAATTTTTCTTTCATGTGTTGCAGATTCAATCTGAAAATAATCTATTAGAAAATTTTGTATTGTTCGTGATATTTGGAATACTGATTTAGTGTAAGATTTATATTCCCACTTAATCATATCTAATTTAGTTACTATTTGATAGTTATTTATATTTTTTCCTAATGTCTAGTTGTTATGCAGTTCACATTAGCTATTGGGCATTGATACTCCCATGCTTCAAATACCTATATTAAAAGGGATTTTGTATTTTTTTCATGGGCAGCTATTGCTTTCAGGATCTGAAATAATCCTTTATTTCTGGTGATATTTCTTATAGTTATAACTTTTAGTACTGACAAAAAAAAAAAAAAAAAAAAAAAAAAGACCGTATCAGCTCCCTTTTCATTACAAAGTCTGAAGTCACTAAGATTCTCTCCTGAGTCTTGGCATAAAGTTTTCAGATCTTGTAAATCTGCCTGATGTATATGCTGGAGCTATACCCTCTTTTTCTCTATTTTCTTCTACTTATGTGGTTTCTCTAAAAATGAGAGGCTTAGGTGCTAGAAAGCAATATTTATCTGCATTTGGTAGATGCTAATTGGCCCACTTGGTAGATGCTACCTTAATATTACATTGTAATTACTTATAATCCTTGTAGTGCTCATACTGTTTACTTCGATCCATTTTTTATGATTATATTTTTTCAAAATGTTTTCAGAGTTTGTAATAGTTCTTCCTCCAAATATTTGGCTCTTTAAACTAATGTTTTAGTAAATTTTTTGTGGGGTACCAAAATTTAATTTCTTAGAAACTTGTGTTCTTTATGAAATCAGCTATCTTTCACAGAGCCTCCATTTCTACACTTATTCTTAAGTATTTCCAGCACATCCAGCAGCAGAAGTAATTTTCAAATCCACATTTCTACCAAGCTAGTGATCAATTTTTCACGATCTTCTCATAAGGACATTCTGTCTCATTGCCAGTTAAATGATTCTGAAAACCAGTAAATAAAATCACCCCAAAGTGTGAGATATCTGTAAGTAGGAAGCAAAGACCATTCAGCTGGCATAATGTTCTTCATTTTACTTTTTTCAATAAGAAATTCATCTGTCTCTCTGCTTTACCTGCTTCTCACTCCCAGCTGGTGAGTCTAGTAATGCTTGTGGATATCTTCCTAAGCTTTTGGAATCACCTTGGGATCAGCTTGTGTTGAGCCACAGCCATCTCAACTCACACTCCAGAGAGACAAAGGGAGTCCAGACTCTTTTTCAATTTGGTTGGCTAACCTTACATGCTATATAAAATAGTTCTGGGAACTTGTGTGAACCTTATATTAGTCTGTAGTTGGATTAGCAATATTTTTTTTGGCTGCTGCCAATGTTATACAATTTATTAAACAGGTGTTACATAATTTGTTTTATGAAACTTGTTTATGTTATAAAAATTCTTATTAGATCATATTTGAATCTCCTGATACTGTCCAAACATATTTATTACAATTTGTCTACAACTCTGAGGTGGACATTTTTAAGAAAAAAACATTTTTTAGAAGTAAAAGAATATTTCTGGCAGTAAAGCTAGTTTTAAACATAGCAAAAACATTAACATTCACTCATAAAAATTTAAAATAAGGCATTCTTTATAAGCTTCACTTCTCACTATAAATATAGATAAATAAATACATAGGAAGACAAGTAGATAGACACATATAAATCTAGGTACATGCTATTTATGTAATGCTCTAAATATTTAGAATATTAGGAAATATAAATTGTGAAGTAAATGGATGAAGACATTCTTAATTTTATCAACAATCAGATAAATGCAAATGAAGATAAGATACACATTTATTTTAATAAATCATGAGAGTGAGAAATATAATTTATTGTTTGCATGATTATAAATTGTTGCAACTTCTTCATAAAAGAAAATTGTCATTTTTTAGTGTTGAAAATTATGTTATAAAGTCTTGCATTTGTGAATGAGAAAAATATCTAAATGTTAATAACAATACTTAATGCTTTTGAAATATGACATACAAAGAGAAATCTGCACAACTCATGATTTTATAGCACAATAGATTATCAAAATATGATCATATCTTTATAACTACAACAGTCAAGGAATAGAAAAGTAATAGCAACCCAGAAGACTCCTCCTGCCCTCTCCCAATCACTACACTTTCTCTCAACAAAGGCAAGCATTATCTTGATAACTAATTATTTTATTTTATTTCTTTTTAACTTTAAATAAATGGCATCACAGCACAAGTGTTTTTCTGTTTGCCTTATTTCTTTCCTCATTACATTTGTGAGAGTCCTCTCGTTTTTGTGTACAACTTTAATGCATTCATTTTTATTACTACATAGAAGATCACTGCATGAATATATCAACTTTATTTATATATTTTTCTGTTGATATACATTTGAGTAGTAACTATTATCAATAATTTTCCACATGTACTTTTTGTGCAAGTCTTATGTTACACATTTGTACACATTTCTCTTATATATGTAACCTGGAGAAGAATTTCTTCTAAACCATATGTATACTAATCTTTTATTGATACTTCCAAAGTGGATATCTCCACTTACACTCCCTTAATAGAATATGTAATTAAAACTTGCTCTACATTCTTGAAAACATCTGATAATTAAAAAAAATTATTTAGCCATTCTGGTAGGCACTAATAGTATCTCATTGTGGGTTAGATTTAAATTTGAGTTATTGCTTATAATTTGCTCACAGTTTCATGTTTATTTGCCATTTGGATAATTATTGTGACATTTCCAAGTATTTTGATCTTTTTAAAAAATTTTCTGTGTGTCTTTCTATAATTAAGTGATAGAATTATTTATATATTCTATAGAGAAGACCTATGACAAGTAACTCTCCTGAATAGATTTTTGAACAGAAAATCTCAATTGTAACGAAATTTTAATTTATTAAGCTTTCTTTTTTGGAAAAATACTTTAGTATCCAATTTAAGAAATGCTTGTCTACTGCAAGATTTCCCCTGCTATCTTCTAGAATTTTTACTTTTTTCTTTTACAGTTAGTACAATAGTTCTTTGTTTAAAGTAGTTAGTAAAATTAAATTTCTTAATCCATATTGACATTGATATAAACTTAGAATTAAATAAATATTGACTACATAAATAATAGTAACAAAGTGAATGGTATACAGAAGCTCTCTGCATTATTTTAGCATTAATATCCACATAATAGTATATGAATCTATAATTATCTCAACATAGAATGTTTAGTTTATAAAAATAATGAAACTAATATCAGACAAAAATTTTTCATTAAAAAGAAGATATTGATAGAAATTTCATAACATCACTTTCTATAATAGGAAAACCTTAAAACCCATCCACTTTCAGGATGTGGTTAAATAAAAAGTAGTATATTTAAAGAGTGGAATAATATACAGCAGTAAAAATAGAAGATCATAGTAATATGTAGCAGCATGGTTGGATTTCAAGAACAAAACATTGGGCAAATAAAAAACTCTCAGAAAACTATGTTGTTTCATATTCTATATATCTAACTTCAAATACATAACTGGAGTATTATATAAGCATGAATAGATATGTGATAAGACTGTTGAGAAACTAAAAAAGGGAATCATGAACATTGAAAACAAGATAGTGCTTTCCATGGGTTGGGAATGCACTTGGCAACTTAGGGAGGAGTACATAGATTACTGGCAATATTATATTTCTTGTATTGGATAGTGGATTATTAGATGTCCATTATTTTAAAAATAAGTGTATAAATGTGTATGAATGAATTATAAATATTAAGCAAACAAAAGCTCATATATACACATGTTTTTATGTACTAAATAAAAAAAGATTAAGATCAATCAATATTTCTGTTTCAAATCCTAAATTTCCATTAAATTTACTATGGATACTATCATATAAGTGATTATTTAAACAATTACATTTAGTAATACAACAACAAGCCTTGTTTGATTCTCCATTAATTCAAGTTTTAAACACTGACATTTCCTCCATTGGCCTTTATACTGATTATTCTCAGGACTAACTCTTTAACCAGGAAAAAATTATTGAACTACTAGAACAAGATTACTTTTTCTATAAGTTACTGAAATAGTCTCTGAGTTTGCAATTTTTTCTAATACGTTTAGATCTTTATTCCAAGTAATTCAATGAAAATTCATATATCTACATATAAATTCCATTTTTAGGTTACGAATTCATTAATGTGTTATTATTTAGATAGGCACATAGCTAAAATGTATATGAATTGAATTTATAAAAATATGTATTTCTGTGCTATTTGTCTTAGAGTACTAGGTTATAAAAATGAATACACATGCTGTTTCATTATTTCTGCATTTTTCTTGTTTAAGACATTAAATTATTTTCAGTGAATATTCAGTTTATTTCAATAATTTCCAAACAAGGATAATGAGAATTTTTAAATTGTTTAAATTGTTATTAGTTTAATCTAGAAAGAAAACATTCAAAATAGCTTTAGTAAATGTCCTAAGCCTTGGGGTTAATGCTGACTTGAAATTCTATAATGTTTTATCAGAGTGTGATATTAAACCTTTATCAAAGATGAGGGTTTGCTAATAAAATGCAGTGTTTCACAAAATCCTTATTCTTTGATGAAGAAAATATTCTTCACTAGCACATATTTCTTCTATAGTATGAATTATATATGTAAAGGAAACATACAATAATGTCAAATTATAAATCTCTATGGTTTTTCTCTAAAATAAAAATATTAATACTTTTCTTTATAGTCAAGGATAATTTATAACAAAGATTTTTATATCTTAAATTCCACAACTTATTTTTACAAATATACTATGGGCTTAGCAGCTCTTAAATCTTCTACTACAAAACCTGAGAACTGCTGTGTAAAATGCATTAAGCCTGTATTTCTAATATCTAGGCTTTCATAGATATTACAGAAAGAAAAATCTACCGAAATAAGATGAAATATAGAGACTGTACACAAAGAAATAATAAATCTTACGGTATTAAAATGAAAATTTCTGTATGAAAAAAGACAGTACAAAACAGGTAATATGATAAGTCAACATTTTGTGAAACACATTTGCTATGGAAAACTGAACAAAAATAATATACAAAAGAGAAAGACCTGTTATAAATCCATAGAAAATCAGTCAAAAGCAATAAAAATCTTAATATGACAAAGGGCAAAATATGTAAACAAATAATTTTTTACATGTTTATGAGAGATATAAATTCTAATGTAAACAAGGAAAAATTGGATAGAAAAATACTAAAATGTTACTTTAGCACACTATAAACAGTAAAAATTAGGAATAAAAACTAAAACTTCAGCGAGGTACATTTTCACCTTCATCAGAATGATATGATTAATGAAGGAAGAATAGGAAAGAAATAAAAAGATGGTAAGCAGGAAGAAAGGGATGGGTAGAGGAACGAAGTAAACAAAGAAAGTGATACTACCAGGAGTTGGCGAAGTTATAAACAGTTGGAATGTCATATTGGAGACTGAGCCGTTAATTAATACATGCAATGTGGAGAGCAATTTGGCAACATTTAGGAAGAGTGAGAGTGCACACACCTTTCATTCTGAGAATTTCATTTCTGAATATATATCTCAGAAAATTTCACATAGGTGCACAAAGAAATGCTGGATAAAAATGTTGACTGCAAGTATTCATTTTAATAGCAATTGAGTTTAATAGAAAATATAGAAAAATATATATTTATCAAGAATAAAATTAACAAATGCTTGGAGATATTCTTAAAATGGCATAATGAGTGGAATTAAAATGAATAATACCAGTGTTGCACAAGTGAACTTAAATAAATCTTACAAATAACTGAGTTAAAAGTCATAAATTGCAGATGGCTATATAATTAGAGTAATAAAATACAATTTATATATAGTTTTAAAGATGTAAAATTATATATGTGTGTGTTTTGCATATATACATAAATACTCATACACATACATCCACATATACATATATATTTTAACTATAATTGTTTGGAACTCAACATTGTTGCATTTTAAATGCTGAACAACATTATTTTTATGAATTTATATTATAAAAATAATTATACCTTATATAAATCAAAATAAAAAATATGATTCTAATAATTTCCTCCAGTGCTTCATGTGAAATTTAGCAGAAAATAAGATTGTAGTTTGATCTATTACATTTTGGTTCAATAATTTTGGAAACAAGGAAATGTTATGAGATGGTATAATGATTATTTCCTTTGCAGAAAGAATAAAATTAATCTAATACTAAATTCAAAGAAGATTTTTAAAAATAGTAAATGTTCACATGTTTTCGCAACAGCGTTTAATTTGAAAGGTAGCTAATTCTATATTAGTGGGTTAGCACAAAAATCATTAAGGAACATTTTGGGAGTTTAGGATTTCTATAAATGAGTTAAATTTTGTTAAGCAGCTTAATATTTGCCACCTGCTAAATTATTTATATTATCATATTAATCATTGCCTATGTTAATAGTCTGTCTAAAAGACTTGTTAGAGGAGATAGTTTCTGGGTAAGGACATAGTTTTAACTAATCTCAGCATTTAGAAATGCTCTAAAGTCTTTCTTAGTATTACACATAGGTAATAGCACATACAATAACTTAAGGTTTCAAATCTAACTAAATATGTTAGCAATATAGAGACCATTTTTAGATGTCTACTATGAATGATATGCATTTTATCTAAATAATCATAAAATTTTATCATTAGAGGAAAAAATCATGAATTTAAGGGCTTAATTTTTTACATCTTATTTTAATGTCTGAGAGACTGAAAGCAATGCTTAGGAATAACATCATCCCAATAATCAAAGAAGACTGAAAAAATTTGTCTGTGTATCAGTATGTTATATACAGTTGGGAAACAGTGTAATAAATGTTGGATATTTTCCTGGTTTAGCATATAGACAATCTGCTAATTCGCATTTCTGAAATGCTGAACATTTTATGAACATTTGTAAAACATTTTAAAAACATTAAAATAGGTACTGCTATAATGACACTAATAATTATAAGAGAAAATGATAGCATGGAAGCATTTTTAAAACTTGTTTTATGGTTCATCAGCTGACCTTAAATCACAAAATTACAGATAGAGACTTGAAAGTATTCCTAAGCAGAACAAGCCATTAATTATAAGAACTCTTCTGATAATTGTCTGAACCCCTCCCAAGACATAACTTTTCACAAAGGTTATTTGCAGTTTATACCACTCCCTACTCCTCCATGTCCTTATTCCTGTAGATGCACAAGAACTAAATAAACTTTAAGAAATTACATTTAGGAAGGATTCTAAGGATCTTTCTTGTAGTTGGGGCTCTTAAAATGGAAATTCTGATCAGAACTTTTCTTTTCCCAGAGACATCACCCAATTTGGTGCTAATGTTTATACCTCATGTTTGTATTGCCAAAAGTAATGGAACCATGACTAGGTTCACTTGCATGGCACATATTGTCACTATCATAATCTCGGCTTTCTACCTGCAACACTATATGAATAATCGACCAACATTTCTTCTTTCTTGCCACACCCAGTTCTGTGAAATGGCAGATCTCACCTGTATGCCCATAGCATACTAAAATCTTCCACCGAGAACTCTATAGAATAATTTCTATCATCCCTCTAGGAATATGATTCACTCTAATTTCTAGTCAATTAGTGTGGAGTGTATGTTAATGGGTGGACATTGGAATCATCCTCCTTCACTTGAAATCAACTCAATTCCTGCCAATAACATGTTCCCAAGAGATGTTCTATTTATTTTCAAGTGCTGATATTTAAAATAAAATTACATACATATTTAATTTTTGAGATAAAATATATTTTTAGCTAATATTAATTATAGAGTACTTTCTGAAACAGCAATGTTCTAGATTTTGTTTGTTTGTTTTTTGTTTTTACCTGGGTTAGATAAAAACATCACGTTGTTCATTCTTCAGTGTATTTTCTCATGATAAACCTTGAATAGCACACAAGCACACCTAGAAATAGCACACCTAGAAAATTGCCATAAAATATGCTGTAATTTATGTTCAAGATAAGACAATATGCACTCTGATCTGTCAAGAACATTTCTAAATAAGATATTCTTTATTTACATTAAATTTTAAAAAATTAATTTTCTCCAAAGTGGCATTATAATATATATGAAAAATCCATAAACTAAACATGTGAATATATACATTGTCAACTCAACATTTCCATAAGGATATCTAATTGACAAGACAAAATTAATGTTTTTAAATGCTAATTCTTGTTTCTTGCTCATCACATTAACGCCATTGCTTCTTCCCCATCTAATTAAAAAAAATCATTCTTTCGGTTACTCAAGACAAAAACTCTGGTAGCAACATTTTGACTCCTGTCATACACCAATTCTAATCCACTAACAAATTTGTCAACTCTTTTGAATGTATCAAGACGGTAAATTCTTTTTACCTCCTACACCTATATTCTGACCTCATAATCTCTTCCATAGACGATTCAAATAATCTCATAAGTGGTCTCTCTGAATTTATACTTGCTTCCCTATAGCTTTCTCTTCATACAAAAACCAGAGACATGCTTTGAACTTACAATTCAGAGCACAAACACCTCAACTTTCCTCCTCATCTCATGTTATAGAACCCAAAGAAATCACGGTGCCCTATATTTGCCACATATGATACAGTCCCTAGGTTTCTTCAGAATATCATCTCTTTCCACTCTCCATCTTGTTTACTCTGTTTAGTTTTACTGGCCTCTGTATTATTCCTTGTACGTGCCTAGAACATTCCTGCCTCAGGGGTTAAATAATTTTTATTTGCTCTTTTCCTCAGATATTCACAAGACACTCTTCTCACTCCCCTTGGATAAATCTCTATTCAAAGATTCCAGTATCTGAGGTGCTTTCATGATCACCCTATATAAAATAGCACCGTTCTTTTCACATTCTTCATAATCGATCATTAGTTTTATTTTTTGTAAAACTTAACACCAGCAGAAACTTTTACTTGATACAATTATTTGTTTAAAGTCTGTCTCCCCCATGAACCCTAGAATATTGATTGGAGGAGAGAGGAACTTTTTACTTTCTTCCCTGCTCTATTCCCATCACCGAGCACAATTCCTGGCATAACAAGTAGCAAATTAATATTACTAAATCTGTTTGTTGAATAGTGGAAATAGTATAATGCTGAACATGAGTTTTTCTCATGTAATACTTGTACATATTTTATTCCACATAGATTTAAAGATTTCATTTTGGGAGAGTACTAATGTAAATGGCATTTCATTTTTAATTTCTAATCCTACTTATTTATTGCTGGTATATAGCAAAGTGGTTGACATTTTATGAACTTTGTATCCTGCAAAATTGCTATAATCACTTCTTAGCTCTAGGAGGTTTTCTGTGTCAAAACTTTCATATTTTCTTTATAAATGATCATGTCATCAATGTACAAAGGTAGTTTCGTTTCTTCTTTTCTAATCTGTTAAAGCTTTGAAAGGTCAAAATTCTTGACCTCATGATGCTTACATTCAAATGGGTAAAAGTATATTAAGTAAATAGGAAATAAGTATATAATTTCAAGTGTTGTTTTATTTTGAAAAATACACCAAGGTAAGTACAAATAAATTTGAGAAGGAAGGTGCCAGTTTTATCTAGAGTCAGTCAAGAAAACATCCCAAAAGAGGTTGTCATATAAAAATGTTAGAGACTTAAATAAAGAAAAGGAGGCCATTCCATAGAATTTTCTTGAGAAGAAAGTTACTGAGAAAAAAATAATTTTGGAAATTTAAGGTATAGAAAAACTGAAGTGTATTTACACAAGGGTGATGTGGGAGAGAAGGGAGAATGTTAGAAATGAAGTCAGAGCAGGAGGGAAGATCTTTTAGAACCTCAATTGTCATAGTGAAATATTTGACCTTTTCTCCTAACTGTGCTGGGAAGTCCTTGGAAGGTTTTGTATATAGAAGGCTACACTCATTTTAAGCAAATGGAAAGAAGAGACTTAAGACTTGAATAGCTTTCATTTAGAATACTTGACACACGTATATAATCAGTTTATTTCAGAGTGAGTATTTCAGAATATGTTTAATTTCAGTTATCCTCCTAATCCTCTTAAATTATTTTTCCCTGAAATAATTACAAAACAGTTTTTTACTTAGGTTACAAAGCAGCATTAAAAGGTGCTGCATATAATTTTAAACACTCAATCAACTTTTTAAGCTTCATAAAATGAACCAAAATTTTGTTACATTTGAGTAACATATTTTGTTATCATTAAATTTTAATAATCTCCATAAATTGACTCACAGCTCATATTCATTCAACAGATACTTATTTCCCTTCAGAGTAAGCACTAGGGATATATGGATACTGAGTTCCTTGTGGATCTTAGAGTCTGTCAGCCAAAAAAAATTTCTACAACTCTATTTAAATTTTTTTTTTTATATAATTTCTACAGTTTGTTTAAACTGCTGAGTTGAGAAACGGCAATTATAAATTAACTATTAGGGTTTTTTTTGGATCGTGTGTTAATTTTATTAACATTTTTATATGATGATTGCTTATTATTAATTACAATAAATGAGTGACTTCCACCAGCTATGCAACTACACATGGAGCATTTCAGTCTGAGAGGAAATCCAGATATTAGCTGACTGACTCTTACAACTTGGTAGAAAATATCCATATAAAATGGATAGTAAAAGCTGAGACACACTCTCATGATAAACCCCTTCCCAGCACTGTGTCATACAGTTATGAGAGAACCCCTAACTCTCAATTTCTTCCTGACAAACCAAGGTTGCACATCAGTGCTCCAACTTTAAAGGCTGAAACCAGAGAGATGGGAAGCCAAAGTGCCTAGCTCTGAAAGCCAGTAGGTCTTTGCATTTATGAGACCCACAGGACTATAATAGACAAAGAAGTATTTCTTAATAGGTGCAGGAGCACTCTCCACAGCTATGCCTCCAGAGCTCCGTTCAGAAGGATATCAATTCACACATGTTAAAATGTCTATTATTAAAAAGATAAGAGAACAGAAATGCTGGTAAGGATGTGGAGAAGAAGGAACCTTTTCATAATGTTGGTGGGAGTATAAACTGGTACAGCCACTAAGGAAAACAGAATACTGCCTTTATAAAAACATGGATTGACCTTGAAGTTAGGCTAAATGAATTCAGTCAGACAAAGACAAATACAGTATAATCTCACTTATATGTGGAATCAAAATAAGTAGAACTCATAGAAACAGAGATTAGAATGGTGTTTACCAATGGCTGGTGGTGGGTCAAGGGGTATAAATTTTCAGTTATAAGATGAATAAAGTCTGAGGATTTATTGTTTAACTAATGATTATAGCTGATAATACTGTATTATATTATTAAAATTTACTAAGGGCGTAGAACATGAGTGTTCTCTCCAAAATAAATAAATAAATATATGAGAGGAAAAGTATGGATATTATAAAATTAGTTTAAAATGTAATGTCTGTTAATATAGATATAAATTTTATTAGTTATAGTCTGTAATCTGTGAAAGACAAAGTGATATAAGACAGAGTTTTCAGGCCGTTGTAGACTCTAATCCTGATATTAATGTAATCTTTTAAAAATCATATTGAAAATTCTCAGTTTTTTAACTCAAAATTTATTTCTGCTTAGCATTTTATTGAGCATGAAATGATGTAATCTGCTAAAGGACAATAAATGATAATGATTATTCTTTGATTAAGCACATACTATATCTTTAACATTATGCAAACAACTTTTCATACTATATCCTTACTCTTTGCAGTAACAATAGAAGTATCTATAGTTCTATTTTATAACTGGAAACCTGAGGTCCTTAAAGGAGAGTGATTTTGAAGTGTCTTATAGTTACCAGACAGGTTTTGAAATTAGGAGATTCTAAAGCAGCCTTGCTTTAGACACAAACCCCAAAGTCTTTGAAGTATTCAAACTAAAAGAACATTAGTTTCTTAAGGGTAGAGGTTTTTGTCTTTTTAGTTTAATGCAACATTCCCCATGTGTAGAATAATTCCTGACATAATGGTCACAAAATAAATAACAGTATATATTTACTCAATATGGCTTCCCTTCAAAAGATACAGAAGTTCAAAGAACAGATAACTGTACATAGAAATTATAAAATGTTACTTTGAACTGTTTTCCTTTCATAGTATTTGATGAATATATGTAATTACTTGTGTGATTTTGAAATTTATTTCTGTTAGTTTCTATCTTGTTATATATGTGTGTTTATAACAGAACCACACATCAGCACCTCAATTGTGTTTAATGTGTTAGGCCAGAAATTCTAAAGTCAGAATCATTTAATAAGTTTCTGGCAACAGATATATTAATAACTGACCTATACTAAAACAAATCAAGTAAAATATGACTATATAATACAGGTAATGAAATTTTTTTATTGTATCAAGAGAGATAATAAGACTCAGATTAATGTAAAGGAGAAATGCTTCAGAAAAAGAACTGTATATATTTTAACTATGAAAATCAGTTTTCACCAGTAGATGGAGTGAGGACAGATATTGACTGCATCTGGGCACATAAAAACTTTTTTAGGGATGATTGAAAATGTTTTATACCATAATCGTGTTGGTTGTTAACCTGATAATATACATTTGTTAGAACTCATTGAACGAGTCATTTTAAAAGCAAGAATTACACCATCTATAAATTAAACCTTACAAACTTGTAAAAAATCACCCCAGGTTTTCTGCAACATCTTCGTTTTATTCTTCAATTCTTGGTCCTAAATAGTTTTGAGATTTGTCATTTCTTGTATCCCATAAGACCACATTCCATATGCTTTCCTTTCTTTAGGAAACTAATACTGTCTAAACTCTTTCTTTAATTTTTTTTCTGAAAGACTATCTGAAGACTGATAGTCACTTCCCTACTCAACAAGAAGACTATTACTGTGAGGATTTCAATACAAAAAGGCAGGTCATAGTGGCCCAAAGTCAATCACAACTGTGTCAGATTAAAAACTAAATAAAGATGGTTATCAAATTGAGCAAAACAATGAATTGCATCCAAATGAATTGCTATGATGCTAATTTTATTTGGTAATTAGTAAATGCTTTCTGAATAACAGCCCAAAGAATTCCAAAAAAATATATTAAATTAAGAAAGAAGCTGTTTAATTGTATAGACTGCAAAGATGACTATCATTATTATAGTAATAAACTTTGGTATGTGTCTTCATAGAGAATCAGGCCTTTTATTAGAGTATGCTATTTTTAATTAGTTTGTAATGCTCTTATAAATTACTCCTTAGATTCTAACAATAGCAAAAGAGAGTGGAACAATGTACCGGAGTAGAACAGAACACAGCAGAGTACAAAATGCAGTTATATTGGAGTGATAAAAAATTAAATTTTTACTTATCCTGTGATTTTGAGAAAATGTAATTAAGTTTTATAAAGCTCAGTTTTCTCATGCATAACATGAGAATAAAAACATTTCTTTTATGAGGTTGTTGTGAAGATCATTTGAGATAATATATGAAAACTGCCAACCACTTTATCTGACAATTAAGAGAATCTTAATAAGTGGCACTTAATATAATCATTAATTTTTATTTGTAGATGTGAGATAAAATTTTCTTCAATCATTTGTATTTTCTTTAATAGTGAATTTATATGTGTTGTAATAAATATGTAAATCGATTTAGACAAAAGGTCAAAAAAAAGAAAGAAAAATAATTACAGTTGTTGGCTAGATATAGAAAGCATTCATGGTTAATGACAAATCTCAGGGACACATCGATTCTGACAAATTGCAAATAAGCACAGCTGTTGGAAAGCCAAGGTAAGTGAGCATGTGCCGGAGGGTTTGGTAGGAGGATTGATTCCTGGCTGCAAGGTGTTAATATAGCTCTGAAATTCCTTTGTCAAGAAAAATCCTGTATAATCCTAACATGGGACAAGTTTTTACTAATGCTGCACTTTGACTGATGTTCAAACTTGTAGCTATATTTCTACATAATAGCAGGCCATTTCTATTACAAAGGTAAGGATTATAAGCCACTTTTCATTCTTTGTCTTATTCCCTGACCAAAGGAAAGGATCAGTGTTCAGATACAAATGATTTTTATATTTGTTGATCATTATATACTGCTCAATATCCATATTAATTCTGAGGCAAATGTTTTAAAATTAGAGATATAAAAATTCTATTTGGGAATAGTTTTGACATGTAACGAATATATGTTTATAAAGGTATCACACATATATAGAACTGTGGAATATGGCTGACAGAAGTCTAGTGTCTACTCAACAGAGAAAACCAGATGTTAATGCTGAGAATCCAGCTACACTAATCAAGTAAGTTATGTTGGCCGGGGGGCTGGGGGGGGGGCGGCGGTGATGGAGGAGGAGGGTAATATAACAATAAATAGAAGGTTGTTAGAAAAATAATTTGATTTAGAAATTAAAACAAATAAACAAAATTAATTAGGTCATTATCTGTTCCAACACAAGAAATATAGTGAATGATAGGGAATCCACACACACTACCTGAAAAATGTCAGAGAAAGCTTGCATTTCAAAAAAAGAATGTAGGAACAAAAAAATCTTAACTAGTAATGGAGACTGAGAAAGTAAACTACCTTCCTGTCTTCAATGAGTAAAAAAGTAATAATCAAAAAGAGGGTCAGATTTAAACATTAACTTATACAAAAAAAAAAAAAAAGAAAAAAAATTTCAAGTATCGTATCTGGGGTATAATTTGGAAAGTAGGTCTGAGACTCAAAGAGTTAAATAGTATATATTGGAAATTTATAACAAGACCAGGATAAAATGAGCAACAAGGGTGATTTTTTAAAAATCCAAAAACACAGGCTTAAATATTTTACAGTTTCTCTCCAGAAATTCTTTGATTATAGAACACTCGTTCTCAAAATCCACTGTGCCTAGAAAGCATCTGTGATACTTGATAAAGTTGCAGATTTCTGGGCATCCTCTGCAGAAATTCTAATTCAGTAGGTCTAGAGGAGACTCAGAAATTTATTTTAAATTAACATTAAAAAGTTTTCAAGAAGGTTATCCCTGAAGCTTCAGAACATTTGAGAATCATTCATTAGAAACTAGGGCATGCCTATGCTTTAATTTAGGTAGTCTCAGAATTGGACAGAATAATAGTTTCAAAAGAGAAAAAAACAGTGATAGGAACCACGTGCAATTGGAAGGGAAAGGAATGCTGCCTACAAATCACCCTTAGTTCCTGGTATTGCTAAAAGGCACAAACACACAGATGACAATATTTAGTCTCACAAAGTTGAACTTTACATTTTGGTCACTAAATATTTTTAAGAAATTGTCATATTTTATTGCACTTTCATCTGAAAATACTCATAAAATAATTTTGCTTTACTTTTTAGAAAAAAACTTGTAGCTCATATATTATAGTCAAGTCTTCTGATTCATTTATATATTTATAATCACTTTCCAAACAGAATTTGTTTTGTATGTTCATTTCCAACTTTGCAAACTTAAACTAAATTTCCTATTTCCTGTTAAGTGGAATGACAGACAAAATGGAAGATTCTATCTATCTATCTATCTATCTATCTATCTATCTATCTATCATCTATCTATCTATCTATCTATCTATCTATCTATCTATCTATCTATCTATCTATTGTCTCTCTATCATCTATCTATCTATCATCTCTATTGCCCTGAATCGATTTTGAGAAAGTTAAGATTTGGTAAATCGTTCATGTGATTGTTATATGTCAGAGACATTTTAAAGCAGCTAACCTCATAAGCTTTAATTCTTTAGTTGGTCTTACTGGGTGGTTTCTATTATTACTACCTTTTTCAAACAAAGGAGAGATAGAGAAGTTCTAAGATCACAAAGCTATTAAGTGTTAATCCTTTAATTTCTATTTACATTCAGTCTGTAAAGTATGTGCTCCCATACTACATAAACAATAGAAAAAGAATAAATTAAGCTTAAAAAGTTTAATGAACATTTTGTGTTTAAATAGGACAAAAATGATGAATGAACTAACACATGAAAGATGTTTATTAAGTATAAGTAGATATAGTATTTCATTTACAGGATGATTTTATATTTATCTACTTTAAAGGCCAGTGAAAAGATGCCAGAAAAATAATGAAAGGTATTACTTTGGAACTAAAAAATAGAGAAACAGAAATATAACTGCTGTATATTAGTAAAAATATAAAAAAGAGACAGTTCTGAAGTACTTATTTACCTTACATAAATTATATTTCTCTTCCCTGAGCATCATTACCTAAATTTATACATAGACCAAATTACATAGAAGAAAAACACCAAAAGACAGAACAATTTTGCTTTGAAAAAATTTATCATTTAAACTATTTGTTTTATATAAAATCTACTAGCAAAAGAAGCTGCCTGGGTTAATAATATTTGCCAAGTATTTTTCATGATATGAGAGGCAGGTGTTAGCAATTTTTCATTCAGTACAATATAAATTAGCATAATCAATGAAAAAATATAAAACTGCTATATAATGCCAATTGGGCAGCATCCCTTAGGCTTAGTAATCACAACTAGTTACATAAATCTTTATTAGGAATTATAATTAGGAAACAAAATTTAAATATTGTAGAGTCCCAGTATTTTCGTTCTAAGAATTCATGGGACTCTGAGGCTCAAACAAAACAATGAGGGAGATTTATGACTATCCACATTTGTACCAGTGGATAGAGTAGCCACAGGTGGTAAACCAGATGATTACACATAAACACTGTCTGACATTTTGAAAAGGGAAAATGCATCAATAATTAGAAGCACTGTAGGTGAGTAGCTCCATGCCAGACTAACAGTGGGGTTTGCTAGTACAAAGATAATTGCTGCTGGTGGTATAGAGCACCATGATTGAGAAATGCATGGCGGCAAATTGAAGGTTGGAAAAGATGCCAATTTTGACGTTTGCTTCACTTTATTTTCTAAACATAATGAATATTCAACTGGAAACAAAGTCATTTACTTGCGAATGACTTATAAGGGGGAGTTATTAAATTGCATAAATTTTATAATAAAAAGAAGTTTGGAAACAATTGAATTCCTTCTGTATTTCTACATTTTCTGACTAAGAAAAGTCCCAGTATGATAGAGTCTCATGTTGTAGAACAGAAATTTGGAAGCTACATTCAGATCATATACCGAGTTCTCGGAAATGGAGGTCAATTTTTTTGTTGTTGTTGATTTTCATGTAATGTTGTTGTCATTGATGTCCTTATCTGAATTGTGTTTTGTATTTATTCACCTAACAAATCACATCCCCAAAACACTTCTATTTAGAGAAAAAAGTGTCCTAGGGTACATAGTATGTGAGTGTCCTCTCTCTCTCAGTGGTAACACCAGTTGCCTAGAAATCACAAATAGTTGTGTTGTTTGATTCCTGTGTTATTTAGGTCAGAATGTATCATATCTTCATTTACCCGAGTCATTCTTAGGAGCGTCTCAGATTATCTATCACCATGTACCATAGGATTACTTATTTTCTTGCTTCTCTGTACAAACTCTAACTGGAATTTATTTCTGAACCATTCCTGCCTTTATGATTCTCACTGTTCCTGTTGGAACTAAGTTTCTTGTACCAGAACACCCACTCCTTATCCTAAACCACTTCTCTTAATGTTTTCTTCCCACCAATGCTCTGAGGAGAATTCAGTTCTTTCTAATAATGTTCTTCCTGAAGCATTCTCAGGGTGAGCCTCTTATTTTTCTGCTGTAAATCATGTGCCACACATGGGAGAGGGTGGCTGACTTTATCCTTCTCCATTTCTGTATAAAATTCATCTCTTATTTTTTTAATTTATATTTTTAGGTGAAGCAACCCTTGGTAGACCTCCCAGATTGCAAGAAACTAGGCAGCTTACAATCCCTTATTTTTTTTTTTTAATTGTTTACACCTACAGCACCTGGTCTTCCTAGCTGGTCTCCCATCCAAGTACCAACCAGGCCCGACTCTGCTTACCTTCTGAGATCAGATGGGATCAGGCTTGTTCAGGGGGGCATGGCCGTAGACACATTTATTTCTTATTATAATAACATATTGAGGAAGCAGTATAGAAATACTTACTGAAAAACGAAGTTATTTAAACATTATTTTAAAGGAATCTTTCTTAGGACTTTAAGAATCTATATTATGTAAAACATTACTTCTGAGTAGTAGATGGAAATAGGTTTGAAAGGTAAGAATGTTTTAGATTAAGTGGTAAAAAAACATTGAATACACTCTTCTGTGATTTCTTGGAAGACAGTTACTGTGCCTAATAACATTGTAGCCATAAAAAGAGGATTAAAGACAGAATATTAGGACTATGTGTGTTATTATGAGCTATGTATATCAAGTGATTACAAAAAAGGAACAAGCACAGAAAGCATCTGCTGATTTACAAATAGAAGAAACAGGAATTTGGGGAGAAGAAAAGTTCAGCAATTTGGGAACTTAGAGGATTGGAAGAAGCAAGTACATCTCTATCACCAAAGGAAAAAACGAAAGTGAAAAGCCATTTGAGAAATGGTGGATGATTATAAACTCAGTAAATTTCTCACTCTTTAAAGAAAGGTTGTAGATAAACAAAGCACAACAGCTAGAATGAATCATGCCATATTGCATAAAATTTGGAAACCCAGAATTTAGCTTAATATAGGCACAAATGTGTTTTGAGGTAAGTTAGTATACATGGATACATGATCTAGTTCTGTCCACTGAAGTACCTAAAAGTACCAACACCTTGGCAGCAAGAGCACACAGAGTCCCCAGATCCTGGTTTGTAGCGACATTCCCCAATAAAAAGAATCTACATTTCTAGAGAAATGGCTCATTCTAGTAATAAGGCAAAGAACATCAAAGATTAGTGTGCAGTATCTTGCAGTGCCAGGAAATAAGGAGATGGTAACAAAAAGAAACAAAAGAAAAATATAAATATAATACGAAGAGACACAGGAGCTAATAGAGCTCCAAAGCTGGAACGATTTGAGCAATAAAAAAATTATATAGCATCGAATTATAACCCAAAGTATAAGATAAATATCCATTAGTCCATAATAATATAAATGAATAATTGAATAAATATGGAACATCTAATAAAATTTTCTCCACAAAATAATTCCAAACATTTTCTAAAGTCACTATCCCTCCAGAAGGTAGAGCATAACTTCCCACCCTCTAGGTGTCAAAAGAACAAAGTAACTTTCTTCTAAAAGAGTAATCATTTAACAGTTGAGTAACCTGACAAACACAACCCCAGCCAGGTAATAAAGGTCAACACCAGCAATGATAAATCATATTGATAACGGAGCATATATTATTGATAATAATAAATTAAGGAGAATGACACTTAAAATCTGTGATATTCATTCTTCAAACCTATCATCACTATCTCACCATAAGAAAAATATTGGATTAACCTAAACCAACAGATATTCTTCAAAATATATGACCAGTACTCCTGAAAATGGTCAAAGTCATTAAAAGTAAGGCAAGTCTAAGAAACTTTCACACTCTAAAGAAGCCTAAGGAAACATGACAACTAATGTAACATGATATCCTGGATGGTATTCTGGAACAGCAAAAGGACATTCAGTAAAATGTAAGGAAGCCCAAATAGAGTTTGAACTTTAGGTAACAATAACACATCAATATCGATTCATCAGTTATGACAAATGTACCATAGTATCAATAGGAAAATCTGACCATGATATAAGGAACTCTCTGTAGGAGTCTTGCAACATACCTGTAAATATAGATCTTTTTAAATAAAAAGTTTATTACATGTTAAAAAACAACAAAAAAATAAAAATAACTATGGATTTGAATGGAGACACATAGAACTTCAAGAATTCCAAGTCTTCTGCCTTTCGAAAACAAGTAAATTAATGAGATTTTAAAATACAAGTTTTTATCAACCAAAACCAAAATGAATAAAATTAAAAATAAAAAGAAGTAATTTTGTGTATTTTTAATGCATCTCTTAAATGTCAGCTAGTTTGCATTGAGCAAGCGAAAACACAATAGCAGAAATGAGATCACACAATCAGTCGCAACTCAGTATATTTTAAAATATGTTGTAGTTATTAAGGTTAGAAAGTAACGAGACACTTTCCATTTTTGCAATTATTGTTCATTTGTATCAGCTATATAATATGGTTGTACCTTTGTTTCCTTATGAATTAATGATGAATAATATTAACAGAAATCAAACCTAGAACACAGAAGCTGCCAATATAGCCTGTAAAGTATGAGAAGCTTTCCTTCCTTCATTATATTTTACCTTTATTTTTTATCTGAAGTTTTGTAGGGAAAAAATTGCCAGGTAGATTCTTGAGATTCAGGCTGCCTTTATCCTCAGTGTTTCAATGCAACTACCTTTCAAATTACATACACAAATTTGTGAGTGATAGCTAGATAATGGTTGTGCTGTTTGTGAGAAAGAATATTAAGGGGCTTGCTATTGAGAATATGCAGAGAAGTGAAAACATGAGTCAATAACTTTGCATGATAGTTTTTAAAACAAGAGTCACTTTGAAAATTAACTATATTAGATATTATGTAAGATATTCAAACTTCTGTCTCCTGACTCTGAAAAAACATTTTGGGTGTCTTAGTAAAACTCAGAAGAGAGATGAAGATAAAGACTATGTACTTTCCGTTTACTCTAATTTTTATCCAATTATTCATACATATCCTACCAAAAAAGAAAGAAAGAAAGAAAGAAAGAAAGAAAGAAAGAAAGAAAGAAAGAAAGAAAGGAAGGAAGGACGGAAGGAAGGAAGGAAGGAAGGAAGGAAGGAAGGAAGGAAGGAAGCAAGCAAGCAAGCAAGCAAGCATTTCTTTAGGCCTGCTGTGTTCACAATAATGAGATTCCTGGAAAGAAGAATATCTGGTATATTTTTGCTGAGCTTACTAATTCAGTCCAGACTCCAATAACTGCTGATTATGCATGATCCCATATCTTATAAGAAGCATGTGAAACAGTCTTCATTGTGTTATACGTCTTTTGCTTGGACAAAAGAAAGCAAATGGGCCAATTGCCTTTGGGAATTATAGTCTTGCCTATATATATATATATATATATATATATATATATATATATATATATATACACCACGATTGAATTGGGTACTGAATTTGTAATAATAACATCGACAATAATAAACACTCATATAGTAAGAAAATGGGCCAATTGTCTTTGAGAATTATATTCTTGCTTATATACCAGGATTGAATTTGGTACTGAATTTGTAGTAATAACATCAACACTCGTAGTGCATATTATGTCTCAGGCTCACAATACAACAACTTGATAAAGTATCATTGTTATTATTTTTTCTATTTGCAAAAGAAGAAACGTACACAGAGGATTTAAACTAACTCATCTGCAGTTATCTATAAAGTGGCTAGGCAGGTATTTAAATCTAGTGAGCCTGATTCAAGTGTACATGCTCTTAACCCTCATGATATAATTGATTATCGCATTGAAGAAATCCTAAATATTTTGTTATGAATAGTTTGGTTATATTCTTAGCAACTGGAAGACTTCTATTGTCACTTTGACTTCAAACAAATTAAACCAAATAATGAACGATGGCCACTAGGGACAAACACATTAGTATTCTGAGAGCAATTTAATATAGATTTTTTTAATCACTTTTCAGACCAATATAGCACAAAAAAGATGGACTTTTTAAGTGCAGGTCAGGTACCAGGGATCTAACTGCCATGTCTGACAGAAATTCAATGATTTCAGGCCAACTCAGAATGGACCTATTTCAAAGCTTTGTCATGCTAGAGCGGGGCACACAAAGTTTAATTTTAGTGTAATTACCATCGTTTGTTTTTTATACTCTTCTCCGATCCTCTAGCTTATACACATGTACTTCTGTTCCTTCTTCAGAGACACAGTACTTACATGGTCTATATTTTTCCTAAACTATATGAATATTTATATAAAATGTACAATATAAAAACAAATACCTGCAAGTGGAATTTTGGCTACCAACTGTTGGGAGGAGGAGAGATGCTCGGATGTATTTCTGTTAAAACAAGTTTATTTCCTAGAGCTGCTCAAAATATTAAGTGACTGGCAAGGATGAAATATGTATACTTTATCTCTGGTTAAAAGCATATACTGGCCGTGATTAAATGAGAAAGAACCTTTATTATTCTCTTTTCCTCATTTCATTCAGAATGTATTAGCAGATGGCAAAATTGTGAGCTGTCTCCAACTCATAAATTGAATTGAATGTGACCAAGACAACTCAATTTACCCCTCAGATTGACTAAAGTTCAGACTTCTTTTTTATTGACTGTAGGCCCTTAGAGCATTTACTTTTGAAAATTTGCAATTGTAAATTCTTCTTCTGCCTCTTTGAGATGTAAATCTCTCAACCTCTTGCCAGTTTTACAGCTCAGGAATATCCTTATCTAGAACCTGGGAATCACCCCTTTGCAATATAATTATTGACAAAAATGGTGTCCAACCTTCCAGTCTCTGGGCAAATTAGAAATGCACAAGGCCTAATTATGTTGACCAGTCTCACCTACGTCATCCTCTTAGTATATTTCCACTAGCTCACTCCAACACTTAAGTTTCCTACTTAAATATTATAAAGATGTCTTCCTAATCTCTCTTTTAAGGATTTAGAATTTTAGCTTTTATCTTTAGGTCTATGATCAACTTATAATTAATATTCCCGTATGGTGTGAAGTAAGAGTTAGGTTTATTTTTTTCAATGAGTATATCTAAATTTCTTTATCACTTTTAATATGACTATATTTTTCTTCATTAAATTATATTGGAACATATATTTAAAAGCAACTTGGTGAATATGTGTGCCTGTTTCTGATGTCTCAATTCTGTTGCATTAATCTATATATCTCTTTATGCTGATAGTGTAATATTATAATTATTTTAGCCTCAGAATCAGTTTTAACATCAGTTAGTCTGAGTCCTCAGAATCAGTTTTAACATCAGTTAGTCTGAGTCTTCTAACTTTACTTATTATTTAAAAAGTTTTAGCTAGTTAAGTCTTCTAAATTTCCATATAAATTTTAGAATCAGCTCATTGATTGCTACCAAAAAAAAATTCTACTGAGCTTTTGAATGAGATTGTGTTAAATCTTTACATTAAACTAAGGATTAAAAAAAAAAAAAACGAAAAACATTTAACATGTTGATTTTCTGATGCATAAACATTGTATAGTTCTCCATTATTTGTATATTCTTAAATTTCTCTCAGCACTATTTTATAATTTTATTTTATAGGTCTTTCAATGATTTTGCTAAATATATACTTAAACAATTTATGTTGTTGTAAATTCTATTTTTGAACATTTATTTTTTTGAATTGTTTGTCATAGTGTACAAAAATTTATGTTTTGTGTATTAACCTTGCCTTTACATGACTTTACTAAATTTCATTACTTTTCTAGTAGTTTATTTTTAATCTTTATGGCATTTATTTTTTATCTTGTTTCATAGGTCAAAATAGTCAATATAATATTGAATACAAGCAGTAAGAGCAGATTTTTTTTTTCCTGAATAATAGGGGATAAAAAAAAACATTTAGGCTTTCACCATTATGTCTGCCATTAGCTGTAGCATTTTTGTAGGTACATTTTATAGGGTTAAATAAATGGCCTATTCCCAGATAACAGAGAGTTTTATCATGAACTGATGTGGAATCGTGCCAAATACTTCCTCTCTTTTCATTGAAATGATCAAATGATTCTTTCCTTCATTTCATAAATGTGAATTCTATTGTGTTTATAAAGTTATCACCAATTTCCATTCCTAAAAGAAACTCTACTTTTTCATGATGCATTATTCATCTTTATATACATTTTTGTTTGTTTTGTTAATATTTTGTTGAAATGTCTTTTCAAGATACTGTTCCGAATTCATGTTCATTCATATGCTGTTCTCATGCTCTGGTATCAATATAACACTGACCTTATGTTATTTCTTTGGACGTATTCTGTCCTCCTCTGAAAGAATTCAAGATTAGTGTCAGTGCTTTATTTTTTAAAGAATTTTTTTTTCATATTAAATATACATCAGGTGTATATAAAGAGCCAGTTTTATTATTCCTTAGTCAATACCAGGTGTTAAAATATTTTAAGTAATATCTTTCAAACTGATAGGTGAAAGATTGGACCACAAATTGTTTCATTAGAATTTAGTCATTTGTAAGGTGAACTAGGTTTTAAATACGTTTATTGGCTATCACCTTTGTGTTGTGATGTACTTCGCAATATTTTGCCTACATTTATTGAACTAATTGTGATTTTTTATAATTATAATATAAATAATTTACAGTCATATAGCTACATAAATTTTATGTATCATTTGTCTGACAGATATTCTCTATAAATCTGTATATTTCAGTTTATTTTATTTTTAGGTAATAGAAATTTCAAATTTGTTTGTAATCAAAAGTCGATTTTTTTAAAATTGTTTTTATAGAATTCGAATCAACTAAAAATAAATTGCTTTTATAGAATTCAAGTCAACTAAAAAGGTATTTCTCAAATTAGTATTATAATATTTAAATGTTAGTCCACTTATTTGTATATTATAGATATGCACTATACATTAGTATTCATGTTTATACTTATATTGTGTCTATCTATCTAGACACAATATAAATATGTCTTCACATTTATTTTGATTAATTTTAGAATTAGTGAGACTATGACACCACTGAATATACTGTATAAGTTTATAATTTTCAAATTAATTCTACATATTATAACTGTTTGCAAGGTTCTTATTCTTTTACTTCTCAGTGAGCCTCTTTTATTTCTCCCTGAGCCTTAATGCCTCTGCCCCTAAGAAAACCAAATATCCTACTACGGTTTCATCAGGGACTGGATTATTAGTGTTTCTGTCTTTCGTTATTTCTAAGATACATTCAGAAGAATAAAAGCTTAACAATTATTAACCAAGTTACTTGATAATTTTTAGAAATGAAATTTAGTGATAAAATAAAAGAATAAAAATTTCTTCCATTTAGTGCAAGTCTCAATAGCATATGTGACTAGTATGACAAAACTGCTTATGCTATGCTGAAGCATGTTTACACTGTAAACTTAAACATACTTAGTAAGACTCATTTTATGGTATTTAATGAAGAAATCATCATAAAATTAACCTGTAGAAAATTCATCTTATATAGTTTTGACCATTCTTTCACTTACCTCCACGCCACATATACATACACATGCACACCTCTGTTGAGGAGAAACGTGTGTCAGAATTTAAAAAAAAAATAAAGATTATTTTCAAAACTCTGAAATTGTGGTACTCATTGAAGTCTACTTTTGGGGAAAAAAATGTGGGAAAAAATATTGTTTTTTTTTTTTTTTTTTTTACCAAAGTAATTTAGCATGCTGAACTTTTTAGAAATTGGTTAAAATATATATGGTTATATACATGTTGTTTTTTTCGTTGTATAACATGACTTGCAAAGAAACTAATTTTGGAAAGTTACTTCGAGACAAGAACTTAAGGGTAGAGAATCTTTTACTTGGACATGGAATTATAAATGATAAATGTTTATAAAATTCAAATAAATCATGTAATGTTTGTCAAAACAATACATGAGCTTCGCAGTGGTAATCTGCTTCATCTTTGCCAAGGACAAGACTTTCCCCAGCAGACTAATTACTAGTATGGACTAGTTATTTCCTCTTCTAAGGTAATTAATATTTTTGTGGTTCAGTCATAGCAATCCACTGCAGCATACAAAGGAGATGGACATTCCTTTTCTGATATCTTTAGGAAACCCTTCAAAACCTTATAGAAAATAATTTTTATTTTATTATTGTTTTTTTAAATTAATTTGTTCATATCTTTGAATATTCTTGCTCATCCTCTTTAGAGATAATTACCATCGCTAAATTGTGTGTGTGTGTGTATATGTGCATGTGTGTGTATGTGTTACTCATTTTTTTCCAGAAGGCTTTAAATATGAGCTGTGCTGGTTTGAGTGGCTAATGAGATATCAGGCAAGATCTTGGATGTTAAGCAGCCTGAAGACAAGAACCATGAACTTGCATTCTCATAGCTGTCTCATATGAGCAATTGCTGTTAAGCTCTTGGAAGGAGGCTCATAGTCTGTTAGAGGTTGTGTTGTCAAAGGCTGGCACCGAGACAGAGATCATTCCATCAGAAGTGATTGATACTTAGAAGACTCAAGGGCCAGAGGTCAGGCTGCTAGAAGTGACCTGGTGCACATACCAGTTGGTTGGCTGTTCAGATTACTTTCAAGACACGTGGGTAACAATTGTGAGTCAAAGCAGCTCCTGGGTCACTATGACAAAAATATTTCAAACCCAGTAAAGATAATAATGTCATTTTGTTGCAAAAAGATCATCAGAAATGTGCCCAACATTACCTTTAAAATAGATTAGAGAGAGGTATATAAACAATTCAAATAGGAATTGTATCAAATTTAAAGTTAATTAAATCTCTGCATTGAGAATAATCAAGAAATTCTATTCCCCCTGGATGGAGGGGAAAAAAAAGGGTTATTTGATAACTCTTTTCTTACACAATGAGTTGTATATTGAACAATGTTTAATGTATATAGTTGTTTCCTATCTTATTATTTTAATTATTTAGATGTCTTTGCCAATGATAGCCCTTAGAGACTTGACTCTCTAATGGAATATAGGTCTTAATAAGTAAAACTAAATCAATAAAAAAGATCCAGTGCTTCTGAAATAAACCTGCTAGCAGTGTTCCTGATATTCCTTCCTGATTAATCGACATACCGTAAAACTGAATTTGTTCATAAATATACCCAGTGTCATTCACAAACAAAAAGAAAAATAGAGTAGTGAAATCAATGTAACCAGATTACTAAAATTAGTAACATATATTTAACAAAACTAAGTAAGAATCAAAGACTTCTGAGTATAACATCATGACATCAACATCTAATTGATTTACTCATGTAGAGTTCAACTGATATGTTATAATTATTCTAAATAGATGACAGGACCATCAAATTTTATGGCTGTACAACAACAGCACAATATGAACAAGCTTATAAAAACCTGCAAGCAATAAAAATATTTTATATTGTCATTACTAGTAGTTTGAATCAGCTTTTAGAATTAATTCTAATTTATAAGTTCATATTTAGAATAAGTATCACCTGGCAAAAATACATTTATTAAAGTATATTATTAAAAACTACCATGCCAGTTTTGACATCAGAAGTCTCAAGGGCCAGATGCCAGATTGCTAGACATGACCTGGGTCAAGGTACACAAGATGATTGTTTGGATTATAACCAGGATGCTCGAGTACTAGTTTGTGAATATTTATTTTTAATAATTCCCTCACAAAAAATTACATTGTTCCTATTATCAACTCATAAAGAACATTCATTTTTTAAAAGTTTATACAGTAGGTATAAGCTATACCATTTCCTTAAATAAATATCTATTTAATTATAAAAGGAGAAAAACAGACCACAAAATTAAAATTATATTATTTTAAATTTATAATATTTTCAACATCATAAAATAAAAAGAAAAAATTCAAGAACGCTCACATATTTTCTGAAATAAAAAATGTAGAACATGTTTTCCTTGTCATTATTTATTACACATGTCATGTAGTTTTACATAAATTTTCTAATAAGAAACTCAAAATATAGAGCCATCTCAACTTAGAAGATAAAAGTACTAATATAAAATCTCACTTAAAATAAAGAAGAGACTTGGAGTTATAATATTAAAACATTTTGCTGTCACTCAAAAGAAATGTAATATACCTCAAAAACTTAGAAAATAATGTGTCCAGGATTTTCTAACCAAGAGATGTCTCTGTTTCTGTCTCAAACTATATCAATTTCTCATTCTATCATTGTATATAATTTTAAAAAATCATTCTAGTGAAATATTATCACAAATCTTTAATAATTACATTTTATCTACCCCCACCAACTATCGCTTTTACATTAATCTATGTGTTGTTATAAATAATTGTGTTATTAAATTTCTACACACTTAGAAATGATCCAGCTATCTTGATGGTATCTCTAATTTTGTTGTGGTTAGAGTAGATGCACTCACTGTATGTTCTAAATTATTTTAAATTCATAGGAACTTGTTTAGGTTAAGTTAATTGATAATTTGTACTAGGTGTTCTATAGTCTTACTGAATTTTTTGTCTGATTATTTTAATAAAAACAGAAGAATGGAGAGATATTCAACTATAATTGAACATTTATGTACCTTTTTTTAGTTATGTATTTAGGATTTTAATGTCTTCTTGATATATTGACCCATTTTTATTGCACAATGTTCTTCTGTACCCAAGCTAATATTCTTTAATTCAATTTTATCTGATATTAATACAGTTACTAACTTTCTGTATTAGTGTGCATTAGAATATATTTTCCCATTTTCTGAATCTTAACCAATCTATATCTGTGTGTTAAAGTGTGTTTCTGTAGACATCACGTACAGTAGCTTAAGCTTCTTTTTCTCCCCGTCTGACGATCTCTGTATATTTTGGACTATATGTATCATTTACATTAACTTTAATTTTTAATGATTTAAGTTCTGATCCATTATCCTAGTATGTTCTCTTAAAAAATATTTTCCTTTGTTTCTGCCTCCCTGTGGAAAAAAATTGTTTTTAGGTAATTTAGTAGTCCAGTATGTGTACATGACTGACTTCCTGACTGTTTTTCATTGATCTTATTTTTCCTGGGGTTACACTAGATTTTTAAAAATGTATTTTTAACTTATCACAATTCACCAACAAGAAAAATGATCCCTTTGCATAAATTGTAAAAAATCTTAGAGTGTCTAAATCTTTTTACTTTCCATTAATTTCCTTTTATTGTCTCGTATTTTAATTCTTTATTAGTTATGAAACGAACCATAAATTCACTAGAAACACAGGCAACAAAAACAAAAATAAACAAATAGACTACGCCAAAATTAAAAACTTCTGAGCGTTAGAGAAAAAGATCAATCGAGTGAAAAGGTAACCTATGGAATGGAAGTCTGTATTTTTAAATTATATATCCTCTATAACTTCAGTATTAACACTGGTCTTTATATATTGACTAATCAACAGTTTATGCTATTTTCTTTAAAATATATATATCAAATATCCTTTAAAATTGCTTTTCCTTTGTGGTATCTCTGTTGGCATATTTGCATTTGTCAGCAACATTCTATGATGATGCTTTATTCCATAAAAGGCCTAATATTGGAAATTTTAGATGCAGTAATTTTTTTATAAAAGAGTTTTTAGTGCTGGCTACTTCTCTATGGCACTCCTTAATCCACACCATTTAGGTGGTGACATTCTGCCTATGAATAGAGAGGAACCTGATTTTTTAGGTATGCTCTCTCTCCATTTGCAATATAAGGAGATAGATTGGGGACATTCATGGATCAGTTCCTTGCTTTTAGAACAAAAAGGGGTTGATAACATTTTTGTTTCGTATATAAAATTACTGGCTTTTACTAGTGCAGCCCTGTGCAAAATTTTGAATCTGAATTTGTGCAAAATGCTAGTTTTGCAACATAAATGAAAAAACAACAACAAAAATACATTATGAAATGACTTATTTTTGTGTTTGTTGCTTTATGATGGATTCAATTATTAAAGAAACTCTTCTATATTCTACAAAATATTTATATTATCATCATTGTAAAAGGACAGTAATAATTTGCCCTCTTATTTTCGTTCAAAATTGAGATTCTACCCTGAAAATATGAATTCTTAGTTGTTACTTACTATAGGCTAAAGAGTCCAGCAATTTCAGAATCATAGATAATTCTCAGGAATGATTCTTTTTTTATAATAATGAACAAACATGAATGGGAAAGAATTTGCATTGTCTAAGCAGTTATTACATTTTAGCACATCGACTTCTCTATATATTTGTCACAATTACAGCTTTTTGGCTTATAATCGACAAACTAAAAAATTACTGAAATTGGCCTTGACAGGCCCAGCTAATTGGCTCCCGAGGAGCTGTTATGTTCTACCTGGCGAATAGTCCATGAAGTACACAACCTCTTGTCCAAACCACACACAAAGCTAATAATAAAGCAGCAGGAGACATCGCATGGTAATAGACCATGCACTGTTATTAGTACATAATAATTCCAAATCCAAATCATCAATTAGATTACTCTCCCTACCTTGAAGAAAATGGTATTGTGCAGGAATGATTACTTTGGGACCCTCTCTGAGTAGAAACCATGCTATTTTTATTGTCTTAATGTCTCATTCTTCTGATTTTGTCTAGGAGATTAAAAACCCTGTCTAGTCATCAAACACAAAACAAAATTAAATTAAATAAAACAGAAAATAAAACAATGAAAAAGTCTCTTTATTCTGCAGTCAGAAAAATTAATATGATTCAAATGATATCTATTGAAAAACTGGTGTTATTGCTTAATTTGTTATTTGTAATTTATCATGTCCCAATGTTTTGTTTAATTTATAAATAATTTCAGAAAATTCTTAATATACTATTAACTATAAATTTATTTTAATAAATATTTCTGTGCTTACTTTGTTAATACACACATTTTTGAGATGTCATTGTTATCCTTTCAGGATGATCAATAATATTCATAGAGAAGTGCTTCAGCTTAGCGAATCATTTGAAAGTAATATGAAAACATTTTTTAAGCTTAATTTATTCTAGACGAAGTCTGAGAAGTTTCTCTGCTTGCTTAATTACTTTCTTTTGACAATTTATTTTATAATCAGGTTCAATTCTATCCCAGACTCATTAGACCTTAGTTTGGGGTCATTTGTCTTTAGTAAAAATATGCCAATTATTATAATCAGGAACTTTCTAAAGATTTTCTTCTTCCTTTCACTCCTTTCCTTAAAAAAAAAAAATATCTTTTATTTAATTATATTTCATATCTTTAATTTTAATTTAAACCACATATATTTCAACATCATTTTTATTTTTACCCACTAAAATGGAGTATAATTTTTTAATTCTTAGCTATTTTATTGGTACTAGACTTTTAGCTCAGTGCCTGGAACTGAGTGGGAAATAGGAATGACAAAGTAGGAATATCCATAAGAAGCCTTATCTCACAGATTTTGTTTATAATAAAAATGAATGGACTATGCTCAAAATAGGATGTTAAAAATAGGATTGAATCAAAACTTTTAGTAATTTGTATCTGTTCAGAAAAATTCAAAGTAAGTTAGAGATCTAAGCAGGCCAGTTATATATCAGTTTGCTTTATTAATCATTTTACATTATAATTGTGATTTTTGCTTTAAAAATACCTCACCTATTTATTGCTATATATCTTAAACAATTCAGAATTTGCCTGTATAAAATGAGCCTATGATCTGAAACTTGAAGTTACGTGTCTTCTTATTTGATCAAAAGTCACTTAAAGAAATTCTCTTTTTTCTATATTTTAAGGAAATTTAATTTTTTAAAATTGTTTCTGTGATTGTGTTTTGAATTCTTAAAACTCCCATATCCTAAGCACAGTTTCTCTGACTTTTTTATCATCATGAATGCTCTCATGGCACAGGACTATTCAACCTGAGGGCATGTTTTCAAAGACCTTAAGCCATAATTTATAATTATTCATTACATGAATTCTACCATTGAGAAAAAATCACTAGAAAGTCAGAGAGATTTATGATTTATTGTTCAATCACTTATTTAAATGGCAGTTTGAAGTTTTCCAAACACTCATCTAAATTTCTTCAATTCTGCCTAAAGGTGGGATGTGTTTTAGACTTGGAAATAATTGAGTCCTTTGTATTTAAACCAAAAACAAGTTCCTAGTCCTTCATTTTGACAAATCTCATTTTGACAGAGGACTTCTGTGGTGGCCAGCTCACTACCCTTAACTGCCATATCTTAAGGTGTTTAAATGCTACTACAGTTTAGAAAACAAAAGGCAACCCATGGAATAGGAGAAAATATTTGCAAAACATATATCTGATATATTGGTTAGGATATGAAGAAGTCACAACCCTTGTATGCTGTCGGGAATGTGAAGTGGCGCAACCACCATAGAAAATAGTACGGAGGTTTCTAAAAAACTTAAAAATAGAACTGTATGATCAAGTAGTCTCACTGCTGGGTACAGAATTAAAGGAATTGAAATCAGGATCTCTAAGAAATATCTGCAGTCCTGTGTTCATTGTAGCATTATTCGCAATAGGCAAGATATGGAAACATCTCAAATGTCCATCCACAGATGAATGGATAAAGAAACTATATAAATATATTTATACAGCGGTGACTTATTCAGCCTTAGAAAGGAGGGAAATCTTTCCGTCGGTGATCACATGGATAAACTTTAAGGACATAATTCTAAGTGAAATAAGCTAGTCACCAGAAAGATAAATTCTGCATGATTCTATTTATACAAAGTAATTAAAACTATCAGACTTATAGAACTAGAGAATGGATTTGTGGTTGCCAGGGTTTGGGAAAAGTCAAAATGGTAAGGTGTTTTTCAATGAGTATAATATTCCAGTTATGCAAGATAAGTTCTAGAGATCTGTTAAAAACAACTTCCCCCCGCCAAAAAAACACAAAAACAAAAACCAAAAAAAACCCTCCAAACACAATAAAACAAAAAAAGGGACGAGAAAACTTTTTAAAGATGATTGGTATATCTACTACCTTGATTGTGGTTATAGTTTCACAGACATATGCATATGTCTAAACTCATCAAATTGTATATATTAGGAATGTGCAATTTTTTTGTATATAAATTGTACTTCAGTAAATCTTTTTTAAAATAGGAAAGTAACTGGAAAGAATAGTTTAGCTAGTGGGGTAACTAGAAATACAAAAACAGAACGGAATAATCAGTTTAATTTATGCAAAAATGTTTAAATGCAAAATTTAAAAGCAACATTCATGTATGAGTAAAAATTTAATAATCTATTTACCTGATAAAATATCCAAAACTAAATCTGAATAAAACTTGATGTTTACTTTTCTATTTAAAAGAACCATGCTTTTCATTGATTTCATGTTCTCTTTCTGAATATTTGTATTTTTATTTGCTTAAGATTTATGGGATAAAATTGTCATCATGTCATAATTTGCTTAAGAGTCTCAAATCTATACATGACACTCTAAATACTTGTTATAATTACGAATCAATAATTATTTTATTGAATAAAATTTAACTTTAAAGTATATTTAAGGATTCCCAAATTAATGTAAATAATTCTTTAACTTTTATATAATTATCTTAGAAATAGTAAAAGGAACATCATTTTGTTATAAATAGTAAACACGTTAATTTTTTTCTGCTTCAGTTTTACTAAATATAAAATCATGTACCTGCAGGCACAGGAAAATGAAAAGTATGTATTTTTGGCTTCAATTAGGATAATGAAATAGTTATTCTAATTCTTTGTTAATTTTTTATTTCAAATAAATAAAGATATCTAAATGACATTTATTAATTTTTCAGTAATGCATCACTGAGGAGATATTTCTGTACAGTGTAACTTCACTTTGGAAAGTGTTTAGAATTGCATAAGTCAAATCACAAATTATCATTAATGATCATGTTAAAATGTTTTTATATGAAAAGCATAGAATATGAGTAATACAGAATTACACAAATAATATAAAAAGATACATAAACATATGATGCAAATTTTGCAGTTAAATTTTATTGATTTGAATGTGTGCACCATAGAAAATATTTTTCAAGTAAGTTAATTTTAATTAAATATTTCTATATATTTGACATACATATTAAGAGTATCATTATTTGATGAATTTTTGCAAAGAAAATGCACCTATGTAAACGCTAGCTAAAGAAAAGAATGAAAGAGACCAACACACCAGAAATCTATCTTCTACTTCCTTCCATTCACTCCCTCTTCCCACAGGTAACCACTATGTGAACTTTCATGATGAATAATTTTCTACCATATAATTATATAAGTATTTATCCTCTCTAATATGATGTATATGTAGATTTTTTTCACTTCTTAGGTGTATACTTCTGCTTTGTTATAATTATTCACCAATGAATTGACTTTTATGTTGGTTAAGGATATTTCAACACATAGGTTAGCAACCCAGACATCAAATATTTCTTTTCTTCTTAAATTTCTATCCACTTCAGGTAAATTTTACCAGAGTTGAACGACCAAGGACCCTTTTAGTTGCATTCTGCTCCTGGTATTGCCTCTTCCTGAATAGTTTGAGTCAAGAAACCAATCATTCTTAAAACTCTGGGAATTCACCATATTATAGAAAAGACTCTTCAAAATGGGACCTATATATCCTTAAAAGTGTATCAAGCTGTGTGTGTGGAATGCATAATAAGATGGAATGTATTTTCACAATCTCATAGTTTTTCTAAAATTGATATACCTAAACTGCAGTTATGATGGAGAAATTATTCTGGATGTGTTGTTCCAATTCTTCTTTTACAATCATCCACTAATGCTTTATAATAAAAATGCATATTTTTTACTTACCCCAAATCTTACTCTCTTATGTTCCCCTTTGATAATAGCGTTAAAACTTTTTAGCATTGAAATAAATTATGTTAATATTTTACATATATCAGCAATTGCATTCTTGCAACCATTCATGTTACAATATTTTTCAAAATATAGTTTTTCCAAATATTTCAGGGACAGGTGAGCAAAATATTGGAGTAGCTCTTCTATAGTTTCAGTGATCTCATTGAAGTGGGAGGCAAAGACAGTAGTTGTGAGCAAGGAGGTAGTAGGAAATTTTGAAAGTTTGAAAAGATAAGAGGTGAAATTGTTGTTTTAGAAAATGGAGGTATGAGTTTAGGAAATAGAACATTGTAGCATATCAGCTGATCATATCTACTTGAGGTTGGTTTAGGAACTGAATAGAGAACTGGCTATATACAGACTTGGGTTTTCGCTATTAAAGTAAATGGAAATAGCACTATATGAGCTTCAATTTGAAAGCAAACATCACATGATGATTCTAAATGTGAAATTAAAATAGCAAAATGTGACTAGATTAAATTATTCCTATGGAAGTAGTCTGTAAAGTATCTATCATTATGTAAAATTAAGATACTAGTTTTACTAATTAGTTTATTTATTATGGTTAATAATGCCAACTTCAAATAAAAACTACAAAATAGAAAATTTCTTAAATAAATTCGTAAACTACATATAATTATTATTTTTTTTACAAAAGTATGAAATCATAAACTTAATCTTCCATTCAGCTATGACATACTTTGTTTTAAATCGATGCAATTATAAAAATGAAGAGAATTTCAACACAGTCAGCAGTGGGCAATGGTGAGATAGGGCTTGCACAAGCCTCCCTTCCCCCCAAAAAAACAAAACAAAAATAAAATTTATCACCTGTATTATTTCAGAGGATTGACTATAAAATTAATACTTTTTGAAAAATTATGGTTGAGTGAGCAATGTTACAATAAAATATTAAAAAATGAAAAAAAATTAGGCAATTTTAAGCAACCTATGTTGTATTGTAAAGAAAATATAAATGAAGTACTGTTTACTAAGTAATAATATTGAAAGAAGTGATTTTCTTTTCAAGCAAAGACGTTGACATAACTATTGCAGAGAGAAGGGCTAAAAATATAAGCAAACTATAATCACACATCTTCTATAATAAGAAACAAAATAATACCATGTAATATGGTAAATAAAGACACAGTGGTATAGGAGAATAGTTGAAACAATGAAAAGCATCGCCTCTGGAAAGTTGGATGGTGTTCAGAGAAAAAGAGGCCATGGAACTTCTGCTATAGATTTTGTATAAGTTCAAAGCACAATGTGACTTTAAAATTATGTACATTTAGTACTCAGATACAAAGAAAACCAACTTAAAAACACAGTTGAGAAAAAGGCCCCCAAATATTGAATAAATGAGTAGAACCGAATAAATGAAATAAACTTCACATATAAATGCAGTGAAAACATAAACCTATGCATATGTCCCTTTGTATGAAAACAGCCATGCCTATACAGAAAAGCAATTTTGATAGCACTTCTGATGTTTCTCAGTTCACATGAAAAGGCTAACAAAGAATGGATTGGGTAATAGAAATTATTATAACATTTCTCGCCTTATAATCTTTAAAAACTTACAGATACACTACATTCTTACTAGAAGAGGTGTAAAAGAGAAGTATTTTAGTGTCATCATTTGAAAATTATTTTTATAAACATAATTTGATCTACTTTCAGAATAATATAGCATCCAGTTTAAATTGTGATGAAAGGAAATAAATGTGTTCTGCTTCCTCTCCCCCAAGCAATTGAGGCAGATTACAACTACTTTTTTGGAAGCGATTAAGGAGGCAGAATGAGTCACAAATGGTAGAAGTTAAACAGCTGAAATGGTAAATTATTTTAGAACAGATGTTTAAATGAAATCAAACAACATTTGAGAGGAAAGAATGGTGTTAGAGAACTGAAATAATCTTTTCAGTGACCTTTCTTATAGTCCACTTTTGACAGACACAACTTGCCAAATCACTGACTGTATGTAAACTGTTGCTTTGAATGGAGAAATTTTAATAGACCTAACTACTGTAACTTTAACTGTTGAAAATATTTCTGCAGGCAGGTATTCTGTAATGATTATAACTACAAAAAAATAATGAACAAGTACTAGTAGTACTTGCTGACACCTATCCTCAGAGAAATACTTTTCATAAATAGAAATGAAGTTTTAAAAAATAATATTCCTATTTTGTATATCAAGAAATAGTTAGAAATAGAGAGGTTGGTCATTATTTTACTAATCAGTCGAATAATTTCTGGAGACAAAATTCACTTTCAACTTTGTTTTCTCCCAAGACCCAAATATGTCCACAGCAATATGCTTCTTTATATAGTTAGGATAATTCTGGGTGTTTGTTTGTTTGGTTGGTTGGTTGGGGGAGACTATTGTCAGGAAAGAATGTGTAAATAAAAAGTCAAATTTTATTAATTCTGAATATGCGCTCAGGAGGCATGCAATGTCACCTAACTCATCTATCTACCCAAACATTTTTAGTAGAAATTAATATACAAATACTTAAAGGAAAATTTATAATTTCTTCACTCATTCATAAAAATAACAAATTTATGATTACCTACAGTGGTAGGCAGAATAATGGACCCCCGAATATATTCAGGTCCTACTTCACAATACATGTGAATTTGTAAAAGTCACATGGCAATGGATGATTAGGGTTACAGATGAAATTCAGGTTGCTAATTAGTTGACCCTGAGATGGGAGGATTATCTGGCAGGGCCTAATTTAATCACAAGGGTACTCATAAGGGAAAGCACCAGATAGATGGCATCGTGATCAACACTCAACCCAATGTTGCTGGCTTTGTAGATGGAAGAATGAGGCCATGGACCAAGGAATGTGAGCAACCTCTTGAAGTTTTAAAGATTAGGAAATCCCTAGAACCTCCAAAAGAAATGCAGCTCTGTCTGTTGATACTTTGGTTTTATCTTTTTAGACCCATTTTGGACTTTTGTCCTCCAAAACTATAAGGTGATAAATTTGTGTTATTTTAAGCCATTAAATTTGTGATAGTTATTGTTGTTCTTTGTTTGTTTGTTTTACAGCAGATATAGGAAATTGTTACACCTGCTATAGGGGAGACAATAATTTATCTACAACCTTAGGTTTTCAACTGGGATTCTAACAAAAAGATTAAAAAGAGAAAAAATAGTTTATTAACATATGTGGTACTCATCATGGAGGAGAAACCTAAACTAAAAAAATAACTCAAAGTGAGGAGTTATGACTCTGGCTTACATGGTATCTTCAACAAAAACCAATAACTTGTAGAAAAATTATAAGACAAAGGAAAGCAATTTTTGGCTTCTATGCATGGAAAACTATAAGAAGGTAAATATGTGGTGGAAACTCATGGAGTAAGATGTGTTTGTAGATTCCTCTGGTTCCATCTCTGCGCTGATAATAGTCTGTCTTTAGTAGAAGGTGAATTTATACCTTGCCTTTAAGCAGAAAAGGGGAGGGTACAGAGAGCTTTCCCCATATTTGTTGCCTCTTAATTACCTTCAGCTCAAAATAATTTTTAATGTCAAAGAAGCATATTTTGGGATAACACTTTCTGGTTTCCTTTATCACTATATGCCTGTATCTTTGCTAGGTGTTAGCAATAGACTATTCCATAAGGCAGAAAAGACGCCTTGTCCTATAATAGCTTACATTTTAGAAATCACTAAAGGAAAGAAAAAAAAAACAAGCAAACAAATAAAATTAGGTTATACTATAAAGGTAAAAGTAAGATGTTGGGAAAGAAAGAAAAAAAAGAGTTCAAACTTGTCTGCAGTTTGCAGAGGTCTAGAATCTCTCAGAAAACTACATAGGCACTGATAACTACAAAATTAACAGTCAGCTATGCCAGTCAGTACATTGTAAAATAGCATTTCCAAGACAGAACAGTGAATTCAGAAATTGTAAAGAATAAAGGAACATGATGCCCAGAGAAAAAATTATGGCATTTTAACAAGAAAGAGTTTACTGGAAAAGCGGTTGAAGGTAATTTATACAGAACCATGTAGGCCCTGGTAGATACTTTAGATTTTATAAAAAGTTCAATGAAAACCATCAAATTATTTAAGAGAATGACATTATCGAATATAAAAAATTTAAGATGATTTCCTACAGATAGGCAATGCTTGATGGAGTATGAATAAAAGTAGTTTTGGAGAAGAATATGGTGGCTTTGATCACCTGCAGCAAAATGGAGAAGGTTAAATAAAAAAAAATGAGACAGGGCAAGAAGAATTGCAAATGAAATAGATGGGGAGGTGCAAATGGAAAATTATGAGTGACTATTAGATTTAAATTTGATTAACTGGATAGATGCCAATGCAATTTATGAAAATGGGAAAGATTGTCTAAGGAACAGTTTAGGGAACAAAATATAGAGATCCATTTTAATAGGTTAATTTTCAGAGAACTAGAGGAAATCTAGATGAAAATATTAGGTAAGTTATTTAATACATATATATAGATATATAGGTGTATGCATGTATATATAAAAACACATACATCATGTACACATACATATATGGTTATCTTTGTGTATAAAATTTAATGATAGGCTGCTGCATTTTATTTGGGATTTTTTAAAAGTAAATATACTTTAGCAATGTTACCGATACATATTATTAATATAACTTTATTTTAATAGTGATAGATTCTTGAAGTTATAGTTAATGAGTCATCATAATGTTTATGAATAAAATGGATCATCTATGGAAGAAATAGATACAACTCTAAGTGAATTCAAGTTAATATCTATTGTTGCAAGATTATAAACCAATAGTTCTTAGGATCTGCTAAAAATAAACAAAGAAAAACAAAATAACATTGATATTATTGGAAATTTTATTTTTCTTTATTTTAAATAGATCATAAATATATATTTTAGATGTCAAGACAGACAAAATGAATTTAAATTAAATTAGGTGGTACCTGGTATGTAAATATTTATTAATATGCTTCCTTATCTATCCAAACAAACACTAATTGTCAAGTACTTTGAATTCTCAAAAGCATTTGTGTCTTGTCAAGTTTTCTGTTATTGGCATGTGGCATATGGTGTTAATCAAATTTCATCAAGGCTAAATTAAAGATATTTATGGTTTATGATTATAATTTTACAAGTGTGAAGCATCGGCCAGAAGCCGGGGAGATGATCAGTATAGACTTTATGTAAAAACCACAGAAATGAATGAGACGACTCAGAAAGTATGAGAGAGAGAAAATAAAAAATCAAGACTGAATTTTGAGAAGCTTCACAGTAAATACTGGATAAAATACAACAGGCAAATTAGGTGAGAGGACAATCCCAAGAATCTAGGGTGATTTAATCCGAGATAAAATTATGAGCCATCCTCTACAGGTTGAGTAAGAAGAGGACAAAAGTCTGTACTAAAATACAAACAATGGTAGCCTAGATTTTATTCCCTGAAATGGAAAGTTTATGGAACTCCCTGTGAGTGACAATGGGGAAAAGCTGGGATTTCTCAGTTTACAGCAGAAGGTGAAGACAGATATCAGCTGTTTGCCTTTGCTGGAGGGAGGAAGCTCAGACATCTCTGCAAATGGAAACTAGGGCTGATAATTGACTTTTTAAATAATCATTAATTTATTGATCTCATTTCTGAATTATATGACTATCTTCTTTAGGAAGGAATAACTTTATGGTTTCAGATAATTTCTTAACCTAGTAAAATTGAATAAAAATTTCAATAATTCTTCATTATGTGAAGGCTAAAGTTTATAACTCTAATATAAAATTCCATATTTTTCACAATCCCATCCCAGCTTTCACTGAAAACATGTTATACTTTACCTGGATTTTGTAGCCATTAGCTAATTATAAAATCATATGTTTTCTTAATTGAGTTGGTCACTCTCATTCTCTATCTGAACATTAGTCATTTTAATAAGCCTTTTAAATTAAAGTGTAACCTTCATACAGAAAAAAAAAAAACACTAAAAGAGCTTAATAAATTATCTCAAAGTGAACATATCATTGTAAGCGCAACACAGGTCAAGCAACAGAACATTGTCTGCACACAGAAAAGCCACCTTTCCCTTCACTAGGTCCTGTCTTCTCCCTAATAAAGCAATATTAACTTCTAGGGCACTTTGACCAGTTTTTGGATTTATAAAAATAGAATCATATAATATGTATTATTTTGTATCTACCCTCCTTCACTCAGTACATTTGTGACTTTCATCCATGTTATGATTGTTGCAGTATTTTCATTTATTTCTATTACTGTATGGTTTTTCATCTTACATACATATATATATTTAAACTACAATACGAACTATCTGAATGACCAGACATTCAAAGATTTAGAAGAAATCTCTGACTGGAAACCATAAAATCAACAAGGTCTGAATACAAGAAAGAGTTGAACATCATCATAAAGCAGAATTCTAACACACACACACACACACACACACACACACACACACATACAAACACCTATTGACAATGGGAGAGTGGTATGAAATAAAGTCATTAAAGAAGAAAGAGCCCAGATTTTGTAGGTCTTATTGTCCATGATAATGGAGTTTGAATTTCAAGGAGAAATGTTGAAAGACTTTTTTAAAACCATTTTATTGAGATGTGATCACTATACAAAAAAATAAATAAATAAATAACTGTATTCATATGATATTTTATAGACCAGGCAAAGGATGTTCATGTTTTGTTCTATGCAGTTACAATGGACATGAAAATAATGGATTGATAGTAGGGGAAACATTTTAAGAAGAGGTAACACCGAAATTTTAAATTGAGCACCTACACGGATGTGTCTCTTACTTAGCAAAGACTGAAGGATAGCTCAGAATTGGTGATAAGAAAGTAGAGAAATAAAAAACAATTAGATCACTTTAATATAAGGAATAATGCCTGGTGGAGAATAAGTGCTCATAAGTATTTGTCTTTTCTGTCTTTTGGACCTTTAGAAATAATACTTTCTCATTCGAAATCACCGTTATTTATTTAGGAGACAACTTGTTAATTCAATCAAAAGAAGACAATGAATAAAAAAGAAAGGTATATGTACTACCTACATATTAAATAATAGATATGTATTAGGCATTTTGTAAATATATTATTTAATTTGTAAAACAGTTATGAAGTATAGCTAGTAATGAGGATAATAATACTGTTACTGTTAAAAGAGCTTAAGTAATTCTCTATGATATGTTTTCCCCATAAAATGTGATGACTCAGTATCACATATAGATTTTGGAAGTATAAATTGTACGAATTTCACTTTTCTCTTCTAGCTTCTTCTCCCTAGGATATGGTGGTATTCTTCCGTGATTACTCTAACAGAGATTTGATTGCAATTGTAATTGAGCCATGGAGAAAAGGATTCGATGCCAAGACAATCATGGATGTTATATTAATGAAGGAGCGCAATCTTTGTAGGAAGTACAATATCTATTATGTTATGTTTTATATCAGAGAAAGATAGTATCACAATTCAAATATTCATATTTTCTTTTCCCTTACAAATGATTCAGCTGCCAGAATGTAACTTTAAAAGAACAGATGTCTTGTCTAGGACATTTTCCAACTTCATTACATTAATGAGGCCTTTTACAAAAATTTTATATAGAAGTTTTTAAATGGTCAGCATAATGTGAAAATTCACATGACCTAAAAATACATCTAAAGTATAACGCAATGGTAACTTCGTGGCACTCCCCATATTGGTATAATAGGTTATAGTGCTGTAAAGGAGACACTTCGAGTTGCAATTAAAATGATATTACATTGAATGTAATTATTTTATTTTTATTTTTGCTTCTACTACTTCACATGAATATAATATTTTTATTATTGACTTAATATGTTATATATTTTGCTCAGTTTTACATTTTTACAAAATCAATTGTCTTTTCATTGTGTAGTTGGCAGCTCATACTTTTAAACTAAATGGCATTGTTAACCAAATATTACTAGCAACAATTATGAAGGCAGTGATTTGTAAACTTTGTCTTTCTTTTTTGAAATAGCAATTTTAATGTTATTGATTGCTCTAATTTTGCATAAGTACTTAAAGTATAATTAATTATTGAGATAAATAAGAAAATCAATAAACTTTACATCGTGATACTTGAAAAAATGAGATTTTTATCTAAATTAAAAAGCTAGAATTTTAGAATCTTGCTTGAAACTGTAAGACTACTGAGATTTCCCAATGTAAATAATATTAATGATTAGAATGTTTATAATTAAAAAGTAATATATTATTCCATTAATAGCGTAACTATATTTGTGTGTGGTACATCTTTGAGTGTGTTTATATGTATGTAGTTTTTGGATTTACAAATCACTCTGACATATTGGTGGAATGAGATTTTCATCTAATAACTTTAGCTTCATTAGTGACCTTTTCATTCTCATTAATTCTTTTTAGCCTAAGCAATAGACTTTCTAGACTTTTCTTTTTGTGGTTTAGAAAAGTAGGGGACAGTTCCCCCTACCTCATTTGTTGTTTTAATGAGATAAAGAAGTGGGGTAGGATATCAGAACAGGTTGATGTTGGAGTAGATCTTAGAAGAACTCCTTTCTGCTTTCATTTCCAAACTGTAAATTTCAGGCGGAAGGTGAAACAAATAAAAGTCCCTTATCTGGAAACCTGCTGAATTAGGTTATGACAGACTCATTTTCCAAGTAAGATACAGGAAAACAGATGAATCTCACAGAGAAGAAACAGTGTCAGACTAGTGGCTGAACAGTATGGGTTACATACAATGGTTATGTTCAATGTATAAGCAGATGGAATGACAGCAGACACAATCCCTATACAGCTCCACAAGGAAGAAGGAGCAAGATGATCTTTCCATTTGGCTAAGAAAGTATGGTACTGAGAGCCAGGAAAAAAGATGGGACTTGTAGTCAGAACAAGCAGAATGTGGCTGTGCATGCTAGGTTAAAAGAAATGTGGAGACAGCATGAAAACACAGACATCTAATCTTACAACAGCATGAAGGACCATATAGTAAGATGGACAACTCAGTGTATATTAACGTATATGGAGGACAACTAATGACAAGAGACCAGATAACCACTTCTTCTCACTTTGCTGTGGAATTTCAGCTACAATCACATGGGTTTTCCTTTTGAGATAAGGTTGAGGGAGACAAAACAAAAACAAAAATTAAAAAAAATTGAATAGAATGACTTTACCCTGAATTGTGTAAGTTTTATTTTATTTTATAAACAACCAGATGGAATTATAGTTCGTGATTGAAATTAAGTCCTCCCCACCCTGACAAATTTGAATCAGTTATTAAGAGAATGTGACCCTCTGATTTACATTAAACATTTAACTGAGGAATAGAGAGATTAAGTGACTTGCAACATATGCAAACCTAAACATTAAAAAAGCTGACATTTAAATCCAAGCCTTCACAAAGTGTGAATGCGAGGAAGTAAGAATCATTGGTAGCTATTTTAGAAGGATGGCTAGTATATTTTACCTCCTAATGGTCATACTTTGTGTAATCTCCTCTCTTTAAGTATGGACTGGACCCAGTGACTCACTTTTAGTGCATAAAAAATGACACAAATGATGAGATGTCGCTTCTGAGATGAAGTTTTAAGACTAAGACTTTTTATCTTGGTAATATTCTCTTTCTAGTTCTTTATACATAATTCCTTGGTAAAGATTAGTTGACAAAAGACTGAGAAGGACTTCTAGACAATCAGATAGTAAGAAATAAAGATTCTCGGTCCAACACCCCTTAAGTAAACCAAATTCTTCCAGCAACTACTTGAGTGAGCCTGAAAGTAGATCCTTCCCTAGTTTTACCTTTAGTGGAAAACCACATCTTGATTGCAGCCTATAAGAGACTATGAGGCAGAGGACCCAGGTAACCAAGACTGGATTCCTGACACATAGAAACTGTGAAATAATAAATATTATTTTAAGACACTTAAAAAAATAAAAATAACTGAGCTAAGCCAGAGGGAAAAGAAGACCCAAAACCAGAGGGAAAGCAAGGGCATGGTCACGGAACAGAGGTGTATCTACACCATGGACAGGGGTGAGGAAGGGTCTGAGACAGGACCCGGGGGCAGAGCAGGGGCATAAAACAAACAAGCGAATAAAACAAAACAGGAAAAAAAAAATCTTATTTTAATCATAAACCTAGGGCATGGTTCACTAGCGCAGTGAATTCTCTCAATGGTGGAAATAAACAATGACCTGGAATGATCAAGTACAACATGGAGAAAATTATCTCTCTAAAATTTTGAGATTTCAGTTGCTTAAGGAAGGCTCTCAGTGCCTGGGTTTGTTTGAATTTATGCTGACAGTGACATATATCTAGTAATTCGTATTCCTTCCCATTCATCTGAAGTTGTCAGATACTATGAACTGCTAACTATCTTTAGTACTATGAAAATGAATTGCTTACTTCTATTTTAAGCAAAAAAATGAAATATTACATTAAAAATGAAATATTGCCAGATATTTAGAATTTGTATTCTTTTTTTATGTACAGTGACTAAGGCAACTTAAAAGACAAGGTAAATCTACCTTCTCATGATTTTTTAAAAATGTAATTGAGTTTCACTTCTTTCAATAACTAAAACTTTAAAGAAGAATAAGCATTAAGATCTGATACTTTTCTGATTTGACTATATGAATTAATGTTTTATTTAGACTGTATGTTTATTAAAGCGTGGAGAAAAGAATTTTTGTATCATGAGATAATTTTAGTCATTTTTACTCTGAGAAGAGATCTGGACTATAAAAGCCAAATATTAAACGATAGAAACAGAATAAAATGTGTTAATATTTATGTGGTCACTGACTTTAAAATCCCCATTATGTATCTTTATTCAAGACTAGTGGATTTTACCTAAAGTCTATTTTCAAACCAAGGAAACTACAGATTAAAGGTTCTGGTTCCTCTATATGGAGGATTTGTTGCTTATTTGGCTACCAGCATGGTCCAACCACCTACAAGACATACTTAGAAAGAAAGTGGACATTTCATGAATTTGAATGAGAAAAAAAAGTACCTCTTTATTTTTATCATATTCCCATTGAAATTTAACATTACTTTCAATTGTGAATCTTAGTCATGAACCACATTAGTAAGAGCAATACCTATGGCATTTTTAGAATAGTTTCACAAATATTTACCTATCACATTATCCTTGTTGTGTGTTACTTTAAAAAATCATTTGTACTCATCATAACTTTAAAATTAACATTTTATTAACATGACACTTATTATTAAATGCATTACTATAGAAGTACATGTGTTTATATTACTAAACTTTTAATAACTACATATTAACAAAATTGGTTTCCTTTACAATCCCATGTATTTTTGCATTTTTTATGCTTTTTAAAATATTATTGTGTAAAGAAGTCCATAAGCTTTACCACACTGCCAAAAAGGTCCATTGCAAAACAAAACAAAAAAAGATTAGCACTCTTGTCAGGAATGGCAAAGAGGGAAGAGGAGGGAGGAGAAAGTAAGAGGAATAAGGGAGAAGAAGGGGTGGGGAGAGGGAGAGAGAGAGAGAGGAAAGGGAACGGGGAGAGCAGTGACAATAGAGAGGATGATAAGGCTACTGATTCTTGAGGTCTTACTTTCCCTTGCCCTTATACCTCAGTACTGACAGAGGGAATATCCATGGATAATAGAATGGGTCTGAACTTTTCACACTTGTAGATAGATAATATAAAAATTCCTCATTTTGAAACTCACATGAAATCTTTCCAAGGTGTTTACTCTGCATGGAGAAAGTCGCTGACATTTCTGCATGGTCTGAATGTGTTTCTGACACGGGTAATGGTAACAAAACTCTGAAATATTTATTTCAGTTCTCAAATTCTGTGCCCAAGGAGGGAATCCTAATCTACTCATCAATATTTATAGATAATATATTCATCCAGTCTCTGTACTGGGTTCTTTGCCTTTGCCTTGGGAATTATTTTAATTTTTTTTTTCCCACCTTTCTTCTTTCTTCCTCCTCTCCCTCCTTAGGACTTTCTTACCTCTTTCTCCTCTTATTTCCAATTAGCCACCTTCCTCCATCTCATTCTTTCTCTCTCTCTCTCTCTCTCTCTCTTTTTCTTCCTCCTTCCCTCCCTCTTTTTCTTTTTCCTTCCTTCTTTCATTTATTTTTTCCTGAATGTTATAATCATTCTAATCTGAGCTAATACTTACCTGGAAAAACATTTTTACAAATTAATAGTTTTTTAAACTTTATACTTCATAAACTTTATGCTTTATAATTTTCTCAAGAATTTCTTTTCATCTGGAGAGGATCATTATAAATCAGTATGAATGTTAAAAGCAGGGCCTCCAAATGTGGAGTTGTTTTCCAGAAAACCGTCTCTAGTTTGCAAATATGTTATATGCTTACTACAAATACATTCACACACACAAAGGCTTCCACTGTTCATATAGATGCTTTACACATTTTCCGAGTGTGGTGCTTGCAATGAAATTTAATGTTTTTGTTCTAATTACGTACCTTTAAAAGAAATACAGAAAATTTTATCTAAGTAACTATCTACAATTTAAAGCATTATCAGCATAGTTATTTTCATTGTACAATTGATTAACTGATCTGCCATTATTAAATTTTTAAATAATGTCTCAGCAACGCATTTCCATTGCTTGTGATAAAAAAATACAATATTAGAATATAAATATTACTATAAAATGATTGAGGTATTTATTACATTCATGATCTTCCTTTTAAAAAAATCCCGTCTCCTAACTTTCAAACATAGGCTTTAATAACATTGTTTAACACATAACTCTTTACTATTGTGTTTAGATTTTGGATTTTTAAATAAAATTTTGTAAATTTATTTTATTATGAAGTTTGAAATATGTCTACATATTCTTAAAGAAGTATTTGATTTCTGCTTGATTTCCTGTATCATTGTTTGGGAATTATTGGAGCTCTGTTAATCAAACTATTACACCCATTTTATTTCATAGGGATTTTTTTCAAAGGATAATTATTTTGTAAACATACTAAGTCTGAAGTTATACACATTGTATGACTGTGTATTCTGAACATTATCAGGTAGACGTGATATCTTTAAGTAGTATCAGTTATATCTCTCCATTAAAAAAAATGATGCTCATTAACAGCTGAAGCTTTTTTGCGTTTGACTTTTTCTTCTTCTGGAAAGTATTATTTGTTTTTGTTCCTTCTTTCTGCCTCTTTGCTATTTACCATTCGCTATATTTCTCTTAAGTTATTATTTTCCCTGAGTGGTGAGTGACTCTTCTCTACTAGAAAATAATTTCAACAATTGAAGTTGATCACTCTGTAAATGCAGACTTTCTTGAATTTCACTCAGTGGGTATTATTTGGTCACCTGTTAGGTCCCAGGTCCTGTATTTGACACATTTTTTTAAATTAAAAATGTAACATTAACTTATCTTCTAAAAAATTACATATGTGAGAAGTCTGAATGAGGAGCAATACACAGAAACGGAAATAGTACCTTATCTAAAAAGTACATTTACTGAGGAGTGTACATGAAATCCAACCTGAGGATATATCTAATCTCATTGATAACTAATAACAAAGACTCTAACTAAAAGGAGGAACAGATGCAAATCTATTCAAACATTCATTTGTGAACAGTAAAATATAATATTATTATAAAAAACTTGAATTTATTCTGCATTTAACAAGATATAAGTTACATTCGCATATATGTGAAATCTGCATCAAAATCTGAATCCAGTGGCAATTATCTGTTTGAATTTTTTTACATTACAGTGTAAAACCATATTACCAAGTCTTGCATTTTTTGACTTTTTCATTAAAATTATGAAGGAAAATTTTTTCAAAAATAAATGAATTTCTCAATTGTCTGAAAATCTTTTTTAAAATCATTTTCTTTCATGTATCTACCTGTCATTTTTTCCAACATTTTTTCTTTTACTGTATTTTTAACACGTCTCCAGGATCATTTTTATAAACTTGATGAAATTCTATTTTTGACTGTATTTGCAATTTCACTTTATCATTGATTTACACTGTATATTGATTGCAAATCCCACAACGAGCGAGAAACTAATTCACAAGCAGGTTGATGTTATAGGTAAGGAATAGAATTCACAGTTGATAAGAAGACTTTTTAGAGCAGACTAATTTAATAAGTTGTCATTTAATATTTACCTGTCAAGATTCATTTCGCTTCAGTATATAGCAGGAACTCAAGTAAGGAATCCTAGTATAATGAAGGTGCCTATAGCTAGAGAGAATAAGACAGTGGTAGGGTGAGGCAAGGGCAGGATCAGAATTCCAGACTCCGGACAGATAGGGGAAGAAAAGGGCACAGACAGGTAATGTATTTGTAAAGCAAACTATGTAAATGCTTTGTAAATGCTATGTAAATGTCTGTAGTAGCAGAGATGTATGTATGAAGCGCTAGAGATGTAAGTAGAGGCAAATCTAACATACTAAAAAGAAGGTATTTTATCACAAAGGGAATAAAAAATCATTGAAGTTCTCCACTGAGAGTGACTTAATCAGATTGTGTTTAAGATAGAGACTTTGTTGGCACCAAGATGAATTGACCTAATGAAGAAAAACTGGAAGAAAAGAGACAAGTTAGGAAGTTACAGCAATCATTAAGGTTGAGTGGTATATTAGGTTGCCATTACACAAGAAATTAACCATCATAGGAGGTCAGTAAAAAAAAAAAAAAAAACAACAAAAAGATTAATTTGCTATGTAACAAGCAAAATAAGTAAGACATTAATTATGTCAAAGGTCCTACAGAAGGAAGTGTTAAAGGCAAATAAATTTATGCCTTGGGAAGTTAAAAGACGATAAAGATAGAGGGTGAAAAATGAAGGTTGGAATAGAAGAAACAGATTTGGGGCTAACATGTAGAATCTAAAAATCTTGTAGCAAATGTAGATGAGAGTATATAGCAAGAAAGTGGACATATGAATCTGAAGCACATTTGTGAAAACTGTGCTGGGGATTTGTATGTTTGCTCATCCTTTTCTGATAGGTATTATTGGTATGAAGGAAAGAAAATGCTAAAAGTATTTTTTAAAAAGTTAGTTGAGGCATATATATGCACAAAACAATAAAAATAAAGTAAAAGTAATACTTCAGAGAAAAATAATTACATTTTGTTTTTACAAAGGACATTCAGATGGAGATAATCTGAAAAGATGGCAATAGTTCCAAAATTTTGCCTACAAAGTATGTCAATCTAAGCTGGATCTAGAGATTAGTTAACATTTTAAATACAAGTAGGAGTTGAAACAATTAAGATAAATAATTTTTTTAGTTAAATTATATATAAAAGAGTGAGGGTAGGACTTTAGAGAAGGAAATGGAAAGAATGATAAATAAAGAATAGTACTAAATAAGATTCTGATAAAAGATTTAGAAGAAAGGTAAAAAAAAAAAAAGAAAAGAAAGAAAACCAGGAATCGGTCTTGTAAAGTATGTTGACAAAGAATCCAAAGAAGAAAGAATTTAGTCAGGAGGTTGTGATTTACAACAGAAATCATACTCTAGATTTTTCTGTAAGAAAATATGAGAGGACATCTAATGGAATGGCAAATTGTTAGATTAATGACTTCGTTGTGAAGATGTTATGTGAGAGACGAGAGACAAGCTCAGACTGAAATATGTTAAGAAATGAGAGTATATAATAAAATGCCGCCTTCTATTTTATGGAAAGCTCTAATAGGGCACAGAGATATGGGGAGTGTTCATTGTTTACCTTTGGAAAGGCCTGGACTTCCTTCTAGATTGGGTTAAATAGCAAAACAGTAATAGATTGAATATAGCGAAACAAATTTTAAATGGATTAGGTAGGAATTAGACCAGAAAAAGCAGTGGAGGAATGGGCAGAAGAGAGAGCCCTCTGAGAAGAGTGCACATGCATGTGTGTGTGTTTATAGAATTAATTTTTAGTGCAAAAATATTGAAACTAATGAAGTTCTTGCCCAATGAATTAAATTTTCTAGAAGAAAGTAGGAGATGGTTATACAGGGAAGCACTCATATCAGCAGAAGAATAGAGATGTACTAATATCATTGAAATATATGAAACAGCAGAAAGATTTAGGAATTGTGCCAATTGCCTTACACATGTTAGAAATCATATCTGAAGTCATTCAGCAGTACTGGAGTCACTAATCATTATTAACTTATTAGAATAAGAGCTAAAAAGAGCAGACTGTAAGATTGATAAAGCTTTAGAATTTTCCAGGGATAATTTCCTCCCTTTTTGTTAACCAAACATCTGATATATGCCAATTCTGGCGCATGCCAATTGTGCATAAATGAATCCAGCAAAGGTTATCTCCATAGAGGGCTGCCCTGAATGGTAAATCAATTCTTGGCTTCATTTTTCTTAAATTCGCTCTGCCTTTAGAGCAGGGGCAGGCACTGACACCAGCCATGAGGACCAGGAAGTAGAAGTAAATCTGAGATAATAGGTCAGGCTGCATTTGCTATGGCCTCAGTGAACACCTGCATCAAATATGCTATCTAAAAACAGTGAAATTATAGAGTAAAGGAATCATCCTGAGGGTGAAAATTCCTGCTGGATTTTTTTTTTTCATGCAGAAAACAGAATAGACAAATAGAAGAATCCAGAAGCTGTCTTCTGAGGATTTGACTTTATATTGAATGTCATTTTCTGTATGGAAGAGCGTAAATGTCCAGAAGGTCCTTGCAGTTGAATCCAAAAATTCAAAGTGAAGATATTAGAATACAGATTCGATGTTGATAAACAAAACAGCTTAAGACAGAACCAACCAACTCATGTCCTCAATACTTCTCTCTCTCTCTCTCTCTCTCTCTCTCTCCCTCTCACACACACATACACACATGGTACAGTTGGAGAGAATTCTCAGTTTTTCAAATTAGATAATCTCCTACCCATTTTATGCCTTCCTATCATTCAATAGGCCTTTAAATTTTCTTTTCTTGACCATTGGAATAGCTTTCCCAGAAGATGTCCAGGTAGTTCTGTCTAGAATTTCTGTCAGATGCTTCTCACGAGCGAACAACTATCTGACTCTAATGCATTTGTATACTGCTGACAGAAATGGCAACTGTCATTGTAGCCATCAATACCATATGATGACAGTTAATACAAATTCCATCACCCCGCACCTATGTGTTCTCTTCTTCGCTACCACATCCATGCCTGGCATCTCTTTTTATTTGTGACACTGCCTTAAATGCATGTTTTCTATCTATCATCTTTAGAACAGAACTCTAATACAAATGTTCAGCTGCTAAAAATAAGTACGACTTTATGGGGCTGTGTCCAGTGAGCATCTGCCTTCTGTTTGGGGCTTGTACCATACTGCTAGTTAGGTATATCGTTTAAGTTGCCTATAGCATGATCTGTACATTAAGACTTAATAGCTCTTTTTTTCTCCAAATGACCAATTTTTCTAGAATGTACATTGAAACTTCTATTTATGATCAACAAATGTTCCTCTGAATGTTACTCCTTGTTTTTATTAAGATATTGCTATCATCTACTGTTTCTAACTTTTTTTTTTTTTTTTTACCATGTAACAGTATCACTGTTCTTTATGTTCTGTATAACTCAGGATATGGAGGTGGCGCTGGTATCACCTCTGCTTCCCAAGATCACTTTCAAAATACGGCTTTTTATCATGTGTTAAAAATTCTGGTTCTACTAAATATAATGTTAAGTGTTCATTGCTTTATCATGACTGTTATATAAGGATTACATATTTACCTTCTGTTAACTGTCCATCATTTTTTAACAATTTAAACTTCTGCATTGCTTTCCTCTACTATGTTAAAACTCCTATTATTAAGATATATTATTTAAACATCCACGCAAATGGCCCATCCGTCACAGTACTTCTCTTGCATTCCACTTTAATAACCCATATCTAGTCTCAGAATTTTTTATCATTTAAAATTGAGTCCTCTTAAATCACAGACTTAAACAAGTTATTGTCTAATTGCGACCTCTTAGCTTGCAGCATGCTTAACCAAGTACACTTTCTTCAATTGTCCTTTCACTTCATTAGGTCGCCATCCTCTAACTTCCTATGTAGACCCTATCCATCATTTATTTTATTTTCTTAAGTTTCCTTTATTGATATATTCTGAGTACATTTGATTACTTAACAAAATATTATACTTTTATCACCTAACTTTTTATCAGTGCTGCTAAAAGCTAACCATCTGTCTTAACTACATGCAAGAAGCGAAGTGCTTCTAAAGAAAATGAAATCACATAAATTGAAATAAACTGTGGCTTAAATTGTTTATTATCAATCTCAAATAGGCCTTAAATTTTCTACCAATATCACCATGGTGATAGATCTAGGCAGCCTAGAGTACAACTTTGGGTGGTATCTGGCATTAAGAGTTTTGGTGAAAGCAAGGTCAGAGGTTCCAGCAAAAGTCTTAACCTTCACATATTAAGAGAGTCAAGGCTGAATGCAATAAGAGAAAATCCATAGATCTGAAAACAAAAGGGTACTTGCATTGCTTTCTGTAATTGTCTTTTCTTTTCATATAGCCACTCATTTTATCATTTTGACCACATGTGTGATAGGTAGAACGAAGTCCCCCAAAGATGTTCACATCTTAATCTCTGGAACTTGAGATTAGGTTAGTTCATGTAACAAAAGGGTCTCTGCAGATGGGCTTAAGTTGTGAACATTGAGGTGGGGCAGTTGTTTTGGGTTTTCTGAAGGGGTTAACCCTATTGCATGGTCACTCACATTGATGAATACTTTTTGGCTGAGTCCAGAGTCAAAGAGATGCAGTGTAACTGCCTTTGAGGATGTAGGAAGGAACATGGACGGCCTCTGGAATCTGGAAAATCAAGGAATCTGGACCCTCCAAAAAGGTACCTGAGACTGCCAAAACCTCGATTTTAGCTCACTGAGACTCATGTTGGACTTCTACAGAACCATAAGATAATAAATTTGTTTTTTTTTTTAAGCTACTAAATTTATAGTACTTTTGTTACAGCAGCAATGGAAAGCTACTAAATATAAAAGTGAATTAAACCAAAAATACTGATTTTAAATCTGATTAATAATGTTAGGTTGGCTCAATCACTAGTACATATCTGATTACAGAATTTTATGAAAATGCAAGTTAATCAACAACCCTCATGTGATAACTGATGAGATACAGTGTTCTACATCATTTACACTTCAACACAATTTAGACAATCAAATCTTTACTGTGACCCTGAAATGATAAAACGCTTTCATTGCTATGGCTTTATGAAATGTCTTAATATCTAGTAAAAAGAAAACAAAACCCATACCTATTTATACATTTTATGTTTATAGTACCTAGCTATTTGTGAATTTTAATTCATCCACGTTTATTTTTTTAAAAGTTTATCAAGTTTCAAAATACATATCCAAATGGAATTCTATTAAATAAAATTGAATTTTAAAATTAGAAAAAAACAATGTTTATAATATCATGCCATTCCATTCAATAAAATATGGTATCTTTTTGTTTATCTTTTTTTCATAGTAATTTATTTTAAAATGTTTTAGAGTTTTCCAAATACAGTTCTTATGAATTTTTAGGTTCTAGATTCTTGTTCTTATTGCTATAATAAATAATATATTTGGCTTTCAAAACTTTTTCAGAAAATCAGAACCAATCTGAGTGGTAGAGAATAAGAGATTTATTGTAGATGTAAACATTTATAGAGATGTGGGGGCTGACTTCTGAATGGCTTTCGCTTTTACATATGGTATTGGGTTTGAAATATCTATAGGTCCACCAAGGAAGTAGCTATGAAGGAAGTATGGATGTAAAACAGGGAAAAGTAAGGTAAAGTGAAACCCATGAGGACAAACTAAAAGCAGTAAGGATGAGGTATAATTTTTAAGAATAGAGAAGAAAATACTTACCTGAAAAAGTGAACCTGCATGTGTCTCTCACCACCTTCAAACTCAATGATGCAGGTGAAATTCAGTAGGCACCTAGAATCCTTTGCTGTGGAACTGGAGATGCCCATGTGCCTGGCCTAGGACTTGTACAATCTATAGAAGGAGATTCAGTGGTAGCTGGAAAATCTGTGTACTTAGCTGTTACTCTACACCAACAAGGTAAGTGAGCACATCATTGACAATGTGCTTGGGCTATCACTGTGCTCAGGTGCTGGCATCAAATTTCACAGCATAAAAAGTGGCTTCTACTTTACTTTAACCTTCTGAGTCTCTTACTAATTTCTATAATGGCTGATCATAGACTAGGCCTAAAAAGGAATCTTTCAAAATATCATTCCAACTTTGTTCGGTTGGTAGAATGAAACTCTACCACAGCATCAAACTTTAAAAAATTATATTGTATTGGACTTTTAATGATAAAGTAAAATAGTATTGATTTTTAAATTGGTCTTGTATGTATTATCCTTTTGAACTCAGCAATGGAAATTGCTGATTCTGTACCTGGTTTTACAGATACTCTTCAAATAATGATCAATTATCTTTTACTTTGTAATCCTAACCCCCCTATTGATTTTGTTTTTCTTTCCTTACAGCATTGGCCAGGACCTTTAAGTACTGGCCAGGACTATGTTAGTTAATAATTATAGTGGTAATCCCTGTCTCATTCTTAAATTTAAAGAGACGTTTTAAGCATGTTGAAATAGAAACCTATCCTGGATTATCTGGCAGCCCTAAATGTGATCACAAAGGGAGTCACACTCTGATTCAAGTAATGAAGATGAAAAGGTGATGGGATGTTAGAGGAAGAGATTGGAGTAATGAACTTTGAACATGGAAGGAAGGCCTATAAGCCAGAGAATACAGTGATACAGAAACTGAAAAAGACAAGGGAACAGATTACTCTCTCAGAGCCTCCAGAATGAACCAGCCCTGTTGACATCTTAATTTTAGTCCACTGAAACTAATTTTGGACTTCTGTTCTCCAGAAATGTGAGACAAGAAAATTTGTGTTGTTTAAAGCTACTGCATTTGTAGTAATTCATTATAGTAGCAATGGGAAACTAAAATAAGTACCACTAAAAGGAAGCCAAAAACCAAAAACCAAAAAAACAAAAAACAACCAGGCACAGAATCCTACAAAGTTATGGATAGGTTGTGCCAAGGATTACAGACTGAAGTCAAATTAGCGACTACAAATGGGTCAATTTTTTTTTTTTTTTAAGAAAACCTATTTCCAGTAGTTCAGGTTGGTAGAAGCTAATGGAAAATTTATAGTAGGTTGAAAGGGACAAATCAAGAGTAACCTTTGAGCTAGGAAGTCACAGAGGCATTTTATTTTATGGATAGTTTGCTCTTAAATCTAGTGTAAGAAATCTGAGGTACATCTAAGATACATCTGAGAAGCATCTATTACCCTTTGTGAAAGTCTATTTGGAAATAAACAACTCCGGATTCCTCACAGATCTCAGATGATTGAATTAACATATATTTCATACATGGAATATATAATTAAATCATTATAAAATTATTAAAATATGGAAATGAAATACAGAATATGAATCAGAATACAATATTTACTTTAAATATTAAGAATTCAAAAATTAAAAAAATAATTTGTAAAAATATAAAAAGCAAAATGTTAAAATGACATTAATTTTGAGATGAAAGAATTGGAAGAGTGGAGATAGACCCTTAATCTCCAGGCTTTATCTCTGTTAATAAATATGCATATATGCTTAAATTATTCTTCAGGGAGAAAAATCTTGCAATAATGAGAACTCTCTCCAAGGAATGCCCTGGGTATGCATTTGGAACCTGAAATACTTGAACTTTAACTAGGACATATGAACCCATGAAATATGAATGCTAATAGTTGCGTCCATGTGTGTGTGTTTTTTAACCTGAAAATTAATCACTTTATTCAGCTTCTCAAAGATAAATAACTAAAGCCATTCCAATGTGTAGCAGAAACTTCCTAACATTTGTTTGATTAAAAAATTAGTTTATGGGATTTTAAGTTATGATTTTATGTATCAAATCGTATGTTTAGAATCATGGCAATGGTCTTCTGTAAAAATTTAAATTGATAACTTCTCAGGAACAGAACATGTAATGTGTATATCTAAAAACCAATATGTACGTTTGTGTTTAAGCTGTGGAAATAAGTGTGTCTAAATCTCTCCCCATACAGGCACTAAATAAGTTAATTTTCATAATCAGGACAAATTTGATATTTTACGGTGTTACATTTTAGTTTTCTATTTGGCCTTAATAATAGTTAGGTACCAATCCCCCAACTGCAATATATTGCAAGACTCAATAGTTTACTTTAAGGGATTGTTAAACATATTATCTTATAAATTTTAATAAAAAGGATCTATATGATGCTAATTATTTATAAGATTCTTAGTAAGAATGGTTCTGTTATTGCTATGCTACTTGAAATGTTACTCTCACATTAAATGTGCCAAAATTCTCAAGTTTTATGTAAGAAATCAGGTACTTCAAATAAATCTATACACATTTTATCTAAATTTTTTAGATTTTCAAAAATTTAAGTTTGTTGTCATGCTATAGTTTGAGATTTGCTCCTTCAAGATTTGGCAAAACCAACTCAATTTATTTTGGTATATTTTGTGGGTTTTATTATTTATTTATTTACTATTTCTTTTTTTTTTTATTTTTCGCTTTTGGCATTTATAAGCAACGCATGGGACATTTGTTTCTTGCCCAAATCAGCAGCCAATTGCCTGAAGCAATGTTGACTTTAGCCACCTTCCAACTTTGTACCATAGCATTTAATCCTTTTTTTAAAATCTTAAGTTATAAGATTCAAGTATACAGTACATTGTTTAGACGCTTATATAGTTTATAAAATGATCCCCCTGATGGCTCTTTCTCTTCTCTGGCTCTCCACCTAGCCATTACGTTACTTCTGACTGCATCCCCTATGCCGTGCTCCCCACTCCCACGCATTATCACTAATGCATACCTCTCCAGGCACAGCTCCAGTCTCTCCTCTGAGGAACAAACATTCTTCCTGGTGAACAATAAATAACATTTGTGTTTTCTAGGCTATGCTCCAATTTCTCAAGTTTTCAAAACATTGATTAATTCTTGAGCTGTCTAGAAATAGTATGTTACCTGCCTTTATTGTATTTCTATGACAAATTCTGCATATTTTGCAACATGTTTGTCTCTGTTTGTTTTCTGTTTATTTCCTACACAAACATCTGAGATCTTTTGGTGCAGTATTTGTCTTATCCATGTTTATTTAGTACCTACACTTTGTTAAAGTCATAAGGCCCATTGTGGAAAAAATGATAGAAGAGAAGAAAAAAGGAGGGAGAGTAACATGGATACATGTCATCACACATTTATCAAAAATTCTTAGAATCTACAACACAAAGAATGAATAGCAATGTAAACTATGGACATCGTTTAATAATAATAATGTGTTAATATTGGCTTATCAAATGTAACCAATGTATCTCACTAATGCAATAATTTAAAAATAGGAGGAATTAGGGGACTATGAGAATTCCGTATTTTCTGCTCAGTTATCTGTAAACCTAAAACTCCTGTAAATATAAGGTATATTAATTAAAAAATAGGATAGAGGAAAGAAAAAAGAGGGAAGAAATAGAATAGAAGAAAGGGAGAAAAGGAGAAAGGCAGGAAATAAGTAAATAATCAGTTTAAGAATACTCATAATCCAGGAGTTTTAGGAAAAACATGTCACACATGTTAAAGGACCTGAAAGTGTTTTTGCAAGACCTGGAAATGTTTTGCGAAGAGAGCACATTGTATGAAATTAGATTTATTTTACTTGGCTAAAATTAGATTAAAACAGTAAGTATAAATTAAAAACAGGCAGATTTAGTTTAACAAAATAAGATTTTTAGTATGATTTCATATAGGAGGTTTCAATTTAACTTAAATATGAATACCCAGAGACCTCATGACTCTATGTTGCAGTCTTCATATGGTAAATGTTGAATTGTGTCACAATAAACTTTTCCTTTTATAAATGCTCAGGGAACTTAATTTATGTCTTCCTTTTTTGAATTTATAATATATAGATGATAGATGGATATTCATATTTATTTGTGTATCTTATTAAATTATAAATTTCTTCAAATTAAATGTTCTTATCTTACTCATCCTTGAGATACCCCTCAGTGCCTTATGTATATTTGATATGCAAATGTTCAATATTAACAGCAATTTAAAAAATAACTATGAGATGGTTTGTTTGGCAAGAAAGCTTTGATTCTTTCAGTATCGAAAATGTTTTCTTATGCTTGCACTTTCCCTGTTTCACCAGACAAGGATTTAAGGTATTAGGTACACTGGCAAGTTGATATTACCATTTGTATTATTTTAATTTAATTTTTTCTCTTCAGATATGTTTTATGCCTATAGTTATTTATAGATATTATTATTATATTAAAAGTTCTCATATCTACCTGATTGCACACTGTGTTTTAATTCTTCTCTTAATCCCTTTTTCATTCAACATTTCTCTGGGCAGTTCTTTCTACCTATCCCAGGCTTCCAATGACAGCCATTTTTGATTCTGAGTTTTTGTTTCCTTCATTTTTGTATACTATTACCAACACTGAAACAAGCAACTTTGTGTGTTTTCTAGGAATGAGTCCTTCCAAAAGGAGCTTTGGTCTCTCTCTTTTTTTCTCCTAGTCTGTGGCAAAAGCTTTTCTCAAGGATTCAGTGTCATTGTCTTAAACCAAAGTTAGAGTTTCAATGTAACTCATTGAAATTTTAAATCATTGGCAAATAGTTTGACTCTAGATGGACTAGAGAGCCACTCTGTTACTTCTCTTTCCATTATGCAATACCATGTAGCCCAATGTTGCTCAGGCCAATAGCCTCACTATCTCATGCTGTTTGATTTCCCTCGTTACTTTCAGACAGTCATATTTAAGAGAGTAGTTCTTATCTACTTGCAAACCAACTTTTTTGTCTTCATTATTAGAGTCAGTATGGACTTTTCCTCATCTTTAGTTGTGTCTTTAAATGGGAAAGTGAAAAGAAAACATCAAAAATTTAAAATATCAATGATTTTGTTATAATTATGTAAAAAATAAATTACTAATATAAAATTATTTCTAAAGAGGCAATTATGGGAAAATTAAGTCCATTAAAAACAAAGAGTGTAGCTATAATATACAGTTTCAGGGCATCCTTGATTGATTAATGAGAACGGTTGTGCTTCTGGGAGTAACCCTGTGTGCAATCGCATCTAGTGTATTGATAACAAAGAAAATAAAACAGAATAAACATTGCTAAGGGAATCACTTAAAATAGAGTAAGAAGGGCATGGAGGAGGTGGGTGCTATGCACATCTTATGTCCCAGTTCTTGGAACTACTGTTAAGTTGCTGACCTATCGCTAAACTTAGCTCAGGGCCCCAAACCAAACATCCTGGATCCATGATTGCTTCATGGATATATATGGACTTTACTTCCTCTTCATCGTGATGACCAGACCATCTGCATCCTTCACCTTGAAGGAACCAATCCATTTTGACACTCAGCGTCCTTCATTTACATAATAGGCTAGCCAATCCCAGCTGACCTAGCCAATATCTTTTACTTAACATAGAAATAAGAACCGCTCTTACGGTTTTGCCTTTTATAAACCTTACCTTTCTTTGTTAAAGTACAATTTAGGTTACTACCCGAATCTTTGCATTTGACTGTAATCTCTCCCATGCTCGAATAAACTCTTTTTATTCTTTATTACAGCCTAAACCTAATTTAATATTAGGTTTAACAGATAATATCAGGGAACTGGTACAGTGACATAGACAGAAGTGGCTAGAGGATAGGACTAGAGGAAAAAGTCCCGATTCCCCATGCCCTGCTCATGCTGATCAGGTAACCCAAAGTGTCCTGGAAGCCTGGCGATTGAGAGCTACTTACCCCTTTACACTTCCTAGGTCATCAAAGAACTTAATGAGGCTGGCTTTGGGGTGGGGGAGGAGGGAGTGGCTATAGCATCCAGGAGCTTAAAACTGACAGACAGTAGATGACCGGTCATGAAGTCCCTTAGAGTGGTTAGGATCATTGACCCTTAGCGATTAGCACTAGTGAAAAAAGCAGATAATTCACACTGAGGTGCATTTTAGAGAGAGAGCGAATTCCAGAGATTAAAGCAAACATCCTCACATTTTCCTACACACCACTCTCGTAAAGTTATCTGAACCTCAACTTCATGTGGATTCTATCTGGAGAAGAGAGAGGATAGGTCTCTGAAGAAACAAATTTAGTTCCATTACAAAGCAGAGACTAAGTTATTATAGGAAGAGCTATTGGATTATTGGATCAGTGAACTCCTAATCAAACTAATTCTTACTCCTGCCACACAGGGGATTTGGACTTATCAGGGAAAGAAGATTGGATACAGATAAATAATATAGTTGCTTCATAGTAGTGCAAGTAATTTTTAAATTCATGGTGCAATAATCTTTTGAAAAGTTTTGTTCAAATTTACAATATGTCACTCCTAAAATAAAAGGCTTTAACTTCCCATATAGTTTTTTGCTTTGTTTGTTTTAAACTTCACACTAAACATCCTTTAAACTAAATATTTATATTATAAAACAGTACTTTTATAAAACTTCAGTTTCATATTATATTTTGTAACTCATATCCACAATGGTTAAACATTTCTAAATGTGACTGAGGCTGAAGATGATCATATTACATGAAACTTTATTTTAATAGCTTTTAAAAAGATATATGCTTTTTGACATTTTAATGTATCGCTATGCCATTTTTTTGTTTAATGGAATATTTTGTGTGTAAATACATTTTAAATAACTAAATTGTCTAGATGGAGTATTTTTCTTAGTTTTGTTTCTTACATTTCTTCATTAATATGTAGTTTTATATGACTTAATTAAGCTACTACCAAATTGCATACTATACAAATATTTTTTATAGCAAAAGAAATACGATTATTAACCCATTGTATTTAGGTATCTAAATAATAAAATATAGTAAATATTAATTAATTAGTATATTATATAATAAATATAAATATATTATAGTAAATATGATTAATATTTCCTGAAATTGTTCTTTTATTTCCCAACTCACTTATATTATACTTTATACTGTCAGTGACTACTTATTTTCTTCCTTTGCTCTAACTTCATTCTCTGTGTTTCCAAATTTCATGTTTTCCCTCCAGTCTGAGACTGGAAAGCTTGTATGATCCTGGGTATGTTAATTTATTTCTCTATGCCTCAAGTTTTAGCTGTATAATAGGAAAACCATTATCTCTTATTTCATAAAGTTGAAATAAAAAATAAATGAAGTAAATTATGTAGAGATCTTGAAAAGTGCTTCAAATAAAGTAAGGAAAAAATTTGTTATAGTTATTACTATTATTTGATAGTTTAACCTTCCAATTAAAAGGACTGAATTTTCTCATTGTGTTAAAATTCTAGCTAAATAAAAGCTATAAACATGTCATATACTTTTTATTGAAAATGGTTTTCAACAGTTTTGGACTAAGAAAATGATTACCAGTGAAACTTCTTTGTAGGTTTCCATCAATATCCACCTAAAATTGATTTCTATATTTTAAAGAATAGGTACCACTAGAAATAATAAAACTAAACTTCTTAGTTGAAGTATGAGAGAAAGAAAATATATGAACCTTTGTTAAAATATATTATACTACTCAGATGTGAGTAAGAAACTATAACAAATTTTAGAGCATGTGTTCTGGAAGGATAGAAAGCATTAATGATGTTTCCTTTACCACTTTAGGTTTAAAATGGAAATGTTTTGAATAATGACCTTAGTCTACAGCACATTACAAAGATTCTGGCAGGGTTTATAAACAAAGCAGAGAGGTTATATTTTCTGTGTTATACTGCCTCTTTAATGCACTATGTTACCCATATTGTCGTGATTACCCCTAGCTGCATGAAATTTTAAAATAAAATTAAAACAAGGGAAACATTTTCAGAAAGTGTGATAGCAATGTGCACATGATCTATGGCCTCCTCCCTCCACCACCCTTCTCCTTGGGGCCTTTCTTATTTCAACTATAGCCTCTAGGATTTCTTTGGTGCCCTCTTTCTCTCTGGACTAGCTATTTTGGTTTCTTGTATAACTTCTTTGCATCTCTTAGAAGTATTTTTGTATGTAATATATATGTTAGTTCTATATAAAATTGTAGTAACTACCATCGTTGTACATTTACCATTGCTAAGCATGTTGCTAACCCTATTTATATATTTTATGTGATTATTACAACAAAATTGCAAAGTATTATTTTTAACCATGTAAAATTGTAATTTCCTAAATCAAAATTACTTAATATTGGCAATTCTTGTGTTTTACTTAATATTCTTATGACAACTTCAAAAATATGGAAGGAGGTGTTTATGATTGAGTTACTAAAGGTCATTCATTTTGTGTGACAGTTTATTTTCGTCCTGATTATAGATTAAAGCTCATGAGCTCTAGACCATTGTAGGCAATGGTCAACTATTTCTTGTTTAAACATTATATATTTTGTTACTCAGACTATTGTTATTAGTAAACTTTTACAGGAACATCCGATGAAATAAAGTCTTTATGATAGACAGACTAATGGCCTCCTTAAGATGTCCAAGTACCAATTCTTCAAACTTATGAATATGTTACTTTACATGGAAAATAGGACTTTGTAGATGTGATTAAGTTAAGGATTTTTAAGAGAAATTACCCTGGATCACCTGTGGGTCCAATATAATCATAAGAGTGTTTACAAGAGAGAGAAAGGAATGTGAAAGTCAGAGAAAAAGGTGAATCAACAATCAGAGAAAGAGAGATTGAAAGATGTTACACTGCCGACTTTGAAGATGGAAGATGAGGCCATAAGCCAAGGAATGTAGGTGGCCCCTAGAAGCTAGAAATGATATGGTAACTGATTTTCTTTTAAAGTTTCCAGAAGAAATAATTCTAAACTCCAGAATTGTAAGAAAATAAGTTCATGTTGTTTCAAATACTAAAATTGTGTAATTTGTTACAATTGCAATAGGAAATTCCTACAATCTTCTTATTATAAATTTACATAATGATTTATAAGCACACTGACTAAATTATGTCACTTGAATTTAATAGCTCACTATATGATACTATAACACAGATTTCTGTAAATGTATATATATGTAAAATCTAGAGGTTAAATGTTCAAACTAATAAAATGAGTACATTTACTTCATTTTGTCCTCCTGATAGATTTATAATTAAGGAAAGCAAATCAAACTTTAAAACTAAAGCTGCCACTTCTAGGCTTCATTGCAGACCTACTTGAATAAAAGTGAAAAAGAGAATGTCCTAGCCTCACCTTTATTAGTATAGACCTTGTCTTTCTATTTTGAAGGCTCATACCAGAATGTGAACGAGGATCTGATATCTGAGTGTAATAAAAATGGTTTGAATAAATAGTGGAAATAAATTATGGTGAGAAAGAACTAATCTCCCACAGACTGACATAACCATAGATGCAAGTGATATTTCTTTTTTATTTATATGCAAATTAGATGTTTCACTTGTGTGTCAAGAGTTTCTTAGATATCTAATTGGCATTTCTTATGCTATCTGGTAATATCTGAATCAGAGGGGAAAAAACGCACACTTTATTTATTTATTTTAATACTGATCAATATTTATGCTCAAATATGAAGTTATCTCAGGATCAAAGATTACAGTTTAACAAACTTTCTCAGTTTTTTCCCCAACTTCTCAAAGTTGTAGCACTTTATCAATTTACCTTAGTCTTCCATTAATATTCTTTGTGTTATCAAATATATTTTCCTCTCTTCAGTACATCTCACCTTAATGCCCTTAGCATGGGGTAATATTGTGAGATGGCAGCTATATGGAGAAACCAGATCAGACGCTGGTTCAATCTCTTTGGCAAGACTCTATTTCCCTTTTTTTGCTTCTAATTATATATTTCTATCACCTCATTTACTTCATTTTTGTGTTTTTTCTAAATTTTATTAATTTTGACATTTTTTCTTTAACCCAATATGAAATAGTAGGTTATAATTTGATCAATTTTGTGGGTATGCTTTTCCGGAATGATTTTATCGTCTGTAAGAATATTGCCATATTTATCCTCATTGTTAAATTAATACATTAATAATAGAATAGACTTTCCTATTCTCCTCCTAATTCTTTATTTAATTTCAAAATAACTGTACATGAGATTGACTTTTAACTATTTTTACTCATTGTTATATGAGTTTTAGTAGAGGAAGAACCCTGGAATTTTTTTAAAATTACATTTTTCTTACTGTCAAGTGTAAAAACAGTAATAGACTTAAATTCATATTGAAAGTTTCAATGAATGAGAATATGAAATATTTTGAAACTAGGAAATATTAAACATATAAAATTATTGCCAGAATATACAGATCATGTAAGCAGAGGCCTTATTTCTCTTTTCACTGCTTTATATCCAGTATCTAAACTGACTTATTCACAGAAAATATTGTAAATCAAGCAGAAAAATTAGTCTTTATTGATTACAGATCACATTATAATGTCTATTAATATCTAAATGGTAACTGACAAAATGAATGATTAAATAAAATAAGCAATTTACTGTTATTATAATGATGTATAAGTTTTAGAAAAAGTATTTAAGCTTTATAGTTCTCTACTTTTAAGTAATAGATGAGATCAATATTACCTGGATACTTCAAGCAGAGATTGTGGCTTGACTATTTGTAAAGCATTTGTAAGAATAGCATTATAACATTCGAAAAGTTACATAAAAAGAAACTATGTCTGCATTTTACTAAATTATTTGGAAAAATGTTCACATATAGAAGAATTTAAACTGTCTTGAACAGATGAATTTTGTAATGCTTCATAAGTTTTTTCCTTTAATACCAGTCTCTTTTGTATGTAACATTACCTCATGATCATATCTACTTCATTGGTAGTCTGTTCTTTAACTTTTTTTGTGCATTTAGAAATGTGTCAAAATCTCTTCAGTTACATATTATGAAATAGACAAAGAAACTTTAAATATAGCATTTAAACATGGGCCAACTAGCAACTTGTAACAGCAACAAAATGTGTCTGAAAAGGCAAAGTAAAAGAGAGCCACAAGGGGGAAATTCCAGAGAGGCTCTTTATCAATTATCACAGGGGATGTGGTTCTTAAAAAAGATGAACCCATGAAGTCATTCTCTTTCTCTGTCTCTTTGTCTCTCGCCGTCCTTTCTCTCTCCCTCCCTCCCATTGGTTAAGCAGCTGTATCAGGCTGTATCAAGGTGTAATTAGCATATACTTAAGTGTACTTTAAAGTATAAAATTCAGTATTATGATTTTGACGTATGTGACATCAGTAATGATCCAGATAACAAATCTGTCCTTCATTCCCAGTGTATTGCCACTTTGTAATCTCTTCTCCTTGTGGCCTAGGCATAGTGACTTGCTTCTAATTAACAGAATACAAGAAACATAATTAGCATAAAACTTTTAAACATTTACTCTCAATAGTTGCATTCTCCAAATAAAAATTAAGTCATACTTACCTACTAAAGATATTCTGTATTTACTACTGGTATTTTTTTCTATGATCGCTCATTTCATCTCTTCATTTGCTGAAATCCCTCTTTGGATATATAATGTTTCCCAGGGTTTGGAAATGATATTTCTTAGATCTACAAAATATAATAATATGGATGCTCTTTTTTGTCAATAAATTTTCCGAGAAAAATTTTAAGAACTATAATTTCAGGAATATATTTGAGGCCAGCACTCAAACTCATATTCGACTCATGGGTCTATGAAAGATAAGCAAATACAGATAATGAAGAATTTCTCATGAATAATCTTGAGGTATAAAAACATATCAGTTTAAATTTCAATTATGGTATCTCCCTAATAAAGTGGTTAAGTTGAATATTATATATATGTATATATACATATATATCAGGTTAATCTTAAGGAATAGGTATGTATATATTTTTTACTTATAAACTTCTTTAAATTAAATTAAGACAATTTAAACTAAATTAAATTAAAGAATACTTTAAGAATTTAGCTGTTAGAATAAGAAAAAAATATAAAATTTGATATAAATGTTAGTACCTAGTTTAGGTTACATTTTCCTTATTGTTTTTTAATAACTTCCTGATTCTATTAAAGGCATGGGGAAGTTTATTTGATAAGACACATAAATATTGACAAAGATTTTATTGATACTCTTAATATTAGAAGTACATAATTCAAGTCTCTATGTAAGCCTGCAAATTTTATTTTCATATCAGTCTTATATATGTTTTAATAAACATGAGAAATGTAACAAAATTAAAAAATATATTTGAAATATACTTAAAGACTGACATTGTTGAAAGAAATTTAATAAATGGAAAAAAGTAATGTTAGTTAATAGATATGTAAGTGAACTATACCCAGAATGATGATCAATAGAATAATCTTAATGCAAAGGAAGGCTTATTTGGTGTTATTCAGGACTTTCCCTTAACTTTATACAGTTCATTATTCTTAAAATAATTATTCTCTTAAAAATAGAAAATACATCCATATTAATATAAGTAACTAAGAGAATTAATAAGCAGGTTAAATGACAGAACTAGAATATACAGTATGTGTTGCCAGAAACAAAGAATACAAGTTTAATAATGCAACATTTATGTAGATCTATAGTCAAGTCTTGCGAAAAATAAAACAATAATAACTACAACAACTATAAAGAAGTAGAAACAGGGGTTGGAATAGAAAGAGAAAAGGATTTGGAAAACTAAAGTCTTGAGTCTTTAGAGAGCCCTGGGCTATCACGGCTGACTTGAGGGAGAAAGAGGACTGAAGCGTCGACCTCCCTATCACTAAGCCTCTGATAGGCACGGCTAAAACTGACATTATGATCTCTGTCTGGGATCTCTCACAGATGCTAAAAGGATCTATTACAGGTTAAATCCAGAATGTTACATTAAGAAAATAAATGTTAATTCTAAGCATGTTTAAGCAAGTGTCAAATTTTGTGCTCAATTACATACCGAAATTACATACTAGCTAATATAACACTATACTAATAAGAAAAGTCATCTTGATTACCTTTACTTAGTCCTAAATTAATTTTTTCTTTTTTTCTCCTCCATTTTATAATTTGAGACAAATTGCACTGTTTGTCACAATTACTAAGAGCCTAATTATGATTAATTGCTTTCTTTTTATGTTAATTAATTGACATTAATAAATTGAAAGCAATTTAAACTGTGTCTTGCCCTGAAGACCTCTATCATAATTATGTAAGTACAAAATAACTAAATATTTAGTAACATATTTCAGAAACGAATAATGAAATGGAGTCTTCAAACTAGGATACTTTTAAAAATTAGCACTATTTAATTAGCAAAATTTGAGGCTCACACTAAAATGGAGTGAAAAATACAGAGATTTCTCATATACATCCTTCCCCTACACATGCATATATTCTCCAATTTTCTACATCCCCCACTAGAGTAATATATTTTTTACAATTGATGAACCTACATTGTTTCATAATTACCATCCAAAGTCCATACCTTATGTTACATTTTGTTTTTAGTATTGGGTGTTTTTATCGGTTTTGACAAATATGTAATGACATATGTTCATCATTATGGTAGCATAGTTATTTTCACTGATCTAAAAATTCTCTGTGGTCTGCCTATTTATCCTCCCTCCTTCCTAACCCTGACAACCATTGATTTTTTTACTGTCTCCACAGTTTTGCCTTTTCCAGAATGTTAAACTGTTAAATACATACAGATTGTAGCATTTTCAGATTCACTTCTTTCAATTAATATTATGCACTTACAATTCCTTCACATTTTCTCATGGCTTGATAGCTCATTTCTTTTTAGTGCTGAATAACAGTCCATTTTCTGTACATACCACAATTTTTTCACCTATTCACCCACTGAAGAACATGGTAGTTGCTTACAGGTTTGGCTAATGATGAATAAAACTGCTATAAACAGCCACATGTAGTTTTTTGTGTGGACATAAGTTACAGTCCATTTTGAGTAAATACTAGTGAGTGCTGTTGCTAGATCGTGTGGAGGAAGAATGTTTAGCTTTGTTAAAATGGTCAAACTGTCTTCCAGAGACTACAGTCCCACCAGCCATAAATGAAAGTTCCCATTACTCCACATCCTCATCAGCATTTGGTTGTGTCAGTGTTCCAGAATTTAGCCATTTTAGTAGGTGTGTAGTGGTATCTCATTGTGGTTTTAATTTGCATTTCCCTGATGACATCTGGTGTCGCACATCTTTTCACATACTCATTTGTCATATGTATATCTTCTTTGGTGAGGTGTCTGTCAAGGATTTTGTCCAAATTTTAGTCAAGTCGTTTGACCATTGATGAGTTTTTAGAGTTTTTTATATATTTTTGATAACAGTTTGTTTTTGTTTTTCTTTAATCAGATGTGTCTTCATCAACATTTTCTCCCAGCCTGGCTTGTCTTCTAAATCTCTTGACATTGTCTTTCCAAAAGGAGAAAATTTTAATATCTCTGAAGTCCAGGATATTCATTATTTCTTTTATGGATTATGCCTTTCATGTTATATTTAAAATGTCATCACCATACCTAAGGTTATTTGGATTTTTTCCTATGTTATCTTCTAGGTGTAAAACCATTCAACCTTTAAACTTAAACCCAGTCTTAAACTTTTCTTTTCCAAAGACTTTCCTTTCTCATACTTTTTCTAAATATTTTAGGATATTCCTTGACCTTCTATCAAATTTTGAAACAATAATCCAAATAAATATTAACAGAGTCCTACTATGATCCTATAGAAGTTGTTCTTTAAAGATAACACTTATAACATGTTTTTATATTATAACCTTTTTTGCATGTAGAATAGATTTTAACTTCAAAGGACTGGTACTGACTTACTCAATATGTAATATTTAGATTGATATGCTGTAAGAGTTTTCTATCAAAATTCCTACGTGAGTGGTAGTTAAGAATACTAAAAACATCTTTGAATCGTTAATCAACAATATTGCCCATTATTTTACAGGGAATGTGGTTTGAGCCTAAAGACATTTGGATCTACATCTGGCTATAAGTCAATTTTATACATAATTTTCAAAACTAACACTCTTTAAATATCGTCTTTTATCATATTTTAAAATACATTAGTAATATGAAATAATGATCATTTTATAAAGTCAGCATACTTAGTTGGATAGATTATCAGTCAATCCAAATGAGTTCATTATATTGCAACCGGGAAAAAAAATATTTTGACCTTATTGGTAAATACTGCTATTTCAGCAGCTGCAAGCTAGTCATGAATAAGATATATAGGAAATTCAACAAATAGCACAGATTTAAAAAAAAAAAAAACAATTTCAAGTCTATTAACCTTTCTGTGTTTATGTGATTATTTGAAGATTCTTGGTAAAATAAATACATACACATGCACACATTCATATAAACTTCTCAAATCCCTATAGTTTCTTTTGAGCTTTGCAAATATTTAATTTTCTTAATATAAAAGATACCTAGAGTCTCTGGTTTCCTTGTCAGTACTGCAAGAAGCAAGAATTTCACATCACACACATCCACTAATAAATCACTGCATGAGCCAATTATCGGGGTCACCTAAAAGGTGTATTGCTTTCTCCCAGTGAACAAAACAAACAAACAAACAAACAAACAACTTCAGATTCAGCAAGAAGAATGTATAGCCTATATAAGTCCTTTTCTTTTATTGAAAGAGTTAGTGGATTAAAAGAGAAAAGAAAGAAATGTGCTTCACTGGACTGACAATGCAAGTTTCTCAATGTTACCTATGTTAGGTTATTTAACCTTTAAGCATCATAATTATTTCGTTATCTGACTCTAGAAACTAGAATATTCTATAGTACTTGAATTAACCGTTCTAAATTCTTCAGTATTTCAGTCAAAATTTGTTCATCATTTTCATTATTTAACTTCCCATCAACATTAATATCAATATGTAATAAATATAAATTGACTTTTATAATTTATCATGTACACAACTTAATGTATGTTATATAAAGACACTAGGTACCAAATCCTTACTTTAGGCATGCAATCCTTACTTTAAGCATTCATCATAATCAAAGATATTTCAAGATAAAATCATATAGGTTAACTGGCCAGTGGGCTTAATACTGAAGCAGTATTCCAAGAGATATTATTGGAGTCTTGATGTTCATTAGAATTACCTATTATGCCATATTTAGGGTTAAAATAGTCTGTGAAATTTGATAAAACTATTATTACAATGGTTTATTTTATCTTATGTAAATATCCCCCTCCCTACAGTCTGCTTTGTTTGCTTTCAAATATTCTTTAAGGACCAGGACATGTATTCCTTTCTCATAAATATCTCAATATATGGCCCCAATCATCCCAGCTTTCTGTTTTCAGTGACAACCTTTTGTTCCATCAACTAGCACACTGTTATTTTGCCATTTAGTTTTTTTCATAGCCTAACCATGTTATGATAATTTATTATATCTGTGCAATCTAAGTATTTGCATACACATGACATTTGGTGTAAAAACATAGTCTTTCATACTTTTCTACATTTTGTACAGAGGCACAACTAACTAAAACAAGATTTGAGTTGACTAATTTTTTATCTAAAGCATCTTTAGGAAGAAATCAGAAAGAAAATGATCATCGTAGACTTTTGCTTTGTATAGGAAAGAACTTATCAGCTTCACTTCTGAAATAATAGCTTATCCTTACGCCACTTATACTAAGTATCACAGCTATAAACAGTCTTAAACACATTTTCTCTATTGCCAGTTTGTTAGATGAAGCTCTTGTCATCTCTCAGTAGAATAATAGCATTATATCTTCAGAAGTGGCTTATATAATTCCCTCCACTAGAAAATATCTTCTGATCCTTTTGATTTCTTGCTTAGATATTTTCCATAATTACTACATTTTTTAAACATACATGCCCAAGCGTGCTTTGATTTAAATGACAATGTTCATACACATACATCATGAATAATTATCTAGATAATCGCAGCCGGACTATTTATGTCTATGGGATCTTGGTATTTAGTATATTTATGATCAAATTCACACGATGCACTTAAATTTGTCTCTTAATGATGCATGCAAAAAAAAAGGAAGAGTATATGATATGTAATTTACTTGAATACATCCAGTAATATCTACATGATGCCATGTATATTTCTGTAAGGAACGAGTGTTCGCAGATACTTGAACAAAAAAGTTGCATGAGAAGTGAGAATTTTACCTTTTTCCTATAAGTGTTTGTAAGATTTATTCTGGGATAGAGTTCACTTAAAGTTTGAATGTTCAGGTTCATTATGATTTTATGATTTTTTTTTTTTAGCTATGTCCAGAATAACTTCTTTATAGGGTATTTTATTCCTAACTTCTGAAGCAAGATATTCTTGAATATTCTATTCACTGTCATATAAATTATTAAATTTGTTTGGTCTGGTTGGTGGGTACTGTTCTCTAATATTTTTGGATTTTTTTTTTAACAGACGTGGATAGTTTACTTAAACACTTTTGTTGGTCAGTATTCAGACCCTATTTGATTATGCAGAGTTATCACTTTGTAAAGATCTCATCAGTAAGATCTCATCAGCTCTGTCTCCTCAATTCATGGAGTTCCCTGCATTCTTATCTTGCTTTCCCCTTCCCTGCCTCAGCCTGAGAATTCTCTCAAGGCAGTTAGTGACATAAGTACCTTGTTTGTTTCCCATCTGTCAGAAATATTACCCATTGTCGTTTGATGTCTTGAAAACCACTGTGTATGTTCTAATAGATGATATGATATTAGAGATCGACAACATAGATAATATAGATATATAGAGATAATACAGATATAGATATATAATCTGTTGTTTTGGGGTTGTTTCATATGGGAGCGTAAATCTGGTAACTGAGTCTCCATTTTGGACAGAGGTGGCAGATTCTCAGAATATGTTTGTTTTAAATATATCTAATTTAAGTTTGAGAGACTTTGGTTATTGGTATAATCAAGAAATATTGATAGCAAGTTAAATATTAGATATTCTATATAACAATCTCTTCCTTTACCTAAGGATGAAGTCCTGATCTTTCAAGGAAGCATGAGCTTCAGTGGCCACAAAACTTGAATTTTAATCTTCCTGTGTATTTATCCAACTGATTTTTTTTCACTAACGTGCAACAAAATCAATTGATGGCCTAACAAAATTACAAATATCTATGCTAGATAGACCACTTGAAGCCAAATCTCTGGGTTTGGGCCATTTTAAGTAAGCATCGCAATTTTTTTTTTTTTTAAATTTTAATGCTCCTAAATTTTGAAATCCCCTGTTCTATATTATTTACACCTTCTCCTTTTTAGCAAGGCTGTTTTTTTGGGTTTTTTTTGTTTTTTAAATATAAATCATTTAAATATAAACTATTTAAGTATAAACTGATTTAAAAATATAAACTATTTTTAACTTTTGCAGAATACAGCACCATCAGTAGTAAGATATGGTTACAATTAATATTTATTTAGGACTTAGTATGTATGCATTAAGCCCTGTGCAAGGCATAGTTCTGGCATTAGTAACTATTACATATAATTTTTAAATGAGAAACCAATAATTATTTAGCTATCTTTTTGGACACAATCTTCAAGCTCAAGTTTCAAACTTTATATGTTGACTCCAAATCTAATATTTCCCCATGAAGCCTCTCTATCATGTGACCTGGCCACATGCCTTGCTTTTGCTCTTGCTTTCTAAATAATTAGAAAATATCTTTGCTTTGCTTCACCAACATTGCCCTTCTTGAACTGGTTAAATGTTCTATTTATTGATTTTGTTTTGTCATCACTTCCTACAGTGAAAGCCCATCCCATTCCAGCCTCACTAGGTGGCCAATGGGAAACAGATATGAATTTTACACATAACATTTAAGTATACATAACACCAGTAAAAGTCAATGGATAAAATATCAACTATACTAATAAACTATTTTAAATCATTTATCTATATAATTATTTTTAAAATAAAATAAAAAGTAAAGAACATATAAATGTTTTTGAAAGTATATCACTGAGTCAATAACGTAACATTTTTATAAGAAGCTTTTTTAAAAAATCAATTAAAATATAAATGATTAGTACTTACTGAAGGAGCAATATATATCAAGAAACCATTTATTTTGCTAGCATCAATAAATGATAGTCTAAATAATAGCATCAGGTTTTCAGCTATGCATTTAACTCAATTCATATTTATTTCAGTTTGAAAAACTATAATCTTGAATAGTATTAAAATTTTTCAAGAGCAGTAAATATGAAAGCATTTGTGCATAATCATTCAGAGATAAAACATATTGAGTGCCTTAAATTAAAAACATAATAAAATAAGAATAGGTCAGCTTCTTAGAAGTTAAATAATATGGCCAGAAAACACTTGTAAGCTATTTCCAAACCTTATATTTTTAACTTGCTGTGTAGGCATTGTTTGCTCAATAAAAGTTTGGTTTTTATAAATTGATTAGTTAATGCATTTGACAAATATGTGAGGAACTGCATTTTCTGAAGAAAGAAAATAAGTTTATTTTATCTTATTTGGCCAACATAAATCTTAATACAGTTTGAGAGTATTTGGCCAATAATAAATACTTGTAAAAAAAAACAACAACAAAAAACAACTTTTAAAACATTTTAGAAAAAATACCTCTTGCTTGCATTTTATTCCATTTTGTATTCTAACCATACACTGTTGCTATCTAATGGAAGCATAACTAAAATGTCATAATGCTTAGGAAAATATATAAGTGGCTACATTTGTGTACATGCATATGAGGGATTTATAGCTTTGTAATAAAGATGTTGATAAATGGGCAAGAATCTAGAAAATTCCTGAGTCCACTTCCTTCCCATGACTTTATAACAAAGATATTTTGTTCATTGGTGTATGTGTTTTATGAAGACTAATGAATAATGAATTCTATGCTGAGCATTATAAAGGATAACAGAATGTTTAAGACTTATTATCTAACTGATAGGTCCCAGTGTGTCCTCAGAGAGCCTTCTAAAATGTCATATCTATTCTTACTTGACTTAATTCCCTTTCTAGACCACCATAGCTCTGCAATATTTAGTATGTTGTATTATACTTGTTTAAGTGTCTGTCTCATCTATGCTGTTTATCTCTCTCGGCTTGTCTCCCTAGTAACTAATTCAGAGCCTGGCTTTAAGTATGTGCCGAATAAACATTTATTTGTTGTAGATTTATGATTAAATGATGATTAGCTTTTCACTCTCAAAAAACTTAGGAGTTAATTGGAAAGATAAGTATCACCTGCTTGAAGGAATTCTAGGCAGTATAGATAAAGTGCTCAATAAGCAGCATATAATATAAAGTGTTGAGCGGATAGAATGGTTTTATAACATTTATAGATATAATTTCTAAATTATAAAAAAACATCTAATTATGTGAAACTGAAGTTTTAGCACTCTTCCTACCAAGAGAATCACATATTCGATCTATTAAGAGTTTAAAGTGATTCATAGAAAGATGAAAATAAATCAATTAAAAAAAAGTCAGGCTTTTGCTTCAGTTTTCACAGTGTAGCATAGTTCTATTTTCAATGCTACATTTATGCTTTTTAACGTGGGATTAACTCCAATTTGCTAAAAATACTGTACCCTTTTTTAGTTTAATATTTAAGGTATAAAAAATTGTTCATTTTAAGTATTGGGTTAAGTTGTATCTGATTTTAAATTCTAAAATTTGTATACACAGACATGAATATACTTCTTTAATGGAAAGTTAACAGCCTACATTCTAGTCTAATGATCGGACGCTAAACTGAATTTAAAAGTAGGGTTAATTTACTCTATTATCTATATATGAATCTATCCATATGTGTTCTTAAGTTGGGAATCACCATGCCTACCTTATTCAGCAATATAAATTGGGTCAATATTTCTATGCATTAATTTAAGCAGAGCTATAAAATAAGATTTTTCAACTTATAATTCTTGCTCAACACATAAATGGTGTGAGTACTATGTTGGTATGAAAAAATAATTGTCTTTCCTCTTAGCCACATTGGATTCATTTTCCCCTTGTTTGAAAGCCAGTGTTATTAATCATTCTAAGGTTGATGACCCTCTTAACTTTACTGTCTGTACACATGCAAAAGCCTGAAGTTCTTTTCAGTGAAATGATTATATGGTTGGTTTTAATCAAGATTTGTCTTTCTTCCAATGAGTTCTGCTGACTGATGACTGCTTGCTTTATACATTAGTCTAGAAAATGGATAACTCTCTTTTGAAAATATGAGCTTATTTTGTGTTAACTCTGCCACAATTAATGTTCTTCAAAAAAGTAGCTTTCCCTGTCTTTCCAATTGTTGAGGGTTTAGCTAAGCTACTCCATGGTACCACTGTCCAGGCATCCTTTTTGTTTGGCCAAGCTGACTTTGGGAACTTTAAACTGACACTAGCCTTCTCCATATAAATGTATGCTTTAGTTAGCAGTTCCCAGGGTCACAGGCACTTGCAAGTTCCTGATAAGATTTCCCCAAAAGCCATTGTGATAAGAAGTTTTCTTGCTTCTCAGAGTATTCCTTTTGTGTATGCCTTAGATAAGAACTTCATAGAGCTTACTAAAACCCTGCATTTTTGGTTTCAATTGACCAATCCAACCCTAGCCCAAGAACCCCAAAGCATCCCACCCATAGACCCTAATAAAGGTATGTGCCCCTGGTCTTGCCATTCCCTCTCCCAACACACTGCCTTGCCTCCCTGTCTAGCCCCTGAAGGCATGCTGTGTATCTCTACCAGGACCTGTGAGAAATAAGCATCTCTATTTCAATTTATCTTGTGGTCTTTTGTTGAACCTCTGTTCAGCATCTGACAACTCATGCTTCACTGAAATTTTAAATTTACAAAGTCATAACACCAATATGTAGAAGACATAACATCTCCTCTAAAGAAAAGATATAAAAAGGACTTTGATTAGCAAACAAAAAGACATTTTAAATTTGTATTATCTGAGCATAATAAATAATATCCTTAATAATGTTATTAAATACTTTCATTGATCATATAGAGATGCTATAACTGTGCTTATAATGTAGATAATATTATTAAATTATTGCATGAAAATGTTTACAATGTAAGTTGGCTTTAAAACTTTTATTAATAATTTAAAAACAAAGGGTCTTTCTCATCAAAATTATAAAGGGATAATCATCTTAGTTCTTAGACAGTGAAGAAGCATGTTTAGAGAATTGTTTTAATAATTTTTGCTGAAAATTGGAGCAGAGAAATAATGTGGTAACTATATAAGGATATATCATCAAGATAAAAGTTTTTATCTTTGTATTTTAATGTGATATATTAGGGCTCACTTTTAAACTTAAAAGGAATAATCTAGTAAAGTGAAAAAAAAATTCCCGATAAAGGACAAGGAGGGAAATACAATAAGAAACTCCCTCAGTTGTGCATCGAGAATGAGATTTCACTGATGAAAAGATTAGATATAGATGGGTAAAAAACCTTATATAATTAGCAACACAGGAGACACATTATAAGTGCAGATGTAAATAGATTGTATAAATTATATTGATTGGATAATGAGTTTTTTCTCACATGATTACATCTATTTTCTTAGAGAAATAAGCAGCAAGCCATTGGCTGAAATTGAGAGAAGCCAACAAATATGTAGAATAAAATAAAAAATAGAATTTTTTGAAATGAGAGTGAATTTATTAAGGGAATGTATTATTAACAGGGAATTAAAGATTAGAGTGTTCACTTTGGAAGGAGGTTACTTGTGTTTTTTTCATAGCTTTTCTATTCACTATTATATGAAACAAGTAACTTAATAGTTCTCTACCTCATTTTCCTCTCAGTAAATTTGTGGCAATAAAAGTAACTGCATCATAATGCTTTTGTGATAATTAAATTTGTTTCTATAATTAAAATGCTTAGAAAAGTATCTTTTTATAGTTTTTATAGTTTTGTTTATTATTAAACACTCGAAATTTGTGATTGTATTTTAAACTATTTGAATATTTTATATTTTCAAATATTTTTCATATTTGAAAAACTGAATGTTGTTTGTTGTTGCATTTCACACTAACTTCCTTTTGGCAAAATAAGGATAGGTGGGATTTTCCTAGAAGATGCAAGTGAAAAGAGCAGCAAAATTATTAAGATGGTATGTCAAAGAGCAATTCTGATTTGCTTCATGGAACATAAGTTGGGTAAATGGTTAAAGTGAATTATTTGGACATCATGATAGGAAATGAATGCTGACATGCTCTAGAATATGTGAGTTTTAAAGATAGGATGTTATAATATAAGATTTGGGAGGTGATGCGACTGGCAGCAATAATAAAAAAAAAAAAAGTCTGGCTATAGAAAAGAGTAGCTGAGTTAAGAAAGATAAAATGATTATTGTGAATTGGAAGATAAAGAAAATAAGACTAAACTTGAGTTTCAATGGTGTTAACTAATATTTTAGTTATTAGAGCTATTTGTGGATCAACGAGGTATCATTTCTGGATGTATAGTAGGATTTCATTTCTGCACCTTCTGAAGATTTAAGTAGTCACAAAAGCTGTTTTGTTCAATGAAAAATGTACAAAAATAACACATTGTATTTCAAAGTGAAGCTTTAAAATCAATAGACAATTCACCATCCTCCATCTCCTCCTTCTACAACTAATACTAAACAAAATATTCTCCTTCGGTTTGGGCTCTTAAATAATTAAGATGAGAAAAGCCCTCTAACAATTCATTCTGGACATATATAACAAATAAAAATATACTCTAATAGTTTAAGCCACTGAAATCTGGGTCATATTGCTGGGGTAGCATAAACCATCCTGACTGACAAGTGGATTGTTAATGTTAACGTTGTATTACTGTTAGAGTACCAACAGTAGTGTCTTTACTAACAGTGGAGAGATAGAGGTTAAGTCCTTTGTGAATAAGTACAGAGTATCTAGATGTTAAAAGAAATAGTGAACACAGAAGATCTGCATGTCAGGCCTGAGAGTTGAAGACTCTAAGGTAAGTCCCTTTCTGGAAGATGTCTCAGCCTAAGAAGACTGCCTCATCCACAGTCAGAGTCCCTACATGGGGCAGCCCCAATCATGTGGGCGTAGATGCTAGTCTCCTTGCCTTTAGGAATGATAGTCTGGAAGGGTCCTCCTAGCTCCAGAGTTTCTAGTAGGATTAGTTGAGACCTTTGTTGTAATTGAATTGCAGTTCAGCTCTGTTGAGCTTTTTCCACTCATACACATTTGTTGATCCTGAGCGCACTCACCAATAAAATCCCTGCTTAAAAATCTCTATTCCAGTAACTGTTTCCTAGGCAACTGGCCTACTATAATTGTTTTCAGGAGCAGCTGAAAAGAGCAAACTTTCAGATAGAAATGTGAGCTAGATCACTCACTAGCATTCTGGCAATGTTGATCCCATTAATTATAGAAGGTAAATCAATAAAATCTCCTAACATAGAGGAACAATGCAGCTGTTTAACAATTCACATATGGTAAACTGGTGTGGGATACTAATAGAAGGCAAAGAAAATATATTATGGTGAGTGTAGTATTTACGAGGATAGTGGAGTTTTTGCCTGTTGCTGAGTGGCATTGATGCATTGGAAAATACAATGAAAGATCAAGAATGAATACTAACTAATGGAAGATTAAGTGTGAAAGTCAGAAAGCTGTGGCATCTTTATAAAGACAGGCATCTCTTGCTGGAATACTGAAATATTGGAATATCAGACACACGACTTATTTATAGGAGCAGCATAGCTCCAGAGAAGGATAAATTCTCAGCCACTTCAAGTCAGTTACACCAAGGTCTTGGCTTTGATGATCTTTACCCTAGCTAGGATGGAATGAATCCATGAAACTTGGTATTAAGAAATCTAGGTTGATGTATTTTATAACCCTGAAGTAAGATCTTTCTAAATCATCTATTCTCACTGAGGTGAGCCACTCCTCCTGTTGAAGTCTATTACCACTTTCCCACAAATATCTATGCCTTACAAGGAAATATGCATTTCTCTCCAGATCTATTTCCACTTTTCTTTCTGACAACTACAACAAGACTGCAGAACTGTTGGACCGAATGCAGGAGAGAAAGGATGATATCTTGATAAAACTGCAAGACTTAAACCAGCATACTCTCAGGGTATGGGAGAGCATGTGTCACACTTGATCTTGAGGGTGAATTGGGGTGGACTGTAAGATTAGATAAGAAAGAATTTATTGATGTGCAGAAATTATTCCCTGAAATACTTGCCAAAATACATGCAAAAACCCTAGGAGACAAAGCTAATTCACAGTTAAAATGGCTCTTACCACCTTTATGAAAGATGGCCTGCACTAAATAAACTAGAAATACCAGTACTTTCATGAAAAATGCTGGGAGAAGGAAACACATTATTCAGAGAAGTGGAAAAGCTATAATATTAAAATAAACATATCTAGTACTTGGAAGAATTCCCACACTGAATCCTTGGTCTATGTGTTAACAGTCATTGTAATAACAAATGCCACATAGAAGACTTTGGAATTACCCCTGACCCCAGCCAAGAATATGTTTCAAAATAAAAGAAATAGATCTCGATGGGAATGGAGAGTTCTGTCATTCTTAAAGATGGATTTGCTCCCCATGATACCTCTATTTAATTTGCTATCCTCACCCCTACAAAACTAGATGAATCCCTGAATATCCAGATAATAGCTCACTTGTAACTATAGCAGATTAACATTTTTGCCCTAGGGAAATGGTAATTCTTCTGCTTTCTGAAATAGCATCTTTCAAAGGGACTAGGAGTTTCTGTACATCCTCTAGAACATCACATTGGTCCATAAAATAAATTATATAATATTAATCTCTCTGGATAAGAAAGCAGTGTCATTTATAACAGAAGGGCCTAGTAGGACGCGTAGCACCAGAAGTTGGGACAAAACCCCTATAAAGATTTAGTAATCACTATAACATCACTGATGATTTCAGGGGCACAGTTGATTTGAGGCATGTAACTAAGCCTATTCAAAGTATTGGACAAATTATTATAATTTGAACCTCTTCCCAATTGGAGGAAGCACTTTTTTTATTGTTGTTGTTGTTGACCTTTTTAAATTCTGAAACCATCATATTTAATACTTAGGAATAGTATTACTTTAACAAGTGACATGAACAGAAGGCTGTTAGCTCTAAGTTTTAGAGAAGGAAACTCTCTCACACAGGACTAGATTGCATTAAAAGTATTCCTGCAATTAGGCCCTTGTTATCTAATCACCTCTAAATGGCCTTATCTCCTAACATCATCACCTTAGGCATTAGGATTCAACATATAAATTTTGGGAGGGTACAAATATTTAGACTATAGCAGACAAATATCTAGAACATACAGGGAACTCTCACAACTTAACATTAAAAGAATAATAATTCAATCAGAATATAAACAGAAGAAACAGGCATTTCACAGAAAAGTATATGTTTGGCCAACAGGGACATAAAAATTGTTGAACATTATTATTCATTAGAGAAATGTAAATAAAATCACAATGAGATATCGCTACACACCTATCAGAACAGCTAAAATAAAAAAAAAATAGTGATAACACTCGATTCTGGTGAGAATCATAGAAATCGGATCTCTCATGTATTATAGATTTGAATTTAATATAATTCACCACTCTGGAAAAATAGTCTGGCAGTTTCTTTTAAAACTAAGAGGAAAGTTGTGATAACACCCGGTAATTACCCTCTCTTACATTTATTCCTGATAAAGTAAGTTTATTTTTATGCAGAAACTTATAAAATGTGAGATATGAAAAAAGCAACCACCACTTGAAAAGTCTGAAAGCAAGCAGTGTCATCTATAAGTAGACAGTGTCATACATAGGTAGCCAAAAAGAAAGAGCACTATGGAGAGCGAAGGTTGACATCAAGAATATAAAGAATTGTAGATTTAATTGACACAGGCAATAATACCCAATGGACAAAAGAAAGAGTTGGCATGGTTGCTTGTATTTCGTGTTGCAACTCTATATAATCTCATTCAATGCCATGGCTTTCAATACTATCTAAGTAAAAATGACTTTCACATTTACATAACTAATTGCTAACACCTTCTTGAATTCCAGACTGTTTATTGAATTACCTAATGATCAACATCTCCACTTGGCTTTCTAACTGCCATTATAAATTTAACACATCCAAGATAGAACATATGGTACTTCTACTCCAAACTTCTCTAGTATTTTCCTTCTTAATCATATCATCATCATTCACCTTGATGCTCGAACTTAAATCTTGAAGTCATCCTTGACTTTTTTTACCCCACAGCTTTCATTTCATCAGCTAGTCCTGTCAGTTGTATTAAAAATTATTTCCCCAATTTAACAACTAATTACCACTCACAATACTAAAATCAATCCTAAGACACAACGTCCCTGACCTGGATCAATCTGTTTATCATTTATTCCATTCCCCTATTATTTATTTCCCTGGGGCCACTTCACCTTTCTTATAGTCTGTTCTCTAAAACAACTTGTGCAATATTGTGTTGTGCAGATCATATCACTCTTTGATCAAAATCCTCCAATGCCTTTATGCCCTATTAGATTAAGATCTTGCAAAACCACACACACACACACACATACACATACGCGCGTGCATACACACACAGACATTTCTTTGCAAAAACCTCTGAAGTTATTACTAGAAACTTCTTTACTTACCTCTTCGAAAAGACTTTCTACCTGCTATTACCTACATCCATCTGCTTCTTGTTCTTCCTTGAAAATGCCAAGCTTACCTCTATCCCAGACCTTTTAAACTTGCTGCCTTCTAGCATGAAATGCTTTCACTATAGATATTTATGAATTAGATTTTTGTTTAAATGTCACCTCCTCAGAGGAGATATTAGTGACTTCTATCAGAAACACTTGGCCTTCTCCACACGTCTCTTATTATTTATTCTAAATTGTTTTACTTTATAATGCTGAGCATCACTTGAAATTATATTTTGTATTTTTGTATTCTGTTAGCATGAGAATTTAAGTTCCATAAATCAGGCCCATGAAACCCCAGCAATAAAAGTAGTGACTGGCACATACTGGGTAATCGGCAAATATATTTTAAATGAATAATCTAGTTTAATAAATAAATAATCTAGTTTATTAAAAAGATTAACAAAATATTAATATATATAAATGATCAAAATGAAACTATAAACAAAAGACTAAACTGTAAAAACTACAGATACTCAAATTGTAACCATCATGCCATAATACTATATGTCAATATAACATGAATTATTATTATTATTATTTTTAGACAAGAGTCTATGGTTTCATTTTGAAGAGGTGGGAGACAACTTTATATTGGTCTAATGTCCTGAGCAGAGATTGGCCATTGTCTTGCTATGGGGTGGAAAAAGAACAACCTTGGATTGGGTTGGTGGGACTGTACCCTTTCAAACATATATGGGAAGGGGTCGGAAAGTCTGATCCCTCTCCTACCTGCGCATGGCCCCGGATCCTGGCATATGGTGACATGAACCACGGGCAGGTGGGAAACAACTGGCTGCCCAGCCCGGGGCTGCCCCTCTACTGCAGCTACTTCATGGAGTCACTGGTGGATGCCTGCGTGTTAGATTATCTTAACATGAAGGAGCTCCCGTGCCAAGTAAAGATGGTGAACAGGTTCCACAGGTGGGGGCTAGCTGGCCATTGTGGACAGTCCAAGGGGAAGCCCCACCCCTAGAGAGTCTTTGGCCAATGGGACTAGTAATGGGAAATTCCTTGGACTGTCTTTGGCTCTTTAGCCTGGATTCTCAGGAAATCCTGACTCCTGCGCTCCTTCCAGCAATAAGATGGTCCAATAGGGAAAAGTCCAGATCCTGAGACAGCTTGGCTAGTTGATTCCACATCCCTTCCAGTTAACCCATGGAAACTGCCTGTTGACCTGCCACAACTCCTGGGAAGGTCGGCAATCACTAGAAGTGACCCGAATGAAACAAGTCTCTCACCTTTTCCAGGAGAGCACAGACAATAGGGCGGGACCAATAGGAGCGGCAGTCACTGGGGTTGTGAAGGCTCATCTGTGCTTCAACTTCCCCTGCTGCTCAGCGTGAGTCTGTATTATGGGATCATGTGCCTGCAATGGCTCAACTTCAACCAGAAAGACCTCACGGAGAGCGGGGTGCACAGGACGCTGCTTGCCCTGAACAAGACCTTCGACTACTCCAACCTGGCCTTACTTTTCATCTCCATGGGCAAAGACAGGTGGCTGGACGAAGTGGCCACAGTAGCAGCAGCTCAGGAGGCTCAACATGAATTATTTTAAAAAGGAAATTTTATATTGGGAAAACTGATACAGTGAATGATTGTTCTTATTTTAAGTGACATAATTCACATTTTTACTCTTCCTCATGTTGTAGACTATATTGAAATTAGTATAGATTAACAAACTAGAGTATTCTGCAAAAACATTATAATTGTTTCAGGATAAATTTGAAATTTCACGGAAGCCTTTTTTTTTTTTTTTTTTTAGCTATACAGATACTAAATTCTTGGGATATTTCTTTACTCTGAAGGAGAAATAACTTTTAAAAGAGCAGTCAGCATTGGAGTCTCCACTTGATTAAGCTACTATCATCTTAAGTTATTCTCTAAAACCCATCCGTTTTTCACACTTGCCAAACTGGTAATTGAAAGGAGATGGAGTAGGAACAACCCACACAAATCTTACTTATTTTTTCTGGTGGTGCTGGTTAATGAGATTTCGTGAAAAATTCAGTATTACTACAAACCATGAGAAAATTAGATTTATTGTTAAATATGTGTAAAGCAAATATAAAATCAAATTCTTGAAAAATAACCTTGGATCATTTCAGGGATGTACCTGATATAAACTAAAGTGAAATTTGATAGGAATATATGTTCTCATGTGGTTCTGTATCTTTTGAATCTCCTCTACTCTGAATGAGAGATTGTTATTATGTTTGAACTATCCAGAAATTATTACTTTAATTGCACTCCCCAGTAGTCCATAAAGTTTCTGCATTTCATTTATCTCTACACACAGTAGCAAGGACAAATAGTTATATTTCTTTTTGAGGAATACTAAGGGAAGGTTCAGAGGATATATGTATTTTGATATACGAATTTTGTATATGGAAAGAATCATCCCTTGGTGTTTTAACTTTAATGATCATTTTATTCAATTCAAATATCTACAGAAAAACATGTTTGAAAATACCAGTGTAAACTCCATTTAATATAATTGCCTTAACTTACATTAAAATTAAATTATATTAAACCTACATTTTAATAATTTTTTCTAAAAGCTTAATCTGCAAAATAAAAAGGTCAAAAAATGTGAAAACTTTAAAACTATAACTATGGTTATATCTAAATTATAAAAATACCAACATTATTTAATAATGCTACATTTGTTTTTGTATCTACCTATAGTTATTGCTTTACTCCTGGTAGACCAGGTGTACTGCTACTCAACGAAGGAAAAAATATACATATTTCCTTCCCATGGCTAGGCAACACTGTATCATCCTAGTTATCATCTCATTCCTGATCACAGTAGAGGGCTTGAGGATTTTTCAGCAGTTATTTAAGTCTTGGTCACTGGATACAAGTCTCAGCATCAACCTCTTAAGTAGAATGAATTTGTTACACTATAACTTTTTTAAAAATCTATGCATAATGATTTTGTTATTTTATTTTTGCTTACATAATTCAAGTAAGACATTGATAGGCTGCCTTTAAATTTCATCTCTTGGAAATACATTTTTTTAAAAAAACTAGTGACATATACAGGTTCAATTTTAAGGATTTACTTTCAGCAAAGAATTCTGAAATGCAAAATTGTTTATAAATATTAAATTGAAGCACACTAAGATGCAAATAGCAAAATAAAAAATTTAAATGAATAATTGGATTATAATTGACATTGCTATGTATAGGGTCATTTCAGAGTGTGATATAGGAAGTTGTCTTAAAGAAGGATTTTATTTATTCTTTTGATAAGAATGATTCTTTGAAATTTTATTCTAATTTCTATCTCATATTCTTATGAAGTCCTCATTTTTAACATTGGGGACAATGATTTAATGTATTAAATAATAATATGATTAAAAACCAAAGTGAAATGCTTGAGACATAATAGCATTTAAGGTAAACATTTATTGAGTGCTAGGACAATATGTAATGTATACATTTCATTAAGAAAGGTTTTTTGTTTTGTTTTGTTTTGTTTTTTATTTTAGAGAGAGAGAGAGTAAGTGTTCTTCCTTCTAGAATAGAAGGAAGGTTTGTTATTTAAATGAGTCAAAAGGTGAGGTTTGGGATAGGAACCTGAGATTACAAAGATCACTTATTAAAACATACATTATTTGAAATTCAGAATTGCTAGGTACTGTCTTTACAATGTTCTCGAGTATTACATTCATATAACTGTTACTCAGTTTTACTACACATTTTATGAGTTTCAGCAAGTGCTGCTATACTTGTTTTGTCAAGAGCTACATCAATAATTTTAACCAATGCTTAACAACTTGACATTTTCTAAAGTTCTTGGAATTCCTTTCCATATGTATAATATACTTGAATTCAAAAACCCTATTCTCTTTTTAGGTTGTTAATACTGGGGTTTCAGTTCATACATAAATAGTTTTAACAGAACTAAGTGCAAGTGCAAATATCGAATCAATGCAAAGTTATAGCACTGAGAATACACTGTTGATTGCAATGATCTATATTAGTATTTATTCAAATTTTAAAATATTTATCTTTCATTATGTCTGTCCTCTCAAATGATGAAATGTTAGTTTGATAAAGTTATGTATGCATCTGTGTATATGATGATAATACTAATACTATTAATTATAACAGCTAACATAGGAGTTTATCCAAGAACTTTATTTATAGTAATTCATTTAATCTCATCATGATGATTATAATTCTTCCCAATTTACAGATGAGATACTGAGAAGTTCTATAACATGACTATAATGAGTTGAATCATCTCCAAAATTTAAAACGATATGTTGAAGACCTAACCCCTAACACCTCAGAATGTGAACTTGCTCAGAAATTGGATCATTGTAGATGAAATTAAATTAAAATGAGGTCATCTTAGATATGGGTGAACTTTTAGTCCAATAGGACTGATGTCCTGATAAGATAAGAGTAATTTGGACACAGGCACAGAGTCACACGAGGAGAATGCCATAGAATGGCAGAAGCAGAAGTTGAAGTGATGCAGTTAGTTGCAAGCCAAGGAATGTCAAGGGCAGACAGCCACCTCAGAAAGCTACAAAGAAGGCAAGGAAGAAGTCTACCTAGTGCAGAAGAGGAAGCATGGAGCATGGCCCTATTGCCAACTTGATTTTTGGACTTCTAGTCTCCAGGACAATGAGAAGACCAGAATGTATGCTTCACATGCACGGTTTGTATTACAGAAGAACTTTGTCCTTAGACAACACAAATATTATGGGAACTTAGTATAACTGTCTTTTGCTCTGGGAAAAGACACTATTTCTAACCTTTCGAGGAAGTTAGTAAACCTACCCTTTGTTTTGAAGGAAAATATTCCTCTATTTTCCAATGCTGTCCATCTTATGAATAATAAATACAGATATATTAAACCAAAATATGAATTGTTAATTTTAAAGCAATATTAAACTCATTCATGTTTTGCACAAAAAAATTTATCAAAATATTTGGACACAGTTTTCAAGATTCTTAAATAATATAAATATGGTTTTTAAAAAAGAAAAATCGTGTAAACATTTTGAATATCTACTTTTTTAACACTGTGGCAATTATTTATTTGACTATGAAATTTATAGTAAATGCAGAGTTTTGTTTAATAAATACCGATATGCCCATTAATAAAGTTTGAAAGAAACCAGGGTAAGGTATAATTTCTTTCTGAGTCTTTTTCCCCTCTATCTTTCAGGCCCACTATTTTGTTTTTGAAATTAGTCTTTTAAACGTATGTGAAAGATATTTTAAATTATTTTAAAATCATATAGTGAGGTTCTGAGGCTAAATCAATTCATCTAAAATCTCACTACATTTACTCAACAGTGTGGAGATGGACTTTCCAACTCTAAATTCATACTCTTAGGAAGTATAATGATAGATATATACTTAAGTGACGAAACAGAGATAAATCGAAAATTAGCTGAGGGAGATGAACCACAACAAAATCTTATGTATTTTGCAGAATTTAATAGGGAAATGTAGATAATTTTTTTTAATGTAGTGGTATAAATGTAGATTGCCTCACAGGAAATAGTTGACATCTACTGTTAATTGTGTATGTCTTTCTTTCAGTATTAACTCTTAAATATAATTGGAAGTGACAAATTGATCACAATCATCCATACTTACTTACTAATCTGGCTCAATAAAATTTAATCAGGCTTCTACCTGCCTCACAAGCCTATAAACTTTGCATTTGGATTACCCTATGATTAAGCAAACACTAAGGTGCAAACAACTCATCTTAATCCTTCATTCTCAGAATCGGCTGACTATGGAGAGAAACATTTCCAATAAAGTCCTGGTTTTTCCACCTGCTCAGCCCGCCAGCTTGCCCTACTGCCCACAATGTTCTTGCTAGTCTTGCTTTCCTCTCCTTACTAAAGAAAGCCTTTTTCTGTTTGATTTAGAGATGCTTGCAGACTTCGAAGCTTGGGCACTCTCCTCATTGCAATTTTGAATAAAGTCTTCATTTACCCAAATCCAGTTATGTTCTATTTGACAAATGTTTGGATCTTTCATGAATATTAATATTTCTTGCAGGCGTTATCCTATTTCCTTTTACAGTTGGCAAAGAACTGAATTAATAAGACAAAGGTCGATTAAACTATAGCATCAATAATGTTATATATGTGTGTGTATATATACATATATGTGTTTGCTTGTGTATAGATAGCAATGAGTTAAAGAAAAATTTTTTTAAACTACATAACTAAGAGATAAGATCAATATTTATTTATTTATTTATTTATTTATTTATTTATTTAACCTTGCAAAGCATCAGTGACTTTCCTATGCTCCATAGCAGTGTGGAGAATAAAACAACATTAGCGATAAGCATTGCTTCAAAACAACTTGACATTTTCCAAAGCTCTCAACACCTAGATTCATTTTAATTCAACATTCTTGTACTTCCCTTAAGTGGATAATGTGGCAAGTCATGTAACAGAAAATTTAAAGATGTAGGAACACATTTTCATGCTAGTTATCTGTATAACTAATACAATTTACAGTAAATGGCAATTCTGGGAGGAAGGAAAACTTAAAAAATAAATATATAAAATAAAATGATATCTATTTATTAAACATAAAATTTTAATCTATAAATATGTATGCAAAATGCATAATTAGACAAGAACATGTATACATTTAAGCACTGGAAAATGACTAAAAGTAAACTAAATTATTTTTCTATAAAAATATTCTGATTTCTTTTTATTTATGATAATGCATTATGACTTTCATAAAGTTTTTAAATTACTTAAATAGCAGATTTATTGAGATATAGTTTATATACATGCCTTAAAAGTCAACCTTTTATGTTTATGAGTCAGCATATTGATAGAGTTGTACATCTATCACCACTCTCTAATATCAGAATATTTTTATAACCCTACAAAGAAATTCTGGTTGTCGCAGTTGCTCCATATTTCCTCTTCCCGCATGCCCTGGCAACCACTAATCTATTTTCTGTTATCTTGAGTATCTTTTCCAATACTTATTGACCACTTGTATATTTCTTTGGAGAAATGGTTATTCAAGTCCTTGTTTATTTTTTAAATTGTTATTTTTGCCTCCTGATTTTGAGTTGTAGGAATTCTTTATATATACTAGGTAGAGTTCTTTATCAAACATATAATATATACTTAATAAATATATATGATATCATAAATATTATCTGTTATAATAAATGTCATAGCTGCTGATATAAATATAACTGATATTATACATATGATAAATGACATTTATTTTCTCATCATATGGGTTGCTCTTATTTTCTTTAAAGTGTTCTTTTAACAGATCATCCAAACAGAAAATAAATAAGGAAATAATATCCTTAAATGACACATTAGTCCAACTGGACATAACTGACATTCACAGAGCCTTCCATCCAAAACAGCTGCTTATATATTCTTCTTTAGTGCACATGAAACATTCTCAAGAAACGACCACATTCTGGGACAGAGAGATAGCCTCAACAGATATAAGAGAATTGAAATCATACCAACCGTATTCTATGATACTAGAGATCAACCGCAAAAAGAAATCAGGAAGAAACACAAATACATGGAGATTAAACAATGCGCAACTGAAGAATAACTGAGTCAGAGAAGAAATAAAAAGAGAGATCGAGAGATACATAGAAATGAATGATAATGATGGGCAACATATCAAAACTTTTGGGACATGGCAAAAGGGTCATAAGAGTAAAGTTCATATCATTGCAGGCCTACCTCCAAAAACAAGAATGAGACCAAATAAATAACCTAACATTTCATCTTAAAAAACTAGAAAAGGAAGAATAAATGAAGCTTAAAGTCAGCAGAAGGAAACAAATAATTAAAATTAGAGCAGAAATGAATGAAATTGAAAACAAACAAACAATAACAACAAAACAATAGAGAAAATAAATACAGCAAAGACCTAGTTCTTTGAGAAGGTTAAAAAACTTGACAAACCTCTGGCTAGACTCACTAAAGAAAAAAGAGAAAGAACACAAATAAACAAAATCAGGGATGAAAGGGGAAATTACGACTAATATCACAGAAATACAAAGGGTCATACAAGAATTCTTTGAAAAACTATATAACACCAAATTTAATAACCTGAAAGAAATGAACCAGTATTTAGAAAAATACAATCTTCCTAGACTGAATCAAGAACTAGAAAATCTAAATAGACCAATCAGCAGTATGGAAATTGAAACAATCATCAAAAACCTACCAAAAGTAAAAGTCCAGGACCAGATGGCTTCACCAGTAAATATTTCAAACATTCAAAGATTTAATACCTATTCTCCTCAAACTCTTTCAAAAAATTGAAGAGGAGGCAATACTTCCCAACTCATTTTATGAAGTCAATATCACCCTGATACCAATATCTGTAAGGATAACACAACTGCAGACCAATATCTCTCATGAACACAGATGCCAAAATCCTAAATAAGATATTAGTGAACTGAATACAGCAACATAGCAAAAAGATTATACACTATGATCGACGGGCTTCATCCCAGGGGCACAAGGATGATTCAACATACTCAAATAGATTAATGTGATATACCACATAAATAAATTAAAAAATAACAATCATATCGTATTGATCATATCAATAGATGCAGCAAAAGCCTTTGGCAAGATGTAACATCCATTTATGATCAAAACACTTAACAGAATTGATATATAAGGAAAGTACCTTAACATAATAAAGGCCATCTATGACAAACCCTCAGCCAACATTATATTTAATGTTGAAAAACTAAAAACATTCCCTCTAAGATCAGGAACAAGGCAAGACTGTCTATATTGCCGCTCTTATTCAATATAACATTAGAGCCCTAGCGAGTGCAATCAAGCAAGAGATAGATATAAAAGTTATCCAAATAGGAAACAATGAAATCAAACTGTCACTATTGGTGGATGACGTGATTCTCTATATAGAAAACCCTAAAGACTCCACAAGAACACTAACTAGAAACAATAAGCAAATACAGTAAAGTTTCTGGACACAAAATCAATGTAGCATTCTTATACTCTAATAAAAAAAAATGTCAGAAAAAGAAGTTGCAAAAATAATTTCTTTTTCAATTTCAACAAAAAGAGTAAAATACCTAGGAATAAATTTAACTAAACATTTTTGTATCTGTGTGAAGGACCGCTATAACGAAAACTATAAAGAAATTGAAAAAAGAAGATACAAAGATACTGTGTTCTTGAATTGAAAGAACCAACATAGTTCAAATGACCTTATTACCTAAAGCATTACACAGATTTAATGCACTCCCCATCAAAATCTTATCGGCATTTTTAAAGAAATAAAACAAAAAATCATCACATTTGTATGGAAGTAAAGGACCTCAAATTGCCAAAGCTATCCTGAGAAAAAAGAACGAGGCTGAAGGCATTATTCTGTCTGACTTCAAGTTATACTACAAAGCGACAGTAAACAAAACGGCTTGGTATCAGCAGAAAAGCAGACACACGGACCAGTGGAACAGAATCGAGAGTGCAGAAGTAAACCCATAATAATATGAGCAAATAATTTTTGACAAAAAAGCCAAAAACATACAGTGGAGAAAGGAAAGCCTCTTCAATAAATGGTACTGGAAAAACTAGAAAGCCACCTGCAAAAGAATGAAACTAGAGTGTTGTCTATCAGCACACACCAAATTCCCTCAAATTGGATTAAAAACCTGAATATAAGATCTGAAACAATAAAATGCATAGAAGAAAATGTAACAACTAAACTCAAGGACCTTGGACTTTAAGAGGATTTTATGAATTTGACCTGAAAGGCAAGGGAAGTAAAACTAAAATAAATGAACGGGACATCAAATTAAAGAGCTTCTGCTCAGCAAACGAAACTATCAACGAGATAAAAAAATAACCTTCCACTTGGGAAAATATCTTTGCAAGCAATACCTCCAATAATGGCCTAATATCCAAAATATACAAAGAACTCATACGATTCAATAACAAGAAAAAAACAAATGATCCAATCAAAAAATGGACAGAGGATCTAAACAGACACTTCTCCCCAGAAGACATACAAATGGCCAACAAATACATGAAAAGATGTTCAACACTGGTAACTATTAGGGAAATGTAAATCAAAACTGCAATGAGATATCATCTCACACCTAATAGAATAGCTATAATCAACAGAACAAGTAATAACAAATGCTGGAGAGGATGTGGAGAAATAGTAACCCTCATACATTACTGGTGAAACTGAAAATTGGTACAGCCACTATGGAAAACAGTATGGAGGTTCCTCAAAAAACTAATAATTGATCTACCATATGATCCAACAATTCCAAAAACTTGAAAATTCATTATCTATAAATATATTTTCACACCGATGTTCATGGCAACATTATTCACAGTGGCCAGGACATGGAAGCAACCAAACTGTCCTATGATAGATGATTGCATAAAGAAGCTTGTGGTGCACATAAGCAGTGGAATATTACTCAGCCATAAGAAGAGATGAAGTATTGCTATTTGTGACAACATGGATGGACCACAAGATAATTATGCTAAGCAAAATAAGCCAGACAGAAAAAGTTGAAAATCATATGATATCACATATATGTGGGATATAAACCTAAAAGCAACAAAAGAACAGGACAAACAGAGACTCATGCGCTTGAACTATAGACTAGTGTTTACAAGAGTGTAGGGGGTGGGGAAGGAGAGGAGAGGTAGACAGGGTAAAGGGGATCAAATATAGGGGGGTAGAGGAAGGGTGAATTGAGCAAAGGGGATCAAATACATAGTAGATGATAAAAACTGGACTTTGGGTGGTAAACACACAATATAATATACAGATGTCAAATGATAATGTACATCTGAAAATTATATAATTGTATTAACCAATGTTACCCAAATAAACTTAATTTTAAAAAATTAAAAAAAAATAAAGTGTCCTTTTAAGCAGTAATATTACCAATTTTAATCATGTCAAATCCATTTTCTTTTTTTGCTTATGCTTTTCTTGTTATATCTAAAAATCAAATATGTAATCCAAGGTCACGAAGATTTATTCCTGTTTTCTTTTAAGACTTTTGTAGTTTTAGTTTTTACATTTAGGCATATAATCCATTTTTTATTAATTTTTGTTTATGATATGTAGTTGGGTCCAAATGCATTCTATATGACAATATCCAGTTGTCCTAGCTGTACTTTTTATAAAGACTGGATTTGAGTTGATAGTCTTTTTCTTTCAGCACTTTGAATATGTCATGTCACTGTACTCTGGCTTGTCTGAGTTATGAAAAGAAGTCAGAAGATAATCTCATTTAGAACCACGTGTACATGTAAACAGTTTCTCTGTTGATGCTTTTGAGCATCTTTTTGTCTTTCGCTTTCAGTTGTTTCCTTATGAGTGATCTTGGTGTATCTTTTTATGTGTACCATACTTGGTTTGTTGAGCTCTTTGACTATTAAAATTAATGTTCTTAACCAAATTTGCAAAGTCATAAGCATTATTCCTTCAAATATTATTTCTTCTCCTTTATCTCTCTCTTAACTTTCTGGGACTCGCATTATGTGCTTTTTGGTGTGTTTAACGGTATCCCACAGATCTCAAAAGTTCTTTTCATTTTCTTCATTCTTTTTCTTTCTCTCTCTCTGAATGGATTACTGAAATTGACCTATCTTCAAGTTTATTAATTATTTTTTCTGTTAACATAAATCTAATGTGAACTTTTCATTTCAGTTATAGTACATTTCAACTCCAGATTTATATTTGTTATTTTTTGTATTTTCTATCTTTATTGAAATCTTCTCTTGGACAATCTTATATATTCTTCCTGTTTTTTAAACAGAGTTTCCTTTAGTTCTCTGAATCTTTTTCATAAAAACTAGTTTAAAATCTTTGTCTAGTAAACCTAACACCTGAGCTTCTTCGAGGATAATTTCTTCTGACAATTTTTTTTTTCTGCATATGAGGCATTCTTTTCTTTATCTTTTCATTTTACATGTCCACATGTAAAATTCCAGTCATTCAAGCATAGTGGAATCCTGGATAGCACTAATTTCTCCCATCCATGATGTGTGACAACACACATCGAGGTACTGCCAACCAAAGTTGATCATCTGAGTGCTGTGCCCAGAGTTTTTATTGCAGCTTGGTCATAGAGATGTAGTTGACAATCTGCTAACCTCTGCCTCTAGCCTTCTGGAGGCTGAGCTGATATTATGTTACACAAAGCCTTCACAATAATTTTTTGTTGGCATAGAATACTTAAGGTGGTCCAAGACTTCCCGCCAAAATAAAAATACTTTTACCAGACAGGTCATTCCAGAGCTTAGGGATTATCTCTCAGGAGCCAAGGGCAAAAGTCTTATGTTGAGTAAAGTCAATTCTTTGGCACATACATATTTGTAATATCACTTGAACAATGCAGGGGCTTAATACATACCCTTGCCTATACTACCTATTTCTTCTTGCCCTTATGCATCTTTAAACAAACTTATATAACCTTTATAGCAGTAAGACTGTATGGTACAGTGATTATAAAGCACCTTTTTCTTATTATTTATACCAATTTATTCCTTATTTGCTAAGGGACTTCAAAGTGAAACAATTATTTTTATAAAGGCCACATTTGTTCCCCTTCTGTATGATACTGTTTTCCACTAGTTTTCAGGCAATTTTCAAGTTTAGATGTTGGCCAGTTGTATTTTAAGGATGTAGTTATTGAATCAAGAATCTTTTTAAAACACTTATTTTCTAACAATGGAAACTTATAAAAGATTCACAAATTTTAGTTTACTTGCACTCTTTACCCAGCTTTTCCTAATATTTACCTCTTACATAATCACAGTAAAAATTATAAACATGAGGAAATAACACTGACATAATACTATTAATTAAATTATTTATATATCATTAATTTCCCACAAATATCTTTTTCCTTGTCTAACATCTAATTTAGATTTCCAATTTGCATTTGTTTGTCATGCCTTCTTAATTTCACTCAATATGTGTATTTTGTCAAGGATACAACTTCTATGAGTCGAAATACACACGCCCTGCCCCCAAATTTTATGTTGAAGTCCTAACTCTTGTACCTGTAAATATGACCTTATTTTGAAATAAGGTCTTCGAAGATATAACCAAGTCAAGATAAGGTTGTTTGGGTGAGCCTTCAATCTAGTACTACCGATTTCCTTATAAAACGAAAAGAAGGCCATGGGAATACACAGACTTATAGGGAGAATGCCATGTGATGGTGAAGCAGAGGTTGGAGTAAAATAGTTGCAAACCAGGAATGCCAAAGATTGATAGTCACCATCAGCAGCTAAGAAGAGTCAAGAAAAGTTGTTCCTCTTCATGTTTCAGAATAAGAACAGCTCTTCTGACGCCTTAATTTTAGACTTCTGGCCTTCATTACTGTGATGCAAACTCTTAAGTAACTACTGTCAGATTACTTCACAAGAAGATACTTTTTTCCTTTGTAATTAATAACTATCTTGTGAGAAGATACTTTGAAATGATGCAGATATCTTATTTTTTATCAAATACTTGCTTATTAAGTTTGTAAATGTTGATGAATCTTGCCTGCAACAATTGTTACTGTGATGTTTGATGAACGTTGATTTCTATCTTTATTATTTCTTCTACATTTATTTATTGGAGTTCTGCTACAACAAAGAGCTATCCCTTCTCCCCTATTTGATTGCTCAGTGTTAGTTTATTTATGTATGGACCCCATATATTTATTTTACTCCATGGCTATAATCCGTTATTATTTGCGTTTATTTTTTTGCTCAAATTATGCCAAATTTGGCCACTAATAACTCAGTTAAGCGGACTGCTCTCTTTCAAATACTTAGCCATTATTTAGATCTTTTCCTTATTTTCTAGAACCAAAAGATATTCTTATTCACCTACATCTTATTCTACATCCTCTGCCTCAGTTCTGAAATCAACTATCACTTTTTTATTGGTGAATTAAAATGTATAAAAAATAATTTTTCCCATGAATTAAAAAAAAAATTACCAAGTCCAGTGATGAGACGTTTAAATATAAAAATTTCAATATATGTGTCATTTAATATCTCAAAAACAAGTAATTCATATTGTGGAAAAATTTTAGGTTATCCTTGTAGATAGGATCTCTACTGTCAAATGCCTAAGTCATAGGATACCCACCTGCAACAATGTCATTAGTTAACATCCATTCCTGCCTACAATAGTTTGGGCAATCTTTGAAGTGCTTTACATAAATTGTCTTATTTAATCTTCATGACAAGCCTCATTGTACTGGTAATGAATCTTAAATTCAGGAAAACTGACAACTTGTTAATTATCCCATAGCTTGAAATGGTGGGGAATTGATTGACCTGACATGAATTGACTCCAGATGCTATGTTCCTGAGAGTTACATTTAAAAATATTTTCTAAGTGGTAACTTAGGATGTTTTGGACAGCAAACAATAGAAAATATAAAAATATGTATGTGTATTTAAACTAGTTTAGATATTTTTAAAGCATATGGCCCATACAAATTTAATCTTATATCATGGTAGATTTCCAAGCAGTATATGAGTAATATTCTCAAAGACCGTATTTTAGCCCCTGTCAGCTTGACTATCCGAATGGTGTCATGGTGACTGCATCACTGTAAGCCTTTAGATAGAAACATATCATGACAACTAAGGGGATGGATGATTTATTTCTATAGTTATTTAATTACGAAATCACCACCAAGAAAAAAACGCAACAAACAAAAACTGGAAAATACTTCCCAGAAAACTTCCATTAAGGTCACCCCATGAATTCACAGCCTGATCCTAAGACAGGCAAAGGTGATGTAATATTTTAGTGAGAAAATTAGCCAAATTATTTTTTATGTAATATGTCCTGGAAATTCTACCATAAATAATTCTAGTTCATATTTTAACAAATTATTGTATATGTCCAAAGTTCTTCCTTTCATTAAGAAGCTGGAGAGCCTTGGCAAATATCTAAAAGATTCAGCAACCTCAACAACTACCTAATGGCAGTAAAGAATTTGAGTAAACTCTAGTTTATACTTTTTGACACACTTAAGTAATATGAAGCTTTTCTCAATCTTTGTCCAGATATTTTGGCTGTACCAGAAATCACTTAAGTTACTCTCTTCTCTTCATTTACATGGCAATAAAATACACATTTTTCTAGTCTTAAGGAAATTACTCTTTGAGTAAATACAGACTTCCTAGAAATAACAAGTTGGCATAATCTCCATGAAGTTGAAATAAATTATTAAGTTTATTGTATATAATTATATGAAGCGAAAATTTTTTAAAATTTATAGATGCCTTTAGAAAGAACTATACATTTAACATACTTAATTGAACTTACACATAATTAATGTTGTTTCTCTGCTGGACTCTAAGTCCATTATTGTTTGGAATAAAACTATATTTTCATCCTACTCTTTATTTCTAGTATATTCAAGATACATATTGAACTCTCGAAAATATTTTTTCAAAAATTATTAAACACACACTTCAAATGCTTTATTTTCATGACCAATGATAGCATTTACCAAGGCAGAAATAAAAACAAATAAATAAAGACCTTCTTAAGAGAAAATTGGAGGCTAAATTAACTTACAGATATCATCTTCTAACAATGTAGCAAGGATATAAGGCAACATAAAAAGGAGACAGTGTGCTTTGGAGTAGCTTAAAGTATTAATTGCTAAAGATGGGGGGTGGGAAAGGGTGAGGAAGGACTAATTTTAGCATCTTAATTTCAATACAATTTTTATCATTAAATATCACCATCAAAATTCTATGTATATTTATATAAAATGACACAACTTAAAACCTAGTTCAGGACGTGGTTCCATAGTGTAGCAGTTAGCATGTCTGCTTTACACACAGAAGGTTCTGGATTTGTGACCCAGTGGAGCCACAGTTCTATGGTCTACAGCCATGCCACCCTGAACAAGCCCAATGTCTGATCTTAGAAGCTAAACAGGGTTAGGCCTGGTTAGTGCTTAGATGGGAGACCACCTAGGAAGACAAGGTGCTATAGGCATAAATAATAATAAAGAAAATAAGAAATAAATAACCTAGTTCAATATATATTAGCTAAGAAATGGCTTCATACTAGCAATGTTCCTGGCTCTGGTGATAAAATGGTTAGTAAAGTATAATCCTTGATATCAATCTATAATTGTCAAGTCTAGTTAAAGAACAATTTCTAATATAAATATCTTAAAATTACACTTTTTTATTTCTTAAAATTATGACATAAAGTACTTTTTCTAGCTCAGACCTTTTTTTCACTGAAGTATATACTTAAGAAGTTCCTTTAAGGAGGGTCTGCTGGTGAAAAGTTTTTTCAAGTTTATTTGAAAATGTCAGTTTTAAAACGTCATATTTGAAAGGAAAATTTTAAGATTCAAATAAAAAATGTGGAATTGTCTTTTTACAATGACTGAAAGCAAAGTGTTTTATTTTACATTGCATTGAATGGTAGTACTTATTTAAATATATACATATTATTTTATTAAATTTATTTAATAAATAAATTGGTTAATAAAATTATGTAGATTTTTAGTGTATAATTCAATAATAAATCATCTGTATATTGCATTTTGTGTTCATCACCCAAAGTTGAATTTCCTTCCGTCACCATATATTTTACCCTCCTTGACCCTTATCTACCTTCCCCCACCCCCTTTCCCTCTGGTAACCACTAAAGTTTGGTCTATTTATATGAATTTTTGCTTGTTGCTTTCAATTTTATATCCCACATTGAGTGAAATCACATGGTTCTCGATATTTTCTGTCTAACCTATTTCTCTTAGCGTGATTATCTCAAGATCTATTCATGTTGTCACGAATGGCAGTATTTCATCTTTTCTTATGGCTGAGTAATATTCCATTGTATATATGTACTACCTCTTTTTTATCCAAGTATAGGAAGGCACTTCAATTGTTTTCATGTTTTGGCTACCAGGAATAGTCCTGCAATGAACATCAGCTTGTATATATCTTTGTGGATAAATATTTTTAGATTTTTAGGGTAGATACCCACAAGAGGGATTGTGCGGTCATATGGTAATCCTATTCTTAGTTTTCTTTTTTAGAAAGCATTATAGATATTAGAAGAGAGGTCATATTCTATGAATTCATAAAAAGTTTGATTTAAAGTAAATATTTATTTGATGGCTTCTATAGCTTTCTTTTTTTTTTTTTTTTGACATCAATTCTACTTGATTTTTTTTTTTTTGCCTGTTATATATCTCAAATAATGTTCCATAAGCATAGAACTGGTATATGCACTATTTATTTTATTATTTATGCAAATTAGTCAAACAAAAGATTTAATACTTAGGTGTTGTTTAATTATTTTTCATAGTGGCTGTACCAATTTACATTCCCGCCAGCAATGTATGAAGGTTCCTTTTTACTCACAACTTCTCTAACATCTATTATTAGTTGTCCTGCTGATGATAGCCATTGTTACAGGTGTGAGATGGTATCTCATTGTTGTTTTGATTTGCATTTCCCTAAAAGCTCATGAAGTTGAGCAGCTTTTTAAATGTTTGTTGGCTGTTTATATGTTTTCCTGGGAGAAGTGTCTCTTCAGGTCCTCTGCCCATTTTTTAATTGGATTATTTGTATTGTTGAGTTGTGTGATTTCTTTATATGCTTTAGATATTAGACTCTACTAAAAACCATTAGAAACAATGAACAAATATATTAAAGTTGCAGGATACACAATCAGTGTACAAAAATCAATTGTGTTCCTATATACTAATAATGAAATTTCAGGAAAAAAAAGAAAAGCAAAGCAATTCCTTTTTTAATTGCAACAAAAAGAATGAAATAGGTAAGAACAAACTTACAAAGCACATGAGGGACCTATACACTGAAAACTACATGACATTATTAAAAGAAATTGAAGGAAACACAGAAATGAAAAGTTATTTTGTGTTTATGGATTGGAAGAATCACCGAGAAAAAAGAACAAGGCTGAAAGTATCACACCGTCTGAGTCAAATTCTACTACAAAGAGATAATAATCAAAACAACATAATATTGGCAGAAAAACACACACATAGGCCAATGGAACGCAATTGAGAGTTCAGAAATAATTTCATATATATATAGGCAAATAATTTTTGACACAATCAAAAACATACAATGCAGACAAGAAAACCTCTCCAATAAGTGGTGTTGGGAAAATTGGAAAGTCACACGTAAAATAATGGAACTAGACTGTTATCTGTGTTTATACACTGAAATAAACTCAAAATGGATCAAAGACCTAAGTATAAGACCTGAAAAAATAAACTTATAAAAGAAAACATAGGTACTAAATTCACAAACCTTGGTTTTAGAGAGGATTTTATTAATTTAACCTCAAAGGCAAGGGTAGTAAAAGCAAATATAAATAAATGAGTCTATATCAATCCAAAAAGCTTTGGCATAGTAAAAGAAACCCATCAACAAAACAAGAGGCAACCAAATGAATAGGAGAAGATATTTGTAAACAATGCCTCTGATAAGGGGCTAATATTTAAATTTTAAATAAAAAATACATGAATATTTAAATGTATAAATATTTTGAATATTGAATATTGAACCTCTATTGTGTATATGTTGCAAAAGTGTTTTCTCATTTTAGGACTTTTTTCACTTCTTCGATGATTGCATATTGTGATGAAAAGAAGCCATGATTAATCAAATAAATTTAAATTTTTTCTGTGCATTACATATTTTGATCTTTAACAAAATATTTTTCTGCTACAATCTTATTCATCTTTGTCTTTTTCACCATCTCTCGCTGTCAATCTTATGGTTGGTCTGCTATTTTTTTTTTATCAGTAGCAAAGTCAATATTGATTCCCCAAATGTCTAAATAATCTGTCCATCTCTCAACGAATTCTGTACTTTGGTGAGGAGAAGGATGGTTACTTACTGCATATCTCAACAACATCTTATTTTTTTGTTTTTGTTAATATTGCTTTTTTTCTTAAAATTATATCATGTAATACATACTGTTTTCATCTATTTTTTTCAGTTAACAATAAAAATAACCATATAACTTGATGTTGGTGTATCATGTTATTTCGTATCAGTACATATTTATCTACTTCATTCTTTTAAAAATCTGTATAACCCCTTCTGTGGAAGTTTCATAATTTATTGAACCTGACTCTCCAAAACATGAGACAGTAGTAATCAGGGCTTCCTACTCCAGACATATGTGCTGGTTCTAGGTCTTGATGCAAATCGGTGAAGTCAAAACATGATTTTCTTTCCTACCAGGGTTAGTCAAGAAGACACCTGCTCACTGACTTCTTTCCCAATTGTGTTGACCCTCAAACATGTTAAGAAAAAACAATTTTACTTTTATACGTGGACTACCTAAAAATGAAACCAACTCAGCAGTATCCCACAAATGGGATATTCAGCATTAACCCAGACAATTTTTAAACTTCTCATGTTTACAAGAAGCTACCAACTATTAAGGAATGAGGTGCACACATAAATAGCAAGAGAAAAATTTAATAGACCAGCTTTCACAATTAATCCTTAACTGTAGGTCATGACTGAATTATTTGAAATACATGTATCCAACATATTTTAAGAGATTTCTGTACATTGATACATATATAACACTATAATAGAAAAATCCCTGCTTTCCTAGATTATCTTTGCAGTTAGGAAGAGTGCTTTGCTTTTCTCAATCATTTCACATGGAAAATAAAAAGATTTATATCCCCTCATATGCTCTTATCTGTCACATCTCTAAATTTTTTCTTGTCTTTCTTCTTAGCTTAGATTACAAATATAAAATCACTATTGCAGCATCTTAAAACTTGCCATTTTCTTCTATATTTAGAACATATATCTGTGCAAGCCAGAAATCTTTATAAAATTAGTTGCCTTCTCCAACCATTCAGGATTTTGGGCACTATTTATATAAATCGGTTCCATCATAGATTCAGAGACATTGACCATTAATGGTCATTGAACAATGCCCTAGGTCACTGCAACACTTTCCTATGCCATTCATCTTTCTAAATAGTTTTTGAAACCAACTCCGGTCTCTGCACATCTTGGTAACCTTTCTTTCTTTCTTATTCTCAGCAAGAGAAATCGCCTTTTATTACACAACTGAATAGAAAACACTAGATTGACAGACTATGCAGTTTTATCTGCCAAGTGCCTGACACCAATGTCCATCATGTCCTTTTTCACTTATTTTATATTGGAGAGGTATTCTACTTTCTGTGTATGTATTTCATTCACTCACAATCTTATATTGCATTTTTTTCTTTTGATCTGTATTTTCAACCATTTTCTATACTGTTCTTTCCCATCTAGTTTCTCTCAGTAGATATATATACGAACAAAAACCCTTCTCAACTGCCACTATACTTTCGCAACATTGTTATATATTGTTCTTTATTTTCTCTTCCCTTTCACAATATATCAAAAGACCTGCTTGTCTTGCTGTCTTCATTTCCTTATCTTCCAACACCGTAGTGGACTTATTTATTGCTGCTGAGCATACCACGTATTTGAAACTACCTCTATTTCTTTTATTAATGTTTTGCCATGTCATCAAATTCTAGGTTCCATTTTTTAATCCTGATGTTTTGGGGAGAAACTTTTGACACTGCTTAGCACACTTGCCCTCCCTGAAATAATTTTACCCCTGGCTTTCTAAAAACATCATCTCTTGGATTTACTTCTTATTCATTGGCTGCTTCTCCTTACTCTCTACTCAGTTTCATCCTCTCCTACCAAATCCTTAAGAGGGAAGTTATCAGGGTTGTATTACAGGTGCTCATATGTTCATATTCCCTGGTTGATTTCATCCATCCTAAGGCTTTTATTTTGGGATGTTTCTCAAATATATATTATATCCATGGTCCTTTCTCCAAAGTTTCAGAAAAATACAAGTGTCTCCAAGACATTTTTACTTATATGCCTCTTTAGCATATTAAATCCAGAACAATAAATTGAATTCAGAATCTTTATTACATCCAAAAAATTTTTCCTGTTCCAAACTTTCCTATATTATAAATAGCATTACTTTTCAAGTTAAAAATCTGAAATCAACAATTTACTGCTCCATATCTTTACTCCTCATATTCAACTAGTCATTATACCCTGATGAAAAAACATTTTTAATGGTCTCTTCTGTACACTTGTTTACATTTACACTAGCTACTCTCCCCTTGATCCTAAACATCTTTGCTTTAGTTTAGTCTTCTTTAAGCATTTAGTATATTCTAAGGTTCTTCAGTCTTGAGTCATCTCATCTGATGAACTCTTACTCATTCATCAGAAGTCAAATCAATCATCAGGTCTTCAAGAAGCCCTTCCAGCTTAGATTAGATACCCATGTCATAAACTCTAGAGTACCATATGCTTTTTTTTTTTAATTTTGTTATTTTTTTAAAGCAGCCACTAAATGGAAAACTACAGCAATATATTTTCTTTTTTAAAAAGCATTATAGATATTAGAAGAGAGGTCATATTCTATGAATTCATAAAAAGTTTGATTTAAAGTAAATATTTATTTGATGGCTTCTATAGCTTTCTTTTTTTTTGACATCAATTCTACTTGATTTTTTTTTTGCCTGTTATATATCTCAAATAATGTTCCATAAGCATAGAACTGGTATATGCACTATTTATTTTATTATTTATGCAAATTAGTCAAACAAAAGATTTCATACTTAGGTGTTGTTTAATTATTTTGCAATGAATATTTTCAGAATGTTAGTTCCTACAAAGAATGTTGCAGTAAGCATCTTGCATATTTATCTTTTCACATAGTTTGAAAAAGTATTTATATTAAACTCAAATTATAACTAAATTTTTTTCACAGATCACACATATTGCAAAATAAACATCTGTGCCAATCTATATACTTCGATTAAAGACTCTTTGAGAGTGCTTGGTTTTCCAAACCATGGCTGACTTTAGGCACTATTACATAACTCTGATAAAAGGAATCAGCTTTTATCATTATCTTAGTTGGTATGCCTGCTTATTACTCAGTGATTTTAGAATATTTTTCTAATTAGATGCATAATTTTCTGGACATTTTCCCATTTATTTTTTAAATTGTTTAATTCATGGGATTCATTACTTCAAATATCACTGTAACTATTTGAAAGCAGTGCTGTTGTAGAAAATGCCATGTGTCTCAATTAATTTGAAGAATTATTTCATAAATAATGGACAGTGTATAAATAAAAAGTGAAATAAATGAATTTTAGCTATAATTGTTTCTAAATGGTGCCTGGAAACATATTTAGTAATAAATGCTACCATTATGGATTATGAAGTAATAAACATTGTATATTTCATTTGCAATTATTAATTGTATTACTAAATAAATGATTGAGGTTTTAATTGCATAATTAAGTGAATGGAAACCTATGACATGCCCCGCTAGACTGTTTCTAGCTTCAGAAGGAAAACAAAATAAAAATCATAATGAAGACAAAACCAGAGCATAATTTGTTGCCTCAAGAATATCCGAGAAAAGAAATTACATGAAGATTGATTTACCCTTTATCTTTAATGTGTACAACCTTTCAAGTTTGGACAGCTGTCACGATATGATTAGGATTGAACATTAGCTTTCCACACAACATTGAGTAGGTTAGGAAGGAAAATTGGAATTTCTGACAGCCATGACTTAGATATAACCGTCCTGTTCATTTTTTCCCCATTCACTCTTTTTATGTTTTTTATTTGATGTTAGAAAAAAACATAAATTTGTAATTTTCTTTCTAGGATAGCAACATTTCTTGCCACAACACTGAGATGAAAACCTGTAAAAACATAACTAAAGACAACGTTATCAGGCATTATTTCAGTTTAATTTGCTTCTCTTATATTAGTATAATTTAAGAGATCCAAAAAATATATTAATTACATAGTACATGAATATAATTTAAAAGGTGATTTTATCATTGTAAATATATTTTAATTTATTACAAATGATTAAGTTTACATATTTATGTCTCTAATTGTTGAACGTGACTTTTAAAAATATTTTTCTTGTCAAGTTATAAAAATATCAATATTGTTATATAAATTTGCAAATGAGATATGATTTGGAAGTAATTAAGAGTTAAAAATTACATTTTAGGGATTAAATAAATTGTTCCAAACAATATTAAAGGAATGCATTAGATTCAGTAACTAATAGGTACTGAATTTTTTATATATGAGTAAGAATTTATTTATAGCCAGTGATGAAAAAGTATATTGCAATGAATTCAATATATTTGAGTTTAAAACATAAAGGATTTTGACCTATTTGCTTCACAGTATTACATGAATATACACTCTCATTTAGTCTTTTCTCTGTTTGTGTGTATGTATATGTTTGTCCTAGATAAGTATTTTGTCACTGGTTATTCTTGAAAGCAATTAGCACAAGGTATAACATGTGGTATGCATCATTTGTATGTATTTTTCTATGAAAATATTACGCAATGGTTATGTCATAAAACAAATTGAGTGTACATTTATAGAGTTCACAATGAATAATAGATATTTGTTTGCTAACATGTAATGTCTGTGTATTCATATAATGAGATAATCTGCACATATAAGAAACCTTATGATAGAAGAATATTTAATAACATTAATAAATGCTCATAATAAAAGTTTGGGGAAAATTTTATACAAAACAAGTAAAAAATATACAAAACTATAACATAAATATATGACATATATAAGCATAATGTTTGATTTAAATGTGGCTATTGGACAAGTAAATTTTAAAAGAGAAAAATAAAACTGGAAAATATCTGAATAATTTCAACAAGTATTTATCGTGCATTCTCCTTTACTTTTATACATTTAAATATAATTTCAAACACTATCATAATTGATAAATATTAATATATCAACAAAAGCTTAAACATGATTGTGTAATGAACCATGTTTGCTGTGGATTTTGATTTATAGCTACAATGTTGGGATATTTGTCACATACAAATCTTGGAGAAAATACGAACATCTATTTTCATTACCTTAGTTCATTAATTAATTCACTGATTTTTCAGACACCTATTTATCCAACCAAATACAATAAAGAACTTATAAAAAAGAGACATCCAGGCATGTATGTAAAATAACATCATTCTTTTGTCTTTTTGCTTATGCTATTTCTATTTGGGTGTAAATCTATTTCTTTGCCTGTCTATCCATCTGTCTGCCTGTCAGACTGTCTCTACTATTTCTTTCACAGGGTCCTTCAAAGCCAAATAACAAATTTCACTATTTGTGGCAGTTTGGTTACTCAAAGAGAAACTTCTGGAGCCAAATTAAATTATATTTTCAATAGCATTTTGTGTTTGGCTAGAGTGGGCAGAGAGGCAAATTCAAAATGATGTTTTAGAACAAAGATTGAATACTGAAAAAAAAAAAAAAACAACTAAGAGGTGAACGATAACTAACAATTAGGTATATAATTTTCCTGTGTAGCTTTTACAACTAAACCTCGGAGACTTGATATAACTATGCATTTGGCATAAAAGAAAACTAAAACAAGAAACTGATAATGATTTCATGCCGTTTATAGCATTTTATTGGAATCATATTATAATTACAAATAATTTCCTTAAATTATTTTTATATCAATTTTTTAAATCTTTAATTCAAGTGTCTGTATTTAGTTAAAAACAGTTCACCTAGTTTTGAAGAAGAGTTTTCCATTCTCACCTGGACTCCTGATATAGCCTCTAAATGAATCTTTCAGTTTCCTGTTTCTTTTCACAAAAAGCATTCTTAGCATTTAAAACATACACCTAACCTTATCCCATCCCTATATAAAACTCCCATCGTATTTTCTGAGGAAAACATTCAAAATTCTGTGTATAAAAATTTTGAAGTTATAAGAAAAATAATTATGCTGAAATTACTAAAAACACACAAATAATTTTGGCTCTTTCTCCGAGTAAGACACTTTACAAAGCTATTTACACTTAATAAATTTAGTCCTTTAAACCACAATGTACTAAGGTCTATCTTCAACTTAGCAATGAAGAAGTAGAAATAAATACCCAAAGAGTGTGAGTGAGAAGTCAAAATGAGAGCCTTAGCTTCTCTAATATCAAAACCCATGCTTTGAAGCTATACTACTTGGTATGTAAGATTTCCTTTGATTCTAAGATTTTTTTATTGTTTAAGTTTTATTAAATGTATTGGGGTGACACCAGTTAATAAAGTCCAATAAGTTTCACCACCCAAAGTTAAATTTCCCTCCATCACCAAATATTTTCCCCCCTTTACCCCTATTTAAACTGTCCTTCCCTCTCTCCCCTTCCTTCTGGTAACCATTAATCCACTGTCCATGTCCGTGAGTCTGTTGGTTTGTCATATTCTTTTGTTGCTTTCTTATATTCTGCATATGAGTATATGGTTGTCAACTTTGTCAGCTATTCTTGTTCTCACAAATGTCAGTATTTAATCTTTTTTTATGGCTCAGTACTATTCCACTGTATATATGTACTACCTCTTCTTTATCCAATCATTATTCATAGGGCACTTCAATTGTTTCCATATCTGGGCCACTGTGAATAATGCTGCTATGAATATTGGAATTCATATATCTTTGCAGATGAATGTTTTCAAGTTTTTGGGGTAAATATCCAGAAGAGGGATAGCTTGGTCATATGGTAGTTCTATTCTTAGTTTTCTGAGAAACTTCCATAATGTTTTCCACAGTGGCTATTCTAATTTACATTCCCACCAGCAATGTATGAGGGTTCCTTTTCCCCCACAATCTCTCCAACACTTGTTATTACTTGTCCTGTTAATACTAGCCCTTCTAACAAGTGTGAGGTGGTATCTCATTGTGGTTTTGATTTGCATTTCTCTAACAGCTAGTGAAGTTGGCATCTTTTCATGCCTGTCAGTCATTTGCATGTCTTGGCAGAAGGATCTTTTGCCCATTTTTAAATTGGATTGTCTGTTTTTTATTGTTGAATTGTATGAGTTCTTAATATATTTTGGATATTAGACCTTTGTTGGAGGCATTGTTTGTAAATATACTCTCTCATTCAGATGGTTACCTCTTTGACTTATTGATGGTTTCTTTTGCTGTGAGAAATATTTTTACTTTTATATAGTCTCATATATTTATTTTCACTTTTACTTCCCTTGCCTTTGAGGTCAAATTCATAAAATTCTCTAAATCCAATGTCCATGAGTTTATTACCTGGACTCATTCTACTCACTTTGCCTTTTTCCCCCAACAAACCTTAACAAATGCAATGCTCTACGATTTAAGCCAGGCATACCTTTATCAAAGCTAGTCATTCTGAAATGTTCTTTGACTTTTTGCTTGCTTCATAAACTCCTTATTTATTTCCTGCATGTTGCAACTGCACACTGAAAGCATAAAGACAGATTTAAAGCGTTATCTTATTCTGCTAGTACTGTGTGTGTGTGTGTGTCTATGTGCATGCCTTTCCTCCAAATTAAGTTATTAAGGTAAAAATGTTGTCTTTTTTATAGTTTAATGTTTAATGTCTGGCATAGTTTATGGCATGATGTAGGAATTCAATAAGTTTTTGTTAAATTAATTAAATTTATATTTAAAGATATTTATTAGCTTATTACTATATAAATCGCTAAGAAATCCAAATGTGAAAAGGACAAGGTTATTGACTAAAAGGAATTAGTAATAATATAGTATATACTATCACTATCAAGGCTAATGTTTCTTCACCGATGTTTACAAAGATCAAAAATTCATTTTAGTTGTCATTTATTGATAGATGAAATACATATTTCCAAATTTTCATGCTAAATCAGAACTGTTCGAGAGTCATCCAGTATGTGTAGTTTAGTATATACAGAAATTAGCAGGGAGTTTTAAAATAAGTCCATTATCACATCTTCAGTGGCAGAACACCACTAGCGGCTGTGCTGGTTTTAACAGCCTTTTATTTTTATGCTATTTTATTAAATATAACATGTATAAGGAACACCAATTTAAATGCATTATTGTAAACATTAAAATAATATTTGTGCTCTCTTTGGTAACTCAAATATATCTGCATATTTATACCTGTAATATAATCTATATCTATCTACATCATCTCTCCAGCTACATCTACATTTCTGTATCTGTTCTATTACATATAAGGAGACTTGTTTTATTGATACTAAATATTTTTCACTACTCTTTTGCAAATGTCCAAGGAAGAGCTTGAAATCAAGACTATTGAATATCTTGAATAGTATAATGAAAAAAAAAACATGGAACATTTAGTCATAAATGCATTAATTTTAAGAGAAAAATGAAAAAAATCATAGCAGTACTATTGAATGTACTCCTGATGGGATAACATATATTTAAAATTTATCCTTTTGTTATTTATAGTTAGTTCCTAAAACAAGTTAGATATATTTTATTTTTTTCTTATTTTTGGTAAATTATGTTTTAAATCACATTTTATACTTTTACAAATTACATATTTATATTTATATGCTACAAGTATATTTTATGAATTATTAAATTATAAAATGAACATCACATTATTTCAAATGTACTGTCTAAAAAATATTTGTTTACTTTAAATCAGTAATCAGAAAGGAGAAAAAATGAGAAAAATATTAAGAATTGTTACAAAAATGTGATATATATCATGAGTTGTAAATATTGGTGTGTGTGTATGTTTAATTCATAAAGAGTGGGAAATGTTTATGTACATAGTATTGCTCTGGTAATTGAAACAAATGTTACTGAGGCACCATTTTTTGCACATTAGCTTACAATCCGTAAGATACCAGAACTGGCCATATTTACTATTGGAGATTATTAGCATCATCCTTTTTAATCTTCCTTGTTACCTCATATATCCTTATTTGGATCAACACTGAAAAATGTGAACATGTATCTTGATAATTCCAAATGCAGAACAATCAATTTCTGTTAACACACGAATGTCAGTAATTACATTACCAAAGCCATATGTGCAATGATCTACACTGAATCACATACTAAATTTGCTTATAAGGGAAATGTCTTTACACAAATATCTATATACATTTCTCCTGTATATTGGGCACTGCCTCATGCAGTACACATCAAGTTTGACATCAAGTTCACACTCCTGATTATCTGCCATTAACCAACTTTCACTATGGCTTTATTTTTAATACTGACATGTATTGCCAACAGTAAAATATTATTGAGAGTGAGTAAAAACTTGAAAATTTCCAGATCTTAATGAAATGTTTTTTAATTTGTATAAATTCTCATTCATATCTAGCTTATCAAGAAATATCACTGGCTATACATTGAATATATATTTAGCATAGGATACTAGTATGAGCTAGTTAGCCTCCCAACGAACCTTAGTTCTCCTACTGTAGGTTTATAACAAATAAGTCAAAGTAATTCTTGAAAGATATGTCAATTCATATGTCTTATTGGATCAAAAGCCTACACATCTGTAATTCTTTCCGTAGTAAAAACAGAAGTTATAAAAGTGTCATACATTGTTGTAAATAATCCAATTCCCTGTCACCTCTCTGAGTTCACACACTTCCACTTTCCACTTTTCATTTTGTTTTCATGCTCCAATATCATTGGCTTACTGTTGTTGCTAGTTAAACTCTCTTATCAGGACCCTTTTACTAACAGTTCACTCTGCCTGAAATAGTCTTTCATAAGATAACCAAAAAGTCACCATCTTCCCGTACTTTTCCTTACAAAGTACCAAATCAATGAGATTTGTCTCAACTACTTACTTAATTTTGCAATGTGGCCCCAGCACCATATGTCAGCTTTACCTTTTTCTAGCTTTTCAATTTTTCCCCCATATTACTTAACACCTCTTCTTTTTAATATCATTCAGGACTCCAATCTTGAAAAGCATGTCATATTATTGAACTATATTATCGGAGAGGGATTACATGCAAGTACTATTTACAAAGGTATTAGAAATGGACAGGACTCTAACTATGATATAGAAATACATTGTTATGACCGATAGGTCTGGAAGGACAGAGCAAGAGAACAGTTAAAGAAAATAACAAGAATCATGTAGTGAAGACTGTGTTGATACAAGTGGTGACCATTGATAAAGAGATATAGCCCAAGCTAAAGAACAGACTTAGAGGAAGAAACTGGCAGAGTAAACACCCTGGACTATTATCCATCCTTTCTTATTTTCTACAGGAGCTAAATCTGATAAGAAGCCAGAATATTGAGGGAGAGAGTGGAATTTGTTCATACAGGTCTGATCTCTGGTACAGAGATTATGGCAGAGAAGTATGGAGAGTAGATCCAGAGAGTTGTTCAGAAAAAATGTAGTCCACCGTGTAACTAGTACATGTAACAGTCAATGTATTGCATCAATGTAATTACACAATAAATATTTTCTATTTTAAAATTTTCGACTGTACTTCTAGTCTCATCTTTCATTTCTAATAAATACTCCAAACTTTCACCATACAGCAACTAAAGCTATTAATTTGAGCTGGCACATTTGTTAAATGTAAATGGTAAATGTAAACATATTATTAATATGTTGTCATTATTAATTTTATTTTTAAAATCTAACTAGTCTTTATTAACCAATATCGCGCCAATAAATTTAACCAAAAAAAAAAAAAATCTGACGTTTTATAAACCAAGCACAAATTAAATAAGTTGACACTGCTCTCTACATGACCTAGATGGAGAATTCTTGAGGCTGTTTTCTAAAAGCAAATAATTTATGGTCTTAAGTATGTATTCCACATTCATGAATTTTCTTTCCTGATAGCCTCACCTCATTTTAGGCATAGCACCTAAAGTAATGACAGGCATTAAAATATAGTCTTCAGAGAAGACTGTTTTCAAGCAAATGTTCTCAGGACTCCATATGATCATTATCTGCTTATACTTCAGTGTTAATTTTTTTAAGGGCTGGAAACAAAATAGAAGATTTAGCAATGAATGCGACTCCTAAGAAAGAATTGTGTTGTTTAGGAGTGATTAAATAGTAGTCACTCAAACAAAAATCTTTTCTTTCCAAACTTTATCTAATTATATGGGCAATCATACAATCAGTATGGGGGGTTTAAGAAATATAAATATAGAAGCCAGTGGTTTCATTTATTTTAGATATGAAAAGCGTGAAAAACTTATTTTGCAGCCATATGCTAACCTAGTATATTGTAATCGCCATATAGGAAAACTCATTGATTTACCAAATTGGACAGTGGACATCCTAAATGGGACAGCTGAGACTCCCAAATTACACTGTAACAGGGCCTGTGGAGCATGAATGCGCGTTAAATATAAAAAGAATGTGCTGTGTTCACAAGCCATTTTTAGTTGCAACAAGAAATTTTAATGCCCCTGGTCTCATTGCTGCCTTTGAAGCTCAACTATCCTACAAATAACTCTTTTGGGAAATAACATATCCAAACACTGGAAACAATATTCCCTCCCTCATCATCAACTGCCTGTGTGATTAGTGATTCAGAAATAGACTCCAGTTTAACATAACGCTCAGGGTTTTGTGGTTTACTTATCAAGCCTCCCCCCAAAAGTACTGTTATTATTATTTTTATTATTTGGTTATATATTGAGCAATGAGTATGTTTTTAAAAATCCATATAAACTTAAAGTTGAATTTTGACCAGAAAATAATATTGAAATATCAGAAATAAAGTATATTGCTATATCTTTTACAAATAGATATTCAATAAGATCATAAAATACTTGCCCAAGTTAATAGAAAATATTCTTCTTTCTGCTTTTTTTTTATGTTTAAACAAATAGACATTTCTTTAGTCATTTAGTAGTTTAAATTTTAAAACTGAAAGTTTAATATATAATTTTATTAGTTCTAGATGAACTAGTACCTTACTATTCAGATTGTGATCCATGGGTCAGTAACATTGGTGTCATGTTTGAGCTCATTAGAAATACAGAATCTTAAATGTCAACTCAGATCTACTGGGTTCAGAGCTCCCGTTTGAACAAAATTCTTCTGTAATTCATGAGTTCTCTGAGGTTTTATAAGCACTCTTCTAGCAAACAAGTGAGAATTGAGGATTACTGCTAACATGCTTGTGATTGGTGAGGCTGAAGTCAGACATCTCAAAAAACAAAACAAAGCAAAACACTCCTCTCCACAAAAAGCAAAAACAAAACAAAACAAAGCAATCTAACAAACAAAAGCAATCTTGTGTGTTTGAATCTGTGTGTTGTCCTGGCTATATATGACTGGAACTGAACAATGCCAGTTTCCTTTAGATGAAGAATCATTTGCTGAATTAATTTATGCTGCCTGCCTTGTTTTATTACCTGTGTTTGAGTGTGATGCCCTTGATTTATTGGAAAACAAGGCTAATTTTGTGATTCTCTATTACCCATATATTTTAGCATTCTCTTTAAGCCATAACTTAATTGACACAGAGCTGATTCCAGCCCTCGTCAGATATATTTTGCATACACTCCTTAGTCATTTGGAAGGGATCAGAGACAGGGCTTTCTGACCACTGCCATGCAGAATAAAAGTAAGCATCCTGTGAATGTTAGAAGCTCAATTAGGTATTTATATTGGATTAGTGAACATGAAATCAATGCCACTGAAAGCTTGAAGAATTCTCATGCTTATTAACACATAGACATATATCTTGGCTTTCTCTTCAGTATGCCAAGGCAGGGATTATAGAAAAGGTAACCTAGAGTTGAAGCATAAAACAGTGGATAAAACATATTCTTATTGATCCTTGGATGTCATAGTTACACTGGTCAACTTCTGAGAATGTGGCTTTCATAGGAGCTGCTCAGTTACAGATCTGAATGTTTCTTCTGAATGCATCATAGTTAAAGAGACACCCAGCTCTCATGTTGGGTTTAGGTCTGGGATATGCTGCTTTACTGAAATTTAAGTCCTAACTTCTAACTCTTCTCTGAAATTCCAATTTGCACTATTGAACATTTTATTTTTTCTCTGTTATAAAGAAATACTACTTTATTGAGGCATGATTGACATTTGAAAAAAGGTATACATATTTAATATATACAATTTGATGAGTTCGAAGATAAGTATGGGAAACCATCATTGCAAACTAAACCGTAAACATATCCCATTACCTCCAAAAGTTTCCTCTTGCCCTCTTTGTTTATTGTTGTTATTATTATTGATAAGAATACTTAATATTAGATTTGGCTTCTTAATGAAGTTTTAAGTACACAAAGCAGTACTATAAAATATAGGTACTATGCTGTATACTAGATCTCTAGGACATTACTGTTGCATAACTGAACTTTTGTACCTTTTGACTAATACCACTCTATTTTTCCCTCCACCCAACCACTGACAGCCACCTTCTATTCTCTGCTTCTATGAGTTTGACCATTTTATACGAAGAAAACATGGCATGTACATACGATGAATATTATTCAGTCTTTGAAAAGAAGGAAAGAAACCCTGTCAAATGCAATAACATAGATGGACCTAGAGAACAATGTACTGTGTAAAATAAGCCAGACAGAGAAGAACAAAACTACTTGATACCACTTATATGAGGAAGATACAGTATTTCTCCACTGCTGATATCATAGGCAGCCAGGAAATTGATTCTATTTCTGTTTAAGGAGGATCATAGTTCTCTTATCCATTCCTATTAGCATAACTCTGTTGAGTATACATTTCATTATTCAGCATATTTCCTTCATTGGTAATGATTTAAAAAATATAAAGTTTTATACTTTAAAAAGCTTAAACCAAGGAACATTTAAAAACATGCAAATGAATATTGTCAATTAATTCCTATATTTTTCCCAATTAGTCATCAATCATAATTGTCACCAAAATATAGAGTGTTTTATTTAAGATTGTGTTCTTTCAGTTGGCTTTTTAATTTCATATTTATAGTGTGTACATTTTCAAGAAAGTTTCACATCATCACTATAAATACACTATAACAATGTATACAATAACTTTTTTCTTGCTCATTGTCCTCTGGTACCCAGTCATCTCGGCTTTCTTTTCAGAGTTACTAACTATATAATTGATTGTGTATTTTTCTGGAGAAAATATACCCATCCACAACCCACATTCCCTTATTACTTGTCATATCTTCAAAAAAGATTATTCTTTTAGCATACATGTTTAAAAATATTATCACTTCTTCTAATCATTTCTGATTAAATGATATTTTTCCTATAGAACACAAGGGTTTCTGTTTAGCTTACATGTGTGTGAGGGTCTGTGTGTGTACCACACACATATATTTTTTTTCTTCATTTGAATTATAAATTACGTGACTTGCTTAGAAAAGACATTCTTCTTATATTCAAATCTATAATCCATCTGGAATTTACTTTGTAGTAAAGAATTTGATAAGATCGTAATTTTTTAGCAAATTTTTTTGTTAGTTCTAAATATTAACAATCTATGTAATATTAATTAACTCAAAATCTACATTACATTTATTATCTACCATATATCTACATATCGATTTCTATTAATTGGTCTGTTGAATAATATACTGATTCTAATTTTAAATATCATTGAATATTTCAAATGATTGTATCTTATAAACATACTCAAATATCTGGTAGGACTAATCCTTAGCCTTACATTGTTTATATGAAAGGTGACATTTCTTAAGTGATTATTATTTTATAAGTCATTAAACTTGTTTTTTTTTAGATATGACGTTAAAGAAAGAAAAAAGTTGCTTTCAAATAAATCCATAAAAAATTATAGAATAATTTAGCTGAAACAGTGTTTATATTTATAATTTTTTATCATTTCAGCTTCCCATAAATCTGATACTTTTTTACATATTCAAATATATATTCGTTTAAATATACAAATCATGAGAATTACAGGGTTTTTGTTTGTTTGTTTGTTTTAGACCAGGCAACCATTGGTTGACCTCACAGAGTGCAAGGACCTTGTCAATTTACAATCCCTTATTTTATTTATTTATTTATTTTTATTTTTTATGCCTTCAGTACCTGGTATTCCTTGCTGGTCTCCCATACAAATACTAACTAGGTCTGACCTTGCTTAGCTTTCAAGATCAGACGCAATCGGGTTTTTCAGGGTAACATGGCGGTTGATGAAAAATAAAGGTTCTTTACATTAACTTGGACGTAGAACACTTACTCCTAGGTAAAAGAAAGAAGAATATACTTTGGAGTAGAACAAAATTTTACAGGAGTTTTTCACCATGCATTTTTAAAACCATTACTATGTGCTACCTAATGTCTAGTATAAGAATGTAAACCAAATATTAATAATTCAAGACAAGAATAATGTACTACATAAGAGGGTCTCTATAACAATCCTAGAGAAGTTAGAATGCAGCAAAATTATTTCTGAATCAGCCTCTAGGATTATTTAGCCTGATGGATGGACACAAAAGGCTAATTTGGAGAGAGAATCCTGAGTCAGGTTGTAGAAGCAGGATATTATATTTGTAATGCATGCAGTCCACTTTGGCGATTAGATGGAGGAGAGTAATGGAAGATGAGCCTATAGAGGAAGTTAAGGTAGGACTTTGAAATGATTTGTTCACTTAGCTGAGAGGGTAGGTATTTGTAGTACTTTTAGGCTCTCTCTTGTTCTTGAAATGCAGGAAGTGAATTGATGTATCTCATTGTCAATAGAGCACTCAACAAGCTACCAATCCCTTTCATAAGAAATCACTTTCTTTAGAACTAAAATAGCCACAGGATGTACCACTCTTACATGCTCTTAAGAACTATATGAACTTTTGTTGTTTCTGAATTCAAGTTTGCTCATATTCACAACTTTCAGTATAAAAGTTAAATTCTTTTCTGTTTTTTCTTTAGAACAGACTTTGCTCTAGATAAAAAAGAATCAGGCTAATCGACCACTAGGATTTTGAAATTATTATATCCTTACTCTTCATTTTAATTTCACTAAATAAAATTGCATTTATTCATTTAGTGATATTGATCACTTAAAAATTGTTCTAGATGCTCAGAATTCAAAATCAATAAAATAATAGGTTGCCATTAGTATCAAGAATAGTGAAAAGTGAAGAGTCAATTACAAGATAAGATAATACATGCAATGATAGAAGTATAGAAAATATGCACACTATTGAAAGACAGTTCTCATTGGGTCTCTTGTGTTTCCTCATGGAAGGAAGTCACTAGCCACTCTTTTATTCCAGTCTATCTGTCTCGTTTTTTAGAAATATGTGTACAGTGGATACTCACAGACTATTTAGATAGTGTTTCCACTGGAGCAAAGGGAAGAATTATTTCTTCCTCAATATAATGAAGGTAATGGCTTACTCTGGTGCAAATGTCAAGCAGGTTTTTGGGTAACCCATCATAAAAGATTTGAAACTCAGTTTGGAGTTCTTCAACTGTGATGCTAATGAAGTGCATGTATAGCATGGATGTTGGTCATTCGGGGCCCCTCATCCTGCCCCTCCATTCCCCACTCCAGCCCAGGAACTTCAGATCCAGGGGAACTGGTACAATCATAGAGCTTATGCTGTTTACTAAACAATAAATAGTAAAGTCCTTTATCTCTGACCCAGGAGTCTTATGACTTTTGTTTTCACTCATGGAACTAACTGGCTAATATGTAGCATAAAATCTCAGACTCTTTACAATTTGAAACATATACAAAATTGTCTTGGTCTTTATTTAAATTCAGTGTCTGAACATCACCCTAATTTTGAGTTATTCTACATAGAGCATCTGAGTTCCTTTCAGGAAGTAGAGTTTTACTGATCTTCAAGGGTGGTTGGTTGTAGAATAGCAATGAGTTATTACTAAGAAAAGCTTGCTATCTTGTGTGTGTATATTTATATATATATATATATATATATATATATATAAAATAGGTGATAAGTTGTAGAGGTACAAATTTTCAATTATGCAAGATGAATAAGTTCTAGAGATCTGTCAAACAACATAGTGCCTGAAGGTAACGATACTCTATTGTGCACTTAAAAAATTGTTAAGAGGGTAGAACTCATATTAAGTATTCTAACCAATAAAAATGCTTTGGTTTATTGGCTAAATAAAAATACATTTCACGATTGGGTAATGTTATAGTAAAGTATGTTCAGAGTAGGACAGTCAGTTTGTTAATGAGGAAAAATAAGGTCATTGATTTGATTAGCCAGAGATTTTTATCTTCAGAGAAATACTTTGCATGTGTTATTTTAAAAGAAAGGATAAAATAAACAGTCTAAGCCAGATCAAATTAATTATCACTAAAGGAAGGCACTGTCTTTGGCTGAAAGTTAAGAGCAGCTAAACTGAAAAAGACAAAAATCTTCAGTTTATATAAGAAAACATTTTGAATCTGTTTATAAAATTGTTTTCAATGTGCTTGATTAGCAGAAAGTTTATGAAAATCTCATTAGCAATTCTTTCTTAGAGAAACACAATGCAATTTTATAAATACATTTCATTATAAAACACCATAATTATTTTCATACATATGGAATACAATGTACATGTTAACATGATGTTTTCTATAACTTGATTTTTGGAAAGCAGTAGAATATTTAACAATATGATTTTTTTCCATAGGCTGAATAAGCAGGGATACATACCAGAACAGATTTTTTTTTAATAATTTATGAATCAAAGTACACAAGGGCATATCAGTTATTAGGGAATATGACAAATAATATGACAAAGTATGCCTAGAATAAAAGTTATCATTGAGGCATTGGTTAGTAAAAACCTGTCATAAATTCTGCAAAAGGGTAAGATGTTTAGGTAAGCGAAGTTGAAAAGGAGGCAAGAGTTTCAAACACTAGCTAAGGGGCATCCTGATTCTAGAACAATAGAAAATATACATATGATTAGAAGTCCTAGAAGGGAATCCAGGCACTGTGCAAAGTAGGACTGCATGACAAAGGGACTTAGATACAGATAATGAGGCTAGAACTAGTACACAGGTATTATATCAAGTATCCACTTTCCACATATAAAGTACAGTATTAGAACCAATCAAGCAGTAAGACAGCTAAAAGTGAGCTGTCAATTTGTTTCATGACAACTAATATAATTCCACTTGGAAATAGATTATGTTGATTTTGACTTTAGGTTTAGAATTAAATTACAGGAAGAAAAGGAGATAATACATTACTGAGGTAAATAATTTAATCACACCATAATACGTTATGAAAATAAAGTACACCTCTAAAAAATGACTGTGAAACATATGCTACATATAATTTCTTTTAACATACATTTTACTTCATCTTTTTAAAAATGTGTATTTGGTATTGGATCAAAGTGATCCATTGGTGACATTTGCCTGCTTCTCTGCCAATGCCTTTATTTCCAAACCCATAACAAAAACGTATTTTGAATATCATAACTCCATAAAAATCTGTCAGAAGAAAATAAATACTATTAGCATGCTGGAAAATTTCAAGAAATGTCTTAAGATCAGATTGAGTTTTGTAAAAAGAAACTTGAAATATAATAGCTGGAGAAAATTTCTACCCAAAATATACTCAGAGAAAGGATGCTATTATTCAGGTAGGTAAATATAGCAGAGGAGTTCTAACTCAGGTCTAAAAGACTAAAAGCATAGGTAGGAAACTTGCTAGATTCACCGGTGTAAGTAATTGTAGAAAAATATTCAAGGAGTTGAACTGTTGATCAAATCTCCTTCTTCAACTTGAATGGAGCCTTAGACAGCCCAAACACATATATGTAAAGTAGATTTGTGGATAGGGTCACAGGTGTTAGACAGGCAGGGATGGACTCCAGAATGTTACTGATGCCCCCTAATGAAGGGAGGACTCTCATCCATATTTCATATAGATATAGTCTCTCTCTACATATTTTTCTTTTATCATTGTACTGTACATTTGATACCATCTATTTCCTGTTATCTGAGGAATTAATTTTTCTGATCATTAATTGATGCTTCTTTTGTAACCTACTATTATTATTGATTTATTTACATTAGATATAAGGATAAAATTTGTGTAATCATTTCACTGTTTTAAAGGAAACCTTCAATAACTATTAAAATGGGTTTAATAAATTTAAAGCAGATAGCTTTATAGCTAGAACTCCAAACATAAATATAAGGTCATGACTTAAGGAATTTTATGTTGTGTAAACACTGGAAACAGTGAAATTTATAGTTGATGGCTTGATTAAGAAGATGAAATGTTACGCAAAAACATATATGTGTGCAAGGAAGAAAATTTTATACAATCTTGTGGAGAAATACAATTATTTTTGTGATATGTAAATCCCCTGCACATTCCCTTCATATTATTTTTTCTCTTGAATTATAACTTCTACTGTGATATGGCTGCAATTCTCCCAAGAACTCAATTTGACAAAAGTGAAAAAAATTTTTTATCAGTTTGACAAAAGCGATAAAAAATATCAATGACACAGATAGATAGATGATAGATATATTGATTCACTGAAAAAAAAAACATTTTATGATAAAATTTAACCTATACTTCACATTACATTTTCACCATTTTTATTAGTTGAAAAGTTAAAACATTAGTTAATAATCCTACAACAAAAATTTTTATTGACTTATGACATTATGTATTTACTCATACCATTACTTATAACTTTATAAATACTATAAAATAAGATTTATATATAAAAATTTAAATATATAAATATACTTATATGTTATATATAACAAATTATAATATAAATCATAACAGTCTTATTTTATAAGATTCTAATCCTCAACTTCCCCCCTTGAGATATACATTAAATAAATCATATGCATATTTATTTTATGCTTTAATATAGTTTTACATGCAGTGCTGTGAGAGATGAAAATTTTAATTACAATGTGCTGGCCTATTACCTAAATAGCTGATAAGAATTGGCAACCATAATTTACCTGAGTAAGAACCTATTGTGGAAATAGTTTATAAATGTATTTATCTGAAGAATTACATATTCAGTGTGTATTTACATTATATAAGGACATGAATCACACAATAAAAAAAGTAGGGGTTAAGCAACAGTCTGCTAATATTTTAATAAACAGCACATAGTGTTATAAAAACAATAAAATAGCTCAGTAATAATCTGTAAATATTTATTTTAAAAACAAATATAAATACTAATGATTGTTTTTTAAAGTAATTATAAAGCTTTCTAGAAATGAGACAATGTAGTAGGTAGGAGACAGGAATTATAGCATTTGCCATTAAGGTACAAAAATACATATTTATTTATGTATACATATTTGTGTGTGTTTTAAAAGTTGATTAACTTTTTTTAATAGCTATGAAATATGATTATCATTCAACTGTAATTAGTCTTACTTTTTAGGTTTTTAGCAAAAAAATTATATTGATAATTTTAGATATGTCATACTTGATCATTGATATTCCATATACAAAAATATTTGTTAGATATTAATCCTTATTTTTGGTTGCTGTTCTGAGGATAGAGTACACATTCTTAAATTATCATAATATACATTGAATTAACACTATGTCATTTCATAATGTGACAACTTTACAAGAGTTAGTTCTATTCACTCCTCATATTCTTCGTGCTCTTTTGTTATATATTTACTTTTATAATTATTGTATATTATAAAACGCATATTTACAATTTTCTTGAACAATACTTTAAATAAAATTGTTTTTAACACTAAATTAACATCAAAGAATATATTTTTTTAAAACAAAGTAGTCTGTTCATGCAAACATATTTACTACATAAGCAAAATGAAGAATACCTACCTTATGATGCGTTATGAAATTTAAATATATAATAGGTAAGCACTTTAGCAATTCATTTTTTATAGTAGTCCTCAAAGATAACTACTTCCAACATATTTCCTATTTACACTGAAAAAATTAACTTACATTAAATAGTTCACTAGTTCCTCTCTTTCACTCATGAAAATACATAATATTGTGGCCACAAATTCATTACCAGCTACTTTCTGAAACCAGTCTTTATTTTCCCATCAGAGTACTTCCATTTTCATTTCCTGTTAATCAGCATCCCTTTTCACTCATCTCTGCCTTTGTAAATTTTCACTTTTCACCCAATATTTATACTCTACTGAGGCTTTATTCCTAATGAATCCCATTAGAGTAAATTTTCTCATCAAATGGGCTCCATTTTTATTACTTGAAGTAGTAGTGGAAAATTCAAGAAAGATTTCTATAGAAGCTGTACTATGAAGAGCCCTTCAGAAAACTCCTGAATAATTGGTTTGGAATGGCAAGGGTAGGTCTTATTTCTTTGGTTTTTATTTCAGAGATAGGAAATACCTCTTATAAATCAGTTTATTATTCAAATTTTTCTAAAGATATTTATTAATCATAATGGTCATTTTTGTTGTTTTAGTTGTTTGTTTTCAAGTTTTCCTAAATACTGGATATTCAATTTACACGTACCTCTGGACCTGACCTTATGTACTAAGAAAGCATCAGACATATTATTCTGAAGAGGGAAATTCTGGAACCTGAGGTTTAAGATTGATTACATTTTTAATGCCACTTATTAGTAAATGAAGAATAGTTTAATAATTCAAGTTTATAAAAATTTATCAATCTAAAACACACATGATACAAACAGAGAAACATAGTTGAGAAGACTCTTTTACTTGCCACAGGATTTTTTAATAAATTTAAACGGATGAGGGTAGGATCACTGTCCAAATATGCTGATATTTAAACAATGTAAAGAGACCCAGCAATTTTTCTAATTTCTAACACACTTACAGTATTATAAAATTTAAGCCTCAAGTGAAATGTTCATGATAAGATTTGCCAGCATGAACAAAGTGAATGATGGGTGGAGGTCAATTTATAGCACACAACAATTCTGAACAAAGCAACTGAGTAAAAACTGACTGGAGAAGATAGATAGAAAAACAAAAACCTCTATTTATAGGAACTGCTAAAACATCTACAGCATCCATTAATAATTTACACGGAACCCCAAATGAACTGTGAAAGATGGTGAAGATAGGAAGATTAAAAACATCGTCTGGCCTCAAGAAGTTTAGAAAATGAATACAAGTAAATCAACAATTACGACTCCTGATGAATGATGGCAGGCTCAGCTTTTGACATCTACAAAGTAGCCAGTTAAAGGTAAGATTTACCAATGCTATCACTGACATAATAAATTTGAGCACTGGTCCTGGTTGTCTGTGGTCCTTGCTGTGTATAGCTGGAACCCTTTCCTTCTTTCTATCTGCAAGACCCATTCCCTCTGCTTCTTCAAGTTTTGTGCAAATTCTAAGCTTTCAGCAAAGCCTTTTCTGCCCATGTTGAAAATGTAACATATAAATTGTCCTTCTCCACATCTCTCTATTCTCCTCTCCTGGTTTATTTTTCTTAAATGCAACTATAACCATTAGCCTTGGTAGATATTTTGCTTATTAATTTATTTGTTATCTGTCTCTACTCGTTAGTGTTATCAACATAGGGACTTTTTTTTTTTTTTTTCCTGCAAAGCACTGGAAAAGTACCTGTTACTGAATAGATACTCTACAAAATAAAAATTTGCTGCATTGGTGAGTATGCATGATTAGTAATTTATAATACTTAATTCTACACTTCCTAGTGCAGGATGTAGTACATGGTCTTGATGGGATGATAGTTATTTTGCTTACCTACAAAGCCCAAAGTTATCGAAAAATTACCTTTTTTTTCTTTCATTTTATCTTTTATGGACTCATTTGACAGAATCTGAAAATGTGCACATAAAAGATTTCATTTGTTACTTTTAGCTCAGAATAGTCAATTTCTCCTTGTTGCAGAGTTAGTTTCATCAATTTTTTAGGAATAAGTTCTGCTTTCTTAAACCCTTTATGGAAATTGACAGGGCTTGTCTTATAATGGAAAGCATTTTAAAGCCTCAGAAAACCCACCAACCATAAAAATTCAGTCATGTTGAATATATACAAAGTTTAGAAGACACTAAAGAAATACAAGTAATATTCTTTAGTAAAGAAATAAGTTCTTAGAAAATCTGACAGTCGCACAGAGTAATGATCAATTGTCTATGGTCTCTTTCAATATAAGGCTCTCTCATTTCATTCTCTTCGATACAATACTGATAAAGAAAGTATCCTTGCAAAAATAATTCACTGCCAAGAGCAGATTGGTCTATATCTCATTGTACATTCAAAATTTCAGAATGCTTCTTGTTAAGAAAGTACTCCCAGAGAAAAATTGGCTTTAAAAACAACAACTTGGCTCATCCCAGAGAGCAACAGTTAATATTATTAAAGTCTCCCAGCCCCAAAGAGCATATTAATATTTATGAGGATGCATTAGGCCTACCAGATAGCATCCCATTAAATGTGACTAGGGACTACTGTCTTACACTTTAGAGAATTTCTACAGACTCTACATTTCAAATAAAGTTGCTTTTTACCTTTTCTTTCTATTCCACTTGCTTTTTCTACCACCTGTGACATTTTTCTGTGTGCTTTTTACATGTTTTCTGCATAACTGTCTAGCCCATTAATATCAATATTTGTATTGAAAAGTGTGTTTGGTTATTGATCTCAGATTTGTTTTTGAAAACTGTCTTTGATATCTTTGTTGCATTTTTTCAGATTTATTGAGACACAATCAAAATATACAATAGTATAAGTTCAAGGTGCACCACGTATTGACATGATATACAGAATAAGCAAAATGATTATTGTAGAGTTACCTCCGTCAACTCACATAATTACCTTTTGTCTGTGTGTGTAGTAAGAACATTTACGATCTGCCCCTTCAGCAACTTTCAATTATGTACTACCTTCTTATTAACTGTAATAACCATGTTCTACATTTCGTCCCCATTACTTGTTTTATCACTGGAAGTTTGTTCTCTTTGACCAACATCTCTCCATGTCTTCCACCCTCCCAGCTCTTTGGTAACCACTATTTATTGTTTCTATGAGTTTAGCTTTTTAAGATTCCAAATATAAGTTATACTATAAGATATTTGTCTTTCTTTGTCTAATTTCACTTGGCATAATGCCTTCAAGGTCCATACATATTGTTGCAATTGGCAGGATTTCCTTCTTTCTCAAGGCTGATTGAAAATTCATTATATATCACATCTTCTTTATCCATTTATCTGACACAGGTTGTTTCCATATCTTGTCTATTGTGAATAATGTTACAATGAGCATGCGAGTACAGATATCTTTTTGAGATCTTGATTTCATTTCTTTTTGATATATATTTGAAAGTAGGATTGCTGGGTTATATTGTAGTTCTAGTTCTATTTTGAATTTTTTTAGGTCCTCCATACTGTTTTAAACAGTGGCGGTACATATTACATTCCATTAACAGTGGACAAAGATTCTTTTTTACACATCCTTGTCAATACTTACTATCTCTTGTCTTTTGGATGATAGCTATTTTAACAGGTATGGAGTGATATCTCATTGTGGTTTTGATTTGCATTTCTCTGATGATTAGTAATATCAAGCACCTTTTCATGTACCCATTGGCCATTCAGATATCTCCTTTGCCCATTTTTATATCAGTTTGTTTTTTACTATTCAGTTGTATGATTTCTTTGTATATTTTGGATGTTAATCCTATTAAATATTATGTTGAGTGTTTTGTTTACTGTGAAGATTTTCAGTATGATACAGCATGTTTCTAAACATGGTCTATAAAGCAAGTCTATTTTACCTACCTCAATTTTTAGAAATAACAATTGAAACTTGTACTTATATTTTTACTTGTCTGAGATGGAAATTCAAATATTAGCTATGCATTCAGTTCATTTTCTCTGAATTTTCTACTAAAGCCTTAATGTCCTGACACAGTGTATTTACCATACTTTTTGAATAAGTTAATTGAATATTTTAAATACATCGTTTCCTCCTATTTAACTGACTTTGAAGTCTTGTAGTCATTTTGTATTCCAGTTATTATGTAATATTCATGTTTGTTTTTTTTATCTATTATATATTTAGATCAGAGAAATTTTATAAAAATGTATACTTGGTTTCAATCTCGCAATAGGTTTTTGAGACAAACATAATCTCCATTTCACAGAACGCTAATATTCTAGATATATTACATTAAAAAAGCTAGTAATTAACATAATGTAGAGGCCACAAGCCTCTTTTATAACACTACTGACACCTTTTTATCATTTGTTCTATAGTCTCTCTGGGTTTGATTTCAAGGATTTATCAATATGTCCATGAACTAATTAAAGCAAATAAAATATGTTTCTCTTTTTAATTTCCAAGCAATGTTCTTATATATATATATATATATATATATATATATATTATTTTTTTTTTTTTTTTTTTTTTGATTTAGACTCTTGTTATGGTCCAACATTGCTGGAACTCGAGGAGGACTCCTATTAACTACAAGAATATATTTTTAAATATTTTTACATAGTGAGACAATTTAATTTCCTATAATGACTTAATTATTTTTCTCAGTGGAGTTGTGGAGATATTGATCTAAGACCTAAATTTTTGTGCTGTTTTTAATTTCAATTTATTAATATTTTATTTCATTTTGTGTGAGCTTATTGTTTCCTCAGGTCAGACATTAACTCTATCTCAATTTCTTGATAGTTAGAAACCAATAAAGATTTAATAGGAGGAGCCTGAGGGAAAGTATGCATTTAAATCAGGTGGAGGTATTTTAATATTCAAATAACTTTCATCTATGTAATAATAAAATTCAGTTTCAAAAGTTTTAATGAGAGGAACACATGATTTATTGTGCTAAATGCTCATGAATCCCATAAGTACCTTTTTAATAAAATAAATTGCCTAATGTTGCCTTTCTCATAGTGTTTCCAGAACACTGTTTCTGGAGAATGTTAATAGAACACAATACAACTTAGACTTAAAAAAAAGTTATGTTTTTAACATTACAGATTTTCTCAAAACTGTAAATCTTGTCATTTGCATTCTATATTTCAAAACAAATATGTGACAATCATTTAAAATAAATAAATAGATCTTTGCAAGGAATATCACTGAAGATTTCTGATTCTGATTCCAGTTTTGCTCCTAGGAAAACAATGCTTTCTACTTTAATTTGAAAGAAATGTAATAAAGAGAGCTGAATTCTTAAAAACTTATTATAAATATTGAAGGAGTAATTTCTTGCATCACTTCTGAGAATAATTTTCTGCATAATTGAGAGGTAACATGTTAGGGAACTTTAACTTAAGACACACTCAGAATGCTGAATGGACTACTCTTGAATCAGTAAGCTAGGTCCAGGACACGGGCATCACTTCTATGTTCATCTATATAATTTGTTAATAGATGAAAATTCTGGACCTACGCTCCTCCATAATGACTTTTTTTTCTATCTCCTCCTACTCTTCCCCCTCCTCCTTCCCTTTCTCCTTCTCTTCTTCCTCCTCATTCTATTTTTTGAAATTCAGGGCATAGATTTTATTATTTATTTATTTAATTGTGGTAACATTGGTTAATTGCATTATATAAATTTCAGGTGTACGATTTTATAATACACCTTCTATCTATTCTATTTTGTGCTCATCAACCAAGTCTCCTTTCATCACCATATATTTGATTCCTTTACCCTCTTCGTTCTCCCTCCACCCTCTTCTTTCTCCATCCACCCTCTTCTCCTCGTAAACCACCATACTGCTATCTGTGTCTATGAGTTTCTTTATTCTATATACAAGAATTAACTCAAATTGATGAAAGTCTTAAATATAAGATCAGACCAAAACAAAATACATGGAGGAAAACAAAGACACTAAACTTGCTCTCTAATTTTTTTTTTTTTAACTTAACCTCATAATTGCCTTTTGATGCTCACAAAGTTGAAGACTGAATGTTGAGAGATAAGGATTTTTATTTCCTTTTAATTCAATTATTACTGTGCCTAATTGAATCCATTTTCAAGACAACAGCCATAGAATTTGTAGGCAATTATTATTTTTTAATTCTTAAGTATGTAAAGAGGCGGGAATAGATCCTTAATGGTATAGCTTCAAAATCATTTTACCTCAGAATTGTAAGAAAGTATTTCACTGTCTTCTTGACTCTCAGGTTGCTAGTAAGAAGTCTTCTGTTGGTTTGACTTGTTTTATTGCAGCTACTTTTTTGGTATTGCATATGAATATTTCTATTATTGTTACCCTAGTCCCAGCTACCACTAGTACAAAAGATTTTTGTATTTACTCTTCAACTTTGATGCTCTGAAATGTAGAAAACAGAACTTTTATTTATTTATTTTTTAAACCATCCTTGCTACACATTTCATTGACTTTTTAAATTTAACCCATGTTGGAGTGGAACCGGTCATACACATTTACTTCAATTTCCTTCTTGTGTGTCTTCTAAATAAAAGCTTAAATAACTAGCACAATATTTACAGTTCTTTTTGGCAGCCATAATTTTAAATGCAAATTAATTCGTGTGAATTAATCTGAAATTAAATGCAATTGTTCAAAATTTGGAGGGTGGAAATGAAGAGGTCATTTTCCTATTACAGCAAATAAGCTAATTTGTCAAATCCTTTTTTCTCAGATGTTGCATAATGACAATTATTTCCAAGTGGTTCCAAGAAACAAAACCTAAGAACAATGATATTTAATAATTATGTGGGCTTATTTTATTAACCATTCATTAATACAAAAAATAGACATGATCAACAATAATAAAACTAAATTTCTCTTTTTTGATCAGTTTTTACTTATTAAATTTTATTTGTGCATTTCTTTAGAACTTGTAAATATTGAGAGAACTCTGAATAATTGTCACTTTTATGAAGTCTGTAGATATTAAGGCATATTTTGCTTCTCATTATACCATGATCACCTCTATTGCCTGCCCGCCCATAGTAAGTTTCTAAATCTTATCCTATATTGTATACTTACATGAATAGAACATTACTTACAACTAAAAAATACATTTATTCTTATTTTTTTTTAAATGGTACTATAGTGTGCTACAAATAAAGTCTCATCAAGTCTTGAAGGGTTGAAATTATAATTATTGTGCTATCTGACCACAATAAAATTAATTATAAAATTAGAAATTATCACTGATAAGATAATATTAAAATCTACATTTTATAATAAAGCTATTTATTATAAATAATTTATTTCAATGAAAAAATTAGAAATATTAGAAAATATTTCAAAATAAATGTTAATGAAGGTATTTTAAGATTAGGTCGGAGATTTTCTTACCTTATATACATAGGTTCAAAATGAGAAAAATGAAAAATTAATTAATAATTCATCTCAACTTATTAAGAAAAGAACAGCAAATTACATGTAAAGGAGGGTAAGAAAGAAAATAATAATGAGATATAAAAAATGGCATACAATGACTTCTATAGTTGATAAACCCTTTGTGAGACTATTTATGATACATAAGGGAGAAGGTATAGCTAATCAAACCAGAAACAGATCTTTTAGATAGTAAGTCACAATGAATGTGTACTATGAAAATCTTTGCAAAATACTTGTGAAATTGTCAGCAAATTAGAAAAATTCCTAGGAAGTAATGCATAAAACTGAAATGAAAATAAGGATAAATTATTAATTGCTTGATAAAATTCAAAAACCTGAATCAGAATTTTAAATTCCCTCCACAAAGTAAAATACATAACTTGATAGGATCACTAGTAATGTTTACCAAAATTTGAGGAAGAAATAAAAATCTTGTTTCTGGCAGTATAACTAGAAGATAGAAGAAAATAGGCCATTTTCTATACATTTTATGAGACCATCATATCCTTCATATCAGAAACTGACAAAGACATGACAAGATCAGAAAATTAGAGGTTATTCATATTCATATTGATGCAAAACACTAAAAGTCCAACAAACAAGTAAACAAGCAAAATATGAAAAAAATATAGTATATATAAAATCACACACATTGATTTGTATGTTTCATTAAGAAATTTGAATTTCATTCAAAACAACTTTTTAAGCAATAAATTAAAATGTTGTTATAGTATTTCAAGGGTACCAACATTATATTATTTACTGTGGACTTGGAAGTCTGATCTTTCATGTAATAATTAGGCATATTTTATTAGTAAATATATGTTACAAAGTAATATGTAAAATATAAAATATTTTAAAATAAATTATTTAATACGTACAATATGATCGACATGGATATTTATTTTTGGAGCATAAAAGCAAAAGTATCACTTCTAAAATTTTAGACCCGTGAATTATTGGATTAACATATTCAATTCTACTTTGCTAGCGTTGATAATTAGTTAAGATTGTTATGTAAGATTGTGATATACTTTATAATTTCAACTAGCAATTTTGTTTTTGTGTCACATTTTAAAATGTTTGAGTTTTGTTTTCTAATGAATGTGTAAATCAAATATTTATGAAGGTTGTTTTAGTTATTTAATTATTACTGATTTTTATTTTTTATTACATTATGTTCTATTTTTTGATAGCAATTATTGGCACAGATGTAATGATAAGTTTACTTGTTCTACCTTTGGCGAAGAATTGGGATGAAAGAAATTTGACTCTCTGTTTTCCCAGAGAAATGAAGAAAGCCACTGAACAGTCTTTGAAGCTGTCCCAAATTTAGAGGACTAAAAGACTGTTGCTCTGAGAATACTCATTCCTTAAATTGACTTTCTCATCTAGGTTGGTTTATTAGCTACTGAATTTATTTATAGTCCTAGATTGACATTTAATAAGTCCCAACTTGTTATTTTCACCCTGGCAATTATTCATATGATACTATTAGGATTCACTTCACTTTGAAAAAGAAAACAGACTTCGACTACTTCAGAGAAGTTAACTAGAAATTTTGGAAAACTTTTGAATGGCGTAGAGAAATACAAGATTTGTAATGCATAGTACTAAACTGACACACATATACATCATCTGTTTATCACTTTAAAATTCATCTTTTTTCTGCCATACTATTCAAAAAATCAAATTGAAGAACTAAGTTGTTTAACACAGTGGCTGACATTTGTCTATTGTTCTAAATTTTTTATTTGGAAGAATTTACAAATAAATAAAAATAATTATAGACATCGTCTCTCCTTAAATATTTCGATTGAATCAAATCCATCTCTAATAAATAACTGAAGGAAGCAAATTGATCACTTAATTCATTATACAGAGTAGCACAATGTGTATCATTTTAATTTATTAAAAAAATCAGTACTTAGTCTAATTTGTCTAATATAATAAAAGAAAGGTTTTTTAAAGACAAATATCATAATTTTATTAGACTTTGTAGAATTAGTGATTTGTGAAGTAATTTACATGACTATATGTAATGAAAATAATTCACATATAATATACAATTCTAATATTCTTATAAAACCATTTGAACAAACAGTATTATATGTCAAAAACATATTTATATAGTAAAGATAAATGAGAGATAAATTTTATAATATCATAATTGACATTTTCTTTATTATGACATATTTTTTTCTCTACTGTCAAATTACTGAAAAACCATTATTAAATTTTTCAAAAAAATATTTTGATATTCTGTAAATTGTATTTCCACCTCTATCTTCTTCAAACATGAAACATTTTTATTTATCAATGGTCTTTCATTGAATTACTTTGGCCATATTAGCCTCATTTCTGTTCCACAAACTTGGAAAGAAGACCAATGTTAGCTTCATGGTTCAATTCACATCTGAGTTCTTGTCTTAAAAAGGTAACCTAAGACAAAGAATACAGGAATTTTAAAAGAACCTGTATAAATTCAGGGTCCTGAAGCTTAAGTTTATTACCCTTATAGTACATTTACTTCTGCCATAGGTCCTTGCTATGTGATTAGCTTTGCATGAAGTTATATCAATTGTTAAGTACCTTATATCTTTTAGGTCTCAGTTTCAACAATCTTTATATTATCTATCCTATCCTAGCCTACCCTAGCCTAGCCTAGCCTAGCCTATCTTATCCTATCCTATCATGTCCTGTCCTGTCCTGTCCTATCTTATCCAGTATCTATTTTTTTTTTTATTTTTTCCATGTTGCATGTCTCCTAACATATTGCACAATCAAATTAGTCATTATGTTTATTATTTATTTACACCATACTAATTAAGGTCCATAAGGGCCAGGATTTTTCTTTATTTGTTCCTCTGATGATTTTTAAATGCTTCGTACATTATCTGGTAGCTGATAGGTGAACAATAAAAATTAGTTAATTAAATGAATAAAGGGACAGTCTTATTTTTTGCCAATGATTTCTCAATACTGCGTCCATCATTACTTCTCTAAAAACACAAACAAATTTTTAAAAATTATTTTCCATTAATAGTTTTCCACTGAAGTTAAACATCAAATTCTTAGTATGACTTATAAACCCTTTATAATCTGATTTAATGCTCTCTCTCCAAATTTCTTCAGTCATCTTTTTAAAAATTTCAACACAATAATCTATTCAAACTGCATATTTGCTTTATTTAAAGTCTCAAACACTTTATTTTTGCCTTTACATTCCCCTTTCTATAACTCACATTTTCTGTCTAGTTCTCCCTTTAAATACACACACACACACACACACACATACACACACACACACACAAAGTCACCATTACTATATTATAAGCTTCTTGAGGAAAAATAAAACTATGCTTGTAATGATAATTTAGCATTTAGCATATTAACTGGAATATGGTAAATATTAAACTAGTATTTAGTGAATACATGAAGTTAACCTATTGTATAACTAAAAATTCATAAAGTTCATTCAATAGTATACAAAAACTTTTTTTTTAAAGTTTCATCATAAATATCTGAAATCACAGTTTTCACGAAGGAAGTATAAACTATATTATAAATGGATAATACCACAAATTATAATAGGATTTCAAATCTTCTTATCTGCTTCATTAAGTATATAGTGATAACTCTCAGCCTTTCTATTGAAGTCATTTTCTGTTCGTCTGTACTAAAATATCAGCTATTTATTCAGAGTGTATAGACCCCAAGGCCTCCAGGTTATTGGAAGACAGCACTTACAGAATCTAGACTTTCTTGCACCTATATAATCTTGGTGACCCTCACTGCTCACACATTCAGTCTATTAAATTGAATGGAATAAATCCACAACAGTGCCTGCACTTGAACATAAACTCACATTGTGTGTCCCATAAATCGTCCTAACTTTTAACCTTGGGATGCTTCTATGTGAGAAGAATAGATAAAGGTCCAATCTTTATATTCTCTTGTTAGCCATGGTTCTGTATATACTTTCCTTTCAAAATAAATCCACCTTACTATATGACATTGATAAATTTCTCCCAAGTCCTAGTGCATATGGGACTGGTCTTGCATGACATTGGAACAATGGGAACTCATACACATTGCTGGTGGGAATGTAAATGAGGAAAGCAGTTTGTGGTGGAATTTTTCTGTTTCTAGTAAAATTGAAGCTATGCATACACTGTGAGCAGCATGGCCCCTAGCTCTGTTCGCTAGAGAAATTATGTCAGATTCACAACAAGAAAATCCATTGCGACGTTGTGTGTAATGACAAAATATTAATGACATTCAAAATATCACTGATGTTAAATCAATAAATATTCTGAGGTATAATTATACAGATTTAAAATAGATGATAAATTATTAATATAATAATTAATAAATTATAGGGGCAGGTAGAGTGGAAAAGTTGCAGCATTTGCCTTTAAATCAGTATAATACTGATTTAAATAAGTATAAGAAAATACAAAATAAAATACAAAAATAATACTTTTCACTAAGCTAAACAGTGAAAATTGATATAATCTGAAATTCTGTGTCCTTGATGAAGTACCAGTGTGGATTCCTTTTATGCTCAGGAAACAAAGCCTTAAAAAATCCATATATACTTGCAGAGTGGGGTGCAGGTATAATGTCATTCAAACTTGGCTGTTTACAGTCATCGAGACATTTCTGCTAGAGTTATAAGAGCAGCCGCTAATCAAATGGGTTTGATAAACTGGGAACACACAATTCTTAAGACTACTTATAGTAATTATGCCTGTTACCTGAAGGGAGTTTACCAGACGGAGGAATTGATTTTGATTTCAACATTTTATTTACTCAGAAAATATGAAACATATGCCCCTTTTTGGTACATATATTTTTTTATGAATGGTTGAGAATGGTTAAGCAATAGTTAAAATCATTCAATTAATATTGGGATCAGAGCATTTGCATCAGATATATCAAAATCCTTAAAATTGAAATTTTTAAACCAGTGCGGTATCAATGAAGAATGGAGAGAAAAATCAAGAAAAGTGATGATAGAACCACAGTGGTTTGCTGCAAAAGTTGCTTACTATTTATTATCAAAGTAATTTGGCCATCTACTTAATCAAGTCATTTAAAAATAAATACCAGATGAATTAACAAGTTTAATATAAAAATTAGAGTGTACATAAGCAGAAGTAAACATAAGTATTTATTTTCTGAAATGAGAAGGAATTATACATGGACAAAAATTAATTCAAACATTTTGCATGTCATTAATTCAATAAATGCAGAACTTGATGCTATTTTCACTACGAGTTTATAAAAATTTTTTAAGCTAAATATTGCAAAGGTTGAGTTAAGTAAACATTCTAATGCATTCTTGAGAATAATATACTTAATTTTAAAGCTTTTTGGGAAAGATTTACTATGTTTTGCAATTTACAATTTTGTATGCAGTGCAATTTAGTAATTCCACTTACAAAAATTTTCAAGAATTATCATTGAAACAGGTATTATTGTATACAGTTATGTTATAGAATAACATTTAGAATCAAAATTCTAAAATAATACAAACAAAATGGTTTGAATGCCTGCAGTTAGGTTAGTATAAAGAGAATAATAACTAGATGTTCAGAGTTCACATTCTTATATCACAGGTAAGAGTACTGCAAAGGTTTTTGTTTGTTTGTTTTAGTATTCAAGTAAAAGTTCTTAGAGTTAAGTAAAAAATGTATTCTTGGAGCCAAAAAAAATAAAAATATAAACAATTAATCAATTTTAGTGATTGCCCCCCCTTCTCTAAATAAGAAAAGAATTAGGATATATAATTTACCATACCTTCCATCTTCAAATTTTGAAGCCCAAGGCATAATTATTCTTAAAAGTTTTTGTATATCAGTCAAAGTAAGAAGGAGAATCATTCTAAATGCCCATACCTGTCATGAATAGCCTTAATTTATTGAAATTACCATTATTTTATGTGTACGTGTTTCCTTTTACCCTGGTCTAGTTAAGAATCTAGCAATGTTAATTTATGGAGTGATGGACAGACAATCTTGTCATTTTCTTATAAGAGACTATCTCTAGGAAAACAAACTTTGAAACAAAGTTAATGAAACAAAGTTAATGAAACAAAACCCATTATATTCTCATGTTTATATTAGAATGTATAGATAAGTGGTTGGCATTTATGCTGAAAAGTGAGATATATATGATATTTAATATATTTAAAATTATTTTTTAGTTTAAACTCATAAAATAATGACACATTGTAACTAATTGAAGATATATTAGTTGACACATTGAATTAAATTACTAGTTTATAAATCATATTTTTTACAATTATGTAATTTAAAATATAAATAAATTTATGGTTAAAAACCTAATTTAACTAATTATCGGAATTTGAAAAACAACTATTCAGTTGATATACTCATTTCTTTGATTTTCTAAAGTAAGTAATTTACTTCAAAAGAACCAGACCTCAAATTAAATATATTTGTGGAGCTAAACTCTTTGCCTCACATTTCACAGCAAGAAACAATGCTCTTGGTGCCTTATTATTATAATATTCCCATAATAGAAAATGTGAAGTCGAGTTAGATAAGTAGCGAGTATTGTTTTAAATATGTTCAATTTACTTAGTTCTTGGATACTATAAATAAAAAATTATCAGATAGTGTAAAATATTTAATCATAGAACCCATTCATAGACAGAGAATGACTTTTAGCAAGTTTACATTTTAAGTATTTTTATACTTTTATTATTGAGTATATACACTTATTGAACTGAATTCTTTTAAGTTTGCTATAATATATGTTGTTTGAAAGAACAGGAAATCAGGTAATGAGCTACTAGTATAGTACTATATTTCTCTATGTATTTTGAAGAAGATAGAACACCAGTATTTTCTTAGATAGAGAGTCTTTAATAATAGTATAACTTTATTACAGGATATTTAAGATTAAAAATAATAATATTGATTATCATAATAATAATATAAAGAGTCCAAAAAATCATTATTTTCAAGATAATTCCAATCATTACCTATGTGAACATAGTGAAAGGGAAATTTTAACTTTTCTTTACAGATCGTTAAAAAATCATCAATATTTCTGTAAGTACTTTTGTTTAATTTTATTATAATTTTATTGTACTGATTTCACTAATTAATCACATATATAATAAATGTCTACTATGTTCCAGGCACTATTTTCAGTGCTAGATATTCCTGTTTGAACAAATCTGGTACAGTCCATCCTAGAGATAACATTCAAGTGAGAGTAATTAACTGGGTGATTATTTTTAGCTGGAATACAGAGGATGCCATATTTGAAGAGTCCACAGATGTTTAAATGGTCAGGAGGTTGCCGTGAGCTATCTGGATTAGGACTGATCTAAGGACAAAGAACATTTAGCACAATGAATATAATACAGGAAGGATCTTTATGAAGGCAAGAAAACAGGAAAAGTCCAGAAAGTGAGAGCATAGTGAGTCAAAAAGGAGTAACACATGTGGCAATGAAATAGGCCAATGTGAGAAAAATGGATTTCCTTGAAGGTATAATTGGAAGCCATTAGCCTATTTTAAGTAAGGAAGGGATGTTAACTATCATTTTTCACTGGTTTGTCTGGAATTGTTAAAGGGATGGAGAACAAAGGGGAATTCAGGATAAGGTCTATATTTTTGGTTTGACCAAACTTGTGGTATTAGTGCTGTTTGCTGGAATGGAAATCAGTAAGCAAGAATTGCTGGTGTGAAAAAGAATTAACCTACTTATTTTAGTTTGAGACGATATGCGGAGGAGATATTCAGAAGGCACAAATATATATGTAAGTCTGATGTGTCAGGGTACAAAACCCTCAAATCTTAGGAGCTAACCTGGAATGAATATTAAATTCTTCATCACATTACATGAAAGTTGCAGGTTGTCTTGGTCTTTGCTGTGCTAAGTTGAGCTCAGTAAATCTCAGCAGGGCTCTGCTAGACAATATCTACCTTCTAATTCCAGGTCCCCAGTCGAAGAAGCATTCACTATTTGGGGATTTTCCTTTTTTCTGGCAAATAGCAAAGTATCAAAGGGAGTATGGACAAACTACATAATTAAATATAAAGTTTCTACTAAAAAATGGCTTACATTATGTTTGCTCATATTTCATTTGCCCCAGCAAGTCCAAAGTCAATGAAGTGGAGAAGTATAATCTTACTACTCAAATTGATGGCAAGGCTGAAGAGAGAACAATCGATGGCTAATGGTCATAAAATTTAGCATACAGAAAGGTATTCTGTTTTCCTTGTATCTTTGAATTATATGATATTTATTTATTGAGTATAATAAAATTCACCCATTTTAGGAGGACTTCTTTTCTGTAATGTTAGAAATATGGTTACAATGTTATGGCATAAGGGACAAGTGGCTATCTGCCAAGATTTTAAAAAATTAATAGCCATTTATATTATTAATTTATCATTGCCATATTCATGACCCTCACTTTCACTGGCTCAGAAACTGGATCATTAGGGTGTACTTGATATAACTGGCAGGTGCTGCTTACATAAAAATTCACATTCATCGAGTATAATAGTTAGATCTTTTGTTAAACTTGAGAAGCATAAGTATAGAACATAATAAATTTGTTGTATGAGTTTTACAGTTTTTAGCAATCAGTATACTGGAAGACACAAATATGTACCTTATAATACACTTTTTGTGAATATTGTTCCCTCCGTGACTCAGTGTACCCTCCTACTGGGGATTAACCTTCTTTCTGATACATATCATCTATTTTTATGTTGATAATATCATGAAGACACAGGCTCTGGGGCCATTCTGACTCTTCAGAGCCTCTCTATACATCTCCATTTGATCCATTAGATGTTCATCTAATTTTTACTTTTTAAACTTGTGTTAAGTGTAATCTTTGTTGCTGGGGATGCAATTGCAAGTGATGAAGATGTGATTCAAAATTGTCCTGATATATCAGTTCAAGTTTACAATTTAACACTACAGATATGTCCAAGCCCTAACTAAGATCTACTGGAGAGGAAAAGACTGCAATGTTAAAAAAGGATTTATTGTTAATTACTAAAATTGGATTTAAATAATGAAATAAATTGGGTTTTAAAAATGTATACTCAGCACTAGCATCAGGCTTGAGTTATGTATTCTAATCTATTTTAGTCTTTTTAGAGTACTCCCTTCCTCTTTCTCTCTGCCCTTCTCTCTCTCTCTCTCTCTCTCTCTCTCTCTCTCTCTCTCTCTCTCTCTCTCTGTCTCTCTCTCTCTCTCCTCCATGGATAGACGGATGAACAAACAGACACATCTCCCTATCTCCCTAGGAATAAGTCATTTGTACTAAGTAATAGCATGTTTTATATCCAATTTGGAGTTCTATCTCAGCATTTTTAGTATTCTCTCTATCCCCTCTTCTTGATTAAAAATAAATTAATAAATAAAAATTTTAAAGTACCAAATTAGAAAAAAAAAACTCATATTAAGATCCTGAAGTCACACAAAGAGTTCTTAGAATAATTTGTTGCATTAGTTTCCTATCGTTGCCATATGCATATACCACAAAATTAGTACTTTAAAATAATACAGATGTGGTCTCTTACTGTTCTAGACTTCAGAAATTCAAAATGGGTATCAATGAACTAAAATAAAGAATGACATCTCTGCTACATTCCTCTAGTGGCTCCAGGGGTAGAATCTACTTCTTTGCCTTTTTCAGATTCTAGAAGCTACCTGAATTCTTTGGTTTGTGGTCCTTCCCTGGTTCAGGACAATGATGTCCAGTCACATTGTTCTCACATAACCCGCTCTGACACTGGTTTTCTATTTGCCTGACCACGTGATTACATTAAAGAAGTATCAACTACAGGATAATTCACTTTATCATGATCTTTAATTAAATTAAATATGCAAATTCCCCTTGTCCTGTAAAGTAATATATTTGTAGGTTCCAAGGATCAGGATTTAGATATCTTGGTCAGGGCATTATTTTGCCTATCACAACTATCTTCTAAAAGAAGGAATAGATATTTCAAATTATTTCTCTTGAAATGTAGCTGAAAATAGAGTTAGAAACACAATACCAAAGGCACAACCTGAGAAAGAAAGACTTGATAGACTGGACTTCATTAAAATGAAAAATGTCTGTTTTGTGAAAACCTGTCAAAAAATGAAAACACTAGCCAAAGACTAGGGAAAATATTTGCAAAAGATCACTGGTAAAAGCATACAAATAACTCAAAATTCATTAGTAAGAAAACAAACAAAAGTGAACCAAAAGCCTTAAGAAACACCTCACCAAAAAAGATATGCATATGGCAAATAAACATGTGAAAAGATGCTCCACATCACATATCATTAAAGAAAATTTGAATTAAAATAATGAGATACCACTATCTACTTATCGTAATGGCCAAAATTCAGAACACTGACACCACATGCTGGTGAGAATGTGGAGCAATAAGGAACTCTCATTCATCACTGGTGAAAATGCATAACCACTTTGGAAGACAGATTGGCAGTTTCTCACAAACTTAAACATATTCTTATATGATTCAGCAATCTTCTTTGGCTTTTATCCAAGGGAGCTGAAAATTTATGTCCACACAAAGACTTGTACACAGACATCTGTAGCAGCTTTATTCATAATTGTCAAAACTTGGGAACAATCAAGATATTAATAGATGAATAAATAAATAAGTTGAGATACATCCAGACAATGGAAAAATATTCAGCACTAAAACTATCAATCTTAAAAAAGAGATGGAAGAATCTTAAATGCATATTACTAAGTGAAAGAAGTCAATCTGAAAAGTCTACAGCCTGTGTGATGCCAACTATATAACATTCTGAAAAAGGCAAAACTATGGACACAGAAAAAAAAAAAATCAGTGCTTGCCAGGGTTTAGGGAGGAGTGAGGAATGAATAGGCAGAGCACAGAGTATTTTTCGGGCAGTGAACCTATCTGTATGATTTTATAATGGTGGGTACATGTCATTACACACAGAATGTTCAAGACCGAGAACAGACCCTAAGGTAGAGACTGGACTCTGGGTGACTATGATGTGTTCATATTGGTTAATCCTTGTTTAAAAAAATGATAAAGTAAATACAAACATTAGGATGAGTTATGCTAATACTGAGAAGGCTTTCATGTGTGTGGGCAGAGGTAGATAGGGAAATCTCTGTACTTTCCACAAAATTTGTTTTGAACCTAAAACTGTTCTAAAAAATTAAGCTTATTACAAATGCATTTAGAGCAGCTAAGTAAATTCCATTTAATTTAGTAGGGTTGGATTCGGCTCAAATATTTTGAGTATTGCATTGTATCAGACATTGTTATAGGTATTGATAGTTATAAATGTTAATATTAGGAATGACACAATTCTTTCTGACACACTGTTTGCAAAAAATATTTTTAGATTTCTTAGAATTCTAAAGTAGTTTCTAATTTCTACTCATGATATTAAGCCAGTTATATTGAAATTATATGTCATTTTCTTTTTTTCTGAGCCTGAGTATGTTTTTACTGGTTCTACACAGGAAATTTTATTATTCTTTTATTCAAGACATGAATTAAATGCTTCCTCCTCTGTGACATCTTACTGAGTCATTTTAGTCATACCGTTTTTTCTTTTGTGATTTCACAGGTCACTTGTCTTTTATATCTGTCATTATGTCACATGTATTTATTAATTTTAATAGTCACATATCCCACTGATTGAGGACTATTAGAAATAGAAAGAATATCATATTTATCTTTGTAATGCCTATAACTTATACATAGAGAGTAGCAGCAAATGAAATGTGCTCAATAAACATTTATTGTTTATTTAGAGACTAATTAAATAGAGATGACTGAATCATTGAATTAAGAATTAAGAAAAAGGACATATATTACAAGGATGATTTTAAAAGATACACCAAGTATTTAACATAGCTTTTACTCTTCTGCCTATTTTTTCCATTTCTCTGGCTTTTAATATTAAGGCCAGTCACAGTAGGAATTTTACATTAGGTTCTATAGTCTCTCCAGGTGATCACAAATGTAGTAGCTTTATGGAAAAGCAGTTGACTTTATATTTCTGAGAGTCACTCTGAGAGTTTTCACCCAGGGGATTATTATACTGAAAGTCTTGAAGAGTCATTTTCATGTCAACTATTATACTCTATAGTACTTTGAAATAAGTGACTCTGGGCTGATTCCTTTTGTTCTCTAGGTATCATCTATTCTAAAGGAATCTATTATAACTAGATGACATTCATGTTATTTAAATATCTGCTGACAGTCAAAGAACTATTTCTGTTCTATCATGCCATTTATGTTCATTCAATGCTTGCTAAAATTTCTCTGAGATTCCTGGGGAAAAATGATTTAAAATTTTCATCTTAGCCTTTGCTACTCAGTAAAGGAATAAAAGTTTAAAAAAGTACGTCATATAAATTAAACATAGCAGTCAAATTGTAATTTCAGAAAAAAAGCCTACAATATTAAAACATGCAACTTCAAGCTTAATATAAATTCTTATTTGAATATACATAAATAATGGGATTTTCTCGCTGCTAGTTTCCTTGCTGACATACTTCTCTCTTTATCTAGTTGGCCTCTCATATCAAGGATCAGATAGCCATTAAATAGGAAAGTGAGTTTCCTGAATTTTTTCATAACTTGATAGTGAGGTCTTCTCAAAAACCAGAGACAGAGATGTGAAAGAAAGAATTGTTTAGATTTTATAGTCACATCATTAAGACAAAAAATGAAGGAAGTGCACTGTATTTAGTTTTTTCCACTCTAGTGGATACATATATTCAACCAATAGGGAGGGAATTCTTATAGTACTTCAGTTAGGTTATTTACACAGAAATTACTCACATAGTGGGAATACATAAAATGATATAGTTGCCAAGGGCACTATACCATCACCAAGCTCTCCTACAAATCAACTTATTGTATTACTAACAATTCATCACTCATTGACTTACATTGTGCAAATCCTCTCTGAGTCTCCAAAATGTTGAATTGCAAGACAAACCAACATGTCACTCATGACTTTCCTTCTTAATTTACATAAATCCAGTATGTTCTTCTTTGCCTTGGTTGCAAAACTGGGCAAAATAACTGCCTCACAGGCCATGTCACTACGTAATTTCAGTGAACATATTCTCTTTGATACCAAGTTAGCAGAAAAACAAGCTGAGCTCTTTTCAGTATGGCTTTGCTTCTGACACACTACCCATAAGAAGATTAAAGGAATCCTTCAGGGAAATCTTGGCTTAGCTAAAAGTTGGATACATTCAAACCTTAACTTTTAAGTGACTCCAGAGAATTTTACAGCCCTTACAGTTTTTCTGTATATTAATTCTCCTAATTCTAGGAGCATAATGAGTATAATTCTTAACCTTTGATTTCCTTAATGTTCTACTGAATTTTAATAATCAGAAAACTGACATATGCCTGTGAATTATTACCACAAGGCATTGGTTTTCTTTACATCTAGCACATTTCTCAGTAAAGATAAGAGGATATTGTGATAACCACTGGGATCCTTATATAATGCTTCTTTTATTACATAAATTTGGAGGAAATCTCTGAATGTTTTTATCTTCTACATAGCTATATTACTTTGATTCTTTTCCTGAATCTTCTTAGTTATATTTCCAGAAAACCTGCATTTTCTTTTTATTTAATTTTTTTTTTTTTTTAAAACTTGCATTTTAAAATGCTGTTTAAAAGTAGAGATTGGTCAGCATCACCCACACTCTGAATTATTATTTTGATTGAGATTACATTTAATTCATGAGATGATTTAGGAATAATTGGCATTATGAAGTTATCCTATACATTGCCATGGTGTTAATTTTATAAATTCAAATGTTCTTTCCATAACCAATAGTCTTAAGGTTAATGTGTTTTTTTTATCTCTTTGTTTATTTTCTACAGTTTTCTACAAATTGCTTATTAGCCATATTAATACATTTTGTTGTTATTGAAAATGTGATCTTTGTTTTAATTAGTATAACATATATCGGTATGTTCTTAATTTTTAGAATTAGCTTACAAAAATTGCATTTTATTAAAATAGATGCATGTCCATTTGTTTCCCTTTAGTTTTCTGAGGATATAATTGTATCCACAAATTATTCAAGTTCTATCTTTAAATTTCAGTTTTTCAGAAACTTCCAAAACATTTTCCTAATATATGTAATTATATAATTCTGTGAAATAAAATAGGTTTTTACCTACTACCAATTTCATTTTATTTACTATTTTTATTCCATATTTTTTTCTCCCATTTTATGAGTGTGTATTTATTCTATTGCTTTAGGAGCCTTTTATTCTTTTGCAATATCAAGTCCACACTCGAGTTTCCTTTGTTTTTGCTTCTCAGTATTTTCAGGTTGAACTGTAAAACAGGTACTTAAGTATTTCCAAAAATTTGGGGAAGAGATTGTCCACTCTCACTTTCCCTGGACTCCTGCCTCGCAGCCCCCACCACTAATCAAACAGAAGAATATTATTTGATAACAGAGATTAAAATGTGCATATGCATAGATCAGACTTTCTCTCTCTCTCTCTCTCTCTTTTTTTTTTTTTTTTTTTTTTTGGTAAATATTTAACCAATCTTCTGGACCTGGAATAAAGAAGAATAAAGAAAATCCTCATATCGAGGGCAGGAATTTTCCTTGTAGCATACTGGGTATGAGTCATTAGTTCTGTAAATTGAAGGATTCCAAAATATAGACATGAAGGAAATTGTTGAAAGCCTGATTTCATCTACACATTTAAGTTCTACTCCAGATATACCATCAGAACCGGAATTTGATTCTTATCTAAACCTTTATCTATTTCTCATATGGATTAGAAAGCCTTAGAAGAAGTTTGTGATAGCAGTTTCATAGAGAGCTATACTACAACGTGACCAGGCTAGGATTGCTGGAGAAAATAAATTTTAGAGACAACTGTACCTTGGAAGCCTAAAGCTTTTGTTACAACCAAAGTGGAAAGATTTACTTTTTCTATAAACAATGGACCATTGTGATTCCAATTTTTACCCGTTGCTAATATCAGACATCAGGTGGTAGGTAGATGAATGGCTGTTTCTAAAGAGCACAGGATCCCTACCTAGGGTTTTCCAGGAGATCCTCCTATAGTAGATCTTGACCCTCTCAAGTATAATTCTAATAAGATCAATCCTTATGCTAGATTATTATCAGTAAAACAAAATTTATGAGTCTCAGCGAAGGTCAGACTCAGAATGGACAGACTTTCAAGTTAGCAGTCGGTCAGGCTTTGGTGAGTGAAAAGACATTCTGTTAATTACTGTAGGTTTCCAGATCGAGGTTCCATGAAACAGCTGACTTTCAATTTATTATAAAGGATTACATTTTAAAATCGAGTCCTGGCATTTATAGTACTAAGCCACTCTGACTTTCTTTTTATCTTATTTTATACCTAATCAAAGCCAGGAAAAGAGCTATAGACAGACAAACCTCTTAAATTTATGTGAATCTTCCAGAAGTTTCTGGATTTATTCCCTAATATGTACTCGTATTATGACCCTATGTTTGTTACTCATATAAATACTGACTGTAGCTTAGGTGTACACATAGAAAGAGTATAGCTAATGCACAATATATAAATGCAAAGGGTGTCAATGTTAAAATGCAATATCCTTTTTTTTTAAGTTTTCAACTTTCCTGTCTGATCAATTGTATTGTATTGAGATATTATGAATCTTCATGTTTTATTTTCCTATTTATATATTTGATATCACTTAATTCCACTGATATATATTTGTTTTTATTATTTCATTAAAATAAAGATTATGTCTATAGACTAAGAACTTCAAAAGCTAATTTCTTTCCTATCAATATGCATCTAGAAAAAAGTAAAACACTTAGGTGATAATAGCATAAGAATTAATTTTTAAACTTTTAAAATTCTGTTTTATTATTAAGAAGCACTGTAGTTTAAAAGATATGAATACTTATCCCAATTGACAATGAAATATTCTCATTATTTATTCACTCAAGAATTTTCAAGCTGGCTAACATAGGAATGCAATCTATAAATTTAGTATAAATCATATGTCACTTGCTCTTTTTGTTGGGAAATGGTAACTATGTGATTGCTGCATTATGCCTTTTCAACTTCTGAAAAAATGTTAGATTAAATGTTGTTCTGGAAGACAGAACAGATTGAAAAGTAAGCATTTATAAACCAGAAATCAAGACAAACAAATATTTATTATACTAAAGCTTAATGTTTAACTATACTACTATTGAAAATGTTAATGTACAACAAGCCGTGAAAAGATAAAAATGAAGGGAATATATTTTAAAGTAACTATGGTTCAACCATGTAATAAATGGTACTTTCAGGCCAATATACGAGATAGTTTCAGGAGGGTAATTTCAGTGTCTGTTGTACAGAATATAAAGGAAATTTATATTTCTCCTTTACTTGATTCATATAAACACTACTAAATGTACGTTAAAAACTTATATAGTAGAAGTCAGGATTTATAGCTGCTTCCTTGTGTTATCTATGTGGCATATCTATTGTCATTTAGCCTAAAATAATATTTAAATCATACATTGTCACATGGCAAAACAATAAATGAAGCACTATCTTTTGATACAAGTTGCATTTTTAAAAGATGTGTTTGTGATTTTTTACATGGGTGAACAATATTAATTTATCAAGGCAATTGAACTTTTTCAGACAAAAGAACACAGCAGCAAACACAGAATAACCCATGGATGGTTTCATCTATCTTCAAAATATCGAGAGTAATTTTTAGCTACTGCCTCATTAACTGTTATCTTTCCTGGCAGTTGAAACAGGAAGAAATGCTCTTGGGTTTTACTTTCTTGATTCCTAGAAGAGTAGTTAGAGGCTTCTGAAAGATTGGCAACATAAAGACATAGATGTGATTGTGTGATAGATCAGGGGTTTGATAAAAAGGAGATTCTAACACCTTTCCTTCAGCCGAGACGATGACATAATGAATAATTGAATGAGAACAGGACTAAGACAGCAACAGTCAACAAGTTCCCTATCTTACCCTTAAATGTGACAGGTACATGTCACTGGATACTTCAAAATGCTTTCCATAAACTCATTTTGCAATCAGTATAAAGGTTAGAAATGTTGCCTGTATATATTTTGGTGGACTTTAATTATAGTAATTAATGTTGTTGCTCTAATAGCCAAATGCACTGATAGAGCTTTTATTGAAAAGCCAAGAAAATATACATGTAGCCGTTCAAAACAGACTAGATTCTTTTTTGTCATTTTTAGGGTACCCTTCTTACTTCTACAATTAATATTACGCCCTTTACTCATCCTGACAGAGACATCTTTTCTACATCAAAAGATAAAATCATGTTCATGCCTATAGCATAATTATATTTAAAAAAAACCCAAAAAACCAAACAAACCAAAAAAAAATTTTTTTCTATAGAGTAATTATAAAGAGAGAGAGCCAGAGTTAAGTGGTTAAGTGTGTTATATTAGCTTCTGAGGGCTGTCATAACGAAGTAGCCACAAACTGAATGTTTAAAAAAGAAAAACTTTTTGTTTTCACAGTTCTAGAGTCTAAAAGTGAAATCAAGGTGTTATCAGGACCAAACAGCCTCTAAAACCTCCTAGGGGAGGATCTTTCCTTTCCTCTTCTAGCTTCTAGTAGCCCCAGGCATTTCTTGGCAGTGTAAATCCCATCTCAACTTCTGTGTTCACAGGCCTGTTCCCTTTGTTTGAATCTGTGTCCAAAAGCCAGTCATATTGTATTAAGGGCCACCCTACTCCAGTATAACACCTTAACTAATTATATCTGCAAAGACCTTATTCCCAAATAAAATCACATTTTGAGGTTCTAGGGATTTGGGGTTCACTATACCTTTTGGGAGGAATACTATTCAAGCTAAACAGATGTGTCTGAGAGAAAATGAAAAGGAAATGCATTTTGCCAAAGATAATTTCTTGAATTTTAAATGAAAGTCTGAATTATAGCAATTTTCTTATTGTAAGGTTTTAAAATGTTGATTTTAAAAGGTCAAACTGTTCCCACATTTCTTTTTACAAAAGCTGACATATTTCTACATAAAAGGTGTTAGTCATCTCTAAGAGCTATTTAGTATGCCAATATCAGACAGTGTGTTGTTTTTGGGAAAATTTGTGACTATTTCTAATACATAGGCATCATACAGAAATGTAAAGAAGCATTTCATACCTAACGTCTTGGTTTAGGACTTCCTTTCCTTTCTTTAATATGGTAAATTATCTAAGATTTTGTACATTGTATTAAACAAAATTGACCTTTGGTATGTTTAGAAAATAGCAGAACGAATTCTGTCCAATATTTCAGGCGAAGCAGACCTAAGCTATCTGCAGCAGCTTTGAAAAGCAGGGACTAGATGAAGCAATGGAATGGTAGGTTATGTTGTCTGTACAACTAGCTCCTATGACACTTTTTCCAGTGATAGTAATAACAACCTCCTCTAGTCAGTGGAATGAATGAATGATGAAAGACAGAGAAAACGTACTCCATCCTACTTCCTCGGCAATACAGAGAAGTTAAATAAGTGAACTGCTATGGCTAAATCTGAGTGCTGTCCTGATAGAATCAAAATCGTGGACAGTATTAATGTCAAAATAAGTGTTAGTAGACGTGAAGGTGTTAATATGGAAAGATATATATTTTAACTTGCTCTCATTTATAACTCAAAACATTTGTAATACATTTTTCAATACATTGTTTAAAACATAATCATAAAGTTATGATATTTTCTCAAACTTAGCTATTTAGATCTCTGGAATTAATCTAATATCATGAATGAGATAATTCTAATGCCTGAGCTGAATAACCAAGCTGAGCAATAGATACATGATCATAAAATAAAACATTTTATGACTTAAAACATTTTTATTGGCAATTACTCTAACTTACAAAGTATGAAGTTTGAGATTAATGCTACACAAAAGAGCATTGCATACCTTTTATGAACAAGCATTTTCAAGACATAGGCATACATGAATTATAAAAATAACACTGTCCTCATATCAGTGTGTCAAATAAAGTTTCCATATATCACATTACGTGAACTTATAAGCATAAATATAAATGCACACATGCACACACAGGCAGAACAAGTTTTGAAGTGAAGGGAATTGCTTCACTAATGTAAATCACTTTGCTTCTTTCTAATCATATGTATTACCATAGACTAAAGAATAACAATTTCAATATTAAGAGACTGTATGTTCTTAATATAATAAGAACTAATTGAATTCAGAAGTGCTATAGGACATAGCTCAAGTTTAAAAGCTGAGTATCATTAGATATGTTTCAGATATTAGTAATAAAATGCACATTTTATTAACTCCCTTCATTTCTTTGTTTTGTTCCATTCAAATAAATCTTGCTTTATTTATGAACTTAATAAATACAATATTCATTTTTATTCTAAATGTACTTCGATGCTGTATTAACACAATATTTAATGTTTATCTGTATGTTTCTATTAGAGAAATAACTTCTAAAAGTTTCACCAGTGAATATAAACATAAAACATTTCTATATGTAAATGCCTTGAGGGTGTAAACCTATCTTCCTAATCACCTACCTTATGGAGAAGGAAAATGGCAGTTAAATTTACTCCTTTGGCTATTTGATTATTTTATTTAATTTCTATAATATTTTATAAAATAAAAAATTGAATAATAAATGTAAAAAGCTTTCTATTGGAGATCATTTCAACTAATTAAATCTTAAAATATATATAGAATTTTATCTGTCTATCATCTATCATCTATCTAGTTATCTATCGTCTATCTATCTAAAATGTAAATATATTTATATATGTGTGCATATGAATAAATATTAAGACTAACCACCTACTGATTTTACAGTGGGTTTTGGAAATTCTCTATACTTACATATTTTCTTCATCCTTGATTATTTCGTTTGCATCTTATTGCCATCATCTAAATCTGAGTTATAAATTTTGTTTGAAATGCATAACAGGAGTAGATCATTTTAACGAAAGCTGCCTTCATTCCTATTTATGGATGACTTGAACTATAAATACACATGTGGGTATTATCCAGATATAAATATGGAAAAATGGAGTGTTATTTTCATAAGGTAATTTGCAAGTTATTCTTCAATGTTCAATTCTGAGGAGAAAATAGTAGAAACATAGCAATAAAATTTTCCTCTTTTTTAAAAATTTTAATAAAGTGAAGATTACTTGCAAGGCCAACTTAAAAAAATAATACATAGATAATTATAATGCCTATTTTTTATAAGACGTTCATGTCGTATATTGAAATATTATTCTTTATTTGCATAATATTTGTATTTATTCCTATTCTAAGTAAATTAAATCACATTATAAGGGATGACTTCTGATTCATTTCTAAATTCAGTATTTAAATTTAAAATTTTGTAAATTAATGAATAACCGGAAACTGGAATTTAAAAAATCTCCAAACTGAGGACTTTATTTGTCATGCATGCTATGATCAAAGGATTGTTCTCAAGAACATGTATCAAACTATTACATATAGCAATAAGAAAAAAATTTTAATGCCTGAATAAAAAAAATGATCAAAAGACATAAACAAGTACTTAAAAGATAATAAAACTGAAATGGGCAATGAATATAAGGAAAAGTTATTAATCTTATAGGGAAAAATGGAGAAAATCTAGATTAAAAACACAGTAAAATACACTTGCACATCCATTCAATTTGCAAAAATTACTGACAGTCTGCAGAACAGGATGCAGAAACACACAATTGGTTCATACTATTTCGAAATTGGAAAAAAAAAAAAACCATTTTGGAAAGGAAGTTGAAAAAAATCTGGTATAACTTACTTCTAGTTTCATTCTTTGGCGGAAAAAAGAGCATGAGAATATTTATAGCAGCATTGCTTTGGAGAGTAAAGAATCCAGAAAACATAAATTTCTATCAAGTGGAGGATACATAAATGATTTCAGCTATGTTCATGTATATGGATTGTGTATAAGAGGAAGAATGCATTAATTGAAATGAATCTCAGGAAGAATACTGAATGACAAATACAAGTAGAAAAAAATATAGAGAGAGGCTGATGAATTTGCATAAAATATATATTGTAAATATTATTAAATATTCAAAATTGATCAGGAATACATATATATTTGGTAGAAGTCGATGAGTTATATGCAAATCATAAACACCAAATTCTGTATCTTAAAAGTTGTACAGAATCACAAAAAAAACAATAAATAGCCAAGCAATCCTGAGAAAGAACAAACCTATAGGCTTTATACTTCCTGGTTCAAACTATATTACAAAGATATAGTAATCAAACAGTATGATACTGGCATAAAAATAGACACATAGACCAATGAAACAGAATTGAGAGCCCAGAAATAACCCCACATTTGCAATCAAGTAATATTTGATGAGACAGCCCAGAATAGTCATGGGGAGAAATGGTTTCTTCAATAAATAATGTGGAGAAAACTGCCTAACCACATGCAGAAGAATGAAATTGAACACCTATCTTATACTACTCACAAAATTAACTTAAAATGGGCTATAGACAAAATATAAGACCTGAAACCCCAAAATATCTAAATATACATAGAGAAAAAGATCCTGACATTAGTCTTGACAATATTTTTTGGGTATGACACAAAAACACAAACAGCAACAGCAAAAATTAACAAATGGTACTATATCAAACTAAAAATATTCTGCACAGCAAAATAAAAACATTAACAAAATGAAAAAGCAGCATATGATACAATATTTTCAAATCATATCTCTGATAATATCCAAAATATATAAAAAAGCAATACTCAAAATATAAAAATAACTCATACAATTCAATAGCAAAAACAACCCAAATAAAAACTGAGCAGAAGAATCAAATATTTTTCCAAAGAATATATACAAATGGCCAAAAAGGACATAAAAAGCTCAACATCACTAATCAGGGAAACACAAATGAAACCCACAGTGAGATATCACCCCACATTTGTTTGAATGGCTGTCATCAAAAAGACAAGAGGTAACACCTGATGGCTGAGGACGTGAAGAAAAGAAAGCAAATAGCTTCACCCTATTAGGCATCTGTAAATACAACAAAATGATAACATCAAGTCTCTTGTTTTTGATCTTTCTCAAGGCACCAAAATAACATTAGCTTTTGCTTTTTGCATTATTCATTTACTGGCTTCCTTTCTATCAGCAATTCCTCCACTTATTTCCAATTGTCATTAATTTTTTAGCACACCTAACGCTCCTTCCAAGAGTAAGACCATCAGTTTCAGCCAGAGGACTGATGCATCAAGGTAATAGCAATAGATAAACCTGGCCAATGTTTCTCCCTTTGTCCATCCCTTGTCACATAGAGGAAATGGAGAAAACTTGGATAAATACTAGTGTAGGACTGTCTCATCCGCTATTATTACTGGCATAGACAACTGAGAAGAAGAAATAACTCATCCCATTAGTCCCATATGAATTCAGTGAGTAAAATTTAGAAATACTGTCATACTTAGAAATTGATCCTTCCACCAGAACTCATAAATGCAGTTCAGGTCGTGGATTAACAAGCAGTGGGAGCTGGGGTGGGGTGAGGGAAAACAAGAAATAAAATGCCCTATTTCCCCAAAATAACTCAAAAACACAAATATTAAATTTTAGTGTATATTCATTCAATTCTTTTGGTCTTTTATCATAAAGTTTCATAAACAGTTATTTCCATTGTGCATTTTAATTTTCAATCAAACTATTTTTATAGATGACAAGAAACATGAATATTTCATTGTTTTCTACTTAGTTCATTATTGCACTGCATCAGGGCGTAGGTTCCTTGATTAGAAGATATAAATGAGGTCCAAACTGAAATATTTTCAGCTCTATACTTCTTAGATTAGACAACTTTGCTTCAGCTAATGAATATGCAAATCAAAATCCAGAATGAGTGACTATCTTTGTGAACTCATCAACATCCACCTGAAACTATGGATAATAGGTCAAAGTGATCTGACTGCCAGCTATGGGCTGGTCTAAGTTCTGTCATTAGGCAGTGGATGTCAGCTTTGAGTTTCTTTTCTTGTTCACAGAGTGGGGTATGCAAATGGTGGGTACATTGAACAATCTGTCAAGTTTCTTCCTCATACCGAAGTCATTTTACTCATCTGATAAAAATGGCCTTGGTTCCCCTTGAGGGTTGAGCCTAGAAACCTGACCCTCTAGTAAAGGATCTATATACATAAAGGAAATAATGTATGTATAATACATTTATAGATCATATACATATGTATTTCAAACAAATTTGTTGTTTGAATAGTTGACAAGACATTAAAAATGGTATTAAAATCAAGAATATAAATGGGGTAGCTACCAAATTTTTGATGGATCTATCTTAAAAGCTTGGCCATTGGAGTAATTCCGTTTATGGTTGGTTGATTTCAAAGTAAAAGCCTGACTGACTGATTGGTTGATTTTCACACTATGTTTACTGATTTAGTAGTTATACCACTTATTTCCTTGATGTTTATCATTTTAATGGAATAGCTTAACACTTGAAATCAATTTAATTTTTCCAAAGTTTTTCCACCACTTTTATTATTATTATTTTATTTTGAAGAATACTATTTCTTTCTTATTATTTAGCCCCATCTTGGGGAAGCTGAGAGAGGAGGGCCATGACAGATTATCTTACATTATTCTGTTCCTCCAACATTAGTCACTTAGGGAGTCTTAACAGTTGGAGGCTTTTTTATTATGTCATTAATCATAACTTGAGTTAAAGAAATTAGAAAAAAAAACTAGTATCGTTACATGACCAATCCAAAGTTGCTTGCATTCTGAATGTTCAGCAACCTCAGAAGTGGAATTTCATTTAAAAATTTTAGGGTTGTATGACAATTCCCTTTTTCAGGATGAGTTATACACCTCTGCTATTATTCTGATCGACATATCGAGAGTTTGTTTATCTGTCCAAGTTTCTTTCAAAACTTCAGCTAAGTGTCCCGAGTAAACCGAACATGCCTTTCTATATACAGTGTCTAATTCAAAAAAAGGAATTCCTTAATGTCTCGTGCATAAAATCCGTTTCAATACCTGCTCCACAAGTGGTCACCAATATAATGTTTAAATTAGGTTCTGCTTCTCTCCCACTGAAATTGTGCAATTCTTTTCGGTGATTATCTGAAGGAAGGAGTTATTCCAATCAAAGCATACCCCAACCACCTATGTACTTCCCTTTGACCCCATTCCTTCGCCAGGTATAACTTGGTACTTTGGCAGTCTCAGATTAGTCCTTAGTTACTTTCAGTTTGGGCTAACTTTCCCACTGCTTAGATTTCGCTTTTTCATTAAATTCCCACTGACACTTGATCTATTATCTCCAAGTCATTTATTTCGTTTTTCTCTTATAAGTGGCCACCTTGCTTGACTGGTCTCTTTATCAGTCATGGCTTAGAAACCATTCTGTCAAAAAAGATTTCCTTCACCACTTTTCTTACCCTTCCACTGTAAAGACAAACAAAGGAATGAATGAATGAATGCATGCATGCATGCATGGATTACAAGCATCACTTAAATTATAATTTCAAGGTTTGATTTAATTATCCTGTTCACAAATATATACATGTAACTCTTAAATAAAGAAAAAGGGCAGAAAAATAGAAAAAAGAACAATCATAAACAGATCCAAAAACTGTCTGGACTTCTCCCAGGTTGTGTAAGAAGATAAAACAAGGACACATCATCAACATTTTCATTCATAAATAATGAAGACAGTCTTTCTTTGGGTGCTTACAGAGGTAGGGGATTAAAACTGTAAATACTTTAAACTATTTCATATTCCTAAACAAGTAGTTTATACCAGTACTTCTTCTTCTGGCAGATTCTGAACTCCGACAACTGTTCAATTTCAGGGGTTCTCATGGGCAGCGAGTAAGGGAGCTAGAGTGATTTTTTGCTCCAAACTCACAAACCTCTGGAACATTTGGCAATGTCTGGAGACAATTTAGTTGCCACATTAGGAAAGTGCTGCTGGCATCATTGGGGTAGAGGCCGGGATTGCTGCTAAACATCCTATAAATTATGAGCCATGCCCCCACAAAAAAAAGAATTATCTGGTTCACGAAGTAAATAAATAGTGCTGAGGTTTAGGAACCCACTATTTCCAGAGACTGACATAAGTGGTGCTCAGTCTTTCAGCCTCATATTATAAAATTGGATAAAGTCTAGAAGATATAAACCACTCCGAAAATACCCTTATCAGCCTAGATTCCATCATCACTTAGTTACAAATCAGGTACACTTTTGCTATCTTGTGAACTCTCTCACGCCCTCAGACAGATGAAATTAGTCCATTTTTTTTTTCCTTTTTGGTACACAGTCTCTTGTTTTTCTCTGTATTAATTATAAATTATCTGATGTGTCATTGTGAGAAATTGAAATCCGTGAATACATTTTTAATTTTAGAAAGTTTATTTGAATCTTTATCAAGTCTGCTCATTCTTCATTTTAGAAAATCTATTTGATAGTTTATTGAGTCTGTTCATTCTGTATATTCACAGTTATACAATTATTTTTTCTCAAAATAACTTAGAGTTTGCCTTTTGTTTCTTTAAATACATATGTTTGATATGCTGTTTTTATTATGTCTAACATCTAGAAGTCCTTGCTGATCTATCACAATTTTCCATTTCTTCTGCTGATTCTTGCCTATTGTTACTTTTTCACTGTTTGAGTACTTTTTTGATAGAAAACTTATAACTTAATTTATAGATTATATGTAAATTCTCTGAAGTTTAGAACAAAACAATTTTTTCCAAGAGAAATTACTGCGAGGATTTATCCAAGGCTATGGATAACACGGTTATGCAGCTCTGTAAGTAAATATAAATAGGAAGCTCAGCAATATGCTGCACAGATTTTAGTCTGGAAACATAGTGGTCTTTGTCATTACTATAACCCAGAATATTTGCAATAAAGGACTTGACATGTACAAATACATTTATTTTGCACACGATTATATTTTACATCTGATTACATTAGTTTCTAAATTTTGAGACATTTTATTCACATAATTTAAGTGGAGATAATATTATGAGTATACTCTTTTGAAAAAAATTATTTGATTAGAAACTGCAAAAAATGAAAAAATGAGAATGGTGATTAAATTATGAGTAAGAGCATATATTTCGTAAATGTAGCACTTCTGTCTTTTTTTAAAAAGCTAACTGAAAGAATATACATCACATAACGTGACTGTATAAATGGAAAAATGCTGCAGCAAAAATTGATCGCAGCATCATTTTCTTTTGTTCCTGGACACAACTGGAAAATCATTCATAACAGAAAAAAGTCATTACCAACAAATCATAATTCACATATGAAATAAAACCTATTTCTGTTGCTTACAATATTTTAATTTTTCTTTTCAAACTGGATGATAAAAATGTGATCATTTAGAAAAGAATAAAAAAAGACAAAAATGTTGTAACAATATTTCTTGAAAATTAAATTAGTATGAGATATCATCTTGAATCTATAAGTAATTTGGAAACATATCATCCCAGAGTTGTTTGATTTTAAATAAAAAAATTCCATTAATAACATCTTATATATATAATGATGACCACTGCTATTTTGCAGTTATCAAAAATCAGCTGATTTTGACAAAAATAGTGTGATTTTTGGATAAATAAATCTATATTTGGAACTATTTTCTGAGCTATAAAAGGTTCTATTTTTTTTTTTACCACATATACAACTATAAATTTCACTTGTAAATTTCAAAATCCATAAGTAAATATGATGTATCTGATAAATAGTAAAAATTATTTGGTCCAATCATCAAATGTAAGGTCCAGAAGAAATGTCAGCATTGACAAATTAAACATATTGTTATATAGGTGCAACATTTTGTAATTATTTTGTGATTTTGTAATTATATTTTATAATTCACAATGTCAAAGATATTTTTGAAAAATATATTTTTGTATATTAAAATGTACAAGGGTCAACAGCCATGCCACCCTGAATAAGCCCAATCACATCTGATCTTGGAAGCAAGTAGGGTTGAGCCTGGTTAGTACTTGGATGGGAGACCACCTAGGAAGATCAGGTGCTGCAAGACTAAAAGATAAAAAAAAATAATAAAAAAAAATAAGGGATTGTAAATTGACAAGGTCCTTGCGATCTGTGAGGTCAACCAAGGGTTGTCTTGCCTAAAAAAATAGAAAATAAAATAAAATAATAAGATACAATACAATACAATACAATACAATACAATACAATACAATACAATACAATACAATACAATAAAATGTACAAGGAAATCCTACCATTCGTGACAACCTAGATGAACCTTGAAGGCATTATGCTAAGTGAAATGAGTCAGACAAAGATAAATACTATACAATCTTATTTGTATGTGGAATCAAAGAAAACAAAAATAAAACAAGCAAACAAAAAACTCATAGGAAAAGAGATCAGGTTTAGGATTACCAGTGACAAAGGATGGTAGATTAGGGGGGATTGGAGGAAGGTGGTCAAAATATACGACCTTCCAGTTATATAGCAAATGTAACACTGGGGATGCAATAAGCTGCATGACTACAGTTAACGCTGCTGTATGACATATAGGAAAGTTGTTAAGAGAGTAGATCCTAAAACTTTTTATCACAAGATATTCTTTTTCCTATTCTTTTAATCTCTATATGAGATGATGGATGTTAATCAGACCTGTTGTGGTAATCATTTCATAATGTATGTAAATCAAAAATCAAACCATCATACTGTATACCTAAAATTTATACAATGATGCAAGTCAATTATTTCTCAATATAAATGAAAACAATATAAATATAGAATCTCTCTCTTCCTCTCTTCTTTCTCTCTCTCTGTGTGTCTGTATCATAGAACAGAAGTTACAAAACTGTTACCTCAATGATTGTCTCAAGTCTCAAAAATATAATGTCCTGCTTGGGAAGGAGATATGACTTCCTAGAATTTTTCAATACATTGACCCTCACTATAGGCTCTATTACCCTTGACAAGCAGTTTAATATCATAACTTTGATTAATTACATTATGTTATATATTTTAAAATCCCTTATTTGTGGTGACAGTATTTTAGTGTCACCACTAAAGGAGTTTTGAGAATTAAAATGCTCACTAGAGCACACTGGAAAAGTTTTTTCTGCATGCAAGTCCTCAACCAGGTCTCGACAATCAGGATTTTGGTGAGTGAAAACACAATTGGAAAAAAAAAAAAAAAAGAAGAAGAAGAATATTGTGTAAAATGTTTCAGAGGAACAAAAATCTGTGGCTTTGTGTAGAAAAAATGAGAAAAGCAATTTGGTTAGAATTAAGGGATTTATGGAAAACATACTGTGAAATATATTAAGAAATGTATAATGTAGCAGATTGTAATGGCTTGTTACCTAAGTGTTTTTGATTTTACTCTTTAAACTATATAAAAAGCCATCGTTCATGGGATAAGAAAGAGAAATAACACCAAGACTTGATGGCTATAATCATTGAAATCTTAATGAAAACTTCATCCTATTTTAGCATCTGAAGCTGCTGATAAAATTAAAATTAAAAAAAAAAAAAGAAATTATAGGACACCTCATTCCAATATACTATTGGTTTCATTTAAATGTCATTCTTCTATATCATAAATATTGACCTAATAGCTATTTGGCAGGCATTTGTGTGCACTTCATATACCATGATGGGCAGAAGAAGCATTGCATCTGCTCTTATGGATTCTAGAGAAACAGACAAATTCAAAGACTCTATCATGATGAAAATTTTCCTATTTAACTCCAAAAAGATGTTTGATCCCTCTTGATATTATAATAGATCACTCAACATACTTTTGCTAATGCATTTATCTCAAGGATTTTTTAAAATTTATTTTAATTTCTGTCTTTCAAGAAAATGTGCCCCCTCATGTGCGGTGATCTTATCATTGCCGAACACAGTAGAATCTAATTCAATGTTTAACATTTGAAAGAGGTTAGTGAATGTGAGTGTGTATACACATATTTACAACTGCATACATTGGTAGACTTATTTTTTTACATTTGTGTCTATCTTTATTCCCATGACTAAGAAAGTAGAAGTCAAACTAGTCAAGGATTTGATCTCAATTGTCCAATAAAATTCCCACTATTAAAGGGCATACATTTGGATCATGTTCAAAGAAGGATTGGCTACATTTCTTAGAGATTCTTTCTTGCTGGTTCAATTAGAACTATCTATTTAAAGGATTCTACAATGCCTATAATTATTTTTCCCTATAACAAAACAAAAGAAAACAAACAAAACAAAAAATAAAGCAAACATATTTCCAAAGACAGCTAAATCCTTATATTTAAAAGTATATGAACAGATCAACATCTTAGTCTTTGTGCAATTCCAACTTCCACAGGAATAAAATCTTTTCACAGTGTTCATGCATCTTGATTTTATGCATGTGTTTTTTAGAGCATTGCTCCGTGCCCTGTATCACTGATACCATTTCTTTTCTTTTCTTTTTTTTTAATTCACCTTACTCAATCTCATCTAATGATTGTTTTTTGTATAAAACCAGGAAATTTTGGGTAACTTGACATGATCTCTAGTAACATCCCTTTCGACTTACTTAATTAACTCAATTCAAACTATTTTAAACTTGTACCTTACAGTATAAATTGTCTTTACTTGTCAAACTAAACAGTTTTTGTCTCTTCTAACTCTTATTTTTTTCCAACTTCATAATGAAATATTACTTTTTATTTCTGAAATCAAAGGAAAGGTAGCTGCAAAAATAACACCACTTCAGAAGGTCGTACTGAGTAGCTGCAGCTTTCTGCAGCCTGGCTTGCTGTCATATTCTTGACCAAGCTTCATGCTGTCTATGGCTTAAGGGTATCAGTATCAGTCATCAACATGGGGATACACAGGGAGTCCCAAGCACTGAGAAGAAATTCTGACATCTCCAAGGTGTCTTCCTTTCTCAATGTCGAGAGCTGTGAATGTATTCTCCTAGGTCAAAGGCTTGATCTGGAATCCCCAATGTATGGGGATTTCTAAATCCTTTCAGAATGCTGAACTTTTGATGGAATGGCCTTCTTTGCATCTCTACTAGGGGAATGACCCAGGGGCTTCCTCTTCAGCGGAGTATCAGAAAAATCTACGCACCAGCTGAGGATGGATTCAAGCAAGGTCACAGTTCTCTATATTGCAAGAGTAAATTCTGCTCTTTTCTTGGCTTCTAGTGATTGCTGGCATTCTGGCATTCTTTGGCTTGTAGCTGTATCACACCAATTTCTGCCTCTTTTTTCACATGGTCATCTTCCCTCTGTGCATGTGTGTGTTGCCCTATGTCCAAATCTCCCTCTCCTTATAAGAACACCAGTCATTGGATTTAAACTCCACAAAATATGACTTAATATTAATGTGATTTTTTTCATTGTCATGTACAGGAAAAGTTGCCTCAATGTTCCAGCACTACTCATTTCTCTTTCACATTTTATTCATTTTCTCTGAGTCTGTTCCACACTCACCTGCTTAAACATTTGCAACAATGTGATAAAGCCTCATGATGATGTGTCCATTTTCCCCCAAGTCAGCCCATTCCTAGGCATATTACATTCAAATTAAACCATGAATATGCTTCCCACATGCTATAAATCTACTCCATCCTTGACCCCCAATGAAGGCTGTTGCCTACCAGTTCCCTGGCGCTCTCTCTCTTTCTTTCTCTCTCTGTGCATGTGTGTGTATGCATTTAGCTTGAGAAATCCCAATTTGAGGTTTTGGGTACCCTCTGTTTGGCCTTCTGGGGATTCAGTACCTCCCTCTGCTAGGACCTGTGAGTATAATAAATCTCTTTCATTTTATACATTTCTCTGTGCTATTCTTCTGTTTCTTATTGGTAATCAGAAAATAAAAATATATTAAGCAATATAATTATTTCTTATAAAAGAGTCATCATCAAATAGTTGTTTGACATTAGTAGCCTGAAAATAAAAAGCTAACGTGAGAGGCAACGAGCATTTATTTAAAATCAAAAAAGGGACATAAGTTCAGGGGAAAATCCAAATTAAGTCCTGATTATGGTGTGAAGGCAAAGGGATTTTATGAAAAAGGGATGGGAAATAATTACATAAATTTTTAAAAAAAAGGAATTTCTATTAGTTAACAAAATAAGTCACTCTTTAGCTATACATGACTGGTTATAGATTCTAAAGAATATGCAAAATCATTAATCCTTGTGGTTAGGAATTTTGCTTTTCTGTTAACTCTACAAACAATTGTTTGTAAGATGTTGGTTTGGCCAAGAGTTTATTTTGCCCATTTCAACCATTCCAAAGTTTCAAGGCACAAAACGTACAAGGCAGTTTCTCTGAAATGCTGCCCTTATTCAATTTTAAAATGGCTCCAGTCACGCCATCTCTGAAGACCTGCCTTACACATCTTACTCCTTGGATCTCTGGAGTGTTTGAACTGGAGAATCACATGATTTCACTCATATTTGATATAAAACTGAAAGCAACAAATGAACAAGACATTGTCCTCACAGACATAGACAACATCTTAGTGGTTACCAGAGGGAAAGAGTAAAAGGTGGAAAGTAGATAAGGATAAAGGGGCTCAAATATATGGTGCCGGAAGGAAATTCAGTTTTGCCTGGTGAACACACAATACAATATGCAGATAATGTATTATTGAATCATACACTCAAAACCTGTATAATTTTATTAACCAATGTGACCTCAATAAAGCTAACAAATAAATTGATAAATAGATAGATAGATAAATAAATAGATAGATAGATAAATAAATAAATGAAAAATAAAAGCAGAGAGTAATTCAGAACTTATTGGACAAGAGTTTCTCTTTTGTTATGGATGATATGAAGAAACATACTTAAAGTTTACTGTTCAGTGAGCTAACAAAATTTGAAGCAGAGAGAGTACTTGGATTTGTGTTTTGTGCATCAGAATTCTAGAAATACAAACACAGTCTTAAGTAAGTTCAAGGGAAAAAAAACAAAAATATGAGAACAAAATAATAGAAAATAAGCAAGGAAGTCCAGAGGTCTGATAATGCTTACTGATATTAACAAATTTGATGTAAAAGTTTTATGCCTTCTTCAAAGGCATGTAGAGACAGAAGTGTTTTAAAGCATCTGGCCATTTAATAAACAATCTTAATAAAGTAGACAATTTTAGTGTTGCAGCAAATTAGTGTATACATGACATAAAATAATGTTTAAAACAATCGTATTAATAGATGGTGAAAATATATTTGATAAATTTACTGTTCTTTAGTGGTAAAAATATTGAACAAACAAAGAGTAAAAAGACACTTACTGAATTTAATTAGGAATATCTACAAATAATCTGTAGCTAACATCATATGTAATGGTGAAAAAAATGATTTTCTTTACTAGGCAAGAATCTTTACTCTTATTACCCTCATTTATTATCACGTTGTAAGTTCTAGCATTTGAAATGTCAGGAGGAAGAATTAAAAAACATTTAGATTTTTAAAATATAAAAAAAATGATGCCTATCAAAACAACATGATTGTCACACAGAAAATCCCAAAGCACCTATTAAACAGCAACAACAACAGCAGCAGCAACCACAACGACAATAAAACCTCTTGGAATGAGTATATAAGTTGAACTATGTCACAGGACATAAGATCAATATACAAAAATCTATCATACTTCTGTTCACTAGTGATAAAGATTTAAAACAAAAATAAAACTCATCATTTATTTACATGAGTTCCCCTCTTCAAGGAATTTTAAAATAAATACAATATATGTAGGATCTGTATGCTAAAATTTTCAAATTACAGACATAATATCTCAAGGAAGTGGAAATAAATGTAAATACATATATTAATAAATTTGAAAAACTCAATTAAGATGCTAAATATCCCTATTTAATCTAAAGACTTATTGTAATCCCAAAGTCAGAGTGTGATGATTTGTAGAAATAGATAAGCTGATCTTAAAATTTATATATGTAAGTAAATGGAGCTAGATTATACAAAACTATTTTGTAGAAGAACAGAGTTGGTGTACTCAATATGTTATGGGTTGAAATGCATCACCCCCTCTAAAGAAAGGTTAAAGCACTGACCACCAGTACCTCAGAATGTGACCTTATTTGGTAATACTTTCTTTCCAAAGGTAATTGATTTAAAATGAGATCATTAGGCTGGGACCTAAACCAATAAGTCTGATGTCCTTATGTAAAGAGGAAATGTGGCCCACAGACAGAACACATAAAGGAAAGATGAGATAAAGGGACATCAGGATAAGACGGCTATTTATAAAACAAGCAGAAAGATTTGGAATAGATCTTTTCGTTAGCCCTCATAAGGAACCACCATGCTGACAATTTGATTGCACATTTCTAACCTCCAGAACAATTAGAAAATAAATTTCTGTTGTTTTAGCTACCCAGTTTGTGGTACATTTCCAGGCAGCCCTAGCAGACTGCTACACGCTATAACTAAGCTACATTAGCCAATCCAGGATAGTATTGCAAAAAAGATAAACAGGAAGACCAATGAAACTGAATAGAAAATTCAGAAATAGACCCACATAAACAGGGTTAATTGATTTTTTTGACAAAATACGAAGACAACTTAATGGAGAAAGAATAGTCTTTTATAATGGTGTTGGAACAACAGGACCACCATATTTTAAAAATAGATGAAGACTAAGACAGAGAGAAGAAACAGCTTGACCTACACTTCATATTGCATAAACAATTAACTCAAAGTGTATCATCAACAATTAACTCAAAGTGTATCATAAAACATGAAACTACAAAACACGTAAAAGAAAATACAGAACATCTCCACGACCTTGGATTAAACAAAGTGTTCTTAGAATAAATATCAAAAATATTTTCCATAAAAGAGAAAATACATAATAAATTTGACTTCATTAAAATTAAAAGTATTTTTTCTATGAAGGACGTAGTTAAGAGTTTATAAAGACAATCCAGGAACCAGAAGAAAATGCTTGCAAATCATATAGCAGAAAAAGGACTGGCATTCCTAGTGCATAAAGAATTATCAAAACTCAAAAGGAAATAAACAACCTTATAAAAATTTACAAATGTGAAGAGGTACTTCACTAGAGAAGATGCATAAATTACAAATGTGCATATGAAAAGATGCTAGACATCACTAGCCATTTGGGGAATACAAATCAAAACCATGGTAAGAGACTAGTAAACACCTATTTAAAAAGCTTAAATAAAAAATACTGAGCAAACCAAGTGCCGGCTAGCCCAGAAAACAGTGGGACCACTCAAATATCGCTGCTGAGAGTGAAAATTGCATAGCTGCACTGGAAAAGTGTGGGAATATCTTACAAAATTAAACACATCCTATATTATGCCCAAACATTCCCACTTCAAACATTCCCACTTCTAGATGTTTATCCTAGACAAAAACCTGTCTATTCAAACAAAAACCTGTATACAAATATATGTAATAGGATTAGTTTTAATTTCCTCAAAACAACCTTAATGACTTTTTATGGGTAAATAAACTACGATACAGTCACACAATGGAATACTATTCAGCAATAAAGAGAAATAAAATAATACTTTATGCAACGACATGCATAGATTACAAATGAATCATGCTAAGTGGAAGAACCCAGTCTCAAAATATTGAAGACTGATTCTGACAACAGACTCGTATTGTTGCCATGAATTAGAAAGAGAAGGTTTTGAATACAAGGGAATAACATGAAGAAATTCTGTGTAATTTTGAAATTATTCTGTATCCTGTTCATGTAGTATGTACATTTATGTATTTAATACATTTATTATATTTAATATATTTATGTATTCAAATCCAAAGGACTGTATCCCTAAATATGTGAATTTACTTTAAGAAAAGTAAATGTTTTAACATTTTTACTAATGAAAAAGTTAATTTTAGAAGTCAAAGTTTGAACATAACGGGAAAAAAAAAATGGCATCCTTCTGGCAACCAAACCAAAGTTGTGACAGAAACAAGGAGCAGCGAGGAAATATTGCCTGGGATCTAGAGGAACAAGACATACAACTATGGAGAAATCCAAGAAGTCACCCTGCAGTGGCAGATAGTAGGTTGTGGGCAAGGATACGCGGCTGCCCATTCCTGAGCAGCTGAGTGAGATGGAGGCTCCGGCAGTGGCAGCAGCAGAAGCCTCTTAAAGGGGCCACATCCACAAGCAGATTTTTGCGGTGACGGACCTGCTGGCTCTGAGCACCAGTGCCAATTTGGCTGCATGCAGGAGGCACTAGGGACTTACAAGGAGATATTGCTGGAGTGAGGGTCAAGGTGAGATTCACTATGTATTGAAGAGCGGGTGGTATCCATTGTTCTCTGTTGAGCCCTCCCCCCTACCAGTGTGTCGGACACAGTGCCATAGCTCTGACCTCATTAAACTGGATAATAGAGGTCACTCAGCCCAGAGGATTCCCTGAAACTCCTCTTCCCCCAAATTTCAGCCCCACCCAAGCAAATCCAGGTGTATCCTCAACTAGTATAGTGCTCCTTGCTGAGACTTACACTGGCAGAGGCAGCTGGCCTCGGTTTCTGGTGTGGCCTTTTGAGGCGACTATAAGCACAGCATCCGTGGATTGCTTGCTAAATCTCAACAGATGGCCCTGGAGGGGTAGAGGCTAAATTTGGCCTGCAGCTGAACTCCTCTCAGGACTGTGCCACTGGACACCTACTTCACAAAACCACTCTAATAAGACCAGGAGACTTAGGAGTTTTGACAAGTACATAGAAACAGACATGGAAAGGCAGCCAAAATGTGAAGACAAAGAAGCAGAAACCATATGACAGAATAGAACAGAGATCCAGATATAATGGAGACAAGTAATCTAACAAATACAGAGTTCAAAACACTGGTTATAAAGATGCTCAGTGAACTTTTGGGAAGTGTAGAGAACTTCAACAAAGATATAAAAAACATAAAAATGGAAATCGAAATTATAAAAGGGAACCAGTCTGAAATGAAGAATAAATTATCTGAAATGAGAAGAATATTAAGTGGGATAAACAAAGGAATAAACAAAGTGAATAAAGAAGAGGATCAAATGCCCTATCTAGAAGACAGGAAAGCCAATTAGGACACTCAATCAGAATGGAAAGAAAAAAGATGCCAAGACTGTAAAAATAATGTAAGGAGGGTATAGGGCACTATTAAGTCTCTAAATATTTGTCTGATTGACATAACTGAAGAAAATCAAGATGTTGAACAGCTGTTTGAAGAAATAATGATGGAAAACTTTCCTAACCTGATGAAGGAAATGGACATAAAACCACAGGAAGCTCAGAGAATTCCAAAAGTCAGGGCTCCAAAGAGGCCCAAACCAAGACACATCATAATTAAAATGCCAAAGGTTAAATACAAAGAAAGAGTATTAAAAGCAACAAGGGAAAAACGAATAATTACCTACAAGGGAACACCCAAAAGACTGGCAGCTGATTTCTCAAAAGAAACTATGCCAGATAGAAGGACTTGGCAAAAAATATTCAACAGGATGAAGACCCAGGATATAGAACCAAGAATAATTTATCCAGCAAAGCTATTATTTAGAGTTGAAGGACAGATAAAGAGATTCCCAGACAAAAATAAGCTAAAGTAACTTATCACCACTAAACAAGTACTATAGGAAATATTGGAGGGACTTCTTTAAGAAGAAAAATAATGAATCAAAAACAGGAATAAAGAATGGTAAAAACTACATTGCTATAAATAAGTACCTTAAATGGAAAAGAATAAAGTGCTCCAACCGAAAAACAGAGTGGGTGAAAGGATAAGAAAACAAGACCCCTACATATGAAAAGGAAGAGGATGGAAAAAGTTATTGCTTTGATGGACTTAGCAGGTGTTTAAGTCAGACAGAGAAAGATAAACACTGTATGATTTCACTTATATGCAGAATCTAAGGAATAAAAAGAACAAACTAATAAAAAAAAAGTTTGAACACAAAGCATTTCAAATGTTCAAAATTAACTTTATGTAAGAAATAATATTCTTTAAAAATTTGATATTTTATTCAGTGTTTATGCTGCTTTCAGACTAATATGTGTTAAAAATTAAGAAATCTTTCAACTTACGTGTGGATAACTACTCATTTTTTAAAGTAAATTGCTATATCACTGCATTTAATGTGCTAAAAAAATTATCTGTTGACTTTTGTAAATATAGTATTGTTCTAATACATAATGTACTTTTATTATTTTTCTACAAGGAGCCCAGACAATAATTTTATATGATTAAGATGGCCAGAGGGTAGGGGGTTGGGGGCTGGGAGAAGTGTTAAAGAAGTACAAATTAGTAGCTAATAGATGGTCACAGGGTGGGGAGCACAGAATCAAGAATGCAGTTAGCATTAATGTAATGGCTATTGTACAGCCAGAGGAGAGAAAGAGGAATTAGGGGGTTTGTTTTATAAATTATATAAATGTCTAACCAATGGACTGTATACTTGAAACCAATAATAAAGTTTAAAAAAAAGAATTTACTTAATAAATTTAAATATAAATGATTACAACAACTGTACAAGCACCAATGTAACATTTATCCCTAATGTACCTGTTATGAGGTCAAATAACATTATTTTCTTTCACAAGAACTACAGTCTAATCTCAAACCTTAGAATGGAGTAAATTATACTTATTTCCTCAGCATATGTTCTGGGTAAACTATGAAATCATTTTCATCTAGAGTGAAGCCCAGTAGAGCCATTTTTGTATTGTAAATCTAAAACAGGAAACTACTGTCATGTATTTATTTGTTACTGTGGTATAGTTTGCATGTTGAAATAAATAATACCAGATTGTTGAACAAAAAGCAAATACCTTATGTTGTTCACCTTCTAAATACTAATGAATACCAATTTGTGTTCTAATGAGCCCTCTAAGAGGAAGTCTATTGATCAAGAAAAGACTGAATACAAGAAAAAAAGTCCCAAGGCAATTCTACTCTAGTCATAAAGCAAATTATAATCAAACAGAGGAAAATTTGTTCTTTATACAGAACACAAGTTGTAATATATTGTATTTTATAATAACGGATTTGTTTTTTAAAAAGTTCTGTTAATAGAGCTGTTTAATTTGGGAGAAACACAGAGTAAGAAATAACAAGTTTGGGACATATGTCTACCTGATGACATATTTCTGCTTTAATGAGGTTAATTTTTGATGCTGTTTAATATTTATTATATTGTTCTCAAAAAAGGAATAAAGTTAGTTATTGTATGAAATAAAGATAATAAAATTTCAGGAAAAGCCTTAATTTTATTCATTTATTTAAACAATATTTCCTTATTACTTACCATAGGCCAGAACTTGTCTAAAGAGGTTAGCATATATCAGGGAACAAAACCAATAAAATTATCTACTATCTCAGGGCTTACATTCTATCAGAGGTCTATAGACAAAAATAAATCTAATAACTAAAAAAGTCATATAAATATTAGAAAATAAAAACTTCACATTAAAAAAATACACCAAGCTCAGGGAGACTGAAAGACTTAAGTTAGATGTTTAAAAAGAGGACTTGTGATCAACATTGATAGAAAAATGATATCCGAGTAAACATTTGAAGAATGTAATATAGTCAAAACTGTAGAGAATATAAAATTGGAATTTCTTTGAAAATATTGATAAACTAATCTGTAAGTCACAAATTCCTTTATAATTCTTGGACCCCAAATTGATTTGACACATAAAGGACACAAAAAGCAAAACAGAAAAACGAAATTGAGTTCTAGTAAATTATTTAGACAAATTAATATTTTGAGAAACCATGAAATTAAAGGTGAAGTTCACTTTACAGATTTTAAGAGAGTCTCATTCCTATGAATTTTTCCACATGTAAGAGAGTGTCATGGATGTTTAATCACACTATAAGTGAAATTCTCAGCTGCCAAATTTGTGCAGCATTCAAGTGAAGTCACACCAAGAAGTCCTGTGAATTGGGAGTGTACCAGGAAGGATGTTGGTAATAGTGTTGAAATTCTCCTATGACGAACCTTCTTCTGACAGAGAACTTCACCAAGAAAAAGCCCAGAGAACATACCGGGCAGGAATATAGAGGAAAATAGGGATAATCAAACCAAACAAAAAAAAGAGAACCATAAGTGACAAGCATGACTTTTTTCCCAATGTAGTAAAATTCTTTATTTACTCATAAGAAGCTACTAGAATAACTTGTATCTACCCGGCATCTTTTAGATGGTATAAGCATTTCGTCAAAAAGAGAAACAACAACAACAAATTAATAACACCAATTCCCTCTTCTTTCTTCAGAAGACCACAAATCATTACCTAGGTATTCAAGTTTTCAGTTACTATATAAAGAGAGAGTTTTACACAATCAGTTAGAAATTGAGGTTAGGGAAGAATAAATATGTTGATTGGAAACAGAAACAAGAGTGCTATTAATTTAAATCTAAATATCACCCAATAAAAAGTTTAAAAATATAATGAAATATAACAAAACACACAATACCCAGGTGGAAAATAAGAAGAAAATTTTTAAGAAAATTTATTTAAATTTTTCCATGATTCAACTTGTAATTTAGAATATTCCTGAACTTTCTTTTATCTTTCTTATTCCCACTTCTCTTTCGAAGGTATCCACGCTGCTTAAAGTATGTGTGTTATCAGAAGTGCTTCTCACTTCTGCACGCACATGCGAAACATCCTTCCAGGTTCATGTGTCCTTTGCCTGCCTCTGGAAACCTTTGGGAAAGGGTATGGATAGGTCCTCATTGACACTGCCACACTCTCCCTTCTGCCTTGAAAACATAAGCACAGAAAGAAGGATAAACACATACAGTCCTTCCTGAATTATTATTTGTAAATAATCTAAGTATAAAATTACAACATTAAAAAATAAAACTTTAAACTTCTAAGCTAATTTAAATTTATCTTTAATTTCATGCTAGAGGGACTTAAACTCTGAGGTTTCCACAACTCTCTCTGTCTCTATAAACTGGCTGAGCTACTTTAAATTCATGTATTGCAGGCAGTTCTATATTAGAAAATAGGTACATTACTCACATGTTTAGGGCACCTGAATAAGAGAACTTTTAAAAATCAGAAAGCAAGTATATTTTGGAAAAGTTTCATGTGTAATATGATATATGCATGATATGTATCACAGAAAAGAGTGAAGTTTCTTTTGTGCAAACTCGGAAATCCATAGAATTTTCTTAGATATATTTTATCATATATTGAATGCATGTGGGAATGTGATCCTAAATAGTTCAGTACTTATAGGCTAGATGATGAAAGAAAAGCCTAGTTCAAATACTGAAAAGTGAGCATTTTCTTTCACAGTTTCTCTTAGGTTTTAAGTTAAACAGTAGGGTGTGGTTTTTGACATATGTAGTGAAAACATTACACAAGATACATATAAATAAGTTTTTGTTCAAGGAGAGCACAGTTATAAAACATATATAATAAAATATATACATATATGTATACTTATATATGTATTTTTTTACCCAATATTAGTTTTCTTATGGACAAATGATTCATTTTGTTTTTATTTCCACAATCCCTGGTATGTTTAAGGAAACTTGGTGAGAAGTGGTATACTTTAGATTTTACTAGATTATCACTGATTTAAAAATTAGAGATTGATTTAAGACTTTAGCATATATAACTTTGGAACCAGGAATCCATTATGTGCTTAATAAATATTTTAGTGAAGTATTTTGGGCATATTACTTAATATCACAGACCCTCATGCTTGTGACTATAAAAATAATAATAATAATATTAATAATAACTGCTGTAAAGGTGAGAATTAAAGATAATCTATATAAACTTCTTGCACTATTGAGTTAGAAGTTTAATGAATATTGATTTAAACTCAATAGCAAAGATATTTTTCTTGTTTCAGCAAAAATTACCCACTTAACCAAATACAATCACAAATTAGAATAAGCTTATTCTGTTTTTTAATACTAGATATTCTGAAAAAAGCAACATAAGATATATAATTACTTTGAACTGTAGCTAATGTAATATGTGTGTATTGAGGTTGTGCCTGGTGTGTGTGTGTGTGTGTGTGTGTGTGTGTGTGTGACTTAAGAACTGAGAGGATTCAACCATTGCAATGGGAGCAGAGAAAGTGGATTTATAAAGATGCTAAGATTGTGCTTACTCCATAGACATCTACTTGAATTCTAGGTGATTTTATTATAAAACCTCACTTTTAACTGAAACATCTAGAAAAACCTGACCAGAGAAATTAACAGAGGAAACTGAGAAACTGAATTAAAAATAGTTCCATTCATTTTCACTGATTGCGTTCATGCAAAGTTGTCAGGTTCAATGACTGCAATGGTTAAATCTGTCATATTTGAGAACTGATAGTTTGGATATGGTTAAAACTAAAGTATAGAAAATGGAGAATTTTAAAATTCTTTTTCTTACAACCATCCAAATAAAAATGTTACCTAACAAACAATAAAAATACTGAAACATTAATATATATATACTTTAATTAGATAAAAATATTTTAAAAACCTGTTGACAAAGTGAAGATACCTGTTGGATTCAATTACATACATACATAAGCATATATAATATTATATAAATATAGTTATATCTATATAATGATTTTTAAGTAACGAATTTTAAAACAAACCAACATTTGCCAAAAATAGAATCTGATAAACAATATTTCTGAGCAAAAGAGAAGTTAAATCATAAAGCTACTATTATTTGACAATGAAACATGTTAGCACAATACAAAGTGTTGTAAGTCATAATTCTAATCCATGACATTATTTCTTTAACAAATACTTATTTTATTCACATCTTAAAATATTGAAAAGTAAATTATATATTAAATGTATTTTTCTAAAACAATATTCTTAAATTGTTGAATTTATTAGGTTTTACCACTCTTACCTAGCTAACATACTTTTTTTCTTTCTTGCTGACTGAAATCAACCTTATCAACCACTCTGCAACAATTCACCAAAACCCTTGATAAATATTCACTTTCTTTCTTTCTATCAGCTATAAAATAATAATTTTTAAAAATCATGTTTTAAACCCTCAACTCCTAAATCCATGTGAATTGTTGAGATTTTAACTTAAATTGTGTGAATCTGTCTTCGACTGCTTGTATAACAGATAGACCATTATTATTTCTAACTCGAACTGTCCAAAGGTGAATAATATGTCTTAATGCTGATCTTTACTTTTATTGGAAATCTGACTCTTATTCTTGTTAGATAGTATCAGGATTTTTTAAATGACTTTCAGAGGCAATTATTTTTAAGAGTTGACAATGTTTGTGTAAAGTTAGAATAACTTCTTTAGTACTTTATGGGGTTGATTTAATGTTATAAGGCTTTTAACAACAAAATATGTTTATTTTCAATAATATATTCTAACACTGTAGAACCGGTAATGAACATTTATGGTTAGTATTTCTAACATGAAACTAACAATTATTAACTACTTGACTGTAGCACTTTAGGCTTGGATGGCTCTAAAGTAATCATGCCTGACATATATAATTCTACTTATGAAAAACAGCCATTAAGGTTTTAAGAGGCATATTTTATGATTGATTATAGGATATGGCCATATTATTTTTTTAACGTTATGGTACAAAGAGGAAATGATTAAAATACTCAAATATCTTTAGCTATAGCTCTCAAACATTAATATGTCTTGAAAATTAAACTTCTATTTGTTTTCAATGTTATTTAAAGTCACTAAAGTGAATAGATTTTATTATAATTCTATAAAAATCAGTTAAAAAGAGAATAAGAGTACTAACACATGGCCCAGCTCTCGACAAAAATTATCATTATTATTATATGTTATTTGACCATCAGCCAGTGGTAAATCCTAAGATTTTTCTAATAAATCTCCCCTATTTATCACAAATAATACCTTTTCTTACCATTCTCTTACACTGTAGTACATCAGTTCATCTTGGGGGGAAAAGATGACACAGATGATGGATGATTCCTCACAAGTTTCTTTCCCCCCAACCCCAGGCAGTCTGTCTTCCTCTTTACTATACCCCTTACATTATTCTAATTACTACTAACAACTTAGTATTAATATAATTCCCTATTTACCATATGTGAATTAAAATGTCTTCTTATAAAACTTTTATGTAACTCTGATTAAGTATTTGAATAATGTAAAGTGCACAGAATTTTGTTATTTTGAATTTTAGAGCACTTTACTGATCATCTAATTCAATTTTAAGACCAGAATAAAAGGTAAAGGGGAAGTTCTTAGATAAAAAATTAGATGGTAATGTATGAAAAATATTTCTTCTTATTCTCAAGCCTTAGAACTAAATACCAATGGGCTTTGCAGCCATCTTTATTTTTCATTACCTTCTAAAAGTGTTTCTCTGTTCCATTTTCTCTCCCGTTCTTAGATATTATTTTCTTCCACTATAAACAGTAAATAGATTGTTTAACTGAGTTCATTAAACCACATATTAAAATTAATTAAAACAATTATTTTTTTTTGTTCATTTTCATACTTTATCTATACAAGTGTCTCCTAGCCCACAAATACCTAGTTTATACAAACTTTTAGTGACAACGAAATTATATAACAACACATTTTAGCTTCCCACAGTTTCAAATAGTTTATCACCATAAGCTTCAAACTTCATGTCAAAAGATTTATGAAGTTTCGACATGATGTTTACAAAATTTTAATCATGATTATTTCATGTGAAATATAAAAAGTGTCTACAGTTAGTTTGGTGGATTCCTGAAAAGCTTTCACAGATACTATAGCAAGCTTTCAAAGTTGTATCTTACATATATTCACATCTATATTGATGAGCATGTCTAACTGATTGAAATTAGAACTGAGCAGCTCATGTCACCCAATACAAATAAAAACAAAACACAGTGAGGTTGAGTTATATTTTGGTTTATAAAATCTAATCAGTACCACAGGATTATAATTACTGAAAAAAATCTAAGATTTTTCTACCTGAACACAGGCCTGCCTGCCAACCAAGTAAATAATAAATGATTTTGAAGATTTGCTATGAAGTTGCAATTCAATTATTGCCCATTTTGTGATGTTTATTTTACTATTTTAACCCTCTTACACTAGCCTCTTCAAATTCTAATTTTTGAATATATATTTAAAAAGCAAAACAAACCAAAAGCATTGCATGTAAACTGGATTAAGCCAGCTTTTTGGAAATGTAATATAATAGCGTAAAATCTAATATTAGCTAAGACTGAAATGAAATATTATCAGGCCAACTCAGATTTATTTAAAGATGAACGCTTAACGAAATATGAAATGTAATCAACCCATAACAAAGTGAAATTGTTCAACTGTCATGTATGTTCAGAACAAACAGAACATAAACTAAAAATTCAAGGAAAGGCAAAAAGCCAGAGACACTTTACTAAAAATGGAGAAACGTCCATGAAAGACCTAATGATATTGACTTGCGTGGCTATGCCAAGAAAAGACTTGTTCCCCACTTACTCACTCAACTTCATCTATATTAGTCAATCAGTTGGCAAGCTCTGCCTGTGCACAGAAATGTCTATCAAATTTTAGACGTCTCACTCTTATATTTGAACAGCCAGCCAAGGATTATAAAATATTTGACAAAAAATTCTGAGTGTAAACATTTAGAGTAAAAAAATAGGGTAAGGGATCATGAGACATGGAGGATGATTAAATTTAGCAGAAATAATATTGGAAAAAAATCTCACTTATTAGAAGCAAAGAATAAGAGCAGTCATATAAACAATGTAATTTAAGCAAGAATCCACCAAAGAGATTAATACATTAGGAAAGAACATTTGGGAATTCTTTTATCATGAGTTTTTTTTTTTCAATTTTGATAACATACAAATAATTATTTTGATTTTTATACTGCCAGAATGATTTTTTTTTTTGCACAGTTGAAGTATTAGGAAATCATGTTAATTATATATCCCTAAAAGTAAACAAACAAAAAAAATAAGCAGTACAATGAAAATATACATATAAACAAGAGGGTCAGACTATATCTATTATCCAATTATAGAATGAGAAAAATAGAGTTCAGGAGAAAATTTTTTTAAAAGCTAAAATAAATTTTCAAACAAAGAAAAATAAAACTCTGGATTTAAAAGGCCAGTTAAATTCCCAAATCAATGACTATACAAGACATACTTTGTAATATGTCATCCCAAAACTTTGGTAGGTTTATAACAAAGAGAAGTTCCTTAAAAAGTAAGAAGGAATAAGGAGGGGGGTGGGTGGGGGGGGAAGCAAGCACCATAAAATGCACAGAAAAATCATCATTATGTTTCTCAACGGTCACATTTGAAGATAGATGACAATGAAGTAAGGCCCTCATGTTATTTTTTGCATTACTTCCTATTCAACAGTGAGCAAAGAGACGATGCAATTTCATACAAAGTCTCATATTTTATTTTATTATTCTCTCCCCTGCAACTTAAAAGGGAATTACTAATGCATGTATTCCAACACACTATCTGCAAAAGAAGATATGATACCCAAGAAATTGGCTATGGTAAGGGGATAGGAATAAAACGAAGTATCAGGATAATGGTGATGGAAAGAACCTTATATCAAACTCAGGTAAAACACATCTGAATAAGATTAGAGATATTACAGTCTCCAAGAGTGGTACCACCAAATGAAACCATGAAGATAGACCACCTCATGGTTTTGACCTGTTTTCAGAGGTGAATTTAAATACTATTGAAAACTGTAGAATGAATAAATGATCACAAAAACTTAGCTATATCATTGACTAGAATTCAAAATTCTGTTATAATTTGTTAAGTGATGATATTAACAAGTAGTTTTCGTATAGTCAAAATGATCTTATCATTGAGTTTATTTAACCAAGAATGTTACTGTAACTCTATTGGGAGGATGAAAGGGGTACAAGTGGATATGTTTAGGCATGTGAGTGAATAAAGTCGATCAATCTTTATCTTCCATAACAGAATACGAAAAGATCATTTTAAAAATAATAAATTAATTAATCAATACAATATTATCAAAAGATATTTTGACAATATTAAAAGGAATAATAAGAGGGTTTGAGAGTGGTGATCTTGAAGTGTTTGAACTGGAGATAGAGATTTTCTGTAAAGGATTGTTGATTTATTATATTATTTTGTCTAATAGTATTATTTAATATTTTATACACTGTTCATAGACTATTATACTAGGCATATAAAAATAAGTCTTTTAAATTTAAGTTTATGTATTTGAAAAATTATTATAATCTAAACACGTAATTAATAAATTTAACTTGTGCCAGTGTATGTGTAAATCCAGTGTAGCATTTCTTTTCCTCTCCTGAAATAAGGCCAAAGAATCATCAGATAGACACCATAGTATCACATTACTGACATGCAGCTTATGTTCGAATGCAAGTGGGGTGCTAAGAGCTAAATATCAGCATGTGGTAGACAAATTCACCCAAATGCAACCAGTACAACACAATGGCAAAACCCTGTTCCTCGTGGGGATCCGTCCTTGTGAAACATTCCATGGAAGACTGAAAGGGAACATGTACTTGCTCTGTTTCTGTGCAAGAGCTTATTGCCAACAACAAAAAAATAACCAATCTCACCTAGTTCATCCCTCCCCATTTTTTTTCAATAAATAAGGCATTATTTATTACCTAGAGAGACAAATTGAAAGATGTAGATCAATGCCAGGAGTATTAAATGACTGGAACTTTTTTCATATGAAAAGTTGTAGTAGGAGTGGGAAAGCTACCAGGAGTATGATTATACATCCCAGAAGAAAAAATCTGCAGTTTTACGGTTCTCCACATTCACTTACCTTCTCTTGTTTTTATGTTTTGTCTTGGGATCCCTGATTTGCAGTGTAGGTTTTTATATCAGAGACCAAAGAATAGTCATGAATTAATTAGATAATTTCACTAAGGCCACTTGGCTCTCAAGGCTGACTATTCGCTATTCAATTGCCCATCCCAAACCATGTTCATCTGCACAGTCCAGTATGTATCAGAGGTTCAACGATGACATCAAATAATATAGAGATATATAATAATGAAAGTTAAATACAAAGGAGTCCTAAATTTCAGCATAAATGCTTTGACACTACATATATATATATATATATATATATATATATATATATATATATAATGGAATATATTCAGGAACAAAGTAAAGCTTAATTTTATTCTTTTTTATTATTTTTTTAAATTAAATTTATTGAGGTGATATTGATTAATAAAATTATATAGGTTTCAAGTGCACAATTTAGTAATACATCACTCAAAGTCAAATTCCCTTCCATTATAATTTATTTGATTCTTTTTACCCTTATCTACCACCCCTCTCCTCACTTTCTCTCTGATAACCACTAAACTGTTGTTTGTGTCCATGAGTCTCTGCTTGTCTTGATTGTTTGTTGCTTCCAATTTTATATCCCACATATGAGTGAAATCATATGGAAGATACATCAGCCACATTTACTGAAGGGATCTAAATTCCAAATCAAAATCTCCATAGACTGAGATGAACAGAATAAAACAAATGAGGATAATTTTGAATTTATTGTTCTCTCATTCACCAAAATAGACAATTATTGCAGAATTTACTCTTTATGGAAACAGACTTTTTGGTTTTGAGCCTTAAAGGACATTTAAAATAAAGCTGACACTAATGAAAGCTGTAGGAAACAGTCACTACTAGAATAATGACAGTGCAGGGAGCAAGCAGGAGGATACATCTCTAATGTATTTCTTCATCTATTTCTATTATTCTGTGAGGTTTTTTTTTTTTTCTTCAGACTAACAGATAGGGTTTTCTTTATCTGCAATTATTTTCACCTTTAAAACACTAGCTGGCTAGTGTTTTATAGCAAGGACCTATTTAGATCTGTTTAGATCGACCTTTGTGTGAGTTATAGTTACAGTGATTCTGTTATTTTTAGCAGGAGTGAGAGATGAGTGCTTTCTTGCAGATCAGGGTCACATTTTCTTGCCTTCATCAGCAAGCTGAGTAAAGAACATTTAGTTGGTTCCCTAGGCAGGAAATATCAGGCGTCTGAGAATCAGATTTTCAGCACACAGCCACCATTTCTGTCCCCATTACTAACCGGAGCTCCATTGGGGGCTGTGATGAGCTATTTCTTATAAATTCAATTTATTTAAACTAATTAAAAAACAATTCATCTATATATAATATATATTATTATATATTATGCATAATAATGTACATATATTAGACAATACATATAAGAAAGATCATACGCTATTTGCTTTTCCTTGGCTGACTTATTTCACTTAGCATAATGTCTTCATGGTCTATCCATGTTGTCAAGAATGACAAAATTTCACTCTTTTTTATGGCTGGAGAATATTCCATTATATATACATATATATTTCATTATATATATATAAAATATTCCATTATATATAAATAAAATATATAAAATATTCATATATATATATATAATGATAAATAAGGCTACAATGGACATGAGGGGAGTGCATATATCTTTTCTAGTTAGTATTTTCATTTCTTCGGGTACATACCTAGAAGTAAAATTACTGGATCATATGGTTGTTCTATTTTTAATTTTTTAAGGAACCTCAATACTGTTTTCCATATTGGCTGCACCAATTTACATTCCCACCAACAGTGCACAAAGTTTCTCTTTTCTTCACATCTTCACTAAGATGTTATTTTTAGTATTTTTGATAATAGCCATTCTAATTGGTGTAAGGTAATACTTCATTGTGGTTTTGATTTGCATTTCTCCAATCAGCGATGTAGAGCATCTTTTCATGTACCTGTTGGCCATTAAGTTGTCTGAGCTTTTTATATATTTTGATTATTATCCCCTTATCAGCTATGTAATTTGCAAATATTTTTCCCATTCGGTGAGTTTCTTTTTTATTTTGTTGATGGTTGCCTTTGCTATGCAGGAGATTTTTAATTTGATGTAGTCTTACTTGTTTATTTTTACTTTAGTTGCTTTTTGTTTTTGTTGTCAAAATATAAAAATTATCATCAAGAACTATGTCAAGGAGCTTACCACCTATCTTTTCTTCTAGAAGTTTTATGGTTTCAGATCTTATATGCAATTCTTTAATCCATTTTGGGTTAATTTTTATATATAGTGTATGATAGGTCCAGTTTCATTATTTTGCATGTGGCTGTCCAATTTTCCCAATACCATTAATTGAAGAGACTACCTTTGCCTCATTGTATGGCTTTGGCTCTTTTGTTATAAATTAATTGAACATATACACATGAATTGATTTCCGGACCCTCTATTCTATTCCGATAATCTATGTGCCCGTTTTTCTGCTAATATCAACACTGTTTTTATTACTATGACTCCATAATATAGTTTAAAATTAGGAGGCGTAAAGCGTCTAGTTTTTTTTTTCTAAAGATTGCTTGACTATTTAATGTCTTTTATATTTCCAAGCAAATTTTAGCATTGTTTCTTCTATTTTTTGTGAAAAATGCCATTGGAATGCCATCGAATCTTTATATTTCTTTGGGTAGTATGGAAATTTTAATAATACTAATTATTCCAATTCATGAAAATAGAATTTCCATTTATTTGTGTATTCTTCCATTTCTTTTATTAATTTCTTGTAGTTATCAAAATATATATTTTTACCTCCTTGGTTAAACTTATTCCTAAGTATTTATTTCTATTTGATGCAATTGTAAATGAGATTGCTTTCTTAATTTTTCTTTCTTATATTTGGTTATTAGTGTATAGAAATGCAATAGAATTTAGGTATTGATTTTGTATCCTGAAACTTTCTTGAACTTGCTTACTCTAACAGTTTTCTGATGGAGTCTTTAGGGTTTTCTGTATACAACATCATGTTGTCTGCAAATTTTGGTGAGAGGGTAGATCTTATGTTAAAAGTTATTACTAAAATAAAATTTTAAAATTTAACTAAAGCCTATAAAATGTACTTCTGTGTTTTGTGGTGTATTTAAGTAAGAATTCTAACCCCTCCAGGCATACATCTATAAGGCATTTTGCTTAGTCATAGTATAAGGATAAAAAAAGCTTAGCTTATTAACTATGAAAGCAAAAATTTATAAAATTAAAACCAAATATAAAATAGGAGTGTGCAGCAAGCTTTATTAATTGATTTGCTTATAATAATAAAAAAAACAAGACTAGAGCCAAGAATAAATATTATTTTAAATAAAAATATTAATAATTTTACTCATTAATACCTTAAATAAATAAATATATAGGAAAATCCTTCACAAACACATGATATCTTTTCAAGACTATGAATTTAGTTTAATATTTGAAAGTAAATGTAATTAACCACAAAAACAGAGAAAAAATTTATCATCTTTAGATATGTGGAAAAATAACTTGTCATAAATAACTGAAGTCATAAAAAATACTTAAAATACTTGAAATTGAAAGTGGAGAAAGATTTAAAATAACTAACCTCAAATTTATTATTTTATTAGTATTTCTTTAATGAGGTGATATGCTAGAGAAAGAACAAAAGCCAGGCAATTGGGCCTAATCACATTGTCAACTGGACCTCTTCTGAATAAATCGATTAATGACATTTACTAAAAACAAACAAACAAACAAATAAATTGTAAATGAAAAACTCACATCTCTGAACCACTCATAGCAGCGTTTCTGTCTAAGGATTTTCTAGAGAAATAGAACATAATATCTTTTAGGTATGGCTTCTGGAGAAGGTCAAGTTGACAATACAAGTCATGGAATTATAAAGTAGTCACATATCTTAACTCTCTCAAGATAATTTTAAATCATAAGAAAAACAATGGAAATTGCTCACTGTATTAATTTTCTATGGTAGCTATAGCAAATTATCACTATCTTGGTGGCTTAACTAAAACAGAAATCTATTCTCTCACAGTTCCTAAGGCCAAAAAATCTAAAATCTGTATCACTGTGCTGAAATGAATGTGTATCAGCAAGACCACAGTCCCTCACGAGGCTCTAGGATAGAATCTTCTGCTCTTGTGGTTGCTGGCATTCCTTTGCTTATGGTCACATTGTTTCAGTCTTTGTGGTCACATTGTTTCTTCCTAGTCTTCTGATGCTGTCAAATCTTCTGCCTTCCTCTTATGAAGAAACACATATCTATATTTAGACCTATCTGGATCATCCAGGATAATCACCCAGTTTCAAGGCCCTAAATTAAAGTCCTTTTTTTTCTTTCTTACATAAATTAATATTCAAGTTTCCAGGGGTTAGGGCATGGATAGTAGATATTGTTTGGGGGTCCATTATTCAATCTACCATGCTGAATTTATTTCAAGTTATTATAAAGGCTCTGATATGAACAGAACCTCTCCAGAGACTCATGTGTATGTGTGTGTGCATGTGTATGTATAGATACAGATGCAGATATAGATATATAGATACACATATAGATATATAGATGTATAAATTTTTATAAGAAAGCACTTTCCAGCAGGGGAAAAAGATAGTCTTCTTAATTAAAAAAAAAAAAAGGACTGAATTAATTGAATGAAATAACCTCTACCTAATACCAATCAGAAATATTAACTCCAGTTGGATTGTGACATTAAATATAAAATTATAAATATAATAAATTTTCTTGATGATGATAAATAATTATATCTACTTTTCTTTACTTTGGATAGGAAAAGCTTTTATATAAGGCCACCAAACCTAATAATCCTAAAAAGAAAAATTGACCTGTTAAATTTGATTCACTGTGTAAAATTCTGCTTATAAGAATCCTTTGAGTTAGAAAACAAGCAACAGAATGGAAAAAGATATTTAAAACACATAAACCAACAGAATTATGTTATTCATACCCAGGATATATAAAGAGCTCACAAATGACTAAGAAATTCATCCAACTCAATATATAAATCGCCAAAGATTTAAATGGGCAATTCGAAAGAGAAAATATTAAAATAAACCTATTGATAGAAATCTATTGATAGAAACCTATTGATGCTCAACCATATCATTTATCATGAGATGCCAAATAAAACAAAACACCCACAAACATACCTTAACATAGGTAAAATATATGTAAAGGCCTCAGAATTCCAAACATTGTCAAAGAAACTAAGCAATTGAAACTGTCATGCATACACTCAACTTTTGGCATGAAAAGGTTAAAAAGTCATCAGAAAACTGTATTTTTAAAACCTACTGAAGTTCAACATACATAAGCACTGTGACAAGCACTTTCACCCTTGTGTATACACCTAACAGAGTTTTGTCCACACACATACCAAATTTATGTAATTGTCCCAAACTGGAACAAATTAAAATGCTCACCATTTAGGTAATAGGAAAATTATTGTAGTGTATTTATTCAAAGGAATACTATGAAACAATGTAAATGAAAGCAACAGTAATGAATAGATCTCAAAAAAATATATTGAATGAAAGAAACAACACACAAAATTACATCTACCATATGGTCTCTTTATATAAATTTCAAAATCAGGCAAAGTTAGCATATACATTAAAAAGTGAAGAGAGCGCTTACCTCTGAAAGTGATACTTTGGATACTGACTAGCTGCTTATGATGGGAGATTTGAGTTATTAGTAATATTTTGTTTATTGATTTAAATGGTGAAAGCAAGTTTGATTCCACATATGATCTATAAAATTTTCTGTATGTATGTTATACTTCCATACATTTTAAAGAAGAATTCCATTTGATCTCAACCAACATTTCTGATGTTTTTTATAGGAGGGATTTTCAGTGTATTATTCTGGCATTGACCCATTTAATAAGATGATATAGACATAAAAGCAATGCATTCCTATCATAGGGTGGAAGGTAAAATGACTTCATATATTCATCTCCGACTCTCTTTCTCTCTGTCTTTCCGTCTGCCTCTTTTTTTCCCTCTTTTCTCTGTATCTATTTTACACACACACACACACACACACACACACACACACACTCACACAGTTTCTTGTTTATTTTCCTCCGGTAATGGATAATTTTTCCTCGTTTGCTTATTGTAAAATGTAAATTACCTTTTAAGATAAGAATGAAAAGAAACACTTGAGGGAGTTTTTATAGTAAAAAAATCTCAATTTTGCAGTGAGGTAATTTATAATCTTAATTAACTTACATTCTCATAATGTTTCTATTGATTTCAGCCTGGACTCTCAGAAGTATAACACAACAGTATTTCCAGTATTTCTAATTTACTTGCACATTTACATTTAATAAAAACATAATATACCTCTTCTTATACTACTAGGTAAATAGTCATGTTTGAAATTTACTTTTATGCATAGTGCTCTTCCAGGTAAAAATTGATTAAATGGGCTTGTTTATTTAAATTATCCTGATACACACTGAATTGAGGTAATGTTTTATTTTTTTCTTATTTTTTATTACTTTTAAACCACAAAACATGAAGTAGTGAAATGTATTCTTGAAGTGCTATTCAGAATAATTTAGTAAACACAGAAGATTATTTTATACTTGTAATGCACTAAAAGCAAATGTAAATTCATTTTAAGCATAGCATAATGCAATTTAATTACTGTAGTTAGGACTAAGAAGAGGAGGGAAAAGAGAAACAGCAAACAATTTAAAGTGTTAAGTGACACAAAATTACAGAGGCTTTTATAAAACAGAATCCTCTCAGTGTTTAAATCTCTGGAATTAAGTTAACCTACCCCAGAAAAACAAAGTTTTCAGAAACATAAAAATGCTGGGTTTTAGTTTAGAATTTTTTATGGACCAGAATTTTTTATTGTTTTTTTTTATTTCCTCACTAAAATGTTTGAAGTAAATATATATTATCCTCTTTCATGGAAAGGCATCCAAGACATTAAACTATAAGTTTTAAGTGTGGTAGCACTAAGTTTTTAAGCTGGAATTCCAGCCTTGGTATATTTTATCCTGAACCCTTTGTAATGTTTACAACATATGATACTTTCTTTAGTGAGCTACAAATTTCTAATGTGTCCAGATTTTTGTCTTTGTCTCCAATTTGTCTGATAGGAGTAATGATAAAGGCCGCCTACCTCAACATCCTCAAAGAGAACTCAAAGACTCTGCTTAACATCCTGAGAAGGAGCTAGAAACCTGACCAAGGCCAAACGTAGCTTCAGAACAGTGTAGCAAAGACAGCTGGCGAGGCCACAGGTGAGGGAACACGTCCATGGCTCCGGCTCAGGCCCAGTAAGTTTGTGCTTAAAGCTTCTTTGTTCTTCACAGCAGCGCTGCCTTCTCTCACTGTCTTGGGTGCTGACAGAGGCAACTGCAAACTTCTATTGGCCCTGGGTGACAAGAAAAGGCCTGGGTGCAGCTCACCAGGTTGGGGTCCTAGCACTGCACTCAGATAGGGTAATGGGAGGGTGGGCTCCCGCATCCCCTTGTGCTGTTCAGAAGGCCTGCTTCTAGTCTCAGAACCATGGGAGTCTTTCAGAAGAGGTCATGGAGAGGACTTGACCTGAGAGCTGGATGCAGGAGCTGCACCCTGGCTGCCGGGGACCCCTGACCCTTCCCCTGTCCTTAGAATGTATGTCCCATTCACTATTCCCACAGTCAGAGCCATTTTTAAGGACATAGCCTTGAGAGAGCAATGTGCTGTTGAGACCATCTGGACTGTGAACTGAATTCCATTAAAACCTCTATATAAACATTCATGATTCTGGCAGGTAGGCACACAGATCTCTCTTGCAGCCCTAGAAGACAAGCCTCATAAGTAAGTATTCCTGCTTATTAACCTACCACAATTGGTCTGACCCTATTCTTTTTCTCCTTGCCCTTCTTACATGGAAGTCAGTTTTCGATTTAACAGAGCTTCCTCATTGTCATTTCTAAGCCAGCAGGTGTCCTGGTCAAGCAAGAGGGAGACGTGAAGGCAGAAGAGCCTTTCCTCACCTCAGAGCTCACCCTAGTGACCTATGACTGTCAGTAAAAGTCGGCTTTATAAAGATTAAAAATAATGATAACTTTCATACTTAATTTTTTTAACAGAAAAATAAGGCAAATATATAATCTTTTCACCCAAGTTTGAGGAAGCATGACAAAATAGGGTTGACAGTGAAATATAAATGTTAAATATATGGGTCTTGAAGAAAAAATAAATAATCAAAAATTACTTGCAGTAAGCCTGGTAAGTAAGAATTTGGACTCAGGAGTCCTGTTCATTTCTGGATTCCACCATTTACAAGGACTGTGACTTCGGGTGAGATATTTAACTTCTCAAGGAAATGTACTTAATGATAGGATTTTTAAGAGTATAAGATTAGTTAATATTTGTGACTTAAATTAGTACCTGTAACAAGATAAGTGCTATATATTGCAGCTATTATTATAGTTTGTTTTCCAAATACATTGCATAATTGGAGGAAAATAAAGCTTATTTTATTTAGATGGAGAAAAAATCATTAAAACGTTTGGAATCAGGGGTCATTTATCTGTTTGTGCTATTCTATGACCTTGAGAAAGCCATAAATTCTCTGAGGCCTAATTTCTGTATCTAACTACATTTTGAGAAAACTCTAATTTCAGAGGGCCTAAAATTATTTACAATTAATAATATAATAAAAATATTTAAAAATAAAATAATTAAGATGTTATTGAATTTTGTTTGTCGTATTAATTTGTTACTTTTTTACAGGTAAAAAGAAGTTATAAAAGATAAAATCAATATTTAGCTATCTTGTCAGGATGTTAATTACTTGCTCAATTTTCAATTTATTTCCTAATAAAACCCTAATCCGACAGAGATTTAATCTAAATATTAGGGGAGAAATTTAATTCTCATTATTTTATAAAACTGAGAAAACAGCCTTAAAGTGATAATCAGTAAACTCATTATACTGTCTGTAACAAAAAATGACGGCAAATTGTATCAAAATCTCAAATAGTTAAAATTTGTTTATAGAAAAATTGAAATGTTTGTAGGTAACTCTAGCAAGAATGACATAAGTTGTTGTGGGTAAGGAAGCTACAGTCAATTCTCATTTTTGGCAGTTGTCACCTTCTACAAAAGTGCCATGACACTGAGTTAGTGAATATTGAATCATAATTCCTATGGAAAATACAGGAATAAGTTCCTGTGAGCCTCTGGTCAACTAATCAATATATAACCTTGTTTTAGGTGTGTTTCTGTTTAAAGTACTTTATTTAATATGTATTTTTATTCATTAACATATAATTCAATTCCAAAAGCTCTATAACTCATTCTCAAGCAAAGCATATCTTAGACATGTATTTTTTTCTATAAGGTACATTGTATCTTTCTTACAAACAAACACTAGACATCACTTCAGCACTAAGCTTGGGGAAATTTTTAAACAGTGAAATCACCAACAAAACAAAAACCCACACAAATATGAAATTAAATAGACCGTGGGAGGGACACTGGTGTATAGTATGAGAGCTGAGAACAGGCAGAGTTTCACCTTGTTTCACCTCAGCTAGGAACACTGCATCAGGTCACTCAAAATTTTACCTTCTGGGCATATCCGAGAATAACTGTGAAACTGTGACAAAAACTGATTTTGAGGTTACAAAGAAATTTTAACAAGTGAATAGATTTGTAAGTATGGTATCTGCTAATAATGAAATTCAACTATATTTTATGTCATGCTTCTGGTTCTGATGTCAAAGATGTTGTTTTACTTTTACTTATATACGGCTACTGTTTTGTTTTGTTTTTGCAGACACATAAACATAAAGCTAAGCCATAAACAATATATGAACATAACTATAATACATAAATGTAAAGCTAAGCCAAAAATACTCATTATCTTTATAAGCCATTTCTGCCCAGTACTTCATACTTGTTATTTGCCATTTTACTAGGATGAACATTGACTCTCATTCGGGTATTTATTTTGGTTCACCTCTCTGATTTTCAGGATCTCAAGCTGCTTTTGGTAGGATAATGCACCTGAGCTTTGACCACTAGACCTTCAGCTGAAGCTATATGATAACTTCCTAGAATACATAGCCTCATTATAGCTGTTTTAGTCAGTATACAAATGGGAGGATTTATATGATATAGTGTAGGGATCTATACTATAGACTCTCCAGTTAATTGTGCCATAAATTATTTCTTGCATAATGCATTTGACATCTCAGTTTTACCATATGAATCCAGAAAATAAAACAGTTTGGTTATGGTGTTCTCTTCATCTTCTGCCCACTCCTTTGACCTTGATAATTCTTGTATATTGTTACCAAAAAGATATAAATACACAAAGAGCCTATATACACTCTAAGAATTTCATGAGGCAATTTGTTATGTTTTATTACCTTAGTTGTAATTATTGATTGACATAGCTAAGTAACAGCATCTAGTTGTCGATATCATTGGAAGTGAGAGTATGATCTTATTGTTAGTTTTATCATAAACAACAAAATTTCCCTTATGTCTTTTCATTGTAAAGGCCTGAAAATAATTACCAACTCTATAAAAATGATATTGTTAGTGTCAATCTTGTGATTTTTAAAATAACATTTTAAAAAGAGATTTATTTACCTCTAGTTATTAAAACTTTCCTAACTTAGAGAATCTGTTATTGCTTTAATGCTTCATATTTAGACTTACGATCCTACTGAAATTGATCTTTTTTTTTTGGTATGGTGTCAAGTAGGGGTAATAATATATTTCTTTCCCATGTCAAAATTCTGTGTTTTACATTTTTTAATGGTGGGGAAAGTAAAAAGCAAGATAATATTTTATGACATGAAATTCGTATTACTCAAATTCAGTGTTAATTAATAAAATTTTATTGAAGCACAGCCATACACATTTGTTGACATCTAGGTTTTTGATGTTTTCAGGTAGAATCGAGTAGATGCTACAGGGAATGCATTGTCTGCAAAGCCTGATAAGTTTATTTGGCATTCTCACAGAAAAATTTGCTAGTTACTCAGCTCAGAAAGATTTATTTTTATACTGTACTGCATTGTCACTTTTGATAAAAATCAAGTAGTCAAATATGGTCAGGTATATTCCTAAACTCTCTAAGAGATCTATTATTCTATATGCCTATCTTTGCACCAAAATATACTCAAGTAATTACTGTAACTTAGTATTTTGATATTTCAAAGTATAAATTCTTCAATTGAGTTGAATGTAGCTATTGGCTCATCTCGTTTTGTATTTTTATATCAATTTTAGTATAACTATGTTAATTTTCTTGCAATATATCTCCTTTATTTTGATTAGGATAGTATTGATATCTAGATCAATTTGGGGAGAATATATTTTTGATAAAGAGAATTCCAACACATGAATACAAAAAATACTTTTATTAATTTAGATTGTTTTTCAATTTCTCTCAGTCATGGTTAGAAATTTTAACGTAAATATCTTGCATATCTTTCATTATATCAGTCTATGTATGAAATTATATTAAATAAATTTTTTTTGCTGCTGAATTAGTTTATCTGGAAATTCTTTTGAGTTTTTTCATATGTACGCAATGTTATTGTGTGCAAATATTGACCTTTTTATTTCCTAATTCCAACATTAATTATTATTTCATTTTTTTTGCCTTTGCCGAAATAACTTTCTAGGCCCAAGGTGAAGCTGCTCTTTCCCTGGGTGCCACATTAGCAAACCGAAGCTTAGATAACTTTCATGATTCTATAAATTCTTTGACCAGAAACAAAGTATATTCAGTCAATCGGTCTCCAAATCTCAAGTCAACTCCAAACCTCCTCACCCAAAACAAGTTCAAGTACGTGGCACCACCAACCAATAGATATTTTTATCTTCCTGTTCTTTGTTCTTTATCCTACAAAAGCTTGTTGCCTTCTTTCCTGTTTTGCAGTTCTCCAAAATGAGACTATCCACTTCATGAAGTGTTAGATAAAGTTTGTTTGCATCACCTGAATTGTTTTCTTTAGTCATTTTTAACAGTTTTTGGCAACAAGGAATGATATCTGAAACTGAATGTTAATAGCTTACAAGATGAGATGCACAGGTCAGGTGTCTGTTGAATACTTTTAGTTCCCTTTTCCTCTCATCGTAATGAAACTGGAAAAGTCACGGACAAGAACTCTACTCCCTCGTATGCAGATCTCCAATCCAAACGTTATCAAAAAATACATAAATAAATTTATATAAATAAATTTTATATAGTAAAATATACATCTGTATGTACACATTCAACTAATTGTGATAATATATCTTGATATATCAAAGTATAATTTATCCAATTATGTTGGATGTAGCGATATATATATATATGTATATATATATGTATATATGTATATAAGGTTTCAATGCACACTGATTTCAGGTCTTTCTAAGTGCATATCAAACCTATTTGTGTAGATCTCTTTCTCTTGTGTAACAAAGATCACTTTTGCCACATTATCTGATTATTTCCTTACATTTCTTGGTGAATAGATTGCAATTAGTTAAATAAAATATATAAAAACTGGGAGAGTCACAACTAATTCCTTAATGTGGCAAAGAGCACAGGTCAAATTTCATGTGTCACAGATATTAATTGAGTAATTGCATGAAATATTAACTTTGCTGCAAACTCTTCAATTCACAAATAACTCTATAAATAATACATGGACATCCAAATCTATGAATAGTCTCACCACTTTTTTCTAAGTCTGTTGGTGATTATTGACTGTGCACCTGTTATTCAGTTTATGCACAGAAACAAAACAAGTAATTTTGTTGCCCTCCTGTTTTCCAGTGATAAAACCATGTCCAATTGTATAAAATGAAAAAAATTAAATAGAAAATAGTGTGGCAAAGAAACAAAATGTGAAAATGATGGAAGTAAAACTAGAATCTACTATGAATGGAGATATTTAAGAAATAGTTGGTGATGGGAATATGGATATGACATCATTTGAGAGACTCCTGATATGCAACCAGAGAAGTTTAATTAAGGGAACCTCATTGACATCAAAGAGGAAAGTGATTGTGACAAAAATGATGAAAATGTCTTATAAATGATGCTTGCAGAAAAATTAAAATTAACAGAATTCCATCGATATTATACAAAATTTGAAAGTACAAAAGATAAATTCTAGAAAGCTGATCCAAATTTAGAAAAAGCATAACAATATGCTAATTTATAGAAAAGATGTTCACTTTGTGTGTTAAGATATATGTCAAGGAAAAGGCAAGCACTGTTCAAAACTTTATATATAAAGTTTTATACAAAGAATATCAAATCATCAATATTGCTAATGTCGTGAATTACGATAACTTAAAGATGGCTTTAGATTCTTTGCAGCTCTTCTTATCTAGAGGTAAATCCTATTTCTCACCCCCTGGAATATGGGCTGGCATAATGACTGGTATTTTAAAAAATACAGTCTATATGTGATATAATTTAAAAAAATACATGTTTGGTCTTTGTCCCTTGTTCCTGGCACAGAATATCTAAAACTCTTGGAATTTCCTGAGTAATATTAGCATCTTTTGTTATTTATGATAAGCCGCTTTTGATAATACTTGAGTTTTTTTTCAGGAAGTCATTTAGAATGAGGCCCCCAGATAGACTCAAGATGAAACTGGTAATCAGAAATGTCAAGTGATTAAAAGGTTGGAACTATTAGCCCCACCCACTGACTTCCAGGAAAGTAGGTAAGGATTAGAGATTGACAAAATCTCTGTACTAACCTATATTGAAAGGACTTCTGGACTGAAGAACACATTGAAATGCTGCCTCCATACCTTGCCCTATGCATCTCTTCAATGAGCTCTTCCTGAGTTGTATCCTTTTATAATAAACTGGTAAACATAAGTAAAAGTGTTTTCCTGAGTTCTGTGAGTGATTCTAGAAACTGTGGAACCTGAAGCTTAGTTGTGGGACGTGCTGACTTTATAGCCAGTCAGAAGTATAGGTGATCCTGGGACTTGTGACTAGAGTCTGAAGTGGAGCAGTCTCATGGGACTGAATCTGTATCCTGTGTAGTCTGTGCTAACTTCGGATAATGTCAGAATTGAATTCAATTGTTCGACATCCAGTTGGTGTCAGAGAATTGGAGAGTTAGTATGAAAAGTCCACACAATTCGGTATCAAAAATGGTGTAAAGAAAAAGACACCTCAGTATTAAATAATTATTTGATTCTTTATTTTTCATTTCGTTGTAAATGTATAACTGACAATAAGAAAGTTTTTAATATTTTAACAAAAATTTTAAAAGTGCGACATTGACAGTTGCAATTTTTTCCCATTGATTATGTGGACGAATACGGGGTGCCATAATATTCTAACCGAAAGTAACCTCAGAGGATGCCCTTATCCTCTTTAGGAGAGCACATCATCTTGGGAACTATACTGTAACCCAGCCCCACCTTGCTTTCTCCCACCTTCATGAAATCATCCTTATATTCCCTCCTTAATTCCAAATGCATAAAAGAAACTGCAAATGGTCTTTCTGGGAAGCATTTTTGTCATCTGTAGAGATTTTGCTTCCAGGAAAATCCTCTATTTGGCAGAAAATTTTTTTTTCTAAGGGTTTGGACATTCTTATATCAAGAGTCATTAACATAGCTTTCCATGGTCTCAGAACACACAGTCAGTTGTGTTTATGTTTTCACACTACTATGCCAAGTGAGTGCAGCCTGCATAAAGGTTGCTTAGTTTACCTGGTTGCCTTTGCCTTTTCATAGCAAGTCAATAGGCCTTAGACCGTGTCATTTGGACAAAAAAAGAACTATCTAAGTAAGAAGTAAAACTAAAACTTGAAGCTTCTTAGGCATTCCTTAGAGCTTTATTATCCTAGCTACAATGAAGAAAAAGGAAGAAAAAAAGTCATTCCCATCTTTTTGCTGAAAAGTTTAAAACTTCTGGAGCCCTGGACTCTGGTTTTATTCTGTTTACTTTTTGGTCGTGAGGGTCCTTGCTAGCTTACTAACAAGTATTTCACTTTATTAACACTAACAAGTAATCACTTTATTTCACTTTGTAACTGAACAATACAAAATGTTTCTTATAAAACAGTGTTAATTACCAAACAAAGAACTAATTGCATACAATCAGTGGAGCAAATCCAATGTGTGCTATCAGATAATTGTTATGTTAGGCTTGGCTATCCCATTGTGTTAAAACAGTGTGAGATCTAGTAAAAAATATTTCAGAGTTTTAGTCAAATCTATTATTATCAATAAACAACTTGAGATATCTTTATTAGATATATGCATAGCTACTCTGGAATGGGTTTATAATATTAATGAAGGTAAACCACTAGAGAATGAGAAAATAACCAAAAGAATGCAAGCTAAATCCTTTCAGTCAGTCCCACTCCTTAAAAAACAACCCTACCTCTTTTGTTAAAATAAGGTGAAAATTTAGGAGATACAATATTAATAATGGGATATTGGATGTCTCATAGTGAAGTTTACTCCTCCAAGATTGCCTATGTATGAGCAAGTCCCCATTAGTCACAGGACTTAAAAATGGTCTTGGCCAGAGAGCAATTTGGCTATCGATGGTGAATGAAGAAGTCTCCAAGGTTCAAATATATGGAGATTGCATTGGGTGGGCTGAAAATAGCAGAAGATTGCCTGGTTGATCCAAGACCATCTGTCACACAACTCCAAACTAAATGTGTAGTGAAAGCCTTGTTTAATGGCATGGAGCAATTCTCTCCTTTCATGCTTCCTGATTCCTTCCTTCTTCTATACCTATATAACTTCCCATCACTTTGTCCTGATTATTCTTGTTTTTTGACTTTTCCTTTGGAAAATTATCTCTTCTTCAATTGATGCTAACTGCAGTAAGTTAAATTTCCCTGACCAGTTTATGAACATAAGATTCAAATTGGTCCCTCAGGATCTGCCTTTTAAATTTGACTCACGAAATAATATAAAAATAAATTGCTATGCTATTTATCTTGAAAACTTTTCAAAGACATTTCTATTAATTCTTGCTAATTAGATCACATCTTCAGTTTCATGTCCTTGTATCCATTCTATCTGAGATGTGAATATTCAGCCTAACTTCAAAATCTCTATTTTTCCTTGATTCTTTCTGTGATTTCTGAAATTAGCTGAAGTTGATATCTTTGCTTATAATCAAACTAACTGAAACAAAATTTTTACCTTCATTTTTTTAAAGTAAAACTTTTTCAAAGCTTAACCTATAGTACTATTATGTGCTAATATCAAAATATCTGATTTTTATTATTACTTTTTCCATATAATACGATATATTCTGTTTCATGAAGATATTAATTTGGCAAAAGTGTACAGTTTGAATGAAATTCTATTTCTTACACTCATCTTTTTTATCCTTTTCTATAAGTATATATTTTATCATCATGAAAGTTAAATTAAATAAATTCTAGGTAAAAGTAAATTTCTTCAAAATTTATACTTTAAGAAAAGCATTAAAATGAACTGAAATAACAGTTTTTATTTATTTTAGTGGCACAAAGGAGATATATGATACATTTTTGGAATTAGAGTTTGACTAATAACTAACCATTTACATACTGTATGAATTAGTCACCGAAATTAGAGTCTCAGATTTCTAAATTACTAAGTGAGTAATTATAGGATTTACCCTTATAGGATTATCACATGAATTTTGTGAAATTTAAATAAAAATGTAGATTTAAAGCCCTTAACCTTAATGCCTAGGCAGCTATGAGTAGACACTATATGTTAACTGCTTCTGTTAAGTATACAGTACATTCTCCTTATCATCTCCATTTCATATGAATAGTGTTCTCGAATTGACTTCATTCACAATAAAATATGCATAGGAAATGTAATCACCATGAGGTGGGGCTACAAAATGGAATTGAACAAAAAATTACTGACCAACTGTAGTAGACCAACTGCCTCCTGGTCTACTTACTTTATACCATTGTTGATGTTTGAAATTAATTGTAGATCGTCTTAGTATTTCTCATTTTTTACTATTCCTATGTGACATCCTGGAAACATGTAATATGATTAAATAAACTTCTCTCTCTTGCTCCAGAGAAAATGTGACTACTAGGCATATTAGTGACTTTGGGTATGCATGATGAAATGCTGACTATGACATCCATAGGACTTCTAACATTAGTCACTTGGTTTCCAGGAGACATTCTATATTTCTAAGCGGAGACTTCTAGAAAAAAAATGTTTAATTCTATTTAGAGTAGAAAAAGTGTTTTTGTTATAATATTGACTTATTTTTTATTTTTTTTATATTTATATCCAGAGAAGAAAGATAATCATATCGAAAGTACTAAATTTTTCAAGGAATAATTTTTATTTCTAGAGAAGTTGTGTTTTGGTATGAACATTTAAATTTCTTTGTTTTTAACTAATGATTCATATAGCTGAACATATATTTTTTATGAAACCTAATTTAGTATGTTTACTTTTTAGAAATACTTCTTACACACATTATAAAATAAGATGCTACACAATAAATTCCATACATTTGACATGGCAACTTAGTCCGTTTTATAAGATAGAATTTCTATTTAATCTAATAATTTCTACTTATTATTTATTCTATAAATTGCACATATAAGCAGAAGGATAAAGTAATTTTCCAAAGGCAAAAAAGAGGGTCAGTGTCAGCAATTGAATTAGAACTAAGTATGCTTTGATTAACAGGACTGGCTTAAGATGATTAAAAATGCCTCTTTCAGTCTGACTTCAATAATTAATTAGAAGTTGAGTCTCTCAATTGAAACCTTACATTATGATGTTTTTCTCACTTTAAGAAATACTAAGAAATCACTAAATATCCAATAAATCAAGTGGGAATTTTGAAAGATATTAGTGATTTTATTTATTTGGATATTTCATATTTCTGTTATTCTTTTCTCTAATTCCACTTACTCTGTCAATAAATATTCTCTCCATCATCATCATATATTCTGAATTATTTCATTTCACTCTTCTCCATGTTGCCATCTTCAGCCAAGATACATGTATCACACGCATAAGACCTTTAAGTTTTTTTCCACTCATGGCATTATATAGGTCAATGAATTATCAGACCTGTGTAATTACCACCTGGGTCAACGATTAGGATAAATTTTTTAGAATTTTAAATTAGAATAATATTGAAATCCACAAACTCTCATTTTACCCTCTCCAGTTCTTCAAATTAGCCATAATACTAACTTCAAAAAATATAAAATACAGTTTTATTTATGATTATATAAATGATATAATCCAATATGAAGGGTTTCCATTTGATTTCTTTTTCTCAGTATACCTCATAAACACAATATTGAGAAAAAGAAACCAAATGGAAACTCTTCATATTAGACTATGTTGAAGACAGAAAATTTATTTATTTTCATTGCTATACTATTCCATTGCATGGGGATATTACACATTTTTATCTAATATTGATGGATATATTTTCATATTTAACTATTATAAATAATGCCCTTATACACATGCTCATTCTTCTCTCTCAGTGCACATAAACATACATGTATCTACAATATGTAGGCACTAATTAAAATATTGGGTCAAAAGACTTGTTCTTATTAAATTTAGTAGTGATGCCAGTTTTCCTTTTTGTTTAAAACTTAATCAGGCATGTAACACATTAGAGTTGCTATTGTTCTGTGTATTCACTGAGACTTGATATGGTCAGTGATGTGAATTTCAGTCATTCTAGTAGGTATGATGTGGTATCTAATTTTAGGTTATATGCATGCATGGCACTATAAAAGAGACATAAATGAAAAAATTTAAATGTGATAATATTTCTGTTGTGACATTAAAGAGATAAAAAAAAAGTTCTTCGGAATTGTTAATATATAGCAAGTTGGCTGGGAGGTACATTATACATGGAACTTTAAAAAGTGTATACACTGATATTTCATATGCTATATTTTCTCATTTGTTATGTTTATATTTGTTTTGTGAGGAAAGATTTTAAATAATTTCGTGTAAAATTATTTATGGTGTTCCAATTACCTGTCTTCCCAATAAAGCTGAAGTAGTTGGCAATTTTTGTGTAAATGGACCCATTCGGAAATATGAATCCATAAGAGATTACTATCTTGCAACATACAACTAATAATTCTTGTTCAATGTATATCTCTCTAATGGGTCTCTCACATTTTTAATCTGAGATGAATTATGGAGTTGTAAATACCTCAATTCTTACCTAGTTCAGGATCCTAAATTTGAGGGGCCATGTGCCATTCTGGCATAAGAAGCTCATTTGCTAGATGTATCTGATATCTTTATCATCTTTACATCTTTGGCAACCAGGGATTTTGCCAAAATCTTATATAACATGATGCCATAATGAAGAACTATGCAAGAATGAAGGTTCTTGGGAAGATATTAACAAGCCCACAGTTCACATCGAACTTTTTACGTAGCTATGTTTTTGCATGTGTGCTGTTGTATAGTTAATTTAATGTTTGTTTTGCCCCTACTGAATTATTAATTTTTAAAAATTTAGCTTTATATCATAATCTTCTTTGTAGTTCTGACTCTTCAAAATGATTAGCAGATTAAATTTGTTTTTGAATTTGAGGACATGTTTTGGGGACATATTAATCAAATAACATAATCAGTTGGAAACAATGTGAGTTCAAATTTATCTTGATATAGATACAATAGTTACATGTAAAAATATTTATACATCTATATAACAATAAGTTATTTGTATATATTTTCTTGCTATGTCAGATGAGAAGCCTTAAACAAAACAATACCCCTTTTGCAATGACCATACTTATTTTGATTTCATTTCTAATGTTATTATCCAATAAAAGGAATCAGACCTTCTTGGCAAATGACTGATTCTAACTTTGAAACAGGAAATATCCAAGATGAGCCTGGATCATCTCATGTTATCAGATATTAGGTCCAAGAAAGAAAGAGAGAGAGGGAGGGAGGGAAGGAGGAAAGAAATAAAAGAAAGAAAGGAACAAGTTCTACAGTGACAGTGATATGTTAAAGGGACACAAGAGTCAATGAATTTCCAATACCAAACTGGAACAATTTGAATGACAAAATAAATTGGCAATATGTACAACTCAAAATATAAAACAAATATCCATGAGTCCACACTGATATACATAAATGATTGAATAAATAATAAATGGGGACAAAAACCTCTTAAATGTCTGTTTCAGAAAAATTCCAAAATTTATGTAGATATTTCACCTTCAAGAAAGGAGAATACAAACCTCCACTTCTTAAATGTGGCCACTCATAGAACTTTCTTCTAAAGAGTATAGCATGAAAATTAGAAAAAGAGTAAAGTTACAGTAAAGAAAGCTGAAGAACACTACCTCAGCCAGGTGATTAAGGTCAATATCAACAGTAATAAATCATGCACTTTATCAGGGCCTTTCTCCCTTAAAAACATAACACCACTCTAATTGTGGGAAAAGTTAAACAAATTCCCTTAGAGTAATGTTCTTCAGAATACTTGACCTATATTGCCCCAAATTTTCAAGGTCATCGAAAACTAGGATTCTAGGATTCTGAGAAACTGTTCCAGCCAAGAAAATCATAGGGAACCATGACAAATAAATTTAAAATGGTATCCTAGAATAAAAAAAAAAGACATTAGATAAAACTAAATAATCTGAATAAATTATATACTTAGTAATAAATATTGATTAATATTGATTTATTAATTATAATAAATTCACTATACTAATGTGAGATGTTAATAGGGGAAACTATGTGAGCGAGTATATGAAAACTCACTGTATACTATTCTAAATTTTTCTGTAAACCTAAAACTGTTCTGAAACATAAAGGCTATTTAAAAAAAAAAAAATAAGCTCCCCAGCCACCATTGTGGTTACTAGAAGCATGTGACATTGTTCTTTCCCAATATACAAGCTAAGGATTAGCAGGAAAGCCTTTTTTCTCAGATATAGACATTGCCTCTTCCCAATTTCAACCCATTTCCCTTCTTCAGTTGTCCTGGAATGAGGATACAATACCTGGAAGAGCAGTGGTTACACTGTATGTGAACATGAAGTGATAAGCTTGAAGAGGGACCAATATGTGAGCCTGGTACAGCAGAAAGAATAAAAAGAAAATACTTAAGACAAAATATGTGGAATCACTGTCTAATCCTTAGAATGCTATCTTGGACTGTCTGGAAGTATCTTTTATACCAAACAAATTCTTAGACATAAAAAGACATGCTGAGAATTTATTGCTTTGCCTAAAAATTTCCATTTTAATGAAGGATGTATCTCAACATACATTGAAAGGTATATGTTTTCCTCTGGCTCATATATTTAAATTACAAATAATATGCAGTAACACTGATATTTCATATTATAGCACAACTTTTTTCACAAAGGCAGTTTAATATAGATTATATTAATTAGTGTACCAACAAACAGTTTGGTCAATGGATGATAGTGTTTGCAAAACACACATTTTCATACACTAATGACTTCAATTATTAAAGCAGAGTCATCAGCAAATAAACAAGATTGGTCATGTAACTACAGACTCAAATACCCTAATATGCAACTGGATTATAAAAACAAGCAGCTGTACCAACAAGATAGGCAATCAAATTGACAAAGTGTTTCTCTGAATTAATGGAGTATGTGCCACTTGACAAATTTAAATAAGCACTGAAATGGTGAAACAAGTTGATTTGGATTATCTCATTCATTCAGAGTAGACACAATTTAAATGAGATAATTATGCATCTACATCAGGAAAATACACAGTTCTGTAGGTAATAGAGCACAAAAATGGATCTAGAAAATATATAAAAAGCAAACTATTTTAAGTATAATTAATTTAACAAAGTTGATATTTAGAAATAATAATTCAGGAACATTAATATGTTTCATACTTTAGCTATTTAGCTGACGTTTCATACTTTAGCTATTATAATATCTTAAAACTTGTAATTTTCAGTAAAATATGTACTTCATCCTAGTTCATTTCAACTTTATAATTAAGTCCAAGTATACATCAATATACCATAAGCAACTAGCAATAAGTAAAAATAATTAAATATTTTGTGACCTTATTTTATTATTTTGCTGGATTTGTATAAAATGTACATGATAGAGCCTTTCAAATAATAGTCATGAAAGAAACGAACTGGGTGCCAAATAAATAATTTTATTTTTGATAGCTATGAAAAAGTTTGATATAAATTAGAAAAGCAATATGAGTAAACGAGATTGCCTTTATATATCATTGTATCTAGTACTGCTCAAATGTATAGAGTATGACTGTGTGTGCTATTTACTAGTCAGTTAGGACCTATAATTTATTTCCATTGAGTTAACAGAATAATCATCCTTTACCTAGTTAAAGATTAAAATTTTACTTTGTTAAGTAATTTTAGGCTTATAAAAATATGATTGACATCTCTGTCACCACTAGATCAGTTTTGATTGATTGATGTCTCTCATCCTTGGTTGCATATTTTTATTTTTTTGCATCTCTGGTATTTTTTAATCAGAAGCAAGATATTGTAAATTTTATATTTTTTTGGCTACTGAATATTTTTTATTCAAGTAAATATTTCTGAACTTTGTCCTGGTTAACATATCAGTTACTTATAAACAGTAATTTATCAACTTTTAGGTCTTGATGTTTGTCAGGGGAACCAGAGCTGGGTTTATTGTGGTGTTATTTTTTTCATGCTGGTGAGAAAAGATATTTCTGAGGATTCTGTTCTATTATTCATAAACCATGAGATTTTCTAATATAGCTGATTGGAACGTAAACTATTGCACATATTGTGTGTGTGGGGGGCGTGTGGTGTGGTGTGTGTGTGTGTGCGCGCGCGTGTGTGTGTGTGTGTGGCCCTGTTACTTTTATCTTTTTTGAGTGGTGTTCCTCAATCTTAGAGAGTTTTCTCTCATATGTTTGCTCTTCATTATTCTGCTAGACACTTGAGAGGAATCCTCTGAAAATCTCTCGACATATCTCTCTGTGCTTCTTTCCCCGATTTGGTGCTCTGTCCTATGACTCCTATTTACCTTTGTTTCCCTGTATTCTCAGCTGTAGTCCCTCATCCCCAATTCAGGGAATCCATCAGTATTCATTGAGGTTTCTTTTCAATATTTCATAGCCTGGCAACTCTCTCAAGGCAGTAAGCGGGGGGCATTCATGGGCTCAACTTGTTTGCTTCCCATCTCTTACAGATTATTCTCCTTTATTTTTTCTTTATACAATGTGTAGAAAACCTTTATTTTATTTTATTTTATTTTATTTTATTATTTTTTTTTGCCCATTTTTCCACCGTTTCAGATGGGAGAGTAAATCTTGTTCCTGTTACTTCCCTTTGGCCAAAAAACAGAGTTCCTGTAGCACCTTATTCATTGGTACACCAGTGTGTTATACCACTCTGCTTAATATTCATTGGAATAAGAAAATGATGTATTGACAGAGCAGCCATGAATAAATATATAGAGTGACAGTCTATGAAGATGCAGGAACACACAGTAGTTGGCACAAACGAATGCTACAACAGGCTAGAAGGATGAAGGAGACATTAAGTATAGCTTAGCAAACAAATCAATGCCGCTCTAACAATTCTACTTGGTTATTTCAATCCTGAGCAAGTTATTTAACCTATCTAAACCTTAGTTTCTTCAAGTATAAAGTCGAGATTAAAATAATGTTCCCTTCATAGAGTTGTTCACAAGTTATATGAGTACATGGAAAATGTCTGACATGTTGCAAGTTTTCATTTGTCCACCATAAAGCTTATCACAGCATGTGGGAAGAAATATCATTTAAGCCATTTTTTCTTTTCTTTTTCTTTTTCTTTTTTTTCTTTTTTTTTTTTTTTTTTTTGCTGAAGAGAATACTCTAATTGAACTTACTTTCACTCTTGAGTGTAAATTCTCATCTGAAAATTGCAAACATATATTTAGGGAGTGAGTAAAGAATAAGGTGGAAAAAATTGCATTTCAAGGTTTATCTTATGCCCTTGCATTTCAAGTGAACACTGACTCTCAGTATGTAAAGTTTTGATGAACACTTGAGAATTTGTAATTCCATAGTGGTGGCTCAAACCCTATTTGGCTGCTTATTTTAGTTAGATAATTTCAGGCTAATGTGGACATTTTCTCTCTTCCAGTGCTTCAGTGAAGGTAGAATCAGCCAGTCACCTTCACTCTCCTTACATTTCTCATCCTCATTATGCCACTTTGTTTGCTAACTCTTCCCTTCAGTAGACCATCAGTCTACCAAATAGGGTAGATAACCAGTTCCAGAATCTTACCTTTGAAGTTCTCCTTCCTGTAGTCATTCCATGTAGAAAATAATATATTCCTTATGCTTTAGTGCCTATATGCAAAGTGTACAATTGTCCATGCTGTAAGCGAAACAAAATGGTATTCATCAGATCAAGAATTTTAAGTGAAGTAATATGAGAGTGCATAGGATTCTTTTATCTTTTATAGTGATTCAGTAATTTGCTGTAGAGGCAAAGATGATTGTATTGTGAAGAGAATTTCTGCAGAAAAAAACAAAAGACCATTAATCACGGGGAATGACCTTGAGGAGACTTTGGAACTCAGAAAAATTACATATCCATGTTGCTGAAATCAGCTAGAAGATTTGGAGTTTTCGGATGAGATAGGGTGGAGATTTAGGGAGATCTCATGGTTTCTGAGACAAGTTTTATCTTTCTTCAGTATAACATTTGGCCCATAGCAGATTGATTAACAAAAACTTCCCTATTAAGAAAAGGAATTAAGTGGACTTTCAAAGAGACCTTCAGCAATTGTTGATAATATCAGAGTCCTAGTCTACTGTGAGCCAAGTTGAAAAAATGAAATCTTACTCTGCTGGAGAAAAATAAGAGTTTGCCATAAGAGTTTGCCACAGTTAGTATGACTGTCAGGAATAGGATCAAAAAAAAAAAAAATGGCAAATAGAAGTTCAACTAATTTCAGAAAGAAGATACTTAAGGCAGTATCTGGAATTGGTTTCATAAGAAGATAGCTTTTTGAGCCATATTATGTTGGTCATGACAAATTTAATATTTCAATAAAATCCTATTGTGACTTGACTGTACTGAGCAGTATATCATAGGAGTTTATCCAAGGCTATCTGCCTATATATGTAATGTAAAATAAGAAAGAACATTTCATTATAAATAGCCCCTTCCTAGCGATCTCCCCTCTTTCTTTTGTAAATGGGACCTGTTCATTTCTAACTCAATCAAGTTTTGTTATTCCTGCTGGGAATTGTGGAAACAGTATCCCTTTCTTGGAGCAATAACTGCTAATGAAAGAGTGAGTCACTGTGTTACCAAATAGTGCTCCTGGAAATAGATAAGGGTGGTGGCATGCACATAGAATACTCTGAAAAGAGATGAGAACTGGGGAAATGTCCTCTGCTTTCAGAGTAGACATTCAACAAATGTGTAAAATGTGTATAATCACTTCAGTTATAGCTAACATAAGAAGAGTTTCTCCTCCAGTGGGAGAGGCTAGAGGTAACCATCCTGAAGGATAAAGAGAATCAATATTTGTGTTCATCTAGTCATTTTCAGTGTAAGCAATGTGAACCTCCTAAGCCATTCACTGGAGTCACTTTGGAAACATGAAATGGAGATGAGTACACAAAGCAGAGATATGGCATTTTATATTAGAACTATTCCCATTGGTTCTCCTTGCTATACTGAACAGTACTTAAAAACTTGGCCAAGTCAGAGGGATCTTCACAAGTTATATTAATGTTCAGAGTATAAACATAGAAGGTAGGTGGGCTGCCCTGGCTGTAAAGGTTATTATTAGAGAACTATCAACCTATATTGCCATTGGGTGGTGGGAGGTGTGACACAACCAATTAATGTTATGCCAATTCTTGGGTAGTTGCCTCTTCAAAAATAATCTGATTGCCTAAATATCCAAGAATCATAGTACTCAGAACAAAAAAGAAAGGTGTTCATTCAGGGCTTTAATTTTGTGTGGGTGTTGACTGCTTCTGAAAGAAACATGACTTCAGATTCTGACAAAATTTATATGGCAAATAAAATACATTATAGGTCTCCTTTGATAAGTAAAGGTTTTATCAAATTTATCTGAGAATTGCAAGTGGTCCCATGGTCACAAATTATACACTAATACCTCTCCAAATATTTTCCCTTGCAGAGGTTCAGAAAGAGCCTTCATTTTGTGAACATCAGTGGCTTAGAAATGTACCACACCAATTCCTCCTTTAGCATTAAGTTCCTTCATGGTGTTTTTATTTTCCTAATGAACTCAAATGTAGATCTACAGAGCTAATACAAATACTGATCAGCATTATTTTTTCAGGTTCTAGTCTACAGATATTCCCTCTTCTGGAGGGCAAATACCTTTTGCGTTTGCTATGATTGGTTTGGCTATTCACATGGATATTTCTAAAGCTAAAGAATCTAACTATATGGGCCACTGATATGTCACTTATTTCCCAAGAGAGATATATTTCAGTAGGTCTCAGAATGACCTACATCATGGAAAAGAGCACTGAATGGAGCTTAATCTATTTTACATCAAACATACAATGATGTGGGTTGCCAACGATTTGCCATAGACATGGTGAATTGCTGCTACAGTCTTTTGAATTTGCCAGTCTTGTAAGTAAGCTACTCCATCACAGAATCATGCCTCCATATCAGATAGAACAGTCTTGAAAGTATTCTTTAAAACAACAACAACAACAAAAAAAAAAAAACAGTGAGTGGGACCATTTGGTATGCAGTAGATAAGCTGCTGTTCATTTTTATAGTGTGCTGCTTATTTTTCTCGGAAGTTAAACTTGACCATTGATTGGATGTGACATTCCTATTTCACAAATAACTTTTCTCATACTCACGTTATTACTTTCGGTACAGAAGCAACCAGTTACAGTATGGGAAAGTCATACCAGAGATATGTAATCCTCCCTTTAGTGAGGTGAAATGCCTTCTCTAAAGCCTAGTAATAAGGAATAGTTGCCACTCGGAGGGCAGCAGAAGGAGATCCTTTGTTTGTAAACTTCAGGACCAGAAATTGCAATAATTTCAATCAACTATGATATGGCCTTAGACATGTAACTACATAGACACTGCAACTCCGTGGCTGGAGCAAAAAGGAGATCTGAAGGCAGAGATTGCCTCACCAGGGTCTGAACTCTAGTTTTCCAGACCATGAGTTGCAAGACCTCTATTAAACTTTGCTATTAAGCTGGTTACCTTTTTTTGTTTTTGTTTTTGTTTTTGTGTTTTAAATGCAAGCTGTCTTACAAGATATGGAATATGCTGCCTCTCTTTCAATTCTAACTTACAAATCTGGCTTGAGTGCATATCTTTTGCAAACACAAATTAAATCCAAAAACATAGGTCCAGTGGAATCTTGTGAGGAAAGAAGAAAACATACTTTAGCCTTCAATTCTCTGCAACTCAAGGAAAATAACAAAGGAAATGGAAATAGAGGTTGAGTGCCAAGGCACAGGATAAACGAGAATATTTTAATTACAGTATTGTTCATTCATTTTTAGTCTAAAGGAAAAACTATACTGTATTTTTAAAGATTCTGGCAATCTCCTGAATGTCACGAGAGTCTTAGGTAAAAGTTAGAGGTTGGTGAATAAATCAACATAAAAAATAACCTCTATTATTTTTTTCAAATTAAAAAAAATTTTTTCTCAACATCATGCTAAGGAATTCTTAGCATTCTAGCTTTATTATTGTGGAAAAGCTTTAAGATTTCTGGTTTCAGGAAACCAAATTAGAAAAGCAAGAAGAATCTCTTCTGTGTGGAAGAACAAACACATTAAACTGTCAGTTCTAACAAGATGATTCGTATTGCTGTAGTCAGTCACTTGATATAAAATTATGTTCTAGCCTTCATGGCTTAACATCATCAGAATCCGTTCCAAAACATCATCTCAAATTTGTAAAATCATGCAAAATTTCATATGAAATTCCACTGCTACAGAATATTCTGGAATATGAGTCTTATTATAGATTTGGGGGACTGTGAAACTGTAGATTTTGAAACTAGAGCATGAGAAGATGTGCTTTCCCTTGCGAGGTTTGCCACAGGATCTTTAAGCAAGGCTAGTATTGCCTCATTGTGTGGGGAGAAGGTGCTGCATCTGCAAGGAGGGAGAGCTAGAGTTGGGACATGGGAGTCATTTGATTAACTCCTCTATATGCGCTCATTTCATTCTCTAGGGTACCAGTCTTTTCCTAAGAAATCTCTTGGCTCTCATTTTTAAAAGTTGAAAAATCTAAGAACTTAAATGATATTATTTGACAACTTGAAAGTTTAACTTTTGAATTCTGGGTAACTCAGACCTTTGGAAACTAAGAACATCTATGTCCAGTCAGAGAAAGTTACTGGTGGTCAGGCCATACTTTAAATCAAATGTTTGGGACTTTGTACTTCTTTGTTTGTTTAATCTCTCTAGTTGTTAGACATAGCCAATGCAGACTAAATCTTCGTATTCTCCATGTCTCTCATAATGTTCTCTGGCAGAAGCTATGCAATCACCTAAGATCTTATGTTTGATAGGCTAGCAGAAGCAGGCATTAATTTAAAAACTCTCTTGCCCTACCATGCCAAATCCTACCAGATTCTCATCCTTTAACACAAGCTTGGTCTTTAGATCCTTCAAGCTCACAAGAACATAAGAAATATCAGAATTCAGTGAGGCTTGTTGCTTGCAATAATCCATTTCTGGTCCCTATTTCTGTATCAGAGTGTATCATTATATGAACCACTTAGTTTGTTTAATCTGGAGCAATTTTTGTTACAAGATATAGTGCAGCTAATAGAATTGTTGAGAGGAAAGAATATGGAGTCTAGTCAGATGGTAACAACACTAATATTACAGGGTGCTATTTATCGTAGGGTGCTATCAGCCATGCCCCGTAGGTGCTGCCCTAGGACACACATACTACAGCTCACTTAACTAAGGAAAATCAAATAATCAAATTATCAATGAATGGATGTTTCTTTTATAGATAGATAACGTGAGAAAATAAGAAGGAATATAAATATTTTGCAAATCCTAATGAGTTCATGGATCTAGGTAATGATTATCAAAGGTCTATGTATCAAAAACAATGATATTCAGAAATGTACCTCCTAGTGGAAGTATAGTGTCACTCCTATCAAACAAAATTGAAATGGAGCCTTATTAAGTCTCTTGATCTAGCTTCCAATTTATTTTCCAGTATAAAAAGGGAAAGAACAATATCTGAAAAGCATCACAAGGTTATAACCAGCAAAATTCAGACCACAAGAAACTCAACAGGACAAAGAATCTAATTTCTTCAACAACAGCTATACGAACATCGCAGGAAAAAGAAAGATGAAGAGTGGCGGAACCTAAATATTGAAAGAGAATTAAGATGCACATTGATAGATTGTAATATTTGAGTTTTATTTGCATCCCAGTTCAAGCAAATGGTAAAATCCAGCCAACCAAATAACATATTATTTATGGGACAATTGGATAAATGTAAATGTTTACTGAATATTCTGTTAGATAAAGGATGGTTAATTTTGATTTGATAACAGTGTTTGTGCTTTTAGAAAGCCCTTATCTTTTAGACACACATAATAAAATACTTACAGAAGAAATGACAAGTTGTCTTAGATGGGTTTGAAATAATGTAGGAGTAAGAGTATATGGGTATACTGAAAAAAATTGCCCATGATTATTAAAGCTGATGGCTCATCTTCCCTTTATTTTCATATATATTGAAATATTTTCATGATAATAGTTTTAAAACACAAAATGATAGAGAACAAAATGAATTGTGTCTATTTTTTAATGAAACACCTAAACTTGAAGACTTGATATTGACTTAGGAAAAAATAATTGAAAAAAAATCTGACACTTGCACACATCTTTGGTGGCAGAATCTTTACCATTATTAACCAGCAACTTGGAGTTAACTTAATCCAGCTGAAGCATTTGTCTTTTCTTCTTGTTTTGTTTTAGGATGAGCCAGTAACAGCGCACATCTGTTGTCATCCACGCAGTGGTAGCTCCAGAATCGTTCTATAAAATGGAGTGAGAGTAGCTATATACTTAGAAGTATGAGTGAGAGCTCAGAGACTTATGTTGAAATTGCATTTGTTTAGCAACTTTACTGTTTAAAAGGATTTACAAAAGTGGTGTTGAAGCTTATAGTTTGGTTAAGACCTGTTCACCATCCCCATTTGCCATTCTTTGTACCAACTACTGCCCTTTCATTTATCTTACGAATATCCAAAATATAAGAGTATCTTTGCCTGGAAAAACAAAATAAGCACTGTTTTATATTTCTCCACACTATTACTCAAATAAATATATTTCTTTTTAAGAAACAGGTGCTATGACTGTCCATTTTGCCTTACACACATTGTATATGGTTTGGAATGTGAGAAAATTACATTTTCTTGCTTCTGGCTTATAGAAGGAGAGTATTGACTAGAGCCAGATGATCTACCTTCATAAATGGCTCTCCTTCTTACTAGCTCTATAACTTGAAATTTTAACTTTCCTTTTATTCTTTTTGTTCCATTATGGCAAAAATGAAGGTAATAGTATTTCTCATTTTGGGGGTTGTGCCAAGGATAAGATAAGTCAATACGTAAAAAATTCTGGCACATAAGAAATGTTTGATAGATGTTAAGGATTGTCATTAAAAGTAATTTATTAGAAGATGCCCTAAGAAGTACAAGGTTGCCAGCACGAGATGTATGGAAAAAAATTAAAAAGAACTTGAGAACTCTCAGAGTTCATAAGCCTCAATATCTAAGAAAGATCTTGGGAAGGGCGGCATGCAAAAATTCATCTAGTCTCTCTGCTCTCTCCTAAAGGGTTTATAAAATCTAGACTTTGTTTATATCTTGCATTTTTAAGTCAAATATTTCTTTCTTTTCCCTTACTCTACTCCAAAACTACAGGGGCCTATCATAATCAATTAAAAATTAAAAATTTTTATCTTTTATACATGAAAATTTAGGAAATTTTATTTTTAAGACAAAACATAGTCACTGAATACTGCAAAATGTTTTGTCACATAGAACATAAAAATTTCAAGGTTTTTAAATATAATGGACTATTTCCATATATGTATATATTAATTATATACCACATGCTAGAAAACTTAAAACATATAATACTAAATGTGTTTTAATTTACATATACCTGTATCTAAAAATCTTCCTATATCTTTAAATCATCTCTGTTTAGACATAGAATATTTTACAATATTCCTCTCTTCTGAATGCTAGCTTATAAATAGAACTGTAGGAGGCAAATACAATTGTTTCAATTAAAATATCCAAATCACTTTGCAATATAATACATTTTACAAAGATCAGCATACATAACCATAGATATTTATCTGTTCTTTTTGTTTTATTATTTGAATAGTAAATTACTTCATCATCATGGTGCAGATTTATTGACCATGACTGTACTTAACCTCCTAATGATTCCCAAAGAGACACACTTTCGATGTTAAATGAGAATAATAGCTTCCATGAATTTTGTGAAAGCTAGTTTATTAAATTGGTTTTTAATGTATCGGATAACTTCTGATAGTATACATAAATGAACTCCAGCAATGAAATATTTTCTTGAAAACTAAATTTACACATGATAATTCTCTAGAAAGAATTTTTTTTCACATCAGAAATGATGATAAAGTTAAATATATAGCATTAATTAAAATGGAATCATGAAGAATGAGGTTAACATAAAACTAAAAAAAAATCAAGGGCATATGTGATTATGTAAGATCATTTTTAAACATAGGGGAAAAAACCACTTTAAAGCCACTAGAAGCCACTTTAAAGAGAAATGCTTAATGATTCTTAAAATTCACTTTTACATAGTGTTCTATTGTCATATACTTTACTGTAATACCTTTTTTCATATTAATAACAGAAGATAAAATTGGTATATGGTGCTTCTACACAGAGTACTAAAAGATACAGAGTGACATCAAAAGACAGAAATATATAAACTACTATTTATTATACTTATTACATTCAAGCTCCTGCTGAAGTAGTTGTGGTAATTTTTGTAATAATTTATTAGTAACTAATATGGGCCATTGAGCAATCCAAGGCTCTCTGTGAGTATACCTTTGTCTTGTTCTCCAGCCTCAACTCTCTTATGCCTGGCACATATACTTTGTCTTGCCGTACTCAAATATTTTCAATTTTCTACACTTGTAATTTTTAATGTACTCTTGGATTTTATTTATGTGTCTTCCTTTCTTCTAAATGCACTTCTTCCCTCCTTCCTTGTTCCCCTCAATAAAACTAGCAAATAGGCATTCTATTTTCCAGATTTAACTCTACGTAGCATTATATGTCATCCTCTCCCTATCAGGAAAAAAATTGATCATATCCTCCTTTGGGCTACACCACTAGGCAACAGTGCGGGATTTATTTATACATTTGTAAAAACGTTATCAAACTGTGACATTTGACAAATCTATCTCCTCAATCTAAACATGGTCATTTCTTTCCATGTTTCTGGTATCAATCCAAATGACTGACTGATTGTCGAATGCATGTTGTAGTTTAGCTAGGAATGTCTGTAAGGCTATTGCTTCCTTATTAGTAGGTTATTAATTTTTTGAGTCAGGTGTCAATATCACTTAATTTGATTAGCTTTGTATAGCTCAGAGATAATTTAAGCTATGTCAGTACATTGTGAGAATTATGAATTTTATCTATGTCAATCTAATCTTGAGAACATATAAAATAGATAATGTCAAAATGTCACATCTTCTGGAGAAACACTGTGTTCTGCACTGATGGGGAATTTCTATCTTTGAGGTATCAAATAATATAATAACCACTAGTTACATGCGGCTATCAAACATTTAAAATAACCAGTATGACTAAGACAGTGAATATTTTGCTTTATTTAATTTTAATTATTTTATATATAAATTTACGTATAACTAGTTGCTACTTATTATACGGTGCCACTCTTGAGTTAAGAAGTAGTTAAAATTTAAATATTTTCAATGTTATACTATGCAGCCTCATTGTTGTACACCGAGAATTCGAAGATAGTATGGTACAGTCTCAGAACTAAGGACATTTTAACTTTTCCAAGGAGAAGTTGTGATAACATCTACCTCAAACTTAACATGTATTTGAATAATAAATCTTTACCTCTACCTAGTCTCTCTCACCCAAGCAAAAAAGCTTGCAGAGGAAGGGGAGTCAGGGAAAACAGTAGGCTCATGGAGCAGGAAAACAAATACAAAAAATAGAGTAAATATGTGAATAATAGAATGAAAAGATTCAAAATGAATTTAATAGGAGGTCTAGAAATAGAAAACTTGATGTTAGAATGCTGAACATTCTAAGCAAAAATCTAAAGTTTTCTAAATCGAATAAAAATCCTTAAGATTTTAGATTATATATTGGTTTATTCACTGCTATCCCTTCTAGACTATGGGCCTGGTGAGAATCAGGGAATTTGTCTGGCTTGTTCAGAATGTCCTTTCACTTACAATAACATTGACCTATGGAAAGCCCTGAGTAATGTTAGATGGAAAATTAGATTAATTGCCGTATCCTGAACAGTATCATAAAAATCTTCGTATAAACATATTGATAAAACTAAACAACATAAAAAACAGTAAAATTGAAAGCAACTTGGAAATTGCAGATTATTTACACAGCAGTAAGATCAACATACATCAGCAACAAAGAGATAAAAGTAGCAAAAGAAATTCCTTTCAAATGATAATGTAAACTAATATCACAGAGGATGCTTTCCTTTTTGAGTTTCATATATTTTATTTCCCCCAATGTTTTAATACATGTAATCTGAGTGTGCATGTGTTTGTGTGTATGTATGCATGCATGTGTACATGTGTGCGCATGAGCATGCGTGCTTATGTGTGTTTTTATTAGTTATGTGGTTATTTTTTGGACAAGAAAACAGAGCAAACTCAAAAACATTGTGGAACGGAAGAAGAGTAAAGTGTGCTTAAAACTCAATATTTTGTTTTATCAAAACCGTCTTAAGTGAATTGTAACAAAATATAATCTGAGACTCAAAATAAGTTCTTAGCATATCATTACTCTTTAGACTATTTTATTATTATGAAATGAAACTATAATATATCTATGATGTATTGTGACATTATCCTATGTTCCCAAATGAATGTTGCATAAACCAATTATGTATTAATTCATGTGAATTCCCAACTTTTATTGCGTACTAAACACCATGCATTCTTGAAAATATAAGTTATTTTAAATTAGTCCTTGTTATTCATTACACAGTTTTCATATACTTATTGTGACACTGGTCATCCTTATGTAAATGCTAATTTACACCATTTAAAAAGACAAATACCATATGATTTTACTCATATGTAGAATTTAAAATAAAACAAAAACAAACAAAACAAGAACAAACTCATAGAGGCAGAAAACAGATAAGCAGTACCAGAAGTGAAGGGTGGTTCAGGAATGACAAAATTGGTCAACAGTATGGTGACAGATAGAAACTAGACTTCTGGTGGTGAGCACGATGTAGTATGTACAGATAAATGATAATGTTCCAAACCTGAAACTTATATGATGTTAGAAACCTTTGTTACTGCAAGAACAAAGAGATAAATTTAAATGGGAAAAAATACTCAAATTTAGAAGTATCTGAATTATTATTTCTATTCACTTTCACTTTCACTTTCCATTTCAGATATATAATATCTGTATTACTTTGAGTTTGTAAATACTAGCCATTAAATTGGCATATTTACTGTCTAATTAGTTTATATCTGAGCAAAACATAGCAAGTAAGTTTCCATTGTAATTTTACTCCATGTTCGTAAATGTATACATTTGTGATGGGTATTATTATTAACTTCACAAATTTCATATTTTTACCCTTTTCAAAGGAGACCTTGTTGATTTTCTCCATGAAAGATTTTATTCCAGCATTGAGTCACATTAAAAAAATATGAAAAAGTTTAAGTTGGCAGGAAACACATGAAATCAGCAAAATTGAGAGGAACATAGCAGTATTGGAGGAATTTGAGAAAAATGCTGCTTATCTAGCATCACCACTGTAGCTGCCTAGAGGCTAGTTTAACAAGGCTACAATTTGTATTGCAGAAATTAGTTTTGTAATTACGTTCAAGTGACCAAATGATGTAGAATCCTAAGAGGACTTGCATCTACCCAGTAATGAACCAATTTGCAATTGACTGGATTTTTTTTTTTTTTAATCTAAGGCATTTATTGGGCAAACAATATTTAAACATATGTTACTTCAATTCTATATCCACATAAATAGTTTAATTTGAGGAGCTTATTCAGAATAGATAGTAGTGATAAAATATGTTAAAATAAACCTGTCAATCTTTAAACATTTTCTTTGCTTTAAGTGAAAGTATTATAGTTAGAAATTAGAAATGCTTACAGCCATTAAATAAGTTTTACACTGTACCATAAAAAGTTTGCTTAGTCAAGAATAAGAAGTATGTTTTAAGTCCAAATTTCTTAATAATAAGTAAGGAAAGGTAAATAGTTTATGATTCAGTGTCTACAGTCAGGTTTTGTTTTTTTTTTTTTTTTTTTTATCAATCTGACTCAACAGTTATCTTCTTGATAATTCTCTTCTCTTCTGTAGTTTTGCCTATTTGAGGGAACAATGACTTTAGTGTGTTAAAGTCATTTAATACTCCCAAACCTGTGACATGCCCTCTTGACTACATAGAAATGATATCAGCAAGATTTTAGGCTGATAAAATAGTGTGGAAATTTTTTAAATTAATGTAAAATATTTCCTTCCTAGAGGTAGAAACATTATCTAGAAAAAAAATTGGCTATAAAAAATTTTGAAACATGAAGAATTAAGGATATCTAAATCAGTACTAATATTTCGAGAATTAAGTTACAGGAGATAAAAATATGGACACTAGACAGTTTAATCTTGTGAAATTATGTTGCTAGTTTTGTTAATAATGTAAAAATAACTTATTTTTATATGACATACCCAAAGAACATTTTTATTATATTAAAGTTATACATGTATAGTATATCTTATAACATGTTTATATAAGATTATCAGATATTTATTACCAAAATTATATTTCTGATAAAAAAAATTAAGGTAATGCTTATAGGGATTTTTTTTATGGTATTAGAAATGTGAAATAAATTTTAGAGTTCTACTCAAGCAAAAAAAAATCTATATACATATTATACAAACTAAAAGTATATATAATATTATATACACTATATATTATATATGCAGTATATATATGTAAAATATACGTACACACATACATATATATATATATACACTATGCAGTGGGCTGTAACCCACTGTAGAGGCAGACATTTATCCTCTCCCATCTGTGTGACCTCTTTGGGACTTGGTCGCAAGAGGAATGCAAACATATATACTTCTCATACTCTCTGCTTTACCATAAGATTCCTTTTGCCTTTGACCCAAGAATCTTGTGTTTTTGACAAAATCCATGAAAGTTTGTCAGGCTAACTTTTCACTTTGAAAGTCAAGTAAAATTTCAGACCCTTCAATAATTTTTACAAATGTGGTCTAACATTGATACTAGATTTGTCCACCAATTAATCAACAAATAAATTAAAAAGAAAACACTGAAAATATAGTTTACCAATTGAAAGAAAAAAAATAGACTAAATGGATTGTTTTAAATCTTTAAAATTTATCTTCGAAGAGAATTAAAATTATAAGTAGAAAGTATTAAAAATAATGACACTGAACTTTACATAGTAAAAATTATATAGATGGGACAAGTTTGGACATACAAACGTATTTTAAAAAGAATGAAAATAATTAAATTAAATATAAATCTAAGAACTGAAAGAAAAAGCTAGTAAGACCTGAAGGCAGACTAAGAAATTATAATTGGTGAACTAAGAGGTTTTGTTTGTTTTGTTTTTAAGACACAAAATTAATGAACTATTGGAAAATATAATAATGAAAATCAATGTCAGGAAAAAGTCATATATACAATATCAGCAGCAAGAAGCAGAATATAAAAACCTGACAGAACAACAATTTCAAGATTTAGAAGAGAAATATTCTATATTCTTTTTAAGTAAATGTTTTAATAAATGTAGAAATCTAGAGGAAATAGATACTTTCTTAAGGAAATATGAATTAGAAATTACCATGCAAGAAAAAAAAAGAACATCTACATTTAAAAAATGACATGGAGGATATTAAGGACATTTAATAGTAAATACAATTCAGATAAAATTTAAAGAGCTCATTAAAGAATAAGATTATGATAAATTAACCTAAATCCAACCTTGCAATTTATTATCATGTTGTTCACAAAAGGATTAAGAACAGATTGTGCAATTCCTTCCTGAAATTATTTGAAGTAGTAGAATCATTAACTTTTTCATTTCACTAGCTTGTGGTTGTTATTTTGTTTTTCTGTTTGTTTGTTGTTCATTTGTTTATAAAATGTAGGCGGCAATATGTGTGTATATTTGAGTGTAGCTTGTAAAAGGATTTTCTTAAACTTATGCAAAGATACTCATTTTCACTTAACTCAAGCATGAAGTTACCAGTGCTAAATTTACATCCTCTCAATTCTTTTTAAATAAAGCCATGAGAAATTATCTTTAAAATAATAGAATGAAAAATCAACTTATTAGACTTAAAAAGTGAAGAAATAAAAGTCATCTTCTCTTGTTTTTTACCTTTCTTATTTTTCTTGTCAAGCCTTGTATAATCAACCTCAAGGCCAACTAAATTAAGATTCAGAATAAGTTCAGTGAAAATGGTATATTAATTTCTGAGTTTCTTAAAATATCAATATTAAAATAAGGTTAACTTAAAGAATTTTTCCTTAGCAATTATTACATGAATGTGTTAAGTACTTTTCCCTGATGTTCATATCACTATGTCATTTACAATATTCATAGAAAGAAATTTCTAGTTCATGTTTTTTTGAGAAGGAACATTAATCAATTATTATGTATTCTAATATTATGCTTCCTAGATGTAAAGCCTAAATTATGTACTATTTAAGAAATGCATTCCAAAATAGAGCATTAAATTATACCAAATCTGATCTGGGAAAAATATTATTATTAAAATGTATATGACAATATACATTATTAGAGAGCTTATAGAGCTCTCAAAAGAAATAAATGGAAATATAGAAAGTTTATAGATTATTTTTATTATTAAAAATAATTTAATTACTGGAAGGTTATGTTTCAGATTGTATGCATAATGTATACCTTTTAAAATTTAGTTTACGTTTCTGTACATTTCTGAACTTTTAACATTTTTAAAATTTTAATTTATTGAGATAACATTAGTTAATAAAATAATATAATCTTCAAGTGTATAATTCAATAATATATCATATGTATATTGCATTGTGAATTTACCATCCAAAGTTAGATTTTCTTCTGCCACCATATATTTGACTCCTTTACCTTTATCTACCTCCTCCCTCTTTCCTTTCCTCTGGTACCCACTAAACTGTTGTCTGTGTCCATGAGTCTGTTTGTTTGGCTTGTTCATTTGTTGCTTTCAGTTTTATATCTCACATATGAGAGAAATCATTTGGTTCTCAATTTTTTCTGTCTGACTTATTTTGATTACCTTGATAATTTTGAAATCCATCCATGTTGTTGCAAATAGCAGTATTTCATCTTTTCTTATGGCTGAGTAATGTTCCATTATACATTTACCACATATTTTTTATCCAATTACCTATCGAAGGGCGCTTTGGAATCATAAAAGGACAATATATCAAGAAGACATAACACTTATCAATATATATGCTCCCAATCAGAGAGCACCGAAGTATCTTAAGCAACTACTAACAGAACTAAAGAGAGAAACTGACAAAAATACAATTACAGTAGGAGACCTAAATATCCTACTGACAGCTATGGATAGATTGTCCAAACAAAAAATCAATAAGGAAATATCAATTTGAACTTCTTAATTGAAAACTAGCATATCTCAAGCATGGATATTGTAGATAGAAATACAATTATGAGAATGCTATTGCTCATATCTGAGAAATTATTTATTTCCTGATCTAGATCATCTGATAAGAGAAAATACATGTAGATAAGTCAAGAAATTTAGAATGTGGATGCTAATATATGACAAGTGAAAATAAGAATAGAGCTGAATGTGACAAGCCAAAAGGAGTTTTCAGTATATTTTTTTATGTGCTTCAAAGTAATACTTCAAGAAAATATTTACAAATGTATGAAAAGTATTTCATCTTCTAGATCAAATTTACTAATTTACCTAAATTCATTCCAGGATTTTTGTGGGGGAAAAAAAATCACTGTATTGATGAAAGGCTAATCCACACAAGGAAGCTGGATCCCAATTTTTTACATATTTACTGTAGCACTCTAAAAACTTAAAATTTTGATCTCCAGTAAGCACATACTCACCATTTACTAGCTCCCAGATATTAAGAGAAGAATGAGAAAGAGACAGAAAAGCAGAAAAAGAAGGGGAAGGCGGGGAAGAAAGTCTATCTTATGGAGTCATGTCTTATTTCCATCAATTGCACTTATTAAAAATCTTGAAGTTATATTTGATGTCTAAACTTTGTTTCTTTTCCCATTGCTTTTCTAAGATGATCCTGTTTGATATATTATTGAAATATATATCAAATCTCATTAAGTATCACCAATAACTCAGCTACAATTCGTAGCCAGCCACCATTTTCCTCTGACTGTACAATTGCAATAGCATCCTAACCTTTCTCTCGACTTCATACACTCCTCTCATAATTCATTTTCCAAACAAAAAGACACACTAAGCATTTTTCTTTTCTTCAAATATTCCAAATGTTTCCCTTGCCTTTTAAAGAATTTTATACTTGCTGCTCTCTCTGTTTTGCCTCCTTTTTGTGATTGGATTTTTTTCTTCTCATTCTTCTAGTCTAGGCCAAATGTCCCCAAATTCAAGAAGATTTTTTTTTTGTAACCACCTTAAATTATAGTTTATTTATCCTCTATTTAGAAACAGTATTTTAGGTTCTTGAGAGCACTTATCATTACTGGAAATTATTTTATTCTTCTTTGTCTCAAATAACATATACGCTTATTTTGAGCAAGCATTTTCCTATCTTTTCAAAATTTTACATTTACACACTGTAATGAATATTTTTGAACATCTGAATTAATGAATAAATGGATGAAAGTATTTACTTTCTCAATAATATTCATATTTGTAAATAAATATGAAAGAAATTAAATCACACTAAAACACTTAAGACTAACATTGTAAACTATTTTTCTTTATTCTTGAACAGACATATAATCAAAAATCAAACAAACAAAAAGTTATAAAACAGATTTAGAAATTTAAAAATGCATAATTCATGCATGAATGCTTGAACTGCTCTAGGATAGATCATATCAATAAGAAAATGAACAGCTCAAAAATAATTTGGAATTTTTCCTGGTGTTATTAATAGATGAATTAAATAAAGCATTTCGCCTCAAAGCATCATCTTTATTCATTTATTCATCCATCCATCTATTTATTTAATAAATATTTACTGAGTGTTATGATGTTCTAAGTTCTGTATTAGAGAAAAGTACTCACTTTGAGATGCAGTGAACAATACAACACATCTCATGAAGCTTATCAAGCAATAAATCTAGTGAATATATAATTTAATAATAATTTTCTTGCAAGAATGAATACAACAATTATTAAAAGTACTAACGATAAGTACCAGTGATAAAAAATATTTTATATTTAATTGTTAATATTTTCTTGCGAACATCAACATTATCATTAACAGAGAGCAAAATGATGAGAATAACTTCATGAGATACATTCATAGGGACTAGCTGTTTAAATGATGTTTGAAAATCAACCCAAATGTCAAATGATGATTTAAAAAAAAAACTCAGAAAGTCTCCCACAAAATAGATTAACACCCACGCTGTAAAAATTTTGTTTTGAGGAACAGTTTTCTGACCTAAATGAAGTCATGCTTCCCAAAGTGCTATTTAAAATCATATTCTAAAGTTCCCTGTGTTAATTATATGTTAGGGACACTCTCTTCATTTAATAACATCTAAATTTACAGATGATAAAGACTCCTCATTACATTTATGACTTCTGCAGCTATCATTGTAGTGTCGTTGGTAGATGAATCGTAAAGGTTAACAGTTTTTTGTCCAAGTCAGCAATTCAGAATTAACTTTTTTGATGAAATGAATATGCAGTACTTATCTTTCCATTAAAATATGTTTCATTTATTTTAGGTCATTGGTGCTGAAAGTATTCATTGCAAAAGAAAAGTATTAAGTAGCAATAAAATAACACATTTACTTAATAAAAAGAATGCTTGATTTATATCACACACTAAATTTTTGCTACTCAAATTATGTTTGACAGATCAGGAACATATGCATCACTTAGCAATTTTCATTTTCATCAGTTTCTAAGTAAAACTCATGTTCTGGTCTATGAACCACAATTTGAGTAGCAAAGTTTGAATGAATGGTAGGTATACACACTTTCTAGGGAGTATTTTATTTGCTCTCTATATACTTTACTATAGAAATGCTCATCTATTTTCTTGCATTTGCGGAAAAAATACTCAATTTTCGATTCTAAGTGGCAGCTTTAGTGGCTTCCCACACCTCAAGATTTAGGCAATGTTCATTTCAAAACTGGTTGTTTCTTCATATGGCCAATGGAGACAGTGGCATTGATTGTTTCTTCCATTACCGCATGAGATCAAAATTGTGAAGGGATGAGTTTGATGCCTTCTCTGTCCAAGTGAATTTATTTTTGTCAGAGAACAACCTATACACACTTTTTGAAAGAGAGATGTTAGTTACTTATATCATAAAAAGATATAAAAAGGAGAGATTGGTTTGCAGTAACAACTTTCAGATTTAACTTTTTAACTGTGTGAGAAATATATTCTCTACCTATGTATTTCACAAACTAATAGATTAGGCATCAATAGAATATAGAAAAAAGAAATCGGAGGGTTCTAATAAATTAAAATATTTTATTTTAAAATTATTATTAATAATATACTTTGCCAAAAAAAAAAAAAAACCTAGGAGGAATGCTAGATCTGATATGATACTAAGCACATATGAAAGCCAGGAAATATTGTTGTACTAAGAATAGGTAATTTTGAAGAAATAATGACTAAGGATTTTCTACCATACTCGAGAAGCAAATATTACTAAATTTACACATAGAGATAGCATATTTGATAACACCAGAAACAAAATAGAATTCTCAACAACCAGAAGAAAAAGAGATTACCTAGAATAGAAAGAATGTTAGTGAAGTCATAATAGATCTCAACAGCACATGTGAAAAAGAGAAGTCAATAAAAGATTATCTTCAGATTTATGAAAAAAAGAAATCAGCTAGTATTACCAATTTGTTTCTGCTAATCTTCAAGAATATAGTATAATAAAGATGTATGCAAACAAAAATTATAGATTTTACCATTAGCAGGTACTAACAAGAAAACACATGTAAATTTTTCACAAAGAAGGGATTAAAACTTATAAAGACTGCATTGGGTTAGTAATGGTAAGTTTATAAAGATAAATTTTTATTTTATAAAATGGCATCAAAGAAAACTAAGAAATTAGTGTTATTCAAACAACTGGTAAGATTTATAACTGGAAAATTTGCCTTCATTTTGTACTTTTTTAAAAAAAAATTATAATCTGTAGGTTGAAAGAAAAAGTATCTTCTACTTTTGTTAGAATAAGTATACAATTTTAATTATGGATAAATATAATTTTATAAAAATTAGCTAGAACAGAGAATTTGGATAATTAAAAGGATACAGTTTAGCACATATTGAATGAGTGAGTAAATGAGTGTGCAAAAGCAAAGATACAGATTCCTTAGGCATGAAAGAAAAAGGTGGTTGAAGAAGAGAAATTTGAGATGAAAAGGAAATGCTAAAATGTTTAAGTGTTAGACTGGTTACAATTTGAATTAATTATTTCAGATTAAATAAATAATTGGTAATCAGGTAAACCAACATTTGTTGCCCTTCTTTAAGAAACTACTGAAATATTGACATATTCTAGGGGAAGATTTCTAAGCAAAACACAGGTAAAGTTATTATTTATTTAGTATAATGTTTTCTTGAGTGCAATGGCTACAAAAAATGAGTGACGATTGAATTAGTTATGAGGAGATAAGAAAATATTAGCAGAAGTCATCTAGAAAAAAAAAGATTTTTTTTTGGTATTGTGATTGAATTTATCACAGTTTTGGAATAATACAGAAGAAGACAGTTTTTTGCCCTTCCATGGTACTGATTGAGTGAGTATACAGGGTGATTGAGCCATCCTGTGAAGGAGAACAAGCCTTAGAATGATGGTGCTACAAAACACAGAGCATTGCTGAGTTACAGAATCAAATATATTTGATGCTAATCCACCTCTAGCACTTAAATTATATTAGTCAACTGGCCATCTTTATTGTTTAAGCATGTTTAACTTGGCTCTGAGTCCAAGTTGTTAGTATACTTGTGATTGTTTGAAATAGAGTGCACAGTAGACAAAAGAGTTGAGCCACTCATGGAGTCAAAGTAGCCAGAGGTTTAAAACACTTTCTACAGTGGTGTAGAAGTAACTGCAGATATATGCAGAGGAAACTGGTATGATAATGTGGGGTGGTGAAAGTAAAGAAGCATAAAATTTGGAAAAAAAGACACTTAATTAATTCCAAAGACCCATCTAAATAGCTTGGCATTTGTGAATTGGGTGTGTATATTTGTTGCTTGTTTGTTTTTGGAGATTGCCTTTTTTTTTTACTGGATTTATCTCTCATGAATGAAGACTCTATAAACTTACAAAAGATTTTTTTTTTTTCTTGCTATTAACTTCTTGAATTTCAGGCTAGGCAAGTTTATAGAGGCAAGTTTGTAGACTTGTTGCCTCTGGTACACAGCAGAATTATTGTTGTTCACTATACTATTCAATATTTCTTTTGTTCTCTCATTTTTCCCCATTCTTATTAAAATTTCTTGTTTCCATTGTCAAAGTAAAAATTACCCCAGACGAAATTAAATAAACAAAGAAGACTTTATTTAGTGTTATTGCAATATAGGAGAAAAGTCAGAACTCATTCTGAGCTCAACTCAACTGACAACAGAAAATTAGAGTATTTTTAAAAGCCGGAGTAGAAGAATTTTAAGCCATGTGTGTCTGGTAATTGGCTTGACCGTAAAGAAAAGTAAACTTCCTCTTATTGTCATAACAAGAGGCAGTTTCATGACTTGGAGCAAGGCTGTCAAGTAATTAATCTCCTAAAGCCCCTTGCCTCACCTTCCCACTTCCCACATAAAGTGAGAGATAGAGTCATTATTGACTGTGAGCATTGCGTTTCAAAGGAATGGCTTCCAGGCCCTTGAGAAAGATAATTCTAGATTGTAAGAGTATTTTCAAAAGATTTACATTTCAGAGATACAAACAAAGAATTTACAATTATACGTTTCCTAAAATAAATGCTCCAAGAAATGGAAGGTCATTGGGCTAGAAGTAGGAAGAATCCTGTCTGAAATTGTCTGAGTGGAATATTAAGGTTCTCTTTTATATCATCTAACTGGTAGTGACCAATAAAACATGAAAGTCAGTGTATGACCTTCTGGGAGTCTTTCTTTGGCAGTATTGTAGCTGATGCTTTCAGAGACATGGTAGAATTATCACTTCATAGCATCTTATATAGTCTTGGATCTTGAGTAATTATGTAGAAAACAACTCAACCACTGACATGAGTTGGACATGAAGAAAGAACAAAATATATATTTATTTTAAACCACTAATATTCTGAGTTTCTTTAATACTGCAGCATGATCTGACATTGCCTGACTAATACAGACATTGGTTTTAGGAGTAGAGTGTCATCTCAACAAACTGGAAATGTGTGACACAAACTTATCAGTTGGGAGTGGTGGAAATAATTAACAGAGGCTGGAAAGATTGCACCATTAAGCCAGAGCAGAATATTTGATAATACCATGTCTGTGAAACTCGTGAGGCTGATTGCACGTCCAATTATTTTGTAGTTCTAGGGGAAAAGGTCAAAAACAGAACATTAGTGTTTTTGGTTGTTATTGACTGAATTTTATCAGGTAGTACTAGAAAGAGATAAGATAAGAAAATAATTTGATTTTTGAAAAGCAAAAATGGAAGGAACTAAAAACATTCTGGAACTTTGGACTTTGATGTTATGAATAAACTCAAACAGTGGGAGATAATGATAAAGGTTTTGAGAGGCGGCACTTTATCAAAACTCAACATTTTGGGAAAGATAAAAATAAGACTGTAGCCTTTCCATTTATTTCAAAAATTCTCTGAGGATTCAAATACCTAGAAGAAAAGATCAAATTAAGGATATGAAGGACAGTTAAACCTCAAAATTGAATAAATTGATGTAAAGAAGATCAGGCTCTAACTTTTTACCAAAAGCTCAAATTTCAGTTTATCAGCTTCAAATTTAAAGACAGTTGAAAAGTGAAGGTTACATACATATGTACATGGATATATTATGTATCATATGTATTATATATGATATATATCAGATATGAAAAATATTTCTTAATATAAACAATAGATATGAAGATTAGCTAGCATATGCAATAGGCCAATATTAAATAGATAAAAATTTTACTCTGCTTTGAGAGAGTTATATTTGTAAAGCAAGTACAAACTTGAAATAATGATTAAAAAAATGCTCTTACTATTTTAGACTTTTGCTTCTTCCCTCAATTTATTTAATTGGACATGAGTTTGAAAAGTTAAACGAATACAAAATAGGCACATTCCCTCAAGGGAAGCCAAGAAAAATAAGGAAAAAGAAGCATTTCTATGAGCACAGGACCAGGACCATAGAAAACAATGTATCGTGGAACAAATCCTATACAGCAGAATCTGGATCTAATTAATGAATTTTCACCAACACTATTGATTGTAAGGCCCACTCACAATGCCTATTCAGTAGGAGTTCAGAAATCCTACAGTCCTCTGACTGTTGAAAGTCTTCCATACTTCCCTTTCTGAAAAGGAGAATTTTGTGCAGACATTATTTTATCATTGAATATTGGAAGTTTGTGAAAGGAAGACAATTTGTCATTATTTCAAAGTTTTTCACATTAGGAGCCACAGTCAGTCCTGTTGTTGAAATTAGTACAAACCACACAGACATTCGGGAATATGAGCGGCTTACAGTGACTAAATGGGTTTTTTGTTTCTTTTGAAGATGATTGACTACATGTTTTATGTTTTAAAAATGTACAAAAATATAAACAAAGGAGATATTTGGCAACAAAACATGAATAAAATATGATATTTATCAAATAATTTATTTGAAACTACATTAACCAGTCCTTTTGCATTTGAGTGCAGAACTGTCGTATGACAATTAAGGCTAGTGAAATATGAGGCAAAGTTTTTGAATACAACTCTAAAGCTTTATTGTTCCCCTGACAAAGTACATTCTGAGGTCACATTATTGAGATGCTAGTATTAAAAATGAATTTGTGTGGTTTGGGAGGGAAACGAGCACTTAATCCTCTGAGTCTGGGGATGAGTTTTTCCTCAACATAACATAGATTCTCTGGTAAGTACATACTTGATTGGCTGAAAAGACACATATTTGAAAGGTAGATCAGTGATTCATGCTCATGTTTTATTATATTCTGAAATCAGTCTCTTCTTCCAAAACATGAATCACTTTGTGCATATTAGTATTGAAATCTGCACCCCCCCCAAAAAAATACTAAATTAAATGGGAATTGTGAACCAATTGGAATTCTGATCTAATTTAAGGATGTGAACTATATATTACAGAGAAGTGCAGATAGTTGTTATCCATTCTCTTTAAACACTATCAGCTCTACCTAATATTTTATTTTATTGGAAATAGTGTAATATAAATTAATATAAAACACTACTCTAATATGGGAAATATTGAAAGATAGTTACCTGAAAATAAATCAATTGCCATAACAGAGATGCTGGTCTGTCATGACCACCTTACAACTATTTAGTTGTAAGAATTTTGTGCAGGAAAAAAGTAGTTAGAATTTTGAGCAGGAAAAAAGTTTGCTTCAGATGTACTTAATACATTTTGAATAGCATGTTTAACTTACCTTTAGGAATAGAAAAACAAGAAAAATATATAATCATTTTTCTTCAAATAATGCACACAAAGTTATTACTTATACTTATAGAATCCTAAATCCAAATTTTTATTCAAATGTTTGTTGTATACAATGTTACCTTTAAACTAACAGATTTAGATGATGCAGAGTCAGAATATACTCTTAGCGTTAATTGTAGTAATGTAAGATGCAGCCCTTCAATGGAGAGACAACATGCCCTAGTCTAGTTATGGGCAAAAATAAGAAGTTGATGCCCATTATTACTGATATGATTTAATTATTTCTTGGAAGTTGCACTAATTTATATTGAAAGAGATGAAAATTTCCATTATCAGCATTTGATAAAATTGCCTACCTTTAAACTTAAAGGAATCAATTGCAAAGCTATTATACCTGGAAATAAGATTCACTAAATGCCCACTTACACAATAAAAATACAAAAATCAATATTTATTTGTTATTCATCTTTTAGGTATCAGGTTAAATATGATCTTCCATTTGAAATTAGAAATAAGCTCTTACATCACTCACGCAGCTTCTACTTTACCTCCAGAGTTTTACCACCATGGTAATATTGTAATTATTTGTGTAATAGTTTTATAAAAATATAAATTTAATATTTCAAACAACGCTAAAGGAATTTTTAAATATGACAAAGTATTTCTAAAATTCTCTTGGAAAAATAAATTAGTGTCAATAGTTAAAAAAATTTATGTAAAGTAATACGAGAAGTGAATAGCTATACCACTATCAATTAACTATATTACTATTTCAACTACTTAAAATAGTGTGACGCTGGCTCAGGAACAGAAAAATATCTCACATAGTAAAACAATTATATATTTGAGTCAGCAAATAAATGAGAAAAGAATACTGGCTTTGGATTTCAATTATCAATTTAAAAAAAACTTGTTTTTACTGAATAATGTAACATATACATTTTCCAAACCTATTAATAAAATATAAATAATTTTAAATGAGATGTTAAATTTAAATCACAATGTAGTTTTCTCAGCTGTTTGAAAATTCATATTGGCATTAAACCCGTTCTCATCAGTAGTCTACCTGTTTTTTCTCACTCTTCACTATTTTGTGTCTTCTGTCCACTTATTATTATTGAAATGCCTGCAATAGTTGTACAAGTTATTAGTGTGTGAGTAGGCAGTGATAATTTGAAAGCAATGGCAGGAAAAAGTTAGGGCAGAGAGTCAGTATATTTCAATATATTTTACAAAGACACACATACAGACACACAGATGCACGCAAACATATAGCACTACAATCCATAAATGAATGAATATCTTTGTTTTCACCCTAAAGTTATAAGTAACTTGAGAATATACAGAGTGATTGCATTTGTACATTTGAAGATAATTTCAGACAATCTCTATAAGATCTCTTTGCCATCAAGTTTTTCTGGGTTAAAAACAATTTTGGAGATGTTTTGCAATAAAATTAATTATGTAGATCAGGAGATTTTTGTCATATTTCAAATTAAATATCTGGAAACCAGATTTCTAAATGAAAAATTTTTTAAATAAAATTATTAGTAATATTTACACTTATAGAAATTAATAAAGAGATTAAAAGTATAACAAATATAAATTGAAAAAAACATGCATTTTTCTCACCATAGATCATTTCATGTATTTTTGCTTCAAATCTTATATTTTAATAAGCATTCTTTTATTTATTTTATCATGAAAAATTTTAAATTGCCACACCACTTTGAATTTTTTTCTCACAACCTCAAATAGCAACTAAATAAAAAAATTTATCTATAAAAAATTTTCTATTTCTATTAAGGCTATAAGTTGGAAAATTGCAAAATCATGCTCTGTTTAGTATTTTATTTGCAAGTACTAATATAATTAGATAGATGGAAAGAGAGACAGAGAGAGATCTCTTCAAACAACTGATAGCTAAAAATGCATGGATATTATGCATTTTTTAAAATTAAGAATACTTATAACTAGTAATTATTGGCATTTAGAATCTTACATTTATAATCTGCTTGGGGCACTTTTCTGTTCTGTGTGAAATAATGCTGATTTTCAATTTTACATTTTATTTATGAACAATATGTGCATTTTTGTATCTTTCTATTGAACAAATTATTATAAAGTGCAGGTAATGTGAGCTGAACCAAGAATAGGAATAAGAATCCTTTTTTGTGAATCAAGAATGTATTTCAAACCCTCTGTCCATCCAAAAAATAAACGTTTTAATATATATTGTTGGAATATTTGTTTAACAATCTGGGAAATACATACAATTGTAACTTTTTGTTTTGTATTATTATATCTATAGCATATTCAGTAAGCATATATTAAACCATAAGTTAGAAAAATAACCATTAGAATATAAGTTCAAATATATTCTAAACCTAAAAGCAATTGTGTAATAATAAAAAGACTCATGGACATATATTTTAGACATATCATTATTACATTCTGTACATGTCATTTATAATAAATAGAAAAAAAAACAATCAATGGATTTGATCAGAAGTCAGCAAACTATAACCTGCAGGCCAAACCCAGCCCATTGTTTGTTTACGTTCTATCTATGAACAAAGAATGCTTTTTTGCACTATATTAATGTAAGATGAAAATAAGAAAGACTGTGCAGAAGGCATAAGGGAGCTCTGTACCATCTGCTCATTTTTTCTGTAAATCTAAATCAATTCTAAAAAATAAGGACTAATAATGATAATAGACCATAAGACAGAAAAAAACTTTTGGCTCACAAAACCTAAAATATTTATCATATGGCTCTTTTTAGAAAATGTTTACTGATGTCTGAATTAGATTTTTTAAAAAATACTACATTTATTCATCAGGTTAGGATAAATTATGGTGAAATAATAATCTCTAACCTCAGTAATTTAGTGAAGATTAAGTAGAAAAAAAGTCATAGTTTTTCCCTTTAATAATTCAATTTCAATCAAGCTCCTTTTTTTACTAATCTTACTATACTATATTGAAATTGTATTTGAATGTCTGTCTTGCACACCACAATCAAATCTTTGAAAGAAAATATGCCTACTTATGTCTCCATTATCAAGCATACTAACTAAAACATAAAATGGATGGAAAAATATTTATTAAACAGAACTAAAGTTTTTAAGTATAACTTAAGGAAAACATGACTTCTCAGCAGCAGGAGGTAATATATTATAAAAAATTATCATGCTGAAATCTGTCTTTGCAGTGGAGAGCAGCCTTCAGAGTACAAAACAGAAGTACCACAGGAAAGAAATGAACAGTCAGTCAGTTTTACAGATTTCAGGTTTTCCAGCAGTAAACCAGGTTTCAAATGGCTGAGGACAACTTATTAACTCTGTGACTTTAAGATGTACTCTTTTTATGTACCTCGTTTTCATCATATTTTTTAATATAGATAACAATAGTCACTATATAAGAATGTTATGATGAATACATGAATTTAGGCCTATAACCTCCTCAGGGGTGTTACAGATACAGCAAATATAAAACATGTTAATTTTACTACATTGTAAGAATAAGGTAATTACTCATATTTATAAAATCTTCAATGCTAAGCTAAATATTTTATACTTAACCTTATATTAGGTGGCTGATATTTGTTGAAATAAGTTTAATTAAGCAATAATACTTTGGCAAAATAATATTGTATGCAATCCTATATATTTGTGCATAAGAATTTAATGCTGGGTGAACTTGTATGTCCAAACAAATGTGAATTGTAAATATATTTTTTAAGATGTAGAAGAATATTATTAACATGCCATTTGATTTGCTGGCATTTTTTTCCAAAAGAGGAATTGGATTTGTCTGACTTATGCTTAGTTTTTATGAAATAGCTATAGAACTGGAAAAAGAAACCCTTCTCACTGTCATTCAAACCTTCCTTAAAAATTAATTTAAAAATCATGACATTCCTGAGAAATGTTTTTCTTTAAGGGATTTATACTTATATTTCAACTACATATATTTTTCACATAAAAGTATTTGACAAGGCTTCAAATCACAAAACGTTACAGATTTGCTCCTAATCTGTAAAAAAGTGATACATACAGTTTTTTAAAATCGTCACTAATATCACTAATATTCTTCTGTTTTTAAATAGCCACCATTTTAAAGTTACATTTCTTAACTTTTACACTACTCTCTCAGAAAAGTAATGTAACATAACATTTAATTTATTACTTTTTTCTTTGATAAACTGAAATTATATCTCATACGCTGTTGGTAGGATTGTAAATTGGTACAGCCACTATGGAAAACAGTCTGGAGGTTCCTCAAAAAATTAGAAACAAATCTTCCTTTTGACCCAGCAATTGCACTTCTGGGTATTTATCCAAAGAAAATTAAAACAGTAATTCATAAAGATCTATGCATCTCTATGATCATGGCAGCACTATGCACAATAGCTAAGATATAGGAACAACCTAAATGTCCTCAACAGATGATTGGATAAAGAAGTTATGGTTCATATATACCATGAAATATTACTCAGCCATAAAAAAAATGAAATACTGCCACTTGTAATGATATACATGGACCTAGAAATTATTATGCTGAGCAAAATAAATCAGACAGAGAAAGATAAATACCATATGATTTCACTTATATCCAGAATCTAAGGAACGAAAAGAACAAACTAATCAAAAACAGACTCACAAATGTAGAGGACAATCTGGTGATGGCTAGAGAGGTGGGTGAGGTTGGCGGGGGTGGGGGACTGGGAGAAAGCAGTAAATGGTTAAAGAAATACAAATTAGTAGTTGATAGATGGTTATGGGGATGGGAAGCATAGTATAGGGAACGCAGTAATGTAATGGCTATGTGTAGAGCCAGAGAAGAGAAAGAGTAATCAGGGGGATTGTTTCAAAAACTATATAAATGTCTAAAGAATGTACCGCATACTTTAAACTAATAATAATAATAATAAAAAAAAAAGAATAAACTGTAATGTAAACTATGGACTTTGAATGACAGTGATCAGTCATTATAGGTTCATCGATTGTAACAAATGTACCAGTCTGATGGAGGATGTTGATGATGGAAAGGTTATGCACACATCAGAGCAGGGAGTACATGAGAAATCTCTGTACTTTCCCTTTAATTTTGCAGTGAACTTAAAAATGCTCTGAAACATAAACTCTTTAAAAGAAAACCTCAAGGACCCTGGATAATTTTGGACCTAGTGCAATGCCTAAATTTCAAACGCAGGTTAATTTTTGTTTTGAAAATCAAAGCAAGGGACTGATGAAATATGGTTAAAATAAATAAAATTATAAAATGAAATAAAATACTCAAAACTAATATTTATTTCCAGAGTAATATATTTTCAATAGCTTTCATAGGATTTTCTTCATTTTCTTTGTAATTATGAGGGTATTAAATGTGTTAATCATCAATAAAATGGTTAAATATATTGTGAAGGACATTGCCTAAAATAGCTAGTTATTATTTAGAAAATATTTTAAGGAATTGCTGAAAAATGATATAATAATCTCAAGTGTCCACTGATTTTCAATTCATATGCCATAAGGTTTATAATTATTCTTTTTACTTGAAACGAATATCACTCAATAATTTTCATTAAAAAATAATTATTGATATAATTATTATCTTGATTAGTTTTGCTTTATTTTTATACTTGCCACATTCACTTTCTGAGCTCCCATTTGCTCCTCAGTTCACACTAATAACATATCTACCTCTATATGCTTCCAAAATAATTCGAAATCTAAATAATTTTGTTAACCAATATTACCCCAATAAATTTGTTTTAAAATAAAGAGAACCCAACAACCATCTTGTTGAGAACCGCAATGTCAGTATATCTATTTTCTCACTTTACGATCTTTTAGTAGTTTTTGTCCAAGTGGAAATTTTTTCTATTTTCAAATTCTTGTTACTGTTGATTTCTGTGTTGTGCCACTTAAATGTAATTTTCAAGTTGTCTTCATCCTAATTATCTTCAATGAATAAATAATTAAAAATCTAGAGTGGAAGAACCCAATGCATGTATGCAATAAATATTATTATTATAGACTATTAGGTATTTATTAGGATGTTTTATATCCATTTTATTTGACGTTATGTGACATGTGTTAACTTACTGTTTCTTACTGAGCGAATTTTAAATATATTGTGCAGAAGTGATTTTTTTTGTAATGATGCTATGCTTTTTTACATAGTGTAGTCAATAAAAGATTATTCAATTGAATGAATTAGGCTACTAAACTGTATGGTTCAACCCCTTAGTACCATTTTATACTAGATTTTATTTACAGAAGTATGGTTTATTTAGCATATAATTTTGTAAAAGTTATTTGTTTGTTTCTCTTCTGTCATATAGAAGCCATGATAAACTACTGATAGCATTTCTTTAATATGTAAGTACATCATATCTATTCTATACAATTGGATAATTATCTTATTTTCCAGGACCTACATTTGGAACATTAAGTTATGTGATATAACTGCCACAAACTAAAAATTTTCATTTGTAAAAGCTATTTAATCATTGATAATAAAGGACTTTAAAGTAAATACAGAAGAAGTAGAAATCAACATCTGAATGTTATTTTGTGCTCTTTAACAAAACAGTTTATTTTACTGAGCTTTCTTGAGTCATATTACTACTAAATTGAATGATTACGAAACTCCTAGTTTTCAACTCACACAGTGCCATCCTCTACATATACCAGAAACCATTTGAAAAAGATTTTGGAAAACTATTGGGGAAAAAAATCTAAGATAGAGTAATAAAAATATAAAAACTTAAAAAATATATTTTTGTTCATATTTAATTGTATCCTTTATTGTAGATATTTCACTATTTTGATCTCTTCACATTAAATCATGGTGAATAAAATTTCATTCATCTACAATAAATCTTATTAAGTGAAATTGGATATAATTTCATGCAGACTCAGAAAAATGCATGTGCATTGATATTTTAGAGTTTTTGATGGAAATTTGTTTTAAGTAGGTTGCAATAATCCAATTTCATTTTGACAAGTTACTGCTAAATGTCACTCAGGGATACCTTAAAATATTTTTTTTTTTCAACTTTGGAAATAAAATTTTAAAGTTAAAAGAAGATAATTTAAATCATATATGTCAAAACCATTTGTTCTAAATTTGAGAAAACCATTGAACAGACAGGATAAATAATGATTTTAGTCACATAGCTCCAGAGATGTGAAATTAGGAAATAATTTTTTGATGTGACCATATTTTAATGTATGTTGCTCTGCAGCAAGAAAGCCATTGAAAGAGAAATTTGGGAGTAGAAATGAATCTTTTAAATACAAGGTTAAGGAAACTTTTCCAAAAAGGAATTGTGACTTAGAGATCCTTTCTTTTTAAATCTTTCTTTCCTTCTTTCTTTCTTCTATTCCTTTTTATTCTTTCTTTCTTTTTTCTTTGGGCGGTATGGAGTGCGGTCGGGAAGGCTGGTGGGTTTGGCAGAAAGGGAACATCAAGGGAAACCCATACAATCCTACTTCCTTCCTTCCTTCCTTCCTTCCTTCCTTCCTTCCTTCCTTCCTTCCTTCTTTCCTTCCTTCTTTTTTATATTTCTCTTAAGCCTCTAGTCCAAGAAGTTTGTCAGTAGATCCTTATATATTTATCAATCTAAGATTATAAGAAACCATGTCTTCTTGGAATGACTCAATGAGTAATAGCATTGAGTTTTCTTATTGAATTATTGGAGAGAATTATGAGCTCATTACTTCAAAGAAGAAGTTACAGGGTTGTTCAGTGGAGCTGCAGGGATATTGCTGTAAATTATTTTCAGTAAGTCTTTAGATTAAGTCTTCAAGATCATTTAACTCCCTATCAGCTTAGGTGACATTTAAGAAATAAAAGAGCTTTGAAAATAATATGGGTGTAGCATTTCAGAATTTAGAGACATTGAGGATCCTAAGAAGTATACTTTAAGAATAGCCTACAGAACTGGATTCAAAATCAGTAGAATCCTCAAAATGTACACATATAGATGAAAAAGCCAATTTACAAACTCATTCATAAGAGTATGTTAAATGTTTTTTTCGAGATCTATACCATGTTAAAAAAAATAATAATGTGAGTAAATAAGATTAATTTTTTGCACTATTAATCATTAATTTCCAATTAAATAAGTGGTGTTAGTATAGCTGATAATATATTAGATACTATGTGAACAATAGTAAATAAGCTACAGCCCCACCCTCAGTTATTTCAAAATACGTAGAGAAATGTACAATTAAAAGTCAATATATTATAATAAGAAATGTAATGAAAGAAAGTAGGAAAGTTATAAAAAAACAGAATAAAGAGAGAAATCTTTGGATGAGTTTTTAAAAAGCAATATGAATTTTCCTACTGTGTAATGAGGCAGTAGAATTCTAGTGAAGTGATGTGAATGCTCACTTCTAGGTGGCTGATAGAGAGACTGAAGAATTTAGAAAACGGCCTGGATAGACTCTGACATTTTAATTTGAGCCACCTTACCTAAAAAGAGTAGTAGTAGATCTTTGCTATCCTGAATAGCAAAGTTGGGGTGGCCTAATACAAGGGATGCAGATTTTAGAATAGTGACTGAAAATAAGTTTTTTGGTAACATTAAAAGAAAAAATGGGATGTAAGAGCTAATATAATCTATGACTGAAAAAAAAGACTTTGTATCATTAAAAATGAAACAAGTGGTTGAGTTGTTAAAATATACAGAAATGGTATAGGTAGAATATATAGAATATAGAATATAGAAAGTCTTTAGACTTTCCTCTGACTTTCTCAACCCTTTTTCTCATGTTGTTTCTAATTCAAAGATACTTCCATTCTGCAACATCCTGTGTTTATGACTTCATTGTCCATTTAGTTTCTACACCGATCATGAGCTTTTTTTTATCTGATTTGTTTTTATTGGTCAAATTATAACAGATTGTTGCCAAATAGGCCTGTCAAGTACTGTCCTTGAAGTCAGTTGCTGTGATTATCACAAATGTCACTTTCTAGTGCCAAGTATTACATTTGTGTGTATGTTTGTTTTTGCAATGAAATTATCATTTTATAAAGCTTGCTAAAATATATCTATATTTTCTAATCACAGAGACCAAGTATTCCATTTTGTAAATGTCCCACATTGCTGTATCTGGAATGCAAATAAAGCATTATTCATAAAATCAGATCATAGAATATTCTATCACTGCTGAACTCTTATGCTCTTTATTTTTCTCATTTATCTGTGTTCTCATTTCCGTAATTTAAGTTCAAACTAAGAAACTTTTCATAAATAAAGAACATACATATTTACAGAAATAAGTAAATATTACTGTGTATGTCAAAATGGAATTATTATCAAATATGTCAGACCATGCTGTAAACAAAATCATGCTATTAACCAATTATTTGTAGATGGTTTCTTAGAAATCTTAAGAATATAGCATAAAAACATTTTAGCCTTGAAATAAAGCATTTTTGGGGTGATTTCTGAAATTGACAATTGGGAGAAAACAGAGAGGAAAATCCTCAAAGAAAAATTTAATAGTTTATTCTGCTTCACTCTAGAAAAAAAAATTTTAATAGACTTTGGGTAACTGAATTTTGATAACATAATAGTTCCAATCTCCTCAATTAAAGAGTCACATGGGTAAATTAAATTGTAATACCAATTTATAAGAGAAAAAGTAATCATATATTATCTGGGAAAGGCCAAGAAATTTGAGATAAAGCACAAACTTTCTGTGACACCCTCTAATCCAAATCTTTTTAACTTTTATACATCAGGTAGGAAGCCAAGTCATTTTGTCTTCACGACAGGAATGGAATTATCCTGCATAAGATTATATCAATAATAGCAAATCTTTAATAGGGGAAAAAATGCATCATTTAAATTGTTATTTAAAAGACCATCAAAATAGTTAGAAAATATATGTATAACTATACTTAAGTTTTGTCCACTTAGTACATCAGATATGACTAATATCTGAGTAGGAAAATTTAAAAATTTTTTAACATTATCAGGCATTCTTGTTAATTTAATTTTAATAATTTGTTAAAGAGTCATTAAAATTTGGAATATCATCTAATTTTAATGACTGAACTCAATTATTTTAGGTTATTTTTTATAATATTTAAATTATACCTAAAGTTTAGGCTAATTTGATAAACATGATGTTTACTCAACAAAAACAATAAAATTGATATATTTTTGAAACAGAAAAGAATCTATATGTCACCTTTTATTTTTAATAATTCCTTCCAAACTTCATTGGATGAATGCTAAAATCTCTTATTCCCCATTCAATGCATTTCCTTTGCCCTATCAATTGTAAGGTTGAATGTCTTAGTTTATAACATACTATAAAAACTTATTTTTCTAACTGATGTTATGAAATGGGAATTCCATGTCATCTGGATCTCCCCAAAATGAAAAAAGACAACCAGAAAAATCCAAATCTTAGAATATTCTATAATAAAACCATCAATTAATGACCAAAAACAAGGGTGGGGCAAATATGAACTAGAGTTGTTTGGTTCCAGATTAAAAACTAAAGTAGGAAGGACACCATGCTATGAGGACTCTCAAGCAGCTAGTGGAGAAGTTAACGTGGGGTAGAACTAAGTCTTCTTCCCAATCACTGGCATTTACTAGCCAGGCATGGGATGGAGCCACGTTGGACATCTAAACTCCTAGCCTCTGTCAGGTCTTTAAATGACTCCAACCCTGACAATACCATGATTGCAGACTCATGAGAATGAGGCAGAGCCAGATGAAATATTTCTAAATTCCTGACTCATAAAAGTTCGGAAAACAAATGTTTACTGTTTTAAGCACTAAATTTGGAAATAAATTTTTATATAGCAACGGGTAATTAACACAGATTAAAATATATTAAACAGGACACTGAATGCAAAAAACTTTTTTGGGGGGGGAAGCTTTTTTCACTTTGTATTCCATTTCCTCAGGTAACTAAACAAGGAATATAAATTATTAGATCAAATTATAGCATTTAAGTATAAGAATTTAAAATATATGCACCTAAATCAGAAGTTCAAAATGTAGCGAAATAACAAAACTGACAGAAAAAAATGAATAAATCCACAAATATATTTGAAACTTCAACATTTCTCTTTCGGTAATTTATAAAATAAGTAGAAAATCTCTAAGGATATAGAAGACCTAAAAAAAAAAAACAGTATTAACCAATTTAATCCCATTTTGAATCTATTGCCATTTATAGAACTCTCCATTGAATAACAGGAGAAGTACAAGTACCTTTGGAACATTCACCAGTATAAGCCACATTCTAGGCTGAAAGAGAAATGTCAACAAACTGTTCTAAACAACCTACTGGACAAAGAGAAAATCAAGAAAGAAATCAGATAAGAGTTTGAATAACAATGAAAAAAATTTATTTTGGAATTCAGCTCATTAAATAATTAAAGATAAGCTGTATCATCACTTCCATTTGTTAGAACCAAACAGGTTTCAAACTAAAAATCTGAGTTGTCAATTTAAAACGCTATCAAAATTGGCTGAACATCTGCTAAAAGAAGTAGGTGATAAAGACCAGACATCACAAGACCAATAGCTTATTCTTCAAAAAGATTTAAAAAAAAAGATTAAAAAAATTATAAAAGATCAAGAAAAAATATGATAAAAGACATTTCAGGAATAAAAGAGAGAAGATACATATCATTAATATTAGAAATAAAATAGAGGACGTCATTATAGATCCTATGTATATTAAAGGGATAAAAGGAGTATGTCAATATGATTGATCTCGTGGTTTAAATGGTCAGGTTATTTGAAAGACACAAACTACTAACGCTCACTCATAAAAAAACAAGATAAATTGAAATGTATCGGCCTTTTAAATAAATTGAATCTATAGTTAAAAGCCTCCCCACAAAGAAAACTCTAGACCATATCATCTTAAACTGAGAACTCCACAAAATATTTAAAGAAGACCAATTATAGAATACTTCCAGGAAGTAAAAGAGGCCTTACTTGCCACTTCGTATTATGAGGCCAGCATTACTCTGACACCAAGTAAGATATAAAAAAAAAAGTTAAAATTACATAAGATATTAAAAGAAGTTAAAATTGTAGATCAGTATTTTTCATGATCATAAATAAATAAATATCTTTAAAATATTAGCACTTTTAGCAATAAAATAAAATATAATTCAAACTGACCAAGAGGGATTCATGCTAAGAATGAAAGTTTGCTTCAACATTAAGAAAACGGTTATTATATTTTACAGTATTAACAGAGAAAACAAATGCTTACCACAATAGATTTAGGAAAAGCGTTTGACAGAATTCAATGTACAGTCATGATAAAAACTCTAAGAACCAAGGAATAGAAGTGTATTCATATTGATAAAGGTCATAGATGAAGCGGTTGAAAGAAGAAGGTAAATTTCATATCGTCCCTTCTTTAGCAAGTTGACAGGAAAAGACATTAGTTACTGATCCTTCTTTCCAGGGATAGCTATTACATTCTCATTTGTTTCATTTTGTGTCCTGAAAACTTGGTTTGGCAACCCTCAGGCTTGGAGCCCCCAAAGTATGGCTAGACAGAAACATGGGTTGTAATCCATGCAGATAAGGTCTGACCAACTTGCCAGTTCTCAGGGGAATTGTCTCAGGGTTCCTTTCTTCTGGTTATTTTTGGGAGTGGCTCTGGATCTTGGGAGGGCAGTAACTTTTGAACCCTCTGTGGGGTCCCCTCTTGTGTCAGTGGGATGGTTCGATATAGTCAGTAATGTCTACTGTTTATCCTAGCTGAAACCTGACATGATATTAAAAAGGTTTTTTATTGAGGTTAATTGAAATTTAACACTATATTAGTTTCATGTGTACAATATATTGGTTGATATCTTTACACATTGTAAAATGGTCACTATGATAAGTAGTTAATAACATCTGTCACCATACATAGTTATATATATATTTTTTATGATGGGACTTTTAAGATTTCCTCTCTTAGTATCTTTCAAATAGACAGTATTATTAACTATATAGTCACCAAGTTGTATATTACATTCCCATGACTTCTTTATTTTATAACTCGAAATTTGTACCTTTTGACACTTATGGCAATTTTGCTCAAACCCTACTAATCAACTCTGGGACAACCACTAATGTGGTCTGCATATATGAGCTTGGTGGGGTTTTTTGTTTGTTTTTTAGATTTCACATAAAAGTTAGATCATATGATATTTGCCCTTTCATGTCTGACTTATTTTACTTACCATAATGCCCTCAATGTCCATCTATATGATCACAAATGGCAAGATCGTATTCTTTATTACCATGGAATAATATTATATTTAGCTGGAACTTTTCCAGATTTTGAAAAAGCAAATATGGTTAGTCACTATTCTTGCTGCATTTATGTAAATAATCAGGCCAAGTTTAGGAGACTAGACTTATTTTGCAAACAAATTAGCCTTAATGTGATTATCTTTGATAGAAATGAGGGTAATTGTAAATATAGAATATATTCCAATAGAAAATTATAATAAAACTGTGTGGATATTAGATTCTAGTCTTGTTCATTGTCTTTGAGGTTTTATCATATATCTATCAACGAAACTGGATCCTGAATCCTTCTAATTTTCTTAACTGCTATAACTCTCCAAATAAACATTTCTGATTTTCTTCCACCCTTCTGATTTGGAATCACTAAGAACAAAATTACTCTTGAAGCTTCCTGGAAGGGACCATGTTAGGTCCTTCTCACCATTCAAATGACAGCCAAACTTCAGAGACTTGAACCTTGGACCCACATCCCCCAATTAAAAGGGGCTCCTCTAGACTCTTTGAACTGCACACCAGCTGTAGATCTAAATTTCAAATTGACTAGGAAGATTCCTTCTCAGAAGCAGATGGTATGTTGTGGTGTACAACGCAGGATCCCAGGATCACATATAAAGATCTTTATCTCCAGTCTGAAACCTTTAATCGTTTGGCCTTTTTGCTACTAACTTTTTATCTCTTTTAATTCATGGGAAGACAATGCTTCTTAACTCTGGCAACTATGGCAGAATCTACTGCTAAGGCCACAGTTGCACAACACAAGTTCCCAGACTTTCTTGTTAAAGTGGTTTTAGGTAATAGAATTGCTTTAATTATTGGCCGAACAAGCAGGAGTCTATGCCATAGCGAGTACCTCCTACTGTGTCTGGATCAACAACTCTGGTATTAGAGCAAATACAAGAAATTAACAAACAAGTCATTTGGCTAAAAAAGGTTGATTCCCCTTTGGGTATATTCTTTGATTTATTTAATACCAGCTCATTTAGTTCATTCAGTCCCTTGGTATTATCCTCTTAATAGTTATGGTATCTTCCCTGCTGTGCCAAGTTCTCTCAAAGGTCTTAAATTCATGTTCCCAGCCATCAGAAGTACATCAGATGGTTTCGCTGTGACTGGAGAAACATAAACAAGATAGACAACCAGACGAGGAGGAAAAACAATTCTTTCAGGAATCTGACAGCAAAATCTTGAGTTTCTAAATGAAATAAGAGCAACTTAACTCTGATGGTAACTAAGAATGGTGCTAAAACCAAATTTTTGGTCAATCCGTCATGTATGAGATGATGACCAAAACCAGGGAATTGTTAAATTAGTCAAACACAGAGGCTATCAGGCTGATGTGGCTCTAAGGCTTCGGCAGCCTACATAAGTCTGTAAATGCCCCAGGGTTAAACAATCAAAATGCTAAGGACAGCCAATTACAACCAACCAACCATGCTTTAAGCTTCTGCGGATCAACAATTGCTTTACTTTACTTCTGCCTTTTCTCTATAAAAATCTCTCTCTGAGATCCTGTTGCTGGCATGTTCCTAATTACTTAGTTTGGTGCAGCCTGATTCAAATCACTTTTTCCTCAAATAAACTCTTAAAATTAAAAATATAAACTGATGAAATAAAATTTACGTTGAAACACAAAAACCTAGTCACTCATTCAAGAATATCTTGGTTGCTTCTAGTTTTTCATAAGAATGAATAAAACTGTTATAAACATTTGTGTGCAGTTTTTTACATGCACATAAATTTTAAATCATTTGGGTGAAAACCTAGAAGCGTGATTGCTTGGTGTGAATTCCTTTCCAATCTGTACACCTTAATGAAACTTGTCATGCTCAACGCACAAAAAGAACAACTGCTTAAATTTTTGGCAAGGTATTTAGTACATAATGTTGCAAAATATACTTTGTAAATGATGATTGCTTTTGTAAGTAGTAAACAATACCTGACTTCTCTCTTGACACCGAGAACCATCTGTTCACAGTGATTCATTTTGTTAAGCGTTGTTATGGTTTTAAAATTATTTTATAGTAGATAAGTGGGTTGACAATTTTTGTATTTTTATATTCAGAGTACGATCTTCTTGGATTTATTTTTCCTCCGATATTTCAAAAACCATGCTTTTTAAAAAATCTAATATCGCTATGGTTCTCCATTCTAGATCCACTGTTTTTATTCCAGAACCCTGCTGTTATATCAGGATTATCCTTTACTACTTTACCTGGTTTGATCCTCTAATCCTGCTTTACATATATCAATCATTTACGCTTGACTCCCACATTTTAATTAAGCATCATTTCAAATGACATTTTTAAGAGAACACAAGGATGTCTGAAAATGTCTTTATTTAGATTTTACATGCGATTGATACTTTGGTTATAAACAAGAGTCTAAATTCAAAACGATTGTCAACTGAATTTGAAGGTATCACTTCATTCCTGTCTAAGGCTCTACATTAATTACAAGAAGCCCAAGACAAGTATCATGTTTGTTATTAAGTTACCTTTTTTGTTTCTTTTATGATCATCTTTTTATCTTTGATGATACAAAATTTCACAAAAATATGTAGTATTATGAGTCCATGATCATGCTTTCTCAACATGTAATTTTTAAAATTTATTTTGTTGGAAACTTTAGATGTTCACTCTGAGGAAGGAATCACTTCAAAATAATATAAAAGCAGGGGAGTTATACTGTTTTTTTGATTTTTTTAAAGATTTTCCAGGTAGATCTATATCTTTTACTCAACTATAGCTCTGGTATAAATCGACTTTTGTTTCTTATAAAAAAGGATGTATATTTCACTTCTGTTAGCTCTTTCATAAATTCCCAGAGGCTGTGAGTGAAACCTTATGACTGTCAGATTGTTTACATCTAATACCAGCCTTAGCAAAAAACTTAAGCCCCAAGAACTTTCCATTTTATAACTTAAAAACTGCACATGAACAAAAAATTACTGCTCAAAAATTTTTCATTGTTTTTCATCTTTAGGACTTTTAGAATACATATTACTCAGGACGGATTAATGTGTTAAAGACTGTAAAAAGTGTGTTATTTTCTACGTAGATATGTAGATATGTTATTTATATTATACCTAGTGCCCCAGCTTATGATTAGCATTGGCTTTGTATTTTCCCAAAATTACTATCATTATTTAATAAATTTTTGAAGGGTACAATTATTAGTTTTAGTTACTTTGGACACATATTTGTGAATAAGTTTTAAAATTTTATTTATTTATTTGTTTATTTATTTCAGGACTTGATAGAATTTTAATGCAATAAATATGAACTAGAGTTTTAGTTCTTTGTAACTTTCTGTAAAAATTCTACAAATGTATTGGCATAAGTTATATTAGGAATGGAATTTTGTTCCTATATTAGTTTTCTAGACAAATTTATAGTAAGGTACCTTGGCAATATTTGGCTTCTGTTCTAAATGGGTTATTTACATTTTGCTTGAATAAACTTGCAGAGTAATCATTTATCTATAAATGAATATTAAAATAAAAATTGAAAAATAAAAAATAGTAAATAGTAAATATAATATTAATGAATATTTTTGACATTTCTCCCATACCATGACAGTGGTATAAAACATGAGCATGATGCCTGATAGGTAAGAAAGTAAGAAAATGTCTGTTCTGAGATGATAAAAATGAGTATATTGTTAAGGAAATTGTACTCATTTATGATTAAATTGCAAGAATCACATATTTCATAATCCACTATGTACTCATTAATAATGTGAACAGCATGACATATAACATATAAAATTTAGAATCAGAAAGATATAAGGAGTTTAATTAAACATGAGTATGTTTTTAACATATTTTGTAATAATAATGATTAAATATTACTAAGTGAATTTAGTAGACATTTTATTATTACCATACATCGGTTTTATTATTTAGATTATGGCTGACATCACTTTGAGATAATGTGTTTATTTTCTTTCCTTCTTGTGTTTGACCATTTTCTTATCCAATCCCCACCATCACCTTCTATTCAGCTAATACTGTTAGTCTTTGTATTCCATTGTCTCAGGGAAGGTGTGTAGGAGGGCAAGAAGCAGAAATTGCCTCTATGATATCATAATCAACATTTCCAGATTCCACCTGAGATAGAAAAAAGAAATGAGAATTCAGAACTAATAAATTAACTTTCAAAAATCTAAGAAGAAAAGACTGCCTTAAAAGAGGTTTCTACTGTTTGGGAAAAAGAGTTCTCTGGGGCTCAGAGCCGTAGAGACTATTTGCGCTGTGTAGCAGCATCCAAGTGACATGACAAGGTCCTAGAAGGAAAATGGTGATGTGGTTCAGCTAGGTAGATAACATCTTAGGTTTCAGCCTTTCGTAGCTTGAGAAAAATTCAGCCTTTCAAGTATGCTATAAAACTGGTGGCAATATGCCAGTTCTGTACAAGACAGAATAATAGAAGGTAGGGATGACTGAGGATAAAGGAACATTTCCCATCTTACCAACCCCTATTCTTTAACACTGTAAGGCATAGAGCCTTACTTTCAACTGCGTGACGAGACAACAGCTATTTAGAGTTGCTACCTCAGCATTTTACAGTTTGACAACCCTGCTCACACAGAGTCTGAACATTTTGGACATTTTACCTAAATGTCCAGACTCTGAGCTTCGTAGCTACTGCCCAAGAATGATAAAAATACATATTATTACATTGTTAGTCTTTCCACTTCAAGTTCCTGCTTAGCTTTTCCTGGGGCACCTTTTTAAAAGAACCTCTTATAATTGAGCCTTGGAAAAGTTAGCAACCTACTTCCCAACCACCTTATAAATGTAGTGAATGCTTGCTACCCTTTTCTTCTCTTTCTCTCCTATTTCCTCATGACCTGGGACAGAGGACTGCCATTCACCCAGCTCACTGTGCTTCTCTACCCCGCCATCTCACTGGCTTCTGGTATGTGTTAGTAATAAATATCATGCTTTTACTTTCTTTGTGTGAATGCATTAAAACTGTGTTTTCAATCAAAGGCTATTACATAAAACTACATCTAAATATATTTGAAATAATATATAACATAAAATCTTAATCAAATAAGATTTTAAAAATGATTACTTAAATGAATAGACTGTGATTTAAAAATAGTTATTATATACTACATGCTACACTGTTTTATACAATATCAGATGTATATCCTGAACAAAACAGTTTTCTTGAGTCATCATTGCTATTCATCTCTGAAAGAGAACTTTTTTTTTACTCCTCCAAGCGGGAGTTTAGATGCAGAGGGAGCTACCTGCCAACAGTGTGGGTAGCTTGTCCCTCCTCAGTCAGCAGGTTACAATCTATATATTCTTACTCTAATTCAACTGGTATAGCCTCCCCAGGCAACACCACTGCTTTCTCAAAAGTTATGTATATAAATGCTAATTTCAAAGAAAAAGATCAATTGCATGTTCAAGTTGTCCATGCCATTACTTTATGTATAATTCATTTCATATTAACTAACTCTAGCAGCATCCTATGGCAAACATGCAAATTTAAGTACTTTTGTTCACTTAAGTTTAGTGAAACAGCCTTGGAGAGAATTAGCGTCAGCAGACCTCATCTCAAATCTCCTCTGCTGCTATTAACATCAGTGCCTTATATGTTATTTATTATCTCAGAACTAGTTTTTATACTTGTGATAATTATAATAATTCCAGTCTCTTATTTGTTTTAAGAATCAAATAACTTGGTACATAACTTATAAACTTCATTAAGTTATGCTAAATAATCAGGAAGCCGTATAAAATTGTAAAGATTTTCAATAATTAAAGGCCTATTGTTATGAGAAAAAAATTATTTTTAAGTCATTAGGAAAAAGAAAACTATATACTCACAGATGTAAATTATTTATAAAGGAATATTTAATTACTACTATAGTACATGCTATTTAAAACATGTACAGTATATATTTAAATATATTATGATTCAAATATGAATTCAGCATGTTGTGTTTTATTGGTATAAAGATTCACATAGATGAAAGCTCAATAGATTAAAGTTGCAAAAGTAAAATTGTTCTAGTTTGATGAAAAATTTAAGAAGCCCAATTAGTTGAACCATAAAGATACAGTGTAGCATAAGAAATATTTTACACTAGTTGGTAAATTCAATGAATTGTGATAATATGTATATTAGCACTGAAACCTTCAAAATAAAAAAAATCATAAGATTATAATTGATATTGTTAAGAAATTACATCTTGACCTACATTTTGATGACTGCTTATAACTGAAGGCTATTACAAATAACTACATTTAAATATACTTGATATAATATATGACATAAAATCTTAATTAAATAGGATTTTTTAAATGATTACTTAAATGAATAGACTGTAATTTAAAAATAGTTATTATGTACTACATGCTATACTGTTTTATGCAATATCAGTTGTATATCCTGAATAAAACAATTTCTTGAGTCATCATTGCTATTCGTCTCTGAAACAACTTTTTTCTCTTAATTCAGCACTCAGCAGTACTGTGAACATATTGATCCGTAATCAACTGCTGACACAGTTATTTGGCTTAAGCCATATATTTACTGAACTGCAAACACAGCATTATGACAAGCATATATAAAACAGTTTTCTAGTACACACAAAAACTCATTGCAAACACTTTATCTTAGTGACAATTTTATCTGTAGTTTTCTTTTTTCAATTTGTTCAGAAAAAGTGTGTATGTTAGCCACCATAAAAATAACTTATTGGTATAAATCATCTCCTAAAAATTAATTTTGTGGTTTCTCATTTATAATAAGAATTTTAATAAATTTTAAAAGCCTACGAATAGCACATATTCAATTTAGCTTGATTGTAGAAGATTAGCATTTCAATTATTAATTTATCAGCAATATCTAAAATGGCATGGCAACTTTTTATGTACCAGGGATTTATTAATTTAATTAATATTATACAAATGGTTGCAGTTATAAAGCATTATAATGCACTATAATACATTTGATACATGGACTCAACTATTCTCCAATATTTTAGCATACCACTAAGCAAATATATTTTATTTTATTAGCAGCTATACTTGTGATAGTTTTAAGGAATTATACTCTTCTTTCATTTGTCTAACTTCGCAACGTGGTTATTTTCTAAGGCTTACAACTAGAGAGCTGCAACACACACACACACACACACACACACACACACACACCCCTGTTATGTGCCAAGCACTCTGCCTGATGCTTAAGAGTTTAAAAAAGTGAAGAGAGAATTTTTATACATCTAGTGTATGATGACTCCTATGAGAACTATATGTATAAGAAACGATGTTGACGTAAAGAAGACATAATTTATTGTGTTTTTTCCTTGATTATCATGGAATGCTTCCCAAAAGGAGAAGTGCGGTCTTTGGGTTTTACTTTGACTTCCATTTGTAGGACGTAAGGAAATACATTCCATAAAGCAGGAAGTTAACACTTAAAATTACTGAATAAATAACATTATTTTGAGATAATTACATATTTAAAAAAAGTTCCTGACCAGTTAGCAGAAAAATATGGAAACTTTTGAAAACCAGAAACAAAGTGGATCACAAGTTCACAGGTATTAATGGTCACTGAACATGGGATATCTTCAAATTTTGGCTGCCTTTGGAACTGCACTTAAGGCATTGCACAGACGCTGTAAGATGTGTTGTGTGGGACAACAGAGGAAGCCTAGCACTCAGGTAAATGACACATCACCCCCAAATTTTAAAGTTTAAGATATTCCATGGATAAATTAGGAAAACAAAACACTCTACCAAAGGCCATAATTAGCTTGTTTTTTGGTGAAAGGAGCAAAAAGGAAAAATAAAAACTTCTTGCAATACCTAATTACGAACATGTTAATTTTGAGTGAACTTGAAAGAACTTGAGTGGCCTAAAATTGCAAAGCATAGGTTGTAATTTAAATGAACTCAATTTATAATTACTTCATGGAATTTACAATGTTAAATTTTTTGAAATACAATGTATTCTCAGAATTCTGTGAGGTAGTCCCAAGTGATACATTACATAATGAAAAATAAATTTTAAAATCCATTTAAAAGTCACCATGTGCAAGAATTAGAAATAATATAAATCATAGATATATAGGCATAAAGCAAAATCAGACTGCCAAAAAAATAATGAAACTGTTTATTACCGCATATAAAACATACAAGTGCAACATGTTCAAAGAAATAGAAATGAACATCAAAAATATAACAATACAACACACTAGCAAACAAAAGACAAGACAGAATTTTAAAAGCATCAAGTAAACTTCCAGTCAAAAATATGAGAAAGAGAATTAGACATGAAATATATAGTTTAAATTCAAGATTGATCACAAATGGATATGAAATTAGTAAACCCGACAATAAAACTGAATAAATTAAATATAATAATGCAAAATATGAAAAAAATATAACGTGGAACTACTAAAGAGAGAGGATAAGGCACAGATATGAGAGGAAGAGGATTTTTAATTTCTAATTAGATGGCTGGAAAAAGTAGATGGATAATTGGAAGGCGGTGGTAGTCAAAGAAATAATAGGGTGTGTATATTCCAGAATTTTTAATAATTAAAAATCAGGAAGCCCCCAAAATTCCAAGTATGTTTAAAGTAAAGAAAAACTACTCCTAAATCTGCTTGTAAATATTTAGAAAATAGCATAATTAAATGAAATGTTAATTTAATTAAATTAATTTAATTTGGAGGACGTGGTAATGCAAAGTATAGACAACTTAAAGATGAAACTATATCTCACAGGGTGATTTTTGAAGAAACCCTCTCACAATTATTGCCTCACCCTCATCAAAATGTAATAATGAAATACATGGCATAACTGAATGGGGAAATCTTCCTTTAATCAAACAGTTGGGAGAAGAGAAGTAGTGCATATCTTCTCTTCATCTTGCTTAATATGGCGTGCAAAATGGGAACCTTTGCAATTACCAAAACCCATTCAAGTAGTAAATTTAAAACAATATAGGATGCCTGTTGGGGTGGAGAAGAGTGGCAATTAGGAAAGTTTACCAATTAATTAGTCAGAACTAATGATAAGAAATTGTTACATATACCTCATTGAGTGGAGCCCTTTGGAAAGCCTGTGATGTCACTCACCATCCAGGGCTTAAATTTGATGGGGTTTGTTGGCTTATTATTAAGTTGTCATTGAAACCTCCTCTACTACAGAAGAATATAATGTATTTTGAGCTGAAATAACCCCATTTTTGGGTTGTGACAAATTCCATTCCCACAGGAATACAAATGTGTAGAGATTTCCCTCATGAAGTGGAAATGATGTGTTCAAGAATATTTAGCATTGGTTATCACTGGAGTGTAAGAGACTACATGAACTGGTGCTGCAATGCCTTTCTTTCAGAAGCTCATAATATTGCTAAAAATCATTCTGTTTACTAATATTATCATTTAGGAGTAAAGGCAGCTATAGACTGCTTAGCAGAGGACCTTGGCAGACCATAGGTGGCAGGAGGTCCATGTAGAAAGCCATTTCAGTACAACTAGGCAGTATAAAGAGTAAATACGCCTATGCCCACTAGAGATTTGGGATCCATTTTTAAGTAAGTTTTGCCCTTGATTTGTTCCCAAGTCCAGGAGAATATCTGTTGTAAACAAGGACCACTCATGTTTGAAAGGCTAAAAACATACTAATGTGATTCAAACTAATGTATTTTACAATGACTTTAATCCAACTTCTATGTGACTGCTATTAGATGTGACTGCTATCAATTGATAAGATTAATTTAATTAATTTAACAAAATAATTATACTCTGATGGTCAGATGTATTGGGAGATTGAATTAAAATCCCTTTAGGACATTTTTCTAAAGGAGGGTGATTAGCAAACCAGGAAGTAAAGTTAGGTAATAATTATTTAATTGTTTTAGTGAATCAACTTTTCATGAATTTTAAATTCCTATAGTAGAAAGAAATACAAAAGTAGTCACTATGAGGTGTGATTATAAAAATATTTAGGCTTGAACATTTGCTTGGTAAATTTAATCTTTCAAACAATATCCAATCCTCACTGAAAGATAACAATAATTGTTATGTGTCATTTAATTTCATTCTATCAGTAGTACAAAGGATGCAGAAAAAAATTATATCCAGAAATTTAGAAACAATCCTCAAGGTAGGTTCTGTATGGCAGAGTGGACAGGTGGACTGGAACAATGTTCTACTTATCTCTAGTAATTCTGTAAAGATTAGTACTTGGTCAAAATAAGGACTAATGGCTAATTAATGGTATTTAATGAGTTATTTAAAATTAAAAATTCCCCAGGCAGCACGCAGGGCAAACTCATTTATTGGTAGCCTACATGTAGTCTGATTGATTAGTACGTTATAAATTAAGGCAGGCAAATATTATTACATCGTAAATTAAGGCAGGCAGAAATTATTGGTTAATAGGTACATAAAAACACAAAGCTGATAGAGTTCTGGTTTTCTATAACTTTTCGAAATCTCAAGATGACATTTCATATATTTTTACAATAATTATTTGATGTTCCATCTGCCACCTCGCCCTACCAGTATAGTAACAACCTTCTCTTATTGTTAGTTTAGTATCCACTAGGCTATGAGTAAGTTTTGGTGGTATATTTTCATTAATTTGCCTTGAAAATGACATGTAAACAAGCTTCCTTCAACACAAACCACTTTTTATTACATCTTTACTTACCGCTTGTGTTCATTTTTTTCATCTTTATTATTCAAATACATCAATCACTGGTTTGTGAGGCCATCATTTTCTTCTATGAAACATATATATATTTCAATGAATTTTATTTCTTCCCTTTAGTCTGCACTTTTTACTATTATTTTCTTATAAATTACCTGTATTACTGTTTGCATTTTATGTACATGCAAATCTCTTGTAGAGGTCAAAAGACTATGCTTTTATTTACATTTTTTCATTTAATTTTTATTTTTTGTGGCCTTCTAATCATCCTTTATTTTATTTCAGGCTATTAATGTATGATTTAAAATATTTAATCATATCATTACTTTAATCAATATTTCCCAAATATTTTTATAAAACTTTTATATTTTTCATATTTTATAACAATTATTTCTTAAAAGTAAAACTAAAATCTTCGATTAAGTAACTTGCATATTATCCATAGTGGTGAGTTTATGATAAGCATCATAATGTGAAAAATCCATAATGTAAGAAGTAAATGTTTCATTTACATAATACAGAATGTATATTTTTCTACTGATGTATTATTATTTGGGATTATAGTATAAATCTATATTTTAAATTTATGTTGAAGATCTCGATTTGATAACAGATATGACCATGATATTGGCATAAATAGATCAAAGAAACACAAATTTGTCCTTTGAGGATGGGACTGGGAAAGTCAACACATGGCATTCACTACCAAAACAAGAGATATGTTTGGAAAGATATTAACTCTCCCTCCCTCCATTCCTCTCCTCCTTTTTTCCTTCCTTCTGCCCTCTCTCTTTTTTTCTTACTTCTTTCCTTTTGAAATGTTGAGCCACATAGATTACTCAAGAATTTAATCCTTCGTAAGTACTGAAAATCTTCTCCTTTTCCTGTGCATCCTGACCACACAAGTTCTCCATATGAAAAAGCACAGGCAGACACCTGTCCTATTCAAAGAGCATCACATTTCTGGAAATAATAACTTGTGGGTATGTGTAGTAAAAAGAGATATGACCAAATGAAATATATCACTGAAGAAAATATTAGAGTGTAACTTGTATGGGAGGTAGAAATACAATATGTGCTAGTGATAATTGGCTCACTACTGGCTCATACATCACTTGGAAATATGTTTTTTCTGCATATTTTGGTTTTTGCTTTTATTTGGTTTTTAAGTTACCTTTCAAGAAATGAAACACAATTTGTAAACCTAAGACAATAATCATTTCTTTAATTGATGGTTTCAGAGGTGGACAATGGGCTGGGATCAGCTGAGTAGTTCTGACTACCTGGGCCAGGTGTGGGTGACCTCATCTGAGTTCCCTGCTGGATCATCAGGTGGCTGGCTTGGCTATGATGGTTCTGCTAAGATGTTTTATCTCCATTACTGTAGCATCTCATTCTCCAGAAGATTATCATTTTTTGTTGTTATTGAGATTGTAGACCAGCCAGATTCAAGAGGAGAGCACAGGCATGAAAGGCCTGTTCTAGCCCAAACTCACCTAGTAAAATATTGCTTCTGCTATGTTTTAATCGCTATATTAAGTCACAGTGTCGGCCCAGATTTTAAGAATGGGGGGTTTAATTTCTCCTGTTAAAGTGAGAATTACATAAGAATGGCTACATGTGGAGAGGAATTCCTGGTTATTTTCACAATATGCCATATTATATCTCATGTAGTTTTTCAGCAATTACTTTCTAAAAGCATGCCAATTAAGTTAGACTGAATTTTTAAAAATTAGTATTTAAATCAAATTTTTAACGTGAAAAAATTTTCTTTCTCATAACATTGTTTTCATACTGAAATGCTGTACTAAAATTATTTATATGTCCCGAGTGGTGACATATCCTAATTATAGAAAAGTAAATCCATAGTATTTTAATCTAAAGCTATAGTATAGTGATAAACATTATTGTGCAATTATTTTTAATTTAATTTTTATAGATGGCTCTTGGGCCTTAGTAAAACTTTTGAGGAAGAAAGTAAAAATTTTTACGCATATGCATTTTCTAAGTAAATGGTCTACAGTCAGTCAAGTTTGTGAGAGTCTCCTCTACACACAACAGTACACAAGTGTTATAGGAAATATTTTTACTCCTTAAAAATACTTCTTATTTCCATATCAGTTGATTTTTAATTTATAAGTGTGCTTTAACTTCTATCACAATTTGGGTATCCCACACCTTTAACTGATCATTACTCATTTACAGTTATTATTGTATTATTTGCTGAATAAGCAAATTATTTAAAATATTTTAAAAGTCTGAAAAAGGTAGTATGATAGTAGCAAACTGATATTATGACTAGTATTATCTCTACTCAAAAGGCATTATATTCTTGGCTTTCTATCTGATGACAGATGGCAAGGTTTCTCTTAAATTAAAAGATTGATCAAGCTCTACACGGCATCAGAGTATTTAAAATTGTAAAGAATCAAAGCCTGATAGCAGATGGCATACCTGCTGAGAACCTCAAGTGCACTGATGAGATAATACTGAAGTGACAGCAGAGTCTTTTTGCTCTACATATGTAATACTCGATATGAAGAGATTTCAAAACTGCTGTTGGCATCATCTTTGTGATAAAAAGGTGAATATTCCGACTGCATCTGTGGTTGTCTGCCAATTATCTGAGAAATCAAATAAGGGAAAACAGTGTAAATGAATTCCATGTATAATCTCTAAATTTAGATCTTAACTATATTTGAATATTATAATTTAGTCAAGCCGTGGCTTTCAGAGCATCTACCAAAACCATGTGAAGATTTTAATGAGCAAAATCACATAAATAAAGAAAAAAACCAGGAGACATGTGAGACCATTATGAATATTATTATGGTAAATCATATTTTTAAAGTAGCAATGAAAATTAGTTACATTATGCGTTTGTGCTACCTGCTGTTTTAGATATTTTCAAAAAAATTATAAAATATAGGGAATGTACTAAAACATTTCATGATATTGGAGAAACTTGAATGCATTAATTTTATTATACTTTAAATATGCATTGAGGTTGCATTACTAAAGTATAAATATTAAGTGTAATTTTATTTAAAAGTATGTGTAAGTTTCAAAGGTATGTTAGAGTTATTTCATACAAGTCAGAGTGAAAGAACATTGTTAAATATTTGGGAATTATGTGAGCCAGTAAATTTTGCGTTTGTTGCTTGCAAGTGACTTTGGTAGTAGATTTTACTATGGAAATAGCAAATGCCATAAATGTGAGTTATTTTTCATCTCTCAAGAAAGTTTTTAAACATTTACCATCATATCACTGCTTGAAAATAAATCTTTGTAATACATTAAATGCCTTTAAACACTTTCTTTCTGTCTCAACTATTTCTCTATCTCTCCTGATTTTTGTGAGGCTTTTAATTAAACATTTTATAATCATATTAAAATATAATTTTCTTTTAAATTTTATCAAATATAGCAAACGTATAGATTAAAATTTTTCTTTACTCTCAGGTGAAATATATGGAAATATACAGTGATAATAGCAATTATTTATAAATCACTTTTTCTAATGCTTCTGTAACAGAGATGATAGAGATCCAAGTGACTATTTATCAGCTTGTAACTGGAGGAGCAAATTATGGGAAAATTGACCATGGAGTTAAAATAAGAAAGATGCTATTTCTAATATTTAAAATGGAAAAAAAATAATAGCATCACATACTTGAAACCTACCCCTGGTGAGAGGTGGCTCACCTCCATAAATACTCATGTGCTCTATACAGTCTAACTTTTATAATTTCATAATTGCTAGGCACACTGATGTAAGAACTGTTTTCAGGTATACTTTTACCACTTACTTTGTAAGCTAAGTCAGTATCGTGACACAAAAGTGAAGGGCATATACTATTGCGTAGTAAATAAAACAAGATCTTCTAGCAAAACAAACCAATCCACATAGGGCCCCACCTACCAACTATGCTCTCTTCCGTCCCCTACTGTGACCCCTGCTCAAAACCCATCAGTTGAATCTAGGTGCCTCCTGAGGTAAGGCTGAAGGGCTGGGGAGGAAGGGGTGTTACAGTGTGTGGAGAGAGACTATATCTCTGCAACAGTGAGCAAAGCACATTTACTTTCATTTTTTTAAAAATCAGTTTGAGAGTTGTTCACAGTTTCCCCAAACAGATTTTTTGATTTGATGCGCCTAAAGTTATAGATCAGCCTTGGTCACTGCCACTCCGCAGCTGCAGCCACGTTGCAGGGAGGCCTGCCGCCTCATGGACTCACTCCCTTGCTGTCACATTACTGCATTCCTTCTCTTCCCACCCAAGGGATAGTAATAAAAATCAAAAGAATATCTGGGCAGCTTTTTAAAAAATACATTTTATTGTGATAAGGACACTTAACATGAGATCTATCCTTTAACAAAATTTAAATATATATTCATTATTTCACCTAATATGATGTCCTTGAGATACATGCATGCTGTCTCATATTGCAGACTTTCTCCTTCTATTGTCTTGGTTTGTAGGCTGAATTGTTTCCCACATTTCTTTATTAATTTATCATATGTTAGTGGACATGTAGATTGTGCCCCTATCTTGGGTATTGTAAGCAAGTACTGCAATTGCCATGGGGTGCAGATTCTCTTTGAGATCCCAATTTCAATTCTTTTGGAAGAATCACAGAATACTATTGATACAAATACAAGATGGTGTAGCTGATAAGGAAAACTGTATGGAATTTCCCCAAAACATTAAAAATAGAACTGCCCTATGATCTAGCAATCTCACTTCTGGGAATTTATCCAAATACTTTGAGCTCCTTGTTTCAATTGTCCTTATCATCATTCAACCTCTAATAATTCATTAACAAATAGGATTCTTACTCTTCAGTGGGAGCCCTTATTCTCCTCTAGTCACTCACCATGAGTCAGAGCATCTGACATAAAATTCCACTCGATCTTCTTTTATGCCTTAACCTGGCTTATGGAGAGTTTTTTACTTTCTCTTTCAGAAGGCTTGTCTCTATCAGCATTCCATCCTCATTATCCAAAACTCAATAACTGTGATGGGTTCCAAGCTAACATTAGGCCATCACAGTTCATGGATGCTAGAAGAAAACTAAGACTTCTATGTCAAAGATAAAGAACTTTATCCCTCATGGCACAGCAAGCAGCATTAGCTTTATGTTCATAATGGTTCCTTTTCCTCCCAGATTCTTACTGGAATGATACAAAAGTAGGCCTAGATGATGATATTGCTTAATAGCTAAGAAATTCTAGAAACCCCAGTATTTTTTAGAAGTTAGAAGCAAACTTGTCCACTCCGTGCTTGGAAAGGAAACATCGTCTTTTTTATTCTAAACAGCAAACGAATTTGACCTCTGCCTTGTAGTTAACTGTCTATTTTCCAAGACTATTTGCTCTTAAGACACACTTGAATAGATCAAGACCATCAGTCCATTTTCCTTACAAGACTTGAAGAAATGTGAAATACCAAAGGAGTGTTGTCCTAAAACAAGAACCATCTCACACAAAGACAAACTCTCCTCAATTCAACCCTCTCAGGGATTCCGGCAAAGGAATAAAGATCTGGCCATTTTGGCCCACCACATGAAATCTGTGATGGCTTGCTTATATGTTTCAGAACTCCCTGTAGGATTGGCCAAAGATTTATTCAGTCTGCATCATGCTGCATCTTCTCCCTTAGCCAATTCATACTCTCTTCCACTTTTCAGATGTTGATCCTTAATCTCTAATACATATGTAAAACCATAAACCATGCTCAATGTCTGCTTCCAGAAAGCTCGTCCTGTGACAGGTGACATGTTCTGCTCTTTTTACTGTTCATTGCTGCCACAGGCCTTTGAGTCTGCATGTTCTGCTCTATTAAGTCTATTACTGCTCTGCCACCCAGTTTTCTGTTTTTCAGAATTCTCCTGTATCATTTAGTTCTTGTTGTTTCCTCTTTAAGTAGTTTTCTCTTAGATTATAGTTTCCTGCTCCTTGTTGACTTTTTTGTTGTTTATTTGTTTGAAAAGACAAAGACAATAGTGGATATAACTGTCATGTTTAACTAGATATTTCTGGCTCAGTTTTAGTCTTAATGTATTTTTTTGAAGTCCTCTTAATATTTATTTCTATATTATTTGACATAAAACAGGCTTCCTTAATTTAGATCAGAGTAAAACAATTATATAAAATTTATTGTTGTTTACAACACGAATATCCTTCAAGGCTATTTTCTTAGATTTTGTGAGAGTCTCCTTCTTGTATACCATAAAGTTATTGGATTAATTCATATTTAGCTTTTTTCCCCTATCTTATTTGTCTGTTTTATTTTATGCTGTGTTCCCTATCTGTGCCAGCAGATTTGTTGCGCCATGCTTATCATTATGAAAAGCGAGCCTGCATTCAGTTAATCTGGCCTCTCTGAACCCACCTGCTGCTTCTGTGGCCTGAGGTTTTCTGCTTTAAGAGTCACCGTGCATGTGACTACAGTAGACCAGAAACTCTGTGCATAGAAAGGCAACAAAAATAAGATTTTAAAATGCTGTTTTCATTCACATTCTCTGAATTTTTATGTTAAAGACTTTTTGCAAAATACCATTTAAATCAAGCTAAAAATATTTTAAATAAGAGCTGTTATTTGTTTATAGTTTTTAGAAATTATATACCCTTAATCACAAACTATAGAATATTGTGTGTGTATGTATATATAATTACATATTATTTTATATACCTCGACAATATACTGTAATACATATACATTTGTACATAATTTATATACTGCAATATGATACATATATACATTCATATATATGTTATGATGATATATCAATAAAATTGAACTATGAACATTCATATAGTTAAAATGCTTACATGAAAATATCTTATTGATTCATTTGGTAGTTTCTTTGCGGCATTCCTTATGTGTCAATCTTTTCTTTTTAAATATGTCACAGGAATCCTCTTCCTGTTTATGTTTAAATTATGTTAAACTCTTTACTGCCAATTTATTATTGGCAAAAACACAGTAACAACTCCAAAATGCTAAGTGAACACGAAAAGCATCACTTTTGTAAAATAATTTAGTTAAAATTCTATTTAATTCTTGAAACTACTTTTACGGAGAAACTGCTGTCACCTTTCATCTCTCTATTCAATTTTTTAAGAATTATGCTTTTGCTTACTTCTCTGTACATGCTGAGTGAACAGAGATTTACCTATGCTATTGTTCAAAGTACAGAAAGGATTCTTAATAATATTACTACAAAATTAAAAATAACATCTTGTTGAAATAAATTACCTTAGAATATACAGCAGAGAAATCAATGCTACCTTTAGATAACAATTAAAAGCAAATAATCAAAAAGTTTCCAGCAAAAGGAAATTACTAAGAACAAAAACCTTATGACTTAGCTGGCTCATATTAATTTGGTTCTAAGATTTAACACAAAAATATACACATTCATAAATTATATATTAACTCTGAAATTTTATTATTAATAATTTTAATTGATAATATTTTGATCATTTTCATTTCAAATACACATAAAATTTTAATAGCTTGAAAATGTAATGTCACAATAATCCTCACACCATTTTATGTACATATATAATCATAATATATATCACAAAAGCTCATTTTAACTGTGTATTTTAACTGAAGTTATAATCAGGTTTCTCAGCCAGAGTGTAGTGAAATTATCATGTTCTTAGAACAACGACGGATTTTGAAAGTCAAGTAGTAAATCACAGTCTCAGAAAAACGCCGAAGAGAATTATGCACAAATAATCGGCAACATTTAGGTTCAAAAAAGAACAATGAGAGAGTCTAAGAAAAGAATGTCAAAATGATGGGTAAGCTCCCTAGACACCTACACAATTCCTATTTTTAGGTATTCTTGAAGAGATAAAGGTTGCTAAGATTAAGTTTCTTTTTCAGACAGCTTTTATTCCCTAAATTTACTGGATATTGCAGACTCTTCTGAAATACAGTTTAGGATTTTGTTCATAGCATAGTTTCCTTTGTAATGCAGATTTGTACAGTCCCATACGGAATAAGTTTTCATTAATAATTTAGTGATCAGGAAGATTTTTATTCAGGAGACATTTGATTGCTGGATTTGTATATGTCATTCGATTTATATTTGGTCTTTATTATTGACATCTGCCTCTTAGACTTTGTGGTATATTTTCATTTCCATTGCTATCAACATAATTGAAGAAGGAATTAAATGGAAGCCAATAATAAACCACACGTTTTGGTAAATAATTTAGATTTCCATTTTAATCTTAATCTTTATTCCTCTCATACAACACCATTCACTTAACAAAATAAAATTCTGCCAATATTAGAATTTCTCATCTAACATTTCAAAACCTCAGAACTACTTTTAGAGAAGTGAAGTAGACAAAACCTTTAGAATTAAAAAATGACTGATAGTAGCCATCGGATTCAGGTGCCTAATCCCAGAGATGTAGAAAACACAAACCTGGAGATGAAAATTTTTAGAAACTTGTAGGCCTTGCAGACAGAATCTTTATTATCTTATTCTCACACCAGAGGAATAATTGCTCCCTTATATTTCCCTTAGACTATGCTTCAAAAAAATGAATAAATTCTTGTTCACAGGTCAAAGACACATTTTTCTTCACCTTTCTGCATTGAAGAAATCCCTTCATTTTTATAATGCTCTTAAACCACGATTTCCTACACTCTTGATTGTGGGAGGATCTTCATCATCGGTATTCTCCACCTTGCTGTGTTTTTTCACCCCACTGCTCTGCTTTTCTGGCCTTGCTCTTTGTGCTGCCATTTACCTTCCACGCATTTCCTCCTTACTGGTAAAAGAAAAGAAAGTAAGTAGCCGGAGAGAAACATAATTTAAAAAATAATGATAACTAAGGTACAGTTTAACTTGAAGAAGCATTGTTTACACTGCTCACATAAATGGATTAAAATAACAACTATTATTTTATCTGTTGTGTTATATTATCCAGCTTGTTAGCCTGGTTTATCAAATTCCTAAAGGCAGGAATTATTCCATGTATTAATCTCTGCATTAATTCTTCAGATGCTATAGATAGTACACACACACAAAGAGCATAACTGTGGTAGTGAGAACAGGAAATATGATGGTAATTATTTTATTACTGTTATTATTAGCATTACTATGATTAACATTACCTATTCTGATTAATAACATCATATTGAGACTGATCATATAAAGGCCAGAAAAATTAAATTTCCTATGACATTCTGGAGCAAGTAAACAACAACAACAAAAAAAAACAGGAGAACTAAAATTACAGGTTATAAGTCAAGGTAAAATATTACTGAAACATGAGCTAGTAGTTGAGTAGTCAGCTATTGAAACAACTAAAAAAAAGAATATTTTAAATTTTATGTTATTTTATATATAAAATATATAATTGGTTTGAGGCAAAAGATAGATCAGAAATCTAAATGAGTAAAACAATTTAAAAATATAAATAGTTTAAAAAGTTTTATTCTAAAAGTGGAACTTTATGAAGGGCAGAAATGTTTATCAACAATTACCATTACGATATCGGAAAATTAATTTAAAGGTACTTCATAAGCTCTACATGTTCATTAATGCAAATTGTAATTATAAATTAAGAAAATGTAATTTTTCCATAAGAAAACTATGGAAAGAATTAATGAAGTTAATGTTAGAATTTTGGGAATCAGTCAAAAGAGGTTAAGATAAATATAGATCTAATATACATCTAATAGTTAAAAACAGAATGAATTTATAGAATGAAAGAGGAGTCAGTTAAAGAGATAATGGACCTGGAAATAAAGATGAATCATCAGTACGAAGATTCATGTCAAGTCTCAGACCTATACGAAGATTCAGCTAGACCATAAAAATATCTCATAACCAAAATTGCACATATTTTTAGAGTTGTCCTCTCAAGTATTCTGAACTCTAATCAAAACATATCAGTAGAGGTAATGGAGACATGTGAAGTGCACCTGTTCCCTTTTCTCTAGGCTCTGATCATTTTGGCAGGTGAATCACCTGGTTTATGAAATATATAATATTACAACACTTTAGTTTATATGCAACTTTGCAATATTTCTTGAGGAATATAGTAGAACTATATTCAAAAAGAGATATCAGAAAGTCATAAGTACTAATTGATAACAAAGTGACAAACGGCAGATTACTACTACCATGAAATTGGTACAAATTATACCTTCATTGACTTAGTAATAAAATTTAGCTCTCAGTATTTTTTGGGCTTTTTGGAACATCGGGTGAAGCTCTCATGATTTTGAAGTCTCATCCACAGAATTACAGGTGAAAACATCTTTTGTTTAGAGGCTAATTTTGAACTGAGAATTGGCTTCATCGATTTATATCAAATGTTTGGTCACTATCACTATATAAAAACTTACTTGGACACAGTGACTGTAGACATTTTATTTTTTATTTTTTATTTTTTGCTTTTGGAAGGAATTGTGTCAGGGGGTGGGAGGGAGCAAAGACATATTTAGTGCCAAACTACAAGATTATGGTAGAGACTTTGAGTGCTCATCATATATTTCAGTGCCTCCTTACATTCCCCAGCATCCCTCTCAGTAAGTCTGAAATCGCCAGAATTCATGTGGCTAAAGGATGGTGAGCGTGTGACTTCCAGGATGAGAAGAAAACCAGTATGTCTGCCCTCCGTCTTCTTTCTCCTTGCAGTGCCGATGGTGGCCACTAGATGGTGGAACCACAATTCTGAAATACTCTAAAGAACAATTACTGCATTAAATGAAGATGGTTTGTAAAGTCATCAACTAAACCAGTATTCTTTAATGAGAAATATACTTAGCTTTGTTATGCCACTGAGATCTTATCATTTACCTCTTAAGGAAGTTAATGTTAATTACCCTGATTAGCACAAACCGTTAAAGTATTGAACCTAAAAAAAATGTCCCGAACCTGTCCACATTTATGAAAAATATATAAAATTTGATTATAGCTTAAGGTTACCAAGAGCATTACCTTTATAAAGTCTACATATTCTTTCTAAAATTTTATATATTTCCAAAAATTTTGGCTGCATTTATGATTATGAATGCCCTTAAGCTAAATAGAAATATACTTGGAAGGAATAAAATTAATGAAAAACAAATATACCTGATCTTTTAAATGTTTTATTAAATAATTTTTATTTCATACACAAAAGTATCTGATTCGTAAATTGTCTTCTTTTTACCGTTCCTCCACTAGGCACTGTCAATGTCACGAGCACTCTAGTCATGGCCCAGAGATTACTCAGCATCTGAGCTCCCTTGTGTTCCCTGCCTACCCCTAGCAGTCCCCAAGGTAACAGCTGTCTGACGTCTTGACACTGCAGGTCAGTTTAACTTGTGTTTCTGCTTTATAGAGATGAAATCATACAATATGTATTCTTGGTTCTTGGCTTCTTTTCCTCACAGTTATAGTTGAGAAATGCATCCATATCTTTCCAAATAACTGTAGTTGGTTTAATAACTAGATTTTACTTGCTTTAGAATTAGTCTTCAGTTACAGTTATAACTGAAAGTAAAGATTATCTGCAGTGGGGTGTAAAAGAACAGTTATTTGTTTCATGAATATTCAAAAAATAACTATAATAGTAACTATAAAAATAATCTTAAACTTTACTTAGTAGAACTACTTCTCACCGTAATATTAGTTTAACATTTCTAGAAAAACTTTCTATGTATTGTAGAATGATGTTGGGGGATAGTTTTCTCATTGTAGGAGAAGAGTGAAAAATATGGAATGTGAAAAGGTTAGAAAAAGGTTATGGTTTAATATTGGAGATCAGAGTTTCAGTATAAATTTATTAATTTAATACAGATATATATATATATATATATATATATACACACACACACATAAGTGTGTCTTTGTATGCACATATATGTGGACATTCCATAACTCTGTTTGCTGAAAAGACCTAGGAACAATGTCTTCTGGAACTATATCAGTGATAATGAGAATATCTCAACCCTGATTTTGATTTCTAAATACCAATATTTCTATTTAAATACATATTTAAATACTAATTGATTTCTAAATACCATTCCTCAAAAAAAATAACCAAAGTAACTTGGAGCAATGGATGGTGAGTTTATATCTCAGGCAGAGAAAGTATGAGCCACAAATACAAAATCCTGTTGTGCCAAAAAGTAAGGGAGTTGTCAAAAAATTAAGGGGCATTGTCAAAATAATACATGAGCCAGATTGAAGGGGTTCCATCTAGACAAATAACAAATTGAACATCAAAACAAATACTGGCATTTAAGATTACAACCCATTAAAATTAAAAATGAAACTCCTGAGTCCATTTAGATAATAAATAAGAATAAATTATAAATGAATGATACATATATAAGAAAGAACACCTTCCATTACAGTAGAATATTAACTAGTAAAGGATTAAGAAAGAATAACATTAAAATAATTTTTTAAACCATAATAATAATAATAATTTATTTACACATTAATTAGCTATGAATGTTAATTAAAACTTGTGGGTCTATGGCCATGCCACCCTGAACAAGCTCAATCCCATCTGATCTCCGAAGCTAAGCAGAGTCAGGCCTGGTTAGCAACTTGTGTAGGAGACCACCTAGGAAGACCAAGTGCTGGAGGTGTAAAAAATAAAAAAAAATAAGGGATTGTGATCTGACAAAGTCCTTGCAATTTGTGAGGTCAACCAAGGTTTACCTCACCTAAAAAATAAACAAACAAACAAATAAATCTATTAAAAAAATTAAAACTTGTTGGCTGAATATTAATGAAAAGAATATTTACATAGTTCCAAAGTGCATGCCTATATATAGAGAAAAAGAAAATAATTAAGAAAACATCACAACTTAACAGTTGGATAACCTGGTGATGACTATACTTTTTGGGATAACCTTGCAATATTTCTTAAAGTTTGAAATTATCTCAAAATAAAGATTTTATAAAATCACTTTATTAACTTGTCTTTCTTCAGTTTTACTTTGCTTTAGACCCAGGGTCTAAATTCTGAAAAAGTAAACACAGAAAACAAAAATACATTTCTATCAAAGACCAATGAGTTAGAAACCATCCAAATTAAAATACTAAATCAGGGATTGTGATTTGAAATATATAAGAACATGAGATGAATTTTTCATTTATGGTCTTTGGATGATGTAGTAGGACATCTTTCTAAGAGGTGTTGGTTATATTGATGACTTGCTGCCTGAGAACAGCAGTGATTTTCACACATTTGAATGATTGATATTTACATTAAAACTACAGGTTCAATAACATACTCAGTTAATTTTGTGCTCCACAGGATTTTAGATTTACTTTACACTGTAGTTTCTTTGATTTATTTTCTATTAATAGCAGTTTGTGTCATCAAATTTAATAAAATGGGTTAAGCTAAATATGCTCCTCCTCTGGAATATATACTTTAAGAAAGATTTATTAAAAGCCTTATCTAACTATCCTCAAATATATTTCCAAAATTCAGAGTATCATATAAAGAATTATTTTATTCAAAACCTGTAATTTTTCAGATTTGATTGTGTATTTCTTCTTTTAAAATTGTCTCATGCTCAGAATTGTCACTGCTTCATTTGTTTTTATCAATTCATCACTCTTTGCATACAGATTAAACTCTGTGCTACTTTCGTTTACAACTTTCAAAGTCATTATGGTCTCCTATCATAATTAATTCCATAAAAAATATTCATATTGGATTTAAGTATAATAGGATCAACAAAGTTATTTATATATAGTTGAATCTAGGTATTTGAGAATTTAATATTTCTCTCCTTTTTTAACTATTTTGAGTGGTCTAGAGATAGATGAGATATCCTTATAAACAATTTATAACGATGTTTTGAATTGAATTATGTGGACCATGAAGTCGGTAGGTATATGCTAGATAATTGAGTAATAATTACTTTGGGCACTGACCTATTGTTTTATAGTCTTCTTATTGCTATTCACGTGTTTTACCTAGACCCCACCAAAAAAAAAATCCATTAATTGTCACTGTTTTTATTTATTAATATAAACATAATATATAATAAGAGAACTGAGAAAAACAAAATATGCTATTTGTTCAAGACAACAAGTAGCAGAGATGAGCTCAGACTCCGGTGTTGCAGATAATAGAGTGCAGTGCATTAAGATCAAGACTCTGGATCCGAACTTCTTCAGGGACTTAACCCTGCATCACTATCAAATAGACAAACTCCTGCTACCATCTATTCTCTCCCGGATTTCCTCCCCATATTACTTTAGGCTTTTTTTCCTCCAATAAAATGTTTATCTTTTTACTTCCTGAATCATCTTAGTATATACTATTTCCATGACATGAATTTAAACTTTTGTATGCGCTCTCACTGACTATTCCTTTTACAACTTATTTTGAAATTTGAGGCTTTATTACTGAGAAACACTTCCAGACAATCCCTTTCATGGTTTTGAACCATATATTATCTCTATAACTCTGCAATCCATTGCACATTATTATTCAAGACTATAGTGCTTATTTCTTCAAAGGTTGGATCTCCTACTCATAGTCTCACTTATTATCCTAATTTGGACACCACCCTGGAAGATTTGAAGATAAAGATGATTCAGCAGTTTTTAAATTAGCCAATGTAGCTGGAGTGATTTATATTAAGTTGAATTCTTGATTCTTGTCTGGGTATCACGCAGTCAGAAAATGGACTCTGAATAGAATGGATATTCAGAATAAAGCATAAACCATCAAAAAAGTTCTCTCTTATTGTTATACTTCTCAAAATTTACAGACGCATCCATGGTGCATCTTCCCCTCAGTATTATAACAACTTTCCATTTTGGAAGGGATATTCTATCTGGAAGAATGATAAATTCTTTAAAATGTTCTAAAATACTTTTTGTTATAAATATCTTCTAATTGTTAGCTGTTGCTGTTTAACAGACCATTCTCAAACTTTTAAATTGAAAATAATAAGCATTTATTATTTCTCCCAAACCTGCCATCAGCAAATGGGTCTGTTGATCTTGACTGGGCTTGTTTTTGGATATCCTATTGGGAAAACTGGGGAGCTTGGACTAGAAAGGTCTTGAGTGAAATGACTAGGTTTTACTCCACACGGTGTCTCATATACCAGAAGACTAGCCCAGGCCTTTATCATGGTTGTTCACAGAGGTGCAAGGAAGGAAGCAAAAACATAAAACCAGTTTCAAGTCTCTGCTTACATCAAATTTTCTATTCTCTACTGGCCAAAGAACATCATATGCCTAAACACATAATCGAGATGTTAGGATACCATAAAAAATGTAGAAATGAAGGAATGTATGAAAAATTGAGTTCATTCTTAAAATTTAAATCTATCACTAGACACCTTTCTTAAATTCTTATGGTTAGTAAATCAAGTTCTGATCACTGGACTTTGATGATGAGATCCTTTAACTTGGCTATTATAATAGATTTGAATTGACCTAATTGTATCTGCAGAACTAGAATTCAGCTACTCAAGATCATATGAGATGATGTAATATTGTATCTCCAAACATATAATAAGTTGCTCAAACATTTTCTATTGTTCAATAAACAAGTAAGTAAACCAGTTTGGGGGTAGAATTAGGCAGCAGGAGAAGTCTGTAATTGACTCTAGCCTGTGAAGCATCCATCAATTGCCATCCTAGTAAACAAGGGAGACATTTGGGAGTTAACAAAAATTTTTAAAAATAAACAAGAAATCCAAGAAAATTTTCCCTTTCTTCCATACTAATTTAGATTAAGGACCAGGATAAATTCCCTGGTTTAAATAAATAATTTACCCATATAAAGAATAGAATGGCATGACATGCCAGCATTCAGGAAAGCAAATGCAATCTTTCTTGTTTCTGTATGCATAGAAGTGCTAAATATTAGAAATAGACTTTCAGAACAATTAATAATGGATGTTATTGGCTATGACTACTATCACATTTTTTATTGTAGAAATGTTCCTTTTTATCTCTGTTTTAGACCTGTATGCATATTGTGGTTGTAAACTACATGTTTTGTTATTTGGCCCAAGTAAACATCTTTACCTGAGATTTCACCCAGAACTCAGAAATCCTAAATGGCATAAAGATAGGATAAAGATAAATTATTGTCAGATAGAAAAAGTAAAGGTTTACTTAAGGTACCTGTAACAATATGAATATTGCGGAGGATAAAATTATCTATGACTGCTTAATTCTAAAATATTTTTAACTGCAATGGAATTAGGATCCCAGAATAAATTAGCAATTCTGATTTTACCCACATTAAATATCATGCAAAATCTTAGCTTTTAGTTCCTTAATCTTCTCGTCTTTGATTTTCTCAAACTTTTAGAATATATTAGTAAACACAATCTATGATGGTAGCTTATATTTTTTTCATTAGAAGCAACTGATCTACTTATGAAATATTAAATTAAACCTCTGTGGTCTTTAAGCACAATTTTCTATGGTTCCAAATTGTAAACTAATTTGCTGCTACTAAATCTGTTATTTGATCTTATCAAACCATCCAATTCCCTTTTATAATCCTCTCTGCTATATCCTTGTGTTTTTATCTTACCTATCTTACCTTTTCTCCCTCACTCTTTTGATGCTGTGCAGGTGTACCACTTATGGGACCCATTTGGCAGTGTTTTCATCAGTACTACTGTGTCTAGTTTACAGGCCTGGCAAAACTTCAATTCTGGCTCAATCCAGCCATTTTCTTTCCACACCTAAATCTAGGCCACTTTCTACTACAGTGGAAATATCACACAGCTATGAAGATGAGTTCTTGTTAAAAAAAAAAAAGAGAGAGAGAGAGAGAGAGAGAGAGTCTAAACTCAGGTGAATATGCAGCACAACCTAGCTTTCCTTATTCTGCTAGATTACCTATGAGACGTGCCAGTTATTTCAAAAGTTTTCCTTTCTAGTTGAATGTGTCTGTGTATAAATTAAGTTTCCATAATCTTATATTCTGTTTCTGTGAAACAGAGGTATTAACATTATCCTTGGTGTTAATTATAAAGAGAGTTGCAATTTTTAGGGGCGATAGCTGAATTTACATCTAAGATAAAATCTTAATAAATACATTAAAGATAAAGATAAGATTCTGTGGGGTTAGGTGGATGCACTTAAGTTATACACCATAGAGATAATTCTAATTAAGAAGACAGTGGGAAGTATACATAGTAAGAGTGAAATAGAAAAGATGGATCTTGAAGCAGGAAGGAGCAAAGCATTACAAGGACAGTTGCTAAGAACCTTTGTGATTGGGTGGTTAAGGAAATATTAATAGCAATAATATCTAATTTTGAATTTTAAACATTTTGTGTATCTATGTGCCATGAAGAGATTAAACAAGGCATAAAACAAAGTCGTGAGAATTTAGCATCAGAAAGTCCTACATCCCCAGATTTGCAATCTGAAAACATCATGACCTCAGAAACAAATTACTTGAAGTCTTTGAATCAAAGGAGAAAACGGAGATGAATTATATTAAGCACTATTAAAGGCCATACAAACTTTAATTTGACCTGATGACTGAACATCAACTGAATTAGAACTGAGAAGAGTAAAAAATCTATTAATTGAAGCTTAATTTGTAGCACTGTTAAGAAGCACACAGCAAAAAAAAAAAAAAAAAAAAAAATGATATTGAATCACATTGTTTACTCAGCTTTGTGAGACAGAAACTCGTAAGTGACAATGGTCCTGAGGAATTAGCTTCTGTTTGTGGTGGGCCTCTCTTGTGGTGACTCCACAATGCAGGTTTCTCCTTCTCTGAGGAGCTACCAACATGCACAGATATGTCCTCTCCTTGCCTACACCCAATGTCAAGAAAGTATTCAATGTCAAGAAAGTATTCCCTGGACCATAGCTTATTGGTTCAGGGCTGTCATCTGACCTAAGGTGAGCCCATCAGTTTGTCTCTCTCATGAACTGGAAATGTTGCCAGAAGAGCAACAGTGTTATTGGAAGTTGCTGGTAGCTGAGACACATTGTAATACTCCAGAAGGAACACCTCCTGCAGGAGAAATACATTCAATTGCCATAGTCCCTATCCTTTCTGAGCCTTGGTTTAATTATTCCTAAAATTCTGTAAGATATTCCAGTATTCTTGCATTAAAGTCCCTGTTTTTGCTTTAGAAAAAAAAAAAAGAAGTACATACATACTGTTTGTTAGTTTACATAAAACTTATGCCTTTATTATATCGCAGGGAGAAAATAATGAATAATTGTCTTCCCATTATCTTTGAAGCAATGAAAAGTAAGATAAAGGAATAACCTATATCAAGTCAAAAATATTTCATTTGCTCATTAATGCTTTTAGGAGGTAAAAAATAATTTGCAAAAAAGAATTAAATCAATAATAGACGTGTAAACAAGTAATTAATTAATTAATTAATTAACTTATCTTTCATGCAGGTTTGTTATCTTGAGTTTTTGCTGCTTGAAAATATAAATGCAAAAACTGTACTGTGAAATCAAAGTGACATTTTCAATTATCTTATTTGATTTCTTGACTCATTTTATTTCAAGAGAAACATATAACACAGCTTAAAAATCATATAAAAGTTCTTAATTGGGTTAAGTATTAATTATTTTTATAATTTTTAACAACCAATAGAATGTTATAAAAATATAATTCTGATAATCCTAATGAAGAATTTATAAAACTGTTTAAAATCAGACTAATTCAGGATTACAGACTTTTGATAAGAGAAACGGTTACATACTGAACAATTGACAGGTTGGGATTCCAACTCAATTATTCTCAAAGTTACACGAAGTACAACTTTATATTGCAAGTAATTTATTTCCATCAATCCTTCGGAAACCTTTCTCAGTCCCTGTTGTCCTACTGAAAACAACTGCCTTTATATTAGAAACAAACAGTATTTTTTTTTAATTTGTTTCTTTTCCTTTCTCTTTCCCTCTCTCTTTTCCTCTACTCCCTCCATTATACTATTACTTATTAATTTATTTTTTGTTAACTTTGGCTTTTGACTATTTAGGCTGTTTGCTACATATGGGTCATTTGAAAATCTATTATCTTGGTGGAAGTCGAAAAGTAGTATATCTGAGTAGGCCTACATTGTCTCAAGCCATATTTTAATATGTGCTTATTTAAAATATGTTTAATGACTCACCCTTATATATTCTCAGTAGACATTTTGTGTACTTATTACCTACTTAAAATTGTCAGTTATTCTAAAGTGAATCCATATGACATTGTTTTAAAAGGTGCATGTATCATTCTTTTTTAGTCTTCTTTGATTGTTTATCTTACTGTCAAGAGAGAAATCTCTCAGGAGGTATTTCAGTTCTTTGGGTTACCCCTCTTTATTTTGACATTGGGATTATTTATAACTGTCAAGATTTTTTTTTTTTATTTTTGAAGACTCTCCACTATCAGAAGTTAGAACAATTCTAATTAATTTTTTCTATGAAATTTGTTATTTGATTTGTAAATAAGATGTGCATGTTCTGATCATGTTTTCTGTATACTTGCTTAATTCTTCAAACCTCTGATGGCATGAATATTTTAAGTTTTCTGACAGTTCCATTTCACCAAACTCAAAACTTGTCAAAAGTCTAAGGTCACCTTTTCAAAGAGAAGAGCATTGCAGTTTTCTATTTTTAATTACTATAAAATGATTGCTGTATATAACTATAATATAATCAATATATTATAATAATTATAAGGTATTTTAAAATTGTAACTTAGTATTTCAAAATAGTACATGGATCACTTTGACTATGAGTAATTATCCTTTACTTCCATTGAGCTGAGCTTTTCAAAATGTACTGAAAATTTTACTTTTTTCTCATAGTCATTTTACATTGTAATAACTCTTCTATTTTAAGTAGTTTTACGTTGTAATAATTTTCATTTTATGACATCTATTTTTTTGTAGAACAATGCCATTGTTTGTTTATTTGCTTCTTAATCAGTAAAAAACAACCAAGACAATGTATGAACGTCACCAAGTTTTTGCATTATGTTTATGTATCAAGGAAATGTAGAATAATTCAAATTGGTTTGAGCAATAAAAATTTTAAATATTCAACTAAACGAGATAATAAACAACATCTAGTCCTGGAATAATCTAGTGTTCAATGAAATAAACAATAACTATTAGCCATTGCTTAAGCCTTTCAGCTTTGATATAATTTAAGGAAATCTGTTAAGTTTTTTGAACATTAATATTGCCATATATCCCATAGGTTATACCATTTGGCAGCTTAATGTTTTAAAATAGATGGACCACTTCCCATTTATTTCTAGTAGGGGTGTTTTATATATGTGTATGTGTGTGTGTGTGTATAAAAACATATATATATGTGTGTGTATATATGTTATATATATGTTTTATATATATATATATATTCGTTTGTTTGTTTTGTTGTTGTTGTTCTTCACTTCCAGTGTCTAATTAGGATATTTAAACCCAAGGGTTTAGGACTGTATATTGTAAGTAACCAAGATATGTCACATTACTTTTTAATTTCCATGTGCATATACACCCAGTGAATGCAGGCTTACTGTAAAAATATCAAATTAGAAGGCTCCTTCTACCACCAAAATATATTTTTATCAATTTACAATATTTATGAAAGTATATAAAATTATTTATATTCTCACACCTTTTGATATACTGAATATTTTGAATATTGATAATTTAAAAATATTAGTAAAAATCAGTAGGTTTAATCTTAGTGTACAATTACCTAAATATCAAGGAGTTTGACTCTCTTTTTATATGTAGTGATCATAGCCATGAGTTCCATAAATTGGCATTTTATACATTTTAGTCACTTTACTTTCTGTTCATTTTTATTTTTGACTCGCTTTTGGAAGATCTGAGAAATGGAAATTTTATTATAGCTCATTTGGCAGCCAAAACATGACAAGTTGTGAGCCATCCTAAGGCTATTTGCTGTCTTTTAAAAATCATACTTTTTGTAGATATTCATAGATTCCAATGTAGAAATGTAAACGTGTTTTACTAATACATGATACTGTGACTTTTGCCGGGTACTGTACATACAGTAGTCCCCCTCCTTAGCTGCAGTTTCACCTTCTGAGGTTTCAGTTATCTGTGGTCAACCATGGTCCAAACATAGTAAATGGAAAATTCCAGAAATAAACAGTTCTAAAGTTGTATATTGCACATCATTTGGCTTCATCATCCTGCACAGGATGCAACTCACCCCTTTTTCTGGTGTCTCCACGCTGTAGACATGCCTGCCCACGAGTCCCGTGGTAGCTGCCATTGCAGCCCTCGGACTGAGGGCCACAGTGCCACAGTGGTTATGTTCAAGTAACCTTTTCTTTTTTTTTTTTCAATAATGTCCTCCAAGTACAAAAGTAGTGACACTGGCAGTTTGGCTACCACAAAGATAAACTGTAAAATGTTTCCTTTAAGGAAAAAGGTGAAAGTTCTCAACTTAATAAGGAAAGAAAAATATCATATGCTGAGATTGCTAAGATCTATGGCAGTGGTCCCCAACCTTTTTGGCACCAGGGACCGGTGCTCCTATGAAAATCTCATGCCTGATGATCTGAGGTAGAGCTGAGATGGTGATGCCAGTGCTGGGGAGTGACTGCAAATACACATGAAGCTTTGCTTGCTTGCATGCCACTCACCTCCAGCTGTGCAGCCCAGTTCTTAACAAGCCACGGACTGGTACTGGTACGTGGTCCAGGGATTGAGGACCCTTGATCTATGGTAAGAATGAATTTTCTATCCATGAAACTGTGAAAAGGGAAAAAGAAATTTATGCTAGTTTTGCTATTGCACTTCGAACTGTAAAACTTACAGCCACAGTGCATAAATACTTAGTGAGAATGAAAAGGCATTGAGTTTGTGGGTAGAAGACACGATGTCATCATTATGTGGGGATCCACCTTCTGACATTAATAGTATCCTATACTAAGTCACAATACCTATGTCATTCACCTCACTTCCCCTCATTACATAGATATTTTTTCATTTCACATCATCACAAGAAAAAGGGTGAGTACAGTATAATAAGATAATTTGAGAGAGACAGCATTTACATAAATGCTATTATCACGTGTAATAATAATTATTCTATTTTATTATTAGTTATTGTTAATTTCTTACTGTGCCTAATTTATAAATTAAACTTTGTAATCGGTACCTATAGAAAAAAGATATTAAATATAGGGCTCAGTCCTATTTGTGGTTTTAGGCATTCACTGGGATTCTTGCAAAGTATTCCCTATAGATAAGTGGCCATCGTATAATTTTTGTAAAGCATATCCTACCCAAATTTTTAAATTCCAAAACATATTACACTACCATGAGTTCAGATAATACAATTAAGCCCATTGAAAAATCAGAAATAATATTAACTTTATAAAGCATCTTTTTGACATTGAGAGGGATCTTTATTTTTGTTTTTTTGACTTAACATGGATATTAGTAAATTTTAGTAAAATATTTTCTAATACAAACTATTTTATTCATTACAAAAACAAATTTAGGGTTTTTAAAAGCTTTTAATTGAAGTATTTACACACAAATATATATGTACATGTATAGGCATTTAAACTCTTTATTGAAGTTAGATATGTAAGAGTATAGCTCATTATTTTCACAAACTAAAAATATATAACTTGCACCTAGATCATGAAACAAAATATTACCATAGTACTAGTAGACCAGAAGCTCCCCTGTGTTCCCTTCAGGACAATAGCCATCCCACATTGTCTTCTAATAGCAAAGAGTTTTGGTAATACTCATAATTTTAAAAATGTTTCTGTAACTCTTATTCTTTCTTATATCTGTTATTATGAGATTTAATGTTTTTGTGATTTATCTGAATTAGTTCCATTACTACATAGTATTTCACTGCAGAATCTACTGTATGAAAACATAATAAATTTATTGGAAAACAGGAAGCATCTATAAAAGCTGAAGATATACATATTCTATAACTGTGAAATTCCACTACTCATTATATGTGGTCAAAAAAAACATATACTTTGAAGTTTAATATTGTAACATAGCTGTTAGTATTTTTGAGTAACACAGAATTAAAGTTTCATGATTAAGTTCTGTTTGTTATATTACCTTTTGCCCAGATTTCCTATAATTATGTTGACTTTTTTTAATTGAGAAAAACTAAATTTTTTTTCCCTCTCTTGCTCTGTCCCTCTTTCCCTATATCCCTTTCTCTTTCTCTCCCTTTTTCTGTCTCTCCCTTTCTCCTGAACCATTCTGATTAACTGTTGGTTAAAGTTCGATAGATTTTATGTGCGCAAATGTGTGGGACTGGTGTTTATGAAACTTTCTTAATTACTTGCATATAATTTTTTCTCTTTCGGTTTTTGCCTCTCCCCTCACCCCACCTAGCTTTATTGAAATATAATAGACAATTAGTTGTTCATATTTACATTGTACAATTCAATGAGCTTTTTCAATTATAGTTGGCATACAATAATATATTAATTTCAGTTGCACAGCATAGTGATTAGAGATCAATATAACTCACAAAGTTATCACCCCACTAAATCTAGTTCCCTTCTTTTTGCCTTACATATTTATTACAACATTATTAACTATTTTCCTTATGTTTCATTTTATATTTCCATGTCTATCTTGTAACTATCCATTTGTACTTCTTAATCCCTTCGCACTTTTTCACTGTCCCCCAACCCACCTCCCATCTAGTAGCCCTCAAAATATTATCTGTATCTATGAGTTTATTTATGCTTTTGTTGTTGTTGTTGCTTATTTTGTTCCTTAGATTCCACATGCACATGAAATCATGCAATGTTTGTCTTTCTCTGTTGGACTTATTTAATTCAGCACAATACCCTCTAGGTTAATCAAGGCGATATCTTTTTCCATCCTCTCCCTTTTGGTCTGTATGTGTCTTTTAATCTGGAGTGGGTCTCTCATAGGCAGTATATGTAGGAGTCTTATTTTCTTATTTATTCGGGCACTCTATCTTTTGGTTGAAGCACTAAATTCTTTTCCATTTGAGGTACTTGTTGATAGAAATGTAGTTATTACCATTCTTCATTCATGTTTTGGACACATGGCTTATCTTCTTAAAGAAGTCTCTCCAACATTTCCTGTAATACTAGCTTGGTGTTGATAAATTCCCTTAGCTTATTTTTGTCTGGGAAGCTCTTTATCTGTCCTTAGACTCTAAATGATAGCTTTGCTAGATAAAGCATTCTTGGTTGTAGATCTTGGGTTTTCATCATATCAAATAGTTTGTGTCAAGCCCTGTGTCCTGCATAGTTTCTTTTGGGAAATCAGCTGCCAATCTTATGGGTGATCCCTTGTAGATAACTAACTGCTTTTCTCTTGCTGCTTTTAACATTCTCTTTGTATTTAACCTTTGGCATTTTAATTATGTGTCTTGGTGTGGGCCTCTTTGGGTTTTTTGGAGCTCTCTGAATTTCCCGGGGTTGTATGTCCATTTCCTTCATCAGTTTAGGGAAGTTTCCATCATTATTTCTTCAAATAACTCTTCAACTTCTTGTTTTCCTTCAGGTACCAATATGACACAGATATTTTTATGTTTGTGTCCTATAGGTTCCCTAAATTATTATTATAGTCTTGGCTTACCATGGTAGCAATATGTCTAGCAGACAAAGTAGACTTTAAAGCAGCCCCCCCTTTTTTTTTTTTTTTCATTTTCATGGACTATCTTTTCCCATTCCTTTACTTTCTGTCTGTGCATGTCTTTCAATTTGATGTGAGTCTCTTGTAGGCACTGTATGTATGGATCTTGTTTTCTTATCTGTTTAGCCACTCTATGTCTTTTGATTAGAGCATTTAACCATTTGTATTTAAAGTGCCTGTTGATAGATATGTAGTTATTGCTATTTTATTATTCATTTTTTTTTGTCTTTTCTCCCTTTTCTCCTACTCTTCCTTTTTCTTCCTCAAGATGCCCTTTTAACATTTCTTGTAGTACTGATTTGGTGGTGTTGAACTCCTTTAGCTTTTCCTTTTCTGGGACGCTCTGTTTTTTGATTCTAAATGATAGCCTTGCTGAGTAGAGTAATCTTGGTTGTAAATTTCTGCTTTTCATCACTTTGAATATCTTATGTCAATCCCTTCTGGCCTGAAAAGTGTTTGTTTAGAAATTGGCTAGCAGTCATATTGTGCTTTTCTCTTGCTGTTTTTAAGATTCTATATTTGCCTTTATCTTTTGGTACGGACCTCTGAGCTTCCTGGTATTGTATGTCTATTTTCCTCACCAGGACAGGGAAGTTTGCCATCATTATTTCTTCAGATAGGTTTTCAATTCCTTGCTCTCTCTCCTCCTTCTGTTAATCCTGTGATGTGATTGTTGATATGCTTGATGTTGTCGCAGAGGCCCCTTAAACATCTTAATTTTTTAAAAATTTATTTCTTTTATTGCTGTTCTGATTGTTTTCTGCTCCCTCATCTACCAGATTGCTGATTCTATCCTCTACTTCATCTAATCTACTGTCAATTCCCTCTAATTTATTTTTTATATCAGTTATTGTATTCTTCATTTCTAACTGGTTCTTTTTTTATGTTTTCTATTTCCATTTTTATATTTTCTATATCTTTCTTGAAGTTCTCACTGAGATCATTGTATCTCTTTGTAACCAGTGTTTCGAACTCTGCATCTAGTAGATTGCTTGTCTTCATTATTTTTATTTCTTTTTCTGGAGTTTTGTTTTGTTCTTTAACTTGAATCAGGTATCTTTGTCTCCCCATTTTGGCTCCTTCCTTGTGTTTGTTTCTTTGTAAAAGGTAGAGCTTCTATGTCTCTCAGTCTTATGTAGGCCCTATGTAGTAGGTGTCCTTGGGGCCCAGTAGCACAATCTTTCTAGTCACTTGAGTTGGGTACTCCAGGTGTGTTTCTTGTATGGGTTGTGCGTGCCCTCCTTGTTGTCTTGATTACTGTTTACACATCAATTAGAGGCAATTACCCATAGACTGATTGGTTTTGAAGACTGGCTATGGCTACACTGGAGGAGGTTTTACGCAAGGGTTTGCCCTACAGAGCTGGATTTGCTTTGGCGGGGCTCAGGCACCTTCCTGAGTCTGCCCCTTAGGTGTGTCAATTAAGGAGGTCTTGGGCAGTGCTCTAGTGTGGTCTGAAGCTGGCCTCTGGGTATGTTGGTTCTGGGTCTCTTCGAAGGAGCTCTGATGCAGGTCAAGTTCAATCGCTGCCTGTACCCTTCTTGGAGCCATTTAGTATGAACAATAATGTGATATTCAGATAGTTGCCACTTGTGCTGGGCTTGGAGGTGCCTGGGAGAGGATAAACTGAATTAGGGCTACCTTCCACTAATGCAGGATTTGGGGTTGCTCAGCAAGTGTTATGGATCATGCTGATGCCAGCTGCTTCTTGTTTGGAATTTGTCAATATTAGAATGATTTCAATTAAGTCCACAGAATGAGCCAAGACAGGCCATTTGTATGGAAAAGTCACTGGAAGTGTTGGATTGGTCCTTAAGTTTGGTGGAGCAGGGTCTCATGAAATCACTAGGGTAGGGAGACCAGTGTTAGACAGGTTGATGGGGACTCAGATATAGCACCTGCATAAGTCTGTGCATGCAGACTAGGTGGAGGAGGGCTAACCAAAGTAACATTGCCCTGTGCCAAGACTTCCGTCTGGGAGAAACCTACCTCTTCAGCCCTTGCCCTGAAGCTAGACAACTCAGTTCCTCCTATAGTCCATGGCTCCTTTTGAGCTGCTGCTCCAGTAATGGAGCTCAGAGTGAGTGAGTCCATCACCAAGTAAATCTGTGCATGGACCCTTTAAGAGGAATGGCTGGGACTCCAGCAGTACTTTGTCTCATTCGGCCATCATTTTCTCCAGCCTTCACAGCCAGAAGCTATGGGAACATCTCTTCTCTTCACAGCCAGATGCCATGAGAAACTCTCTTCCTGACACTAGAACCCTGGTGTGGAAATATGGGTGTGGGACTCCTAGCTCCACAGAGAAGACCACAGCAGCCCCGATAACTCTTCTAATTTTTAATCACCACATGCAAGTGTGGGACCAGCTGGTTCCAATTCTCTGCCCCTCTTATCAGTCTCAATTTAGTTTCTTTTATATATCTTTGGTTGTAGGACTTCTCTTCAGCTAGACTTCAGGGGATTCTCAATGATGATTGTTCTGTAATTTCATCATGACTGGAATCTTTTATTTTTTGATTTAGTAAGTAAATGGGTTGTCTATTTTACTCATATATTTTTTGATCCTCATTCTTTTGTATACTTATGTGTTATTTTGCTTTCATAGTAAATCTTTCCTTGGATTTGACATAAACTTATCTCTAAAATTTTCCATGTTTGGGATTTCGTTATATCTCTAATTCTTAGTTTTTTTTCATCTCCCTCTTTTGTGCCATAATAAACATAGTAACATATGTCACTATGGAAATTCCCTGAAATTAATGCAGCAAGAGTTTTGGGCTATCATATGATGGGCACTCCATAAGAGAGTAAGCTTCACTCAAAGCAAATGTTCTATTAAGGGGAAAACATATATGTGTGTATCTGAGTATAGATGTATATATTGTTTCTACATCATGATATAACCTAGTGTGACTCATATGAAGGCACATAATATAGACATTAATACCACTATGTCCATTTTACAGTAAGAAAATTAATGGTAAAGGTGTTAGCTAACATTATTGTATAAACTAGGATTTCAGCCTACCTTGCAATTTGACTCTATGTACTTTACCAGAATTCATAGTTTAATTCAGAGTTCATTAAGGATAATCAAATATACTTGAGAAATTATTTATTTACTCATAATGCATGATATATAGATATAGAAAAAATAAAAAGTTATTTCCTGTATTCAAAGGTATTAAAACCTCTTTGAGTCACAAAAGATAATGGTATGCACCTGAAAATATAAATGTAAATTATTACTTAAATGATAATTCATAGCAGTGATAGAAGATAAATACAGTAGCAGATTATCTTTAAAATAGATTCAGACTGTAAAGTAGATTCAAATCCCAAGTCTTTTTTTTTTTCATTTGATGACATTTTTAGTACCTATTATTTGCCTTCCACTTTTCTTGGCACTAGAAAGCGGAAGTGACTAACAAAGAAAAATCTTCTTTTTTAACTTTCTAGTGAGAAGAGACATGGTCAATGAACAAATAAATATGTATCAAGTGAAAATTAGTGTTACAAAGAAATTAAAGCAGGTTAACTATAGAAATGGCAAGGATTCTATTTTATAAAAGTTAGGGAAGATATAGCTCTTGTAAGATAACATTTGAACAAAGGCCCGAAAAAGGTGGGGAAACCAGCTATGTATAATTTGATAGAAGAGTGTTTTAGACAGCTTCTATACTATGGTACATTGATACTCTGGGCCAGGCAGCCTGGGATCAAATTTTGGTTCTTTAATTTGCTGTGTTACCTTGGCTAAGTTCATAAGTTTCTCTGAATCAATTTCTTCAAATGGGCAGAACATTTTATGGGTTGCTTTGTGTATTCATGGATTGATAGCTTAAAACTCAGTGCTTAGTACCTACTAAATTCTCAAGAATTTGATTAGTTGCTATTATTGATAGAGGAAACAACAAGAGCTAATGACCCTAAAGTAGCAATGTACTTTTCTAGGATCAGTAAGGAAATTAGTGACATTACACGGAAGGGTTGTAGGGTAAGGGAACAGACTAGAAATGAAGCCAGAGAGATTGCAGAGAAACATATCATTCAGAGTCTTACGAGCCAAAATGAGGGTTGAGATTTAACTTTGAGTGTTAAGGAAAGCCATGGAGAAATTTTAAGCAGAAGTGTGATATTATCTCTTCCACTTTATGCATTATGTGAATGGTTTCACAGTGTCCTCAATAACTGGAAGGTTCAACATGCCTAATATCTGGTACAAAAAAACAAACAAACAAAAACCTTTCAGTTTCTTTATCTCTAATAGGAACACAATATTATTAGTGGTGATGTGGTAGGGCTTTTTAAATGAAAAAGTGATATGAGCCATGTAATGACCCAAAAGTCTGTGTTACCAGGCTTCCTTCCCTGTGGCAGTGTTCATGGATCACTGCTTTGATTATTGGTTGCTGAATCTACCACAAAAACTTAGTGACTCAAAACAAAAATGCATTATTACCTGAAATCAACTTGGTGGTTCTGTTGTTTTGCTTAGGGCTTTCATTCAATTATAATCAAATGGTGATTGAGATGTCAAAGATACTCTATTTATTTGCCTGGCACGGAGGCAGGATGGGCTAGAAAATTAGAATCATCTGGGATGCTACAATGGCTGGCTCTCTTTCCATGTAATCATGGGGCTACTTCTCTCTACTTGGCTTCTCCATGCACTCTTTCCACTTGTGTCTAAAACAAAGTAGCTGAATTTCTTATTGAGCAGCTGAAGACTCCCACGAGTAAGAAAGCTGAAGCTGCTTGTCATGCCTCCTTAAGATTTAGTTCCAAAGTTGGCACTGTGTTACTTCTGCACTTTCTGTGGGTTGACGTGAGTCTCAGGGGCAGGTCAACTTCATTGTGACAAGAGATTACAAAAGGAGGCTAATGCCAGGAGTTGTAGTTTATTAGAGGCCATCCTGGAAGAAGAGATGCCACTGTTGTCATGCACCCCCGTTCTCTTCCTTCATCCAGACATATTTAGAATACTTAGACCCTCAGTGTTTCATTAACCCTAAGATTTTAGAACACTGGCGAGAAGGTAAAATTCCCATGAGTATTTTATTTTATCTTATTTTATTTAAATTTATTCTATGTTTGCATGTACCTGGAGGACACATTCATTGATAACTAGATAGACTCAGAAAAACAGAAAGTATGTCAAAAAGTTGTTTGGTAAATGTACACAAAATTATTACAAATGGGTCAGAGAAATGATGATAAAATCAAAGTAATTTGAAAATATGCCACACTTTCAAAATGCATGTATATTATTATCCACTTATCAGCATCAGCCTGTATGTTAAAGACCATCTGCCTAAAATTATTTTTATACAACTAAAATTTAGTCAGAGTTGAAAGAGCAGCAGTTATTCTCTTTCATGCTGTATATTAGTTGCAGAAAATTTTAGAGTCAATGTCTTTTTTTAAATCTGTCAAAATTACTCACTTATGCACAGATATAATCTAGTTTTATTTTTCAAGATGCCAATTTTATTTTCAAGCATAAATTGGTGCCCTAGTTTCCTGAAATAACTTTTTTCACCTTTTATAGATATAAAAATGGCCTTGCAGAAAGTGCATGAGCCCAGCTTGCCAAATTATTATATCAAATAATAATAACGAACCTTTTTATCATCACCTACAGTGAGCGACCTGTGTCAAAGAACTACGACACAAATGTATTCTCTTCCTGGTGTGCTGAAATAAAAGAAAACTGATATCTGCAATTCCTCATCAGAAGACCACTGCTGATTAATCTGATGAAAGAAGAAAGTCTGTAGAAGAATGCTGATTGAAAAGGTAAAGTACTCAGTAGGAATACACTTTCTTTTAAATATCATGAAAGGGACTTATACATTTATTTTTATTTTTATTTTTTGTGAACCAATATGAGAGAATGGGGGCAAATGGTGACTGATCTAGACATCTTATTTTTTGCCATAAAAATTAGGGTTTTGCTTGTTACTTGTTTCAGTAAGTCATTTTATTCTGAATGCTAAAATGCTTATATGTTGAGAAAAGAATGGCTTAAGGTAACTATAATACATCACTAACATTAATATGAACTCTCAATTCATTCATGGCATAACATACTGAAAAATGAATAAAATAAAATGGAAGAGAGGAATGGTTGTAAGTATAATATGAAATCTTATAAAGTAATTAAAATAATAACTTGAGATATTAATACTATTAGAATTTTTCAGTTGGATTATTATAGGAAAAATATATCTATATTATTAAAATAAAATAAAATGGAAACTAAGTTTGACAATCCTTCAAGCAGATAAAATCGGTTAAGCCACATAAGCAAAAGATCATGTAGCATATTTTATAAATAGAAACAAAACTTAACTTAGGCTTATTTTTCTTTAAATGCCTCTGATAATCATAAATGAAGCTATCTATCTTCCTAAAATGATATATGATAATGACTTTTAACCCATCCCCTGCCTTCTGGACAACCCCATTGTAACAATTAATCAGTGTAAAGACTAAACAACTTTCTCATTTTTTACTTTATAAGCTATCCAGTAATATGCCTCTGAGCTTCATATCACTTTCAGGCTTGAAATATCCCTGTTAGCAAGTTGTTTCTTCTTCAATAAAATAGATATTTCAAGTAGAGCTCTCTAAATTTTTAAAAATATATTAAGAGCTAGAGTGAGAGATGCAGTATTATTGCAAGTTTGGAAAAGTAGAAAATTTCACATTAGCAATGTTAGATAAATAGATATATGATAAATGACATAACGATGACTTGTGGGCAAGAATTTTCTCTAAAGTGATAAAATAAATGTCTCATTTTAATTTTTAAATATTTGTTTTTATATTCTCCAATGGAAAATTTGACACAATCAAAACCAAATGTTATTGTATTAGTTTCCTATTGCTGCTGTAACAAATTAACAAATTTAATGGCTTTAAACAACACAATTTGTCTTGCTGCTCTAGAGATCAGAAGTCTGAATGGGTCTCAGTGAGTTAAATCAGGGTGTTTGTAAGTGTGCATTCTTTTCCGGAGGTCTAGGAAGGAATTCATTTGTCTTTTCATCTGTCTGCCCACTTTTATCGTATCAGGGCCCCTTTTCTCCTTTAAAGCCAGCAATCATATTATTCTGACCTCTGCTTTCATCATCACTTCTCTGTCTCTTTTGTTTCCCTCTTTCACTTAAAAGGGCCCTAGGATTACACAATCTCCCCATTTCAAGGTCGATTGATTAGCAACACTTATTCCACCTGAAACCTTAACTTACCTTTCCATGTAAGGTAAGAAATTCACAAATTCCGGGGATCAGGACATCTTTGGTGGTGGTTGTGGAAGTGATTGTAGTTGTGTCATTTTGCTTACCGCAGCTATTAAATATACTTCCTTCCTAGTAAAGCTTTCTTAGAAAGGTTTATGGAGCACCATTTCATTAATTATTTTCACTTGTCCTTAACAAATCATCTTTTGTTAAGTAAATACCTCCATTCTTTTCACAATTTTGAGTTCTCCCGTTCAATTTTTATCCATTCCTCTTCCTTGCTTTGTTTTCCACTGTGGGATTCATGGCCACATTTTTTTATTGTTTATTATCTGTCCTACATCTCTAGCATATACAATGAAGTAAGATGGGGAGGAATGACAATAAACCAGTGCAATATACTGCTTATAGGCTCTATAATTGCTCTCTATTATATGATACTAAACTGGTCTCTGAGTGAAATCATCTGCCTCAGGAAATCAAGATTTGTGTTAAGAAATTTTCAAGAAAAATCATGTGTTGTGAGTCAATGGTTTAGTAGAAAGATGCAAAATCTACAGTTTCAGAGAAAAAAATAGAACTGGTGATATAAATTCAAGAGTCTTTCATCATATAATTAGAAAAATAGTATACTGGCACCAACTGAAAACTTCAGATCAAGAGCTAGAGAGAGAGAGATGCAGTATTACTGCAAGTTTGGAAAGGTAGAAGATTTCCTATTAGCTATGTTAGATAAATAGATATATGATAAATGACATAAATCACTTCCTCATATATGAGATGGTACAATCACTAATATTCTGGTAATAAACAATTAAGATAGTAAAAATGTTTAACAAAGTAGAATGATTTTTCTATATTTGCCAAAAAACCTGTAAAATAGAAAAATGCTGAAGGATTGAGATTAGAGGCACTTTAGTGTGAGAAGATAAACAACAGTAAAGAACAGGAGGGGAACAAAAATAATGTAGGAAAAACACAAGCTGTACTTTCCTGGTAGCAAAAAGCCAGGAAGATATGGAAATCATCTGCATGAATGGCTGCTGAACAGTAAGGTTTCTGACAAAGGATTTACCAGGATGGCTGTTGCTATTGACCTTGACAAGAGCATTTTCACTAGAGACAAATATCTGATTAAAATGAGTCTATGGCAGAAAAAAAAAATGATAAAAATGAATAAAGTAGTATAGAGAAATGTTTAGAGAAATTTACTATAAAGAGAAAAAAGAAAAGGGGGTAATAAAAGGGAATAATGTCAAAGGAACAAAAAGTAAAGGTGATAGAGATATAGCAAATTGACATGCTGATGGGAACAGCTCACTGTGTTCTAAACCATCTCAGCTTAGTTCTTGCACTATAACGGGTGTAAAATGTTGTTGTTGTTTTTATTTACCAAAAATAATAGAATAAAAGGAAAATATGTCATGAATTGGTTTATCACCCTCAACCACAGAGAAAGCGAATATTTACTAAAGTATATTCTAAAGTATATATAATATATTGTTTAAGTCAGTACTATTAACTGAGCTTGCATTCTGTATTTGCAATTAGAAATCTAGTTTGGGTATAATAAATTTGAGTCTAAAATCTTACTCTAAATACTTTTTAATCTTCAACATTATTTAATTTCACGCCTTCAATTTCTCATCTGCCAAAATAAGAATATCTGTTCCATCCATATTATTTTTTTAAAGAAAAAAATGATATAAAAGACATAGGAGTTCATTGGAAAACTAAAAGCAAGATGCATACAATATGTGTTTAAGAGGTATACATTTTAATATTTGCCCAGTGATTAATGTAAAGGTAAATTATAGTCAAAAAGAATTTTAAGTAGTTGTAAACAAACAGGAAAAAATGTCTATGTAAGTATATTTGATTAATGTGTATGCTTTATAAAAACAAAGTAAATTTGATTGAGCTATGATGACATGCCTATAATACTTTTCCTATTGATAAACACTTGAAAAGTTGCAGTCTACTTTTTTTTTTTTACTTTCTCTCTGATATCTTCCAAAGTACTGCTGAGTTAGAATCCCAAATAAATTATGTCAAAGTTAATTTGTCTTGTATACAGAACCAGCCTAGTAACTTATTGTTAAACATGAAATAAAATTTCTATCATAGAAAGTTTATTCATTATATATTAAGTAAATATGGAAAACTAACATATTCCTTGTTTCCTGTTATTATATAATAGAGTAAAATGGAAATTAACAAACATTGATTTCATGCAATATAGTAATAAATGTGAGAGAAGCAGCAGTTGAAATAGGTGAATAGAAGTAAAGTCTACCTTAAGAGGCCAGAGTGTCCGAGATATGTAGTTGAAGGCCCTTGATGCCATCATTGAAGAGCCTTCCAGACTTTGAAGAGCTTTAGCCCCTCCTCATGTGGCATGACTGTTCTGTGTTCTGAACCACATCTACTGAGATTCCCAGGGGACTTTTCTAAAGATCACAGGTGTATTAAGGGCACCTGTTAAGGTGGACATACTCTTAGGTTTTATAATGTTTTCTTCAAAGAAACTACATAGAATAATGGGCTTATTTCTGAGCACTTTGTGTATATGTGTGTATTATTTTGCTTTTAATTCAGAAAGATTAAAATCCTGCTGATGGAAGGAATTTCTATAAGTACCAGCCAGAACTGGGGGCAGAATCTTAACCCTAAAAGGAGCACTGTTGTTCAGACATTTTCTTGTCCTAAATCCGTACTCCTCACTCCATGCCTAACCCTAATTGTTAAGCCAGGGGGAATTTCCCCAAGGTGGAAGAGGGTGTATAAGTCCATCGGTCCATAGATTCAAAGATGCAATTAAATCTAGCTAAGTTTGCAGTGTCTATGATATGATTGTTACACTCAAGGATTTCTCTCTCTCTCTCTCTCTTTCTCTCTCTCTCTCTTTCTCTCTCTTTCTCTCTCTCTCTCTCTCTCTCTCCAGAAGTTACAAAGCCCATCTGTATTCCAGATGGGTGGAGTTATCTCAAAAACCTACTCCATTTCATATCCTGATTAATTTCTTTGTCATAACTGCCTCCACTAGAAATAAGTTCCATCAGGAAAACAATATTTATCACTCTTTTTTTTTTTTATTGCTGTCACTATAGAACTTAGGACAGTATTTGATGCATGATAATTTCTCAATAGATATTAACTGAATAGATTGATGAAGAAATGTCTCGAAATTGAGCTTACAATAATGCATTCTTAGGATGTAGAAGGAATGTAAAAGGAGAGATCGTATGTGCTCAGAATCAGAGAATGTTTCAGAAAGTAGTTATTAGAGCTTGGTTGGCCCCTTAACATGTTTAAAGCTCAAGTTTACTGTTTTGTAATTACTTATGTGTCATTATTCCAGTCTTAACTATTGAAACCTACCTTGTGTATTAATTTCTCAAACATCTGGTGTCATAAATATTCAGACTATTCAAGTGTATTCTGCACTAGAAGATGTCACCAACACCTGCTTTTACTAAAAGTGTAATGTGCTTGAAAATTGTATTTCACATCTTCAACTCCCCATTTATATGCCATATAAATTGCCCACTATGGTTTCTGCAGCTGGGTTCTTGTTAAATACATTGCAATAATTCTAGAGCCCCAATTGTTAAGCTGAGAACCTCTGATCCCTCAGTTGAACCTGGTCTGAATCCACTAAGGGCCTCAAACCTGACTCTTGATGGCACTGCTCTGTGGGTAGGGATAAGGGGTGGGGGTGAATATTGGCTGTTAAACCCTATAAAATTGTAAGTGGTGTAATTTTGTGTGATAGTTTTGGAGATATTTCACAAAAGGATAATCTTCACAAAATATACTTTCGGTGTTCTCATATTACCTATAGTGAGCCCCCAAAAGTGTTTGTATCAACTACCTCCCTATAAGACGTAATTATCATGTGATAGAAAAATGTGCAATTTATCAGTAATGACTTTACTGTTTATGGTCATTCTGAATGCTGTTTTAGTCATATACCTTACAGATTTCAACAATATAGAGAATGTTAATCTACCCACTACACTAACACCTGAGGGAGCCATATGACTACAGTAGTTTTCCTTTAACCACAGTTTTACTTTCCATGGTTTCAGTTAACCACAGTCAACTGCTGTCCAAATATATTAAACAGAAAGTCCCATAAATAAACAATTCATAAGTTTTAAATTGTGCACCATTCTGAGTAGCCTGATGTGTCATAGTCTTCTGCTTGAGGGAGACTACATTTACTTAACTTTTATGACAATATATTGTTCTAATTGTTCTATTTTATTAGTTATTATTGTTAATCTCTTACTGTGCCTAATTTATAAATTAAACTTTATCATAGATACATATGCATAAGAAAAAGCATAGTGTATATAGGGTTCAGTATGCTAGGTGTCTTGGAACATATCATCTGAAGTTAAAGGGGACTACTGTATATCTGAAATGATTTGTACTTTTGTGGGTTTTTACTGAATAGCTTCTGCTTTTATGCCATGTATTTCCACTCAAGAAGGAATAAATAAGAAAAATAGATTATAATTCCAAAATATTAAATATATAAACATATAATACATACATGTATGTGAATATATGTACATACATTTCATGTTAGCAAATTTATCTACCATTATAGAGGCTAATTTTTAGCGTTCTTTTTTCTATAGTCACTCTCTTATAGCTTTTTAAACTCTATTCAAAAGAATACTCAAGCCAGCAAGAAGTCAAAATTTATTATATATAGTTCAGATTTCAGTTAGTAATCTACTTTAATATGCATTGGTTGTCAGTTTTAATCTGTATTTCTCCAGATGTGGAAAAATAAAGCTAAATGGAAATGAAATATCGCAAACTATAATTTCAGTTGATTTTTAGTTCTTCACTTTTACATGGTTTTTAAAATGAGTATGAATTATAAAAATATTAAAAATAAAGCAAGCATTATATTATTTTGAGCAAATAAAAAGTGAACACATTTTACATAAAGATTATTTCTTTTAACTTACTAAACATGAGAGTGGCATTTCAGTTATCTGTGATTAAAGCTGGTGAAATAGAATTATGTTTAATTACATTGTACATAGCCAAGAATTTAAGTTTGTGATAAACCCAGAATAGTTTGCTGAAGAGAAAAAAGGAATAATGAAGATTTGACTTTATTGACCTTTGTCTTTATTTTAGGTAAGAAGGTAGTCTGACTTATTGAGGTTCAGGTGGTTCGAATTTACATCTCTCTCCATTCTCTGCCCACATTAACTTCCCTGTACCCACTATCCACCAAATCCCTGTCCTAGGTCTCTACTGTATAAGAAAAAAACTTATGTCTAGCCAACTTTTAATGAACACTAAGCTCTTACCTTTGTTATTATTTATTTACTTGAATTTGCATACACTCCATGGTTATCTCAACAAATGAAGCATATATTAAAAATTATTTAAATTTAATTAATATGCAAACAAAATAATTTTATGCTTTTTCCAAATCTGAGCTCTCAAAATTATTTCTTAAAATGGATAATAGTAACATAAAGGTATTCTATGAAAATAAGTGGAAAGGATTGAGAGGACACCTGTTTAAATATAAATATAAAAGGCCAAAATATTGTGAAGTTATCATCTTTAACTTTAAGTAAATAACTTTCTTTTTCAAAATGGTGTTTCATATTTAGTGCATAGTAATAGGATATATTTCAATTGTAATATAATTTTACATTAGAATTTCTACAGTAATTTTATATGAATTTATTTTCCTTCGAATTATTGGGCTAATTTGTTAAAGGAATTTTAAATGTTACTTATATCAATTAATTAAATTGTAATAACAAAAAAGTTGAAATACTCCTGTGAATACCATTCATATTTTCAAATTTGAACCTTAATTAAAATGTTATGATTTACTAATTACAGACTTATTAGTTAAATCCCTCATAGTGTTCTATAACTTTTTGAAGTAATAATATTTATTTATGTACTTCATATCACCCACTCATGTCTTCTATTTACTGTAGGAAAATATAAGAACATCATGCCTCCATCTAATCACCACTATGCCGACATATAAGTCACATACTCACTATGATTTCTTTTCTCTTTTATAAGCAATAAACACTTTCAGCAACGGAATCACTGAGTAACTTAAAAATGAATTCCTTCAAACAGTTAAATTAATGAGTTGCAAGATACTTGTCACTGACTGGGAAGGAGAGCTATAGATTAGAACAAGTGAATCAGTCAACGCTTGATGTTTTACTGCCGGTCAATTTGCTCTATCTATCTATCTATCTATCTATCTAATCTATCATCTATCTATCTGTCATCTATCTATCATCTATCTATCATCTATCATCAACTTTTTGGTTTGAGTTATAGTAAATTCTGGTACTCACCTCTAAATAAGTTCGAGAGGGAAAAAAGTTAACTTAGTCATAAAATACTTGTAATCTGGTTAGTGCAAATAACATTCCCAGTTATCATTTCGTACCTGCAGTACTATTAAATCATAAGTTGGATGTACCAACTCTTTTTAAGTGGACTAACAATTACTTTCATTTATTACCAGTTCAAATTTAAACTACTACAATCGCTTTATAAAATAATTGACCTTACTTAGTCACATTAAAGATTCATAATTTAGCATTCCACTATTTAGTATGGTATAGACAAATCCTTTTATATTTGACCAAGAGATATTAGGATGCTTACAGGATACCTTAACAAATAATTCAAATGTTCATCGAGACTTAATATCTGTATCCATATTATAAATATTATATAGTAATGATATGCTCATCAAGAAGAAGGAGTCAAAACAATGTTGAGTACAGAATAAGGAAGTCAGAAAAACACAGTGAATATAATTCCATGTTATCGAGATAAAAAACAATAGATAAACATATATGTCATATAACTATAAAGAAATTAAGGTATGCACATCTCACACGTGGAGAGATGGGTGATGTGAGTGGAAGCAGCATAAGGGTGCAACAAAGATTCAGGTAATATTGCATTTATATTATAAAGTATTAATGAAAATCAAGTTAAACACAAAAATCATGATTGCAGATGCATTTAGGGAAGAAAGATATAGTGTAACTGGGAAAAAATCACAAATGTACCGGTGATATTTTACTTTTCGTGATAAGTCATAGGAATTTGCTTATTTTATTAATTTCTTTAACATAAATATACCTCTATAATCTAATTGTCAAAAAATTTGTTCTTAATGGATTAAACAAGGATTAGCTACAGCTTCTTATTCAGAAGAACTAAGTTAGTTGTTTCTACCACCATGTTGTAAATAAAATTTCTCACCATTTTGGCATTTCTCTTGTGTATTCTCTCTATATTTAAATATTCAGTGTCACATGTATTTGTATATTTTTAATATTGTTTTAAAAACAAACACAAATGACTATTTCTTCAGGTTTCTAAGTGTAAAAATTACATGAAAAAGTTATCTTTTCCTCAATATTAGTTCTTATGAGTGTCAAAATCAATTTGGAATTTATCTACAGTGTATTAAAATACAGCTGCATTGAATCATTTTTATCCTGTGTTAGAGCTAATGTAATTCACATATACATAAAGTATTTTAAAAAATAAATTCAATTTATATGTGGCAAAAGATAAAAGATATTATAGTTAAAGACATTAAAGTCAAATATATTAACCTTAATGGGTCTATATACATTGACTTGAAATTAAACATTTGAATCTTGAATTATTAGAGATTTTTAAAATGAGGCATTGACATTCTCTTAATAAACTAATGGACTCTTTGACCAAGAATCAGGACAACATCCTAGCCATACTAGAAACACCAAGTAAGGATATCCCATTGCATAAATACAATAAATAAGACAGTCTGAATAACTGTTTTCTTTTTTTTTTTGGAAAAATATTAAATATGTAGAAAAATGACTCTATTACTTAACAGGAAATAAATAAGAGAAATATAAAGATAAAATATACAAAAATTGAAATCCAGATAAGCGAGCATCTCAGAGGCTGCCGGCTATCCCATGGATAACTGAAAATCTTTGAAAACTTGAATAGACGTCTTTTTTTTTTTCATATTTGCAGTATGTAGGGCCCTTCCTATGTGGAGATAATGAAAGGATATGGAAACATAAAGTTTCAAAATTCAAAACCTAAATTTTTAGTTAAAAGGTAAACTAGAATAAAATTGAATCCACAGGGAGACACCACCAGAAATCGGCTGCCTCAAACAGTGAGTAGATTGAAAGTAAGTAAAAAAAAAACTTAGAAAATTTATAACTGCAAACCACATGCGAGTTTGCTACTCAAATATAAAACAACCTCAGATCCAACAATCCTGGAGGCAAGGAGATATTTTAAAACATTCCTTGGTTTTACTAAGCCAGAGACCTAGTAAAGTAAACAAAGTCCTCTCTAGAGGACTTTTTCTGAGAATTGCCACAAGTTTGATCACACATGATCACACAATTAAAACATCTTAAAATACATGGGAAGACAAGGGGCCATCATACAGTGCTGGCAGAAGCAATAATTAAAAAATAATAATTATGAAATCATCAGATACTAAGTATAATACATACATGCACGCACATAATATATATACACACACAGAGAGAAATTCTTTTATGTGTGCCAAGATAAGTTACCTGGAGAAAGGTGTTTATTAGCGGCAAAGATATAATAGGAACTATGTTTCAGAGTATAGTAATCACTTGTGACAGAGCTATTTCTTCTTCTTATGCACAACCACGTATAATATCTTTCCTCGCCCAGCCCTTTCATCTATTCCTATTATATGCTCTCCTCATCGTGATTTCGAAAAAAGATTGGCATAGGGAAACCTTGGGAATTGTGCAGACTTTGTCAAAATTTATTGCTTCATAATACCTCAAGTGCCTTAAGAAAAAATTCTCTTTCTGTTAGGCTGATGACTGAGCATTTAGAACAGAAAAACATTGTTCCAGCTAATAGAATAAAAATATTTGAATGAATAGTGGGTGTGATAATTGGGCTAAGGGGTTTGGTTTCCATGCAATGTTAGCAGAGGCATTATCAGACAGAGATCTATATTTTATCATTACATCTTGTCTTTTTAGCAAGAGCAGGTTGTACAAAGCTGTGGTCAAGGATGAACAATTAGGAAAATCATCTGATGTATGGCCTCTAGGGGAAAATAATTTTCAGGAGACACTCCAGAAAAATGATTTCGGATCTCTAGATAGATAGATAGATAGATAGATAGATAGATAGATAGATAAAAAAGGATTACAGGATCAAATATATTTGAATAGATAAAAGAGTTAACTGCTTTATAAATAAAACTTCTTTAATTTTTTTAAATGAGTAAACCAGTACAATTTTAAAATCAGTATATTCGTTGTCCTTTTTCTTCCAAATGTTTGTAAAAAAAGTTTAGGTTACTTCAAGTGTGTTTTTTCTTTTTAAATCTAATTTTATATTTGTGTTTCCATTTTAAATTTGAATGTGTTTTGATTGGAGATAATTATTAAAGATTATTTATTTCTCCTTAGGGAATTTATTTTTCTGGGACTTGTATGTGTGTGTGTGTGTGTGTGTGTGTGTATAAAATATGCAATGCCCATAATATAAATAGATATGTATACTTTTCTTCAATGCAGTGACTTTTGTTCCTTAGATATTTTTATAAATATTTATGTTATCATCTCATTTTATTTGTGTGTTTCCATGTATCATGTGATCATGTCTGGTTGTGTGTCATTTGGCTAAAACATATGAGTTTGATATGTGTATTCATATATTTGTGTGCTGTGTATACATGTGTACACACATGTAGTATGTGTGAAATGTGTTTGTGTGTGCATATATATACACATACATATGTAATATGTGACTATACATCTGCTGTTTGTATACATATGTACATTTTTATATATGTGAGTTTGTATATATGTGTGATTGAGTATATGTTTGTGTATACATGCATATATGTTACTGAATAGGTGATGTGTGTGCCTTTGTATATTTATTAGTGGTTGTGTTTGTGCTTCCTTTCAATTTTATGTTTCTGATTAATGATATTCTTTTGTAATGAGCATGTGCCTCAATTTTTAATTTGGCAAATTTACTTTAAACAATATTTAATAATTTTTTATTGCAAATGTGTCCTACCTGTGAAAGCTAGCTCTACTTTTTCAGTAGAAACTATTGTTTTTAATCTTTTTGAGGATATGAATCACACGTTTTTCTATATTCCTGTTCTGCTCTGAACAATAAATCTAGTTCAAAGAAAGTTATTTTTTCTATCCTTTAGGGTAGTCTTCTTATATATTTTTTTCTTTTAGTTTTACTGCTTTGATTTTCTGTTTGTTATATAGTTTGCCGTAGAAAAGCATCTTCCAAAAGGTTTACTTTTTTTCCCTCCTTAATGGTCTCTTTGTAATCCTTGCAATTTATTGGCATCAGCAGAGTTTTAGTCTGTCCCTCACAGATGTTCCTTTCAGCTATGTTGCTATCACTAAAAACAGTATTGCCCAGGTTTTTGTTTATTTTTTTAGTTAGATCCAGTTTTAGTAGAAATTTAATATGGAATTTGTCTTGTCATTTTTAAATTATAATTAAGAGAAGAGAAAGAATTAGAAACCTTGTGGCTACTATGCTTCACCAATGACTAAAATATTATCTTAGAAAAGATAAAGAATTTAACTTTGTTTTAATTTATAAGGAGAGGATAAAGTTTAAACTTCATATAATCATAACTAAAAATATTATCATGTTGTATTGGGAAAGCATTCCATCTTGAATTCTGATACAGAGTGTCACACAATGTTCCATACTTAAAGTATGAATGACCTTTAATGTCACTGCCTCAATTCTGCTTTCTATAACATTATGTAGATCTTGACCAGGCATCTCCCTATACTCACTCATCTTCTGACTATTTTATGTCAATAGTATCACCTTTTGCTTCCATCTGTGTTCTAGAAAACTGAGGAATATAACAATCAAGCCAGTGAAGTAGTTAATGTAGTATTAAACACAAACAATATTATAAAAGTCCTTACGAAGAAAAACAAAATAAAATCTACCAATATGTTTTGGAAACCAAAAGAGAGAAAAAATTTAAGAAATTATTATAATATCAAAGATGTTTAGAAATAGTGTCAGTTACTTAATGGATACAAGAAGAAATTCAAGGATATAGAAGAGAAGAGGAATATTTCTAATTTTGACATATTAATAAATGTGGGACTAAATTTATTTAGGAACAAACGCTAAACTGTTATTCAGTAAATAAAATTGGATTAAATACTGTTTTCGATTTCTATATTTCTTTAATAATTCTTTTTTAAATATATAAAACATGGTGGTTGTTTTAATTAACTGATATTTTCTTTTTTTTTTTAAAAAAAAAGTATTTTATATTAGTTTCAAGTGTACAGTATAATGATTAGACATTTATATACTTATGACATGATCCCCCTGATCACCCTTCTGGTTCTATGCATAACTATTACAATACTATTGACTGTATTCCCTACGTCCCCTTGAGTATTTTGTAACTACTAATTTTTACTTTTTCATCCCTTTACCTTTTTCCCTCAGCCTCCCAACAAAAGGAACAAAATAACACTATCCTTATATCTTCTCTAGAGCTTTCAATATGACCTTACAGTTTTTAATACAAAGAATTAATCTAGCAACTGGCTTCGCATTTAGCAATTTTAGTTAACATTTTAAAAACAATAAACTCATATAGAAGTGAAAAATATTCTACCAAGATTTTTCAATAAAACCAAGGCTGGTTAATCATCTCTATCAGAGGCATTATCTGAAGATATTTTTGATTGTCACAACAGGAGAATCGTTCCTGGCATCTAGTGAGTTGAGTCCAAAAATGCTGCTAGATATTTTACAATGCGTAGTCAGTCTCCACAATCAAGAATTATACAGGCCAAAATTTCATTAGTGCTGAAGTTTAGACAATTCGATCTATATTGATTTAGAAAAGACAAAGAGGAAGATAAAGAAGAGGGAGGAGGAGAAATAAGAGTCAGAGCAGTAGGAAAAGGAAGAAGAAGAAGAGAAGGAGGAGGAGGAGACAGAAGGGAAGGAGGAAAAAGAGATGGGGGGAGAAAGAAAGAAAGAACAGAGGGATGAGGGAGAAGTGAGATATTTTACTGATATGTTAAGGAAGGAAGCAAAGTTATTTTCATTTTGATTTCCAGGTTTCCTTCTTATCATCCCAATATTTGGAAATGTCCTAATCCAGTCATGATCTAACAGCTTTGTGTAATTTTGTTTAGATCTTTGAAAATCAAGAAAGGCCACATATTTCCTGGACTATCAAAATTTTGAAATGTGAGTTATGTGCCTCTGAAAACCAACTACAAGTATAATTACTAGTGGGTAAGAAAAAAAAGATCTCATAATCTTAAGTGAAATATTCAATTTTGTACATAAATATTAGTAAAATGCCCAAACTCTGGCATATTTAAGAACTTCTTAATTTCAGCATATTCTTCCCCATGTAATTAAAGTAACTGGCAATTTTGCTTAATAAATTGATTTTTGAATGATGAATTAATGAGTGTATTTCATACAGCATTAACTTTGTGTATTGTTCACATTTTCCTGTTACTGGAAGACTAAAATAGTAGTTCTGTTTTTATCTGGGAACAACTGCTACTTGGTTAATGTATTGCTTTAGAACAACAGACAAAAAATTGAATGAGAGTTTTTCTGAGATAACATTAATATTTCTGTGGAGAAACTATCAATTTCATATTAATTCTATTTTACAGCAATGCAAACTGTTCTAAATAGTTCAAATAAATTTAAAACCTAATTTCAAGATACTCTCTGATCATTAAATTACTATGATAAGGGATAAATCAAGGACTTTAAATTATTGGATAAATTGAATTTTATTGTTACTGAAGTTATATGTCCAAAATTTGTTTTTTGTTCATTCTTTTAATTTCATAATATATATTTTTATAAATTATATTTAAAGATAACTAAGTACAATTTACTCTTAGAAAACAATCTTTAAAGAGACTGGTTTTAGAATGAAAATAATTATAAATTTTCAGGCTTAAATTTTTTCAGAAAAAATGAAAAAATGTTATATATAATTTAAAAGTTTCCAAAATATGAATTATGGGTGTATTATCATCTTCAAAGTCCATATTGAGACCACTCAATACTCTCTTCCTCAATTTATATACTGTCATTTAACTTTACAAATAGTCAAAGAACTATAGAAAAAAAATTTTTTTTAATTTAATTTTTTTTCTCATTTAGAAAGGCAAAACTCCTCTCCTACTGTCAACATTATTTTTTTCTGTTAAACATATTCCTATTTAGTTAGCATATTAAAAAGATATAAAAACCAAAAATTATTGATAATATGGGACAAATAACTGTGATATTTTAAAGTATAAACTAAAATTAGAAATGCTACTATTTTCTTTTTTTCATTATAAAAATATAGAAATACACTGCATGTTAAGTTTTCTTGGAATAGATAATTGATGCTAATGGTCTCAACAAAACTGTTAACTACCGGTGCCAACATTTGCAATTCAAAGAATAAACTATGCATCAATATGTATATAGTAATTCTTACCTGTTTTTCCTCTCTTTACCTCTTTTTAAAAATTAAGACACCAGACATCGTGAAAGCCCACTGTCTGCCTTTGATAGTTAAGTCTAGTTGTTAATTAGGGTCACTACTTTAAGACCTTGGAATTATTTGGTATTTCTCCCTAACTAATATATGTATCATAATTGCTAGAGAAAAGGAAAAATCCGATCTATATTTTCATAATGATATACCTACCAAATAATCTTTATTTTTTAAAAACTAGGTGATAATAAACACAAGACAACATAAATTCACAAGAAACAATAGAAAAGTGAAAAAACACTATTTCTAAGTTAATAGGAAAGCACACTGAATCTTGTCATCTTCTCTGAAAGTTTTCTTCTCTTTTTCCACCTATCTGTCATATGATGAGTGTGTGATTATGACATATTTGAAGTTGCTAAAAAAGAAAGAAGCTATATAGTACTGCACTGGGGGAAATTTTCTTGTGGCCTATGTAGGTCTCATAGCTGCTTATAAACTGAATTACATTTAAGTATTATATAATGTCTACCTTCAATGTAATCTTTGAATTCTCAGAGGTAATACAAGGTCCCAATTTACTTTTAGGCATATTGTACTTTTTTTTGTCCATTAAAGTATTTGCCTATAATCACTCTGTGAGTCTGCACAGATTCTAATCTCTTTGTGTGTGTATATATGTGTGTGTACATGTGTATGAGACTTGTTTTAAGGTTATTTTGTGAAAAAAATCTTAATTATTTTACATATTTAAAATTAGTATTATAAATGTAATTTTAGTAGATTTGCATAATAAAAAAATTTATAGAAAACTAAAAGTTTAAAAAGGTATTAAGATAATCTAATAAATAAAGTATAGAAAGATAAATATTAATATTATTCAATATAATACAATTTGTTTACCAGTATTTCATATTCTCTTAACTAAATATCTCTCTGGGTATTAAAAATTGTTTCTTTTATGATGATAAATATATGTATTAAGACTAAAATTATTCTATGTTTCATCCAATATGAAGAATTCTGTACTTTATTAGAATTTCGAAGGTTTTAGAAATGATCTCATAAAGAACTTTACCATGTACTTCAACAACATGTTCTTACATTTTGGCAAGCAGCTGAAATCAGAAACTTATAAGGAAATATTGACTCTCTGATATTTTCTTATGTGGATTAAATATTTGCAGCTAACATTTATTTTTACAATTCTGGTCTCTGTGGCATTAGAAAACTTGCCTGTGTTTACATTTGCACAGCATAAACAAATGTTGCCCCACAAAAAACAAACATATTGTAAACACCCCAACTGCCCTTTTGCCCAACATATTTTATATCTAGTATGGCCGTAATCCAATCTCCCTTCTCTGATGCAAATGTAAACACAAATAGCAGTCTCCTATATATGCACAAAAATATCTTGAGTGAATAAATTGATTGGAACTTCAAAAAGTGTGTCAACTTTTCTAGCCTCAGCTTATACACTAATTAAAAAATAACCTCACCACGTAATTTTCTGTGAAATATCTGTTATAAGCTGGCATTTCACTGAATCAGAGAAATGTTCAAGTAAAGTAATATACATGACATATCAGTTTCAATTCAATATAATTTGAGTATTATGCCATTGGGTTTTCAAAATAAAAAAAAAAAGTCTGACTTGGAAAAATTATCTTTTTGTTAAGGAAGTAATAACATAATAAGTATATATTATTGAATCTATGTTTATGCCTATTTTGTTTACTCCATTTCTTTATCCTTTAAACATTTAATATTATGTAACTGGAAAGATTTTAAATAAAATATAATGAAAAATAAACGTCTATTGCTTATCTCAAGATCATTGTTAAACACTAAGGTGATACATGTAAAAAATGCAAATCAAATAGAAACAGTAGTAGCCCAATGGGTTTCTAATCAGACATAGTTACTTTTGAAGTATATTTTATATTTTAACATTCATACTTATTTATAAATTTGTACAGTATATAGTATTTAATATCATACTTTTAATGTATCACCATTATATGAACACTCTCTATGGTATTGCATATTCTTATTCAAATTCTTTTTGATAGTCACATGGTGTTCTATTGGTTAGACCATGAATTAATTATTGTTCTGTTTGAAACAGTTTGCAGTTTTTGCCATTAAAAACAACATTGTACTGAATTTAAGCTAAAGTTGTGTAATGTTCATGATTTTATCTTAAGGCTACAAGGCTAGAAGTGAGGTTTCTGGTTAAAAGTCATGTGTACATTTAAAATAACTGATATGTCCTGACCAATTATTTATCCGGATACAGTGTATTAAAATTACTGAAAAAGTATATAAAATAATTTCTAATAAAAAATGAAAATAGAATTCATCATGTGAATATATATCTTTCAATAGATCTTCCCTCCCCACCTCCCACCCCTAGTTTTACTGCTTTGGCCTTTCGTTTGTCATGTACTTTGCTGTGGAAAAGCATCACCAAAAAGTTTTACTTTTTTCAACTTTTCTAGGCTCAGTTTATACATTAATTAAATCACATGACACAAGAAAATATGTCTTTTGTAAAAGCAATCTCAGCAATTTTTGGGAGCTAGAGTAAAAAGAATTTGAAGTAATAATACTTGTATTTTGGTCATGAGTGTGCAACCAAACCATTTTAATTCCATCTTAACCACCTGAAGGTTAAGCTCAATCCTCTTACAGGTTTCTGTAAAAGACCACTAATCAAAATAATTTTTTTAAATAAAAATAATTTAAAAATATTATTCGACTGTCATTTTTAATGTGTTACTGTTAATGTGTCACATCACCATAGGCTGATCTATGGCTATCTGTCTTGTAAACCTGCCAGATCGTATTTTTGTTCTTACCTTCTCTCTGTCATCTAATGTCTCTGCCTAGGCTTGGGATTCTTTTAGTATTAGCTTTTTCCAAGTTAAATTATAAAGTAATTTTAACAAAAATGTTAATTATCACGATAAGCATAATTCCAGTACCAATTACCAAGAGTATGATATTTATACCATCATCTTACAGAAATGTCTAGTGTGAATATTTAAACAGATCATAAGTGAATAGTCAGAGTTGTCTTCTGCCATGGAACATTCTTTTGTCTTTTATTGGAACTCCAGTAATTCCGTAAGTCTCAACTACCTTCTACTGAATTAGTCATTTTTTAAAATGCACAACCTGTCTATGAGCTTCTATATAAGGTCTTGCTCAATCTTCCTTCTAAAATAGTTCTTAATAGATTTTTGACTATGTCTAAGCATTTGGGTTTTATCCCATGTACGTTACAAATGTCACCTTCCAGTGGGTATGTCTTTTGCTGTTTCTTTTTTCTTACAGTTTTACTGATGTGTGTGGCTTAATGTGTCTGCTGATTTTTTGTCTATCTCACAGACTATGAAGCCTACATATCCAAAACAATTTAATTATCTCTCTTGTTATACTTGGAATATCTGTACCCTCCTCTATATGTGTATCCCTGTCTCCCTTCCCCTTTTTCTCCCTCCCTCCCTTTCTCTTTCTCCCTTTTTCCCTTTCTGCATACATTAATTTACCAATCACCACACTTTCTACCTCAAAATCATATTTCAAATATGTAAATCCTTTATATCACAATAAATATCAGTAATGTCCACTGCCTTCACTTCACTGGAATACTGCAGCAGCCTTTAAATTCTTTTGCTTTCTACTGGTCTTTCTTTTCTTAAAACAAATGATAAATTCTCCAGACAGAGATGCAAATCGTGCTACATCCCTTTTTTGAATTGTTCTATTTCTTCTTTAGAATTTAGGAAAGAGTCCAAGATATTTATTTAAAAGTTTTTTTTAACAAAGTTACTCCGTAATCCTTTCCTGCGTTGTCTCTCATCTTTGACTTCTCACACATTCTGCCTATAGCAGATTTTCCAGCAGGTGTTTTAGTGTAGCATGTTCTTTCTTATATCCTAGACTTCAGAAATGCTGTTCTCTCTTCCTGGACTACTCTTCAACTTGCTCCATCTGAATAACTCATAATCATTCAGGTTTTAATATGTACCAGAAACCCTTTCTTGGACAGGTTTTTCTTAAAGTCTAGGTGGATCACCTGTAGATATATAATATGTAAGTATCTCATCGTTACATTAACCAAACCTATTTTTAATTTCTGATTTGTTTTCTTTAACTGTGAACTATATGAGATCAGAAATTGTGACTGCCTTGTTTAACACACAAAAGTCCCTGATAGATTAAAATTTTACTGTATATTATATATTTAATGACTGAATATAATACTTTTTTGAAATAATATAAAATCATTTTGAAAGCAGACATTTTTTCCACAAGTAACAATAAATAACAGATTTCTTAATATATTTCATTAAAACTTTCACATATAACTATTATTTAGGTAACAAGAATCTATATATATTAAGATTGAAGATCAATTTCCTGATTTAAAACCAATCCTGTCAGTTTTGTTCTTAAGTAATATACAGTTGCATCACCAGTAGAATGGCTTCTATATTTTTTGAGTAATCAGCCTGAAGTACCATTAAACAAGTCATTCTTTTTCTAAACAGCTAATGGTCACAAAGTATATGGAGGAGTGTGTGTGTGTGTGTGTGTGTGTTTGTGTCATGGTTCAGTGGATGAAATTTAGAGTTTTAGAGCTCTTGTAAACTAATGTTACTCTTAAAACCAAATGTATCTGTTAATTTATTAAATGACTAATACCTCATTTTAAGAGCTTATTACTGTGACTGGTATTGTTTCAGGCATTTTAGCTCTCCTGGTCACTTCTCTCTATACCCTATGAGTTGGCTAATAAGATTTCTTTTTCTTTTTTATTATCATTTTCTTTTTTTATTTTATCACAGAGAAAACTGAAGTTTAGAGAGATAATATTAACCTGACCATGGTCACACAGATAATAAATGATACGGTTCAGAAATATGGCAATTCACTCTGCCGAATATCAAATTTGATGCTTTTAGTTTGAAATTAAATTAAAATAGCATTTTAAAAATAGAATTTTTTCAAGTGGAGGAGAAATTCTAACCTCTTTGGAAAAGCTGGGGTTTTAAAATTTACAGTAATGATCATTGTAGCCTAATCATAATGTAAGATTTAGCTAAATTGGTACACTATTTTAAGTTTGAATACTGATAGCTAATTCCCTACAATAACTTACAACAAAAAGAATGTGGATTTTTAAACCTCGCAGATACATGAATGCCTGGGTTAAACACAAATCAACAAATTCTGAGAGCTCCTTATTGAGATCTCAGAACAGGGAAAGAATTGTGATATTATAAAAATCTAATATCTATTAGAAATTAACTGTTAGATGACATTTAATGCATATAACATCTCTACAGACAGTATAACTTATTCTCTTTTCAAGTGAAATACATAAATTATAGAAGATTTAAACAATGTAAGCAAGATCAGGCAATAATTACATTTTTCAAATTTGAACCTCAGGTTATGATGCTGTCAAGTCTAGTTTCTTTCTATTACACTAGGCATCTTCACATAAAATTGGTGAAGATAATCATAGAAAATTTTTATCTTACAATGTAGCCTACATCAACATTAAGGAAATAACAAATATTGCATAAATAATTATGATTGCCAATAACTAATTATGCGATCTTTAGTAATTTAATTTTTAGTTCTGGGTTTCATATCTGAGAAACAAGGTGTTCAGTCTCTATTCTGGCTTAGATATCCCAGTTTATAAGCCATCGAAATAATTATGAGTGAATAGTGACAATTTAGCTTATATATTGTTGAAGACTGAATTCCAACTTTCAGTTTAAAAACAATGTTTTATAAATGTTTCTATTGCTGTCTATCCCTTGATTCTCTTTCGCTCTGATTTTATTATTTTCTACTTTATTCTCCTATGCTACTGAAATCTGACAGCTTAATATCATTATACAGTTATTTATTTTTTGACCTCCAGTCAGAAACTATTTCCTTCAAAACTCTTTGTTATGTCTCTATGGTGAGAACTTGACATTTTAATTTATCTAAATGTTGAATCAATGTATGTTGATAGAGGTCCAAAGGTGCCTCCATTATAGCAATCAATCAACAAGTAAATGATGTTACTGAGAGAACCACTATTCAATAAATCACATCTATCATGTATTACTAGGTATCTGCTACATTTTTCTTGGAGTTAAATAGTTATTCTACTTAGGGAAACTACCTGTTTATTTTATTATGTGCATGGAGCCTAAAAACTTTAAAAGCATTTTAAAGTTATTTTAAATGTATTTTTCACAAAGAATTATTAAAATATAGTTCACAATAGGTAAAAAAATATTTTTATTTACCACATACAGAACTAATTGTTAGCCATATCAAATATATACCTAATCGAGATTATTTTTTATGAAATGAATTAAGTTTAGATTGCATGCTTCACACTATTCTAAATCTACATATTCAAAATATGCATGTATTGCATTATATAAACATAAACTTTTTAACTATTACTAAAAAAAATAAAATATTTTATTTTTTGTTTAATATTGCATCATTTGTATATATCCATGCAGGTAAAAACAGAGTACTTATGTCTAAACTTTGACGAGCAGACATTTATTTTTGTGTTTCTTGCTGTAAATGTGAACATGTTCTTATGAAATATCTATTTATTAAGAATGATAAAAGTAAATGATTCAGAATTATTTGTAAAAAACAGTGCTTTTTTTTTTTCCTCACTAATGATATTTGATGATTCTAAGAGAACCCCATTTTAAAAACCTACCTCAATTTTGCTTTTAAAAAAATTCTGTAACTGAATTTCGCAGAACTCTGTTACTATGGAAATTCTCCCTTTTTAAAAAGTTTAAGTCATGCCAGATACAGTTACTTATCACATTTTCTATGGAAATGGAAGCAGAATTTTTTAGTATCAAGGCACAATCTGAACACATTACTGTTCTAACATCCAGTGATGGATGAATGCATACTACTTTTCTGAAACATTTTTTATTTTCAAGTGTTATAAATGTACATTCGTAGAATACCCAGAAGTATATTCCACATTTTTTATGTAGTAGCTTTTAATAAAACAAGAAGTAAATATGGAAAGTGGAATAAAAATGACACGAAAATACAAAATGGAGTAGATTAGGACTGTTCTATTCTTTGAATCCATTATGCATTTACTATGGTGGATGAACTTTATTCAGAGGAATTCCTATTTTTGTTCAGGCACTGAGATTAGCCTCTGTGTGTGTGCATGTGTGTGTTTATTTTTTATTTTTTCAAAAAATTAAAAACTAGCTTCCATCAATCCCTATTATTATTAAAGAGGTTTTTCACCCATCAGAGTCAATAGATTTTGTCTATCAGTGACTATAAAATTACCTGTAAAAGAGGATTGAAATGCACACATGTGAACACTTGCATGTGCAATAAAATCTTCTTTTCCTGGACCTAACTGTCAAGTAAGGGCATGTTTGATTTGTCGCATTTTTTAGAATTACTTGTAAATTTTGTTTGAAACCTGGACATGATGTATTTGACAAATGATTCGGAGATTAATAGGCCTTTAGTGTGAAGTTTTATGTTTATCTGGCTAGATGTTAAGTTGTGTTTATTGTTTGCCATAGAAATGGACATCAGTAACTAAAATGTCTTCTAGTATTCTTATTTTTGTGTTGTCTGTCATTTTCAGGTTTCCCTAGGGACTCCTTCCTAAATGGGGTCCAAACCTTGCAGGTTTGTGTTTTTAATATGTAGTAACATTGGGTGTAAGGGAAATGTTCTATATTCCTGTGATTAAGAATATTAGTCTTTGGTAATCCTGTGTCCTGAGCTGTGATCTTCACAAATACTTCTCAGCTTTCCCACCCTCCCTTAGGTGAGTCAGGAAGACTCTAGAAGGATGTAGTCAGGTTTTTCTCTTTTCCAATTTAAAGACAACATGGAGTTAGGCTGAATATTTCCCTTCCTCTAAGTTAGTCAGAATCCCATAAAACCGATACCTGTAAAAATAGTACTGATAAAAACCAAGTCTGATAAAATAATTTCCCTTGAGATCAGGTTATTAAGGAGAAAAAATTGCTCTGGTATTTTGAAAAAATTATTACTCCCTTCCTTCACTTCCAGAAATACAAGGGAATTTTTCTTCACTCTTTATTATGAAAACTTGGTGGTTCTCTTGAAGGTAAAACTCATGAAAGTATGGAGCCTCTCCTAAGGCTATACCACCAGTTTTTAACTCTCAATCGAGTCTACTCTGAGCCTCTGGAAACTTATACATTGTAATTTAAATGTTCCTAGCAGTATTGAGTCCAGCACTGGGTTTCTGCCATGGCTTTTATCTCCTAGTAGGCAGTAATTTTTGCTCTCTGCCTCTTTTTCCATTCTTTTGGGAAATGTTCTGCTTTGTATTTCAATTCTCAAATGGATATTAGAAGAATTGTATACTTTATGACTTTTTTGTTGTTAGAGTGACAACTTCCAAGCTTTTTACATGTAGGACAAGAACCAGAAATTGGCATTGGAGTATTTAAGTCTGAGATTCTGAGAAAAGCCCAATTTGTAGATTATGAATATAACCATGAGCACTATAGCAGCAGACATGCAAAGTTGATAGAGCAGAAAGTGGAGAAGATAGAGAAGGCTGAAGACTTGGCCTCAGGGCATTGAAAGTGATTAAGCAAACAGGACACAGATGGAACTAGCAGCCAGGACCATAATTAAGAGTAAGTATTAGGTCCTAGAAGCAATGTGAAAAAATATTTCAAGAACACTGGGGATTGGCAGTATTGAATGCCACTGACAGGTCAACTAAAAGGAGTTGGAGAAGTGGATATTGATTAAGTAACATGACATCCATGTTGACCTTGAAAAATTCAGTGTCATGATGGTTTTAAATCATAATTACAGTAAACTCAAGGGAGAATTTGATTGTAAAATCAAAAACATGAAATGATGTCTAGTATTTTTACAACCTTTTTGACAGACAAGCACTTCTCTGAGTGAATTATATTATAGCACCAATTTGAAGGCATGGAATGTTGTGGATGAATTTTTCTCATGCTCAATTTCTGGAAAATAAAGAATATATGCTTAGATTGAGTTATCCCAAAACGGACCATAAAATACGGTTATTTTTAACATGATTTATTATAAATCTCCCCTGAGAAATCTGGTAAAGATATGGGAATGTGTGACCCAGAGGCAAGATGACTGAGAATTGTCAAAGAATGTCCTAAAGAGGGCAAATCTAGTACAAACTTGCAGAAGAATTGTGGGTACAGTTGTTTTACTGATTGGAGGTTCTCGAAAATTGAAAAACTGTAGGAATCAGTGTAACACAGAGAGTGAGCTACAACATACTGATAGTTGGAGGATGAGGTGCTTAAATTGAGCACATCAAAGTGTCCTCGTTATTGTAATGGCCAGGTCTAGGACATAACGAGACAAGTGATGGTATACATTATTGAGGCATATAAGAACATTGGAAGGAAAGATATAATAGTGTTGGAAGAAACATTTACATGAATATTGGTATAGCCAATAATTACGACAAATATACATATGGAAGAAAACCTACCCACCAATTGGTGAGAAGGCATAGGAAACACTTTTTTTTTAATCATGCTCAAATCAGAGCAAGAATTAAAAAAACTTTCAGGAAAAATGGTTGTGGTCACAGGTGGTTTTGCTGAATACTGTATTAAAGTGGGCACTATGTGATAAAAAATGGGATGAGCAAAGCGTTATAGTCTGGAGCATAAGAGATGCAAGTCTTGGCATCATGTGGTAATTGCCATAAGCAGATATGATGGGCATAATATGATTTGTGACACAAAACCTAGAATAAGCTTTACAGGGAGTTAGAACATAACCAGGTGTTTGCAAATATAATTTGAAATTAATCCCTGAATTTTTGTGGGAGCAATTTACAGTGATTCACTCGTATAGTTACCAAAAATATAATTTTGTTTATTGACAATTCTCTTAGAGCCTAATTTCCTTCTATTTTATTTGTAGAGAACATAAAGGAGTAAACTACTAGTACTTAAGATAAAGTTCTCATATCCTTGGAAGTTGTTTATTGTTGAGGGTGAGTCTTAGAAATAAATCTAATAGACTCAAATGCTGATTTTGAAAGTAAGGTAGTTTTAAGAATTTAGTAGATTTTTGTTTATTTCTTATCATTTTATTAACATTCTTTCGAAGCCATTTAAAAGTAGAATAAAGTAAATGATTCATTGATTTTCTTTGATTATAAGTCATGTATTTGCTCTTAAGCCTATAACTTAGCAGCTTTCATTGTGATTAATATTTCCAAAGCTATTTATTTTATGTGGAAGTACTAAGTAAATCATTCACAAAGATGTCTTTATTAAACAAAACCAAATAAATCTGCATAATATTTAATCTGTAGCAAAACAAATTGCTAAAAATTGGGATGTAAGTTCAAATAAATTACAAGCTATGTTAAATATTACAATTAAAGACTCAATTATGAAGTGATCTATTGGTTAAATTGTATACATTTTCAGTAAGGTATCACTTGACATTTTAACTCATATATTACTAATTGCAAATTCTCAAGAATTTTCTAAAAACATTATAATAAAGCTCAAGCATTTATTTTAATGTAAATTCTTTAATTAGTACAATAATAATTTTAGAAATGAGAAATACTTTGAGTTATCATTTGGAGCATTAATTCATTAGTACATTAATTAGCTCATTTTGTTGATCATACTACTTTTGATGGGTGTCTATTTTGAGAGCGTTTTAGTTTGTTTGTTTAGCAACTTAGACTTGACTTTAGCCATTACCTTAAGGCTCTGTGATGTAAACTGTAAATATTGTTGTCAAGAAAGTCATTTTCATTTGTCTTCTATATTTCTTGCACTCTTAACTGAAAATCTTAGGAAACATGATGCTTTGACTTTAATTCTAGAATATTGATCCTAGCTAAATAGGAAACATGGTGTAATGTAAAGTCTGATTATGATATTTATCATCAAAACTCCTCAATTGTTATTTTAACACACTGGAAGTATAAAAATGATATGTAAATTGGTGTGTGTGTGCATGCATGTGTGCATGTGTATTTAATTTTATCTCATTCTTATAGGCATATAAAATAATTGCCTCAGGAATTCATTTTTTATTTTACAGAATTCTGTTACCTATTAACCTTAATAGAAATGATTTTTGGTAAAATAATGAAAGCCTTTTGATATTTTTATATCAAATGAGCAATGGTCGACCCTTCCTTAGCTATATGTGTTCACTAATTGGGAGAACTGAAAGGATTAATGAAACAAGTAAAACTGGAATCCCTTTAAGTATATTTACTGACCATTTGTCAAGTGAGTCTGAAGTTACATGACCAAATAGTCTAAATTGTAATCCGTAGATTCTGCTTTGTTTCAGTTTATAATCTTACATCTAACACACCACATGAATGTAAAAGAATATGTGACAATAACCTTTACTGTCTCTTTTTAATACAAATAAATATCACCAGTTAGGTCAATTGTACACCAGCAATAACCTGTCAAAGCAAAGTGATATCTCATTTACCTTGACCTATTATATTTAAATTTATCAAAAAGAAACAATTCCTGTAATAGCTTAGAGAATATTATTTGTTGAATACAAAATTATCAATAGGCTTTATCAATGTTGTCTTATCATTATAAACACATTTCAGGTGAATAGATTTGGTCAGTGCATACACTTCAAAGTTAAAAATGTATGAAGTATAACCACTTATTTTTTAACTGTACAGAGAAATATTTGACAAAGAAGAAAAAAATTTTAAAAGATCAAAAAGCATATATATTTATCTCCCAACAAAATAAAATGATACCAAAATCAAAAAATAATCTTAATTATTGATAGCATTTAGGTTTTCTTTGGAACAAAACCTAGAAATTATTACATATTTTCTATTTTTATTTGACTTGTATATAATTTTTGAAAAAAATCCTGGTTTCCTTAAATAACTACAATTTTTCTAAAAAGAAATTTTCTTATAGTGTAGAAAAAGAGTTTTTTTCTTATATGATAGTGTAGAAAAAGATTTTAAAATAATTCACAATGTAGAAAAATATTTTAAAATACTGCACAATTAATTTGAATGACCTAATAAGCAGACTACCCAAAATTTTGAATAAAAAAATTAAAATATGTTGACCTTATTTTAAATATATTATGGCTAATAATATAGAAATTTCTGAATTAATTTAGTAAGCCCACTGGGTCAAATCTCAGTTAGACATTCTGATGAGACAGAAATATGTTTAACTTACTTATTCTATTACATAATTTAAACCCTACCTCATTATTATCACAAGAAAGAGTAAAATTATAAATAGGAGAGAAAAATTAAGGGAATTATTAAAAATTTTAACTCATTTCTTTTTTCAAAATATTTCAAGATGATAAGATTCTTCTTCTCATCAGTATCAAGGAAAAACAAACAATAGTCAAATAAGATAAACATTTACATATTAGCCTGACAAACAGTAATGAGAATAACACTGATGACTGAGACGAAATATCTCATAGAGGAACGGGGAAGTAAAATAGTACGCTCTTCCCTAAAAATAGCAAAAGCCGGCCTTATCTTTGCTTCTGGAAATTCATCTTACTATAGGAGGGTAAGAAATTTTCATTTTTAGTATTGTTAATAGGGACAAAACCTAAGGGTAAAAATCTTCAAAAAGTACAATAGTTCACTAAATTATTTTACAACCACACTGTGGAATATTGTGTAAATTTATTTTTTAAAAGTATGATTTAGAGCTATTCTTCTTATTATTTACTTACAAAGATATCCGATAGGTATTGTTAAGAGAAAATTTTGATGAAGGAAAAAAGTGCATAATATCACATCATACATAAAAGTCAAAATGGGTAATATACTTAAATGTAAGATTTAAAATAATAAAACAAAAGACTAGAATTTGTGTTCTTGGGTTAGCAAATATTTCATAGATGTAAAACACTGTCCATTAAAATATTAGTAAAATGGAACAAAAAGAAAACTTTTTCTCTTTGAAAGGCAACATTAAGGATATTAAGACTTCTCAGAGACTTGAAGATAATATTTGCAAATCAATCTCTGATAAATGTCTTGTATCCCAGATATATGAAAATAAATTTGCAATTTGATAAAACAATTGAAAATAAGCAAAATTTTGTATAGATGCTTTACCAAAAATGATGTACATATGGTAAATAAGCATTCATTTTATTAAGATATAAATAAAAATCACAATGGCATTATACTACATAGCCACTAGAATGTTTATTTTCAAAAGAATGAAAATATTGAGTGTTGGCAAAATGTGAAAAAATTGGTATCCTACCATATCTTAGTGAAAAACTAAAATGGCAAGCCACCATAGGAAAAAGACTTGCAGTTTCTTAAAAAGCTAAGCATAAAACCCCAAAATTCAATAGTAAGAGTCTACCTAAGAGAAATAAAAACATACATTCACACAAAGATTTGTACATGAGTTTTCAAAGTTGTGTTATTAATGATAGCCCAAAACTCTAAACAAAGTAAACAAAATTTGTTTACTAAACAAACATCCATCAAATGCTGAATAGATTTTTAAAAATGTTATACACATATACAAAGAAATTCTATTTAATGATGAAAAGAAATGAATGACTAATATTTGCAGCAAGATGGATGATCCCTAGAATATTATTATATGAAGGTGTTTATGTTTAAAGACCTAGAAAAAAGTAAGAATATAGAGACAGAAAGGAGGTCAGAGATTTCTTGGGTCAGGGAATGAACAAGAATGTCAACTGCAAATGGACATTTAGAAATTTTGTGCAGTGATGGCAATGTTCTAAGACTGGATTGTGGTAATGGTCGTCCAATTGTATAGGCTTACTAAAATTTTATGAATTATATCCTTTAAAATAGGTGAATTTTATGGTATGTAGATTATACTTAAATAAAGCTGTTGAAAAAATTAAAGGTATAATATGATATACAATATCACTTGCCTTATGAGAGTCAGAAACCTTTAAAACTCCTGAGAGCTCATTTTAGGAAAAAGCATATTAGATGATCTAGTCAAGCTATTAGCACCACTGGCATACCAAACTGATTATAATATATAGTATTCATAAGCCACCACATTCTCTGTATTTTTCATAAAAGAGTATACAGAACATTTACAATTTTTCACACCTAAAGTTTCTTAAATTATCCCTTCAATATGTATAACTCTTAACAAAATATTTCATTTACTCCAGATGCCTATTCTTTCTCTCTTTTCTCCATGGTGGTTTTCTTGGTTTTCATCTACTGTGATCAATCATATACTTGGACTCATTCTCTGAGAGCAACTTTCATCTCAACTATTTTTTTTTTTTTTTTTTTTGCTAAATCCTAATAAAATCAAGTACAATTAAGAATATAAAGAATCATTCTGGAACCTGTTCAAGATTCTCAGCAAATCTTAATCACAGTCCTTCAATGTCTGTGTTCAAACAGTTTTGGTTCCACAAGTCTCACTCTTCCAAACTCTAGTGGATGATTACTGTAACTTCTGTCCTTTCTTTCTTTTCCTGTCTAAACATATACACCTAACCAAAAAAAAAAAAAAAAAAAAAAAAAAAAAAAAAAAAAAAAAAGAAAGAAAAGAAAAGAAAAAAGAAAAAAAAAGAGAGAGAATATTTGCCTCTTTCATAGAGATATATATTAGCTAATCTAACCTGGAAAGCTGTAACAGTCCTATCTGTTCTTTCTAATGAGGTAAACATTAAATTAAAATAGATGTTATGATCAATATGTAATATTAGTCTGCAAATATACAAGTATAAGGTAACTTGCAGTCCTGAGTAGCCAGCAATTACGCAGAAGTTTATATGTTGTGTTGTGAACAAGACATTTGCAAGTGAATACATATATAATGCATGAATATTTGAGAATATGGTTAATTATATAATGAGGGAAGTTATGAATCATATCTAGCTAGTTGTTGTCATACAGAAATGTACATCGGACTTTCTATTTACTTAACTGAAGGTTGAAAATAATATTTCAATATAAAATTTATTAATTTTTTGCAAGCCAAGCATTTTAGAGCTTTTCAAACAGGGTTGGCCTTTAGTTAGTTAGAAAATCTGATAAATTTACACTGTATATCTTGCTTCCAATAGTGTGCACGTGCACACACACACATTAATGTGTCTGTCTGTATGTATGTGTATATAATTTCAATATATTGTTTTCAAAATTCTTATTTTGAAATATCTGTTTTTAAAACATATTCAACATTTGTTTTCAGGTCTATGGATCTATTTTTTTTTGGTAAACCTCTCAATCTTCCACAGTGATTAACCTTTAATACAGCTTCTAAATACTACTTTATGTTAAAAGATCTAGGGTAGACTCTAGATAATATTGTCTTGGATATTTTTGTAGGAGCTTTAAACATTTTGAAAAATATTTATTACCAACCTCTTTTCTATTTTTAGAAACAAATCGAGTTCCTAAGAATATTATAAAAACAAATTACCAAGTGACACTGCACTTAAAGATTTCTAAGATTTATTTATATCATCATATAAATCATCTTTTAATTACAGCCAGTCCTTAACAACAGATTTTCCCTATCTGACTTATTTCACTTAGCATAATAAACTCTATCTAGGTCCATCAATCCATGTCACTGCAAATGTTAGGATTTCATTTTTTGAATCACCAACATTCCATTGTATATATGAACCATAACTTCTTTATCCAATTGTCTGTTGATGGGCATTTAGATTCCTTCCATTACTTGGCTGTTTTAAATTGTGCTGTTATGTACACAGAGGTGCATAGATCTTTACGATTTTTTTTTTTTTTTTGGGTTTTCTTTGGCTAAATACGTAGAAGTGCAATTGCTGGGTCAAAAGATATAGTCATTTTTAATACTTTAAAGAACCTCCATACTGTTTTCTATAGTATTGTGCCAATTTGCAATCCCACCAACAGTGTATGAGGGTTCCCTTTTCTCCACAACCTTGCCAACACTTGTTCTTTGATTTATTGATGATGGCCATTCTAACAGGTATGAGGTGATATCTCATTGTGGTTTCATTTTATTTAATTTATAAGTTATTTTTTATTATTATTATTTTATTAGTTTCAAGTATTCAGTACATTGGTTGGACATTTTTATAGTTTCTAAAATGATCTCCTACATTTCTCTGATGAGTAATAACCTCGAACATCTTTTTTATATATCTATAGGCCATCTGTACTTCTTTGGAGGAATATCTGTTCAGATCTTCTGTCCATTTTTAAATTGGATTTTTTTGTTGTTATTGAGTTGTATGAGTTTTTTATATCTTTTGGATATTAATCTCTTATCAGATGCATCACAAGCAAATATCTTCTCCTAATCAGTTGGTTGTCTTTTTGTTTTGCTGTACAAAACCTTTTTAGTTTGATGTAGTCCCATTTTCTTTTGTTTGTGTTTCTTGCCCAAGGAGATATATCCAAAAAGAAATGACTGTTAGTAATATCGGAGAGTTTACTGTCTATGTTTTCTTTTAGAGATTTTATGTTTTGGGTCTTCCATTTAAGTCTCTTATTAATTTTGAGTGTATTCTTGTATATAATGTAAGAAAATGGTCCAGCGTCTTTTTTTCTGCATGTGTCTGTCCAATTTTCCCAACACAATTTATTGAAGAGATTGTCTTTACCCCATTATATATTCTTGCCTCCATTATATATTAAAAGTGAGTATAGAAGCATGGATTTATCTTTGGGCTCTCTATTCGGTTCATTGATCAATATATCTGTTTTTATGCCAGTACAATGCTGTTTTGATTACTGTACCCTTGTAGTAGAGTTTTATATCAGGTAGTATAATATCTGAAACTTTGTTCTTCTTTCTCAAGATTGCCATGGCTATTCGGGGACTTTTATGATTTTACATACATTTTAGGATTATTTGTTCTAGAAAAATGCCCTTGGTATTTTGATAGGGATTGCACTGAATCTATAGATTGCTTCGGGTAGTATGGCCATTTTAATGATGTTGATTCTTTCTACCCATAAGCACAGTATATGCTTCCATTTGTTTGTATCTTCTTCACTTTCTTTTTCAATGACTTATAATTTTCTGAGACCAAGTCTTTTACCTCTTTGGTTAATTTGATTCTCAGGTATTTTATTGTTTTTGATGCAATCATAAGTGGGATTGTTTCCTTAATGTCTCCTTCCAAAAGTTCATCACTGGTATATAAAATGCCACTGACTTCTAAATATTAATTTTGTTTCCTGCTACTTCACTGAATTCATCAATCAGTTCTAACAGTTTTTGGGTGGAATCTTTAGGGTTGTCTCTATATAATATCGTGTCATCAGCAAACTATGAGAGTTTTACTTCTTCCTTTCCAATTCAAATACTCCTTATTTCTCTTTTTTGTCTTATTGCTGTGGCTAATACAATGTTGAAAAGGAGTGGTGAAAGTGAGCATCCTTGCCTTATTCCTGATCTTAAGGGAAATGCTTTTAGCCTTTCCCCATTGAGTGTGATAATAGCCATCGGTTTGTAGTATATGGCCTTTATTACGTTGAGGTATGTTCCCTGTATTCCTACTTTGATGAGAGTTTTATAATAAATAGATGGTGGATTTCATCAAATGCTTTTTATGTATCTATTGAAATGATCATAAAGTTTTTATCTTTCAATTTGTTAACATGGTGTATCACATTAATTGATTTACAGATATTGTACCAACCTTGCATCCCAGAAATAAATCCAACTTGATTTATTTGGTGTATGATATGTATTGCTGAATTCAGTTTGCTAATATTTTGTTGAGGATTTTTACATCAATGTTCATAAGATATATTGGTCTATAGTTTTATTTTTTTGTAATGTCTTTGTCTGGTTTTAGAATCAAGGTAATGGCGGCCTCATAAAAGGAGTTAGGGAACCTTCCCTCTTCCTGAATTTTTAGGAATAGTTTGAGAAGAATATATGTTAATTTTTCTTTAAATGCTTGGTAAAATTTGCCTATGAAGCGAGGTTTTTTATTACTGATTCTATTTCATTGATGGTAATTGGTTGGTTCAGATTTTCTGTTTCTTCTCAACTCAGTCTTAAGAGATTGTATGTTTCTAGGAATGTATTTAGTGCCAGCCTCCAGATGCATTGGTTTTGTGGCACCTTGGGAGGGCTTCCAAGTAGGCCAAGGTTAGCTACTGCCTTTGTTTGCTCATGGCTACCTGATGGGAGCTATAGGGAGATCCACAGATGGTTGTTGCCTCTGCTGGAGCTATAGGTAAGTGGATGAGACAACTCTGTAGACAGCTGTCCAGTTATCCCCTGCCTCTGACCTAGGGCAGTTTAGCAGAGGGACCAGTGGTCCTCCAGGCCTGACACTGCCAGTTGCCTGTAAGTCTCTGAAACTGGAAGCATCTCTGGGTGATACACATGTCGGGTGGTGCAGGGACCCCCGCAGTCTCCTGGATCTACTGAGTAAATTTCCCCCGGCCACTGTAGTGTCAGTTTACATGCCAGTGTTGTCTCTCTGGCTCCCTGAGCAAATTTCCAATTATAGCAAGGTCAGCTGCTGCCCACCTCAGGCCTGCAAACAGCTAACTAAGCTCTGTATAATAATTACTAAAGCTTGTGGGTATGAGTTTGTGGCCCGCCACAGAGTGCTTCTCCTGGATAAATGGGCTTCACATGGGTCACACAAACTGAGTTCTGTTTGCTGTTGAATTTGTGACCTAAGGAAAGCATAGGATGAGACTGGGTTGCCTGGGAGCAGACTTTCCACAGGTAATTTATAGGTTAGGTAGGGTGTCATCTCAGTGAGGCACAGGGCCATCAGACTTACACAGCACCAGATTTGCTGCCAGCTCTGGGACTGTGGGCTCCCACCAAAGTCAGATATCATGTGCGACCCACTGTCATCTGTGATAGCCCCACAAAACCCCTGGGATCTGCCCAAGCAATACTAGATCTCATGCTGGCAGCAGTGATCTTCCTGCTACTGTATTCCTTGAACTTTGCTCACTTCGCTGGCTGAGATTTGTTGACTGTGCAGAATATGCCAACCCAGAGCAGAGGCAGCTGCCTATCAACACGCTACAGGCACTTTGTTTATTGAATGGAGCAGGATCTCAGGGAGTTAAGGGTTGTCAGGGCAATAGCCTCAGTTTTCTGCAGTTTCTGTGTCTGCACATTCCCACAGTAGTCACAGGGAGACAAGCTGTTGTCTAGAGTGTTCTCACAGACTCCTGTAATCCCTCTAAGAGATATTGCAGCTTTTACAGGTAGCAGTGGTCTTCCTGCAACGATTTTCCCCTGAAATGCACCCACTGCGCTAGCCAAGTTCTGTTGCCTACACAGAATGCACAATCCCAGAGCAAAACAGGGCACTGGAGGCTGCCTGTCAATGGGCTACAGGCATTTCGTGGCTTGGGGAAGCAAGATCTCAGGGTGACAAAAGCCATAAAGGCAATACAACCTCAGTTTTGCTGCAACTTCTGTGCCTGGGCGTTCCCACTGTAGTCACAAATCTCAGTGAGACCAGCTGCCATCTGCGGCAGTCCCACAGACCTCTTAGTTCCTCTCACATGATATTGTGTTTCTTACAGGCAGCAAAGGTCTGCCTTCCACTGATTTCTGTACAGTGCTGGACTCGTGCTAGCCGAAGTTTGTTGTCTGTGTAGACTGAGAGACCCAGGGGAGAGGAGGGAGTTGACTGTCATTGGGCCGCCTGGGGCAATTTGTGGGTAGGGTGGAGCAGGCTGATCCTCTCTGACCAGCACTTCTTAATGGACCTGTGGAAGGGGTCAGCATAGTAAAACTGGCATGGTCCGTAAATTGCCCAGTAGGAGGGGCCAGACTAAGGCATAATGGTGGCTGGCAGTCCAGCCCTCAATCTGGTGCCAGGTTATGCAGTCTTTTCCAGTGTGAATCTTGTGCGAGCCTCTGACCCACCACTGGTGTCCTGGGTAAGTGTCCACAGGTCAAAGAGCCTGTGCATGGACCCTTCAAAGAAACATCTAGAGTTTCAGTCTCCTTCTGTCTCATCCAGCAGGCCAAACGCCCTCTGGTTTTTATAGTTTTGGGGAACTCCTCTTTTGTGGGCTGGGACCCTGAACTAGGTAGCCCCCAAATAAAGCCTGGATACCCCTCTCCTTGAGGGGAACCTCTGCAGCTTTGCTCTCCCTCTCGGTGATTCTCCACCACCCGTGGGTGTGGGTCCAGCCCAATTCATGATCTTGCCCTTCCTACTGGCTTTGATGTGGCTCCTTCATTATATTATCAGATGTACTTTATATTATTATCTAGACTTCAGATGATTCTCCGCGTTGATTATTTTATAAATTGGTTGTAATTTCATTGTGGACATGTACTATAATGTTTTAAAAGATTTTAATACTCTCATAAGATTTAAATTCTTTACAAAATAATATTTTTATTTTGTAAATACAAAAATAACTTTTTTAATCTTTGCTCATGTTCCTTATACCAGCTAATATTAAGGAACTAAGGATTAAGTTAAAACCTGATAATACAAAGAGTATTTTATAAAGTTGATATAACATTTGAGTATGAATTTTTATTATTTCAAGTTAAAAATAGAATTAAGATGGATGAGATTCTCATTTTCTAATAGATTAATTCATTTTAAGGCAAATTATATAATTCATATGTCATGAAATTTTATTATCACTTTACATATTTTGTAAAATTATTCAATTTTACAAAACATTTTATAGGTCATGCGAATGACATTGAAGATTAACCAGAGGCAAAATTCATTTCTGTGTGTATTAACCATGTACTGTCAGACTTTACATGTGTATCATCCATATCAGATAAGATTCAGGATCCTGTATACTGTGATCATGTTATTTGGTTTGTTCAATATTTCTAATGGTACATATTGATATCATATTTCAAATTAAGACCCTTATCCCAGTATGCAAAATCATCATCTTCCTGTTTATAGTCTTAAGTGAAAACTTAAATTAAAACAAAAGTTATTAAAGTATTACACTATCATAAAATACAAGCCCTTAACAGTGAGAGAAGGGAAATGAGAAAGAATCTAAATCAAAAGAAAAAAAATGATAACCTTTTGAAAATATCAAGTCAATGACTAATTAATGTGACTTGATTGTTAATCTTCCTGGGATTTTTTTTCTGGAAAACAATATAAAACTCATATCACAGCTTGCAGTGCAGTCATCCCAACCAAGATAGTGTATTTATTTACCAGCTTTCATCAGTGCTTTGTTGAACTTTGCTATGGGGAAAGTTCATATGCATATGAAGCATATGCAGCTTTATATGCTGTATCCTAGAGGGAAATGCCACCATAGTGCAGAGTTCCTTAGTTCTGTCTTAAAAAATGTGATTTACTCTATATCGGGGTGGTTGACTCTGTGTCATCGGCTACATAGAAATACAAGAAAATCAGTTCCTATGATCTCACTGTCATACCTCCTTTTCTGTAAAATGAGACCTTTGATCAAAGATAATGCTGTGTTGGATGCTGTGCCAACAAATGGTGCTAATGTTCAGTGGTACTTATGACAGAACTATCACCGTTGGGTCTGCTTGATCCCAGTCCTGAATGTACCATTTAACCTTCTGATTAATAAAATCGAAAAAAATATAATTCCCAATTGGCAGTTCAGGATGCACAATCACTTAATATTCCACTATTATCTCATCAAACTGTTTCTGGAGTTGTCAGGCATACCATATGTATTTTTTAGCAGAGTGTATCTCTCTACTGCAGAAGTGATGATAATGTTGCTCCAAAACTCTGAGATATGTAGTAGACTGATTCCAAATAGCCCTGAATAATTTCTGTCTCTTGATAGCTCCAAAGTTGTTTAATGCGATCCCCTTGATATTGGGCCAAATCTTGTGCCTCATTTCTGATACAATGCATAAAAGTTTATAGGATATAATTTCTGAGATTAAGTTACAAGAGACTGGCTTTCATCTTGTGTACTCTCTCTCTCACACAATTTGTTAATGAAAGCACAAATATTTGAAGTAATTCTTTACTCAGCAATAGATAACCAAAACAAGTTCTGAATTTCAACTATCCTATTGGGAAATATCACATGATACTTTATCTACCAGAGATGATAACTCTATCACATCTGTGGGATCATAAGACTCAAAGAGCAGTATGGACCTACTGTAGTGTCATGTCTTACTGTGGGCCCCATTCAAAATTTTAACCTTTCAGATAACTCAATAATAGATAGTACATCTAAGATTGGTTTGTGATATCTCTGAAAGGTAAGAAAGCTCAACAAGTGTTATGCATTTTTCATAGTGGTAAGATATACAAGATTGAGCAATGTGTCTTTCACTTAAGCAGGTATATCATGATATGGTGTTGATAATGAGGCCCCTAGAAACTTCACCAAATAGCTGATCTCCTAATCTCCACTGATTTATTTTCCCACCTTTGGCCAACATATTTTTTACTAAGATGTCTTGCTGAATTGCAATTTTTAAATCACCTGTTAATGTTCTCTAACTAACATGATGAACAAATAACACAACGTTATAATTTCAATTCAACATCGTTAAATATACATAATAATAATATGATCAAGGTTCCTGTGAACCATATTAGGATAGAGAGCTAAACTGCTGACAGTCCTAATTTAAGTGAATAAAAATATACCACTGCCTTTGTCACATGAAAGCCAAATCATTATAATCTTTCTTAATTTTGTGTATAGAAATAAAGCATTGGAAAAATAAATATGCATATATCAGATGTCAGGGATTTGTTGCATTGCTCCAGTAAATTATATTACAACCTCCATGGTAGCTGAGTTTGAGATACAAACATGGTAGTCTCCAGTCATCTGCAATGAAGCAGATGAATTTATAGAGGACAGTCAAGTAAATTGAACAGGGATGTGATAGGTCACAAACTTTATAAATTTCACACCTTTATTGGTGATATTTACTTCTACAATTCCTTCCATAATGCTCCACTGATTTTTATTTACTGTTGTAGCATGATTAGTTAGAAACTTGCGGGCTTCAACTGGGCTTCCTACACAAATTTTCTTTATTCTGTAAATCAGGAGCAAATATCAGGCTTCTACTCACTGCTAAGTCTGTATAACAAATTATATATCAATGAACCAGGAAAATAAACATAGGATCCATTTCAACACCCTGTGAAAACTTCATTTATAGTATGATATTCATTAGTTCCCTCTCTAATTTTGGCCATATAGTGTTTTGAATTACAAAACATTCATTTGTGTTAGCTCAGATTTCATGCCTGAGTATGATTCATTAAAAAGTAGGATATCACTTTTTTCAATTGTGTATTTGCCTTGGAAAACCATTGCCAATCTTTTTAAAAAGAATCAGAGAAATAATTAATGCATAGATTTAGGCTGAGTTGCAGGGTTCTTCCTCAAGATAATATTTTTCTTTCAAATATTAAGCTCTGGAACTGTGAATGGTTCTAATGTGGAAAATAAGAGATACACTGAATTTCCATTGTTATGTCTATCATATTTCTGCTTCTTAGCTATCAAGTTTGTATGATTACATAATTTAAGTAGCACCTTGGTTGGCTTTTATTATACCTCTGAGAAATCACTGCATCTTGATCTCCATTGAGATAATTATCTACCTTGCCTCTGACCGTTATATTTCTCCCTGGCTTTACGAATTATATAATATGTTGGAAGATCATGTGGAGCTATTTATACTTATTTCTATACCTATATCTACAAGGACAAAAAAAAGGAAGGAAGAAAGAAAGAAAGAAAAAAAAAAGGAGAAAGAAAGGAAAGGAGAGGTAGAGAAGGAGAAAAAGAATATAAGCAGTTCTAGGGTATGAATTTGTGAGTGCTGTATAGGTTAATGAGACCAAACCTCATGGAAAAAGTGACAGCTGAACAAACACTAAAGAAGAGAAAAAAAAAAATTGGAGATTTGTCAAGCCGATAATAATTAGATGTCTGGATTAGAGGCTTCCTAACTGAGGAACAGCTAAAGAAAAGGTCCCAGGGCAGAAATTTTAGATTTTAAAAGGATCAAGGATAACTGAGTGTCGTAATGAGGTAAGAGTATAATCCATTGGATGTTCATTTAGTTAACAGTTAATAATATTCATTGCTTGAACAACATCCAAATTATTGACACATATCTCTGACATTACTAGATTTATTGGGATGAGCACTTCGTACAGTATGTAAATGTATAATCACCATGTTATATACCTAAAACTAATATAATAATGTCAATTGTAATTAAAAAATAAATGAATAAATGGATAGATAGGTAGATAGATGATAGATAGGTAGAGAACACATAAGTTCCCTTCATCACACTCCTTGGCCATGATACATGAAATGAGCCACCATATATTATTTATCTTATTCTCATTAATGTGATATTCTTCATGATTAAACTCATTATTGAGAGCACTTATATGAGAGTATTATATTATTAAGTTAGTATTTAATTATAGTATGTATGATTAGTATATATACTATGATAGTATATATAGTATATAGTATATATGAATACATACCTTTAACCCACAACCCATAAATTCAGCCATTTATAACCTCTGGGATATTTATGCCTGGTAATTTTCAATTCAAACAAGAGAGTTTGTACTATGGAATAAGTGAGTTAATACATACAAAATTCTTAAAAGAAAACCTGATACGAGGTATCTGATCATTGAAAGTTAGCTAATATCATTGTTTTGGTTATAGTTTTTATTATAAATATATGAAAATCACTCTTACAATGTATTTTGTCCTCCTCTCATGTATTAATTCAAATTATTGTATTTTCTCCTTAAAGATGGACTCTTTTAAAGTGTTTACTTTGGCTATTCCTAAATACTCATTATTTGTATCACTACATAATAGATTAATTAATTAATTTTATATGAGAACAAACTTAGGAGTAAGGAAGACATAATTGCATTGCCCATCTCACATTTAATTAGTCATATACCGCTGCATCCTTTATTCTGATCTGAAAGTAGAGGTTATAATACATCTTTGACTGATTTTATATATGTAAGAATGTGTATCTTATTTGAAGTATTATGCAGCATATGACATGATATAAAAATGAAAGCTATTCTATATTTTAACAATTTTTTGGAGGGGAAGGAAAATTGTTCCATAGTAATTTTGCATAAATTCGGTAAGTCTACAAGCTTTTTGAAAAGAATGTTGTTCAAAACTTAATCTTTATTGTGTTTTAATTTTTTAAAGTGGGAGAACGTTGCTTTCTTTTGTAAATCTTAAGGATGTTTCTATATTAGGTATAATTTTTAATATTTCGGTTCTACCCTTCTTTCTTCTTAAATAATGTATTCCTTCTTTGAATTTTGAGCAATACTAAGAATTTGAAAACAACCTAAATATTCGATAATAACACAATTTGAAATAACTTACAAACCCAACAATAGGGTATCAATTGATTAAATTATGGTTAGTTATAAAACATCTAGAATATACTATTATTTTTTAATTATATTTATCAGGGGTTACATTGGTTAATAAAATTATATAGGTTTTAAGTGTAAAATTTTATAATACACCATCTGTACATTGTGTTGTGTATTCATCTCCCAAAGTGACATCTCTTTCCATCATCACGTATTTGACCCCTTTATTTTTATCTACCTCCTCTTTCCTCACTTTTTCTCTGATAACCACTAAACTGGTTTCTGTGTCTATGAATTTTTTGTTTTTCTTGTTCATTTCTTGCTTTCAGTTTACATCCCACATGAGTGAAATCATATGGTTCTCAAGTTTTTCTGTATGACTTGTTTCACTTCGCATGATTATCTGGAGATTGCAAATGCCAATATTACATCTTTTCTTATAGTTGACTAATATTCCATTGTATATGTGTACTACTTCTTCCAGTCAAAAGACACTCTGCTTGTTTCCATGTCTTGGCCACTATGAATAATGCTGCAATAATCGTCGGGGTGCATATATCTTTACAGATAAATGTTTTCAAATTTCTGAGGTAGCTATCCAGAAGAGGGATTGTTGAGGCATATGGTAATTCTATCTTTAATTTTTTGAGGAATTTCTATACTATTTTCCATACTAGCTATACCAATTTACGTTCCCACCAGCAATATATAAGAGTTCCTTTATCCCCACAACCTCTCCAACACTTGTTATTTGTCTTGTTGATAATAGCCATTCACACAGGTGTGAAGTGGTATCTCATTATGATTTTAATTTGGTTTTCCCTAAATGCTAGTGAAGTTGAGCATCTTTTCATGTCTTCCCCATTTGCATGTCTTCTTGGGAGAAGTGTTTATTTAGATCCTCTACCCATTTTTCAATTGGATTTGCTGTTGTTGTTGGACTGTATAAATTATTTATATATTTTGGATATTAGCCCCTTATAGCTGATGTTGTTTGCAAATATATTCTATTCAGTTGTTTTCTCTTTGTTTTTTAATTCTTTCTTTTGCTATGCAGAAGCTTTCAAGTTTGATATAGTCCTATTCATTTATTTTTGCTTTTATTTCTCTTGTCTCTGAAGTCAAATTCATAAAATCCTCTCTAAAACCTAGGTCTATGAGTTTAGTTACCTCGGTTTTCTTAATGCGATTTATTGTTTTAGGTCTTATATTTAGGTCTTTGTTCTATTTGAGTTCATTTTGGTGTAGTGACAGTCATCTAGTTTCATTCTTTTGCATGTGTCTTTCCAGTTTTCCCAGCACCACTTATTGAAGAGGCTTTCTTTTGTCCATTGTATGTTTTTGGCTCCTTTGTTGAAAATTATTTCCCATATATATGAGGTTTATTTCTGGACTCCCAATTCTGTTCCATTTGTCTGTGTGTCTGTTTGTCTGCCAATACTGTATAGTGTTATTTTAAATAATAACAACATGTCTGAATGAGAGAAAGTATTATGTTTAATAGCAAGAACTTTGTGGGCATTATGCCCACCTTTAAATACTGGTCTTTTTCTCACCAATTACTGCAAATAAGTTTTTAAACCTCTGTACCATAGTTTCCATTCATAAAATGTCCAGAATGACGGATACTAATATATCTAAACCACTTTAAATGGTGTCTGTCCTAAGAATTTAGCAAGGTCTATCTGAGTTTACTGTTATATATAGCACTAAACAGACACAGACACATGCATACACATACCACTCACACAGACACAAGTATGCATAGAAAAGAAAATGAAGCTCATTTAAAAAACAGATTAATGGAGTCTTCCCTGGATGAATGGGATGGAATACATTTATGACATTATGCTAATCCTTTTAAAGTATTTCTAATACCTATATATTTTTATAACCAGAAAAGAAGTCAGAGTTTAAGAAATAAATCATTAATTACCTACTAATTAAAAATTAATTTTCAATAAATCCTTCCTTGGCAATATTTTTTCTTTTTTTTTGTTTTAATCACATAAATTATTTGGAAAATAATGTTTCTAATCATTACTATTGTCATTACTAAATAAAAATTTTGAATAACTTTGTACATACAAATTTTATTAAATTTTTGAGACAAACCCAGGAGTGTTATGAGAAAACTATGGAAAGGTCCTTCTCTTAAAGGACAAAAATTTTAATATACCCTGGACTATAATGGTTTTAAACAGTTTCAAAGGTGATGGCTCTTTAAAAAGCACACCCTTATAAATATACCTTACTTATGATATAGAAAAGATATATAAATCTAGAACCTTAAAGTTTGCAAAGTAAGGAAAATAAATAATTTTGAGGCACATAAAAACATCAACTAGTGTAATATTTGAAACAATAGCTATAGCTAGAAAAATAAATATTACAAATAGCATTTCAATTGTGATTACACTCACAGATAGCAAAAATATCAGAAGAAGCAACTTGTCACGTATCAGATTTTTAATTCAGAGGCACACACACACAACACTTTTTAAATTTGTTTCTTTGTTAATATATTAAAATTTTTCTTAAACATTTTTATTCTTTTATTATGTAAGAACAATAGTAACATCTATGAGAGAAGCATGAAAAAACTACTGAAGGGCATCTTTATGTCAAGAAACATGACATTTTAGCTGTACATGTAATAAGAAATAATAGTATATTAGTCATAACAAGGCTAAAAAAAGGACATATACATGGTAAATTAATTAATACTTATTGAATTTATAATTTTATAATAACTTTTATTTGCGATTAAACTAGTAAAGGGGCTGCAGTTACATGGGATATAAAGAAATTTATTTGATAGTTTTATAGGTACAAGTTCATAGAAAGAAATAAGACTTTTTTCTACTTCATCATTTTCTCTTTATATCCCTGGCTTTTGAAGTTTGTAAAATTATAAAAATTAACTTCTACTCAATTGCTTACAATTAACCTGCTCCAAAAGAGTTATTCATAAATTTTATGTCCTTATCCCTTAAAAGAAAGTAACATATAGAATTTTTATACTTTGAATCATGTTGCTCCATCTCTGTTTCATTCATACTCCAAATAGTTCAAAGATAGTGACATAATTACAGTAACCTTAGGAGGAAGAGGGTGGGAGAGAGAACACAAACTTTTTCAGCACCCACTACATGACAGGCATTCTGTTCAGAGATTTATAAACATTCTTTTTATATTCCCTTCATAAATAAGTGATGTATTACTGTCCTGAATGTATGGATGAAGAAACTAAAAGAATAAAATGCATTAACCTTCCTCAAATCACAAAGCTAGTAAGTCGGTCCTTTTTCTTTACATTCATAGTGAGTTCTGTACTTTGTGTATGAAAAACTATTAATTCTCAGGTTCTTGTAGGATGATGGAATATTGAAAAATCATTGTGATGAATTTGAACAAACATTCTATACTTTGTTAGACTGCTTTAGATTGAATTTTTCCTACTTCAAGAAACCTCTTTTCTTCTAAAGGTTAGTCCTTCTGGGTTTTTATCTGAAGAAAGTTTCTGGAATTACCTATAATCTTGCAATTTGTTTATTTCTGAACTCCAAACTCCACCTTCTCAGAATGCCAAAATTGCTGAACTCTTTGCTCAGAGTTTAGCCTCCAATATGTTTTTGTTTACTTATTTTCTTAAAGTCTTGTTTTATACATCTCTAACATAAGAATTAAGAAAGTAAAATTGCATTAAAAATTTTACTCACATTTCTCTGGAATTCCCCTCTAATTCCAAGACCCCTCTAGGTCTTCGATTCCTTCTTTTCTGTATGCTACACATTGACAAAAGCCTTGAGAGAAAGCTGTAGAGTAGAATATTTAGTTCATTGTGGTGTTCTGCCCTGCTTCCTGGGATTTTTAGATGGTTAATTCACAAATGGCTTGGATTTTCTCAAAGACTCTCAGTTCTTTTATATATTTCATCCAGATTTCATAGGAATTTTGAGTGAATTATTCATCCAACACTAGCTCTTTGTCATGACTGAAAGCACAATTTTCCTGAAACCCTGTTTTAGTCACTTGAACCTCTTGAAATCAGTAAAAGTTTTCCTTAGCTTCTCGGAATCACACAGCTACTTAAGCTAGGGACAAATAACAATAATTCAATAAAAAATTAAATTAATTTAAATTTGAAGATTATCATTTATAAAACCTGATCCATTTCCAGTAGTATTATTTCTAGCTCTTAGTCCTACAGATCACAACTGAAGGACTAGATTGTATCCTGTGAATTCTTCATATTTTTTAATCAAACTTATTAGGGTGACATTGTTTAATAAAATTATATAGGCTTTGAGTGTACAATTCTATAACATATCATCTGTATATTGCATTGTGTTCACCACCCAAAGTTAAATTTCTCTCTGTTACCATATATTTGACCCTTGTTACCTTGAATTCTTCATGGAGATGTGACAAAAACTCCAATTTTTTTCTCCACTATAGAGTGCAAATGCGAAATGAAAGGATGTGGTCAGTTCTACAGATTTTTAGTGACCACTTGTAATTTGATTCAAGGTGAAAACTGGCTCTTAATTTAATGCTTACCTCTTTGTACTTTCATTCTCAAATCTGGGGGTGGGGTGGGGATTTGCATCTCTCAAGTAACTTTAAACAAAATATCCTAACATTTTGTCTAGCATGTCTTGTTATTTTCAGAAGGAAGTTTGTAAAATACAAGGAATTCTCCATCTCGAGAAACAGAACTCTTTCCAGCCACTCTTAAGTAAACACTACAACAACAATATCTTAATTTAAACTTCACAGATTTTAATTTTAAATGTTTTAATTTCAACTAAACAACAAAATTAACACCTCAAAATTTTAAAATCAAAGTATGTTGGCACAAAAAGGACAGAATAAATGGTACTGGAGATTTTTTATTTACCCCACCAACATTACAGAAATTTTTATTAGAATTTGTCACCTACGTTGTCCTTGAAGCAAATTTTAATGCATATGTCTTTCAATTAAAGTTACCCTACTCTCCATGCAAACACATGAACAACAAATAATTCTAATTTAGAATATTATAAGTGTATTACTCTATATAAAAACTCTGTAGTATTGTTTTGGCATTTTTTTAAGTGGAAAAAATTTTATTTCCTATGAAAAATATGTTAGAAAACATGTAAACATTGTATCTTAGTCCCGAATGAAACAGAATTACAGCACTTTTAAGAAGCAATTTGAAATATGTTTAGTTTTGTTCCAGATATACTGTTGAAAATTATAAGAAGAACAATGTATGTGTGTGTGGGTGTGTGTGTGTGTGTGTGTGTGTATTTCAAAAGAAATATAACCTGCTACCTATATGTCAAGCTCTTCCTAAAAAACTCTATGAGAAAATTATAATTTTATTCATATTGCCTAGATTTTATCACAATTTTTATTTACATTTAATAGTCTGCAGCTACTAATATTTAGCATTAATGCTACAGGTTAGGAATGAAGAATTCCAGGACTGGATCACTGCCTTCACTTCTTTGAAGGCTTAAGATTTATCTTATGTGGGTGAATCAGTTACAGAAACATCTTCAATAGTAGATTATGTGCTTCCATTCCATACAAGATTTAAAAAAAAAAAAAAGTTATTGGTTATTGGATACATATAATTGTTCAGGCCCTATTTAAAAAATAAAATTAAAATCTATTAGCAAACTTATTTCTCACAACAACTCTAGCAAGTAGGTAACATTATTTTCCTTATTAGAACTTTGAGGAAATTGAGCCACTGACAATAGGCTCAGGTCATACAGCTGGTAAATGGTTAATCCATGATTGAAAATTAGACACTCTGGCTTCAGCCCCTGCTCTTAACTATCACATTAAACAGACTGCCTGAATTACTTCTTAAATTTGGCTAATTAACCATCTAAAATATAGTCAATGTGTGAAATCACCTATCAGTTCGTTTTGCCAGATGATAAACTTCTCTGTCTTATGGTGCATTAATTTGGATTCCTCAATGATAAGCAATAGAAATGCACTCAATTAATGTAAGAAAGTGATGAATTTATTGAAAAGATACATAATAACTTATAACATTTTAGTATAATTTGAAGAATACTATATTAGAAATGGCAAAAACCAGGGCATCAGTAAGGTCTAATTAACGAGCACTAATGGAGAATTTCTTTAGAACATGCACAGACATCCATTTCTCATCTTTGTATTATTGCTCGAAATTTAAATTTTAGTGAGAAATCACATGACTGACCTGTCTTGGGTGAAACAGAAGCAGGATGGCAGTTAATTGCTGCACTAGCGAGACTGTGTCCATGAGAGGTCATATTTTTCAGAGTAACTCTGTGTAATGTTACTCCCAGAAAAGTAAAGAATCAGTGCTGGGAAAGAAAAAGCACCTAGAAGTCATTTCATAAAGCAACTGCTTCAGCACAGTGTTTGAACAGTCATTGGCTATATAGTTGCAAGCTGTGTATGATTATCACCAAAAGTTTTTTACTTATTGGATCAACTACAGTTTTTTTCCTTTACATAATTTATATATATATATATATATATATATATATATATAAAACAAAATAGGAGTTAGCTTTCTAATATTTTTGTATTCCCTATAATATCCATTTTATTATTAGTTAGTAATGATGCCTAGTAAAAATAAAAAAATAACTACTAAAATATGTCTTCATTTATTATTTTAACAAAATTTTCTATTAGTCATCCCAAACAGGAAATTTTTTATCATGAAATTAAATACTATTAATAATTACTCTTGGATCAAAGATGGAAACATAGTCTGTTCTAGGAACAGAGAAAAAAAACTAGCCCTTTATCTTATACTGTATTTCACTGTTTAGCAAAGATTTCAAAAAAAATATTCTTTATTGGCCTCAGAAGAGGGTAAAATTTTTATAAGTCACAGAAAGAGAGGACTGTGAAAAAGAAAATATCTGAAGTTTAAGAGAACATTGACATATTTAGAGAATAGAAAGCATTAGCGAAGCTAAAAATAGTGAAAGTAATAAAATTAGTATTTGAGAATAGAAGGAATCTAATATAAGAAAGCTAGTATCTGAATCTGGCTCCCTTAGACAGTTCCATTTCTTAATATCCATTTAGGAAGTATTATGGCTAGTAATATTCTTCATTTCCTCCTGCATATATCAGGCTACCAAGTAAAATTACAGAATCTTTTTATTATATTTGTTACAGGACAAATATAGCAATTTAGACATTTGATATATATTTTATATATATATGTAAATATATATATATATATGATTTATATCAATTTACTAGGTGTTATCTATTAATGTTATACCATGGTTGGTAATCAGTGAGAGGCTGATGGACTCAAGTGTATCCTTGGTCACAAGATTTTGAGAAAATTCTGTGAAAGAGTTTTGGAGAGTACCCATCCCCAAGTGATAGGCAAAGATACTATTTGCACATTTGCTCTCTCCAATATCTCTTCTCACAGTTTGCAATGGCAAGTCCGTTGTTAAGTCAGTAGAAGAAAGAAAAATGAAAGTGACTGAAAGATATTTCATGGGAGGAAACAGTGTCAATCTAAATTCACTTTTTGAGAAATGTCCTGTTTTGAAATGGGTCCCTTAGAATCCAGAAGTCAGAGGAAAAGTGAAAGAGCATTCAGGTATCAGCAACAGTGGCTTTCCAGAGGAAAAAGAGCATGAATTATAATAACAGTGATAGCTGGGGATTCATTAGAAAATTTAAATTTAGGATAAATTACAGAGAATCTTGTTACACATTCAAAGAATTTTCGAAATATCAGTAGACACCTGAGCATCTTTGAGAACTCTCTAGTAGAAAAATGACAGAATGACAATTATACTTAAACAATATTTATTCAGCAGCAATAAAATGGGTAGGCTGAATAGGGCAGCAGGGAGTTGAAGGCAGAATGAAGAATTAGAGGGTCATTCATAGATTGAATCTTCAAACTCTTGTTTCTGGGGATAAGAAACAAGATAAGATATTGGTACTTTATATGGTATTTAAACCTAATGGTATTCTAGACATGATGTAATAGCATACTAAAGTGATGTTAGTGAGAGGGAATAAAACAAGAGAGATACATGTAAAAATATTACTAATTTCAAGGATTTTATTTCAGTAAAGTAACGGAACTTAACTCAAACTGCTTTTTAGATCTTCTAGGTTTGACTAGAACATCTATGAAAATAGTTAATATTTACAGAGTGTTCAAGGTGAGCCAACACTACTCTAAGTGTCTTTAAATAAGTGAGCTCATGGAATTATTAAAACAACCCTAAGGGGTAGGTATCACATGCATTCAATAGATTAGGAAACAGAAGTACAGAGAATATTTCCAACTTGCCCAAAATAATACAACTAGTAAGATGTAGGGCCAGTATTTGATTTCTAGGTGAATCTATAGTTCATACTTTGAATAGCTAAACAATGCTGTTTGGATTAAGTTAGTCCCCAAATCACCGCACTAATTGAATGCCTTTACTAATAAAAAATAATAATAATTAGAGCCTAGATGAAATAAAACAAAACAAGAAGTGAGCTGTTGGTTTCTACTGAAAATTTTCATGGTTTAACAAAAATAAGTCATTTTCTATTTTGGAGCATGTGATTAGATATTTTATTTATTTGACAGAATTTTGAAGTAAAATAAAATTACATATATATTTTTCTTTTCTTTAAGTATATTTAAAAGCTCTAGGTTCTTTAACTATAAAATTAGTTTCAAAAGAGATACACGATGCTGAATTATCATAAAGGATTCACTAGGAGATAAGAGGACAAAGCATATAGTAATAGCATTTGGGGGATAACAGAAGAAATAAAAGAGAAAAATATAAATTGAAAATGTTCAGTTATTAAATTTAGCTATTCTAATCTCTTATGAAACATTCATATAAATCAAGTATAATTAAATGTGAACTTAATTTATAGCTGCAAAATTCGCAATCATTCCTCAACTTGAAAATGATGTTGAGCTTTAATTAGATATAGAAATATTAGAGTCCATTAAAGACAAAAGAATAGACTTTGGTTTGATGAACACACAATGCAATATACAGATAATGTATTTTTTGAATTGTACACTTGAAACCTATATAATTTTATTAACCAGTATCAACCCAACTAATTTAATAAAAACAAACAAACAAACAAACAAACAAACAAACATTAGGAACACACACAAAGGAATAATGAAAAAAGAAACTGGTCCTCTGGTTTAAAAAAATACTACTTCTTTTCTAGTGATAAAATTGATGGCTCAAAATCGCTAGTTTACATAAATAATGTAAACATTATAGGCAAATTCACATACAAACAAACAGAATAACCTACTAAGCCTCACAATGCCACTTTACTCTGTCCTTTTTCTTTGTGTAATGTGTTCATCTGCATCTGAGTTTCTCTTTTAGTTGTGGTACTTTCTCACCTCTATTTTTTCATCTGTTTAAAACTTATTATGAATTTCTTTATTTTAATTTAGCTTTTTGTGTTTTTCAGTCTTCCAACCCTCCATAATTTACTTCAAATTCTCAAAATTTGTCTGTAAGTGGGTATATGCTCCATGTCCTTAGCTAAGAAATAATAGTTCACAAGTATCAAAGCTAAGTATAAAAAAAAAGGAAATGAGCCACATCCAACTCCCAGCTGTGATTAAACTAGCTAAGGTGGGAAGAAGGTCACATACCTTTATTACTTAATATAATTCTTTAAACTATGCAAAGTATAATATATATCGATAACATAGAAGTCCATATTTTTACTGTTTTAAATTAAGATTTTCACATAAATTTTTCTTCAAATTTATCCTAACAAACAGAAAAATGGATGACTCCCCTTCACCCACTGTTCCTTATTTTCTATTATTATTGTCAAAGTAAGTATCACCATCTAATTGATAGGTTCTAACCTATTATATTTATTTGCTTTTTGATTTTGTTCATTAAGTCTCTCTCTACCCCTACCCTGGCAAACAATTTGAGATTTTTGAGAACAAATATTTTGTTTGGTTCAATGCTGTGTCTGCAGCACCCTGAATATTCAATGGCACATAGCTAGAGATCAATAAATAATGGCCAAATAAATAGAAAATAAAATTATCCCAAACTTGATTTATAAATGAAGATAAAGAAATCACTATAGACTTTCCCAAACATATAGAGCTAATTAAGCAGTCAGTATTCGAACTCATATTTTCTGATTCTAAATCCAAAGTCCTTCCAATAAATTTAATTACCCATCTGTTGATTTTTTAAATTTAAATGATGAGAAAATATTTTTCAAGAATGGGAAAGGAATCTCTATGTATTGAAAGTGTTCAAAAGAAAAATGGAAAATGATTTTTTTTTATTGCTAGAGAAGATTTCATAATTACTGAGAACTCGTCATCTAAAGAAATAATACTAAATTAAATTACATAGCATTAAAATATTGAAAAAGAGAAACACTTAAAATTTGTTGAAGTGACAGATGGAACATAATTTTCAGCAATGGTTGTCGGTTCCCCGTAAGTGCAAAGTCTTTCTTTTTTATAAGTGGTAAATTGATATAGAGGCTCTTGTAATACAAAACTCAAATAAGGAAAAATTTGAGATGATGAGCTGTAATTTTGGTATAGAGCTTAAAGTGAATTGGATGTATTTTAAACATTTTATAAACAATGAAGAGGGAGAATTATGTATAGTGCAATTTGCTATGCAAAGTTTAAACAATGTGACTAAATTATATGCAGAATGAATATATTTCGAAAGAAAATAACAAATGCCATTAGACACTTTTAGCATATAACTGCAAAGAGTGCACCAGTTTCATATTTGGGGGAAAAAATCTTTATGGGTGTTAAGTAGATCTTTTACAACCAGATGAGTTAAACATTGCCATCTTATTTGACTATTTTTGACGGTGACAGAAAAAAATTATTTAAAAAGAAGCAAAACAAATATTCAACAATAATTTTCTTTTTTACTGAATTTTCTATACAGTAATTTTATTAAAATGTTTATAATTATTATTTTGAGATATGGTTTAGAAATTACCTCTGAATTAGATCATATATTGCCTGTAAGAATATTTGTTGTCTATTACTATAAGTCTCATGGATGAATAGAAATTTAAGTCAGATTTCCAAAGTTTAAGTAATAAAGAACATCAAAATATCATGATTAAATTTATTTTTAAAGCTAACTTTTCATGATTCTTTGGAATCATATTATGACATTTTGAAGTGAATTAATTATGCCTTCATCAAAAATGTTTTGTTTTGTTTTTAATTGCTGTAAAAAGAATTTTACTATTCTCAGGTTTAACTAACTGAAAAAAAAAATTAGCTGTGATTTAATCATTCGGTGGAAGATTTGAAACACCTCTTTTTTTGCATTTGTTTTTTCCACAGTTAGAGACAGAAAGTAAATAGCATTCCAAAAATTAAACTAATGAAATAATATCCTCTGTCTTTGGTGAGTAATAGTCATTGAAGCATGTTTTGTCTGCTCCTCAGTGTGGGAATGCAGGAAGGTAAGTTAATTGTAGAAGGCAGAGATACTATTTTTTATTTTTTTGTAGCAGAAAAGAAAAGTTTTATTAGAAGGGAAACTGCACTTCCAGACACGGAAGCAGGCCTGAGCAAGAAAAGAGTGACTCAAGGCCGGAGATACTATTTTTGATGTATTGAGACAACATGCAAATGGAATACCAAATATTATCTATGTAACATTTTTCAAGTCTTGCCTCTTTTTCTTTTAGATAAAACCTAATAATAACAATGCTTATAATTCTATCAAAATAAATTCACTTTTGAGTGCACCTTCAGGACATAGCCAATTTGTTCTATGTCTCATTTTTTTAGAGAATAGTAATAATAGTTAACATTTATTGAATTGCTACTGTATCTCAGGCATTTTTCTAAGCTTTCACATGGTTGAAAGCATTTAAACAGCATGACAGCCATATAAGGGTAAGTGATTTATTTCCCCCATTTTCTCATGAAGATAGTGAATACTTTTCTCTAGATCACATTGATAGCATGGCAGAGTGAGGACATGAATTAATATTAGGGATCTCACAGCTAAAGAATTAAAGAACTCCACACCAAAATACCTCAGAGCATTAAGATAAATATTTCTATAGTCAATGCATTTTAGAATAGTTATTTAATTAATATTTTATATGAATATGAATTTATTTAAAATATACATTTTTCTGAGAAGCTTCAAACATTTCTAGCACTTTACTTTGAAGCCAGAAATTATATCATGACATTATATTTTAAAACATTATTATCATCTCTGGCGCATTTAGAAACTGTTTTTTATTATACTCAGTTACTTAATTATTTTACTTCCCCCAAAATACTAGATTATATTTTTTGTGTATGAATTTAAACATTGAAAATAAGACTGAAGTCCTCCTTGAACAGGTTCCTAGTCCCGAATAATCAATTTTATGCATTCGATTTCAATTCATTTTTATTTCTCTACCTATTTTGTTATGATACTGTGAATATATACATATCACATACCATCAAATCTATTTTAACTAATAAAAAGAATTGTTTTCTATACAATATTTAGTTCACTTTTCTATGAATTCTGTATATCTCTCATTGTGTTTATTAGTTATATATTCAGGCTTTTCTCTATGATGTCCTAGTACAAGTCTTATAAAATTACCCCTGGAAACCTTGTCTCTATTATTATGATTGTGAATACATATTTTTTTTCTTTGATTATTTTTTGTTAGATTTCTAAAATAGTTCATTTTTTACAAGTGGTTGTTTTGCTTTGGCTTGGCCCTTCATCATGATTTTAAATAGAAGTCACGAAAGTAGCATTTATATCATTTAATGCTAAAGATATTAAATATGTTAAGAATCTATATAATGCTTTCCATATTAAGACTTTATGAAATTAAGATCTCTTTTAATAGATAGTTGTATAATGTTTTAATTTTTTAAATTAATCTGGAATATTTTAAATATTTTTCTGTATTTTTAGGGAATTATAATTTATCGTATTTAATCTGTTGATATGATAAATGCACATTTCCACCAGTCTCTCTGACAGTCTTTTGCTCCCAATTAGACCTTGAACATACTCAGAGAGAATCCATGTATATTTATGTTACCTTAGGTTGAAGTTCTTTACCCAAGCATATTTTTATATAAGCCTAGTATAAAAACATCTTCCTCTGTTCCTACTCATGTATTCTACACTTGCCTTAAGAGTGGAACAGTGTAAGGAAACTTAAACAATATGGTGTAGGGTGGATTGGAGCTAGAACCTTATAGAACCTTATCCTGCACTGATTTACTAAGTCAAAATACTGTTGTCCGTGAACAGATCTCCTAAGTAAAAACAGCTTGAGAAATTAGAAAGTTAGGAGCAGATTTGGAATTCTGCCTGAATTCTTTCTTGTTATAAAATACTAATAGCAGTATAACCACATTTGAAGATTTGCTGATTCTAGATTAGTGCTAATGATAGACTTACTAAATTGAAACTTTAGACTGCTCTTATTTTCCAGGCCACTTTATGGAGTTAGCCTGCATAACATTTTATTATTTGCCTCATCCTTGCTATGTCATGCTGGATCCATCCTTTTTCATGTTAGTTACCATACATATCAAATCTAATCAAAATATTACAATGTGATTAGTTCTGAATATCAATTTATAACATTTAAAGTAAAAAACAAACTTTAAGTTGAATACCTCTAATATTTTAGAGACTTATGCAAATTCTTATAGAATAGCTCTGAAAAACTGTCTTGAGTTATCTTTTAAAAACTTAAAATAAATTATTATGACTACCACATTTCAAAATGTTCTACAGGGTACCCAGTACTAGTCTCGTGAACTTTGAGATCATCTCCACAGAGATGTTATATGCTAAGGGATGAAAGTTGTCTCAACCAAGCTTCTTAACTAATACTATAGTTCAGAATTAGAGTATGTGCTCAGCCTAATCAATCTACTTTGTTTCCTTTCTCTTGCTTTCTAAGCTGACCTGTTTTGTAGTTGTGAAAATAGCCACATTCAGAAATAATAAATTTGAAAGTAGGCAGCATTTCCAATAATAAAATTAACAAAGGAAGACATTTCAATGAGTTCTTCCCCAGTAATATTGAGCAACTTCTCTGTGTGTGTTTTGTGTGTGTGTGCATGCTTAACTTTTTGGCTTAATCTTTCAACAATTCTGAACAACTATTTGTTGTTTGAGAAAGGAAAAGGTGGAGTAGGCTGGAGATTCATTTACATTAGAATATAGTAAACTAAGTTTTAATATATTACCAACTCAATGCAGTTATAACAAGTTCCTATTATAAAACGACCTTATAGGACCTTATATGTGAACAGCCACATACATAGTAATGTAATGTTGATTACTATTGTCCAGGCAATTGTATAATCATTTTTGCCACATTATTTTAATGTTCTCAAATTTCTGTTGTATTTTATGGACAGCGATTTCAAAGTTTTCATATTTATAGTGTGTGCCTTTCAAAGTTTTATCCATATTCTCCCTTTTTAAAGATAACATTCAAATATTGTGATATCTGAGTACATGCAAATCTTTGTTTCTCTGTAAAGAAAGAGTGTGCACTAGCATGTGTTTCAATTGAAAATTATTATGGTAAATTATTTTCAAGGGTAGTCACACTGTGAATTAATGAAATAATGCAGGAATATGAAAAATTATTTGTATTTTCCAAAATGGAATTCTCAAGATTTTTTCCAGAAATATTTTATATTAAAAACAAGAATTAGACTAAATGTGATCAGAAACTGGATTTTTTCCCCAAGAGTTTCAGTGATCAGTTTATTGGAGTTGTGATACTTAAACATGACTGATGTCAACTGAGTAGCTTTACCTCTTTATTTCATCCATAGACTTTTTCAGGAATATATTTTTATATTTGCATGTTTTTTTTTAATTTTTAGAAATTTGTATTTTGTCTTAAGAGGAAATATGGCTCTTATTTTACAGTATTCTAAGTATAATATTAAATGCTTTATAGCATCTTCTATTGGTGATATAGGGAAGGAGAAATAATTTTTCTTTTACTCCTCTAAGTTCTTCTGTCTGCTCTAATAAATTGACATGAGACAGTAACAGGAGAAAATTAGCCAATTTGTTATGTAGGTCCATGCAAGGGTCCCATAAGAATTGGGAACTTAAGGCAGTTGAGGCTTAGATGCCATTTTGAACTAAGGAGAAAGAAAGGGCTGTGGCTTGGGACTTTAGTGAGGAGGAAGGCAATTCACATGAAGATAGAAAAGCAAATGTTTGATAAACAAATGTTTACTGGGTCATCTTTAATGATAGGACACAGAGAGGATTGTGATCAAATGATCTTGCTGGCATTTTCCATCTCTATCATATCTAGTTCATATTAAACTATAGTTATCTGTGCTGATAGTTCCCTTCCTGGGGCAGGTCCTCTATTGAAATTATTTTAGGCAATTAAGTAGAAGGTTAAAGGCTTTTTCTGAACCTTTTGTTACTTTAAAATAACCACCTTAAAATAATCAATACCAAAAAAAAGGCATATTTTGGAGTGGTAAAACTGCTTCCCCTCAGTAGAAAATAAGTCATACTTGGAGGTCCTACTAACTATTTTTTTTTTTTTTTTGGAAAATTTCGTTGTGACAAAACCTTGAATTTGAATCCCAAGTCCAACTCAAATTAATATCCTTTTAACATCCTTAAGTCACTTGAACCCACTAAGCTTTTTTGTGTGTGTGAGATAAAAGTGGTTTTTTTGTTTTTATTTCACTAGATTTTTGTGAAGATCAAATAATGCTGACATAAATAATTTTTTCTCCTACTTGAAACTAAAATTCAGCTTGGTCAGTATAGATATTTCTAGCATGTCCTATTATTTCAACTAGGAGCTCTCTCTATCTTTCTGTGTCTGTGCCTGTGGCGCTCTCTCTCTCTCTCTCTCTCTCTCTCTCTCTCTCTCTCTCTCTCTCTCTCTCTCTCTCTCTCTCTCTTTCACACACACACACACACACACACACACACTTCTTTGAATTACAATTACTTTCAAAGCATCCTTTGCAGGGTTCTTCCTAGTTAGTTACAAGCTTCAGAGATATTATTGGAAACTTAGAGTTGTTGTTGGATATGGTTCCCTTTGGAAGGTGATGGTAGCTCTTTTTGCCCTACCCATATTGAAAATCCCCTGATATCTATCTTTGTATGTGGAGTGCAGGTGGGGGAGGAAGGGAAGGATTAATCTTAAATGTGCTGAACACATACCATTTTATATTTGATCTCCAAATTATTTTGCTTATGTATTTTTTCTTATATCCTCGCACTCAGTCCTAGTTCTAGAGTTGATGATTTTGCAGAGAATTTCCATTACATCTATGCGATATGAAAACAACTCTCACCACTATCGTAGAGGCCCTGGCATTAAACCTGTTTCTCCACTTCAGAACCTCTATCTGTTTGAGTTAATTACTCCTAGAAATTCATTGGTATTTTTCTTATACTTAAATTTCTTGTGAAACTATCTTAAATATCAGAGATACTTTAATAATTTCGAACTTAAAAAGTTAGAAAAATTCTCCTCTTTTAGGAGTTTGCTTTTACATGATGCATGTCAGCCTCTCTTGCAAGTTAGAGATCTACTTGCTGAATGGTGAAAGATGGGGTAAAATTTACAATGCAGAAACATCTCTGTTACATGTGTTTTTAAAGAGAATTTAATTATCAGCTACCTATTTTTTTCTCTTTGGTTTTATTTATAACTTTAAACAACAGAAGTATAGGAAACTTTGTTTTATCCCACCTTTTTCTCCAAAAGACATATAAATTAGAAATAATAAGATTAAAAAATAGATTAGATATATGGTATATAAAAGTAAAATAAGAAAAACCAGAGGTAGTGTTAATATGCAAATACGACAGTCATGAAATATTCTACATGTTGGCTAAAATGGAACACAAATTTGATTGTAAAGTTCCTGACTGCCAAAGCCAAGATCTGTATAGAGATTTAGAATGTCCCTACGGGCTAAAAACAAGCAGTTGCTCACAAGAAGCACAGCTCTCCAGTTACTAAGACCAAAATAAATGTCTCCTATGGGTCCCATACTAGAAGGATCTTAGAAGTGATAGAGATTTTAGTGTTCAGCCAGTCCAAGAGCCTATTCAGTTTATGTATTCTTTCCACTCTAGCCTTTCTAAAAGACCATATCTCTACCAGAATGATTTAATTGGCAGAAAGTTCAGCACTAATAAAGCATTTCATTATTTAGCAGACAATTTCTTGTTTTTAAAAATGTATTTCTTTTATTCAGCTTCCTTCTATGTATAACCCCTTAGTCATAATTTTAATTCTCTGGAGTGAAGTAGAACAAGACTACTCCATATTCTGGTTTTAAATAATTTAAGAATAGCTGTCACTGCTCCCTTATTTATACATCCATTCATTTACAAATATGCATTGTGTTTATAAAATTTACTGTACAAAAGTTTGGTATATATAATTGTGAATGATGAAAAACATACCTCTTACTTCTACTAGGTTTACAAAGGGAAAATATATATATTTAACGAAATATTTTATACATGTCTATTTTTTTCACTGTCTTCTTTGGGTTGACTATTATAGGTTTACCCATTCAGAAGCATTCTTCCCCCTTAATTACCATGCTCTGCGCTCTGGTAGCCTAACTTAAATGAAATTTATCAATGAGTCCTTTGCTTTTTGTACTTGTGTTATTTTTTAATATTAAATATGTAGCCCACTTTTTTCCTTGTTTATTTTATCCAGTTGGTCATGGATTTTCTGTTATATGTAATTGGAAGTGTCATGATTTATATTTATGATGACTTTATCATAATTTTAATTTTAAAAAATATAATATTTTTAACCTATAATGTTGACATGATCACTTCTGAGCCCCTGAGGTTAATTTTACCCAAATACCACAGCTTCTGTAAAAGGAGAATGGCTAGTGTTAAAGATAAGTGGTTCATTCTTTGGCAAACCAACATACATACATCCCATACATCCACTTGGCACTATCATTCTCACCCAAGTAAAATCTATTCATCCTTTTTTAGAAGAAAACATTCTAACATTCCTACTGGAGAATATTAAGCTTTTCCTTCAGTTCCAGATACATACATCACTTTATGGTAGTGTAATGACTAAATAATACATTCTGAATATGTAAAATACAAAATGGTGGATGAAAAAAGAAGTGACTGCAATAAAAATTACCATTCTGAGAAAGGCAGATCAGAAAAATAATATCTCACTTTACTTTCTGAATAGCAGAGTAACCATCCAGGTGGTTAGCTAAACTATATGTCCTCAGACACTCCCTCGGTGAAGTTGTCACGTATTTGGTGTTCTCTCTAACCTCTTTTGGCCATTTGAATACCTCTTCCCTGTACTTTATGATCAGATTCAGAAGGTCACTTTGGAAGTATATAATTTTATCAGCCAAATTCACGTTGATGATAAGTCCAGTGTCTTGGTAAATACTGTTTGTTTTGCTTTGGTTTGGTTTGTTTTATGCTAGTAGGCTTTTACTAGTATTGCTATAATCTAACAGAGATGTTAGATTAGAAGTAGGCATAGTATTTATTCTTTTGCATTTGGAATCAGTCTCGATGCTTTAGCCAATTCCCTATTATTCACATAAATAGCTTCATATTTTGCTCAAATTTAATTTGTTTTGGAGTGTGAGGACAAAGTAATAGAATTTATTATTTCTCTTAAGAAATGTAAGTGTGTTTTTTAAGTGGAGAAGTTTTCATATGAGTTGCTTCTGAGAACACTGGCATGTCAGGATTCTCCTGAATCTAATCTGCTAAAATTCTCACCTAGGAATGTCTCAGCTAGAACTAACTTCACATTTCATCATGCTTCTTCTTCATCTAGATGAGCCCAATCTGGCCTAGCTCCATATATCAGTTGAAAAATTGTGTTAGGTACTAATAGTACATGAGCTTTTGGCTTTAAATAGATAGTTCTTGAAAACTCTTCATGTTCTAAAACCCACCCACATAGATCAATATGTAATATATATTCCAAGTACTGTGTGAAAAGAGTTATTTTGGGAGCAGGAGGGCCTTTCTGCAATATCTTGAAATCACACTAGTTAAAAAAAAAAACAAAAAAACAACTATAATACCACTTCGTAAGCTCAACCCTATTACACAAAAATAACTACTTTTCAAGCAGATGAAAATATATTTTCCAACTTTGGATAGGATGAAAAATTTGATTCTAAAGACCACTATTTTATGTCATAGATTTGGCTTTGGAATGAGAGGTGCATAATTGTAGAGGAGAGAAGTTCACTCATGAAGAGTTATTTCTGTAGATATTGGGATAGAGGCGAGCGCCTACTTCACGAGCGTGACCAATTTACTGAAAAATTAAAGCCAGAGGGGATACTGACGTTCTTTCTATAAAGTAAGCCAGAGCATTGAGATATTACTCTGTAGTATACTTGTCATAAAACTAACTATATAATTTAACTCACTAAAATACTAAAAGAATTTAAAATGTCACAATCATAGTAAACGATTATTTCCATTTTCACTCTCAGTTTTACCTATTGTTTCTTCTTTCACTCTGGGTCTTAGTGTAAGAGAGTAGAGTAAGTCCTTTATTTTGATAGATTCCCTCAAACTTCCTCCTTATTAGCAGTCGTATCATGAAGTGTTCTAATAAGCAAAACAGCCCATTTGTAGGAAATTACTTAACTTCTTTCCTAACTATAACTCACCCTTAAGTATGTGAGCCTTAAAATTTTTTGGTAGAATACTAAATCGATTACAAATTTGTTTGTTTTTTTTTCTTTCCTTGCTTATTTTTCCCTTTGGGTACCAGGTTTTTATTTGAGAAGAGAAAATTGAGGGCTTTTATAGAAAATAGATCAATTCTTACAAGTAGAAAAACAATAACATAAGAGGAGTAGTTGATGGAATTTCGAATGGCTGTGCTTTCAAGTATGACTCGCAGAGCTGTGAAATAGTTTTGTTATATTCTGCTCTCTCTTATAATCAAGAAGCCCCGAGATGACATCCACAACCAGTACTATAATAAGAAACTAAAATGTATAGGGTGGCCAGTTCCTAGTCACAAAACTGTGTGTGTTTTACTATGGGTAATTACTAAGGCCCCACCTGACAATCCTCATGGGAAAGCTGCCTGCCCTTCCAGGCTTGGGGCACAGTCAATGTACTTCAGTCGCTGAAGGGAGTTGCAGTCAGGGACACAGAGTACCCTGCCAGTCATGCTGTTTTCCTTATTTGCATTTCTAATCCAGGTGACTTCATTGCTAAATGTCTGTATATGAGACCATGGCCTAAGGTCATCTTCAGATACCTCTGCTGTGACCTCCTTGTTGGAGCAAAAGGGAGAAAACTTGAAGATACTTTTTCTCTGCTCTGACTCAGTGCCCAGTACTTTTGTACTTCTAGCCATTTCTCCTTGTGTCATCCTAACACCAGGGCACATAAAACTGTCAGAGTTTTATTCTGGGATCCCTCAGCAGACAGAGGGTCCATATGTCTGTGCTGATCTGTCTGACACTAAACCTAGACCTATACACCATTCCATGGGGGAAGATGAAACAGGGGAAGTCAGCACTTTCTCAAGTGTTAGACTCTCACTTATTTCAGTAAATGATCAGAGGCTTATAAGACATACACCATATCCTGCAGCACAGTATCCCAAACTTTTCCATTTTGGGAGTGTGGCTTTGATTTGCTACTCTGAAACCTGATAGCTCAGCTCTCTCTCTCTCCCAGCTCAGCTGAGGTTTCGACAATATGGGAATCATCAAAAGGAAGCTGTTAGTGCAGAACTGTGCACCACTAGCTGTGATTTGTTATCTGCACATTGTTTGGCCCAAATCTAGCCTCTCAATACTCATGAAACAGATGTTTGAATATTGAAACATTTACTAATGCTGAAACCCTCTACATATGAACACTGCTGGGGAATTGAAACAGAAGTCAAACTTCTGCCTCTTGTCTACTTTGCAAATCTCGTGAATACATCTGATTGGCTGAGCCACAAATTAACCAGAATCCTAACTCCAAAGTAATCCTGGAAATGTAGTTTTTATCTGCCCAGGCATTAAATTACAGGTATAAACACTAGTAAGAGAATGGAATAGATACTGTAAAAACTGTCCATGTTATCCATTATAGTCCAAATGTTTTGCTAACAACATCCACACAAAAACATTTTTCACATCTAAACTTAAAAATAATGTCATCTGACTAAAAAATGGAACTATCTCCAAAAAAAATGATATTGCACTCCACATTTTAACCCTGACTGGCAACTATTCCCCACTTAATTCAGTCAAAATCTCATCTAGATATAAAATGTACTACAGATAATTTATAAAGTGAAAATCTGCAGTACAACATACAAGATACAATATAATAATGGAAAATGAGGGGAATAAAAATATATAAATAGAGAGCTAATTCACTTCTTATTTCTACATCTAAATATATAACCAAAACAGGCAATATTGGTATTTATAGTTCCTTTTCTTTTTCCACTATTTGATGTTCTACTTTTCCTGACAGTAACTCAGCAGCTAGGGTGGCCAAGGCTTTGGCCTTTAGTATTCTAAAATTTAGTTTTGGTACTTTTCATTAACATTTTCCTGACTCTGGAAAGCTAGCATCTTATATTATCACTTTATTTAAGACATATCACATTCTACAGGACAGTACCCCAAATTCATGAGGTGTGGTCTTTCCCACCTGGAACTGTACATGAGCTTCATGAGACCTCTTTGTCATGTTTCATGCTGGCTCCTTCTAGTCCATAGTTGGTGTATTCAGACCAGCGAATTACATTAGATCAAGCCTATTATTGCATTTCCTTTACCTTTTAATAAGAAAGGATATCATGTGTGTGTTGTGTGTGTGTGTGTGTGTGTGTATTCAGCCAAGATCTCTGCCACTTTATAACAGTCACCTTTCCTCCAGTTGCCGTTAACATGTTTCTCATTTCTATCTGAGATCTCACCAGAAGAAACTTTAACATTCATAATTATAGAAACATTCTATTCATTATGATATGTACATGGTCTGAAATCTTCCTCTACAGTGCTCCTCTTTTTCTTAGTCCTCAGCAGAATCTCTTTTAATGTCCAGATTCCTGCCAACAGTCTCTTCAAAACAATCAAGGCTTTGTCTATCAAGCACCTCAAAACTCTTTCAGGTTCTACCTACTACCCAATTCTAAAGCCACATCCACATGTTTAATTATCTGCTGCAACAGAATCCACTGGCTGGTACCAAAACCCACATGCGTTTACCAAGGCTTCTGTAACATAGTACCACAACTCTGGTGGCATAAACAACAGAAATATATTGTCTCATAGTTCTGGGGCTAGAAGTCTGAAATCAAGGTATTGGTAGGATTGGTTCTTTCTGAGGTCTGTAAGGGAAAGATCTATTTAGACCTGTCACTGGTTTGCAGATGGACGTGTTCTCTTTCTGTCTCTTCACATTATCTTTCCACTATGCAGCTCTATCTCTGTATTCTAATTTCTCCTTTTCTGAGGAAAAGTTATTCAGTTGCATTAGATTAGAGCCCACCCTAATGACCTCATTTGAATTCTATAAAGACTCTATATCCAGATAAAGTTCATTTAAGGTCTAACAGTTAAGACTTCAATATTTGAATTTGGAGTGGGGCATACAATTTACCCACGACATTTGCCAAAATGAAAACAATCACATTCCTTCCAAAAATATGTAGGTGAACTGAGTAATGTATAGCCACTCTAATTTTTTTTTCAAAGCAGAATTATCTTTACAAGGATTGCAGACAGTATTAAATATCTATAGATATATTTTAATTCAACTTCAATTTAGGCAGTCTTCTTCTGTTGAAGGGGCTATTATTTTAATAGCCAAATGATTAAAAATGTTCAAATTAAATCAATTTTACCAGTAGGTGAAGAACACTGTTTATCATAAGAAAATAAAGATTTTATCTGTAGTGTTTTGCATGACTGTGAATCAAGCAATTTGAGGTTCTATGATTAAATGAGAGACTTATTTCCTGTATCCATGTATGCTACTAGTTTTTAAACTTTGAATTGTTATAAAAATAGATGCTGATATTAATATAGATATAGTTGTTCATATAGATACAGATTAGATAGATAAATAGATATATAGATGGATAGATAGATAGATAGATAGATATAGAGATAGATATAAAAGGAGAATCATGTGGACAGTTTCTATATTTTTTAAAAACTGAACACACTTTTGTAATTAGGACCAATTATCCATTTTTCCTGTTAATAGACATGGGATTTTTCATATATATATATATATATATATATATATTATATTTAGATTGACTGCTATATGCTTAAATGTAATTTTATATAGGTTTATCATATTTGGTGTCCACTGAAATTCTTGGATCTGAGAATCGAATTTACAAATAAATTTGAAAATAAAATAGTCAATTCTCTTCAAATAAATTTTCTCTTTTCGACTAGTATTGTAACTACATTTAGGCTTAATATAATTCCATACAAAGGTTCTGCTTTTTTTGGTATAAATCTTTTTTTCTTTCTATCTGGGGAATTCTATTGATGTACCTGTCTTCAGTTTGGCTAATATTGATGTACAAGGATATATTTATTGCTACAAAGTAGATAATAAAATTTTGTTTCAGATGCCACTTTTTTTTGTTTTTAGTTTCAGTATTTTCATTTGGTTCTTTTGCAGTTTCCATATGTCTCCTGAAATTCTCTAATACTTCACCTATCTTCATCTTCATCTGAAACATTTAAACATATCCGAACAATTATTTTAAAGTATTTTTATTGCTAATTTTAATATAAATATTATTTGGTCTACTTCTATTGATTATTTTTCTCTTATTGTCATGGGTCGGATTTCTTAACTTTTTGGAAATCATACATAATTTTTAATTTTGTATATTCTTTATGTGTATTTAAAAATTCTGGATGCTGTTATTCTGGGCTGAAATAATGTTAAGTTTGTTAGCCAGGCTTCTAAATTTCTAGTATATCATCTTGATGCTGTGAGGTTTCTTTCTCCCTTATTCACACACACACCATCACCACCACCACCACTATCACACAGAGTCAGGTGTAAAGAGAACAAAACATTGTTTTATATAGCTTGTCTTAAGTCCTAGAAGCAAATGCTGACTTCTCAAGAATGTGGTGAAGAGAATTAGGGTGTGCCTCTGCCAACACTGGAGAGAGATACTGCTTTAGAACTCAGGGAGAATTGAATTGGTAGAAGTAAAAAGATAATTCATTTCCCTTTCAAATATTTTCTTTTAAATTGGATGAATTCAATGATTCTTGCTTAATGATGTGTTGTTTTCCAATGATGCCAAGCATCAATTTTCTTGCTTCTCTGTGTTGTAAATATTGATTCCAGAGGCACTTAATTAGCATGACATTTACAACCATTGAAAATAATGGTTGAGAAAGATTTCCAGATATTAAATAACTAATATTGGCATAACTAACTAGGTAAAATGTATAGCATATGGGAAGTGTGATTTTTTTTGGACAATTGGATGATATTAAATACTAGAATTGTGAAGAATTTTATATTCAATAACTGTAATACAATACATTCATACTTTTCAAATAAATAACTAAAATTTTAGTATTTAACTTTAAAAAATAGTTTTTGGCATTATGTTAATGAATCTAGGAGAGATGGTTTTTCAGCAGCAGAACATTTTTGGCTAAAAGTACCAAATAATTTTTTTAATTGACAGTGCATAGTTTACATTGTCACCATGAGACACAGGATCAGCAAATAGATATTAGAGTTTTTTAAATCAATCCAAAGATTACATAAGGTATTTTCTGTAGTGGTCCACATTTAGAATATTTTTATGGCCACATTAAATATAACCTATAGCTATTCTCAAACACACACACATATATACACATACACATAAATGTATATGTACACATATATACATACACATGTATATGATAATAATGTCACAATAGCTTAAAGCAACTGATCTAATTTGGCTATTTTAATTAAAAATTTTAAAAATATTTAAAACTTAAAAAATTACATTTTTTCCTGAATCAAAAGAGATAGTTGTAATTAATATGCACTAACATTTGTTGCAATAAATTAGAATAAGAAAATAAAAATGATGGTGAAGAAGAAAATAATTGTAAAATTAATCTGCAATCCAATGTCTGTATTCTGATCACTATAGATCAAAATACTATCTCAGTTGGCAAAATATTTTAATAAGTTGAGAAAAGAAGTATTTAAATAAATTGAGCAACACACTTCTAAGCTTGCTTTTTTCATACTAGAATAGCAATTAGAATATATAGAAGATAAATGTAAGGGATCGTATATAGATCTAAATATTGTTTTAAGAAATCATTAAATTACAATTTCTGTAATAGAAATATGAGATGAAATTGAAACAAAGTTTCAGTAACAAAATTATTTCATGTATTCCCATCACAATGCTAATATTCGACATATAAAATGGTTCATTTATGAATCTAAAATTTAATTTTAACTACTCACCAGATATTTTTATACCTAAATAGAAAATATATATCAGACCATATTACAAAACTATACTAATCAAAGCAGTATGATAATGGCAAACAGACACAAATAGATAGATACATAAGCCAATGCAATAGAATTGAGGGCCCAGAAATAAACTTATGCATGTACATTAAGCTGCTATTTTTAAGAGAATTACTAATACACAACGGGAAAAAAATAGTGTCTTTAACAAATGGTGCTGGGAAAACTGGGTATTCACATGCAAAAGAATAAAACTGGACCACTATCTTACACCACTCACAAAAATCAACTCAAAATGTGTCACAGACTTAAAAGTAAGACCTGAAACTTAAAACCTCTAGAAGAAAACATAGAGGAAAAACTTAACATTGGCCTTGGCAGTGTCTTTGTAGTGTGGTATGACACCAAGAGCAAAAATTTTAATGTGAAAATTTATCCAACTAAAAAGCTTCGGGACAGCAAAAGAAACAATTAACAAAATGAAAAGGAAAGCTGTGGAGTGGGAGAAATTGTTTGAAACCATCTATCTGATAAAAGGTTAATATCCAAAATACATAAGGAACTAATAGAATTCAATAGCAAAAAAAAAATAAAACAAAAAACAAAACAAAAAAACACAAATAACCTGATTAAAAAATGGGCAAAGCACCAGAGTAGCTATTTTTTCAAGAAAATAAACAAGTGATGGAAAGGTATATGAAAAAATTCTCAGCTCTCTAATTGTCAGTACAATGAAAATCAAAACCACAATGAGATATCACCTAACATTTGTAAGAATAGCTATCATCAAAAAAGCAAGAAATCACAAGTGTTCGTAAGGATATAGTGAAAAGGAAACCCTTGTACACTTTTGTGGGAATGTAAATTGGTACAGCCACTATGAAAAACTGCAAAGAGGTTCCTCAAAAATTAAAAAAAAAAAATAGAGCTACTGTATAATCCAGCAATCACACTTCTGGGTATATATTGACAGGAAATGAAAACAATCTCAAGGAGATATCTGGACTCCCATTTTTACTGCAGCATTACTCACAATAGTAGAGATAAGGAAGTAACCTAAGTGTCCATCAATGGATGAATGGATAAAGAGGATATATAGATATAGATGATATAGATATGAAATATTATGTAATACTATTTGGCCATGAGAATGAAGGAAATCCTGCCACTCGTAACAATGTGAATGAATTTTGAGGGCATTATTCTAAGTGAAATACATCAGATAGAAATACAAATACTGTATACTCTCACTTATATATGGAATCTAAATAACTAAACTCATAGAAACAAAGTAAATTGGTGTTTGCCAGGGCATGGGGAATAAGGGATATGGGTCATGGTGGTCAAGGGTACAAACTTCCAGTTATAAGTTCTGAGGATCCAATGTACAGCATAGACTATAGTTAACAACACTATTGTATATTTGAAAATTAAGAGAGTAAACCTTAAATGTTCTAACCACACACACAAAAATAGCAACTAATGATAGTGGATGTGTTAACTAACCTTATTGTAGTAATTATTTCATAATATGTATGTGTATCAAACCACCACATTGTTCACCTTAAATGTATACAAAGTTGTGTCAATTATTCATTAATAAAGTTAGGAAAATATTTTTGCCTTCGCAATTTTACCAGGTTTTGGCTATGTAAACCAAAGCTTACAACAATATTTTTTTCTGTTTTCCATTGTGAAAGTATGGTTGTCAAAATAGGATTATAAAACATATATTATTTATTAGTTTAATTTGTATATTTTAAGTAGTTAGCATGTTATATTAGGACCCCTCTCTGTTCTCTTACTCCAGATAATAGTACAAACAATATATATACATTTCTTAAAGAATGTACTTCTTATAATACATACAGAAGCGAGTTTATGTTCTTTCTTTCTGAACTTGCTTTTCCTCCTATGTATATTAACTCAGCAAATGGTAACATGATTCACTCAGCTGACTGAGTCTGAAACACTGGATTCATTTGACTGATGCCCTATATATCATGCCCTTTCACTGATTCAGACGTTGCTCCAACAGTTTTCCCTTCTCAACTTTCCTACAGCTTAATTTTTTTTTTATTATCCAATTTATCATGTTCATCAGTACAAAACCATGGTATTTTTTCTTAATCTTTTACTGAAAAGGCTTTTTTTTTTTTTACTGCACTTCCTTTTTTTAGGCATTACTCCATTACTTTTGCCCCCATTGCAATAAATCCTCTTGAAAGAGTCATTTATCTTTCTTGACACAAATTCTCCTACCAATACCTTTTAACTTTATCACCATTTACTTGTCCTTGTGTTTTTCTTTTTTTCTGTACTACTTATTACTTTCAAATATACTATTGATTTTTATCTATTATGTTGATTGTATTACCTGTGTTTCTCTGATAAATATAATTCCCATAATACCTATGGTAGCCAGGATGTTTTCTCTCTCTTATTCACTGATGATGACCAGGGGTCTGTAAAGTTGACCAGCATGAGTAGGAGCTCAACAGTATTTGTTGAAGGATTTGATGAAGGAATTCTTAACTATTAGCTCTTTCCTCAGCAACCTCATTTCTTTACTTAATAGTCAATGTATGCTTCATATCTTTTGATTTAGTCCACTTCTCTCTATTTTCACTGAAAACACTTTTCCAAAACCACAATATTTTTCTAGGTTATATAAACAGCCTCTTATCTTGATCTTTCATTACTCTACTCTAGCTCCACTCTGAAACATGAATGATCATTCTAAAATACGTATTTTATCACATAATCTCCATTCATAAATATAAAATACCTCTCCCCTAACCATACAATGAAATTCTTTGCCATGATATACAAGGAACTTCTCAACATATGTCTCATTATTCTATTCAGTTTTATCTGTTACAGTTCTCTATCCTGCAATTTATTCTCCAGCTGCACTAAAAGGGTTCTAATTACTTCTGTGTATTGTCCTCACTCCCACATTCCTTTCATATGAAGTTATTTCTATATTTTTATTATTACTGATAGAACTACAGAACTTAATTTAGAAATCTATTCCTTCTCTGACTCTTGTTAAGACCACTCTATTATCAGAAGTGATCCTTTGCTCATTTCTGGTTTAGTGCCCATTACATTATTCCATAATTGTCCCTTTAATTCTCTCCTGATCCTAGAAGTTACAACTTATTTGAAGTCAAAACCTGCATATATTTCATCAGCTTTCCTCCCATACTAGCCAATTGCAGAAACCACATTACTATTCCCTGCTTCATAAGGGAGTTACGTCTGTTTCTGTTATTTCGTATCCCAAGCAGCTAGAAGAGTGCCTGTCACACAGTAGATGCCCAATAATTTTTTTGAAAATTGAATGTTATCTACTAGTATTATAAGTCATTGGGTAAGAAATAAGAATTATTATTTATTTTTTTGAGTATGATAATGGTATTATTATTACATGTATTTTCAGATCCTTACAGTTTTTATGAACAACTGAGTAGAATGTTTCTTACATGAAAACTTCTATGTGTCTACATCAATTTTTCCAGGAAAACAAAATTCATTTCAAAGCAACCTTAAAAAAGGAGTCAAAGGGACTGCAACAAACTAATGGCAGGAAGCACTGTTACATGTTCCTTTGGGGAGGTCTCAGTCATGAGTCTCACCAATTCCTGCTCATTCCCTAACACCCAGTTTCCTTATCAGGTTGAAAATGACCATTTCTTTTAAAATGATAAATATTTACAAAAAGAACATCTTGTTTAAGGAATTCTATCCAATGCCTTAGAATGTGAAGAGCAGAAAGATGTCCCATTAGTTACAAGTTTTCTGAAGGATGTATTTTCCTTCTACTCTATGTTAAAGGCTATTTTCTAAGTGATAAAAGAAACTGTATCCTTAGAAAATGTTAAGCTTAATTTCCCAACCTAATTATCATCTTTCATATGAACACTTTTCCTTAACTCCAGCCTCTCAACGATTTAGGTTAACAGCAACTTCTGAATTATGCAAAAAAAAAAAAAAAAAAAAAAAAAGGAGGAAAAACCATTTTCTCACAGCATTCAAGGTCATAATGCTGTATACAATACCTGGGGTTAGAAAGTCCAGACTATCAGCTTTGCACTGACAAGATATTATGCTTTCGAATTTGCCCCCCATACCACTACCACTTAGGCACAAAGTTCACCAGTGTGAATCCATAAACTGTAATTTTGTTGAAAAGCTTTTTTCTCCTTCTTTATTCAGGTCAGGGATAAAAGAATAAAAGTGTTGCTTCTTAATGTAATTAATATTAAAAATTCCAGTGAGCTTTACTTATATCTATTCTAACCTTAAAAATGTTTTCTCAAGGTACATTTTGGGTTTTTTTCCTTGCACAATATATAATAATTATAGTGACAAATGACACAAAAATTATTACTTAACATTTTAAGGCAGCAAGACATTTTTAAGTATTAATTATTTTTACCTATATGTTGAAATTGCATTTCTATTATTTTCAAATAATCTGAAAAGTACTAGGAGTATAACATTTTGAAAATGAATAATACATTTTCAAACACATCTTCATTGCTACGTACATTAATAGAGTCCTTACTGTATTTTAGCTGCTATATAGTTTTTAGTGATGAAGATATTTCTGTACATATTAAAGTGCAGACTTTCAAGGTAAAATTTTCAACTCAGCATAAAATCAACATAAAGCCAAACCCTGACACAGCTCAGTGTTAGATTCATTTTTAATTATTAGTTTTATTAGGTATGATAATGTTATTGTTAGTATGTAAGGGAAAAAAAGGCTTCACCCATTAGTGATAAATGTTTGCATCAAAAATTATTAGTGTGGTATTGACTTTAAACACACATAAAAGAAGTTCAAAATGAAATACTTGAGACAAAAATGGCAAAATATCGATAATTGCTATGACTGAGTAATAATTTACTTAGGGTTCATTATAATTTTTTCTCTCCTTCTGTGTGTATTTGAAAGTTTCCATAATAAAAACTAAAATGTGAGATAAGAAGTCACTATTATTAAGCATTGTTAGCCTGCAGGAAAATGAAATTATTATTTTAATAGTAGGATATTCTTTATATTCTACTACCCAAGGGGTATTGTTCCATCAGTAATAAATATTCTCTAATGGCCAACTAATTTTTAATGAAACTACATGTTTAAAGTGTAATGTCCACTGAGAAAACATTAGTATAAATAAATAGTATTCCTCTAAAATACAATTGAATTACTAATTACTATCAGAAATTTCCCCAAACCTAAGACTGCTGTAACTAACATACCATGAATTGGGTGGCTTATAAACAACAGAAATTTACGTCTCACAGTTTTAGAGGCTGGAAGTCCAAGGTCAAGATGTCAGCCTGGTCAGATTCTGTTGAAGGCCCTCAGCTGGGTTAAAGTTTGCTGAGTTATCATATCCTCATATGGCAGAGAGCAGAAAGGGGAAGCAAGCACTCTAATTGACTCTTAGTCATGCTAATCTCATTCATGAGGGTGCCATTCTCCTCAGGACTTTATCTAATTTTTACTGCTTCCCCAAAACCTCACCTCCTAAAGTTTAATACCATCACATGGGGGAGCAGAGTTTGACCATATCAATTTTAGGGAAACATAAAAGTTTAGTTCACAACACCAACTATAGTTATTATGTGTCCAGATAAAGTAAGCATTTACTTAGAGGTATAAATTACCTTCATATAAAAAGAAAAAAAAAACATTCTATTGGCAATTAATATTTATTCTCATCTTATTTATTTATTACCATTTTAGTCATATTTAACTATATTATAGAAGCAGAATAACGTATTTTGGAGAAATATTTTAAGTGCAGAATGAAGAAAAATATGTCAGATATAATGTCAAAGACATAAAAATGTATTGATTTTGAGACAAATGAGATATTCTTCAAATTAATTTAACTAGAAATGATAACCTCATTCTTAAAATCTTAATTTAGACTATGCTCATATTAATGTTTAATTTGTAAACACATTTAAAAATATAAAATTAAATAAAGAATTAATTTGTTCAAGAACAGAAGATAATTTAACAATGTGGAAAAATTAGTCATTGTCAAAACTATAAATAGTAACAAAATATAAAATTTCATGTGACACTTTTGGTTGATAATTCTTTTTTTATCATTATTTTAATTTAACAACACTAAAGGGAAAAGAATACTATGATAGATGGTCTTGCTAGTAATAATAATGCCCTTGTAAAATAAGGATGTGGGTTTCATACAATTTTGATGATCTGTTCAGGTTTCGAAATGATGTGAGAATATTTTGTGGGCTCACACACTTCTTTGGATTCGGCATTGTATCACCTTAGCAATAATTAAAGTTATAGACTAAAGAAAATGGAACAGTGAAGAGACAAATGCACACAACTTAAGGACTGACTCAGCCTTCTTGAATTTCCATTACAGAGAAATGGAAAAAAGAACTTTTTTTTTATCTTTTCTTTAATAATTGCCCTTCTATGTCTTCACCGGAAAATGAGAGTAGATGTTATTTGAGAGAAATGAACAAGTTTGATAGTCTGTTAGTGCCTGTGTCCCAGTTCACAAAAAAAATTAATCTAGAAACAAGCCTCATAGCTTGCACAAAAATTAACTTAAAGTCAATCCGATACTTATCGTAAAATATAAAACTATAATATGTCTAGATAAAAAGAAGAAAATCTAGGTGGTGTGGGTTTGACAATAAGATTTTAGCCACGAAAATCATGATCTATTAAAAAATTGATAAATTAGACTTTAAATAAGTTTGTTTTGCAGAAGACACCATTCAGAGAATAAAAATACAAGTCAGAGATGGGAGAAAATATTTTCAAAACCTACATCTGATGCAGGACTGTTAGCCTAAATATAAAAATAATTCTTAAAGCTCAAAAATATTTTTTAAATTTCAATTAAAAAATTGACAAAAGATCCAAACAGATGCCTCACCAAAGAAGATATACTGATAAAAATAAACATGAAAAAATGCTCAACCTAATTTGTTATTAAGAAATAACAAAATAAAACAGCAGATAATATACTACTAAACAGCTGTTGTAATTGCTAACATTAAAAAAAAAGAAGAAAAAAGAAATACTTGACAATGCTCTTAGCTAAAGAAGGATTCAGAGAGTTACAGCTACCTGAGAAGACAATTTAGTTGCAATTAATAGTTTGGCCATACCATCCAAAATTGAGCTCATAGGTATTGTTTCAAATAATTTGCAAACTTCAGGTCCAAATTTAATCTGCGATAGAATATTTAGTGGATTTATTTATCATCACAAAACTGGAAGCAACCAAGATATTCCTAAGTGGGTGAACAGATGTGAACAAACCTCAGTACTCCTCACAATGGAATATTACTCAGTAATAAAAAGAAATAAGCTACTAAATTATTAAATTTGGCAAATAGATAGTCATAATATCTATTATTAATTTTATGAGCCACTTATGCTACTTTCTTTAATATTCTAAACGCTGAAATCAGAGATGCTTTCAAACCCTCTAATAAAGATTGTCAGATTTTGATTAAATTCCAAACTAAAATTTGATTATTAGGCAGAATGCATTTGGCAAGATGATTTATTCTTATATTAATTTGGATTTTGTTTTTATATTTTCTCTTTGCATTCCAGACTTCAGTGTTTCTTGCCTCAGGAAAGGTTTTTTTAAGTGGTTGGAAATTAGAAGTTCCTCAAAATAAGCTTAATTTATAATTGTTGGGTTTTATTGTTTACTTGTTATTATTTTATTGTGTTTTTTTGTTTGTTTTTTCTTGGAGGTTTTTGTTTGTTTTTTGAGGGTTATTTTGGGAGAGTGCAGATTAACCTCTTTGCTAAACTAGGGTGGTACTATTTGGTAAACTCCTCAGATTAATAATTGTATCATTACCCAAGAATATTAGATATTGAGATCTCTTTCCTAGTGGCTATACAGTAAAGTTAAGGAAAAATGATAGAAATGGAAAAGATACAGCTCATATAGAGATGATAGATGGCAATTGGTTAGAAGCAAGAATTCAGGAACTTCAAGTATGACACAAATAAAGCCACCTGTTTTTAAGATGCATGCTAGATCAGAGATATCAGTAATGCTGGTAATGAAATAATTACCTCTATTTTTCAAGCATTGTCCAAGTTTCTTGGATACATTCTTAGTTAATTCCTGAACAGCTTGACACAAAGACCAGTATTGAATTTCTTTAAAGAACAACTAATTTTAGTCTTATTTAATTAGTAAATAAGGATTGGAACATTTCTCTTACACCCGAGTTTGTTAAGCAACATTAATACACCAGTGCTGTGGAAAAATAGTATTCCTATCTTATAGCTCCTTTTATCAGTATCCCTGAGCTCCCAGGTCCATCTGACCAACAATACCTGGCAAAGTTTCTTTTTTATAATCATATCAACAACTTAAAATTTGAAGTAGATAATATATCATCAAAATAGATTTAAATATCATTTTTAAAAATAAGCATAATTTACACAAATATATCGAGATGATAACTTTTTTGGCAACTATAACAATTTTTGTCATTTCTTAGGGACCTAGATTCTAACTTACAAATCTCTTCCTCATTCATTCCACTGACTCATCATGAGCGGTAACAACCTCTGCATATTTTCTATTCTCATATAATTATCTGAGAACATATACATGCATGCTCAAATTTTTAGTAAAACATAAATATTACATATGCATGTTTCTTCATTTGCTGCTCTCACTCAACAATAACTCTTGGATTTTTTACAGATACATTTCAAATTTATTTGATTGAATAATGTTTATTAATTGGTATTTACAATAATTTAATAAATTTTTCTATTTATATGCATTCACTTTGGTTGGAATTTTTTGCCAGTTTGAATAGTGTGGTAATAAACATCCCTATGTAGATAGTTTTAGATTCTTATAATTCTATTTATAAGATAAATTTTGAGAAATGGGTCATCAGGATAAAAGGATATTGTTCAATTTACTACATAGATATTCTTGATTTATATTTTATAATTCAGATATTTTAGATTTACACATGAGTTGTTCTTATTAGCTTACTAATAACTTCATTGTTATAATTTCCATAGCTTGGAGATCAGAGTTGTTTTTTGAAATAAATCGGTTAATTATATAACTTCAATATTCAATCGACTTTATACGATCACTTTCTAAACTGCAAATTTTAATTCCCCTTAACATTCTATATTATTTCTGAAAGCAGACTTGTATTTCATCTATCCAAAATCAATATTATACTAAATCTTTAAAGAAAAAGAAAAAATACTTTCAAGAACTTATTTTTAGTCGTAATTGTTCCAAATGCTAAAATGGTCTCATTTGGTGAAACCCACATCTATCTTGCCATAATTAAATACAGCTGCTTTGGTTCCCACTTCAATAAGGATTCATTTTAAAAAATATAATGACCTTTCTTATACAGAATACAAGTTATTAGGTCACCTGCCAGAAGTCTTCTCTCAAGCTACTTAATTATCATTCCTTTAAGCTTTGTTCATATCATATTTCCAAGATGGATCATTAATTTTTCTGACTTATGCATACATTGATTATTTTTCTATACTCTTTTTGGCCTTTGGACTTTCTGCAAAAGTTAGAATCTAGCCAAGTATTTCATAAGAATTTTATATTTCCAAATTTTCTAGTTCCAGTATTCAAAATAAAATTTTCTCTTTTACCCTGCAGAAACTATCTCATTTTTAATAAGTAGGTATCTTATTTCCATGTTATACTCCATGAAATAAGTAAAAAGTTTTCTTCCAAAAAACCAATATCATTGTGTCTAGAAATTTCTATGCAAACATTTGAAGGATGATACATTGAAAAGAAAATAAAAACATTCTTCCACCTCCCTTTCAGCATTGTAGTGGCTCAGATATAGCTCACAACTGTCCTCTCTCCATGTACTTTCCTTGAATGTGCATGTTTTCATTGTTGTGATTACCATGGTGATGTTCATGACTTCTTAATAGTTACCATCAAATGTTTTATAAATGTATCTTCATTCTTGGCCACCATGAATAATACCGTAATGAACATTGGAATGCCTATATATTTACGAATTAATGTTTTTAAATTTTGGGGTTAGATATCCAGAACAGGTGTTGCTGAGTTGTATGGTAATTCTATTCTTAATTTTTGAGAGAAACTTCATACTGTTTTCCAAAGCGGCTGTGATGTATGTTTAGATAAAAAAGATGTGGTACATAAATACAATGGAATATTACTCAGACACAAGAAAAGATGAAACACTGCCATTTGTGACAATATAGATGGATCTTGAGATTATCATGCAAAGTGAAATAAGTCGGGCAGAAAAAGTTGAGAAACATTTCACTCATATGTGAGATATAAAACTATAAACAATAAACTAACAAGACAAACAAACAGAGACTCATGAATACAGCAGTTTAGTGGTTACAGAGGGAAAGCAGGAAGGAGGGAGGTAAAGGTAAAGGGAATCAAATATATGATGTGGAAGGAAATCTGACTCTGGTGGTGAACACATAATGCAATATACATATGATGTATTATTGAACCATACACTTTAAACATATAACTTTATTAACCATTGTCACCCTAATAAATTTAATAATAAAAAAGTTACTTCGCTCCCTTTAAAAAAACAACATGTCTTCCCCTTCACTCATTTGACCCCACAAAAACACCTGAAGGAAAAGAATTACTGTCTTACAGAATTCTTAAATATAGTAATCATTGTTAAAGATTCTATCATGTATTCAATAATCCAAGTCTCTAATATTGGAGTTAATAAAACTTCATATTTCCTCAATGACTCTTTATCATGACAACTGCTCCCAACCTTTTATAAAAGGTTTTGTTTTATTCACTTTATAACCTAAATATCACTTGATCCTTTTTTATACACTTTTACATTCTAACTTCTAATATACTTTCTCTACTAATACAAATGTGCATTATTTATTACTGAGAATGTTGAAATTATCTATTATTTTTCCTGATAGGAGTTTTACTTCTTTAAACTTCTTGTCTTTCACATTTCAGACAGCATGAGAAAATAAAAATGCAAATGAGGTCTGTGACCATGCCACTTTGAACAAGCTCAATCCCATCTGATCTCAGAAGCTAAGCAGGGTCAGACCTGGTTAGTACTTGGATAGGATACCACCAAGGAAGACCAGGTGCTATAGGCATAAACAATAAAAAATAAGAGATTGTAAACTGACAAGGTCCTTGCAATCTGTGAGGTCAACCAAGGGTTGCCTCATCTAAATAAATAAATAAAAAAAAATTCAAATGATATAATACTATTAGTTAGTTAAATCCCTTATATATCTTTCCATATCCCATTTAAAAAGTACATCTTACCTGCAATGGCACATGAGAACTTCAAAAACATCCTTCATATTTAAACCTTTATCATTTGATTAATTTCTTCATCATTTCAACCCAGTAACACTAAACTGCTAATGGTCTTGTGTAAATATTTTCTGTTATGATCCCTGTCCTAGATCATTCTAGGTTTTTGTCTTACCCATCTCTTTCTGTATTGACCAATTTTATTGGTGTTCCAATAGTCATCTCAAAAATAAACTTAAAGAGACATTTTTGAACCTTTTCTACTTAGATAAGCTTTCTTGTGTTTTTATAGCATTTAGAACATAAATTTTTCATAGTGCCTATTCTAAATAATTACAATTACTTTTTTTAAATTGATATTCTTTCTTTAAGATTTTCTTTATGCCCTTGAGGAATGGAATCTTATTGTATTTTCTTCTTACCCTCAACAGTTGTAATATTGACTGTTAGTCTAAATCTCATATTTTATCATAATCACTGAATCTAATTCCTATATGGCTGGGATTCAGTTTGAGTGTTTTGTAAGCACCTATCACAGACTGACTTAATAATATAAATTCATGTAAATCTTGGATAACTTATAAAAAAAAACTAATTAAATATACTATAGAGTAACCCAAAACAGGAACATTATGGAGGAAAGTCAATATATGGAAGAAGAGTAAGATATCGGTGAGATTTCACATTTTTCATATTAATCTTAAGGGAAGGTTAAAGTTGAAGCCTAAAATTTAGATTTAAAACTTATGGTTTTCTTAGTGTGAAGAACCAGATGTAAGTAATTTGTGTAATCTAAACTGTGGAAACTTAATAGGGAGCATTCTCAGATATTGCTTCTGTTCCATTCTTCCTTACCTCCCCTTCTGGAAATCCAGTTACATGTAAGAAGAACGTTTAACTATGTTATTTATGTACCTAAATCTTTTCTGGATTTTCCATTATCTTTTCCTTTGTCTTTTTTAGTTTTTATACTTTTTAATTATCCTTGAATTTTTCCATTTTCTAGTGAGCTCTTCAGTGTGGTCCAGCCTACTATCAAATTTGTTCTTTTGTTTTCAATGATAGTTGTTGTATCTTTCACTTCTAAATTTCTAATTTTATTCTTTTGTAGAGCTGATTTTTCACTGACAGAATTTTATATCTCACCATCTATTTTCATAAATATATTACTCACGTTAAAATTTTAATCTATGTTTGAGAACTCAAAAATCTAGATCATTTCTGAGTTAATTTCCATTGTTCTTGTTTTTCATTTGGTATAGTTTGTTGGTCTGCCTATTACATATTTGAGAGATATCTGAAATAGTGTATGAAAAATTCTAGATGCCATGGAAATGTTTGTATCTTTACTCAAAAAAGTTGTATTTAATCATCAGAAAGATAATTAAATTAGGGTCAATGCTCCTCAATCTAAAATGCTGGTTTTCAGAATTTGTTGGGTCTTTATTTTCTTTGCTCTTAAATCTATGAATTAGACTATCAAAGACTTAATCGAGAGAATTAAAAATTAACCTATACTCTTCTTTCCTGATAGTTCCTAAATTCTAATTATCTTTTCAGAATGAAGAATTCTCATAGTTTCATTAAACTAGTCAACATTTTTAGGGCAGCTACTTTCTGCTTGTTGAGCCTAGAAATCTGGAAATACACCATAGGGAAAAGCCTTGCAAAATGTCAGGCTCATTTTTCCCTGGGAACTTAGCCCTTCAAGTATAGCTAGCTGCCTTGGCTGCCCTGAAATCCAGTTCTCTTTTTCCCAGCCCTATAAAAATACTAATATTTGATAGTTTCAGATATTATTCAGATTTCTGCTAGGATTGTCAGTCTTTCTTTTCATATTTGTGTATCAACAAATGTCTTGATGGAAAAGCAGAGAAAACTGCCAGATTCACCACAATGATGTTTTCTTCTCCCTAGGATTTTATTCCTTCCAAATTCAGGTATATTTATGGCTCTCATGCCTTCCAAATAATTTTTTAACGCATTATATTAGTTTTCAGTGAGAGTTTTGATCTGCTGCAAATTAGATCATTTTATCTAGAAAGAGTTGACACTATTATTATAAATAGGAAATAGATTTCAAATTAAAATTAAATAATACATAATAGATTATTTACTTTTATAATTTCATGTTTACAAAAATTATTTTATATTATTCTATTATCATGAAAAATTGTGTCCATAAACCTAGAATAACTAAAATCTAATTTTAATTCTCATTTATTTATCTAATTTATGACATATAGATATTATTTCAATTATATAGAATTATGTAATATTTCTCTGTCTTAAAGTATAAGTGGACTAAAAATGTATATGGTATTAAAAAATAAGCTTATTCTCCTTTTATTATGTCAAAATTTTGTTCAACAATTTTATATGAATAGAATAAAAACAAATTAATTCATGTTTTCATATGTTTTACTAGTGTCTATAATATTGATACTATATTTTATTTTTGTAAAAGCTACATTTTTTTTTTTCCAAAGTGGAAGAGACTGGGAGATAGAAAAAAAAAAATTTTTTTCATATTTACCAGACATAGTTGTGAATCATATATATGTATTATTTATTTCACATAATTTTTATAACACAGTCTGTTAGGTACTATTATTACTTCCATTTTAAAGAGCAGAAAATCAAGACATACAAGGGTTAAATAATTGTCAATTCTCCAAGATGACACATAGTGGTAAAAATTAAATTTAAATCCATGACAGAGTAATATTTTTTTTTTGCATATAAGACATTTTTTCAATTACAGTTGACATACAATATTATATTACTTTCAGGTGTACAATGTAGTGATTAGAAATTTATATAACTTACAAAATGATTATCCCGATAAGTATAGTATCCATCTAGATATCACACAGTTATCACAATATTAGTGACTATATTCCCTATGGTATACTTACAACTCCGTAACTATTTTGTAACTACCCATTTGTACTTCCTAATTCCTTCACCTTTTTCACCCAGCCCCCAAACTCCATTCCATCTGACAATAGTCAAAATGTTCTCTGTATCTATGTTTGTTTCTGTTTTGTTTGTTCATTTATTTTGTTTTATAGATTTCACATGACATCATATGGTATTTGTCTTTCTCTGACTTATTTCACTTAGCATAATAACTTCTGTTGCAGATAGCAAGACCTTGTTGTATTTTTTTTTTATGACTAAGTAGTATTTCATTGTATATATGTACCACTTCTTATCCATTCATCTATTGATGGACACTTCGGTTGCATTCATATCTTGGCTATTGTAAATAATGCTGCAATGAACATATAAATGTATATGTCTTTTTGAATTAGTGTTTTTTTTTTTTAGATAAATACCCTGAAATGAAATTTCTGAATACTTCATGGTCTCTTGTTTTAGACTTTGTTTTAAAGTTTGTTTTATCTGATATAAGTATTGCTACTCCAGCATTTTTTTGTTTGTTCATATTTTCATGAAATATTTTTTCTATCCCTTCATTTCAGTCTGTATGTGTCTTTCAATATGATTTGAGTCTTTTTTAGACATATTTAAGAGTCTTGTCATTGTTGTTGTTGTTTTATGTATGCAGCCACTCCACATCTTTTGGTTGTAGCATTTAATTCATTTATGTTTAAAGTAATTGTTGATACATACATAATTATTGTCATTTTATTATTCATATTTTTTATTTATTTTTCTTCTTCCTCTTAAAGAAGTCCCTTTAACATTTTTTTGTAATGTGGGTTTGGTGATGAACTCCTTTAGCTTCTTCTTGCCTGGAAAGCTCTTTATCTCTCCTTCAATTCTAAATAATAGCCTTGCTAAGTAGAGAAATCTTGGTTGTAGGTCCTTGCTTTTTATCATTTCGAATATTTCATGCCAATCCCTTCTGGCCTACAAAATTCCTATTGAGAAATCAGCTGACAGTCTCATGAGAGCTCCCTTATAAGTAACTAACTGCTTTTTCTTTTGCTGCTTTTTAAGATTCTCTTTTTGTTTAATCTTTGGCATTTTAATTATTATGTGCCTTGCTGTGGGCCTCTTTGGGTTCAACTTGATTGAGATTCTATGCTTCGTGGGCTTGTATGTCTATTTCCTTTTCCAGGTTAAGGAAGTTTTCCATCATTGTTTTTTCTAATAGGTTTCCAATTGCTTGCTCTTTCTTTTCTCCTTCTGGTATCCTTATGATACAAATGGTGATATGCTTGATATTGCCCCAGGGGCCCCTTAAACTATGCTCATTTTTTTGAATTTTTCTTCTTGCTGCCGTTCTGATCAGGTGCTACCTTATCTTCAAGATTGCTAATTCATTCCTTTAATCTACTCTTGATTTTTTTGAATGTATTCTTTATATCAATATTGTATTCTTCATTTCTGACTGATTCTTTTTAATGTTTTCTATCTCCATTTTTATGTTTTTTATCTCTTTGTTGAAGTTCTCACTGAGATCATCAAACATCCTTGTAACCAGTGTTGAAATCTGCATCTAGTAGATTGCTTGTTTTCATTTTGTTTAGTTCTTTTTCTGGAGCTTTGTTCTGTTCTTTTATTTGGGACATGTTTTTTTGTTGTTGTTGTTTCCTCACTTTGGCTGTCTTCCTGTGTTTATTTCTATGTATTTAATATAGCTGCTATGTCTCTTGGTCTTGGTAGAGTGGCCTTATCACCTGAGCCAGGTGTTCCAGGTGCATTTCTTGTGTGGGTTGTATTGGGTTGTATGTACCCTCCTGTTATAGTTAAGCCTTGATTGCTGTTGCCATATAATGGAAGGGATTGACACTCACACTGACTGATTGTGTGGATTGGTGGTGACTACAGTGAAGGGGCCTACCCTGTGGAGCAGGATTCACTTTAGTGGAGCTCAGGTGCCTTCTAAGTCTGCCCTTTGGGTATGTTACTTGTGGAGGTGGTTGGATGGTGCTCTGGTATGGTCTGAATTTGGCTACAGGTTTGTTGTTTCTGGATCTTGTTGGGGGGGACTCTATCGCAGGCCAAGGTCGGTTTTTACCTAATGTCTTTTTTTGTTATTGCTGTTGTTTTTGTTCCTGAATCCCATCCAGGAAATTACATTATATTTAGTGCCATGTATTCTTAAGTTACTCTTATATGTGATATTTTCACAGCCTTGGCTTGGTAGTTTTGTCTTGTTTTGTTTTTGAGATTAAGTTTTGAAGAAGAATGGCACAGAATTTTATGGAACTTAGAACTCTAGAATTTGCTTGCTATTTTTTCCCATCATAGGAATAGGGATATAGGTTATTAGAAGAAATACCATAAAGGCAAAGTACAATTTTATCTCATTCTTTTAACTGTACAAACTATCAACATGATTTATGACTATTGATATTGTCCTTGATTATGGTTGAGGTAGTATTTATCAGGCTTCTTCCTTGTGAAGTTCTCTTTTTTTTCCCTTTTTCCATATTGTACACATTTGAAGTAAGTCACTTGTGCATCCACACCTATGGAGCAGATAATTATGCTTTGCCTCTTTGAGAGTAGAGTAGCTACATAAATTACTTGAAATTATTCTTCATGGGAGATTTGGGTTTTTTTTACCCATTTTTAATTAATTAAAAATAGTTTTTCTATATCTGTATGGACTCAATATGTATTTTATATTCCAAGTTATAATCCAATAGTATTTTTATTGTTCTCAAAAATAATTTTATTAGCCCAGCAGGTGAAGATCCAGTCCCTTTGTATCCCAAAGCCATCCAAATGATGGGATTGAGAAAGGAAGAACCCTGGGGCAGAAATGTTTTCTGTTTCTCAACATAGAAACCTGGAGGGAAAAGACAGGGCTGCGCAAATAGGTCACTAGAGGTGGAGAGAGTTAGGAGAATAATAGACCAGGAGGGCCATGGAGAGGAAGAGCAGGAAAGAGAGTAGGAAATCTGTTGAAAACTCAGGAAAAACAAGGTGTTTTCATAGACAGAGACCGCATGAAGGTTCTGGAGCTCCTCTCCTGGCTAATCACAGACTGGATCCAGATCTACTGCTGGATTTCTTCCCTTTCCTACACTATCTTCGGAAGTTCATCAGAGTTCATATCATGTGTCAAAGCTGCACCACACCCAGACTTCTGATCATATAGGACCTGGAAGGCAAAGTTGCAGGTGACTCTTCCAAGTAATGCAGTAAAGACTAACCTGTTGACCAGGGCTGGTAGGGTGGAGTAATGAGACTGCAGGCATTGGATGAGTGAGCCTACATGAGAACCTTTGAAGGTAGCCCCAAAGAGCTTTACCATGAAAACCATGTGAGGTATCAGGAGATAAAACCATGAAAGTGTGAGGACTTTCTATGACTGGCTCCCAGGAATTTCTTACTCTCATTGTAGTTTATACACTGTCTCCAACAATTGTCAAAGTTAGATTTAAGTGTACTATCAGATGCGGTAGCTTCTGCTTTCAGTAAAGTGACTTTAGCTATGATTCTCTATATTGGCCTCTCTTTCTAAATTTTCAGGTGGGCTTTTCCCTGTGACCTCAGTTGTTTGACGGGTCTATAATAACTCTTAATTTTAAGGATGTTCTCCTTTATTTTTGTTATAAGTACAGGAGTAGTGACTTTCAAGCTCTTTACATGTCAGAGCTGACACAAGAAGTTTCCCAAAGTCACTTTTCTCACAAGTTTGAGGGTCTCATATTTGTTTACAAACATAGATATATCACCGGTCTTCCTAAAAAAATTTACCGGTATACTTTTATTCAGAAAGTAATAAAGCAATGTATATAAAATAGTATTATTTTTATATTATCTTCTAAATCCAATAAAATATTATCTTCTGACTCTAAATTTTCTATACTGCTACAGTGATTCTATAAATACCAGAGAAAATTAACTAATAGACATGCAGAAAAACACAAAGTTACATCAGCCTGAAGTCAGGTATGAAAACGAAAAGAAAACAAAAACAAAAAGAAAAACAGCCATACAAACTGAGCATATTAGTATGCTGCAATAAAATAAGGAAAATAACATAGATATAGTAGCATAGATAAAAACATTGAACAAAAATCAATCTAAAAAAGGAAACTCATAAGTGATAGTTTTCTGTATCATATGTGATAAAGAAATACAAAAGAATTTTAAACTTTCGTCAACATTGTTTTCAAATAAATTCTCTCAATAACAAGAGCAATTTAAAATGAAAAGCATGCCTACTGCATTTTCCATTTTGAATAATTTTGTCTCTTTTGCCTGATGTCTCATTATTGATTTAAAAATAATAAGTTAAAAATGCAAGCAATAATAATTCTTAATTAAATGCAATACATATTTATCTTTTTATCATGATCCTAAAATTATTTGGTAAGCTAACAATAATGCATAAAAATTTTGACAAAAATTTCTTTACCTATACTCATAATTTTTACTTGATTTAAGACTAATCACAGGTAATTTTAGAGCAATAAAATAATCTCCCAGTTAGATTGATATTTATATTTAAACATTATAAAATGCCTAGAGGAAAATAAGCTCAAAAGCTACCAGAGTTTAATAAAATAATCTCCCAGTTGGATTGATATTTATATTTAAACATATATAAAATGCCTAGAGGAAAATAAGCTCAAAAGCTACCAGAGTTTAATAAACAGTATGTAAAAATTAAAATATGATGGAGAATTAAGTGAAATAAAGCATTTTTAAACTTTCCAAAAAAATGACACCTGATATTCAGCTTTGGTAATTACTTTTAAAGAAATACCAAAAAAAAAAAAAAAAATCTAGAGTTTTGATTTTAAATGCAAGATCAATATTTTTAACACAACATGGGCAAAACAAATATCCATTTATTTAATTTGAATCCAAGCAAAGAAAATTTAAACTTCAGAATACATAGTCCTAGTGGTTAATAATAAAATCATAAATTCTTAATTTAAAATGTTATATATAATACACATGAATAAAATATAACTTCTTAAAAGACAGTTTTGGGGGCAGAAATAATTTGCAAGCCAAGATAAAATATCCAGAATCAATATAGCTATCATTCCCAACTATAATAGACATTAGCGATATTTACCAATATCTTTTTTCTTTCTGCATACAAAGAAAAGTCTATTTTCTCAGACACTTCATATTGGAAAAAAAGCCATAGAAGTAATTTTTGTCAGTGAAACACAATGTCAGATATATATAAGCTAAGACCATAAAAGTTTCTAAGTAAATCACCGGTCTCTCCTTCCATGTATAATTTAGAATGCCTATGTTCAGATAATGCAGCAGCAAGATTAAAATACTTTGGTTTGAGGCCCTGGAGAGTTGCCAAAACCCACAGAAGACTTTGGATGAACAAGAAGTTAACGTATGTTCTGTAAAGCCATTAACATTATAAGTTTGTTTATTATTGTAGCATAAGTGACCCTAGTCTGAAAAATACAACAAAAAAAACTGCTGTGTAATTTATAAAACAATCGTTTTGACTAATTTACCCAATGTTCTCTAACATATTAGTATTAGGAATGAAAGTAGACATTCTACACTATAGATTCAATACATATCAAAAAGATAAACTTTATGAACAACAAATTTTATAATTGGAGTAACATAACACATCTGAAAGAAGAAATGAATACAAATTTGAAGAATTGTCTTTAATAAATCTTAAGTCTGGAAGGTTTCACTGGTGAAATATTTTTAAAACTGAAGGTTTTGCTAATTTTTCTTCCAAAATTGATTGTATTTTAGATTTTATTTTATTAAATTTATTGGAGCGACAGTGGTTAATAAAATTATATAGGTTTCAAGTGTATAATTCAATAACATGTCATATGTATGTTGCATTCTGTGTTCACCACCAAAGTCAAAATTCCATCACCATATATTTGACCCCCTTTACTCTTATCTATCTCCTCTCTCCCTACTTTCCCTCCGGTAACCACTAAATTGTTGTCTGTCTGTGACTTTGTCTTGTTCATTTGTTGCTTTTAGTTTTAGATCTCACATATGAGTAAAATCATATGATTCTCAACTTTTTCTAACTTATCCTCTCACCACTCTTATTCAATATAGTAGTAGAAATCCTAACTAGAGCAATCAAGCAAGAGAAAGAAATAAAAAGCATGCAAATTAGGAATGAGGAAGTCAAATTGTCACTTTTTGTAGATGACATGATTCTCTATATGGAAAATGCTAAAGACTCTACCAAAATTAATTGTTCATCTTTTGAAAACTCTTCCAGATAATGGAAATGACAAATGTTTCTAAATTCTTATCACAAAAACTGTAAGTAATTTAATATAAAAGTTGACAGGGCACTACAAGAAAGAAAAATTTTAAACCAACATTTTCTTCACGTAGATGCAAACAGTTTTTGAGATATTTTAAAATAAAATCTAGTGATACATTACAGAGAATAATACATTATAAATAAAGGTAATTTAGTCTATAAAAGCAAGAAATATTTAACATTTAAAAATCATTCAAATAATTCAATCAATTAATGGAAAAGAAGGGTGAAATCATATATGGTCATAGATAGATGCAAAATTGATATAGAAAAAATATACAGCCATAAGCATGTTAATTATATATATAATTACATATATATTTAAAAACACATTATATATATATTTAAAAACACATTAAACTAGAAATAAAAGGGAACTTTTTTGAAGAGATAAGGGATATCTATAAGAAAATCTAGAATATTTCATACTTAATGGTGAAACATTTAACTCACATCCCCTCCTAAGATCAAGAATAAGATTAGGATGCCCAATATTAACCTCTGTTAACTTTAACACTGTGATATAGGTACTAGTCAGTACATATATAAATAAATACAAAGCATGAGACCTGGAAAACTTTTATTTACATAGAACATTATTGTGTACCTAAGAGATTCAAAGAACATACATATACTAAAATCTAAATTAAAAGTGAATATAGCAAAATCATTTCATAAGATATTACTACACAAAAATTAATTTTGTTTATGCTGTGCTGAGACAGGAGAAAATTAAAATTAATTTACACTAGCAGAAAAAAAACCATCAAATTTATTGTAATAAATATAATTAAAAATAATGAATATCCTCTTTACTGAAAATTACAAAACATTATTGAGAGAAATAAAATCTAGATGAATGGAGCAATATTCTAGAACCATGAATTGTCAAACTCAATATACTAAAGTTGTCAATTGTTCACAAATAATTTCCAATATACAGTCTTTCAGACTGTGTGTGTTGACGTGTGTGTGCATGTATATAACAAAACTGAAAGTTAATTCTTAAATTCATATGGAAATGGGATGTCTGAGCTAAGAACAGATAAAGTAGACTTAAAAAGAGCATAGCTAAAGAAATAACAATGCAACATATTAATACCTATTATAAGAGAATCGAAACAGAAAGGTGATGGTGCAAGAAGAAAAACTAAGCAGGGGAATAGAATAGGAAGCCCAATAAGAGGCTTACCCATAAAGGGTTACTTGTTTAATGACAAAGGGAATATGGCATGTAGTGGAGAAAGGATCATCTTTTCAATAAATGGTGCTACGTCACCTGGAAATAGTACTTTATGTCTCCTACCTACCCATATACACAAAAATAAACACCAGATGAATGGTTAATGTAATCATAAGAGATAAAACAAAAGCTTATTAAAAAATTATAAGAGAACATCTTCACGATTTCAGAACAAAGATTCAAGAAATCACACAGTGCTTAAATGTGTATGTGTGGGTGTGCATGTGTGTGTTCATATTAAAATTATAAACTCGTCATCAAAAGATAACATCAGGAGAATAAATAAGCAATCCTCAGATTGGAAAATGTATGTGATATGTATTAATATTTAATAAAGGAATTGATTCAGTATTATACATTCTACAAAAATAGAAAAAAGACAAATATTAATAGAAATATTGTTAAAAACTTGACTGCTTATATTACATAAAATATATATATAATGGCCAGTAAACATGATACTCAACATCATTATTCATCAGGAATATGCAAATTAAGAAGACAATATAGCTAATATGAAAAAAATAAAAAATGCCATCAGTTGAAAAAGATATTGAACAACTGCTATTTTTATATAGTGCTGTTTGTAAGAAATTTAAATTAGTACAATATAGAATTTTGTTAAGCAAAAGTAAATACCCTATGACCCAATGATTTTATTACTAGATCTATACTCAAAAGGAATGTATGTGTTTGTCAAAAGGCCTGCACTAGAATGTTTAAATCAGCAAAATTATATTAATGATAGAGTAGTTAGGCTATAGTACCAAGTTTAATACCAAGTTTAAGAGAATTAACACCTTGCAATGATATGTAGTAGTATGGCTGGATATATCATTAACATAATTTCCAGCAATAGAAGTCGGACACAAATGATGTTTATCTGACTATACAGATATAATCAATCTTCTAGAACTCAGGATATTGGAAACTTTTAGGGTGTAATAGTAACTGGAAGGAGGCAACACACAGATGGTTCCTGGGGCGTTGGTAATATTCTGTTGCTTAATTTGGGGACTAGTTACACAGTATTTGGGAGCAGTCCTCTATGGGCCATTTTTACTTGTACATATCTTATCTTGCCATGTGTTTCAAGATTACAAGGCCTGGAACACTTTTTAACCCAAGACCACGTTTTAAGATTGTTTATGCAGCTGAAAATTCTGAAAGATACTATCATGTCTCTCTCACACAAGGAACATTCTTGAATACTGCTTGCCCTAAGTGTTAAACTCATAGTTCTGTTATGGTGCAACCTACTGCTCAGGCAGATTATATCTGGCCTTCCAGGTTGATGTGCTACTGTACCAATGCTCTGGCTGTTACTTTTTCTGTAAGTAATAACATTGTTTGACTCTGACCCAGGAACCTTGGGTCTTCTGTCAGCATCCATATGACTGCAGCAGGCTATCTTATTAACATGTAAGTAAAGTCAATTTCCCCACATTTTTCTTGAGAATGGAGTACCAATAGACACTAGACTGACTTTACATGAAGAGTAAATTAATGCGATTTGAGTGACGTCCTTGAGAACCGGTGATAGACATGTTGATTAAATGATATGGTTATTTAGCCAAGCAACAGTTTTCTGCTTTGTTGCCTTGTTATTAAGGAGACAAGTACCAGGAGGTAGGCTCAAAAGCAGCTCTCCTGAAGGCGTGAGTAGTTCTTGTGCTGTCAGCCCCATTGTAATAACCAGCAATGACACCCTTCCAGAGTTGAAGGAAGATTCTTCATTACCCTCAAGAATATTGACAGTAAGCATGATTTGAGAGGAATTTATGACCGCTATCACCATATTAAAACATTGGCTGGTTCACCCAGGGCATTCAGGTATGAGACATATAATGTTCAGTAAGAGGAAATGACAATAAGTGGACTGCCTTACTGCTCAGCCTTTTTTTTTTGTAGTTTTTCATGCAAATGTTAGATCTATTCAGTGATGACAATAAAACTTCCCCAAATTCTCAATGGTGAGTCTTGACTGCTATGAAAGAGCTTTGGCTGGTTCAGAAGATTTTCATAAGACAAGAAATCTGTGGGACTAGTATTTAGCCTCTTCATGTCCCCAAATTTTTCTAATGCTAGTGAAAATAACCTCTTTGTGTATGTGTATGTAAATATATTTGTGTCCCCAGATCCTGATTCTTCTCTCTACCCTGAACTCAACTTTTATAAAGGAAAATATATATGCTGTCTCCCTGTCTCCAACAGTGAGACTTAAATTCCTTACATCACATCATATATTCAGGGAATTCCAGAAAAAAGAATAGAGAGACACAAATTTTCATGACCTTGGTGAAATCAAGTTCTCCAGATACTATCTTATAGGAGGAAAAGGCATCCAAATTCAACAGATGGGGTTTGGAAAGGGCCCAGTGTAAAGAAGGAATGTTAAATTGACTGTTTTTGTTGTTGTTGTTGTTGTTGTTGTTGTTGTTGTTGTTGTTGTTTTGTCACTCGCCCACCTCCAACCCATAGTTAAAGGGATAATATTCTTGAAGAACTAAGTACATGCTTGTTCTTTTTCATCCTGTATATGTCAGAGGGTATTCTTCCATTTAGGGTAGCATCACACAAAGAGAGTAAGATATGTGGATCACTCTACAACTTCCTATCCTCTCCCAGAAGCCCAGGAGATATAATAGATAATCACAGACAATCACTGGAGAAGAAAGACAGCACTTCAGTTAGAGAATTAATTGCAACTTTAGTACTGAGAAGCTATTTCCCAGAACAAAGGTGCCACCTCTCTGATGTAAACACCAAGTAAACCATCTCTGAACCAGTTGAATGTAGACCACATGCAGACCTTGTGAATATTTGGCCTGATATCCACATTTTGTGGTGAGTCACTTTAAACTCAATAAATAACAGGGTTAAAAGGGCTCTACAAGCCTTGCTTATCAAATAAAAACTGTTTTTCAAGAGAGCAGCTGACTTGTCCTTGGAAGCATCTTAGAAGAGCAAAAAAAAGTGATAGCTATTCCTTTGGGGGAATCCTTATTTCTCACTTCACTGCCTTAAGCAAAACTGCTGGCTCAATGAGCCTTTCCATTCACAGAGATTTCCCTAAATGCCTGGGCCTGGTTCACTGATTGCTCATCTATGTTGAAATATGATGGTATGCATTGTACTGCTATGGAAAACCATCTGTGCAAAATCAGCACCCGCTATGTAAAACCAAAAGCCAATATGGGCTCTCTGCTCAGTTGGCAGAAGTCAAATTGGTGCTCATAGCCAGGCCAACACTTTCCTTGATGAACTCTGGAATATTTTTATTATCTCCTGGCTGTTGCCTGCAGCCTAACTGTCTGGTCTGTTATTTGGGAGACTATGCAATGGCAGATTAGAGACACTTTTCTTTGAATCTATAAACTGTAGGAAAACAAAACAAAACAAAACTCTGCTGCCATTCAGAAAGTCCGGAACACAAATACAGATGACATGGTAAGGACATGTTCTGCAATAGGACTGACTGGAATCAAGCCTCTCACAACTGAAAAACAGAATGCCTATTGGGGAAACCTCAATAATGATAAATGCTTTTTTTCTGGGGGTATCATGTGTACCACCAGGACTACACTTTTATGTATACTTCTCATGCCTAGCACAAACTTTCCTACTTCCAAAGCCATAATACATTATGGTCATAAGAGACTGACGTTTTTAAGAAATTCTCAGTGGTAGCTCTCAGACAACTCCACCAATCTGTACAACATGAGGTGACCCTTAGGTACTTGGGAAAACTTCCCATGGTGATGACCAATATTATTTACAAAGCTGTGTGGGAATTTATTGCTATGATAGGATCATCTAGTTAGAAAAAGTAGCAAGAATTTTTCCCTGATGTTAGCTTATATTATCAATGACACCACCTTGACCTTAGAAGGCATTTAGCTCAGCCTAATTAATTCACTGGCCAGAGTTGTTATAGATGATAAACTTACCCTAGACTTCTCTCTTGCAGGCCAAGGCAGAGTTGATGCAATCAGTAATAAATCCTGATGTATCTGAATTATTGCCTTGGGGAAAATGGAAGGTCAAAACAGATATATAAGGAGAAAGCCTCCTAGTTTCTTAAGGTAGACGCAATGATCTATGTGATTTTTTTCCTATCCCTCATAAATCATGGAATCCTGAAAGAAATGGTTGAGAAAAATACCATTTTGGGGGATATAGGCTGAATATTTGTGTACCTCCAAAATTCGTATCTGTTGAAATCTTATACCCAATGAGATGGTATTAAAAGGTGAGACGCCATGAATAAGATTAATTCCCTTATACAGGAGTCCTGAGAGATCTCCCTAGCCCTTCCCCCATGTGAAGATACAATATTAAGTCTGAAACCGGGAAAAGGGCTCTCAAGCAACCATACTGGCACCCTGAAAGTGGACTCTCAGCCTCCAGAACTGTGCAAAATAAATTTCTGTTGTTTACAAACCACCCAGGTTGGAGAATTTTGTTATAGCAGCGAGAACAGGCAAAGATAGTCTGTCTCATTTTAGCTCTTGGAATGCTATTGATAGAAGCTCTAGTTAAATCCTACATGAGACTAGTTGAAAGAATTTGATTCCAGCCTCTGTTGGTTGGATTAATTAGAATTGTCAATGGAATGTCGGACTAATGTGAAAACTTTCCAGAGGTCAATGCAGCATATGATTCAGGGTGAGTTGTTAGGAAGAAGTCCACCATGAACTCCTTGAGATAATAATACAGGTCTTTCTGAGTACATTAGGATTATAAAGCCCTGACCGCTTTGTAACTTGAGCCATTTTTTTCCAGATTATTTACACAATTCATGTTTTGGAGAGATGAAATAAAGTCTCTCTGCACAAAGATCAGATTTGCTTTCTGCCTGTCGTAACATCAGTGGATTCGTTATGCCCAGAATTCCTCTCCTTTGGTGTAGCCTACTGCATAGCAACTTCAGGTAGCCCACTGCATTGCCCTGTGGGACTTGGAGTTTAGGGATCCAGAACAATGATGCTGGTATAATTACTTTTTTTTTTTTTAATCCAAGAATCAGGTATCTTCTGTCAGTATCTATATAATTACACCTGGCTTGTATATTAGTGTTTAAATAGAGTAAAATCTATTTCCTGCACACAGGTGTTTTCAGTTTGAAAAGCATTAATCTCTACTCCTATAATTTCTTCTCATTTCTATACATTTATATACAATAAACCATTTTAAAGATTTAAACCTAAATTAATTATACCGAGTTTTCCTAGTGTAAAATGATAGGTAATTAAATATATAAAATATATTTATTATGGTTCAGTGTTTTTAATAAGAAAAAACATTTCAAGATTTTTATCCTACCACAAAGAAGGAAAACAGTAGTAAGTATGAGTCATATGACAGATTGTGTCTCAGCAGCTCACCTTCCAACTATGTTAAATTTTACCTATTCATATTGTTTTGCAAAGTGAAGACTGCATTTATCATTTTTGTTGCTTTATTAAATGTGTTAATTTGTTAGGAGGGTAAAAAACATGATAGAAACAAAATGGCCTCTGCTACCATCACCAAAATAATATTCATAGCTATAAAAAAATTGCATGCATAAACAAACAAATAGATAGTCACACATAAATAAGGAATCTGACTCTGCATATAAGCTGTTTTCACTTAATAATTTTGGAGATATTTTTCTTTCTTTTTTTTTCCTTTCTACCCCCTTCAACCCCTCTCCCTGCCTACACTCTGGTAACCACTAGTCTATAGTCCATGTCTGCGAGTTTCTGTTTATTTGTCCTGTTTGTTTGTTGCTTTTAGGTTTATATCTCACATATAAGTGATATCATGTGGTTTTCAGTTTTTTCTGTCTGGATTATTTTGCTTAGCATGATTATCTTAAGGTCTATCCACATTGTCATAAATGGCAGTATTTCATCTCATCTCTTCTCATGTGATATTCCATTGATAATATGTACCATAGCTTCTTTATCCAATCTCTGTTGGAGGACACTTCAGTTGCTTCCATGTCCTGGCCACTGTGAATAATGCTGCTATGAACACTGCTGTGCAAATATTTTTTCAGATATGAGTTTTCAAGTCTTTGGGGTAAATAGCCAGTAGAGGGATTGCTAGATCATATGATAGATCAATTCTACCTCCGTATTAAGGAACCTCCATATTGTTTTCCATAGTGACTGTGCCAATTTGCAGTCCTGCTAGCAGTGTATGCAGCTTCCTTTTTCTCCACAACCTCTCCAACACTTGTTATTACCTGTCCTGTTGATAACAGTTATTCTAACAGGTGTGAGATAGTACCACATTATGGTTCTGACTTGCATTTCTCTAATAGCTAGCAAGATTGAGCATCTTTTCATGTTTGTTGAGCATTTGTGTCTTCTTGAGAGAAGTGTTTGTTCAGGTCCTCTGCCCATTTTTTTATTATATTGGTTTTTTTGTTTGTTTTGTGTTGTTTTGTTTTTGAGTTGCATGAGTTCTTTATATATTTTGGATATTTGGCCCTTAATGGAGATGTTGCTTGCAAATATATTTTCCCATTTGGATGGTTGTCTCTTTACCTTGTTGATGATTTCTTTTGCTGAGCAAAAGCTTTTTAGTTTGATGTAGTCCCATTCATTTATTTTAGCTTTTATTTCTCTTGCTTTTGAGGTTAAATTCATGAAATCCTCTTTAAGTCCAAGGTCCATGAATTTAGTCCCTATGTTTTCTTCTATGCAATTTATTGCTTCAGGACTTATATTCAGGTCTTTAACCCATTTTGAGTTAATTTTTTGTGTGGTGATAGGCAACAATCTAGTTTCATTCTTGTTATTTTAAAGATGTCTACTCTACTTTGTTCATTGTTATGTCTTCTAGGTAGATGATTATATGAATATTTAATAATGTATCACCTACTCATGGACATATATGTTATTTTTGGGGTTTACTATTATACAATGAACAAAAATGTATTGAAAAAGTTTAGGCACAATATTTTAGGTAAATTTTCTTGAAAATAAAATAGTTGTTAAATTGAAATTAATATATCCCCTATATCTTGGGAACTGAATATAGTTTTTATTAGTACTCTAAAATCAGTTTTGAAGATACTTTAATCAATGTAAATTTCTTTCACTATTTTGAAAATGCTTAATGTATATAATATGAAGTTTTATAGCCCTGGCAGTATGTTATCCCTCATTTATGTAATTAATATATAATTTTATGCACTGTTTTTATTCTGTGTATTATTTATTTATTATTTTTAAACTGAATCTCTAAAAATGTCAAGATCTATTAAATTAACAACTGATTCAGATTCGTTAATTAGCTTTAATTTGTATCGACATATTGCTTCTCAAAGAGCAAAATAAAAGTTAAAACATGCACATAGATGTGAACAAACCAAAAACGAATTTAAGAAAACAAATTTTTTTTTGCAATTGATCAAAAACAATAAAATATTTGTGAGTAAATGTAACAAAAGAAGTGCAAAACTTATACTCCGAAAACTATAAAACATGATTGGAAGAAATTGAAGAAGATCTAGATAAATGTAAACATATCTATGTTCATGAATCTGAAAACTTGATATTGTTAAGATAGCAATCCTGTTAGAATTCTAGCTAGTTTCAATGTAGAAATTAACATTCAAATCAAAGGACACAAAATAGCCACAAAAAAGCAACAGTAAGCAAGATGGTGTGGTGCTAGCACATGATAGACATATAAATTAACGAAATAGAATTGAGAGTCCATAAATAAACACATGTATTGATGGTCAATTGATTTTTGGCAAGAGTAACAAGACATTGAATGGGGAAAGAATAGTCTTTTCAACAAATGATTCTGAGACAACTAGATAGCTACTTGCAAAAGAATGAAGTTGGACTCCTATCTCATATCATGTTCAGAGTAAATCTAAGAAATAGTATAATTGGGAAAAAAAAAAAGCCCATAAGAAAACAGGCACAAATCTGTGTGACTTTCAAATCGACAATATTTTCTTAGATATGACACCAAAAGCACACACACACACACATACACACAAAATAAAAATTATATTTAATCCAAAATAAAACTTCTGTGATTCAAGGGGCACTATCAACAAACCTGAAAGAAAAAACCACAAGATGGAAGAAAATTTTTCAAATCATATATGTGATGGGACTTGTAACCAGAATATCAAAATAATTCATATTTCAATAATAAAATATAAATAACAAATAAAATGGGAAAGAATATCTAAAATTCAAAATACTGCCAACAAAAGATACTAGCCAAGATGTGAAGCAATAGAAATTTTATTGCTGGTGGAAATGCATAATTTTGGTTTGTTTAACAGCAACTTTGGAAGGCAGTTAGCAGTTTCTTAAAAGTTAAACATAGTTTTACCATATGTTCCAGCAATTGTGCACCTAGGTATTTACCCCAAAATAAATTGTAAGTAAATTTTATGTCCACACAAAAACCCATGCAGAAATATTCATAATTTTCAGAAACTAGAAAGAACCAAAATGCCTTTGACTAAGTGAATACATAAACAAACTATGGTACACCCATAATTAGAATATATGAGTTATGAAGCCACGTATAGACACGAGAAACATTAGATGCATATTGTTAAATGAAAGAAGTCAATCTGAAAAGACTACATACTGCAAGATTCCAACTATATAACATTCTGGAAAAGGAAAAACTAAAGAGTAAAAAATTGGTGGTTGCCAGGAAAGCGATAGAAGGATGAAAGGTGAAGCATAGGGGATTTTTTGGGGCGCTGGAACTGTTATTCCATGTAATATTGTAATGCTGGTTGCAGGAAATTATATGGTGCCAAACTGCATTAAAGTACAACACAAGGAATGAACTCTTAAGTATACTATAAACTTAATAATAATGAATTTCCTCAGTTGTAACACATATGCCACGTTAATATAAGATGTGAAATAAGGAAAATTGTGTGTATGATTAAAGGGTATATATAAGAACTTTCTCTATTTCCTGTTCAATTTTACTGCAAACCTAAAATTGCTCTAAAAATAGTCTATTAATTTTACAAAATAGGTAAAAGATCAGAACAAATATTTATCATTAGAGAATATACATATGGCCAACAAACACATATGAAGATATTCATTTGTCAAGAGAGAAATGCAAATCAAAACTACAGTGATACCACCAAGTACCCACTAGGTTGGCTAAAAATCCAAAAGTCAAGTAGTATCAAGTGCTAGAGAGGTCTTGAGAATTGGAGCCTTCATACACTACTGATTGAAATATATAATACTGCAGCATCTTTGTAAAATAATCTTGCATGTCCTCAAACAAACACTGAGTTATCATATTTCTAAGCAATTCCACTTCCAGTTATCTCCACATAAAAACTTGTAAATGAATATCTGTAGCAGTGTTATTCATTAGAGTCAGAAGGTGGAAACCCAAATGTCTACCAACTTACTAATGTATAAACACAATTTGTTATATTCATATAATAGAATATCATTAAGCCATAAAAGATGAAGGAAGTACCATGCTGATACATGGTACGATATGGATTAACCTTAAAAACATGATGCTATGTGGAAGAAGCCAGTCACAGCAGATTACATATTATGTGATCTGGAAAGTTCACAGGGTCGTGTAGAGACAGAAAGCAAATTAGTGGTTGCCCAAAGGGTATAGAGGGGGAGATAACTTAAGTGAGAAGGGTATTCTTTAGGGATCATAAAAATATTCCAAAATCGATTGTGATTATAGTTGTAAAAACTCTGTGAATATAATTTTAAAAATTGAATTGTGCACTTTAAATGGGGTATTTATATGGTATGTCTATTACAGCTCAGTAAAACTGTTACGAAAATACACCAACCAGATAATACTATGTTAACATAATGGTTAATAGCATAGATTCCAGAGCATGAGGATCTAGTTTATAACCCAGCTCTGCCACTTACTAACACTAATCTTTCTGTGTATTAGTTTATTTGAAAAATGGAGATGATACTAATTCTTTTCTTGAGATTTATCCGTAGTATGTGTATGCATGTGTATGTGAAATAATCCAAGCAAAGCACTTAAGGCAGTGTCTGCCATATAGTAAATTGCAGAAATATTGGAATACTCAAAATAAGTTTAAAAAGCAGTCTTATGAAACAAATATAAACCATGGAAATAAGGTAGGATAAACAAATGGAAGACAGAAACAACCCGGCCAACATACCACCCCTAACTTCAGGACACCATTAATATTGCTTGTGCAAGTGAAAACCTCAGCATCACTCTTGCCTCATTTTCTGTGGGAAGTATTGCCTGGCCCTGTCTAGGTCACATTTCTACCCCCTGAATAAGTAACAAATTATTTATAGATCCTCTTGGCCTCTGCGGTGGAAAGTGTAAAATGCACACTATGAAAAAATACAGAGCAATGATGGAATGTCAGAGCGAATGAAAATTATATATTTAGAAAATATCTGGAAATTATTTTCTTACTGATGATTATATTCTAGTTTGTTATATATAAAGCTTTTGAAAATTCCTTAAATATTAATCACTTTTCTCTAAGCACCCCTTTTGTCAGACTGTGGAGGAAAGTGTTGTTTACCCCAGGTAAATGCTCACTGAACGACGAAATAAATTCTAGAAACACTCTAAAGGAAGAACGTAGTCAAAATTTGTAACAAGAACTACAACATAATCTATTTTCATTTTGTTCTCACTTAAGGTCCAAAAAAAGATCCCTTCTCTATGATTCTTGTAATGCATTTTTTATCTCAGTTCATTTTCAGAAATCATATTTCTTATTTAAAGTATATTGTGTTACAATAAATGAATGATTGGCTGAATGACTGAATTAGTGAAAGGACGCTAAGAAATGCTATGCTAGTCAGTCTTCATTGTCTCTTTGAGCTAGAGAATATTGAGTAGTGTTTCTTGAGCAAATTTTCAAAGATAGTACCCTCTTTCAGCTGAGGGGCTTAACTGACTTTCATTTTCAAATAATTGTTTCTCGGCCATCCACCTGGGTAAATGCTTATTGAATGGCACTGTCCAGTATCCATTTTATTTCGTAAATGTAAAGGAAATATGTCATTTTGGAAGACAAATATTTAAGACAATAGAATTGAATTGATGGAAATTTTAATTTGAATTACTCCTTTATTTAATTTTTCTTTACTTTGTAAAGCAAAAACTCTGATTTAGAAGCTAATACTAAAGAACAGATTAAAACAAGCTTTTTATATATCCATGTACTGCTCTAGTACTGTCACTTATCTTTCTTATGACCTAGGTCAAATCACTTCACCTTGCAGCACTTGAAGGTTGTTGCAATCTGTTTTCCTAACCAATCTCTTGAGTATACCATGTAGTAGTGCTAAATGCTATTTGACATAGAAATACAGTAACATTATTGAGGACAACACTGAGAGAAAATCAGCAGCCTTTACTCAACACAGTTGTGAATGTTTGTGACAGAAAGAAAGAAAAAGGAGTAAATAATTAAAAGACACCCTTTGCAACTTCAGGGCCAAAACTGTACAATAAAATAGTACTAATGTCCACTATTAAAGGTATACAAATTGAACATGTAAAAATTGAATAAACATAAAATGATATGATTAAACAACAATTGTTAGTAATTTCATCCAGTATTTTCTGTAAAAAAATGTGTTTTTTTGGTAGCTGGTTAACATAGAGAAATCCTAAAATATGTTAAAATACACTATCATTTTTTTTTCAGAGGATCTACATTAGTTAAGAATTCTATTTTATCGATCAGCTTTTTTATTATAGCTATTTGGATTTTTCATGTGGATATTGATCTAGAAATTATAATAATCCTTAACTTTTTTCAGTCTACTTAGAGTTAATATTGTACCATATTATACAATACAGATACACTGTAACCTTATGGGTTCATTAACTAAGTCCTACCCTGTACTCCATGCTATAGTTTTCTTATTCAACATATCTATATACTTTAGAAATCTTATGAGAAACTAATATGATTTTTGTTTTAAATATTTCTTTCTACTTAAAAAAATTATGAGAAGAAAAATGTTGTATTTCACATTTATTCAGATAGTTTCTATTTCCGATGATTTCCATTTCCTTCTGCAGACCTAAGATTAGCCTGGAAATCTGGTAGTAACAACTCTCTAAACTTTGGTTTATCTAGAAGTGTGTTTATTTCACTTTATGTCTGAAGGATGTTTTTGCTGGAAATAGACTTCTGGGTTGACAGTTTTTTTCTCGCAGTACTTTAAAAATGCTGGTCCACTCTCTTCTTGCTTCCATAATTTTTGATTAAATTCAATAGTAATTTTTTTTTTGTTGTTCCCCTCTATGGTATTTTCCTCCCAGTATTTTCAACATTATTTCCTTATCTTTATTTTTAATTAAAAAGTGTTGTAATTTTTTGTGCTAGGGCATAGTTTGCATTTTATTCATACTGTTTTGAGTTTGCTGAACTTCTTGATTCTGACAAATTTATATCCCACACCAAGTAGTGGACATTTTGGTCATTATTTCCTCAAATACTTTTTCTATACCATTTTTTTCTCTCCTCTTTCTTATTTGGGACTTCAATTACATTTGCCTTAATCCTTTATATATTTTTGCAAAGATTACTGAAAGACTACTTATTTTATTTCAATCATTTTTTTCTCTTTCTCTTCTTTAAATTAGATGACTTTAGTTAATTTATTTTCAACTTCATTGACTCTATTCTGTCATTACCATTCTGAATAAATCTCTTTAGTAATTTTTTTCCATATTTTTTAAGCTTTAGAATTTTTGTTTCTTGTCTATAGTTTACTTGCAGACCATTTATATCTTTTCTATCATTAAAAGTATGTTTTTAAAATGTCATTGGGCATAGTAATGATAGCTGTCTTAATATTCATGTTTGCTAATTTTAATACCTTATCATCTTGACATTGTTCTCTGTTCATTGTTTTTCTATTGAGAACATGTAATAATTTTTGTTGTTGTTATATTGAGTAATTGTGAATTGTATCTTGGATATTGTGAATGTTATATTGTGTAGAGAGACTCTGGATTCAATATCATTTCTCTGGAAATTATTGATTCTGTTACTGAGCAGGCCATCCACAAAGTGGAAATTAAACTGCAAACTCTGTTTCTTCGGTGACCTCTCAAACCTTTGTTCAGATCTGTTATTTTGTTGGGATGTTAAAAGTATATGTGATTCAGGGATTATCCCAGAGATTTGAGCAGAATTTGCACACAGAATTTAGAATTTCCTTATAGCATTTTCCACTAATGCTCCAATGACTGCCATTGCCCTGAATTCTGATCTTTAGTTATTCAGTCAAGAAAGAGTGTGTGTGTGTGTGTGTGTGTGTGTGTGTGTGCGCGCGCGCGCGTGTGTGTGTGTTTCAGAGTTTAAGGCTACACTTGGGGTAAAAAGCATGAAAATAGGGATATTCAAACCTTACTGAACATATATCAAATAATCTCTGGAAAGTCACCACGAAACTCTCCCTACTTTCATTGACTTTTCGGTGCCTTCAGAACATCATTTGTTTGTATTTTATCCAGAATTTTTAGATGTACTCTGAAAGCAGATTGGGTTTGACAAAATCTGATTAAGCTATCTGTATTAACCACTTTATTAATCTGTATTTTATATTAAAATTTAAAAAACTAATTTAGTGTTATAAATTGTTAATGCCCACTTTATATCTGGCACAGTAAATACTTACAAAATATTTTCTTTCTACTCTCAGCTAACTATAGCAACAATAACTGTGGTATCCTGTTCATATATCTGTTTTAAAAAATAATAAATTGTTGGTGACAGGAATAATTGTCCAGGAGGGACACTTGATCTAATCTAAGCCAGTTAGATACACTTCAGGGACTATAAATTAAGTCAGAAATTCTGATCAGTTGCTTGTGATGGTCCCTGAAGCAGAAAGGACATGAAGTGTTACATATGGCATCGTGTTTATAAACCAGAATGACCTATTCCAGAGAAGAAGAACCCAGGACAGTGATTTCTTCTCTTTCTATAATTCATAAATCCTGACTCAATCCTGACAATCTCTTGGACCCTCTGGAACCCATATAATAAATTTTCCTCATTCTAGTCTGTTTAAGCAGATCTCTTTTCCTTTCAAATAATTATGACTGGCTAAAAACTGGTTTGTCATAAAATATTGTATTTATTTTATATAATGGTTTAGAAACAGAGTACACTAGGAAATATTTGGATGTTTTAATCTGGAAGCACAGGTACTATGTAAAGACCTTTTAAATTGCATTGTTTGGCTTTAAAAATCAATATGGAAGAAATATATCATTTAATATGTGATTTAGAGAAAAATAGTTAACCCTTTAGATATTCCACAGTGATTTATAAAAACTATGCAAAACTAGGAACTGTATATCAAACACATAAAATAAAAATATTCCCTTTAGAATTTGAAAAATTTATAAGTATTACAAAATAAAGAAAAACACAATGAAAAAACCAATAGCTTTGATCATATAAAAGAATAGATTGCTACTTTTTGCTGTGTTTTTTCAAATGGTTATTTTTCTAAGCATTAAATAGAATGATAAAGGAGATGAATACATATCCTGATTTCTTGAGATTTACAATTTAGTGGAGGATAAAGAGATAAGAAAATATTACTGGTAATACGAGGGCTTAGGAAAGAGAAACAAAGGCTTCCATGGGGTCATATAATGTATGGAACATAATGTAGAAGTGGCTTCCCTGAGAAAAATGATACATTAGACACTTTATATCTAAGCTTATGATCTGAAAAATAGATATATGGTAAAATATTTAATTTGCATTTATTTTTCTACTGTCCTTTATCAATATATATTTTAATATTTTATACTGCTCTATACTACAGAGCAGTGCAATAAAACACATGAAAAGTATATAATTAAATACATTTACATTAGAAATGTGTTTGCGTGGATCAGTTATTTATAACCACAAAAAATGACATAAAATTAAAAAAACAACAACAAAAAAAAAACGATAGTTTTGTAGCATACAGCAATTAACACTTAGTTTGCTCATGAGTCTTTGGGTCACACGGTTAGTACTGCTGATCTGAGCTGAACTCAGCAAAGCTCACTCTGTGTTTGTGGTCACCAGAAGTTCAATTAGGCAGCTCTGCTGATCTTAGCTGGTTTCTCAGTCTGTGAGTTGTCTGAATATCGGGCTGCAAAATCAGGCCTTACACAATTCATGTCGTTGTGGCACATTCTCCCGTAGACTAGCTTCAACATCTTCCACAGTTAAGGACAGCAAAAATTTGCAAGGCCTTTTGAAGTCCAGCTTCATCACTGACACACCATTACTTCTCATTCTGTTGGCCAAGTGAGTTAAAAGGATGACCTATAAGCCAGAATTGAGAAAATGAACTCCACCTGTTTCTGAAGGAGCTGCAAAGTTATACTTACTGTAAAAGAAGAGATACAGAAACAGTAAAGAATAGAAATGATGTCAGAAATCAATTTACCATAATGCTCAAATTGCTTCTCTGATATAATAGAAATTGATCTAAAATATGATTTGAAGACTGTCACGTGTAAGTGATTATAGAAATCATTGTGTGGTTACATGCAGAAGAAAAACATATCCAGTTCTATAGCTATAAGGGATATTGAAGAGACAATGGAGAATAAAATGTCTACTTTTCAGAACTACAAAAAGACTTATAAGAAAAACTTAAAGAGCAAAGAGAAAACTAAAGAAGTAAAATATCTGCAAAAATAGTGGAAAAAATTACCACTAACCCTTATATATAAAATGTTAATATAAATATTCATAAATATTCAGAAACATAATTTTTAAATTGAGCAAAAGAAGCAACAAAATAAGAACAGAAAATAAGAAAATAACAAATATGCAAAATTATAGCAATTCTCAAAAATATTTTAGTATATAAAATTAGCAAAAATGATGACTATAATAATTATAAGTTAATATCACAATGCTTCAGCAAAATATTTTTATTAGAATTCCAACCCACACAAACTTTCTGAGTTAAAATTTTGAAAATAAATTGTTAATTTCCTTTAAAATATCATACATTTGACTTACTAATTACTTGTATTACTATCCATCCTAAAAATAGGTGCTTAATAAAATAATTATGAAGTCGGAAGAGAAACGAAAAAAAGAAGAGAGAAAAGGGTGGGCATTTGGCTGATGGAATGGTGATGCTTGCCAAGGCAACATCAATTCTACATAATTAAGCTTTGCTAAGACATCCAAAGGCATCCAAAATCTGTATGTTTTTACAGTGGGCTTCAACTTTATTAGATGAATAACAAGAACTGCATATGGTTATTATATGTTTAATCATCCAGGGAACATATCTACATATTTTTCATCATTGTTCTATCAATTTTTTTAGATGAAAATCCGATGAAACGTTGGGTTTAAGAAACATTATTATTCATATAGTTTTACCTAAATTATTTTAATTAACAATAGAAATTATAAATAGATATTTACATAGGAAATAACAGTAACATATGCAGAGGAAATAACAGTAACATAAAGATATATATGTACATATATGAAATTCATTTTTATGACAAATACAAATAATTAAGGACCAAAATCTGATTCTATTCCCAAGGTTAGTCCATGACCGGTGTTGTTTCTTACCACATTGCCTTCAACAGTGACGTCCTCCTCAAAAACCCCAAAGTATCATCTTTATTCAAGGAATTCGAGTTCTCTGTGACAGCTAGTCTCAATGTTGTGGCAAGCAGAATTGTAGCAATTTCCCCTAGATCTTTGTATAATGTACTGTGCAACAAATTATTTTCAAACATTGAGGCTCTTGGCAGAAGTAGTAAACAGAAAGGAACCTTATCTCTACCAGGCCTCAACAAACAATCTAGCATCAGAAATATTCCGCCTTTGTACCCTAAAGCTACAGAATGAGCACGATCATCATCTGAAATTTCGTTAGGGCTAAACTCTAAAATTACCATTGCCGGAGTCTATTTCATAAAAATTATATATAGTTTTTAAACATTGAAAAAGAGAGCAGTGCTTGCTTTTCCTCTAGCTGCGCCAAAGAGTGATTTCTTCATTCTAATTTACATAACCAAATTTGTAGAAGCTTAAATTTCACTGCTTAAAACTTTTTCCTGAGTGTTTTGAAAATTTTTGGATCTAAATATTGTTATGTTGAGTAAAGGTGGCTCTGGTAGAGTAATTTTTACTTTTTCAACTGTTGGCATTTTCTTATAGTCTTCTTTCTCCAGAATTAAGGAATCATATAATTCCAGAATTAAAAAATTTCATTTGATTCCAGAATCTTTTCCCCATGTCTAAGTGAGGAGAAACTTCTATAGGGAATTAGTGTATAGCAAAGGTGTCACCCCAGTGTTTGATCTTCCAGCATTGCAGCCATAGCCTTTGAATTCAAAAGTTGTTATTAAAAGGTAGAAATTGCCAATTAGACCTGTGATAAGTCTCTTTGACCCTCATCCCTACAGTTTATTTAATGCTATGAGATTTGTCACAATTTCCTTTTTCTACTTCATGTAACACCTTATAGCTTCCTCGTCATTTGTAGGGTAGATGTTAATGGGGGTTCCCTTCACTTTGCAGTCATATGTTTAGAAAAATCATGTAAATTTTTGAACAATTTGTTTAATCTTAAGTCCATTGTTTTTAACACTGATTAAGACCCCTACCTCCCCCATTTTATTTTTATTTTTATTCTCTTTTGAACATTTCCATCAGATTCTGAGGAGGAAAGGGGGAAGTTAAAACTTGATCTTTGTGTTGACATCTTGTTTGAAAATCTTCTGAATTCATAAATTTATTCGTAAATGCCTAAATAAAAGATACACATCTCCTTTAACTTTGGACTATTGAAGGTTTATATTTGAAATAATAATTTTTTGAAGCTTAAGATAATTTATTTGTAAGAAATCCAGTTTTGGGGGATGGGAGGGGAAAACCATGCTCACATGAGTTGCTGAAGTAAACAGGATTCTGATAGTGATCAGGTTACATTGTTGTTTGTACAAACAAATAAGTACCATGATTATTATTTTGGCTGGCCCTCTTCACCACATTCAACCAAGCACAGAGCAGTTTCCCTGACCTCCTCCACCTAGAAGAGCAGAAACCAAGGTTTTGATGGGAGAGCTATGGAAGATGTAGACCAGTTCCTACAATAAATTTTCAAGTTCTGTAGGTAAAATTTTTAGTGCTTAATGTGAAGAAGAAAAACAAGACATGCAATTCTTCACCTCTTAGCAGGAACCGCTGTATCACTTCTTTCTCTCAATAGGCTCTCCTAATAGGAGGGGTCTCAGAAGGCCAGCCCCTTTAGGCAGTTTTGTAGGATCCTCCCAGGAAGGGCCAGGGCCTAGGCTGTGGGGGTGGTGAGGTTCGCAGCAGCATGATAGAGAAGAGAAGGAGAGATGCTAGGGGCTTAACTTGGGGTGGAGGTAAATTGTTCATGCCCTTCCCTGACTGAGCAAAATGGTAATATTGAGTCCCAGCATACTTTCTGAACACTGGGGGAAGCAGACAGATGAGAAGATGGGTGAGTCACCAAGCCCTCTAGGGGTCAGCAGCACCTCTCCAGGTGTCTGGACTCAGATCCAGCTCAGCACAGGTGCTGATCTTCTCCACAGTCTCAGCAAGTCCTGGGTTGGAGTGAGGAAACTGGCCAGCCGCTCTGGGACACTGTAGGAAGAGGGGCACAAAGAAAGGGTGCTCTGGGCAGTGGAAACCCTAAAAGCATGTGCAGGTGTGGGAACGTGCCGGGCATGAACTGTAGTTGTGAGGGGGCTGGAACAAACAGCAAGAGGACATGAAGCCCAAGAAGGCAGCAGGGGCCAGCTCGAGGTGAATGCAAGAGTTCAGTTTGCTGGATCTCCAGGTGATGAGGAGTCATGCATATGCTGTGAACTAGAGAGGAACAGATGAATGGAGTTTGGGAATGTATTTAGTATGCCTGGCCAGTTCAGATGGAAAACAGAGACCAGCAAATGGCAGAATGGAGGTTTAAGAAGGGCTGCTCTGCCTGTCAGTTCCTGGGTGCTTTGGGCAAAGTGAGAACAGAGGTAGAGAGGCCAGTTGCTAGTGAGCCAACCAGCCCCAGTCCAGAGAGAAGAAGGGTATTGAAAAACTCTAAGACTCCCAGTTTGATGATTTCAAGTGTAACAACTTTCTGGGTACACACCAAGGTTATCATTTTCATGTTTTTCTGTCAGTTTGTTTAATAAAATCAGAACATGTTGACTATAAAAAAAAAAAACTTATATTTTACATCACACCTTTAATAATGATCATGTATTGATACTCAGATTCACCTGTATTTTAAGGTTTTTGCTATTTCAACAATCGCACCGCTATTTTAGCATATAGGCCTTTCTTTTGCAGGAATCTGACATGCATGACTTTTAGTTACCACGGTTTACTTAAATAACACCAGTTCCCTAATAATATATTTCAAGCTTAAGTTACCTGAGTATGTCGACTGTGAGTGCTTACATGAAATACAAGCTTGCTGCCAGCTCCTTCCTCCTCAAATCACTACCTAAAGAACAGATGCACATCGTGATCAGGGACCGATCACATTACTTCTTTCAGTCTGTCAGGGATTTGTCACTGTGTCTACTATTTAAGTCACATAAAAACAGAAAAGCATGTAGTTGTATTGCAGCCTTGTCTCTCAGGAATAAACCCAAGTGATATTTTACCAAAAAAAAAAAAAAATGGATAATCAAAGAAGGATAGACCAATAAAGGTGAAGGTGCAGCAAAGAGACAAAAAATGACAACACTGGGAATGAAACTGGATGTGCTTAAAGTGTAGCTGACCATGGAAATGTCGATGCTGCCCTCTTTGGGAGACTCAAGAAAAGCAGCCAGAGAAACAGTGAAGGTAAATTTACCAGCATAAATGAAGAAGATGGTTGTGCTAAAATGTCCCAGAGGAAGTGATACTAGAAATAAATTTTAGGAAAAGGGAACTCAGAGTTGTTTCACAACACTGACAGCAGAAAGGATAAGATATTAAGAGCTGACCCAAACTCACTAAGGCATAGAGTGAAAAACTGATTATTCCATAATATGTTATAAAGTTGGAGAAGGAAGCACTGTTCAAACTACTTATCAGGGTTTATTGTTTTTAAACAAAGAATTAAAATGCTTTGTCAATATTTAGAATGTTGTTCAAACTACTTATCAGGGTTTTTTTTTTTAACAAAGAAAACACTTTGTCAATATTTAGAATGTTTTAATACAGTATATAGTCTGTAAATATTAGTTTCATAATTTTCTTCTATAATTATATAATGAATAATAAGAGAATTTTCAAGATTTCACAGATTTTAAAGGTCACAGAACCATCGTAATTTTTCCCATCATATTTTAAGACAGCTTTGCTCTGCTTTTAGCTCACACCATCAATTTTACAAGCCATGTGAGGATGACCTGTATATTAAATTACATGAGAGGAACCACTTATCTATTCAATTCAATTAAGAAATGCAGAAATGCAGTAATAAAACAAGTAAAAACAAATAACAGCACTTCACCTTACTATTATCTATCATAGAATTCACTGTTTTTTGCAATCTGTCTACAGACTTCTCTTTTCCTTCTTTAGAAGAGCAGACCAGTTTTCTCAAATTCTATTTACATTAGATTACCAAGAAGGCTAAGGACACACACACACACACACACACACACACACACACACACACATATTCATTTAATATCCAGATTATTTCTCCCACCTCATCATAATACCCATAATAAGATCACGTTCTCTAGGGGCCTTCTACATTGGCCTTCTACCTAACGAAAAGATTTGCTACTCAGTTCTCCTTCAATAGGAATGATTTTTTATCTGTGTTATAGCACATTATGTAGCAGTAAATCACATATTAAGTCATAGTCTGAGCTCCTTACACTGCTATTCCTCTTATTAATCTGTGTCCCCCTAGTGCATTAGCACAGTGATAATGTCTAATAATAATTCAGTATATTTTGTTTTTCCTTAATTAAAGTGTTTTAATTTGGGGCAATTTTTTCACTCTATAAGAAAACACATTTTTAACTTTTGAGGAGCACAGCTGGGTTAAATGTTTATTGAAATGTAACTTACTGTTGCTGCTACTTATATAAGTAGTTTTTCATAGTGGAAGTGACAGAAAAAAGAGTTGTTTATATATGCCTCTATGCTCTTTGGGAAAATGTCAGAAGAACTAGATTAGAGGCTATTGAATAACTTAGAAGACATATGTAAAAAGCAAATTAGTAAATTTATAGCTATGTAAAATCTATTACTATAATAATTGCCTTAGACTCCTTATGTGTGGTATACTGAACAATCAACAATATATGATTCAAATCTACCCTGTCTGTTGAACACATAGCATATGCAAAATTCTTAATTATTACTGGAAGAGTAAACTGCTTCTTACTCATAAAATATATGTCCCCAAAATGAATTTAACATCTTCTGTGTATTGAATAGACAAACAATTTATGGCAAAAATAAAAGTGTACATATATGTATTAAATATGATTATGAGTTTCTGAGAATTAGATTGGATTAACAATTTTAGCAGTAAAATGAAAGAAAGATTTTTTTAATATGTAAGAATAAAGCAAATATTTTACTGGTTAGGTAAGACTGCAGTAAACACTCACTATAATATTATAGACTGAGTTTTGAAAGAAAATATATTGGAGATAGAACTTAAATTTGAAAAATAACAGTATTTAATATTCTAAACTGACTATACTCAGATAAATCATATTAAGTTTATAAATTAGTTATTTCATTGTTACCAGAGATTTTAAGTGTATTTCAAATGTCACTCTTGATGCCAAGATCTGTATTCTATTTATTTATTGAAAAGAGTACAGTGTATTACACAATACACATATGTCAAAGTAGCTGACAAAATGACTAAATTTTACCAAAACATTCTTGTATTAGTTTCCCATGATTTCTATAAAAAAATTATTCCAACCTTAGTCTCTTAAATCAATAGAAATCATTCTCTTGTAGTTCTAGAAGGCTGAAATACAAAAATAGTTTGACAGGATCAAAATTAGTATAGCAGGACTATGCTACTTCTAAAAGAGAATGTTTTCTTTTTTTTCCTTTTCCAGCTGCTGGATGCTGCTGGCATTCTTTGGCTTGTGGTCATAGCCCTACAACCTCTGCTTTGTGGTCACATAGTTTTCTCTCTTCTGTTCGTACTTTTTCTCTGCCTTTCTCTTATAAGAACACAGTGATTTCATTTAGTGCCCACCATGATAATAATCTAGGATAATCTCCCAATGTCACAACCCTTAATTTAATATATATATATTAATAATAATAATAATATATAATATATAATAAATATATATAAATGTAATCACATTTGCTGTATAAGGTCACTTTTACAGGAGGTAGAGTTTAGGATGTAGCTATCTTTTGGGAGGCTATTATTCAGTCTACAATAATATTAACTACCAGTTTTCACACTAGTCTGTGAATTGTTCCACTAATTTTCATCAAAACAATGCAAATCAATACAGAAAAAATTGCTTTGCTACCCTCTGAACTGGCAGATGAATAAGGCTACTTTGAAATAATTATAATTGATTCTTCATTAATGTCTAAACATAGCTTATGACTTTTTTATTCCATCTAGAAAACCATCTACAAATCTTTATCAAAACCTTATTATCTCTATAACCTCCATTGTCATTGAGTAAAATGAATTGGCTTAATCATCATTACACAATTCATTGCATCTAAAATATGAGTAAGTATAGAAAGACAACAGAGCGTTATTCTTAAATGTTAATAGTTTTGAGAAGCATGAAATTGATATAGATATAATTTTATGTTTTTCGAAATAATATTACATTTCTCCTCTTCATATAAGAAATCAAGCCAATTTTCCATTCTGTTTTTGTTTGCAATGGTCAAATGTTTTGCATGTTGCTTTCTTTCCTGGTCTTTCTTTTGTTATTTTGAGATTGTCTTCTACAGTAAAATGTCTATTTTCAGATTTGAAAATTCACAAACCTATCACACTAAAATTTTTTTATAAACTATTTCTATCGACATTATTATTATTATTATTACTACTACTATTAAATTTATTCATGGCTCAGCTGACATTGCTCATTTTTTGAGTTCTATTAGTAGCAACAGAGAAGAAAACCAGATGCTCCATGGTTTAGACAGTCACAAAGCCCTACTCTTAGCTCCATGTCAGTCTCTGTGTGCATCTATTATTCCTAGTTCTGAAACATCTCAGGTAATTTTCTTCTGAGAATAACTTTTAGTCTCTTAGAAAAATGGTGAAGGTTGAGGGAAGACATCTCAGGATACAAATGTTCCATATACATGCTTTCAATCAGTCTTCCTGATTTTTGTCCTAAATTTAATCCCCACCTTTCTTGGTGCCTGGTGCTTGCAAGTCTTGAGAATTTAAAAGGATTAAAGTAGAGGTAATTATCTTTCATTATCTTTCAATAAGCATTTAATCTACAGTTTACTTTTAGTAAGTTAGTTATCTTCCCCTCACATCTATATTTTTCTTCAATTTTATTACATTCTTTGAGAAAATGTGATTCGTTATTTCATTCTCTGTCTTGATGGACTTAGAACAGTGTATTTTATTTTATTTTATTTTAATTTTTGTTTACCATCAACTAATTGGTGCTTCCAGGGAAACAGATTAACTCTACTGTGTTTAACCAGAAATTTAAGTAATACTTTTTTCCCCTTATTACACATATTTATTTGATTTTTAATTGTATCTCCATGTCTTATTCAGTTATTTGGGGAAAGGTTAATACTCTCAACTCAGGCAAAGCAAAGAGGAATATAGAATAAAAGTCAGAGAAATGTCAAAGAATTAAAACAAGTGACGTTAGAGGAACTGTAAGTCAATACATTAATTCAGTAGTGAGGAGAGGCATCAAGTAGGTAGGGGATTCATAGACTTTTGAATCATTATTTTTTTTAAATTTATTTATTTTAATTAGTGTCAAGTATACAGTATCTTGGTTAGACATCTCTATAGTTCATAAAATGATCCCTCCAATTGTTCTCTCCCTCCTCTGGCCCTCCACTTGGCCAACATATTAATGCTAACTGCATTCCCTATGCCATGCTCCCCATCCCTGTGACCATCTATCAACTACTAATTTGTACTTCTTTAAACTTTCACCCCATTCGCCCAGCTCCCCAATCCCCTCTCCTCTGTCCATTACCAAATTGTCCACTATATTTGTGAGTCTGCATATAAGTGAAATCATATGATATTTATCTTTCTCTTTCTGACTTATTTCACTTAGCATAATAATAGCTGAGTAATATCCCATCGTATATATGAGCCATAATTTCTTTATCCAATCATCTGTAGATAGGCATCTATGTTGCTTCCATATTTTGGCTATTGCAAATTGTGCTGCCATGAACATTGGAGTGCATAGATCTTTACAAATTATTGTTTTGGTTTTCTTTGGATAAATACCCGGAAGTGCAGTTGCTGGGTCAAAAGGTATATCCATTTTTAATTTTTTGAGAAAACTCCATACTGTTTTTCATAGCAGTTGTACCAATTTGCAATCCCACCAACAATGTATGAGGGTCCCCTTGTCTCCACATCCTTGCCAATACATGTTGTTTTATAATTTATTGTTGAATTATTCTTGAAGGTATTCGGTTATGAGCAACAACACAATATTGTTTTAGGCAAATTGTGTGTGTATGTGCAGGGAACACAGGCATATGAGTACACATGTATTTTAAGGAAGAAACAAGAGAGGATATTCAGACATGCTGGAGTTTAATCAAATTGCCTTTTTCATATGATTGTTTTGTGAAACTAAATATATCAACTTCTGTGATCATTTGACCTCATGATGTCTCATCTTAGACTGTTATGGACAAGAATATGTATCATTTTATATCTCTATTTTCATTTAATGAAGTCTCTTTGTTTTTACATTATTTTTAAAACCATTTTATCACTGAAAAAATTTTTCTTAAAATAACTTTTTAAAATCAACTATTTAATCAATTTTACATTTTCTAATACCAGCTCATATTTTAACATATGTTAATAGAATTTGCATGATCTATTTGTTCAATAAAATTTCTATGATCAAGTTTAAGCAATATCTCTATTATCAACATCTTATCCTTTACATTTTAATTTTAATTTATTATTATTTTATATCTTATTTTTTATTTTATTATCTTTATTATATTATGAATGAATGTAGAGTATAGAGTGTATCATACTTTTTAAAATTTAAGCACCATTTCTCATATGTGTTTCAAGAAATACTTCTCCAGATGGTAATAAGTTTCATAAAAAATCATTACCAAATAATTGTTCTTAAATCTACTCTGCCTTTAATATTCCAAAGCATGTTGCACACTGTAGACCCTGGAAATTCTTGCAAGAGTCTTATCAGAATCTATTTGCTGAACTTACTAAAACATGATAAAAGTATCACTTAAAATATTTATCTTCTTATTCATATTCTGGTTCTCCTCTCTCTACTTCTTCTCCCTCCTTTTCTTCATATATATATACACATATATGTGTGTGTGTGTATATATATATATATATATATATTCATCACTTAAAACAATTATATTCTTCAATTTGGGGAGTGCCTAATTGGAGAAACACCTCCTTGTATTAATATGTTTTTATATTCCGTTTTTAAAAGCTCTTTACTAAGTAATTTTTTTACACTAAGATGTGTATGATATCACTGTACCAGAAATATGGACGTGAGCCAATCCTAGCTAACAGCATTTGTTGTTCCTATTTTGTCTTTGAGGTTATAAAGTAAATTTAAATGTGAGTCATTTACTCTGGAATGTCTTCTCTCTGTTTGATCATTATAATTATTAATAAATTATTTCCTAAAATGAAAAAAAATATAAGATAATGGCATCAAGAAAAAACAAGAGATGTTTTCTGCTTTCATTTAACATCATGAAAAGAGACCCATATGGTTGAGTTATAGTACCTAAAGTCATCCTAAAACTGGTAATCCAATTTCCTGGTTCTAAAATTGAGGTGGTATTTTTTTTTCCCCAAATTTCAGTTGTACTATTGATGTATTTTATGCTCATATTACTCACAATCAGGACAGCTAGATTACTATCATTGCCACGTGAGTTAAAAATTACTTTGTAAATTTTCGACTACTCTTAAATCCATCCAGAAATTAGTAGATTGAATTATTCTAATTCTAGAAAATTAGAAAGTGGACATAACATTGAACTTTCTATATCAAGGGTATTTGACAACAAATTTAAAATTCGAACCACTCACTATAAGTTCCAAATTGCCAAAGCAAGATACCTGTTCAAATTAGAAGATATTTCAAAGGAAGGGAACATATAAACTTTATTACAGTTGAAGGTTATAGCAGAAATCTATTTGCATGCACATGGGAAGAGTCTTATAATAGAAAATATCCCTTTCATAAATATTATTGAAATTTGAGACATGATCATTTTTAAAAACATAACTAGCTTATTAAATCACTCATAGTTAATTTATGAAGTTCTATATAACAAGAGGGAAGATAGAATCCTCTTCTCAGAAAATTTTCTATTCAATAATAAATACCCCATAAAATAAATTTCATCTCTTAAAAGTAATCTTACTGTAATTTAGTTTCGTATTTTCTATTAAAAACAGCAATTGTATACTATTAAAAATAGGACACATTTATAAATTTAGTTTTTAATCTTATATTAGTGTGATATAGTTTGTATAGTGTTCATTAGCAGATAAAATTTAACTTGTATTTTAAAATAATTTTTAACTCAAATCCATATGAGTATACAAGTTGAAATGAAATAAATGTTAAAATGAGGATAAACTGACATTAAGGAAAATAGATAGTTGAAAATAGTGATATTATGTTTTTCTCCTATAAATCACTGGGAATTTCATACTTTAAAAAAGAAAGTCACTCCTAAATTATTATAGACATGTATTTACCTCCGGGCACCCAGTATAACAAAATGAGTCAATTTGCATTTATTCTGTGACAGGAAAAAAGTAGTTAACCAACCATGGAGAATATATTTTGGAAGAATTTGATTTGTGGGCTTTTTCAGATTGATAATGAATATAAAGTTTTATTAGATTCCATCCCAAGTTTATTTGGAAAACAACACCAAGAACATCTATTCTGTGATTGGAATACAAAGTGATGTGTTCTCATTTAGATTTGGAATAGTCTAACTTGATTTATGTATGCACAAAAGTGTTAAATGTCATGTTTTTTCTTTTTAAGATTTATAAGACAGTGCATGACTACATTGTGAATGGTTTATAATAGTAATTTGATTAAGCTGGAGGATAGATAAAATATATTAATATAAGGTTGATGTTTGACATAATTCATTTTAGCCTTAATTATTTTGTTTCTACCTATCACCATAATGAATACTTTTTATCTTTCCAAATGAGTCAACATTATAGTTATCGCTTATGAAAACATTGTATGTAAACCATTTTAATCACTTAAGAAGAAATTTGTTACTAGAGAACACAAAGTACCACATATGAAAATTTGTGGATGGGAACAATTGAAATTGTCATTAAACAAACATCTCTGCATATATCACCGACAAATTTACATCAGAACAATCTGTTATATTATTCCTCATGTATATAAAACATGTTATATTATATGATTATCATGGAATGTTTGATGTATTATTTTATATTCAATATAACTCTAAAAGAATGCAATCCTATTTCAGTTTTTAATGAATATTTTTATAATTATTTATAACTGTGTTGTATGAAGGTATATGTAAAAGATAGGAATGAGAGGAAAGAAAAAAAAGAAAGTACAATTTTATCAATAATAGATAGCAATCTAAATTTTTTTATTTCATTTTATGCTAAATTCGGAAAAAACACATAGAGTTCATGAGTTGGGGTTTTCAAATTCAAAATGATCTTTATAAGCTAGCAAGAAACTATTCCACCTATAAGCTCTGCCATCATTCTGCATTTTATTTCCTGACAAGAAATCTAAGAAAAAGAGGCAGTATACCAGAAACAGTGAAATGTATTCTAAGTCTTGTGACCCCAGAATTAAATTATTATTAGTCCTATGAACAAGAATAATTCTAAAAATGGTACAATTTAATATCATCAGTTTTTGTAAAATACTTCATTTCAGACCTTCAGAGAAATTGACAGTAGGGGTAGGAATAGGTTCTTGTGAGTGGGAAATTTCCCAGTTAATTTCATTGTGCATAATTAACATTCAAAAAAGCATATATAAGAATAACATTAATAGTATTTGCTTTTAGATATTGATTTGTCATAAGAAATGGAATTTTTAAAATTACTAACAGAAAAATATAGAATTAAAGGAAAATGCAAATAATACTGCAAATGACACCTGATAAAAGACACAAAACCAAAAAATTAAGTACACATATGCAGAAACACAAAAGTAAACTTTAGCACAAGTATTTTCAAATTTGAAATATTAACTAGACACGAAATATAATCTCCCAAATATAATTAATAGTACTTTTAGACTTTGTACTCTAAAACAATAAAAATAATTTTCAAGCAGTCAGAAAATATATCCAAAATTACCAAACATTAAGCCATCATGGAAATATCTAATTTTGAATAAAATTGACCCAGTTACTTGGAAACTGTGAGTAGATATATTTCTTAATCATTTTAGGATAAAATCAAAACTCTGTTATCAATTTTAAAATTGAGACATTAAAATAAAGTACACAATGGACTATTAGGTTTAAAACTAGATTGTACTAGAAGAAGATAACATATTTGTTAAGGACAGTTTGTTTCAGATCATTTTGGAGGTCCTGGTGCTAGACTTACTCTAACACAGTAAATAACCATAAACCTGAAACAAATATGTGAGGCCAAGCTTTTTAGCCACATAACTGTGTATAACTATGATACTTGATAAAGGGGAGACAAATAAGGCAAAGCTTACTTCAATCTGCCTTTTGACATTAATATACTTTCTTTTTGTAAGTTACTTTATTTTCTAACTACTGTTGACATACAGTTTTACATTAGTTTCCGGTGTACGACAGTGATTAGATATTCATATACCTTATGAAGTGATAACCCTGGTAAGTCTAGTATCCATCTGACATCATACACAGTTATTATAATATTATTGACTATATTCTCTATGCTGCACTTCAAATACCCGTGACTATTTTTATAATTAGCAGTTTTAGCATTTTCAAAACTGTGGCCAAAAATGTCAACTAAGGGAACAGAGAAGTAGTCTTTCTGATCTTGGGACACAGATTTTGAAGATCAGTTTGCAGAAGAAGCTGAAATTTGTAGAGAATATTAAGGGAAAAAGAATAACCTATCCCAAAGTTTGGCCCCAAAAGTATTTATAAGGCTGTCCTACACATCTTTGGCTGAGACTTATTCTAGACAGGTGAACAAAGAGAAGTTTAAGGTCTTGAAGAGTGTAACTACTGAGGAGTTTAAAGAAAAACAGAGATACCAGTAGTTATGCATTCCTTGGGACATGGTGGAATTCTATCTACACTGAGTTAAACACATCGCTGTGCACTTCAGCCATTTATTTGTGACTCCAGAATTTCTATGTTTTAATAGTAGAGGTCACGCTCTAAAGTCAGGAAACATCCTAATACTAAGGGAAAGATCTAAACAGATGCAATCTAATCAATAAAGACTGAGAAAGAAGACAGTATCTACTTTAATTATGCTGGGCACATTACTGATCCTCTATTCAGTTTAATGTACATTAAACTATTTCCTTCGAAACCAGCAAGAAGATATTTTAAAAAGAAGACATGATGCAGTCAACACACAGGAAAAATACGCATGTTATTTTATGACCTGTGTTTTAGCTAAGAGCACATGTCTTGGTTCTCTCAAAAATTAAGATATTTGGCTTAGTTAAGCCTTGATACCATTCAGTTTTACAGATTTGAATCTAACAATAGGCTACCACACTTAATAATATAATTGAACCAGTTGAATACATTTTGATTTCTGCCTATCTTTCTAACGTGACAATAAGTTACCAAGGTTTATTTATTTAATCAACTATACATTTGTCTGAATTATGAATGTGTTCTAAAGCATGCAATTAAAATAAAAAATCTAATCTTGTAAGCAGAACTTGGAAATTACTATGATCAAGGTCTTTTGGAGTACGGAATATTAAAATTCTGGAAATATAGTCAGGGTTTACACATAAACTACTGGATATTAAAATTTAAGTAGTTAAAATTCTGCTGCTAATCACAGACTAAAATTTGTATTCCCTGTTCCCTTTCACTAAATGTTCCTATTGAAAAGATTTCATACCTAAAACCTCCATAATATAATAATAACTATGAAAATACAACCCAAAATTAAAATAATTCATTTTTTAAGTTAATAATGTAAAAAAATATATATGTAAATCCACTATTTTGATAAGTGTAGTATTTTTAAATTAATTTGTTTCCCCAGTGCTTAAGTTTTTTATACTTATGTATTTTAGAACATACAATAATTCAAATTAATGATTAATTCTCTACCTTTAAGAGAATAAAGACTAATCTAAAAATGACGAACCTTAAAAAAATGTAAAAATTTATATAGAATAAGGATGAAGTTAAATTTTATTTGTCAATATATTCCATTATTAGCATATTCATGAAGTCGCAAGACAAAAAGTAAATGATATATTTGCTACACTATGCAAATACAATTTCCTTCGAATATCGCCTCAATTTCCTAAGAGTTTACATATTGTTTATGTATCTTGCTTTGTTTTAATAAACCGGGACACTAATATATTCTAGACTCATTTTCATCATAGAATCATTTTTTATTTACTAGACTTTTTGTCTACCTTACATATAATAATTTTCATTGATTTGAGTTTTTTAAGTTTCTGAAATTATCCAAGTTTTTCTTTCTTGCTTTATAATGGTGAAACTGATACAACCAAGTCTCAGGTAGGAAATCAAATATGTCCTTGATGGCTATTTATGAGCATCTAGGAAGATTTCAATGTTCATTAAGTGTTTTTAATAAACAATAGATTTGGTCATATTCCGCTGAACATTTATGGACACTGAAATTTGAATTTCATATAATTTTACTTTGCATGCAAATTATTCATCTTTTGACTTTTTCATTTATTTAAAAATTTGAAAAGAAAAAAACATATTTAGCTTGGGGATTAGACAAACAGGCATCAGGTTGGATATGACAGTCCAGATTCTGACAAGTCCTAGCTTAGACAGGCTCCAATCTTTTGTTTGGAGCATCAGGAAGTGCTTTCAAATTTAAGAAATCCAAACTAAGACATGATGAGTGACAGAGTATTGCTGTTGCTAGCACAAAATAGGGACTTACACATTAATTATTAACTAATGGGGAGTTAGTCAAGTGAAACGGGACAGTCATGTGAAAGAAGTAGAAGAAGTAGAAAAAGATTGTTCTAGAATGAGGGATCAGCTATTTAAAAACCAAAGCAAAAGTGAATATGATGTTTTAGAGAGATCAAAATGCATTTAGCAAAGCTGGCTTGAAGACGATGAAAGGAAAAGCAGGAAGTGTGTGATATTGGGAGACTCACTTCAAAGCTTTCAGCTGAGGGTCCCTCCTTTACAAAATTAAATAATAATATTCATCTTACAGCATTGTTCAGATAGCTAAATAAGATAATCTTTAGGGAATTGCTTCAGGAGTAGAAAGCTTGAGTTTTACTTTTCATATAATATCCTTTTTTTCAAGACCATGCTAATTTAAATTTTTAATTTTTACTTTATAAAATTTAATTGTTTATCTTGATAAGTAATGTTTTCTAATAATGAGGTTAAATTTCATATGCACTGTTTTATCAAATTGGCCAGTTTGATTTCGCAATAAATTTATTTTATGATCTTTACAAATTTGTGGATAGTGTAGGTAATATTATATTAGCCTTGGTAAAGCTGAATTCAAATCTTGTGTTATTTTATTTTGTTCTGCTTTAATTTGGGTCAGTAAGGACAGGCAGAAATTAAATTTTGTTTCCATTGCATTAACTTAAAAAAATTATAAATTAATTTTAATTTCCATTAATTTACTCAACAAATATTTACTGAGGGCACCATCACATGTAGCAATTATTTCTATAACTTCAAAAGACAGTAACTACTTTTGCTGTAAGAACAAATCCAAAGTAACTTTAACAAAGGTTCCACTTTCTAAATGAGATTTACTTCATTAGATTTTAGGCAATGTTGCTAACAAAGTAAGTTAGGAGATATGCCCAATGAATTATGATTGACATCAAAATTGTTTAACATTCCCTCTTGGCTTCATTCCAATGACTTATACACGTCTTATGGAATGTCATGGAAGGAATTTCTAGGTTACTCAATTGTGAAATGGCAGCATAAATTCCATAGACCTCACAAAAATTCAACATTAATAAATATTACGTCTACAGCCATGCTACCCTGAACAAGCCGGATCCTGTCTGATCTCAGAAGCTAAGCAGGGTCGAGCCTGGTTAGTACTTGAATGGGAGACCACCTAGGAAGATCAGGCGATATAGGCATAAAGAATTAAAAAATTAAAAAATAATAAGAGATTGTAAACTGATAAGGTTCTTGCATTCTATGAGGTCAACCAAGGGTCGCGTTACCTAAAAAATAAAAAATAAAATAAAAATAAATGTTAAATTTTTGTAAAATGTTAAGTAATATAATTTTGCCCTGAGATTAGTATTTCATACCTCCCAGCAATCTATAAATTATCTTTGTGATCTTAAATCACTACTGGAAACCAGTGGCTGAATTATGAGTCAGAGATTAGATTTTAAAATTTCTTTTCATTTATTTCCCTTATATTGCAAGAATGAAGATGATCAAATAAAGGTCATTAGAAGGCATATAAATGTTTATAAAATTTTGAAACTTAACTAACATAATCAGCAATTCAACAAATATTGACTGCATACTAATTATAAAACTTCATTTGTTCATTAAAATTTAGGATACTTTTTATGCTAAAGTAAGTTATTTATAATTGTCACATATTTTTAATATAGTTGTCCCGTGGTATCACAAAGGATTAGTTCCAGGGCCCCCTGCACATTCCAAAATCCACAGATGCTCAAGTCCCTTATATAAACCAATATATAATTTATGCACATTCTCCTGTATACTTTAAATCATCTCTAGATTACTTGTACTACCTAACACAATGTACATGCTATGTAAATAATTGTTACACTGTATTGCTTAGGGAATAATGACCAAAAAAAGCTCATACATGTTTATTACAGATGTAACCATCATAGGTCTAACTACATAGTCCATGCCAATAACAACATAACATTCGTTTTCAAATATTTATGTTTAAATAACAACATAAATTTGTTTTTGATCCCTGTTTGGTAGAATCCATGAATATTGAATCTGAGGACGTGAAAGGCCAACTGTATTACAAATGGCCAAAACAAATAGTCATATGATTGTGTTAATGCCATGTGAAATATGTATAGTGAATCTGTTTTAGTTTATATTTTTACCATTAATCTTGTTAAAATATTTTTTAAATATATTTTTAATATCGTCCTTTGCAATCATGAGGAAATACTCTCAGGAGTAAAGAATCTATTTTTTCGTCTATCTTTGAATATTGGAAAGCTTGAAAATATAATGCAAAAGAAAAATTTATACAGCAAGAAAGCTGTTGAAAGATATAATGGGAATGAAGGGATAGGAAAAAAGGGAGGTAAATTTATTAGCTGTAGTTATATGCCAAGTGCTAATATATATCACATCATTTAACATATATCATGACTGAATATAATTTTACCAATAAGAAAATTGATCAAATAGTGTTAACTATTGATTCCAAGATCACTCAGCTGACAATTAAAAAAAAAAAAAAAGGATGTCAATACAAGACTAGATGACTCAGAGGCAATATATATAATTTTCAATATAAAAGATGAAGCAATAAATAAAAGAAGAGAAGGCATCGAGCAAATGAAAGAAGAGAGGCATGGGGAAGGAAGCACAAAGGGATGAACTTGTGAAAGGCAAAAGGTGAGAGATGGTACTTGAGGGGGGCAGTGAGAGAATTGTGTGCCCTAATACACCATAGTAAGGAGTTTCTACTTAACCTAGAGGATCATGTGAAACCCACAGAAAGATGCTAAGCAAAGAAATATGTGTAGTCAGATGTGTATCTTTAAATGATCATCATGAATAATTTAATAGAATTATTCAGAGATGTCTGAGAACGAAGAGAGACCAGTTTAAAAGGTCTCATAGTAATTTAGGAGTAGAAGATAATGACCTGTACGACACTGCAGAATGAAGACAGAGAACAAATAAACAGGTTTTGGTGGTAAAATCAGTTACTCCTAATGATTAATTACATGTGAGAAATGAGAAAAAGAAGTGAAAAATAAAGCCGCGTATGCTTGTGGCTTAGGCAAATGTTTAGAAGCTTGAAGAAAAGAAGGGCTTTTATGTGATATAGGGACAGGGTCACTCACGCATGTAATATATGCAGTAAGCTTTAATAACCTGCAGTGTGGTTCTGATATTTATATCTAATTCCTTAACAAAAAATAGGTGAAACACTTAACCAAAAGTATTAAAGGAAATGCCCATGTCCCAATAAAGTTTAAATAATTTTTTCTTATGCCAAGTACACTTTTTCTCTGATTTCTTGATCACTCTGTTTACCAAAATGTAAATACAGAAGAAACTTAATAAATTATTTCCATATATTTAAGATCGTTATTTACATATCAGAGGTGAGGAAAGGTGTTCTTGTCTGTAAAATGTCTTCTAAAATGACTGTCAAAAAAGTGATGAACTGATACGTACATAACTGTGAATCACTTTTTATGTACAAAAATATCTGAGCTATTACATATACATACTAAAAAAAATAAAAAAAAACTATTAAGGACAGACAGGTTCATATTGTTGTGCATTGAAAATTTCCTAATAGAAAAACAATTATTAATGTTAAACCTTGTGAAGAAAACAGATCACTTTTATCATTGCTAAAAAAGAAAGAACCCTTCTTTAACATAATTAGTATACAAATTAGCTTTATAGAATGAGTGACTTAGTGCATCTTGTTGCAGTTTATCACCATTAAAGAATGATTTTTATAGTGTTCCAAATTTGCCTCGTACTAAAATTGAGCAGAACTATCAAATATTAATAAAAATAGCAATGATAGTAATGATAATAATGGAGAAGAAGGAGGAGAAGGAAGGACCTTATTTTTAGTAAGGCAGGATCATTTTATTCTAAGTTGTATTTGTATCATTAATGCACATTTACAAAGAAGAATATTGTGGTGTACATTATGTTCTCTTCTCATTAGAGTCAGAGGATCATATTTCCAAGGAGTCTGGGAATGTTGGTAAAACACATTAAAGTTCAGAATATTTATAAACTACAAGTTACATTTTCCAGGTTTATCCTTAGATATTTTATGAAATAAATAACCCGGGACATATGAACTCTCATCCTTTCCTTATATTCTTTTCATTTTTTTTTTTTTAAATCCTCATTCTTAACTAATGAGAATATAAAACTCCCGAACCACAACTTCTAATGCGGGTACATTTTATGGCTTTGGCTAGATTTTTAAATTCAATTTTTAATTTAGATGTGGCTGAGGTTCTCACCTTTGCTTTGATCCCGTCTTTCTCCCTTTAAATCAGCAGAGGCAAAACTGAGCTGAAGGGAAGTAAGATGAGAAATGAAGCTCCCTCGTCCTGTCTTCTCCTTTATTTGTTACTCTTCTACACTTTTTTTGCAATCACAGCAGTGGACGAACAGAGGTGACAAATAGGGAGCACAGGGTAGAGGTGGTGCTGTTCATTCTAACAGCACAGTCCTCTTGAATTCTGTTTAAGTGTGTCAGATACACACAAAAGAACAGAGAAATCTCTTGATAATTACCAGGATCCTCATATGACATCTAATAAGAAACAATGATATTTTTTATCTATATAAAGATAACCAAAAATGTAATGATCAGGAAATCATATTGAGAGATATTCTATTTTTTATCAAGAAATCCTCTCACTTTTAAAACACTTTATATCAAATGTATCTGTTAGAATATATTTACATTTACAGAAAGTTATATTAAATACTAATGGCCATACCACACAGCTTGAGAACTTGAACATAAATAGTACTTTGGAACTGCTCTAATAAAAATGATTTTTGTGTTAACTACCCCATTTACAGTTTAAACATATCTCATGAATTAATACATACATAATAATATAAATATATACTATATTATATACTATATATATATTTGTTGGTTTGAACTTTAGACAATTCATATAAAACTGTATGCTCTCTTCAGTGTGTTTTATTTATTTGACCCAATACTATATATTTATGGCTTATCTAAATTGATGTATATACTCATGGTACATTTGTTTTCAGTGATATCTTTTATTATTTAATACAATAAAATATTATTGTAAAATTTGTCCTTTGTAGTATTGAGGGAGACATCCTGGGAATATATTCAAAATATTTAACAATAGATGATACATAAAAAAGCAGCCAAAGTAGAATCGTATCCATTCTGAATAAACGTCAGGTTTAATAACGAGAAACAGCCATACCAGTTCATTTCAGCCAAACTCAAACTCGAACTCAATAATTTGGGTAGCTTCATTTCTTTCTTAATGGACATATAACTTTTGTGTAAATGCATCTTTTTTTTTTTTTGAGAAATGCACTTAGATGTTATGTCAAATTGATGAATATGTGCATGTCTATTTTAATTAAATAATGCCAAATTGCTCACAGTGTTGTGACAGTTTAGCATCATCATCATTGTGCGTGAGTACCCATTAATCCATGAATATCAGTTCTTTTATGCTTCTCAAATTTTCCAATCTGGTGGAAGTAAGGAAAAAACCCTGGAGCATCAAGCCCGGTAGAGTAAATTATGCATAACCCTGATAATCCTGAGATAAAGGTAGACGTGATAATATGATAGAATTAGTGATAGGGCAGGTTGTGTTCTTTATGGGGAAAAGAGAGCACGTGAATATCTGAAAGCCTAGTGAAGCAAAAAATATACAAATGACTAATTTCTCTCCACATTTTACTCACTCCCTATTTTTAGGTGCCAAATTTTATATGCACATATATGCTAACATTCCCCTAAAGATAATAACAATTCTCAGTCCTCTATTAGTTCACTGAAGCCAAGTAACTAACTTTAGGCAATGGAATGTAATGGTAATGATGTGGATTATTACTGGGTCTTTATCTCCTTACAGATAAAGACACTTGCTTTTGACTACATTTTCCTTTCATACTGCCTGGGAAATGGTGATAATTAGAACAAATTTGGGAGTTTGGTTTTGAGGATGGCAGCCCCAACATCATCCACTCAAAGCTAAGAATCTCATTCTGGAATTTTACATAAATAAAAATAAACTTATATTTAAGCTCTTATATTTGGTAATCTATTTATACTTGAAAGAATAAATATTTTCTTCTAAGCATGCCTGAAATTCTAAATTAAATCAAATCTGTCATGAAAAAAAATGTATCTATCTAAATATCTATATACATAATAAGAAATATATCAATGTGGGTGATACACACATTACATAAATCTATCTAATAATACACTGTGTATAAGAATCACTATCTATGTGACAGATCATTTCTAAGTATGCACTTTAGCTAACATAGTAAAGAAATATAATGAATCAAGATACTGGATATTTTTTTTTCTTTTTAGCTCTATTTCAGTAAAGTATTTTAGGATTATATCTCTAGTGGTATGAGTTTAGTTTATTTTCTAATATTTTTCTTTACTCATAAATTATAATTAGAGTCTATACTGAGAGTTCCATTAAATCCAAAACTCTGTAATTTTTAATTCACAAAAATTTATTTAAATGATAGATTACTATCATGCTGAAATAGTATTTATCTAACTTTTATTACTTTGAAATAGTGAAAGAACACACCAGTGAATTTTCATTAAATCTGCATAAAATTTTAGTTGCCAAAGACAAGGTTATTTTTTAAAATGCTATATTGCAAATATACAGTAACTGTTAACATTGGAAGAATAAAGTTTTATTTGTAACAAATGCCAAGATGCAAGCCTGAAAGATTTGTGAAGCATTTCTTCATAGCATCATTTAAACCTGCAAATTTCTACTTCCCTTAAATAGAAGAAAATATAGTTGTATTTTCAAATTTTAGATGTAAAAAAAAAAAAACACTGGATTTCAGTGCTCAATTTATAGAGATGCAGTGGAATTCTTTCATGATCGTAAAGGTATAGCCTCCTCTACACAATGGTGGTGGCAGCAGTAGGTCTAAAAGCCATGTATCTGGGTTTCAACTAAGGATAATATTATTTGATTAAATTTCGATTCCTTGTGTGCCTACCATTATATATACCCTTCATAATGTGTGTTTTTTCAGTGAACAATTTCTTTTTTGATTATTTTAATTATAAATGCTAATGATGTTGACTTTTAAAGTGTGATATTGAAAGCTTTTATAACTCCCATAGTATATGAGAGAGCTCCCAGTTTTTGAAGATTAAACCAGAAAGTTTATTTCAACATTAGATAATATAGCTGGCTCTGCTTTCCAGCACACAAACATTCAAAGTAAAAGTTGAAGTTTAGTTATAGTACATTTATGCATTTCAATAATATCATTTCTCTATGATTTTTCAACTTTCATTTTTATATACTGTAGTTTAATTCACATTAGAACAACTCATTAATTTTTATTAGATATTGCCACTGAAACATTTTAAAATAAGATTTCAGTCACTCTACAGAGGATAGACTCAAAGAAAATAAAACAACTTCTTTTCCTTTTTTGATTAAAATTTGTATCCAAAAGAAAAACCCAACATTTTTTTGATCGCTCAGGGCTGGTCTGATATAGGTTTTCTATTAACCTAGATCTCTCTCCTGGGATTTGTATGCATCATATATGAAGTAAACCAACCAGCTATTACTATTGCTCAACCACAAAGAAATTAAAACTGGTGAGTACTATTTTTCTTTTTTTCTTACCTTTATAGATACTTTTATTTTACTTTTTCTCTTGGTAGTTTATGTGGCGCTGATTGAAAGACAATTCAAAAATAAATCTAAAAGTGTAAGAATTTAAAAGAATCAGAATCTAAGAATTTAATTCTTCTGGTACTACAGTGAATTCATATTAAAATAAGAAAACAAAGTATGCTTTTCATATTTAGAAGTATAATACAAAAACTATGTTTACAATTTTTCAAATAATGAAAAAAATTTTAAATAAAGGCTAAGTGGTGTGTGACAGATGCAGGGAAGGGAGAATGGAGAGGACAGGTGTAAAGTTTATAGGCAGAGCGATGAGAAGAGTGTCTTATTGAGCAATTACTGATTCTTTATAGAGATCATCTAATTATGTGAAATTATGCTTTTAGAAACACCGTATTAACTTCAGTGTATCTAAAATTACATGTATCTACAAACATGATGAATGAATGTTGGTATTTTGGAAAAATTTTTGATAGAGTAATAAAAATATACACTTCTTTAAGATTCTGTTTTTTGAAAAAGAACATGTATAGTTGTAACATTGTCCCAAATCTAAATAAAATTAAGTATGTTCTGAGTAATTTCTTTTTCATAGTAGGGCTATTTTTACTCATGTTAATTTTAACAGCTGTACTTGGCTCAGAAGAACAAAAAGTGCTCTCAAATATTTGGTCAACCTCCTCTGATAACAGGAAAGATGGGGTCTTATGGTCTTGACAAGAAACTTCTAAAGTGGAGTTTGCCTTATGTGTGATCATATTGGTGCAGTACATTAAATGTTACTAAGATTCAGTGTAGCTGCATGGTAGGATGGTGCATTTTTAATTCAATTTTATTTTTGCAAATAGTTTTAGGTATACAGCAAAATAGAGTGAGAAGTACAGAGAGTTCCCATATACTCCCTGCCTCACACCCCCTCCTCATCCTCCACTATCGACATACCACACTACAGTGGTACTTTTGTTGCAGTTAAACTAATATTGAAAAATCATTATCAACTAAAGGCCATAGTTTGCATTAGGGTTCGCTCTTGGTGTTGTATACGAATGTGTTTTAACATGTATAAAGACATGTCTCCACCAGTTTAGTCTCAAACAGAATAGTTTCCCTGCCCTAAAAATCCTCTTTGCTCTGCCTCTTCATTGCCTCCTTCTCCCTAACCACTGTCAATCACTGATCGTTTTACTCTCTCTGCACTTTTTCCTTTTCAAGAATGTTGTATAGTTTCAGTTGCATAGGATGTATCCTTTTCAAATTGGCTTCTTTCATATAGCGATATGCATTTAAGTTTCTAACATACCTTTGCATGGTTTACTAGCTCCTTTACTTTTAGCTCTGAATCATAACACTTTTTCTGGATGCACCAAAACTTTTTATGCATTTACCTACTGAAGGATATCTTGCCGTTTCCAAAATATGGCAATTGCAAATAAAGCTGCTATAAACATTTACGTGTAGGCTTTTGTGTGGGCATAAGTTTTTAATTCACTTGGATAAATACAAAGCAATGTATTTGCTAGATCATATGGTAGGGTATATATAAATTTGTAATAAACTGCCAAATTGTCTTCCAAAGAAACTGCATAATTTTTCATTCCCACTCTCGATGAATGAGAGTTCTCGTCGATGCACATTCTTGTTGGCATTTGGTGTTGTCAGTGATCCACATTTTGGTCAGACTAATACGTGTGTAGTGGTATCTCATCATTATAAGTTGTTTAATTTCCTAATGACATGATGTCGAGTATGTTTTCATATGATATATAAGTGTATATATTTGGTGAAGTATCTGTCCAGATCTTTTGCCTATTTTTTAATTGGGTTCTTTTGTTTGTTTTCTTATGGTTGAGTTTTAAATGTTCTTTGCATATTTTGGATAACTATCCTTTATCAGATATGTCTTTTGCAAATATTTTCTCCCTGTCTGTGGCTTGTCTAATTTTCTTGACATTGGTTTCTTCAGAGCAGAGGTTTTTAATTTAAATAAAGTCCAGGTTATCAATAATTTCTTTCATAGATTGTGCTTTTGTTATATCTAAAAACCACCATACCAGAAGGTTAATTAGATTTTTTCCTATATTATCTTTTAAGAATTTTATAGTTTTACAGCTTACATTTAGGTCTATGATCCATTTTGAGGTAATTTTTTTGTAAGTTCTATGTCAAGATTCATTGTCTGTATATCCAGTTGTTCCAGGATCATTTGTTGAAAAGGCTGTTTTTTTCTCCATTTTACTTCCTTTTTCTCATTGTCAAAGATTAGCTGACTATATTTATGTGGACCTTCAATAATGTAGTGGCGAGGTGTGTGGAAATGGAAAATGTTCTATAGTCCTACTATTAGTCTCAGTCTTCTGGTGAGCTTTTGCCTCTGTACTGGGATTTTCACCAGTGCATCACAGATGTTCCCCCCTTGAATGGTACAGGATGGCCAAGGCAGCTGATTTGGGTATTCCCCTTCCCATTAGGTAGGTTAGGCTCTAATAAAACTCAAACAAGTTAGACTCTGATGAAATATTTTCTCTCAAAGTAAGACTTTGTCGAGAATGGAATGCTCTGCAATGTATTAAAATGGGTACCTTCTCTCCCCTCTTGCTTGAAACCAGAGGGTTTTTTTGTTTTGGTTTGGTTTGGTTTGGTTTGGTTTGGTTTGGTTTGGTTTGGTTTGGTTTGGTTTGGTTTGTTTCCCCCCTTTGATATTTACTGTGAGGATCTGGTAAAGCTCTTGGAGGTTAAACTCAAAAAAGCATGGAGGTCCCCTTTGACAAGGTCCCCTGTAGCTTTTATTTCTCAGGCTTGTCCCCGCTGAGCCTCCAGCGATTTGTCAATTACATTACAGATCAGGGGTTCTCGTGGAAGTTTCCGCTTGTGGGTTTCAGCTGTGATAAATTGTGATTCTCTGTATTCACCTGAGTCTCCAATTTTGTGGTCTGTGTTTTTCCTTGTGACATATCTAACACGAGTTATTGTTTTTTTTTTTTTTTTCAATTTGTTCAGCTTTTACTTGTCAGGCTGAAGCGGCAACTTCTAAGCTCTTTAGAGTTCAGACTGCAAACCCGGTTTGGTTTTTTCAAAGAGGATATTTTAGATTGCAATGAAATTGCATTTCAAGATATCTTTTCTTTACCTGCACCCTCTAATACTAGCCATGAATTCGCATAGCAAAACATACACCAGGTTTATTATTATTTGTATATCCTTTCCAGTGTTTTAAAATAATTTTAGGATGTTATAATTGCAATATTATTATATCACTTTATCCACAATAATAAATGTTAACCTTTATACTAAATTTTGAGAAATATCCAATCACTTCATCAAGTTTTCTCAATATATAATTCTTTATTGTTAAGTAAAAATATTTAATTCTTTTACTCTAATAGTTATAACTGATATATTTGGTTCTGTTTTTGTTAGTCTCTTCCATTTATTCCATTTTTCTGATATTTTTGGGAGGAGTTACCAGTATATTCTTTCAAGTTATGTTTGCTTTTGTCTATATTAATTTGGAATGTATGTACTCATTTAAAAAAATTCATCTGCAAATATATTTTAGTATGAATATACAGAGGACTTGTTCTCAGTTGAATAACTCCAGGGTAGCAATTAATGGCAGGAGGTAGAGGGTTGGGTTATTTTCAGCAAGGTTTGAAGGTTCCTTGAAAAGGATTGACTAAAGCATGATAAAAGCATCAACCCACTGGGTGTCTAGGAGATTTTCTTTGAGTTGAGCTCTTGGCCAGCTATGAACAGTTTGGGTTGGCCCTTTCTAAAGTTTTTCCTGATTCTAAAATGCAGAATATGTCCTGCCACCTGGAGAAGTTGGCCCTGTTGTGTCAAGAAGGACACTTCCATACCATCATCTTTTTTAACCTTCACATGTCTTTAACGCACCAAAAACAGCCATGAACATTAGCAGCTAAAACATGCTACCAGTATCCATGGTGAAATGTTTCCCATCACTCTTGCGATTCCCCTTTGCTTACGCTCTGCAATTGGAGCCTTTGTGGAGAGGCAGATCTGAATTGTCCTTTGCTACTAATGTTTAAGTTTGCAGGTCAGTCTTCAATATCTAGTTTCATAAGTAACACAAATTTATAAAAACTATTAGTGTATTACTTGTTTTCAGTATTAATGCAAAGATTTCTTTGGTTGTACATTTACTTGGTAAATTAAAGACTTAATTTACTAACTCAATTCTAACAAAAATATCAATAAAGTTCCCATAGAAGAATAAATAGATAAATTAAGCCAAGAAAATATTGAAAAATAAGTACTTTAGCACTTATATTTGTGTTTACCTTACAATGCTCTGAAACATTATTTACAGAAATATATGATGAACTGAATTTTAGTGATTGTCATCGATTCTATTCCATAACTCTGTTTCGTAAATGTTGTATTTTTATTCACCTGTGAACAAAACCAGTATTTATTTTCTTCATAAAAGAAATTGCTATGATATCATTTCTTTGATATCAAATGTGTTAGGATGTCTACTTGTAGCTTTTTTCCATAAGTGATAGCTTGGATTATGTGAGAATTATTGGTTCTAAACTTTACCAGTTAAGATTTTCTTTGGCAAGCCACTGGATGCTTCATTAAGAATGAATTAAGCAAGTAAAACAGAAAAATCTCCTTTAAACATCAAGATAAATAGAAGTAGGCAATCCAGTACACCATCATAAAGAATACTAGATTCATTTATTTCTGTGTTCTGTTTGCCTTTACATTTGCCTTTCATAGTCATGATTCTAAAATGGCTGTGTTACCTCAGGGAATCTCATCTAAATTCTAGACAAGAAAAAGAATGGAGAAGCAGGGTAAAGAGTCAGGTATAAAAAGTTCATGTACCATGAATTCACACTTTAAACATTTTTCCAAATTTTGACTACTATATGAAGCTAAGTAAAAGCACTCCTGCTGCCCTAATAATAAGAGCAATCTTGGTAGTCTACAAAATTATAATTTCCAATTTTCCTGATGTTGGTATGTTTTAATATATTTATTTATTAACAATAGCAAGATTTTAATAAATGGATGAATGAATAAATTATCTAATTTTAGAAGTGTAGGAGGTTATTACAATAAAAAAATTTCATGGTATACATGTACCTTGGTGGAAATGTCTTATTATTTCAAAAATACCATCCAGGTTAACTGTGCCATCAATTTAAAAATGTAAATTTAGAGGGAGAACACAGTAAATATCTCTTTTACATGCAGAGGTATTTAAGTAGATGATACCATCAAAATCATATATTAAAACATTTCATGAATTAAAAGTAGTAGACTCATCTTTTCTTCTTGAATCAAAAGGTAATATTCTAGCTTGATAAGTTGTGAAAAGTAAAATACAACTTGAAGTGAGAGAATTAGTATCGGCCACTAAACACATGTTCTGGGCTTTCATTTTTTTTCCCTACCACTTATTAATTATCATTGACTCTTAAACAACATGATGTGAACTGCATGGGTCCACTTAGAACATGAATTTTTTTTTTTTTTGATAAATATAGTTGGCTCTCCATATCTTTGATTTCTCATCCACAATTCAAACAACCCTGGATGGAAAACAGTATTTTTGATCCATGTTTGGGAATCTGCAGATGCAAAGGGCTGCCTGCATGCGTTGTTCTACACTATTTATATAAGGGACTTGAGCATTCATGGATTTTGGTATCCATAGGTAGTACTGGAACCAATTACCCATGGATACTGAAGGATAACTGTAGTTATGTTTCTGGGAGAGTCAAAAGTTATACATGGTATCTGATTGAACAGGATGTGGTACCCCTAACCCCCACATCATTCAAGGTTCAACTGTACATATAGTTTGGTAAGTTGTTTACATACTTCGTAGTTTAATTTTTCTCATTCGAACCAAAAATCACAGATTATTGATGAGTGACTACATTCATTTATTTATTTAAAATATTATGGAACATCATCTATGTCATTTAATAAATATCAGACAGTTGTCAATGAAATACCTAGAATATAGGCATTGAACAAATATTAGTTTTCAAGTTATACAACTTCATCCGACTTTATTTATAGAAAAATTTAATCAGTTAATTTATTTTCAATTTGAAGTAGACTATTCATTTAAAAAATCCGTATAACTATTTCTTGGAATTTTGTAAGATTAATTAAAGAGCAAATATTTTATTTTACTAACTGATGTCAAGCAGCCTATACATATTTTCAATAGTAAGATGTAAAATCTTAATTATATATTTAAAAAGGAAAATTACAGCATGCATAATGTAGGTAATATAAAAAGCATGCATTCAGCTTCTGTAATGCACTGCAGAGCCTTATTGCCATCAGGATAAATTTAGTTTAGAGAGTTCTAATAAATATCCGTTACCTCCACTCACAACTGTGATCGACCATTCCTGCTTCAAATGCCTATCATATTTTTAAATGAGAATAATTTATAACCCAATTATAGTCTGTTTTTAGTCTGTCTGAATGTGATACTGAGAAAAGTTTATTAATAAACTATAGTTGTGGAAAAATCATTTAAATGTGACAAGAAAATTTTTAATAATAAGGACATTTAGTTTGATTATGAGCAAATGGTTTTACTTAATTCTTACAGTCTACCAAACTCTAATGGAATAAACTTAATGTTTATGATTTATATATCCACAACAAAAAGATATAAAATGTGCCAAGGCCTATCAACATTTGCTGAGAAGGAGGACAAAAAAGAAAGAAGCTGGAAACATAGTAACTGGTGGATTAAGGGATGAGCAAGCTGCTAACTTGTACTTCCACAGAGGAAGTTATGGTCAAAAAAGGATTAATTTTTTCCACCATATTGAAAAACTGAAGTCATTGAAATGCTAAGTGGGAAGAATGCCGTTGTTCCATGAAGGGCTGAAAAACAGTCATTTTTTAAAAAGTATTCCCAGAGAGGAGTTAGCTCTACTCTGGATCCCATTCTCCATGTAAAGTCTCTACAGACAGCCATGTAAGAATAAAGAGTTGTGTCTCTGAAGAGACTTTGAGGTCCTGAGTAAGTTTTTCAAAGTGCTTTCCAATTTTACATACTCCTAAATCACTTGTATTTAGGTATTTTCCCAAAGTAAAGCCCACTTCTATGTGAATGGAAAGACTATTAATTCGAAAGCTCTATTAACAGGCACAGAGCACTAAAACACCTTTGCATTGTTTTTGTTGGTAAGTCCTTTAAAATTAATTAAAAACCAATATAACTAAATTTATGACATGATAGATATTGCAATAAGATAATAGAAACATATGCACAAAAGGAAAATGATATAATTCTATGAACCAAATGATTAAAAGTGCATGCATAACATATGTGCACTTGTGTATAAATGCACACAGCTCTACTGGTGTCACAGAGAGAATCAAGATTATAGTATAATCATGAAAGAATCTCTACTTAATGTAAAAAAGTAACACATAGAATGAACTGTTAAAAGTACTGCTCATTTAAAAGATATATGTTATAATGAGTTAATATGGCTGATATAAGGATAGGGAACAAGTGTGAATAGCAAAGATCCATAAAATTCTAAAGTAAAAAGAAAAACATCCAGAATGAACAGGGGGAAAGGATATACATGAGGAGAAAATGTCTATAGTTTCTAGGCCTAGGTCTCCACGTTGATAGAGCTCATCATATACTAGCACTCAAAAGACAATGACACCCAAACTTAGACAAATCATCGGGAAGGTTCAGACACTAAGGATGAAAAAATTTTCAAGTACTCTAAAAAGGCAAAAAAAAAAAAAAGTATTATAATGTTATTAAATGGCTCTTTAGCAAAACAAAGTAATAAAAAATTAATATTCTCACATTTCTAAGGAAAACAAAAATTCGATTTAATATTGAATGCTATATCCAGGCCAACACTTAATCAGATCTGTTGCTAGATTATTTTTAGATATGTCTGTATTCAATATCAAGATATATAATAATCACTTAACTATATATAATACGTATTTTTATATTATTTGTAAAGTAATATATATGTACTATAGAATACATGGTACATATTGTATATACATTATAAATAGTATTATATTAGAATCACTTAACTCTATATTTAATATATACATTATGATACATATGAGTAACATATCATATATACATAACATATATGTATATATATATCATATATCTGTATATATAACATATATTTAAAAAAAAAAGAGGGAAAAATCCACAGGGAATTAATGGAAAAATAGGAATTCATGCAATTCAGGAGAGTAGATTCAACTCAGCAGAATAAGAAATTTCCATAGTAAGTTGTGCAATATCCTAGGAAAACCCTCAGTAGAGGTTCGAACAGATTTATGTGGACATTAGAAAGGTTTTTATTGAAGAGAAAAAATAATAGTTGTACTTTGATAATCTCTGACTTTTTTTGAAAAATTGAAAAAGAATGTAAAAATTATTACTGATACAATTTGAAAGTTTGCATGTGTTCTCATTGTCATTTATAACTCTAACTCACAGATTAGTATTATTTCTGATTTTCAACATTCATCGTAATGTAACATTTCCTATATGCATTTTTAAGATTAATTATTTCAATCGATCTTTGCCAAAGGTGTAATAAAGAAAACAATAATTTGTACTTGGAAATATTAGAGTTTATAAACATAGGAATGCTAATTTCATCATCTTACATAAGATAATTTTATAGTCAAAATTATTAATGAGTTATTTTATAATTTTAAGGCCATTCAAAATTTATTTATTTATGTTGTGAAAAAAATTAGCTAACATCTGACAATCTCTTATTTCTATTCATTTCCTCTTGAAATTACACTTAAATTTACACTATGTATTAAGCTCACTTGACTGGGACAGTTCTTGTTCCTACGTAGTCCCATAAAACCTAGATAGCCCATTATTCCTGATGATTACAACTAAAAATTAGGAAACCAATACTATGAACAACCAAGTTAACAAACAAACAAACAAAAGCAGTGTTTTAGTCCATTTAGGCTGCTATAAAAAAGACTATGGACCGGGTAGCTTATAAAAATAAATTTATTTCTCATAGTTCTAGAGGCTTGAAGTCCAAGATCGATGTGCCAGCATGGTCAAGTGAGGGCTCTCTTTCAGTCACAGATTGCAGGCTGCTTACTGTTTGTGCCTTCCAATAGTTGAAAGGGGCTTGCAAGTTCTGTTACAAAGGCGTTAATCCCATATGTGATGGCTCCACCATTACTTCTAAGTACCTCGTAAAGGCCCCACCTTCTAATAACATCTTAACAAGCATTAGGATTTCAACATACAAATTAGAGGGAACACAAACTTGTAGATCATAGCACGCAGATTGTGGAAAGGAGGCAAAACTTGCAATTCAGACCAGAACAAAAAGCTGAATCATGAAAAGATTTAAAAATTTTAAAAAAGCAGCTATGCATCCTGAGAAAAAAAAAAGAGGACACAAATTATCAAATCAGGAATTGGCAAGTATAATCAACACAGATCTTACTGTTATTTATAGAATAATAAGAGAATGTGATGAATAACACTTTACCATGAAATTTTTGAAAAACAAAACAACATTTGACAAAAAAAAGACACAGAAAATTTTGATAGCCTTTATATTTTATCAAATCAAATGTGTTAAAAACTAAAACTTTCCCATTAAGAAGCTTTCAAGCTAATACTGTTTTATTTATAAATTCTATCGAACATTTGAAAAGATATACTATCAATCTTACTCAAACTTTTCAGAAAATAAAAGAATAGATATGACACTCACCCAAACTATTTTATGAGACAATAATAAGACTAGTGCACAACAACAATAAAAAAGAAAATTATAAACCAATACTCCTCATTAATATAAACAATATGCAAATAGAATAGTAACAAATTGAATCCAAAAATATATAAAAAGAATAGTATATTCTGACCAAATGCAGTTGATCCTCAGAATGCAAGCTAGCCATTAAAAAATCAACATAACTCACCATTTTAATAGAATACAAAAACCATATGATCTTTTTAATGAATGAAATGATTGAAACATTCAAAAACTATGTATGATTTTCAAATCAATAAAAAAGAAATAATGTAAATTTATCTCAAATTTTTAAAAGGCATCTCTAAAAAAATTCTATATCTAATGATAGTTAAATATGGAATGATTTCACCCTGAGATTTCGAAGAAGACAACATCATCATTTTTATCATTTCTTCGTAACAATTGCAACAAGGGAACAACAAAAAAAAGAAAGTGAAAGTCATGAATATGAGAAAGGAAGTAGTAAACCTGTCCATATTTGTTTGCAATATAATTGCTTATTTACAATATCCAAAAAATTATATAATGGTAATAAGAAATAATAGTGAATTTAACAAAAAAGCAGCATACAAGGTTCATATGAAATAAATCATATTCTTATATACTACTAGAAAAAATTAGAAGATAAAATTTAAAACAATTCATTTACAGTAGTAAAAAAATTAAAATATCTTTGAATAAATTTAAGAGATGTACATGTCTGGGGTAAAAACTACAGAACATGGCTGATAGTAATAAAAGAATAAATAAATGGAGACAAATGCAATGTTAATGAATCAGAAGATTCAGTTTTTTAGACAGCAATTCTCTTCAATTTGATCTACAGATAAAATAAAATTCCAATAAAAATTCCTAAGGAGGTTCTAAAATTTCCATGAAAATGTAAGAAAACTAAATAATGACAGTTGTTTGTTTTATTTTAAAGAACAAAGTTGGAAGACTTCTATCTATTGTCAATATTTCCTATAAAACTACTTTAATCAAAAGTTTGCTAAGTTTGTCAAAGGTGGACACATAGAAAAGTTAGATAAAATAGAGAATCTAGAAATACATCCACACATATACATAATCAATTTATTTTCAACAATCTTTAAAATGAATTCAATAGAAAAAAGAAAATCTCTTTAACATATATTTTAGATTAATTGAATACTTATATGGAAAAAATATTGACTTTTGTTACAATATGCTCAAATATTAACTCAAAATGAATCATAGACATAAATTTTCAATCTATATATATAAAGCTTCTAGAAGAAAAGATGGGAGTCAAATACAATATTTGTGAACAGCAGATAGGCAAATATATCTTAGATATAACACACACAAAAAAACAAAAATTATGGAAGAGACAATAAAGTATACTATATGAGATTATAGACTTTCAATCTTCAAAAGATACCACCAAAATAAACAAACAAAAGGCAAGCCACAGACTAGAATAAAATAACCCAATTACAATGTAGGCCAAAAAAATTCCTTTGACAAATAAAACTATAAGAATGTTCAACAAGCATAGGAAAATATGCTTAAGATCATTAATTGTCAGGGAAATGTGAGTTAAAACCACAATGAGATATCACTAAAAGAGTAATCATGCCAAGTGATGGTTGAAATGTTTGGGAATTGGAATTCTCACATTTTTCATATGACTCAGATATTCTAATTCTAGGTGTGTCTTTTTTTTAATGACAAATATTCACCTACCATATGACTCAGACATTCTATTCATAGATATTTATCTGAGAGAAATGTAAAGTTATGGCTACTTAAGTGCTTTTACTCCAATGTCCATTACATATTAATTTTTGTAATAGCTGATGAAATCATGGGACAAAATATCCATCAAAAGGTGAATAATAAACAAATGGTGGTATTTTTATAGAAGAAAAAGGTGCTCAGCAATAAAATATTTTCAAAATATGAAAATGTTTCAAAAATGTTTTTATGCTAAATAGAAGAAACTACCTTACTGCCCTCTTCGCTTCTCCCTCCCCAAAAGATGCTGAATGAGTCTGGTTACATAATATCCTAAAAGAGCAGATTAATCTATACTGACATAAAGTAGGTCAATGGTTGCCTAGAGACAGGTAGAGCGAAGAATAGATTAAAAATGGGAATGAGAAAACTTGAAAAGAATAGAAATGTTTATTATTTTGGTTATGAGAATGGTTTCATGGGCATATACCTGTGTCCAAAATGATCAAACAATAGTCGTTTAATATGTGCAGTTTGTTTTTCTTCAACTACATTTCGATAAAGTTGTAAAAAAAAAAAAAAGATAACATTATGTACTGAACTTACTTTTGTTAAAAAATGAAATTTAATTCTCTATAATCATCTGAGAAAATAACCTAAAGTTAATAATGTTGATTTTTTATTGTGAGGTATATAATTTCTGGATATCATAATTTTTGTTTTATATATTGTTTTCTTTCATAATGATCATATTTAGTTTGTATTTCTGAAGTATGAAGTTTAATAAACATTTTTTCAAAAGTCTTCATAATCAGAGATAAAGAGGTGGTAGAAATTATTCTTTAGGTAAATCAAGACTTCATATAGTACAAAAACGAAGTCAACCTTGAATTACTTAGATGCTTTTAATCCTTTGTTTATAGCACCAAACATGATGCTCATCTATTATAAGCATTCATATAAGTAATGGATATATATCTGTTTGTACAGTACATTAATGTTATTTACTCATAAAGTATTAAAATATTAGATGAAAGATCTAAACTAATATATCCTAGCTATATTTATGTGCTGGGTATTACATATGGTTCTTTTCTATGTAATGTGATTTAATCCACATAATAAATACATGTTTGTATTTCTAGGTTAATTTCTGCACATTCAATGAAGAACAGAATATAGCAAATTCTAGTTCTCATGGCATTTACATTTTATAGAAAATAGTAGGATAACTCTCATTATTCTCATTTGACCCACTAGAAAACTGTTTCACAATTGCTTAGGGCATTTTTGTAACCAGATGTCAGCAGAGGTATTTCCTTTTGAGTTTCGAATGAAATTTCCTGCAATCTTAAGCCATGTTCAGTAAGAGAAAGGCAAGCACAGTATTCTAAAATTTACATCTGGCTATAAGCTTCTGCTTCTGCTACACTAGTCAATGAACTGATCACACCACTAGACTTTGATTTCTGTACAGATTCCAGATCATAATGAGTTCAAATAACACTGATATGGTCATCATCCCTTTTCTGTAATTTCCATAAAGAAACAAAAAAAGCAATAATACAACAACAAAATCCAAAGAAATGTAAATAACTAAAATTTAATAATAAAAAAAAAACTACATTTAAGTAAAATTAAGCTATTTCTGACAAGGTGAGCTCTTATCTCTTCTCTATTTTCACTACTCTGCTTTCTCCAGCCTTCACATTCATGGACACATCCAATGCAGGACATTTTAACTATTTGCTGTATCCTACCAAGCCATTTTCACAGCACCTCCACCTGTATCTGAGGCAGTTATTTTCCTTTTTTTTTTAATTTTATTAAATTTATTGGGGTGATTAGTTAATAAAATCATATGAGTTTCAAGTGTACAATTGTATAGTACATTATCTGTATATTGCATCGTGTATTCACCATCTGAAATCAAATCTCCTTTCGTCACCACGTATTTGACCCCTCTTACCCTTTTCTACCTCCTCCAGGCTCTCCTTATCCTCTGGTAACCACCATACTGTTGTCTGTGTCTATGAGTTTTCGTTTGTCTTTTTTGTTTGTGTGTTGCTTTCAGTTTTATCTGTCATACATGAGTGAATTCATATAGTTCTTGACTTTTTCCATCTGACTTATTTCACTTAGCAGAATATTCTCTAGATCCATCCATGTTTCTAAAAAGGCAGCATTTCATCTCTTCTTATGGCTGAATAGTATTCCATTTATGTATATGTACCACATCTTTATCCAATCATCTATTGAAGGACATTTCAGTTGCTTCCATGTCTTGGCCACCGTGAATAATGCTGAAATGAACATGGGGGTACACATGTCTTTATGAATAAATGCTTTCAAATTTGGGTGGTAGATACTCAGAAGAGGAATTGCTGGGTCGTATGGTAGCTTTATTCTTAATTTTTTGAAGAACTCCCATACTGCTTTCTATATTTCCACTGGCAGTGTATGGAGATTCCTTTTACTCCTCAGCCTCTCCAACACCTGTTTTACTTGTCTTGTTAATAATAGCCATTCTAACAAGTGTGAGTTGGTATCACATTGTGATTTTAATTTGCATTTCTCTAATAGCTAATGAAGTTGAGTATCTTCTCATATATCTGTTGGTCATTTGTATGTCTTCTTGGGAATTATTTTCATAAGCAGTATTTTATGTAAATCATAAGTTACCAAGCAAATAAATACTTGCAATGTCTAGTAAGTGGCGAAGCCAATATTCACATGCTGCCGAAGAGTGTAGACTGTTCACTATATTTGTTGCCTCAAATACATTAATGATAGCAATGAATTATGAAGTAGAACATAGGGAGGATGAACTTTTTAGGGCATAGTTATGTGGCAGGAACAGTGTAGTATATAAGTGTTTGTACCTATGAAAATAGCAACCAATCAAAAAATTTATTGATTGATTACTATTGGCCAGGCAATATGATTAAAGATGTATTCATTATTTCCCGACTTCCTTATAATATTCCTAAAAAAATGTACATATTGCTATCCTCAAATACCATTGGATATAAGACTGACCCACCAAGACAGTTCTGGTAAATTATGCTGACATTATCTCAACCGAGTCTGTCTGATCCCAGAACTTAGTGTGTTAACTACTGTTCTACACTTGTATGTCATGTCAAATGTACAACAACATTGTAGATTTTGCAGAGCCAGATAATAAGATATTGAGATATCACATATCTTTCCTAGACTGACAAAACTGGTAATGATGACATTTTTAAACATAACCTTTTGGTGTGACTTCAAACCCTTGCTCATTCCACCACACCATGCTTCCATTCAAATCAATGCCATTTCAGTTTCTAGCAACCAGGATTCATCACAAGTCTTAATTAGGGTGAGTCAGCCTCTTTTCTCTGGATGAGGCCATTGTGCTATGAAGTGCAAACCCCAGAAATCTGTAAATGACATTAATTTAGGTTTATTCTAAGCATGCTATTTTAAAAATTGTCTTATTTTTACCTTAAAATTTGAACTACCAAATATTATTATGTGAAGTTTAAAATAATGATTTCAGTGCCATACAATGGCATTAATTGATGAATGTAACTTTAGAAAAAAGGAAATTCTTTTTCTTAAATTTAAGGAAACATCTTCACACTTTAATTTACTATTCCATTTCCTCTTGTTTTGCTCTCTGTTGATTTATAATACATTTGGCCTTTCAACAGCTAATTTTCTGAAGATAACACATGTAATGTGCAGGAGTTTAATAACATTAGTAATAGATTTCTGATTTTGAGTTGATTCTTGTATTCCATTTTCTCACTACAAAAAGGTAAAGTCTGTCATCCTAAATGTTACATTATTGATCATTTCATTAACATTGTATTGCTCCAATGTACATGTCATTTTCAGTGTTTTAAGCATTGACTTTTTTTTACATATTACAATGTTTACCTCACACTTTATTTTTAATATAGAATTGAGCATTAACTTGATGAATGACTTCTTATGAAATGATGATTTTAAAATAATGTTATAATTCTTGATAAAATAAGATTCTAAATCTTCAAAATTACTGAGATTATATGGAGTTTTCCTACTAAAACATATTAACAAAATATTATCAAAATGGAAAACTACATTAAAGAATATAAGCCATTTCCATTGCTTTATATCGTTTTAAAATAAACAACTGTTTAAAATACATATTCTATATAAATATGCATTTGTTAATGTGTACGCAAATCTATACTCAAGTTATTGTATTTTTTATGAAAGTCATATATCCAAAAATACATTTTATTCAATATGAAAATCTTCACCCCAAGAGAACAAGTACTTTATCTGTAAAAGAAAAAACAATATCAGAATACTTTTAAAATTATGGACACTCAATGTGGTCTGAATTATTTAATTTAATCATGGAAGCAGTTTAAAATAGAGAGCATAACCATTATAAAGCCTTAAATTGAAGACACTACATTTTATTAAATAATAGTTGACATACAATATTTTATTAGTTTCAGGTGTACATCATAGGAAGTCGACACTGTTTTTCCTTATGATAAGATCACCAGGATAAATCTAGTAATTACCTGTCACCATATAAAGTCTATTATAATATTGACTATAATCCCTGTGCTGTGTATATTACACCCATGACTTATTTATTATATAATTGAAAGTTTGCATTTATTTCTCTTCACATTTTCCACCCATCTCAACCCCTTCCTCTCTGGCAACCATCAGTTTGTTCTCTGTATCTATAAGTCTCTTTCTGTTTTGTTTTGTTCATTCATTTATTATTATTTTTTAGATTACACATGTAAGTGAAATAAGTCAAAGACAGACAAATATCGTATGTTTACACTTACTATAATATTTCTATGTCTATCTGTGTTGTCATAAATGGCAATATTTTATTCTTTTTTATTGCTAAATAATATTCCAGTGTGTGTGTGTGTGTGTGTGTGTGTGTGTGTGTGTGTGTGTGACATATTCATTCATCTAGCAGTGGACAGACACCTAGGTTGCTTTCATATCTTGCCTACTGTTAGTAATGCCGTGATGAACATAGGGCTGCATATATTTTTTTGAATTAGTGTTTTCAATTTCTCTGGATAAATAACCAGAAGTGGAATTGCTGGATTATACAATGATTATACAGTAATTCTACTTTTAAATTTTAGAAACCTTCACACTATCTTCCCAAGTGCAATTAAGGTTCACTTTTCTCTACATTCTTGCCAAAACTACTTACTCTTCTCTTTCTGGTAATAGCCATCCTAAGAGGTATGAGAAGATGTCTTGTTTTGAGTTTCAGTTTCATTTCTCTGATAATTATGATACTGAACACCTTTTCATGTACTTGTTGGCCATTTGTATGCCTGGGAAAAAAAAGTCTCTTCAGTTCCTCTATTTTTTAAATTTTTGTTTTGTTTTCTATTGAGTTTATAAATTCTTTATATAAATTGGGCATTAATCTTTTATCAGATATTTGATTAGCAAATATTTTCTTTCTTTTTCATAGGTTACCTTTTCATTTTGTTGATGGTTCTCTTTGCCATACAGAAGCTTTTTAGACTAATAGAGTCTTTTTTTTCTCTCTCTCTTGGTATCAAATCCAAAAATTCATTGCCAAAACCAATGTCAAATGTCCTACCCCTGATTTCTTCTATGAGTTTTATGGCTTTATGTTGTATGTTCTAGTCTTTAATCCAATTTGAGTTGATATTTTTATCTTACTTTTTTTACTTTTTTTTTTAATGCCTACAGAACCTGATATTCCTAGGTGGTCTTTATCCAAGTATTAACCAGGCCCAACATTGCTTAGCTTCTGAGGTCAGACAAGATCTGGCACATTCAAGGTGGCATGGCCATAGATTTATCTTACTTTTTTTGAAATAATATATGGAAAAATTTATATTCAGATAGACACTAATATCCTAGGACCAACTGTAAATTATCTAGTTGTGAAAAAGAAATTTTAAGGCTTAAATTTACTATGTTTGTGGATTTGTTTGTCTTCTTAAATTTATTTATTATTAATTCAAACAGTTTATTTAATACTATGTTGTTAACATAGTACTAAATGCAGTTTTAAGTCAATAAATTCCTGTTGACTTAGTCTTACTCATTGTAAACTATTATTATGTAATGACTCAATTTATTCTTAGTAATTGTTTGCCCCTTATAAATTCTGTGTTCTTGGTTTTAATGTTATGAACCAGGTTTGTTTTATGGTTTAGGCATCTATTTCCCTTTATTACTTTTATCTTTGCTGTTTCTTTTTGTTTTCTTTTTAGTTTTGCCACTAAAAAGAAATCCTGAGATTATCTTATAATAGGATTTTTAATTAATTTAAGGTGTAAATATCTAAGTTAATTTTATTTATTTGTATTTAATATGATTGCATTATATATTGACTTTATCTATATCCCCATTTTTGTTTTATACATTCATCAAGCTTTTACTTTCTTAATTTCATTTTTATTTCTTCTCATTTCCCATCTTGTATCGAATTTATCAATTTTAATTCCTGTTTTTTTTTCTGTGTATTTTAAGAAGATAGTCTGTTTTTTTTTTTTTTATCTTTAGGCAATTTTACTCATGTACTTTAAAATGTATACCTGAATAACAATGTTTGTAATGTATCAGTTCTCTATTCTCTCAAAAGTGCATAAGAAACTCAAAAGAAAGCTTATAGTTTACATTTTTACCAATTGTGTTGGCCCCAATGGTTCCAAATATTCTCCCTCCAAAAAGTTGTTTTATAATTAAAACAGTAAGGCTTTTTGATGGAGTAATATTTTTGGTCTCTAAAAGTTTTTCTTCCTCAACTTGGACATTATAGCTCAGTAGAAAAATATAAGTTGACCGTTACAGAAAAATTGATAAACATGATGAAATGCATTGACTACAACAACAAAATAATTTGTCAACTTACAACTAAAATAATAATTAATTATTATGTGAAATGCGACCTTATGGGTAAGGAGCATTACTGGTATATTTGCTAAGAACTTTGAGCAATGTATGGTATTATTTGAGCAATTTATAAAGTTATTATAGACATCTTTGTGTTCTAGCCTCTAATAATAATCATGATAATTCTGCAAACAGAATTTTAGTGGTTTTTCCTCTGTACATAATCATTGGTTCTTTTTAAGTCACTCTCCATCTGGTGTATTACAGGGTCTACGTTTATATTACTAATTTTGATATATTCCGTTCTCACCCTATGCTTTTCCATTTTAGGACATGTTTTTCTCCATTTCTCATGAGTTTTTAGACAATATCACTTTAAATATGGAATCTTTAGAGTCTCCTTTTTATTCTTAATTATTCGTTCTGTTATATGTAGATTGCACATGCATATAATATCTTCTTTGTCTCATAACCTCTCTGAGGTTTTTCTTGCTTTATATTTTTGGAATACATTTCAAGAAATTTCCTCAGATTTTTTTAGCAGTTTATTGATTCTTGGTTGAACTATGTCTAATTTGATTCTCAGTTGAACTTTATCTAATCTAATCAATCTTTTAAAATTTTAATTACAATGATATATTTCTTTTCTGGAATGGTCATTTGGTCCTTTTTTCAAATATATCTATACTTGTTTCATGGTTCTATAGACTTTTAATTATTTTTATTCATGATTTTATCACTTTAATTCTTTAAAACACATTTATTTTATATTCCTTTTTTTGTTTTTATTTTTAAATTCTGAGAATATTAACCATATTAATTTGATTCTAAGACTCTTCCTTATAATAGCAATGACCACTATCCTTTACTTTTTATTGTGAGCTCAACTTCAGAAGAAACTTTACCTTTCTGTATATTCTGAGTTGTGAGTATGTTCTCAAAGTAAAGTTTGAATATCCCTTTGGTCAGTTTCTCTAGAGCTTTCTCTTACCCCAAACCATAATTTCTCTTTTTACAATAAATTAGCTGCTTGGATTTTCTTATCCACCTGGCTAAGATAATGTATCTACATTATTCCATTTTTAGCACAAGCTTGGATTTTGATTTTTAGAAGATTGTTTTTTTTTTTCTTGCTTAAATGCCAGAACGCATATATGCCTGCATCCCACAAATCTGGTATGGAAGAAATAATTTGTTTGTTTTAATGTAGTAGTTCTCTACTAGGGAAAATCTCTTCCCCTACCCAACTCACATTGACATTTGATAATATCAATAAAAATTTTTAGTTGTCTCCAAAAATGAGGGTGAGATTTTACTACTAGCAACTAGCAGGTAGAAGGTCAGTGATACCACTAAACATCCAATCACATGAAAAATAGTTCTGTACAACAAATGATTATCCAGCCAAAATGTTGACAGTATCAAGGTTGAGAAATAAATACAGTTAATTTCTATTACAATTAAAATCTAAATTTTATTTTACTGAATAGCCAGAGCCAATTTTTTTTTTTACTTTTTTTAAATTTTTCTGTTTCTTCATCAATTTTACTGAGCAGAAGCTTTTTAGTTTGATGAGTCCTATTCATTTATTTTGGGATTTTACATCCCTCGCTTTTGGGGTCAAATTCATAAAATCCTCTTTAAGTCCAACGTCCTTGAGTTGAGCTCCTATGTTTTCTTCTATGCATTTTATTGTTTCAGGTCCTTAATTTATTTTGATTTCATTTTGGTGTGTGGTGATAGGCAACAGTCTAGTTTCATTCTTTTGCAGGTGGCTTTCCAGTTTTCCCAGCACTATTTATGGAAGAGGCTTCCTTTTCTCCTCTGTATAGTTTTGACTTTTTTTGTAGAAAATTATTTGCCCATATAAATATGGGTTTACTTCTAGACTCTCAATTCTGTTCCATGTGTCTATTTTTCTGCCAAAACCATGCTGTTTTGGTAACTGTCACTTTGCAGTACAATTTGAAGTCAGGCAGAGTGATACCTCCATCTTCGTTCTTTTTTCTCAGGAATTCAGGGTCTTTTGTGTTTCCGTACAAATCTGATGATTTTTTGTTCCATTTCTTTAAAAAATGCTGATGGAATTTTGATGGGGATTGCATTAAAACTGTATAACACTTTGGGTAATATGATCATTTTAATTATGTTTATTCTTCCAAACCAAGAACACGGAATATCTTTCCATTTCTTTGTTATCTTCTTCCATTTCTTTTATTAGGGTTTTACAGTTTTCATTATACAGGTCTTTTGCTTGTTCTGTTAGATTTATTTCTAGATATTTTATTCTTTTTGTTGTAATTGTAAAAGGAATTATTTGTTCCACTTCTTTTTCTGACACTTCATTATTACAGTATAAGGACTCTATGGATTTTTGAACATTGATTTTGTATCCAGAAACTTTACTGTATTTGCTTTTGGTTTCTCGTAATGTTCTTGTGGAGTCTTTAGGGTTTTCTATATAGAGAATCACATCATCTGCATATAGTGACAATGTGACTTCTTCATTTCCTATTTGGATGCCTTTTATATCTTTCTCTTGCCTGATTGCTCTCACTAGGACCTCCAATGTTATACTGAATAACAGTGGCAATAGTGGACAACCTTGCTTTGTTTCTGATCTTAGAAGGAAGGTTTTATTTTTTCACCATTAAGTATAATGTTGGCTGAAGGTTTGTCATATATGGCTTTTATTATGCTAAGTAATTCTCTTCTATACCTATTTTGTTAAGTGTTTGGATCATAAATGGATGCTGTATCTCTTTATCAATTTTAAATCTTTAAAGTTTGTTGCTGAGGATATACTACTGTGTAAGGAAAATATCATAATCCCTTTTTTCTCTAAAACCAATGATTTTCTTTTCCTCTCCTAGTGAAACTCTTCAAAAAAAATGATGTTTTTTAATCACTAAAATTTTCTTAGGAAAATATTCATTTTTTTTTCTAAATTACTTTGGGTAGTAGAATTGACACCTTTCACTATGTTACAATTCAATATTTTGCATTGTGCTGAACTGGAAGACCAATAAATCTTCTGATTATTATGAATGAACTTTTTTTAGAATTTTCAAACAATGAGAACCTTGAAAATTTAAACCACTATGTGCAGGCCAGTTTCTAATATATTTAGATTTCACTTTTATTGTAGAAATATAGTTTACCAAAATGACATAATTCCAAAAATTATCTAGTTCTATATCTTAGCTCATTGACACTATATACAATAACATTAAATTCTTGCTAAAATAGCATCCTGTTTAATTATGATTTTTATTTTTCACCCGATAGATGTGTAGTAGCTTTAATTCTTATTCCATGATATATCTTTTTTAAATTAATATAATGATTTTCCTGTTTACAAATAGCACCTGTCAGTAAAAATATTCAAGGGTCTTTCAGAATGAGGTCAACTTTTTTTTAACAACATTGCAATATGTCACGATGATGCAAGTTTTATCGTTATACGTAGATGTGGAGGACAAGATGACTTTGCAACCCCAATTACCTGGGAATACTGCCAAAAATTGGATTGTGTGCTACATTAATGCAATGGAGAGAGACTCACTCTTAAATTGCACTTATGTTCTATTGGATTAAAAAAAAAAACTCACTATAAGCTTGACAAGTTATTATGTAGAAAACTCTGACTATAAAGTTAAAGCCAAATTAAAATGGTATATTTTTCAGATATTATAATAAATAATTATAATTTATAATCATATATTTCAGATATTATAATAAATAATTATAATTTATAATCATATATTTCAGATATTATAATAAATAAATATTATAATAGTAATATTAGTGATAAAAAGATATTATAATAAATTTATTATTAGTTCATATACACATATACCAGTTTTATAGTAAATACTATATACTATGTACTCCTCTAAGTAACATCTAGGAAAATCAACAAGAGCAAAAATGAATGCAATCACTCCCTTATGGAATTTATTCTTTATTGGGAGAAGGCTTACTATAAACCATTAGCTAACTAAATATAAAAAATCAAATAATGTCAACTATTATAGTTAAAAGTTAATACTGCATTATGTGAATAAGTTTTACATAAAGCATGCTCAGAGGAGGTGATAGTATGGGTTGAATTGTGTCCTCCAAAAAGGTATATTAAAGCCTTAAACCCTGCACTTGTGAATATGACCTTTTTTGGAAAGAGAGTCTTTGCAGATGTAAACAAGTTAAGATGATTTTGGCAATTTTTATTAGGCTAATAATTACTGGATATAGAGCAGAGTAAAAAATTTTTGATATGTCAATAGGAATCACTGGTGGAGAGCACGAGTACAATTAAAAAGATAAAAAATTAAAAATAATTTTTGGATTTTTTACTTGAGACCATCGGTAGTTGCTCTCATTTTCTGATATCAGGGAAACTCATAGGAATCATGTCAGGTGGTATAAATTTAATTGTGACATTCCAGGAAAGAAATATCTATTAGTTATAAAAATTAAAATGTAAAATCAACAGTGTAGATATATGCGTTTTGAATTCTGGGTAGACGTTGGGTCCGAAGATATGCATTTTGGAGTAATCAATATAAATTTAGTATTTAAAGCTACTGATCTCTATCTAAGATGACTTTTATTAGAGAAACATATTTCCATGAATTACCTCCAGGGGCTGCAGTATTTCAAGACTGAGTAGAATATGGAACACACAAAAAATATTGATAAAGAATGACCTTCAAGTAGAAGAAAATTCCAGTTTTGAGAAAGAATGGATGAATAAAAAATCCAAACCAGAACTCAGAAAATGATTATTCTAGAGAAAATATTCTATCATGAAAGAATGAGTAGGAGTTAGCTACTGAAATAAATTAAAGATAATTTCAAGCAGAGAGATGAGCATGTGCAAATTCCTGAGGTCAAATGAGCACATGATACATTAAAATAAGTGGGGGTGGAGGGGACCTTCCAATAGGATTTAAGATAGGGCTTCAGCCTAATGGGCATGGGATACTTTTATATAATTTAGGAAAGGAAATGTCTATATCAGATAAAAATATAATACCATCTGTAAAATAAAGAATAGATTTGAGAGCAGCATTAGTAAACCCCTTCTGGGTCTCATTTGTGTTTCTTCAGTCATTAGCTTAATAATAACCTCAAATATGATATCCAATGAAGATCACCATATGGTCGCATTACCTGTAACAATCTTGGTTTACCCTGTGTTTTATCTTCATTATTAAATATATTCTCTTTCATCCTCAAAAGGTTCCCAAGTCAGTGATATACTGGTAAATGTTCAATAATTGCTGGGGAGGATAGGTCTTGATTTATAGCATTAGCTGATTTTAATGGTGAGAATACTGCCACAATGGTGACCATTTTCAAGCTGTTTTTAACATCTTGCTCATAAAATTTCTTTTTAACAAATCAGTTCATTCAAGCCAATAAAAGCCTGTTCTAGTTTACTAGGGGTTCAATTTTTGATAATAACTTACTATGTAATCATGCTAGTTTTTCATATTCAAGTGAGTATTGGTTTTAATTATAAATTAGTCACCTTGCCTAAAATGGAAGGGTATTGCTGGGTAAATCAGTATAAATAAATTAAATTAATGCTAACTTACGTCACGCTTTATTATACAGAGAAAGGAAATATTGGATAAAATATTCGATATAAATAATTCTCCTAGAATAAAAAAAAAATTATTAGATTGATAATTTTAAAGCTTGTCTGTGGTACTTTATTAAAAACTAACATGTAGATTCCATAATCATAAATGTTATTTTAATATATTTTCTACTTCTATAAAGGTATTTATGCCCAGTCTTTACAAAGACCTCCTAAAATTTACTTTGGAATATTTTAAAACAAATCTACAACCTTTGTTTATAGATTTTTATCCGATTTAATAGCTTACATTTTTATTTGATATAAATATTAAAGAATTGCTTAGTAAATCTTGAAACAATGCCTCTTATCAGATTATGAGTTTTAATTATTATGATAAAATATTTATAAATTAGAATTATTAATAAGAAAAATAATTTAGCATGTAAAAAATACGCTGCAACATCATCAAGTAATATCAAGTAATTGACCTAAATGACTAAGTTGTCTTCACATAATATAATTCCTTATTCCTTTTGGGCTGATATATAACTGGAAAAATTATTGTTAACCAAAAAAAAAAAAAATAGCAAGAGGAAACAAGTGTTTGATATCAAAGAATAGCTCTTCAGAAAATACTGATTCAGCAGAACCCAAATAGTGGACTAATTAATTATAGGGTGAAGGCAAAGCGTTTTTATAATAAAGGGAAAGGGAAAAAATTACATCAATAAATGAAGGAATTTGTATTAATGCTAATAAGTCAAGGAGGGAATTTCTATAGGTGTAGATAAGCTATATGTGGTGGTGCTAACTCTGAACACCATCCTTAAGTTTCATTCTTATAGTCAGGTCTGCTTCCTTCCAAGGGCAACGCTGCTTTTGCCCATGCCAAAGACTATGTTATGGAGTTCAAACATTCCAAAGGTTGAAGAAATAAGACACGCATTGAAGTTCCTCTGGAACGGCTGCCCTGACTCTATTATTAAATGGCTCCATTGAATGCCAATTTTTTACATTATAAATTTTCAAAGTTAAAAAATGTTAAATATCAGTAATACTGGCTAATCAGATACAATTTATAAAATCTGTTTTAATCAAAATATCTGTCAAATGAAATATAAATTAGGGCTAATTTATAAAAATATGATTATGGTTTTTAAATTCTAATGCAATTCTTACTTAGATATAATAGCAAATTCTGTTAAGATATTTATTTAAGAATTTTTTCTGAGGAAAAAAAAATCAGAGTAAAGCTTAAAACTTCCGTTGTGCATCTAGCACCCATCATTTCTCCAATTTATCCAAGATCTGAGTTATAAATGATTCTTAGAAATGTCACTTAGAATTTTCCATATTAAGGAGAGTGTTCAAGAGTATTCTACGGGGAAGGAGAATTTACTTTTAATGAGTCAATCTTTCTTTCCGTTTGGTGTACTTCGGCTTCTCTGTTCTGAGTCTTAATGGTTATTGCTGGAATGGTCTCACTTGGCACATTTCACTGAGATGGATCGTTATTTGTTCACAGAAAAAGTTTTGTAACTGACTAATTATGTAACCAGTTGCACTATTTTCCTCTTATCTCAAAAACCACATTCTGGATAGAGACTTTATGTTGTTGCTTTTGTTCTCGTTGTTTCATATAATTTCATCTTGTTTTAAATTAATACAAGATGCAACAAAATTGTCACTGAGAAAAACACCCATTTACACATCTAGAGAAAATATCCATACATTATAAAATACACTATCAGAAGACAGTCAAAAAACTCATTATTTCACTAATACAATACTAACAAATATGCTTCATTGTTAAAAACTTCATTTTGAAAAATATGTTTTGAATATCTATAATGTTTCATTTTATTTCTTTAAAAGATAGGAATGTGACCCAATCTTATAATCAAGTTTATAACCTCATAGAGGACAAGACTTTAAAAAGGAAAGTTAAAAGGCAATTAGTAAATAATATCTTCAATATAAAAAGTAGTTCCAAAGAGCTGCCCCCTACAGTTGTTTTTTTCTTTTGTAATGCAGTACCTGTCTTAAACTTTGATTGCCTAGATATCCACTTCAAAGATGGCTATCTTAAAACAAACACATTGCCAGCCTCGGGGCTAGATAAAGAACCAGGCTGCTTCCCACCCCAGGCTCTCTGGAAAAGTGATATTTTGCGCCATTTGTGTTTTCTCTTACCACATCTCTACCCTAGATCCCAATAAAAGCAGAACCGAAGGATCTCTCTCTCTCTCTCCCCCCTCTCTCTTTCCTTAGTCCCCTCCTTGCTGTATGGTTATTGTTGAGGCATCTCACAATTATAATAAGAACCTCACAGGGTACAGCCACATAGCTATCCATATGCAGAGACCAGAATACAACAACCCAAGGCCCCACCCCACCCCCCCCCCAAAAAAAAAAGAAAAGAAAAAAATAGTTTATGTCTCTATAAAAGTAATTGAGATTATATCTTTCCAACTATTGTAAAATGTATGTATTGAGTAATAGAATTATTTGCATTCTTTTAATTTCCTATTTCCTGATGAGGAAAGAGATATAGACTGGAAATGTTTCATTGGAAAAATTCTGTTAGCAATGGTAAGGAAAAGATATTTGCTGTTCTTCACCTGCCTCCTTCTCTCCCTGCTACCTGCCCTACAAAATCACACTTCCACCCCTTTCCTGCCTTCACTGAAGCAGATTTACAGCAACTGCAGATATACTTACCACTAGTTAAAAAGGCCACCCTTTCAAGTATCCTCAAATATGTCCCTATAAATATCAGTTAAATTGAGCCATAGCTATCACTCAAAAAAACCCCACAACATCTATTAGTTCCCCCAGACAACTAATTGTTGTATTGCTCTCGTACGGTGTTTTCGAGAATCAGGTGTTATTTTATCTACCTTTCTATCTTTTATTTGGAGAGCTCTGAAATACAAAGACCCTGGCTTGCTTATTAACTAAAGCAGAAAAATTTATTGTACTAAATGCTTTTGTATTTACAGATACAATGAACAGTTGATACGTTATAAATTCTGCTCAATATTTCAAATGAAATGTTTTAACGCTTTATTAAAATATAATTTTATTAAGTATAAAATCAAAATATTGAAATATACCATTTATATGGGTTTGTGGAAAACAGATACAATAAATTCATGTAATCATATCAATAAATTTCTCCTCAATATTCTATATAAGCTTGTTCCATTAAAAATTCGACTGATGTAAGTTTGTGTCCAGAAAGTTGTTTTAAAACCTCGCTGTTGTAAAAACATTATGTTTAGAAGCATGTTTCATTGGTGAAGATTCTATAAATATTACTATTGACTTTATTTATTTATCCAAAATCTAATGACTGGTCATAACCTAATATTGTTACTGTTGGGATGATGCGAAATCCAATGTCACTCCAGCAGCATGGGGAAGGGGAAGGATAAAGTGGCAGACATGTAGTTAGCATTTTTTCTTGGTTCTTCCTTATTGATGCAGTGAAGAATCATAGCTCAGTGAGATAGCAAAAAGATTTATTAAAAGTATATTTTAAAAAGTATATTTTATAAAGTCACATCCAAGAAGGTAATGATTTTAGTAAAGAGCTGTAACCAAACACTGTAACAAAAATCAACAACAAAAGGACCCAGAAGTGGAATGTCTGCATTATATTTGGGCCATGATGGGTGGTTCCAAAGGCATTCCTAGGTGATTGGCAAGTGAGGTCATTTTGATTGACAATTGGCTGCTATATAACTCTTTGCCTAGTACTCATGTGCTTACCCAGAAATTCTACTACCATTAGGGTGTTCTTTGGGTGGTCTCTAGTCTGGGCCCCTATTCCTTTGTTCTCCCTATCACTCATGGCTACTAGCGACCTAACAATATGAAAGGAGAAATTTTTCTGATCAACAACAAAGATAAGTAAATTGCTATGTATGTTTGTATAATGAATAAAACCTACTATGTGGCATGTTCCTTTCTTCTTAGGCTGAAAAATATTTTATCAGTAAAGTATAAGAAGTTTAATCCACAAATTTTTTGATATTGATACAAATATACATGACTATTTTTTTAAAAAAAATATTTCTCACTTATTAGCTCTGTCCAACTGTGTTTTAAGATGACAAATAAATAAACTCCAGACTATTGAAATATTGCATGTTGCTTTTAATCCACTCAAGGCTGAAGTTACAATTGATGTTTTTATTTCTCTTGTTCCCAAAGGGCTATTGTTAAACATGTCTGCTGTTCTTTTCTTCAAGGTTTTGCATATTCTTAACAGAAAAGATTTATTCTTGAGAGCTATTTATCATCAATTCATTCGGTATTTAGTACAAGTCAGGGTTGAGAGACATAAGAAAACACAGAGTGACTAATAGAAAAACAGAAAGAGAGGAAGGTCGGCACAGAGAAGAGATATAGAAGTATTAGATTATAATGGTTAAGAAATAAGTCACCAAATTCAAAAACAAGTAGTTTAGGATTTTTGCCATGTAATTTTCCAGCTTTTTAAAATTGGTCCAGTGACTTACTCCTCTGAAATTCTGATTTTCTTTTTAAAAAATTGTATGATACATTTTCCTACTTCACAAATTTTTTGTGTTTAACAATCAAATGAATTAATCCATGTGCAGCATGAACCACAGGGCCTGTCACAAAACACACAGTTGATCAATGCTAGCTATTATTATTATATATGATTGTGGAATGCAAAATGGATTCAATGACAGTATGCTTCTACTGTGTAAAACTATTACTGCTCTTAGATGAAAAGAAAAAGGGTAGAATACTTATAGATGGGACTTAATCTATAGTTTCTAGTTTTGTGCAATATATACTTGTGGGAATTTCTGGTATGTGCTAGGCACACTACTAGGCAGTAGCATTGGGATATAAAGAGGGATTACAATTTAGTTTGGAGGAGAGAAAGAATTACAATTAAATATGCTAAAATACTGTTGTCAAGGTATAAAAACAATACCATGGAAGCACATAGAATGTGCTTAACATTGGCATTAGGAGGTGATTTCTCTGAGATGATCCTTGAAGACTGAAAGAATTATTAGTACAGATCTTTGTAAGGATGTAGCAAATATTAGAGGAGTGAGAAGTCAAAGGCTTCTAAATAATGTCATCCCTTTTGCAAAACCTTGATATGTGTCAGAACATAGCATTTTGATGACTGCAAGGAATTCATCACTAAATTCAGGATTAGATAAAAGGTGAGAGCCAGACAAATTATTTTACTTCCAATAAAATATTTCTGGTAAATCATCTGTATATTTCAGTGAAAGTTAGCGTCTGTGGCATAAAATGCCTACATATTCCCCATAATTTTCCACATCGCATCACTTTAGAATACCATTTTACTAGACAAGCACTAAATTTTCTGATGAATCTTAATGGAGTATATAATGCAATAAATAGTTTATTACTTCCCAAATGTCTTGCCAATGGGTATTTATTTGAAATGAAATTATATTTTGGAAACTCCAACATAACATTCTTTAAATAGGATAAAACTTAGTAAAGTGTAGCTTAAATAACCAGTTCGTTGTTAACATGCATATTATTTTCAAAATTTTGACTGAAATCATGCCATAGTAAATATGTTTTTTTCTTGGATAACTTATCTTGGCCAGAGTTAGAACAGAGCTCATCTATGTAAGTATAATTACTTGGACTCTGAACTACAGAAAAATCCTAATAGAAAAAGTTATCCTGTTGCCCACATTCTGCATGATGCGTAGCTGCATCTGTAATGCCAATGGCTTTGCTGACTTCTATTTTCACTCAAGTGCACACATTATTGAAATAAAATTACTTTAATTTTTTATGGTATTGCATTAAGGGTAGCTCATCTTTCATATGTAGCCTTTCCTCATTGCAGTAAGCATATGTCAATTAATATTCTTTAGTATTAGAACAGTTACTCCATGAAAAAATATATACTGATTTCCAAAGAAAAACAACACAACTTTTAAAGGACAATCATTTTGTTGAAGCCTAATAGAGTATTATTTTAATATTTTACCTCAATTAGGAGATTTCTGCAACAACATTTCTTCAGAAGCCACAAATTTTTTTTTTCAGTTAATGAATGTTTCTCAGCATGTGTGCAAGGTATTCTGAGACAATGACTAACATTATGGAAAAAAATAATCAATTATGCATGACTGAAAGGAATAACTACTAAGCAACTTAAGCATTAAAATGTCGTCTGATCTAAGGTAAATGTAATGGAAAGAAAATCCAATTCTTGGTTTATCTGACTGATTAAACAAAGAAAGTGGCCAATGCTATAGATTAGGGAGAATTTTTCATATTAAAGGTATAGCAAACCAGCTATACCTTTATGTTTATGTAGAATTTGTTACCTATAATATCAACATCTGTGTAATCTCTATGCTAAGTAATGTTTTCTACTTTTTCCCTTGTGCTGGAACCACAAATGAACAGAAAGATCACATCAACTTTAAGCGCAGCTTTACAATATAAACAAAGTCAGAAAGAAATTGATGAAGTATGTTTTAGCTTTCTTTTCCTATTCCAATTTTCTGAAACTCTGATTTCCTCATTTATTTTTATTTTATTGTATTGTATATATCTTCCCAAACCACTTTAAATATTTTCCTTAAATTTTCTACTTGGGGTAAAATATGAAAATACAATGTTATGTATGTTCGAAGCTTTAATAATTTAATAAATAATTATTTTATATTTAAAATAATGTTTGCAAAGAACTGAGTATGTTAAAACATTTACATGTATTGTTTAATTTTCTCCTGACATTCAAGAGTTTATATAACTATAACATTTATATTATAGTAATAATCTAAACGTGCACTGTGTGTATTAAAGAGCATACATAAAAGTAATAGCTTCATATCTGGGTTATAATTACTTTTTGATACATATCGGTGTCCACAGTTATTGCTATTTATGCAATAATAATCACAGGAAGAAAAGTAAAAATCTGAGTTTAAAAACAAAACATATAAATTTAAATGATAAAATAAGAGAAGGAAACATAGTATAGAAGATATGTTTTAAAAATAAATTATATCATGACCACCAAAACTACATTTTTAACTGAAGAATTATTGTTAATAATATAAATTATAGAGGGGAAGAGGAGGGAAGAGGAGGAAAGAGGGAAGGGAAGGTAGATGGAGAAAAAATGTTTAAATCATTTCTTCAATTAAAAAAATTAATTACTATGTCCATGCCATCCTGAACATGCCTGATCCCATCTGATCTCGGAAGCTAAGCAGGGTCATGCCTGGTTAGTACTTGGTTAAGAGACCACCTAGGAAGACCAGATGCTGTTGGCATTTTTTTAAAAAATAAATAAAAATAATTAAGTAAAAATAAAAATATAAATAAATAAATAATATACATTTTAATGACAATGTAAGGTCCTAAATCAAATAAACAGAATGATTATGACTAGAGAAAATATTGTAATAGAATTTTCCTTGGTTATAAAGATGCCTTTAGAAACTTTGGCCTTGAATTTGAATTCTCATCTGTATTTTGGGAGAATCTTCAGAGATATATAGGGGATAATAACATTCTGGAAATGCAAAAATGAAAGAAGGAAACGTGTAAGATAAGCTCTGAACTTATCCCATCTTTCTACCTAGAGACAGTTGCTTAAATTTGACTCAGGGAGGTGAAACCTAAGGGGAGTACAGGGTTGGTGATCATTGGAGAAGGCAGAGAGCAGAATTGAATACTATCATAGGTAGAATACCAGAACGGTGCATGAGAAGGAGGGAGCTTTGCGGAGCTGGATTCCCCCAAGGATCCTTGGCCAAGGGCTGTTCTCTTCATACTTAGAGTAAACTTCTCAAGACCAAACAGAAAGCAGTTGCCACAGAATGAAAAGGTGACACCAGGCTGAAGACTTGGATGTTCTGAACCATCTGAGAAGAGAAACTTCAATAATAACAAAGCATTCTGTTGAGACAGGAGGTAGACCACACCTTAAAACTAAGAACCACATGGAAAAGTAAGAACTGCTCTAAAATCTCCAAACCAAAGACTATGTTGGTGAGAATGTGAAAAATTTAACCGTTCTTTTTTTTTAAATACTTAGCTTGCTTTCTAATTTGTTTTTGTTTTTTTACTAAAATTCTTTTCATATACTTTTTGTTTTTGTTCTAAAATTGTAACATGCATCATTACATTTCCAACAAATTTGGGAAATTTGTGAAATCACTACTTCTTCAATATGTTAACCCCTTTCTCTCTACTTTTCTTTCTAAGATTCCAGACAAATATTTACGATTATACTAGAGATTTTCTTATGATTCCTGACATTTTTCACATAACTTGTTAAAACTCTATCATTTTTATTTTCAAACCTCTTTTTTTCTCTTGTGTTTCTGTTTGGATAGTTTCGATTACTAAATTTTTTATATTTGCTCTTCTTTTCTTCTGCAGTATCTAATATCCTAATAAATAAACTCTTTATAAGAGTTTGTTATATTTTTTGAAAATTAACCTCTTATCAGATATAAGGTTCAAAAATTTTTGTCTCCCATTCCATAGGTTGCTTTTTCATTGTGTTATTTCCTTTTTTGTTCAGAAGGTTTTTAGTTGGAGATATTCCCAATTGTGTCTTTTTTGCTCTTTTTTTTTTTTTTTTTGCCTTAGTTTATGGTGTGCCATGTCCAAGAAAGTATTGCCAAGACTTATATTAAGAATCTTTCCTCCTGTTTTCTTCTGGAAATTTTACGGTTTTAGATCTTACATTTAAGTCTTAGAGCCATTTTGAGTTGATTTTTTATGTGTGATATGTGAGAAGAGTTCATTTCCATTATTTTACAAGTGGGTATTTAGTTTTCTCAACACCATTCGTTGAAGGGGCTATCATTTTTTCATTGTGTATTCTTGGTGCCCTTGTTGAATATCAGTTGACTGTATATGTGGGGATTTATTTTCAGGATCTTTATTCTGTTTCCCTGGTCTAAATGCCTGTGTTTATGCAAATCCAGTAGATACCCTTATCTGCAGGAGATATGTTCCAAGACCTCCTATGGATGCCTGAATCCATGGATTGAACCAAACCCTATATTACTTTGTTTTTTCCTATACATACGTACCCAGGATAAAGTTTAATTTTTAAATAATGCACTATAACAAAATAGCTAATATTAAAATTGAACAATTATAGCAATATACTACAATAAAAGTTATGTGAATGTAACATTATTAAGTAAAATAAGGGTTTCCTGAGTAGAAATACTACAGTACATTAACAGTTGACCTGATAACCAAGATGGTTACTAAATGACTAACAGGTTGGTAGCATATAGAACATGGATTCCCAGAACAAAGGGATGATTCAGGGGCTGGGCAAGACAGAGTGGGACAGCATGAGATTTCATCATGTTACTCAGGATGGCACATAATTTAAAACTAATGATTTTTTACTTCTGAAATTTTCCGTTTAATATTTTTAGACAGCTTTGACTGCAGGTAACTAAAATCTGAGAAAGCGAAGCTGTGAATAAGGGGGAAACAACTGCATCATGTTGTTATGATTACTGTAGCTTTAAAAACATATTTTGAGATTAGGACATGTGATACCTGCAGCTTTGTTCTTTCTCAAGATTACTTTGTCTATTTGAGGTCTTTAGTGTTGTCATGTGAATTTTAGAATTTTTTTTTATTTCCTGTAAAAAATGACGATGGGATTTTGATAGAGCACATGTTCCCCCATATCAAACAATTGAGTTCAGACAAAAAGAAAAATACAGGAAAGGGGAAACGGTTTCTTAAGAGCATATAAAATGATTTGACAATAAATAGAAAAATGATGACCGTAAACACAAACATATCAATAATTATATTAAGTATAAATGAACTACATGATCCAATAAATGGAAATAGTTTTCGTACTGGATTAAAGAGAATACAGCTATATGCTAGCTATAAGAAACACGGTTTATATATATAAAGTTACAGGTTGAAAGTAAAAGGGTAAAAAAAGTACAATGAAATTTGAATCAAAAGAAAGCTTTTGCGGCTCTTTTAAATGAAAAAGAAAAAAACATACTAAGTTTCATCACAAGGCAGAAAGAGTAACATTTCATAATTGTGAATGAGCTAGTTTAACATGAAACTATAACAATCATAAATGCATATGTGCCTGTTAAGAGAACTTCAGTATACATAAAGCAAAATCAGGCAGAACTGAAGAGAGAAGAGATAAACCCGAAATCATTGTTAAGGATTTTACCATTTATCACTGGTAACTCTTCTTTATCTAATGAATCAGATGTCCAAACTCATTAAATTATTTGGCATTCTTATCTATGGGGGCCTTATTATTGCAGGAATCCAGTTGGAATAAAGACAATCTAAGAAGGAAAAGTTTAAGCTTAGTCTCAAAATAGAACCCATCATTTACCTCATGTACCATTTGTCTAGTCTAGAAGGCAGTCATATAGTTCTATCTAAATGCAAGGGAAGTTGGAAAATGTAAAATTGTTGTGTACTAAAGAAAAGGAAAATAAATAATTGGATAGTAATTTAATATTTTTTGAAAAGTCTAATTTATAGAGAAAATTTGAAATGATACTGTTATGATTTTAATTTTACACAGCAAAAATATCTGAATGGCCTAAATGACAATGAAGAGATGAGGAGACCCAAAAAGAAATTTTATAAAACCATACCAAAATCATAAATGTAAAACATAAGGCTGTGTGAAAGAATAAAAGCTATTCCTCTACATAATTTCAATAGTATTATTACAAATAAGTAGAATGAGTCCCATAATGCGTTAGAATATTCAGTTTACATGTAAAGTTCTCTTAATAATCTCCAAAACCTTTTTATAGATTTTTTTTTCACCACATTCAATAAAATCTCAGACACTGCCTTCGTTAAATATATTTTTTAGTCTATTTATATCTAGAGAAGTCTCTCAACTGTTTTTTTTTTATGACATGTAATTTTGGAAGAATTTAATCATTTGTCTGGTAGATTGCCCCCTCATTCTAGATTTGCCTAACTGTATTTTCATGGAGGCATTAAATTGTTCCACTGTCCTATATATATATATTATACACACACACCAAGTCTCCTCCTCTACAGCAGGGAATTATCTGTTCTTTTTTTCACACCTAAAATTATTGATCAGCACAAATAAATTCTTATAGCAGCTTTGCATGGTTATATATTATCACATCTCGTTCATAAAAATTTTGTAGACATTTTCTCTACTAGCAATAACAAATTGAATGTGGTAGGGATGAGGTGTTTGGATGGTTTCTTTATTTTCTTTGAGAGTTTTCTATTCTGATGTTACAGTGCAGTTCAAGTCTTTAGTAAATTGTTCCTTTATATGTATGCTGTGCTGGGTGGAGTTGGTGTACCTTCTGCTTCTGATTCTGCGATGCTTTCTTGTTTGCATAGGTTTATGAACTTGAACAGCATGATTATTTCTTTCCTTTCACCGCCAAGCCTCCTTCTTGTTCCTCCTGGTTTCCTGGATGTCCTTCCCCACACCGCTTCCTCTGGAATTATACATATTCATATTCTTTATTTTTATACATCAGATCTGACCCATTCTCAACATTCCTAGGGCAGGAAACTGTTTCGAGCAGCAGTTTTATTTATATTCCACCACTGTTAGGGTCCCTCTACATAATGCTCTCATTTTGAGATATTTTTTAAATTTACTACTCCTCATAAATGGATTCCACACTCATTTTGCTATTTTCAAATGTTAGTTTTCACAATTATATGTAAATTGACTGATACAGTGTTCTCTGTTTATTGATTATTCTGTAGGATGTTTGAAGTAGTTCTAATCTTAGGTTGCCAGCATTATCTTATGTATACCAAAAGTCTTGAGCCAATTTAGCTTAAATAGCTAAAAATCAATAGAATTAAAATATAAGACCCTGAACAATTTTTTTTATATTTGATATAAATCGATCCATATAATAAGTAACACCTCAATAAAGATTAGGAAGAAATAAAAGATAAAATTTCTCCTGGGAGTAAAGATAAGAACTTACATTTTTGTAAAGAAAATCTTCGTAGTCATTCAGATTTCATGGAAGGCAAAGATTTCATGTAAGGTTAATTTGGAAATTATAGTAATGATAGGTTAATTTGGAAATTATAGTAATGATAGGAAAAAACAAGGCTTATCTTTCATGATTCCTCTATTCACTCAATACTATAAGGAAATGCCTATTTTGGTCTTTTTAAGGTCTGTATTTTTAAATTAGATAAAATATAGCAAAGGTTGTCATTTATCGATTTTCAGTTACTCTAAGCCACACATTTAGTCACCTGGAGGTTAACAGTTCTACCTTGTATTGTACACTTGCCCCTGACTTAGAAGGGTAACACATTTTCTATTATACATGATAAGAGGTGCTATAATTGACTACGCTTCTTTCTTTTTACTCTTTTCATCCTTTTTCTTCTCTCTCATTCAAATCCTTTATTTTTCTTATTACATATGTATTTCTGCTGTTGAAAATATAAAGATGAATTATTCTGGATATAGGACACATGATTTTGTGTCAATTTGGGGCAGCTGTTAAAAGCATTCTCATAACCTTTGCTTTTACACATACCCTATCTAAAAAGAAAAAAAAAAGTGGATTCAGTTAATATAAAGAAATGCGGAAAATATACACTATTGAACATGACTATTGTCTAGATTTATCAATTATATGTTAAACTCACACTTCAAAGATCATATTAAGGAACAGGATTTCAGGAAGCTTGTTCTTTATTTACTCTGAAAAATTCAGCAAGGTCTGTTTCAATGTAACATCTGTCTTTCCATGCCTAAAATGAAGAAATTGAGAAAAACTGGAATTATTAATCAAAGTTCTTTTAATATTTTAATCAATAGACTGGAATTCATTTTACCAAATTTCAGAGGTACTTATATTTCATAACAATGTGCTTTGGACAATCATTGCAAGAGATATTTATATATATATATATATATATATATATATTTTGAATTGCCAGACTATATTTAACAAATATCAACTGAGTGAAAAATCACTGAACCAGGAGATGAGAGTATGTGAATGTGTTGGCGGGAATGTTGATGGGTGTATAACTAAGATGAAGAAAGCAAAATGTCTTTTTAGTGGTGGGTGTAGGGAAGACAAATAAAATAGAATGCAAGGTGACTTGGATCAGCTGTTTGCAATTGTTTAGGTAGATTAGATGATTTCTACATTAACATTCCATTCATTTACAGAAAATTGTTATTTTAAAAATGTTTGTCTAAGCAATAAGCATGATTAAACAATTAATTATAGTCACATAAAAACTTCATTTATTCTAAAGAAACATTAATTAAAGTCCTAATCCCATGAAATTTTCTTCTGACTGAATAGAACACAAAATAAAATAAGATTAAAGAAATGCAATGCTTTGTCCAAGTAGGGTTATGGAGAAATTATTTTCTGCATGTTTTTGTGATGCATGAACAAATTGAAAAGCCACCAAGAATTTTACATGTGTTCTAAAGAATAAAACAATCTGTATTACTTATTCAGTTATGATGCTCTTGGTTACATGAATATCAGCATTTATCAAGAGACAGTATCTCAAAATATAGAAAAACCCAGATGTATAAAAATGCTAATGTTGATGTCAAGAAAATAAAAATGTTTCAGAAATTTGAGGTGTGGTCAATGTTATATGGTACAAATATTTAAAAATAGGTTTAAATATCAATACTTTCATAGGAAATACATAAATTGACATGAGAAAATATCAGAACTACACCAAATGCTAACATTGGTTTTCAGTCCAAACATAGCGATGACAAAGCTGTCATTAAATTTTTTGAATTCAAGAAATTGATTATATTTTACTTCAGATAGCAACCATATAATAAAGTAGCTTACACTGGAGAAAAATTTTATTATATCAATCAGTTTTAAATTTGTACAGATGACTAAGATAACTAATTTATTCCCAAGTCCTGCACCATGAATTATGGGAAATCTTTTTGAATTGAAAAATTATATTATCAATTATTATTGATATTATCAATTCACTTCTCAGTCATGCAAGTTTAATATTATTATAAGTCCTGTTTTTCTATATGATTCCGTGTATATTTACATGTGTTTGAATAAATCATACATATGCGTATATGTATGAATATGTATACGTATTCAAATAAATCACTTATCTGCTTTGAAAATAGACTGATAATTTGAATGAAATAATTAAACAGGTATGCTGAATTACATCTCAGTACTATCTTGGTAATTTTAAAAAAATGTTGTCTTATATAGGAACACCAACCTGAGAAATATGTTGACATATTTAATTTCTAAGAGAAGCTATATCTAGTAAGTGGTTTTGTCACTCATATATTAAGATAGGGTACCTAAAGTAGGAAAACATCTGTGTATACTTTTTAGTTTCATGCACTGTGTGAATTAAATTTTCTCCTAGAATTTTTTTACATGTTCCTTTATTTCTAGAAATTCATGTCCTCTTATTTTTGGTTGTTGTTGAATTTTTCTCTAAACTTTTATTGACAAGTCATTCTTACTTGCTAACTTCATATTGAAGAATTTTTTCCCTTCCAGCTTAATCAAACCTCCAAATCCATAAATTATTCTAATTGCAAGAGACTCACATCAACTTTAGAAGACCCAAAGGACTAAATAAAACAGTTTTCACTAAACTACTATATTTTAACAAATGTGTGTTATCTTTTGCTTTAAAAGGTGTGTCTATCTAGCTCTTCTTTTCTCATAATAGAAATTGCAAGATCTGCAGTGTATTTTTTCCCACCCCAAACAAAATATTGTTAGTTATATGATTGTGAAACCATGATATAGATTCAACAGGAAATAGATAACAAACATCTAATAATTTATAGTGCAACACAAAATCTTCAAATACACAGAAGTCTCCCTCATGTCTGATATTAGGAGAAAACAGATGTGTTGAGTAGACAGCCTCTGGCATGTACACATTGTTGCTGAAGCATGATTAAATGAAGATAAAAACAAACTTTCGTCAGTGAATTTTTTTTTAAGTTAGGAATTCTGTGTTTTACTTTTTTTTTTCAATTATTACCAGCACTAGTAAGTTTTTATATGGTAATAGCATTTACATTCATTTTATGTACCCCAGTAAGAATAGGTATAGACCACTTAATTGGTGCTTTCATAGGCATACGAATGTCATTTTTGGAGATTATGTAGTTAAAATTCTCTAGCATATAGTTGCCTACTTTATTTCTATCAACGTTCTTTTTACTAAGGAAATATGTTGACTTATTTAACTTCTAAAAACCAAAAGCAATTTGCTTTGTAATTCAAGCAATCATTTGAGATTTTCTAAGTCAGTAAGCTACTGAAAATAATTTTGCCACTTGGAATAATTAAGGACCAGTAAAAATTATTAATTCCTAATATTGATGCTACGTTATAGTCAAAGGGGACAATAAAAACTCTATCCTACAATTTCATCATTTTAAGGCAAGAAATAACTTTTTTGCAACCAACTATGAAAAATGTATATAGTATTTCTCATTGAAATGTAAAAATTAGGTGATCCTCATCTGAATATTAACCTAAATAGTACACTTAACATTTTAAATGGTAATTGAAAAAATTAATGATATTTTTGCAAAAGCCTTTTGATATTAACTGTACAAAGAATTCCCAAATATGAGTTAACTTAGAAAACCCATTTTGGGTTTCATCCAAGAATTCATAAATATTTTATAACTGCTGGAAGGATTTTCAATGTGATAGAGATCAAAGTATTTGATAAAGCTTAAAAGTCCTTTGCAGTTGACTGGTACATGCACGTCAATATATGAGCTAATTCATTTGCAGTGTTCTAATACAGTTTTTAAATAAATTAAATTAAAACATGTCTATTGTGATGTAACTGCTGATTGGCAACCATTGTCCTTGATTAGACAGATAGCTGGAAGATATTTGAAATGAATATCTATAGACTGGTGCTTCCTGCTTTACAAAGTCACTGCATGCAAATTAGAGAAATATCAATTACAGCTTTATTCTTATGTCATTTTTAAAATCAAAATTTTCAGTAAAAGGGCTTACGCTTCCTGTGAATTTTTTCAAAATTCTTATTAGTTCCTGATTGATGCTCGAATACATTACTAATTCACATCTTTGAACTGTAGGGGAAGAAAACAAAGTATTTTTTCACATAAATAATATTAAGGTTTCATATTAATGAGGTAAAATGTGTTTCATATATTTCAAATACCTAGCCTTTAAATTTCACTTGATTCAGATATTTTATTAACGATTATTTTTATTTCAACCGTGTTCACTAATGTAATTTTTTACTTTTATTTATCTATTGAAACAATGCTTTGGTAATAAATATTTTTGCAGATATCTTACAAAATATTTTATTTAAAAAGCATGGCATGGCACCTACCAATTAAACCTGTTTGAATCAGATCACTATGAGGTTATTCAATAATTCAAATAACTCAAAAGTAATTGCTTAATAAACTTCCTTATTACCTTCAAAGGCTTAAAAACCAATAACACTTTAAAATATGTAATCTGCTCTGAGCAAGGCTGCATCTAATTTTCATTAAAATTACATTTTTTAATGGATTGAAGTAGCAGAATACATCACTTAATGGCTGGCTTCAGTAGAATATTCCAAAAAGACTGAAAAATCTAGACATTTATAATAATTATTTTTTATGAATTGCTGACTGTATTCTTTGTTTAACATTCCATTAATTGAATCTATGTTTTGTAGTGGTTTTAGAGTTCAGTAATACTGCATTGTCTCAGTGATCTCCCTTATAAATATTAAAGCAAATGAACTCTTTCCAGTTTGTTAACATAAATAATGTATCTCTGGAGGCTGGAAACTTACTGGAAATTTCTTTCTAATTTTAATAAGGCATTTCTAAACTTGAATACTCAGAGAAATGAGGACAATTTTCTGATTAAATATCTTAGACCAATAAATAACCATTAATGAACTTACTTAATAACTTTGATTAATGTTTAAATGTGACTTTTTATTCATATATTTCTTTTTTATTAAATAATCTGTGTTTATATCAGCATGCAATTTCAAGATTAGGTTTGGAAATAGACTATACCAGAAATTCATTGAATGTAGATCACTTCCATTGTCTATATGGATAATGAACATTCAGAAATTTTAATTCTATGGCTTTGAGGGAACTCCTAAGTGTTCTTCAATAAGCATAGTGGTCCATTAAATTAACCTTGTAAAGATAATAGGATGCTAATGTGCTCATTGGTCACATGAGCAAGGATTCTTCCAACTTGAATTGTATAGGCCAAAGGCTGTATTATCAGGCAGATTTTCTCTGATAGATTTCTAGGTGAAATACAGTGTTGTGATGTATGCAATCACAATCATTCCTTTGACAGCATGTCCCGGTGGTAAGAAACTTTTAATTCTAGCTCTGTGTGACCGTCAGCAAACAACTTAAATGTTCCAGAATTCTCTTTTGAAAAATGTGACATATATAATGTCTCCTTAAGTCTTCTTAGGATTAAATTTAAAATTCATGCACTTAGTACCTAGACCATTTTAATACTCAATACTATCTAGCTATTTTTGCTCTCTATTTCTGCTTCAAAGAACTCCTATAGAATAGGTCCATAATTATACATTACCAGGTATTTCCACTGTTGAAGTAGGACAGGACTTCCAGAAATAATATTTCCACTTCTCTTCTCTAAAGATAAATAATCAGTAACCAATGAGAGAAAACTAGGGGCATCCAAAAACAGATATCTTTTAACATTTATTCTCAACATAATAGAGTGAATCAGATAAAAATGAAAATACCTGGAACTAACATATTAATCACTTAATAAAAATAAGTGCATCTTGGCATCTTGGCATGATGATGATAGATTACATTGCCCTAAAGATAATCATTACACTTCTAAACTAGATGTTCTGTCTAATCAAATAATTGGCATATAAATTTATGTTGTGACATGTAAGTAATGCATACATAAATTAGAGCTGGTGAATTATATTTTTGTGTGGATGGGTTGCCTGTGTGTGTGTATGTGTGTGTATAGTATACGTGTATATGTTATATATTTCCTAATATATTTCCTAAGTATTACATGGGACATATGCTATGGAAACAATTTTTTTGGTGTAATGGGATGTGAAGGCTCAACTCACCACTTTTGGCTTTGGAGGTGGAAAAGGTCAAGTCAAAGAATGTGGGCAACTTGTAAGAGATGGAAAATACAAGAAAACATTCTCCTGTAAAGCCCCAGAAATAACTTAGCCCTCCTGACGTTTGATATTAGCCCAATGACTCCTTTTGGATGTCACATATGCATTGTTTTCAGCCTCTATATTTGGTATACCTTAAACGAGTATTGATTCTTATATAATGTGAAAATTGTTATCCCTTATACATTTTTTTTTTGTGGTAATTGTGGCCATTTGTGGTAATTTGTTACAGGAGCAATAGGAAATTAAAAAAATAATTATCTAGTCCTTATCTGAAATTCACATTTAATTGGGTGTCTGAATTTTTATTTACTACATATGGCAACCTAAAATAAATAAACGTATTATTAGAAATTGAAACACGAGAATGACAAATTCTAAATGTAGAGAGATCAGTTAAAGCTTCATATTTGGGTAGGACCTTTTATTTTAATCATATAAATGTTGGTAATTTATGTATTGATTTTTACGGCATGACTCTATCTATATATGATTATCTGATTAATTTCAGGATCATCCACCAAACTATAAGTTCTGTGAAGAAAGAGACTAATAACTGTTCTGCATATGTCCTGGGAACCCTGCCCAGTGCTTCAGTACAGAGTAAGGAGCTAAGTTAAAAGGCTTTAAAGGAATGAAAGAATATTCTTTAAATAATAAACAGTGATTTGTTAGATTTTATTTTTAAGTGGGAGTCATTTCCTATTAAAGAAAAGACAAGACAGGTACAATGTTAGGACAATTAAAAAAAAATGATTAACTAAATACCAAGTGTATATTGAACTACAAAGTATAACAATGAAAAAAGGACATTGTCTCATTCAGCAGCTATTCAAACAAGTACACATGATGTGCTGCAGTTGGTGTTATAGAATAATTTCTTACCCAAAATTGTAGTTTATATGCATGTAATTCTGTTCTTTAATTTTGAAGAATTTGAATTTTAGTACCCTTAAACTAATATTCATTTAAGATAAGACAAAGAAATTAAGGGAAGTAAGACTTAAAATTAGACAAAGGAAGTAAAGCAGTTAAAAAAAGAAAGTGGTGAAATGACAGGTCGGAAAAAGTAAAATATAAGGAAAAAAAGCAAACTACACCTTTCATGAGGAGGCAGTGTTAAAATGCCTCCTGCGTGAGCTATTCTAACAGAGCTGGGACTCCAGAGTCTAGAAGCAACCCAACCAGAAAACAAGGCCTGGAAGGTAGTGGTCACCACCTGTTTTGTCAGAAAAAAATCACCAAGTTGAGTGTTTGGAGAGAGGATGAGAGACCAGAGGGGAAAAGAAAATATGTTACCAGATACTGTACATGTAACAAAGCCAAAAAGAATATTTATCATCTCACAATTTTGAAAAAATAAAAATCCAAATCCTGAAAAGCAAAGGATAAAAATTTAATTTTGCATTATACATACATCAGCACTAATTTAAGATATTTGAAGTGTAGTTGATCTACTTTTTGTGGAGTACTACCTCTGTTACATCACTAAACTGAACTGAAGCAGCCATCACTAAAAATAAGACTTTTATGAAACTGAGGGTTGAATCTTGAATGCTATAGTATTTCCTTATAAAACCAGACTTTTAAAAAAAGTATCCTGATTATAGCTTCATTAATGATTTGTCTTCATCTTCTTCAATCTCAAGAGATCTATTTTATATGTCGACTTAAATGTGATTAGATTCTCTAGAATATGGGAGGATTGAGATTAATAATCATATATTAGATAAATTGAGGAAGATAATCCAAAAAAAATTCAGTCTTTATGGTAGTTTAATTTCATTTATTCTAGTAGTGAAAATATTTACTTTCTGGATCAATATTACTAGATCAAAACAAACCATAATTATCAGACAGGAGGCATCAATGAACAACAAGGTAAGATCATGTACAAAATTTTCAAAAAGAAGAAAGCATAGAATTTATAAATACTTGAATTAATGTTTTCTTTCCTAAATCTTTTTCCCTTGTGTGTACTTTTAAAATCTTCTTACAACATGTTGGCACCATGTTAGTTTAGCTACCCTGTGTTCATTTGCATCATTTGCTTTTCAAGCATAGATTTATATTTATGTCTATATCTGTACATCTTATATGAAAGTGCTTAAGTCTAAGATGGAAAGAGGTTAAGACCTTGATATTTAAAAGTTGAGCAATCTAATTTTCATTCAAGAAGCAATAAAGCCTGTTAAAATGTTTGATGTTTTTTAAAAAATATCTGCAATAAACACTCAGTTATAACCAGCCACCCTTCTAATTTGCTAAATGAGAAAACCATTATAGCCTTCTTTTTAAAATCATTCTTTTTTTATTTCATATTTACCTAATCAGAAATTATAAAGCGCATAGCATTTCTTATAAGCTGATTTGCATTAGGAAGATATGAATGGATTATAACTTCACAATAAAAATCAGTCCCGATAATTACAGTATTCAGCCTGGATGCATGGGTATTCATGCATAGCTGGTAAATAATTGTGGACAATTCAAGAGTTTGTTGAATTTATAAAAACTTACCAATGGGGGGAGGGGGACAGTTTGGGAAATAGGAAAAGCCCAAGCTTTTTGAATAAAACTATCTGCATAATCTTTCAAATTCATATCATTTCTGAACAAGCCTCACAACTTTGAGGATATATGCATGCTTTGGTTTATCCTCCTTCAGGAACGGACTGTACATCAAAGCAAGAAAAGAATTGATAATCATTCATATTCTGTTCAGTCAGTAAAGAGCTTTACCAAATGATATGTAGGAAGAAAGATTGAATTTTTATATAAAATGAGCAGTGCAATCATTAACAACAACAGTATTAAACAATTCATGAATATTTATGACTCTTCTCCATGTAGTTTGATTAATAGTCTTTGAGAGCCCTCATTATTTAAATGATTTGTGTAGGATGAGGTTATTTTAAAGTCAATATTTTTTTCTCAAATGTATATAAACTCTCAGGCTGAAAGCTACATAGTTGTTGCAAATATAAAAACATTACTGGGAATGTCAATGAAACATTTTTTTTTTTTTAAATTCCTGGTGTATTTCAGTCACTGCTTTAGGCCAGGGTGTGGATAGGAGAAACAAGAAGCATAAGAAAGCTAAAAGAAGGGGCAACATATCCCCTATAGAAGAGAAATGCAAAACATGTCGAAACAAAAAGGTATGCCAACAAATGTTAACCAGGAAAAAAAATTCTAAAGTCAAGTAATTTGTAAAATTTGTGCAGTTTAGATTGTAGCCATAAAGTGTTAAATGTACTCACATTATTTTAGTGTGCTATTATTCAGAGAAGTTTGTCAACTGTCTTAAAGGACAGCTAAATTTGTAGCCTATAACAAAGGATCAAGTACTGCCATAGAAGAGATGGACTTTGATTTTTTATAATTAAGTTTGTTAATTGCCTCTATATAAGTTTCTATAATTTAGCCATAAGTGTCAGGGATTTTGACATATCTAATCAAAATTTAACTGACTGATTAAAACAAAAAGGAAAAAAAATTATGGAATATTGCAACATGAAAATTAGCTCTGTATTAGTAACATTACTATAAAATTATGCACTATACGAATCTGTTTTCATTCTTGAAAAGTGAGAGCTAAAGAAGTCTCCAAATGTCTATGATTTTATATTTCTGCTATAAAACACTTTAAAATGTTTATGTTTCTGACATAATGTGATGTTAAGAAAGGTTTGTATACTATTTTGTTTAAATCTCAGGTAGCTAATTCTTTTATAAATTGTGAGTTTTTATTATTGAGTCAATTTAGTTAAGCTACAACTAAATTTCTTAGAATTTTTTTACTTAAGGGCCCCAGGTTCGTGTTGGTCAAAAGACAAATTTCTGTGAGAGTTCAAATCAGGAATGAAATAGAAGCCATGTTTTTATACTGTGAAGATTGAGGTAGGGTGTCAGTCCCATGGCAGCTTGCATGTGTTGTCACTAATGTGTTTGGTCGTCTCATTGGCACTTGGTCGTCAACTGAACCTACAGCTTCTCCAGCTTCCACCTGACCTACTTCTTTATTTTCTCTGATCTTGGGCCAGACAAAGAATGTCATATACTTCTCTACAAGCTCCCAAACTGCTACAGACCTAATCACTGTGATAAATCCGCTGTTCTAGTTCACTCAGGTGCTTTCACTTCTCTCTGAATATACCCTAACTTTTAGAAAAATAACTATGCTAAAAGATTCCACAGGAACAGAACGTTAATGGTGGGTTCTTTAAATTAGTTCCAGCTTATCCGGAAGTAGTTCTCTAATCTGGTTATGTTGAAAGACATTGATGATACTGTTTCCGGTGAAAAAGTGAATATTGGTAATCGGTTGTATAAGGTGGCAAAGGAGTTACTTAAATTATTACCTGTAGACATCAGTATCAAGTATCTTTGGGGGATCAATAAGTTGTTATTCTAGAACAGTTTTATGAAAATAATGTGCATAATGTTTTATTTTGTTTGATGTTTTCTAAGTTCACTAGGTGTCATATACAAAATTCTGAGGGTCTACAATATCCCTGGCCCCTGGTGTTTATGCCTTGTATCATCCCCTCCCCTTGCTTGTATGTAGAAGTTGTGAATATTATTCCCATGATGAATTTGTTAATTAATTGGCCTTCAAATAAACATAAGTAGATTATACTGGGTGGGCTTGACCTAATTTGGTGAGTCCCTAAAACAAGATGAAACAGACAATTTGTCTCCTGGCCTTGAAGGAGCAAACTGCACTGTTACAGAAAGCATTACAGGGTAGGGAACTACTGACAGTCTCTAGAACAGTCTGAGAACAGCACCCTAATGGACAAACCAGCCCCTAGCAGCTGAAAAAGCAGGAAGCCTAGTCTTATAAGCACAGGAAAGTTGGTTTTGCCAATGATCCAAATAAGCTTAGAAGGGGACCCTGACTTTCAGGTGAGACTGTAGGTACAATGAGACCTTAATTTCAGCCTGGTGAGGCCCTAAGCAGAGAATACAGATAATCGGTGCTCAGATTCCTGATCTGCAGAAGCTTTGAGATGGTAAGCTTGTGTTGTTTTAAGCCATTACTTTTGTAGTCATTTGTTGGGTAATAATAGAAAATTAATAGAGATTTTCTTACCTAGAAGTGGGGTGCTGCTCTAAAAAATGCCTAAAAGTGTGAGAGTAGCTTTGGAATTAAATAGTAAGCAGAGGCTAGAAGAATTTTGAAGGATATGATATAGAAAGGCAAAATTTTCTTGAAAAGAGTACTAGTAGAAACATGAACTTGCAGAATGCTGCCAGTGAGAGTACAAAGGAAATTAGGAACACATAATTGTAAACTAAAGAAAAAACATTCTTGTTATGTTATGTTTGAAAGGAATGGGACACTGAAAATTGTTAAGGACATATATTTTCAGAGTTCAATAAGCCAGGGACCTTGAATTCCTAAAATTTTGCTAAGCCTCCTTTGCCAGGAAGAACAGTGTTCCCTCCCTGTCTGAGGAAATGGTGTACTTTTGCCTGAAGAAATTTTGGTGGCCTCCTCTGTCCTACTATAGTTCCAAGGGACTTAGTCTCCTCAAGGCTTAACTTCACACAATTCATAACTTCTATAACTAGACTTAAATTCCAACATGTCCAGAGAATAAGGTACCAAGTATGACCCATTAGAAGGTCTGATGCACGCAAAGTGATTACCAAGATATTGCAAATTTATATAGATAAAAACCTGGGAAATATGAATTGGAATTAATTCTAAAGGTATTAGACTGGGTTTAAGAAATGTAGTATTACATAAGGCTGAATTTAGATTCCCTAAATAGATAATCCACATTTAATATTCATATCGGTGTTCAACAGATATGAGCATTCAATGGCTTAGTTCAACCGGGTGAGAGCGTCTTTAATATTTCGCTGGGTTGATTGATTTGTACCCAAATGTTCACTACACTAAATGAAGGGGAAATAACAGAACTTATTTAGTATGCTGCAGATTAAGGTATCAAAATGCTAAGTGAGATTGGAATGCTCAAAAAGATTTATCATATAAAACTTGCTAACTTTTACGTGTCTCACAGAGGATACGACAGTCCTTTCCAAGTATAGAAAATGAATGCATGATTGAAAGCCTTCCATGTGTGAATAGTTCTGTCATGGCTATTCTTTGTAAGCCAGAAATGACAATGGAAACTGCTGCTATTGAACTGAGTTCTCCAAATTTAATAAGAGTAATCAGACCTGGGCCAAGTTGTGACTCTTAATTGTCAAGAAATATATGCATATTTACCATAATGGGTGACAGAGTCAACACAGAAATCAGAACACTTTGACCTGCAATGATTTTTGGCGTTGGGGAGTTTAACGCTGTATCTCTAAATTGACGTGTATGGGTGGCCTATTAAACTTGTATTAGTAACTAACCTCCGAGTTTGGTTAACAAAAGTGTTTAAATCATCAGAATAGAGAATCACAGACTCTAAATGAATTATCAGACTTTAGCCACTTCACAGTCTTTTTTTTTTCAATATAATGTGGATTATATTGATATATAATATTACATTAGTTTCAGATGTATAACATAGTGATGAGATGAGACATTTATATATCTTTCACGTGATCATCCCAATAAGTCTAGTACCCACCTGACATCATACATAATTATTGCAATATTATTGGTTATATTTTTTATGCTGTACATCCCTGTGACTATTTTTATTACTTGTACTTCTTCCTATTTTTCACCTACCCTCTATACTCCCTCCCATAGTTTGTTCTCTGAAACTATGATTTGTTTCTTTTTTGTTTGTTTATTTTATTTTTTAGATTTCACGTATAAGCTTCAAAGATCATTTCTGTAGTTTGTTACAGACAGTCTTTTGATTGAAGTGGAGGTTGGGTTCCTTTAAGGAAGGATTATTTCACAAATCCAAAAATAAATGCTCAAAAATTCTTTCTACCTTCCCCTACATTATTAGCCTATGGTTATTATGAAGTTGACTGTGTATTGGCAAAGAGGAAATGATCAGACTTTTAAGGAATTATTGGACTCTCTCTGAAATGATCTTAATCCTGGAGACCTGAAATGGCATTGTGGTCTACCAGTCAGATTTGAGGCTTATGAAGGTCACATGAGTGATGGAGTTTTGGCTTGTTCTTATTTCACAGAGGGTCTAGTAAATCTCTGAACACATCCTGTGGATATTTCCCATAATTTGAAATAGTCATCTTCTTAGCAACTGGCAAAATGTATACCATTGATTTGTCAGGCTTTTGCAATAAGAAAGGTCAAATGGAAGCCGCTAGAACTGGTTCTGTCTACCAAAAGAGTAATTCAAAGTCAGTCATAAGGGTTCTGCAAAGATTAGTGACAATTTAAAAGACCCGAAAATGTAAGGATGGTGATTCATTCTACATTCTCATTCAACTTGCTTATCTGGGTCATGTACAATCCAGATGGATCTCAGAGAATAATGGTGGATTATCATCATCTCAATAACATGTTGACTCCAATTGCAGCTGCTTTTACAGATGAAGATTCATAGCCAGAATAAATTAACATATCCCTGAGCCAGCACCTGATCTGCAGCTATTATTCTGGAAGATGCTTTCTTTCTCTTTATTTGTTATTAGAGACCATCAAAAACACTTCTCTTTCAATTTAGCTTACCAGTAATAGATCATTACTCCCTACCTGCTAGCCATGTAACTCTCTAATCCTATACCATAGTCAAGTCTGGAGCGACCTTGATCACCTTTCCATTCTACCAGAATGGTCAATTACACTGATATATTATATTGATGATATCATGCTGATTGAACCTGGTTATTAGAATTTAGCAGCTATTCTGGATATCTAGTTAAAACAAATACATGGCAGAGAATGGAAAATAAATCCTTCCAAAATTCATGTGTCAGAAAATGTTGAAAGATTACTTTTAAGTTGAATGACAATTTGCTTTCTCAAGCCTCTACAATGACTGAGAAGGAGACACAATGCTGAAGGGACCTCCTTGGAACTTGGAAACACTGTTTCTGCACACTAAACTGACATTTCTGATTGGGTCCCAGAAACAGAGGATGCTTTGCAAAGATCCAAGCTGTCATACAAAGGTCATACAACCTGGGAGATCAGATGATGTTTTATCTAGGGCAGAATATTATATTGCCCCCCCACCCACTTTCTCAAGGCAGATCTATGGACCTCTGGGGAATTTAATATGAGTAGCAACTGATGACAAAAAAAATTGTGGTTTATCAATGTTTTTGTATAATAAATACCCTGGCGCTACTTGAAAGTACACAGGTACAGTATTATATTAGGGTTAATTTGAGGTCACTCTAAAGGAAAGTGACATCAAATGTTTTTTTACCCTAATATAGGGATATCCAGAACTTCAAACAATGTTCTTAGTTGTGTATGTATGTGTGTGTGTGTGTGTGTGTGCGCGCGCGCATATATGCATATATATATATATATATATATATATATATATATATATATATATATATAAATGAGGAATTGCCTCACACAATTACGGAGGCTAAGAAGTCTCATGATCTGCTGTCTGTAAGCTGGAGACTCAAGATAGCTAAACATAGTTTCAGTTCAAATCAGAAAGTCTGAGAACCAGAAGAATCAAAGGTGCAAGTTATAGTCTGAGTCTGAAAGTCTGTGAACAAAGAGCACTGACGGTATAAGCCCCACCACTATGGCAGAAGAAAACTATGTTTCAGCTCATCCAGTCAGGCAGAGAGTGAATTCTTCCTTCCTCTGCCTTTGTGTTCTACTCAACTCTGTCAACTGATTGGATGGTGCCTACTCACAGTGCAGAGGGCAATTTCTTTACACCATCTACCAGTTCAAATGCTAATCTCAGAAATATCTTCACAACATGCCTAGAAATAATGGTTTAACCAAATATTTGGGCACCCTGCACCCTGTGACCTAGTCAAGTTGATATATAAAATTAGCCACAGCAAGTGGTTATTCAAGAATCTTAGTATCTAAAGCACATTCTCTTTCCCATTTACTAAACCTTTCTCTTGTAACCAGGATTATTATCTAAGTATGTATGTACTTTTATATAAGAAAACTTATACAACTTCTTAATAATTCTTTCTTTCCAAGTTGAACTAAAATTGCCTCTTTTATCCTTTTTTTCCCTCCACTGGAACAGAACTTAAAATACTTATAAGAACATCTGCTTTAAACAAAAATGTATTTCAGCATTTCCTCTGTATCCTCTTGGAATTCTTACAAAAGAAAAATAATATATATATTTTTTTCATTTTTGAAGAATTCAATAATTTCATTTTTAGAGAATCTTGGAGGTAAATATAATCTCCAAACTCAAAAATACATGTCGGGACTGCTAAAACAGCTGAGGCTGTGCAGAAGTTATCTGAATATAAGTAAACATACGAAGCACAATAAATGATGAGAGAGCTGTCCTTGACATAGCTCAAAAAAGTACAGTCAAAAAAAATCTACAGTTGAAATTCTTGTTCTGAAGTCAAAAGCAATAATGGATAAAGGAAGTGGTTTGATTCAAAGAAACGAAGGACATATAACTACTCAAAGAATTACAAAGATGAGCCATATTTTCACAAACCAGCCTGTCTCCGTGGCAGCAAATAGTCTCCCAATCTATATGTGAGCACACAGCTGCCTAGAATAAAGACAAACTTCCCTTTAGTCATATTGGATGGCCACATGGGTAAGTGCTGACTTCAGTTGTGAGCTGAACTTCCTGGAAACTTTAAAAGATTACTCAAGAGTTCCATTAGTATCCTTTCTCTCCTCCTTCCTCCTACTTGAGATTCAGATGTAATGCCAGAGTGGTAGAGCAGATAGGAAGAGCTTCATAATGTATAAATGTGTTTCTCTTCTTTAAGCCAGTATAAGTTTGCATTTTCTTTTGGATGGCAGCTGAACATAACCAAAATAATTCTTTACAAATATAAATGGGTTCAAATTTTATTTGATAGTATTTCCAAGGTGAAAATAAAGGAAATAATTTTGATTATTTATTGCTTAAACAGGAAAAAGTTTTATATAAAATAGTAAGAAATGTGTGTGTTAAGCAAGGATACCATAGTCATCAACTAATATAGGCCCCAAATAGTGTTGACTTTAAATGATTGTCATTGTCTCATTAAATTCTACCTTCTTTTTTTGAAATTGCAGTATAACCTCTAGATTTTGCAAGAAGAGGGATCTAAATTGTGGTGACTTTATGAAGAAGTAGCACACAGATCTACATTTTTCATCCAATGATTTCAATAATTTCTTAGGGTCAGTTTCGGTTTCTGCAGAATTGGAATGCTTTTCCTGATAATGACTGTGGGCAACGTCTCCATTTATAAGTTCGATCATATAATACTTTTGGTCTTTAAATAACTAGCCAAGAAAAAATGAAATCTAGAAAAAAGCTAAAAAAAGAGAGAGACCTTATTTAGATTGTTAGTTCCCATTAACTATAAGAGGCAGGATGGTTAATTTTGGCTTTGAGTTATAGAATTAGAAAAAAATTTATATAAAGATGTTTTATTATTTTGTAGAGACATCTGCCCAATATCACTTAAAATGAGAAACAGGGTTATTTCTCTGGTTATGGCGTCAGGTTCATTTATGTGTGCACTTTAAATGACAGATGACCCACTTGTGAGTGTGTTTGTGTGCCCCGGTGCACACTTTGCATGAAAGAACACAGTAAAAGCTTTAAATAGTTTCTACAGCATTGAAGCCCTAGTTTCAGAGGGTTGATATCTATTTGAAATTTTTTACATTGCTGGAATATTTTCCTTTTCTGTGATTTCAAATTTTTCTTAAATTCTAGTTTTTGACCTCTGTTATATATAATATTTCAATCCCTACTCAAATATGGATCACGCTCCTCTCCTATGTAGTATAGCTCCCTCTGACTATCACTATTATTGTCATTCTCGTAACCACACACTTAACTATCTTTCCACAAGAAAATTTACCTGACATTTCACTAATATAACAAATATTACGCACAGTTCCAAGAGTATCAAGGAGTAGCAAGGGCTCTCACTTTCTAGATTTGAAACTGATACTGCAAATAAGTTATTATATATCTGTTCCATTTAATAAAATTATATTGTATAACTATTTTTAAGGTGTTTCTATCGTGGCTGATATATTATCCCTTCTTGTTTCTGAAGAGGCCCCCAAACACTGAAGGAGCTGAAACCTAAGAACAAGACAGAAAAGTCCAGCTTGCTGATAAGGAACTTACACAGAAATGCACTCCTAGGCATCAGCAAGATGAAATAAATCTCTGTGTCTTTTACCACCCCACCCCCACCCCCACCCCCACCATGTGCTTATATCTCTTAAGTAGTGAGAACGCATAGATGATCAAAGGGATTAGGTACCTAGTGCCAGAGAGAGTTAAGGGATAGATAACATTCATGGTGACCAGCAGAGAGAACTAATGAAAATCCTGTGATCGAGCCAGAGTTCTGTGTCCATATTCTAGAGCTTACCTGGGGGACAGAAGGATGCCAAGTTTTGGGTGCACTCAGATGTCAATATGGCACATAGCTTCAAGATGAACTGACTTAAATTCTGCATACTCTCCACCCCTCTAATCTAGCTTTTATGATTTTATAGGCTCTCCTCTTGCATAATATTCCTTGAGCTGTTTTAGGAAGGGTTGTGTTTGGATATGCTATATTGAATGAAATATAGATTACATTGTATAGCCCCCAGCAACAGTAGAGACAACAGCAAAATAACAATAGTCCTAATATAACAAATAGTGCGGACAGCAACTTTGTTCTCCTTGTCTCAGGCAGAGCTTAGTCACATAGTGAAGGAGTCTGCAAAAAAGTTTTTCTATCGATGCAATATTGTCTTTTGCATGTGGAATATTAATTCAGTTATATTAGCTTTAGGTATATATATATGTGCAACATTCTTTGCCTATCGGAGTGCATGCCCCACCTTGGGTGGCTGTTAGTATATTTAAGGACGTCCAATTTTGTAAGACTACTCTATGCATTTGTTCAGTTTCCTGGTTTAGAAGCAGTATGCTTTGGCAGGAATCATTAACGGCATCAACAATGAATTTGGCTAGTGCAGTGATTTTTAGTTTAGTATCTGTCTATTTCAGCACAGGTGAGGAGAAACAAATAAACTGGCCATTCCCACAAGGACGTGCTCCAGGTCCAGTGGGTCCACATGGCCAGCGAATTATGAGGATGGTTGACAATTCTAAATATATATTTTCAGCTGTAGTGGAATACTTCAAGTACATCGGCCAGTCCATGCATAGGGAACATAGTGTCAAAAATTAGTGCCATGTTAACCAAACACCTTTTTTTGGAGCCATAGGTATAATTAGGATTTTCCTGTCCATTCAGTGGATGCTAGTGTGTTTAGTTTTTCAAGCACTGAGAGGCAGCCTCCTTTCATGTCTGTGTATGGAGTGGGTATGATTAGTTTTTTGTATACATAGGGGTGCTTTGTGGAGGAGCATCCTGTGTTCTGTCAATAGCCGACCTAATCCATCCCAAACTTTGTAGCATTGCTGATACAGGAATGGTTTTGTCTACCCTGTACTAATTGGAAAATTTATGTTTTAATCTCAATGAAACTAAATTTGAATAAATTCATAATAGGTACATTTGCTTAAGAGGAAGAGTTTGCTGTTCCCATCCACTCCCCCATTTTGTGAGGTCGAAGCGGATCACCATCTCTCCTACGCCTTTGACACTGGGAAAGAGAGCAAGCCATAGACCCAGCAGTTGGAGCGATTTTAAGTTTTGGCATACATATGTGCCCAGGTGAGAAATAGATTGCCATGCATGGGTGTTATCTCAATCAGGAGCAATATGATGACACTAGGGTCAGAAGAACAGATTTTTAGTAGGCACTTGGCAGGGGAACCCCCCTCCACCCCCTCCTCCGCCCCCCCGTAATCATGACTACAGCAGTGGTTTCATCCTTAATAGTTACAATGTATGCAGCCTGAGGATTTGGGTCAGGTGGTACACACCAGATATGCCGCCTGAGGGTGCCAGGTTTATTTGCATTGTGAGCAGAGTAGCAAAAGGCCATGCTAAACAGCCTACCATCGCAGCCTGAGGTATTGGTTTCTGTATGACGGACAGAAATGTTTGGGCTCACACTCCAGCAGGGTCAACGGGAACCACTTTAGCTGGCCAAGACATTTCTTGCTCTCCAGTGAGAAGTACTCTATCCAAACTGGGGGAAGTTGCCAATCCAACCCCCATTCAAGTGTTCCCTCCCCGGTTTAACATCTTGAGGAGATCTGAATAGCAGTTGACCTTTATCAGTTCTGGCACTAGGGCTGTAGCTTTTTAATCAGTGGTACTTCCTTTGTAGCTGTTCCCAGGCATTGGTAGGGAGCCAACCCCATGCCAGTACCAGCCGAATTTATTTTTCTAACTGCCTCAGCGATGACCTTCACCCACTCGTGCAAGATAGAGGGCTGTAAAAGAGCTCGCAGCTGTGCCTTTAAAAATATCCTTTTTTTTTTTTTTTTTCAATTAACCCAGCAGCCTGTGGGTTATAGAGTAAATGAAATCTCCATTCTATGTCCCTCTCATGGACCCAGGCTTGGACATTACATCTAATGAAATGTGTACCCCAGTTGTTACCAATGAGCCAAAGGGAGCTACACAGAACACCAGATTGTTCTAATCCCTTAATGGTGGTTGCTTCATTTGCTCTTTTGCAAGGAAAGATTTTTAACAATCCTGTTGCAGTATCTACACATTAATGCATATTTCTGCCCTTGGCTCATTGGCAGAAGTCCAATGTAATCTATCTGCCAGTCTTGCACAGGGATAGGTCCTCTGTGCATTCGAACTGGTCTGTGTGGGATGTGGCGGGGGCACAAGTGAGAACACAGCAGGCAATTGGTTCCTGCTGCCAGTAGATCAACAGAACGGAGGGGCGACCCAGCCCCCTTTGCTGTTTGCCATGCCGCACAGGTACTGCAGCGCCCACTATGTTTATACGTCCGATCTGCTTGTTTGGATTTTATGAGAGAGCCAGTGTCCTGATCTTTGCTAGTCTGTCAGCTTCCGTATTTTCAGGAGTTGAGTCAGTCTGGTGAACAGAGACGGGATAGACTATCAGGCTAGCAGTTGGCTTCTATAACCATTCCCAGATTTCCTGCTATACTGTGGCCCCCACAACACTTTCCTTAGTACTTGCCAGCTGTCTCATTCTCATTGTGCCAGACAGGTTATGACAACCTTAAATATAGCCCAGCTGTCTGTATGGAGAACTATAGGCCATGGCTCGTGTGCACATACCAGCCATGCAACCCACGGTTCCGCCCACTGGCTACTATGTTGTACTCCTGTTTCAAACCATATGATGTTCGTCTGGGGTTGTATGGCCACCGGTCTGTACATAAGGATTGTTATTTGCCATATGTCATGCTTCTTCAGGAATGAGAAACGTGTCTTCTTTTACTGATGAGGACATTTCTTATGGGTGCTCTACAGGAGGAGCTAAAGTGGTCTCATAATACATTGGCCCTAAAATAGCATGCAACTCTTTGCTCAAAGAGCTTGTGGAAAGGGCTTTGTGCTGCTATAAATATGCATTTCGTTTCTGTAAGGCAGAGGTTTGGGAGCAGCTGAAATGAGCCTTGCAAATAACCCTTCTATTCACCCCTTTATTGGGAGACCTGTTCGCACTTTCGCTGATGGGGCAATAATGATGTGTTCTATTTGTTACAATGCTTTATATACTTCTAAGACTTGTTATTCAATGGAGGAATAACAGGTCTCAGCATACTTCCATAGTTTGGGCCAGAACACAAAGCAAATGACTTTCCCTTGCTAAGCTTGCCATAGGGCCCAATTAGCTCTCTTGGACTTAAAGTTACATCTAAAGACATGGGTACCTCAATAAGGGGTACCCAAGTCCTGTGCTGGGCTATTAGGATATTTGCTTTCTCAAATGCAGCTTCTTGTTCACCTTCCCAACACTAATGAGTGCCTTTCTTTACCATTCAGTATAATGGGTGCAAACATTGAGTTCAATGAGGGATGAAAGCCCACCAGTATCCCAAAAGTCCTAAAAAACTTTGTAACTATTTCATCATTTTAAGTGTGAGAAAATGCTGTATCTTATTAACGACAATGCTGTACCTGGCCAGGCAACCCCTAGGAACTTTATATCTGGGCTCAGTCTTCTATTTTTGACAGATCGACAGCTCATCCTTTCAGTTGTAGGTGGTTCAGCCAGGCCTGCAAGGTTTTCTGTAGCAGAGGCTAAGCTTTACATTTTAACATTATGTCATTATTACAATGAGCCCATATCACAGAGGTCAGGAAGGAAAACAGAGACAGTTTCTGAGCCACCATCCCATGGCATATGGTCGAGCTCTGTAAATAGCCTTCAGGGAACACTTGGAAGGTATGTTCCAAGTGGGAGACACATTTTCTAAAAGTTTCATTGTCACTGTGAGGGCATTAGCCTTACGGCAGGGGAAGGCTTCAATCCATGTAGAAAACATACACACAACATCAAAAGATATTGATAACCCATACCATGCGGCATTTGAATGAAGTCCAGCTTAAATGCATTATGGCATAGGAAAGAATGCAATAACTGAAACATGAGGTTTACTAGGGAGCCAGAACAAACCAAGTTGCCATCTTGAGTTTCCCATATATCTCTTTATTTAATTTAGAAACATTGTTTATATATCTTAATTTCCCTCATTCAGAATCAGACTGTTGTCATGTTACAAGGACATCAAGATAGCATAACTCTGGCAATGAGGAGTCATTTTTGTAGAAATAGAATATATTTCATTTTATTGCTGCTGCCTTTTCGTGAAAGTCAGTTAGGGCATTTCAAATACAGAAGGTTAGTTTTTACTACTGGAAAATTCAATTTTCTTAAGTAATCAAAGACCTGATTAAGAGAACATAAAATACAGTATGATATTTTATTAGGAGCAAACCCATACATAGTTCAAGAAATCTTTGTCCTTTTAACAGAAAGAGAACAAAACTATAAATTTGCATCTACTTAAATAAACCTACTTTAATCTTAGTAGTTTATCCACACAAAATGAAACTAGCTTTAATATCAAATATTTTTTTTTAGATCATTGATCATAAAAAGCCTTTAGAGTAGTTCCTATATTTCTGAGAATTTTAAAATACCCAAATCTTTACAAGTACTTATTCGTTTTTGAGGCAATTAAACATAACTCCTTTACTAGTTAACAATACCATTGAAGGTAGAAAATACTATGCAAACATAACACATATATAGACACACATGAACATACAAACAAATACAAACTGAGATCTTATGACTTCTGTAAAGGAAGTGGGACCTGTTTAAATGACCTCCTCACACCCCATCTTTATCAGTCAGTTTTGATGCTAACAGAATTGTAAACATTCTAATATTTTAGTTTCACTTATTCTTTAATTTTTACCCTTGGCTTGAGCCTCTAGCTGGGCATCAGTGGTTAGCCGAACCGCCCATAAGAGGGACCAGCCTACAGCTGCAGCCATAAATTTTTCTGCCTTTCTGTAGTGTGGTTTCTCAAACAAGTACATGAGACCAGCTGGTGTTTTGGGGGCATCCCAATGCTTACAAGAAAGTCCACATGAATCTAGCACAGAGACCACCCCTTCCCATGTGGAAGCAGATGGCCAACTTGCAGATGTTTCCTTCCCCTTGCTCATGTTTTGGCTCTTGGACTCCTCCTTCCTGGCTCACTAATTGTTCTGGAAGAGGGCCATATCTGCAAAGTGGTCCCCAAACACCAAGGAAGCTGAGAAACCATAGAATGAGGCAAAGAAGTCCAGCTTGTTAGTTAATGAGCTTAACAGGGAACTTACATACAGAAATGCAAGATGAAATGGAACCCTATACCTTCCACCCTGCAGACTGAGTGCTTATATTCCCTAAGCAGTGAGAATGCATGGGCAATCAGATGGATTGGGTGCTGGGAGTCTCTGGTGCCAGAGCAAGCTGAGAAATAGATAACATCAAGGGCAGCTTGCCCTGGAGAGAGAACTAATGGGAATCCTATGATCAGCCCAGACCTCTGTGTCCATATTCCAGATCTCAGCTTGGGGAGGAAGGGGATCAAGTGTCAGGATTCACCCAGATGTTAAGATGGCAGATTAGCCTTAAGACAGAGTCGCTTATCTTCTGCAAACTTCTGTATTTATATCAATGAAGATTTATATTCCAAATAGTGGTTATTTTGTAAAGCATAATAAAATTGGTTTCAGAAAAAAATATAAATAGCATAGTAAATGTATGTGGTGCTTAAAACGTTTTTTAAAATATACTCTAGATAAACAAATAATGTTACTTTAACAAAAGGGAAGCTCCTCTACCCCTTCTCCTTTTATATAAAGCAGAAAAAATAAGCCCTGAAAGGTAGTGATTAATCAGGATTATAAAAGTTCTCAATTGGAAGAGATCTTTACAGGTATTTTATCTAATCTCCTAACCAGTGCATGGATTTATTCTTATTTAACAGTTGAGATCCATATAGAATAAAATTTAAACAAATTCTCGAATAAATCTAAAAATCATCTGAACAGTCATATTTAACTCATATAAGAACATTTCCTAGGATCTACAGAGAATACGATAACAAAAGCGCCTAGAATGCAGAAACGCTTGCTGCACTTCAGGGATGGTGTTACAACTAGTACGACAAAACCAAGGCTCTAGAGCAGAATGCACAATGAAGTCAGAGGTGTCAGGCAGCAGGCAAAGTATGTAGGCAAAGCAGGTACAAGTTTAAAATAAAATCACGTCAGTGTAACCAGGGACCACTTCACTGACAGTTTTAGCAGCCATTGATTTTTAAAAAGCATAACAAAAGCATAAAGGAAAGAAGTGTAAAGAAAAAGAAAATAAGAATGATACTGAGCAGCAAATTTACATTCTTGTTAAGTGTGCTATAAAGCTACATAGTAACCTCTTTGATGATGTTAAACTGTTCTTAAATTAAAACTGCAAATAAACTTGAAAATATGAGTGGTTTACTGGATTTTGGTTAAAAATATGTTGTTATCTTAGAGAGGCAGAAAATTATTTCAATGGTCTCTAATAAAGTTTTCTGAATAGCACAAAGAGGTGAGTTCATTCTCTTCCTTAACTGGTTTAAATAGTGGAGGAAGCAAGCCAAAAGTTTAATTTAAAATGCATGTTTGACTGGGTCTTTTATCATACTCAAAAAATGTCATTTTCTTAAGCCCTTTCCTTTTGACCTTTGACAAGGAGAGTATATTTAACATTTTACTAAAAATATCAAGCAGATATACTTCAGCAACAATTAGATACTGAGAAGATATAAATATACTTCAATTCTTCAACAGATTTAATTTTATAGACGAGGTAATCATCTAATAGAATCTCTAACACACTGATTTCTTTATCCCCACAGTATTTAAAATAATTTTACAGTGTGAGTAAAGGACACAGCATCAATCATTTGATGAGAAAATAATCATCATTGTGTAACTCGTTATAAGTGCATTATTTATAGTTTTCATTATAGTCTGATATAGCAAAATGACTCAAATTTTCAATTTGTACTTGTTTTCGATATTTATTAAACATTTTTCTCTTGTATTTAAGGAAGAATTAGGTCTTTTATATATCTTTGCCTTAAAAGTTTTTGCAAGACAGGTAGGGGAGACAACTGGAAATAAGCCTTGCTCTTATATGATTGTGAAAGTCCAAGCTTATTTATGAAGCTTTGGTAAGTGTGCTTTGGGGGAAGTGCCTTTTATTTTGGAAACCATTTCATTGTTAAATTCATTCAAAAACACTTATTATGCTTGCCAAGTTACATGTTGTCACAAAACATGTTCCTGTTAAATATTTGCAATGTTTTTAGCAAACTGTACTGCATGGGATGGTTTCCACGGCCTTTGAATATTTTTTGAAGTTTTAGTTCAGTTCAATTTTAATTTTAATGTTTCTTTTTAAATTTCAGGACTTTGATTTGGCCAATTAGCTGTGGTTTTGAGGGTTAGTTGAGTTGAACGCCAGTGCGCATATGTTCATATTTCAGACATTAAACACCTCATGTTTGTTCAATGTACACAAATTATATATATGAGAAAATCAGTTAGATTTCTGGATTGAAATTTTTTGAAATTGAGGAAATTGTATGATTTATAAATGTATCAACATTCAACCTTTACAAACACTCATAAATCAAAACTCACAAGGAATGCATCCCTAAATATCATAAGCCCAAAGTCTACAAAAACCCAGAATATATCATACTTTGTTCAGAGTGGAATTGGTCTGGTAAAATTGCTTCAGTCAAATAGAAAAGAAATTTGAATTAAAATGAAACTAAACTGTATCTCTGAACTGACCAATTACAATGCAGGAGGAAGGCTCAGGAGTTGCTAAAGCCATAACATTCTACTTAACTTGGATATTTTACAAATACTTAGAAAATTTAATATTTGTAAATAGATACATTTTTTAATGTAATAACATGGCCAGTTGGTAAATTGTCCTTCAGCTGGTTTCATGTTATTACAAATTTTTACCAGATTTTTGGCCATTTATCACGTTAGCATTTTCCCCAAGTAGATGGTATATCCTAGGAGGGAATATATGTTCTTGTTGCCTGGGAGGGCTGGATACTGGGCTAGTTTCCATTTTCTAGAGAACACAAAAGCTGCAAAGTCACCATTGGCTTTCAAGGGAGCAATCAATATCCCATGTGAAGACAGAAATATAGGAGTCCAGAGGACTCCTATATTTAATGGATTATAAGAATCCCTACAGCTCTATAAGGATCTGAAAACATGGTATGATAAAATACAAAAGGTTGAAGTTGATGACCCAAAATTTACTTTTCTGTCAAACCAGATTAATAAATTTTCAGAATTAATCTTACAAGTTTTCACATACCATAGACCAAAGTACATTTGTTCTGCTTTGCTTTCTGTGGTTGGAATTCATTTTGCAACAGATGTTTGCAGATGAGAAAAACATAAAATGACAGGAATTCTAAGTGATAACTCACCCATATGTCATTTATGAGCCCTAAATAAAAGGAGCCCTTCAATAGAAAGAAATGTTGCATCTTATTAATTGCAACTATAGGTCAGTTAGTTTGAGTCTAGTTTTATAAGGATATTTCTAAATATTTTTGGTGATTATCTCACCATATATTAAAAAGGGAGGTAAAAAGTTGTGATATTTATACACTAAAAGTTCTTTAATAAGACTGAAAAATGATTATCTATTACAAATTATAAAGTCCTTGCTCTTTTAAGTATTTTAATTCCTAGGGTCAATAAACTTCAGCTGTGGAAAAGGTAAAGCAACTTAATGGATGACGACCAATGATATTTAGTAACTTTGTTGAATATAGCCTTTGATAGCAGAGACTGGGAACAGATGACTCAGATGACAGGAGAAGACAAGCTATAAAAAGACCAAAGCGTAGTAATGAAGTATAAGTACAGCCCTGTCATGTATATCAGATCCTTCTCATTTCAGTGATGCCTTGAGCCTCATGCGAATGTTTTGGCTTAAACCAAAGTTTAAGTGTTAGCAAATTTCTAACACAATCTTCTTGTCAAGAGTCCTTATGAGTATTCTGTTTATTTTCAAGTATATCTATCCTAAGAGATCCTATACAGGCCTTTGGAGTCAGGAGTGTAAAAAATAGATAGGCAATTGTTATATTTTTTCTCCCTTTGTCTGCAGCATTAAATTACCTGTGATTGACTTTTAAGGCTAATGGACCATAATCATGGTAAACAATCTTTCCATGACCTTAAATTTCTGATTGACTCAGAGCCTATCAAGAGGAAATAGAGTCCTGCCACATAAAGGCTGCCATACCCAACCTTCCTAACTTTTCCGATGTCAGCTAAAGATTAAGCTCCATGAAAACGGGGCCCACATCTAGTTTTCCTGATGTGACACCCTGTCGTCTCACGTATTTTCTGACAAGCAGATCAAGAGTTATTCAGTGACTATTAAGATTTATTTGACCAAAAAATATGTACTTAAAACCTACTATAAATAAGAATTCCTTACAGTTTTACTGAGTTTTAACATGTTTTTCTATTTTGCCTATCTGATAAGTGAACAACGGAATTTTTCGACATTCAGTAATTGGTGTTTCTCCTGGATTTTTTGACCTACTAAATTTCTTTGTTTTGGATTGCAGTGTCTTTACTAGGTGACATCTCTGTTTATGTTGGAGTGTACAGTTTCTTTGGCTTGAGGATAGTTAGTTAGATTCCAAGTACTAACACTTTTGTTTCAACTCACTCCTTCTTCCCAGTATGGGCAACTTCCTGAGATTATCACCTCTCTGTCCACACATTTTTATCCATTTTCTTTCAGTTGTCTAGGAGCTAGTACTATAATATAAAAAGCTTCACTCATGTTCCAGCAGTCCCCAATTTAGGATGAGATGTTGACATAATTTAAAAAGTTGGTAGAAAAAACTGGAAAAGAATATTATGGCAATATTAAAAAGGCAGCATTAGCAAAATATTACTAAAATTTGTTGTTAAATGCCTTAGAGGATAAAACTAAAAATAAAATTCAAATGTATTGACCTCCCTATTTTTGCTAGTCTCATATATCTACAGATAAATAAAAGTTAGCACTGAGTATTTATTTCTAGCCTTAATGGATTTATAAATGCCTCAAATACGAGTAAATATCATTACAATGTCATGTTCATCTGAGAAAATACCCACCACTGACAGGTTAGAGGTCTATACAGGATCTTGCTAAGATGTTATAAGTTAAAAGGATAAATCTAAAGCACCTTAAATGGTAAAAAGAATAGCTAGTTCATAATATATGGTTTCTAGTAGTAAGAAATAAATACATAAATTCCAAAAGACTAGTAATGCTGCATATGGAATGTGGTTGAACCCTTTAAATTATCTGTTAAGCATAAAGAAACCAAAGAAAGTTTAGAAAAGACTGCCAACAATGTTAATAAATAAATAATTAACATATTAAAGGTAAATTTATTCCAAGAGTAAAATTTGATTAGCCACTCTTCAAAGTAGTAACAAAATCATGTCTTAGTTTCCAAATAAATTGACATTGAAATGAATGAGAGATAATAATTATGAGATGAGGAATAATTAAGTAAAGGGAATGAAAATCATTAGCAACGTATTGAGGAATACATGAAAAAAAGCCTAAACATATCATAAAATGGTCTTATTACTTCTTTTTTTTTATTTTAAAAATGTATATATTTGTAACAGTATATCTTTGAGTATTGCACAGAAAAATATTGTTTAGGAGAAATTTCTCATATAAACTAAATTATCAATTATTAGATATAATGTGATAAGCAACTGCAATGAATTACAATAGAATAACTGGTTATTATTCTCAATTTTACAAGATCCAACAATAAAAACATTCCTTTATGTGACATATAGAAAACATCACAACCTAAGAGGGTGGTGAAGGGTAAGCATATGGAGACAGAATATTTGATGCACTTCTTGGAGTTATTAAGCCTATAATAATAAGTTTTATTAACATAGAAATACCTGAATGAGACAATGCTCAAGTCACAGGCACAAATTAATATATTTGAGCAAGTTTCGTTGCCTGAAAAATATTTTGGTTATTTTTATTAAAAATATATTAACTATAAAAATACTCTCACATGATTATATGTTTTAAAAGCAGTATCTTCATTTGGCAGGTGAGGCAATTACATGTTTTACATGTAAGGTTTATGAATTTTACCTATTTAGTAAAGCTAAGGAATAGGTTTTTTTATTTTATATTTAATATTATTTATATTATATACATAATATTATTTATTATGCCCAATTCATAATAATAAAAATCATTTCACAATCTAGAATAAGTTAATACACATTAAAATTATTTCTTTTAATGATGATGCAAATTGTATTTAGGTCATGAAAGTAAAAAGATAAAATAGGTAAAATAACTTTTATTAAAACTATGCTCTCCTGAGAAATAATTTTTTTGGTTATCAGCCAAGGCAATTTGCACTTTTTGCAGGATTCATTTGGCAAGGTCTGGAAACATTTTTAGTTGTCACAGATTGGGAACTTGGAAGCTGCTAGCCATCTTATAATGCATGTGACAGACCCTCACAACAAAGAGTTATCCAGCCCAAAATGTCAATAGTCAATAGTCCTAAGGTTGAGAATTCTAGCTTCTAAGTAGTCTTGAGATTGCTAAATATTTATAAAATGTAAATTAGGAAATTAACTATTTTATTTTATCTCCAAGCAGTGAAAAATCCAGGTGTAATAACTTAATAATCATCACTTCCCTAAATAGACTTTGTCTTCTCTGCCTGTTTAATAATCAATCATATTTTAACACTTTTGTTCAAGATGTAGCATGTAAAATTTAAGTAAAATTTTGAAAATCTTATTAATAGAATGTAATTTAAATTGAATCCAACTTTTAAAATTTGTCTTGTTCACATATGCAAAATTACACAAATACACACACACACACACACACACACAAACACAGAGGAAAAAATACCACCTTAACATTTGCATAAGCCCTTAAAATTTACTATATTATTCAAAGTAGGCTCATAATACACTTGAATTCAATTACTTCCAGTACGTTGGTTTTGTATAACATTAATCTCTCTTCTTGAGCTTCAGCAGTGTTCAACACCCTTTGGTCCCTTGTCATAGATGTGCTTAGTGCACTACCCAGTATAGAGAAAATACATACTCAGTCCTTCTGACTGGACCATAAACAGCATGAGAGTATCAATAAGACTGCCTATTTCGCAAATATATCCAAATACCTCACATAATACCATATATACTCTCAATAAGCATTTATTAAACAAATGAATGAAATGGAAAGCTTCTTGATTCATCTTCAATCCTATACAGTATCTCAGTTTTTCTTAGAAAACCTGAAAAATACGAAATCCTTCTACTTTATATATTTTGGAAAACAAATACTATTTTAAATGTAGCATAGCTGATGTAATTGACCAAATGTATTCATAAGACTTTGATTCTTGAGTCATGCGATGTACAAAAACATAACAAGGTTAATGATCTGGAAGACTGTAGTGGACAACCTGTGATGAACAGTGAGAGGTAGAAGAAAAACTTATTAACATCTCAAGTTGTAAACTGCTGAGATAAAATCTTTTGATCCAACATTTCTTTTACTTTTGAGAAAAAAGGTTTGTCTCTCAAAGTCCATGTGTACTACATTTGGAAAAAAAAAACAATTTTTAATTTTGCATTTGCTTGTTTACTAAATAGAAATAGGTTCAAACTGGATTTAAAAGCTGCACCAAAACTCACATGCTACCAGAATCTGGGACACTCTTATTCCAGATAGTTCCATGGACACTATATGTAACACTTGAACACTGAATGAATTATAGGTTTGACAAGTTAATATCCATTTTATTTAACAAATATATTTTGGAGTTTGGGATGCCTTCATTTACAAAACTATTTTCATTGTAGTTATTCAATGAACGATTTATTTTCTTTTCTAGAAGAAAATAGATATTTTAAACATCTTACCATGTATCCGTCGATTTTTTAGAAAAATGCTCCTTAGTATATATTTTTATTAAATCCTCAGAAACAGGGAAAGGTATCTAAAAAGAGAATGTTTTAACATTTTTGGAAATCATGATTACATTTCCTACCATCGCAGAATGTACAACTGTTTTAAAAGTTGCCAAATAAAACAAAAAAATCAAAGGAAAATTTCGAGGTAAATATCAAGACAGATACCAATTTTCAGAGATGTTTTTTGAACCTCCCCCAAGAGACCACTTCTTTCATTGACTACTTCTAGGTCAAGTCATATTTATTATACTTTTATTTTAATATTATTAAATGAATAAGATTGCCTATTTCACAAATATATTAATTCCAGCCTACCATACTAATATTAAAAAGGTGATTTTTTTAGAGGAAAAAATAGTCCATTGTAATTACATCTCTTTGTATATCTCACTGATTAATTCCTTGAAAAATATTGGGCAATTCAATTAGACATGCGCCAACATTCTGTGACAAATAAATTGGAAAATATATCTTTTGGTCTTTCGAATGTATCAGCCCATTCAAGTGTGTTGGGAATATGAAAGTAGCTGAGCAAATTTCTAGTACTTTTTCATCTCTCTAGATTTACAAGGCTTTATACACATTCATAACAAAGAACTGTACATGCAAATACTTTGTTAGTCTTAAATTTCTTTCCCATTAAATGTCAGAAACTGGATATATTTTTTGCTATACTAAAGGAAAGACTGCACTATCTCAAAAATGATTTTTTGAGATACAATCACATGATTCCTACTATACAGAAAAAAGGTTGACACAATGTATATATTTGCAAGTGGTTTATTTCTTATGTACAATCTATAACACGTAGTTGAGAAAGAAAACATAGGTAGTAAGCAATACCTTTTGGGACTTTCGTATGTGAAATATGCCACTAATTTGTCAATATTTAAAAAAATAAATAATTTGATTATTTATTATATCTAGTTTGCCAGTCTGAAAGTTATGAAGTAGACTAGATTATTTGTAATTCCATGTATGTGTTTTATAGATATCATTATGCTAGAAAACAATTGAGTGGTATAGATATGAATTTTCAGGAAATATATTTTGAGCCAGAGACATAACTTTAAGATTCTTAAATCTTTTTATTTTGGAAATGTTTTTGCATTTCAGAATCACTATAAGTCTTTGGCTTAGAATCTGCTATGATCAACAGGCCATGATAGCTAGGAACTTTCGTTTAGTTAAAGGGAAAAATAGCAGGCTCTAGCAGCAAACAGACTTGGGTCTGATGTCAAATCATCTATACAATAGTAGCAAATCAGGCAGGTTGCTTAGCCTGTTTATTTGTAGGGCATGATAAATCCTGCCTCACAAGGTTGTCTGGTTTATGTGCACAATGTAACACATGCTTCCTGTGATATTGAGTGAAAGCTACATATACTCCTGTTAATGACCAAGTTGAATGTAGGGTAGTTCAGAAATAGTATCAAAAATAGAAGAATAAAGTGAAGGTAGTTCCATGAAAAATGTAAAAGATAAATCCAAAGAAATCACATTATATATGTTACAAATGTTAAAAGATGATTGTCATGAACAACTGATATAGTCACACTAGGGCGTTCCATCTAAATATTGAACTCTTGTTGAAAAAGTTCCCTAATTAGTTTCATTGTTTCCTTGTCTCTCGATAGTTAATTTTTAACAAAGCAATAATAATGTTTTTTTATGCAATTATACATGACTCCAAACCATCTAGTGTTTTCACATTTATTCAGAATATAAATAAAATGTCTTTCCATAAGCAACATGGCCCTGCATGATGTGCTAGTCCCCATCTCTAATATGATATTATGCCACTCTCAGTCTCACTCACTTCACTTCAGGCACAAAGGTCACCTCGTGTTTATGGAACAAAGCAGGAATAGTACTGCCACATGGCCTTTTATCAAATTGTTCCCTCTGCCCAAAACACTCTTCCATCAGCTAGCCAGATAATTCACTTCCATACTTCAGGTCTTTGCTCACATGGACCTTTATCTGTTGACATCTAGTTATCATTCTTTTTTTTTAAGTTTTTCTTTATTTCTCTTCATTTCTCATACCACTGCCTGATGCTATTCATTTATTCATTTGTTTATTTATTTATGTTTATTGTTTCTTGCTCCACCCACATGAAAGGGTAAACTGAGAAAGGAAATGCGGAATATGTTTTGGATTCTTAGTAACTGACACATAGAATGCCCCAAGACACATTTGTTGAATAAACGAATATGTTTTTATTTTTAATTTAGGATTATACATGTACCTCTTTCATACCTGCAATAACTTATTACTATTTTCATGTAGAATCTTATGTTTTGTTCATTTAATAAATTTAAAACTATAATAACTACTAAAGGTTTTAAATTCTATTTCTAATTATTCTGTATTTTAAATAGAGAAGACACCTATTTTATAATTTAACTTATGATCCAACATGAAATTTATGAACAGTTCAGGAGATACTTCTTTACAATTAAGTTACATCGAGTTTTCTTGTATATTTTTATACTCTGACAGAAAATAAATCTGTCCTTTAGTTCTTAAATATTTAAATTCTAACAACTTTTTAAAAAGTTTTCTTCCTATATAATTTTGATTAAAATATAGAGATTTCTGCAAATAGCTTGGGACATAAACTCTAAAACAAAACTACACATTTTTTGAAAAGACTATTACAATAAGAAACTATTTAACATCCCTTTATCATCTTTGGTCTCTTTATTCAAGTAAAATATAAAACCATTTTCAGAAATCGTAACATTTTTTCCTACAACAGTAGACAACTTGGCAAACTCCAATTCACCGAGAGATCAAGGTAAAACAATGTTATCTTTTAAAATCAGGTTGAAACAGACAATTTCTGATATCCTTGAATAGAATTGGCAAATATTGTATACAATCAATTTTTGCTTGTTTTTCTATGAGAGGCTTTACAGCACCTGGGCCAGTGTTTCTTAGACTTCTTTTAGTTACAAGTAAAATTCAATTTACTGAGCCAAAAAAAAAAAAAGGAATTAGTTCTCAGGAACAACTGATATATAAAACAACAAAAAATAGAGACATCAAAACAGTAAGAAATTTCTTTCTTTTTTCCTCTTTCATTTCTTTTTCCTTTTTCACCTATTGATTTTTTTCTTTCAGGAACACTTTTCTTACACAACTGGAACTATGGACATAGGCAACTCAGTTCCTGCTATCAGTAAATCAGAAGCTTTTCACTTCTAGCTCCACCTTGAAAAATCCAATAGATATTGTCTGTGAAAAGACCAGTCTAACAACTTTGCATTTAAAAAATTGTGATTAATACAGTTTTACAATCTATTTTATAGTTTGGACATAAGTCTGACTAAAAAAAAGTTCCTATATTTATTTAATAAATTAAAGTACAGCAATAATCCACCTCTATTGCAAGTAATTAACTTTCATTGATAAACATAACCCATGTGCTAAATTTTATGCATTAAAATGTTACTGATATATTTAAGTAAAAAATCTGAGAATAAAAATGAATGATAGGAATTTATATAAGGTTTATCATTCTTCTATACTTTCTTCACTCAATTTACGTTACCATTGCTCTGCTGAGTACCAGGGCCCAGCTAAGCATTGAACATGATGTGTAAAGGTGGGACATATACAACACAGGTGAAATGTTTCCTGCTCTGAGCATCAAAAACCAGCAGTCTCTTAAAGGAGACAGAAATAGAATAAAGTAGTTTTAAAATTATGATAAGTGCTGTTAGGAGAAAGCAAGCAACAACCCCGAGAAATCTGGGAGATACAAACTAAAGGTCACATTTACTCACGGTGGATGTGGAAGGTACATACCACACAAAAACATTTGGTTTGAAGAGCACGGAAATAATACTTGGTAAAGAAAATGACCAAAGAAAGTCAATAAAGTATTCATAGCTTTAATGATATTTCAATATCAGGTTTTAAAGTATTATCAATATTTAAAAGCCAAAGTAAATAATTTAAATCCTTTTTCCATTTCTAGGCTCCTTATTTTCAAGCCATTTAAACCCAAGAGATAAAATAGAGAATTAAAATGGCTGTACAATAGTCAACATGCTTACTTCAGAGTAGTTTGTAAATAATTATTCAGATGGACGCATACATGAAGGTAATATTTTTCATATTGGCAAACTCTCCTTTCTCCTTTACAATTTCATTGCTAAAAATTCATTAATGTTTTTATAAATGAAAAAAGCATTTGAGACATGAAAAAAATGATTTTTTTGTTTTTCAGTTAAAATAATTAGGATCTGCTTCTATAGATTGCATTGAGTTTGGCAATAAAGCCATTGCTACAGCTGCACTCACTTCAGTGAATTACTTTTTAATTATCAACAATTCTCTTTATTTGGTTTGGGTGACCAGACAAGCATTTGGGAATTAAAATAAGAAAAAAGTGTTCTCTTCAGTTTAAGATCCTTTATAGGCTGTATGAATCCCTTTTCTTGTTATTGTTATTTTTAACTGAAATAGTGCCATCACTTTTTTCTTTCATTACTACTAAATAAATTTAGGCAGGAGTCCAGAGCAACACTCAAAACAGCAAAATCTAAATAAATAAGTTCAAAGGCTCATAATTAAATCTGCAGGGCTGAGATCTCGCCCCAGCGGAATTTTTAAACTGTAATGCCAATTGGCATAACCTATTTTAGAAAAGAATGCTTCTGATTCTGAGTTATTTCTGCCATGGACGGGTTGTATTTCAGGGATGTAATGTTTCCACTGCTTTCTGCTTCTTCCAGAAAGCTGAGAAATAACTTCTCTAAAACATCTCTCTTTCATGCCACCATGCTGGCCGGCCTGAATAGAAGAGTTCAAAGCAGTGCTTTTCTATCTGAGAATTAGGACAAAGAGAGCCAATCCCACTGAGATGTTTTTCACATCCTTAGACACTCTGCTCGTAGAAGTGCCTCACACTGTACCTTTTGGTTAGTTCTCAAATTACGCTCTGTTATGGGAGCTTTGCACTTCTCTTCTGTCACAAAGGGCGGGCCATTATGTGCAGCATCTGTCTGTGTTACTCCCTCCTTCTTTATGTACCTTTGGATTCTATTTTAAAGCAACACCTTTCTAAAAGAAACCACATGTTTTTTTTCAATATTTTAAAAATATTATATTGGTAAGTCAGGTCCTGATGAAACATGTAATGTTTCTTCAGCTTAATAACTAAGACGACAAAACATCGTTTATGTTTCAAAACCAGGTAAAGTTATTTACCATTAAACAATTACTTTTTGAATGTTGACCTTCACCTTCCAACTGTTCTCAACAATGGAAATTCAAAATTGTGTGACTTGGTAAAGATCTCAGAACCCATGGACCCTCTATTCTAGAGAAAAGTAGTGGAACCCACCAAAAAAAAAGAAAGGACAGTCTTTGGAGACATGTGTAATCAAAACAAGAGAATTGGGTTATAATTTAAAACAAGGATATTCCAGAAAAACCACTAAGAAGTAAATTTTGTGTATCCGAAGAACTGAAAGAATTTGAATATGGTAAAAGCTTAAGAAAGTGTACAAGGGCATCTTCAAGCCAGTGAAGCAGGCAGGGGCAGGTCATAATGGGCATTGTGAACATGGGCTAAAGACTTACTTTTTCTTTTAAGGGCAATGGAAAATCATTCAATAGTTGTATCTTGGAATATAAGATAATATTATTTTTGTTTTAATAAAATTGACATTTCTGCAGAGCAAGAATGGAGTCAGGAACTGTTATTAGTGGTCTTGCTAAGAAGTCATGTTGGACTGAACTGGACTGGATTTGATTGGATTGGATTGGATTAGATTAGGATAGTAGACACAGATTTGAAAAAAAGTTAATGGAAATTTGTTTTTTGCTTTGAAAGTAAAGTTATCCAAATTAGCTGATGATTTGAATGGTCAGTTGAAATTCTAGTTTTGTCTTTAAGAGTCTGGATGGTAACACCATTTACTGAGATAAAAAACACTTAGATGGGAACAGATTTGAATGAAGGAGGAAGTTCTGTTTTTGAACACACTGATGTTAAGATGGCTATGATTAAAAGTGAATATATTAACTAATATTAGGAAATTTTGACTTGAATTCCCAGATGAGGTCAGACCTGGACTCTGAAATATGGGAGTCATTAATATGTGGATGATATTTAAACTGTAACACTGGATGAGCTTATTTAGGATAAACTAGAGAAAATAAGGGATTAATTTGGCTCAAGACTAAGTATCTCAAGTATGCTTAGATCCTTGAGTGCAGGATCCTACAAAGAACACTGGGAAGTAACAGTCAATGAAGTAGATGTGAATACCTGGAAGCGACAAGTTGGAATGTTTGAAAAGGAGTGAATGGTACAGAGAGTTAAATGCTGCTGATAAGATACTTGGGGTAGGGGAGGATGGGGAGATGAAAGGGCTTTTAGAAATGGCAGAAAATTATACTTGGCAGAAGTAGTTAAATGATGGGGCACTTTAAAGGTTTTTTTTTTCTTTTGTTTTGTTTTATTTTTTTTAGGGAACATAGAAATAGGGGAGGAAGGACCTAGAGGCTGATGTGGATATCAACACTTTTTATTAATCATCTTTGATGACTCTATTTAAAATTAAACATAACCTGAAATTTTCATTTATAAGAGAGCAACTCCAATTAATATCAAAATCACAATAGAAATAAGTTTAATAGAAACTGTTCCCAAATATTACACAAAGTCCTTAAGTAAATGTATACTCGTCAGTGCAGAAATAATTTTATGCCTTACTACCTACCAAAATAGCTATTTTATAATTCAATTCAACAATATTTATTAATCATAGAATCAGTCCAATGTAGAAAACTATGAAGAAAATTCAAACTGGAGGTATGATCTATATTCTTCATTAATCTGTTTCTATTTATGGCACTGCATTTTATTAAATTTTCAGATTTAACATTGCAGTTAAAGAGACACCAAAGTTCCAAGTGCAAATTTTGCCTCCCCTAAATATCACAGGTTTGATTTCAATAAATATCTTATAACCCAACTGCATTTTAGCCATTCTCTATTTCCAGAAAGCCCAACCTGTGAAAATATTCTCAAACGTAGTAACATTTATTCTCTAATGCCAACACTATGGCTTTGTTATTTGTTTATATGTTATCTCTAAAACTAAATAAAAGTTTGTAGTATTATTGTCAATTATGATTTCTTGCAGAGTTAATTAAGTTTCTTTGATTATATGTTATTCTCAATACTTCAAGTGCAATAAAGCCCTGTGCCTATAAAATGAAGATATTTTTAGAATTAAATTCAAATGGATTGTTTTTTTCACTTTGCATTAATTTATCCGAATGATAATACATATTAATTTGTCTCATATTTGACATATGCATTTCTTACATACTTTGTATTTGTCCTTGGTTTTTCTTACTGACTTTACTGTTTTATTGTTGAAGGAAGAAATGGATTCTTTTCTTGCCTAATTCCTATTATCTTCCACTTTTCTCTGTTCTAGCTATTGCTTAGAATTCATTCTGTTCTATGGAAGTCTATTAACTTTCTTTCTTTTAATATGGAACATATGTTTCATGTTGGGGCCATGCATTTACCCCTTGGGATTTCTAGTTGCCCTGTGTATGTATTTATGGATGCATGCATGCATGGATGATTTTTCACACCATGTCTGTATCTTACTTTTTTTAAAAAAACTTTGTCAAACTATGTAGTATATGGCATCCTTACTATCCCTCATCCTCTCTTTAAACACACACACTCTCTCTCTCTCACTCACTCATATCCTTCCTGGAACTCTTAATCTTCTTGCTTTAATCTGAGCAGAATGCTCATCGGGCTACTGAAAATTTATTATCCTACAACTCCTCACTGCTTTCTGCACTGGAGATCTTGTTTTCTTTGTCTCCTGTCTTCCTCATATTAGTTTTATCCCTCAGTTGTCTATAAACAGTAACTGTAATGTGTTTTTAAGAATAGGTGTATTGAAATTAAATTTTCAAATCCTTTCAAATTGGAAAATACATATCTATTTAATATGTTCTTACTACTTGATTCATAATTTGTTAGGAGAAAGAATTTGAGGTTAAAAATTATGTCTTCTGAACTTTGAAAATTAATCTCCATTGTTCTCTAGGGTTTAACATTATTGATGAGAAATTTAATAGCATTCATATTTTTGTAATTCTTAGCTGTTTTCTCTGGGAAAAAATAAATTAGGCTATGCATACTTGTTATTCTGTTTTTTTCACAATGATTTTTCTAGGTGTAAATCATTTTACTTACCCTCTTTGGCAAAAGACAAATCTTCCAATTTAAAGGCTTTTGTCCTTTTTTAAGATCTTAAATTTTTTTTTTATTACTTTAGGAAACTTCTATCTTTTGTTCTTTGAACTTTTTGGAATATATGTTTTTCAAGATATTGACCTCCTAGTGAATTACTTCTTTATCTTTATTCTTTTTGTGCATAGTAGCACTTAATATTTCAAATCAATATTTTTATCATTTTGTCCTTTTCTGAACTATTTCCTTCACATAATGTATCCCTTTTGTTGATTTTTAACTTTTATGTGTGATGTGATAAGAACAGAATATCCAGCAACTTCATTTTCTAAAATTAACATAATCCTCTTCAGAAGCTCCTTCTAGATACCTAGGAATAGTCTGGAAGGGAGTCAGAAGTGTAGTATATAAAACAAAAATGCCTAATTTTAAAACAAGACACCTTTAAACATTAATCCTTATTTCAGTGATTAAATACTATTCTATGCGAATTCTGTCTTTGTGTTTTTTCTCTTACACCACTTGGTGTATGAGGAATAGGCTTGTATCATCTCCTAGTAGCAAGTGCAAAGGGTGTATACAGCAGCGTGTATCCTCATTGTTCTCCATTGTGATGGTGGCGGTGGAGGGGAGGCGGGGAGGAGTGGTATTGTGGTGGCTGGAACAATGGCGCTTACTGGAAAAATTACTGCTTGGCTAAGGCTATGGGAACTTAGGCCTTTGATTATAGGGACATAACATTCTAAACAAGCTTTCTGCTTCTGTAACCTCACTTACACACCTGACCTGTAAAGTTGACAGGTAGTGAACAGAAGAAAAATAGACCTTTGTGTTTAGACAGAATGAAGAATGAGATTTAGGGCTTAAAAACTTTGTACCTCTACATTTTCAGGCTGCTTAATTTGGGGTCTGCGCACCCCTGGCAGACCCAGCTGGCTGAATAAAGAGTGTTTCCTATAACTCACTTACTGAGTTCTGGTGGTCCGTGTGTCTTTCAGGGGCTGGCGGCTACAGCAGTGTTTCTCCTAGTTTAGGGTCTGCCAGTGATATCTGTAACTAATGGCATCCTGGTGCCTTATCCTGGTACAGCCATGTGCTGTGGATCTTCCTATAAATTAACCGTGTTTCCTATTTTGTCTCTGTATTACCGCTATAAAAAACTTACCTACTGGCTTAGAGCAACACACATTTATGATCTTAAAATTCTGGAGTTCAAAATTATTAAAACCAAAGTATTAGGAGGGCTCTGTTCCTTCTGGAGGTTCTAGGGAGAACTGGATCCCTTGCCTTCTTCAGTTTAAAGGCTACCTACATTCTTCCTCAGCATAACACCAGAAAATCTCCCTTTCTTGACCCTGCTTCTGTTGTCACATCTTCTCTGAATTCTGACCTCAAATAAGGATTTTCCTCTTAGAAGAACCTTTGTGATTTTATTGGCCCCACCCATAAAATGCAAGATAATCTCCCATGTCAAGAACCTTAATCACATTTTCAAAGTCTCTTTTGTCATGCAAGACAAGGTAGTCACATGTCCCAGGATTAGAATATCTTGAGGGAGGGGGAGGGGGAATTATTTTGTTCTATCATAGTCTTTAATCTACAGCATCATTTTATCCCACCCATAATGACTACCTCATCAGTTTTACCACACAATATTAGGCACATTCCATATACCTCTATGGGATACAGGGAACCACAGTCAATGTAACTTAGAAGGCCCTCTTTCTATTCTGTCACAACTGACTGCCATATATATTTGCTTTGATTACTCAATGATTGCATGGACCAGCTATTGAGAGAAGCTTCTCTGAATATCTACTCTGTGTGATTGTGAACCAAAAACAATCTGATTTTGATTGTCCCATCACCATACCTAGAAGCCTCCTTCTTCCTATTTTGGGTTTAAGTATTAAACAGAAAAAAAAAAAAAAAAAAAAAAGAATGTTTTTAAAAACAGGCTTCCAGTACCTCTAAATCTGTTTTATTCGCAAATCACATGCTCTTCCTCAACTGAGGGGTCTCTTTTATTTCATTTTCTTATTTGGCTGGATCTTCTTTTATTTCAAAACTTTTTGTGCCAGTGAGTTCATTTTTTTGAACTCAATTCAATTACTTGGAAATATGTAACTTCTCCCTCACTGGACCTCAAATATTAATTCTGAATGAATTGCAATTACTTTTAAATGTGTAACAATATAATTGTGCTATCTATCAGCTCTCACTTGCTGTTACTCGCACTGTGGAAATATCACAGCATTGGGGGTCTTATAGCTTGTGTTCTTAGTCTGGTTTCAAGTATGTTATGTTACAGAACTAAATATTAATTGAGATGTGACTTTTGGATTCTCTAATTCAAAGAAAGCCACTCTGTGATTTATTTTTTGTATGTATGTAAACCGATGAAACTAATGGTACTAGGAAGATATTTTGACTGATTTTGGGTACGTCAAAGGGAACCAGAGGCAGACACTAGTTAAAGCAGGAAAGATAGATTTTAGTTAAAACAATAACAACAACATCAAAACTATTGCAATGGGGGAAAAGAGAATTTAGTATAGAACTGAGCTCAATTCTGAATATAGCAAGGACAAGTGGGGATTTATAGCCAAAGAATCATGTGGGGAGTCAGTAAACAGAAATTTAGTAAAAGGAAACATTGAGAGGATTCTTGATAAAGGGATTTAGTAGGATTCTTCCTAAAGGCAATAAGGTGATCAGATCAAGGATGGGATGTGAAGAATTTGATTAGATATAGAGGGTGAGCAGATAAATTTGCTGGGTAATTCTTCTTCAGCTGATTTAGCAGGATTCTTGGTACAACTGGACTAGGCAGACTTGAGGACAAGGCTCAAAGATGAAACATTATCAAAAGGAGGACTCACAGGATCCCCTATAGTTTGGTCAAAGAGAGAGTCTTTGTGGAATGCTAACAATACCTATTAGTGCTGTGCCTGTAAGACAAGGTCTTGGTAAAAAGTTACATAGGAACATATGTAAATTTGGAGCAATGCAATGTTTCTCATACTTGACCCAACATTAGACACAGCAGAATAGCTTATTAAACACCAGCACATTGGCTCTAACACAAATTCTGATAATTTCCCTTGCTGTGGCTTGTGCATTGTCACTTTTTAAGTAAAGTTCCCTATGAGATATTAGGCTTGAGTACTGTTGCTGCAGATTATTGTTATTTTTAGTTTGTTTTAAATGACTTGCATACAACTGTAACATATGTTTTTGGTTACAGAACATTAAAAGAATGTAGAAAAAATAATAAATAATGTAATTTAAATCATCTTAATCTCAATCTTTCAATCCAAAGATTATTGTCCTATAAGAATGCTAAAGATGAGGAAGATATTCAAAAGGAAACTAGGAAAGAGCATATCAAAGAATTACAACAGAGGGATACAACCATAAATAAAGAAAAGACTGATTTTTTTTTTTTTTTTTTTTTTTTTTTTTTTTTTGCCAATGCTGGGTTCTAAAATGCTTAAAAGGCAGATCGTGGGAATTTTAATAATTTTTTTAAATTAATACTTTTATTTTTTTACAGCAGTTTAAGTTACACAACAAAACTGAAAGGAAGGTACAGAGATTTCCCACATACCCCTTGCCTCCAGGCATGCATAGTTTCTCCCATAACCAATGTCATTTCCCCAGATGTATGTTTGTTATAATTAACGAAACTACACTGACACATCATAATCACTCCAAGTCCGTAATTTACATCACGGTTCACTCTTGGAGTTTTACATTCTGTGGGCTTGGACAAATTTATAATGACATACATCTGACATTATGGTTCCTTATAGAGAATTATCACAGCCCTAAATTCCTTTGTGTTGTGCCTATTTAAATATCCCCTGCACTCTACTCCTGGAAATCACTGATCTTTTTATTGTTGCTATAGCTTTGTATTTTTCAGAATGTCATATAGTTGGAATCATACAGTATGTAGCCTTGTCAATTTTTTTTCTTTCATACTTAATTATATGCATTTAAGTTTCCTTCATGTCTTTTAAGGGCTTGATGATTCATATTTTTTTTAGTGCTAAATAATATTCCATTGTCTGAAGTTACCACAGTTTATCTGTTCACCTACTGAAGGACACCTTCATTGCTTCCAAGTTTTTGTAATTATAAATAAAGTTGTTGTAAACATCCATGTGCAGGATTTTATGGGAACATATTTTTCAACTCCTTTGGGTACATACTAAAAAGCATGATTGCTGCATTCCCTCTAGCAATGTATGAGAGTTCCTATTGCTCCACATCCTTGTCAGCATTTAGTATTGTCCGTGTTCCTGATTTGGGCCACTATAATGAGTGCATAACAGTATTCGCTGTTGTTTGAATTTGCATTTACCTTATAAGATATGATGTGTAGTATCTTTACATATACTTATTTACCATCAATATGTCTTCATTGAAAAAGTGTCTGTTAAGGTTTGGTCCATTTTTTAATCAAGTTGTTTGTTATCTTACTGTTGAGCTTTAGAGTTTTTATTTTGCATATTTTGGATAACAGTACTTTATTAGATGTGTCTTCTGAAAATATTTTCTTCCAGTCTGTGGCTTTTTTTCTCTTGACAGTGTCCTTCACAGAGCAGAAAAATTTAAATTTAATGAAGTTCAATTTATCGATTATTTCTTTCATGGATGGTGCCATTGATATTCTATCTAAAAAAGCACAGACATATCCAAGGTTGTTTAGATTTTCTTTTACTTTATCTTTCAGTTTTATAGTTTTGCATTTCATATATAAGTCTGTGATCCATTTTCATGAGGAGTAAAAGGTCAATGTTGCATATTCTTTTTAAAATTTATTTATTATTATTATTCTTTTGCATGTAGATGGGTAGTTCTGCAGCATCATTTATTGAAAAGAGTATCTTCATTTCATTGTATTGCCTTTGCTCTTTTATCAAGTATTAGATGACTATGTATCTGTGGACTATATATTTGGGCTCTCTATTCTGTTCTATTGATCTATTCATATATATATATATATATATATATATATTTTTTTTTTTTTTTTTTTTTTTTTTTTTTTTTGCCAATACCACACTCTTTCAATTCCTGTGTCTTTATAGTAAGACTTGAAGTCTGGAAGTATCGGTCCTCAAACTTCGTTCTTCTCTTTCAATATTATATTCTCTATTTGGGGTCTTTTGCCAATTCATATAATCAATTTGTTGATAACCACAAAATAACTTGCTGAGATTTTGACTGAAATTGCATTGAATTTATAGATCAAATTGGAAAGAATGACATTCTTGATGATAATGAGTTTTTCTATCCATGAACATGCTGTATCTCTCCATTTATTTAATTCTTTCTTGATGCCATTCATCAGAGTTCTATAGTTTTCTCATATAAATTGTGTATATATTTTGTTAGAATGATAACTAAGTATTTCATTTTTGGGTGCTAACATAAATGATATTATATTTTTAATTTCAAATTCTACATGTTTATTGCCAATATGTAGGAAAGGGATTAATTTTTATATTTTAACCTTGTGTCCTGAAACCTGGCTATAATTGCTTATTACTTCTAGGAGATTTTTGAATGTTTTTGTCATTTTGGGGAGTTTTCTACATAGATGATCATATAATCTGTGAACAAAGACAGTTTTATTTCTTTCTTCCCAATCTGTATACCTTTTATTTCCTTTTCTGTCTTTTTTTCATTAGCTAAAACTTCCAGTATGATACTGAAAAGGAGTGGTGAGAGGAGATTCCTTGCCTTGTGCCTGATTTTAGCAGAAAAAGTTCAAGTTCAAAACATATATGTTTTTAAGCTGTGGGTATTTTTTTAGATATTCTTTATCAAGTTGAGTAAGTTCATCTCTATTCCCAGTTTATTGAAAATTTTTACCATAGATGAGTTTTAGATTTTATTAAATGCTTTTTCTGCATCTATTGCTATAATTATATGATTTTTAAAAATCTTATTGATATGATAGACTATATTAAATGATTTACAAATGTTGAACTAGTCCTGCATACCTGGGATAAATTTCACTAGGTCATGACATATAATTATTTTTATACATTTTTGTATTCAATTAGCTAATATTTTGTTGAGTGAAATAAAATTTCAAAGAATATATGACTATTGTTTTTTCCTCAATCAACATAGCTCCAGTTACAATAACTCTGTGTCTGGAAATAACATGTTTACTTTCTATGAGGAGGTAAAGGCCAGGTTCTAGAAAGGGACATTAAACAATTATTCTGATTTTACTGTTTAGAAAGAAGCTACTTGTATATATACTTTCATATGGGTACAATGGGCATAGAAATAGTTTCTTCAAGTGATAATACCACTAAAGGCTTTATCACAATAACTTCTTTGATGTAAATTTAGTACCAAAAACCATTATGAAATTATAAAGGAAACCATTCATGCTATTAATTTTGGGCTGTGATTATAGTGAGATCTCATGTATTTACTGATTAAGAAAAAAATATATTTTATACTTGACCATTAACAATGCATTCTTTTATTTTTTTAATTATGAGTTAATTTTAAATTATGAGCCCTATTTGCTAACAGTTTTTAAAAAGTTATATTATGTAAAGATTAACATTCTGTGACATACTTGTGTGATCTATTGCCAGTTTCATGTCAATTATATGAAAAGTAAAACTATTTACAAGTTAAATGATCCCTCTGTATTCAAGCTCTCAAAGTGGGAATACGATGGGAGGCTTCTTGTCTTGTAACTTCTTCCACCTGTTCTTAGATGAAACATAAAGATAAACTATAGATGTGATTTTCAATGCTAAACAGAAAGCATTTAGTTTATAACTTTGCATGGGAAAACTACCAATATGCCCAATTAGGTATTGAATACTTTAGATATTTCTCTTTACTAATCTGAAATTTTTTGCCTAGATATCTTTGCAAAAAAACAGAAAACAAAAACAAAAATATCAATTTTTTAATTTATATTTTAAAGGTAAACAAATAAAAAATAAAGCAGGCAATAATATAGGGAATTCAAATTAAATAAAATGCTATTGGGTTTGATCTTGTTTAACTTTATTTAAGTTTAATTTGACCAATTGGAATCCTTAGATTCCACTGCCTTTAAGTTAACTCCCAAAAGCAGATTTAAGAAAATAGCTGAGTAGAACCATGGCAGCCTAAAAGATTATTCATCTTTCTCATGTAAATTATTTATATCTAAAGATAACATAGGGAGCGGTAAAAATGGGTTGTAGACCACCTTAAATTATTACTGTAAGACATGGAACATTTAGCCCTGAGCACCTTTTCTTGAACTATTCCTATTTCTTCTATATATTTATCAAGGGAGTGCCTTGTTAGTAAAATTCATTGAACCAAGGGTGGCAACGTGACTCGATTCAAAACATGGAAGTAGATTAATATTGAAAGTAATATTTTTCACTGGAGAAAGAAAACTAAAGATAAAAATTTTGTTATGTGTCTTGACGTGGGTATAATGCAAACTTAACACAGTAAATGAAGAAACTGATCAAAACAGAAAAAAAAAAATGTTAGGAAAAAGCCATGGTAGCATACAAATCACGGTTTCTCATTGGTTTCTAAAATGATTTCTAAAATGTCCCCTGGGCTGTGTCATTTAGTATATTTCTCTTATTTCTTAAGCTATGTAATGAGAATTTCCATCATTTGCAACCAAGAATACTTATATATTTAATTTTAGGTTAAACAAGACTCTTATTTTCCTTTGTTTTACTAACAAGTGGCCTTTAATGTTGAAATGTATTTCTTACCATCAAAATAGTAAATTTGCACTTGAAGTATAAATAAGCAACTTCTTTTAAATATAAATTTTAAAAATATTATTTTTAATAAATAAGGACAAATTCTTGGGAACCAAATTGACAAAGTAAAAGAATAGTCAACACTAGACCATTAATATTAATTAAAATTAAGAGAGCTTAATCGTATGAAAACTTTTCACTTTTTCTTTTAATTTGGATGTTTTAAAGGAACTATGACCAAATGTTTCATATAAAACCTGTGATTAACAGTATTTTACCACTGGAAAGCATCCTTAGAATATTACTCATTAATTACATGATTTAGGCAACATTTAGAAATAAATATTTGTTCTGGAAGCATTTGGAAATAAAATAAACTGTTCGATTATGCAAGGTTTTTGTTATTGTTGTTGTTGTTGTTGTTTTAATGATGATAAAGTAAAAGAAGTAGACCCAGCTATTAATTATTACTTAGAGTATAGCTTGAGTACTCTCAAAAACCTATACTCAACTTGTGGATTTTTAAGGTACATCAGCATGCTCTAATTGATATAATGCTCAAATTTTGGACTATAAACATTATTCAGCTATCTAACAAACTCCTGAAATACATTCATAAACATACTAATAGGCTTTGAGGTTTTTTGAACAAGCCCAACTACCTTTTCTTATTTTTCTGATAATGGCATCCCGAATTTACCTTAAATTACTATTTATTTCCAATTTTCTTTCTATTTCCAATTCTCTTCCTGTGTTTTTTAAGTAAAGTCATTTTCATCCGTGGTTTCGGGGACTGGAATTGGCTCAGTATTAACAACTCAGTATAACTGACCACAAAATAGGTCATGTAACCTAATCACAGGCTATGAGACACCATCTGTAGATTGTCCATGTTCTATGTATTATAGAGAGACAGATTATACTTTTCACATGAGCTTGGAGTACTGAGGGCATCATTAGGAACTGCTATGGTGTCACCACATGTTGACACTGCATGGTGACAACTTAGTAGACCAAGAAGACAACCTTAAAGCCAAAAAGAGGGTACTGAGGATACATTAAAGCACCTAATTCCAGTTTCACTAAATTTTGGATTTTGAGCAACATAACTTCTAAGTTTCATTTTATTTAAAAATGTTGATATATGATTTTCTTTACACTTGTATTTAAAAAATAATTAATTGAAAATTTGAGACTCCAAAAACAATGTAGAATCTAAAACGTAAAATTATAAAATCATGAGCTTAATTACTATTTAGGATATTGACCTCTCTCATAACTATCCCTCCTTTTTTTAACTTCTTCTTATTAATTCCTAGTTCCAGAAGATTATAATTTAGACCCTCAAAATTGTATGTGTCTAAAATCACCTACTTCTTTGACGGTGCTAGTTATAAACACAAAAGGAAATATGACTGAAGCTGATCCAAACACAATCAGATTTAGGAAAAACTGAATACAATATTGGGAGATTTTGGATTATCGTTTGCCTGTAATATAGCTTAAAAAACAAATAAGCAGGAAGTGAAAGAAATGTGTGAAAATGTGGCCATTTTATGTGGCTACATAATAAATTTATTTCCTCCTCTTTTAACGTAAGTACACTGACTGTTACTGGATACCATACTGTGTTGCCAAATATATTAGAGAATTTCAATGCAATTTTCATTACTTTTGAGGTTATGTTGAAAGCAGAAACCATAGGATGTGGAAGGTCTATTTGTTATTCTATACATGAAGGCACTTAGCTTCCAACTTCATTTTCTGTTTTCCTGCCTTATTTTCTTCCATTGCTTTCTTATCTTAGACTCCTATTCCCTGCTGTGTTTACTCTATGATCTTTCAACAGCATCAGAGGGAACTAGAATAAAAATAAAAATTTTATAGTGTGGTAATTAGAGTAACAGGTAGAGAGATCAGTGAATACATGGCTCAGTGCTAAATTCTTGCAGATGTTTTTGACTGAATCTTTGCCAACTGAATTTGAAAGCAATTTGTGACTGTTTTAGGGAGCTGCAAACAATCAGCTCTCCCTTTCTACACTTTTAAGTCCAAGCTACTTACAAACAACATAATAAAATACTTAAATCTCCCCAGTTTGTTGAGGCAGAGACAACATTGTGAATATGAGTGACTTTTCATCTCATTTCTGAAACTTTTTCAAAAGCATAATTGTGTTATTATTGTGTTATAAGGAAAAAAATATCTTTTAAATCATAATTATCTGAGTTTCAAACATCTGTTGATAATTAGTACTCTTATTCATACAAACTTATTTTTAGTCCAAAATTGTCCCAGGCATTTTTGGATTGTGAGATTATCTAGGGACAAAGATAGAAGTAATCCAACCAGAATCTATAGTGGGTGATCTTGCATCCATAATTTTAATAAAGCCTCTAAGTAATTATCATACTCAGGAAAATTTGTGAAACATTTAGTCTTGACACAGATTTAAAGCTAGATCTCTCCTGCTTCCACTGTGCCTTCCACAAATAATTAGTAATCAAAGGTATCCATGTCTTTTGATTAATCTATTCCTCAATTTACTCTAAAACCTTCATCTTTCACCTGAGTCCTTCATACTAATTCTTCTTTCTTGAACTGTACTCCTTTTTCCACATTTTTGTTTCCTTGATATGCAGCATGCAGTTAAAACTTTGTGAAATTATTTTTCTTCACATATACTACATAATATGAAATAAAAATCAGATTTTGACACATGTTGGCATTTACTTTAATTTTTTAGCAACTCACATGCTTTCCCTCTGTATCAATTTGGGTTCTGGTTTGAAAACAAGAGAAACTAACTGTAGCTAACTTAAGCAGAAAGTAATTTTTTGTAAGGATATTTAGTTGCTCAAAAAAGTCATCAAAAGGACTACAGAACAAGATTTAGAAAACTGTTAGGAAAAAGGAAAGCTAGGCAATGTGAAATCTGACAAATATCAGATCACAGAAATGGACTCTTTTGGTTACTCCCAATGGTCCCACTTCATTGGCTCTCAACATCACTTTACTCTAATCTACACACCACCTCTATGATTAGCCATTTATTTTTTAGCTAATGCCACAATATTCGAGACTCTAAGAGAACATTTGAATGGGCAATCGTAAATCTTATCCTCATTTCCAGCAGTCCAGGAGATGTATGTGAAAACATCGCAATGGCAGGTGAAGGAGACTCACTTACATATTTACCTTCATTAAGTAATCTTGCTTGATTATTAAAATTTCCTGGGCTAGAAGATTCTTTTGATAAGAATTCAAATACGACACAAATACTTCATACTTGTAGGCCATTACACAAAATATCACTGCAAGAATACTCCTCTTTCATTTCCTTGACTATCCAATAAAATTAACCACCCTTGTGGGATATCATTATGTCATATCTCCTTCTAAATGAAGTAGGCTACAAGATGTACCACACCAAGGAATATGCCCTGACAAGCCATGCCTTGTCCCCATGATAAAACCATTCCTTATGAGTTTATTCTAAAGTATACAAGTTGATTCCAAGGACCATAAACAATAAAGAGATCCAAAGATGAGTAGAGAGGGATACTAACTCTACTAGACATAACAAGTTGTTATAAAATAGCACTAGCAAGGTACTCCATTTTATTTCCTAAAGGATAGGCAAGGAGACTCATGGATCAGGATAGAAAATTCAGAAAGAACCCCATTTCATTTAATATAAAGGTAATACTGCAGTGCAGAGAGAAGATAACTTTACATGGTGCTGGGTCAATTAGATAACCATATATTTAAAAAAATGAAAATGTACACCTCCCTCAAACCACTCACATAAATTTTATTGTCGTATGTCTAAATTTGAAAGTTAAGTTAATAAGTCTTTCAGATCAGAGAATATCTTCATAAACCTAGAGTAGGAAAAATTTCTTAATTGAAGTTTAGAAAGTTGTAAACATTAAGAAAAAGATTGGTAATTAGACTAGGTTAAAATAAACAACTTCCTTTTATTAAAACACAGAAACAAATCGATATAAAAACAACACAAATAGAGGAGAAGCTATTTGCCACAAATATAACTGATGAGGTGTTTATTCAGAATAGAGCATGAATTCTGAAAATTAAAAACAAAAAGACAGAAAATCCAGTTTAAAAATTTTTAAATGCTTCAGAAAAACGGATAACTGAAATGTCCAAAGTGTTCATTTTTCAAGGAGTACAAACTAAAATAGACTCTATCACCAACATCAGCAGTACTGTTACCAGCAGCTTCTACATAAAGTAGACCAATGGTTTGGCTCTCCAAAAAAAAAAAAAAAAAAAAAAAAAACAAACCATCGTAAGGAGGAGGTATCAGCAGAACCATATGTCCCTGCAATGAGATTTGTCTGCAAAACTTCTAATGTTTTCATTGATAATAACATAATCGTTTCCCCAAACTAACCTGAGTAGTTAAGAAAAAAAATAAATAAATAAAGCTATTGTGAACTATCAAGAGAATTACAGAACACTTGAAAAAGGTCCAGAAAAGTCCAGAATATACTCAGAGCAACAAATAAGGAATTTTATTGGAGCATGATTTCCTAAAGAACAGGAGAATGTAGAAATATAGTGGAACTCTGTGAATATGCTATATGGTTGTTATTGTGATCTTCCTTTGTGATCACTTTCACATAGGAACAAAAATATTCTTACATTACATAGACATCAGTCAAGTCATTTTGAGGAATTTAATGAGCTATAATTCATTATGAAAACTCTCACTATTGCTTCTGTTCCTAAGCTTTGTTTTTATTTAGCCGACTTACTCTAATTTGAAATGACCCCTTATAAATATCTCTTCTGGATAAACCAGACTCATGTTACAAGACATATTTTTGCTTTTTATAAATGTTTTCTGCAAAGGTCTTTGGCTGTTTAATGAACTAAGTCATAAAGACTGAATCCCCCAAAGTTTCTTAATCATTTTATTTTGACTATTCTTCAGAAAAGCTAGTTAAATTTGGAAAAACAGCTTTTTATTTAAAATCAAATAAATTAACATTCTGAAGATGTAGTTCTAGGAAAATGATTTTTTTTTTTTTTTATTTTCTATAGGTAAAGCAAGACTTACTTTTAGGAGTAAGTTATTTGATGTTAATTTAAAGATGTTACTTTAGTCTTTACTAAACATAAAGAATATTATTTCAAGCATGTAAGAAAAATAATTTTTAGAAAATTAAAAGGCAAGAATAATTTTAAAGTGAAAAGTGGCTTGGAAAACTTGAAGATGACATAATTCTAAAATCAGACATTTCAAATCAACTCATTCATATAAAAGGAGGGCATAAGGGTACTATTTAGACTAAAATATTCTGAAGTTGAAGAAATGTCTCAGAACCATTTTGGAAACAGAAGGTTGGACTAATTTTATACAGAACCAAATTCCCCCCAAAAAACTTAAGTCAAATATTGTGTCCAAGATATGACTTATGGCTTTAACTCTTACATTTCACCTTAAGACCTGAAAATATCTCAGCCCATAGTTTGTGCTGTCATTTATATTCCCTTGTCCTGAATCTGAATTTTATTTTTTTTAAAACAACAATTGGACTTAATCCACCTTCCCCTTATTCTTCTACAAGTTCTCACAAGATGGCAGTTTCTTCATCATGAGATTTCCGATTGATGGTTCATGAACTCCCCAAGCTTTGTTTGTATACAATTGATGGATCTCAGGGCTCCAGAAGCAACAAGACTGATATGAATGTTAAGTAAGATAGAAAAGAAATCGAAACAATAAGAATTAAACATACTTTGGAATACATTGGAGGGTGGCATTGCAAGGATAAAGAAGCCAAACATTTTTTCACTTATAATAAATTAAAAATTTTTAACTTCATTGTACTATTAAAAACTTATTTCTAGAAACTAATTTTAGAATTTTCATACATTTTAATCAATAAGACTAAAATAAATGTTGAAATTAAGTTTCTTCCAATCCAAATAAATTAATGTTAAGGTAACTGAATAAATAATTAATATTGAAATGAATTTTTTTTAATTTGAGAAAATCTACAAATCATCATAAAGAATTCCAGTCATCCTGCACTAGTCTCATAAACATGTCCAATTGACTGATTTACATTGTTTTTGCCGCCATCATTTCTAATATGTTTGATTTTAGTAGAAAATCAATGCTTTGTTGAAACATATATTTATCAGTTTAGAATGAGGCTGTATATTTTCCTCCCAATGAGAGATGTAGAAATAAATGAAGACTGTCAACATGAAGAACAAGCAGAGGGCTATTCAGGCAGAGGTTGCCATGAGAGAGAAGAAGTCATCCACTATCACTCGGGTTTGGCAGGGGCTCAAAGGCAGGAAGATGAGTGGGAAAGCTTTACAGTGCAAGAAAGGAAAGGCTTCAGGTGTGTCTTGGTTGGAGGTTTTTGGTGTGGGGAAGCTGGAGGTGGCCTAGATAGAAGTGACACATCCTATATGATTGGCTAGGAGAGCATATTTGACTTTCTGTGGTTGGTTCTAAGTTGGAGGCAGGAGTAAGAAGGGAAGGAAAATTGGAAAAACTAGTAGCTACTGACTAAGTTCTGATCATTTTTGACCAGTTTCTACAGTGCTACACAGGTTGTTCTTTGGCTTCCTGGGCTGTAGATTATGGGATAGAATTTCATGTGTCAGAGTTCTGTTTTCATATGTAGTCTAGCCATTGTCCACCTGTGTATTCAGTCTTTCAGAGACAAGTGCTAATATAATAAATCTCGTTTATTATTAGATATTTATTTATTAGATATTTAATCTACATTATGTGGATAAATTTGTTTATATAGAGACCTTGAATTTCCAAATATAATTAAAAAGTTCACACAAAGTTTTATTAATTTTGTACTTAAAATATAAGGAGAAACATCTATACTCCATTACAAATGGCAGAAATGCTCTTAAACAGTCTTGGCAGATCTTTATGTAGAAGTTTGGTTTCCAGAGAAATCAGTGCCTGTAAGAGAGCAGTGTTTTCTTATCATTTGTAATATATAATGTAAATAAGCCCTCAGGGATCATCTTCAGCTCCTTCCCTGTCCAGTGGCAACTTTGGTGGCATTGTCCAAATTTAAACATACTCAGGCTCAGTTACTCAGAAAATAAAGAGGACTATTTGGCCTTAAAACAAATCTTCTAGGATGGAGTCTTAAATCTTTGCAGCTCCAATTCAGACGTGGCCATTGAGAATCATGTAGGGTAGCAGATCCAGAGAGCACAGACAATAGTCAAAGAAGAAGTTTTGTGAACAAACTTAGTAACAGTCAACCTCATACCCATAGGGCAGAGAACTGGGGACACAAAGTTCACATATAGTTTTTTTTTTTTTTTTGATACTTACTCTTTACTGACAAGTCTCTTCTCTATTCCTAATTTGCTGAGAGTTTTTGCAGTTGAAATTTTTCAAATGCTTTTCAGCATCTGTTAAACTTATCACATGTTTTTCTTCTTTAAAAGATCAGTTAGAAAGTGTTTTGTCCTCCTCTACTTTTGAAAATTATGTAAGATTGGTGTTCTGGCCTTTCGTTTAATGTAAAGCTTTTGAAAATGATTCATTCAATCCTTCAATAGGTAGAGGACTAAAAAAATGTTTATGTTACATCTTGGGTCAGTTCTGATAAGTTGAAGTTTTTTTTACAAGATTTGTTCATTTAATATGAGTTGTTGAATTTATTGTCATAGTGTTTTAAGCATAGATATATATGTAAACTATATGAAAAAAATGAGGAGAAATCAATGATCATTAAAGAAGATAATGAGAAATGAGAAATCAGATGTCCTTAAAAAATAATGCTCCTGTTTCTCACCTTCTGTGAGAGTGTAGGACTTTAACTTTGGTTGGCACCTGCTCCAAATTGCAAAACGATTTCCTGTCATAAACATGACAGGTTTGTTTTTCCTTTGGATAAAGCCAATTAACGGATAATGACCCTAATTACCAGATTAATCTAGGATAGCCATGTGTGACAAATGGCACTAACAAGCCCTCTTACTTGAGGACTGGTTTTTGCTTATTTTGAGAATATATACTTGCCTATATAAAAGGGTGGTATTTTGTTACATCTTTGCAATGTCTTTAGTGAACTGACTGCCTGTAATAAACGTTACCTTTTGGATTAATATTTATTGAGTATTAAAACTGTTTTTTTCTTTTCTACCTTTATGAAGAGATTTTCTGGATTTCGAGGCGATGTAGTTTTTAATTATATTTCCCAGCAGTTGCATCTTTGTTAACATTCAGTGTGAAAATTTTTAAAAATTTACTTAAGATTTTCTTTTTCCTTAATGCCTGTTTCTTAATTTTCGGATATTTCGATGTAGTCATTTTTTCTGCTTATTTATGTTATTAATTAAATTAAAATTCTTAATTTTGCTACAATGAAATTTAAAATATTACGACACAAAATAGGGTTTAAATTAATATTTCTTGACTTAGGAGACAGTTCTGTCACTTAATATGCGTGATACTGGAGATGTCAGTTAACATCTCTACATCTCTAAACCTTAGTTTATTGTCTATAATATAAAAAAATACAGATTTCTTTGGTTTGTTTTAAGATGTAAACATAAAGAGAGAGAGAGAGAGAGAAAGAGAGAGAGAGCGCTCAGGATTATTTGGGTTAAAGTGAGAATCAAATTATTAGTGTCTTTTACATTGTCATAGGAAACTCGCCAAACTTCACTGCAAAAACTAATAATCATTATTATTCAAAATTACATTTCATCTCTGATATAATCAACACACTCACATAGTAATGGAAGAATGAATGGTGTGGTAGGTAATAGTGATAACATTTCTGAGGACAGAAATTAATATCATTGTGTATTTTATCAAGGAAGCAAGTTTCATGTCTGATGGGTAGTTTTTTTTAGCTGAAGTAACAAATCACAGTTTATATCACTGATCACAGGATAACTCTTCCTTTAAGTACTTAAATAAGAACGAACTATGTTAATATTTTTAAAACATTTGGAAAGTTACTAGAAAGATGTTTTTAAATGAATAAATAAATGCATATGTATAACCATCACAATGACTTAAAAGTAAAGAAAGCATTGCTAAAACAATAAGTAAATGCAAATTTCTATTAGAATTATTTCATGCCTTTTTCTATTGCTTGATATGTATTAATATTAATTAAGTATTTGTCTTTATTAAATGTATGGGCAAAGTTTTAAATACCTTAAATTTATTATTCTTTAATGCTTTGCAACAGTAGTAACTAATATATGGATTTGTCTATTTATACTCTGATTACTGTATAAGTTTTAGTCCAATTTTACTCCTTAACTTATATCATAATTATTTATCTGTATGTGTTAAATGATAGTTCATTCAAATGTATTTATATGGTGTTGCTTTTCAGTTATCATTTCTGCAAAAGTCCAAAGGGTCAGTGCAGAGAGTCAAGAGATTAACGTTAAGAACAAGAGTCCAAGTGATAATAGATCAGAAACAAAACACATTTGAATTTAGAGATACTGGTAAGGTTGGTGATGGTTCTGAAATTTGGCTCAGTTAAGCATCTGGATTTATCCTCTTCTGATTTCGCTTTTAGAAATCATATGTACAGACTAAAAAAAAAAAAAAAACTACTCTAGAGAAAAATTAATTTCTTACTCTAGGAGTTAAAATATTTTTGCCTAGTATTTGGATATCAAGGAAAAGGCCAATAAAATGATAAAATCAATACATAATTTATTATAGAAGTACATATATAAAGAATAATTATTTCTAAATTCTAGAATTTTTAATAACTAGTGAATCAAAAATTTTAAGTTAGTGGAACGGTGACAGCTAAAAAGATATAGAAATGTTAAAAAATGTTTTACCAACAAAAAAATTCAAGATTATTATAGCAATGACACCAAACACTAAATTCTTAGAGAAGTTATGCATACCACACATTTTGTTGTTGTTGTTTAATATTTTATTGTACCAATTTGCAATCTTAAAAATTTTTTCAAACAAAAAATAATATTTTGTGTCAGGTAACAAATTGAACAGAATTTTCTCTTTGTCCTTCAAAAATTCCTGTGAAATAGATAAGACTATATATTAAATTCTCTATTTTACTTATGAATAAAAAATTGACCAAAGTTTATGTACCTCCTATGTAACAGATATTGTAGTGGATGACTTCAATTTTTTGCTTCCTCTTTTATCTGTGATTCTCAAATTTTAGTGTTCATAGAAATCTTCTGGGGTCCTTGTAAAATAAGACCCAGATCCAAGATTTCATTCATAAGTATTTGATAAGACTTGTAGATCCATCTTTTAAATAGGCATTGGATATTATTCATAATCAGGTTGTCTGTGCCATTGTATATACTTAACTTGTATGATTAATAACAGGCATACACTATTTCCTATTATGTTCCACTTTTGGAAAGAAACATCTATATAATAGTTTTGTTTTTGTTAGGTGATTGTTGAGTATCTGGAATACTCACAGGGTTTTCTGAATGTCAGACATTTGCTATCAAGACTTCTTTAAAGGTTATTGTGTATATTTTCTACATAAATAAATGAGTTATCAGGTTCTTAAGCACCCTTTAATTAAACCTACACTCTAACTCCAATTATTTTCTCATATCTTGTTTGGATTTGATTAACATCTATTCTAATCCTACAAAGTAATTTCCAGTCTCTGCTAAATTATTTTACCATAAATAAGAAATAACCATTTAAACTTCAACCTTCTCTTTTCAAAGATTATGACAATCAGGTTTGATAGTATTACCACAGAAATGTCAGCTCAATTATTTTTAGAATAATTAGCTTCATTATATACAGAAGGTATGCAGATATAAAATTCAGTTTCTTGATTCTTAAGTAGTTTCATTAGCAATCAAATCCAAATTGAAAGAGCCTCACATCTGGTACCTTTATCTTTTGTCACTCTCCTATGGAAAAATTTGCTATCACAGGATCTAAAAAAGTATTAAGTATCAGAATAGAAATAATTTTTAAACATCACCACAGATATCCAGAAGTTACTGAATTTAAATTACCTAATTTTTTTTTCTTACTACTGGAAAGTATAGTCCTATATAGGGTTGTCTGTGGAGCTAGAGTATTGGAGACACGAAAACGCTGTATTTTTTGACAGCTTCTTTGAAGGTTCTAGCAGGGGAGTGCAGCTACTCCTATGCCCTTGACCAAAGAACATCCTCTTCTCTATCCAGGACTGCACAGCTTTGTGAGGGAGCATATGGAACAGTGAGGGAGAAAGGGGACACCCGCCTAGCCAGCCAGATCAGCCAAATCAACTCTGGCGATAAACAGGGTGACAGATATTGCAGCCAGATACTCTCACATCCAAAAAAATAAAAATAAAAATACATACTGTATTTTTTTTTTTTGATCAGGGAAAAGTTTGCAGTAGGACTCAGGTGTTCTGACATTATCACTCCTTTTACATCAATCAGTTAATCACATTCATAAAACATAGACATTTTCTGTATCAATTTAAAACTCCTCTAAGAGGAATAAAATTTCTTCCAGATTAGAAACTTCAAACTATAATAGGTTTATATAATTGTCCAAGTGTACAGTTTTTTTGAAGAGCATACAATAACTAATATACAGTATTGGGGGGAAAGTAAGATTAGGTTTCATTGCAAGAAAGAATGAGAGTGGGGATTAAGATAATCATATACAGTATAAGTCATGGAAAATGAGTAACAGCTGAAAACTATGCTTGTCTACAAGTCAGCCCACATAACATCTTGGGGCCTCTCAGGTTTTATATCTCAGTTAGATGGGTAATATTTCCCATCTGAATTAACACTATGAAGACATTCAGTAGTTTTGAAGGTGTAACCCTAGGTAATTCCTTTCAAAATATGCTCATACTAGAATTAATTTTTGTGATGAATGAATTTCTAAGACATTTACATCAAAATCAAAGTAAAAGGTACTCATTCTTTTAATATTTGTCTTAATAATTGTACAATTATCTGAATTTTGTTTATAATATTAAAATTATTTTTACCCAAAATCTATTACTAGTATGAGATGCATTTTGATTTCATTAACTTAATATAAGAAGTATTGTTACTATGAGTATTGAAAAGTATTTATATTTTTATAAACCCTTTAAAATTTGTAATTCAATTACAAATGCATGTACCTCGTTACTCAAAGCATTACTAATACTAAAATCACTGTGTAATCCATGAATAGATTAATGGGGTTGTTCAGCTTAAAGAGGGAGCTTTTATTATCTTAGACCTGGCCAAAAAAAAAAAAATGCCTTTTATTCAAAGGTAACCAAGTTTCCTATTGAATAACTTAGGAAAGTTTATTTATGTAATTTTTTCCATCAGATTTCTGTTGCTGAGCAACCACTTCAATCATCTAATAATAATTGGTGGTAGAAGATATTTTGAGGGTGTTGCAAATAATCAGGCATTTATTTTTATATTCATAAAAATAGTAAAAAACAAAGACTAGAAGATCATAAATAAATGCAGCTTCTGAGTCCAGAGGGCATCCACTCAAGAAGAATTTTAGACATTGGGCTTAAAGTATCTTTAGATGGTACAGTGAAGATAGCAGTGGCAATTGATAAGATTTCCCAGTTTGCAGTTGGATGTTTTGGGTGATAGCATAGACATCACAGAGGTTTTGAGACAATGATAATAATAGCACACTGTCTTGTGAGACTATAGACAAAAATAGACAAAATTCTTTCTGGACATAATAAGCATTATATCAAGTGTCATATCATTTTATGGATGATTCAGTATTATCTTGTTTATATTATTATATAAGCTAAATAGTAAATAACATAATTATAAAACATATAGAAAATAATTCTATATTATGATTTAAAAGGACATTTCTCTAAACTTGAATGGAAACTTCTTAATAGGATATTCTGGCTTTTAAAATTTTTCTCCATATTGATATTTCTTAAGTAGTAAAATATATATTTTTGTTTAATTTTTTAAATTTTATTAAATTTATTGGTATGACATTGTTTAACAAAATTATATAGGTTTTAAATCTACAATAATATAATACATCACATGTGTATTGCATTGTGTGTTCGCCATCCAAAGTCTAATCTCCTTCCATCACCATGTATTTGACTCCCTTTACCCTTTTCTACCTTCCTCCCATCCTCCTTTCCCTCTTGTAACCACCATACTGTTTTCCGTGTCTATGAGATTTTGTTTGTTTGTCTTGTTTATTTATTGTTCTGTTTTATATTCCAAATATGAGTGAAATCATATGGTTTACTTCTTTTTCCATCTGACTTTATTTCACTTAGCAAAAATTCTCAAGATCCATCCATGTTGAAATGGCAGTATTTCTCCTCTTCTTATGGCTGAGTAATATTCCATGGTATATATTTCCCAACTCTTCTTTCTCCAATCATCTATTAAAGGGCACTTCAGTTGCTTTCATGTCTTGGCCACTGTGCATATATCTTTATGAATAAATGTTTTAAAAAATTTTAGGTAGATACTCAGAAAAAGGATTGCTGGATCATATGGTAATTCTATTTTTAATTTTTTGAGGACCCTTGATACTGTTTTCCTTAGTGACTATACCATTTTACATTCCCGTTAGCAGTGTATGAGGGTTTCTTTTTCTCCATAATCTCTCCAATATTTGTTATTATTTTTCCTGTTGATAATAGTCATTTTAATGGTGTGAGGTGGTATCTCATTGTGTTTTTGCATTTTATTAGTAAAAATTAGTGAATTTGAGCATCTTTTCATATATCTCTTGGCTGTTTTTATGTCTTCTTGGAAGAGATTCCTGTTCAAGTCCTCTGCCTATTTTTTAACCAGATTGTCTTTTTTTTGCTGTTAAGTTGTATTAGTTTTTTATATATTTTAGGTATTAGCCCCTTATTGTTTGCAAATATTCTCCCATTTGGTTGGTTGCCTTTTTGTTTTGTTGATGATTCCTTTTGCTGTGTAGACCTTTTTAGCTTGTTATAATCTCATTCACTTCCCTTGGTCTTAAAAGCAAATCTATAAAATCCTCTCTGAGACCAAAATCCATGTTTCGTACCTATGTTTTCTTCTATGTATTTTATTGTTTTGGGTCTCATATAATCAAAATATTCAATAAAATTAGTATGACAGAAAAGTACTTCAACATAATAAAGCCCACATATGACAAATCCACAGATAATATCATACTCAATGGTGAAAAACTGAAAGCTTTTCCTCTGAAATCGGGAAGAAGATAATAATGCCCACTCTCACCGCTATTATTCAACATAGTACTAGAAGTCTTAGCCAGAGCAATCAGGCAAAAGAAAGAAATAAAAAGCGCCTGAATTGGAAATAAAGAAGTCAAAGTGTCACTTTTTTACAGACATGATTCTTTATTTAGAAAACTCTAAAGACTCCACCAAAAAAAACCTATTAGAAACAATAAACAAATACAGTAAAATTACAAGATACAAAATCAACATACAAAAGCCATCGCGTTCATATATTTGAGCACTGAAATTTCAGAGGAAAAAATGAAAAATAAAATTCCTTTTGTAATTGCAACAAAAAGAATAAAATACTTAAGAATAAACTTAATAAGGGATGTGAAGAACCTCTACACTGAAAACTACTAGACATTATTAAAAGAAGTTGAAGAATATGCAAAGAAATGGAAAGATATTTTGTGTTGATGAATTGGAAGAATCAATATAGTTAAAATGACCATATTACCCAAAACAATTCACAGATTTAACATAATTCCCATCAAAATTCCAATGGCATTTTTTAAAGAAATAGAACTAAAAATCATCAGGTTTGTGTGGAACTATGAAAGACCTCAAATAATCAAAATCATCCTGAGAAAAAACAAAGCTGTCGGTATTACTCTTCCTGACTTCAAATTCTACTACAAAGCGACAATAATCAAAACAGCATGGTATTGACAGAAAAACAGACTCACAGATCAATGGAACAGATTTGAAAGCTCAGAAATAAATCCACATATATCTGGGCAAATAATTTTTGGAAAAAAAAAAAACACATACAATGGGAGAAAAGAAAGCTCTTCAATAAATGGTGCTAGGAATATTGGAAAGCCACGTGCAAAATTAATTCAAAATGGATCAAAGACCTGAATATAAGACCAAAACAGTAGAAACATATTTTAAAATTTTATAAAGGCTTGCATCTAAGGAAGAAATTTATAGTCTCCCTTAAATACAGTACCAGTATATAAACAGCACAGAGCTGCATATACTACTTCTGCACTTTGGAATTTTTTTTAACTATTTAGCTACTAATACTTTTCTAGCTCTAAACCAACAACAGTTAGGCTCCCATAAAGCTTAGTCAAAAACCAGTAGGCTGGCAAAACCAAGCATTGCCAGTCTCAGGCACTCCATAGGAGGGCTTAAGGATTATAAGGCTTAAAGTCACTCTTCTCTTTATCCAGAGAAATTAGGATTCATTTTAGAAACTTTTATGTTAACGTTGCTGACATAGATGGTGGAGAAGTTAACTGATGAACTTTTCTTGCATTTTTCTTTTAGCTGAGAATTTCCCAAATTTGTCTAATGATAAGAATAACAAGGGGTGCATATTTATAATAATAATTAATACAAAATAATAAAACAGGTATCTGGCCCTTTCTCCTGTAGAGTATAATTCATTTCACCTCAGATTCACAAAGTAATCTGTCTTTTCATTAAGACATTTGGGGAAACACAACTTATAGCTGAGAAGCCACACAGAATGCCTCAAGATATGGCATATATTGTAAAAAAAAAAAAAAAAAAAAAAAAAAGAATATTAAATATAGTTAGCACTTGACAACAAAATCTCAGATCATAGAGGAAAAAATGTAAAAGACATATAAGAAAAATGTATTTGAAAATAACATACAGCAAAAAACTGGAAAGAATGCTAAAAGACATGTAAATTATGTTATGCGGCCCAAGAGAATTTATAACATTATAACAAAATACATTACTTAATATTTGTGAATATTTCTTTAAATTATAAAGCCCATTCCTCTCATTGCTGACTTAAAGATCTAGACCTTACTAGAATAAATAATTACTATATGTTAGGCCTGGGAATATCTATTTTGCTCACCCAATTATTGCTTTCCTCACACATATCTTGAAAACCATATGGACATATAGCAGAACCACAAATTTTAACTCATACTGCAACTTGTATATCTAGAAATTATAACTGCTGCTGAGCTACCTGGAGCTTTTCAAAGAACACATTCACTCCAAAATACACAAACAATCTGGTTTATAATTCAGTCTGAATTCATACTTCAAACATGAATTTCTGTTTTTCTTGGATAAAACTGGTCGTAACTCTCAGCCTTTCATGACTCCTGCTTCTGCCATTCAAGGATGTTTCTACATGTTCGGCAGAGGTGACGTGGAAAGTTCTAGGCACAATAACCTCTGTCTTCTGGGATGCCTTGTTTTAACCACCTGAAAGCTACTTGTTCTAGCCCCTCTTGCCTGGAACATTATCGTGTGGTGTGCTTGTCTCCTTGGCTGAGTGGCTGTCCCTTGCTTCTGCCAATGCTATGTGCCCCCGTGGGGTCTGGGAAGCCTTTGGCATGGATCTGTGCTCTGCAGGCACATTACAAAACTAGATGTCCTAATGCAATCCCCTTATGCTAATTCCTAGTAATATCTGGATCCAAGTCATCGGTACATGAGAAGTAAAGGCAGAAATAAAACCTTAGGAAGTCCCCCTACTTGAGCATGTAGCACCAGGAGATATACTTTAATGTGACCCAACCTTAGTTTAATATGAAATAGCCTGCATAGCAGCCTCTCTGCATTGTATTTAATGTAAGTATCAGAGCCCTAGTCTGCCTTCCATGATAACCTTGCTTATAAAGTACTTCCTAATCAATGGGTCAACGCCCAGAGAGAGGGAAATCCTTCTTGTTTGATTCCCTTCTTTCCCATAATCTTCTATACCCCCAAATACGGGAGTTTACCTTTCAGATTCCTTATTTCTTATACATCTTAAGCTATAACCTGCATAGAAACGTTAAAGATGTAAAATATTTTTATCTGTATCACAAAGGAACATTATGAACTGAGCCTTTCTATTTTGAACCTCAATTTCATTAAGTGGAAGAAATAAATCATCTGAAAAAACAATCTCTCCACTATATACCTGGTTCTAAATGCTACTCTCTAGCTCTATTTTACATATCAGAAAATACTATATTAGAGTTACCTTTTATTTCCTTTTGCTGCCAATCCTACTTTTCCTACAGTCATATAAATATCACTAGCATATTTGTGTGTAATTCTATGCTTAAAAAGGCAAAAGATGAAAGTGCATTAGTTGTGTTCAAGGTATTATTTCCTGTAAAACACATTTATATTAATAAGGCTATTTGAGAAAGATAATAACAATGTAAGTGATACACGAAACTTGAGAATTACTCCAGCTCCCTCCTCAAGCTGCAACCTTCTTCTACAGTCAGTTGCTTCCCATGGAAGCAATTACTTCAATAAAAGATATTTTTCTTGTAACAGCTTTTTGATTTTCAAGCTCCAGTATGTTTTTATACTTAGTGGATTCTTCAATTGTTTATGTCTTTGCTCTCATTCATTACCCTATCCCTCATTCAGAGATAAACAACAATTTGGTTTCGTTCTTTCTGTCTCATTCCTTCAGTTTTCTTCTCTCATCAATTACCCCAGAAAGTCAATATTAGTTTTTCTTTCTATCTCTCTTCTTTGTTCCTGTTAAGAACTCAAATAAAATCTCCCCAGTCCTTCAAATACCACTTCTTTCTAGAGTATCAACATACCACTCAGTTAATTTTGTGGAGACAAACTTACTCCTTTTGAATGCTATAAAGTCTTAGAGAAGAGAGAGGAATCTTCAAGTTGGAAAGCTTTTATATAATATATAGAGAAACAGAAATATTATTGCCACCCATGCCCCAGATTTCTAGAAATTAACAGCATAGTAAAATGCTGTGTTTCAGAAAGTATAGTTTATATTAAGTATTTGGATATAGTCTTAGAGGTAACTAGAGAAAAGGAATTTAAATTTAAAAACTCAATCTGTGCAGGTGAGTTTTAAATATTGATATAAACTTCATATTCTCCTCTTTATTCTTTGATAAACATAGCTCTGAATATTTGAAAACTCATGATTTAAAATAATAAGGAAACAACTGTTTACATATTATTCATCAGTCTTACAATTAGCTGTTCCTATCATAAATGCCACTGAGATAATTCACATAATTGCAGATGGCTTGGAATGCCATGTTGCAGTAACGTCATTCTAATACAGAATGATCGACTGCTGCATTACAAGTTTAAAAAGATCATTCATTTCAATTGAGGTATGATCTTTTCACTTTTATTTATGAAAAATAAGAAAGTCATTACAAAATTTAGAGTAGAGCAATAAAACAATTTATATGTGCAATAACAATTGTCTATTTTCTCATATATTTAACTCAAGTTAATTGCTTCTGAGGGGCTAATTTTGTCTTTTTTGTAGAGATTGATTGAGTTAGTCTTTTAATTTTTTTCCCCTGGTTACATAATGTGTTATTTATGTTACCCTTAACCATTCTCCTTTTACTTTAAAATCACTTCTACAAGTCTTTTAATTTGTTTAGTCTTCTCAGAGCTTTGCAGAGCAAGTTTAGGGTCTAAAAAGACTACAGCAATTCCCCTTAAGGACTTTGCATTGACTAAAAGAGTGCAATCAAACTTATCAGCTGGAAACAGTCTCTGGCTTCAAGTGAATAGACTACTTCATTTACTACATTTAAAGAATCTTACTGGGGCAGTCCAGCTCCCCTGCAAGGAAACTACTACCCCAGAATAATAAGAGTCTTGAATTCCAGCTGTAGTGTTGTTTATCTTAACCAGGACCTGAGGTTAAAATGCTAAGGACCAGCCAATAAGGAACTAAAGAAATGGCCAGTATTTTATGTGTGATTTATGATAAACCCGTCCATTGAAAATAATTCTACAATTTAAAAAGCCAGAATTTTTCTATTTATAATACATTTTTATCATAGTATATGGAAAGAACTCCTTTGGCATTATACTCACATTTTAATTCAATACATATCCTGTAACAAGATCCTGGGATAATTTGGGGACAGAGAATTCATTTCACTATGAATGTAGTCAAATTTCCTTTAAAAAGTATTCTCAATATAGTCGACAGAAAGGAAAAATTATTATAAACAAGGGCTCAAAGAAAGAGCATAAAATGCCAGCCTAGACAGAAGGAAATAAAATTATGAGAGCCAGTATGGCCAACAGGGGAGAAAGAAAGGCATACTCTTCTGCAATTGTGCTTAAGGGGATATATGCAAAATAAAGGAGGCCCGCTAATCCAAATATATAATACAAATCCTGGGAAAATAAAAAAAAGGAAAATATATTTCTTCTCCTTTCTGTACTGAAAGGACTTCTACCATAAGAACCAAGAAGTCAGACTTGAACCAGCATATTATGTCTCATATAGGCTCTGGGTCACTTATTTATGCTGGTCATAGAGCATATTGCTAGTCAGACATGAGCGACATGGGGAACAAAGGAATAGGAGCTCAGCTCAGAGACCACCCAAAGAAGACCCTATTGGTAGTTAGAGAATTCCTCCTGCAGCCTCAGAGACAAAGGACTGCAATGTCATAGTCTTAGCTGGCCTAATCTGGCTACAGACGCTGCACAGAATGTACTACCATAATTTGCCTATGATTTAAGCTTCATTATAACACTACGTTTAAGCCTGGAAGTTCATGAATCTAATTATAACAGGCTGAATTCTGGATAAGCTTATGCACACTAGGCAAAGAGTTATATAGCAGCCAAGTGTCAGTCAAAGTGACCTCACTTGCCAATCACCTAGGAATACCTTTAGAACCACCCATCTGGGCCCAAACATAATGCAGGCATTCCCACTTCTGGGTCCTTTTTGCCCTTTTGTGGCCTTTTGTGTGGCCTTTTGTGTCCTTTTCGTGTTGGTTATTGTGGTTACAGTGCTCTATTACAGCCCTTCACTGGGACCTTGTGCCTCCTTGGGGCATTCTTTGTCTTTCTAAAATATATTGTTAATAAATCTTTTCTAAATCTCACTGACCTGTGATTCTTCACTATATCAATAAGGAAGAATCTAGGAAAAATGCTAACTACACTTCTGTGCCTCCTTTATTCCTCTCCTCCCCCATGCTGTTGGGGTGACTCCGAACTCCACTGAACTCCAATCTGCCCCAGCAGTGACATGCTTCTGGGAAAGAAGCATGTGTTTATATTTTCAACAAATATCTCACAAAGTAACATTTAGAACAAAAATTGGATCACAAAATGGAATTACCTGTGATGTATTTGAGGCAAAGTTGTGACTTCACTAACTTTTTAATACAAATCTAGGCAAAGTCAATTTGTCTTTCTAATTTTCAGAATCCTGATAGATAGAATTGAGATGGCTAACCTGAGATGAAAGATTTCCATGATTTTCAAATCCGTTGATAATTATTTCTTTAATAAATAGTAGTGTCTAGTTTATCTGCTCTGCAATGACAGAAAATAGCATTCTTTAAGATAACAGCAGGTTGGAATATACAGAAGTGACTGCTTAGAAGTTGTATATCTTTGAAATATTAAAAAAAAATTACAAATACATAGTAATAGAGCTCTAAATAGTTCCAAATTTGAGAGTGTACTCCTAAGTAACACATATATGTACTTTCATTCTTCCATAATTTAGTCATTTAATTTTCATGCAGAAATAATTAAAAGTTTCTTAGCTACATTTGTCTTGTAAAAGTGAAAATAAATCAACACCACTTAATATTTGCCCACTGGACACAGACTTTTCCATTTCATTGCCATGTTAAAATTTTAGCCATCTATAATCAGAAAATACGTTTTTCAGATGTAGGTTAGAAACTATCCACTGTAATTTCAACATGTTTCCTAAGGGATTTGATTTTGAAGTGTCTGTGTTTCTTTTTTTATCATTTCCAGTCTCTTGCTTTGTTTCCATTCTCTGGGTTTCAAAGCTTCTTTTTGATTTTTCCAATTAAGATTGAAGTTTGCTATATTTTTTCTTTAATGCTCATATAAAAGAATTTTATTTTGGAACAATGCCATTTTCTTAACCCACAAAGCTGTTTCTGTGAGTAGGCTTGCTCTTAGATAACTCCTTCTGTAGCACTGTTCATGATTAATTAGCATTTCTAAAGAAGTAAATGAGTGTCTTGCTTTTTACTTTCTTTGCAAAATGTTTGACATATTGTGAATGCTTGATTTCTCTGTATTGCTCTTAATATATGCTAATACATGATTACAATGTAATAGAATAGCATAGTGATTAAGCAGGTATAAGAATTTCAGTGAAGTGATTAAATGCTTTTCTTCTTTAATAGTATGGTGACATAGTAGCTTGTCTATTATTGATAATGATATCATAACAATAATCTAAAAATGGAAAAGAAACTGATTGGATTTTTTTCCCCTCAGGTAAGTTAGGATTCTGATATTCCTTGCCATTCTTAATCTTGAGGAGGGTATCAAAATATACTGCAGTACATTTAAAAAAAAATGATTGTATTAGATATAAATTTAATAAACATACAGGAATTTTTTATTTGTTCACTGCTACAACCCCAATTACTATATATATGTATATACATATACATATATATTTCACTTATAGTATAAGAACTATATTTTTTTCAGATATTTACACATTTACGAAAAATAGATAAATATTAATTTGAAAAAAAAAGAAGCAAACCACAAAAATATAGTGAACTTATCTTTGACAAAGGGGCAAAGGCAATACAATGGAGCAAAGAAAGTCTTTTCAACAAATTGAAGAACCAGATATCCACAAGCAAAATACATGAATCTAAACACAGATCTTATAGCCTTCATAAAAATTAACTCAAAATGGATCACAGACCCAATCATAAAACATAAAACTATAAAACTAGAAGATAATACAGGAGAAAACCTAGATGATCTTAAAACTGGAGATGACTTTTTAGATACAACACCAAAAGCATGATCCATAAGACAAATATTTAATAAGCTGGATTTCGTTAAAATTTTAAAAAAAAAAAGTCTGCTCTATCAAAGATACTATCAAGGAAATGAGAAGACAAGCCACAGACTGATAGAAAATACTTTTGAATAAAAGACTGTCATCCAAAATATACAAAGAACTCTTAAACTCTACAAAAAGAAAATGAACAACCCAGCTAAAAAAATGAGCAGTAGATCAGTTACAGACACCACGCTAAAAAAGATATATGCATGACAAATAAACAAATGAAAGTATGCTCACCATTACATGTTATTAAGGAATTGCAAATTAAAACAACCACAAAATACCACTACAGAAATATTAGAATGGCCAAAATCCAAAACATTGACTATACCAAATTCATTGCTGATAGGAATGCAAAATGCAATAGCCATTTAAAAGATAGTTTGGCAGTTTCTTACAAAAATAAACATACTGTTATCATATGATTCAGAAATCATACTCTCCAGTACTTACCCAAATGAACTAAAAAGTAATGTCCCACAAACACCTGTACATGGATATTTACAGCGGCTTTATTCAAAATTGTCAAAACTTGGAACAACCCAAGACATTCTTCAATGCATGAATTAATAAACATGGTATGTCCAGACAAAGGAATGTTATTCAGAGCTAGGAAGAAATGGAATATCAAGCCAAAAGAAAAAAAAAAATGATATGGAGGAACTATAAATGCATATTACTAAGTAAAAGAGGCCAATCTAAAAAGGCTATGTACTAAATAATTCCAATTATCTGACATTCTAAAAAAAATGTAAAATGATGGAGACAAAAGTCAGTGGTTGCCAGGAGTTAATGGGAAGGAAGGAAAGAATAGGATTTTAGAACAGTGAAACTATTCTGTATGGTACAAAAGTGGTGGAAACATGTCATAGTACATTTGTCTAAATTCATAGAATATAACACCTAAGGTAAACTATGGATTTTGGATAATGATGTGTCAATGTAGATATTGATTTTCACCAATGTACCAGTCTGGTGCTTGATAGTATTAGTGGGGGAGGCTACGTGTGTGTAGGGTAACAGCAGATATATAGAAAATCTCTATATGTTTTACTCAATCATGCTGTGTACCTAAAACTGCCCTAAAAGTAAAGTCCATTCCTATGGTTCTCAACTTTTAGTCTGACTTATTTTACTTAAGATGATTATCTCAAGATTCATCCAGGTAGTATTGTACATAACTACAAAATTTGGAAACAATCTAAACGTTGACAGTTAAGAGAGAGGTTGAATAAATTATACAAAAAAAAAAAAAATAAGTATGAGAAAGAGCTATTTGAAATTATATGAAGTGTTTTCCAGACTATATTTTAAGTGCAAAAAAAGCAAAGTACAAAAAAGTATCTATAGTATATACACATTGTATATACTATATATAGGGTATGTAGTTTATATAGTATTAGCTATACTATAGTATAGCTACTCTTTGTGTAATAAAGAAAGAAAATAAGAAAATAGAGATGTATCAGCTCATTCATGCAAAAAAAAATTTATGATCCGAAAACAATATAAGCTACTGGTAATTTAATTGTTGAAGTAATTGAAATAATATGAGCTAATGAGAAAAACTGTTATGAATTATTTATAAGGTCCAAAAATCTACATCAATTATATGATTATGTACAGATATGAAGAATGAACAATATTTGTAATGTAAATATGTATTGATGCAAATAACTATGTTTGTATATGTCAGCAGTTTTAATCGTAAAACTAAATGCATGCCAATATTTTAAATATAATAATCTAAATAATTCTAAAAGTTGGTAGTTAATGACGAGGTTAATATAGATTTGAGGTAGCATTTTATGTTATTGAAATTAAGATTTAACACATAGGCCTTTAAACACTTCATTTTGTAAGGCTTAGATAACATATACATTTGGGATAAAATTCAGTATTTTATAGATAGAGTAGAGAGTATAGATAGATGACAGATAGAATAAATTTATTTACGTTCCAAAGGGAATGTATAGAAGAATTAGTTTCTCTCTTAATCTATCATCCAGTTTTTTTCTTATCGGTAAGTAAATAATATCAAAGATTTTATAGGCACATACATATATAAACACATACACACATATTTTATGTACTGGGCACACACACATATACACACACACACAAGTATGGACATACAAATATGTCAATATACTTACATAGATACTTACAAGTTTACATAGAATATATAGTCTTATCTGTGTATGTGTATGTTTGTGGGTTCATATGTAATACATATGTTTAATTGTGCACACAAATGGTATGTTATGTAAAGGGACTGTGGCTTCCTTTCTTAATCGATTTTGAAGATCCTTCCTCCTGAGTAAAACTCTTCATGTATTTATAATGGTATTCAGAAATGGCATTAATTATTAAGAATCAGTGACTAAGAAGTTATTTATTTTCTTAAATAGAGATCAGTGTTGGCTAATATATCATTTTATCCTTTGTGATTTTTAAACCCAACTTCTCTTTTACCTACTCATTGATCCTGTCCATAAGTATCCCTACGTAGCTACATTTTCTTGTCCCTCAGTAAGCATAATTCCAAAATATTTTTGTTGATGATTTGTTAGGGAGATTTTCAATCTCAATTGAAACATTAATATATTTTTTCTTTTGAAATGTCATAAATTCTAATTCTTATTTCACATCACTTTTTACATTTATTTATTGCAAATTTCTAATAGTCTTATTTTCTTTATTTTTTATTCAATGTCTAATGAATATTATATCATTTTTTAAATAAATATTTCCAATATTTTATTGATTCTCATATTTATAATGATGATTAGAATCTATCTATAATACCTAACCATTATAGAACCGTTTACGGTTATCTTTATTAAAACCTACACTGTAAGAGATCGGTGATATCTTATTCTGTTTCGTTTATCCATATCTGCATAAGAATAGCTCCAATACTTTGTAGTTTAGAGCAACGAGAATTTACTTTTTCTCATGATTTCGTGGAACAGAAATTTACATAGTGCTGGGCTGGGCACTTCCGTTCCACATAGTGACAGATTATTCTTCTAGCTGTATTCAACAAGTGATTGGAATGAACTAGACTAGAAATATACAGTATACACAAATCCCTTATGTGAAACCTATTCAAACCAGTATTAACACACAGGATTGCATCATGTAAATCAGGTCCAGATGAGAAGGTCTTTCTTAGGGCAGTTTATCAGTTGTAGCATCTCAGTTTAGCTCTTTTTTTTTTTGTTCCAGAACTTAAAAAGATGTAACCCTAGGTTTCTCTAACTAAATATATGTGTAAAAAAATAAAAGTTATCTTTCCCCCTTATCCTTAAATGTAAAATATAATGATGAAACAGTATCAGAAACAAAAAGTAATCAGAGAAATTACTAGAAAGGTAGAGAAGAGAAGCTCATAGGAGTCACCGGTCTTAGCTAATTTTGGAATCCAATTGTCTATATATACTGTATATATATAGTAGAAGTAGAGAACCCTACTTCTGGAAAAGGAAATATTCTTCATTTAAGGCCTATTTTTTCTTCCTGGAAGTGTTTCCCACAGGTTTTAGCACTACCTTCTTGGAGTTTATCTCTGCTTTTTGAGTTTACCCTAATAATGATTTGATGAAAATTAGCCCATGTTTATAGCTGAATAGCTTTCTCAGCTACTCATTTCCCATAAAGGACCAGAAGCCCATACACCATTTTTCTTTTAACCACCTCATCTCTTTTCTTCTTTCACCAATACAATTCTCTTAACAATATTGTTAGTTTCATTAAATAACATTGGGGATCATTCAATGTCCCCAAAGACTATCTATGATTTTGTTTGAGACAGACATTCCTTTATGTTAGTCAGGTAAAGGTGCTATGGGACAACGCCCCTTAACATTCTTAGAATACATTTTGTCTAGCTGCAATAAATTTTTCAAAGACTACAGTAGGTAACATGAACTTCGACTTGTAGTTTATGTTTACCCTGAAGCCACATTTTACTAGAGGTAATACAGATTGATAGTTATCCTAATGCTATTTATCACTTTGAGAAAATTTGTCTGTCAGGAATAGTAGGGGATGAGAAAATGTTATAGTTCCTAGCTTAGCAGTCTTAGGTTTGAAATAGTTCCTCCAAATTCTGCTTGAAAATAGAACAGCCTCTTTAGTTCATCTCTCTTTTTTACAATACTGTATAATAGGTAGCATGTGTAAAGCAACTGGCACTTTGAATATTATGCCTTAAAATATGTTTAGTTAGTTCTCAAGTTCATTAGGTATTTTCTATCATCCATGTTATACAGTCAACAGTCTTTCTAATTTTTTCACCCAAACATAACATGCTTCTTTTTCTTCAGTTTTTAATATCAGCTTTATCACTAAATTTCTTGTTTTTCATATCGGTTTCCTTACTAAATTTTCTGTTTCTATTAACGGTCTTCTTGCTGTCTTTCTGGACTTTGCTGACTGCTTGATCCCAGAGCCAATACCATGTGGATTAGGTTTTTGTTAGAGCAGCAACCACTTTCAAGGAGAGAGGAAGTAGATTTGCCCACTGGGAGAATTGGCGCATACCCAGAGATAAGAAAAATATTAATAAAGTCTGTCTTTGTAGACTGTTTACTGTATGATCTATGTCTGCACGTGATCTCTCGAATTCGGCATTATCTCAAAAGGAAGAACTATGTGACTGAGAGCTGAAAAACGCATATTTCATAAGTCATGTGTGTTTAGAATACAAGGATAACCTATAATTTTTCATATTTACTATATATTATATATGTTTTATATTTTTAATATACTGAATTATATAAAAATATGCATGGATAAACAGTAATATTGTTATCATTTTCTCAATATTTATTCCTATTGTTGACTTCTAAAGGAAGTGGGTCTTAGAGAAAAATGGTTGTTTATGCTGTGGAAAGAAACATCTTCCTTTATAAATTTTGTCAATTGTACTGTTTATCTATATCAATCTCATTTATATTTTTGAGCATAAATACATCTTTTGAAGTCCAGATAAGTGTTAACTGGGAAGTAAAATAAACAGTAGTGAAGACAGATCTGATTTTGAATCCCATGTTTTCTATCTCCTATTGATGTTGGGTTAATCAGCTTGCTCAGTGCTATAGTAACATTTTATTCATAAGTTTTTTTTTAATTTAGTTTAATAATTTATCTATTGAATAAAAGCAAGTATTTATACAGAAAAAGGGAAAACTATCATACCACTATAACCTATTGGACCATCTCTGAGAAGCAAGTAGATCTTTCTTTTAAAAAGTCTATTTAATTCTCTATAATGTAACAATTCATAAAAATGCATGAAAATATTTTATATGGAAATTGGTTTAAATAATAAAAAGGAAAATACATATATAGATAACATTTCTCTAAAAACTTCCAAAATATATCTTACATTTTTGATAGGTACTTAAAAATATAAATTTATTTTAAAATAATATATTAAAAACCCAAATAAATATTTCTTTACAAATATATGTGACAATACATTAAACAAAAGTTTACCAAAATTTGATCATATATTTCTCCAAATGCAGAGTTGAAACGTTGGATCTAATATTTTCATTTCTGTGCTCAAGTAACCTATTAAAAAGGTCAAAACAGAATGTATCTTTTGAAGTTTCACTGCTTTGCAAATTTACCATAATTTTTTAATGTACCTATTTTTAATATGAAGTGACAACATGACAAAGGAAGCCATTTCAATACATTTTCTTGGTATTAGTTGCACATACTATTACTTGTGATTCCTCCAGTTATTTAAAAATATTTTATGCAAATGATTTCTTTAATATTTGACTGAATTTTTCTCTTGACGTTTCATGAGACTTTTTGCATGGTATAATCATTGTACTTTGTTTTTTAGCTCATATTATCTCAAGGATTTTATGCACTATGAAAGACCCAAGTAAACTATCAAAAGTCAGTTTTCTTTGGAAATTCTTTCTGTATCTGCTGATTTATTAACCAATTCAAATAGCAAAATTTGAGGACTGTAATATGTCCATGGAAATAGAGTTAACATCTGTCCTCCATCTGGACTCTGCAACGACTTGTTTTAGGTATGAATCCAACGCTAAGACATTCTGGAAAAGGTAAAACTATGAAGACAGTGAAAGGATTAGTTGTTGCCAGTGATTTGTAAAGGATGAAAATGTAGAGCACAGGTGAATTTTAGGGCAGCGAAACCATTCTGTAGGATATCGTAAAGGTAGATACATGAGATTATACCTTTGTCAACATCCACAGAATACACAATACCAAGAGTAAACACTAATATAAACTATGGACTTTGGATGATGATGTGTTAATGTTTGTTCATCAGTTATAACAATGTTACCACTTTGGTGCTGCTACAAGGGACTGTGTGTGAGGGGAGGGCTGTCTGAGAATTCTGTACTTTCCATTTAATTTTGTTGCAAACCAAAAACTGCTCCAAGAAATAAAGTCTATAAAAAAATAAAATTCAAAAACAAAGTGCTCTTGCAATAATAATATGGAGACTTGCCACTCTACTAAAAAACTAAAATCTAGACTTAGATATTGACAAATGAGCATAGTAAGCTACTTTTGGTAGCTTTCAATGTCAATTTAAGTAGTAATTGCAGTAGAGATATTCTTGAATAATGATGCTCATCTTGACTCCTAATAGTTTTCATATTGGTTGGCCATGCACTAATTGAAGAACAGCTTGTATTCTGACTTTCAATATGTAAAACCAGTGGATAAGCCATGGAATCCTGGAAATCCTTACAGGAAATCTATTCTTTAGAGTCAGTAAACATTTATTTCCTAAAATTCAATAGCATTCTTCATGTGCATATTTTTAACAAAATCATATTCATAGGACATTAGCACCAACAGTTCTATAGTTCTTTCTGTATCACTTCAAAAATCTCTAATTATAATTATTAGAGCTCATATGTTAATATTTCACAAAATAATAGATGAAGAAGTCATGTCATTTGTATTATTATTGTTTGTAAAAGCTCCATTTCTTCTGTTCTTGCCTTTATATAGTGAAAGCCATCATTTTCATTTTTAAATATTAAACAATTTTATTATAATATGTGAGATAATATGAGTTCACCCAGTCTAGGGTTCCAGGAGTATCACGGGGCAGCTGAAGGGCTCCACCTCCTGGCACAAGACCAGAACCTCAGATTGAATTTTACATGTGTTTGTTACAATTAGGTCAGGAATTAAAGCTTAAATATTTTCATGTCCTACAACATTGACATTTCTCCTTGCTTATTTTTTCCCGCATGCAAGTACACAAAGCATTTTTCTAAGAGATTAATTATTGAAACCTAGGTAGTAATTGCAATCAAAGCAATATGTTTTCACATTTAAATTATTTTAGGTTGCTAAGCTCTTTTGACTCTAAACCCCAATGATTTAGTCACTAATGAGGATTGTTTTCTCTTTGAGGACTGTAAGCTTAAGTATGTCTTTATGTGGCTTATTTTTTCCCCCTCCATCTTAAAGCTCATTAATTAGAAGCTGATTTTCCCCAGTTGCAGCTTTTTAATGTGGTGCTTTAGAGGAGCTTTCACTGCTTAGCATTAAAATGTCACTGGATCAAACAACTTTTACTTTCTCTTAAAGAAAACATTTTAATAGCAAGTCTAACAATAATACAGTAAGCAAAGAACTAAAAGAATAAATGAGTTTTGTATTTCTGAATTTTATATTCGGCTTTCATTTTTTCTTATTCTTCTAAAAAGTGAAGAAAATAATTTTGCAATTAAAGATTTTTCTGATTAGCATAACTCTAGAATCAAAATGGTACGCTCTGCTTAAGGTACACCCTTATTTTCAAATTGTGAGTAGTTATAATATTTTGGCATATGATTTCCATAAGTTAATTTTTAGCAGGCCAACAGTTCATATTGATTCCCATCTCTATAAGTCATCATCTCCTATCTTTTATAGTTTATCTTAAGCATAGTTGTTTTTTTGGACCTTAGGTGGAAGTAGTTAGTCACGTGCTTATATTCATAGCCAGACACTACTGACAGCACATGTTCCTGTCATCTTTTATTTCATTCTCATTTCTCATGCCCACTCCTCTCCTCCTATTATAGGCAACCAAAAAAACCTCCTATGTCTCCTATGCAGACATTTTTCTCAGCCTTCAGAGAAAAGGCCAGTAAATTGAGAATCAATATTTTAGCCTAATCTCTTTACCCTCCCCTGACTCAAGAGTAGATTTTATCACAGCAACTCGAAAGACCAACCCAAATCACCACTACCAAAGTCTGAGGAAAAATGTTTGATGAAAAAGAATATCTTTAACTCTAATACCTATTGCTGAACTAGATGATGGTCAGAAAAGTAGCTATGGAATGAGGAGGGCTAGGCACGTTGGCCATATGGGAAAAAAGAATGCAAAAAGAGGAAAAAAAAAAGTCTACAATACTGTGAGAATGATTTCTTTTATCCTATCCATAAAGTAAAAGATGAAGGCAGGAAGGAAAGAGTGTACCTTTGCTGGCTGAGTGTTTTCATAAAGCGTGCACTATTTGGAAGAAATTAACACAGAGAACAGGCCTCAATATGGCTGGCATGAGCACAATGTTCCTGCATTAGCATTTAAAAACCACACCTACTAGAGAGCCTAGCCAGCATGTATCAGGGGCTGAAAATTTTCTTCTTTTGTGAAATTTATGTAGAAAATAATTAACTATTTTAGAACCTGGTTAAAGAACAACGATAAATTATATTCCTTAAGTGTGAATTCAAATGTGAATTTAAATTCAAGTTAATGAATTATCAAACATAAAGTATTTGCATTTGCATTTTCAGCTCTATTTACTTAATGAAATGTTTTTCCCCAAGTTAAAAGAATTTAAGGCATTATTAAGTATAAATTTACTGAGTTATAAACATGGAATCTGGAAAAAGAAGTTGATTTTCATTTTATGACCATAGTAGACTGCCATTGATCATAACACATCCATGCACTCTCTACTAAATAGAACAGAGCCAAATTTGTGGTCTACCTAAAGCAAGCAAGAGTAAAGCAAAGCAAAATGACAGCATCTTATTCTGTACTAATCTCAATTCAAATTAGTCTTATTTTTTTCCTTCTTTTCCTTATTTTATAATACCTTTGTTTTAATTGGCAAAATAATCTATAATAAACTCCTATTTTTTTAGAGTGCTGAGAAGACCACTAGATGAAAAGATAAAGGTCTTTTAAACCACACTGAATAAGCAACAACTAATGTTTGAGGTCAGCCTTAAAAAGGATCTTTAAAATTATTTTAGCAGACTTTCTTCCCCTAAGATAAAAACTAAGAAAAAGGCTTTATTGAATAGGTCCACAAATTCTCCACCACAGTAACTGATTTAATTGAAGCCTCATTTAAAAACTGATTGATGGTCTAAATGTAATCTCCTTTATCTGATTAAGTAGCAGAGTTCTTAGTTTTTACACTAATTAAAAACAGTTTATATTTAGGGGGGAAAAAAAAGATAAATGCAGATAGAAATCTTTTCCCCTCAGACTATGAAGATATTTTAATATTGACAAGAATATGCAAAAGTTAGTGATTTCTTCCATATTATATTTACAGCAAAGCAAACATTTCCATTGTTTACTCTGTAATGTTACCACCAACAGCCTGTAAAATAAGCTGATTATTCATATTTCTGTTTCTTAATCCTTCCAATCTAATTTTAGAAATGTCATTATTTGAGTTAACTTTAAAAAGGACGCATTAAGCAAATTTCAGCTTTTTCTCTAAGACAAAACTTTTCTAAGAGATGAGGTATTTTCATTAGTTGTAGCTCAGGACTTGCGTTTTTCTTTTTTCCAGTCTTCTTAAAACCTTGAAAGTAGGGCTATTTTTAGATGTCAACATTGGTCATTAGCATGGAACAAAATGTGGATCTTATAAACATGAAGAATTGAACAGATCGTAGTTGGTAAATTAATCAACAAATAATTTAGGCAAATTTACAAAATAACCACTATCTAGCTCTCTTGCATATTTTACAAATAAGTGTCAGAGTTACTGAATGCTTCTAAGATTTTCTTTGAATATCTGAGATGTAAAAATACCTGTAAACTAAGAGGCTTGGACAGTTCCTATAAAGAGACCTTGTCTTTCTTATGGTCAAAGAAAACCCATTAATCTTCCTAAGGCTACATGTTTGTTTGATTTTTTCTTTTTTTAATTGTGCTGCCACTATATGCTATAACACAGGAGGATCTACTCTTTCCCTCCCTGTTAGAAAGATTTTTTTTTCTGTTCTATCCTATTCTCACATATCTGGGATCTTGTTCTCAATGCATTAACTATTTAGGATGGACGACTGAATAAGAGCTAGGGTTTACTGGGCATGTACAATATTATAACACAATCTTCACAATAATTTTATGAGTGGTACTACTATTATCCACATTTTTCAGAAGAGTAAAAAGAAGCATAGAGAAGTTAAGTAACCTGCAAAAGATCACAGAAATCTGGTTCAAGTCTATAGGCTATTTTCATTCTTTCTCTTTGATTTCCACTCTCTGTAAATATATTCACTTGGGCTTTCTACAACCAGTAGATAAAGGACAAGTAACATAGAGCCTACCGTCGAGATCTAAGACTGTGCTATCTAACTCTTGTCCAGTGCTCTAATCATATTTACTATTTATCTTAAAGAATGAATAAAACAAATTAATAAAATTAACTTACATAAAATTTTATATAAAAACAGAACAATTTCTAACATAACTAGTATATCTATATATAGTATATACATGTGTATATACATAATATATATAAGATAAACATATGACATAAATAAGTACAAAATTATGGCATTTGCAGTAAATCAGTCCAAAGTATTTATAAAAGATGTGCACACCAGATATAGAAAATGAATAAGATTCAACCTGAAGAAATAAAAGGGTAAAACTAGATTGCTTAAAATTACTAAATTTATTCCTTCGGTATATATACTTCAATCCATTAGGATAATTTTAATCAAAAATGGAAAACGATGGTGTGGATGTGTAGAAATTAGAATCCCGTATTTGCCTGTACGAATTTAAAGTGGCACAGCTGCTGTGGAAAACAATGTAGTGGTTCTCCAAAAAGTTTCACAAAATTTCTATGTGACCCAGCAACTCCGCTGAGGTGTATACCCAAACAATTGAAAACAGGTACTCCAACAGCAACAACAACAACAAAAAAACAACACACCAAAGTTTTAACACCGTTGGCAACACCTGTGGGCCAGGGCTGGCATCTGGTCCAAGTAGGTGGAATAAGGAATTTTCCAGGAAGGCTGACATCCAGGTGGAGCCCGCAGGGTGTGCTACGTGATTGTGGGTGTGTGGGGAGCATAAGTGCTGGTCCTGATGAAGAAGCTGACAGACAATGAGTTGGGATTCGCTGAGCTTCAGGAACTGCTCAGAGAATGGAAGTATCAGGCCCGAGGTGCAGCAGCTGGACCACACTTCCCAGCGGAATCTGAATCTCATGGGATCTGGGCAGTTCTACAGGGCCTGCGTGCCTCCTATACCACTCACGTGTAAGGAATCTGGCTCATACCACCTGTCAGGCAAACCCTGATGTTCCTTGTGTACCTAGTCCCATTTCTCCACCCGGAGTCACAGTGTGGCACACCATGAACCAAAGACCTAGCTAGGTGTGGGGATTGGCTTTGGCTGAAAGGCTGTACTGGGGAGGAGTCATTAGGGGCCAGAGAAGGCCTTCTAATTGCGCATGCCTGGGCTGCCAATCTCTAGCCTTCTGGAAAGGTGAAGTGCCCAGGGCAGCAAAGCTGTCTTCTCTTTTGGGAGCCCTCCATCCTGAATCAGATATAGGCCAAAGTCCAAGGCCATAGCAGCCTGAAGAAACCATTTATTATATTCGCAGCCAGTAGTTCCAGCAGCTGTGAGGTGTCTAAGATTCATCCCAGGAGAATTTCACTGCCAGTTCCTCCAGCCATTCACCTGAAGAGCAGCCTCAAATGCATTCTCCCTGAAGCAGCCCATCCTACTGACACCATTCACAGTAGCCAAAAGGTGGAAATAATCCAAATGCCCGTCAATGTACAAAAGGATAAACCGGTTGTATATGCAAACAATGGAATATTATTGGTGTTCTATCTGGATTCAACGTCTAGCTGTGAGCTCTCAAAATTGTTTCCCTGACCTCAGGGCATGGATCTCATCTGCACTTAAATCTTATTATTATTTGCCATCTTCCCAAGCTCTTGGTCTAAAAAGAAGGAATAAGGATCCTCTCTCTGGGAGACCCCCAAATCTACTTCCTCATCCTTTTCCTGGTGAGTTTTCCTTCAAGCCGCAGTGTACAATATTAATTTGGTGGGTGCAAAGATTTTACTAATTCGCCTTTCTCCAAAATTTTAACACAGGCCATTTCACTCTCCTTGATAACCAAAGCTTTTTTTTTTTTTTTTTGATTCAAAAGTCAAGATGAGACTTTTTAATCTCTGTTTTATAACATTGAATTCTTTCCCTGAATCATTCAACATCCATTAAGACCTAGTCGATGCTTGATTAGGGAGAATGAAAAGGAAGCTTGTCCTAGTTACAAATTAGTGTGTAACTAATTACCACAAAATTCAGTGGTTTACAATAACTCACATTTTTTATCTCAGATTAACTAAGGCTCAAGAATCTAGGCCGAAGTTAGGTGAATCTTTTGCTTCAGTGTCACTAGGATTATAATCATGGAATTGGCCAGGATTAGGGTCTCAGATGAACGTTTAGGGAATGATCTACTTCCAAGGTTACATATGTGGTCGTCAGCATTTAGTCCCTCAAGAATAGTTTGACTGAAAACCTCATTTCTTAGCTGGTATTGCCACACATGAATCTTCCCAACATGGCTACTCTTTTCATCACAGCCAGCAAAAGAGAGAGTTTGCTAGCAAGATCAGTTCATAATTTATGCAGCTTAATCATGAGGTGACATTCCATCACTTTTAACATTTCTATTAGAATCAATTCACTAGGCTCGTTCAGATCTAAAGGGAAGGAATTTCACAATGGCATGAATACCAGAATGTGGGGCCATCTTAGAGTTTGCCTGCCACAGTCCTGAAGAGGCCTCATTAAAAAAATCAGTTAATATTTGAAAATATTTTTGTTTTTTTTCAAAATGCATATTTTAAAAGTGGGAGAATGTGGTAGATAGAATAATGGCTCCCCAAAGAGTTCTACCTCTTAATCCCTGGAACCCATGAATGCATCACGTAGTAAGGGAGAATTAAGATTGCAGATAGGATTAAGATGGCTCATCAGCTGGAATCAGGATAGAGAGATTTTCCTGGATCATCCAGATGGGTCATATGTAATCCTGAGGGTCCTTAAAATGAGGAAGACAAAATCAAATAAGTCAGTGTCAGAGTGGTACAGTGTGAGAAAGACTCACTCTTCCACTGCTGGGTTTGAAAATGGAATGGGGCCATAAACCAAGACTGTGGTCAGCCACTCAAAGCTGGAAGAGGTAATTTTCTCTCCAAAAACCTTCAGAAGGAATACAGTCCTTCCAATACTTTGATTTTAGCCCAGTGAGATCCATTCCGACTTCCACAACTGCAAGATAATAAACTTTGTGGTTTTAAAGCACCAAATGTGTAGTGATTTGTTAAGGCAGCACCAAGAACTTAATACAGAGATATTCTGCCATTTTGCTAAGGAGGATAAAACAAACATTAAATGAAGCGATAGACATAGATATAGAGATATAGATTTATGATTAGGTAAGAATATATTTGTATCTATGAATGTGTATATATGTGTATGATATAAGTGGCTAATGTTAGATTGAACGGAAAATGCTATAGTCAAAATAAAGTTTGTGTAACTGTAACAATTTTGAAAAAAGTTCTTTAAGCTCACTATATACCAAGTGTAAGCCAATAATTATTAAATTATTAATATTAATGTAAAATATTTAGTTTTCCTGAAAGCAAAGTTTGAAATGATAGAAATTACATTTGTTATATAATTCAAAATAATACCTTTCATAAGGTGATGAAAAATTAAGTCTCAAAACTTCACCTATATAGTTTCATAGGTTTTGAATCACTGCTTCAGCCAGAGATAATTTTCACCTAAATTTGGTTACTGTGTTAATCACTTTGGTTTAGCAGTAACTCAGAAAGAAGCCTACTTTCTAGTACATTTCTAATTTTCTGTACTTTTTTTAGATTAAAATTTTCTGTTAAGTCATTTGCTGTCTGTCACCATTCAGCTTCAGAGACTTGTGTTATGTTCAAATGTGATGTATTGTCTTAGACTTGTTTCAATAGGAATGCCCTGTGTTATTAATAGCAAGAAGTAGCTGACAGGATATATTATGCATTGGGGATTAGATTTGATTTACAAAGCCCAAGAACTCCAAAGAAAATGTGTGGATTTACAGCATTTGGGTCTCAGGCTATGTTTCTAAATTTATATGATACTCTAAGGGGACATTTTTTCCTAATATATAACATCCATAACATTTTAAAGAAAAGTTCTAGATCTCTCAGATTGAGCAACACTCCCTTGGGGTACTATAAAAATTAATTATAACTACCATAATTAATAATACAATGAAACAATTTTATCAAAATTCAATTTATTGGAGATACTGTTGAGAATGACAAAAGTTCTATCTTTTTTACATAATAACGCTCTTTCTGTGTTGTTATGAATTCAAAAAATTTTAATATAATGTATAATGAATATATAATTTTTCAAAACCATAATTGTGTTACTAGTCAGTACTCATACTTTCTTCTGTTTTGAGATCCATAGGATTTTTATATATTAAGAGAATCATACAATGTCAGATTTTAATGAAACCTTAATGATCATCCAGACTAATATACTCATTTTTCAATTATAAAACTAGTCATACAGAGATTATGAAAATTCTAGCTCTATATGAACTAACATATAGTGAGTTATTAGTAGAGTTGACTATATAACACATCTTTTAACTCCCAAACTAAGGCCCTTTCTACTCTCTACACCAGTGGCCCCAAACTTTTTGACACCAGGGACCTGTGCTCCTATGAGAATCTAATGTCTGATGATCTGAGGTGGAGCCGAGGCAGTAACTCTAGTGCTAGAGAGTGGCTGCAAACACAAATGAAGCTTCATTTTCACTTACCTTCTACTATGTTGTCTAGTTCCTAATAGGCTGCAGACAGGTACCAGTCTGTGGCCCAGGTGCTGAGGACCCCTGTTCTATACCACATTATCAAACCATCTGATAAGGGTCCAGGGTCACTAATATAGAATATTATCTATTAGAAAAAACTTTTATAAAATAATTTTATTTTTAATGAAATCCCAGTATAGGAACAACAATAACTTCCATCTTAAATTTTTTTTTTAAAGAAAACCACAAAAACATCAGGTATATCCAGGTTTGCTTAGGACAATCCTCATTTGTTTCTATGATTCCGGCCTAATTATTAGGAGCTCTTCCTTTTCCAATCAAGTAGGATGCAAAGCCATCAGCTGAGTGTTGGGGTAGAGTTGTGATGAAGATAACATGAAAAGATGAAATAATGTTTATATAAAATAAGAAAGAGAGCCTCCTAAGGGCACAGAGTAAGATCAGGAGGCATTGTTGAGTAGTCATTTGAGGTATGTTATCATTTATTTAAAATTAAACCATCCAGACTGATTACATGATTTTTTTTTTTTTTTTTTTTAGAGAATAATTGAGTTCACCTGTTTTGGGTATTCACCAGGTAAGTGTGATGGTAAAAGAGTGGAGCTAATTGAGAAGTTCTGCAATAGTTTGACTATAATAAACCACGGAATCAAATCTAGAAAGGAGAGAAAATGTAGAGGTCAGTGCAATATTTATGATAATGGTAATGGCAGATGATTTCTTTTCAGTAGTGAGTAGGAAGGATGGGAGGCAATAATCCAGGGCATTTATAAATAGTGAAGCTACCAGTGATAAATGTGTGAGTAAAGGAATTAGTGTATGTGAACCACAAGTTTACGTGAGGGGCACAAGGTATTACTGAAAAAGAAGTGGCTAAGATGTCTATACATTCATTATACTGAGCAACAGAGAAAACATCTGGTCCACACCGCCACGCCTCCTCCTTTGAGCCGGGAGTTTAAAAAACAGTAAAAACACCTTCTTCTTGATAGTGCTACAGCTGGGTGGTGTCCTCAGAAGCAGCTGTTAATGAAGGCCAGAAAGTAGAAAGGATATTCACAGGAGAAGTTAATGACAGAGTTTGCTGCTAACAGATGTGCAGTTCCCAGTGGCGGACAGCAATGTAGGAGTTGGCCAGAGTAATAGGATTCTAAAAGTCATAATGCAGAGTAATTCTGCAGCTCTACAGAACCCAGCAAGATAAAATACTCCCAACATAAAACACTGTATTGAGGCAGGCAAAAGCTATATCATAATGCCTAACACTAAATATCATGAGCTTTATCTCTAGGATAGACCTCCGGCTCTCAAAAGTATCCAATTTGTGTTTACTGTTTTCCAGCTAAAATTCAGACTAAAATGAGTAAATTGACAGGAAAAAAAAAGCACAAATATAAACAGGCAAATATAGCAATAAAATGAAATAGCCAGCAACCTGACAGAGAGAGCAGAAAAAATGAAGGAAGTCAGGAGGGTGTGAGAGAGGGAAGGAAGGTGAAGGGAAGAGATTAAGGAAAAAAGGAAGGGAATAAAGTTCTAAAAATACTGGACATGCTCATTGCAAATTGGTATACTAGTTAGCCCTCTTGACACCTGTCCACAGTCTCTAAGGGTAGTATGGTATTCTTGTAGCTTTATATTATATCACTTTGGCTCTTCAAAACACACTTAGGACCTTCAAGGTGCTATATTTATGCAAAATATTTAGATGTTCAAATCACCAGGATTCACCTTGCACAGGAGCAGGATAAAACACCCTTGAGTGATGGAAATGTTCTATATCTTACCCAGGCTCTTGATTGTATACATCAAACGATATACTATAAATATGTGAATATTTTTATATGTAATTTATGAATTAGTTAAGTTGATGAGAAATACTTATACCTGGATGCTAACCCCAAAGTTTCTGATTTTACTGGTTCTGGGTATCATCTGGGTATCCGGTGGTTTAAAAGTTTTCCAGGTGACTCTAATTGAGAGCAACTACATTCAAAGATTTTTTTTCTCCCTCAAGAAAGGAAGTCTCAGGCTGTCAATATTCAAATGTAGTAATCAAATTTACCATAAAGAACACTCTGTAAGTACACACAAACATATAGTCTACACAGTGATTGCTTTTGACTAAAAGACTGTGGTCATGAAAGCCCAGAAAAACTGAGCAAATGTTCCAGATTGAAAGAAATGAGAAAAGTATACTAAATTAGTGAAAATTGTGATTCTGGCTTGGATACCTTTGCTATAAACGAAACAAAACATTATTGGAACAATTGGATGTTCTCTAGGGTGATAGGTGTAAGAACCCCCTTGTGTTGTTCTTGCCACTGTTTATCAAGCATGCAGTTTATAGATACGAATGCATTTAAGCAGTCTAATGAATATATAAATGTAAGGAATGTCAATGAGTTTGAAAAACAGTGATTCTAGATCGCTTTATTTGCTATATTCTAATTTTGAAACTTTGATCATTTAGTTCATGTAGAAAGAAATTTTAAGAAATGTAAAATATGTTCTTGCATTTTTAAAAGTATGTGATTAAAGTTTTAAAACCATACAGAAGTAGACAGAATTTAAAATCAAATCCCACATTTTTCTTCTGTTTTAATTGCAGACAAAAACAATTAAACATGGCAAATTTGTTCCTCTTTTTTAGAGCTACTATTTGATTTATTTTAAATTTTGAAATATTTTAAGCTTACAGAACATTGCAAGAATGAAATAGAAAGAGAAAGAAAGAACACATGATTCATACTTAGAAAATAAACAGCAGATTCTTGAGGACAGATTCCTCTGGTGGTGTGTTAGAGCTGGCCATAAGACCCTTATATTACTAGGTCATTGTTGTGTATGCTATATTGTGTAATGAAGTTTTACAACCCGAAATAATCTCTGCATCTCTCTGCATAACCTTATACTGAGAATAACTTGGCCACATCATACCATAATTTACGTGAACTCCTTCAACTGTAAAATCTGATACCTCACCTTTTATGAGTAACTCCTGAACTCAGCCTATTATAGGTTCATTCTATGTGCCCTTGGAAATGGAATAGTAATTTTATATTATCTTTTATGGTGGTGTTCAATCTCAGTTATTACCTCAAAAAGTCAGACTTGAATTGTTTAGAAAATTAAGAGTTGAAAGTAGTTCCTCCTTTATTATAGCAATAATTATCACTTAGCACACATTAAGGATCTGGTGAATACTGAATAATTTGATGTTGACACTGTTCTTTCTTATTTCATTTTAGTAAAGTGTTTTGAGTACTGCACTCTTTTGTTTTAAATAAGCCTCCTTTGTCTATATACAGTTAGATAAACTTCAGAACCAAATATTTTTATGTAAAGTGATTAGTGCATGTAACAAATCCAAATTACACAGACTAATTGCATTTTTATTATGTTTTTATATTAAATGCAAATCTATTGTTTTTTTACTCTACTATTTTTATGAGTCTAATTTAGTTAATATTTAGTGCAAGCCAGAAACCAACAAGCATTTTAAGACTACTCTTCCTCCCTTGCCTTCCATATTCAATCAATTACTAAAGTCTGCCTGTATTGTTCTTTCAACATCTGTAATATACTTAAACTTTTACTCTCCGTGAAACATTCTGTGGCTCTTCATAATTTAATGAATAAACACTATTTTTAATGGTGGTACAAGGCCTTTCATGATCTGTACCTACCACTTTCTCCTAGTTGTACCTCTTTTAACCAATACTTGCTGAATCTTAAATGCAGTGGATTTTCATGCTGCCTGCATAGTTTACTCTGCTTCATATAGCTGGAAGTCAGCACCTCTCCCAGTCACCATCTTCTATGTCTGCCCTTTCATCCTGTGAAGCATCTCTTCATCACTCAAGATAACAGCTTAGGCATCTTCTTTCCTTGCCTTACCTGACCCTCCCATGACATATGACGTACTTCCTTCGTAAACACCTCTCTTTTAACGACTGTGTCACAGTGTTGGAATTCTGTATTTTACATGCCTTTCCTGCCCATTGTGTATATCTAATGTATAATCTTATCTCTTTGGCTCTAGAAAAAGAAAGTGCTTTACCCAGCTTGTGTACTCAAAAAATAAGTGATTGTATTAACTTATGAAATGGTTATTATGAAAATGAAGGGGGAAAAGAATAAAAATATGTAAGGCCTCATTAAAATAGAACCTGTAAAAAAAAAAAGAAGAAAAGGGGAGTACAGAAAACTTGGTCCTATTGATACTTCTTCAGTGTAAGTTTTATTCCAGTGCCCAGATCTTCAATTTTATTTTTTCAAGAAATGTTAAAAGTTAACACCAATAATAATTCAATATTAAAAAATTTTGATCTTAAGATGCTGCAACTGACTATTCTATGGGAATATTATAAAGCCCATATTTTCTTTATGATATAGAAGACAATTTTGAGCAATTACATGTGTCCAAACTTATGTACTTTTGAAACACCACTTACCACAATTCTTTCCTATTTGGAAAATACCAATATTAATAGTTAATATATATTGAGCAATTACTCTGCTCTAGAAATTGTACTTTGTTTCATTTCATTTTATCCTCAAAATAGCCACATGGAGTAGGTACTATAACAATCCCTATTTAACATGTGAGGAAACTGTAAAGTAGGGATGTGAAATATACTTCTCAAGGTCACACAACTGGTACAGTACAGAGTGCTATTTTAACTGGGCGGTCTGGCTCCAGAGCTCTTGTCTTCAAGCACTGAGACTCTAAAATGTTGCCTAAACATGCCTGTGTCTATATATAATATAACTTTTATTATTAACTAATGTTAGCTCATTTATGGCAATTTTATTTTTTGCATGTTTACTAGATAACTTAAAGTTTTTTCCACATATTAGTACCTTTATTTCCCATAGGATTATTGGACTAAAAACTACATAGATCTTCCATTTGAGTGTGTGTGTGTGTGTGTGTGTGTCTGTGATTTTCACTTGATGCATAAGATAATATATAGCTGTAAACAACCATATATATATATTGAAAATATTTTCTCTATTGGTTTACATAAGATAAATCAAACATATAATTTTAACATTTACATGTCAACTAACATATAGCATATTTTTATCTCTCCTTATTTTCTTTTAAATTTTCATAGCTTATTTTATGCTTATAATTTTATCTATAATAAAACTTCATTAACCTGAGTGTATGAGAAATGAATTACCAGAGTTCTAATTCAACTCTTACTGATGAAAAGGCTTTCAAAATATTTGACTCAATCAGAGACCGTGCACTGGAAATAAGACATATAATTCACCTTGCTAGTTAATAGAGACCATCTAAAATATGTTATGCTATTTTATGATTTTTCACAGTTTAATAAGTTTTTCTTACATAATGTGTAAGCAAATTAAAATAAAATGACTATGATGTTAGTTATAAAATGTTTTGGTCAATTTAAGCTATTTTGTGGATATGATTATGATTATGACACATAGATTTTTAAGTCAGATATCACTTCAAGAATAGGAGATTGTTGAAATTCTACATAATTTCTTCTTGGATTTTATATGCAGTGTATTTAAATGTCTAACAGTATTTAATGTCATTGCCTTTAGATTTTATACACAGATTCCAGATTCAAAATATATAGCTAAACCAATGAAAATTATACTTTCTCTTACCTGGGAACTAAAGAGTAGACTTCAGGGTACTATATCAGTCAATATAGGCTGCAATAACTGCAAAATATCAATATTTTAGAAATACCAAGGTTTGCTTCTTTTCTACACTCTGTAAATGTCTATCATTGGAACTTCCTCTTAAATGTCTCTGCCTGCAAGTACCACATATTACTGACACTCAGGTTTCATTGTGTTGAGCATGTCATTTAAATCCACCTTATCAAGGTAACTGTAATGATCTCGTATGGATAGAAATAGAAGAGAACTAGATATTGGTAAACAGTGGTAATATCTACCATAAAACCAAGATGGCAGGGAAGGACATTTGTGCTGTTTTCTCAGGTTCCTCCTGTTAAGTCTCTTTTAAAAATTTTGGTATTTCCATAGTTTTTTTCTAACATGTTTTTGGTTTTCCTTTCTAAAAATATGTATTTTAATGATATTTTATTTCATTATACTGTTGCAGATCCATTTTTCCCCTCCCATTTTTGGACTGCTCAGTACTTATTGAAGACCTAGGAGAAGCCCTGGAGTGTTATATGTGTATATAGATGACAAAGGATTTTATTTGACTTAATATTTTTAAAGGATTACTTGCTGCTCCATATGAATTGAAATTTATTTAATTAAAATGGTGTTTTAATAACAACTATTTACTGTTAATTATTGCTTAAAAAGAAGAGATGTTAGAAACTGGAAAATCAGCTAAAAATGTCTAGCAGTATCGAAAGAATAATAACATTAAGACCATACAAGGGTTCTGACAGTGGGAAGAAGCAAATATAAAATCAAAGATACTGAGAGCAAGAAAATAAATTTCTTGTTACAGTCAATTCTCAAGGTTAAGAAAGAAAAAAAACTTCAGGAAGTGTTTAACAGTATCCAAAACGTCTGAGTATATATGAGAAGGTACGTTTAACCATCATAATCTTCCTCGTACTATAGTCTTTCTGGAACTTGGGACCGTGAGGCTTTTTTATTTTGTTTGTTTTGTACTACTCTCACGTAAGCACAAATCTGTAGAAATATCAAATAAAATTTTTATATTAAGATGCATCAGAAACAAGAACTGAAAAAACATCCAATTCAGTAAAGGAAGTCACACATTATTCCAGTTACATCAAACCACTATGTTGCTTTTTGTAATGAGGCCTGTGACAATGAACTTCACAAAAAATGTGTAATTCACTTATGTTTATATGAGATATTGAAGTTACTTCCCCAGCTAGAGCAGTCTTCACACAGTGCTGAATTGCTACATAGTTGAGACAATGAAAAAATAAAGTAAATTTTAAGTTCTATGAAGTTAGGTATAAATGTCCCTATGAGGCTCTTAAACACACTCACCATTTCAAATATTGTTTTCATTATTCCCTGTACAATATGAATATTATGTTAATAGATACAGGATTTTAAATGTATTACGCAGGGCCAAGAATACAATATAAAAGAATAAAATAAAATAAGAGGAATTAAAACAATATATTTAAATCCTTTTTCTGTTATAATAGTCATTTGCTTAATTTCATTAAAACTCAAGTCATAATCACAGCTATAGGCCAAAGACAGTATTATTTGAATAAATTAATTTAAATAAATTAATAAAGATAGCATGTCATTTAAATAAAATTGTGGTTGAAGAATTAAAGCATACCTTGACCTGTTTACAAGAATAAATTTTATTTTGAGCTATAATTGTAGTGCTTATAGATACAAAAGAAAGTGTTTTATGAATTAAAATGCATGATAATATAGCATGTTTTTAAGGAAGGTGATTACATATGTATCTATACTTCAGCCTTAATATATAAAATTGTATTTAAGAGTTCAAGTCATAAATTTCAAGTATTAATAACATTGTTTATAATTATAACATTGAATATTTCAGGACATTTATCTTCCTATACAGATCCACACATACACTTTCATTGAAGGCTCTGAGTGTTAAAATAAGAACATAGTGTATTTAGGTAATAAGTTGTTGCCATTCTAGGAACAATTGCCAAATACAAAATACATATAACAACTTAATATATATATATGTATATATATTTTCAAAATTGTTATTTCCTGTGTGGATATCTATCCATCTGTCTATCTTTAGGTGAGTCTTCTCTTTTCAAAGTCGATGAATGTGCATACCAACAGTTTCTTGAAAAACCAATTCTTGAAGACTTCAAATTATTGTAGTTGAAGTTCATAAGTTCTTAAAAACTGTCAGAAGTTGTGATATCATATGTTTGTTTTTGTCAATTTTATTTTCTTTGTACGTTACCCAATACGAATCAATAATTTCTTCTGATACTTATCTAAGTTAAATTTAAAACACATAGTTCTCTAACAGATTTCATGAGCATCTTAACTTAATTATATGTAAGTTTTAATTTAAAAAGCCATGCATTTTTAAAGTTAATAATTATAATATTTATTTTTATTAAAAAACAAAGCAGAAATGAAAACCCTAATAAAGACCTCTTACTAAAATCTACTTAATTATGTATATTAATTATCTTCTTTTGTAGTCTTTTTACTTCAATCGAAAGAGATTATTCAAGAGAAAATGAAATAGGCATGAAGCCCTGTGATAAGTAATCTAAAGTGTTGGTGTGTAAAAACACTGAAGAACTCTGAGAGAAATGCTACATTTGTGGAAACTAGAGTACAAATTAGATAATTTATTCAAAGAAAACACATATCTAGATAATTAAATCTAAAATATATGCATTATATTGGCTTAGAAATATCATCTTATAAGAGAAGGGAACAAAGGCTAAGATGGCTAAGAATCTAGGCCTCGGGGTTCAATAATGAGGATTAAAGCATTAAGTAGAACAGTGCCACTAGAACCCTTAGTTACTACTGAGGACAAACTGACAATGAGATAGGTACAAAAAGATACTTCCTATCAGGTAGTTAAATATCCCAGTGAAACACTATAGAAAAAGATGTCCAATATTTGAAGAGGAAATTATCCAAAAGTTGTCCCTTTTTTTAGGTGAGGCCAGTTTCTTTTATGCCTTCAGTTGATTTTTAGGTTTTTACTTGAAGATGTCCAATTTGAAAATAGAGCTATGAAAGGTTTAAGGTAACACATTAAACTTGATTGATACTTTTCTCAAAATTACCTATATATCAATATAACTAATTCCTTTTGTGGTCTCCAACTCATTGGTACAAATTGAGCTCCAACTTCAGAGCCATTAAGGTCAGGAGCCATGTTTTAAACATCACTATTGCTACTTCTGAGAACAATGAATGGCACATCTCAGAGTCTTAGGTACTATGTATCAAATGGTAGTAACCCCAAGTCTATTCACTTTCATTCCTACCTATTCACCTAGGAACTTTTCAGTTTTCTTATATTCTAAGTTTATTTTTAGCATCCCCGGAATGTCAGAGATGCTCAAAGATATCCTTTATGTAGAACTGGAGCAGTCCCTTTGTACTTATGTTGGATATTGTCACTTTAATTATATCTTACCATATTTAGTCATGCACTCTGACAGATATTGCTTCTATCATTGGCTAAAGACCAGAATCTCCAATTAGGTACCTGAACACCACCAGATATTGTCACCACTGACAGGAAAAACTTACTTAGAAATACCAAAATAGATAGGCTTATATAAATTACGATTTTCATCTTATTAACCAGAGGGCCCCATTGTTCAGATATTTCCCTTATGTAAAACCCATAAGCATTAATAAATACTAGGTTATCAAGAATGGATTTTCAGCACATGAATAAGATTGATTTTCAGGCACATTTTCTAATTATTTTATGTTCTTGTGAAATTTTAGCTTCTATAACATAATACTTACTAATTGAATCAGTCTAGGAAATATCTTCTGACCGTTTAGAAAGAAGAATGAAAAGTAGATGAGCATTTTCAAAACTGGTGTTGATTTGATACATGATAGCAGTTGCTAGACATTCCTTTGATATAAGGTAATAATTGTCATTTTAAAAAATACTCTTTTGGCGATATAAGTTTGTGAAACCCTGCATCATTACATACCTCCCTCTTGAAAATTCAAAGTGTACATTCATATAATAATAGTTCTAAGATTTTCTCCAGTAAAAATATCCATTGACTTTTAACACAGAATTTTCAAATCTTGAGCATGGAAAATACTTGTGAATTATTGTTTCATGGAACAAGTATTGGCAAATTTGGGCTTAAAATGATAATGAATGTACTCAAAATGGCTAGGATCAATAGATGACATAAAATCAAAACTATGCTATTTCTACATATAACCCAAGGAAAGGTGAAGATACCCATTATAATTTTCTAGAGTTACAAATACAGCAAAAAGGATCTCTCCATAAAATTGAGGAAGCAATGTAAAGAACTATGCATATCTTGTAGAAGAAAAGAACATAAAGAGAAAAAAAAATTCAAGGCACATTTAATACGGATCTTTACCCCTATCAGGTATTTAAAAAATATACACATTTCAGCTCAATAACCTTTTCTAGAGATATGTAGAAAGTCTTGAAAAAGGAGGTAAAATAACTACCTTAGCATTTGTGGATAGATAAGGAGAATATAAAGAATTTTATCAGATATTTATAATATTTTCTTTTGGAGCAGCACTAAAGATAGATTGAAAAGTGTGAGCAAAGACTAAAGGTCAAGAAAGAATAGAAATGATTTGGCTTTTGCCAAAAGTGTATGACAGAAAATGGAATCTGTAGTAGATACCTGGAGAGTTAGTTAAGCTCAGACCACATAGTCTTGTTTACTTGCCAAAGGTAAGTTCTTCATCTTCAAGGCCAAAGGTAAGTTCTTCATCTTCAAGGCCAAGAGAAGAAACTCAGAGAATTAATAGAAGGACATGATTATGATCATAATGATTTGTAGAAGGATCATACTGAAAGCATCAGTGACTATAATGCACAAAGGTAACCACTGAGAGAGGAATTGTGGTTTGGGAGTCCATTGAAATAGTGACCCTCAAGGAGCAGGAAAAGTCCTAAATCTGGGTTAATGAATGCATAGATGGTGGTACCATTGATGAAGGAAGAGTTAGGTAGAATAGATTTAAGGTGAATGAGAATAGTGAAATTTAGTAATATCAGGTTCAACTTTTAGAATCTTGTGAAAAATATAGATATGACTTGCCATCATATATATATATATATATGATAATATACACTATTAAGAATCAGTAACACATAGGCAGTGTATCACTGCATACATGAAAAGCTACCGCAGAACTGTTGAATATTGAAAAGGAGCCATCACAGAGAGAACCAGAGCAGAAAAATATCAAAGATAGAGAATTGGTATGTATGATTCATTGTGAAGCTAACACAGCAATGGGATCAGTATGGTAAATTCCCAAAGGGTTAGTTGAATTTGGCAATTGGCAACTCATTCTTACTTTGCATAGGAGTTCTGGTTGTGAAGTAAAGGAACTATAGCACAAAATTAGAAATATTAATTTAGAAGAAAATTACCACAGAAAACTTCTTGTTCAAGCCTTTGTTTTATAGATTAGGAAACTGATGAATGGTGATGTGGAGGAAATGGAAAATACACTGATCTTAATATTTTTTTTTTATTAAATTACCCTTCTTAACTAATAATTTAATATGTTTTAAAACAGGGTATAATGTAATATTGAAATGTGCAATAAAGATATGTATTTTTAATTTTGTTCACTGGCAAAGAGATTTGCTTCAACTCTGTAGTAATAATTGGATTTAATCATGACAATTTGTTGACATTTACCCAAATATCATCAAATAAGTAACTGAACTTAATTTTTATGTTCTAATGTAATTGAACTTAATTTTTTCATACTTTAATGTCATGACGACATGGCCCCGACTGTATAATAATAAAATTAGAGGTTACAATAGTTTTTCTGAATTTTTATTTCAACTAAATTATATGAAAACAAAATGGGAAAAAATCACTATTACTGACTTGTAATAAACCTGGGCTTTATTTTTTGTGTTACTGTCTATGCAAAGTGATTTTTCTTTAGTGGAATCAAAAAATAATAATAATAATAATAATAAAGAATAGCCTTTCCTAGAGTAGCCAAAAAGAGCAAGTCACTGGTGACCATTGTAAGTGGCTTTAGTACAATAAAAGATGTTGATTCAATGGCATTGAATTAAGAATGAGGACTTAAAGCAGTAAAATGCCAAGAAGAGTAGGATGATATCATGTAAGGGAAAGAAGTTTAGTAGTAAAATAGAAAGAGGGAAAGCATTAATATAATATTCTATGCTATAAAACTTCAGACATGATGCAATATTTAAAATGTAGCATGATAATTAAAAAAAAAAAGTGTGCTATAGATACATAAATCAGAACAGTAAGCCAAAAACAAAGGGAGAAAAGATCCAAAATCAGCAGACCAGAAATAGAGAAGGGTTACAGAATGAAGAAAGCTGTGCAAAACTGACAGCAAATGGATAATGAAAAGTAAAAAAAGTTAAATGCAATGAAGAGGGAAAGCAACAAGCTAACAGGACAGGATGGAGAAAGCTCATTTTAAAGTAATCAAAGAGTAGCAGCTGTATAATGACAGGAAAGACTGACAGTAAATCACACAAAAAGCAAGGAAGAAAACTATCAATAGGAGACACTGATTGGTATAGGAGGGGAGATGTTAGATTTGTTTAAATCAAACCAATCTTCTGGCAGTAGAAAGAAAAAAAAAATCACATATTCCTTGAAGGTTTGCTGCATGTATATAATAAATTTAGTATCAAATTTCAATAAAACTCACATTTAGGAAATATACTTGCAAGCATATCTGGCATTTGTGTGTGTATACGGATGATTTTGATGTGTTTATTACTAAGCTCTCCTAAGGAAGCCATGAGTTTCAAGGTAACATAATGGGGAATTTAAAATTTGTAAGCATGTAAAAATGATTAGGCACAGTAGAGCGTGCACAGTAAATCAAGTTAAATTTCCCCAAAGTAAAATAGTTTTCACAGAGCTACCAAATTAAATCTGAACCCAAGAGGTCAATTCAATTAGATTAGTCTGCTTCTGACTCAGAATGGGGGTGAAAGGAGATTATAGATGACAGTTGCAGACCCTAGATGATTCCAATTCATTTGATAAGGTGATGATTTTCTCCTTGTGAAAATTCTCTTTTCATGGCTTGAATGACTATTTTTTTGTTTGATTGTTTTTAATTCCATTTACTCCTTCCCACTCCTCTAAGTTTTCCCTTCCCTCCATCATTATTTTTCAAAGCAGCAAACTACTATCTTTATATTCTTTATATTCAAGATTATCTACTTTCAAGAATACAATACTTAATCTAGGAAAATGACTCCGAAATCTATATTACTAGTGTGAACTTCCTCTAGATCTTCCCACTGACAGGTGGAAAATTTAATTTTTATATTTGCTACCTTGTTGGCCAAAACGTAGCTAATTCTGAACTATTTCCATTATTTTTCTCTATTTTCCTTTTTCACTCTCTTTTTTTCCCCTTCTGTTAATGACAGCAGTGTCATCTCAACTGACCAGACTCGAAGGCTCAGAAAACTTTTTCCTTCACCTTACTTCTCACAAGTCATTCAATGAAACCTTTTGATACTCCCCCGTAATGTTCCATATGATTCATTCATTTATTCATTCATTCATTTAACAAAATTTGATCTATTGTTTTCCAAGTACTGTTGTAACGGGGATATGATGCAGGTACACCACTCTTATCCCTTACTTCATGGATTTTCTAGTGATGGAAGATAGATAATAAAATACAGCCATTTAAATAGTATGTGTTTCTTGGATAAAAATCTGAGAGTAAACACATCTTTCCTGAGGCTCCATAAAAAGCCACTCATATGAAAACTTTGTTTATAGAAAAATTCAAGTTAAAAACACGTTTCACCTAGAGTTGCAAATCATTAAGGTTCTTGAATGTATTGAATGGCACCACTTAAAAATAATTCATCAATCACCAAATATGACAACTCACTTGAAGTATGGATTTTATGAAATGCCCTGTATAGCAGGGCTGAGGGGTAGTTCAAATTTGGAAGTCTATCTTACTCTCCTAATAATCCTAAAATGAGATTTTCACAGCATCCTTTTAAAATGGTTTTGTATAGCACACCGCTTATAGTCAAATATGCTTTCTAAAATCACTTGTATTTTTTTCACTTTCTCCTCAGAAAAAAATAATCGCAGAAAAGCAAAAAAAAAAAAAAAAAAAAAAAAAAAAAAAAAAAAAAGTGTGCAACCTCAATACTCAGGGAAGAATTTTGAGTTTTGAATGAGTCATGTTTTAGATTAAACAACTTAATTCATCCAGTTTTTCCATGTGAGTAGCGCTTTTCAACCTATACATTTGTCTTTTTAACTCCCACCTTTTTTTTTGCAAGTCTTTCCATTCACATGTTTTATGGATTTAAAATGGGGCACAGCAAAAAATAAAAGTTAAAAAACAATGTTTAACAAGAAAACTGTATAAAATTTTCCACTTCCATTTGAGATATTTCTTATGAACATTTAAAATAGCCTACTACTGTTAATAATCATAAAAATAAAATAATTAAAAATAAGACTTTAATATAAACTGCAGTACTTTACGTACATAAAATGAAAGATGTTAAATGTCTTGGGATATTTGTCACCTGGAGTTTTTGTAAAAACTATGTATAGAGTAATAAAATTTCTGAGATGGGAAAAAATGAGGCACCATCATCTAATACAGTTAGTTTTCCCATTCTCATCTTTGTGTTTTACCTAAAACCCTCACATGAACTGTCGTTATAGCCTTCCAATGTGTCCAGTGGATGTTTTTCCAAGCCAGCCTTGTATTAGATCTGAATTTACCATATAACAAAGGTAAAATTTGTTCAATAGTTATTTAGAATGGACGAAACGTGAATGAATAAGTGACTTCTCAGATATCATTAATATTTTTTTAATTAACATCAAGAGCATTTTGTAGGTGCATTCTATGATTAAGTATAACCTAAGTACTTATCAGAAAAAGAAGATATTGAAGGGAGTTTTCATTAAATATATGGATAACTGAACAGTAGTTTTCTATATTATTTTTTTTAGTTAGTTCTAAAAAACTGGTTATAATTACCTTTGTCTGTTTCAGTGCTCCAAAACAACTATTTCCCATCACTTCCATAATATTTTCTCAGTGACTTACCAAGTGAAAACACAAGAAAATTATACTGTTAGTATGATTCAGTTTTTTCCTTTCACCAAATGCTAGCATCTCAGATTCATAAGGTCTCTTCAGTTTTTCATGTGATATGTTTATTTCCCTCCTTTCTCCCTCTGTCTTTCTCTCTTCTGTGTCCCTATCAGTCTCCCTCCCATCACATACATACAGATGCATACACACAACCCTCTCCCGGAGAGAACCCACCTTTTATTTGTCTGATCAGACTGGTACCTATTATAACAAACATGTTAAATTTTTAAATTAGATCCATGGGGATCATATAGCTTACTCCAAACAAAATTTACTAGTGAATTTAAGTGCAAGCACCACAATGCGCATTCTTTTATTGGCAAAGTCTGAGAACTATAGATACAGCTTCTGATTAAGAAAAAATAATATATCACTTTTTATCACTTTAAAGCAAGTTTTGGTTCTGGGTTAACATTCAGGCTGCTTGGTCAGTGCAGGGGGAAGCATTACTTATGCAGAGAAAGCCATTGCAGTTATTATCTCCATCGCATACCTCATTAATTACACAGATTAGCTTAAATTTTCCAGCTAACCATGGCCCTATTAATACGTAAATTTCATATTTATTTGCAATTGTCAGTGGTGTAAGAGCATAAAATCCTGTTGGTAATATTTTAGACAATAATAGAAAATATCTAGGATGTCACACAGATTCAGAACCTTTAACCAGCATAGTATTATCCAAAGGTTGTGAATCAGAAAACACTTAGGAGAGCCATACTCCATCCTACCCCCCCTTCATCCTATTTTCTTAAGCATGGCTGCTTCCCACTTATAAGTGAACTCCCTGAATTCTAAAGTCCTCAATATGAGAGCCCTTTAAAAGAAAACAAACCTCTCTTTTCTATAGTTATTACTTCCACTTGTGCTCAGAATATTAATCTGCCTCTTTTTGAACTGAAAAGAGCCTGCTTTGCTTTCATAATTCCCTAAAAGCTTGCTCAAGCCTTACTTATTTTAAAATGGCCTTCCCTTATAGCTGAGCATAAAATTAACAGCCAAGATCAGGGAGAAAAGCAGTAAAGTCAACTAACTCATGTTCATGATTAGGATGTAAGTCCTCAAGAATTGTTTACTGGATAACCAATATATATTAATTAAGAATTAGGGACTATTTTACTTTATTTAAAATAGTAAAAATAAATAATAATGATAATTCTTAGTAATTTCAAATACAGTAAAAGAAAGCAATTGTATATAAAACTTTACTCCCTGTATAAACATTTTAGTGCTTGAGAAGAACGTTAGTCAATTTCTTCTTTCAGTGGCAAAGAAATTGAGACTCATAAGAGAAAAATTGCTTAATTGTGTGTTGCATGGGATAGCAGAGTTCATATTTTAAGTCTTGTTTTCTTAATGATTAATAAGTTTTTCTTTCGTGCTTATTAAGTTCAGGCATGGGGCAGCATAGTCAAATGCTCACAACAAAGCCTGCCTAATGACCCCTTTTCCCTCTCCTGAAACAGCCAGCTTGCTCTGAATACTGAAACAAACTTCGGTTCAGTACTCACTTTCTATTTCCCACTGTTCCCAGTGTCATTTTTCAATTTGAAACTGTTTTATTGTTGCCTTTCCTCTCTAATATTTTTAATGACTGAAAAAAATTTAAATATGAATAAACTTAGATTAATCCAATAGTACCATAACTGCATTTGTCTCATACGAGCCAGAATTTTTTATTTATTTTTATTTTTTATTTTTTATTTTTTAGGTGAGGCAACCCTTGGTTGACCTCACAGATTGCAAGGACCTTGTCAGCTTACAATACTTTATTTTATATTTTTTATGCCACAGCACCTGGTCTTCCTAGGTGGTCTCCTATCCAAGTACTAACCAGGCCCAACCCTGCTTACCATCCGAAATCAGATGGGATCAGGCTTGTTCACGGCGGCATAGCTGTAGACCAAGTTAGAATTTTTTTAAAAGTAGGTTATAACTTAAAAAAAAATAGCTTTAACATATGATGCGTTATTATTTTGTAAAACTACATTTTGATATGAATACTCTATAAATAATATTCATAATTTTAATAGTTTAAGTGTGTAAGGAGTATACCACATTGAATTATAACTCCATGAATTCTTTTATTATAAATCATAGGTCTGTATTTTTTTAATTTATAGATAAACCATTCTTTTGTCCAGAGTGTTTTCTCACTTTATATACTTTTAATGTTACGGATTGGGGAATCCAGCTTAACCTTTTTTTTTTTTTAAAGGTTACTAAGAGCTTAAAACCAATAAACTTTCATTAATGTTATATTTCTCAGTAAATCTATATATTTCCAATGAAATGAATTGATGACACTGTGACAGTACCCTCCAGAAGATCAATAAGAGAAGAACAATTTATCATGAAACCATTCATCTATAGGACAAAATCTTGAGTTCTTCCCTATAGCATTAGTCTTCTCTGGTTAATTTAGTTGGTTTGTAGTAAATGACCTGAAGGCTGACCTAATCTCTAAATATTGCTCTGTGAAATGTTTCTGTATTTTGTGTCTTCTATTTACTTTCATGGAGTCAATATTTCTCTACTCAGCTGCAAACCTAATTTTGTATTCCCTTGTTGCTTTCCTTAGCAGAGCAAACATTACATTATTATTTTTTTAAACTGTAATAGTTGACTGCTGCCCTGAAGCCCCTAACTACCCAAATTCCCCTTGGTTTTCAAACAGAAAGATTGGAAATACACATACTGCAACTTTCACAAATTCATTGAACCTGAAAAGCTAAGAAAAGCTTGTTAAATTCTGGAGCAGCACAGAAGAAAAAGTCTGAAGCAGTTCAGGAATATCACAGAGTTAATGATGTCACCACATAAAGAAAAGGAATCAAAGTAGAAGAACAGGAAAGATATTTAAAATGGAGTGGAAATTCAGTAATAAATTATAAGTATAAATCAAAATATAGTTTTAACTTTTAGCTTTAAAATATGTACATATACGCATATAAGTTTGAGAATGCTTAATTTTCTTTTTCTTGAATTATTTTTAACTATGGAATTTGTTAGACTAGGTTATAGATTTATTATTTATTACTTTATTATTACATTGATTTTGAGTCTGAAAATTTATTTTCAAATAATTTACTTTATTTTTGAAAATTTTATGAATAATTGAGATTTCAGAAACTGAATGAGATAAAAAGGAAGCTTAATACTTTTCTTCAGGAAAGTATTTCAAACTTAGAAGACTGGAAGATGAACGGGGAAGTGAATCTTGAATTAAGCACAAACATTTAAAATTGGTTGAAGTCTAAGAAAATACTTTATTTAGAACTCCCATTATAATACATGAAATCCTTTTATTACTTGTGTCACATTTTAGCTTATATACTATTACTTTGTGTTTTAACTCCAAAACCTATACTCTTTGAGCAGAGGATTAATGCTTGGTTTTTCATTCTACACCATTTAGTATGGTACTTTATTAATATTACTATCGTGAATGAATGAGAAAAGAAAGATAGGAAAAAAGGAGAGAAGAAAGAAAATCATGTTGTTTAAGTAATTATTTGAAAGTATAGTGGAAAAGAGTTTCAAAATGATGTATAAATAAGGACAGGAACAAAGAAACATCTGAAGTCAGGAGGATAATTCAAACAAATATCCTACTTCTGTGTTGACGTATTTCCAGTGTCTCTTTAAGAGACACAAGAGACAGAGATTTTACTTCAGAAACCAAATTATCAAATAAAAACTCAGTTGATCACATGCCAAACCCTTTAGAAAGACTATACTTTAGAAACTATGAGCCAGAAGCAAATTTAGGTGCCAATATATATGTTGATCACTGCATATCATGTTTGGGTATTCAAATTGTAAGAAATAATTGGACTAAAATTGGAAAGTTTTTTTTTATTCCAATTGTGAAACACAATTAGTGACCAACAATAACTTATCTTGCACTTTTATAATGTGGACATAATAAACATTGAAATAACAAGCATAACACTGTTTTTAATGATAAATAAACCAGTCTCTTTTTAAATTGTAATAAGTTACTTGAAGAGAAGTAGCTTAAAGTGTTTTTGCCTCACTCTGAAAATTAAGTGGACATGCACACACACACATATACACTTAAACAGCAAAAGGATGTTACATAGAACTATACATTGTGACGATGGATATGTATTAGTGTATATAGTTATATTGTCAATTTCAACATTGTATAAATTTTAACAGTCTGTATTTGTTATGAGAGAAGAAAATAAATTCTAAAAATGAACAGCACAAATTAATGAATAATAATTTCATTTGCTTCATAAAAGTCAGGACTTTAAGAAGAGTTATGCTATGTAAGTAATATTTATAATTTTAATGATTTAAGTATTTAAAGAGTTTGTATTGAGCTGAGTTATAGTTCATCTGAACCTTTTATTATACATCTCCATTGTTTTCATTTAAAAAAATTTATAGAAAGACTACTCTTCTGTCTAACCTTAGACAGAAGATTATTTTTTTAATTTTATTTTATTGTTTTAACTATTATACATAGAACGTAGATTCTATTTATTGTTTTATTTATAATTACAAAAGCCTTAAATAATATTTCACTCATGTTACCTCTTTCAATAAATCTATATACTTCGATAATATGATATAATATTGGAAGTTATTCTCAAAAAGATAAAAAAGAGAAAAATGGTTTATCACTAAATCATCCACCTACAGCACTGAGTTCCTCACTGCAAAAAGATGTAATTGAAATCTTCTGCCAAAGGTTAATGGTAAAAGATGACATTACAGGGTTTTAAAAATATTTTCTTCATTAATAGATTTTACTTTTTTGGAGAAATACTATACTTACAGAAAAACATGCAGAAAATATGGAGAGTTCCCATATGCCCTAGTGTGGTACATTTGTTACAATTGATGAACCAATATGAATACATTATTATTAAAAGTCCATAGTTTACATTAGGATGTACTCTTTACCTTATATAGTTCTACGGGTTTCGACAAATACATAATGTCACATCATAATGCATTTACCATTAGAGAGTGATACAGAATAGTTTCACTGCTCTAAATAGCCTCTGTTCTCTACCCATTCATCTCTCTTTTTCCCTACCATCCCTCTCCCCCGCCTCTAGCAATCACTGATCTTTTTACTATTTTTATAGTTTTACCTTTTCTAGAATGTCATATAGTTTGAATCATACAGTAGATAGCCTTTTCAGATTATCTTTTATCAGTAATACGCATTTACTTATTTTAATTGAGGCGCGGAAAATGTCACTTTTAAAATAAACTCAGTAAGCCTAACTTTTTATGACTAGCTATACTATTTCAGTTTGGGGATGAGAAACTTGAATAAACCAAATAACATAAAAGTGGCTGTCGAGTGGTTACTAGAGGCAAATAGAGCCGGTGGGGGGTAGCTATAGGTAAAGGAGATCAAATATACGGTGACCAAAATAAATTAACATATGACGTATTATTGAATTTGTACACTTAAAATTTATATAATTTTATTAATCAATGTCACCCCAATGGAAACTGTTGAGAAAAAAAGTGCCTGTGATGAAAATGAAAGTGAAAAGAGTTTTACAAATATTTGTAACTCTTTCAACACATAGATAAGAATATGAAGAAAGGTACTACATATATTAAGTCCTAGGATATGGTATAGGATGGTAAAATGTGTTAGGAGAAGTTTTGTCTACTCATTCCTCTAGGAAATAGTGTGACATTGAGAAGTCATTTAACTCTCAGATCTGTAATTCATTTCTCTGTGAAATAAAAAGTTTAGCATAATTTCAAAGTCGATTAGAGTCTTAAAAATCAGTCCACCCTCAAAATTTCCTACTTAAAGAAAAATATATATTTATGAATTTGTTTCATTCTGAAAGAAGATAAGCTAATACTTGTAAAAATTATTTCTTTTCTAGGAACTATACTATGGAGTGATCATTTTATAGATGAAATCAGTTAATGTTGATTTTATACACTGAAAAAAAAAGTTTAATATTAATGGACCCATTAGTGAAGAGTGACCTGTGATACCTAATGCTTATACCCTTAGAAAGTTTCTTGGCGTTCCTTTTTGTGCAGTGATTTTTACTGAGAGAAACAGTGTAACAATCATATTTATAAAATTATAAAAAGAGGCAAAGCCTTTTTTCCCTAATTTTACTACATACGGTTTTATGGAACTTTACTTCGCAAAAGATAATCAGTCCCCCAGGGAATTAGAAGCATTCACTTGCCTATTAATTATCCTAATATCTTTGTTCCCTGATTATTTTGGTAGCTTTTATTTCATCTTGTTTTTAAATGTCCTATTTGTATAGCTTTATTTATGAGAAAAAAAGCAATAGCCAGTTATAAAAAATATGTAATTATTTTGATCTGTGATAGTTAAAAGCTGATACATAATCCAAGGAAGTTTAAATCTTTTTATAAATTAATTTACTATGAGAATTACAGATTCATAATTTATATAATTTTTCTCCTCTAATTTTTAAAATTAATTTTTGAAGATTTTTATATGTAACAAAAATGATATAATTAATCGACTCACTTTCTAATTGCTCTGGAAAATATGTAAATGAATGATTTAACTTGTTAATATTAAATTAGATCAATTAGTTCCTAATATATTTTAGCAACATTTTATAGTTGATTAAACAATTTAAGCAAATAATCTTTCTTTCTTACTCACTCATCCAAAATTCATAGAATTTTACTGAACTCTGTGAATATTGCTTTTGTTCAATATTAACAGATTGAAACCTAACTGATTTACAATAGTATTATACATGAATTTTGTAAGTTCACACTAAATGACAGACCTTTCTGGGTGTCTAAAATGCTTCAGATTTTAAAGAAGGCAACATTAGAGATTGTATTTATGTTTTAAGGATTCAGGTACAATAATTCATGCTCATAGATTCCAAAGGGCTGAAATTATATCTGTGATTACTCAAGTTGTTCAGAAAATTTTATTCCTCATTTACAAAGGACTCTTACAGTTTTACTGATGTATTCAAACTCTGTACATATTTAAGGGGATTTGCTTGAATAATATATAAACATAGATGTTTTTAAATCTAAGGAAACGATAATACAGAAGCTAAAGTCATGATTACATGAGATATAAGTTTTCAAAAGGATTATACTTCATTTTAACATTTATATTGCCTAAAATAAAATAGAGTAGCATTCTCATCATTATCTGTTACACAAATCAGAAACAAAAAAGAAAGATACCAAAATATAACAGAATCTAGTACTTAGCTGAGTACAAAAAAACTCTATTGTAAATAATTCTATGTTCTCTAAATATATAATAGTTCAGTTTCTAGGATAAGCCAGAAATTAAAGACTGAGTGATATGTACTGACAAACAAAACCAGAGAAAGCTGTGTTTCTAGTAGCAATTTACATATTTTGCAGGGAGAATTGTGGGTGATTTGTTAGCCCAACTCAGAATCTTTGCACTTGTTAGTTTTCGTGGAGCATTCTTCCTTCAGATAACTGAATGGATCTATCCTTTACTTCACTCATTTGGGCTCTGGTGAAATGACACCAGGCACATTCCTTGATACTCTTTGTAAAATAATAATCTTTACCATATTACAATCTCTTGTGATCATCCTGCTTGCTTGCTTGCTTGCTTGCTTGCTTTCTTTCTTTCTTTCTTTCTTTCTTTCTTTCTTTCTTTCTTTGAATGGACTTTTATTTTGAATTCATTTTGGACCTTTGGAAAAGTTGCAAAGGTAGTACAGTGAGTTCCTGTATGCCTCTCAGCCAGTTTCAGTTTCCCCTGAAGTTATTACTTTGTTTGTATTAAAGTGACACATTTGTTACACCTAAGAAATTAATGTTGGAATATTACAGTTATCAAAGTGTAAAACTATCCACATTTCACCAATTTTTCTTTAAGTGTCATTTTCTTGCCCCAAGAACCAGCCAAGGGTACCATACTATTGTGTCTTTGTTGTCTCCTTTGGTCTGAAAAGATCTTAGACTTTTTTTCTCTTTTTTTGTCATGTTTTGACAGTTTTGAGTATTATTGATACCTCATTTTGGGTTTGTTTTAAATTTTTCTCATGATTAGAGTTATTATTTTTAAAAAATACTTTAAAATTTTTAAAAGGCTATTATAAGATATACTTATTTTCTATCTGTATACCATAGAGTTCCTTCTTCTAGAAAGAAACTTTACATTTATTTTTTTCTCTTTCTTAATTTACCCCCCTGCTCTATACTTTTCTCTTTATATCTCTCCCTCTCTTCTTCTTCATCTGTTTTTCTTACCATCTATCTCATGTATTTTGTTTACATTTATGCCAGCTACTTTATCCATTTATGTAATTAATCCTACATATATTTTTTAGGATTTTATTTGTAAAGCTATCTGAATTAAGCTAGATATACAGCAGTGAACAGAATATCTTTGATGGCATGAGAGTTAAGTTCATGAAAGAGGACATAAATATAATCAGGCAAATAAAGCATGTCAGATGATGGTGAGAATTATGGAGAAAAAATAAAAACAAAGTAAAAGCATAGGAAATAATGGGGTTGAATGCTAATTTAAGCAGGGTAGTTAGTGAAGAATTTATAAAATGATCTTTTCGAGAGAAAACAGAGAGAGGAGGAAGAGATGCATCGAAATACATGAGGAACTTCAGGTAGAAGGAAGAGTAGTTGCTCATGAATGGAAAAATGTTTTTTGTGTTTATAGACCATCAAAGAGGATAGCATGGCAGGATCAGTGACAGAATCAGTGGTTAAAGTTGAGAACAGAAAAATAATGGCAAATCAAGCTAAGTTCTTGTAGGCTCATTTAGAGACATTTACTCTGAGTAAAATGGGATGCTATTAGAAGGTTTACATTTATATAACTTAGATTTTTTTATTATTATTATTTATGACTTGGAAAATACAGACGAGTGAGTAGACAGTAAAGGAGAAATCAGAGAGAGAAGATACTGCAGCAGTTCAGCTGAGAGATTGCACAAGTGAATTAGTAATAGAAATGATGAAAAGTAGTCAAGTTCTGAATAAATTACAAAGTTGATCCAATAAAGTATAGTGGTAGAATGGTGGTAGAGAGGAATGAAAGATGCTGTCAAAGCTTTGGATTTGAAATAATGCAGTAGTTCCTTACCATTTATTGAGAAGGGAACAATTTCAGGAAAAAAAAGTGATTTTGGAGAGTAAAAATATGAAACAAGTTTTTGAGTTGGTACATATTCAATTTGTGATACTTATTAAACATTAACTGAAGATGTAATTTCAGCAGTTGGTTATGAATCTGGAGGACTGAAAAGAGGTTCTTCATGGAGGTAAATACGAGATTTCATTGGAATATAAATAAAACTCAAAGCACGCATTCTCAGTAGGGGTGTTATCTCCCTCAAGGAAGTGAAAATTGGTTTTTGGAAGGTGGAAAAATTGATATTGCAGTGGTTGGTGGCTCTCCATAGCTCAAACCTATCTGAAAAATTCTTATCCCTTAATATTTAATTCCTCTCATTAGGGACAATGTAAATTCAATTAAATTTTTCTCCTTCCAGAGATATTAATTAAAAAAAGATTTTCGAAACAATGATTTAAATTTATAAGACTAGTAAAATATGAGTTCAGATAAAGACTAGAAAACTTTGAAGAATGATTCCTGGGGCACTGTAAATTAGAGAAGTTTTAGAAATAATAAAGAACCAGCAAATGAAATGGAAAAGGGTTGGCCAAAGTGGTGGTGTTACCGTTGAGGACAATTTGGACTTTGGTGTCACCCCAACGGCAGGGTTGGAGATAACAGCGCAGAAGTGTATACCGCATTTTTCTTTGGTTCTTCCTCATTGACACAATAAAGAATCATAAGTCAGTGAGATTTAGAAAAGATTTGTTAGAAGTATATTTTAGAAAGAGAAAGCACGCTCCAAGGAGGAACATGATTTCAGTTAGCGAAGAGAGCTGTTACAGAGAGCTGTAACAACCCCCTAGAAGTGGGAATCTCTGAACTATATTTGGGCTGTGATGGGTCGTTCTAAAGTCGTTCTTAGGTGATTGGCAAGTGAGATCATTTTGATCGACATTCGGCTGTGATATAACACTTTGCTTCTTGTGCATGTGCTAACCCAGAATTCAGTATGTTATAATTAGATTCATGAACTTCCAGGCATAAACATATAATGACAGTATAATGAGCATTAGATTGTGGGCAAATTAAGGTAGTACCTTCTGTGTAGGTATCTGTGACCGGATTAAACCAGCTAAGATTATAGCCCTCCTGTCCTTTGTCTCTAGGGCTGCAAGAGGGATTCTCTAACTACTAATAAGGTGTTCTTTGGGAGACCTCGAGGGTGGGTGTCTATCCCTCTGTTCCCCTGTCACTCATGTCTGACTAGCTACCTAACAGTAGCAAGAGAAGGGAGTGCTGTCCTATATATTAGCTGAAAATGTTTTTTTTTAAAAAAAAAAAAAAAAGAAATAATAATCTGTGTTGAGTGCTATAGAAAATAAATTGAAAACACTATCAACAATTATTTTGAGTATTAGAAAGAAGAAAAAAACACATTAAATGGAAGGATTTATTTAGCTATTTTTGTAACTAATGAGATATTAGCACATATCTGTATGCTAATGATGCGCTAGAGAGAGTAAACTGATATGAATAGAAGAGGAGCCAATACCTGGATCAATATATTGGAGTAAGTAAGTAACTATGGGTTCTAGTGAATGCGAAGAGTTGGCCTTAGCTATAAGCACAATTGCAATATCCTTAATTCCAGGCAAGATGACAACGATACGACCACAGAGGAAGAAATGCTGATATGTGGCAGAGCACTCAGAACACTCAGAACACTTTTCTCCTTGCTTTTATATTCCCTACAAAATGAAAACAAAGTCATTAAGTGAGAGTGAAAAAGAAAAATAATTTGTTGAAATTAAAAGAGAGAGAAGGCATGAAATAATCCTTAAATAGAACGAGAAAACTAGAAAAACATGGTATCCTTCCAGGTAGTTTTGGTAGCCCATTGGAGATAATAATCATTAATCTAAAGTGAACTGAATTATTATGAGTTTAAGTTTTCCTCTAGCCACATTAATCTGTTTAAATAGAGGCTGAGAATATGTGATACTGCATTTTGTTTTGTTTTGTTTTGTTTTGTTTTCAGAGAAGAGAATGACTTGAGAGCATGTGAAAGAAAGTGATTGTAGGAATAGAGAATGAAACCTGGGAAAAGTAAACAGGAAACAATAATACAAAGGAACAATGCTGAGAAAAGCTGGGGAGATCAGTGGGTGGATATCTAGAGGACTGAGAAATTACTGGAGATTAAGTGTGTTGACATGAAAAAAAAGATGGCAATAGAGATTAGAATATTTTAAATTTAGATTATGAAAATAATATTAGCTATTTGTAATGTGAAAGTCTAGGATATTATTATTATATTGGAGTCTGAGGTAAGGCAGAAGGCAAATTCATAATAGGAGGGGAGTTCAAGGTACTAAGAACAGTAACCATTGAATGATTATGTGCTTGGTTATTAAAACACCAAGAACTATGACAGAGTATTGCTGTTAATAGTAAAATCTTGAATGAAGGGAATTTAAGTAAAAGTCTTAAGATAATTGAAGAAAGGAGTAGATGTTTTCATATGATATGCTAACATGAATGTTAACACTGGAGACTTGTAGAGAGAAAGTTTATAATGGCCTATAAATAATAATGTGGTGCATTACCTTCTCTGCTAAAATTTTACATCTAGCATAGTTCCTGGAATTTAGTAATATCTCCTCAAAAATTTGTTAAATGAATGAAACTATGAATCTGTGAATGGGTCTGTAGACATTGGGTTTAGCAATACGTTATTTTTGTTGCTCTGTTTTTGGATTGCTTTAAAGCTACAATAGGTAGATTTTTAAGTCTTTGAATACCAGTTTTGGAGGTAGGGTTCCTAAGATCTCATGCTGGTCTCAGATGCCATATTATTCTGATTTTTGTCAACTTCGAATCCTGATAGACTAACATCTCCCCCCAAAAGACACTCAGAATCTCACAATTGCTTCAAAATAGTCTAAACCTTATATTCTACTCATTTTTACTTTCAACTAATATTGATCTATATGTGTTGAATTCTTTTTATTTTTGTAATCATGTCTCTACTTGCTGTTCTTGATTTAAAAGCTTAATATATATTCCTAATTCTATATAAACCCTGACTTTCCCTATATTCCTGTCTGCTTTACTTTTTCCTCTGCTTCCTATAATGAATGGCTTAAACTCCGATCATGACAAATATGAAGATTTCTTTAGGGAATATTTTTGTGGGACACAGAATGAAAATGTATGATCTGCAAATGCTCAAATAAATTAACAGTCTTTAAACAAACTACATGTCAACTACATGTGGTAGCAGGTATAAATGCCACAAAGAAATCATTCTGTTTCAGAACTGATGAGAGTATTCCAATGAAGAGAAATGTACATACAAACTCTGTTTAACGCCATATAGGCAGCAGAGGAAGATCTCCATGACACAGAAATTTCAAGCTGTAAAAGGAGTGAATTTCTAGTTAGACTTCTGGTTTAGTAGGCAAGGAGTTGAAGCTTAAGGTAAGCATGTATTAAAGGAAAAAGATTCCCCACTCCTGATGATTCCTTCAGCGTGGGAGGGATATTCATTAGCACTGAGATCCTGTTTTCACACTCTCACTAATTTCTCTCCTGAATGAATTAAGAAAAATCCGTTGGCCGTGACCCTTCCTTCTCTCTTTCTTCTCAGAATGTGACTCCCCTGCAGTCATATTCTCTGCTGTTTGTCTATGTGGAGGTTTTACAATGCCTTTAATTGTTAAACCCAAAGGTCCCTTCTAGTATATTTTTAAATAGCTTTCCAACATATTTCCAGCAAGTATCTTTTTGCTAGCTGCTCTCTGAAATTTGGTTTCTTTTTTCCCCTTTTCTCTTTAATATCACCTACATAAATTGGGGTCTTATGTTCTCTTTGTTTCCCCTTAAATGTCCACGTTCCATACAAAGTCATTATTTTGCAGTGGTTAGGAATATAGTCTCAGTACTTATGAGCTATGAGAAATTGGGCCATTTACTTAATTTTTTTTTCATTTCCATATCTGTAAAATGAGCCTACTAAATGCGAAAGTATTATAGTGCAATTTATTGGTCATCACTCTTACTCAAAGAATTAATGGCTCCATCCATAGCCTCTAGAACACTGGCAAATAGATGATCTTGGCAAATAGATGATCTTTCTAATATTTTCTCTATTATACCCCAAGGATGTAGATATATTATTTACAATACCCTAAGGAATTGAACTAAATGAATAACCTTATTTTTGCAATGAAGCATCTATTTCACAAAAAGTTCTAATGGTATGACCAGAGTAGAAAATGAACCTGCTTTTTAATACTTCATGGAAAACACATTGGCCTATATATATAAAAAAATTACTGTGCAGAAATATCTTTAAAGTTAATGATATATAAAAAATTATAATTTTCAAAAAATCCTTTATTTATAAGAGGAGTATTCATATGCATGTTATATTAGTGGTGCTTTTTTCCCAATTTGTTTACTTTGTCACATACTTACATCTGAACCTAAGAAAATATGCTAAATAGTATATATGTAAATAGTATTATATTTATGAACAGACTGAACTCTGGGAAATGATGTAACTCCATGGTACATAAGCAACTTTTAAAATGAGAAAACAAGAGCTTTGATATAACCATGGTATGTCTTCCTAGAGCCCCTAGTCATCGCTATTCCATATGAAAATAGTAATGTTTAAGCACTGATTTTCCTTAAAGAGTATATCTCTCTGGGACTAAGAGGAAATGAAAAGATTACCTTAAGTATGTCAAGAATAATGTTGATATGAGAGAACTCCATGAGTGTGTGGAAAAAAGGCATTTTACATTAAAAAAATGACATAATTATTTGTTTTTAGTTTTTGTCTATACTGGTTTTGGTCCATTTTGTTCATGAATTAGAGTTACGAATTTCTTATTCTGAATATAGTCAAATCAGTTTTACTCTTATTTTTGTTAATACAATTAAATGACAAATTTAACAGGAACATTTTTGTTCTTTAGTGATATTCTTCAGCATATTTTTTAGAAATATATTTGTATCAAATATAAATTTTCAGCTATTACCTTAAATATTTGCTAATCACATTAATATGGAAATAATCTTAGTTGTTTAAAATATAATTTAGAGATAAAATTCTTTCTAGTATTTGCTTTCTGAAAATAAAATTCTCAATATCTACTCAAATAATTAGAGCCATCTAATAATGAGGTCAAGCTATGCCCCATAATCGATCAGCATCCTGACAGTAATGGTGTCTGTTAGAAATACATCAAACTAATGAGCAGCTAAGAAACATGAGACTAACTCTTGATACTTCAGATCTAGACTTTCAATGGCTGTCTGAAATACTTCAAAGACTATGAGGATTAATTTTTTAAATAAGTTCCTGAAATAAATGTCTTGACTGTTTTTCTTTTGCAGTTTAAAAATCAAATCAAAGTACTTTTAATTGGAATTATTATTTTAAAAACAAATAATTGTGAATAGATGAAAGTAAGCACTATTGTATTTCCTTCTCTCAGTGACTTGCTATTTCGATATACTGTGGATGGAAAAGAGGCTTGAAGACTTCTATAATCATTCTGTTTAGCACAGTTTATATATAAATGGATAAGATAAATAAGATTCATAGCACTTATAGTTTATAATCTTCAAACATATTGTCATGTTTCAAATTTCAACAAATACTTGTCAAATATGCACAGTATTCCATAAATCTAATTGATAAATTAGATAGTTTGTATCACTGGCTTAATAATGAGAATTATTGTCATTATTCTTATTTAACATATATGATAACTATAGAAGAATAATAAAAATAAGTATAGCTAACAGTTTTTTTGGAAATTGCTATGATCCAGGAAATAATTTATATGCATTAAACTAAATCAATCCTATGTCATAGCTTCTCTTAGTATATTCATGTTTCAGTGAGAAAACTGAGATATAACATGGAAAAATAACTTGATAAAATAATCATAAATAGTAAAGGTCCAGTTTATTCCTAAGCAGTCTAGTTACATGCCGATATTTTACATAATAATGCTGTGCTACTTTATATTAGTGTTTTAGAAAAAAAAGCTTTATGTAGAGTTAACACTTAAACAACCTAAAATACAATATTACTTAACATTTACAACATGTGCTTCTGTTATTTCCACTTTAAAAATCATGTGGTATACATCTACACTGTCTCATAGAACTTTCTGCAGTGATGCAAATGTTCTATGATCTGCACTCTCCAAAATGGTGGGTACTAGCCGCACATGACTATTTATCAGTGATAACATAACTAGTGAATATGAGAAACTAAATTTAAAATTTATTTAATTATAATTCATTTAAACTTAGATTCAAATAACCACACACTGCCAGTGGCTACTGACTTGGAGAGTCGTGGCCTAAACTTTGTGATCTAAACAGATTTATCCAAAAGGCTGCTCATAAACATAAACAGGGTCTGAGCTAATTTGCCCTGAAATTCATGTTCCTTGTCCTACTGATAGTTTTAGTTCTTATTCTAGAAATTCCATCTTCATTGCAACTCTCATCTTTCCTTACTTCCCCCATTGACAATCCTGAGAACTATGCCATTAACATATTGAAAAAGGTGAAGATCAAGGACAGTAATTATGGACTAAAGGCAGGGATGGTTTAAATAAAATCTCCTAAAATTTGAGGACGAGGGAATGGAAATACCAGGTTCTTTTATCAATTGAAGCGTACAGATGATTTTTTGGTTCCATCTCCTCTTTGATGCTTTTATCTACTTTCCTTTTCAGGGCTTGCGGATACTACTTCAAATTAGGTTCTCTATAGAATAGAATCAGTCTCATTAACTTCAACCTATTTTCTTTTGACTGAAGTTAACATGTTTTTGAAATGTCAATGCAACTTATTATTAAAGAAAAGGAAACTAATTGAAGAAAAAAATGCTTTCTTTTAAACCACCTTTTTCAATTTTCACATAAGAGCCAACTTTGTTTATATATACTAATTATTACTTTTTAGATACATATAATCAGAAGAAATCTCTCCATTTTATGGGAAAACCAGTCTCAAGGTATAGCAGAGGTTACAGCAGAAGGGCATTTGAAGATGATTGGGAAAATATACACACCATACTTAAAAATAATACCAGTGATAATAGCAGTGGATGGGGGGGGAAGGTAAAATAAGTATTATTATGAACTTAGGTACTACCCCCTCATAGTTCAAGGTCAAAAAAACACACCTTTTTGGCAGGGAAGGGACCAGATTTTATTACAACAGATATTTACTAGAAGGGAAGCAAATAGGAAACTATGATGCAATGAAGTAAAGGTGTTTCAGCAGTTATCTGCTATTTTGAGGTGACTCAAACTCAGGGATTTTTATACATCTTATCTCTTTATATCAGAACATTAGGTTAGTAATATTTGAAATCTCTGGGTCCTCAATAAAGGTCAGCAGAGTAATGATTTCCAAATGCATGTATGTTTTTTTTGGTCTGCACAACATAGCATATTTGCTATAAGTAAATACTAAAACATGTGTAGATAGGTAGAATATTAACCTTTGACTGGACAATAAACAAAATGATCAGATCTGCTTAGAGATCAGAGTTAACAAATATAGAAATACACCGAATTTGAAAGGAAAAAGGACAAGGCTTGAACTTCAAATCTGGGTTTGTGATGTTTCTCTTTTACAACTTGCTTGCAATTGCTTGAGCTTAGAAATTTATTTTTGTACCAGATACAACACACCCATAAGAGGAAGTGCACCCTAGGCTCTGGTGAATAAGAATCTCCCTACCGGTAAGACGTGGATGTCTTGGGATGCAATTTCATAGCATTTGGTCTGAACATGTATATTCTGTCTATATAAGGACATTTTCCACTGACAAATTGTTCTGCGTTTGTGTAAATAATAAAAGCACTTTTGAAAGCTTACTGTTATAGTGCTTTCTGAGCAAAGAATTAATATATTATGTTCTCAGTTATTTGCTTTGATAAACTTAGTTTCAAAACTTTCCAAAATTTAAGAAATACAAAATTAAAGAAATGAGAATTAAAAGCAGGAATTGAATATATAATAAGATGAAAAAAATACATTAGGTAGAGAGGAAAGAATAGCATTTAAGATCCTAAAACCTCTTATTCCTATATTTATTATATTCAATTTTTTTCTTAGTTTCTCAAACTTTTTTCTCACAACAATTTTTTTTCCTATTTTTAGAAATATAAATTAGATTGACAACAGAAAATCTCTGTGGTCATTGTTAAAATTATCAACACTAAGACAATAAAGATTTTTTACATATAAAAATAAATAGAAATGTTTAATAATCAAAGTCCACACACTTGTAAGATTATGTGTTTAATGGACTTTTCATTGTATTCTAGGAATGAAATGAAAAAAAATTCTTGGAAACTTAATGATATGTGTAAATTTTCATAGTATCCTTTACATTATTCTTATTTAAAGGAATAATAAAGTAATCAAATAAAAAAGAAAACTGCTTTATTTAAAAATTAAATAGGGTGTGTGTCTCAATATAGTAGACGATCATAAGAATGATTGCTGGTTGTACTGAAAATTTTCTGATTTGTACAAAATATGGCATGACTTAAGTAAAGAAAAGATTTGATTATTGATAAGGTGAACATACTAAAAAATAACATGAGGAAAACAAAACTTTGGACTTTATGAACAATATATAGTAAAACAAATTTCATATAATTTATTGTTACTCATGAAATGATATCTTTTTGTTATTGGATTTTGATTTAGTGGTGGTTTATGACATCCTTTGGAGTATTTTAATTTCCAAATATTTGATTTGTCTTTTTATATCTTCAAAATATGTTCTTGTTTTATCCAAAAAAAGCTCCCATAAGCAAAGTCAAAAGACGATTGACAAATGCTGAAAATGTATCTCTAGTATATTTCTCAAATGAATGCTCATATTCTTAATCCGTAACAAATTTCTAAAAATAAAATTAGACCATGAAGACCAAAAAGCATAAATAGATAAAATATGAACACACTAGTCACAGAAAAATAAATACAAATGACTACATAAAATATAAAAAGAAACAATGTTACATATAACAAGAGAAAGTCAAAATAAAAGTATGACTTCTCATCTGTCAGAATGGAAAAATATCTCCTTTGACAATATATCTAATATATCAGTGATGAAAATGTAAAATGCCACAACTCCTACAGAGAAAAATTTGGTGACATCTAGGGAAATTACATATGCATCTCTATCTTAATACAGCATTCCCATTTCTGAAAGTCTGTCCTAAAGATGCACTTGCAAAATAGCTTAATAACAAAGTTATTTGCTTGGGAATTATTGTAATAGCAATGTTAGGAACAATCAAAATGACCATCCATAAAGGACTAAGTAAAAAAAAAATATATATATATATATATATATATATATATATAGTCACAAAAATAGAGCACCAAGCTATTGTAAAATCATATGAGCAAGAGCTCTACAAACTGATATGGAGTGATTTCCAAAATATCATATTAAATGAAAAAAGTGAGATGCAAAACAGAATAGATAGTATGTTGCCTTTTGAATAAGAAAGTTAGAAAAGTAAGCACACACACTCACATCTCATGGGTATATTTGCAAACAAACAAATGAACATCAAGTAGAAACTACTAAAAATAGTTATTACTTCTAAGAAGAGAGATGAACAGAATGGAAAGAACAGGAATGAGAAGAATTCCTGTGAATGTACCTATAATTTTGATATTTGAATAATGTAAATGTTACATATAATCAACAAGCAAAATGAAGTTATAAAAAAATCTTAATCAAAATTATTTGAAAAAAGTTAATTCTGTATAATTTTGGTGATGTAACCCCATATAGGAAAAAAAAAATCAGTTCAATTGTTTATATTCTCAAAGCAATATACCAAAGGACATAAATAAATGCAAAGAAATCTCAAACTTTATCCTATTCTGTTATTATCTTGTACATACTTCATAACAATTTTGGATATTGTAGGATAAAGAAAATAAATAATTATGTAAATATAATTCAAGAAGTAGCAGAAAATATAAAGTAGTATAACTTATATTTGAAATGAATAAAGTAATGCAAATTGCTTTTGTATTTTTATTTTTGAATGCATGTTCTAACACTGTCCATTGAAAAGATATAAGGGCAGTAGCAACCCAACAGCAATAAACACCTCTAACAGCTGGATTTTGTTGATTAAATGTTTTTCAATAAAAGAATGAATGAGGATCTTCAGAGAAAAAATTCTTTTAGGTGCTGGGTAGGAAATGTGTGACATAACATTGGGAAATATTGTTGAATATAAAGAATGTAAGGCTAAACAAGGGTCATGGAGTCCATTTAAAAGTCACAGGAGTCAGCTTGAAGGTACTCTTAGTGCATTAAGTTGGAATTATTTGTGATTTGAAAAGATAATTACTAAAATATATTAAAACATCAAGGACTCAAAAATCCAGAATTATTAGAGTATAGATAGATAGATGGATGGATGGATGGATGGACAGATAGACAGACAGACAGACAGACAGTCAGACGACAATTGATAGACAGAGACGCATTTAAAGAAAATGATGCTCATTAAAGAACACTGAACACTGGAGTTTGCCAAGGCACCAACTCATTATAATGAAAATTGATAGTTAATAAAAAATAATAATAATTTTTTCTGTGCTTTCTCATTTAATAAGGTTATTTAAACCCTGCTAGGGGTGTGTGTGTGTGTGTGTGTGTGTGTGTGTGTGTGTGTGTGTGTGTGTGGAGGGGGATGTTAAAATACATACAGAATTATTTTTTTTAAAAGCTATAATGTCACGATTTTGCAATTTCTAATAAGATAACTGGCTTAGGCAATTGTGTGACATGTATTATTTATTGCTCCAATGAGGAAGCACCAAGGTCAAGAAACTTATTCAAGTTTACAAACTATGGGCAATCAATAATTTAAAATGAGGCAGTAAGGTAACATAGTAACAATATAAAGCAAGAAAGAGTTTATTGCACTCTATCCCAGAGGGTTTTAATATTTTTGAATCTAAAATTAAATTCCTTTTGCTTGTGAAAAGTTCTATGCTCAGCTAGAAGGCTGCTATGAAACATTAAACACTGTCAATTCTTACTGTGATACTGCATTAATACTGCATAACATCAATATTTTATATTAAGAATGTTAATTATCCCTGAGATTCTGGAATGCCTAACAGGGCTAAAGTACTAGTGCACTAATTTTATTTTTAATTCATTTTCTTTTTCCTATTGGCTGTTCTCCCTGGATCTGATTCTTCTTCCTGCAGTGAGAAATGAGTTAAATCAGGTCTCACTGTCAACTGGAACAGCCTTGGAGCTGAGTTAATTCATCACCTACTGACAAAGGTTAAAAATATTGAATATCAATATCCAGAATATTTTCCAACTCACAGCAATTGTTTGGCAGTGCTGATGCCTGAGCTCTGGCAATAAAGTGCAGGGCTTTGGCATTCTCTGTGTCTATTAAGTTACTTTCTTAATGTGCTTTATATATAACTATAATGTAAATTTTGCTTTCATTTTTCTCTTAATATAGTTGACACTAGAGATATAGAAATCTTGAAACCAAAACTAATACTACAATGAAATGTATAAATCTCCTTTCACGATACAAGCAAACTTTCACAACTGACTTGCAGAATTATTAGCTGGATCTGCACTATAGAGGCTCATGCTTATGTGATTACACATTAAGATTCTACTCATCTATAAAGACTGAACAATAGGATCATTATTATTTGAATGAATTTAACTCAATTACCATGTACAAAGAACTCTGTTAGGCACAAGAAAAACTAATGCATAAAATCTGCCCCTGAACTCAGAGGATTTATGCATGCGTATATGTATATACACAAATACAAATGCACTATGGAGAAAATATGTTTAAAAAATATGCTATTTTAGAGGGGACAGATTACTTTGACCAACGGTTATGCCCATGGAATTACTTCATTGAAATCTGAAAATTTGATATTGTAATAATCCGAACTTAAAAATCGGTTAAAGCTGTTGTCAGTGGAGATGGTGGCCATCCCATTCTTCATTTCATGCACTCTTATACAGAGGATGCAATGTGAAGAAATGTGTATAGGAAGATGGATAAAATATTAAAGTTCCAATTAGACTTTCAAAATACAACATGCATACAGTAGAGAGGCAACAGAGTCCTCGATCACAAAATTGTTAATGATAATGACAACAGCAACAGTAATCACTAGTTCTGCAGAAAGTGAGAAACATAGACTTATTTAGGAAGGCTTTACACCAGTAACCATTCCAGGGACCCTTGAGAACAGGAATCTTCCATTCAGTGGAAGCCAGGCTATATGTAAGTAAGGGGATTTTATGAGTAAGGAACACGAATAGTATTCTAGTGAGGAATAAGGAGGGTCAGATCCGGGGTCATGTCATGGCAAACTGAGTATAAGAAGCGGAGGTAATATAGACTTGTAGACAAAGTCTGTCTCATTGAACTTGGGAGTTAGAGTGAGGAAAGGGTAAAAAACAATTCTGGAGTTTTCAGACTTCAGTGACTGGTAGCATATGATGTTATGGCGCTACCTGGAATGTAAGAGAGGGAAAAACACATATATGAAAATATATTGGCATTTATATATGTGTATTTTTATAAATGTGTATACACACATACACACACACATACATATACACCATTGTCATTTGTAAAGGAATATGTCCGCATTGGCTTAATATTGAATTGATAATCTCCACAGAACATTTAAACGATGATTTACAGAAGTCAGAGGGTAACTGTTTGACCTGAGGCTGAGATTGGATTGGGATCATCAACATAGAAAAAAACAACAAAATATTAGATATTATTTTTACTTGTTGAAAATTAAAATCTTAAGATGGGAGTGAATGTTTAAAAATATATTTTATGGACTTTTTTCAAGAACTTATCAAAATTTGGATAGAAAATAATAGACTTAGTGACTTGATTTCTCTTGTACACAAACATCAACCATTTCCATTTTATTATGTGACTGAACAAGCTCCTAATGATTTTGTGACCAGAAGTTTTCTAATAACAGTTCTTATAACATGTGGGAACTTGTAAAGATCTCCAGTTTCCATATCCATAAGACAACTGCAAAACCGAATTTGATATTTTTCAATTATATAATATCCTGTAAATTATTTTTTATCATTATATAGGACTTGTAATCATATCTGACTAAGGTTTTAAAGCTGTCTATGGCTTTAATCTGTGTAAGGCCAAAATAAATAGATATATGTATTCTAGTGAGGTAGAAGATTTAGGCTATTTCAAAAATGTTTGCAATTGCAATATATTTAGTGGTATATTGCTTATTTGTACATACATGCCAGTGTCTCTAGTTCATTTTCTGAGTATAATTCATATAGAATGCATATTATCAACTTTATTTAAAAATGTCAGATTGCTTTTAAAGTTGTAAGACAGGGATATGATGTATACCTGCTTCTTATTTTTCCATACTTTTCCAGTAGACTCTTGTATTATGTGTTCAGATGATGTACAGCAGTAGTGACAACTATAGGTTTGTATAGGCTATCAGATTTAGTTTAACCAATAGTTATTCAACAGTGCAATAATTAAAGTGTAATGCATCTATTTATTTACTTTCTTTAGATGAAATGCTTGAATGACAAAGATCTTTTAAAAATTTTTCTAGTAAAAATCTGTCAACATTTATTTCATATCATAATGAAGAATCATAAATTAAAAAGAAATATTCTAAGATTTTTTCCAGAAGATAATTGTCAGGTGAAAGATTAGACTATATTTTATAAAGATACAAAAGTAATAAAAAGCTCAAATGGAATGGTTGAAATAATTTTGCACAGAAGAGTCCTTCAGTTCTTTTTCACATCTGCTGATTTTGCCTACTTCACTTCTGTAATTTCCACACTTATCTTCTGTCCTCTAGCCACTTTAAGGGAACTGTAGTTGTTCAGTCATTTCAACTCAATGATTTGAATGTGCTGCTTTCTTAATCAGAAACATATGTCACCAAGCTATTCACCTGTTCTCCTCATGTTCTAAGAGTGATTAAGTATAACTTCTCAGGAGCAGTCCTTGACCATCCCCCCCCCCCCCCAATTTGAGTAAGGTTTCTCTATTTTGTGTTCCCTGTGTGCATTTACTTCACAAATTTATTTTGTATTAGTTCAGTTTTGTTAGGTTTTATTGAAAGTTTCCCTTGTTTACTTATTTTTAATTGTTAATATAGATACTCATCTTATTGTCAGCTCTTCGAGGTAAGTGCTTTTATCTCAAGAATTACCCGTCTGACTTGCACCTGGGAAGCACATAATACTTGTTAAATTCATCAAAAGGTAGGAAAGGGATAGAATCTCTAAGGAATAATGACAAGATTTGAAATAGCAAAACTTTTTAGATGATTTGACATTTTCTATTACTCTTATTTTATGTAACTGAAATGCTTTCTTATATTTTATTTCCTAAAGTTATGTTAGTTTAAAATTGAGAGAATTTGTCTTACTATTATTGAGCTTGAAAAAGATAATATTTTCTTTGCAGTTTTGACCACATAGATTTTAATTTTGGTTTTGCTAAATAGCTGTGCAGTGATGTTCCTGCTTTCCAATTAAAAGAAAGATGTTTTTATATAAATTGTAAATTTGTCAATCAGGAAACTATAAGAGTCAACATTAGCCAGACATAAAGGATTAAAACATTTCCTAGTCTTGAGAAAACACTATCCAGTTCTTGTCCATAAGACCAAAGTTGGATGATAGATTTCAGTTAAAAGGCAAGAGAAGACATTGTGTCCAATGGCATAATACCTGGCAATACAGAAAGTACTTTAGTTTTCTATTATGGTGACTAAATGTACTAGTACATTTAGAAAGGCTAGAGATATTTATTTACTTACTTACTTACTTAATTAATTATGTATGTGACTTAAAAAAACACTCTTTTAAGGTATGACTGACATGAAAAAAGTTGTACATATTTGATGTATACTCGATAAGTTTAGAGATAAATACAGTTGACCCTAGAACAACATGGATTTTAGCTATGTGGATCCACTCATATGCAGATTTTTTCTCAATAAAGACATATAGTAACTGTATTTTCTCTTCTTTATGATTTTCTTAATAATGCTTTTTATAGCTTATTGTATTATAAGAAAACAACATATAATATTTATAATGTGCAAAATATGTGTTAATCAACTGTATGTTATTGATAAGATTTCTATTCAACAGTAAGGTATTAGTAAAGTTTTTAGGGGAGTCACGCTATATATGTGTACTTTCAGCTACACAAGGAGTCAACATCTCTAACTTCTGTGCTGTTCAAGTGTCAACTGTATACATCTGCGAAACCATCAATCGATATAGAAAGCATATTCATTACCTCCAAAAGTTTCCACCTACTCTCTTTATTTATGTATTTGTTGTGATGAGAATACAACATAAGTTCTACTATCAGAAAAATTTTAAGTGTACAATATAGTATCACTAACTATAGGCTCTCTGTTGTACACTAGATCTCCAGGACTTATTTTGCATAACTAAAACTTTGTACCCTTCGTTGAGCACCTCCATGTTTTCCCCTCCCCCAGCACTGTGTGATGACTATTTTACTCTTTAAGCTTGATTAGTTCCATTTCCTCATATAAGCAAGATCAGTAATATTTGTTTCTCTGTATCTGGCTTACTTCACTCAGCACAGAGCATAATGTCTTCCAGGTTCATCTATGTTGTCAAATGGCAGGATTTCCTTTTTAAGGCTGAAAAATATTACATTGTATATAAATTGGTGCAGCCACTGTGGAAAACAATATAAAGATTCCTCAAAAATAAATAAATAAATAAATAAAACTAGAACTACTGTATGATCCAGCAATCTCACTTCTGGGTATATAACCAAAGGAATTGAAATCCTGATTTTAAAGAGATATCTGCACTACCATGTTCATTTCAGTATTATTCATAACCATCGTTTAGTTTATAGGGCAAACATTCCAAAATAAAATAGGATCGAAAGTAAAATATCATCTTTTAAAGTAAAAATCCTGTTTTTGTATCATTTTTAATACATTTTGTAAGGAATAGCATTTATACTTTTTTATGTTCATTATAAAGCATTCCTAAAAAAGAAGTAGAAATCTTGAATGACTTTTATAGATTCAAATATAATCTTTTGACCTAATTTTTATCACAATAGCATCTCTTCATAGTTATTCTCATCCCCTAATTTGTTATTTTACATCTTTACAAGGTAACAATGTGACTACAATGAGTATTAGATAGGAACAATCATATATGAAACAAAGGGGCTCTTAGAAAATGTGCAGTACTTTTTTAAAATTTTATTTTATTAGCTTCAAGTATACAGTACATTGGTTAAACATTTATATAGTTTGTAAAACAATCCCCCTAACTGCCCTTTCCCTCCTCTGGCTCTCCACCCTGCCAGTACATTATTGCTAACTGCATTCCCTATGCCATGCTTCATTGCCATGACCATCTATCAACTACTAATTTGTACTTCTTCAACTCTTCACTCCATTCTCTCAGCCCCCAAAGCCCCTCCCCTTTATCTGTCACCACATTGTTCTCTATATTTGTGAGTCTGTTTTTGATTCGTTTGTTCTTTTTGTTCCTTAGCTTCTGCATATAGGTGAAATCATATGATATTTATCTTTCTCTGTCTGACTTATTTCACTCAGCATTATAACCTCTAAGTCCATCCGTGTCATTGCAAATGGTAGGATTTCTTTTTGTTTTTAATGGCTGAGTAATAGTCCATTGTATATATGAGCCATAACTTCTTTATCTAATCGTCTGTTGATGGGCATTTATGTTGCTTCCACATCTTGGCTATTGTAAATTGTGCTGCCATGAATATTGGGCTGCATAGATCTTTACGAATTATTGTTTTGGTTTTCTTTGGATAAATACCTAGAGGTGTAATTGCTGGGTCAAAAGGTATATCCATTTTTAATTTTTTGAGAAACCTCTAGACTGTTTCCCATAGCAGCTATACCAATTTGCAATCCTACCAGAGAATATGCAGTACTTTAAAGCAAGTTTATGAGCGCGTAGAGTGAATGTGATTGGTCAAATCTCTGTGGCATATATGGCATATATGACACACAGAACAGATTAATTTTTATATCCCTTATATATGACAAAATTATTTTCAGTAATTACATACTGAAACAAATAATATATAGACCAGAAAAACTGAAGGCAGAGAAAATTTTCTTGCATTCACTGCTGTATATGTATAATCAAGCCAGTAAAAACTATAAAAAAATAAATAAATAAATGAAATTGAGTAGTAAAGAAAAAAGGGAAAATGGCTTTATTAGTACATGTGAATTACCTCAATGTATTTTTTGAGTCGAAAGTGACAAATCTTAGACCTATATTGGTAATAAACAATAAAATTGCAATTTATATTTTTGAGTAATAACATTTCCAAATATACCAATGACTATTTTAGAATTGGCCTTAAGAAACTCATGTTGAAGAGGCAATATACCCAGATTTGTCAATCCATATTCAGTCACAGTTGATTGATTGAAGAATCATTTATATTTTAAACTTAAAACCTCTTAGAAATTAAAATTAATAAAATCATAGGTAACAAATAAGACAAGAAAATAATGAAAATAAATTTAGCCAAGATTCATGAAAGTTATTTAACAATGGATTTCAAAATTTGAAATACTAATTTTGAAAAACATAACTTTGACCTTCAAATATACTTAACAGTTGTATTAATTTGCTATGGCTGATATAACAAATTACCACAAATTAGTGCCTTAAAATAACACACATTTCATATCTTATAGTTTTGATGATTAGTAGCCCAAAATGGGTTACAGTGAGCTAAAATCTGATGAGCAGGCAAGGAACAAAAGAAGGCCAAACAATTGAAAAGTTAAATGAAACAGATAGTGTAGATGCTATATCACATATATCAGATTTCAAGGATTGTGAGCAAAAAGGAGCTAAAACTAGTAGGGATGTTGGAAAGCTTTCAAAACGTGGTGCTGACGAAACGTGCCTTCTCTTTTCTGTGTTTCTAACAGAGCTTGACATAAGTTCTTATCAATATACTAAACTGAACTTTTTTAGCAATAAAATGATCAATAGTCACTCAATGAACAATTCAGGAGATAAAAGAGTAGGGGTGAAATTTCTAATTTAATTTTAATATAAAATTATGTCAATCCTAATTTGTCAATCCTAGTAAGATAAGAGTATGTAACAGTGTGCAACACAGTTTATAAATTAATTCTCTGAATTAAAAAAAAATAATAATTTTGTATATTTTGGAGCAGGATGTTTCTATAACTTGTAAATAACTAAGCCATTGACTTCTTTTACTTAAGTGGCCCAGCTGGAATTTTTAGTGTTATTTTGGAAACTTTTTTTCCCTGCAGGATGTACCCAAATTTACAGAATCAGCGGGAAGCCATAAGACTTTTTTCCAGATGATAGAAAAAAATTATTTCAAACGCATGAAACATTTTAAAAGAAACCCCACTGTATCAAATTTTGCAATTTGTTGCTCCACTTGGAAGCAGTCATTTACAGAACTACTTAACAATTTCATTCAGTTACTTCAGATGTGACGTGTGCTATTTTAGAAAAAGAAAATGGTAAAAAATGTGCTCTATAAATCCATCCAAATACAAAAAGTATCATGTAATTGGTTATTTGATACTGTATTCAGATAATATGGGAAATCCATTTATTTAGAAATATTAGTTTCATTGTATAACATAGATAAAAACTCTACAAATAAGTAATTTTCAGTTTGTTTTGTTTATGGCAAGTTATGCTCAGATTTGAAACTGTCTTTGCCAATAATCTATTTACCACAAGTTCACTTGTGGGAAATATAATTTATAATAGTATTTCACAAGCCAATAGCACACAGAATAATGTTTCTCAATAAGCCAATAAAGAAATAACATATTCCAAACCAATGATAGATTAATTATACTGTTGTTGCAGACAAAGGAAAGATGAAAGAAATAATTTAGTTTAACTGTAACTTTCTATGAGGTGGTTTGAGGTAAAGTCAGTCCCTCCAGCTAAAAGCTAAGTATCACCTGCTGGCTTATGTCTCTTCATGCTGGGATGCACAGCCTGTGGGTGACGGCTGTACCTATGGTGGCAGGCAAAGTGGGTGGCTCTGTAGGTTATACTCCATGGACCATGAAATAACTTGGCTTACACTACTTCTGTGAGGAGTAGCCTTACCAAGGCAGGAATAGATGTCTCTTCTCTTCCTAAGACTGCATGGTTTAGTACCAGTACTGACCAAGAGAACCCCAGCATTGCAGGAACAAGTGTCTCAGTGTCTTTGGAAATCTATTCAAATTAGCAAAGAGTGGTCTTGCCCAGACCAAGTACTCTTGGTAAACACTTACTGTTGGTCTATTACATCGTAGCTGCTATTATGTTATCCATGAGTCCCCGGTGGCACGTGTCAATAGCTGAACTACTGAGTGCTTGTTGACAACAACAGATGCAGATGACAACATCCTGGCACAAATTCCTCAATGTAAACAAATTCACCCTTAGATCAAAACAACTTCACTTAAGTCAGACACAAGTAGATTTGAAATCATAACAAACAGTACACAATACAATTTATATGGGTGTATTTTGCATATTGAATTTAAATTCTATGTTAGAGTAGACCTTGTTTACCATACTAGTGGTCGTTTACCATCAAACATACATTTGAAAATTATTAGGGACCTCTTTTCACACTGAGTGGAATATAAAACAAGGATAGAAATATCCTTTGCCAAGAAATTTATGGATCTTCAGAAAGGTAAGATGTTTACAGAGCACTATACCAAGCAATACAACCTTGCATATTTCACAGGCTAGTCACTCAAACCACAATCCAGATAAAAAATATAATTCTGTGACTCCCTGTACAATATTTTTATGCATTTCATCTTAGCAATTTTTATCACTTTAAATCTGCTAACCACAGAAACATTTGCTTGTATACTTTCTCTTTGGCTTTGATATAAAATAACACCATTTCAAGTTTATTGGGATCTGGGGATTAGAAACATTATGCTGAAGTCTCATTTAACCAATATAACATTTCAGAATTCTGCCCTCAATTCTCCTGAATATTTATCATAAAACAATACATTCAGATCCTATTTTTTATATGAGAGAGCATTTTGCCTATAAATTAATTTACATTTTACTGAAACGTTCTAATTAGTTCAAAAATGTGTGTATGTGTTTGCATGTGTGTGTGTGTTTGTGTGTGTGTTTATGTGTGTGTGTTCGTGTGTGTGTGTATGTGTGTGTTTATTATGAGATTACTTTGATCTGGATTTTAAATTGATCTAAAATTCAATATTTTTGTTGTCAAACTAAAATGTAAAACATAACAATTAATGTTACTCTTAATATACTAGATTGAGAGAGACTTTGTTTTTTTTTCTAACCAAGTTTCTTTTGATAATTTTTGCATTATTAAATGAAGCTAAAAGTAAACAGGAATTAATTGCTAAAATTAGCAGGTTGTCAGATTTATGCAAATGAAGATTTAGAATCCTGCAATGCCACTTAAAAGTTTCTTTTAATCCATCTTTCTCTTGGTAAGCAAGGAGATTTGGAGTCTGAAAAATCCTTCCTCAACATTTGTTTTCTTTCCTTCCATATAGAATCAGTCAAATGAGACAATATCAATGAAATAACAGTAACCTGTGTTTTGTCTCTCTCGATATTTCCCAGAGGAAGAGTTTGTGATCCCTGAAAACAAGCAGGGGCCATTCCCATTTATGTAGCTTGCTGCTGCGAAACTGACAGATCAATCAAACAACTAACAAACTGCAGCTGTGTCCCTTAGTTCCAGTTCTTCCACTCCCTAACTACATGGAACTCACTCCATAAACCAGGTGTTATTCGCTTTGAAACTGTTAGGACTCTGCTTCAATTAGCAACATTATTTTGCTCAACATATTAGATACTGTCAGTTTATAGGTGACTCTGAAAAATGGAGCTTCCTACAATCACATTTTAACGTTCTATTAATAACCAAGATCCTCTTTCCCCACCTACTCCATTTGATAATGTGTACACTTAAGAATTTTGGCTTGTCATATAATTGACCATAATGTTACAGTAACTTAGGACAGTAGCTGAGCTAATATTTCAAAATGTTATGGGAAATCTAGCATCTATAATTATGCAAAGTAACCACATGTATTTTATGTTCTAGTATTGTGGAAGCCAATAGAAAAATGACCTATGCATCACTAAAATGCCAAAGATAATGATACTAGTGGTACTATCTTGAAGGCCAGGATTTCTCATCGAGTTACGTATAATGAATGTGTAAAATAATTCTGTTTCTCTTTTTCATGTAGTTCTAAATTGCACACGATAGAAATTGTAAGATTTTACAATTCTGTTCTTTATCATTTTAAAACATTCTTCAAACATTAACTTGTGGGCATTACTGATCTGAATTGTAGAAAAGAGTCTGAGAGTATAATAGCCAGAAAAGTTGCAAAAATCAGTCCTGCGAGAAACCAAGCAGCACTAGGAAGGTTGGAGAATTCAGGTTTATTATGCAGGTCTCAGAAGAGCTAGTACTCTGAAGATCTAGGTCTGGAGCTCAGTTGCACAATGCTTATATAGAACTTATTTGGCATGGACTGATTGTTTAATTTGTCCTCAGATGGTTACAAAGCAAGGGAGTTGCTATGGGTTGCAAGCAGTTACAAAGAGTTATAAAGTATGGGAGTTGCTAGAGGGTACAGGCAGTTACATTTTTTGCTTAGACAGAACAAACAAAAGGGAAGATGAGTCTTCAGTTAATTTTAAGGAAGGCCTGTGCAGCCAGCATATCTACAGAAGCAAAGCAAAGAGTTTATTAGCCTTTTGAGTGAAAATTCCTCTTCAAAATAAATTTAGATATGAAAAAGTGGCTTTTCAGCTTATAAAAAGCTCCACATAAAACCTTGGACCTAAATACACAGTCTAACTGGAAAAAAGGAAAACAGAACACATGATAAAATATGAAACAGAGTAAGAAATTGATATCATTTTCCAGCCATTTTTGGCTTTTCAGAATTTTTTTTTTGTTTTTCAATTACAGTTGACATACAATATTATAATACTAGTTTGGTGGTGATGAACTCCTTTAGCTTTTTCTTGTCTGGGAAACTCTTTATGGTATATATCTAAAGAGTCTCTCTTTGTCTTTGACCTTAGACATTTTAATTATGATGTGTCTTGGCGTGGGTCTATTTGGGTTCATCTTGTTTGAAGACTTACTGTAAAGCTACCATAATCAAAATGATATGGTATTAGTGAAAGAACAGACAAATACAACAATGAAACAGAATAGAGAACCCAGAAATAGACTCATAGAAATATAGTCAACGAATATTTGACAAAAGAGCAAAGGCAATGCAATGAAGCAAGATAGTCTTTTCAACAAACAGTCTGGAGAAACTGGACATCCACATGCAAAAAAAGAAAAAGAATCTAGACACAGACCTTACACTCTGCACAAAAAAGTGGATCAGAGACATAAATGTAAAACAGAAAACTGTAAAACTCATAGAGGATACTATTGGAGAACTCCTACATGACTTTGGGTATAGCATTGTTTCATTAGACCCATGAAAGAAACAATTGACAATCTAGACTTCATTAAAATTAAAGACTGCTCTGTGAAAAACAGTATAAAGAGAATGAGAGGACAAACAGACAATAGAATATTGGCAAAAGATACATCTTTCAAAGGACTATTATCCAAAATAGACAACTCTTAAAACTCAATAGTAAATTAACAAACTTAAAGAATGGGCCAAAGACCTTGACATGCACCTCACCAAAGAAATTTTACACTTGACAAATAAAGATGTGAAAAGATGCTCTATGTCATATGTCATCAGAGAAATGCATATTCAAACAACAGTGAAAATCTATTATACATATAATGGTCAAAATGTGGAACATGAGCCATACCAAATGGTGACAAGGATGTGAAACAACAGAAACCTATTCATTGCTGGTTAGAATACAAACCACTCTATAAGACAGTTTGTGTTTTCTTATAAAACTAAACATATGGTTACCATACTATCCAGCTGTCATGCTTCTTGATATTTACCCAAAGAAGTAGAAAATTTATGTCCACACGTAAACCTGCACACAGATGTTTATTGCAGCTTTATTCATAATTGCCAAAACTTGTAAGCAACCAAGGTGTCTTTCAGTAGGTGAATGGATAAATAAACTGTGGGTATTGCTAGACAATGAAATATTATTCAATGCCAAAAAGAAAGAAGATATCAAGTCATAAAAAGACATGGAAGAACTTTAAATGTATATTAGTAAAAGAAGTCAATCTGTAAAGGCTACATATTATTTGATTCCAACTTTATGACATTCTGGAAAAAGCAAAACTGTGGCGATGGTAAAAAAGATCAGTATTCACAAGGAGTTGGGGCGAGAGGACGGGATGAATAATTGAAGCACAGAGGATCTTTAGGGCAGGGAAAATACTCTGTATGATACTAAAATAATACATGTTACTAACATGGATACATGTTATTATACTTTTACCTAAACCTTTAGAATTTACAATACCAAGAGTGAACTCTGGGTGATTAGGACCCGTCAATGAAGGTTCATAACATATGTACCTGTCACTCTGGTGGGAGATGTTGATAATGAGGAAGGCTATGCACGTGTAGGGGCAGGGGTATGTGGGAAACCTCTGTACCTTTTCCCTAATTTTGCTGGAAACCTAAAACTACTCTAAAAATGTAAAGTAAAAAAAAAAATGTACTAAATTATCAATGCCGTGTAGTTCTCTTTATAGTGCAACATATATGGGGCAAAATAAGAAAAATCTGACAAAGAAATCCAAAACATTTTATCATCTGGTTATAATGTAATAAAAACACAATGCGGAATTCCTTCAAATGCAGCATACCTGTTACTAGTTATAAATTACAAAACATCTAATGTTTGTATAATATATTCTTTTGATTTGTTTTATATTCCTAATTATAACCTTGATAAAAATCTTTTAACATACCATAAGACATGATAAGAGGTGAAAAGGTCATTTAATCCTCAATGAAAATAAGCAAGAGTCATAAGTCCAGAGAGCTATAAAAACCAATGAAATCAGTTCAATGAGAATCTGATAGGAGGCTTTAGTCTGCTATCAGATTATATCTGCTAACAGCTGAGTTCAATAGAAGGTATGCTGAAGCATTTATCTTTACTTCTTCCTTCTATTTCTATTTAGGATTGACAAAACAGAGTGGTTAAAATTATAGGCTCTCCATAAGACATAAAGTAGAAATTCCTGCTCTGCTATTTATAAACAACGTGGCTTGGGACGAGTTGCCTAATATCGATAACCATAGTGTTATAATCTCTCATATGATCATACACCCCCTTGTTATGTTGTCATGAAGGTCATATTAGGTTATGTAAATAAAACAATTTAATATAGTACCTTACTCTTAGTAAGCACTCCACAACTATTAGCTATTTATTATTGTTCTAATCATATCTGCATTAGGGAGAGTGCTATATTTATTGTGTATGTGTGTAAATATATAAATTCATGTCAGTAAATATTTATCGTGTACTTACTGTGCCAGCAGTGGAAGTAAACTATGTATGGCAGATATCCCTAATATTGCTGACAGATGTGGTTGCATTTTATTTCTCTGAAACCTTGAGATGACTGAAATATTTGAGCAAGAGCCAGGAGGAAGAAATATAGTGCTTTGGTCTAATAGGGAGGTGGATACTGATAGAGAACTTTCTTTCTTGCTGAGTATCTGGCAGTAGGAAAACACCTGGTTGTTCAACACTTTTGTTACACTGGATTGTCACATTATGGTTTGAGAGAATGCAGAAAATCTAATTTATCTTAAACATATTTTATTAGGCTAGTATAGTTTAAAATAGACTTTTTCTTTCAGCAGAAATTTTATGTAATTTTCAGATTTAATGCATCATTAAAATTTGTGTTTTCCATTAGGATCTTTGTGACTTTTAGCATTAAAACTGTAAAGTAAAATTCTCTGCACTTGTCATGAGAGTCACTTTATCTTTTTCAAGGGCTTCCTGATTCCTTTGAAAGGAGACTAAATTCATATTTTTTTCCTTCAATTGAAGTAAGTAAAAATTTAAAGCTGGATTTATATTTAAAAATGTTCATCTCAGTAGTATTTCCCACAGCTCAACATGTGACTTAGTGTAATATAAATTATTCATTAAGATGAAACATTCTGACCTAGCAATCTTTATTCCTGTTATGAGAGCTGCAGCTGAAAACCTGCTCTGAATACAGATTATAATAACTACAAATCCATGTATTCTACTGAGGCCGAGGGAGAGTCTGTATGGTAAGTTCCCTGCAATGAAAAGCATGGATTCGAAAGATCATCTAAAGCAATCTTTGACATGAGTGCCTAACTACAACCTTCTCATTCTGAATGCATGGATATAGTGGTCCTCACAGCTAATTTATTTTCTTCCCACAGTTCATGATCTCCTTGCTGTCATATCCAAGATTTTCTGTCATTTTATTCTTATACAATACCCTCCAGAACCTTGACATTTTATGTCCTGCCTTTCTTCATAGGTCATGTACTCTCTCCTCTAAAACATATTTTAAAAAGCCTCTTCAGGAAATTTTTTCAAATTAACCTATGATACCATCTTTTTTGTGATAAAATATTCAATAACATTTCAGCATTGACTCAGCCGTAATATGTCAGGCACATTTGTGTGAAAGACATGTTCTCATGTAGAGTGAGCATGCTACCCATTATTTAAAGGTCGGTTTCTTCATGGCAGAATATTTTAAAACTATTTTTAAGTTATTGTAACAAAGGAATTTTTTACACGAGAATTTTTCAAATTGAGTGTTTGGCTGAACACCAAGGAGTTTCTTAGTACTTTCTTATTTCCACTCTTCTTGTCAATGTCTGTGCAACCCAGGTGGAGAGGTGGGGGTATCTCTTCATCTGATAGTGAGCAGGGAAACAGTTTCTCAAGGCACTGCCCATCCTTACATGCCCTAGTCCTGATACATTCAACTCTTACCCTCTTACTCTCTATCAAAAATGTCGAGGTTGCATAGTGTTGAAAACAGAATCTCTCCCAAAGTTAAAGGAATGTTTCTGCATTTGAGAGACAGGAAGACCTACAGGCTGCTGAATTTCAGTGACAGAAGTTTCCAGTATGTGAGAAGCTTTGCATATCACAAGAGAAGCCTCCATTGTATTAATAAAAGTATCTTCACACAAGGGTTTCAAGGGAAAATGCATAAAAATAAATATTTTTTTCTCTATGACTCTGAAGATTTACAGAGTGTTTGAGGGTAAAATATATAGACAAAGGACATTGTAGTTGAATGTACATTTCTCTAACTATCTGGGGCTTTAGTCCTAAATATTTTATAAGTTGTTCTCGGTTCTATCTGTGATTATAGGTAAGGAAATAATTGCCGTGAAGAAAATAAATGCAATAATGTAACAGCCAGTGGAAGCAAAGGGAAAGAGGCAGGAATGAGGAAGGTGGGATTATTCGAGATTGAGTTGTTGTACAACCATAGAGGTAACTTCTAACTGAAGATCTAACAGAGGGGTTACATCATCAATTCAAGGACTTTGAGGCAGGGTGGAGTTGCAAAGGCAAAGTTCTAAGACAAGTGCTTGATGAAGTAATGGAAATGATACAGGGGAGTATAGTTAAATAATAAATGAGGGAGTGATGTGGTATGAAGTCAAAGAGGTTATATATTAAGGTAAAGAGTTTAGCTTTTATCTTTAGTGTAATGGATAGTCATTTAAGAGTTTTAAACAGGAATGACCTTATCTACGATTTGAAAATACTATTCTTGCTCTTGCATGGAAAATAATTCATAGATCTGCAAAAGTAGATTCATGGGGGCCAGACAGAAGGTTACCGCAGTTATTGAATTAAAGAATCAATGTCGCCTGGCTTAGATGGATGATTGGGGAGACAGAGAATTGAGGATGGGTACTAGATATATTTTGGAGGCAAAAACAAATAGACTTGGTGATGCATTGGCTAGGAGAGATGAGAGAAAAGCAGGAATTAAAAATGACTCCTGAGTTTTTGTTTTGAGTTTATTTTCTAATATGAGAAAGAATGTGGGAAGAACAAGTTTGAGTGGAACAATAAAAGGTTCTGTTTGAGATTTATTAGGATTGACATAAAGCTTATTCCAATAAGAGATCTTTGTATCTGGAATTCCTCAAACCATCCTCCTTTAAATATCTGTGCTTTTGCACATGTTTCCATCAACCCCACAGTGCCTTTTGATGTCATCCCTCCTGTGGCGTACTCCAGATAACCCTGCAAATCTTAGTTCCATTTCTGTCATCTTCAGAAAGCCGTCCTGATCTCAGCCTAGATGTCTGATTGGTGCCCTCTATTCATTCATCTGTTTGTCTTTCTTTTCTCAATATAGCAAATTTGACAATGGGGGACACTGACTTTTACCCCTCTCTTTTCCAGACACTAGCCCAAGTACCCAATAAAGCTTTGTTTTATCCAAAGACCTTCCCATTTTGTAATTTTAGAATAGAACCAGTTGAGGGTTATAGAGAGAGGGAGTCCTCCAGTGAGTGCTAGAGCTCATTCACTGGGTAAAATGGGACATTCCAACAATAAAGTATATGAAGATTTTTATCTTTTACACAAACAAAACTATGGATTCTGGTAGTGCATGGAGTTGTGTTGATGTCTGTGTACTTTTATATCTCTGGAGGCAGAGAGAATAAGTAGGTATATTGGTTATTTTGACTTCCCTATTTACAGGGGTACATAATCCTGATATAAAAAACCGATGGATAAATACATGTCTAAAAATCATGATAGATAATACATTTTTGAAAAAAAAAGAACAACTTAAATATAATCCAGGCCTATGTAAGTCTTATAACCTTAATATACCAGAAGTAAGCAGTGAAATCTAAGAGTTCTAAGTGCCAGGATACGATGACAGTCACCGTCTCACCCAGAAGCATCTATGCTGGACACGACACTTTCTATCTCCACAGCTATGTGAACTGAGCACAAATGATTCAGGGTGGATTATTTTCTTTCAAAGAAAATTTTCGCACTGTATACTGAAAAATACTTACTGAAGGACTATGAAGGGTAGAGGGATAATGTTCTAAGTGGAAAATGGCAAATGATTTATTCCAACAGAATCTTAATGACTAAGAAAATACATTTCATATTTAATCTGTAAAATCAGATTTTTTTGTTTTATTTTACATACATCTTTTCATTTAAAATACAAATAATTTATTATTAAGACTTTTTAAAAACTAAAATAAAAATTATGGTTTATAGTTTGTTTGTGCTATTATATTAATTAGGTTATGTAAGCATAACTTTCTAATTGATTTAATTTATTGACATGAGAATGAAACAGTTCCAGGAGTTGAATACATCTCCTAATACAAAATAAGATAAGCTGTGATGGATTAATCTTTGGAGTGTTTCCGTGATTAGAATGTGCAATCTAGAAGGAAACTTAATCTTAAATGTAAGGTATTCTCACCAGTTTATTGCGTCTTTTTTATTTTGCTTTAAAACAATTTTAAAGGAGAATGTTGGTTTTCTGAAGCTCCTAGGTTTTGTTTTCATTATTTTCTCTTCTATCCCTGTATTTTTCATAATTTAGGTTTGTACTTCCTAGTATCTACAGAAAATCTAGAAATTCAGAGGAATTTCCTTTTATTTTTTAAAAATTTTACTTATTTTTTTATTTTTTAAAAATTTATTTATTTATTTAATGAAGAATTTCCTTTTAATTTTTAATTTTTTTCTCTTGGAAAATAATCTGACATGTTAAGTTTATTATGTTTACAGGACAATATTTCACCTGTAATTCACCTTTCTTGAGTTCTAAAGCTTGACCTGAGGCTTTAATAAAGTATGAGAAAAATGGTAAAAATATCATGTTTGCTAACCCTGGGAAACACTTAATACAGTACTTTAAATCTGTTTACATATATATATTCTAATAGTACCTTTGAGATGCAAATGAATCATTCATTAAGTATTTATCAAAGAAAAGTATACAGAATTAATAAGATTACTATTTTTTGAAAATTATTCTAATCATAGAAAGTCTTCAAAGATGAATTAATTAGAATTTATCTTCGTCACTCTTGGCAGCAATGTTGTCCTTTTGGCAGTCTTTAATTCTAAGATCAATATATATTTTCTTCATAAAGACTCTTAATTATAATGCATCTTCTGTGGTGTGTGTGTGTGTGTGTGTGTGTGTGTGTGTGTGTTTTCAATTTGTGTCTTAGAATTAAATATAGTGAACTATGTTATTAAAATATTGACAGTGTGGCCTTTTGGTTAGATTACAATTCTATTTATAAAAGAGCTAGGCTATGTATTAATTACATTTAAAACTAATAAAATTAAACATAAACTTAAATTCACAATACAAAAATATACAAGATATAACTTATCACTGTTTTTGAATTCCTGTGGGGGGACATATTATGGTGAAATAAAAATGCACATGTATCACCATTATTATAACTTGTTCCCCTAGTAATAAAACAAAATCCTATTTGTCTAATTCTTTTTCTCTTTTTTCTTTCTTCCCCCTCCCCAGACTTCTCAGACTGGTTATCTTAATTTCCTGTCTTGCATTTTTGTATTTTAAATTCCTGTACACACTGTTTAATTCTAGTCAAATACAATTAATAGCTTTCATAACTTTTTGTTGATGCTTCATTGTCATTCAACTCATTCTCAATTTTTCATGGATTTGTCTTCTAGTCACCCTGAATTGTTGATATTTTTATACTGCATTATGCTGCATTCTGTTTTTGTAACTCATTTTGTATACTTCCTCAGATTTTATCCCCACTCAAGACTTCCACTGTGCACTGATGAGTCACAGATTTGTATAACTACCAGTGTCTGTCTCTCAAATTCCAAATCCATTTTTATTTTTAGCATTACTATGAACATTCACTTGGAATTTCCACAGGTGCTTGAAAATCATGTGTTCAACATGAAACTACCCCAAACTCCAATAAGTCAATCCTGATATATATTTTCTGTGTGTAAAGCCAACCATACACTCAGGCTCCAGAGTCATAAACATATACGCATCTTACCCCTTTCTCATTTCCCATGACAAGATGAACTCTAACTCCTATTCCTGTTTTAACTTCCTTTGTCATTGATCATTTAGCTTTCATTATTAATCTACACTATTATAACCATTCAGAGCTCTTATCTCTACCTCCAAGTCTGAAAACTTTCAATCCACTATCCCTTTTACTGTCACAAGCATCTTTCTAAATTAAAAATCTGATCATGTCACTTAAGCACTCACTGGCTCTGCTTTGCTTTTAGGGAGAAAAAAATCCGAAATCTGAGTCATGGTTAACAAGGACCTTTGTGACCTTGCCTCTATATTTAATACAACCTTAGCTACATTTTCTCTATTCTTCAATTTAAAAATATGTATGGTAATTCTCTTTATCCATGAGGAATACTTTCCAAGCCCGCAAGTTAATGCCTGAAACCATGGATAGTAGTGAACCTCATAGAGACATACCTCAGAGAGATTGTGGGTTCAGTTTCAGACCACTGCAATAAAGTGAATTTTGTAATAAAGGGCCTCATACAACCTTTTTGGTTTAACAGTGCATATAAAAGTTATGTTCACACTATACTGTGATGTATTAATATGCAATAGCATTATGTCTAAAAATTCAGTGTACATATCTTAATTTAAAAAATATTGCTAAGAAATGCTAACCATTATCTGAGCCTTAAGTGAGTCATACATTTTTGCTGGTGGAAGGTCTTGCCTCAGTGTTGATGGCTGTCAAGTGATCAAGGTGGTGGTTGCTGAAGGCTAGGTGGCTGTGGCAATAAGACAATAAAATTTGTCACATCAGTTGACTCTTCCTTTCACTGACAGTCCTCTGTAGCATGCGGCACTATTTGATAGCATTTTACCCAAAGAAGAATTTTCAGAATTAGAGTCAATCCTGCAGCTGCTTTATCAACTAAGTTTAGTAATATTCTAAATTCTTTGTTGTCATTTCAGCAATCCTCACAGCATTTTCATCAGCAGTAGATTCCATCTTAAGAAATCACTTTCCGTGCTCATTCCATAAGAAACAATTCCTCATCTCTTAGTTTTATCATGAGATTGCAGTAATTCAGTCACATCTTCTAATTCTAGTTCTCTTGCTATTTCCACCACATCTGCAATTACTTCCTTCACTGAACCCTTGAACTCCTCAAAGTCATCAAGGAGAGTTGAAATCACCTTCTTCCAAATGTTGATATTTTGACCTTTTCCCATAAATCACAAATGTTCTTAAAGGCATCTAAAATCATCAATCCTTTTCAGAGGTTTTCAATTTACTTTGTTCAGATCCATTAGAGGAACCACTAAATAAGACAGTTATAGCCTTACAAAATGTTTCTTAAATAATAAAATTTGAAAATTGAAATTAATTCTGGATTCTTGGGCTATGAAATGGATGTTAATGTTAGCAGACATGAAAACAACATTAATTTCATTGTCCACTTCTGTCATCAGAGCTCTTGGGTGACAGGGTGCATTGTCAGTGTGTAGTCATATTTCAAAAGGATATATATATATATATATATATATATATATATATATATATTATGAGCAGTAGGTCTCACCAGTGGGTTTAAAATGTTCAGTAAACCATGCTATAAATAGAAGTACTATCATCCAGGATTTGTTGTTCCATTTGTAGAGGCTAAACAGACTAAATTTAGCTTAATTCTTAAGTGCCCTAGGGTTTGTGGGATGGTAAATGAACATTGACTTCAACTTAAATCAGCCCCTAACTAGAGAGTTAGCCTGTCATTTCAATCTTTGAAATGAGGCATTGGCTTCTCCTCTCCAGTTATGAAAGTCCTAGATGGAATCTTCTTCCAGAATAAGGCTATTTGATTTATACTGAAAATATGTTGTTTAGCATAGCCACCTTTATTAATTATCTTCAGTAGGTCTGAATAACTTGATACAGCTTCTTTATCAGCACTTTCTGCTTCACCTTGTAATTGTATATTATGGAGATGGCTTCTTTCCTTAAACCTCATGAACCAACCTCTGCTATCTTCTATTTATAGAAGAGAAAATTCTATAGATTTTTCTTCTATACCTTCCTAAGGTTTCTCAGCCTTCATAGAATTGAAGAGAATTAAGGCCTTGCTCTGAATTAGGTTTTGGCTTAGGAGAATGATGTTGGGCTGATATTTTTTTTTTTTTAATTTTATTTTTCTAGGTGAGGCAACCCTTGATTGACCTCACAGATTGCAAGGACCTTGTCAGTTTACAATCCCTTATTTTTTTTATTTTTTACAACTATAGCACCTGGTCTTCCTAGATGGTCTCCCATCCAAGTACTAGCCAGGCTTGACCCTGCCTAGCTTCTGACATCAGACAAGATCGGGCTTGTTCAGGGTAGCATGGCCGTAGACTGGACCAATCTGATCTTCAATCCAGGACATTGAAACTTTCTTTATATCAGCAATAAGGTCATTTTATTTTCTTGTCTTTTGTGTGTACCCTGGAGTAGCATTTTTAATTTCTGTTAAGAACGTTTCCTTTGTATTCATAACTTGGCTATTTGGTTTAAGAGACCTAGCTTTTGGCTTGTCTGGGCTTTCAACATGCTTTCTTTACTAAGCTTAATTATTTCTAGCTTTTGATTTAAAAAGAGAGACATGCTACTCTTTTTATTTGAATACTTGGAGGCCATTGTAGGGTTATTAATTGTCCTAATTTCAATATTATTATGTCCCAGGGAATAGGAAGGCTCTTTTTCTATGATTGTTTTTTGTTTTGTTTTGTTTTGTTTGTTTTTATTTTAGATTCTACGTATAAGTGATACTATGCAGTATTTATGTTTCTTTGTCTGGCATAACACCCTCAAATTCCATTGACGTGGTTAAGAATGGCAAGATTTCATTCTTTTTTTATAGCTGAATTATTGTTTATACACACAAACACAATACACATACACACATTTCTTCATTTATCTGACAATGGACATTTAGATTGTTTCCATGTCTTGGTTATTGTAAATAATGTTGCTATAAACATGGGGTAACACTTTGACATAGTGTTTTTATTTCCTTTGAATATATTCTTTAACACTTCTCAGACTTTGGGCTAATATCAAATGAATATATTCCCAGGAGTAGAATTGCTGGATCATAAGGTGGTTCTATTTTCATTTTTTTTTTTCTTGAGGAACCTCCATATTGTTTTCCATAGTAGATGCACCAGTTTACGTTCTCATCAGCAGTGCACAAGTGTTCTTTTTTCCTCACATTCTCTCCAGCATTTGTTATCTCTTGTCTTTTGGACGATAGTCATTCTAATAGGCCTGAAGTGAAATCTCATTGTGGTTTTGTATTTCCCTGATGATTACTGATGTCAAGAACCTTTCCATGTACCTGTTGGCTATTTGTATATCTTCTTTGGAAGAATGTTTATTCAGGTCCTTTGCTTGTTTTTTAATTCAATGTTTTTTGTTTTTGTTTTTGTTTTTGCTGTATAGCTGTATGAGTTCTTTATATATTTTGAATATTAATTTCTTATTACATATATGATTTATAAATATTTTTTACCACTCCATAGTTTGTATTTTCATTTCATTAATCATTTCTTTTGCTGTGCAGAAGCTTTATAGTTCAATGTAGTTCCACTTGTTTTTTTTTTAATTTTTTTGCTTATACTTTAGGTGTCGTATTTAAAAAAATCATTCATAAGACTCATGTCAAGGAGCTTTTTTTCCATTTTCTTCTGGGAATTTTATGGTTTCCAGTCTTACATTTAAGTTTTACTTCATTCGGAGTTAAGTGTTGTGAGTGGTATAAGGGTCTAGTTTCATTCTTTTACATGCGAATATCCAATTTTCCAGTTCCATTTATCGAAGGGACTGTTTTCTCCATTGAGTTTTCTTGTCTCTCTTGTCAAATATTAGTTGACTGTATATGTGTGGGGTTATTTCTAGACTCCTGACTCTGTTCCACTGTGTCTGTTTTTATGTTTCTTGTACTTCCAGTAGCCATGAATATAGACAGAAAAGAAAAGTAATAAAAGATCTAGATTCTATTCGATTTTATTTTGAAATGTGTATTCTAGGGCGCTGGTTTTCATCAAAGTCATAGAGAACGTCAAGAAAAAAGCTAATAAAAATTGTGATGTACTTAAAGATCACATACTATACAAATACAAATATATTTAATTTGATGCTGTCTTTTTGCTTTAAATAAAAAATACATAGAGAAAAAAAGGGAGAAAAAAGCCAAGATGTAATGTGAGCCATTATGCTTATGGCAGATTACAAGTGGCTGTATATTTATTAATACTCATCCCTCTGAGAGGCACTGCTGGCTTGTGACTCTCATTATTTGAGTGCAGTGAAAATGACAAACTGCCAGTTATTGGACTAACTTTTAAGAAAATTGTCATCTTCTGCTTTCTTTCTTTCTTTTGGAGCTCTGAGCATTTATGTAAGGAGGCTGGCTATCTTTTTGGAGAGGCCCTGAGATACCTTGAAAAATGAGAAAAACTCAGCTCAGCTTTGTTGACATCCTCTTTTAAAAAAGCAGATAGGCAGGAGAAGCCTTCTAGAACACTCCACACCAACTCACTTACACCTGACTACAACTGAGATAACCCCCTTGCCAATGTTATGATATCTATGAAAATAATAACGTGATGTTTTAAGTGACTGTGTTTTGAGACATCTGTTATGAAGCAACAGGTAAGGGAAATGGTGGTCATCATGTTTTTCATAATGTTACATCAATATATATTGTAGTTTCCTTTAATGTAGTTCTTTGAGATGATAAAATTTTTTATTTTGGTTTTTGAAAATATTTTTCAGTAAATTTTAAGACTTTAGTCCTCTTTTTTAGGATGCGATTATAGCAATTGTGAAACTAAAATTTAGAATGATAGTCAACGTGCAATATATTATTCGTATGTTATATAACACTTTAGTTTAAAGCACAATTAATCTGCTCTCTTCTAAACAATTTCATTATATGACCTTGTCTTTATCCAGTTTTCAGTATTTTGTATTTAAGCTGAGCTTTAGACACACTGGATAAAGAAGTAAATAGAAAATAGTAGTGTGAGTACTAGGTTGAATTCATTAAATAAAACTAGTTATCATGCAATGAAAAAAATGCCTCCAGTGGCCTGTGTTTTAAAAAGAGAAGAGATGCATGAACAATTCTACAAAAGAAAAAAAAAGAAAGAAAAAGAAAAATAGAGTAACATGCCAAAGGCAAAAAGTACATTAACAAATATATAAAATATGTAGTTTTATGAAAAAATTTTGCAAAATTACATATTCTAGTCCTCACATTTTGATAAAATACATTTCTGTCTCAATTGCAGCAGAGCAAGACCAGCTTAATATCCCTAACCTACCACTTCATTTAGTTACAAAAGCAGAAAACAGACATATTTACAAATACTCATTAAGGCTTAGCTACTTCACTAGATTTTTATTTTTCTGAGTTTCTTTCTGTGTATATAATAAATGGAGAAGTGTTTTCTTTTATATTTAAAATGACAGGCACATTTTCCTCTCCAGGGGAAAAAATAGCCAAAGTCACTTGTAAGGTTAAGAAAGTTTTTAAAAAAGAATTTGTTTCCACATTAAAAAAAAAAAATACACGTTCTTTCAATTTTACACATGCTTTATGCCAAATGCATGAAAAACATTTATAAGAGCCAGTATTATTAGCAATAGGTTCTCGATATTTATTTTCCCTGAAGAGGGCTTTGTCTGAGTTTTATTTATGGTAACTGATTAATGTTTAGATACCTTTTTGTTATTATTATTATTATTTAATTATAACATAACAAAGCAGTTATTGTCAATGCTTATAGCAAGTTGGTTTAGAATTTTTAGCACATTGTATCTAAGACAGAATAGAATAGTAAAATATCTGTGCATGTGCTTTTTCTTAGGCATGGTACATTTCTGGCAGAAATAATGAATTATATTTTCCTGGCAATCTTTCTGACTTAACATCACTCTCTCTTTAATTAATCAGAGTATTCGCATACAATTTGACATTTTCTTGATAAGTCTTGAATATCCAGAGGTTACATGAGCACCGTTTTCTGCTGAGTCTAAAAATACTGTACTGTCAGAATTGATGAGTCATCTATTATCTTATTTTTTGTCAGCCTTCATATTTCAATGTGTTCATTTTATCAATGGTCTTGCTGATTTTAATCAACAAATATTATTATTGAATAATAAAATAAAATAAATGCAATCGTCTAATGTTTTACATTTTAGAAAGCATTTTATGGAACACTAAAGATTTCCAGAGAGAAGTAGAAATTCTAATAAGATCATTAGTCTCTTAAATATAAGTACTTCAATCCACATATAATGTACAAAGAGCAAATATTTGGAAAAGACACATGAAACCTTGCAACAACTCCTTCTGTATTTAGTAATTCACAGTGACACATAAGATTTCACTAGAGGAATGTACAAGGCCGGACAAGTTCAAGGTGCTGAATAACAAATCATTGAACAAATAGCATGAAAGAACAAATGAATATTCATTTCTCAGCTGTTCCAAATATTTATTTACTACCAATATTATGTAAATGCCGCATATGATTTTTCCATGCCTTGTAGCCCTGGGAGTTTTATAAAATTTGTATAAGACATTACCTCTGCCCTCAAGGAACTCATTGTTATGTTAAACAAATAAGACTAAATGCAATAAAGTTTATACTGCTGGGATGTAAAATATGTAACATGGGCAAAAAAAAAGGAGTTTCTAAAACAGACTAGGGGAGGTTTTACAAAACTTCAGAAAGGAATATTTTAACCTATAGTATGCAGTATAGGTAGGAATTAATTATTGTAATAAAGTGAAGAACAAGCAACAGAGGCATGAAAACCCGAGTTTGTAACGGGGAGGACCTGAAGAATAAAAAGGGGCCTAGAGGAGCCATGAACATGCGGACAACGTATAGTATTGAATTGAGAAGAGCATAACTATTTAAATGGCTCCTATAATTTTAGAAGTTTGCTGTAGTTCCTTAAGTATTGAGGTTGCTCTGCCCTGTAAACTGAACTCTAAATCTATCAAGCAGCTAAATCTTAGTAACAGAAGATAAAGTACCCAGTTGTAATTAGCTAATGAACCTGGCTAACAAAATCATCATAATAATTTTCCATGTCTAAATTACTTGCTTACTAACAACCATCTTCTTAAACATTCCCTTTACAGTACTTGTAAAGAAATGTGCTTATTCCTTAACAGGTATTCCCAGTCTTCTTTACATTCTGAATTATCCTTTTAAACGAAGGCGGATTGTGTAACTCCTCTGATAAAAACAGCACTATTACATCCTCTTGTATAAAAAGTAAAAGCCAAAGTTCTGACAATGGCCCACAAGTGTCTATACCATTTCTTTTCCATTACATGTTTCCTCCCTGGCCCCTTCCTTACCATTCATCTTTTTTGCTGTTCTAGGTACCCCGGACTCTGATATATTCCTGCTTAGGACCTTCACTGGGGCTGTTTCCTCTGCCTGAGAAATTCCTCCACCTTTACTTTAATCCTGGCCTGACTTTAGATTTTGTTGTAATATTTCACTTTCTGTTGCTTTAATATCTGGTCACAAGCTTATGCTAATTAGTAATAGGTCATTTAGAATGTGTATTAGATAAGAGTGCATCCCACGCCCCACCTCCACCTCCTGCTGTGCTCCCATCTCTTTATTAGCAGCCAGTGCCCTGCTGCTACATGATAGAGATGTGCTGGAATGAGTCCAGAGAAAGACTCACTACATGGTTAGGGCCAGGTGAGTGAGGTGAGAGAATGTATTGGATTTTTTGGATTATAATGAACAGAAATTAATTCGGTCATTTATGTTAATTCACAATTAGGAAGTGCTATAGTATTTTTCTTAAGACAAAGTTTGTGAACTAAAATTTATATTGCAACTGTAACAAGAAAGGAATCTTGATGAAGTAGATAGGATTCAGAGGAATCTGGGTGGGGGCGGTGTGGGGTGGGGAAATAGGCTTAAGGTACATCTTTAAGGAAAACACAGGGATCTTAACAGCACTAGGCCTCATGAAGGCTAGAATGTAACTCAGAAGCTTTCACATCTTTAGGAACTCGTTTTACCTACCCATGTCCATTATTACACTCCACATCCAGAAGAGATGTCCTTAAATACTAATTATTATTCTGGTAGCATTTTATTCTCTCTGGTTCTCCCATTGCCAACTAACTAGATTTTTTTATATCTGTGTATCCTTTGGCTTGTGATTTTTTTTTTTTTTTTTTTTAGAAATTTTTCTATTGCTAATTGCTGAGACTTTATGGATTCTTTAGCCTACCGTTTCTATAGCTGTCAGCTGTACTCTCATTATCAATTGGGACTCTAATATTTAAATTATACAAGAACAAGATGCTCATTGGTTCTCTTAATCCCTGTATCCTGTTGGAAAAACATTCAACCCCTGACCATTGAGAAGTCATTAACTGGCCTCATTTTAATCAGTTATCTCCCATTAGTGAAACCACTTAGGTTTAAGGATTCTCTTGGATCAGGGCAATTACGGAGAGATCCAGGGCCAGCATCTTCAGCATCACTTGAAAATTTAATAGAAATTGAAATTCTTGGGTCTCACTCCAAACCTGCTGAATCAGAAATGTCTGGGAACAAGGCCCAGCAATCTCTGTGGGCAAGGCTTCTCATGCTAATATTTCAAAAGTTACTTCGGAAGAGGTTAAGGATATAACTGTACAGTTATAAAATATATAAAATAACTCTGAGTTTCCTGATGGATGTTATAACCATTAACCAATGTAGAAAATTGCAAATAGGGGGATCAGGTTTCAAAGTAAGAACAAAAGTCAGTTTGGCTCATATCAATTTCAAGTTTCCTATAGGATTCCCAGATGGAGGTATACAAGAGCCAGTTTGGTCGATTTATTTCTAACCTATTAACTTTCCTACATATATTACCACATACATGGGATTAAACCATCATTATATTAACATATTATAGTTGGTATTAAACATGGATAAATAATTTAAGTTGTGTGGCAGTAGGCAGCTGCATATATTCATTTGGAGCCAGGCAGGTAAAGAATGAAGACAAAGGTGAAGGAGTAATTCAGATCCAGAGGCATACCTCATTTTATTGCACTTCACTTGATTGCATTCACAGATGTTGCATTTTTAAAAAAAATTGAAAACAAGACCCTCCACCATCAAAAAGATTACAATTTGCTTTATTGTGATACCTGCTTTATTGAGGGGGTCAGAAACCGAACCCACAATGTCTCTGAGGTATGCCTTTAATAAAGGTTCCAACTCAGCCGATTTGAGTTAATCGAAAAAGCTGATGGTTCTGCATGAACCTGACTTAATAAGGCTAAAGCTCTTAAGGGAGGGCCAGGGCTTCTACTGAGGTGGGAGAATCTGCTTGCTGACTCATTGCCCAATGCCACCATGTTTGAAAAGCCCACTTGAGTAGGCTCTAGAAACTGCATGTGGCTCTAGGGAACCACAGGCCTTCCCCAAACATCTAGCAAAAAGCCAGGGACCTCAGTCATACAGCTATAAGAAATAATGTCTGCCACCACCTCAACAAGCTTGAAGGAGGATTCTTCCAGCCCCCAGAGAGGAATGAGGTCCAGCTGACGCCAGCAGAAGAGCCAGGTAGGCTGTGCCCAGATGTGGCCTATAGACAATGTGAAATAATAAATGTGTTATTTTAAGCTGTACTTATATGGTAATTTATTATGTAGCAGTATGAAAGTAATACATCAGCTTCTCACTGCCTATAATCATTTACATATATTTTTAAGTGCAATCTACATGTATTTAGAAATTGGAAAAAAAAGTATTTATATTATCTATAGTTTTCTTTATCTTCACTTCCTCCCTACCTTCATCTTTGTTTCCATGGAGGTAGAGAAACCTTACAACATAACTCTAGTGGTATTTTAAAATTTATTAGGATGCCAATTGGCTGAGAGAACCAATAAAAAAGAAAAAAACTCGATTTGCAGGGAAACCTTTTTCTTAAACCTTCATAACACTTGGAAAACCCTTAGGCCAAAACAAATACTTTCTGTTGTCACATAGAGACCCTTATGAAACATGAATACATAGCTATCAGGCTAGAATTCACACCTAATCATTTCTGTATTAGAGGAGTAGACATAATCTCACACCGAAGAAAAATGGGTGTGAAAACAGATTGTGAAAAGAACATACACTTTCATATTTTACTTTGGGATCTTTATTTCATTCTAGAGTATGAAGGAACAAAAATAGAGAAACTGCCTTTTTAAATATAATTTAAAAAATATTTATTTCATCCTTTAAGAGTCTGCTCATCTCAAATTGTCTTTGGAAAAGAAAACCTCTTTAAATATGCCTTCCTTACCTCTCTCTCAGTCAGTCTGCCTGCAATTATTTTAAAAGAGCCTTAATGCTAATTATGGAAAGAAATTGACAATCCATGGGAAAAAGTGCATATGAAAAATTAATAGAATTTCTAGAATCTTAAAAATGCCTTATAAGTCCCTGTCACTGATCTATAGTTTACTCCATGTACTCTTTTAAAGATTGGTATCTTAGTCTCTCTACACCTTTGCCATAAATTGAGGTCTATGCCATTTATTATTCTTTTTTCCTTATACTCGTTTTTCGTGTTTCTCTTTATTACCTGAATTGTGTTACTCTGCCAGAAACCCACTGTGTAGATATGTCTATATTTCACATTTGGAGATGGTTAAAAATTGAATCCACATTTCACCTCTAGTTCCTGAGCACATAAATTAGGATAATTTTTTTGTCCATAAATATTCTGTGATAAAGAGCTTTTGTCCAGTCTGGAGAATCAGAGTAATATCAGTTTTGATCCACTTAAAATATTTTATAATATATTATTTACTCTTAAAATTACATTTTCCTTTTAGAGTTTTCAAAAATTCAGTCTTAAAGCTACCAAACTATTTTCATGTATATACATAAGATAGCAAGAAAACATTTGAGATGTCTAAAATTTAAATCATTGTTCTCTGCTACTTACCCGGGCCAGAAACCTGATGCTCATCCTGGAAGTCCTGTATGTCTCAAACCTCCCAGTCTCTCTTATTTTCATATTCAATTCATCACTGGTCCTGTCCATTTGCCTCTTGAATAGCTCCTAACTTTGCCCTACTCTCTCAGTCTGTACTCCATACTCTTAATGAGTTCAACTTTGGCAAAAGCCTATTTGGCATCTTTCTCTAAGAAAATCCACAATAGCACACAGGCAAAAGGGGAGAATCAAGTCCTAACTAAGGCTATGTAATTTAGAAGAAGAGGGGATACAAAGTCTGAGAGAACAGGAGAAAGATAATAAGAAAGGAGATAGGGGGTAGAAGACAATAGAAATAGAGGCTCCACACAAATGAAGGTGGAGTTGACACCTTACAGGATTGTTTGCTGTGTAGAAGCTTTTTAGTTTGATATTGTACCACTTGTCTATATTTCCATTTTGTTTGTTTGTTTTGCCCATGTGTTGGTGCCATATTTGTGAAATCATTATCAAGACCAATGTCATGAAACTTTTTCTCTGTTTTCTTCAAGTTTTTATATTTCCAGGTCTCACATTCAAGTTTAATCTGTTTTTAGTTTATTTTTGTATATGATGTAAAGTATGGGTACAGTTACATCCTTTTCCATTTAGAAATCCAGTTTTCCCAAAATCATTTGCTAAAGAGACTATTCATTCCCCATTGTGTATTCTTGGCACTCTTGTCGAAGATGAGTTGCCCAAATATGTGTGAGTTAATTTCTGTGCTTTCTGTTCTGCTCCATTAGTCTGTTCATTTACCTTTATATGAATACCATACTATTTTGATTACTATAGGTTTGTAGTACATTTCAAAATCCAAAACTATAATGCCTTCAGCTTTGTTCTCTCTCAAGATTACTTTGGCTATTCTTGGTGTTTGTTGTTCTGTTTGAATTTTAAAATTGTTTTTTTCTATGTCTGTTAAAAATTTCATTGGAATTTCATACTATTGAAATCTATAGATCACATTGAATAGTATTAACATTTAAGCAATATTAAGTTTTACAGTTCATGAACATGAAATGTTTGTTCTTTACTTGTATCTTTAATTATTTTCATCAGTGTTTTCAGTGTAGAGATCTTTCACCTTCATGGTTAAGTTTATTCCAAGTATTTTAATCTTGTTGATGCTATTTTGAATGGAATCACTTCCTTAATTTCCTTTTCATATAGTTTATTGTTAGTTCATAAAAATGCAACTGATTTTTGTTTGTTGACTTTTGTATCTTGTGAATTTTACTGAATTTATTTATTAATTCTAAGAGCGACCCCCTCCCAACCCCTTGGAATCTTTTGGGTCTTCTCTCTCTAAGGTCATGTCATCTGCAAACAAAGGCACTGTCTTCCTTCTAGTTTGGATGCTGTTTATTTCTTATTCTTGTCTAGTTGCTCTATCTAGGACTTAACAGTACTACGTTCATTAGAAGTAGTGAGAGTGGGTACCTCTATCTTGTTTCTGATATTGAAGGAAGAGCTTTTAGCTTTTTGACATTAAGTATATTAGCTGTGGGCTTGTCATATATGACCTTTATTATGTTGAAGTCCATCCCTTCTATACCTAACTTATTGAGCATCTTTATTATGCATATGTTGAACTACCCTTGCATCCTAAGGATAAATATCACTTGATCATGGTATATACTCCTTTCAATGTGCTGTTGAATTTGGTGTCCTAGAATTTTGTTGAGGATTTTTATGTCTGTGCTTAAGGATATTGGCCTACGATTTTCTTGTAGTGTTCTTATAGTATCGGAATAATGCTGACTTCATAAAATTAGTCTGAGAGTGTTCTTTTCTCTTCATTTTTTTGGAGGAGTTTGAGAAGAATTAACATTAATTCTTCCTTAAGTGTTGGTAGAGTTCACCATTGAAACTGTCTTGGCCTGAGCTTTCCTTTTCGGGGGGATATTTTTTTATTATTGATTCAATCTCCTTACTTGTTAATGGTCTATTCATATTTTCTATTTTTTTCAAGATTCAGTGTTGATAGGTCATATGTTTCTAGAAATTTATTCATTTCTTCTAGGTTGTTTAATTTGTTGTCATATAAATGTTCATAGTAGCCTCTACGATGCTTTGTTTTTTTTTTTTTTTTTTTTTGCAACAATTATGTCTCATCTTTCATTTGTAATTTCAAATGTGTTACTGGCAATCAGGTACCTGCATTGCAGGAGTCAGGAGCTTGGATTTTCACAAAAGATTTACATAGGAGTCCGATGCTTGGAGAAGATAAAGCAGAGGAAAAGTAGCAAACGGAAGTGATTTTATTAAGTAAAGTAGGCAAAGTAAAGTACACTGGGAAGAAAGTCCAAGCAAGCACCTTAGTAGGGGATTGAGGACCCCTGAGAAGTTGAGGGTTAGAATTTATATAAGCCATTGGGGTTTTTTGCTCTCCTCTGTCCTTCCTACTTCAAATGGTGGAATTTTCTGCTCCTTCTTTATGCCCTCCGACTCCAAGCTGGAGCTTGCATAGTGCATGCCTGTATATGGGAAGCCATACACCCGTGCTGTGGGAATTTTGAATGTAGGCTCATGCTAGTTAACTAATTTTGCCCATACCAGTTGAGCACTCAAAGAGTAAGGTTGCATAATGGTTATTTGCAGTTAACTGACTCGGATAAGTGAAGGGTTCGGGGAGAAGGGATGAAGAAGGTGCCAGGCACTACTAGGACTTTTTTGCCTGCCTGTCTGGCTTCTGATCTTGGGGGGCTGAGAAAGGCTCCACAAGCCCTAGTTGTATATTTTTTTCTACTGAGCTGGTCTTGGGGTCTCATTAACCCTTAATTGTCCCTCTTCCTCTGGCTGATATGTACCTATCTACCTGCCTGGCTAAAAGTAGTGCAAATTTTGTTTATCTTTAAAAAGAACCAATTCTTACTTTCATTACTCTTTTCAATTATTTTTCTAGTCCCTATTTCATCCTTCCTTCTGCTCCTTTGGACTCAAGCCTGTTGTTCTTATTCTAGGTCCTTGAGGTATAAAATTATGTTATTTATTCGAGATCTTTATTCTTTATTAATGTAGGCATTTATCACTACAAACTTTCCTCTTTCAAATGATTTTGCTGCATCCCATAAATTTTGGTATGTTATATTCCCATTTCATTTGTCTCTGATTTTTTTTTTACTTTCTCTTTTGCTTTCTTCCTTCAATTATTGGTTGTTCAGATATTTGAGTTTAATCTGACAGTAGAAGAAACAACAGAATCATAAAGTAACCTATAAGGAATATGGGATAAGGAACACCTACAACTCAATAGCAAAAAAATTAAAAAAAAAAAAAGAAAAGGGAAAGAACTTGAATAGACATTTAACTAAAGAAGATATATATACCTGGTCGATAGATATATAAGAAGGTGCTAAATGGTATCAATCATCAGAGAAATGCAAATGAAAACTACAATGGGATATCACCTCACACCAGTTAGAATGGCTATTAAAAACAACAGGTGCCGGTGAGGCTGTGGAGACGTTTGAACCCTGTATGTTCTTAGTGGGAATATAAAATGGTGTAGCCACTGTAGAGAACAGTATAGAGTTTCTTTTTTAAAAAAAAAACTTAAAACATAGAACTACATAGAACATACAATTCAGCAATCTCACTGCTGGGGGTATATATCCAAAAGAATTTAAATCAGAATTTTGAAGAGATATATACATTTCTATGGTCATTGAAGTATTTCTTGCAATAGCCAAGACAAAAAAAAAATAGTCAAACTGTCTATTGACAGATAAAAATAGTGTATATACATACTATAGAATATTACTCAGTTTTTAAAAGAGATTAAATTCTACCATTTGGGACATCTCCTATATAGCTAAAAAAAATTATGCTAAGTGAAATAAGTCTGTCATGAAAGGACAAATAGCACATGATTCTACTTATTTGAAGTATCTAAAATAATCAAAGAAGCAGAGAATAGAATGGTAGTTGCCAGGGGATGAGGGAAAGGGATTGTGGGGAGCTGTCTCTCAATGAGCATAAAGTCATAGTTATAAAGTTGAATAAGTTCTGGAAATCTCCTGAACAACATAGAGTCTATACTTACCAGTATGGCAGTGTGCACCTGAAAACTTGTTAAAAAGGTATATCTAATGCAAAGCATTTTTGACACACATATTTTTAACATGTACATGCACATGCACACATACATACATACATACATACACACACACAAAAGGAACATAGGAAGTAATTTGAAAGTAATGGGTACTGTTATTACTTTGTTTGTGGTGATGATGTCATGGATGTTTGCATGTCTAAAATCATCAAATGTAGACATTAAATAGGTGCCACTTTTTAATATTAAATGTATGTCAAAGTTTAAAAGCAAAAACATTTTATGCTTGATAATTATATAAAAATAAGATATTATGTCTATAAATGAGTTATTCTTTCACAATATTACAGATACAAAATATATTGGACACAAATATTTAACATGGCCTTTTTCTAATTTGTGCACTTCAGTAATATGTTTTTCAATAATTTTCTAGTGGAATTTAAAAAGTTACCCAGAAAATCCAAAAATCTCGACAACTTTAAAGTGCTGTGGCTAAACTTTCTGTTAAATATTTTTCAAGTTGTTCTAAAGTCTAAATGATTCAGCTAATGGCTGAAAGTTAGATGTAGAATTTCTATTGCTTTGTCTCTTGGGGGCTGTATGACCTGACACTCTTCTCTCATAACTAGAGTATGCTTCCAGTAGATTACTTCTTCAGTCTTTATTTTTGCTCTGGGGGAGTGGGCATGTAATCAAGACTTTCTGTCTGTTTCCCTTTCACATTGTGCTTTTAATTCATTGTGATAGATTTTGTCTTTCAAGTGATGCCAGACCTACTGAAATTGATGTGCTTTTCAGCTGTCACTCTCTTTACACTGTTTCATTAAATTGGTTCTACTGCTTTCAGGGAGAGAGATTTAAAAACCTAAGTGGCCATTTTAAACTCGATTGTATAATTCAACTTTTTTGCTATCCAGATTCTAGTCATTAGCCTAGGTTTAAATATAAAGGAATTGCTATAACCTACAAATGTGTTCTCTAACACACTTTATAGACAAGAATTTTAAATAAAATCTCATAGTTTTTATTTACAGTAGTTTTACACAAATTATGAAAAATACATTTCTGAGACTAGATTTTGAATATTTCATTTTATATTTTTTGAACAAGACCAGATACCATGTTAAAAATGTAATAAATATAAACATCAACAAGAGAAGTTAAACAAAGAAGTCATCATATTACTATTCTTTTTCCCTTGGTGTATAACTGGAAAGTATATTGACTTGACATATAAATTATGACATTAATGTCATATACTATGTGAAATTTTAAAATATACTCCAAGAGCCAGAGTTTCAGTTCTGATATTTAGAGCTAAGGCCAAACTCTGACCTTTTGTACTTTACTTGTTAATCTGTGAAATGAGAGCTCTAAATTGGAAAACATTCTAAGGTTATTTATAGCTCTTCAAAATCTATATCAGTTTATAGTGCATCCAGGTGTGTATGTGTGTATGTACCTAGATATTGTCCCTAATGGATAGGTAATTCAATGGAGATGAAATTTTGAATTACTTTCATGAAATATTTCAAAGTTTTACATTGCTGTTTCCTTTTTAAATGTTTACATGTGTTTTAAATTTCAAACTAATTCTCATTCAGGTATCTTGAAATTTAAAAAAAAAATAAGGCTCAAATCCTGGTTCTTATTCTCCTTATGTAACCTGGAAACATTTCCTGTGATGTCTATGTGTGCGTGTGTGTGTGCACGCATGTGTGTGCATGTGCACATGTGTGTGTTTGTTTATATTCTCATATATCTACATATGAAAGTAATGATTATTAGTACCCTATAGTGTTGATACATGTTGCTTAGTTTAGTATGTGGGACACAGTAAATTGTTGAGTAGTTACATTAAAAATCACGAAGTTTGATGATATGTTATCTATAAATGACTTTTTAACACTCCAAGTTCTCTAGAAACTTAATGTTATGCTATTTTTGCCTTTATATACAACAACTGACCCACGTAGTTTAACTTTTCCTAAGTGATAAAATAATATATCACTATGACACTGGGAGGTTTCTGCTGACAGAAAATATTATATACCTCATTACTATTAGTTGTTAAATTATTTAGAATATATGCAATATGATATTTAATATTGGCTTCAAGTTTAGTGAGAGGACCTTTCTGGTAATTATTTGGGCTATTTAATATACAATTTATTTTTTATTGTGGAGAGAAAAGGCTGGTTTCTGATTTCTGCCTTAAAGAAACAAAGCTTAAGAGACTTGCAGTTTAACCCATAATGACAACAGTAGAGGTAAAGTTGCTGCAATATTAGCATCCACCTTCATTTTCAGAATTTTTTTGGTGCAAAGGATTCACATTTATTTCCAGTGAAACAGGTAACTGGTTGCATTCACAGAGACCTGTCATTTCCTATGCCTTGCCTTAAGGCTTTAGGGATTACTAGTGAAAAACTGGATTCTTAGGGAATTTGGAAAAAATAAATCATCAGCCATAATATACATAGAAATATATCCAGTGATGATGTGATGGTGATGTTTAACCACTGGTTCCCTGGAAAAAGAATAAATCAGCATGTAAATATGCACATAAAATTTATTACAACTTTAACTAATTTGTAGGCTATGTACCACCAATTTTATAAACAATATACAGTGTTGTTTATTATAAATTGTATGTAGTCCATCAAGTCTCATAAAATGCTTTTACTGATCTTGCATAACTCTTGCATCTGTAGTCGAAACATGGTTGTGATTGATTGAATAGTATAATTCCAACATTAAGTGTTGGTTGATATTTTTATTTACATTAATAAAATGAAAGTGAAACAATAAAAATGTCTGTCAATATGTCATTTGTTCCGAGATCATATGAATAGATTATTTACTGCATCTCATAATAGTTTTTAAATACTGGAAAAATATTTCTTCAATTTTTGAGCTATTCGCAATGTAATAGCTATAGACATGACACACTTTTAGTTTTATCTGCATTACTATTTCATCCATTACTATATTAAATCTAGACTATTAAAAAAGAAATAAAGCCCTGACTTATAGTGTTTTCCAATGTCGGTAATGCAAAACTCCCTTCCTGTTGATTTTAAGTTACCAAGTTGACATCATTGAATGCTTCCTTGGAAGAGAGATGCTGTAGCACACCACTGTACAATGATTCCGTTGAACAGGGGTGATAACCATGAATAAACTCAAGTGTATATAAATTGTAAAATACTATGGTAAAATAAATAAGGAATAATGAGTATTTGTTATGTTTATTTTTTGTAAAATAATTTTAAATGCTACATTTACATATTTTAATAATGACAATGGTTAGCAAACTGCTCACAAAATCCCTGAAAAATCTGACAATTGTCTTTCGTGGTCTGGCAAACACTAGCTCCAGCAAGGGGCTAGCTAAACCTAACCATTTTAAGGGAACTTTAACTAAGGACTTCCTAATATGGTATATGTGTGAGAAGTCTGCAAAGATACAGAAGTCCAAACAAAGGAAGAAATCGGCTTTAAGGATAACCAGATCCTGAAAGCAAATGTAAGTCTTAGCAATACCTGACAACTTGAATAATCGTGCTAAGTGAAATAAGCCAGACAGAAAAAATTGAAAATCACATGGTATCACTTATATGTGGAATATAAACCCAAAAGCAACAAAGGAACAGGACAAATAAATAGACTCATGAGAATGGACTACAGACTAGTGGTTACCCAGAGGGTAGGGGGTGGGGAAGGAGGCAGGGGATTAGATGGGGTAAAAGGGGTCAAATATAGGGGGATGGGGGAGAAGGAAGTAGGTAAAGGGGTCAAATGTATGGTAGCTGAAGGAAACTGGACTCTGGGTGGTAAACATGCAATAGAATATATAAATGTTAAATTATAATGTACACTTGAAAATTATATAATTGTATTAACCAATGTTACCCCAATTAAAAAACAAACAAAAAACCAAACAAACAATACCTGGCAATTAATAACTCTCCAACCCCGTTAACTCTTCTCTCTTTCCAACCTTCCGCACCTACAGAGTAACCCCATGCCAGCAGGAAAAAAGTAGAAACTATAGTGGGCCAGGGAAGGGAAGAGATGCTCATCTTAGTATTTTTCATCTAATACAGGTTCCCCACTACTCACTGTAACTAGGCTACAGGGAAGTGTTACTTCCATGGTAATTATATACAGAATAAAGATAAGAATGTAACCTCTTTTTGTTATTTGTTTTAAGTGGAGAATACTAAATATTTAGAATGCTTTAAAAATCTTTCTAAATTATTATGATTAATTGATTTAAAATAAATTGAAATGGCTCATTATTCTCATTAATTATACCTATTAAGCAATAAGGCATAATGTAGGGAAAGATTATACGGAAATGAATTCAAATATGAATCAAGAGGCAGTCATCATGAGGAAAAAGAATCCTTGTGCTATGCAAAATTGTTAGTTCTACTTAATCTGAATACATCTTTTTTCTTTGTAATTTTCCTCTGAATTCTCTATTTGAGTTTAAAGCTAATGGTAACTGGATAGATGATCATTAAAAATTTCTGTATGCCTTAGGAAATTTATTGAAAAGGAAATAAAACTCAGTGAATGAGTAAAAGAAAAATAATCTATTTATAACCACCACTACCCAACTACCATGAATGCATAACTTCCATGTGTGGCTCACCAACTCAAGGAAAAATACTCTAACATTCTGATATTTATCAAAAACTGTGATAGCATTTGATGTGAATGCTATTTACATATCTTCTCAACAAAATAACATTAAGAACGATTTTTCTGCCTAGGGAATTCTCAATAAAACAAATAAAATTGCATAATTAACAATAACAGAATTATTTTTAAATTTTAGTATTATGATCTTAGTACATGAGAATCAATTTGAAAAATATTGTTACTATTTTACTAGCAATTTTTCTTGTTTTTATTGAAGCCTTCTTCAAACATCAAAGTACTTTTTTCATCCACCTGGGTAAGATAATGAATATTTCTAAAATGTAAGATTTCTTGTATCGGAAAGTATGTATTTGTTCTTGTTGGGAAGTGTATGTGTTTATAGTGGTTCATGTATGTATAAAACTATATGAATTATAAACATGATTTAAGATATACCTATATCAGTTTATATAGCTCAATGTATAAAGTTTAGATGTACTTTTATGTTATGTTAAAATACTGTATATTATAAATGTAAATTTTCTTAATTATTGCTATGTGTGCATAAGTTTTGTCAATTAAAACTTTTTTTTTTAGTACAACAAGGTGGTATTATAACTCAGACATTGTAAACATTTATTATATAATTTATTTGGTAGAGTGTGAAAGACAGCAAGAGATAGAAATTATCATTTATATCGCCATTATTAAATTCATTTATGTGAGCTTTTAAAACTTTGAAAATTACACAAAATCTAAGATCTATAACTTGAAATAAGGAGTTTGCAATAAAAATGTAAATTGACTGAAATTTAATATGTTTACCAGTCGAGATAAATGTATTCCTCTAGTTGTTATTTGCTATTTTCTTGCTGAGGCTTTTGAAATATTGATAGTACAAATTATGAGCAGAATTTCATAAAGGAAGGGCATGTAAAAACAATTGGCAATAGTGAAATAATATAATGAATATGAAGCTGGATTTAGTTAGCCAGGACTGAAATTCTGGTTCCTCCACTGCTCAGGTATGTGGCATCGAACAGTTTCTTCAAACACTTTGTACCTCAATTTCCTCATCTCTAAAATTAGCACAATGGTTGCTTCCTCAGTTACATGTTAATTATTTACAACGTTAACTGGTAAATATTAAGTTCTCAGTAAATGTTTGCTCTTACTATTAGGCTCCTTTTGCAGAGGTAGGAAAGTCGTTTTACTCTATCTACAATGTGGACAGAATTTCTTTGGGGCTGATGAATGAAATTCTTTTCTCTTAAGCCTTAAAAGACATTCTCGAATTATCTGTTTTATGAAGTGGCAAATAGTAAATTGCTTGGATATTTTTTTGGGGGTAGGTATCTTTAATGAAAATCTTGTCTCAGTAGAAGGGGAGAAATTCTGTATCAAAACAGGATTACTTGACCCTAGTATACAAAATACGAAAGAAATAACTCATTTTTAAAGGACAGGTCTATACCATGTACCACTCCTTGCCTATTCTTCTTAAACAGATGGTTGCAAGTGAAATATACTCTTTATTTGACTGAAGAGCATAATTTAATGATAACTTTAGGATTAATTAAGTATTTCAGAAAGGGTAGAGCGAATTTATCTTATTATTTATTTAGTGTTTGTGATTTTAGATTTGCAGGGGGCGATAAAAAAGGAAACTATAACTAAACATGATTACACAATAGATTAAAAATATAAAGGACATTTAAAAGAGGAACAGTTTTTGGAGAAATGGATTTTTCTCCTACAAAGAAAATCAAAGATATTGAAAAAGGCTAGAAAAGTGTCACTGAGAAATATTACAGTAGCCACTGTTTGTTCATTAACACCACATAACATAGTTTTAGGCCTTAGATCTTTTTGTATTATATTACAGATTGGTTTATAGGACTATATTATTATTATTATTTTTTAGAGAGCCATGTTCAGAAAACTGTATATCAGTTAATTTTCATCAACCTTTGTGATGTGCGAAAGTACTCCCCTATGAGATATTTTAATCAATTAAACTATGATGTGATATTTTTTTATCCAGTATAAATGATTTAAAATTATGGATTTTTGAGAACCACAAAAAGCAGGATAGTGGAGTCCTCACGCATCAATTCCAGAACCAGACTTCATCTAATTGTTACTTGTGCGTACTTGAGCAAGCTTGTAAACCTTGAGAAGACATAGGTTTTTACGTAGTTAAATTGGAGATAATAATAGTTCCAATTCATAAGTTGGAAGTGCGTGTAAAGCATTTAGAAGAGGGTCTAGCAAATGACAAACATTCAATAAGTATTAGCTATTAGTATATTATCTAGCTACAGGAAAACTCAGTTATTTTTTGGTTTTATATGCATAGGTAAATGTACTTTATTACAGAACCAAATTTAAAGTTCACATTTTTTTTTTATTGAGTTTGTCTTTCCTATTGAATGCAGGGAAATAAAAGAAAAAAGTCACTAGCCTTTCCTCATATTTCAGAAATTAGTTCCTGGTTTTGTCATTTATTTTTATTGTGGTAAAATATACATAGCATGAGATCTACCATTAATTATACTTAGGTATATTCTATCAAAATATGTACAATATTTACATGAGGATAACTATAGAACTCTGATGAGTAAAATCAAAGAACTAAATAAATAGAGCAATATTCTATCTTCATACACAGGAAGACTCAATTCTTCCCAACTTGATCTATAGATTCAATGTAATCCAAATCAAAATCTCAGCAAATTATTTTGTACATAGAAACAGAGTAATTCTGCATTTTATGTCACGAGACAAAAGACCCCAAAGAGGCAACACAGTGTTGAAGGAGAAGGACAAAGTTAAGGACTAACACTACCTGACTTCAAATCAAACTATAAAGAGATGAATTATCAAGAAGCACAAACTATCAAGACATGAAAAGACATGGAATAACCTTAAATACCTATTGCTAAGTGAAAGAAATCAATCTGAAAAGTCTATATACTACATGATTCCAAACATATAACATTCTTGAAAAGCAAAAACCATGGAAACAATAAGTTCTGTGGTTCACTGGGTTGGAGATTGGGGAAGGGGTGGATAAGCAGAGCACAGAGGTTTGATAGGGCAATGAAAATATTTTGTGTGACAGTATAATTATGAATACATATTATATATTTTTCCAAGCACATAGAATGTACAACATCAAGAATAAATTACAGTAAACTATGGACTTTGAGTGATTATGAGGTATAGGTTCAACAATTGTAACAAATATACCATTCTGTTGAGGATTATTGATAACAGTGCAGGCTATGCATGTGTGGGAGCAGAGTGAATATGAGAAATCTCTGTACCTTCTTGTAAATTTTACTATGATCCTAAAATGTCCCTATAAACATAGTCTTAAAGAAAATCATCTCTCTCTAGAAGCTTGAAATCCTATTTGGGAATTTTAAAAGTTCACGTTATTAATTACAAGTCAAATTTAATGTGTAATAAATAAAAAGGTATTTCTCGGTAGGTTTATTTAAGAGTGTATAGTTATTGAGATAGATGTTTCTGTGAAAGCAGTATAAAAAATGTAGCATTTAGGCTGACTCTTTAGTAGTAAGTAGTTTTCTCATAGCTATGAAAGAGATGCATGTTTAAGTAGTCCAGTTGGTGAGACAAGTAGATTCGAAAAAGGAGAAGCAAGTCATCCATTTTGTCAGAAATAGAGGGCCATATTGTGAATGAATAGAGAAAAATAATATAGCCCATAATTGCATTTACATACTATTATATAATATACTATAATATAATAACATTATAACAATAAATTATAAGGAAGGCACTAAAAAGAACACTTTTTAAAATTAAATTTATTGGGGTAACATTTGTTAATATATATTGTATGTTTACCACTAAAAGTCAAATTCCTTTCGTCAACATATTTTTGACCCTCTCTACCTTTATCTACTCCCCCTCACTTTCAAAGTCTGTTGCATACAAATCTATTTTCAATTATCTGAACCCCAGTGATATAAATTAAGTGCTTATAATGGGAAATATGGCAATTCTTTTAATGTTTAAGTTTATAAAGTTTCATTCTGTGGGTATACTCATAGCAGAGCACAAAAACTGGGTTAGTTACAGGTGACTAAAAAATGCAATTGATGTGTAAAATAGATTTGGATTTTATGGTGATACCCTGGAGAACATATGCCACATTTAAAGAAGTCAGCAGCAGAGCAGGTCCAGTCAATTGTCTGCATGTAATTTTGGTCATCTACTTCATAGGAAAATATGGACATTGAAGTATTTATATAAAACATGTTGTTATTTACAATTGGACAATAAGTTAATAGGTTCTTAAATACTATAGAGAAAAACTCGTTTGTGAGATATTTTTGGCCTCTGTGCTCATTGGCATCTTCACCTTAAGTACAAATATGCTGGCTAATTTAATGCTATATTACTTCAAATATGCTGATTTAAATGATTAAAAATGTTACCTCTATTTTTGATTATCTTGTGCTACCACAGAATTCCTTGATTCAACTGTATACTTAAATATGAGTGCCTCACTTTGACAGTACCCTCATAGCCACACATGCACAAACATTTGCACACACCCCCTCACACACAAATGTTTATCTGCAGTCCCTTTTTAAGATTCCATTTCAAAACCAACTTTATCCTTTATCACTTCAAGATGCTACACATTCACAATTTGTGCTGGATATAGAACACAGATCAATCTTGTCTTACATTTATCTCTTTTATAGTTTAATTCAAGATCTTAAATGTTTTTAAGAAGTCTTACTTTCATCAGAAGTTTTTCCTTTTCTATAGAAATATATGTGTTTACTCCTAAGAGTGATGATAATATTTAAGTAATTGAAAACCCTGTATAATGTATTACTGAACCTTAATTTAGAGTACCAGTGAAAGGCAAGTGGGGCCTGTTATCTGAAGAGATACATATTGATTTAGTTGCTTGAAGGAAATGCACTTCTTAAAGTTTCTCCCTAACCATTTTTCCTAAATACGCTATAGCTCACACAAGATTCACAGCACAAAAGCAGTTCTCCTGGGTCAAAGAATAGTCACATGACATGCAAAATGTAATTTGTTTAGCAGAATAACAAGTAATTGGGACATGCATAGAAATATTTATCACTTTTTTTGCTGTTTAGAGTGTTGGTATTGCATCTGTTCCTGAAAATGTGGGAGAAGTCACTAACAGAATCCCTTTATAGCAATCAGAATGACTGTCCACAAGGTGTTTCTGGACTCCAACTTATGTATATATCAGTTGAATTAGAGACTACACAAATACAATAGAATGCAGGGTTCCATGCCTCCCCCACAACCTCGTAGTACACATCCAATTACTTTATAGAAATGTTTTCCTCTAACGAAAAACTAAAATGTAATTTAAAACACTGGCAGAGAGCCTTCTGGTTTCAGTTCTTGCATATAAAGATGTTTTAAATTATTGCTCCTGTCATTACAATAAGAAATAACTTAAAAACTGAAAATAAGTAGGTTTTCTTGGATCTACTAGAGAGCTGAGGCTGGAGGGCAAGTCATTTCTCCAAATTCTGAAGTGCCTGGCAAATCCAGAGTCACAGCTGAGGTCTGCTTATCTAGAGCATATACCTTAGGAGATATAAACTTGTAGGGACACTTAAATTGATGAAAGCTGAGCATGGACAAGTGTAAGAGTGAGAAACTCTTGAGGTGGCACAGATTTAGCACCTCCACTCGGCATTTTCATGAGCTTTCTCTGTTAGAATGCTATCCGGTTAGAATTCAAGGAAGATGATCTCATCGCCATAGCAGGTAGCAGAAGGAGTGACCATGGTGCAACACAGCCAGGGACTCTTCTGTAACCAATCCCTACTTCCCAAGCTAAGGACCTTTGCCAGAAAACTTATCACAGCAAGGGAAAAAGATTCCTTTACGCTTGAAACCTTCTAGCCTGTCTCACCTACAGAGGAAAAAAAAAAAAAGTGAACAGGGCACTAAGATTCAAAAAAATATACTGGGAAAACTATAGCCAGGGACTGAAATTTATTCAGAAGGTTATAGGAGTTTCTTCCTCTACATTTTGTTACTACACCATCAGAGCTGCAGCATAGTAACAATGAATTACAGGTGAAACATAAGACATAGAATTGCTATTTATGGTGAACCCCAAAGAAGAAAGACAAAAGTGAGTACCCATATCTCAAGCTTCAAGCACCCATCTCTACAGCAAATGTTTAAAAAGCCCAACTTCTAACTTAACATAAAGTCTACCATTAAAGACTTTGTATCTCAATTTCTTGATTATGTAATACAACATGCCTAACAGTCAGCAAAAAAATTAAAGCCATGTCACAAGGCAAAAAAAAAAAAAAAAGAAAAAACAATGCAGTAACCCAGTCTTTTCTTGGAAATTTATTTAAACTATTCCATAAGTGTCTTTACTCAGCAACTCTAATCCCTCAGATTCCAATCCGAGTTTTCTTTGTTTATTCTGTGTTATCACTAATTTTGGGTGTGCATTCACATGACACTGTAGTATAATTACCAGGAAATAGTTGTAATTATCAGAGGATAAACTGATGAGCAGTGTAGACGTAATCCCCACTGCTAAGGGATTTAAAGACTAAAGGGGGAGACTGACTTTGATGAAGTACAGCGAGTCCTTGAATATCATTTCATTCAAGGTCGTTTCATTATAACGTTGATGAGAATAACTAAATTCCAGGCAGGGGCCACTCACTGTCTGTGTGAAGTTGGCAAGTTCCCCATCTACCTTTGTGGCTCCTTTCCAGGTACTCTGTTTTCTCCTACCCCACAAAGATGTGCATGTAAGGTGAATTGGCAGGCTTAAATTGTCCTAGTCCGAGTGAGTGTGGGTGTGTGTTTGATAATCCCCTGAGATGAAAGGGCGTCCGGGCCAGGGTTAGTTTCCACCTTGTACCCTGAGCTGCTGGGAGAGCCTCCAGAAAACCTCACTCTGAACTTGAATAAGCAAGTTGGAAAATAATTACCTTACTTGTTTTTATTAATCTTTCTTAAATGTATGTATAGCTCACATTTATTTCAATGTTTAATATTAGAAGTGTTCTGGGTCTTCATGTAGATGTTTGGTGATGTTCTTGTGACCAGAAATATGCCATAGGAACTCAACTATTGTTTATATCAATTAGCCTAGGGTAAAACTGGTTTTATTATAGTCATTTCATTTCAAGTCACAGTTTCCAAGAACCCATTAATGATATTAAGTGAGGTCTTATTATAGTGTCAAGGATCAGGAAGGATGTGAAAAAGGAACTACAAGTTTCTTTGAGAGAGCATGATGGGGTAATTGAATTAAAAAGATCTTTTAGAAGTGGCATGATATAGTAATATGTTCCATTTTATTATTGTAATGTGTAGGTTTTCAATATATTTATTTAAATCATTTTTACAATGTATTTAGGGACCTTCTAGATTACTAGTTAAATATATCACTTTACTTGTCTAAGAACCACAGACACAAGAAAATAGATGATTAAGATGAAAAACAAAATCAGTCTCTCTCTAAGTAGATATAGATACAGTTGTCAAATCACCATGATAATTAATTACCTGTTTTAGTCCACCAATTTTTCTGGAGAGATTGGTGTTGAGCAAATGATATTAATTTAAAAATATGTTTTTTCTTTTTTTTTTTTTACATTATAAAATTACTTGGGTCTTTCATTGTGCTCTGCACTGTTATGGTTTACAAAAATGAATGAGGTATGGTACCTTTCACAAAGAAACTGTAACATCCTATTTTAAGTACATTGTTATGAAAAAAATCTTGCATTTTTAAACATATGTCATATAATCTGTCTTCACTTTCAGAAATATGATTTGCTGCTACATCTATTTTATTTTATATTATTGCATCCAAAACTTGTTACAAAATTTGCACATAAAGCTCAACAGATGGAGTCTTAACTTTCATCAAGCAAACGATAATCTACCACAAGTGCTTAAGAGTTCTATGCTGACACATTGAACAGATTGATATCTAGTTTCAGTACATCTATTCCAAAATGAGCTTTCTGAGTTTGTTTTATGCATTGTCAAGATTCAGAATTTAATAGTTTGAAAATGATTGTCTGTCCTTTTAAAGTAAAAATTATAAACTTTTGTTTTATGCTTTTCCAAAATTTATAGCACACATATTTACTATTGAATAGAAAATTTAAATGGAGAAAGAAGTTACTTAAAAGCCAACTATAAAATTTTAGAACAAATGGTTTAGTGCTTTTCCAAATGAAAAATAAGATAATTTTGTTTGATTTAGCATAATTAATCATCTTTGTGTTAAATGTTTATCTAAAACTGAAAAGTGTAATTTGTACTATTATACAATGCCTCCAGATATTATAGTCATATTTGTATATCTACTTCAAATGTTATGAATATACTTTCTACCTAATGACATCATTGTACCAGTTGGCTTATTTTAATGTCAGATAATTACTACAAAGAAAAAAAGCTAATAATGGAAGCAGTCATTTTGAATCACTCTAACTGTTGGTAAATTTATTAATGTATTTTTTCCTTACACATGTAATGTATTGGGGAAAGTGGGGTTTTTAATTCCTTAACGTTCAATAAAACATATGAGACATTAGCAGACCCCATTTTTTCATAAGCAGTTTTCAGTCTTCTAGGACAAATTATCCTTAGGTATTTAAAAATGCATATATGTTTCAAACTTTATTCAAAAAAGCAGTTTGACTCATTCAGTAAGAATAAAGAAATTGAAAGTATAAATTATTTTAAAATTATGTGTTTAATATTAGAATAAAATAGTATTGATGCAAAATAGATAATTGCATTTTTTTTTCTTCTTAAAATTCAGACCAGGGACAAAAAATTCATTTGAAGGTTGAGAATAAATTATTCTGATTATTCCTTTTAATCAATGATTTCTTAATTGATCCTAGTTATTTGCGAGGGTAACATCTCTCTGTGCCAAATGTAAGTAGAGTGATAGAATGATGAAAATACTTAGCCACTAAATATGTTTCTTCACCAAGCTTGTTTGACAGCTGTTACCAAACTTCATCATTGGTCAATTTTAAGATAAATAGCCTGTCTCCGTAGCTTAATGAAAAAGAAAAAGCCATATGAAATAAGCAGGAGAAAAGGCAGTGTCTGTGTAGGAGAGCAAAAGAAAAAGAAATGAGTACATGTTTATTTTCTTCTCACTTGTTCTACTGTTAAATGTAAATATTTTGCTCTTGGAATCAGTCTTAGGAGAAAAAAATTACAGTTTTGTACTTTTGTAATACAACTAAAAAACTATTTTTAATTTAGAAGAAAAATTATATGTGTAATGTCTATACAGTGTATGTGTGTATATACATGTGTTCTTAAGCTGCTCCATTATCTTCTGCCAGCCTGCTGTTGTGAAATGGATTGACATTTTAAAGGTCACATGAATCTCCAATTGCTGGCTTGTTTGCTTATTCAAAACAAATAATATTAAAAGAAAAAGACTAAGATTAATAATTATGTGATGACTGAAAACATTTATTTTATTGACTCCTCTCTAATAGGACAATAAGAAAGAATATATTTTATTGGATCTGTTTGAAATGAAATACTTTTGTTAGTCATAGCGCTATTTAATTTTTTTGAAATATGTATATATATACATATGTGTGTGTGTATGTCATAGTAATCTACTAACTTGCCAGAAATGTGACCTTTTAAAAGGAGATTTTATAACTTCCTTCAAATTTATATTTCAATCTCAATTATTTTCCCCATCAGAGAATGCAAATATCCTCCTACTGACTGACATGCAATTCACTTTTCTACTAGAACAAATTAAGTAAACAGATTTACTTAGACATATTAAGGAGCAAAGCAAAAGAAAAACAACCTTTAACGTTGAATTTTCCTCTGTGGTGACTTGGAAACATTTGAACAATGTTTTCCCAATCAAGCCTCAATGCAACTGCCTTATGACAAAACAAATTTCTATGTGCCCCATTATTTCTCCTTACTTTTCATAAATTTTTTCCCTTGTCTTTGCATTAGCTAGCTTTATCTACCAGGTTACAGCTCCTTTTATAAATGTCCTATCCTGTTTTTAAGAAGATACAAACATTATATAATGATATATAATATCATTACAAAAAGAAAAAGCAAGAAAACCACTGTTTTTGGATTTTAAATAAATTATGAATTGAGCATGTTGGCAAGATTGGCAGATATCAGAATAAAATGTTTTCTCACATACATATGGTTGAAAAATAATGAAGAAATAATTCAGCTGCCTGTGGTTTGTCTTCACATCTGTAATCAAAATGCTGCTGTAAAAAGCTCAAAATGACAGCTTCCTAATTTTTATTGCTCATTTAATTTTTTTAAGGTTGCCAAATCCCTAAGGGCTAGCTTTCACTGTGATTTATTCATTGTTAGAAAAGCTGAAATAGAACAATGGGGAATTGAATGAGAAATAGAACAAAAATAAGGAGAATGAACAATTGCAAAAATGCATAGATGCAGTTAACATAATATTATTTGGATTAAAACATACCAATAACTACAGCAACAACAACAAAAATTCCAGTTACTCTTTTATAATATTTAACTTATATTGAAGCATTATTGTTCAGTCTTGCATTCAGTTACTCTATGTGCATGTACTGAGTACTTATTTTATGTTAGGCAGTGATTCTGTATAAATCACACTAATTAAAACTTGGATAGATATTTTTATTTCTAATATTGCTACTTGTATATTGTCAACAATTAATACATTTAAAATATAGACTTTGTATAATTTTATCCTAGCTTAAGTCCATGTATTAATTCATCAGAGAGTATAATTATTTCCAATTTTTACTGTTCACAAGGGTTACCGGTATTAGATTCTCGTTTCCCACTTCCTCCATCCCTTTTTTTCTCTCTCACTTTTTCTATTTTTCTCTGATCATATACCCCACAATATGTTCACTGATTTATGCTTTTTAAAGGTTTTGTGGGTAATTGCTGATTTTTAATTCTTTCATTACTTTTAACATTGCCTTTACTTTGGTTCAATATACTTTTATTTTTCTATCCTTACCACATAAAATGAATATTTAATTTATTTTCAATATTTTTCATATAATAATAAGGTTATACATAGCCCTAAGTAACACTCGGTTTGCATCTAAGAGATGTTGAAATTTGTGTCCTTATTTATCATTCTTTATAAATTATATATTAGAAATCTCACTGTGTATCTTTCTGTAACTCGTGAATTACTTGAAAAGTATGATGTTATTTTCCATACATGTATTTTTTAACTGCACAACACAGTACTTCTATGAAGCAGGAAAAATGAATAAACTATAGGTACATGCATGGATAAATCTCACAATGTAATGGAGAATCAAAAGGAAAGTAATAGAAGAATGTATTAGAATACTCTTAATATTAGTTAGGGCATAGCCTATGCTCCTGAAACAGATTAAAAAATATAATTACTTAAACTCTTGAAATTTATTTCTCACTTACTACTAGTGCAGAGAGAGGAGCTTACAGTTATACTTCCAGTTATACTTCTAAATTGTTATGTAATTATAACATAACATATGCTCTTTAGTCTTTCTTCATCTAGAAAAAATAAAAGATAGTGAGTAGAGAATAAATGATCTCTTAATGTTGGAAGTCACACATAACAATTCAGTCACATTTCGCTGGTGAGAAACTAGTTCTGTAGTCCCTGGGAGCTGTGAGGGAGATTTACAAATGTGGTCTCTATGTTCTATTTGTACTCAGGGATGGTGCGCGTGCATGCGGTGGTGACGTGTCATTATTAAAAAAAAAGAATGAAGCAGTTAGCAGTTTCTGTCACATCATTTAAAGAACATCCAAAATTCAAAACAGAATAATTCTTGAAGGATTAATATGTATATGATAAAACCATGATGAATAGCAAGAGAATAATAAAAAATTATGAGAGCTGTTTTCATTTTCATTTACTTAATGGTTTTTAGCTAATATCTACCTGGTTCTAAATATAAAACTATTAAAGATATACTTAAAATATCCACCCCCTAAATTTCTTCCATTTACCCAACTCATCTTTCAGAGATAATTTATACATTTATATGCAAATATTCAAAGATATATAGTCTTTCTTAAGTTGTTCTTCTTTATTATTTTAGTTTACATATTATAGAGATTATTCTTTTCAGAATATGAAGCACTTTATCATTTATTTTCATTGCTCTGCGATATTTATTGTATGATTGAAACAACTTTGGGCATCTTTTTTTCTTTTGAGCATCAGTTAATTCTTATGTATAATGAGAACAAAAATACTATCAAATTAATAGGTACGTATAATGTGCTAGTGTTTTGCCTAAAAGTTGGTAAATATCTAATATGCATTAGCAATTAATAGTAGTAGTATTGCCATATCAGGGTTTGAATATTTAGATTTCGAGATACACTGCTCAATCCTCATGTATCGTGTCGTCTACTGTGTGACAGTGCTTATTTTTGCAAACACTAACCAAGCAAGTCACTGGTTTTATTTTCCCACTCGATGAGTAAAACTTTCTATTTCAGTTTGTATTTATATTGTCTTACTATAAATGAGGATGTGTATTTTCTTATAAAATAGGACTTTATTATTTATATCTTTATTTCTTAAAATTCAACGATTATATTTTATTTCCAAATTTTCTAATAGGATCTTCTTATCTAGGTTAGAAGTGATCCACTAGCATCACATATGGTGAGATCTTACCTTTTCTGTAGCTACTACAGGTTCTGCAACCAAGACCCATGGAGCATCATCTGTACATGAAGGGATTTTGTCGCCAGGTTATTTAAGCAAATAAGAAATTACTTGAGTGGGAAGAGATACCAAAATACTAGTCTTAATATATATAAATATTTTATTAAGTATGTTTTAAACAGCTGTTTTTACATTATTTTTTAATTCAAATATGTCTTCCCTTTCTCTAATTGCTGTACATGAAATGGTTTGGCTCACCTTAGGGTAAATATATATCACTCATCAAAAGGATATATTATAAGGTTTACTAAATGTAATATCACAATATAATATGTAAAAAGGTTTATGGATAAAGGATCCAGTACATGAGTTTAATTGAGTATCTTAAATGCAGTCCTCATCTGAAGGCTGTCTGGGCACACTAGTGTTTGTTGCTACTGAGTTTTATTTGTTTTTCTTATAATTATGAGGTTTGTTTATTTGGAATGTAGTTGACCATGTGATTGTCATTTTGGGGACTGTCCTTATTCTTTCTGGTTATAAAGAATAAATAATATTTGAAATTTTACATGACATAATTTATCACTTAATACAACGCCTTCTGAGGGTATACATTCTCCATCTTGCCATTATTTACTTTTTGGTCTGAACTTTAAAATCAATAGTTATGTGTTTTCAAATAATGACGATGTGATATGAACATGTCTACTTTCTATGTATGCATTTAGAGAGCTACAACTTTGGTATTTTTTTCATTTGATTTGTTTATGTCTGAGTTATGAAAAGATTGTGTTCATGGTTACATTTCTCACAAGTGTAAGGAGCTGGAAAAAGTTGGAGGAGCTCTACTCTGGGCCTTGCTGTGTACGGAGAGGTTTGTTTTGGTGTTGTTTTTGTTCACTGTTCTGATCTTTCTCAGCACCTCTGTGTTGTCAGTGACCTCAAAGTGTGAAAGACCATCAGGATATAAAAAAGCAGCTGACTTTATTCTTTTCATTGCCTTCTGTAGGTATCTGAATTCCTTTTTGCAAAAACTGTTTGGTTTTTTAAAGGCTTATTCTATGATGACAGATTCTTAGAGCCTACAGTTCATCAGCCTCCTCTACTTCATAATCTGATTTTCTTGGGTTTCCCAAAATACCTGAGAAATTTAGCGTTTCTGCTCTCTAAATCACTCTGAAATGTACCTGTAAAAAAATGTACCTGTAAATAATCCCCCCCTTCCCTCTGTACTGATTTATAAGGCTTGGGCCCTTATTTCTATAACTTATCATTCTCTATGGATCTCTCAGCCTACCTTTGGTGGCAAAAGAACAAATATTTATTTCCATGAGAAGAGAATTTAAAAAAAAAAAACAAGAACATATAATATTTAGAAAACTGAAGTTAACTATTTATGGTTGAATTCTGAAATCAGTGATTTCCCTACTTATGGGCCTCATTTCGACACTACTGCTCAGTATCCATAAGATTCATTTTTTTTAAATTTTATTTTATTAGTTTAAAGTATACAAGATATTGGTTAGACATTTATATAGTTTATAAAATGATCCCGCTAATTGCTCTTTCTCTCCTCTGGCTCTCGGCCTACCTGTTACATTACTGCTGACTACATTCCCTATGCCGTGCTCCCCATCCCCGTGACCATCTATCAACTACTAATTTGTACCTTTAAATCCTTCATCTCATTTTCTCAACCCTCCAAACCCCTTCTCCTCTGTCTATCAGCAGATTGTCTTCTATATTTGTGAGTCTGTTTTTGATTAGTTTGTTCTTTTTGTTCCTTAAATTCCACATGTGAGTGAAATCATATGGTATTTATCTTTCTCTGACATATTTCACCCAGAATAATAATCTCTAGGTCCTTCCATGTTGTTGCGAATGGTAAGATTTCATCTTTTAATGGCTGAATAATATTCCATTGTATATATGAACCATAATTTCTTTATCCAATTGTCTTTTGATGGGCATTTAGGTTGCTTTCATATCTTGGCTATTGTAAATTATGCTGCCATGAATATTGGAGTGCATAGATCTTTATGAATTATTGTTTTGGTATTCTTTGGATAAATACCTAGAAGTACAATTGTTGGGTAAAAAGTTATATCCATTTTTAATTTTTTGAGGAAACTCCAGACTGTTTTCCATAGTGGCTGTACCAATTTGCAATCCCAGCAACAGTGTATGATGGTTTTCTTTTCTCTGCATCCTCGCCAACACTTGTTGTTTGTTGGGAGCCAGGCTGCCCAAAGTCAGAGGAAGCCCCTCGCCTGAATATAGGAATGACTCAGACCTGTAAAGATAAATGTCCTTCCTGACATTGCCCGGGGGACTAAGGTTCCAGGAACTGGAGACAATAGTATAATCCTTTCAAAACAGCTAGCGCTTTGCTCACGTTACCAAGATAGATAAAGAATGTTAAGAAGTTAAGACATCTTGTGATTAGGTAACTCCCGCCTAAAGCTACATGTTCCCTCCCTTAAACCTGCCCCTATATATGTAACCCCCTTACTTACAATAAATGAGACTTGATCAGAAAGCCTGTCTTGTCTACATTCTTTGCGCCTCTTGTCCCCCTTCTCCTTCAGTCCTAGGACCTCTGTTGACTGTCCCGCGGGCCGGGACAGTTGTTCTTTGATTTATTGGTGATAACCATTCTGACAAGTTTGAAGTCATATCATTTTGTGATTTTAATTTGCATTTCTCTGATGATTTTTGACCTTCAGCAATTTTTCATATGTCTATTGGCCATCTGTATTTCCTCTCTGGAGAAGTACCTGTTCAAGATTTACTGCCCATTTTTTAATTAAATTTTTTATTGTTGTTGAGTCGTATGAGTTCTTTATATATTTTAGATATTAACCATCTTGTTGGATTTATCCTTAGAAAATATATTCTCCTAATCACTTGGTTGTCTTTTTGTTTTGTTGATGGTTTCCTTTGCTCTGCAAAATCTTTTTAGTTTGATGTAGTCCCATTTATTTATTTTTTTAAATTATTATTGTTGATTTCTAGTTTCATACCATGGTGATTGGAGAAGATGATTGATATGATTTTAATCTTCTTAAATTTATTGAGGCTTGCTTTGTATCCTAACATGTGATCTATCCTGGAAAATGTCCCATGTACACTTGAGAAGAATGTATATTTTGCTGCTTTGGGGTAAAATGATCTGAAAATATCTATTAAATCATCTTGTCTAGTGTGTCTTTTAAGTCCATTGTTTCCTTGTTGATTTTTTGCCTGTAAGAGCTATCCATTGGTGTCAAAGTCTCCTACTGTGAGACTCTTTTTATGTCAATCAATAATTGCTTTATGTATGTAGGTGCTCCTATGTTGGGTGCTGATACGTTTACTAGGATTATGTCCTCTTGACTTTTCAATCTCTTTTTCATTATGTAATGCCTGCTTTGTCTCTTATTATAGCCTTTGTTTTAAAGTCTATTTTATCTGATGTAAGTATCACTACCCTAGCTTTTTTAAAATTTCCATTTGCATGAAATATCTTATTCCATCTCTAAACTTTCAGTCTGTGAGTGTCCTTTGATTTAAAGTGGGTTTCTTGTAGACAGCACATGCATGGATCTTCTTTTCTTAACCATTTGGCTATTCTATGTCTTTTGATTAGAACATTTAATCCATTTACATTTAAAGTGATTACTGATAGATACATTGTTACTGCCATTTTATTATTCATATTTGTTTTTTCTATTTCTTTTTTACCCCTTTTTTTTTTTTTTTTTTTTTTTTTTTACAGAAGTCTCTTTAACATTTCCTGTAATATTGGCTTGTTGATGATGATTTCCTTAAGCTTTTTCCTGTTCAGGAAGCTCTTTATCTCACCTTCCATTTTAATTGAAAACCTTGCTGGGTAGCATATTCATGGTTATATATTCTTGATTTTCATGCTTTTGAATTTCTTGCCAGTCTCTTCTGGCCTGCAATATTTCCATTGAAAAGTCAACAGACATTCTTATGGAGGTACCCTTGTAAGTAACGAGCTGCCTTTCTCTTGTTGCTTTAAAGATTCTCTCTTTGTCTTTGAACTTTGGCATTTTAATTATGATGTATCTTGGTGTGGGACTGTTTGAATTCCTCTTATTTGGAACTCTTTGTGCTTCTTGAACTTGTATGTCTAATTCTTTTGCCAGATTAGGAAAGTTTTCTGTTATTTCTTCAAATAGAAATAATCCCTTGCTCTCTCTCTTCCTCTTCAGGTACTCCTATGATCAGATGTTGTTATGCTTCACGTTGTCCCAGAGGTCTCTTAAACTATCCTCATTTTTTAAAATTCTCTTTTTCTTTTTGTTGTTCTGATTGGGTGTATTCTGCTACCTTGTCTTCTAATTCTCTGATTCAATCTTCTGCATCGTCCAATCTACTGTTGAATCCTTCTAGTGTATTCTTCATTTCAGTTATTGTATTCTTCATTTCTATCTGGTTCTTTTTTATGATTTCCATACCCTTTTTTATGCTTACTATCCCTCTGTTGAGGTTCTCATTGTGCTCATCCATTCTCCTCCTAAATTTGTTGTGTATCCTTATAACCATTATTTTGAATTCTGTCTCTGGTAGGTTGCTTGCCTCCACTTCATTTAGCTTATTTCTGGACTTCTCTCTTGTTGTTTCATTTGTGGTATGTTTCTTTGTTTTCTCACTTTATTAGTCTCTCTGTGTTCATTTCTATGTGTCAGGAATATTTGTTTCATCTCTCAGCCTTGGCCTAATGTGGAAGGTGTCCTGTGTTCCCGTGTGGCCCAGGGGCACACTCTATCTGATCCCCTGTGCCAGGGGCTCTGGTCGTGATCTTTTTGTGAATTGCATGTGATCTTCTGTTTTCATCAGCCTTTATTGTTGTTAATACATCAGTGGATGGGATTAATGCTCAGGCTAATTGTAGGAATTGGCTGCGCCCACAGGGTAAGAGTTGCTGTGTAGGGGCTGACCCCACTGAGTGGGATTTGCCCTAGCAGGCTTGTGTACTTGTTACAATCACCCTTTGTGTGTACCTCTCCTGGGGCTAGTCAGGATTTGCTCTGTTGTGGTCTAGTGCCAGTCTCCAGATGTGTTGGTTTTGTGGCCCCTTGAGAGGGGAAGCCCAGTTAGCCCCAGGTCAGCTGATGCTTTTGATTGCTCAGGGCTACCTGATGGGAGCTCCAAAGTGATCACATGGAGATAAGCTGCTATCTGGCCAGTCTCACAGACCCCTGTGATCCCCTTAAGAGATATTGCAGCTCTTACAGGCAGCAGTGGTCTGCCCAAAACTGTTTCCCGCAAAATGCATTCACCGCGCTAGCCAAGGTCTGTTGCCTGTACAGACTGTGCAACCCCAAAGCCAAGCAGGGCAGGGGAGACTGTCTATCACTTTGTGGCTTGGGTGAAGCGGGAACTCAAGGACACAAGAACCATCAGGCCAATACAGCCTCAATTTTGCTGCGACTTCTGTACCCAGGCATTCCTGTTGTAGTCACAGATCACACTGAGAGCAGCTGCCAGCTGGGACAGTCCCACGACCACTGCAGTCCCCTGACACAATATTGAAACTCTTGCAGGCAGCAGAGGTCTGCCTGCAACTGGTTTCCCTGCAGTGCCCACCTCTGTGCTAGCCAGTTTGTTGCTTGTGTAGATTAGGGGAGGAGCAGTGTGGTAGAAGTTGACTATCATTGTGTCACCTGGGGGCAATTTGTGAATTCAGTGGGTCAGGGTCTCAGGGAAACAACGGCCTGTAGATCAATATAGCCTCAGTTTTGCTGTAACTTCAGTAACCATTTGAGGTTCCCACAAAAGTCTCAGATCATAGCAAGACCAGTTGATGTCTGGGACTGGCCCACAGATCTCTGAGATCCGCCTAAGTTCATGTTGGCAGCATTGACTGGCCTAAAACTGTCTCAGAAATGCCAGCTCACAGTGCTGGGCTCCAGCTGCGAATGTTTGGCAGGGCTTGGCAGCCATCCAGCAACAAAAGGCCTGGGCAACCTGCAGGTTGGGTGGGGTGGGCTGATCTCCTAAAGCCAGAGCTTCCTAATGACCCTGTGGGTGGGCTCTGCACAGTCAAACTGGCAAGATCTATAGATTGCTTCATAGGAAGCAGGGCGAAGGCACAGTGGTGGCTGTCATTCCAGCTCTTGTTTTGGCTCCAGGTAATGCAGACTTTCTCAGTATGAATCCCGCGTGAGCCTCTGGCCAACTGCAAGTGTCCCAGGTAAGTGTCCACAGGTCGGAAAGCCTGTGTGTGGATCCTTCAAAGGGACATCTAGGGTTTCAGTTTCCTTCCATCTCACCCAGACGGCCAGAATCCCCTCTGGATTTTACAGTCAGAGATATTGGAAACTCCTCTTCCTTGGGCTAGGATCCTGGGCTAAGGAGCCCCCAAATGAGGCCAGGATCCCCTTTCCTTCGGGGGAACCTCTGCAGCCTTGCTCTCCCTCCCAGTGATCTTCCACCACCCGTGGGTGCAGGTCCAGCCTAATTTGCAATTTTGCCCCTTCTACAAGCTTCAATGTGGCTCTTTCTTTATATTATCAGAAGTATTTGTTATGATCAGCTGGACTTGAGGTGATTCTCCACATCAATTATTTTATAATTTTGTTGTAATTTCAATGAGGACCTGTGAGGAGGCAAACCCCACTTTTACCTAAACTACCATCTTCCCCCGAGTCAAGTTTCTTGTATATAATACCATTCAGGGAGTATATCTATAAAAATCATAATATTATTTATTGATAATGTCTAACTTTGCATTCTGGACTGACCATCTTAAAGAGTTTGCCATATAGATAAGCAATTACAGCGGGTCTAATTAAAAGGCATGCATATACAATTAAAACATATTAAACTAAGAATGACTATAAGTTATTAAAATGGAGGTTTGTTATGATTTTCTATTAAGTATGTGAGATAATTATGTTTAACATTATACTTAATTGGTTATAAGAATATCTGAAAGATTCTTTGTTACTGACCTGTCTCGAAACATTAAAATAGTATCTAACTAGATGATAGTATTTTCATCTTCATATTTCTCCTTTAAATTGTATATTAATTTTAAAGTTTCTCATACATATGATACTCATATCAAAAGTAAAGTATTATAAAGTTTATCAATTGAGTTGAAATAAATTTTTAAAGGAGGAGTAGATTTCTCGTACCACCCACCACAATGGTAGCATGGCACAGGCCAATATGAGCATTTCTCTAATCAATTGTGTAGCAAAGAGTGATGAAGAAGAGCATCTATCTCATAGCTTAAATAAAAAGAGGCAAGGGATTATTTGCTATTTTTAGAGGCATAATCATTTAACAATGTGTTTACAAATATAATAATTTATTTAAAAATTTCTTATAACTGAAATCTGATCTTAAATCTCAAGCTAATCTAGATTAGCAAATTATTGGATCACTAAATTGGAATTTATTTTAGTCACAAGATTTTTAAAGCTAAATTTCAATATTAGAATATTAATACAATGCTTTACCTCTTGTGGATAAATGCCCTCTTTTTCATTATTTTCTTCATTCTTATTTTATTCTTTGGCCGCCTATCATCCTTTAGTAAAGTCGTATCAACCATTCTATTCCTTGGCGTTGAGATCAATCGTCACTTTGTCTATTACCCCGAAACTGGTTGGGACAGCCTATCCTTTTGGGCAATGTGTTCATGCTCCGATAGTCAGTGACAGTAGTTGTCTTTGGTTTCTTATACTTTCCCCTCTAAGACTTTTTTAACTCAAAACTCCACTCCTTCCAGAATCAGGAGCTCAAAATAGTTGAGGCTCTAAAGATTTTGGATAATTTTTTTATTTTTGATCTTAAATTGGAGATTCACGAGTCTGTCAGGCTATACTCTGCCCAGTTAATCTAGGTACTTCATTTAATATTTATTCTGTATTACTCACTTACCATGTACAGCCACACTGGGCGGTGAAAGAAGGGTCCCAAATAGAAAGACGTATATACCCACTCTGCTCTTGTATTCTGACTCTCTGTCAAGAAAACCAGGTTTTCTAATGTATCATTTTCTACTTAAAGGATTTATACAGTCATATTTATTTACTATGGTATGTAATTTCAACAACGAATATTTTGATAATACATCAACCTAAAAACCTGCTTTTATATTTTGAAGAACAAAGACAATATAGACACAAATTATGAATCAATTTGCTCCTATTTAAGATATATTCATATATAGAGAGATATTTCAAAGCCTATTTTGTTGTATAGATATGCCCTTTTTAGGTTCTAAATGAATTGCTAGATCCTGACTTTAAAAGGTTACTCTGTTCTGGGTCATGCCAAACCTTTTCACATACTTTCAAACAGAATTTACAATAAGAAAGAGAATCATTAAAAATACATGGGTCTGGTAAGGGGAAACTTAGGACAGACCATTAGTATCTGTTCAGTTCCTTAGGAAAGAAGATGAAAGATAACTATCATGTCAAGATGTTTACTCTAAAAATACAGAGCTTGCTTTTTATGTGATCTATATCGTATTTGATTGTAGGTTCTCTTAAGAAATAAAATGATCGAAGGTAATTGCTATAGGAATTTTCATGAATAGGAATCTAATTGAAACTTATCATCATACCTCTGTTGAATGATTACTTCTATAAGATAAAATGATTGCTCATGAAGCACAATCTATTGCACAGAAAATGACTAAATCAGAAAAGTGATCCACATTTGGAAAATTTAGGGACAAGTACATGTATGTTATTTTACTTAAACATTCAAGTACTTCTAAATTTCATTTCCTGATTCTATTATTCATGAAAACTCTTTTAAATACATGTATTTTAAAGTATGACAAGAATTAAATGCATTTATTAAAATAGATTAATTTTAATGTATCCAAATAAAATTTAAATATTGTGCACTTAAAGAATAATAATTACAAGATTATAAATGATTATAGTAGTTTTAAAAAATTAAATTAAGAAAAATTATTCGAAAATATCCATTTAATTTGAAAACCTTTCCCAACTCATTTGCGTCTCATGCATATATGACATTCCCCAAATCTGTTAATAGCACATGTCTTATCAGTCTTCAAATTGTTGGTATATTTATAATTTATTATATAGACTATAAAATGCTAAAATGTTATTCTTATGGTTAGGTACAATTTAAAGGTCAAATGATTATAATAACATGAATCAAAAGAAAGTAATTTTTAATATTTTAGAGTAGAATAAATTACCAGTTTTAGGAAACATTAATAACAAAATCTCCCAAAAAGAATTTAAGTACAATGTAATAGAGCAAAAATAACAGAAACTGAAACTGTACTCATTGAACAACTCACCATCACCAAAATCAAGGTAATAAACATATTTATTACCTCCAAAAGTTTTCTTGTACTCTGCTTTTTTGTTGATAAGAACACTTAACGTGAGACTTAAACTCTTAACAGTTTTAAAATGCACAATACAGGGGTGGCTCCATAGTGTGGTAGTTAGCACGTCTGCTTTACATGCAGAACGTGCCCTGGGTGCATCAGGCCCCAAGCCAAGCCCTGATGCAGGCCTCAGGTGCAAGGGAGTACATGGGAGGAGACGCCCCGCCTTCAGAAATCCAGTTCTTGAAAGAGAGAGAGAGAGAAAGAGAGAGAGAGAGAGAAAGAAAGAAAGAGAGACGGCAACATCTGTAGGTCATGGGTGGAAGTGGGTGTGGGGGGAATTAAAGAGGGAAAAAAAAAACAAAAATCAAAAAATAAAATGCATAATACAATATTGTTAAGTATAAGCACTTTGTTGTACAGATCTGCAGAATTTATTCATCTCACATAAGTGGAACTTTATGCTGATTGCACAACTCCCCATTTCTCTCATTTCCCTCATTAGCCCCTGGTAATCACTGTTCTCTCTTTTCTGTGAGTTTGACTGTTTACAAAAACTCATATAGTGGAATTGTGCTGTATTTTTTCTCCTGTGGCTGACTTATTTCATTTTGTAAAATGTCCTCCAGGTTCATTCGTGTTGTCATAAATGTTAGGGTTTCCTTATTTTTTAAGACCGAATACTATTCCAGTGTAAAAATATACCACTTTTTAAAATTCATTCATCTGTGGATGGACGTATTTGGTTATTTCCATATTTTGACTATTATGAATAATGTTTCAGTGAACATGGGAGTATAGATATTTCTTTGAGATCCTGCTTTCAATTGTTTTCCATATAGAACCAGAAATGGATTGCTGGATCTCTGGAAGTTCTATTTTTAATTTTTTAAAATTCATTCATGGATAATTGGGTTGGTTTTATATCTTGGTTATTATGAATAATGCTGCAATGGACAAGGGAGTACAAATATCTATAAGATTCTGATTTCAATTACTTTGGCTATATACTCAGAAGAGGTGGAACTACTGGATCATAATGGTAATTCTATTTTTAATTTTTTGAGCAACCTCCCTGTGGTTTTCCAGAGCTGTTACACCATTTTACATTCCTACCAACATGTACAAAGGTTCTAATTTCTTCACAGCCTTGCCAACACTTTTGTTGTTGTTATTTTGACAATAGCCATTCTAATAGGTGTGAGGTGATATCTAATTGAAATTTTGATTTGCATTTCCCCCATAATTGATAATATTAAGCATATTTTCATATATCTATTGGCCATTTTATGTCTTTGTTAGAGACATGTCTATTCAAGTCCTTTGCCCATGTTCAAATCAGATTATTTGTTTTTATGATATTGAGCTGTAAGAGTTTCTTTTATATTATAAATATTAACCCCTAATCAAATGTTTAGTTGACATTTTCTTTTTTTTTTGATCTTCCATTTGTCTTATTTGTCACATTTGTCCTATTTTGGCTGCTGTTGTTTGTGCTTTTGATATCATATACAAGAACTCATTGCCAAGACCAATGTCAAGAAACATTCTCCCTGTGTTTTGTTCTAGGAGATTTACTGTTTTGGGTCTCACATTTAAGTGTTTAATCCTTTTTGAGTTGATTTTTATGTATGGTATAAGGTAGTGTGGTCCAATTTCATCTTTTTGCATGTGGATATTCAATTTTCTCAACACCATTTGTTGAAGAGACTATTCTTTTCTCATCATATATTATTGGCACTCTAAATGAGAAGAAATTGTACAGAGCATATAAAAATTATTCAGAATGATGCAACAATGAAACAAAAGAGAACATTGATGGGCACAATATTGTGATTTATAAGGAAAATATATGTTGGTCATTTCGGTAACCAAACTATATTTCTCATATGTATTTAGTTTATATCCAGGGTTCCTAACTCATAGCTTTCAAAACCCTTGGTATTTCATAAGTGTTGAAAATGTTCAAGGTGTCTCTTGTTATGTTAATGAAGTGAATTTTGGATTCCACCTAAGGATGAGGGCTGGTTACTTCCAGTGAATAGAGGGATTAGAGGGTTGGGATTTTAGCACCACCCCTGACCTCTGGGGAAGGAAAAGGGACTAGAGGTTGAATTAATCCTCGATGGCCACTAATTTAATGAATCAGGCCAGTGTAATGAAGATTCCATAAAAACCCAAAGGACAGGTTCGGAGGGATAACATGTTGAAAACCACTGGAGATGTGAGGAGAATGGTGCGCCCGGAGAGGGCATAGTAGGTCTGAGCCCCTTCCCACATACCTTGCCCTGTGCATCTCTTCCATCTGGCTGTTCCTGAGTCATAATAAACCAATAATCTAGTAAATAAAATGTTTCTCTGAGTTTTATGAGCTCCTCTAGCAAATCAATCAAACTAGAGAAAAGAGGGTTATGGGAACCTCTGGTTTATATCTTGTTGGTAAGAAGTGAAGGTAAACCACCTGAACTTTCTACTGTACCTTTTCTGTGTTTAGATGTTTAGATATTCAAATACATACTATTGTCTTATAATTGCCTATACTCTTTAGTATAGCAGCATGCTGTACAGGCTTGTAGCCTAGGAATAATAGGTTATGCCAGTGGTCCCCAACTTTTTTGGCACCAGGACCAGTGCTCCTATGAGAATCTAATGCCTGATGATCTGAGGTGGAGTTGAAGCAGTGATGCTAGCTCTGGGGAGTGGCTGCAAATACAGATGAAGTCTTTGTTCACTGGCCCACCACTCATGTTCAGCTGTGTGGTCCAGTTCCTAATAGGCCATGGACAATACAGGTTCACATCCTAGGGGTTAGGGATCCCTGGGCTATATCATATAGGCTATGTCATCTTGGTTTGTGTAAGTGCCCTCTATGATGTTTTTGCAATGATGAATTGCCTAAAGATGCATTTCTCAGAATGTATTCTCTTCATTAAATAGCCCACAACTATATTTTTTTACCACAGTATGTAACAAAGAAAAATTGTATATCAATCTTTTTTTATACAAACATGTAAAGTTCCTATTCAATGTGTTAGCAAGGTAAATCTAGTGATATATAAAAGGAGGACACATTACAACAGGGTGTTTTTTTTTCACAAAAGCATTTAATATTAAAAAAGTTAAATTATGTAATTCGCCACACTAATAGAATATTTACAGAAAATGCATTTGTTAATGTTCAATACCTACTCATTTAGACAAGAAAAAAACTACCAAAAAAAGGGAAATTAAGAGAATGTCTTTAAATGAAGAGTAGGTACTGAATTTCTATAATATTATATTTATTGGTGAACTATTAAGTGTTAGCTCTAAAAGTAGAAATGAGACAAGGATGTCTTCTCTCATCACTTCATTTTTATATTTGTTAGGAGTCCTAGTGAGTATAGAATGTTAGGGAAAAGAAATTAAAATTATAAAAATAAGAAATTTAAAATAAAAATCAAAAAATAAAAAATTTTTACAAGTGACATAATTCTTCATACAGGAAAGCAAACAAAAAAAATTAAAATCAATAAGAGAATTTAACAGTTTTTTAATTCAAGTCCATAGGTAAAAAAACAAATAATGAAAGTGATTAATTGTATTTTGTTCAAATTTAAAATTCTCTTTATCTACAGATACCATTAAGTGAGATAAAATTGAAGTCATGGAGTGAAGAAACATTTTAAGCACACAACTGATACTCAGAATATGTATAATATCTTAGAATCAATGGCAAAAACAATAATTAATTTTTAAAAAATAACAAAAGTGTAGAACAGGCACTATATAAAAGGGGCTATCTAAATGACTAATAAATATGTGGAGAGATGCTCAACTTTTCCCGTCATAAGGAAAATACAAAATATAGCAAGTAGGATTAAAATACCTACTTAAATGACTAAGGGCAAGCAATTGGAAGTCTAACATTATGCTGTTGAGAGTATAAACTGGCACCATGTTGAGAAACTACAAATAATTATTAAAACCAAACATATACATCCCCTACAATTCAGAAATTCTATCCTGATGCATAGTCAACAGAAATGCTTATAAATATGAGAACAAAAGAATATAGAAGAAGGTTAATAGAATACTTGGTAGTAGCCAAAACCAAAAACAACTCAAATGTTCATCAAAAATAATAAGAAATAAATAATTGAATTAAGATATAGTTAGACAGTCTATTATTACTCTACAGCAATGCAAATGATAAACTACTACCATATATAGCAACAGTTGAATCTCACAACAATGTTAAACAATAAAAGGCACAAAATAGTACTCTACATTGCTATTTATATAAAGATTTTAAAATATTTGTCCAATTTATGGATCTAAAAATTAGACGTATTTACCCTTGGGACAATGTGTAAGTGACAAAGAAGGGCATCAGTAATGTCTCTGGGAAGTAAGTTTTATTCATCAATCTGTGTGTTGGTTATATGTACATGATAGTAATTCTTTGTGAAAAGCCATTGAGCTCTAACTTTATTATTGATACTTTTTTTTTTTTTGGAAATTTATAAAGTTGTGTGACAATTACAACAAATCTAGTTTTATAATATTTGCACCACCTGGAAAAGATCCCACATCCACCCCTTTCCAAGGCAAACACTAATCTTCTGTGTTTTTAAAATTTGCCTTTTCTGGAAATTTTGTAAACTAAATTATAAAATATGTAATCTTTTGCATTTGACTTCTCTTAATATATATTTTTTAATCATCCATTTTGTATCGTGCATCAGTACCATATTTTAAATTGTTGAACAGTATTCTGTTGCATGGATATACTACATTTTATTTATCCATGCACTAGTTGATGGATATTTGAATTGTTCAAGTTTTTTTTAAAATGATGAATAGTGTTGCTGTGAACTGTGTATCTGTGCCTTCTTGTGAACATATGCTTCCATTTCTCTTGGATAGATTCCTAGGAGTGGAACTGGTACATTATAGTTTAAGTTTATGTTTTACATTTTACTTCTTTCCACTATTTACCATTAAAATTTTTTTGACCATTTATAGTTATATCTTAGTGTACCTTACTTGGGTTTCAGGAACCTTAAAACCAGATTATTTGTCCCACTGGTTCTCATTCAGGTTGTCTTATTTCTTTATATAATTTATACATTTGGTGAGGTCATGATTAGTACTGTGTTACCTGTGGAAATGCAGTTTGACTTGGATTTAGAGCGGTTCCCTCCCAGTAAATTTTGTTTCTTGTTTGGGCCACTTCAGGGTTATTACTGCCCATGAAATAATGTTAATTTTTGTAGTTTGTGTTTTCCTGGGCCATTCAAAAAATTTTAAACTCAAGGTCTTTTGAAGGTGGACCTATGCTTATCAATTGCCTAGGTAGAACCTTACACCTCCAGAGTTTGAGCCAAATCAGAGAAACTTCCTATTTTTTTTCCCCCAGTCAATGGAGATTTGTTTCTGGTCTACTCAGTGCCAGAGCTATAGTTCTTTATGTCCCGGTTATGTATATAATGGGGATAGGTGGGGTGTGTAAGCCTTAATTCTCTGCATGGAGACCTCCCCAAGGTCTTGTTTCCCATCCTGTTGACCCAATAAAATAAAAGCTTCTTGGTTCTGAAGACAGGTAAGATTCCCTCAGGAAACTGAAGTAATCATTACTCTTTTGACATTCTGGTTTTCAGCTTCTCTTCAGTGTACTTTCCTGAGGATATTTTCATAAGTTCAGCTACATATTTTAGTCAGGCTTTCTAGTTGTTTCTTTTTGAAGGAGGTTTTTTGGATATCTACTTCATTAATTATAGTTCTGGAAATAGAAGTCCAGATATTTTGTGAGTGGCAATGCTTAATGACCTTGAGGTTATGAGATGACAGGCACTTTCACTTTCAGCTAGAGGAATCACTTAATATAGTTTTCCTAGAAAGCCATTTCCATCAATAATCTTAAAATGTTTCATGAATTTTGCCAAAAATAACTTTTCAGAAATTATATCCTGAGAAACTAATTATATGATAATATATACTTGGAATAATAATTTTATAGTTTTAATAAAGGACTGATCACATGCTACCAATATTTTAAATGAAAAATACATACTTTTTATTCATTGAGTATAATAATTATATTTTCTTGTTATTTTGTGTTAGCTTTCTGGAATGACTACACTCTAAAATTGGTTGTTCCAGCACACAAATATCACATTAAATCACTACAGAGCACTGTAGGCACTGGTGTAGGAGCTCCAGATTTCCTAAGTTTCAGGAGATAATCATGGAAGACCTGCTTATAAAGATTGTGTGTGTGTGTGTGTGTTCTTCCTGTTACTAAAAAGAAGCTTTGAGGCATTTTGTATTCTGAGAATCAAAGAGAAAAACTATTTGAATTTATACCAGGAGGTAAAAGGGAGAATATAAAGGATATTGTAATAATTTGTGTACTGTCAAAGAGAAATTGCACTGGAGGGAGTTAAATAAGCCAGGAAGATTTCATTTAAAACTATATCAACGAGAAGAGGTAAAGTGAGCTTAACACTATTGAAACAAAGGGTAGGAAAGTTTTAAAGCACTAGGCTGGCCTAGTAGAAAGGTAATGACATTGGGGGATGTTGGTGAATGTGATTAAGCTATCTGGATTAGCTAATTGTATCTTATTGAAGTTAGGCTCCCACCCTTCTAGAGAAATAGAGAGGGGCACTATCTTTCTTTTTTTTAACTTTAAAAAAATATTTATTTATTTATTTATTTTAATTTTATTTTTATGGTGACATTGATTAATGAAATCTAATAAGTTTCAGCTGTACACTTTAAATTTATTTATTTATTTATTTATTTATTTATTTATTTATTTATTTATTTATACTGTGCGTTCCCCTCCCACAGATTTCTTTCTGTCACCACATATTTGACCCCCTTTACCTCGTCTACCATCCCCCTTCTACCTTCTACCGTCTATCTTCCCCCTTCCCCCACCCACCGATAATCACTAGTCTATTGTCCATGTCCATGAGTCTCTGTTTGTCCTGTTCATTTGTTGCTTTTAGGTTTATATCTCACATATGAGTGATAGCAAGTGCTTTTCAACTTTTTCTGTCTAGCATATTTCACTTAGCTTGATTATCTCGAGGTCCATCCATGTTGTCGCAAATGGCAGTATTTCATCTCTTCTTATGGTTGAGTAATGTATATATGTACCACAGCTTCTTTATCCAATCATCTATCATAGGAGACTTTGGTTACTACCTTTCTTGATGATTGCATTTCAATGGGATGACTCCCAAATCCTTGAGAAAGACAGCTCCAAGTTGAAAAACTGTCAAGAAGCTGAGAGAAAACTTACATTTCAAAGGGACGATAAAAGAATTTACAATTGTAAATTTTCTAAAGTAAATAATGTAAGAAAATACAGTTCAGGGACCTGAAGTCAGAAAGAAATTATTTAAAATTTAATTACACTAAAAAGAAAGTTAAGGCCTATTTGTCATTTCAAAACTTGTTGGTGCCTTCTTGAATACTGTGCATGATACTATAAGTGATGAGTAATAGTATTATCCATGCAATCTGAGCAGGATTCCCATCTCCACACTGAGAATCTAGTATGGCTCCTCAACTTTTTTTTGAAGACCAAGACTCCTGATAGTTGTCATTCTAATCAGGAAAGCACACCGTGGTTTGTGCCAATGAACTTTGTGGGATCACTACTTAACAGCAGTGTTAGGGAGCAGCATCAAGAAATAGCTAAGTTGCGTTATTTGTATATATTCACTACTTAACACATTTAAGTACCCAATGATTTTGAGTTATTTAAGGATCCATATAGAATTCCAAGAGAGAAATACTTGGTTCTTTATTAGTCAAGAAGTAATAAAATGTATTTAGTTTGAGAGGAAACAGAAATGAGGCATGATAATATTTGCACCTGATTTTGGTGCCTATGTTTTTGCTGGTTTTCGTATTCATTTTGCCAAATTTTTCTGAAAAATTGTCAATGTTTAAGTTGTTTATGTGTTTGGAAGCTTTAGGCTGCTTTAATTTGATATATCTTAACAGTAAGAGGAAAATAGTTGTCTTATAATTTTTTATATTACATGTCAAATTTATTATCTCCTTTAAAGAAAAAATTTACTTTCATTAATAATACACAATAGATGATAAAGAAAGCCTTTTAGTTTTATAGATTAAGAAAGTGAGACTGATATGACACCATGAGAAAAATATTGTTCTGTAATGGGCTTAAAAATCAATGGTGCTTTCTCAAAAGGTTGATTTTTCTATTATGTCAGGAGTCATTCTAGGATGGAAGTTTTCATAGAACTTTGAAAGTATATTATTCAATGTTATGAAGAAAACCAACAGTGATGATAATATAGTTTCAGAAGAAAGAATATAGTGTGTTTGGTTATGTTAAAGTTTTGATCTGTTTGCTTTAATTTTTAGTATAAGAAATGAAATGGGGCTCCTTATTTTTCCAGTTATCTAGCCACTTTTTCCTCTACAGTTTTCCCCTAATTTTCTATCTTTACTTATTTTTTATTTTGGATTCTGTACCCTGGAACCACTTCTATTAATATCTGTTAATTATACTGTAAGAATGGTAACATTAAATACAATTTGAGTTAAAAAAAGAATTTGAAGTAGATTATCAGAATGCATTTTAGGATGCAAAAAAGAAAGGGAAAAACTGTAAAATAGTACGCACAACCAGTCAAACAAAAATCCAATGGCAAACACTATAAAAAACTGTAAAATATTATAATTTAAAAAATTAACCCCATAAAATTAATCTAACATTTAATATTTACAATTAGAATGAGATAAAACATATTATAATACCAGTACCAGCAGAATATATTGCTTTGTGTCATTTGGTTCAATTCTCCAAGTATAGGGTAAAAATATTTTCATATTATGATTCAGAAAAATTTATTTATGGTTCTATATGAGTTCCAAATATACAACCACAATGTTTGAGTAGTTGATTCACTTATTTCTTAAATATTTTCCATTTAAATTAAGCATTTTTTAAATGCTTTCCTCTCTCCATAGGCATTCACTGAGGACTGCTCAGTAGATTTGAATTTCATGTCAGTTTTAACAATATGAGAATTTCTACTGGAGGGTGTGAGAGAATCCACTTAGCTCTGCTACCTGGATTGCAAATAAGATCCCTGAAAACAACTTCCCCAAAGACCTTATTTTAGGTGATTTTCCTTGTTTAATAGAGGTGTCCCTAAACTTACAATGGGAATAAACTCATTGTAATTGAAAATAAGTAGAAAATGCATTTATTACACGTAACCTACTGAACATCATAGTTTAGCCTCATTTTCCTTAAATATGACCAGGACACTTACATTAGACTACAGTTGGGCAGCATCTTCTAACGCAAAACCTATTTTATAATAAAATTTTGAGTACCTCATGTAATTTATTATGTGTATTGCATTGGCATCATTATAAAGTTGAAAAATTGTAAATTGAATAATTGTAAATTAGTGAGCATCTATATTAGAATGTATTTGAGAAAAAAGGAAGCCAGAATCTTGGGAGATATTGAGATAGAATGAATAAATGTCTAGTGAAAGTAACTACCTTTTATGGAAAAGAACTGTGATGTTCTGATCAGAATATAGAAGGTAATAGAATGTTTATTGAAAAATTTGCCATTTTTATACATTTCATGTTGAAATGTATTTAGTTCTTTTTGATAGGAATACAAATTTCCTCATGTATTCTCCATAAAATATAAAAATATATATTAAAACAAGTACATTTCATCAAATTCAATGTGTAATTTGTTTTTATGAAGGTGTACTTACTCATGAATTATTTCAGTGTGGAGAACTGTCTTCATGTGTCTTAGGGATGTTGCCTTGAAAATATCATTACTAACTGACTTTTTGAAAAATAATAATAATAATGAATCAGTTGTTGATGGCTTAGCCATTTCTTCACATCTATTTCTTTGCTGGTGCTTTTAATCCTGATGCCCACAGTGTCAGTAAGTTAGAAGACCTATTTTATTTATATCTTTTGCTTTTATTATCCCCTCTTATCTTGAGGTGAATCAACAATGCCTACATGATTTTTATTCCTATAAAGGTATTCTGTGTGGCTTTGATTAATTTCTACATTTTAACATTCAAATCAAGTCAGAAAGACAAGCCACATTTCAAAAATATTAATGTATGATAAAGTAGTATGCACATGGGTGGTTGAATTTATTTTAAACCTTTATAATAACTTAGAAATTAATAATTATTATTGATAAATCATGAATACTAATAGCAAAACAGAAAAAGAGCAAACAAGTGATGATAAAAGAAACTACACAAGAGAATATAGATGGTTTCATATATTGACTTCAAAAGTCCTTTTTTAATATTTTCACAGGGAACTATCATTTTTTAAAAAAATGTAAAATGTCAACAAGAAAAGTAAACGTCCACCTGCTTGCTTACTCAGTGTCATCATTAATCGAATAAACAGCACTTCCCTGGGCTGGAAAACTTATTTAAAATCTTTCTGAGGCAAATATCTTTTCATGACCATCATAAATCACTTTCCTTTAAACTCTATCTGAACTCAAATTTCCATAAAAATATTGAGATAAGTACTATTTTATAACTCCCATTCATGAAACCCTTTATATAGACATTTTTATCTTCATTTCATATATAAAATACTTGTACCTTAATACATTTCACATGATTTTAATCAACAGAAATATGAGTGCCTTTCTTAGTTTTTCAAGTGTTATGTAAAAGAGTTGCATTTTCTTAATTTCTTAAGATTTTTGTTCTCTATATGATGCTATTTCTTGTTTCTCAGTGTTATTAATTTCCTGTAAAATACAATAATTACTTAATCATCACTATTTCATTTGATTCAACACTTTATAATAGATTTGAACATGTACATAAAAAATAATAAAAATTGCAGAGATGGAGTTTTTGATACATTATTAAGGTCATTTAGCTAGAAACTGAAATTAGAAAAACACCTTTATTTAAACTTTTAAAGCATCAATTTATGTAAAGTATTAATAATGCTATGATGTTATTCTTGTGTTTTTGAAATTATATTAATATATAATAAGATAAATAGATTGACACCACACACACACAAATGTGCACACCTGCAGACATATACACAGCCACCCATAAATGTAATGGCTGACCTAAAGTAATCATGGTCAGTGTTATTACAATATAGTATAAGAAATTTTCTTTAAAAATAACCTATTTGTAAGCATCTGTATATTCTGTCAAATATATATATATATGTATACATATATATATTTATATGTACACAGACACACACATATACATATATATAATTTTAAATATATGTGCATGGGTAAGTATGAATACATAGTTTTTATTTCTGATATATTTATAAGATTTATACCTTAATATGTTCTTCATTTCTCTCTCTCTCTCTCTCTTTCTGTGTGTGTGTGTGTGTGTGTGTGTGTGTGTGTGTGTGTGTACATGATTGAGGTAAATAAGATTATACTATGAAACTATATACTGGATTTTTTAGAGCAAATATTTTCCTCCTTATATTAACAATTTTTTTTTTACTACTTCTTTACCATTTCCATCAACCTCCTGGACCCACCCACAGGGATGGTGAGTATCCCTCTATGTTGTTTCTGTGCACATATTTCTGTGCTGATTCAAGAGGAGAGCTGAAATATACATTTATCACATGGATTCTGGATGAGAGACCATCAATGAGAAGTCCTTGCATGATATTTGTAAGCCTGAAGAAAAACAGAAGCCATTATTCTTTGGCTGCAGATGTAGAAGGACTTATAGAAATGCATAATAAAAGGCACAGCTGCTTCCTCCTGAGCTTTTGTGGACTACCAGCTTGGAAATTCAGGCACATAAAGTTAGTGGCAGCTCGGTGATTGTGTAAGCTTCTTACTGCATTTATTGTAGCACTTCATACATGAAATCTACAGTGCCTTATGCTGTCACCTACACTCACACACACACATAGGAATTTCATCATTGTTGCTTTTACAAAAATATTACCAACATGGATTAGATTATAAATATTTCTCTTCATCTTATTTTTCTCATTCAATCGTTCGCAAAAATTTTATAAGTCGACTGTTCAAGGTTTAATATAAGAGATACAGTGTACAATGTGATTGTACCATAATATAGTCACCCACTTCTATATTAATGGGTATTTGTTTCCATTCATTTTTTACTATCATATTTTTAAAATGCATATTAAATGTCACTGTACTATACACTTACATACTTATCTTTTGACTTCTATCAATATATCCCCAATAGTGGATACTTGGTATATAGGTATATGTGGGGGGGGGGGGAGGGGGGTTTGTTTTGCTTTTTGTGTCTTAAGAGATGTTGACAGATTGTATTTGCAAAAGTATAATGATTTAGATGTTCACTAGCAATAGGTAAGAGTGTCCATGTTCCTTCATTCCCACAGTCACTAATTGTTATTTATTGCTATTTTAACTTTCCCCAGTCTAACGAATGTGACTGATTTTATTTCATTATATTATTTCATTATACAGAATTAAATGGCATGCTGCTCCTTGTAATTATGAAAATATAAACATTGCTAGTGGCTACAGAGGAACACACACTTCTCTCAGATGAACCATATATCAAAGTAACTTATTCCAAAAGGGTATGTGACAGATTCATAGGTAAAATCAATTTAGAGGAAAGTAATGAATACATTTCTGACTCAGAAAATTAGGATAAATTTTATTTCAGATTTTATGTAAAATGACTTTAAATTATACATATAAAAGAAGAGAGAAGAACAAGAAGAGTGCGATGTGGGTTTACATAATAATGAGATATCAATTGTAGTAAGAGATTACAAAAAAAATAACTTTAGATGAAGATTTTTCAATAGAATATTTATGACTATCTGTTGCATAGTTATGCCAAATAGCTCCATATCCTCCCTGAAAATAGTATTTCAAATAAAAGCTATTTATTTTTCAGCTTTAAAATTGTTATAACTAATGACCCTAAATTTCAGATGCTTTAGAAAATATTTGCCTTTAAATGCAATTCTGAACATAATTTTATTCAAATATTAAATAATTAATCTTCAAAGGGTATCATTTTATTGATTCAATAAAAAGTAGCCCTTTATATTTGTTTTTAACAATTTTATTATTTGTGCATCATTATAAATTTGAGGAGGAAAATATTAAATCGCATTTTGACACTAGAGAAAATCATTTGACATACATATTTTTTTCAAAATATAACCATGTAATCATTTTTAAGTGATATATCCTAAACGTGATTTGGTTTTATCTTTCTCAAAGACAAATGTACATATATTTACCATTCAGATATTGCATGTAAGATTAAATTTATGATATTATTTTTCCAATGGAACTTATTTAATCTGTCTTTAAATCTTCATTTAATGAAGACCTACTAAAGCAAATGTTTTTTTTCTCTCTAACAACTCCCCTCAATTTTAACCGTGTTTTTTAATTAGTATGTAAAAAGTGATGATAAAAACCTACAAAGCATAAAAGTCAAAGTTCTTACTTAACAGCAACAAAAATTTTTCTGCTCAACTTATGAAGAAAATATATGTATTAAACAATATTAGGTAATGTCACAAACCTTTGGAAGTATAGGGAAGCAGGTTTTTAGATTGCATAGCCATGAAATATGTGCAAATAATAAAACCATTGTTGCCTTCTGTTAAGATCATACAGAACTAGCTTTATCATGGCTGGGCATGTGGCATCTTACTCACATCTGACTCTGCAAGTTGATGTCTGTCTGATCCCCTGCTCTCAATTGATGCCACAATGACACTTCTTTTATGGTACTCCTATCTAAATCTCCATAGTGTAGGCTTCTGACTGGCTGAACATGGGTCATGTGCCTGTGCCATCAGGACACAGTATTCTGGGAAAGCAAATGCATAGCTACTATTTTGAGGTCAGACTCACAAGGTAGAAAACATTATAAATACTCAAAAGATATTCAAATGGTGAAAGAATGAAGAACATCTGCTGACAATGAAAAAGTAAAACTGCACCCTTAAGAAGGTAACCTATAGTGTTTTATTTGATGTAATACATATGTACTAGCAGAGTGGATGATTATCCAGATGCTTATTTTTTTCTTGAGATATTACTTGAGCTTATGAAGTCCATAAAAAGAGAATGGCTCGTGGCAAATCCAGGTTAACACAGCCACAAAACTGTAATAATAAAAACATATTGAACTTCTTTTTACCATGCATTTTACTTGGTATAAATATGTTGACATGTTTTCATATTTCTTTCACATAATTGCAGTTTATCATAATGCGTCTAAATGAAACTTGGATTAGATTGGTCTAGACTCCAAACTTGGTTATGTCATTTACTAGCTTTGTGACTTCGGACAAGATAATCAACAATCCTGAGGCTCAGTTTTGTGATTTATAGGTTACAATAATAAAATCGACTCTGCCTATTATTTATAATTAAAAGCATTGCAGAGAAAATAATTTAGCACAATGCTTTGCTTATTAGGTATCTAATAAATCATGACTAGCAAAGAAGCAAGGAGACTAAAGGTGCAAAGAAGTAGGAAGTTTCTTATTAAGAGGTCACCAAAGTAATTAGCAGGCTCAAAATATGCTTGACTGATCCTTTCTGCAAGATGCTTAAAGCCTGTAAGAGCTACTCTCAACTCTTATCTAGAAAATTGCTCTTTGACAATGTAAATAACTTTAGGATAAAATGAACATGACTCTTTTCAGTTGGTATGCTGTGGCTTTACAGTCATGATTCCCTTTTATGTATAAAGAATACAAAATTATCCAATTTGACAGTGTAATAAGAAAGTAATTTAATTATTTATTCTTGGATCTTAAATTATAATAGAAAAGCAAAGCAATAAATAGGCAGACAAATATAGAAATGACATAAATGCAAATTATGGTAAGTTTTATGAGGAAAATGAATGAGATGATGTGACTTTTACTAGTGAGGAGGGAACTGGAGAGATTAAATTATATTAGATATGATTTTAGATGGCCTTTCTGAGAAAGTAATATTTAAGGGGAGAATTGAAGGAGTCAATGGAATAGCAATGTTAACAGGAAGGAAAGACTATTTTAAGAATTAAAAGCTTAAGGGCAAATGTGTTGAGGTGGGAAAAACTTCCCTGTTTGCACAATGAGAGAAGGATGGCAGATACTAGTAAATTGTTTAAGAAAGAGGGAATTTTGGAAGAGTAAGCAGACCTTGTAGTTGAGATTCTTCTCTAAATTTAAGGATTAACACAGGAGTGAAATGACTAGATTTATATTTTAAAATTATTATCAAGCTGCTCTGTGGAAGTGATTTATAGTATAGGCAAAAAATGAATGGAAACAAGTCAGAGAGGCATTGCTGTTATCTTCTTCTGTAAAGGATGACTTGGAATAGAAAGGTAGGGAAATGTGGATGGATTTGAGATAAATTCACTTTTTGATTCTTAAAATAGTTTGTTGAGCAACTAGTCTGTGCCAGACATTTCTCAGCCTCGTGAATAAGACGATGATTGTTTGGGGGGACTGAGTTGGGCCACACAGACTACTTATACCTACCTTAAAGAAAGACTCGTTGCCCCAACTGCTGAGAGTGCTATCAGCAGATAGCCTTCAGCTTTATCCTCTTCATGGGTTATCTCAGCTGCAAAGAGCCACCTCCTCCAAGACCTTTTAGGGATGGCTCACATTTGATGATGGATTAAATCAGAGGGAGGTGTAACTGCTTGATTCCCTGTGAGTTTAGTTAAGAATATCAGGCCTTCATTATAGCTGACCTTCTCACTCTTTGCCTAGTCCTACTACTCTCACACCTGCACAGATGTTGATCTTAGTGGTATACCCTAATAAACATACTGGATGTTAATACTGTCTCAGAGTCTGTTCCAGATAATCCAAACCTTGAAAAACAATACGGCAGTCAGAAACAGTGAAAGAAAGAAGAAATGGGGAGTGTTTTATAGGTATTTTACTTACTGTACTTTGTGGGTTGGTATGCTGTTTACTGAAATGGAGATTGAGAGAAAATATATTTGGTAATTTGTAACTCAAATACTCTGTTTTATACATGTTGAATTTGAGGTGGCTATGTGATGAACCAGTATAAAAATTAATTTGACAGTTGGATCTATGAGTTTATATCTTATGAGATATGTTATGATGGAATTACACATTTGGTATTTTCAAGAAACTGGAGAACATTTATAATGATAGCATAGATGGGATTACCCAGGAAGATAAGAAGAAGGACAAAGGATAAACCCTACGTCAAACCAAAGTTTAGAGTTTGAGGAAGTACTTCTGGTATCAGCTTGAATATATAAAGAGCTTAGAAAGTGTTACCCTATCCTTACAACAAGAGAGCACCAAGAGGATAAATACATCTATACTTAGGCATATCATATTCAAACTATAGAAAACTACAGACAAACTCTTGAAGGAAGACAGAATTAAAAAAAAAAAAGAGGAACAACAATAAGAATTATAGTAGACTTCTCATCAGAAACATGCACCTTTAAAAAGAGAGAATGAAATAATTAAATGTTGCTTGAGAGGAAGAACACTAAGCAGAATATTGTATCAAGAGATAGTAGTCTTTAAAAATTCTACAGGCACTTACCAGGGTGACTGTGGATTGGAAAAGGAAAGTAATCAGAGTCTGGGGGGACTTTTTCATGCAGACTCTGAGCTGACACTAATTCCAGGAGACCCAGAATGCCACTGCAGTATGCCAGCGAGGGTAGAGCCTTATAGAGGTAGGTGATTAACAGATTTTAGCTTGGGTTGTTCTTGCAGTTGGTCCAGTGGCACCCCAAACCTATTCTGTGGTTATTGCCCCTGTTCTGAAGTGGAAGTATATGACAATATATTATAATATAACCTAGATCATATAGGCATATTTCCTGTATCATTAAAAGGATGACAAATATCAAAGGCACTGCTCACAGTCAAGGGATAAATCTTCAACCACTAAACTAGAGATCAAATCTCAAGCTAGATTTCCTAGCAGTACTTAGATTTTGAAGGCTTATTAAAATGTTAAGCTCTGGACACCAAAGCTCCTAACTACCAATAGTGTTGACTTGAACAGAAATAGAATCTCTTTCATCATTTACCTTTGGTTATATGTTTCTTAATAAAAGGAAGTATACTTATGCAATTGTAAACCACGACCCATTAAAGATTCCTTTATTAAATGATACTTGAATTTAATTTATGCCCGCAAATAGAGAATCTCTAGGTTTAGCGCAGGCTGAGTACTGATGATCGCTAATGAAAATTAGATTCCACGAGTGACTGGCAAACCACACTTGCTTGCTACATTGCTGCTGGAAATGTTTATGAGAAGATTAAGTAGACACAATAGTCATAATTACCCCATATAAAATAACAAAACATCAGCAAACATGTTTAGTAAGTAGAAGTAAATATCTTAAAATGGGTTAACATTACCATAATATGATACTAATTGACATTCATGCTATATCTACGGTTTGTTCAGGCATTTCTATACCTTAATGGAAAATACTTCTATAAAAACATGAAATCCTTGACAGCCAAAGTAGAAGTCTTATAATGAATATTTTATAAAGCTTTAACAGTCTCATAATTTTCTACAGTTATAAAAATTAAAATGAACATTTCTATATAGGTTAAGTCAGAAAATAGTTATTCAGTCCATGCTCAAATTTCTTGGAAATATTAATAGAAAATAATATTTTCTTCTCTGAAATACATCATTAAGATTTATTTAAAATGGAATATTCCCTTCAGATTTAATTTGCTTCATGAAACAGATAAGGAGCCTCATTCGTTTTTCATGTATAATATCACTTTGAACGAAACCATTATCTTTTAAGGGTCATAATATGGAAAGGTGTTTAGAGGGGGAAGTAGTGTATCTTATAACAATTCTTCAGACTAACCACTTCCTATATGCTAGACACTTCTATCACTATGTATTTTAATTATTTTAATCCTCACAAAAGCTTTACGAAATAATTATTCTTTTGTAGACTCAAGCCGCCAAAGTGGTAGTAGAACTAGGATTCTATCTGGCTATCTGACTCCAGAGACTCTGCTGTTAAAACTTCTCCAGTCCAGAAATGACCCCTCACCCCTTCCAAGTTCTTTTTTTTAGACATCTAATTGCATGAGACTAAAATCCACACAGGAATTTAATATTGATTATTATTTAACAAATATATTAGAGAAGACTTATTTTCCAAGAATAAGGAGTCTATATTTCTTCTTCTGAATAACAACAAAAAAATAGTATGTGGACTTTAAAAGTTTATGTTAATTCATTTTTAATCAGCATAGTTGCTTACTATTTCATTTGTTATATATTTCATGCTGTTTTAAAACTATAGAAAGTGTCATATGTGGTGGAATACTTTTACTCAATGTTATGAAAAGTCATATTTATATATTTCTTAATGCTCTTAGCCAAACTTTTATAGAAAAAGTTTGAAATGACTTTCCAATTAATACTTGAAGGTTAACTCAGCTGACTTTTTGCTGTCAGGTTAAACATGACAGCAAAATAAAAGAAAAAGAATCTTTGAAATTAGTTTAAATATATTATTCCAATTTATTTCTTTTAACAGACTAAGAACATGTCACTAAATGATATTTTTAAAACTTGCATTACTTATCAAATAAAATTAATAGATGGAAAAATGGTATTATTAAAAAATGAACATAAAACAGTTTTAAAATATCAATAGATAAATTGTTTATTGATAGTGAAACATAACTAAGTATAAATTAATAATATTACTTTTAAACTATTTTAATAAAACTTTCAAACTCATTTTCAAAAGCCATTTCCCTTGACAAGTTTTCAAAGAGCAATTAGGATCAGACTGTGTGCCATACAGAAGTTTGGGACGCATATTAAAGTTATGCTAAGCCTTATCAGAGGCATTTTACTTCTCTACAGTAGGAGATAAATCATTTAAAATTTTGGAAATCAAGTTTTCCTATGAATTTCCTAATACCACTTGACAGACTCTATACTCTGAGAGTCAGAGGGCCAGGACACAAACAAGGGAGCACACTGACACAATTTCTGGCATTCGAGCCAAATCATGAACGCCAGCACAGCAGGAGAGTGACTTCTAACAAATCTCAGGACTGTACTTAACTTGCATGGTGAAAGTCCAGCAGGTGGAATCAATGTGGAAATCTGGACACACAAACTTCAAGTTTACTTCCGTGGACTGTGTTCACATCACTCTAAGACATAGTAATTCAGTTATTCCCAAGAAATCCTTGAATGGTATGATCCCTGATGTTTACAGCCTCAAATGTACCTTTATCCACTTTATCTTCTGACAACTGGGCAAACTTTTTAAAACTTCTATCTTATTCTTTCTCAAAATAGAGATATCTAATCCATGTTTGCTTTCTCCATGATGGTACTTTACTTGAATTAATTTTAATATTTTCATTTAATAATAATAATGTTTTGAGGGATCTTGTAACCAAGGCAAAGGGAAATGGCACTTATATATCCTAATCTTTTTAATCTTCTTCAACTGTATTCTTTTTTAATTTCTTTTTTAATCTTCTTCAACTGTATTCTGAATTAATTTTATTCTAATCGATATCATCTGTAACTCTTTTATAGTGCCTTTATGACCTGTGCAAGTTTCCCCGAGTAATAAAATTCAATTCTTCCAATAAGTAGAATTCTCTTATGTTCAAAAATATTCAAACACTTCTAGCTTTCACATACACACTCTCTGGTTTCCACAAATATTACAACTTTAAAGCAGTTCAATCTTGTTACACAACTTCATACACAGTAGGACACACACACAGGCACAAAACACATTTGTGGGATTCCTTCTAGGCTCATATGCTCGACATTATTTCCATTCAGTTGGGAAACTTTTGCATACCACAAGTGAGAGTTTCTACTTATCAGTGCCAACTTATTTCTAAAAATTTTTATCACTGAAAAGTACATTTTAAATGATGTTAAAAAATATTTCTTTTAAAAGCTTTCTGATATGTTTCTATAGTAGAAATTATTTAATAAGTAATTTAATATATTTTATTTTGAAGTAGCTTAGTTAATTGATCCCATAATTTTATCTATCAGTTTTGTTAGAGTTTCTTAAGTGTGTTTGTTTTTTCATCGTATTTTCTTTACAATTTCTCTAAAAAGTTGTTCTTTTCCATTGCATACACTGGTGAAAGTAGAGATTATCAGTTATTGTTATCATACATGAGCAAAGATGTATAGGCAACAGAGCTTTCTGTATTGTCATAAGATAAGCTTAACTGGAATATTAGGTACAGTATTTTAAAAATTTTCCCAATTAATAGTAAATATTTATTTTGACCCAAGTTTGATAGCCACACTGTACATGATCTTTTATATTCTTTTGATTGAAAAAGTGATGGTTCTTCCAATGGTTTGCATCACTATAGAAGAGCCTAGAAATTCAGTGGTGCCCTTTCCCAGTCTTTGTAGACCAAATTTCCGCCTACTCGAAATGAAAGTGTTCCCAGTGCAATTGCTGGTATTAACCTGTTCTGAGAACCACAGAATATCCAGGAATGCCTTAGCAAATATCTTGTAAATGATTTAGCTATATAAATTCAATTAATTTCATGGGGATAAGATTAAACATTTTATTAATTTATTTTGTGTTTGAGTTTTATAGCTTGTGACTTTCAGAAAATTTGCCGATATAACCTAAGTTGCTCAATTTATTCCCATGAAGTGTTTTATAGCATTCTCTAAGCATCCTTAACTGTCAATGGGGTATGTAATAATGTCTTTGATTTTATTTCAATATAAATATTCAAAGCTATAATTTAATTCCTTTCACTACTACTTTAGGTATCAACACTCTTTTGAGATAATTTATTTTTTTATCATTTAATTAAAAATACATTTAATTTTTCTTTTATTTTTAGAAGTATATTGTTTAATTTCCAATTATATAGTGATTTCCCAGGTATAACTGTTATGTAATTTTGGTTTAATTATGTGATGTTAAAGAACATACTTTATTTTTTAAATTAAAAAAATATATTAAAACTTGCTCTTCAAAAGAAATATCATCAAAGTGAATGTTCTTATACACTTAAAAATAATGTTTATTTTGCTAATATTTGGTGACATGTTCTATCAATTTCAGTTATGTCAGTTGGTAGTTTGATTCAAGGGAATGAACAAATAAATCTTTTTAAAAAGTTCCCTAGGTAATTCTTTTGCACAGCCAATTTTAAAAATTACCAAACAAGAGAGAAGCCAAAGACAAAATAGTTTGTATTAAAAGAAATTTCAGATTGTCACTGTAATGTTTGAGAGATATATAATAATAGATAAGGAAATAAAAGGCCTAAGAGAAGAATGGAAAAGAAATATTATGTTCAACAGCTTTAACGTCAGGCATATTTAGCATAAGTGGGGATCATGAGTACACCACTTACGCTGATTAAATATCACACTCATCATATCCAGTGTTTCCTTGGTGCTGTTCCATATTAAAATGTAAAATCCTACATTTTATTATAATTAATTATCTTGTAAATTTCTTATCTATTCATTTAGGTGACTGGGCTGCAAAATCAGTGACAATTTTGGGGAATCAGCAACCTGAGGGTGGGGTGTGGCCCTTGGATAAGTTTTTTGGGCTATCTCAGATGGCTTTTATTTTAATTCCTTCAGTTCACCAAAACCTGTACCACTTACAAAATGTGTAAATATGAATCGATACCTTTCTTGAGTTCACTAATATTTGTTATCATCTTGAATATTGAGATAATTTAATTTGAGATTAATTTCATTCTTTGTCTTACTGTTTACTTATTGTTTACTCTTACTTATTACTTAATAAGTGGTAATAATTAGCATTTTGTCACAACCGAACATGTACTCTACCACTTATTTACCATTTATTCATGGGCATTCTTAGCTTTTAAGTCATATCCTTCATCTGTAATATGGGGATAAAAATAATGCATATCACATTGTATTGTGAGGAATACATTTATAAATACGTTAAGCACTTTGAATATTGTCTTATTTAGTTTAAGCATAATTTAATATTTTTTCTGGGATTATTGATATAACACCTGGAAATCAATCTTATTAGACTAGAGTCATACGTATTAACAAAGGAGGTTCCATGTATATACTTTCAAGATAAGGAATGCTTACTCTTTGATTCATTCCTTTCTGTATATCTTTTTATTTCCTTAGTTAAGATTTTCATAAGCGTTTGCTTGTCAGTGATATCTAATCGCTCTTTAGATAATCTATTTCAATCCCCAATACACATATGCCCTGAATATTCATTTGAATTTGTCTAATTGTATGACATTCTTGATTTAAAAGAGTGCATTGACAATATTTAGGTTGGCCTGGCTTTCAATGATTTTCACAAGCTAACTCAACATTATCTTGTCTTATTTCCTCTAACTCTCTAAACATATCTCATTTTCTAATCACTCCAGAATTTTCAATTTTCCAAAAATTGATGTGCACTCTTTCATATGTCAGCTATTTATTTCCATTTCTCAAATTGCTATTGCCTCCCTTTTCTGCCAGCCAAAATTATCATTCTGAAAATTACTAATATTCTGCTTGCTGTTGTTCCCTTTTTCAGAATTAATCATTCTTCTATGAAACAATAGCATTTTTTTTTTTTGCATTTCTACTAGTATTTATTATATTAGCAGGGTCAGATATATAATTTTATGTATGCAACACACTTTATAACAATTGAGAGCCTATGATTCAGGTTAGGCAGAAAAATATCTGAGAGATAACTGAGCGATAATCAGAGTCAGATTTCATTCAGAGCTAGAGAATCAGGTTGGTAAGTGGCTCAGAGCATTGAAGTAGTATATCTAGGTGAATGTTCTATGTACACTTGAAAAAGTATTTTTTCTTCTAATATTTGATCAAGTCTATAAATTTCAGGTAGGCTTTTTGATAGTACTATTTATGAGAAATTAGTCAAAAATCTTTTATTAAAAATTGTGGAGGTGATATTGGTTAATAAAATCATATAGATTTCAAGAATACAATTCAATAATATGTCATATGTATATTGCATTCTGTGTTCACCAAAGTTAAATTCCCTTCCATCACCATATATTCGACCCCCTTTACCCCTATCTACCTTCTCCCCAGCTCCTCTTCCCTCTGGTAACCACTAATCTGCTGTCCATGTCTGAGTCTGTTCATCTGTCATGCCTGTTTGTCGTTTTCAGTTTTATAGTCTACATATGAATGAAATCATTTGGTTCTCAGCAATTTCTGTTTGATTTATTTTGCTTAGCTTGACAGTCTCAAGATTCATCCATGTTGTTGCAAATGACAATATTTCATCCTTTCTTATGGCTGAGTAATATTCCATTGCTACTTTAGTAATTATTCTGAGAATGGAATCAAATCTCACTTCCTTTCTGTTACAAAGATTATTTCTTTTAGTTTTTATTCTAGCCTGGGAAGACTTTACTTCCTCACTTTTTGGTTTTATTTTTTATTTTGAATGTTTGCTCCTTAGAATTTTCAGTTTTCTCAGAGGCCAGCTCTATCTAGTGGAATTGAAACTGGTAGATCTCTGGGCAGTGGATCAGCCCCCCAGACTCTCAAAGAATCATCATCGCTTGAGCATCTTATCCATCACTTAGACTTTTAGAAATGGTTATAGTAATCATTTATTTTTTTAAATTGCAATATATGCTTTTCAACTTACAATGGTGTTACTTCCTGATAAACCCATTGTTAAGTTGAAAATATTATAAGTAAAAAATACACTTAATATACAACTTAACAAATATCATAACAGCCTAGCCTACTGTAAATGTGATCAAAACACTTTTATTATCAAGATATAACCCTACCATAAGTCAAAGAAACATCCGTAATTGTCCTCTTCTCACCAGAAGTAGGAGACACAGATGTGTTTGTAGATATAATTGGATGTGAAACAAAACACAATACCCCCAAAATTCTGGCAACACAATACACTGTAGAATATCAATTGTTTATTGTCCTGATTGTGTAGCTGACCGGGAGCTGCAGCTGGCTGCCCCTGCCCAGCATCATGATAGTATCGCACCACATATCGTTAGCCAGGGAAATGATCAAAATCCAAGCTTTGAAGTTTGGTTTTTATTGAATGCATATTGCTTTCAGACTATTGTAAAGTTGAAAAATCATGTCATGTCTGGGACTGTCTGTATTTGAAAAGAGTGTAGGATTAACCATGACTATGTTCTCTTTTGATTAATTTCTTACACTTTTTATTTAAACTAATAAAATGTCAATGGTTTCTCTGCTTTATATCAGCTTTTTTCCCCTAATATTTTAACTTTGCTGCCAGAGAATTTTAGATTTTGTAAAAAGCAGTCCTTAGGTTCTCCCGCATCCCTCCCTTCCCACCTTTTACAAAACAAATCAATTTAGGCAGGGACATGCCTACTAACTCATCAAATGTCAGACTGAGTATTTGTTCTTGGGCTTTAGACATAATAATTTAGATTATAATTTAGGTAAACATTACCATGACAGTTGCTATAAGATATTCAAAGTGTTCTAAGGTAATTTACTTGCTCAAAAAATGAAAATTTTTTAAAAATTAATATTGGAGAAACCCTGGGAACTATAAATTTTCTTTCACATCACCTCCCACAATGAGGGCAAACCTTACACAGATTTATGCTAAGTATACAGATACTTATTAGCAATCAGGCACTGAAAAGCAAATAAACAGATTATTTCTACTGCTCAGGGTCTCGCTCTGCCCTTAGGCACTACAGTTAGCTCGGTATAGGAAAGGTTAACTATCAGGCAAACACAAAATATTTTGTCAGCAGAACCAGCCATACTTAGCTGGTAGGCAATAATTTTCCCCTTCAAATGGAGAACCAATAAAACAATAAATATCAAAGCTATACTAAAATTATTAGTTTGTCTTAGTTGCTATACAGTCTTGAAAACCGCCTACATATCTTGAGTAGTACTCAGTGCACCATGGGTGGTGGTAGTGTGGGTGAATGTATATGTGTGTGTGTCTATATAAATAAACACATATTTATAAATATACATTTTTTTAAACATATTTGTACTTATTTAAAACAATGTCTGATAAATTTCAATGGCTATGTTTGAAATGTAGAGTAATTTTCTTTGGAGTGTTGATTCCTGATTAGGGTATTTCAAATGTTAACTAATCTTTCCTAGAGGGTAAATTAAAGATAATTTATATATACCTTTATCCCATACTATTTAAACTAAAGTATTTTTAAAAGTAAAATAGCATATAGTAGGTTAAAAAAAAAGACTTGTGCAGAGTTTCATTCATTCATTTATTCAACAAACATGCTGGGAACTATTCTAAGTACTGGGGATGCAGAAAAACAGAACAATGAGAACCTCGATTGTTAAAGAAGATAGATACAGTACAGTGGGATAAAAAAAAAAAAGGTGAAAAGACATCTTTTCAGTGGAGAATCAAAGAAGTCATAGTGATAGGAAACATTTTAATTGTACTAAAAAGAATACAACTGACAAAATCAAATAGTCTTGCAAAAGCCTTTTTGTTCAAACTCCAGATTTTTAAATAAATTACTTTCTGGGTTCTTTCCCATTTTAAAAAGGAACATTCTTTGGGGAAATCTCATTGATAACCCATGATTCTATAATCGATGCCCACTGATGTATTTTTAGTTTATGCCTAATCTTAAATGTTAATCAGTAACTTCTCTTTAATTTATATTCAGGAGTTATAACTAAACTTAATCTCTAATAGAGTTTTTTTTCTACATGCCCTCTTGACCCAGTTTTGAGGCCCTGGCTAGAGGAAGGTAAATCACTTTTTGAGCAGCTGATTAAGTTTACGCCTCAACCAATTCCTTTATTAGGCTCTGGGTCACTCAGGATCTAGTTCCAGACAACTGAAGATAGCCCCCATGCCCTGGAGCCTGAAACCATTCAAATGAATCAACCTTTAAAGAGCCTCGTAAACCTAGGTAACCCCACCCTAATTGGCATGAATAAGGTACCTCTTGCAGCTCCAGCTCATTATTTTGTCTGGGGTGCTATTCCCTGTATGTCCCTGCCTGGTCAACTTCTTCCATTTGGAGCTGAAAGTATCAAAGAGTTGGATCTTTCATCTAAGTGTCAGGGTGCTGTGTTTCACCATTAAAAGAAATTTTAAGTCTTATAAAAGAAATGGCACTGTAAGCAATGTGGTTGACTCTTGGATAACTTTGTGGAGAAACTGCTTTTGGCTACTTAATTTGTTTCAAACTGTTGTAGGAGTAACATGGGACTTGTTTGCTGCTGTGTCCGCCATCTCATCCCTGCATATTCCCCTTAAGAACACATTTCAGTTGTTCAAATAATGTAGGACCACCTAGCCGGTGTGCTAGGGCCTTAGTAAGTGCGCCTGCATGTCAACATACAAAGGGACTGAAATTTAGATCAACGGGGCTTACTACAGTGGCCTAAGGAGAGGCTGTTGTAGCTCTAAGTGCAAATCCCAGTGCCTGGGAAGGGAACTGAGAAGCCTGGGCACAGAATGGCTGTCTTTGAGGTAGTACCAGCTGTCTGGAGGCTTCCAGTGGTAACTTAGCTGACTTTTCTTCCCCATGTTAATAGTTGATGCTATGGAAGGGAGAGGGTGATGTAGGGAAGATGTACCATGAGCTAGACTTTACATCTGTGAGGAGCTTAAGTCCAAAGAATGGGAACTTTATTCATTTTAAATTACCCAAAGGTAGAAACCTAAGTAGAGAACATCAAAGTCATATTTATGTGATAGGGTAAATCACTAAACACAATGACCAGAAAAAATAAATTTGCAAATTTACCCAAAGGTAGGGCTCTACTTAAAGACTCTGTTTTTCCTGTTTTTCCTTCAGGTGTGGGGAAATGTGTTGTTAGCTATTCCAGCAGAAATCTGTTTTTTTTTTCTGTGGGTTTCCTCATGGTCTGGCTGCAGGGCTGATCAGTATACAATCTATGAATACAATTTATTTAATATTTGAGTTATCTTGCCTCCTCCCTACACTAGACACACTGAAATTTCATGCTGATAAATTATGATGTGAGTCCTCAGAATAAATAGGTTTTATTCTGTGGATATGCAATACACAATTTTAAACTTTAATGCAGTTAATATTTTTAATAAACCATGTATTAGTTGTATAAATTTAGTGAAAATATTATTAAAATTAATGCAGCAATGGCTAATGATAATTTATTGAAAAATTCTATTAGTAGTATAATTGAAAATATTAAAATAAAATTAAAGTTTCTACATTTAAGTATTGAATAGAGTGTTTCCAAATTGCCCAAATTCAGTAGTGATAATAAAAACTTAACCTAAGAGAATGTGTGAAGTTAAGAAGACATTGAATATCAAAATAACCTGAGATAAAGACTCCTGCTTAAAATAAAGTGGTGGTGGTATGGGGGGTTAATTTCTGATATGCCAGGCAAAAAAAATATTTAGACAGAAAGTTTTTAATAGATGTAGATTTTAGAGACTATATCAACTATTGAAGTACCTGACTCTGAATGATAAATACTTCTTTACTATTTGAACGAGCCCATATTTCCCTTTTGAATTCCAATTAAAATTTATAGAATTACATTTTTGAATAAGTACATCAAACTACAGCTGAGCTTACTTCAGCTCAGTTACTTCGAGTAAACTATTTACATTAACTTGTAGAATTAGATATGTGTATATATCCAAATGTGGAGTTCTAGATTAATAGATATATATTTCTGTCTTCCAACATTGATTCATATTCAAAACTCTTTCTAGTGTGATTTCTTATTAATAAAGAATCTCTTATTCATTTTCTTATTCATTATTCATGTTCTGGTTAAGTTTAGTTTTCAGTTCTTCGATTTGTAGAGTGTATCTTGAGTCTCCCAAAAGAGATGCCATATATTCTTTGACATGATAATGCTGCTACTTTGTAAGATTCTTTTCAAAAAAGCTCATTTCTGTGTACCTAGGAAAAATTAACAAATACTCAGGACACTATATTTTCTATCCTTACAACTCAAGATATTCATATCACAGCTCTGAGTAGAGTTGTTAAAGCTTTATTACCAAATTATCTGTTGTTTCCTTCCCTACACAATTTCAATACTTTTTTATTATGTATTTAGACTAACCTTGAAAAAATTCCAATGTAAGATATAAATAAATAATATTATCAAATTTTACTTTGAATATATCTATTATTCTTTTAAAAATTGGTATAAAAAGAGGAAAAGAAAGTTAAGAGTATTAACAGCATCACAGAATTTGTCCATCTGTTTATTTCTAGTCGCTTTTCCCAAAGATAACTGCTATTGTGGTTTCTAATATCATATATTTATTTTGTTTTTATTTAAACTTTAGAAAAGTAACATTATACAGTATATGATCTTTTATACCTGGCTTCTTTTACTTAACATTATATTTGTGAGATTCTTTCACATTTTTGCTTATGGTGGTATTTTGTTCTTTCTCATCATTGATCAGTATTCCTTTGTGTGACTACACAATAATTTATTCATCTTTTTATTATTAATAAATGTTGATTAACTTTTAGTTTTGACTTAAGAATAATATTGGTATACACATACTTGTTTGTGCATTTCTCTTCAGAAATACGTGTTTGCCTTTCTGGCAGGAAAATACTTAGAAGTGTAATTACCATACTACTGGCTATTAATATATATTATTTATATATATTCAGCTCCAGTAGAGGATGCAGCCAAAAAGGTGTTCATAGTGGTTTTCAACAATTTTAACTTTCACCATCAGTAACTGAGAATTCTATTCACTGCATATCCCAACATTTGATATTATCTGTCTTTTAGATATATCCTAAATTGTGAAAATTTTCTAAATGTTTTTTAAAAATATTTTTTGTTTACCCTTCTTGGAAAAAATTTTACTACATCTTGAATACTTTGTACATATTAGTTTTATTTTTCATGAAGATTTTAGTAAAAAAAAAAGATGAAAATTAATCCTAACAAGATAAATAATTGTGCTTTGGGATTTATTTCATAGATAGATGATAGATAGATGATAGATGATTGATTGATAGATAGATAATAAACAGAGACTAATTTATAATTGCATTAAGAAATACAAGAAGTGTCATTTAAAAATGTTTCTAATTTCTATTTGAGAATATTGTCAAGGCATATATATTAGAGTGTCTCAAACTTTTTCTGTTTAGGATTTTGAGATGTGTGTATATTGCAAAGAAATTAAGACTATTTTCCATATCCTTACACTTATTATGCATTCTTTATTATGATGATATTCTTCCATTTATTTTGTAAGGGAACATTTATTTTTTAAAAGTCATAATCTTAACATTAAAAAGCCAAAAGTAAGCTAAAAGCATTTCATTTACAAAGTGGGAAATCCTGATAATAGGATTCAAAATTCTCACATTTGTAAGAATATTGAGGAACAAATATACCAACACTAAATATCAGTTTCTTAGAGCGAATATTAATGAGTGCTTATACTTTAAATCCATTGCTCTGAATTTTCAAAAATTTTCAATGTTTTATAAGAGAACACATGATACTTTAGTACAAAAAAATTTCAAAGGATAAAAATTATACATAAAATACTTCTTTATGTTACATGAACTTGAAAGAGTAAAAATATTGCAACTGTCTAGCTTACCAGAAATGCTCCTAAATATTGAGATTGAATTCCCTCGGAAATAGTTGCAGTCGATTTTCATTTGATACATCCAGTTGCTCAATGAGATTACATGCTAGGATTTATAGTATAACTTGTGGAAATTATAGCTCTCTTGCAAGGGTGAGGACATGGAAGAAGTATGCAGTATATTTCTCACACTTGGTGTTCAGCTTTTAACTGGATCCATAAACTAGTAGTGATCTTATCAGAAGGAAAGAAGAGCAACATTTCAATTTGAAATGAAGCTTTAAGGATCTGAAATATTGTTCTTGTAGTTCACTTGGATTCTGCTAAAGCTATACAAGTGAAAATCTAAATAGGAAAAGAAACACTTTAGGGGCAGTGAATTCCTCCATTGGAAACCGAAGCCCATTACTATTATATGACTACAGGGACACCATCCACATCTTGTTTACGAGAGTACTAGTGTTGCAGAATAGAAGAACTTTAATTTTATTTAAGAAATGGTTACTAGTAGATGGAGTGGTAAAAATGATAATTACATTTATGTGTATGTATAAAACAAAGAAATTAAGCATTAATGTAAAAACATTAAAATGCTGACTATAAACTTAATTCAAGCATTTCCCTCTATAGTCTACATTACTAAAAATAGACTCTGGAAATTCTAAACCCAAACCACTGCTTATCTGTTATATCATACATGATTAATAGTCACTCAGTATAACCTCAATGTCAAAATAATAGGTCAAATATAAATTGTTGTTTTCTATTTGTATTAAAATAGAATCATTCTCCATCTTCTAACCTCCTTCCTCCTCAATGATAATAAGCAATATGAGTATTATATATCCAATTTCCAAAAGTTTAATTTCTTTCTCTAACAGGGTCACAATTGATTAAATTGAGACTACAAAATTATATATGTTTACTGAAAGCTCCAACTAAAGGTCAATGGGAAAATTAAAGCAAGATTTTTTTGTAATGTAAATATTTTAGTATAATGAAAACTGTGATGATTTCAGAATTTCTTATTCTATTTTGTAGCATTTATTTAAGAATAGTAAATTGATGAGGAGGCTTGTTTGGTACAGAAAAAGAAAAAATAGCCACTTTTCGACTAAGAATATACTTCATTTTCATGTCGTTACATCTAAAAACATTGTAATTTTTATTTTATCATTATCATTAACAGTAATGTTTAATTGCATGGTATTAACTGTTTCAAACTCTCCTAAGTACTCAAACTGCATTAATTATTATAATCCTTAAAACAACATTTTCAGATCAGGATGACGCAGGATGGGGTGAATTCCCCCAAGTGCAATCTCAAGTCCTATACAGAAAGAGAAAGGGTTCTTGGTTTCATGCAGGAAAGAATTCAAGAATTAGCATTAGAGACAGAGAAAAGTTTATTAGAGAAGGAATAATGCTCCATAGATAGAGTGTGGTCTCTCAGAGTCAGAGAACGAGACCCCAAGAGTTTGAGAAATTGGGTTTATATTTGTTTCTTAGTTTCTATGAAAAATTACTGATTTTAGGGAATAAAGAATGGAATGAATGGTTGAGTTTATCTTTGTATCAGGTACCACTTTGTTTTCCTTTTATGGTATGGGTAAACAGTTGTTAGTAATTTTTACGGGAATCTTCCTTTATTCTATGGGTTCCTCGTGGTCTGACCACAGGCTGATCAGCCAGGTTCCCAAGTCTAGCAGCATGTAGCAGGCTCTCAATACAACCTGACTTAATATTTAACAATTCATGTAGTTCATCTGCCTCTTCCTTCTACCATATACTGTTATTTTTCCTACCAGATGGAAAAGTACATAAAACTTAGATTAAGGCAGTTACTAAAAATTTTACAAAGGTGGTGAGCTGTGTTGTGAGAACACTTGATAAGAAATCAAGAATCCTGTGTATTATTTTTTCCTGCCTGTTTCAAAAATCAGGTAAGAAGATATATGATTTGGGTATTGTGTGTTTAATGAATAGAGAAATATTGTGTTCTTACTGTCCAGATATTGCTTTGCAATGGATACTTGATGTGATAATTCTATTTTGCATTTTTAGTATTCTACCTTATATGTAGATCAGCAAACTGAGATTTGAGAAGTCAAATGGTTTCTTAAGAATACATATATTATAAAGGATATAGGAATTAAACCTAAGCCTCTTTCAGACCTAAAAGGTTAAGCTCATTCCATTAGCCTAATTCTTATCCCCACAATTTTATATCATAAAGTGATTATATACTATATTTTAAAATTGTTGTCCAACATCAAAATGTCTCCACAGACATTGAGCAGCTTTAATGGTTCCAATAAATGAGTTGTGTTCCAAAGAAACATATCCAGTGTGATTTGTGGTTTATTGCTCTCCTGGACTTCTCATCAGTGGTTGATGCCGTAGGTCAGCCTTCTCCTAGAAATTCTCTGCTTTCCTGCTTCCAGGAAATTAGGCTGCTGTTTATTTTCGATTTACTGGCCACTCCTCTAGCTTCTTTATTAACTCTAAAGGGTGATGTTTCCGTAGGTTTGGTCAATTAGCATGGTTAAATTTGCCAAGTAATCAGAGACCCAAATTTTTTTCATTTCTATGAAAATTTTGAAATGTGTATGAGTTGCTATTTATGCTAAATTTCCTTTTAAGGATAAAATCATTCTTTTATTTAAAACGTCTACAAGTGCCTGGTGCACTTATCAGACAGTTGTCATCTTCCAATGATAAGACATAATATTTTAATGGGCAGACATACTATTTATATTGAAATATAAGTCTTACTTGGAGAATTGATAAACATTCAGTTGTTTGTCACTCTTTATGGAAATTTCATTTATGAAGGACTGTGATTTGTAAGATTTCAGGATTCGTAATGAAGTAATCTGAAGAGTAAATCTAAGGTCACGTTCCTGTAAGTGTTGCACATAAACTGACTGTGATTTGAGGCCAGCAAAAATTATTAAACTGCCAGTATATTTCTTGCTTAGGAACTTAGTTATTTTTTAAATCATTATAGAAATATTACAATTTGTTTTAGTATCCTGTGGCTATTTGGGGTTCTATGAATCTAGTGAGCCAAAACACTAACATTAAATCGAATTGCATTGTTTATTTGTAAAATTTCTGCTATAGGAAGAGATTCAAGGAGATTTTTCTTAAGTAAGGTAATTTTCTATTAATAATACACACAAAAGAGAATGTAAGTATGTTAAAGGGAGAGGCAAAATAAAAATAGTGTTTAAGTTTGGACTGTGGGAGTGAGTATCCTAGCTCCACAATTTATTAGAGGTACGACCTTGGTCAGGTTGCTTAATGTTTTTTATATTTTGTCATCTGTAAGTTTGAAATAATATCTATTTTATAATCTTAATATTAAGATTAAATTTTGTGATAAATGTCAACTTCTTGGACAGTGTTTGCCATATCTTGAATACTTGCAAATGTTAGCTATTATAGTTATTTAAAAGGCAGAGTTGGGTATGAAAACATTTCTGAACTAGAGGCCAAAAGACCTAAGCTTGAATTCTGTATTCTCAAAAACAGTGGGCAAGTATTAGTGTTGCTGACTGTAAGGTATAAAGGTTGTGCATACCCTGTCTATATTAAAAGGTTCCTGTTAATATTAGTTTGAATACATATGTAAGGCCCTGTTATAAACTAAATTGTTATATTAATGCTCTTAATTTACCTTTAGCCTTGTTTCTAGAGTGATTTAGCTATAATGATTCTTATTTAAAGTCTCTCATACAGAGTGAAATTCATGTCCTCACACACTGAAAAATAGATTTGGTCTTTCTGCTTCAAATATGGACAGTGTTTACCTGACCCATATAGTCCCCTGTTGTCTCCCTTATATACTGCACTTAAATTATACAAAATTATTCACCATTTCTCCAAATATATATTAAGATTCAGATCATGTATTATAATATGTAATATATAAATATGTGTATTCTTCCTGGTATACATATATTTACAAATGCTCTTTCCCCTACCAGAAGTTGACTGCCTCCCCCCAATCAAAGTGTGCTGTAAAAGTGTAAAAGTGATCTTTGAAACATTCGTCATCTAAATGTGCCTCAGTTCTTTCATCAGTTGTATATGCTCCACTGTCTTCTTATTAAACTGGAATTTTAGAGAAATGTGAGGAAAAACGTGTCAGTATCAACCAATAACAAGCAAACATCACGTAATTAAAAGTCGATTAACTAAAATGGAGTGAATAGTTCCAAAACATTCTGGCTAGAAAAACCCCATAAAGAGTAAGGAGCTAAGTGTTGGGGTAAGTGAGCATGAGAGAAGGATTTGTTAACAAATACAAAGAACAGCGACCTTTCAGACACTGACACTATAGATTATAAATTTACCAAAATGTCACTAAACCTCTCCTTACAACCTTGAAGGACCTTAGCAGTATTGACTCTTCCCCAAGGGATAGACCTTCAAAGATATAATGACTCTAGACTACAGAGAATGGTAAGGCTGGTATTTTGAATGTTTTCTGATTGTCCTAGGACCCCAGACTGTACTTCATGGTCTCCATGGGCTATTTTATTTGGAACACTCAGTGATGATTCATGGAAGCATCACATCCATTTTTTCTACCTATAAGACTCCAAAAAGCTTATAGGAATCTGTACATAAAAGACAGGTCTATCTTTGTAAACAAATTGTTAGGGAAAATGGTAATGCTATGTAAATATTAAGTAATTGTCATTTATCTTATAAATTATAGATAAAACATCTTAATTTAACCTCATACCATTTAGAAAAGAAATAAGTAAATCATCAAATATCTGCCACTTACAGTTTATTCTTTTCATCTTCTTCTAAACTAAATTTTATGTGTTGGCCCCCACCACAAAAAGTGCAACTGAGAGTAATGAAAAATCTAAATTAGATAATTTTATATTTAGATTATTAATATAACAATGAATTAATATAAAAATGAATAAAAATACTACTTATTTATACCTATCTTATATTTTTAAATATATCTGCACTTGGGAGATCAGTGAAATTATCGTATAGAGGTTGTGGTACACTAGTAACATAAACAAAGGTGAGACTCATAGTATTTTTCCACTTATTGAATTTTTTTCTAAATATATAACTGACCATAAAGTAAGGTTTTTTGATATCTTCCACTATATTTATCTTGTCAGATATCAAAGTCCATAGTTGACATGCTAATATTTTTAAGGACCTATTTCTAGGTATATCATGCTTCACCCAACACCACTGAGAATCAAGCCAGTCAAATCAGAAAAGGAAGTGACAGTTTTAAATTGTTGATATAGTGAAGCATTTGGTCTTCTTTCACTATCCTTAATATACGACACTGAGTGAAATGGGATTAGAAGTGTAAAGAGTGCAGCACAGTGAAGTGACACTTGTATGAGGGAAACCTAGACACTTAGGTTTGGAGATGAGTGTGATATTTATATTTATATATTTATATAAATTGAGATTGAGAATGCCTTACCAGTTCATGAGTTTCTATGGGAAATTGGGTGATAGAGAGCAATATAAAAGTTTATATAGTGAGCATAAACACTGTCATGTGTGGGGTGAAGGGCTGGAAGTATTGAGAGGGACCACAGGACAATTTATCGTTTGCTGTGTTTTTAGAGTAAGTGCATGCAGATTTCAATGGACTCGAGGATCATGAGGTTCCTGATTTCTCTAAACAAGAGGCTAACAGCATTTGGTCTAGACTGCTAAGAAACTATCTTTATAGGATATTGTAAGACAATCTGATATAGGGCTAGAAAACAGGGTTCATTCTAGATGTGTGAAATTAGAGACTCTGAGATGTTATAGTAGCCCATGGGTCCTTATGAAACCATATTATAGTAATCTTATTTATTACAGAACAAGTAGAGCATGATCTTCATCTTTATACACAGAGAGATACTGTCAGAGGGCAAACATGAAAAATCTTAATTGAAAAACCAGTATAGTATAAAAAAATTTATTCAACTACCAAACAAATGAACATAAAGTACTATTAATAGCCTAACTACCAAGAAAGAAAAAAATACTTTTTAAAATTTTAATATATCTGAATTTTAATTCTAATTTCACATAGAATTTGCCAATTAAGAGACTATAAATGAAAAAATTCTGTGACTGGTTTATACATCTTCTTTTCATTTTTTATCTCTCTTTTTTTTTTTTTTTTTTTTTTTTTTGGTCAGTAAAGGGTATAGGATGGATGTCCTGCAAAAACATTTTTCTTTTCAAGTATTAAGTACTAAATAAGGTGTGTTTCATTTCCCTTTGAAGTGAAAGGGCTAATTGTTACATACTCCTTCAGTAATAAATGTTTTCACAGCTCATATTGTTATTTAAAGTTGCAGAAACACAAGGAAAATCCTTAAGACACTCGGTACCAAAGTTTAGAAGGGGATATTGTGAGCTCTTAGACTGGCAATATGTTGCTGGCAATAGAAGGCATTAAATTTAATTTGAACTAAAGCTCAGAGGAAATAGTCAAGATTAAATGTCCACTTTCTTGAAATGTTGTTTAATTTACCTGCACAGAAGCAGTATTTTTTATTGTATAGTGTCACTATTGGCTTATATTTGTGTACATCATTAGAACACAGTGATCAATTATAGTGACATTCGGTTAGCTGCAATTGATAAGATTTTCTAAAAGAAAAAAGAGAATCTCTTTTCTTGATCTAGAATATATCTATATTTCTCTTTATATATCTATATAAAATATCTATAACATTTTAAAGAGAAAAAAGCTATAATGCATACCTAGAAACTACAAGAATGATGTTAGAATAAAAATAATTTCCATGGTTTAAAACAAAATAGCCACATTAGAGCCTTGTAGACTGTCTTGAATGCCTCTTTGTAAGTATGCCTCTAAAATCTTCCCAATGTGACAAAATATTACAATTTACATCCTATACTTAAAACTGTTCTCCTTAGAGTAATTTTCGGTAAATGTCAAGGATGACCATTGCTCATTCAGTTATCCAAAATTGCAATTTTTTATTTGTTTATCTATTTCTGACATTTTGAGAGATATTGGCAATGATATTACAAATGATTTTGCTTCCTTTATAAAACAGATTATAATTATCATGACTCAAATAAGGACAGAACATCAGATTTTGACATTTAAAAACATACAAATATTGTTCATCCTAATACAAAAGCAGAGTTTTCATGATTATTGTCAACACTTGATCATTCATTCAGCTCAAGATTTATATTTAAACTTGATTCAGTTCACCATTATATTGGTCTGGTTAAAATACACTGGCAATGTCACCGAGTTATTACAACCTAAATCACCAAACATGGCATAATTTAAAGTTGCTCAAATGTAAGAGAAAGTAAATAAATTTCAACCCATCATTTTGAGGCAAGATTGTGCTGTATTTGTGTAAGTATGAAATGTGGTCTGACAACTGTGTGCTGAACACACGGTTCAAAGGGAGGAAAAAATCTTCCACAGACATTCTATTTGGAATCGCACCTGTTTTATTCCTCTAGTTTCTGTGATGAGGCCTCAAAACATTGTTCCTGTTGGGTAAGGGAAGGTGCTCCTTTTTATTTGCTTTATATTTTTTTTTTTTGTCTTATCCCTATCTCTAGCTCAAGCCCTTCTCAATTAGAGATAACTTATTTTTAGAAAATGCTATGGCTTCTCGTCCTTGTCTGTGAATTTTTTTTCTCCAAAATCTAAACATGAAACTTATTTTACTCATCATTTGCTAACTCTAAGCTTCTGCAGGCTACATCATTACCTCTCTATGCTTTATAATTTAGTCTCCTCATCTGCAAAATGGAGATAATAGTAATTATAATGACAAGTTCGGATTGTCACAGGGTTTACCATATACTGCTCCTTGTTCAAGGAAATTTTCATATGTTAATTTATTCTACATAGCAACCTTATGAAAGCTATATAGGAGAAAACTAAGATAAAGTTTTGGTAACTGACACAAGTTTGCACAATCAGAAAATGGTAAATCTAAATAGTCTTAAAACTTTCCTTGCTTTTAACTGAAATAACGCCCACCTCAGGATTTTTTTAAAGTGTTAAATAAGTAAATATAAATTTTGCTTAAAATAGCTCCTCAGTAACTGCTAGTTATTATAATCATTATTATTCAGATATTTTGTATGTTAAGAAAACGTGATAGCTGCTTGTTATTTTTATTTTTTTCCTAAAGAAAATTTTATTAGGTATATTTCTGAATTCTTGACATCCATTATACGTTTATTTTTTTCATTTTTGTTTAATTGTGTTACTCTCTACACAGTATTGCTTTTTTCTTTTTCTTTCTCTCTTTTTTTTTTTTTCATTTTAGGAAGCTGTCTTTATATCTTTCACTGATATTTTTGCTTCACTACTTTAGAGCTTTGATATTTGAATAAGTTATACTGGAGCAAATCAATTTTTTAACCATGTGGGCTACAAATTTTGGCCAGGAGCATGAGATTTGAGTTGGAATTTTAACTCCCCTAGTTCTACAACTTTAGAGAAGTATTCCAAAAGTAAGTCATTAGTATGTGTGTGTGTGTGTGTGTGTGTATCTGCAAGGATATTGATATTGACTCCATAAAGTTGCAAGTTGCTTTTAGGTAAATAAGAAAATAAATATAATAAAATAGATATAGTCCTGACTCAATAAAGCCACATTGACTTTAACTGTCAGTAAATTTATTGCGTGGAAATCAAAAGAGTTTTAGACTTAGTGTTGGTTTTCCTGAAGTGTATCATACACATTTTGTGAGAAATGTGACTTTTTATATCTAGTGACTAATATAATGTTATATGTGGTATATGTAAGGGAGTGGTAGGGTTAGTGAACACTGTAAACATTTTGTAGGCATATAAAGGAAGTTAATGCATAAATCTTAGAACTTAAAGAGGCGCTTTTAAAAAGAGTTCTCCAAAGGTTTTCAGTGGGTACAAAGGGATCAAGATAGTAGAGATGAATGTAAATGAAGTAAGATTGTGGTAGAATATAGGATCCTTTGAAATGCTGTGTTCAGAAACTGAACTTTTTATTTTGGCTAGTTCTTTCTGAGCTTTTGTATATGCATGTCTTACATATTACACGAAAACAGAAATCTCATTATAGTTGGAAAAAATGCTTTTTATCATTCAAAAACGGTTATGTTTTCAAGCATTCTGTAATTCTATTTATTATTTAGATGCATTTTAAAGGCATATAATTTGCATTAGTAGCCAAAAGTACATTTTATTCCTTTGGCATTGTAATGCATTAAAGTAATTTCTTTAGTATATAAAAATAATGATGTTTTTGTATGTACATTTTATTGCAAAAATAGCTATAAATATAAAGATAATACAGCATTATTCAGATTTTTAAGTATAAATTGTTTAAACTAAATGCAGCAAAGACAATTTTGGTTAATAGAAATAATTTGTTGGTTTTTTTTCACCTTAAAGAACCAAGTTAAAACATAATATTTGTTGAATTTAAAATAGTTAGATGACATGTCAACCATTTTAATGAACCTTCTGTTTGCTAGAAAGCAAAAATTTATTTTTTATGTCTACCCAAATTACTCATTTGTTTGCTACTAGTGTGTACTGAACTCATTAAGATACACTGCAATGGCAATATGATATATTCATTCATATTTTCATTAATTTATTCATTAATTTATTCCTTTAGACCAAAGTCATTCAGAAGTGTTTATTTAGGGAGAGTTACCTTTTTCACATGAAGAGTTGAGACAAAATTGAATATCAAGAAATCAGAGACCATTGCAAAGGTAAATTAGAGAAAAAAGGGAAGGAAGGAAAGATACAGCCTTATTAAGATGGAGATGTGATTGTATAATCCAACTGGACAGAGAAGATGGGGGAAGTGAAGAGAAAATGTATTTATTTTTAAAAATATAATCAGATAAAATGCCAAATCATCCCTTTTTTGTAACTGTCCCCTGTCCAATTTAGAGTTGTTTTACTTCTCTAGCTTTCCTCAATTCCTCCTCATTTTCTCAGTCTCTTCTCATTTGCAATTTGAGCTCATCGGTTCTGAAAAAAAAAAAGAAAAAAGAAAGAAAGAAAGAAAAAAATTCTCTTTAGTTAATCTGAAAGAGAAAAAGATATTAAAAAGATAGTCAGAGACTTAGATCTCAAACTTTAAAGAACAGTGCTGAATATATATACTGAAAGCCTCTTGGAGGCCCCTCTGCCTCAGTGACCTGAGTTATGTGCTGCAAATTGTGATCTTCAAACTCTTTCCAATGCTGGTCTTAAAAACTAGAGTTGCCATGGCCAGATATATGGATTCCCAGCTGTCTCCATGCATTCAGGCTTGATGTCTTAAAGCAGATAGGTGTAAATTGTTACTACATGACATAATGAGTTCCTGACTTCTGTCTTGGGAATCTGGATCCAATGTGACAAATACCTCTCTTTTATAATGGGTATCTGACATCTCAAAATACTGCCAGCACCTAGAAGTCATGGAAATAATTAAGTTCAACACTTAACTTTGTTCAATTGCTATTTAGCCTGACTTTTTCAAAATATTTTCTACTTTCCTCAAGTTGTAAAATACTGATACTGACAATGAACTAAAAAAATTGATTTATATGACTATATATAATGAGAAATATATATATATATATATATATATACACATGCACACAGATTTTCAACTTTTAAGAAGGTATTTTCTGTGTGTGTGTGTGTGTATGTGTGTGTGTGTGTGTGTGTGTGTGTGTGTGTGTGTGTGTGTGTTTGAGGAAAAGTATGTTTCCTAGAGTTGCCATAACATATTATCACAAATATGGTAACTTAAACCAACAGAAATTCATTTTTCCATAATTCTTGAGGCCAGATGTCCAAAATTAAGTGTTAGCAAGGCACTCCATGGAGGCTGCAGTGGAGAATCCTTCCTTTCCTTTTCCAACTTCAGTATTTCTTATCTTCCTTGGCTTGTAGCCATATCATTCCAGTCTCTGTCTTGACTTCGCATTTCCTCTGGGCATTTCATCTCCTTTTCTGTCTCTTATAAGAACATTTGTCATTAGGTTTAAGGCCTACTGGCTATCGAGAGTGATCTCATTTTAAGATCCTTAATTATATCTGCAAATACCCAAATAAAGGTACAGGTCACAGGTGCCAGGGATTTGGACATGGGCATATCCTCCTGGTGGCCATCATTTAAACCACTAGAGTACTATATGTGGTAATTTAACATATCATTAAATGATAAACTTTATTTTCATTCACTTGTTTATTATTGATGCCCTCAGTCTCTCAGCAAACAGGACAAACTATCCACCGTATATTTTCCAACTCTCAGAGAAGGCTCTGGTGAAACAAAAATGTATATGTAAAGATGATGCAGAACAGGACAAATTCCCCTAAGAGTATGTAAAAGATTGGGGGTCTCAGCTCTGCACCAAGAGGTGGGGTTGGAGAGAGAGAGAGAGAGAGTTTTGACTGAGTGCAGAAAAGAATTTAAGTGCATGCCAGAGTTAGAGTCAAAAGGAAAGTTTATTAGAGATGGGATAATGCTTTATAGACAGAGGGTGAGAGAGTATGAGAGAGATGTAGAGGGACATAGAGAGAGAGACACTGAGACAATGAAAGGGACTCTGACTGTTAGGGGAATTCAGTTTATATATCATTCTTCGTTTCTATCAATTATGATTAAAAATTTTTTTTCCAAAATAGAAAAAACTTACGCCTTTGATGGTATGAGTTTTATGGGTATACAGTGTAAAACATGAGCATGTAGTGTGGAAGACCTGCTGGCAATTCCCAGCCTCTGATCCATAGGTTCCCCATGGTTTCGGCAGTAGGGAATGAATGACTGTATTTATTTTGTGTAGGGTACAACTTAAGGACTCTGTTTTCCTGTTCTCCCTTCACGGTATAGGGAAATGGTTTGTTCATAATCCCAGCAGGACTCTTTGTTCTATAGGTTTCAGGAGGTCTGGCAGCAACGCGTTACAGACTCTGGATGTAGCTTGATTTAACATTTAGTTCTCTTACTTCTCCCTACATTAAAACTTTCTATCTCCAGAGAGCTCAGAATATGCTGATCTAAAAAATATGTACCGTATTTTTTTTTAAAAATAGTATTTATCTAATAGAAATGCATGAAGATACATCAATGGATATAGGAAATAGCATACAGGAAGTTTGCTTCTTAGAAAACAGAGGAAATTTTTATAAAGAAGTATGGGAGGAAATGATACCTGAGTTGAGATTGAAAAGTGAATTGCACCTGCTTAGTTAAAGCTCATATGTGCATGTTTATAAACATTTTTTATATATTTTGTTATTTAAATCCAGTACATTTGAGTATAGCAATAATTAGGCTAACTTTAACAAATAACTTTAGGTTATTATTTGCTGTGAATATACTCAGTTTATTTTTAATTAAGTAGAAGCCAATAAGTCAATGAGTACAAATATACATCAAAACCATTTGCAAAAGAGTAATTGGAAAAATTGACCCCAATATATTTAAAGGTATTATTCATTTAAAAATTTATGATGGTATTAGGTATATATCTTATGTAGATCACATGATATTGGTACAATCACTTAATAGTTATTATTCCTCCTATTGAAAATAATTTTATGAGATAGCCAAGATATTTATTTAATGTAGGAGTCATACTCTCATAATTATGCGTAGCATTATTTTTCTAAGCAGAACTATTTTGTAGATTTCTAATCTATTGTTTTTTGTTTAGATGATACTTATCCTCCTAAATATTCAGAATTAAAATGTAAGTAGAAAAAGTGATTTTATAATAGTTACCTTATGGAAAGCCGTTCAGTTATTAATATATTTGTATATCAAATAACATGACATTATTGGCATTAGAGTGATGCCGTTCCTGAAGGGCCAGGACCCGAGGAATGCATGCAGCCTCTAGAACTTAGAAAAGGCAAGAAGTGGATAGTCTCCTAAAATGATGGAGAAGCAGAAGGAATGTAACTCTGCAGACACCTAAATTTTAGCCTTGCAAACCTGTTTTGGACTGCTGATCTCCAGAACTGTACAATAATAACTTTGCATGGTTTTAAACAACAAAATTTGTAGTAATTTGTTACTGTAGAAATTGGAAACTGTACAAATTTTGGTTATTATGTGCTAGCTACTCTTGTCTAATTGTTTTCCTATAGACGACTGAGTTAATGATTTGCACCTGTCAAGTGATTAGTATACATTTATTTATTTTTTTTAGTTCAGAGGTAGATAACTCCTATATTACCAGTGGAAAAAAACAGTTGCAGACATCACCAATCATGACTCAGTGCTTTGTTATTTAAATATTTATAACCATTTATTATTCCTCTTCCCTGGATTCTTATCTATGATAAACAAGCACTCATTTGAGTAGAGCACTGCAGTGAACTGTTTCTATAAATCTAGTCACCAATATCAATTTAAAAATGTTTGCTTCTATTTTTTAATCTTACCATGGCATGACGATGTGAAAAAACTCAGATACGCTATTGTCAAAATAAAAATGATAAAAACTAAAGATCATATTTTACCGTTGAGAGTAATATTCTTATTTGTGACTTGTAATTCCTATTCTTGTCAGAGAAGCATAACGATGTTTACTTGAGAAAATGGCCTGTGTGTTTTTGCACATTATGGATTAGCTTACAATTTAGTTGTCTGATACAAGTGGTCACAAAGTCTTGATAGCTAAATGTTAATTTAATAGAAGAATTTTGAATTAGAATAAGTAGAATATGGCAAGCCACAAAAAGCATTTGAATTATATAGCATTAGTGAATATTTTAAAATATTCTCTCTTATCCCCATTGGAATAATAATTTAGTTGTTTAACACTCTAGTGGTTAGGAGTTTGATGCTATAAGAGCTCTGCCTAATATAAATTTCATAAATCACATGAAATGTTTCAGAACATTATGCTTCATAGCTGATGAGAACTGTATTGTTCTACATTTTTCAAAAAGAAATCGGGCCCCAGCTATTTAACCAAAGAACATAGCCAATAATTCCTTGCTATCAACCCTTATCACATGTATTATAGCTGATGCTATCATTGGTAAATTATTATTTGCTATAACATATTTTAAATTTCATTTGACCTTGTTAAGACAAAGATTTCCTATTGAAATGAACATGCCGCTCACAGCTGCACTTTTCATCTTGCATTAAAAAGTACTTGACAACACACAAATGTACTTTGAACAAACCCATGTTTTTAAAAAGCCAGCGTCCTATATGTTGATCTTGAGAAATGATGGAGTGGAGACTGAGTATCCATTTGTTAATACAATTTTCCATTCAGAGTTTCTTGTAAAAACTGAATTGTTCTTTATGTGTTCTTTCTCTCCCAATTTTTGTATCAGATATCCATTTTTCAACCTAATCCCCTCAATTCTCCTGTCTCTGTAAAAGGAAGTGGAACTGCTGCTGGTATATAAATTTACCTTGTTGGGCCCAACATCTAATTAATTCCAGAAGAAAACCACTTTCCATTAAGTAATGGCTTGTACTCAGCCAGCATATTTCTAGGCCTTCCTGCAAGGAAAAGCCTATAGTAAAAATAATTTCCAAAGAACTGGCACTAGTTTCACAGGCATACTAGGAGGAGCCCGAGGCCAAAGGCTGTGCCCTCTTGCACTAGGACAGGCAGATGATGTCTTTTTTGTGGTTTTCTCCTCTAGTAAATATTTAGAGAGACTCTTTGATACAGGAGAACAAATCTTCTCATAATTTATTAAGAAAAGTGAATCAACATATTATTTAATGTGTTGCACAGTAATGTTTTCCTAAAAACAATACCATGCAGTACTTGAGATCCCAGATAATTTCTGTCTTTAACAGAAATTCCAAAAGTGAGAAACAATGAATAAAATATTAAAAATAAAAGGTACAAATGATATATTTGATATCAATTGTTTACTCTCCTATTTTCATTTCATTACCTTCCTCTGTACACTAATTTTAAGATTATTTTCTCAATTTATGTAATTTATCTCAAAATAAACCAATATTTTATACAATTTTTAAAGCAATTTCCAATGTTCTATTTTGTGACTACTCTTAAAATGTGGTAGAAAAAATAAGGGATAAAGAAACTTTTAGTAGATAAAAATAAACACAAAATTAACACATTATTTATAAAAATGTTAGATAATAATTTGTGGGATTTTTAAAAACAGATCTTATTTAGCAGTCGTAGGCAAAATCAGATGGAAAGCATATAGTCTCCACATCTCTCCTGCCCCAGACCACAGCTTCCCTCACTATCGATATCCCTCGCCAGAATGATAAGTTTATTAAAATTGATGAGCCTATACTGATACATTATCACACCAAATTTGTTATACATGAGGATTCACTCTTGATGATGTGCATCCTGTGTTTAGACAAATGTATGATGACATTATTCTTCCCAATAATTCACTTTTTCTTAAGTTAACAAGCATTCCTTTTTATTTGTTTACATTCAAAGAACCTAAATAGTTGGAGCTAGTCAAATAATATGATAGTGTTAAGGCAGGATTAAACTATACATCTTCTGACACTACTTCCACTTTCCTGAAATAACTTATGCTAATGTTTAGCAAAAATCTTGGAATGTATTGAATGCTCAATAAACTATAATCTTTTAGTACACATATACACACATCAATCAGTATGACAATAAATAGTAGAATAAAATGGAATCTAGATTTTAAAATGTGACTTCTTTCTTTCCAAATATCCACAAACTCTTGAAAAAAGTACATAGACATCGCAAAGGAGATTGTGAAAAATGCTGATATGAAAAGTAATATATCAGACAATATATGCATATGCCGTATAGTGTCAAACAGCACCAGGTTTTGTCCCAGTTTTGTGTGATTTTGGGCATGTTGTTTAATATATTTAACCCTCAATTAACTTTTTCTACAACGAGATTAATGATTATATTTATTTTATATGGTTGCTTTAGTATTAAATATTTGATCCAAGGTCTGTATGAGTATTATTCTATTAAATGCTCACAACATTCTATGAGCATCATAAGGCCCATAAGTTAAGTGATGTAATGAATGGAAAGTACTTACATAACATCTGGAAATTAAGAATTGTGCAAAAAATATTACTACCAATATTATGGAAGTTATTGTGTTCATGAGAAAAACATCCATCAAATTATGAACAAAAATACATTATATAATGATCTGTGAAATGAATGGATGATCTAGTGCCTATGGGCATATGGTAGGCATTCTCTACTTGTTGATTTAATAAAAAGTGAGACATTTATGTTTTCAAAGTTTTATCCTCAAGCACATTTCATTCAAGGAAGAGCAACCATTTTAGTTTATATAAATATCAACCCTCCAGATTTTTATCTTTAATGACAAAAGAACATTGGAAACATTTTAAAATTTTCCCAAAGAAACCATCAGTACCAGACAACACAGTTCATTACCAATCATTTCACTGGCAGTTCAGGCAGGTCAGGGAAGCTGTGAATAGGAAAATAACTCATGTAAGTGATCGTGTGTCTCAAAGCAAGGCCCTCCAAGACAGCTCCTCTGGTTTCAAATCCCATTTCCATCGTCTAGCAGTTCATTAACTCTGTCAGCTCGAGAAAGTTGCTTACCCTTTCTTGACCTTCACTGCCAGAGCATCATTTTTCTTTTTTTCCTGACATATAGTCTTTGTTACCACCTATATCTCTTGCCATTTATTCTCGGTATCTTCTGCTTACTAATTGTTTCCATCCAAACTCAAAATGGAGGAAATCCACATTTCTGGCTTAAGGTATTTTTCTTTTTAAATTAATATTCTCTCCTTAACTAACCAAGTTTATAAACGTGCTTAGTTGTCATATATACATCCATAAGTGTGATCAGTTGTCATATGTACATTCATAAATCTCAAATGTGTATTTCTGGCTCAGATCTTATCTCTAAGTTTCACATGCCACTATCTGATTGCCTCCTGGAAATATCCACTTGTTTGTTGAACTCAAAATTCAAATCAATATGTCCAAATTGTATTTGTAATATAATTTTTCTAAATGTGAATTTCCTGAATCATTTATTTATTCTCCTCATTTCTCCAGTGTGATTTTTAAAATTAAAATCTATTTATTATCTTTTTGGAAAAAAAATCACTCAATATTTTCCATTGCTTAGCCAATTGAACAAATGTAATTGAAATGTAATCTAGTGGTGTGTCCAGTATAAAGATCAAGTGAGTAATCAATGTCTTCTTATTATTATCAGCATACATTATTAATCATAGGTCTGGCACTTAAATGCCTACTACATTCTAGATATTCTGCTATGAGATTTATATGTCCTGTAAGGCTAAGATTTTTTGTCTGTTTTTGGTAAGAGAATCATCAGAACAGAAATCTTAGTGGTTTTAGGAAGTCTGGTAATTGTGAAGTCTGAGAATAGTGATACTTAAGAATTTATGAAGGTAGCTAAATTATCTAATGATGTAAACCAATCAGTTCTGTGTTGGGAAAAATTTAAAGAAGTTTCTCAACTTTTGGAACATGAAAGCTATATAGGTGAGAGGTGAGGTGGTCTAAGAACAAGAAAGAAAAGACAACAAGTATGGCTGACCATTTTGCACTTATCTAGTCATGCCGCACCATAAGACTCTATTGGCCGTTAAGATTTCAATAGTTAACATAGTGTTTCCTTTGAAGAGAGAACTACTCAATTTGCCTAAATTAATTCTGACTTTATAGTTCTTCCACAGGCAGGTCTGAATAACAGACTATTATAAATTCATAATACATTTGGATTATTGTTGTTTTAAATATTTGTCTTTTAAGAGTGTGCCTCTGATTTATCAGTACTCTGAGGTCAAGGACAAATGACTACATGTTAAACAAAAAATATTAATAAGAGCTTCGATTTAGGAAATGATGATAATGATGATGATGATTGTAAAGCCATCCAATGGTAACATTTTCTCTACAATATCTCTTACTTTGTTACTTTCCTTCAAAATTTAGCCCAGAAATCACCAATTCCCATTTCAATCTATTGCAATCAGATTTCCATCTCCTCTACACTACCTTCATGTCAGTAAAATTAATCTTGTCAAGGTCATCAATGACCTTCAAGTGTTCCTCTATGGCGGTAGATTTCCATGCCTTGGACAACTTCCTCTTTCTGAAACTCCTTGTATCATCTTGGTTTCCTTCATATTCCTTCATACCTGTGGTATATCTTTCTCAGCTTTCTTTTTAAGGCTCTTTTTCTCTTCTATCCAGTGTCTAAATGTTGGAAATACTAATAGTTGGTCTCTGTCGGCTTGGTCTCTTTTCCCAGTTATAATAGCGAAAATAAGTAGCTTGGCTGTATCTTTACATGCTCATCTTTAAAAAAAAAGGAAAGAAAAGACATATTAACAATAATTTATAATGCAGTTATAAAAGTTAAATGGGTTAATACATCTAAAGCATTTATAATGTTTTTTGGCAAATTTTGAACAATCATGAAATGTTTGGCATTTTCATTTTGAGAAATCAATAGATAAATTTTTATATTAACTTACAGTCTATTAAGTATGTACAGGAATAGCTAGTAATTTAAAATAAAATATAAATGAATTATTTTGTATCTACTTAGGTGAAAATGTTATGAATATTAACATACATATGCATTAGGCTTAAATGACATGTTAAGATTTATAATTGTTTTACAATGTTTGTTTCCAAGATGAATTGAACCATGTTGGTTCCTGAGTCATTCAGTTTTTTTATTGTTGAAACAGTGTCACTTACTAGGAGAAAATACTCAATTTATTCTCTTCATAGTTACTCTATCGGTAGATCTGAATTACAAAATATTATGAATCCATGTTACTGTATTGGGATTTTTAAAAATATTCGTCATTTTTGAATTTGCCTATGGGCTATCTTTCTCGCTCTCTTGCTACTAATGTTTTAATCTAGTTACTATAGGAAGCTTTTTAGTTTCCTTTTTTTTAATATACCAAATGTAAACCCTCTATTCTCAGCCCTATTACCAAATACCTTCTTAACTATAGTAGCTCACCTAGATATCTGATAATCTGTAATGTTTCTATTTAAAAAACATTTTAACTTATGTATACTTTATAAGTATTGAAAAAAAATTTAAAGGCTGAGATGTCAAAATCTCTAACGTCATTTCTCATCCCATAGGTAAACATCCATATGCACTTATTTTGTATTTTGGAAGGTCTTTAAAATGTATTTTCATATTTCTATACGTAAATATGTGTTATTTTGTTCACAATAATGGAATCATTGAGTATGTTTTGTTTTACAACTTGATTTTTTAATTATTTGATATTTTTCTATTTTCGTAACAGATATGGTTCATAATTTTAAAATATGTATTTTTAATTTCCAAGCTATTTTACAGACATTAATAATTCTTTAGCATTGCTATTTCTAACATTGAAATAAGCCCCTCAAATCATTCTGAGTCTGTACAATTCATCACTAGCTTAAACAATTATTAGGATTCATTGGCCTATACAGCTGGCTATTTTAAGAAGCATAAAGCATGGCCCTATAAAAACCTAGCTTTATGTCTTTGAAGAACTTTGAAATTCCCTGCTTTGACATTATCTGCATGCCAGCTTTATTTTCAAGCTAGTAACAGGATGCTTTTAGCCATTCTCTGGATAACTTATCTGTATGACAATATCCAGGAATGTAAATCTTTCTTTTGTGGCTCTCATTTAAGGTTAATGAACATTCTTTACCAGAAGACACTGGCAAATTTTACTTCCTGTCTTGTGGGGCTGAATTGGGAACATGCCCATTCATGACCCATTTCTTATGTCTAAGTGATGCTGTGTGATAAATCAGAGACTAGTATCCTGAAATATTATCTGTCACAGGGAATTTACTCACTTGCAGAGGAATTAGGCCCAACCCTGGAGCTGGAGTTGGTGTAAGATTATATATGCCAGCAGGCTGCATGTGAGAAAGATGGTTAACAAAGCACAGTTGAGTTAGAACAAGGAACATAAGTCCTGGGTTAGAAACTAACAGTCTATACTTATTATAGATAGGTTTTAAATAACAAATGAATAAACTCAAATCATGTGAATTTAGAATTAAAAAGAAATAGACTATAATTTCTCAAAATATTAATATTTTGATAATTAGTGTAATCAATTAAAACTTCCTCATTGGCTTTACATTTAACTTTTGTAAAATTGTCTCCTCCATATTCTAAATGAGTTTTGGGCAGAAGTAGCATTATAAGTGGAAATCTTTATTTACTGTAGTTAAAACTCTTTTTATTACAGTGATTAAATTCAGAGTGAGTAATTGAATGAATTTTAGACTTCATGAATTTTACCTTCTAGTTTGTGAGATAACTTTCACAGCTTTGTGACATTCATTTGTTATCCTTCAAAGCTTTTATACAATGAAATTATACAAAGCCAAAACAGGGCAATGCAGCCTGATACATTGTCTCCATTTTAATATCTGTTCATTAACCAACATTTTATTAGTAGAATTGCTCAACTAGATAAAAGCTATTATAGTATGTTATTGTAAAACCCAAAGCCATCTTTTCTTGTAATAAATATTTACTAAGAACTTTACATACAGATGATAATGTACTGGTCCTCTGAGATTCAAAACTAGAAAGTACTTCACCCTCGTCATTGGGAAATCCAAAAGACATTTTATTTAAAAATAATTAGAATTTAATATGATTAATACTTTGAAAATTGTATGAGTACATTCTACGGCATAGAAGAAAGATTATTCTGTCTAGAATGAAGTGGAACAAATGGATGTTTAAAGACAAATACATGTTTGACATCAGTGAATAAAAGGCAACACAGTAATAAAAGAAAAAGAGCTTTTGAAAATTATGAACTTGTCAGAGATTGAAAATTGAAGAAAACTTTAATATATCACTTTGATGTGGGGAAAAGGAACCTAACAGGATGAAGGATAAGGATAAAAGAAGATCCTGAGGATAGGAAGAGGTTCAAAGCGAATTAGAAAGCTAAGAAGAAAAAGAAGTTGTGCATTACCTTAAGAGAAATCTAAAGCACACCAAAAAATGAGTCACATAATCACATGTGTACTTAAAATTATTTTATTGGAATTAAAGCTTGAGTGAGGCTACTGATAGTGAAACAAGTTAGGAGGTTATAACAATGTATACAGATGGCTAGAATCTGAACTAAAAAAGAAACAACAATGTTGAAGAAACAGGCTGTACTCAAGAGATATTCTTAATTTTATACAAAAATTTAGTCTATCAAAATATTTGTTGAGGATAGTCTATAACAGGAATTGTTCTATATTTGGAATTATAAATCCTTTCAAGTTCTTTGAAATTGCATTGGAGGTTCTAATCCAAGATGGGGACATAGCAGGCTCCTGAAGTCACTTCCCACCAGTCCATGTCAAGATAATCAAATATTTAGTTGGTGGTATCAGAAAATACCACAGACCTTACAAAAAGAGAGAGAGACAGGCAAGCAGGACTATGTTAGACTTAGTGGTGTTCTGGTCACCATATGTATTTTTGGAACTGATAATAGATGAAAACATCATCACAAAGATGATAATTCAGCTGGAATCTTTTGTTAGAAAATGGGGAAAAAGCTTTGAACTCTAGTTTGATTATCCCACTGACATGATCCAGTTGTGCTAAGTCTCCAGGCAAAGAAATGGCACATAACCAGAACAGTGCTGAGAAACCAGAACTCATGTGGCTTATTCCTTGACCTCCTAAAACTAGACTTCTAACAAGCAAGTGGTGGGGAAAAATTGACCTCGAACTTCAAAAAAAAAAAAAAAAAAAGATTCTGAGGAGCTACCTGCACTTTGGTAATAGTGTGCCAAGCCAAAAGCTTTTGGTTGTCGTGGCACTTCCCTAGTTTTCTGTGACAACTCAATAACAACCCCGTAGTACTTCATAGATAACAAATTTTGAAGAAATAGTCCCTAAAATTCATTGATATCCAGAAGTCTGCTTTGCTTAAATACAGGACATGTTTGCTTCAGTTGAGATACAAAGTTATTGTACCTATGTGAATTAGGATAGGATAAGTTATGCTGCAGTAACAACATTAATCATCACAAGCACACACATACACATAAAAAATTTCAGTAGCTAAAAACAACAAAGGTTTATTTGTTGCTAATTATACATATATATACAGGATTTTTGGCCATTCTCTTCCAGTTTACATCCTCACTCTGAGACTTGGGGTGAGGGAAAAGAGAACACTGATAGTTTTTCTCATCAGCAATTAACTGTAGCAGCTTAAAAGTGAAACGTGTTACTTCTATTCACAGATAAGTGGCCCAAAATTAGTCTAAAATGCCAATCACCCACACAGAATTAAACTTTTCCAAAAATTAAAGAGGAGGGAACACTTCTTAAATCATTTTACAAGACTAGCATTACCATGATACCAAAACTAGAAAAGGATACCACAAAAAAAAAAAAAAGAAAAAAAAAAAGAAAAAAAAAAGAAAGGAAAAGAAAATTACAGGCCAATATCTCTGATGTACATATATTAAAAAAATCCTCAACAAAATACCAAATTTAACCATGAATTAAAAAGATCATACATTGACCAAATGATATTTATTCCAAAGGTGCAGCAATAGTTCAACATCTACAAAAAGCAATTAATGCGATATACCATATTAACAAAAGGAAGAATAAAAATCATACAACCATTTCAATAGATGCAGAAAAAGCATTTAGTAAAATTTAACATCATTTGTGATAAGAATTCTCAGCAAAGTGGATATGGAAGGAATGTGCCTCCCCATAATGAAGCACATATATGACGAGTCCACAACCAATATCATATTCAATAGTGTAAAGGTGAATACTTTTTCACTATGATCAGGAACAAGACAAAGAATCTATCCTTCAAATGTTCCTCAAAAGTAAATAAATATAGTTTACAAATATGAATTTTGCTTAATCTAATTTGATGTCGGTTTTAGGGTTATAAAAATCAACATAGCAATGAATGAGAATCTAGATGACTAAAATATTTTTAAATGAACACATGCCAACCTTAACAACATTCCTTTTCTAATGTATAAGAAAATTGAGATCATAGAACAGTCATAATTTTAACTACCTAGTTTGACTGTCTATACTATACACTTCTATCTCATTCCTCTGAGTGAGACTGATTACACAAGAGCATTAATCCCATATATTTTTAAGTGTGTTTTACTATCCATGACAAAAGTAGCCGTATATATGCCGATATATTTTAAGGTAATTGACCACCATGACTAATTCCACAGACTCTAAATAAATTGTGAAACGTGAAGGGCCTACTGCAGGGTACTTTGTGGTTGGCTGCTGCGCTAAATTGTGCAAAAGATTAAGTACGGCTCTTCCCTGACCATCAGTTTCCTTGGTAGAGGCGGGCTCCTGCAGTGTCTTGTTTTCTAATCTGATTCAGTGACTAGTCACACCTCAGACTATGGACTAAGGACAATGAGAGAGAACTGGGCAAAATAATGTCACTTATAATGTGTCAGTCAAACATTTCTTAGCACAATTTAATAATTTCCTTAATATTTCAGCTTTTAGAAAATGAGGGTATTCTGTTGTTACAGACGTAAGGTCCATATGCTGTCACCATCACCATATGCCTAAACACAAATGCAAAATGAATAATCTCTATTTTTCCTGTCACTATTGCTCTCTTTTTTAACAGCTATTAGTGTTGAGCAGTAGATATTTAAGACTTTACCACTGCATTGTACACATATTTGAAAAGAAAATTTGTTGTAAATATATATTTCAGTATTAAGTTTTGAGTACTGAAATTCCATGGACTTTATGCAAAGTATTGTTTCCAAAATTGTAAAATATAAAAGTGGACATGGAAAATAAACACATATTTTACTTAGCTTTAAGACAATATTTCTCTCTATTAAAAATAACTTTCTCCCTATAGGTATGTGTGTGTGTGTGTGCATGTGTGTGTGTGTGCGCGCGTGTGTGTGTGTAGAAGAATAAATAAAAAGTACTGTAGTTTTTTTACAAAACACAGGGATGCTTTAAGTATAAACATTTTAAAGAAAATGGACTTTGTAGAAATTCAATTGACATTTGAGGTATAAAATTTTATTTAGAAGGAGTAGAAATTTAGGTGTTTGCAACCTTGTGATTGTGACAACAGTATTTTTAGGTTGGCTTTAGTCATGGCATTCCACAAAGACTGTGGTGGCATGGGCATTACCAGACTTCTTATATACTCATAGAAAACTTGTACATTTAATAGTTGATGAAAATCTATGATTATATTTAATATCTATGCATAAGTAAGTATGGCTCTTCAAATTTGAACCCACATATTTGACTGTACATTATTATCATGATATACACCTGAAAGGCTGTAATGTAACTAATGCAATAGCTACATATTTTAAATATACTGGACATTGATCTTTTAGTAACTTTATTAAAGTACAATTTACAAATAAACTGTACATACTTAAAGTGCAAAATTTAATATACTTTAATATATGTGTGTGTATGTGTGTGTGTGTGTGTATATATATATATATATATATATATCTCAAACCATAACCTCATAATTACCATATCCATCATGTCTTGATTTCTTGTACCTATTTGTAATCTGAAATTTTTTGTATTAATATAACAAATAAGTTACAATATTTTAGGCACAGACCTAAATTATGAATTGTTTACATTTACCTATGCTTTATTTAGAAAAAGCTGTTTTAAAACACTGAGCGATGATACAATAGTTTATTCAAGAAAACCGTCTCCCATTATTTGTCAGAATTAAATCTTGAAATTCAAGAATTTTGTAAATAATATTTGAAAAAGTAAAGGTAAAATATTGTTCAGTAATCTTCAGTAATGAAGGATGAATACTTTATATAAATAATTTTGACAAGAGCAAGGAGAATACTTTCACAGAGTGATAGAGGAAAAAAGTAAGGTGCATAAAACTTGGATAACACATCAACTTATTTAATGGCATTTTATTATATTTTTATTATTTTTTATTATTTATGCCTACACCACCTGGTCTTCCTAGGTGGTCTCCAATCCAAGTACTAACCAGGCCAGACCCTGTTTAGTTTCCAAGATAAGACATCAGGTTTGTTCAGGGTGGCATGGCCATAGACCAATATTTATGGCATTTTAATGAGTATTTTAAAATGTAGAGAATTTTAGAATGTTATTAGAAATAGAGAAAATAAAAGTTAAAGTATCAATTACATCTAAATAGTTTCACTATTATTTTTCTGACATTTTTACTATTTAGTGAAAAAAATTGTGATAAGAAATCCATTCTATTGTTATTATCAGATGTAATTGTTTAAGTTTATCGCCTTGCCCAGTCTACTCACTGGTCTGGAACTGGTGAAAGAAAATTACAGTCTATAACACCATGGAAGTAAATGTAGCTTTGGGGAAACCGATACCTAGTGACACCTGTATTTACTCATTTGTATCTCTCAATTTAATTTACAATCTTGACTAAGCTGTCTAGATCTCAGGAGAGACATGATATTCTTTCTTTAGAAAAATAAGTGCATCAATTTGGCTTGTTAAATTAGTGTTATAGTATACTAAGTTTTACTCTCCTGACCAAGAAGTTTAGAATTGCATTAAAATCATTTAAAATTTAGTCAGGGAATCATTCCTACTCTAAGCAATATTTTAATTTATTTCTTGAACAAGGAATGGCTTAGTTTAAAATAAATAAGTGAATGAGTGAATGAATGCACTGATGAATAAATGAATGAATAGTAGTGTGCAACACTAAAGGAACATTAGTAATCTGTAATATTCAAAGTTATTCTTTGTCATCATACACTCTCAGAAGAACTGAACTAATATATAACATAATTTACCTCACTGGATTTCAATAAGTTGAAATTTATATTATTATTGTTAATGATAACATAACATTAACAAAACTTAAGAATGACATTTCCTGCTTTGATGCTTATATCATTTTGCATATTGTTTCATAATCTCAAGTACTTTTCTCGCTTAACTCTTATGTAGAATAAAGAAATTGTTCACTGTTACAAATTTTAAGGGACTGTAGCATTTATACTTTTTATAATTTCTATTCTAATACATTTAGAATTATAAACTTGAGATATATATATATCAAAGTTACTCTCATTTGTATCTTGACTTTGAATTCCAGTTATATTTTCTTTTAGATTTCCTTATTTATTATATCTTTTACCTTTCTATCATTTCTTAATACCTTATACATATATATTACTTAAATCATAAGTGTATTAATTTTTGTCACAGTTAATCTAAATTCTTGACTCAGATAATTTACTTTTGCTAGTGAGAAAATTTATATTATGCAATGATTTTAGTTTGAAATTTATTTTGTTTTTTTATAATGAATAATTAATTACAAATGCACATTATTGATGTTTTATTCAATTATACTCATTAAGCATCTGCTTTATACCAGGCTTACTTTTTTTCACCTTGTAATTCCATAATTGCTCGGGTGGCCAAAGCTCCACAGTAGTACAGGACAAAATTTTGCCTGAAATTAGGTTAGCTATTAGAAATAGGAACATTCTGGAAATATAGGAATTCTTTATGATATAGAAGAACAATAGAGAAGTATTTATTAGAACACAGACCCTTCTTATTTACCAGAGCTACTTTAAAGCCCTCTGTATTAGATGAGGGATTCTTTGTCATAGTTTGCATTTGAAGCGGGTTTATTGCTTGAGCCAGAATCTCTGTCAGTGAATTCTGATTGTCTGCAGATTCTAAAGGAAAATAAATCTTTACCTTTCAAACAATTTTACCTTTAAAGGCTGATAATCAAAGAAGAAAAAAGAAGCTTTTATAAAATATTGTTGAAACCTTCACTGTCCTTTCATCATGTAAAAGTTCCATAGGAATTTTCATTACAAATACAATTTTTTTGAAAGCTTTAGATCTTGGTAGCTGAAATTTGTAACAAAGGTCTCAGTGTCAAAGTTATTATGTCCTTAAACGAGAAAGTAAAAAGTCTGTTTAATTTTTCAGTGGCAACAACAGAAAATATATCACAAAGAAATGGGATTTTAAATAGCACAGAAGTCTAAAACACATTATTTAATATGGGTGTTGGAAAACATGAAATAACAGAAATTGCGGTGTCTCGTGAAAGTCAAGTATGATACAGAATTCTCAATATCATTTATCTTCCAGTTTTTGTTCATATTTTATTTAAACTTTGGAGATGTGTCTATTTATTAAAATCCTAAATTGCACTGCAGTGGCCAGACTATATCACAGATTTATTTGTAATAATATGTTTAAATCACGTTAAAATCCGAGAGTATTATCTAAGATTTGAAGTCTTATGGGGTCTAAATATTTTATTACAAGACTTATTTCTCTATCCATCTATGCAGTTTCGTGATCTGGAGTGAACAGATGATTAAATGATGTCTGAGCAGTATTTATGAGTTAGTTAAAATTAGATCATGACGGGTAAATTTCTGAGAAACAATTAAGCAGAACATGCATGTTCCTTAGCTCCATATCTCTTCACTGGGAATTCATTTCCTATATAAAGACACTTCCAAACTTCCCCATATACCTCGACCCCTGACAAAATCCAGCTTTGCTTATGGCATCCAGTACTTTAAAATGGGTTATTCCTTTGCCTACCACCATTTTTTTTAAAAAAAGATGTTAGTCAAAAATTGGAGCATATTTAAGAAAGTCTAATCAAGTCGATGAGTGCGCTTAACAGCGAGTCAATTGCTAAAATCATTTTCACATCAGAATTTTACTTTTTAAGGCTGTTCTTGTTAGTGGATCTACTTTTTCTTTTTCAATAAGTCCTTTGGCTAGATATGGCCTAAGAGGTCTCTTTACTATATATTGATTATTTAAATATATAGTTTTTGTATTAACTTGAAAATGATTTTAATAACTAAGAAAAAAGTTAATTATTAGTTTGGTTATTTTATTTTCATTTATTTATTTGAAAACAACTTTTGAAAATATAATTACTTAATTCTATTTGAAATAGTGAGCATAAAGAAGTAAAACATAGTACTTGCTTTTAAATAGCTTATAAAGAAGAAAGCAGATGTCAAAAGAGTTTAAGTACTATATTAAGTACCATTCCTTCATTAATGTGTTAAGAATCTATGGAATGTTTCTATGTCAAGTACTGAGCTTTGTTAGATACACAAAGAACAAATCTTATATAACTTAAAGTGTGGTAGGGAAGATAGGCTCATGGACCACAATTACAGAACAAGGTATGCAATGCCTTGATAGAGTTATGCAGAATGTTGCAGACTCAAGAATTCAGGAAATGTCTCAAATGGAGTTGATGCCTACCCCGAATCTTACAGGATTAACGGTCCCTTCATAAACAGATGATTGGAGGAAAGGCAGAATTCTAAGTGAGAACTATATATGAAGTTACATTGAGCATTGTGAGAATTCTAACTAATCCTGTACGGCTGTAGGATAGTGCAGTATGAGTCAACCAGGTATGAGATGGGAGGTGTAGATCCAGTTTATGAAGGGCCTTTGGTACCATGTTTTCATGAGGAGTTCATAATTAGATTTTTTTTTTTTTTTTTTTTGCCAAGATAGCTCAATGGAATGACTAGAACAGGCAAAGCCAGAAGGTTGAAAATATCATCTCAAAATCATTCATGTTATTTTCCAGAAATTGAGTTTTTCTTCCTTTCTAGACCTATGATGAAATTTCACTTCTTGATGCTTTCTGGTTGATTGGCACTTTTAACTAATTCTGACCAATTGGCTGTGAATACAAGTAACGAGTTTCACTTCAAGATTGGTGCATTAAATTGCTGATGAGAAAAACTACTAGCGTAATCTTTTTCCAGTCCCTTGTTTTCACAAGGAGAATGACAAGCTAGAATAGAGTGCCAAAGCATCCTGTATAGATACATATCATAAGCCAGAAAATGAACAAACAAACAAACAAACAAACAAAAACCTTCTATTGTTTTCAGCCACTGAGATTTTCCCCTTTGTGTTTGTGATGGTTAATATTACTGCAGCCTAACTTATCCTATCCTAATTCACATAGGCATAAGAACTTCATCTCACAACTGAAGCAAACATGTCCTGTATCTTAAGCAAAACACACTTCTGGATGTCAATGGACTTCAGAGAATATTTATCCACAATCTGTTATCTATGAAGAACTACAGGGTTGTTACTGAGTTGTCACAGAAAACTTGGGACATGCCACAACAACACAAAAGCATTAAGCATGGCACACTGTTACCAAAGTGCAGATGGCTCCGAAAAATTTCTTATTTGGAGTTTGGGGCCAATTTTTCCCTATCTCTTGAATCTTGCTAGTTAGAAGTCTGGTTTGGGAGGTTAAGAAATTGCCACCTGCATTCTGGTTTCTCATCATTGCCCTGGTTACATGCCATTTCTTTGCCTGGAAGCTTAGCACAACTGGGTCATGTCAGTGGAATAATCTAACTACCGTTCAAAGCTTTTCCCCTGTTTTCTGACAAAAGATTATGTCTGAATTATCCTCTTTGTGTCAATGTTTTCATCTATTAACAGTTCCAAAAATACATAAAACCTTCCCCCACCATGGTGACCAGAACACCACAAAGTTTGGCATAGTCCTGCTTGCCTGTCTCTCTCTCTTTTTTTTTTTGTAAGGTCTGTGGTATTTTCTAACACCACCAACTAATTCTCTGATTCTCCAGACACCAACTGAGTGCTCAACAATCAAATTTAATTCTGCTTCTAATATAGAGTCAGCACAGAGACCACAGGTAAGGGTCTGATTTTCACACCATTCCCTGCCTCCCAACATATACACACACACGCGCCTCTGCAATCCTTTCTTCAGATTCAATAATTTGATAGAAGGGCTCACAGATTTCAGGAATACATTTTGCTTATGTTTACCAGTTTATTATAAAGGGTATTTTAAAGGATACAAATGTACAGCCCAATAAGTAGACATGTAGGGTCCTCAGCACAGGAAATTCTGTACCCATAGAGTTGGGATGCACATCCACCTGGCATGTCAATGCATTCACCAACCCAGAAGCAATTAGATGCTGTTGTTTAGGGTTTTTTATGGAAATTTCATCATGTAGGCATTATTAAGTCTATCTACAGCCTCCTCACAAGTTGGGAATAGGAACATTGCTGATAATTCCTAGAGTTTAAGCACCACGTGATCTTTCTGGTGACTACCCCCCATTTGGAAGCTCTTTAGGGTCTAGCCAAGAGTCACCACATTGAAACAATAGATGCTACTCTCACCTATATCACTCAGAAAGTTACAAAAGTTTATGAGCACTGTATCAGGAACAAGAGACAAAGTCCAAACATACATTTCTTATTATGCCACAAATGGGTTCTAATTTTCTGAAAAATAAGTCCCATAAAAAGTTAAAAATAATTTTTAACTACCATTATTAGTCACTCGTGAGCTCATATACAAAACAAAGAAAATAATAATTTCTCCTAAGGCTAAAATGTTGATATAAGTATATTGCTTTTTCTAATACTTGTATATTGCATTTGTAATACTTCTTGATTCATTTTTTAAAAAATTAACCATGTAATTATTAGTACAAAACATAATATGAGTAGTCTTGTATATGTGGGCAATTACAGTACTATCTTGTGGAGTAATTAAGATCAAATTAGTTAACTTAAGTGCTTAAGCCAGGCATGATACTATGTTTGCTATGATGATGATTATATAAGTCATTTGTTTCCTGCCCCATTGGAGCTATATTTATATTTATTGTATAGTCCTTTTCTATTAACTCATGACCACAAAGAACCAAGATCTGAAATACTTTTCAGTGCTAACTTTACTAGGCAAGCTAAGGATAAGGGTGGAAGCTCATATGCATTGTGAAGGTCTGTTGTAACTTTTTATACAGATTAGACTACCTTAAAGATTTACCTTGTACAGTTCTTTTTCTGAAAATAATAGGAAATGTCACATATTAAATCCATCAGTTAAATCTTCTAGTGTCAAAGTCAAAAAAGCAGTGATGCCACAGAAGAGCAAGAAATAACCCCAGCGTTTATCTATAGATAGGCAGTTTTTCTCTATCTGGACTTAACTCTCCTTGCTAAGAAAAAATAGTCCTAGTTTACTTTTTATTAAATTTGAATATTTTGGCACAAGCAATAACCCTACTAATATAAATGCAAAATAGTATTTTTCAGTCTGGAAAGATATGAATCAGAGAATAGTTTTCTCCACATAGTCACCTTGAGTCTTAAAACTTGATTTTTTAAAAGGTTAAAATTATCTCCTGAATGAATTTTTCTTTCCCTTGACAAAACCCTATAATAAAAGAACAGTGTGCATTTGTAGAGAACAGGATCCTATGAGAAATAAAGAGATCATTGAACTGTTTCATATCATAGTAATCTGAAGAGAAACACAAGTCAGTATTTTTCAAGGCATGATATATGGGCTTGACATTGCTATTCCCTTTCGGATAAAATAATCTACTACTGCTAAAATCTAGGATCAATTTTAAGTTAATAACAACCAAAACTATCCTAAAAAAAAATTACTCCAAGGAATTTATTTTCTAAATTAGGATGGACAGTAGCTTTACTTGTCACTTTTATTGAAGGTGGGCCTGGAAAACAGTTTCTGGAATCCTGCGATTTGATCATCTTTGCTTAGAAGCTTTCTGAGACATATTTATTGGTATTCGTCAGGCTCATTTTTAGAAATCAAATAATAATGAATAATTTATTTCTTCTATCATCAACTTTGATTAAGTTTACCATGGTAAAAGTAAGGGACCATTTAAGGAACTTATATGTAGATTTAATAAACATAAGAATCTGCTTAAATGAAGCAAGTAAATAAAATAAAAACTTCCTTAGTAGTAGGAATTATGCTTACACTTAGTTCCAATATGCCCCAAACTTTGATAAGTACACAACATATATCTATATTATCATATAACGATATATGTGTAGCTCAGATTCTTAATCATTGATATGAATGAAATGCTTTTCACATGTCTACCAGAAATAAAATCAGGATAAGTTTGAATGAAGTAATTAGGTACAAAATCTGAAAAGTTGTGGAGTAATAAATATGATTTTGCTACATTTAACCTGCTTAAATCTCATCACCCTTAAAAACTGTTATTTTTGTACACTGAAATATTTTCTAAACTATTACACAATTTTTCCCAAAAAAACTGCTACTTTTTTTCATTTTGCCCCTATGTATTTTTCAAAATTTGACTAAGTTTCTGGTTGATCAACTCTAGGTTCAACTATACAATACTGCTGAATGTCAATTTGGCTTGTTTGACACTATTTTGGATAAAGATTTTCAATGTCTTTATCCTTCTGAATTGTAGGTACCCAAGGTCGTATTCTTTCTACTTTAAAAGGATTTTGACTTTGCACATAGTAAGTAAATTAATTTCATGTTAATTTGGATAATACTTTGATGGTCAAATTATGGTAGATGAATGTATAAATTTAATTATATTCTATTCCTATTGAAAAAGCATTCCACTTTCTCTTAGTAGTAAAATATTTATATTGACAAGAAATTGGTACAAACTTATTAAGATTAAAACAATATTTCTGTGAATTTTTTAATAGTGTATTTTTGTTGTGATTTTTAGATGCATGTTTATTTCCCAGTTGCTCTTTTCAGCCTAATTTAGAGCATCATTTCTAACATTAGTAATGAAGTTTGACATCCCTAGAATAGTTTTGCGAACAGAAAGTTAATTTGGAGACAGTTTTCTAGAAAGGAAAAACTTTCACATTTACAAAATAAAAACTAGAATCCAATCTTAATACTTTTCTGTTTACACATTCTTAACAAGAATCACAATTATCATTGTGGACAACCTGAATAGGTATAACTATAAATCCCATTAAGAATTTCTCAGAAAAAAAGATTAACCTGAAGTATAGCTTAATTTTTTTGTCCTTTCTTCAAATTTCCATCCCTTAGGCATTCTAATGACTGGTATGGAGGTTGTTGAAAAGGTACTTTTAATTCAGACACAATCAGAAGAAGATGCTTTTTAAAAAAATTAAAATTTTCATTATTGCATTAAATATAAATCTGGAGACAATAACCATGCTTTGCTATATAGTCTTTGTATGTAAGATCATTGAATGAAATGACCTCAAGTTACTCATTTAAAATATTGTAAGGCTCAAAAGAGCAACAGTTAGAAAATAAATGAAAAATGCATTAGGCTACCTGAAAACTAATTTAGGTAATATGCAACTAAATAAATTATATAATGCATTTAGAGAACTGAGTGCATGGTGGTAGCAATTACTTAATTTATTACATTCCCTATCTTCCTAGACAGATGGTGATGATAAACTTCTCCTGATCTCATTTGGATTTAGTCATTACCATTAAAGAATACAGTATATGAACTGAATTTATGATGCTAGGGATAAAGTGGCATGATGCTCCAAAGTGAAATATTAAGTAAAGAAAATGCATTAGAAAAAGTCACCCGCCCTCATTTTGGAAAATATTCACAAATATCACAGGATACTTATATAGTTTTATTAACATAAAAGTGTCCTTTCTATAAATATGCACGCATTATAAGTAGTCATTATTTTGGTTTTGAAACAATGGATAGAAACTTTTGTGATGAGTGTCTGCTAAGGGGAATGGTTTTCTAAAATAAAACTTTGCTCTGTAAAGTTGAGATGAAATACATTATTCTGGTATTGACCACAAAGAAAATAACACAAACCAAATACATTTATGTATAGAGTTTTAAACATTGAAAAGAACTATTCAGTTTGGTAATTATCAGTTCTCATTAATGTTCTTTTTGGAGTTCTTCCCTATAATGTTCAGAAACTTTGAAGGTTCTACTTTTTAAAGTCAGAACAAATTTCAAAAAAATCAGTAGAGAATAATGGACCATTACATCCTCATAAACTTGCTAATTATAGAAGAACTGAAAACCATAGCTATTGTGAAGATCTTTTATGTAAATTCAAAGGTGAGAGGAAAGTCAATGACATCATCTAAGGAAAGAGTGGGAATGGCTATTTAACCAATATTGATAAGTTATTTAAAGAAACATGTTTTAAATACATTTAAAGCTACCCTAAATATAATAGTGACTAGTTAAAAAATTAATCATAATTGAGTACGGATATGTAGATTCAATATATATTTGGAAGAATTCTAATCAACACTGCTAAACAAGTTTGTGGCGTATGTGGTACTTGTAATACTGCTCTGATGGAACATGATTATATTATAGATTATGTATGTCATGTATGAGATGATTATGTTAGTTGGAAAAACTCCCTCACACTTGAGAGTAAGAAATGTCGCTGTCATATAGATAATGCAAATCTTTTGTATCCTTTTAATTATATGGTTAGATAGCCTCATGAAGAAAGCACTGGGAAGAGTCAGTAGAAGTGCTACATCTGTTTGGTTCAAAGAGTAATATTCTATTGTTTACCTATTCAGTGCAGGACATTTTACCCAATTAAAGAGGAAATAAAAATTAACATCATCATTATCACTATCATCATCGTCATCATCATTTTTATCAATATTATCATGAACTGAGTTCTTACCAAGTGTAATGCACTTTGCCAAATACTTGAAGTGCATTTTTCTTCTTTTAATCTTCATGATAAATCTGTGCTATTGGCTCTATCATTCTTGTTAAAAAGTAAAGAAAATAAAACTCAGAAAAGTTAAATAATTTTTACATGACTAGCTAGTTAGTGGCAACTAATGGATTGGACACTGATGTGTGTTTAAACACTACAACACTACAACACTACAACAGATCAAAGCTCACATTTTAAACTGAATGCTGGATATTAAGAAAGGTATTTACAGTCATCCTGCAGCCTACTTCCAGCCAAGTCAATTAAGATATTGGCTAAGTCAACTAGCAGCAAGTGACTCCATACTCACATACACAACCCATATGTAGCATGAAGGCAAATTACACAGGGTACCCCACTCGTACATTTCTCTATCCAAGCACCTCAGGCTATCATATTGCTGACCTGTTAAATGAATTAACAGGATAAATGCTATCCATTTATCGTTTTACAATCAAGGCAAATATTCTAATATCATTCAGCAAAAGGAATCAAGAAAAAAATAGCTCCTTCAGAAGGAGGCACTAAAACAAGGTTGTTAGTGCAAGTATTTTATCTGAGAAATTAGAAGTCACCAATACAAGAGTGAGGAAGTGAGGAAAGGATGGGGAAACAGCCCATAATGGGTGTGTTATCAAGGCAGCTATAGCTGTGGGTGAGTGGAGCCTAACCTTATTTAAACACAGTTTAAAACACATAGCTCAGCGAAGTTGAGGTGATCACATATCAGCTGTAACTCCTGGCATCCAGGAAGTTGAAGTGATCACATATCGACTGTAACTCCTGGCTGAGGACTGGGGTGTTGTGAGTGTTAATTTCTTGGCCTGCTTTTTTGCATGTGTGAAAGTGCTGCACAAGCACTAAAGTTTGGAGAAAGCCCTTGGGCAGAGACAAGCAGTTCTGGGCAGTTTGAATTCTCCAGCAAGCACTGAGGTGTAAGGCTGGAAACCTGTGGGTAATGTAGCCACAGTCTCTCCTAGGTATAACAACTTGTGAAAATATTCTGCAACATAAAAAAAAAAAGCCGGAGTGCTCATAAGACAAAAGAAAACAACACACTTGAAACATTAGCTAAAGGAAAGCAAAGTAAGATTTGCACCTAATTTAATTTTGTTTTTAATAAATTGGAAAAAGTAAAGGATAGCTATCAAAAAAATAAAGGAAGCACAAAATCCTTCAAAATTATAAAGGGGATTTTGTAAAGACATATTAATAAGCTCAAAAAATAGAAAACAGAAAAGAGAGAACTGAGAATTTTATCCTTTTCTTCCTTGTACTATAAATTATGTCCCTATTCTCTCTGGTTCAACATTTAAATTTGCTTGAGCATCTTTTTTTTTTTTTTTTACAAAACAAGTAAGTCAATAAAAACACTTCATTTACTCCTTTCTCCAGGCACCATCACATCTCTATTCTCCCTTTATTGCATAGCTCCAGTCAGTGTAACTATTTCATCAACCTGATCTACTTAAAGAGTAGTTCAAGGTAAAGTCCTCGTCAATCATACTAAAAATAAGCGAGTCACAAAGAGAAAAAAACACTTAAATAAACTCAGAGGACACTTTTCAGTCCTTAAGTTGTTTGACTTCCGCATGGTATATGACACTGTCGAATGCTTAGTTCTTCTCTTAGTTGTTCTCTTCCTTGGTGCAACATTATTTTTTGTTTTGTTTGTTTAATTGTTTTTCTCCTATCCCTATGTCTACTCATTTACAGTCCCTTTGGGTAAAACTGAGTCTTCTGCCAGGTAGGCAAGGAGTGTCTGACTGATTATCTGAGATGATGCCAGAGCTCTAGGCATCTGATTACTTTTCTTAAAGACTTTTAGGGGAACTTCTGTTTTTCAGTCTCATTTGTGCCTCCACCTCCAGCAGAAATTTGAATCTAAAACTACTTAAAACTTTCCAGCCTACCCACATGCAAAAATACCTTTCTGTTTTGTTTCCCCTTGCTTTGAGTTCTTAGCTTGCCATCCCTCTGCTCTGCTGAGTTCCTGGCTATTCATTAATTTGTTTTCTAGCCTTAATTTGATGATTTATTTCCAATTTTCTTTGCATGCATGGGTTTAGATTTTTGTTTCTACTCTTGTACTGTCGTTTTTAAAAAATAAATTACCAGAAATATGTAGAGGCATGTCAGTCAACATTCACTGTCTAATGAACAACCACATAGTGTTAACTTCATGTAAAAAAAATACATTTATTTCTCAGGCACACATTTGCAAGTCAACTGGAAGTTCATCTTTAGGCTGAGGGAAGGCTCTCCTTTATAAACCTCACAGCCTCCTTCTGACTTGATAATGGCAGGCGTGTAAGAAAAGAAGTCAAACTCTACTCATGCCATTTATATTAATATCTCACTGGCAAGGCAAATTGCATAGCTCTGAGGCCATGCATAAGGGGGTGGAGGCTGAACACGAACTAGAACAGGGGAATGAAAATCTGGAACCATATTTAGCTAAGCATCCAGAAGGGATTGAGTATGTATTTATTTTGTTTTTAATCGAGTCATTTTAGTGCTCTATTTTGAACACTTTAAAGGCTTTGTATCATCTAAGGAATATGTCTCCTTCTTAATAACCCATACCAGGCCTTTCATTTATAGCTTTCGCTTGCTTTTTCTCTCTCCTTACCTCCATTCTCACCACACATACACCATACACTCAGCACTCCAGCCATTCTTAACTATCATAATTCCCAGGATGTGATATGATGTACATTGATTTCAAAGCAAATTCTGTTTTGTAGGTTCTGATAAGCTATATTTAAGTACATTTTTCTCAATCAGCCAAAAGTAGCAAAGAAGACTTAAAGCTTCCATGGCTTAAAAAGATTTCCAGCCAGCAGATTTATTATTGAATCTTTCAAAGCATTCTGACCAAGCCATCTCTTTCCTTCCTTGCTGGTATGTGTTCATCTGAGCAGCTTTTATTTTTCCAAAAATAAAATTGTCATGCTAATATTGTCATGTTATTTTTTTTATGGAAAAACAAAACAGTTTTTTTAACTACACTCCTAATAATAAAATTTAAGGTTTCCAACAGCATTGTCATATTGAACCCTGTGCTCACAGGCATGCCTTTACTCTGTCTACATATATTAGGCATTTCCTGTCCTTGGCCTTTTCCTAATTATTCTCCATGACTATAATAATAGCCTAACCTCTTGGTTACCTTTCACTTTCTTAAACATCATTTTTAAATTATCTCTTTATGAAGCCATGTCAATATTAAAGCCAACAGTGTCTCTTCCTTCTCCAAATTATTTTTTATTGATTGAATATAACAATTATTCGATACTTATCACATCCTCATTTTAGTCCTAATGGCATTTTTTTATTTGCTATATTGGTCAGGGTTCTACAGAGAAACAGAACCAGTAGAAGATTATCTCTTTCTTTCTTTCTTTCTTTCTTTCTTTCTTTCTTTCTTTCTTTCTTTCTTTCTTTCTTTCTTTCTATCTATCTATCTTTTATCAACTTTCTATAATGTAAGGTGAGCCCGTTCTTCATTATATATAATAAGCTTACCTCATTATGGGGTTTTAGAAGTCCTACAGTCTACAAACTAGAGACCCGAGAATTTTGGTGGTATAATTCAGTCAGAGTCCAAAAGCCTGAGAACCAGGGTACCCAATGCTTTATATCTAAGTTTTAGGGCTAGAAAAAAGAAAATTAGATGTCCTGATTTAAGAAGGAAGCAAAAATGGGTTAATTTCTCGTTCCTCTGGTTTTTATCCTATTCAGGCTCTGCAGTGAATTGGATGATGCCTTCCCACATTAGGAAGGACAGTCTACTAAGTGCACCGAATTCAAAGGCTAATCCTAGCCATAAATACCCTTTTAGACAGACCTGGAAATGTTTAATCTGGGAATTCTGTGGCCAGTCAGGTTAACACATTAAATCACATGTCTACCTCGTGTCAATTTGTCACCCATAAGCATCTCCTTAAACCAGACTTAAGCTTCATGTAAAGGCAAAAACAAAGTCATCATTCTGCCTAACATGATGTGAATATTCTGCCTGACATGATTCCAACTGTCCTACGTACAACCAAAAAATGCATTAATTTCCTCTTTAGAAGAAGAGGTAAAACCCTTGTGCGATGTTTACTCCTCTCCTTGATACACTGTAATTTAAAAGTTATGATGTAAAATTAATAATAATTAAATACCATGACATAAAATTAATAACCTTATGTTAATATGATAAGAGACTATGAGAGGGAATCAAACAATAAATAAATGAGTAAAAATACATGTATAAATGCACATTCATAGCAAAATAAAGAGAAAATATTTATGATAATTACAGTCTTGGTTTCCATTACTGGTCGTGTAGTGGTAGATAGTATTTATAATTTCCTTCTTCTGCTATCTATTTCGTATTCCCCTTGCCTTCAGCAAGCACCTCAGCTGGTCCTGGTTCTTGATTGAATGACCCAAACCTTTGTTTCTGAAGGATGTGGTCCATTTCTAGTCCTTTCTGGATTGAGTTGTGATACTTTTCCATTGATCTTAATTATATGACATGGTAATACTAAAAGACACCCCAAGGGATCTCCTGTTTTCCACACATCCTCTCCCTTACCTCCATTGTGGGTAGTAGTCCAATTTTCCCTTGGTATTCAGGATCAATTAGTCCAGCCAGCACCATAACTTCCTTCTTTGCCAATTGATTTAGAGGGATGAGGAACCCGAGTGACTAACAGTCTGGTAGTTTTTAATCATGAGCATTACTTGTGCCTACACACTTGCTTCCAATGAAGGAATATTTGAAATGTAAGTTATTATTGGCAAGGCTTTCTACTTACTGTTTGGAAATGTGGTGAATTTTTAGAGATTTGACCTAGCAGTAAAATTTATTACAAATATATGCTTTTCAAAGCTACAGTTTCCACCAAACAATAAACAAATAACAACAACAATGAAAAACACTGCATGTGCAAATTAAAATGTGAGCCTCTATAAAAGGCAGCATCATTTGCAATAAGAACAGCCAAATCTACTCTGTCATATTTGGCATCCTTGGGACTTGAATTCTCTCCAGGGAATTTGACCAAGCATGACTCATCAGGGCAATATTGTAAATGAAGTTCATGCAACCTAGTTTCCTTTCTATTTGTACTGTGATTTTCTTTTCTTTCTTTTTTTTAAAAAAAGTAATATAATGATAATGCTCAATTCAGTAGATATTATGAGCAAACTGAAAACACTAACCTTGGCCCTTTCACCTTGTCCAATTATGCAGAGAGTTTGCAGTTTAACTGAAGAACTGGATAGTGGAAACAATGCAGTTATACTGTATATCTTTATAGTCTCCTTAATCAAATGAGAAGACCCTGGGAAGACAAAAAAAAACTTCAACTTTGATTCGATACAAAGTTACTGACTGCTGGCAAATGCTAGATCTATCAAAGTCTTAATTGGCTTTGGATCATTACCAATATCATAAAAAATGCTTCATAATCACTATTTTGAAAGTTCAGTTCACATGCTGTCATGTGCATCTGTATTTGCCTGACAAAAAATATCTCAATACAATATGTGCACAGCATTTACAGTACCTAGGGAAGCCAATAAGATTCATATTCTACATTGCTACTGTTTATGGACACACACACACACACACACACACACACACACACACACACTCCTTTCACCAGATAAAAATGCTACTCCACAAAATCTTTCTTTTTATTCATTCCATAACATTTTCTAAATTATTGTTTCAAATATTTATTTTTGTTCTTGTGTATTGAGTAAAAATGAGAAATGAAAAATACCTTTAATCATACCCATTGTATTTAATTTTAATAGATGATAGTAGAATGTATAAATGTTTCGTATGCCGTATATCATCTTTTAAATAATTCTCCTGTGTATGGCAGTGTTACTCCAAAATATACCAGAAATATTATCTAATTTAGCACTTCCTGGAAACAAGTTTTAAAAAATGAAGTATCCTGTGACGAAATGTTACAGTACCGTCTTTTTCTGTGGCTAGTCAGAGGTTCCTAACAGCTCAGCCTGTGTTTAAGAACCTGGGGTTTACCACCAGAGACGATGAAGCTCAGCCAGTCTCTCACTGACTAACTGTGTGGCATAGAGAAGTCACTTCTCTCCAAACATATTTCCTTAATAATAAAAGGGATGGAAACTAGGCAAAATCACAGGTTATTCTGAGCATTAAATTGGATAGTGAATATTGTCTTTAGCATTGACCTGACTCATACTAAGTATACAAAAATGTATGTTAATAGTCTAAGTCATTTTAGGAATTTGAATTGTCTTTCTGTGCTTTGAAACTTCCTCTAAAATAATCCCATTGTCAGAGGATGAACAGTTTACATGGGCTCTGACCCCCAAGTGAGAACCCATCTGGTTTTGTGAACACCCTCAGGTAAGCAGAGCAGACTTCACTTTTAAGATCTTTCATATAACACCACTACTTTCTAACTTCTTACCTGTTGTAATGAGGAAAAGGAATTGGGAGTCCCACACTAGGAAGACTTTCATATAATCCAAATTAAAAAGTTTAATTTTAGCCCCAAACAGACATATTAGAAAAAGTTTCATATAGAAACAGTGCTGGTTATCTAGCTACAGAACCTCTTACAAACATGTTCTTTCAACAAAGTAGTGGCATTCATTTTGAGAAACATTCCTCCCTCACAAAAATTCCCTTATACTTTCCTTTTTCATTGTATTATACAATTTTGGTAAGTTAGAAATTATAGAAATCAAACTCAGATTAAACAAATATAATAATTATTAATAAGATTAATAAAAAAGCGTTAAAATGTAACCAGAAATGAGAATCACAGAAGAGTTCAACGCCACCAGGACCCTGACTTTACATTCTCAACCTGCCTTCTTCCCTCCCTCCCTCTCTCCCGTCTTTCCTTTCTTCCCACTCTTTCTCCCTCCCTCCCTCCATCCCTACTACCTCCTTCCCTTCCTTCCTTTATTTCTTCTTCAATTCCCATGTTTCAGCTATGTTGGACATGTTGAACAAAGTCCAACATAAATAATGATTTCCACACCTTATAACAACATTGTGAGGTAAGGAGTATTAATATTCCCATTTTACAGATACAGAAATTGAGTCACAGACAGGTTGCAGTTTGCCGAAGATCATACAGTTGGTGCCTGGATTTAAATGTAGATAGTCTGTTCTTTGTTTGCTTTTGCAATAAATAGTATCTCAAAGCATATTTCTTGCATGGTATAAAATACGAATCTCAGGGAGTTTCCATAACTATTCCAAAATTCAATGATATTTCTAAGGTCAGACGGCCTAACAATATTTATCTTTACTTTTCTGCACACACATCTAAGTATTTATCAAGCCTTATGAGGGAATGCACTTAGGTGAGTTCTGTAGTAGTGAGATAATCTGAGATGCAGGGTTGCATTCTAGTTTCCTAAGACAAATAACATCTCTACTTCCACATTGCCATCTGGGGACTGTCTTGTCATTCGTTACCCATGTATTTTACTTTGGTTTGATCCTGTATTCATCCAACCATGGAACTCAGTACTTTCACCTGGTTAAACAGGAAGTCCATTACACCACAGATTTAGAATTATTCATGAACAACTGAAAGTTGCAGCAAAATAAGTAAAGGGACATACTATTCATTGCACTCCCTCTGCCATCTAACAAATTACTGTTATTTTCTCACCAACTCCTTCTTGCATTCCCCTTTCATTTGCCCTCTCCTCTATCTACAATTTAGCTTCTCTTTGTAAAATATTTCCCACTTCCTCTTAAGCTATGGTAGCAGATAGTTCTCCACTCTTGAGGTCAGAGCTTCTATAGAATATTTATTTGCATTTCTTTTCTTATAAATACTTATATTCCTTAGATTATTGTTTATCCATCTGCACAGAAAATAAAATTTCTTCACCTCATCGTAAATGAATATATGTATGAATAAATGAATAGTGTGTGTGTGTGTGTGTGTGTGTGTGTGTGTGTGTGAGAGAGAGAGAGAGAGAGAGCGCACTATGCAAGCATGCAGAGGAAAAAGAGGGGGCAAGAGAAGGAAGAACAATGGAAAGAGAAGAGGCCTTGCCTTAACTAAGAATGACTTCCCAATAATCATCTTAAACATAGAACCCACATTTTTGAGAAGGCAACTTGCTCATTGAGTGGGACTGTCCAAGCCCATTCCTGACATCCTTGGACATTGCTCATCCATACAAATTGTAATGCCTGGTACTGTTACATCTGAAAATGTCCTTATACGTTTCTCAGGGTGGAGTGGGTACCACCCTTGTTTGTGATTTATCTTTAACAATCAAAGTCATACTATATTTCAATAAGCATACAGTTCTGATTGAATTCTGATGTTACTTATAATTTATCCTATAATATCTAATTGGTTATATACTTTTTTCCAGATATATCATTGCAAATTTATTGTACCATCTGGTTAACTTGAGAACCAAAAGCTCTTTTTCACCCTTTATCTAGTCCCTAAAAGGTTAATTCACCCCAGAATTCTATCTTCAGCTTTGGTCTTAATCTCCCCACTGTATTGAAAAAGTATGGTACAATTGACTCTCCTAGTTTTAACTTCCATCTGTGTACTAAATAATCCTAGAAAGAAATTTCCAGCTGAGGATTCTCCATTGAGCTTAAGAAATGAATGCCTAATGTGCTCTGGACACTTATACTTGGGCATATCAAAGGCACCTGGGAATCATTACCTCTAAAGGTGAATTAGTAACCTTTATAATATATAGTTTTAAATCGGGCCAACCCTCAGTCTTGTGTCCCACAGTGGCTTTACCTTGCAAATACAGGGAAGGACATTATACAGCTTGTTGTTGCTGAGTTGGCACAGTTCCTTGGTAGAATTGGACAGGTAATAGAGATTTCCATAATTCCAGAGATTAAAGAGAAATTTAAATAGAAATAGCCTTTCTGTGTGTCATTTTGCTGGCACTAGTTATCAGGATAACTCAAGGGGGCTGTCATTGGATCAAAAGTGAAAATCACTAACCCAATAAATTATAAGAGATGACATTTAGAAGAGATTTTTCATTTTAGATTTTTTTCCTATTGAAATGCTTTACTAGTATTGTAGTCATATAGGATCCAATAATAGAGGGTGTTTTTAGGGTTCCTCAATCCTAGAATTAACTATTCACTTGTTAGTAGTCTTTTAGACTGCTTTTAGACAAGAAGCAATATCATAAAAACATTATAAGAATATTAGGTTATGATTAAATTACTTTAGATTTTAATTTTTTTAATTGCTGATTTGGCTTAAGATTTCACTTCTTTAATATTTCCGTTTACGGCTCTTCACTGATTTATATAGTTTGTCTCCAAAGATTGACTTGCTTAAAATGAAAAGTCACATATTCCTTTCCTGAGGCCTCAACTTCTCCAAAAGCAGCGAATGTGGTTCTTGTCTTGCTGAGGCACCTGCATGCTGTCTCAGCTTGTAATAATGTGGGGTAGAAGCCTTTGGCATTCTCAAGGAGGTTGAAGGCATTATTATGCCCAGTGGAAAAATTGAAGTGTATTGATCCCAACACTGAGCATTTCAGTGTTGACATATGTAAATCTGGACCTTATAGAATTGGCCACGGTTGTGTAAGTAGCTAGTTTTTCACATTGATCTGGTAACAGTTGTGTCTCGTAATCTTTGATAGGAAACTCCAGAGGGCTCTGGGACCATTCTAGATTTCTATAAATTATAAATTTTCATGACTTTGAGAAGGATTATTCACAATTTCCTGAATCTGATTCTTAGCTCATAGTCTTATACTTTTGATATATTATAAATATTTATAATATCATTTGATATTCAAATTAGAATACTTTAATTAGACAAAATCTGAACAATATGTAAAGATGAAGTTACTATTTATTTTTAATGCATTCATTTTTAACATATTGCCGTTAAATTTCACATTTAGTAAAGGACAAAATATTTTTCAAAAATGTTTCTTAACTATATTTTTCCTAAGTAAAAAACAGATGGAATATTTAATATGAACTCATTTCTAAACATATTTTATTTTACATATTCTAGCATATATTAAATTTAAGGCATAGTATCAGTATCAGCATAATTTTCTGAGAAAATAAGACATCACGGGCCATTGTCTTTTTTTGTTTTTTTAATTTATTTTTAACAACAGGAAACATAAAATATTATATTAGCTTCAGGTATAAAACATAGTGATTCAACATTTATATACCTCACGAAGTGATCACCTTGACTATAGCAACCGTCTGTCACTGTCACAGTATTTGGGTACTACAACTTCTTTAAAGAAAAGAATCCTGGGTGACTCAGTACTCACTACAAAGATGGCTGAAAAAATTTTAATGTCAGTCAGATTAATATTGCTTATAGCAAAGGGCTACTGAAGCTTTTAATATTATGAATATAAAGATTATTTCAGTTAAATATAACATTATATTATTACCTAATTTTTTTAAGTTAGTGACATCTTTTTATTTCTTAAGTGGAATTTATTTCTTTTTAATCAAAAGGATCTCTTTAGGACGTTTGTTTTTTGTCTAAGATAAATAGAGTAAAAGACAAGTAATTTTGTAGCTGATCTTCTGGTTCATTTTATATATACCTAAAATAATTTCTTTCTCATGCAGGATAATTAGAGGCATAAATAAATTATACATCTTTGATTTTTTAAAAATAGTATTGTTATCATATGGTTACACTATATGGTTAACGTATTAAAGTATTGAACTGTTACACTACTATAAAATTTTATGGGAAAATTGTTACTTTTTTAAGAGAGGAAGGTCTGAGGGAATTTTTTCTGTGTGTGAGAGCAGTGTTGCTAAGAAGACTTTAGAAACTAAAATGGGATTTGTCTCTTTACTATAAAAATACTTTATTAAAATATATTTTATATCAATATGTAAATAAGTTATGTGTATTATTCCTAATATATATTTATATTAAGAAATATTTATGTACTTTATCTATCATCTATCTACAACTACAAGTGTCAGACAATAGTATCTTGAATTTAACTTTAGGAAGTTAAATGAAATCAGACTCCCTAAAGTTAAAAATGACAAATGACTTTCCAGATCGCTCAGAATAAAAGTCAAAGGGTACCTCTGATGATTTATCTGTGTCCCATGAATTTGCCTTCGTCTCCTTTGATCCTTTCTTAGTTTAATTCTTTTGCCCTTTCACTCTGACTAGTTTCCCTAAATTCACCTACAACAATCTTTCTACTGGACCTTTGTGCTTGTTACTTTTCTCTGGAATGTTTTCTCCAATTTTTTTGCACAGCTCACTACCTCACCTCCTTCAAGCTCAAAAAGTACATTCGCTTGAGCCTTTCCTCATAGCCTTGCTTCAGATTGCAACCCCCTCACTTTGCAGTCCTTATTCACTTCTTACTGCTTTACTTTTTCTTAAGAACTGATCACCAGCTTAGATGCTATATTTATGCATATTATATAATGATTACTTTCAGTCTGGCTCTTTCCCAGAAGAATGTAAACTTTAGAAAAGCCATGGTTTTGTCTGTTTTGTTCATTATTATGTCCCCTAACAGAAATTAATTGTTTAAAAAATATTATAAAATTGATGAATAAGTAAATAAAAATACAAGGCTCAGGAAGAGGCATGATTTCATTGCTAATTGTCTTTATAGGTTTACCCACATAGTATGACTAAGAAGAGCATATGAGTCATGAATGTTTTTTAAAAGAATTTTTTAGCATTCAGTCAATATTAGTCATACTAAGTTGGGATAAATTGATCAGATTATAATATTTTAGATAGTGTGCAGTTGACTAATGGAATTAATTGCTCATTAATAGCAGATGTCATCGATCTGATTTCATTTTTGTTCCTATTATATCTCCATTTGTCTTAAGTGATGCTAGGCAAGACAGATGAGGGAGTTTTGTTTTTGGACAGCTAGTTAGCTGTCTGGAATGCCACTATCTGACCTTTTCCACTTGATTCAGTTTTATTTCTCATGATCGCAAATATGTGAGTAAACTAAGTCTCCTTTAGGGAAACAGGTGATCATGAAAACCTAGAAGAGTTTAGTCATATCTGATTCATCCTTGGCTATCGAAATAGTAAAACTAAAAGGAATTTCCAAGGGACTTAATGAGCACAAGTTCTGTTGGTCTTGTATTAGTAAAAATAACTTAAAAATAGATATTACACTGGTGTTTAATATTTAAAACACTGCCTGGGATTTTAAATTTTCCTTAAAATGTTTCAGAATGTTATTGCTCAGGTGACTGGTTACTGTCATAGATTTTAGTTAAATGGCTGATTTTGAAAGCCTCCCAGAGTTTGTGTGAATGAAAGGAGCCAGGCTGCAAGCTAGATTTTCCATTGTATAGAAATTTCACTTACTTTAAATTCATAAGGTTTACAAATGTATTTCATCTTTTTTATTAATGAATGCACCTGAATGTTGATATTTTTAAAGGTAACAAAAGTGTCCCTTTTGTATTATTTATTATTTAAAATTTTGCATCCATTCTAGGTATCACATGAATTCACAGTTATTTCCTAATGACCTAGGGATTTTCTTTGCTAGATCTTAGAAAGGGCATTTGATACTTCTAAATTACCTGACAGCAACTTGACCAGAACTTGACTAATGTCACTTGTAGCATGCTGGCACTCTGACCCTTGAGTCTACCTGGCATTTCTCTTTTGACAGCTTGGGCTCATTCCTGGTGTCACTCATGGGAAACCTGACAGCTCATAGATCCATGACAATCTTCCCATAAGTTCATCACCTGACAATTGTCTGACTGATGTTTTTGATCTCAAGCTTAAATTCCTTTCTGGCTTTGGGTTTGTTCACCTGAAGTAATTCCCAGTAGGTGACTGCTTATCTGTCAGTGTCCATGACTCCTGCCCAAGTCATTGTTGCCCTTGGTTGGTAACTCTCTAACATGAAAAACTAGAAAGAAAACACAGAAACCAGAACTGATAGTCACTTAACAAATGACTGCACAGCTGTCTGTTAGATGATACTCTGGGATAAAGCCAGTGTATGTATGTCTGCGATCCCAAGTGGAGAAGTTGTGAAATGATCGCAATTTCACAACTATTTTTTTTTATTTTTAAGTATATACTGGGAATATCTGAGATCAGAATGTCTAACTTCTGGTGTATTTTCCCTGTCAGATTCTTTTTTGCACTTTTATCAACTTTTATATACTGTTGACAATACATTAGTAATTTGTCCATTAGATACAATATTTCTAAAGATGAAGTCTTTACTGTAGTCATCATTTTTTGGCCATCCTTAACACTTTGATAAATACTTGTCATGAATCATCTTGTAATTCATTTGCTAGGTGAATCTGGGTTTAAATTACCTGAGATTTGTTACTGTTTAAAATCAAATCTGCATAAAGTGGCAAATAAATCATCTTCAATGAAATTTCTGATCAACTTGTACAGAACCAAATATTTAAATAGATAAATTAAAACAAATCTTATTGCCCAAGCCACCTGCCAAGTATTGATTTAGTCTGATTCACTTATTGAAATCATTTATCAGAATTGATTACAAATATTTTGAGAGAATAGTTATGAATTCACCCTTGAAAGTTTGGCATTTTGAAATGATTAAATTTCCCAAACCTCTAGGTAAACATTTGAATCAAATTCACAGAACTTTAAGCTATCCATGTAAGTACATAGAGAAAATTGAACAAATGACTAACGATGTTCAAAAGGAAAAATATACATTCCACAAGGCTTTAATAAGAAGGCTCAAGTGTAACATTTTCATATAGTTTTACTTAAAATGTAGCATATATATTTGTTTACTTTATAACTAAATCTTGCAGAAATACTATGGAATACCCACCCTAATAATTGTTGAGGTCAGGTTAGGTTTTAAGACTCCACATATTAGGAATGCAGTCCGGAATGAAACATTCACATTTACATTCATGAGTTCAGAAATGTATTTCTGAACATATATATATATTTCTTCCTTTAAATCTTATATTTCTTTCTTTCTTGTAGATCTTACTATCGATGCAGAAAGATGAGTCTCTACATTATTTAATTCACATCGAGTATATATTTAGTGCATAATAAAGTATTTGCTTTCATTTGTAAGTCCATGTGATTGGTTTTAATGTTTAGAAACTTGTAGGAATGTTTTACTATTATATTTCATGTGTTCATGCTATGCTAATTTAATACTTTTGCTTGAGTAGTATAAGAAGGATAAAAGAATTCTCCGTCTGTAAGATGGATACTATCTTACTAGGATAAGAGCATAAATAGGGGGAAGGTAGGATTAGTGTATTGGAAATTTAGTAGTAGCAGTAGTGAACCTGGGTAAATTTGTGAAGATTCATCTCATTTTGAGGAGGTGGTCACTTACTAAAACTAGTTAATTATTACTTGTCTAGTCGCAAAATCCTGGTCCAAGACAAAATGTTTTGACTACCAGATATCTTGGAAATTATGCAGATAACACATTCTTGACTGTTACTACACAAAATCTGATAAACTATGTTTAATAAAGCAATTGCTACCTTCAAACTGGTAATGAAAATACCAGATCTTATGTTTGATCTTTCAGAAAGAATCATTACTTTAGCTGTGTTTAGTTAAAAAGTTTAAATTTCTTCTTAGAAGTAAATATCTAAATGTTGAATTTGTTTTCAAGAAAGGTATAAGAAACGTTTACTTCCTTCTTTTATAAGAAATTTAGATAAATAATTTTATTTCCATGAAACTACAAAAAGAAAAGGAGCATTTTATTCAAATGACAGAATGATATATAGTTACATTAGATATAAAAATTTTATAAGTGAAATAAATGAATTAAATAGAAAACAGCTATAACTTTTATACCCACTCTAATTTGGAATTCTCATGGTCCCCATAAAGTGGACTGAGTGACCCATAATTGCATTTAAATTAGACTTTTGAAGTGATTAATGTCTCTAGCCTTGTTTCATTAATATGTTTTTATATTATCAAAACAGTCTTTTCTTTTGAGAAATGTTAAAGACCTGTTATTATTTTTCTACTTTACATAAGTGCTTAAACAGAATATATAAATGCACTTAGGAAAGAGCTTAAAAATGTTTGTTTTATCCAAATGAGTACAGCTCACTAAATAAGCAGATACTTTAACATGGGTAGGGAACCTGTAGTTTAAAGTATTGTATCATGTCACATTCACTGAAGGCATCCTCTTTGATTTTCTAACACAGAAAGAAAATGTGAGAATCAAAACACCAAAGAATAAAAGCTGAGCTGGGAGTTTAATGACTTTCCATGTTTGACATCCAAAGAGCTGTGAAAACATAGCTTAGAAATTAACTTTTACTCTAGACCACGATTGCTTCTTAGAAAAATGATGAAAGTTTTAATACTAAGTTACAAGCTGTTGAAACGTGAGTAAATTGTAAAGAAATGAAAGGGCGGTGATTTGCTTCATTATTATGATTATAAAGAAACAGTTGGTTTTGCTTTAAGAAGATATCAAATCCTATAATGTTTATGTTTTCATGCAAATTCTTTTCTGCTTTCTTACATACATTGAGTCTCATCATATTAAGTAGGTCTACAGACAAATAAACAAACAAACAAACAAACAAACAAACAAATAAATAAAAGTCAATGTTGATACAGAGATGGGGAAAAAATTATCTCCTTTAACATTTGCTTTCCAGCTGCCAATACTTTTATTTTATTCACAATTCTGTAGATATATTGGCAATTAAGTTGTTATAAATAGCAGGTTTAAACTGAGTAAGATTGGAAAGAACTAACGCAATTGTTTAGAATTACACATTTATGAAAAGAAATACTTAAAATGGGTTCACATTTGTATAAAATTAAACAATATGTTGAGGTTCTTTCTTTCTATACTCATTTTAGTAGTAAATGGATGATATATCTTGTCAAATGCTTTTTCTGCATATATTGATATGATCACCTGATTTTAAACCTTTATTTTGTTTATGTGGTATATCACATTAATTAATTCACATATGTTAAGGCATCCCTGTGGTTCTACGGCCCACTTTATCATGTTGTATAATCTTTTTAATGTGTTGCTGTATTTGGTTTGCTAGTATTTTGTTTAGAACTTTTGCATTGGTATTCATAAGATATATTGGTTACCAGAGGGAAGGAGGGAGGTAGATAGAGGTAAAAGGGGTCAAATATTTAGTGACAGAAGGAAATTTAACTTTGCATGGTAGACACACAACGTAATATACATATGACATATTATTGAATTTTACACTTGAAACTTTCTAGATTTTATTAACCAATGTCACCCCAATAATTTTAATTTTAAAAATTAAATGTAATAGAGGGAAATAGGCAAAGCCAGTGGTACTTACAGGGGTAAAAGATTTTAAAAAGCAACTAGGAGAAGCCAACTATGAGATATGAGATAATTTTTTCAATTGAGTCTACCTTCCAAAAAGTTAATTGCTTTCTTTTCATGATATTGAATGCAATGAAGCAGAGAATCAGAAACTTTATTATCATATTCCTTCCAATCACATTCAGAAATGCATATCTTTGAAGAGGAGCTATTTTTCAAAAATAACTGAAAATCAGAAAATGTTACTATTTTTGTCATAACTGCATATCTGTGTGTAATGTTAAATACATGAAAGCATATTTTGATGCATGCGTGGGGATGGGTGGAAAAGGTGAATGGAATTAAGAGGTACAAACTTCCAGTTATAAAATAAGTCACAAAGATATAATGTACAGCATAGTATATAAAGTCATTAATATCATAATAATTATGTACAGTGATGGATGGTTACTAGACTCTCTGTGATGATTACTTTATAAGGTACATAAATGTTGAATAACAGTGTGGCACACCTGAAAATAATGTAATATTGTATACCAAGTATAATTAAAAATAAATTTTAAAAACTATATGAATATGTATCCATATCTACATACAGATAGATAATTAACATTTTTGAGAATATTTATTGTCATGAATTTATACTTGAAATCTTTTATGGAGGCCTTACTAGATATAATAATTATAAAATGAATAATACATAAATATGCTTAACAAATGCAAAAATTATTATATACATTAACCCTAAACAAAGAAAATACATAAGAAATGACTAATATTCTTAATTATCATTGATTACTTTGAATATCTCTTAATGCTATAATTTTCTAATGATAAGGCTATGTATTAGAAAGAAAGGAGAATATATGTATGTGTATACACACAGACAGAGATACATGCATGGGTATTTCCCACTTTTAAGAACATATTAAATTGATTTGAAGCAATACTTTTTGATAGATACCAGAATTTTTAAAAATTATAACAACTCAACATTTGACATATATGCTAGGTTATAAATACAGTGCAAATATATTGGAATTTGTAATAAATAAAATTGCTGAAGTTATAAATGTTAAAACTCATATTTAAAAGTATACTTCAAAAAGAAATAATTTATTTAAAAACTCATTATTCTTATAAAATTAACTGTGATGAAATGTTACTTTAGTTCAATTATTTTTCATATCTTAGATGTACAAATTTCATTAACATCCTTGGCACTTGTAGGAAAAGATAAAGCAGTTTTCTTCAACATATGAAATTCAGGAAATGTGTTCTAGCAATCCATTCATTATATATTTCCACATTGAAGAAATCAAAACAAAAAGACTAATGGAACAAAATTAAGATGTGAAACCCGTTTTAAAATAAAATGGATTTTGGACTAAATTGATTATCAGGCATATCTGAGCCTTAAATATTTTGGAGAAACAGAACAGGTTGGGGGAGGGGACAAGGGAGTCATTAATAGAGAATATAGTTTGCCATGAAAAAATATAAAACAGAGTAAGCATTGACAAAACTGTGTTTTATCATCACATCACATCAATCTACAAAATTGATTTTAGAACTGACCCTCAGTGAGGAAAGGAGGAAAATTTTTCTTTATCGACCCTCAAAGGCAATGACTAACTGAGAAAATCATTCAGGGAGCAAACTATATTAATTTTTAACAAGATAAATGATAACATTAACTGGTACACACACACACACACACACACACACACACACACACACACACACAGACACACACACAATGAGCTTATATCGCCGAGATTTTTTTCAAGGATTTGAAGTTTTATGTTTCATAATCTCTATGTCGTTTCTTAACATAAATTTTTCAAATAGGGACAGAGGCCCCTTCTATGGTTTCTAAAATCATCTGATACATTTTGTTTTGAAATGAAATATATGGCTGTGTGATTATCTTTTCCACAGGTTTAAATATTATAGTTACAGGAAATAAAAAGATCATAATTGCTACGTTGTTTAAATCTTTGTTATTAATAATGCATAGTGGTATGTTCTATCACAATCAATTCAATCAATAATTCTGGAATTTGTTAATATTACCACTAGGGTCTATTAGTTTATCTTTTTATTAAGTAAATGTTTTATTAGTGATTTTTTAGGAAAACGAATGTAACAACATAATCTTTGATGAGTATGTATTATCACAAATATATTATTATATTTGAGAGCTTGACCCATCAAGTTGTGAGAGATGTGTGTTAAAATATGCTCATATTAGTGATGTGCTAAGATTTTCTTTTTAATCTTCTAACATTCTGTATTTTATCTGCTGCAGTGCTATTTAATTCATGATTTTTATCATTATCATTGTGGTTTACACTCAGCGCAAAAATACAACATCTTTAACTGTACAAGGTCTTCTTTTTGCTTCTTTACTTTTATCTAGAATTTATTAAATGAACTTTTTTATTTTTTGGTTTGTATTTAATTGATACATTCTCCCAAACCCCACCCCACTTACACTTTTAAACTTTCTGAGCAGATTTGTTCTGTATCTAGCCTGGGTAGATGTGGATATTAATTTTTATTAATTTAATATGCAGAGGTTATTTGCATACACATATAACCTGAGGTAAAAATCCAAGATTTATTAAAAATACTGTTCCTTCCCTAGGTGATAACATTGGCATTACAACAGTTACTTTACTGTAAAATTAGTGATCACATAAATGTTAGGTTGGTTCCTTCATTCTGCACATGTGTATATCTATTCATTTTTACACTAATATCATACTGCTTTAATTACTGCAGCTTTACAAAAGAGATTTGATATCTAGCATTTTCAGTCTTTAGCTTTGTCCTCAAAAAAATTTTGACTATGCTAGCCATTTTCATTTTTATGTAAATTTTAGCCAATTTCGGATACAATTACCAGGATTTTGATGGAGTTTCCAATTTTGGATACAATTGCCAGGATTTTGATGGGGTTTTCATTAACTCAGTACATCACTTGGAGAATATAGAATTTTCTGTCCATGAACACTTTATATTCATCTTTTACTTATATCTTTAAAATTCCCTCAATGATTTTTTTATAGTTTTCTATGTAAATAACATATTAAACTGGTGTAAAATTTTTTTTTCAGATTAATTATTCTGTATTTTAAGCTCTTGTTGGTCAAAAGTTTAATCAATTTCTAAAAATTTGGTGCTAAAATACATTTTATTTATAGTGCTTTTGATTCTGACTGGTAAATTTATTTTAAATTCTTGTGGATTATCTTTAATTTTCTTTGGAAATTTTTGCTAAATATAAAAACTTCAATTTATTCAATTTCAATTTTTATATTTTATTCCATTTGCTGGCCTAACCACACTGTCATGACCTCAAAGGGACAGTTTGTAGTTTTTAATGATCAATGAAATTTTTGCTGAATTATCTTATAATTTAGTAGATTAAAAAAGTTTTATTTTATTTTTAGTATATTTAGAGATTTAATTGTAAATCAAGGATGAGTTTTGCCATAAGTTGCTTATGTATCTACTGATAGGATTATGTAAATTTCTCTTTGATTATGTAAGTGTGCTTAATTTTTAAATATTAAACCAAAAAAAAATTCTAGAATAACCAAACTTATTCTTGAGATATTATCCTTTTCATATATTTATTTATTTAATAGTTTCGTTAGTCATTTCTATATCTATATTCAAATGAAAAGCTAAGATGTAATTTTTTTTTCTTTTTTTTTTTGGTAATATTGTCAAGTTCTACTTACTATCATGCTTATATTATAAAGGACATGCAGAGAGCCTGTTTTTTTAACTTCTCTGTCCTTTAGGGTATGTATTTAAGACTGGTATTAATTTTTTCTTAAAATGTTTAGATGTCTCTGTTTGGAGTTTTCTTAATGGAGACATTTTAAATTATTAACTCAAATTCCAAAATAAATATAGGACTATTCATATTTTCTATTTTTGCCTCTGTCAGTTTTAGTAGGGTTACTTACTCTGCAGTTTAGAATCTTGTTAAACAAGTCCTGGTTGCCTTGAGCTCCCAAACAGCAGTCTGTGTCTTTGAATTCCAATGAAAGTTTCATATGCCCAGACTACCATTTTTCTAGTTTTAGGTGAGTTTAAAAGCTAATTTCCCTATTTTATGTGTGAGATTAAAAACAAAACAAAACAAACAAAAAATAACAAACAAACAAACAAAAAACAGGATGACCATTTTCCCAAAGGAGAAGTCTAACCTGGAAAACTTCCTGTGTGATTTTCATTTTTCTCTGTGCTCTTATTAACCAAAGTAAGTTTGCCTCAACAGAATTGAAATGTATTTAAGCAACTGTTTTATGTTCTTTACTCCACTTTTGTAGTTACTTTAAGTAGGAGATTAGCAAGGTGAAAGTTACTCAAACAGGGATGTATTTTTATTCTAATGAAGTTTCTATTCGCGTTATCTTATTTTCTACTCATATAACTCATTAATATTTATAGCTATCAACATGAAAGATTTTCTTGCAAAAGCAATTAAATGCATTACTCATTTTTAAAGCCTTTATCCAACCTTTCTTTTCCAGAGCCCAAGGAAATAGAAACAATAAATTAAACACATTTAGTCTGCTCTCACTTTAGCACCTTGCCAACATCAATGAATGGCTTCAGGACTAGCTCTAGCAATATATAAACATTCCATTAAAATTCTGTCTTCCTCACCTATGTTTTTCAACATGTATGAGAACTCTGTGTACTATGAATTTTTATGAATGAGGAAAGCAGCACTTTATTGAGCTTAGTGTACAAAAAACGATAAGTTAAATTAACAATAGTGACATCTCCCTGATGCCACTATCACTAGTCAAAAGATTGTGTTCTCAGGACCTGTGAATTATTACTCAAAATGTATGTCTAGTAATATCTGGGACATTAATAAATTTTGAGTCAGGACTTATCAGTTCTGGGCCCATATTTTTGTTACTATTTGGCTGATTTTTTTTTTTTTATGTCAAAAAAATGTTAGGATCAATTTGGATTAGATGCATGTTGCATATTTTAATACAAGATGAAAACTAGGGTAACCTTCCCTCTCCGCTTAACATTCACATTCTTATAGTGTGCACTAGTCATTACTCCCCAAACTCCCAGATGCTAGAAGGCAATACTCATTACTGGGCTATCACCACAAAGACTCTTATAGCCAATGCATGAACTTCCTCTCTAATACATTGAAAGTTAATGTTATGCATGGAAATATTCCTCTGGACAGAGATTTATGGCTAAGTGCAAAGTTATGTCTAATTTATTAAATATTTGAAAATAGCTATATATATATACTTATTCTTGAAATCTAAATTACAAAAGTCATCATATCAACTCTCTGAGGATTTTCCTCACACTATCGCCAAGAGAGACTGCATTAATATCATTTCGATGCACTGTGGCAGAATACAATTTATTATAGATAGTTGCCAATTTGTTAGTGCCTTCATTATGTATTTACTTACCTAAAAAGCAACTTTTTAAAATTTATTCTACATTCAATAACATTGGACCATGAAGAGTCCCAGAGTCAAAGTAATGTAAACCAATGAGTGTAAGTTCTAGTCATAAGTTATTAATTTATTCATGAAATCCCTTTAATATTTTCTTAAAAATGTATATTTTCTCAAAGTAACTGACCAAAGCATTTGAATGAAAAACTTTGCGTAACCTTAACTTTGAGCTAATAATATAACATGACAATTCTCTATGGTCTCTGAAGTTTTTAATATAAAATTTAGATTGTCAACAGTAATTTCATTCAGTAAGTTTAGATCTTTCTCAAAATGTGACTGGAAAATTGAACTCAAATAAATAGAATCAGCAGAGCTGGAAAATGCAAACTAAATCACAAAACATTAATCAAAAGAAACAAAAAAAAAAAAAACAATTTTAAAGAAACCTGAAATTACTTTGTTAATTATAAAGAAGGGAATAATTATAAAGAAATGATCATTAGCTGGTTCAAAATATTCCAAAGAAAACATTTAAAAACCAGATGTGTTTGTTTTGCAACATGCAAAATTAAGCAGAATTGAACAAGCAAGTAGACCATTTGCTGAATCAAAAATTTTATTGGGATAGAAAGCATTACTTTTCAGATCTTTACTTTCACTTACTGCTTATCAATGCTATAAGAAAAAAAAAAGAGTGTCCTCTTTAAGAGTACTATAGAAGGAATAGTATATTTAAAATAAATGCATATAAAATAAAATTAATATATTGTTATTATTTCAAATATTTATTTGGGATTCATATATGTCATAGACATTTAATAAAACCCATGTTACAAATCTTGGGGATTTAACCATTCTTATATAAATGACATGATTTGTATTGAAGAGTACCCTCCTATATCTCCTTCTATAGACGTCTTCATTTGTCAATATTTTGTCCACATAATAAAATGATTTGGATTCCACAAAGCTTCATTACATTTAAATGAACATATTTGATTCCATTTTTGTATTTTACTTGTGTATCCATCTGAAATTTAATTGATGAAAAGGCAGTAATTCGGTCAGTTGATGAAGCATTTACTAATTACTCATCATGTGCCAGGCATTGTTCTCAGTACTGAGTAGAACAATAAAGGATATATGATCTCAAAAAACTTAAATTTGATTGAGAATAATAAGTATTATTTAATGTAGTAACTATCTTCATTCTTTATTTTTCCTCTTATGTCCAGAATACTGAGTACACCTAAAATTTGCAATGATAAAAATTAGCAGTTGAAATAATAAAATGCATGCCATCATGATTATTATATGGCTATATCTTCTTTTGATTTTAAAGTATGATTCGTTTATTAAGATAATTGAGGTAAAATACAGATAATATACTCATCAAAATATAAGGATATCCATATTCTCTGTAATAAAACTTTGCTATTTTAATGGATATATTTATATCTCAGTAGATATATAGTCATAGCTCAGTTTGCTTATTAACTGCAATTTTATATTTTTCTGAATTTTAGAGAATCTTTCCTTGAAACTTTGCCAAAAAAAAAATGTGAGTAGTATGGTTGTTGGAATGCTGAGTTAATGATTTATTTTTTCTCATCAGATGATTATAAACTCTATAAAACAATTTATAATTATAGTTTTAAACCAAGTAGTTCAATCATGTTCTGGACAAAAGGCATCCCTTTGCAAATGTTATGAAATGAAAGTAAGTGTATTATAATGAGTTTTACCAAAGTACATAAATACTAACTGAATTACAAACTAATTATTGCAAATTGGTTCCATTCTGTTGTTTATATTTAGGGAATTATCTTGCAGACACATTTTAGTCTTCATGCTAAAATATATTTCAGTTTCATTGATCATATTTATTTTCACGGAAGTTTCATATTGTCTTTTATGGAAATTCTGCTTTATTAAAATAATATCTGCTTGAAAGGCACATAAATGACTGCAATTATTTAACAAAATGTACTTCTTTTTTGTCTACATGTTGAAACTTCTGAAATGCCAGTATATATAAACTGACTCCAACTTTTAAAGAGAGATTTCTGCCCCCAAAGCATAAATGCAAATGAATTGCCTGTGGGATGGATGGGACATTTAAAGTTTCTGCTAGACATTTCTAAACAGAAATCAAGTACTTTAAATCATCAAACACTTCTCCAAATTAATTTTTTAAAAAAATACAGACAGTTTCCCCCCAAAATATAAGAAATATATTTATACATCTAAATATTATTTAAAAACAATCTTATTTCCAAACTGTTTCTTTAGCGAAACTTGTTCACGTAAAACTAATTTTTATTTTGCCAATCTTTCCATTTATTCAGCAGCAGACAATGGATAACTTGGTTGTGCCAGAAATTATTCTGGCACCATAGCAGGCACACGCTTGATAAATGGTGTGATCATTGTTAACAAAACAAAGTGTTCTGCCTTTACACAGCTCCAAACACATTAAAGTGCTGTTAGAAATTTACAGCCATGAAATAAGTACTATAACAATGATTTGTAAAGTACAATGAAAGCAAATAGAAAAATGCAAATTTCTTTGCCCAGAAAAAAAGAGAAATGAAATATGTGGAGATGAATAGTAATATACCAGTTAGAGAGTGGAAAGGATTGCATTCCAGACAAAGATAAGAGCATGTTCAACAGCTTTGACATTTAAAAGACATAGATATTCTGTGGGACTAGTTTTCATATTTATGCCAGTTGTAATGCAAAGTGAATATCTACAATTTAGCACAAATTGGAAATTTCTGCATATCGCATTTCAATAATAGTATTGGATGAATAGAAATCAAAAAAGTTTTACCTCTAAAGAAAGGCTGAGGTATTTATCAGTAATATGTTCAAGTATTTTCCAAAATTAACAATAAATTTCTAGTTAAATATACTTCACATCTAATGCATGTTGTCCTTCATTTTTACGTATAATATCTTGAAAAACTCTATTAACAGCTTTAAGCATTTGTAAGATTCTTTTAATTAGCTTTAAAACATATTGAATCTTTCACTAATTTCTTTCTCCTTAAAACTACAGCATAGGGAGGAATGGGAGAGAGGTAACAAAGTTAGGAATTGTGATATACCGGAAATAAGCTTTGAACATTTGCAGCTATTTCTAACAATTATAGACACCTCAAGAATAAAATATAAATTTTAAACTATTTAAAACCATTTTATCCTTGAGACTATAAAATACTAATGCATCATTAATTTTTTAATAACACCATATATGGACTATTTCTATGCCATCAGTCCTATAGGCCACTCATGAATAAAGTTAATAAATTAAATTTACTTTCATTCTCTACTCTTCTAGTATTCACCAAACTCAGCATAATGTAAGTGATAACACTAGAATTTGCATAAAGAATTATTAGCTCTCAGGATTCACCAGATGATGAATATATTGCTTCTGCACTTATGTGTTTGAATAACAGAAAGTTTAATCTTTTCCAAAGATTTCCATGCTCGAATAGTGCTGAAAATCACTAAAAATGGATAAAAGAGTCTGCTTTTCTTGCTTATCTATCATCTATCTATCTATTTATTTATTTATTTGAATATCCCTATGCCATGAATGTGTGTGTGTGTGTGTGTGTGTGTGTGTGTGTGTGTGTGTGTGTGTGTATCATAGCCACTTCCCAGAGCTGTGTAGTTTCCCTGTGATCCCTCGGTTCTATTACAAGCTCCATAAGACCAAGATCAATCCTGTTTTTTTCCACTGTTGTCCAGGGAGAGCCCAGTATTCTGTTCTATAGCATTTAGTTCCTTTAGGCAGGTTGTTCTCTTTGCATAGTTCTTTGAGCCTGTGGTAATACATTTCTATTCTTTTTACCACAGCTCTCTTCTTGCCAGACAATATTTTTGTGTCTCTGGCAATATCACATTATCATGATGATCATAGTTTTATAGTAACTCTTAAAATTAGGTAGTGTTAGTTATTCGACTTGTTTTGCTTTTTTCAGGTTGTTTAGGCTAATTTAATTTTTTTTTTAATTTTCACATGAATTTTAGAATCGGTTCATCAAAAAAAAAAAATCCTGCTGAGATTTTGATTAGGATGGCATTGAATTTATAGATATATTTGGTGATAATATCTTAATAGTAATGAGTTTTCATATCACTCATTAACAGGGTTTACCTCTTTATTCATTTAGGTTTTATTTATATCATTTAAATTATGTATTATACTTTTTAGTATACAGGTCTTCCACATCGTTCATTGCATTTCCTCTTAATGTATTTAAATTTTATACTATTTTGTATTATTTTTCCAATGGTATATTGCTAGTGCTTAGAAATATAAATTATATTTATATATCGATCTTTTATGGTGTATCCTTGCTAAATTTGCTCACTCTGGTAGTTTCTTTGTAGACTCTATAGCAGATTTTATACATACTTGAGCATGTTGTCTGAAAATAAAAAAAAAATTATTCACATTATAATATTTATCTAAAATAATGATTTAAGTTGTTTTTATATCTTACATGTCACTACTTGACTTTTTTAAACATGGAATGAAATTACAGCAACTATTTTAATATCCTTATCTGGTAATTCTAGCATGTCAGTCCTGAGTCAGTTTACAATAAAGATTTTTCTCTTTCTTTTAAGTAACATTTTCTTGCTTCTTTACGTGCCTGATAATTTTTTATAGGATACCAGACATTGTGAATGTTACCTTTTTTGGGCCCTTGAAATTTTTTTATTTCTGTAAATATTATTCGGCTTTGTTTTGACATGAAGTAAAGTTACATGAAGAAATGTGATCTTATTGGGTATTTCTTTTAAGATTTATTAGGTGAGACTGGAGCAGCACTCAAGTCTAGAGATAATTATCTTCACTACTTAAGACAGACTCTTCTGTTACTTCTGTTACTACCTTGGCTTCCTCCCACCCCCCAACTCCCAGTTCTGTGTGGTGCACAATCCCCGGGCTTATAATCTTTGAGCCATAGCCTGTAAACTCTCTCAAAGCAGTTAGTTTTGGTGAATGTCCTCACCTCATTTGTTTTTCATTCCTCAGGGATCACTGTCCTTCATTGCCAGATAGCTAGTGCTTTAAAAGTTGTTTCATATTTTGCCTCTTTTTTATTTGTTTTAAGTAGGAAAGTAAATCTGGTTTCTTTTACTTCATCAATCTGGAAATGGAACTAATCTTTATTTTTAAACTATTTTTTAAACAAAAAACAACATTTATAGATAGTCCATTTAAATTCAACATTAACTCAAGCTCTCAAAAACCTATTGGGGGAAAGCCAACCACAACAGGCACATCAGAGAAAAGCAGGCTGACAGTTCTTTGGTGGAAGAGTAGGTTGCACTCTTATTACAAGCTGCCCTAATGATTATCAATCCTAATTTTGTTTTTCAAAAATAGGTTTCAATATCTACCAAAGAAACCAGAAAAACACCCCCAACAGTACAAAAATTTAACAATGAAATTTAAGGATATAGGAAAAACCAAACATGACCATACACATAAATAATTTATAAAATAAGTCTTTAAATCCTAGAAAACTAAAATGGTAACTGCATGTCTTACAATTGATATTTACACTTAAAGTACTTCTTTTTTATTACTTTCTTTTGAATTGGTAATGGGTTCACTATATTTATGTAAAGTTATCCAAAAAAGAAAACTAAACTAGTTATTAGAGGGTAGAAGAATGAGAGCAGTGGGAATATAGTGATTGGGAAGGGACATAGGGTGGCTTCTGGGGTGCCTTCCATATTCTAGCTAATGGTAGTCATATTGATATATATGTGCTAATTTATTGAGCCCACTTATGACTTACACGATTTTGTTGAATTGATAAAATAGAAACGTTTTAATTTCTTGAGGTCAGTCAACTCCTGTTTCCTATATATGGTGTTTCCAGCAAGTCTATAGGTATATCCTATATATAAGCATATACTTATATTATATTCTACATATAAATCTATAGCTACGTATTCCAATACGGCTTTACTTAGAATGAAGTAAATGATTTGTCTCTTACTTACTCACTTTTTCCAATTCGTTGGCCAATATTTTTATTTTTATTTATTTGTTATTACAGTTGACACACAATATTATATTAGTTTCAGGTATACAGCATAGTGGTTAGACATTTATATAATTTACAAAGTGATAAGTCTAGTGCCCACCTTGCACCATACATAGTTATTGCAATATTATTGTACTTCTTAATCCTTTTACTTTTTTTACCCCACAACCCCCTCCCATCTGGCAATGGTTAGTTTGTTCTCTATATGAATTTGTTTCTGTTTGGTTTGTTTGTTTATTTGTTTTTTAGTTTCCACATATAAGTGAAATTATATGATGTTTGTCTTTCTCTGATTGGCAAATAATTTTAATTCACAGTACTTTTTTAACAAGCGAATTTAACATATGCAATTATATACATTAAAAGTGTGCCTTTTTGCTTTTCTCAATAAAGTCAGCAAATGTTTATATTTTGTATCAATTTATAAATTCAATTTGCACATTAAAGGCATTATGAATCTAATATTTTGTAATTTGTTCTTAGTATCTTATATTTATATTTAAATACTCAGAAATGTTTATGTTTATATTAGAATTTTAAATTTCTTTTATCAAATTTTTTACTTTAAACTTTCAAATAATTTTACCATTCAGAAATGTTACATTTAATTTATTTATTTTAATGATGTGATTGTGTCTACAAAGGTTGTTCTGAGATAACTAATTATATTGAATAATCCGTATATTGAATAATCCAAGGAAAAAAGACCACTTTGAGTGATACAGAATAAGAGATTTATTTTAGGAATTTGACCTTATGTAATTGTGGGAACTGGTTATTGAGTTTATGTATGGCTGTTGCCTCTGTATCTGATGCCAGGCCTAAAAATAGCAAAGCAGGCAGTTCATAAGGAAAGATGGATGTAAAATAGAGTAGAGCAAAGGAAAACTGGAACCCACACTGATGGAGCCCACTTGAGTGTCTCACTACTCCCAAGCCTCCAACATTGATGAGGTTTGAGATCTGCAAGAGAAGCTGGTACTTTTGTGTTGTAGCTATGTATATATTTAGCCCTGGAATCAATGCAGCTAGAGCAAGGGATCTGACAAGAATTAAATAAGTTGTAGGCCCACTTGTTATTCCAGGAGCTGCCAATGCTTGTCTATGATTCAGAGAAGGTAAAAGAGAAGATCTGGCTGATTCTCAGTGAACTGTGGGCCTGGATGCTGCCCCAATTCAACATCATGAGTCCGTATATCAACAACAATATGCATGAATGGCAACAGTACCTGATGCCTTGTATCAAATTTCCAAGTGTAAAAGGAAAATAGGTGCTTTTTAAATTTCCCTTCCAAATCTCATTGCATTCAAAATGTCTTTTATGACCACCTCTAACCCAGACCACTGCAAGGAAAGTAATTATGGAATAGTAAAATAATTGTTGGAAGAGTAATATTTTTATAACCCATAACTGTATGATCATCATAATTTAAAGAAATCAGCACTGTTTGCATGAAATTTCTTAAAATTTTCTAAAATTTTAACCATTTCACATTACATCGTATGCTATCCTTTGTATATTGTTTAAATCTATCTTATTCTAATCATCTTTCATCCTAGTATATTTGTATAGATCAAGAATTACAATGAGTATTTGTTTTAATAAAAGTTAATTTAAGAACATGGGTTTGGAAAATCTTATTTAGTATAGGCGTATAATTTCTGAAAAATATCTCCATCTTACTTTCCAGGTGACATCTTTAAACCCATCTTGCTCCTTTCCTGTCATATTAAATGGACTTCCAAATTAGTTTGCACATCTTTGCTTTGCTTTAATTTTTTTTTCTTTTACCTGTTACCATTCTAATTAAAATTCTCACAACAGCTGACATAACTTGAATGCCATTTTCCCTCTTACAGTCACCCTACTTGTGTCTTACTACTTGTGTCTGTCTTCCAAACCTTCCTGTACATTCATGGCAAAGCAATTTTTTCCTAAATCATTTTTTTAAACAAAACATTGAATAATTCTCCGTTCCTTTCTGGAAACATCTTAACTTCCTGAACTAACATTCAATTCAAAATTCTCTGCATATTGACTCTTTCATAATCCCTTTTATTCTAATTTCAGTTCTTTTCAAAGAATCCCTTTCGGTCTCCAAGAGCTATCATTTTAATGGAGGACAGATGGGTGGGGCAGGTATGGATCTGTCATAGAAATACAAATTTGGCCAAGTAAACAATGAGAGAAAATGTAGCATTATGTTTGTATATGTGTATGCGTGTGTGTGTGTGTGTGTGTGTGTATAATTATATATAAAGCATATATGATATATATTTACTTATTTGTATTTGCATTTTATATATATAGATATATAAAATTTGTATCTTAGCTAAGTTTGGAAAATATAAAGACATACTTTGCAATAAATATTTTAGCAAATATTTTTTACTTTTCTCCTTCTAGTAGATTAAGTCATTCCAAAATGGAAATGGGATCCATAGCTGTAAAACAGCATTAATAGACTGACAACCAATGTTCTCAGGGATACAGCACTCATTTAGTCTGAGAAATTTTCAACATTTTTGATAATATAGCTAAGTTACCATAAATGAAAGATAAAATGATTCAGGGGAACTGATATTCCCAGAAAGACTTAGTATAACTCCCTTTATGTTTTAAATCTTTGGAAACCAATATGCTAGAAAGGATACAGAAAACAGAGGAATCTCAATTGCCCTGACCTACATTTCCAGACTAATTCTTAAACACCTACCCAATCTAAATCTAAACTCCATCAAAGTTGGCAAGTAATTGCTTTGAGAGGTATCTTAAATTTTTATTCAAGGTAAGAAATGAAGTAATATAATTGAGAAGTCAAAGCAGAGACTTGTGGAATATAAAAAAAAGAAAGGGAGTGCTAAAAAGCATATAGAAAAGCATGGCCAAAAGTAAAATTTAAAAATCTGCTTTATGGATAACTAGTAAAGAGAAACGTAATAGTAGATGGCACTAAATAGACAGTAACTTTTTTCTTTTTTCTTTCATCATTAAGCAAAATATAAACTTATATCCTAAATTCAAGTAAGATTTATAAGGGATAAAAAAAATAAAATTTTACAGAAACATGAGAAAAATATAAGCAGTGGATCAGTTAAACTATTTAAATATGCTTAAATTTCCGGCCCCAGCAGTTGCAAGCCTAGAATATGTATAATTACCTCAAGTTATTATTATTACAGAGTTATTAGCGTTCATTTCTTAATTAAGAAAGTGTAGAGAAGGGCACTAAACCTAGAGTTTTTGTGTTAGATGAGACAAAATCGTGCGCATGTTTTTTTTCCCCATAACATTACTTCACATTTAGCAAATATTCCTGTATATCTATTCCAGGCTCTGACCTTGAAAATGGAGATAAAAAGACTATATGAGACTGACCTAAGAAGATAATAGATTTGTAGTGAATGTAAGTTTGTGATATTGAGAGTATAATAAAAAGAAAGTCCTCATGTAGAGATAAGTACAAAGTGTTTCATAGAAGAGAAAGAAATCAATTTTCACTGTAGGAGACATACAAATAAGACTTATACAAGAAACAGCATCATAACAGATAAGTACTAGATAGCTCAAGGACAGAGGCAATAGCATTAAATAAACACTGACTATCTATTACTTATTTAAAGAATAAGGAGTATATTAGAGTGACTAGACTATAGGATATATATGAAATACCAAAGCAAAGAGGCAGGCAGTGAGGTTTTTAAGTTAATTTTAAACAAGATTGTATATGCCACAAGGAGTTTTTTATCTTTAAAATCTTGGTATTCCTTTTTATAAAAAATAAAAGTGTTGAAACACCCTTTTTTCCTGGATACAATAGCAATAAGTAAAATTTATTTTGTACACCTGTTACTCACATACATGTGGCCACGGAGACTTCCAAAATGGGTGTTTGAGCTGAAAGGTTGGCTTTCATCATGGCACCAAAAAATATAGACAAATACACCCAAGAGCACGGGCCCCCAGAAGCTGTGTCTGGCCACCCCCTCTGTGGCAGGCAGTTTGGGTAGGAGGCTATATACCTGCTGAGACCCCTCAGCCTGGAGTGCCCAGGAGAATGGAACAGCAGAGGTTAAGCCGAGGAGCCGGGTAGGCTTCTGTATTCCCTGACAAGGTGTTTATGTTTCTGTTCTTAGAGAGTAAGAAATCACTGAATTTTTTGAGCAGGCAAATAATGAGTTTATGGAAGATACCTTTGGTAATAAGTGTGGAAAGAAACTCTTAGAATCGAGACATCTGTTTAGATGACATTAGCCTTTAGGTAACAGTTGTATCAATGCAGAGAGAATGGTCCCTGTGAAGAAAAGGTGAAATGCAAGGTAATGCCATTGCTCAGTGTGTTTAGTAGAGTTCAGTCAGAGTTGGAAGTGAGGCAGCTGTGGAGAACGAGTAGAGGAGGAGGCAGAAAAAGCAATGCTAGGTGCATAGAACACATTTTAGCTTACAAAGTGTTTTTCGAGTTATATAATCCTCATAATTATTATCATGTTTCACATTTGTAGGAGAAACTGAGATTCAGAAACTAAGTGATTTAAACCAAATTTAATATGTAGAAAAACCAGAATGTGACACTCATTCTAATGTTAGGTTTAGCACTCCTTCATTATAATACATGAAGAATAAAAGCCAACAAAAACAATCAAAATCCCACAAATACATTCAGAGAGTATTTAAAAAAAAAAAAAAAAAAAAAAAAAAAAAACTTTAATATTCAAGGTGGTAAGTCATTTTCCTGATTTTATGTACCTTGATAGTAACCAGGAAGAGATTCTCCATAGCTATGATTAATTTTGAATCAGTTTTTGACAAACTATAAGCCTAGGCTGACCACTTATGTTTGCAAATAGAATTTTATTTTCTAATTTATTTACTTATTATCTATGGCTTCTCTGGAACTCCTATAGTTTAGTTGCAGCAGAGATTTATAGCCTGTAAAGAATAAAATACATACTCTCTGGATCATAAAAAATGTCACTTACCTCTAATTTTGCTTATTTACTACATGACCTAACAATTTATATTTGATATAACTAGTTTTAAAACATATTGAAATATAATCAATATAATTGATTGTATACTATGGGAATAGAATTTAAGAAGGGTGATAAAAGGAATTGGAAATTTTATGTTTATTTAGAGGGAGAAAATATTTTTAGATGTGTTGATTTTACTGCAGTTATTATGATGTGTTTTTAATTTCTCTATTCTAGTGATTTACTGTTCAGCTTTGAGGGAGTATAATTTATTATTATTTTTGTTGTTTATTAATTATGCTGTTGGTGTCAGTACTGAAAAGTCCTTCCCTTAAGTAAACGAGATTTTCTATTTTCTTTTTTCCAGAACTTTTACCACTTTTTTGTTTTGAATTTAGGTCTAGAACCCACACTACATTAATTTTTTTTTTTTTTTACATAGAGTAGCCAATAAAAGTCAGTCTCTCTTTCCTTTCTCTCTCTCTCTCTCTCTCTCTCACCCACTCACACATAAGATATCCAATTGTTCATATATTATCTTTTCAAACGTCAATTTTTTTCCCATTTGGCCCCTGTTATAGATTGAATTGTATATCTTCAAAATTTGTATATTGAAGTCCTAATCCCCAGTGTGGCTGTATTTGCAGAAAGGTCCTTAAAGGAGGTAATAGATTAAATGAGGTCATAAGGGTGAGGGCTTAATCTTAAAGGACCAGTCTCCTTATAAGAAAAGAAAGAGATACCAGGGACTTCTCTCGCTCCACACGTGCACCATGTAAAGGCCGCTGGAAGACACAGCAAGGTAGCCATCTGCAAGCCGGAAAGAGATACCTCTTCAGAAACACCCCACCGCTGGCAACTTGATGTTAGACTTCTAGCCTGCAGAACTGTGAGGGGGAAAAAAAAAATTATTCTTTAAGCCACTTAGTCTCTGCTACTCTGTTATGACAGCCCAAAGAGGCTTTACTGACATCCTTGTTAAAAATCAATTGACCACATATATTTGGATGTATTTCGATCCTGCATCATTGATCTATTTGTCAGTTGTTATGATAAAACCACATTCCACTGATTATTGTGGCTTTAGAGTAAGTTGTGAAATCAGATAGTATGAGTCATCCAACTTCGTACAATTTTTAAAGATTACTTTTGTTGTTCTTGATCCTTTACCTTTCCATATAAGTCTTAGATCCAATTTATATGTTTCATCAAAATTTAAGTTATGGTTGTGATTAATCAATCTAGATCAATTTGGGAAGGATTTACAACTTGTTAATATTGAGTTTTCCAATCTACAAACACAGTGTACCTCTCTGTGTATATGTGTCTTCTGTAATTTCTTTCATCAATATTTTGTAGTTACCAGCATATATAATGCACATATTTGAATAGATTCACACCAAATAATTTTTTGATGTACTTTGAAAATGTACAAATGGTACATTTAGAAATTTTAAATTTTCTGTAGTTAATTAAGACTATATAGATTTTGTTTGTTTTATATTTACCTTCTAGCTTGACCGCTTTGACTTTTTTCAGTTAAGCTTCCATTTTTAAGAGTCACTGTAGTTACATTAAGTTTTAAATTTTATTTTTTATAAAAACAATAGGTACATTCATATCTTATTGATACTATATTACTGTACTAGAACATAAAACAGTTTGTTTCTATTTGAATGATTTAATTATGCTAAAAATGTGTTATTCACTTGCTATTTACTGCTCCATCCTGGAACTTAGAAATATAAAGATGAACATGATTTATATAACTGCCCAGGATGCCATGATAACTAAAAATAGGATATTTAATAATTAGAGTGATGAAAAGATGGGCTAGGGAAGCTGGTAAGAGGAGGTGACGACTTGAGAGGAGTCCTAAAGATGAGTAAGAATCAGACAATTCAACAAGAGAAAAGAATAACATTGCAAAGAGATTAGATATAATGTGCCCAATACCTCAAAAGTATGAAAGCACGTGGTTCTTTCTTAAAATTCTAAATTATTAATTATATCTGAAGTATATGGTGTGTTTTCTTGAAAAGGAAACAATTAGGGTGGAGAAATAGATGGGAGCAGGTAATGGAGGGCCTTTCTATCAAACTATGCTTTTAAAATGTATAAAACTACAACAAAAGCAGTTTGTTTGGATGGAGTGTGTTGGAGAGGTAATTTTCAGAGGACAGATTAATATGAAGTGGTAGCAAATGGATGTGAGAGTTAAGGGAAAAAAGTTTGTCTGAAATTTTCAGATTGGTCAATAGAGTAATTGTTTTTAAGTTGTATCAGTGGGGATATAAAACCTCTACACTATTTCAACAACAATGTAAGTAAAATTTTGTAATTTACTTTTTTCCATTTAGTGGTATATATTATAATAATTCTTGAACTCACTCTTATTACTTTAATAGTTTACATACTATTCCATCAAGTAACCATGCTATATTTAGTTAATCTGTTCTCTCCTGCTGAGCATTTAGTTTGTCTCTAGCTTTTTATATTTATATTTGCTAAACATCTTTATACTTTTTCCTCACTTTATGAAAAGTGTAGGGATGGAGAATACAAGTTCTGAATAGTTTAAGGATTTTAAAATTTTCTTGTTGCTTTACTACAGTGATGTATAAAAATGCCAGTTACCCACAATTCCAAAGTTTTTTTATCTGCACTATACCCTTTTTAAATTAAAATAACTGATAGAAAAATGTCTTTACTTAGTGTTTACATGAGTAAGATCATAGACTATTACCAGTATGTATAATAAAGAATAATAATAATTGAGCATAATTTCAGTTCTAAAATTACATTTTCCATATAATTTTTTGAAAGATTAGTATTTCTGAGCTCTTAACATATACACAGCTCTTTAAAACTGAAGACTGAGTAGAATTTAGACAAATTCATTATTCCAAAATTGAACTAAACATTCCCATTTCAACTCCAGGTAAATCTGTAAGATCTAAAAACCAAGAGCTTAATTATTATAAGTGTAAGCCAGAAAGAAGTATACTTTAGTACTGATTTTTTTAGGGCAATCTGTGATATATATTCTGTGATTTTGTTTTAGGCTTTTAAATGATTTAATGCTTTCTTTTTTTCTTAATTCAGATTAAGTTTATAACAGGGAAATCAGACTTGGATGTGAATTTATGCATATTTACCTGTGTCAGAAAGTTGCTGTGTGGTTTATCATTAGAGTAAAAAAAAAAAAAAAAAATGATAAAGCATCTTGAGCTCCTTAGAGGAATAGAGCAATAAAAATGAAAAATAAGAAATATAGATGATTTTACAAGGCTGCTTTACAAAGATGAAATATTTTTATCCTACTTTCTCCAGATAAATAAAATATATCATGATGAAATGACTATATATGTCATTTCATGTATCTTGGTTCCTAAATATCCATGGCAGACAAGTCTATATATTATGGGTGCTAATAGGAACACGTTTAAACTCTGAAGCCTTCACTTAATCATAACCTTAAGGATGGAGTTTTTAAATAGCATCTTAAAGTTGAAAATACCTGCCACAAGAGAATTCTGAATTATGATCTTATATATGAATAAAGAATAGTGCATGATTCATAGATTATTCAGTCTCTCCTTATTTCAACAAGCGCTACTAAATACCAACTTCATTCCGAGCATTGTAGATGGTATTGAGATATAAAGATTAATAACATATTTATCTATTAGTTCTTGTTAAGAATAATTAATAGCATAAAATAATGTTTTAAAACATATGCAGGGTGTATTTCTAGGTGTTAAGACTATCCTTAAAATTTTCAATTTGATATTCTCCTGAACTATGCCAGAGAAATGGGGAAGTACTATTTGAAAAATAACACATCTGTTGATATTTTGCTTATCATTGAAAATGCGCCTGGGCATCCTCCTTTATTTGGTGATCCTCATCCCAATATCAAAGTGCTGTTTCTTCCACCAAACACCACCTCTTTGATCCAACCAATGGATCAAGGAGTCGTAGCATCTTTTAAGGCCTACAGCCTGAGGAGGACATTTATCCAGGCATTGCTGTAACTAAGAAAGACACTGAGAAGACACTGATGCAGCTCTTGAAGGATTAAACATCTGTGACTACATCAAGAGCCTTGCTTGAATTTGGGGTGATATCGCCAAGGAATGTATGAAGGCATCTGGAAGAAGGCATTCAAGAGGTTCGTCCATGACCTCTAATGATTTGCCGAGGATGGAGAGCCTGCAAAAACCATCAAGGCTGTGGTTGAGATGGCAAACAACTTTACCCTGGATGGCACTGAGGACATTCTAGGTGGTTCCTGAGGAACTGACCAATGAGGAGTTGTTGAAACTGGAACAGGGATGCATAGCCGAAGAAGAGGCAAAATAAAAGAAAACCGCGGGAGAAAAAAGAACCCCAAGAAAATTCACAGTGAAGGGGTTATAGAAGCTTTTGCAAGCTCAACAATCTCCTTAAAAAGTTTGAAAACATGTGTATTATAGCACTTGAAGACCTTCCAGCAGGACATGATATGGAGGTGGAAGACAGTGATATCATCTTGCTACTGCATGTCTTTGTGTCCTAGTTTTTAATGAAAAAGTTTAAAGAGTAAAAAAATAAATAAAATAATAAATAAAAGTAGAAAAAAGCTAATATATTAAAGATATAAAGAAATAAAATATTTTTGTAGAGCTGGGCAATGTGTTTGTGTTTTAAACTGTTATTATGAAAGTGAAAAGTTAAAAAAATAAGTTTATAAAGTAAAAATGTTACACTAAGCTAAGACTAATTTATTATTGAAGAAAGAAAAAAATTGAATTTAGTGTAGATTAAGAGCATATATACAGTGGTGTATAGCAGACCTTTATCTTTCTCACTTCTCACTTACTAAGCCACCCAGAGCAACTTCCAGTCCTGCAAGCACCATTTATGGTAAGTGCCCTCTACAGGTGTACCATTTAAAAAAAAATCTTTTATACCACATTTTTACCACATTTTCTATGTTTAGATGTACAAATACTTACCATTGTGTTTCAATGGCCTATAGTATTCAGTACAGTAACATGCTGTACAGGTTAGTAGCCTCGGAGTAATAAACTATACCATATAGCCTAGGTGTGCAGTAGGCTATAGCATCTAAGTTCTTGTATGTAGATTCTATAATGTTCACACAGGGACAAAATCACCTAATAACACATTTCTCAGAAGGTATCTGCATCTAAGCAATGCATGAATTTATATTCAGTTTGTCTGGGACAGACATAGTTTACACTATCTTTGAAAAGTGACCTAGTTTGTACTGTAAATTATATGGTCACCGTTTCTTTTGCTCGCTTTTAGAAATAAAAATTGTCTTAATACTGGTGATAATTTTAACAGTTAAAGGGGCACATATATTACAAAGTTTGAAGTTATTGGGGAAGCTTTTTAATTTGTAGTAATGTCAAGGATAACTAAGATCCTATCCAAATTCTTTGAACCTAAAACATTTTCCCTTTAAGAACAAAAATAACACATAACTATAAAATTAGGTGTAAAAATAACTGTTAATCTAGAAGGGGCTTAACGAGGGACCCCATAGCTTAAGATACATTAACTTTATAATAAATCTACCTTTGAACATATATTGCTATCTGAATCAATAGTTAAAAACTACAAGCCCACCACTGGAAAATATTTGCTTTTATTTAGATTTATTAAAGTAGACTTGCAAACATGTTCAGATAGACTATAAGATCCATAGGTGATTGTCCCTGAAAATATAAAATAAATAAAAAAAATTGTTCTCTGAAATATGTTGGCTAACATGAAACCTAAAAAAATAAAAGAAGTATGTATTTTTAATTTTACTAAGTATATTTAACCTAAATATAATTTATAGATTTTTAGAATTGCCAGAAATAGATAAATTTAAATTAGCAATTTTATTCATCTACTTTATAATTCATGGTAATAGGTTTATTCTCTAACTTTTTATAAGTTACATTATAAGAAAAAAAAAACACTTCAGATATTTTTATAGGAAGAAAGAGAAAATAAGAGAAAGAAGGAAGAAAGGAAGTAGTAGTTAGTTGAGTAGGTAGGAGGGAGGAGTAAGGAAGAAAAGGGACTTAAATGAATCTTCATTAGAAATTCCACATATTTTAACCATATAGATTTAACTCTCAGGGTCTCAGTTTTGCTGTATTTGACATGGAGAAGGTAAGGAGCATCTCCTTAAATGAAGTTTTAAGTATGTGAAATAACTTTGAAAGATGGAAACATAGCTGTGCACGCAAGGTAGGTGTTAGTTTTAACATTCTAGGGGTTATACAGATGGGAAGCTCAGAATAGAACATGGAACTCAAGCTGACTTGCAATCATCTGAGCTAAATCAATATTGTGGCCTCATCAGCTCGGCAGAATAGTTTTAAAGGTGACTTGTAAAGGGAATGTCAAAATCCCTCAATTGGAGTGATAAATGATGAATGTTCATAATAGCTGCCTAAAGGGAACACATTTAGTACTCTATTTAGTGTAAAACTCACTTTTTTCTTTGTTCTTTAAACGAATAAGGTTTTAACTATCCTTTTAGCTCCTCTAATAGAAGCATTCAAGACACATTTCGGCACAGTTGAGGGATCTTTGATAATTCCCTCAGTCAGTTACCTTTAAAGGTTACCAGGTAGTTGCATTATAAATTCAAGATTTTAAAGATTTCTACAATTCTTATCATTTATATCATCAAAAGAATCATTTATTTAAAGAAATAAAATCACACAACTGCTCATTCCTGCACTGTGATTTGTGTTTTTTGCTATTTTGAAACTTTTTTTGAACAGATGGGACATTTTGCTTAAGGAAAACTTGCATTTGCTAGCTTTTTTTAAAAAAACATATTTTCAAGATTGTCAAAACATTACAAAATCATTAGGAGACTCCCATGTTAAAGTCTTGTCAGACATTTCATTATAAACTTACATTAGGACTCCAGCTATTTTAAATCACCAACAGCCTCAGCCAAGCACAATCTGTTAGTGAGGTTGAAATTTGTTTGGGGAATGTTGTAAATGAATTGCTACAGTTGTAGCTCAAAAGTGTCAAAATGAGTTTGCTGACAGAACTCTGTGAAATTAGACTAGAACCATAAATCAAGGAGAGCTACTTATTCTCTAAGATTCAGCGATCTATTGGGAATAAGCAGTTTGTGGTCAATTCTTTCTTATTGTAAAGTATCCCCACTGCGTAAAGTAAGAGGAAGTTAAGTTTAAACAAAATTGTCATCAAATCAACAGGCCTATTTCAGCTTTTAATTATTTGTGTGTGTATCATCTGAAGAAAATGTGTAAATATTTGGCTTTCCAACTGAGGACATTAGATTTTTACTTTATGCCAGGAAACTGAGCCAAAGGAATGTGAGTAAATGCTGTCAAATAAATATAAAATCCATATATTTTTAAAAATCAACTTAGGCTGTTATGCCATCATAAAAAAAATCAAAATTTAGTGGTTTTATAAATAAAAATTAATATCTATTGTAACATGTACTTTCGTTATTCATTGTAAGTGCCAGGTCCTCTTGATTCCAGAACCTGAAGTAAATAAGCAGCTACTATCTAAGACCTACCTAGGACTGTTGACATTATGAAGTCAAAGGGAAAATAACAATGTCAAACTATATGATACTCAAAGTTTTCATTCCACTGGGCAAAGCAAGCCACAGGTTAAGCCTGAGATCAATGAGTGAGAAAGATAGTTTTCTCTTCAAAAAGGGTTGAATAAACAGATTTGGTAAGAAGACCAATCAATAACTTGAACAAATAATGCAAAGTACTACAAAATATAGGGAGATATAAATTTACTGGGAAATTATGTTTTGTCTCATAAAGATACAGAAGAAATCTTATAATTCAATTATATGTCATATGTATATTGCATTGTGTGTTCACGTCCCAAAATTAAATTTCCTTCCGTCACCGTATATTTGACCCCCTTTACCTTTATCTACCGTCCCCCTGCCCCCTTTCCTCTAGTAACCACTAAACTGTTGTTAATCATATATTAAGATTATAGGAAGTTCCCGTTTTCTTACTAAATTAGCTTTTTAAATTTATATTGATTATATTTGGTTCAAAATGATATCCTAGGATTAATGAAACTATTATATACCTTCAAATCTCTTTAATTCATTTGCAATTGTTTAAAAACTTCTGTGATTAATTAATTAATCCAACTGAAAAAAACTACAATATTTTTTATAAAATCATTTTAATAGCAAGAAATTTTGGGAAAGCATTTTAGTTTTCAGCTAGGTCTGTTTGTTTCAACTTCAATTTTTTTTAAAAGGACGTAAAATATATTGACTTAGGTTAAGGCATAACACTTGCGTTATAAACATAGTGATGCCAATTAATAATTTATAAAGTCATTTCTATGACATAAAGATGATTCTGGTGGTGAATTATAAATTTAAATTAATTTTGCAGGTATTAATATTTTATGGAGGTTATCTGCCTGTTAAAATAAAAGCATCATGGTTAGAAGAAGTAAAAAATGTTTGTCCTAACAGACCTATATTTGAATTCATTTTAATCTATGAGTCATTTAAGATGTGTCTTAAGGGATGTCTTAACTTCTCTTTCAATTGTTTTGTTTTCAAAATAGAAATAAGTTTTTTTTATGATTGTTTGCAAGATATATGAGCTTCACTTCTTTATGTATGTATGTCCATCAATAAAAGGCAGTAAAAAAAAATAAAGACTATCTTGTGGGGAGTGTATTCCTGTAGAATTATATATGAAGTCTACAGAAAAGAATATCCCAAGGACAGTAACTGAGTTCTTGAATGAATTTATACAAAACACCTTTCAAGAAAAATACAAAGTAAAGAGCATATTTTGTATTTTTTCCCTTTGAGGTAACACTATTCAGCTTGAGTGTAAAATAATGAACAGGCAATAATATCTGAACAGATATGGTATCTGGACAAATGTGCAGCTTCTAAGTTTCTTCAAATTAAGTCAAGGAGTTAGAATCATTATTTATACATACTACGTATTCTTGAAAGTCACATAGACACAAATAATATTCAAAATTGCAATTCAAAGTCAAACGTTGTCATATCATTCACCAATATACATACTTACATTAGCACCTGGACTATATAATACTTTAAGAGCTGGAATTCTAAGATTTTATCTTTGATTATGACACAAATTTAGAAAGACATATTTCAGCTCTCAATGGTACATACATCTTTCTTATAGTATAGTCTTAATCCATTAAGGATTTTTAAAAATGGACCTAAATTATTAGTACTTCAACAATATTGTGACATTTCTAGAAGGAAGCACAATGAGGAAATATACAAATGACAATTGACAGAAATGTATAAATTATCAACAGTAGTAAGTCACTGTTTTACAGAAAAGATATAAAATTATAATATTTGATCATCTACTTATTTAACTTTTTAAAGAATAATAATCCAGTTATTAAATTTTTGCCCTTCAAAGTAAATGTACTATCTAGTCTTCAAAACTTTTTACACTGCACAAAATTGAAAAAAAAATCATAATTTAACTGAAGCAATAGAAATCATTAATGTTTCTTTCTAAAAGATAATTTAAAGAGGCCACTTATCATATTGTTAGTTACAGACAGTGACTAATTTCACATTATTAATCATTTTGCAGTAAAAGAAGTGAGTGTAAAGACCTGACAGTAGTTGTACAATTAGGGATGGAATTCAAATTTTCTAAGTCTCACTGCAGCTCACTTTATGGTTTAGCAAATGATTTCATTTTATTTGAAGTGTAAGCAGATATCTAATATATACTTCAGTGATCTTTTTTCCCTCTACGTACATTTACTATTAACTAGATTGTCAAAGGTAAACAAAGTCCAGTAACTGTATTTTCACTAAATTATGAGAATTAAAATTGAATATTTTAAAGCTGAAAAATTTAAATAATATTGAAAAACAGCGATACCTCTGCCTTTTTAAATGTGTTTCATTAGTGTGCATTAAGTGTATTTGTGTTTAAAAATTGCAATGGTAATGATTCTGTTTAGTGAACAGTGTCACATTAAATCTTCTATAAAGAGACAGAAGGACATTAAGTTCTCTCATCTCTCTTAGTATAGGCAGTATTTCTTTTGAAAGTGACTAGATCTTAATATACATAAGGCGGTGTTGGTTCTTTTTCTATGTTTTTCAAATTAGTAAAGAAAACTTTAATATAATTTGATAATGGATTCTGTAATGCAATTAAGTTAATGAAAAATAAAAGTATGTTTCTAAGAAATAGATTTAATTGGATCTTACATTAATCATCTAATAAGAAAATATTTGAGACATTCTTTGATAGTTCATAAACATTTCATGAAAGCAAAGGACAAATACATGAGGTAGAATGAAATTGACAAAATATATAAAATAGTACTTAAAATGTGTTTTGGCACTTCCTTTTTAATTGTAATAATTTGTCTTTATACCTTTTATTTAATGTTATAATTCACATTTCTACTGATATTCACTCGTCTACTGCTTAGAAAAGTCAAAGTCATCTGTCATTAATTTAGAATCTTTCAGATATTATTTAATTAGAGTTTAGCAACTACTATCAAGCAGGAAAATAATTCCCAGTGTTTTCCTAATTTTCTTACTAGAATGGCAAATGCAATTACGTATACACATCATTCTTAATTTGATTCCTTTCTTAAGATTAGAAATTGTAGGATGAACATGTCATTTAAAATTAGCACGCCATAAGAAGACATATATTGATTACTTTTTAAAATAATAAGTATAGCTCGTATTATTAAAATTTTTGTTTAGTTTGCAGTTATGAATATATATTTGAAAATTTAAACTAAGAAATTAACTATCATATACAGATACTTCATTTAAAATTAATTTAATGCATTTTATTTTTATTTTGACACATGCTTTACATATCAAAGTAAAACTGAATTCTATTTAGAAGTTAACTTGAAAAAGTGTTTTAAATATGTAATTTAAATTTTTGCAAGTTGTGCCATCGTGTGAATATTTTAATCTAGCAAGGATTTGGGCTACGTTTAATATAAAATGGAAATCAAATACTGTTGGTTGAAAACTGGACATTCTTGATATTCTAGACTGGACACAGTTCTGGACACAGTTCCACCATCTCAAAGGTTGTTGTTGCTATTTGTTAGCTGAGTGATTTTCGTGGCCTGATTATGTAGTATATGTCTACACCGAAATGCGCACTGACGTCTCTCTCACTCTTTTATCTTGATGTATTTTTTAAGTTAGAACCCTAGGAATTTCTTGTGGAGTATCATCACTTGGAGGTGACCTAATGGTTGGTTAGAAGTTGTTCTTAAACACATTTGACCAGTAAACCTTCTACCCTTTGCTGATTCACTGGGAGATGAATTCAAATACTGGCAAATTAAAACTTTGTTCCAGCTTTTGTTTTCTGTTAGCTCTGCTCATGTTAAGGCCTCACCACCAGCTAGAAACTGTGTCTTGATTACAATGAGGAGAGTAATGCTTCCTAACTGAATCAAGAAACAAGATAACAAAATTATGTGCTCTGGAGGAGAAAATATGGAAAATCAGTGAATGATCTCGACAATTCACATTTACTATTTTGTGTAACATTTATTTGATGGCTGAACAACACTAGCACAAATTTTCAATTACTAAGAATAGATATGGTCTCATAATACCATGTACTTCTTCCTAGCAGTTATCGCAGTTGTAAAATAGTACTTATTTAAGAAATTCTGTTATCCTTTATCTTGCCCACTAGACTTTGAGCTCAATAAGATCAGGAACCATATCTGCTCTTTCTCATATTATACTTCCAAAGCCTGACTAAGCCAAGGGGCACATGGTAGATATTTATTAAATACTCAATTAATGAATAAATGGTCCTTTTTGTATACAATGGCATAGCTCAATGCCCAAATGAGAAAGAAATGTGGTGTAACAGCTACTATCTGTGCCCTACCAAGACCCCCACATTACATAATATTTTTATGCATTTCAGTCCAGATTCCAACTCACAGCACTCACAACTCTGCATGAGGGTTCTCTCTCGCCACTGGTGTCTGCTCCACAAAGGTGAAAGCCTGAAGTGCTAGGAAAGGAATGTTCTCTCTTGGAAACAGCCCTCAGTCAATACATGACAGGATTAATGAGTAGATTTTTAAGCTCCTTTGCTGTTTGGTGGTCTAATTCTGGAAACTGTGTTCTCTGTACTGGTAGCAGGGCTCACAGCTGGATTAAGCTCCAGATGTTCACAAAGGGAACTTGTTCCATCACAGCCCCTCTATTGGCTTCTGTTTTTCCTATTTCAATGTATTCCCTTTGTACTGGTACTTTCTGGGGTCAAACCCAAAGAAACTACTTGCTTAGGAATCCTTCCTCAAAAGTAATTCTGAGAGAACTCAAATCAGACCAATTCTTAGAATTAGTAAACATAATATAGAATGACATTTGTCATCATAATTTTTTTCTTGCCCAAGTATTTTTATTTATGATAAACCTATTTTCTTAATTATACAAATGGATATTCTGTGATATAACATATATTCTTGATTATTTTTACACCAGTAGTAGAAAGCAGTGATTCACATGTTAGAAAGTCTTTCAGATCCTTAGACTTAAAAAAACCAAACTTTAAATGTTTCATTCATTAGTTTTTCACTAAAACCTAATGTTACTATGTCTCTCATCTTTCTGTTCGCCTGTCTGTCCATCCAGTGATCCATTCATCCAATGACTCATTTATCTATCCATCCTTCCAATAATGTTTTCTTGAGAAACTAATGTGAGCTAATACATATATTTTTCTAATAGTCTCCAACAACTTACTGCTTGTAGAAACCTAAAAAAATTGCTGATTATATAATAAAGAAGCTACATGTGCCAATGTTATTTCAGGCCACAAATATATAAATTACTTATATTTGTATTTTAATGTGAATTTGATCAATAAGTGTGCATTATTTGTATCAGCATATTTCATTAGAATATGTCCTTCTTTGAAACTACCATAGATTGTAAAAAGCATGCTGAAAAATTTACCTACAAAAAACATGTGAAAGCTCAGTTTGAATCCATAATTATAACTTGTCATAAATCAGGTCTTATTCATCTAATAATTTAAAAGAGATTGCAAAGAACTACAAAAACCCAATCGTTATCTTGTGAATGTCTGAACCCTTGCCTAATACATATGAATAAAGAAGCCTTGCTTTTGCTGAAAATTGAGTATCCTCCTGATGAAGCTCTACTTTATAGTCACATCTTATTACACTGGATTTACTGAAGCAAAGATGTTTCCATGCTGGTATGTCAAATGTACTAGTTTGACATATGTAGTTATATAACACACAAACTCCATTGCTAACGAATAGATGTATGAGTTAGAACGAAGGTTGCCTGCCAGAAATTTACAGATGTTGTTACTGCTAAAGTGAATTGTACAAACTACATTTCAAACCTTCTATTTGTCTCCTTATCATCCATTGCATTGCACAGCAGATTATATTTTTTAAATATTTTCTAGTTGGCTTTACAAAATAGGTAATATTAAGTGTCCTTCATGCTTAGGAAATACTAAGGAGGTATACAGAGTAGGTACTAGACCATTGGGGGATACTTTATTGCCTTGCGGTTGTAAATTAGGATAGTTAATTTGTGAAGTGCTTTAAAATTATATCTATACATATGCGAATCAGTACAGATCAATAATAATAAGGAATATTGCTTTCCGTAAGTTTTTATAAAGGTGGGTGTGAAAAAAAATCAGAACTAGATTGAGCTTCCATTAAGCTTTACAGATGTTTTTGTTTGTGTTTATGTTTTTTTTGTTTTGTTTTATTTTTTAATAAGTGACTGTTAATCTAAACTCTTAGAAGAATTAAGCAGAAGTAATTTGGGATATTTTAGTTAGGAAAATCATGTTTCTAAAGTAAAATTATAAGAATAAGAGTCTAAGGATGCAAGATTTAGTAACCTACCTAAATCTAAAGATAGATTTATCAAATCACTAAGAGATTATCTTCAAGTTTGAAAAATATAATCTTTTGGGAATTTACATTTAAAAAAGCTTTTTTCTCATAAGTGTAAAGTTGTCAATAACAAAAAAAAAATTAGCCCTGTCCACCAGAATGTCACACTTTTGGTGCAGTATATATCTTTCAGAAGATTCTTTACCAAGAAAGAAAACAGAAAGAAACAGATATGCAGAGATTTTCTGTGGTCTGCCTGGAAGTTTTGCTTTCTTCCTCAGAGAGAAAGAGAAAAATAAAGCAGGGTGATGGAGTGAGGGAATAAAGAATGCATCTGTTACAAGTAAATAGAACTGGACTTGTTTCAAAATGTGTGGAGGGAACTAAAAGAGTGATAGGTAATGGTTTTGGCTTTCCAGATGTCAGAGTTTGATGTGAAGTACAAGAGGAAGTTATTTCTTTAGATGTGAAGAGGAAACAAAATGAAAACAATTTTGGTAGTTTTCTAGTTAATCCAGAGGGAGAGAGAGGGAGAAAGATAAATCTTCCTCAGGAAAAATAAGCACAAAACGTAAGATTGCTGGCTAGCTGAGCACCCTTTCTAAATGCCGTAAACTGAAATATGTCTGATAATAATTAAAACAGTGCCCTCTACCCAGTGTCAAGCAGCCTAACCAGTGTTATCATTATGGGAATAATCTGAGGAATGTGGGGAAAAATAGATAATATGTTGGTCCCCCACAGTGACTCTTCTGCTATGCTGTTTACATTCGTCAATTTCTTTAACAACTCTGTGAGGAAGAAGTCTTCTGATTTATTGATGAGGAAACTAAATTCAGATGGTTTAAATAACTGGCCCAAGCTGAGTTGTATTTTAATGAAATCTAACTCTGAAATTCTTCCTTCTACACTACTCTGTACTCTTCCTATCTTTGATGAGAAACATCAGTTCTTTACCATTTCTATTTTTCTGTTATAGAAAATAATTAAAGTATATATATTTAAAATTTCACAATTTTACAGAAAGAAAATACATGTACATTAGTTATCCAGAATTTTTACATGATTCAGTAAAATCTCAGATGCTAAAGCCCTGGGCAGATTGTCTATTTTGGAAAATAGGTGCGTATGGCACATGGCCTCAAACAGATTTTGGTATCCAGATCAGAAGCCTGGGAAAGAATTTTTTTTTTTTTTTTATGATTGCACTGTTCAAGGAGAAAGGTTATAGGATATAGGGCTCATAGGCTAGTGATCTAACATTGGTATGTACCCATTAAACCAGCTCGTCACAGAGTGTAGAGATGACTGTGTTCCAGAGAGGGCTGGCATGGGTGTCCGTGGCTTCTGCATGGGTAACTATTTGTTTCTATTACCACTTTGGGGAGAAGTCTAGGATGACCTACAGGAGTACCCTGTAGCACACTGCTCCCCAACCACTCCACCTCAAGAGTAACGTAAGGAATCGCTGTTAGGCAAGTGAATCTCACTGGGATATCACTCAAAAGTGTAAACCAGGAGTAGACTCTTGCTCATGGGAAAACTCACAAGGAGTAAAAGTCTCAGTGAGAGAGTTTATTCTTCACTCTGGGGGAAAGGAAACAGAATTGAAGTTTAATTGGCTTTAACAGAAGGAAGCAAAGGCAGCCTGCCCAAGCCTGTGGCAACAGCAAACCCCAGAGCAGGATCCAAACTCACAGACCAGGTTCTTAGCAATTATGAATGAAATTGGATTATAATGCACAAATCGAATTGTGAAGTATCAGAGCACAGACTGGTTTTCAGAAATACCTCAAAGGCTCCCTCGGTGCCTTGTCTGTGCTGTTAAATTGCTTCATTATTTCTATGTGTGTATAAAATAGGTATTTTGGAAATAACGAATACAATAGTCATGTTTATAACATAATTTGAATGCCACTTTTTCCAAACCATTTATCATAGTTTTGAACATCTGCCACTCAAAGACCAGATCCTTTTGTGTAGATGTTTTGTTAATATCACTATATTTTTGAAATACAACTATTTTGGTTAGGTAACATGTATTAAAAAGTCAACGCTGAGATGTTTTAATCTTTCTTCTTGACAAGAGATCAGGAATGGAGAGAGGAAAATCAGAAACTTTATTGTGATGAGGAACACAGGTAGCCATCATGTCATTCTCTTATTTGTTTAGATTCACAACAGTAACCCCAACTTCTACGTAGGGACTGTGTAGTACTTTAAATTAGCAGAGGGGTATATATTCTTAACAATTTTAAATTCTAAATCTGTACCGAGTAACTTCTACTAGCTGCATGAACAGTGATAGGCATGCTGAAATAAAACAGTAAATATTACATGTACAGAAGTCTTGTTTTTTATCTAAGTTGTTACAATTTCAGAGGATATTAGCAGCAATTTGTACTTGAGTTGGTTTTATTTTTGTATTGTTTTGAAATTTTACAAATGGGGTCATGTTTCTTCTCAGAATGTAAAAATTCACTGAAACATGACCAATTAGAAACTCAAATGTCACGTGAAATTTTGAATATAAATAGTCCTAAAGGTGGATGGGGTAGAAGAAAAGATGAATGGTTAGACAATGAAAGTGGGAAGCAAAAAATTTAGTGTTTCTTCCATCACCTTAAGTTAGCCTAAAGACAAGAAGCAGGATCCTTGAGATTTATTTCTCCATAAACTAAATAGTAGCAGCATGTAATAAAAATAGCATACTCCTTGATTACCCAATACGAACATAACTGAAAACTATTTCCTATCAACAAATATGTTATAGTTATTTCATATTAAAACTTTTATTATTTTAACTAAGAAAGGAAACTCCTTGTGGCAAAAAATATTTCATTCAGATTTCCGAAAGCACCGATATTGCCGATATTTGTTAAAATTCTCTTTAACAATACTGATAAATAAGTGTAAGAGCATATGTTCTTTGACCCTCAGTGAAGACATCCAAGCACATTTTAAAAGACTGTCCATGTTTCTGTGAATGCAAACAAATAAGAGGCTACCAAAGCATTAAAGCTACATCATTCACCATGGTTTATTTACATAGAAAATGACAGAACTTGGAGATTCTGGGCACAGAGCAAATGCACATTAGCATTAGATAGGCACCAAATACTCCAATTCATAGATAATTTAGCTGCAGTATTCTTGCTTAGATAACAGTATAAGTTCCTATAGCACAATGAGTATAATAATAATTTTTAATATATATTTGTCACATTCTAATTTATTAACATTCATTTTAAATAGCTGGCAGCTGTGTAATGGTTCAGAAAAAAAATAAATTTGTTTAGTCAGTTTATGTTCAAATCATTATTCATAATTAGGCTCTGGTCCCAAATTTTTCACAAAATAGATAACTGTGTGACTACAGGAAGATTAAGAAAGAATTAAATGTGACTTCATCTCATCATATGAAAAAAAAACAAGTTCACAATAATTGAGTATTGGAAGGCTATACTGATACACTTCATTGAGTGATTCTTTAGTAACTCACTTAACAAAGTTTGGTAAAACCCCTTGTGTGAAATTGGTGATGCAATGTTAAAACTAAAAATATTCCCAAATTATTTTATAGTCTCAAGGAGTTATATTTCAGTTATTAATTAACAAAAGATCATTTCTTTTTACAAAGATGAAAAGAATGATAGAGGTAAATAAATGATAGAGGTTCTTTTGCTGGAGAATTTGTACAGGCACAGATTGTAGAATTTCACATACCTGAATATGGCAATGGGAGGTGTTTATTTAGTCTCTCAATGAAAATGGTAGAATGAATACAACTATGATTTATCTTTTACAATCTATACATTTTATTTCAGAATGCTTACAAATTTCTAATATTTCCAACATTTATATAGCCTTCACTAATACTCCCCCGATTTCCAAATTCCCACAAGATATCAAGAATTTGTGGTTGTGCAGATGTTCTTTTTGGATATTAAACAATGTTATATCATAAAAAAAAAAAAATCTATGCACCTTTTCTGCTTTAATGTCCTTTTTATTATTTGTGGTTTCGCATTATATCCACAACAGTTGGCCAAAGCTGAATTTCATCAGTTGTGTGGTAGACACCTCTAAAATGATTCCCTGCCTTGTTGTATTTACAGCCATGTGTAACCTTTCCCTTTGATTATGAGCTGAATTTATTAATACTTCTATTGAATGAATATGACAGAAGTTGGGATATCCCTACTAATAATAGATTACACAAACATTATGCATTATGTTGTAGTTCTCTCTCTCTCTCTCTCTCTCTCTCTCTCTCTCTCAATCTCTCTCTCTCTCTAAGGGAAGACCCTATAGCCAGGCCCATGTGATAAGGGTTATAGGAAACCTCCATCAATAGCCAGTGAGGAAATGAGTCCCTCAATCCAAGAGCTCACAAAGACTAAATGCTATGAACAGCCACAAGAGTGACCCCTGGAAATAGATCCTTTTCCAGTCTAGCCTTCAGGTAAGACAGTAGCCCTAGCTGTCAGTTTGAGTGCAATCTTATATGAGGACTTGAGCCTGAGACACTACTAACCTTTGCCCAAATTCCTGATACACAGAAACTGTGATATAAGTTTGTTGCTTTAAGCTGCTACGTTTTAGACTAATATACTGTGCAGAAATAAATAACTAATGAGAAACAGATAGCTAATGCTTGTAAGACGTTAGTTCTAATTTTTTTCCATGATGACATTTGAAAAATTGCTTTCATTTTCACAGCCTGAGTTCTCAACAACTTAAAAATATATATTCAGCATGTATGGATTCAGATTAACCAAACTCATAAGAAATCTCAAAATAGCACTTTATAATTTTAATAAGAATTAAAACTTTAGGAAATGGAACTGTCAGGGCTTTAGCATTACGTTGTTTCCATACACATACTGCAAACTTAAACTTGTATTGATTTAAAATTTTCAATCTCAGAAAAGGGCATTTTTCTTTTTGTTTCTCTCAATTTTAAATTTAGAATACTAAATGCTTATAGTGTAAATCTCAATATGTTCTGCCTTTTAAGTATATGCCTAATTCCAAACAATTTATTAGAATAAGATGCACCAAGTCAAAACAGTTTGATGTGTTATTTTGATAGAAATCTTGTAAATACTGATAGAGAATATTCTCTGTGTCCACATGAGCCCTTTGGCTTCTGTATGCACTAAGAAGTTGTTACACTATACTGAAAAAAGGAAATGTGTAGAATTAAATGACCAGTGAAGAGAAGTGATAAATTAGGAAAAAACACATGACTGCTTTTGATTAATTTTTGAGGTGCTAGTAACAGGGGAGGTGGAGGACAGAAAGTGTTCTTACCAATCAAGGTTTGATTTATAGCTATAGCAAATAGACTTACATGACCAGGCTAGATAGAAAGATAGTAGTAGGAAATGAAAGAGCAAAAGAAAATTCACTTTTTTTAAGAGAGAAAGAACTTGGTGCTCAAAAGAGGCAAACTGAAAGGTTCCACATTATTCAGAGCCTCATAGCAATCAAATGACTTAGTCGAAGCTGCTAAAAAAGAATAACCCATGGAGGGAAGACAAAGGGAGAATGGCTGTTCATGTTGATACCTGGGATATATGACTAATTCATTGTATGCTTTGAGTCATGTGTGAATGAATATATAAGCTGGGGGACAAAATAAATGTTGGATTCTAATTTTCATTTAATCTAATAAGCTTCACTTTGAACTTGTATGCCTGCTAGAAAACTCAGTGTTACTATTAGAGCTCCTTTGTCCTCCCTGGAGCCTGTGTGATAACTCAGAAGGTACTGCTTCAGTGGCATAATTAAAGAGAACATTTTGACTGATCCTATAATCCCTAAAGCTTAATATCCGTTCTACCTGGTACATTATGCAACCATTCCTCTTGGAGGTCTTGTTGCCTCCTTGGTACATGAATACCTATAAAGTGGGCCATGAGTCAATATCACAAGCCTATCTGGTCTCAATAATCTATCAAGAAAAAGGAAGCAAGGTAGAAAGAAATTTACCCTCTTTGCTGCTGTTCTAAAAGTTTAAGAAAAAACAAAGAAGAAAAAATGTCTCTTATTTTGTGGATAACGACCTGCACAATGAGAATTAAAGGGGGGAGGGGACAGGAAGATGGGTTATATAAAAGCTGTAAAACCTGAAATATTAATAATCTCAGAGGTAAGAGAGCATCAGAGGCCTGACTGCCTTATTTGTGTGAAATGGCAAAGGGAAAAAAATACATAGAGAAAACAAATTAGCATTAACATCAACATTTACAGTGTACTTTTATGAGGCTATAGGTATAATCCTAATAGGCATAATCCTTAGTTTTAATAAACTTAAAATGTAGAAAGAAAGATAAAATATTAACACAATTTATAAAATTTTTAAAAGAGATTCTGAAAAATATTTTGAAAGAATAATGCAAAAGATCAGAAAAGAAATCACTTAGGACCTTGGAGATTAGATAGAATTTTGACAAACAAGAAAGAGTTTAAAGTACTCAAAATAGCTTAACAGGTGGGAATTAGAGTCACAGAGTAAGGAGATACAAAATCTGACAAATGTCTATGAGATGAATTTACTCAAAGAAGAACTGTTCCAGTGACGTGTGTGTGTGTGTGTGTCTGTGTGTGTGTGTGTGTGTGTGAAAATACAGTCTGAGGACATCTTATGATAATTTAAGATGAGGTACAAACCTAAGAATGCAAATTTGATTGAAAAAAGGTAATAAGACTAAGAAAGAAGAGGAGCAATTTGGGGGTGCATATTAAATTAGCTACCATATTTTATCTAGTGTAATATATTACTCAACTTCTCAGAATTTTTACCTGAGAGGCTATGTTAATTTCTGAAAATTTCTTTCAGGTGAAGGAAAGAGAAATAATTTACAATTTGGCTCCAGTGTACATTTTTCTCTCTGTGATATTAAATATTCTGCACCTCTTTTTTGCAAATGTATGAACATAATGCAAGTCCCGTGGTATCTCATTACTCTACACCTAAGAGAAAATAGCAGCCTAAGTGTTCAAGTGATAGTTGTGAACACACAAGGTAATTTTCCATGGCAGCTGGGATGACACAATTTGCCAAGTGTCCCTGTTCCAAGAGAACCTGGGGTGGTACATAAGAGTTGCTGATATAGTCCACAGTGGCAACAAGAAGTGGCCCTCTTCCTCTTTCGACATGTGTCATCCACTCTACAATATAGGTTTTTATTTTGTAAAAACCATATGTTCTCATTACTTTCCTGCAAAGCTAAATACAAATCCATTTGTCTCATAGTCTGTTTCTACATGTTATGGTTCCCAAAGCTGTAGCCAATCCCAAATCCATAATGGTACTCCATCATTTTCTTCCTCATATATCCATCTTAAATCTCATTTTCTCTCATTCAGCATTACAGTTGGTCTGGATTTCTTGCCTGGTGGGAGCAAACCAGACCCTTAATTGCCTTTTCTTTGTTAGGTCACTTTTACTGAAATTTCTTTGCCTAGTGAACACTCCTCCCTAACACCCATTGTTTATTAACACCCCTAGACCAACAAGATAATCAGTATCATTTGGCCCTATTAGTGTAGGAACTCACATTCATGCTCATTGATCCACAGGGATGAGCAGTCAAAAGTGGCTAGATAATAATTATAATATAGTCCAGTTCATTGGAATGCTTCTTGTGTATCTCGGCAGCGTGACCCCCAACTCCAAACTCAAGAATTAAAGTCTCTAAAAAGATAGGGCCTAACAATTCAAAGGAAAGAAGCACAAAATGGGTAAGATGGTCACTGGCAGTGAATGAAATGGGTCAATTCTATATTCATCTCTTTATATCTAGACTTGGACATTCTAAATGTTAGGAACATAGTAACCTATGTTGGCCGTTTGGTCAAAGTATATATTATATCCTGGAGGGCAATGCCTCAATCCTGCGTAGTGCCATCCCTAAACTGACAATTTAGTTTGGCCTTTCATGGCTATCCCAACATTCTATGTAGCTGTGTCTGGGTGACAGAGTATATACTGTCAGCATGATGTTCTTCATGACAAGATGATCAAGGTTAAAAATGACCCAAAGGAGCATTGATACAGCCTAGAAACAAGAATCTGGTATTGTTATCCTTTACATAAAAGTAAATTGATTTTGATCCTGTTTACTAATGGAGTTTGAAAAGAATGCATTAACTAGATTGATAGCTGCATGACAATTGCCAGAGGCTGTGTAGATCTGTTCCAATAAGATGCCACATCTGGCAAAACAAATGGAATTAAGTCTTTCACTGGGTTAAACATTTAGGATAATGTAGACTAATCTACCATAATCCATCATTTTTCACCTGAGGGAACCATACAAATGAATGAAAACAGATACAATAGAACAAGGGATCCCATCTCTTTTAAGTGTTTGAGTGTTCTTAATCTCTGTCTTTTCACCAAAGGTACATAACATGACTCTCATTTATGGCCTTGGCTGATGAAGCAAGGGAAGGAGGAGGTGGGTTCTGGAGCTGCCACTTATTCCTTCATACTGAAAAAAGCTTGTATACTATAAATTAGGGAACCTGTGCAAGTGTTCTGTCAGCTGTTTGGTATAACCATACTTATTTTGTTCTCAAGTACTAGGAATAACCTAAGGAGAATACAGTTCAAGTCAGTGTGTGTGGTGAGGGGTGGGAGGGGAGGCGCTGGGAGGTATCTCTCTCCACCAACAAGTAACACTCTGGACACAAATTGGTGTCCAAAAATTCAACTCAATTCTGACACTACTTACCTGGAAAAAGCATCAGATCTAATAGGTCAAGGGTTAAGTCTAAGACTGCCTTCCTGCCCCTTGATTTGAGATATCACTCTCATGCTCAGGTTATTTGTGCTTACAACAGATGACCACCAGCTACAAATTGGAGGTTCCCACAATCCCCCTCTTTGAGTTTTATTAATTTTCTAGAGCAGCCCACAAAACTCAGGAAACTTATTTACTCACTAGATTACCAATGTATTATCACAAAGGATATTAAAAGATACAAATAAACAACCAGATGAGGGGATACATAATCGAGGTATGTGGGAAGAGCTGCAGAACTTCCATGTTCTCTCTGAGCAAGACACTCTCTGAACTACAAACTTTTGGGTTGTTATAAAAGCTTTACTACATAAGCATGATTGATTAAATCACTGATTACTGCTGATTGATCTCAATCTTTAGCTCTCCACCCTTCCACTGAGGTTAGGAGATGAGAATGAAAGTTCCAACCCTCTCATCACAGCATTGGTTTCTCTAGTGATCTGATCTAATTCTTAAGTGTATTCCACAAGTCACCTCATTAACATATAACAAAAGACACCATTATGGCTGTCATCACTTAGGAAATTCCAAGGGTTTTAGCTCTGTCACAAAACTGGAATGAAGATTGAATATATATTTCTTATTATATATCACAATATCATGGGTCTGTGAACTCACTGGAATAATTGTGAGATAGATGTGGGTCAAGATTTCATTTATCACCATTTTTTATGCCTCCCCTCTAACTGAAGGAACATTATGACATTTTATATGCCTAATTACCAGTGTCAGAGCACATCTTGTATCCAGCTATATTGTACCCCATACTATATTAATGTTGGTAAATAGATAAACACCTTTTTAAAGAAAAGATTAGAAAAATGTTTGTGTTTTTCTCTTTTCTTTTTTAAAAAAATTTATTGATTTTAAATTTATTTTTAAATTATAGTTGACATGTAATACTATATTTGTTTTAGGTATACACCATAGTGATTCAATGTTCATATACTTTATGAAGTGATCATCACCATAAATCTAATAACTATCCACTACTTATAAAGTTATTATAATATTATTGACTATATTCCCTATGTTGTATATTATATCCATATGATTTATTTTATGTTATTCCAGTGACATTGTTGAATCTATTCTCAAAGAAACCAGCTTTCTTTTTTTATTTGGTAGACTTGGGATTTGAAAACTAGCTAAGATTATCATATGGGTAAGAAGTCATCTTTTCTCATTTTTGAAGTCGATTCTCTTTGCTTTATATATCTTTTTTTTTTCTTTTACAAAGAATAGGGCTATCATATGTAAAGAATGCCATGGTCAATAAAAAGAAAATCATAATAGAGTTTGAAAACTCGTTGATATACCCGATAAAAGGGTTTTATATAGAAAGTTAAGTCTTATCAAAGAACTCATTGAACATACAGTGGAAATTCCATAAGTCTTATATGAATGTGTCTTCAATGACTTTGAACTTTAATACAGAAAAATAATTACTTAGGATAGTATTTCAGTTTTTGCTAATAGCTGAAGCATCCTGCCTTTGGAAAAAGATGGAAGACAGACAGGTAGATATCAGGGAGGAGAATTTTATTTTATCTCTTTATCCAAAAATACTATCTCATGAGAAAACCAAATTAAACATGTATCAGTAAAATCACCAATTTAATCAAATTTATAGTTGAAGAGGAAGGGGACCACTATTCCATTACAAATGTGAATAAATAATTAGGAAGGCAAGTAACTAAACATAAGCAAGAAACCATTTCTCGGAAGTGACATGAGACTGTTGATACAGACCGATACTTGCTTTGTTCCTTTTTGTTTGTTTTTGTTTTGCCTATGATGATTTATATAATACTATTTCTCCTTAAGAAACAAAATGTTCCAGAAATTCCAACATAAGAAAAGTGATTATGATTAAGTAGATACCATAGAAATGTTATGAATTGAGAATGTGATTAGAAGAAAGACATTTTTCAAAATAATATATATCAAGAAGTGGTGATTTGGCAACGGTGCATGACAGTGAAAGAATGCTTATTTGATAATGTATGAACTCCGACAGGAAAGAAATAGTTACAGGTATTTTGGTCAGGAATAAAGGAAGGAGAATATAAATAATGTCATGATGTGCCTCACATTTCCTGGCTGTGAGAAATACTGTGTTTTCCCAATCTAATGAAAAATAACACATAAAAGGAAAGTAATGACTGATATTAAAATGTGTCATTTATTTAATCCTGAGTTCATAAAATATTTATAAAATTCTATGTACCAGGAGTTTCTTCCACAGTGAGGACTAGAGCATAGTGCTTGCTCTTCAGGTTCTCATTCTATTAGGGGAGTGGAGAAGTAGACTGCTAAACATTTAAGTACTACGGTATTACAGCAAGCTTTTGTAGAAATACACAAGAGGAACTTGTAGTACTGTGTTCAGGTCTATATGTCAGCCCTTTAGAGGAATATTAGCAAATTAGGTCTAAAGTATATAATAAAGAGAAATTAAAGGTTAGAACACTGTCATAGGATAAACTTTTGGAATAAGTGGCTTTCGTGAAACTAAAATTGTTAAAAAATATATTTTACTTACAAAGTTCCTAAGAAGAAACTTTCAGTAAAATATTAATAAAAGCTCTTTGAAGAATGTAAGAAACTGTTAGATATCATTTAGAAAGAGACAGAAGATATTTTAAGAATATTTAAACACTAGTTATCAGAAATTTCATACTTATTCTATAACCTGTTATCATAAAGTAAGTTTTGTTAAGTAGATTCCCACCAAATAAAAAATTTTCATGTAAATACTCAAGATTTCTTTTAATAATTACTTCTTAAATATCAACTTGTAATCTTGAGACTGTCAATGTTTTTAAGCATTTATTCATAAAATATTTTCTCAAAAGTGGTGTTTGTTAAATTACATTTCTTAGAAAGTTAAATTTGCTCACCAATGTTCTTCAAATTACACAAATTATTATGGTGTTACTGACATAGTTATAAAATTAACTGTTTGTAAGTACTACACAAGCTCTCATTTGTTTAAAACATTATTTGAACACACTCCTTGCAAATTTTATGCAAGTAAAAATACATAAATAAAAATGTGGCTCTAACCTATTAAATTTCAAAACAAAATTCAATACTTCAACAGAATTTCAAAATTTATGGTTATTTTAAAGAAATAAAATATATAATCATATATACTTTTTATGCATGCATAAAAATACATGTATTTGTTAATACATATTCCGTTTGTATAAATAAGTTTCTAAAAATTATACTGTTTTGTCAGCTGCTTTTATGCTTAATAATTTATCTTAAAGTATTTCTATATTCATGAATGTAGAAGAGATTAGAGTAAATGGATTCCAAAGTTAAACTGCCTGGGGTGAATTCCGACTCGGGTTTCATCTGCAAGTAATAGAAAACCCGATATACTAGATTTTAAATATCGTTTACTTTTTGCCATTTCAAGATGCACACACACGTATGTGCACACACACATGTAGATATACACATATACATACCTACTCTTATACCTGCATATACAAACACTCATAGATACACGCATATACAACACACCTATTTCTTCCCAAATATGTACAGAGTACATATACACATGTACACATATCCACATGATATATGCATACCTATATATACTATTCGAGCTGAACTGTGCACCACCCCCCCCAATTCATATGTTGAAATACTAACTACCACTACCTAAGAATGTAGCTGTTTTTGGAGTAGAGCCCTTAAAAATATAATTAATGCAAAATGAAGTTATATGGTTGGGCACTAATGAAATGTGACTGATGTTATAAGAAGAGATTAGGACACAGACCCACAGAGGGAAATCCATGTGAAGACCCAGAGAGAAGTTGGACATCCATAAGCCAAGGAGAGAGGCTTCAGAATAAGATTGACCCTGCCAACGTCTTGATCTTTGACTTCTAGCCTACAAAATAGTGGTGAAATAAATTTGTTGTTTAAACCATGCAGTCTGTGATATTGGTTTTGGCAGCCCTAGCGAAATTACACACATGCCATACACCAACTGTCCTCTTCTATACAGACACACACAGGCATACCCACATACACCCCTGTGCACAATCACCAAGCTCCAGCAATACTATTTGTTTTTTCTACTTGTCTAGTTCAGAGCCATGGAAGGAGCTTTGGACATACTTGCCCTTTTGTGTGAATTTCCTCTTTCCTTCTCTTCTCTTGAATTTTTATTTTCACCTTTCAAGTCTCATCTTAGTTGCCTACTCTGCTAAGAGCCTTAATAGTAAAAGGAACCACACTCTCTCTATATTATTATGTCTCTGTCCATTGTTTCACTGAAAAAACTTGTAAAAATTGAAATATGATAATTATTTGGCTTTTAATTTTTTTTACCTATTAGGTCATGAAAGAGATCAGCTCCATAACAGTAGAATCAATTTTCTATTAAAAACTCATATTCCTAGTATTAGCACAATGCCTGACATATAAGAGGTATTCATGTTTGTTGAACACATGAATATAAAACATCTCTGGCTAAATTTGCTTTTAGATAGTGAGTCTACACATGTATGAGGTTCATGTGTGTGTTTGTGTCTGTGTAATATGTGTGTCTGTGTTTTCTGCTTCAAGAGAAGGTAGGAATGTAAGTGAGGAATGAATGAATGAATGAATGAATGAATAGATAGATGATATATAATAGATGATAGATAGATAGATAGATAGATAGATAGATAGATAGATAGATAGATAGATAGATAGATAGATGATAAATAAAAGTTGCCTTAAATACTGTCTTTTTTTTTTCTGTTGCTGTTTCTCAGAACCATTTTAATTCCGGGTACAATTGTGGAATAATGACTCAGTTCACTACACTCTTCAGCAATCTGTATAATTTGAAAGCAGTTCTTAGGCATATTAAGATGATCTAAGCATAAGGTAATTGATAGGTCTTAGGACCTAAGTGGCAACGGAGTTCTTGAGAGAGGACAGGCAGATATTGGTATTTCAAAATTGTATGGCAGAAATAATAATGTTGCTCCAGCAGAGAAGGGAATTCGGAAGGAAAACTGTTTGGGAGAACAAATGAAATAAAAAATTCAATTTTATCCATGTCACTTTCAACATTGTGTTGGAATATCAAATTAAATGGTCCAGCTGGTTGTGCAAAATTTAGGTCTGGGACATGGGAACGGATCAGCATTGAAAGTACAACTCATGCTAATTCAAAATCTTGATGTTCTCTTTCAAACTATGGAAAAAATGATGTTAATTATAACAGCTGGAGAAAGACTGTGGATAAAATACCAAAGTCCTGTGAAGCCTTCTAATTAGGGTTTTAGTAATAGATCTAGGTTAACACATGCTCTTGACTCAACTCCAGCATTCTTTCTGGAAAGATATGCAATTTTCTAGTTTCTGTCATTAATTTCAGCTCTAATTAAGTCCATTTGAGCCATGAGTTAGTTTTAATTTGATTAACAGACATATTTATGCTTTAGTCACTGATGGTTAGTTGAGTCATTGGTATTATTGTACACTAGCATGCAAAATGGAGAGTCAGAGAAAGAGATTATTACTCTTTGACCAAGCCTTCGTTTCTTCACAAAGAAAATGAATTTCACAGAAGTCAGACACAGTCTCTCATGGAGTGGTTTGATGAGAAAGAAGGCAATTATATTCTAATTTTCAAGAACTTTTGGCAGTTTATAATGACTGGAGGATAGAGTCCAAATAATGAGTCCCGTAAATGAGAGTATATTAATTTTCCTTCCAATAACTGATATAATGATTATAAATAATCATTGATGATAATAAGTTAGGTCATTTATATATCCAATTTCAATAAGTGATCAGCTAGAAAATTTAAATATGCAAAGTGGTCTATAACTCATTCTGTTTGTTAGCTTCACATAGCTATAACTATTTAAAAACAGGGCATTCTAATAAAAAGAGTTATAAGATATTCACAATTAGTTGGACTTGGAATTTAAAGCCTATAAGGACAAAGGTCAGAATTCAACATGCTGTGATTTAAATTCTGTTTCCGTAATGGTTTGTTGCAAGACATCCTGCTGTGTCTACAGTTATTCTCTGATCTCCAACAGTGAAACCCTAAGTGTAACTGACTGACATTGGAGAATTATATACTAAGGCTATTTGAGATATAACCAGAAAATATTTGAAGGTATTTAACAAAGCATATAACTATTTTCATACACTGCAAAGAATTTCTTCCAAATAAATTAATTTTTTAAATTGACTTTTTATATTTAATATTTTAAAATGTCATTATTGGGTCATGTGTATGTATTAATCTAACATCAAATATAGCATTGTGAGCCTGAAAATTTCTGATCTGTATAATTGGAAAGTCACATTACCAAAATATTTCTGAAGATATTTGAGTTTTTAAAAATAGATTACCAATTTCACAGTTTTTCCCTGTGATGAAATTTGTAGGTACTCTCGCTAAAAGAGACATTTTATTTCATTGCTTCCAGCTTTTTGGCAGAAACAAAAAAGTGAATAGCTAACACCTGGTTACTAGATAAGAGCCAATCTTGCAATTTTGCCTCTATGGAAATGAAGTTTGAACCTTAGAAATCAAAGTAAAATGAAAGTTTTAAAACTTTCGTATTACTTCTCAAATGCAGTGACCATATTCAGGGAAAGGGAATTAAAAAAAAAATTAAAGCACCTATTGAAAAATTCAGCTTTAATATTTTAATCCTAAAAGGAATAGAAATATCTCCAACTAGTTATCATTGTATTTGTCATGATAATACAGTTATCTTAGTTTATCTATATTTTAAGAAAATATTAAAAATCTTAACTTATTTTTTGTTTTTGTTTTTAACACATATTTTTATTTTTCAAATACAGTTAACATACAATATTATATTATTTCAGGTGTAAAACCTGGTGATTAGACATTTATATAACTTACAAAATGATCACCCTGATAAATCTAGTACCTTTGTTAAAACTGCTTCCAAAAAGACATTCTTCTATCTCCAATCTTGATACCCTAAGTGTAACTTACAATGACTTACAAACCTACAATGATACATCATTATCATTCAAAGTCCATAATATACATTAAAGTTTGTTCTTGGTGGTGTACATTCTGTGGGTTCGGATACATTTTTAGTGACACGTATCCACCACACAGAGTAGTTTCACAGCCCAAACAATTCTCTGTGCTTTTCCTATTCCTCTTTTTTATCTTTCTAACCCCTGGAAACCAGTTGTGTTTTTGTCTCCATAGTTTTACCTTTTTCAACTTGTCATATAGTTGGAATCATACAGGATGTAGTCTTTTGGGATTGGCTTTTTTCATTTTAGTAATTTAAGATTCTTCCATGTCTTTCATGGCTTGAGAGCTCATTTATTTTTAGCACTGAATAATATTCCATTGTCTGAATGTACCACAGTTTATTTAGCCATTCACTTATTGAAGAACATCTTGGTTGTTCCCAATTTTTGCCAATTATGAATGAAATTGCTATAAACATCCATATGCATGTTTTTGTGTAGAAGTATATTTTCTACTTATTTGAATAAATATCAAGTAGTAAGGTTGCTGAATTGTATGGGAAGAGTATGTTTAGTTCTGTGAAAACCTGTTAAAATGTCTTTCAAGGTGACTGTACTATTTTGCATTTGTGCCAGCAAGAGAGAGAATTTGTTGCTCTTTCTTTTTCCTCATGGGCATTTGATGTTGTCAGTATTCTGACTATTGGACATTTTCATAGATATGTATGGTTTGTCCTTATTATTATAATTTGTATTTCTTTGATGATGTATAAGCAGAGCATCTTTTCATATGCTCATTGTCATCTGTGTTTCTTCTTTGTTAAGTTCTTTCACTCAGATTTTAACTTTGCAATAACACTCTGAACTAACATTGATTCATATGTGCGCTTAATTTAAAATGTTGTATATAAGATACAAGTTAAATAATATGAGACCTTATAGATTTTATATTGTGTCATGAATTGACCTTGCATTTTTCTAGAAATAGCAAAGAGTCTGTCTCTTTAATGTAGTGAGTGAGAGTATATAGTAGAAAATGAGGGGAAAGATAATAGGGAAAGTAGGCATTCGGAATATTATCCTTATTTATTTCTAAGTAAAATTAGAAGTAATTGGCAGATTTTGAATAGAGAACTAAGATAATCTTCCTAATAAAAATCAATGCCGCCTCTCCAAACTTCTTCCATTTTACACAAGCGCTTAACACACCAATCGGAAAGCAAATGCCCATGTTGCAAGCAGGTGACATAAGGAATCATCCTATAATTTCAGGGAGAGAAAGAGCAACCTATATTATTCTCAAACTAGTTGTGGATGTAAATACTTTAATCTAGTATTTATAAGGTTAATACTTACGTTTATTTCTTGTTTCTTTATACCTCCCTGATCAATATTTAATCTATTCCTCCAAATGATCTGTCAAACATTCCAGGGAATTAAGTTTATTATATTGACTGATCTGCATCTCAGTCCTCTTGACTGACTGCTTCCGTTTATGTCAAGCACATACCACTGTAAGCTGTTTTTATGAGCTTCACTGTGGATATTTGATGAAGCTTTTGTTTAAGAGTGAAAATTCTTCCCTACCCTTTGTCCCCCCAACATACAGGCACACCCTTTGGAATGTTCTGAAAGACGAGGCACCTGACATGTATTGCTTCAGGAAACAGTCTGTTCTTCTATTAAACTGTTTTTTCCCTAATATTTTATTATGGAGACTTACAAAAATATAACAAAGATTGAGACATTTTGCAATGAAAAATCATATAACCTCCATCGAGATTCTAATGTTACTGTTTTACTATAAATGCTTTATTGCATATCTGTTTATCCACCCCTGTATCCATAGGTTAATCTCTCTTGCTTACCTATTCTTCTATGACTGATACTTTGAAATGTTTCCAATTTTTTGGTACTTTCGGAAAAAGTTGCTTCGAATGTTTTGTACAGAGTCTTTATGTGAGGATAGTTTTCATTTCTATTGGGTAAATAGGAGTAGAATTTCTGAAATGTAGAACATGGTCATAATTGAATATAAAATAAAATTAATAGAAATTTCTTCCTACGAGGCTGTAACATTTTACGTTTCCACTCAATTCTTTGCATTATTCCAGGAAGAGTAAAGACAGTCCCAGTTGCTCTGTTCTCTCCCCGACATTTAGTGTTGTCAGTCTTTTAAATTTTATTCTGGTGGGTATTTGCTGGTATTTTAGTATGTCTTTTATTTGCACTTTCCTGATAACTAAAGAAATTCAAAACTTTTTCATGTGTTTCTTGACCTTTGTGACGTTTCTCTTTTAATCATTACCTCTTTTTATTGCGTACTTTGCCTTTTTATCATTGAGGTGCAATCTTTTTATGCATTATGGATATTCAGTTCTTTGTCAAATATATGTTTTGCGAATATTTTCTTCCAGTTTGTGTCTTGACCATTCTTTTTATTAACTAGATTTTATAATGAGCAGATTTTTCTTATTTTTAATGGAGCCTAATTTAACTGTTCTTTTCCTTTTTTAATTACTGTTTTCTATAATCAGTCAAAGAACCCTTTGCCTACTGCCATGGGAATACTATGTTCTTTTCTGTGTTTTCCTTTGGAGTTTGATGGTTTGAGCTTTTGTGTTGGGGCTGTCCTTCATTTTGACTAAATTGAGCATAGAAAATGAGATATGGAGAGTCTTGTATGGTTTTTTTTTTTTTTCATATGACTATTGAAATACTGTAATACTATTACTTGAAAAGCATCCTTCCCTCATTGGATTGCCTTGGTTCATTTATTATTCATCATATGATTATATGTGTGTGTGTGTGTGTGTGTGTACACACACATATATACGTCCATTTCTTAACTCTGTATTTACTTTGTTTCATCTATTTGTCGGTTGTTATGCCAGTCTCTTCTACTTCTTCATTTTCTGTAGCTTCCAGTGTTTTTATAAAACATTGTAAGTCTTTTTTATAAAAGTAAGGTTTTCTACTTACCCCTCTTAAATATGATTATATTGGTATTGGCTCATTACTCAGTTTCTCAAAGTCATTTGCCTACTTATTAGCTCCCGACCCCACATCCTTGTGATCCAAAAATTGAAAGTCTTTGTTTATTGTTCTTAGACTTGATGATTACAATATTGAAGTGAATATATAAAGTGCTGTGGCTATAGAGGACTCTTTTCATACAACTCATAACACCTTTTGTTAGAAAACCTGGAGTAATTTTATGATTTCAATAAGAATAGGAAGAGCCATTACTTTAATCATTGTCATAGTAACAGCACCAACAAATTTTAGATTCTTAGTATAATATAAATAGTATGTTTTCTTTTTCAGTTAATCCTAACCATGTACCAATCATATGCATTTTACAAATTAAATAAAGTTTTTGGTAAATTATGTAATTTACATAATAATCCATATATTTCTATTTAATTCTCACAGTACACCTCTCAAAGAGATATCTCTGGTAACCCTAGGGTACACAGAGCCTTAGGTTTTTTGCTTAGTATAGTGCTGAAGAACACAAAGTAGCTATAAAGAAGCAAACAGAGCTGCAGTTTTGAACAACTCCAGTAAGTACAATTCTTACTGTAATCTGTGTGGGTTTGTCTTCTTCAATTGTGCAGTACACTATATCAATTAGGAAGGTTTTGTTTGCAAGTAATTGCATTTCTCTCAAAGTTGTATCAGTCTAAACAGAATTTATTTCCTGATAGAAAGAGGAAGGATAAAGAAAGGTCAAAATTGATTATATTGATTTGATTCAGCATTTCATGGATACTGTTAAGATCCTGTTTTCTCTATTCTTGGACATCCATAGTTGACCAAATTAATTTCAATGTAAGTTTCCTACCAAGAACTTTCAGGACTATATCCACATATAGGGAAAAATTAGGTCAATGTTGTCCTGTACTGTATTTATTTTCTATGACTACTATAACAAATTATGACAAACTAATTGGCTTAAAATTGCAGAAATTCATCCTTTCTTAGTTCAGGCAGCCAAAAGTCCAAATCAAGATATCAGCAGGACCTGGGTGCTGAAGGCTGTAGGGAAGTGTTCTTGTATCTCCCAGCTTCGGATGGTTCCTGATATTCCTTAGCTTGTGACAGCATAACTCCAATCTCTGCCGGTCTTCACACGGCCTTTGACCAAAGCAGGCCTAAGGTATCCCTCAACCTTACTTAAATTTTAGACAGGCTTCTTTTTCTGCTATGCCCTGACTTTCCTGGCCCTTACAGAATCCAGATGACCTAACAGCAAAGGTCCCTCTTCTCCCTTTCCTTAGGGCATTTACTTTAGAAAACTGGTAATTGTAAAATTATTTCTCTGCCCCTTTGAGATATACAACTCTTTTATAGCCTCTTGACAGTTTTACCATGCAGGACTGTCTTTCTTAAGGACCTGGGAGCCATCCCTTTGAAATGAAATCATCAAGGAAGATAGAGTCTAAACCTTCCAGTCTCCGTTAGAAGCGTGAACCTAACTTTGCCCCAAGTTGTAGCCGTACCTCCTGTAAAGTAGACAGAAGAAAGTTTACTTTTCCTTTGGGGATGACCAGTTTCCTTTGGCCAACACCAACTGGGTGGCCATCCCACTTCATCCCATCTCAACTCGTCAAATCTCTTTTACCATTTATTTCAGTGGAGTTGAAAGACTGAATTTTGGCCTCCCTACCTGATTGCAATGCCCTTTAACACAATCTTCAACTATTTAACTTTGACCACTGCAATATTTGCTTTGACACTTTTTGCTCTCTGTATCTCATCGTCCTCTCTGCTTCTTATAAGGACATAGATAATGAGATTTAAGGCCCACTATAAATTCAGCAGAATTTTTCTTGAAATCTTTAAGTAATTACATAAGCAAAGACACTGTTTCCAAATAAGGCCACACTCTGAGGTCCCAGGAGGACATTAATTTTGGGGTGACACTATTCAATCCACTATATGTTGATTAAGGGCTATTTCCCACACACCCTCAGCAAACATCTCCTCTAATCTCATTGTCCTAATTGGGTCACATGTCCATCCTCGGTCCAATCTGGTTCATCAGGAAAGTGTCACTGAACACTGATAAGATAGCCATATTGAAAATATTTATGTACTGAAATCTGTTCAACTATGAATTCGTTATAGCACTGAAAGCTATTCAACTATGCCATAATAGCAGGAAATCAATCATAGACAATTACTAAATACTGGGTCTGCTTATAGTCCAATAAAACTTCATTTATATAAATAGGCAGCATGTAAATTTTTCCAAAGGGCAATAGCTCCCAACCCCTGGATGAAATAATCAACCCACATTTCTCCCTGAACTAAAGAAACATGGACACTCCCTCTACTTCACAATGTAGAAAATAGAAAAGAGAAGCCAATATTCAGTAATTCAGCCGTGATGAATTTAATTTCGTTTTCAGGGTTTTATATTCAAAGAAGCCATTCAACCACCCCTGACCTACACGGATACTATTATTTAAGTAAAATTTACTATGCTGGTTTTAAGCAGTCATTCTCTCTACTATATCACAGAATTGCAGAGCTTATCCTAAGACTGTGGAGAATATGAAAGGTATTCTTATTCATTCTGGTGACCATGATTTATCCTTCTTTTGTCTGCTAATAGCACAACAAACAACACATTTTCTTGCAGGCACTCATGCTCTCGTGTATGTGTGTGCATTCATTGCGTGTGTGTGTGTGTGTGTGTGTGTGTGTGTGTTGCTCCCTCATTGTTATAGCTGTTAACAATGTTCTTTTATAAAGAGGTTTAATATAGTGGATTAAAAGTACAGGCTCAGAAAGCAGGCCAATATAAATTTCAAACCTGGCAAAATATACATAATATATATGGCAACTTTTAGGTATTATTTTCATAATACTATTAACACAGATTTCTATGTTCAGTGACTACATTCATAATTTGCAAATTGAACTTTCCTTTGAAATCCACTAGCTGTTTCTTGCTTGGCTCTCTAGAGGTCTTGAACATTTTGCTTATCATTTCCTTCTATTTCTATTTTTACCATATGTATTTTATATATAGGTATATAAGCACATAAATACAGATATGTTTTTACAATACACTTTTATTTTGCTGGTTTTCATATGTATATTAAAGGTTTATGATATATCTGCTATTCTGTAATTTATTTTGAGGGCTCAATATTATTTTTGTTAATTTAATTCATTCAGCTATGTTCATTCACTTTAACTGATGCATAGTATTCCATTCTGGTATATTCTATAATTTATTTATCTATGATTTTATTAAACAATATATTTCCAGTTATCTATTGTGGTACTTGGAACAATCTTATACATGTCTCTTGTTACAAAGGAGCAAGAATTTCTCGAAGGTATATATCTAGGAATGAAATCACTAAGACATAATCTAAGTGCATTACCAAACTACATTTTGATAAGTAATGGTAGCTCCTTAATAGAGTTAAAGCATTACTAGTACTCTTTCAAATCCAGTATTTTCAAGATTTTTAATTTCATCCTATTAGTAGTTCCAAGAGTTGCAAATTCCCTATGCATTGGTTTATCCACTGGGGCATGACCATTTCCTCGTACAGGATTTCCTCAAGTTGTAGGGCTGGTCTGAAATGCAGTACCCGATAACTGAAGTCTCATCAATCACCATCAGTAATCGGCAAGTGAATAAATTGTACTCATTTTCTTCTTTTTTTCTTTAACTCTACCAATTTTATTATACCAAAGAGATAAAAATAAACAATGTCAGACTCTTCACTTGAGGTTTTTATTTTATATGCACAGGTGATATAAGAGTGGATTGTTTGTATGTGCATACGTGTGTAAGGTGGTTTAGCACTTAATCTGGGGTCTGTGCAGGTCACTGCTGAGATGCCTACTGTTCTCATCTATTCTTCTTGTGAACTAATGAGTGCAGAAAAAACTAAGCAATAGGGGTAAACAAAAGGAAGAAAAAGAGAAGAAAATTGAATCCTTTAACATATCAAAAATGTATCCTTCTGGATATATTAACCTGCTTCAGAATTATAAGCTATCCTGCAACTCTCTCACAATGTCAACCAATAAGATAGCTATTCTAGCTACATTTCACCAGTCCTTTGAATATTTTTCAGAGATTAGAAGAACAAAGCATAAATATGAAGAATCAGCAAGATCATGAATGAAGCTGCATGAGAGAAAACTCAGGCAATAAGAGAAAAGAAAGAGAGGAAAGGAGTGGAAATGGAAGAGAGAGAGGATAGAGGAAAAGGAAAAAATGTCATTGACAGGAATTAGGATTTCCTTGGGGTTTTGTTTATATTTCTTTCCAATTCAAGTACTCCTTTTAAAGAAAAATGTTTAGTTTCTTTGTTTTGTACTTTCTTCTCTCCACTCTTTTCTTCATTCATATAGTCATTATGAAATTTTCATTGATTGGTGATTGTTAAGCTTTCAACCAAAAATTCACTATTTTAAGGCATTTCTCTAAGAGAGTTTGTCTAAAAGAGTATGATTTTAAAGATAACTGCTGTTACCAGTGTATGTATATTTTGCTCTTGCTTTTTGTCTTTTCAATTATACAGAAAAAAAATACATGATATCAAGGTAAATATCACAATGAATTTGTATTTATAGTCAAAGTTCCAGACACTTAAAAAAATGATATTTAGCAAGAACACTTATTGAGAAAAATATGTTAATATTGTTACTAACCATATTATTTGACCAAAGAATAATTGTTGATTCCATAATTGTCACCAATATCAAAATTAATCCCAGCATATTAAAATAGATTTATCAATTTTGAAAATTTCTTTGGAATTAAATATAAGGTTAATTTTATTTAAAATTAATATGGTGAACAGAATTAATTACTTTATCCATGCATAACCCCAAATCACCTTGATCTGCTCACTTCACTAAAGGGGTTAATTGTTTTTGACATATAGGCATTAGTGAACATTTGAAGTTCATTGACTATGAGTTGCAAGTACTGAGAAGTGTGAAATATACCTGGCTTTACCTCAAACACAAGAATAATGTCTACTCATTTCACCTTAAATGTTAATACATCGGAACTGTGAAATATTTTTAAATTCAAAAAAATACATTTTAATTATCATATTGAAATCATATAAAATAAATCACTCTTCTCTATTTAACCATGTCACAGGTTATAGAATGTTAAATTACTTGACCATGACAGGCCAATATCTAGTCAGTTAGTAAAATAATGAATAGAATCCAGTGAATTCTATTTTGTCTATTGCTCAAGTATTTTACTAATGGTGATGTACATTTAGGAAATATATGTTTAATATCATTATATAATATCTTATCAATAACTTATGGAATGATAATTGTTTTTCTTCTTCAGAAATACTATAATCAATAGTGTTACTTATATTGGGAAGGTAAATGGCAAATGAAAGAAATATTCTTTCTTTTAATATTTCCCTTATCTCTTTTCAAAGGGTAATTTAAAAGGAGAAGAGAAATTTTAAATGTTAGTTTAAATTAATCTCACAAAATTGTTTTCATTTGCAGAAAAATAGAAAAATTTTTCTTATAATGATTTGCGCTTTCACAACACTTGCAGTAATTACACTGGAGAAAGGATGAAAGAGTATGACTAATGTTAAATGATTGACTCCTATTATGTGTCAGACACTTCACATATGCCATCATAGTCAACAGTCAGTGCTCACTGCAACCCCTTGAGGTAAGAATGAATACATTCATTTTCCCATGATGAAACAGAAGTTCCTAAGGCTTACGATATGCCAATGAATCTAAAACAAATTCAGTTCATTGTGAAATACATATAATCTATTGCCACAAGGAATAAAATTCCTGCAAAATATAATTGTAATATTTGTTAGTAGATTGGTACTGATTCAGGAATTTTAACATGGTAGGATTAGTGGATGGGCAAAGTGTCTCCTAGAATGATGCCACATGCTAAGGCACATGTCTAAGGCACATAGATTAGATAGCTGAAGTCTATTCCCAGCCCTCTCTGGTTACAAAGCCCCTTATTCTTCCATTAAACCTCACAACCTCAGCTGTCTTCCATGAAACAGAATGCATTTGGAATTTTCCTTTGTGAGAATTTGTTTTTTTCCTGATGGTACCACGTACTTTTGCAACCTTCATATGAAAGAAATCAAAGCGCATGGCAGTGTATTAATCAGAAAAATTGATTGTGCCTGCCTCATCCTGTCAATTACTAGATAAGGGAAAACAAATAGCAAAGATTAAATCACAAGCTGCACAAATACTTTGTACTTAGAATAAATACATTTCCGCTTTCATGAAAGTCCATTATGCACTGTTTGGCTTTGATTAGCAGGAGGCACTTCATAAAGCATGAAAGAAAGCTACAGCTAGAAAGAAAAAGAAATGTGTGAGCATTTTCTCACTGTTAGTTAAACAGCTGATTCACCCCAGTCAAAGAAAACAGCAATGGCTCTGACAATTACGAATGTCCTTGGCAAAGGATGAATTTATCTGCCTGTAAAGGAGATGTCACTTAGAAAGGCAGAGTCTGCAGCAAACTACACCAGCAGAGCATGACTATAAAGAACAATTCACATTTGTCCTTACACGGGAAATATCCCCAATTGCAACTTGATTGTAATCCTCACCAGGGAAATCTAAAATTGCTACCTGTTTTCTTTGGATTTTTGTGTGACACACTCCAGTTGCTTACTTCAGAATTTAGAACATTCATTTAATCCAGTGGAAACACTTGGAGCTTCATTCAATTCAATCCATTTCCATTTAAACAACAGACTCACTAGTTAGATTTATTAGAGCTATGCAGATCACCATCTTTCACATTTATATTTCTAAGTATATACTGCATGTATTACTTCCAGTCCATGACATGTATTCATAAGTGTTATTCTTGTTTGTAGTTCATTAAATGGGGCAAGATATTAAACATAAGAACAATTAGTTACTGTGCAGTCAGCTTTGTCTTAAGAATATTGGAGAAGACATTTAGAATAAATAGAATAAAAACACAATAACCACCTCAAACTCTAATTCACTTCTTTCAAACCCTTCTAGCATTCAGTTCCAAATGTGTTATCGGGGCCTTAATTTTTTATGTTTAATCATTCTAAAATATTTTATTGTAAGAATTAAAAGAACATTGGTAGACAAAACTTAGAAATTAAGACTTACAGCCATGTATAATGCTTATTATAAAGTAATCTATTATTTTTAATTATTTAAACTCTACTTAAATCATCTACTTAAACCTAGTAAAATAAACTACAGTATGAGCTGCATTGTAGTGCTAATAATGACAGATCAACCAGAATATGCATATTATTATCTGAACAAGTTAGCAAAAAAAAAAAAAAAAAAAAAAAATAGCTTAATAATTTCCACAATACAGGAAAAATCTGTCAAAGCTTTGTAAGGGTCTAGTACAACATTACAAAGTATTTATAATTGCATAAAATGATCTGCCTGTACTTTTTCTAAATTTGAGAATATTATTTTAAGGATCAAATTAAACGTTTAAAATCAAATTTTAATGCAATTCTAGAATTACATGTTTGTAAAATGGACACGAAAGGCAACAATAAGCCAAAAGTATAAATGTTCCATATATATAAAATTATGTCAAAGTTTTATTCTGAGTTTGATGTAATCAAGTATATCTAACCATTTTAATCTACACGTGAACAAAGATTGATTGTGGCTAAGCAAGGTCTTTGTCAGCTCATACTATTGGAGAATTTTAAGGAGAGTATAATCATTACATCAAAGACATGTAAAAAGTTCAGCTTTAGTTTTGGCTAAGTGATAGTACCATCTACTGGTTTACTTTGTCACAGTAGTGTAATGGCTGATAGCTGGATCTATTGGTTTTTACAGGCATACCCTATGGATGTGACCTTATGAAGATATTCTTGAACATAGATTCTGTCATTTAAGATAAGAAATAAACAAGAATTAACATTGTTACGAATTAATTGCAATTTTAGACTTTGAGCCACTTTTATTCATTATAAAATTATATAGAATAAAGGAGAAATGCTTTAACTATGGAAATTCATTTTAGGGCTTTTACTTAATGACTTAAATCATGCTCTATATCCAAAGGTCTAAATGTTTAGTTAATCAACACGCTGCACATTTAACACATTGAATGCATTTTTCTGCTCTAAAATGTTGATAGATTCAATAGCAAACAGAGAATTTGAGATCGACAGTAGGAAAAATAGAAAACTGCTCCTGGCTTGAAGCTCACGGATTGAATAAATACATGTAGACTAGAAGCAGTTAACTAACAAAGCAATTGGCTTAGGGTGGTTCGACACATATTTTAAGGTATAAATCAAAGTATGGCTGTGGAGGAAGAGGGAATTTGAGGGAGGAGAGCAGTAACATTTCAAATGAAGAGGAAAAAAATGCAGAACAACTTGAGTAGAGTAACAGAAGGGTGAGAATTTCTGTTTCAACTGTTGCACAACAAGTACAAATATGTCATTAATTCTGAGAAACAAATTTTCAACAATTCTAACACTAGTGAAAGCTAATGTCCATATTGAGCATAGGAAATTTTGTACTTATTCTTAACACAATAAAATGCCTGCTTTGCTCAGTGGCGGTATCAAAGAATGGCTCTCACTGACGCCCACCCTGCTAAACTACCCCTTACAAAATACATTCTAGTAGTAAAAGCAGAAGAGAGATAGTTGGTTATGCAATCACAGAGTTTCAGCAAATTTATGAACTGTTACTTTATACTAGAATACCTATTAAAGTATGGTAAAAAAAATCAAATAAATTTTAAGATCTAATTGGCTTTATTAAGCGATTCATCAATTGGGCTGCATCCCATCTAGCAACTAGAAGGCTGATTCAAGGGGTTGTTCAAAGTGGAAGTTTTAACAGGAAGAAGGTTGAGGCAAGGGAGCTATTAACAAAATAATAGATTATTTTTGGACCAGCATATCTTTTGGCAGAAAGGGACCAGCAGAAAGGATTTTTATCATATAGATTGGCAGAAAAGGTTTTTATCATATAGATTGCTTCTTCTTTCTATGAGGATTAGAGTGGAAAAGGCCTACAAGACAGATTACTAGTGCTTGACCAGAAAATTTCAGACCAGTTGATTAAGATTATATTTTTTGAGAAAAGTTGAGACAGTGATTAGGTCAACTGTTAAATTAAGATTTGGTATCATGAGCTTAGCACAATTAACACCATTCTGGGCCTGTGGTTTTTCTCTTTAAAGAGAGTAAAGTACATTTTTATGCTCTCAAGTTTATATGTATATCTCTAGGTTTTAAAGCATTTTTGAGCTGGACACTAGTGTCCCGAGGAATTTCCCAGGATGACCCTAAGGGGAATGAGCAGCAGGCAGCAGTATAATCATTAATTTACTTACTTCCACCCCTATTCAGTCAGAGTGGAATACTTTGATCTAATATGTGAGTGCCTGTGTGTACATGTATATGCATATATATACATGCACACATACATACAAATGTGTATACATATATATATATAATTTGATTCATATTTACATATTTTTGAGCAAGTGCTCTGCCATTAAAAATAAGTTAGAAAGCTTATTATTTTAAAATTTGAAAATATGGCAAACCAGTATTGAAATGCAAAGAGGCAAAAAAATGTTGGAAAAAACAAGTAGAAGTTGCGAAAGCAGAAGTAGAGGATGAGCATGAGATTTCTTGTTTTGGCTTTTGCAAAGCAATCCACTAAACTCTTTAAAGTTTCAATTTATGTTGATTTAGGTGTAGATTTTATCGAGGATCCTTGCTTGACTAAGCCAGGGAGCAACGATCTGTCTCTGTACCGGTGACATCTCTCAATCACTGTTCTCTCACTTGTAGAACATGACATATACTAGTTGCAAATATTATTGCAAATTCTATGTGTCTGAAAACTTTGTATCTCTAAAAAAAAATAAGTTTTGCTTGGACAGGATTCAGGTTTTACTTCATTTGAATTACCCATAACATCAAACATAATTGATGATAATAGTTTGTAGAAAATATAAATAAGATTCACAATCTCTCTATCTTTCTCTCTCTCTCTCTCTCACACACACACACGCACACACACACACACACACGTTAATTCATTAACATTACAGAAATATGAACAAATATATTAACAGGCATTCAGAATAGAAAATGTAACAGGATGTAAGATCTGCGAAGAGATTATTATATTCATAAGAAATTAGAATATTTCAGATTATAATTATAATACAGCACTCTGCAATTGTAAGAGTAACAAAAATTAGACAAGCTATGGGAGGAATATGAGCCTCACATGCTCAGCTGGCAGGAATGGACACTGGTGACACAAATTTGCAGAATTATCTGTGTTAACCTAAAAATAAAAAAATAAAAAAAAATTGAAAGGCAACAAACATTTGAGATTAAAAAACAGAAACTATTTGGGAAGCCCTGAGTCAGACAGAAACTCAAATAGTGTTCCTATTAGGCATGAAGACAAAGGGTTTTTATGACAAAAGGAAGTAGAATAATTGCATAAATAGAAAGAATATTCAAGGAAGGAATGTCTAAAATGCAAATAGCTATTTTTTAACTATACGTGGTGGTGATAATTCTAAAGAATGTCTTTAATTTTCAGTCTGGTAGTCAGCAGGTTTGCTTTCCTCTTTCCTTTGAAAATGGTTGTTTTAAATACAATTTTGCTTTGGTCCAGTCCAAAGGTTATTTTACCCAGTTGAACATTCCAAAGGTTTGAGGAGTAAGATGTACAAGGCAGTTCCCCTGGAATGGATGCCCTAGCTCTATTTTTAAATGGCTCCATTTATGTCTATTTTCACATCTGGCAATATTTAACAAAATTAAATATCATTTATGTACACCCTATGTCCATGCAACTCTTTTCCTGGATGCGTATTCTAAAGTAGTGATTGAAATTCTATTTGGGGGACATATACAAAAATAATCTTATTTTGTTGGTAGAGAGTTGAAGCAATCTAAGTATCGAGGGAGTGAGATTTTAGAGATGGATACGTGAAATACTATGCAAGAGGTACATTTAGAAATGCTGATGGATCTAAAATATGGCATTGAAAGAAAAAATAATCTATAAAATAACTTGGATGCAAATTTAAGATACACATGCAAAATGATAATGCATTTTCTACAAGCATATATACAAATGAAAGAATTCCCACTCAATAATGAAAAATGAGAATTGTAAGTAAATAAACAGACAAAATAATAAAAGAGACCTAGACTGATGGCTATAATGTGTATGGCTGAGGAGTATGATTAACTCAAGTTTACGCACCTGATACTTAATTAGGAAAAGAAGAAAGATTAGGATTGCAGTTTTTAACAGGATGCACAAAATAGACCAGGAACAAGTGGGTAACTCTAGACCAGCCTTAGATTGTTCATTATTGTGGTGGTTGTCATTTACCCTATTAGAATGGAAACTGCTTGGATCTCAAGTTGCCTGATGACTTTGATAATGAACTGACCTTTTCCATCCACCTCTAGAAACAAATCTTTTCTAATGTCAAATTTCTTTTCATGTAAATTCTACATCTGCTCTTTCATTTTACATCTCAGGAAGAAAAAGTTTGAAAAATGTCCTCTTAAACTAGGAATAGTGACAAAACAGCTGTTGCATGAATGAGGCAGCATTACATTTGGTAACTCAATGTCAGCCTTGTTTTTTTTTCTTACAGTGATGCACATCTACCATGAACATAAAGAAAATATTTTATCTGCTTATATGTTATTTTTGTCATTTTACCCAGGAAGAACAAGTATTTAGCTAGGAGAAGAGTGCTGCGTTTCAACTTCAGTTGCATTCAGGCCACAAAAAGATGTTGCTTGTGTATAATAGCAACAAAGGAAATAAACAGGAAGTCAGGAATAGAGTATTTTTGTTTCTGCCTCTGTAACTGGTAATCTGCATATACATTTGCAGATGCAGAAGGCCAAATCTTCACTTTTACTTCCTCATCATTAAAAGTGAGGCTAATAATATAATCAACATATTTTAATTCAGTGAAGAGAAACTAAATCAAATATAAAACAAAAACAAATACGATATTAAGCTAACTAGTTATTAGCCTCATATATTTGTTTCATGTGAGCAGAATTTTGGGATAGGTAATTATAAAGTGTTTTTTTCAAGAGTTATAGCTATAACCCTGTTCTAGAAATAAATTAATTAGCTGATACAGATAATTTTTAACATTGGGTGTTATTACTAAAAAGTGATGCTAACCAACAGGATCAGATTCTCCAATGCTACATTTTTTTTTTTATTTTAGAATTAATCACTACTCAGTATAAGAAAAAAAAATAATGGATATATTTATAGGGTAATTTTATTTTTGTAAGACTTGTTTTCTAAGCTCTGAAGTTACTTATCTATTGTGTTGGCTATATGAAGGCCAAACTGTAATTATACTAATGGTCAGGACTAAAAATAATGCTTCTTCATTGACCTGAGGAGTATTCACATGAAATCCATTTTTCGCACATATTCCTCTCTTTAATACAGACATGCAACATGATGGGAAAAGATAAAGTAAAAGGACAGATCCATAATTATCTTAAAAACATTGGTGGAAAGTACTACATTGATGTTCTGCTAAAGATAAGGTACTGCCAGCAGACTAATATCACCTTACATATTTAAAATATTTAACATCTGATTCTGATAATGTATCACTCAGCATTCCCAACAATAAATCCTAAAATTAGGGCTCAGTTATATTTTTTTTCTGACACCAGAGACCAAATATGTTGTGCATAGTCTTATCTTTGAACTAGCCATTATGAAGTGAGAATTCATGAAAAAGAGTAAGAAAATATAGGTTTGTGTAGGTAAAAAACAGTAATTTAGGAAAATACGCAAAATACCACACAATTGAAATTAGACAATTATGAAGTTGCAGGGGTCACTGCAAAATTTAAAGCAGATAGAAGATATGTGAAGGCCATGTTTTAAGAAGATTATCACAGAACTGTATCAAATGGATTAAAATGGGAAGGACTTAAATTAGAGAAAACAGGAACTAATACGATCATCCTGGTGTGAGATAAGAGTATGCCTCATGGCAGAGGAAGTCCAATTGAGGAAAAAGAAACAGTCCAGATACAGTTTAATTAAAATGTGGTGGAGTCAAGGAATTAATACAAGTGGATTAAGAAAATGAGATAGGGGTAAAATTAAATGCGAAGATATTATATTCAATTCTTTTTATTGTTCAGGCAATATTTTGAAAACAATGATTTATTTACATATAAAATGCTTAATTTGTAAAAACTTTTTGTCCAAAGAAGAAAATATTAATGCATCAATAATCATTATCCCCATCTAAAAAGTATTAAAGAGCTAAGCAGAAAAAAATATGAGTAGAATTTCATTAAAATAGAATAATCAGTAGAAGAAAAGAGGGCCTTTTAAGAAATAGAGCATGCTCACTGGTGGTCAGTAAGGTAGCTATTGATTTGGTAAACAAGTTTTCTGAAAAACAGAAAACAAAATTGTATGTCTAATTAATAAATGTACATTTTAATACTTGGGGAAGGTTATTTTTTGTTAGGTGAGTCTATGAGCAAATTTAATCAAAGTTGATTTTCAGCATGTGTAGTTTTTAATTTTTTTTTAATTCTAGAAAAACAAAGATTTACCATTTTAACCATTTAAAATGCACATTTTAGTTGTGCAATTGTCCTCACCATCTAATTCCAGAAACCTTTCATCGGCCCAAAAGGACACTTCATACCCATTAAGCAATCACTTTTCATCCTCCCCCACCCCTCAGACCCTAGCAAACACTAATCTACTTTCTATCCCTATGGATTTGCCTAATTTAGATTTTTAAAATAAAATATGTGTTTCTTTCACTTAGGATAATCTCTTCAAGTTTCATCCATGTTGTAACATGTATTAATACCTCATTCTTTTTGTGGATAAATAAGAGTTCATTGTCTTAATATTTCGCATTTTCTTAATCCATTTATCTGTTAGACATTTGGGTAGTTTTCACCTTTTGGCTATTGTGAAGTGTGCTGAACATTTGTTTACAAATGAACATCTATTTTGTATGAAAATCTATTTTTAGTTATTTCATCCTTTAGAGAAATTGTTGTCTATGGTGTGAAATAGGAGTCTGGTTTCAATCTTTTGCCTATATATTTTCAATTGTCCCATAATTATTTGTTAAAGAAACTAATTTTTCCCACTGAGTGGTCATGGCACCTTGTTGATGATCAAGTGATCATGAATATATGGATTTATTACTGGACTCTCAATCTATTCCATTGATCTATATCTATACTTGTGCCAGCACTGTACTGTTTTAATTAGCTTAGTTTTGTAGTAGATTTTGAAATCAGGAAGTGTGAGTGCTCCAATTTCATTCTTCTCTTTCAGAATTGTTTCCATTTATTCAGATATTGTTTAATTACTTTTACCAGTATTTTATCATTTCTGGTATACAAATCTAACATCTTAAATTTATTCTGAAGCATCTTATTCTTTTTATTGTTCTTGTAAATGGAATTATTTTTCTAATTTTCTTTTAAGATTACTCATGCCTGCTGTATAGGAATAAATACAGCTAATTTTGGTGTTGATCTTGTACCTTGCAACTTTGCTGAATTTATTTATCAGCTCAAACACTTTTTAATTCTTTAGAATTTTCCATATATTAGATCACATCATCTGTGAATAAAGAGTTACTTCTTAATTTTTATTTTCGATACTTTTTCTTTTTTGATTTTACCTAACCACTCTGGGCAAAGCTACCAATGAATGGGTTGTGCGTGCCCTCCTATTGTACTTGAGCCTTGGTTACTATTTGCATGTCAGTAGGAGAAATTGACCCTTGGGCTGATTGGTTGTAAAGATTAGCCAATGAGGGGCTGACCCTAAGGAGCTGGATTCACTTTAGCTGGGCTCTGGTGTCTTCCCAGTCTGCCTTTTGGGTGTGTCATCCTTAGATGCAGCCCCAGACAGTGCTCTAGCTCATTCCAAATCCATCCACTGGGTGTGCTGGCCCCAGGGGCTCTTGAAAGGGACCCCACAAGAGACCAAGTTCAGCTGCACACTGTGCCTCCCTGGGGCCACTTGGCAAGAGTCACCAAACGATTCATAGCTGGCTGTCACCCATGCTGGGCTTGGAGGTGTCTCAAAAGGCTAAGCCACCAACCAAGGCCAGGCTTGAGTCTGTTTAACAAGAGTTATGGGGCATGCCGAGGTCAGATGCTGCTTTTTTGGGTTTTGTAAACCTTGAAGAGATGTTAGGAAAGTTTACAGCATGAGCCAAGATAGGTCATTTATATGGAAGTAGCTTGAGTGGGCCTGCAAGTTGGGGTGGAGTCTTAGGGGATCATCAGGGAAGGACCAACAAGTGTTTGCCAGGTAGATGGAGGCTCAGATGTGGAGCCTGCCTGAGTTTGCACGCAGGAAATGAGGAGGACTCAACAAAGTTAGAAAGGATTCTGCCAGCACTTTTGTGTGGGAAAAAGCTGCCTCTGATGCCAGACAATTCAGTTCCTCCGCATTTATCCCTTTCCAGCTACTCCTTCAGTGTTGGAGTTTAGAGAGAGTAAATTTATCAGTGAATAAGTCCCCGCAAGGGTCCCTTAAAAGGAATGTCTGCAACTCTTAGCCACCCTTCATCTCACTCAGCCACAATCTCTGCTGGTTTTCACAGCCAGAAATTATGGGGCCTTTTCTTCCCAGCACTGGAACCCTGGGCCGGGGAGCCCAGTGTGGGGCTGGAACCCCTCACTTCTCCTGGGGGGACCTCCACAGCTAAGCTATTCCTCCCAATGCTCAACTGCCACGTGTGAGTGTGGGAACAGCCAATTCCACCTACATTTACACCCCTCGCACCAGTGTAGATGACCTATTGTGTGTGTGTCCCCACTTGTAGGATTTCTGTTCAGCTAGACTTCGGCTGACTCCCTGTGATGACTATTCTGTAGTTTAGTTGTAATTTCGACGTGATTGTGAGAAGAGGCAAGCACGGTCTTTACCTACTCTGCCATCTTGACAAGAAACCTCTCTGCATATATTAAATTGAGGTTTTCACAACTTTTAAAATGTCTACTAAACTCCAACAAGTAAGCATAAAGATGCAAACACTGAATAATTCTTGGAAAAATAAACCATTAGAAAATCTTTATTAAATGAAACAAAGAAATCTAACTTTCAAGTGTTCTCTTTTCCCTGAAGATATTCATTAAAATAAAAACTACATGTTTTACAATGGCTCACAGATTAATAAAATATTTACTTTTGTCCAAATGCTAATCATGAAAGATCCATGATGGTAAAATGTGAAATAAATGTTATTTTTGGCTTTTTAAATTCCGTACTCATCATATTATCATCTAAAATTAGAAAAGAATATTGATTAAAAAGTTTAAACATGCATAAAATTTGTTTTATCTCTTTAAATTAGACAAGATTAAGTGTCACATTTATTTAAACATTGAATAAGCTATATTAATTACAGAATGCAAGCAAAAGTCAAGAGTGCCTGTTTCGGGGATGACAATGGTTTTTCTTTTAGACACTCACTAAACCAAATTTTTAAAAAAGTGAATTAACAAAATACAGATAGTACAAAGTATTACTAAGGTCTACATATCAATTATTTTTAAATAGAAAACCTTTATCTGAAAAGGAATTGTGAATATTGTTATTTAAAAGGTCTAAACCAATAATAGAACATAAATATTCAGAGTTGATAATATCTGATTAAAAGATAATCACTCAAAATAGAAAGGATTGTTATAGCTATGTAGTCTATTTAAAAAAAAAAAAAACTCATAAAACATGCACACACTGATTTTTTTTAACCTTAAACATTTCAATTTATTTTCTCCAGAGGATAGGAAGTTACTGGAATACTGACTCTCCCCTGCCATTTAGAGATATCTCATGCAGTCATTAACTAATGCCTCAAAGAATGTACCCAAATCTGTGTAATAATAGGCAAAGGATTAAGAATAGCATAGCACAGTCCTTAATATTCTTATTGAAAACTATATTCTCTAATCATTACATTTGAAGCTTTTTCTTTTTTGTTTTGTCTTGAAAAATGAGTAAAAGCCCATACTATCCCATTCTCTAGGTTATTTTATTCTTCCCTTTACCTCATTCTACCCCCTCCCAATTTGATGAGACCAGTTTCTTTGGTCCTTCTCCAAAGATTTTGTTTCCAAAACTGTTCATTTAGAAGTCGTATTGTAAGACTATTTTATGAGTCAGTATTTTAAGGTTTATCTGTGATGTTCAGTTTTGATATTCTATCATGTCCTTTACAGGAACAACTGATACCCCTAATTTACCTTGGTTCTTAACAGCCAGTTTAATCTTCAAGGAAGAATTTCAGACCCCACATTTTCTCAAGGTAAGCTGTTGGTTTAAAGGGTTAATACATTTACTCAAACTCTATAATTTTGGTTATTGGAAAACCTATCCAAACTGTTAAAATATTAACATACACATGGTTAGGAACATGGATGTGACGAGATATAATATGTTTTTGTCATACTTTTACATATTTGAAGCCAAAAAATCACTGTAGGATACTAATGAGGTAGAAGAAAGTCTTATTACCAGTTTCTGTCAATCCTTCTTAATATCTGTGCAAAAAAAAAAAAATGTTTTTAGAATATTCTGAGGTGTTTTTAGTAAAGACTAAAGTACTATGTTTACAAATTAATTCGTATGTGCCTTAAACAATATATGATCAAAAAATATTTTTTCTTTGATTACTTTCACAGAGAGAAACATTTCTAATAATTGTTTTCTCATAAAATCTGCTTTTGCTAATTTTAAGGAAGTGAGTGATAATCCTATTCTAGTACATAAACAAAGTTAATTTTTAAATTTGTTCTGGAGTATTTTAAAAATCAAATTGATATCATTTGGTACTGAAGAAATTGGAGTCGATATTGGATTCGATGTTTTTCTTCTTTTGCTTAATATTAATATAAAAATTCTTCAAGCAAGTAAATTTTTCTTTCAAGTACATGCAATGACTCTGTGGCTTCACAAACTCTTTAACGATCCTAAGGTCCCATTTATTTGGTCTATTAACCTTAATTGTAATTTGAGGAATTGCTTCGTAAGGAGAACTTTTGTTTAATATTATATAATTTGAAAAAGGGCATTGCTTTCTTTTGCTTCACAGTTGGAGGGATTTCTGTTAATGAAATAGTTTGGATTCTCATTTTATATTATCTTCCTATTGTTGTAGTTTATGGTTGTTTTCCTCTATTTTCTCTTCATTTTGTAATATATTATTTTTATGGATTAGCAATAACATTTATGCCACTGAGTTTTCTTCTTATTCTTATTATATCATCACTGATTGTATACTCATTGAAGTCACACTGTAGAATGTTTTATGTAAATAATTTTTTTATTGGTGGGCTAGTATTACCTGATAAGTTTTAATAAACAAATAGTATTTTATATAAATAAAATACGACTTAAATGTATGTTTAGAAAATAAATAATAGAACATCTTTTTTTACATCTTAGAAGATAATATTTACTATAATGGGTAACTAAATAAAAAACCTAAACACATATTCTATAATTATTATACCAACACATTTCCTATATTTGTATCAAAAAAGACAATTATAAATAATCTAATAAATAATAAAAAGTATAAACTCCTTAATTTTGTTCAAATAACGTTAGAATTTCAAATTAGTCATAGTACTGTACCTAATAACTTACATAGTAAAGGAAGAATCTGAGTCAGCATCAGCTTATTCATTAATGTCTAAGCATTTATTTTTAACATGTTGTATTTCAAACTTGGTATAGGCAATAAACAGATGACTAAATCATAAAGCTTGCTAAATGAGTTAATATTTTTCCTCTGAGGGCTAAAGTATGAAATGCTTCTACATTCATTCAAAAATTCAAATATAATCATTTTTCAAAAAGATATTAAAATATAACAATATAAGGAAGAACATAGAGTAAGCTACTAAGCAGATTGAAAGAACTTCAGTCAAATTTTTGGAGTTACATCAAAGCTAACCATGAGTAATTGAAAACTTGATATTGATGCCTTGAATAATGGCAAGGTAATATCAAGCTTCTAATAGTCTTCTATTCTTTCAGCCATTCTTGCATTTATTTAGAAAAAAAAATTGTGTCAGACAAATTACTAGTAACTGGTGATGAAAAGGCATAATTCTCTCTGTCTAGTTGGCTATCTGACAATAATATCATAGTATGATAAAATTATGAGACAAATGTATGGGGTAATGTATTGATAAAAGCTAGCACATTTGGTTCAGATGTAGACTTAGCTAAGCAATGTCTTGGATTATTTCATAAAATAAAAAAGACGAACAGATGGAGAGGTGGCAGGAAAAGGAATGACAGTCCAAAGGGAGGGGAAAATGTTCAAAAGATGTAAATGAGAAGACACGGATTCAGGGAACAATGATTATTTTGGCATGCTTTAAGGATAGGGAACATAAGAACAAGTAGATCACAATATTCCTTCAAGAATGCTTAGTGCTGCTTACTTTAAGGTCAAGTCCCAGTGCTTTGTATTCTACCTTGCCTAGGTAATTTTATTTCAGGAGACATTGCCGTCCCCTGCTATTACATCTTATTTGGAACCACCCTTTGCCAATGGGCCAAAGTTTTCCTGACTTTGTCATTCGAGATGCCTACTTAAGATATCAATCTGTTCCCTCAATGACAAAAAATGCAGAGATCTTAGAAAATGATTACCTTAACTGGTAAAAGATAGTTTGTAAATCATAATTTTAGAACAATAAATTCTTTCTTGAAATGTCTGTGCTCATTTGAAGATAACGATTTATTTCTCCTTTTAAGACCAAAACCAAAAAGTTTACTTAAAACTTTTCTTAAAAATATAAGACAAATCAAATTACTCAGTGATGCTCTTTTTATTATTACTTCTACATACCAACTTCCATAAGGCTTCCCTTAAAAATAGTAACTTAGATTTCTTCTTTATTTGACTGAATTATTTATTCATTCCTACACTAGCAATATTTAATTATTTCTCTTCTAAATCTAATCTAAAAATGTGAAAGACATTTTGGAAACTATTTTAAAGTCATGTAGTAAAGTTTCAGGAGCCATGATTCGGGCAAATTTAGGTATTAGTTTAATTTATAGTTTGAACTTGGTGGGTTAAAAACAATTTTTTTCCTGCAATCACTTCAACTTTGCTCTGCTGAACTTTTGATTCCCTTTTTCAAATAGTGTACCAGATATGTCCTTCCTGCTTCCCCAGATCCACTCTCCATCCTTGTCCCACACTCATCTCTTCTCAAACAGTTGGTGTGTGGGGACTAAATAGTGATATCTCTTGGCCTCTAGCTTCCAATCTGGCTGGCTAGTGGGAAGCTAAGCAGGAGTTCAGAGGTAGGAAGGAGGATAATAAGGTCAATGCATTTATTCTTCAGAAACCTCTTGACCAAAGGTCACATCTTCTCTTAAGGTGGCCACTTACCTGACAATCTTTTGAATTCTAGGAATCTCTACCTCCCTCTGCCCTTCAGGCTTGATGAGTGACGATTCTCCTCTTATTGACCCAGACTACTTCACTATCCCTGTGTATTTATTTTATAACCTTTCCACACCATATTAAATTGTCCATTTATTAAATTCTCTAGAAATTATACTAAATTGAGTGTGCCATCATTTTTCTCTTAGTGACTTGACTCATAAAAATGACATGCCAGAAGATCTCACAACTTTATGACTAGTTTCATATTTTAAAATAGTCTTTGTGGTTCAGCATAACTCCAAATCTTTTCTCCTTAGATTTATAAGGTGGGAAGACAGAAAAGGAAAAAGACAGACATTCTTCTTCAGTGGTGTCATTGTTTACTTGTTATTGACTGTGTTTTCCTGTTAAACACAAACTAGCTGGCTACAGATGCTTTCTACATAACCGGCCATCTGGTGGTGCAAAGGTGTGAAAGATCTCCCTTGGTTGCACCTCCAACAGCTCATACACCAACTTAACTAACTGGTCACTTTAAACCCTCTTGCTGCTGGGGTCTTTAGCTCAGAGGCTTTGTAATCTCCAAAATGTTTGGTTGAAGCTCTTCCTACTTTCTCATTTGATTTGCATGATATATATGGGGAAAAACACTCAAACCCTATGTTGATGGCTTATAAGGAATGATTGTTCTCATGCCTTACACTTTTATATAAAAAGTCTGAAGAAGTAGGTAGACTCACTGATTAGGAAGACTTTAGTAAGTCTCAGGAAAGGTGTTTTCCCAGACAAATTTCAGGTTGTCCGTTTGTTTGAAATGTGAGACGTTTAAAATCATTTTGCTTCATTTTCACTACAGATCTTTCTGCAATAGGAAAAGCCCCCTCTATCATATGGCTACATCTACAAATATATATATACTATTTATACAGTCTCTTAAGAAGTATTTTTTAAACAAAAAAACATATATACTTCTTTCCAATAATTGGGTATGTAAAAATGATATGTGATAGCCCATTGAGTGTGGTGATTAATCAAACAAATAGCTAAGAACAAGTTGTTTTATAGTGACATCAGTAGTTCAACATGAGTGACAGGTGTATGATAGATTACTATATTTTTATTTAACATATCTTTGAAATTTTAAATAATAAATGATCATATAGCATTAAAAGTTCAAAACAAATGTGTATTTCATCACAAATTGTATAACTAAAATTGACATTAGTGGTCCTCTTCCTAATACACTTAGAACAAAATTCAAACTCCTAAACTGATCAATCTAGACCCTGCCTAAATTGCCACCATCCCTACATCATGTTATGCTCCAACTATAGTTATAATCCTTTTAGGTTATTGAAAGAGCCAACTACTTTCTTCCTAACATAATTTGTCCTACTGGAAATTTCTTGCCTGTAATGATGCTACCCCACTCTTTATGTGGCTGACCCTTTGTCACCCTTTAGATCTCTCTCTAAGTAGCATTTTCAGAGTGACACTCTGTAATCAGTGTGTCCTCCCTAAAATAGCCCTGACCACATACACAGTTATCTCTCAGGGCATTCAATTTGCTCCTTCATAATCCTTATTACTGTTTTTAGTACTACATTACCAGCTCTTTCAATGTATTAACCTTCTATTTTATTCAATATTGTATTCCTATAGTGCCTGGTACATAGAAGGCACTCAAAAAGTGCTGCATGATAAAATCTAGTTGGAATAATTCTGAACAAATAAATATAGTTCTTTGCTTTCAGATAAACAATAGGAATGAATGGTTGTAGACTCAGAATTAGATCCCACTCAAAGATTCTTTTTACCCATCAAGTTCTAGTGGAATATTGTTGTAAGCTCTGGCATATAATGTTAAGAACTTTTATCCAAACAGCATCATTGTCTCTAAAAATTTTGTATCCAGTTAGACTCCAGTGTATTTGTTAATAAAACCATCACAGCTGTTCGATGATGTCTTTATTAACCCCATTAATTATGATTTAATTCACATCTTCAGGAAACAAACAAATAAAAGAATTCCCAACATAATGTTCAGTTGCAGCGTTAGCAAATACCAAAAAATCAATCCAGATAGTGGTTAACTCAAGGTTTCATTTATAAAGGTATAATCAACCACATTTCTTAATCCTTTTGTCAGTAAGAATAAATGTTCAATTTGTTTTCTGACCACTTTCTCAAGTTTAAACACCATCTGTGGATGTCTTCCCTCAGTGTCTTTGTTTTTCTTCCCATTATCATTCTCAGCCTATGGTTTGTAAGAGATTTTTTCTATGATTTGTAAGAAAGTTTGCATTTGATGCAAGGTATATATACACACTGAAACACTGTACTGAGATCACATTCTTTTTTATTAAGGAAGTTTTCAAGTTCAGTTTATTTATATTGGATGTTTATACAATTATGAATCACTTGATTTTTTTTCTCTTTGTAAAATAATACATTTAAATATTTGAAAATCTTATATCATACACAAAATTCATGTTGATTTCTACTAGAGAGAGAAATAGAAACTGAATAAAGAAAATTACAAGAAACTTAAATGAAGCCAATGACCTTGTAATGGTGGAGGAAAAAATTCAAGGAAACAAACAAGCTCTAAAAATGAAGAAAACAATGAAATATAGCATGTAAACAGAAAGAGAGTGCACTGAAAGTTAATAGTGAAAAGCAAAACAAAAACAGTATATGTTGGCAGCACAGGATATGTGAGAAAAGGGAAGAGAAGATTTAGGTAGATGGAAAGATAATGCAGAAGATAAGAAAAAAAAAGGAATTTGACACAAAATGGATCTGAGAAAGAAGGTAAAAGTATAAGAGAGAAAGTAATACAAAGAACAAAGAAAAACTAGAGGAAACCTACAGGGGAAATAAGCATAAAGGGAGACTGGAAAAAAACCGAAGAAACTATTCACTCAAAGAACAACTACACATATTCATTAAATATGACTATTGGATTGTATATATTTTAGGATAAATAGCTAAGACCCTGGTTATTACTGCAGTACTGGAACCATAATTTCAGTGCTGTAGTAGTGGAATTTCTAACAGAGCCTCACAAGAAATAGACTTAATGCGATTTGTGGTACAGAGACTTTTCCCACCTATAGTCAACTGATATCATTATCTTTTAATAGTAAATTGGTGTATTTGACATTTTATGCCACCTACCTCAAATGTATTCATCTCTTTTTCCTTGCCAAAAAAAAAAAAAATTATTTGTGGAGACAGCAAATTTCCCAAGGATTTCCATGTGAATCAACTGTGACCAATGAGATTGAATCAGCTTTAGTGAGTTAAGTCCATGGCAAAGCTTTTGCTTTCCTCATAAAAGATGGCAGATAAGGCTGGTATCTTTTCTTTATTCCTCTTCTTTTCTTAAATAAGATGTGCTATTTAGAGCTGCAGTAGCCAACTTGGGTCCATTTGAATTGTTATTGCCAGGTAACTGAATTAACATCAATAATCTCTTAATTCTGTACCTTTTTGTATGAAAAATGAACACTTATTTGAGTAAGTTACTATTTCTTCATTACTCCATCAACATGTTCTAAATGATGTAGTAAAAATCTAGATTGTAGTGTAAACTATTTTATTGTAAGTGTTATTCATATTATAGCACTAGTTTTGACAAACAAAATATGTCTGCAGGACAGATCCTGACCACGGACAACAAAACTGACTTCCACATATCAACTCATTTTAGTAAATGAGCCAACATTTCCCTTTAAATATATGTTTTACATTCAGAGTAGCTGTTTATGAAGAACTAAATTTATTCTAAAGAATTTTATTTGGATATATTTGTCCTTATTGATTATAGAATTCTTTTTATAACTAATATTTTTCACATCTATATAAAGATATTTTTCAAGTTTTCTTTTTGCCTTTATATCTTGTCCATAGTGTCTCTTTTTTTTTTGTTTCGATTGGTTCCACTGCTCTGTGTCGTCTATGAGATTGGAATTCAGTTATTATTTTTTTCAGTTCTTATTTTAATTAAAATCTGACTTCTCAAAAGATTGCCAGATGTCCCCTACCTTCAACCCCATGAACAGCATGAAGAGGACCGCAGGATCGAATGGGGGGAGGAAAGGTGCAGTCATCCTCAGCAAAACCAGCAGCAGCGTTTGTAGGCTACCCTAAAGGAAACAAGGCCTTTTAAAAATGGCCATCGATAAACCTGTAGAAAAGTGGAATGTTGAGCAACTGTCTAAGAAAGTACAAAACCCTTTTTTAGAATAGTAACAGGGATCTAAGGAATAGAAAGTGCCATCACAGTAAAGAAAAATATAATGAAATAAGAACTTTGGGCACATCAGGAAGCATACAGAGACTTTCTCTGCATGATACACAAAAAGAGAAGTCTTGACTAGATATAAAATGGATCTCTAATGCAAACTGGTCTAGGAAATTTTAAGCTACTTATCAGTAAGAAATTTTAAATTATATCTCTAATTATATATATATATGTTTTAAAGTATACATTTATTATTTAGATATATAATAAAATTAAACTTATATTTATATCTCTATGTAGAGTAGAGATAGTCAATGGCCTTCTTGACAATACATTGCCTTCACATAATTTATTTTTTTTACATGTCTTACTAATAGAGTAATTCTTGATTACATTAATTGTGATGACATACATATCAGCAATATACTTCTGTTTGTAATAAATATGATTTTTTATTCTTTACTACTATGCACCACTCTAAAATAGTCTCTTAAATTGGATGACACCCATTCTAGTATTTTGTTGCTGTATTACTTTTAATTTACGCTAAAATTCTTGGATGTTATTTTGTAATTATCCTGAACAACATCTCACGGTGTATAATTTTGTAGAACCCGTACATTTGTGGATACTTTCTTCTATATAGAGAAATTCTTATTTCCTTACTGAATATCAGTTGGGTCGTGTTAGTTACACTTTGATGTCAGATGATGTACTGGAAGTGTTACTCTATAAAACTTTTAAAAAAATTTTCTCAAGAATAATGACATATTTAATGTAAAATCTCTTTCCTATGCCTGCTCTAAACTGATAAATTCAGAAATTGTTTCCATGGCTTTGCAATTAACAATATGTTTTCCTTCTTGTCCACAAAGAAGCATTATAGCTAAAAGCCAGAATGAACATGGTTCTACTCTTTTATGCTTTGTCCAGCTATAAAAACAAACAAATCTAGTATTTATACTTGTTAATTTTACTTTCTTTCGTGGACTTTATGCTTATACAGAAACTAGAAGTATATTTTTTCTAGTTATACATAAATTCCCATCTCCAGAACCATCCAGAATTAAAATACTTGAAAGAACAATTAATTATATTTAGTGTGCTTATCCTTTACCTTCATCTCTCAGCCCAAGGCCTCTTTTCTAGAGTCTGCTCTGTTATTCTGTGGCTGAGTTTATTACCTTGCCTGATGACTGCTTCTATGATTCTGACATGTTAGAGTGATTAGAATTTACAGGAAGAGAAAAACTTCCTGTCTGTAGTCTCAGTCAGCTTCACACCAGCTGTAGAGCACAGCTTTAAGGTTCTTTTTTCACTGGTTGCAATAGCCATGGCATGGCTCTCAGAGGTACTTACACCAGCCAACCACATTGTTTTGTTGTTCTGAGTGTCAGATCTTGGATCTAAACACCAAGAGTGCCGTTGCCTGTTCAGAGATGTAAGTACTATGCATGTGGTATGTTCTTCAGAAACCAATCTCATAGCATCATGATTAGTTCCTGTGGTCAGTTCCCATAGTATGGTACCCCACTCTTCCTGTTTTGTTTTATCAGCCTAGAAGTGGTAACTGCTTCCTGCTATTAATAATAGTTGGGTTATACCAAGGTCCCCTTTTTTAAATCTTTCAACTTTGCTACATGTGTAACTAATTCCCTTCTTAAAATCCTATCTGTTTAAATAGTTAGTGTGGGTTCTTTTCTCCAGTTTTATTGAGGTATAATTGACAAAACTATGCAATATTTAAAGTGTATAATGTGATGATTTGATATGTATACATTTTTAAAGAATTTCCCCACAAGTTAATTAACACATTCATCAGTGTTGTTTTAATAGTCTGACTTGGACCATGAATTCTAAAGTATTTGGTGGAAGGAGTGGGTTTGATCTCTCATTCTTTCGTGTACTAAGAGTATCTTAAGATTATTAGTACCTCTGTTCACTAACTTAATTACCATGCTGTCAGAAATGTTGATCAGCATGGTCTATGGGATATTAAAGTGACAAAGATCTAGGCAGACTATAATGTGGTAGAAAATACAATGGTTGGACGTGGTTCCATAGTGCAGCGGTTAACGCATCTGCTTTACTCACAGAAGGTCCTGGGTTCACACCACTGTGGAGCCACAGTCCATGGTCTAGGGCCATGCCACCCTAAACAAGCCCAATGTCTGGTCTTGGAAGCTAAGCAGCATCAGGCCTGGTTAGTACTTGGATCAGAGACCACCTAGGAAGATTAGGTGTTTGCTGTAGGCATAAATAATAATAAACATTTTTTTTTAAAGTACAAAGGTTGACATAGCCCTATGGCAAGACCATGAAGTTATACACTATTGCTGCTGCAAGGTAAGAACAGAATGCTTTGCTAGCATTTGAAAACTAGTCTAGAACAAGGATCTGCAAACTAGAACCACAGACCAAATCTAGCCCGTTGCCTTTTTAAAAAAAGTTTTATTGAAACACTGCTATACTCATTGATTTTGTATATGGCTGATTTTATGCTATCATAACAGAGCTAAGTATTTATGTTAGATACCAAATAGCCTATAAGTCTTGGCATATTTACTCTATCTATGGCTCTGCACAAAAAAAAAAAAAAAAAAAAAAAAAATGTTGATCTTCTGTGTTACTATCCTAGGCCCATCATAACAAAGTACCACAAATGTGGTGGCTTAAGCAAATTCAGAAATTTATTGTCTTACAATTCTAGAAGCTAGAAGTCTGAAATCAGGTTACTGGCAGAGTCATGTTTCCTCTGAAGACACTAAGAAAGGACCTATTTCAAGCCTGCCTCCTAGTTTCTGGTAGTTCTTTGGTTTGTAGCATAACTTCAATTTTCATATATTGTTCTTCACAGTTTATATGTGCCTGTCTTAATCCAAATGTCCCCTTTTCATAAGGATTCCAATCATATTAGATTAGGAGCCAAATCTACTTCAGTATGCCCTCCTCTTAATTAATTGCATCTGCAAAATTCCTATTTCCAAATAAAGTCACATTCTGAGGTACTCAGGGATAGGACTTCAACATCTAAATTTGAGAGCATCTCAATTCAACCCATAACTCTCCTGGTCTAGGAAAATTATATGCTAAATCAATAACTGCATCCATGTTACAGAGGACACGTTGATTTGGTTTTTTGACATTTACCACAGCTGGGGAAGCAGCTGCAGTATATGTCACTTCCTGTTTAAGTTTACACTCACCCACAGTCATTGCTCTAAATCCATTCATCCACAGCATGAGCAAAGGAGTAATTTAAATAAAGCGATGGTAGGATTCCCTCACCCTGCGTCTTCAAAATCTTTGATGGCAGCACTAATCCCTGCAGTTCCCACTAGGATGTGACATTGCTTTCCATTTATTATACTCTTAGGGAGAAATAGTTTTGGAGGCTTCCTTGTATGTCCTCCTACTATAATAACTCACCCCACAAGTATGAGAACCAAATGTAGCTCTTCTGCAAGTTTTAACTATAACTATATTAGTGGAAACTATGTATATAAACATGGGTATTTGTACAGACACGCTAATACAGTGCAAGATGAAATTGTGTCCTCCGCTTCTTTCATATGTAGGTGTGTCTTCAAGCATGCACTATTCTGAGATACTTCGTCCTCACTCTAAAAAGAAAACCCATCTCAATGGGAGCATTTCCCAGCCTACGCAGGACTGCTGCTATCATGCATTTCAATAATGCTGCCCTTTACATTCAGTCATGTATTATGCCTTAGGAAAGGAGTTGTCCTTTCTGCTCCCTTTTGCTATATAGCAAAGGAGCAGACAATACATGATACATCTATTCCTACATTCCTAATTTTCTAAGCTTTTAGACTTAATTATCTTTATTATGTTAGAGAATCTCTGATATTTCAGCCTCACTGAATGTTGGCAACCATTAAGCCCAAATTTCAGTTAAAGAAAAAAAAGAATTATTAGAGCAGATTTAACATATTAAATCCAAAAATCTCTGAGAAGTATAGCTATATTAACAAATTTGGTCCCATCCAATTATACGTTCTGTACTCTTTTAAAATACATTCTTTCACTCATATTCTGCAGGCCGCAATAATATAAATCAGCAAAATTTTAACTCTTTTGTCTAGTAACACCATCTCTCATTTTATTATTTTCTCAGCTATTGTAATGGTAACTGCTCTGCGCAATTATTGATCTTTGGGTTATTTCACCATTCCCCTTTTACTATTTCAGTCTTCCAATACTGTTTTTTAACCAACTTACTGTATTAAATCCCCTCTATTTGGCATACCTGTTGTTTATGTTTCCTAAAAGGACAGACTAATTGAGTTACAGGTAAATGTATCCAGATTGAAAAAAATAAAATAAAAATAATTTGGAAATGCTAAAATGATACAGCTTTGGTCTTCGTGATATTGTTTTTAATGTTTACCTCTAGAATTTCCTATTTTGACGTGCAAATTAATATAATAACAATAGCTTAACAGTGAAAATGAAAATAGGTATCATCTTGTTTAACTTTCCATCAAGTTTAACCAGATCAATATAATAAAGATTCATTTTCCATTATTAATAAGATCAAAATATTAGAAGTTTTTAAATTCTCATATTCTACTTATTTATGTTTCTATGAAATTTATAACTCATTACTCCGTATTCTATCCCTTCGATTTAAATAGATGAAACATACACAAATTAATGTAGGATGGGGCAAATTCCTGAGGTGGGGAACTCAAGCCCTGTACTCAGAGAGAAAAGGATTCTTTGCTGAGTGCGAGAAAGAATTCAAAAGCCCACCAAAGTTAGCCAAAAAGAGAATTTATTAGAGAAGGAGTACACTCCATAGACAGAATGTGGTCTCTTAGCGGCAAAGAGTGAGAGAGCCTAAGAGAGACTCAGAGACACAGAGTAAAGACAGTGAGAGGGACCTGAAGCATTCAGGGAATTCAGTTTATATGTAATTCTTCAGTTTCTGTGAATTACAGTTTAAAGATTTTGTTTACCAATTTTGCTTTGATATAGGCATACAGTGAGAAAGGATAAAAGTGTGTAGCAAGGAAAGGTAAGTATATGTAGCGTGAAAGACCTGCTGGCAATTCCCAGCCTTTAATCTATAGGTTCCCCATGATTTTAGTCCTAGGGAATGAATGATTTTATTTTGTGTAGGGCACCACTCAGAGACTCTGTGTTTCCCTGCATGGTGTGGGGAAATGGGTTGTTAGCAATCCCAGCAGAAATCTTCCTTTGTTCTGCAGGTTTCCTCTTGGTCTGGCTTCAGGGCTCATCAGCATATTGCGGTGTCTGACTATAGCTTGACTTAACATTTTAGTTCTCTTGCCTTCTCCTTACATTAAAAAACAAGCCCCTCCTTACATGTTTGAATGCAGCTGTTGTCTAAAACCTTAATTCACTTTCTTTCATACCTCTCAATATTTTAGATTGATTTAATGGAAAGATTCCAGTTTATCAATTAAAAAAATAAATAAAAAATACACTTAACTGAAAATAAGTTTGTATTATATATAGAAATTCTTATCACCACTCCTTCAACTTGTCTAGCCTTGAATGTATTTAATTATTGTCTTTTTGGGGGAGGTGACGAAAATGTCCTGGAATGATAAGACAGCATTGTGAAAATACTGCCAGGAGTTCAGCTAAGCAGGAGAGAGCTGAGGGGCCAGTTGTCAGAGTTAGGGATGGAAAAGTAGTCAAGATGCTTTCACTCTCCTAGATAATTCTACATCATAGTTAAAGATGTATATGATACAAAACATCAAGAGTAAATTACAAAAAAAAACAGTAATTTATAATAAGAAAATAATGATTTTTATAATATAATACTCTTCTTTGTAAAACCTTTCAATGTCTTGCCATTGACCTTGGATAAAACCAGTATTCTCAGGTGGTAAAAAGGGCTCTTGTGTCCTCTCAGCTCTGCCTTGGCGTCACCACTTTCCAGTCTTTGTCTTGTACTCTGTGCTTCAGCCAAACTGCTGGGGTCGTGCCCGTTCTTAGAGTGCAAGGCACTCTCTCCTCTGGAACCTGCTGACTAGTCTGCCCGGTGGACTCACCATTCTTCTTTATTTGGCTCACAGTACATTATGTATCAGTTCTCAGCTCAATATCTATCAATTACATAGGTTTTCCTACCTTCCTTGCATAGATGAAGTGGAATAATCTTAGGCTCCCAAGGACCTCTTTTATAACTCACTAGAGTTGATTTTAGTTATAGGTTTAGTGTCTATTTTCTCAAGCAAAGGGTAAGCCCCTTGAAACATGTTTTAAAAGTACTCGAACTATTTGTCATATACACTGAGTGCCTAACAAAGAGCCTGGGTCATTTTAGGCTCCCCCACCCCCGCCAAAAGTTTATTTATAGCATGAGTGAACGTTTATTTAGTAGAATAGATGTGGATACAATATGGGTGATAGGAGATGAAAATGATTTGTTAATTTAGGATGCAGTCTTCCTTTTAAAGAGACCTGATGAATTATTAGTGTTTACACTAATAAACATTTTAAACCTATCCATTTTGATCTTACCACTTACGGATTCTCTAAAACAGTTTCTTACCATGTATTTTTCTAATTTTTAAATCTATTTTTTCCTAAAATCTAGTGTATTATATTTCATTTTGTGGTTATTATACCTCATTTTGTTGTTCTTCCTGACTTTAAAATATAAGATAGCTTTGATTTAATACACTTTCTTGTTGATCTCAATTGAGAACAGAATTAGCATTTCTAGTTGTTGCTTTTACTTGTTATTAACAAAGTCATTAATTAGCATTTTCATTAGGTGTTCATCTTGGCTATAAAGAACTTTCCTGGAACCTAGAAAACAGTTTATATTTTTGGCCTTTGGGAACTGCTTATCATTTACAATTTGCAGTCATGATAATCTCTAAAACTAGTACATTTTCAAATAATCCCGGTTACCCCTAACCCCTAGAAGAAGGGAAAGTGTTGCCTTCTCTCACTGGAGTACCATTTAACAACTAAGGTTAAGTGAAAACTAAATTCAAACAAAAGTTTTGATATGATTTTATAATAATATATCAATTTAGATAAATATTTTAATTATGGCCTTTTTTGGCAGAAATTTTTTGGAATAGTATCACAAAATAACCAATACCTATCTGACCAGTTGACTTACTGAGAATGCTTGTATTAAGAACCACATCAATTTTCATAAAAATATGTACATCCTTGACAAACAACATTACTCCATTTGCATTTATTTACAAAATAATTTAAAAATTAAAATTAAATTAAGCAATCATAGCCTTGTAAATAAGAATAATTTCAGTGCTCATTGAGCCAATTTTAAAGATGACAAAATTTTAAATACACATTTCTCTAATGTTATGTTATATCCATTAAACCCATCCTGTACATTTTTAAAAAATAGTTTTTATATTTGAATGTATACCATATAAATTACATAAATGCACTAGAGTATTGCAAATAGTTTCCTTGTTATATTTTAGATTTGTTTTTATATATGCTAAAAGTATCAACAAATTTCCATACCTCCTTTTGAGAACTATCCTGTATTTTCATCATTTTTCTCTCTTCTATATTAATAGTATACTTTATACTTCATCGTGTTTTATAAAACTGTTTCATTTAAACATTTTTTATTTTTGCTTTCGCCTCAAATTTCACTGTAAGGCCTTTTTGAGCAATAGAGTTTATCTTGCCAATCGATAACCTAAGGTTTTCATAGAAAACACTCTCTTCTTATCTCAGAGCTCATTGCTCTGGTATCATAAAAATAATCCAAAAGGGGGGGAAAAAAATCTATGCTTTGAGACAATGTGGCAGGTCATTTCCTGTATCATCCTTTCTTTTTCAAAGTTATGACCATACATTCTTCTCAGTACTCTCAAACTGCTTTAAAAAGTTCAGCATTTGGAAAAGAAGTTTTGAAAATCACAAAATTAATATATACAGATATATTATGGATATTTCATTGTTTTACTATTCTTAGAAAATAATCACTTTATATAAATTCATCAATACATATTTATTATATCAATTATTTTCATATAAAATGTATTTATAAATATAGACTATGTTAGGAACATGAATAAAATATCTTCCTTAGTTTCAATAATTTAATAATATTTAAGATATTTCCTTTTAAAAATAGTGTAGTTTCTCCTAAATATGGAATGATGGGATCCAGAATGACTAGATTATCAATCATGCCATATAGAAAGAGAAGGGTCATCTAGTATCTATTTCATTCTAATTCAAAAGCTCAGAGTTACATGTCTGTCAAGATTTTCCTTATCTGATATTGTCCTTGCCTTATAACAGTTGTAGGAGGGAAAAAATAATTTTCCCTCTATCCTTATGAGTCCTCAACTGAGACTCCTGTAATAAAGTACAGATTAACAAAAGAAAAATAAACAAGTTTATTAACATGTGCATATCATATATACATAGGAGCCACCCAATGTACATAGCCAATTAAAAATACTTTATTGCTAAAATATGCTATCATCTGAGCCTGTTAGAAAAAGAATGCCCATAGATTTACTCAATGTAGGGTTTCCACAAAACTTCAGTCTGCAAAATACACAATATCTGCAAAGCACAATAAAGTGATACCTGTATACCAGGTATTCCTGTATGTTAGAAAAAGTTTATCGACAAAACCTAAGGAAATAATCATAATTATATTTAAAATATGATTTATACTCATTTTTAAATTAATGATTCTTATAAAACTAATTTTTTGTGAAATACAATTTATAATTTTTATGCTTGAAATTTAAATATGTAATATTGGATAAATTAAGTTTCGTTGCCTGAAATCTGATTATACAAGTGAGAAGAAGAGGTGCAAACTAGTCTCGGCTTCTAAATTGGGAGGTGGTCATCATAAATTAAAGTACTTTTAATAATAATGCAAAACTTCAGAGTAAAAAAAGTCATTAAAATGGACTGGACACTGGGAAAACCAATAAAAATCCAAATGTCTATTATAATGTCTATTTGCCATTGACAAGTTAACATGTTAACTTTTGAAAGCTATTTTTAAATACTTATTTTAAAAGATTTAATTTTTAGTTTTGTGATATTTTTCTAGAAATTTAAATATATCTATGTATCTCAGGTAGTATATTATTAAATTTATTCCACGATTCACATTTAAATGTAGTAATTTATTAATATTTATTGATTACTGTTCTTATACTTTAATCTGCTCTATGAATTTCACATTGTTATTGCATGTAGTCAATTCAGTTAAATGAGGTATTTATTGATTCTATTTGTTTTGAATGTCTAGTTTATAACTTTATAATATCATTACTTTAGATTTTTTTTTGACTTTTGACTTCTAATGAAGGTATTCTTGGAGTCTGGGACAGTATAGTGTGACAAATTAAATTAAAAATATGTGTGTGTGTGTGTGTGTGTGTGTGTGCATTTTTGATGTGTGACTTTTAAAAGATATAGATTTTGACTTTTTGGGCTTATAGCTCTTTTTATCACATCATTTTTTACATATTCTCCATTCTTGGTCAGATGGCATTAATTAAGATCTCATTCTCTATTTTGCCCATGCAAGCACATTCTCCCAATTCCCCATCTCTCCAATTTGTATATATATATTCATATATATGTGTATATATATATTTCTTTCAAATGTATGTATGTGCATATGTAAGTATTACATACCTACATACATTTTAAAGAAAAATATATATTAAACTATACATAATATAATGCATCATAGTTTGTATGAAAAGGTTTGTTTCTGAAGATAAGCAGAGTATCCTTTTATACAACAGCATTTTAATATTATTTCTTGTGAAGAAATGATTTAAGAAATGTCCCCAAAATAATCCAGACAGCTCTCTAAAAACTGCTTTCATGACCTTCTTTTGTAAGCAAAATGGATATTTATGAAAATTTCATGCAGATAATGAAGCATAGCATTAAACTCTATCAATGAGGATACCAATCATGTATAAAAATATAAAATGAAAGAACTGTAATTGAATGGACTACACAAAAGTAACAGTCTCCTCATTTCACTTAGCCTGGTCTCCCATGAAAACAAGAACTATGAAACTACCTAGTGCTCTCGCACTCTGGGTAGCAAATAAAAGGTAAGTAACAATTACTGCTGTTAGGCTATCAGTCAGACTTTAGTTTCTGTAATGTTAATAACTTTGGCCTTAGCAGCCAGTTTCAGTAAAGTTTTCAATGATCAAAGTCTCAGTACTGACTATGAATATAAAACATCAAGAAAATAAAATGTATCATTGAAATGCATAAAGAACAAGTAACAAGAAAATGTCATGAACTTAGCATTTATTCATCAATTTATCTTAAATATAGTTCTCAAATTTTGCAACTAATTTTATGCATATCTCTATTTTTGGAGGGTCTCCATAGATGCGTATTGAAATTTAATAACATACATTACCCTTCTAACGTATTTGCTTCCCATATTGAAATATGCCAGCAGATATATAGTAACTGCCTAAGTAATAAGTATTCTCTAATCTTTCTACTGAAGGTCCCTATGCCATCTTGCCTGATCAGATATTCTTCTGAAATTATCAGATATTAGCACAATTCTTTCTCATACTTATTTTTTTGTTTGTTTCCTAGGCCCACATCAAAACCATTGCCTGTCACTAATTTTTAATCTATTCCATCAAATCGTACCTATTGGTATCTGTATTGTGCAAAACCTCATTTATTATCACTTTTCAATGCCATTGGATTTAAAAATGGCTTTTATTTTCCTTCAAAAGTTTTCTCTTATCATCTGCTTATTATGTACAATTACCCTAAAGAAAAATCTAAAAAGCAACTTCAAAGTTTTTTATTCTCATCATTTTATATATGCTTTAATATAATTACATTTATCCCTCAAACATTCAAATCAATAACCAAATTCAATTATATCTACAAATTGCATTTTTATGACAGTAAACAAAGACTCCACATAAAGCTTTCAATTCACAGAACCTCGTTTTGTTTAATAAAAGCATATATATTCTCCTTATCTAAGAAAATATGTATCATAAATACAGAACTCATGTTTCTGTTGTTTTTGTTTTTAATATATGAAAAATAATTAACCATAGAAACTATTTTAACCTTAGAAATAGTTAAATTATAATTCTAAAACTGAAATGTTATATTCTGAAATATATGTCGCCATTCTTTTTTTAATTAATTAATTAATTAATTTTTATTGAAGAAATTATTTAAATTGTTTCCCTTTCTACCTTCCCCTTCTCCCCTCCCCCCTACCTTCTTATAACCACTAGTCCATTGTATATGCCTCCATTCTATAAGTTTGTATTTATATTATCTCTTTTTGAAGGTAATAGGTAATGTTCTTTGTTTTATGTATTTGCACTTATGGAAAGAACAATTTCAAATAATCTTCATTAGTTGAGTCTAGTGAGTGTGGTATTTTGTTGTCCTTGTCATCTTGGAGCCTTTGTGTTTGTCCTATCTCCTTCCATCAACTCTTCTTATAATATTTACTTTTCATTCTGTATTTCCCCAATTAAGTGACACCATCCCAGAGAATCCTTCTCTGACTGTCCTTTCCCCTAATTATTATCTATCAGAGCACTATTCATTTCACTTATAGTTATTACAGTTCACCTGCACTTCATAAATCCAACGTACCCATTATAATGAGGAAATATGTAAAAAAAAGTCTGGCCTCCTGTAACCTACAGACATTCTGTCAAAACAAATTGTCAGTTTACTAAGAGACATTGCAGACTAATGATACCTTCTAGCACATGAATGATATTCATTTACACATTTATTTTATAATAACATTTATTCAAGTCTCACTCTATACAAAGAACTGACTTCACTGTACTATATTTAGGGTATTGATGTAGATAAGAAAACACATGAGAAGCCAACAGTCAATTTCACTAGAATGTGACAAGTGCTATGGAAGGAAAGTATTAGGGACTGTGGGAGCATATACAGAGGGTCAGGAAAAACTTCTTGAAGGAAGGGACTTGTAAGCTGACACAAGAAATGTGGTATGACTTTTCTAGGTAATAAGCAAGAGGAAGAAGCTTCCAGGTAGAGGGACATATATTTGTATAAACACAAATAAAATTGACATTAAGGCATGTTGAGGAAACTTACACAAATCGAATATGGCTAGATTATAGTGTACAGGGCTCAAGGGCAAAAGATGAATTGGAGTGGTAAACCATTGTTTGGTCATGACGAGTTCCATAAATCAAGTGACATATTACTTCAGGAGTGGCATTAGAGTGTCTTTTCTTGTCATCTACAAAAATATCATGGGAATATGAGAAAATAAATGATTCCTTGAGTCTTTTAGATCAAATTATTCAATTTAAGGATGCATCGTGGGTGAGGAATCAGATTCTCAACCCCTTTCTCACATGCATACATCCTGCTACCATTGCAAATAAAAGTTGAGAGTATCACTGGATCCTGAGACCAGACATATGTGAAAGACAAGGAGAAACTTTGGTACATTTCTTCAGTATTATGCAAAACAAACTCTCCAAACTTTTAGTAACACTCCGTATATGATGAATAAAGGTTACTTCTACAAGGTGCTTATGTAGTTCAGAGCAGTTTCATGTACTAGCTGACATATTTTTCACAAACCTAAGCTATTCAATTCCTATCTCATATATAGTTCTTAGCACAGAAATTCATTAACATTTGAATAGCATTAAGACATAGGCCATTTTATGATTAAAGATATGCATATCTTGTAAATGCACCAAGCTTCTCAAACTTTCTCATTTGTAAAATGAAGATGCTATTTAGTCCAAATCTACTCCTAGTCACAAGGTTAAAGCCAGCATCAGAAGCCAGATTTCCCAAATCTCAATACCATGTTCCTTCTATTATGCCATGATATCTTTCTCAGTAACTGGATAAGAGATAGGCTAGTAACTATCAAGTTCCTTTCTTTCTTTCTTTTTTTTTAATGTAACAAGAAGAAAACAGGTGGGGAAATTCAAATAACTTTTATAACTTTCACTACAATTATTATTTTAGATTGTAATGATAGTAAATAAGGATTAAAATATTAAATCTATTGACATCTATCTTAAGATGTATACTACCATCTTTGAAAAAATATAAGAATGCATCAGTTTGGTTGGAATACATTTGTGAAATTCAAAGAGTTCCGTGAAAAGCTTATATCTGAAATAGTTCTACAACAGAATGATTTAATGTAGAATTAAGGTCAGTGTATTTATTTTCAGTAAACATACTTTCCATCTAAAATTTCCCACACTGTAAAAGCAGAGCAAGTTAGTTCAGAATCTTGACTCTAATGAACTGATTTCAAAAACCATTAGTTTAGTGTGACATGTTCAGCTTTGGTCTGACAGCAAAAAAGATGCTTAAAAAGAAGCTTTAGTGTGATTTGTTTCTATGCCTATTTATTTTATTTCATTTTATATAATGTTGCTTACTCTTCACTGTATTTTATTTTGGTAGCTATGGTTTTGCTAATTTAATGTTTGAAATGAAAGGTCTAATAGGTCTGTGGTTATCTACTATATAAAATATAAAATTATACATCAAAGAGAGATATTAAATTCATAGATCTAAAGATACACAGAGTACAGAGTAATCTAGGTAATTTATCTATGACTGAATCAAATAGGAAAACAGCCCACAGAAACAGTGGAGCTTTGCGGGGAGGGAGAGAATGCAGCTACATAAATAATGTTAAAGAAGCTGGAATCACGATTGGACTTTCTTAATTAGTTGATATGAAACTTTGCATTATCTCTAGGTCTTGTGACCTTTATTTAGTGTTGCCTTAAGATAGTTATGTAAAATTTGAGAAGCATTACCCACTCTTTGATCTTATATTAAACTGGTTGTTTTCACTATTTTTAAATATTTAAATATTTTAAATTAATTCTCAATGATTTTTAAAAAGAAAAAGTAAAATTAGTGGTCCTTAATTATAAAAAAATGCAGTATTTTATATTTAATTCAATATAAACATCATCAATTTAAGGCACGACATTATTTTGTATATCATAAAGAAATAGAATAATTGTAAGACATACTGATTGTTACATGCATCTCAATTTCACAGATTTTAAAATGGAAAAAGGTGGGTTTTAGGATTAATGAAATAGGATATTTATAAGTTTCATTAAAATAAAAAAAGAACCAAAATCTGATTTTTTTCAGATTGTTCTGTATTAGTAATTATTTTGGAATGTTTGAGACACATTCCTCTCGTAAGTGTATCAGACAGCAACAAAGACACGTGATCTATTTTGTTTGGTGCTATAGAAGGAGTCAACCATTAACAATGGGCTGCATTTTATATTCTTTGCAGCACTAAACTTTCAAAGTTTGTAATAGCGTTCCTTCGGCAGTCACATCAGCCTTGCATTAAGTCTCGCAAAGCCTTTTGTTATTGCACACTGAAAAGGAAAGGATTTATAATCGTTCATAAATATGGCAAAAGGAATTTCATTACAGCTGTCAACAATACAAGTAAAGAAAAGAATATGAACTGTACCATTTCTGCAGTTGTCAAGTTAGATTATGCTTCACTGTGGTAATATCCCACCAGAGCTCAGTGGCTTAGCACATCAAAACTGAGTTTTTTGTTCACCTAAAGACAATGAACGTTTTGAGATTTTCCAAGGTAGCTCTCTTCTCCATATCGTTATTAAAGATTCAGCTTTCCTCCAATTTTTGATACTGCAATTTCAATCTATGCCTCTGGAGTGGTTACAGAAAGAATGGAGAGAGTAAAAGAGCTACACCAGAGCATCTATGTCATCCATCTGTCTTTGGACATGTGGAGACTTTGGTTTAGTATTGATAAAGTTGTGTGAAATTAAAAGGCTAACATAAAGTTGCCAGTTCTCAGTTTTGGTATATCACTATATATCTGAGATATATAAAAGGTAATAGGAGAACATTATAAAAAATTTGTGCCAAAAAATTCATAACTTAGATGAAATCAACATATTTTTAAAATATGTTTTTGGTTTAAGTTACCAAAATGTACTCAAAAAGGAAGAGCCAACCTGACTAGGCCCATGTTTATTTAAAAAAAAAAAATTAAATGTGTCATTTAAAAAAACGAAACAGTGAAAACTACAGGCAAGACGTGTTCACTAATAAATTCTATGAAACATTTATAAAAGTAAATAATACCAATACTACAAACAAAACAAAACAAAACAAAACACTTTTCTAAAGTGGAAGAGGAGGGAAAGCTTTCAAACCCATATTGTAATACCAGATTGCCCTGACCCCAAAACCAGTAAAAACATTTTCAGGAAAAAAACTCTGAACTAAGATCCTTTATGAGCATAGATGCAACTTTTCTCAAAATATGAGAAATTAAATCAAACAATAGAAAGATCATGACCAAGTGGGATTTAACCAGAGTAAGTAAAATCGAATCAACATTTGAACATTGGAAATCAATCAAGTTAATTTACCATATCAAAAGACTAAAGGAGAAAAATTACACGATCATTTCCATAGACATGGAAAATCTAAGAAAATTCAACCTCCATTCATTATTAAAACTTGTAGCATAAAAAGAATATTCTTTACCCTGATAAATCTCATCTACAAAATATCTATCGCTAATATCATAACATGGTGAAAGACAATAATTTCACTAAGATCAGGAATAAGACAGAAATGTTTACTTTTAATCCTTCTATTAAGCATGATATTGGAGATAGTACAATAAAGCAGAGACAAGAAGCAAAATATACACAGACTGGAGAGGAAAAATGAAGTATTCACTATTTGCACATTACATTGTTGTCTAATAACATATCCTCCAAATTATGGAAAAAATGCATGCTATGTATTGAATTTAGTATATAGATAGATAGATGATATAAATATGGACACAGATATGCATATTTTAGATATCTGAATATTATACCAATGAAAGTTTGGAAAATAAAATATGATTTACAATAGTATCATTAATAAACTATTTAGGAGTAAAGCTAACACATGAAATATTTTATGCTGAAATTACAAAACATTGATGAAAGAAATCAAAGAAAATCCTAATAGATAAAGTGACAGTCATACATTGTATTCAAAGATTGAAAGACACAATATTAAGATCCCAATTTCCCCCAAATTCATCTATATTTTTAATGCAAACTCAATCAAAATTCTAGCAGTCTTTCATTAGAGAAATCAAAAAACTGCTTCTAAAACTTATAAAAAAGGTAAAGAAGTAGAGAAGTTAAAACCATTTTGAAAAGAACAAAGTTACAGTACTTACTCCATGTGAATTCCAAATTTACTATAAAACTACAGAAATAAAGGCAGTGTGGTATATGCAAAGTATATACACAGATCAATGAACTAGAATAGAGTCCAAAAATGGGTTTACTCATACATAGTTATTTCAATACATTTTCTAAGGTAATTCAATGGATAAAGCATAATCTTTTTGATTAAAGGTGCTGGCAAGTTTGGATAGTTCTATGGCCCATTCTTACACAAACCAAAACCAAAACCAAAACCAAAACAAAAACAAAAACGGATTTTCTCCAGATATACCTAATGATATTTGTGCAAGACAATACAAAATGGATCATGGACTTAAAAGTGCAATTTAAAACTATGCAATGTGTAGGGTAAAATATAGAAGAAATTCTTTTTGACCTCTTGTTTAGCAAAGATTTCTTAGGCAGGTTACAATGTATATGATCTAAAATAAAAGATAATAAATCGATTTTATCAAAATTAAAAACTTACTTTCAAAAGAAAGTTACAAAAATGAAAGGAAAAGTCAATGCCTGTGGGCCATGATTTTTAATACACACATCTGGTAAAGGTTATTAATTCAGAAGAATAAATAAAAAGAAAACAAACAACTCAACTTCAAAAAAAAATTTTAAATTATTTTAATAGATACTTCAATAGAAAGGAAATAAGAATGAGAATGAGAAGGAATATAGTAGAAAGGAAGCATCAGGAATCCATCTCCTCAGCTAACAGTAATTGCACTGGCAGAATCATTCGATATAATCATTTTGTAACTCCGAAGTTTATTAAAGGGTTGCAACTTCTAGGAGGCTTGCATTTTAGCCCTTGGCATGTAGCAGCTTCCAACCCACCATGAAATATTACTAGCTTGGACTAGGAGCAGGTGAATTAGTATAGCCATGTGTAATCTCACTCCTGAAGGGACCTCTAACAAAAGGCTACTGCAGTTTTGTGGACCCAGGGGCCTGGATGAGAGGGACAGGGAAGGGCAATGAGTGGAAAAGTAGTGAGTCAAAGTGGAAAAGATTATTTTCAAGGTCTTTCCTAATCTCCTGATAAGGAGTCTCTCAAAAGGTGTCCCCTATGCCCATAAAGATACTTCGGTCTGAGGCACCTGGGCTAGAAATGGAGATATGTATAAGAGCATGGTCAGCTAGAGGAGCTTGAGTCCTTGACTCAGCCTTCAGAGACTGCAGCGCGTTGGCTGTGCACCACAGCTGGTGTGAGGAGGTAAGCTTTCCTCTCTGAGGCTGTCAGGTAAAGCCTGTGTAATCGCCCTACTGTCACAACTGAAAACTCACACTTAGGGTTTTAGTCAGGAGCCAGACTCCCCATGCTTCATAAAACATTTATGTAATTTTTTTTACACCAGATTTTGTGATATTTATAAAGGAAATGAATATCTTCTCATTATCTAATAGACCTTATTCTAATCACGTGTGGGAGGATTACCTGTACTTTTGAAAGAATTTCATTGGAAAAACTATCAGGACATGCAACATCACTTTAGAATCACTCACTCTTAGATAACGTTGTTTTAATTTACCACATGGCTGTAATCTATTCAGGTTTTATTTGCCTTTTTAAATAAATATGAGAAATTTATATTTTATTATGATTTAATAAGGATAAAAAGAGCCACGTTATGTACTTCAAATGTGAAATATTTTAATATGGGGCGGCATATGTATTCTTTGGAAGGAAAGGCTGTGGGAGTGAAGGACGTGGCGGTCAGTTCCCTGCACCAGCTACACAAGGGCTCCCCAAAAGCTCACCTGGAAGCTGTTGAGAATTTTCTGTCTACTGTCCTTGCACCCACCTGCTTTCAACTGCCTCGAATGTGACTCTGTCTGCTTTTCCATCTTTTATGTCTTACACGAGAACCTCTCCCAGGACATGTATAGGAAAAAGGGCATGAGAAGAATTAAATTTCATAGCAGATGCTGTGAGGTATGCAAAAGAGGGTGATAAAAGGTAAAAATAATTGCAAAAAGAAATTTGATGCTTTACTGAAGAACTGGATAGTGGAGTTAGTAAAAGAAAATTGCCTATAATTCTATGATCTTACATTCTTTACTTTTGGATAGGTTCTGTGCCTGTGGGACTAATAAGTTAATGCATGGCCCGAATAGTAATAGGTCCAGGAAAAGCTTAAACAAGAGAGGGAATTAATGTATTCAGTTAATTACCACCATGAGAAAAAGAAAATAAAGCAACATTTTAACAGATGGTAATCAAGTGTCATCTTTCTAGTTGAAGAATAATATTAGCCTTAAAAAATTCGTAAATACATGGGAAATTGATATAAAGAGTCGACCAAAAGTTATTGTTACTTATAAGAGATATTTTTAAGATATTTTTTAAGATTAATATATTACTATACAAAAAAATATTGGTCCAAAATAAAATGTCTTTCAGAGACATTTTTGGATTAAAGATCATAATGCTTAGTAGGAGGAAAAGAAGAATGCAAAATAAAATATTCCAATTACTATGAACATGTTTAGGTGACTCACATAAAAAATGCACTTTTTTAAAATTCTTGTGTTAAAATATCCAATGTGGAATATCGGCCGTTGTTTTATTTTTTAGATTTTTTGCCTTTCATCTAATTTCTCTGAAAATCTCTGTCATGACATAGCTCTTCATTCGTCAGGTCTATCTGGGTAATGCAAGTCAATTTAATTTCAGCAGAACATGTAATTACTGCTGGGAGTCTCTTTGCAAGATTTTCAATTTCTCTTTAGGGATTTAGAACTGAACAATGAATAATTTTGGTTTAATTAAAATTCAAGTATCAAATCCCAGAAGGCTCATTTTACAGAGACCTGCCAATCAGTCAATTGACAGACTCATAAAACTCTTGCTCACTCTGTGACTGCCTTCTCCCCAATGTTATAACCCCCCAATGAAGGACTTTTGTTTGCTGATATTTCATCCCACATATCTTGTAACTTGGCATCTTATAATGAAAGGAGTGACATTCTCTTCCAAATTAATGAGTTATGTGCAGCAAGTGCTACAGTCCCAATTTGCACTAGTCTCTCTTGCATGATAGAAGATGACAACGATTTGGTGATTTTCTTTTTTCTTTCAATATTATAATGTTGTATGTGTGTGTGTGTGTGTGTGTGTGTGTGTGGTTTTCATCAAAACTTAAAGAATAAGTGACCTAACTGAAACTAATAGCACATGTAAGAGAAAATCTGCTATAATGTAGGCAAACTATCTACAAAAGAGAATACAAATGTTTTCTGTCACAATGGGCCTAATTGGCTAGTGGGGAAAGCCAAAGATTTAATAAAAAAATACTATAATCTGAGACAAATAGATTGACTAGGCAAGTGAAGGCTATGACAAGACAAACCCCAATGAGAAAACATCAAGGAAAAGAGCTGACACTTGAGGAATGAGTAAGAGGTAGCAGGTAGGGTTTATGAATGCGTGGCTATGTGGTGTTGTGCGGAAAATATGGAGAAGATTGTCCAAGTGAAAGAAATAGTGTATGGGTTTCAATGCTTAGAGGAAACACAACACTTTTAAGAACTAAGACTCATTTCTGAGAGATTACCAGCTACAAAGGGCCAGACTAGTAAAAAAAAAAAAAAAAAAAAAAAAAAAAAATTAACGACCTTTAAAAAACATAGATTTTATAGGAAAATGAAAAGGAATCAAATTTTAAAGAGAGAAATGACAAAAATCACTTAATCTGTAAATCTTGATGATAAATCCTCCATAACCATAGAAAGTATATTAGATTTTACTTACAGAGCAATGAGCAAAGCGCAAAACTTGAATATTGGTTGTATGGGTGAATACTATAAGTATCTGTAATTTTTACACTAATATCATCACAATTTTCTTCTTACTTCTGACCAGGCCTATGCTTGTACACACACTGAATTTAGATACATTAACAAATATCACAGTGTCCTAAGTGGAGAATATTGTTCACATCAGTGTCAGTATGATAAAGACAAAAGAATGAATGGTTGTAAAATCCACCGAATATGCTTCAACAAATGTAAATATCTTATCTTTAGACGAATCATCTAGGCATTCAAGGAAGATGCCTTGTTTGAGTCCTGCTACCAAAATAGGTAAGTGAACGGTCTGTTCAAGGAGTAAAGAGGAATTGAATATAAAGAGCATAAAATGCCCCCCCCCAAAAGTGGCATAAATATCGTTTGTGGTCAACTTGAAAAAAATCTGTGACTGTTATGCTGAAAAGTCAGAGTTGTCCTCAAAACCGGTTAAAACTCATTAGGGCCACAGTATATTCTTATATAGCTGAGAAGATTCAAGAGAACCACTGGGTTTATGATAAGAATAATATTCAAGAAGGTAAAATTTTACCTTACAATCAAAATATAATAAACATTTTAAAAAATTATATTTAGAATAATAATGATAATGATGATAATAATAATAATAGCAATAATACATCACATGCATGGGGAAAACCAAAGAAAGCAATGCAGCTTCTGATATATCCTAGATATATAGCTTAAATGGAATAACAGGGGAATGGCATAATTATTATAATGATTATAATAGCTAGAATCATGAAGGCATGGTTTTAAATATATTACCTATGTTACTAATTTTAAAATTAATAACAGCAGCTAATATTTGTTTATTTATTGATGTGCCAAGCACTATGGAAAAGATTTTATCTGAACTATTTAATTTTTCTTCACAACAACCTGATGAATGTTTATTATCTTCATTTTTACAAATGAGGGCTGGGGTATAAAGTACTTTAAAATCTTTCTGAAATTCCTACAATACTGGAGGCAGGATTTGAGTAAGGTTTAAACTAACCTAAAACTAGTATTTTTATCTACTAAATAGTCTACTTTTTAGTAAAATGAGAAAGCCAGATTGGAATAGTTCTTCAGAGTACAATATTATATTTTCAGGAACTTCCTATATCACGTGGTAACTTGAAATCATCTGTGGGTCATATTTAAACCACACACATCTACAAACATTATAAATGAAGGTCATTTTCTTTTTTTTTTGAGAACTGGCTGTGAAACATTTACCAACATACTTATATATGTATTAAGCCTAGTAGGTTATGATCGGAGGAGAGACAAACCAGAATAAAGGCACAGAGTGTGTCAGGCTAAAAGTATATATTCTGTAGTGTGCTGAGAGATCATGTGTTGTGCTGTGATTAAATAGGGTTTCCAAGATGAATTATGTAAATCGTATAACAAAAGGGCCTTCATTTAGGATATAGATATCCAGACAAGTTCATGTTGTGTGTCGGGGAAGGGAGAGACAAGGAGGTAGGAGACAAAAGAGTAACTTGACTAGAGGCAGAAAAAAATTGGTTTTGTAATTTAAAAAAAAATAAAGCAAATATATCACATCAAAGTTTATCATAGGAAGGGCATGATTGTGTTGTTGGATTGTCCTAAATATCAGTGGAAAATTTCTTCCCCCAAAAAGTGTGCACAGAAGACAAAAGAAGGTCAAGAACTGAAGCAGGCTGCGAAAACACAGAGGTATGGTACTCTGCAGCCATTGCTCACCAGGAGGAAAGCTCTGGTCTGAGGAGCAGTTTGTATAGGCTTCCAAACATTCAAGCAAAAACTGGCAGGAAAGCTACCATGGCATTGATCTTGAAATCCAAATATTAGTTTCTTAATTTTGCTCACCTTTGGATTGTAGAAACTCAAAATAAACACATCATACAAAACCTCTCATGTTTCTATTAGCCCTTTAATGTCAGACTAACTTTACTTGTAAGAGAAAGCACTACAATTTTCTAAGAAAATAGAAAATAAGACATTTACTATTCTTAAAATAATTTATTTAAGCTAAAGTTTACAAAGCTAAAAGTTTGATATAATCATTAGAGTCATTTGGCATCCGGATATAGTTAGATTTTGAGTTCACATGCTGGTTATTAGGAAATTTCTAGTAATTTGATTAGATATAATTAGTTTTAGTTTATTAGGCTCTTCCATCACAAAGTTGAACATAATTTGAATGTTCACACAGGAGTGTGTTTTTTTCCATGCAATAATTATTGAATCTTTATAATTAACAATTATTAAAATAAATATTCCTTTTTAAAGGCCCTCTAAGTACTGATTACTGTGGCATTACTCATCAAATAAAGAGCTATTTAACAAATTATTTTATAATGTTCTGCATCTAAATATGCAGCAAAAAAGTTTATCAAGTCTTTGATTTCAAATTTATGGAGCATATACATGATCTCATTCATATTAAGAACAGAAATGATTATGAAAATAGACAGGGTTTGTTTTTTTTCCTCCCATTCTAATATTCTGAACACTATACTTTTAAAAAAAAAATCTAACGTGATACTCAATAACATTTTGGAATTTACTAGATGCTCTGACATTCATTAATTTGCTTGGTAATCATAGCTATTCCATGAGATAACAAAATAAATTTCATAACAGAAATATTTACAAATTAAGACATCAAAATACAAAAATGTTAAGAAATTCCCCCCCCCCCCCAAATCACTATGAGACTATAAGCATATTTATCCTACACTTATTTAGCTCTCTTTTCTCCATTGTCTGCCAGGAGTATTTGTGGCTTGTTATGTTTGTACATTTGTGTATGTACTGTTGTTTCACATTTAGATACGAGGGAGCAGAAGAAAATTAGAATGGAGTGGAAGAATACAAATAACAACGGGAATGAGAAGAAAAAGAAAATTTGTTGTCACTATAGATATTTCTATAATTTAACATTCCATAGTGACTGGAAATATTTGTTGTTTGTGAGTGATTAAAAAATTTCCATTTGGAAATTTTCCTCTGTTTCTTGGACCAGTTTCTTCCTAAGTTTAATCATAACTGCTTTTTAAAAAGTTGCAGCAAGGGTAACATTTTCTGAACCAAAAGTTGCTGAACAGCACTTTTCTTTTTTATTGGAGCATCTAAGAACTGAGTAAATTAGAATTTGTTCCACAGTAATGAATAAAATAGATACACTTTGATCCAGAGGGAGTAAAAGATATACAGCATTATCCCCACATGCTCTTTGAAAATGTTATTATTCATTTTAGTATTCAAACAAAGAATAATTTGTAAAGGTTGCATGCTCTGCAGAGTCATTTTGTCAAATTGCAAAAGCTCACTGATTTCTTTAGGGACTGCTTCAACTGCCATGCCACTCAGGACACATTCAGAAGGCAGCTCGTTTGACAGTAGTTTGGGAAAACATATTAGTCTGATTATCAATTTCCTGTCACCTTACATGCGATATCTATAAATTATTAAAACAATTGTAAGAATAGAGTACAGAGTGATTTTCTAGATGCCTTATTTACAGTGTTTCATTTGAATACAATAAAAGTAAGATTTTCTACTAAAGGCGTTATTCATTAAAGCTTATATTATTGGTCACTACTTCTTGAGTCACCTTCTTTTTTATAATTACCCATGAGTCTCATAGAATTTTCCTCTCAAAATGAAACATAAAGTCACATATATATTTTAGTGGCTTCGTGCGTCATAAAAAGAAAAATGAATATTTGTTTTGCAGCATGTTGATTTTACAAAGGAGAAGAATAAACCGTAAAGTAGTTAAATGACTGTCCAAAATCATCCAGGTACTTTATTTAGTGTCAAAGAGTGGCGAGGTATCGGGAGTTTTTACTTGCTCTGCTTCTTATTGTGTCGTAGGAGTGCTTGGACATATAGTTGTTACGAATTGTACTGCATTTTTTTCAGAGAGCATAGACTCAAAGTGATTAATAATTTTGTATTTATTGACAGTTCCTTTATAGTTTAATACATGGTCTTTTATATATATATATATATATTTATATTATCTTTACTTTTTTAGGGTTCTGTGAATATCTACTAAACAGTGTGTCGATTATGTTTTTATGATGACATTTTTCACCAGTAAATTTTAAGCACCCTACTTGTGCATTTTTAGGAGGCTTTTTGTGGATTTATCTTATTTCAAATGCAAAAAGATACAGAATCATACTTTTCCCTAAATAGTTGTGTTTCATCATTATGAAAAAATATATTTTATTAGCTTTTATCCTACAGTATGTTTTTTATTAATAATGACATTAGCAACATTTTTGTTAATATTTTTCTGATATACATTCTATATCCTTGCACTCAATTATTCTGTATACATTCATAATTAATGTATATCTTTTTAAAATTTATGTAACAGGATTTTTTTAAAATTTAGATTCTAATCTTAGATTTGAAGAGAGATTTTAGTATTTCTATTTATTTCAGTTGCACATATAATTGAACTAATTTCTCTTATCTAACTTCGTGTTTTCTACTTAGTTTGCCCTTTTATCTTCTTTTCCTCCTTTCTCCTTCTATATAATTTATCGTTGTCTTCATTACTTTAATTTTTACTACTGTTTTAAAATTTATACTTTATCTTTCAATTATTTAAATAGCTAAACGTTTAAGATTTTAATAGGTATGCATGATTTATCACCATCCACTGCTATCATATTCTTAAAGTTCCACAAATAAACATTATTGTTATAAATTTACAGTCAATATGCACAGAATTTTATTTTGACAAATTTTACAGAAAATTTCAAGCGTATACCAAAGCAAAATATAGTAAAATGAACACTATGTAATTGTCACCAAGCTTCAGTAACCAACAGCTTTCTTTTTTGTTTGTTTGTTTGTTCTTAACACGTTATTATTATTATTTTTTGCTGCAGTATTTTAAAGCAACTTTTACCATTTATATCACTTCAACATAACTACTCAATTTTGTATAGTAGTCAGGGAAGATTTAAACATAATTCAGATATTAGTATTATTCTTAAGTTAATATTCTTAGTTACTTTACCAAAATCTTTATTTTTTTCCAAATATCTGATTATACATGGTAATCTGCATTTATGCTAATGGACTTTCTTATCTTTTCTATTTACATTTAATATAACTATTCTTCTGCCTTTTACATTCTGCTTTTGGTTGATCATTGCATACATTTTACATATTCTTTGAATCTGGTTGATTGTTTTTAAAATTTAGGGTCTCAAAGACTTTCTGTAATTCCTGAAAATGTACAGTCATTATCCTCACAAATATTATTACCTCATTCTATAAACTCTCTTCCATGCATCCTATCAGACATATATTCTAAGCCCTTTAAATCTGTTCTCCATGTTTATTAACATCTTTCATTATTTTCATGCCTATATTTTTCTGATATTCTTTCAGCTTTCTTTAAAAGTCTATAAAAATCTTTTCAAGTCCAAGGCCATGCTACCTTGAATGTGCTAGATTTCTTATGATCTCGGAAGCTAAGCAGTGTCAGGCCTGGTTAGTACTTGGATGGGAGACCACCTAGGAATACTAGGTGCTGTAGGCATTTTTCAAAAAAATCTCTTAGTTTATAAATTCTTCAGTTTTTATAAACTTTCATGTAATCTGCCCAGAGTATTTAATTCATACAGCCATATATATTCACATCAAGAAGTTTTAATTATTTTTTTTCCAAATTTGTGTTATTTTTATACTCTTTTGTTATTTAGTAATGTTTTCTTATTTTCTTTAATTTTTTCTCTATTCAAATATATTACGTATGTCTCTTTCAAGTTCTTTACCTTCATTTTTACGATGCTAATTCTTTTGATTATTGTAACCTGCTTAATTTTCCTCATGGTGGTTTATTTCAGTGTAAGTTTTACAACTTTCAATACTTAGTCTACCTCCTGTAAGGGTTGCTTTTCCTGTGGCACTCTAATGTGTGATATATAATTAACTAAAGATTTTTGAGTTTTACTCTTCCAAGGCTGCAAGGTCTTCTTCGTTATGGGATCAGCTTTTACCTTGTTTTCATAATTTAGAGAACTATTAAACATGGACATCATAAAACATCTCTTGTGGTAAACAGCATTTCACATAATACATTTTTCTCGATTAGAAATTCTTTGCCGTATCACAGCCAAGAAGAGGATACTAACTTAATCCCCCTTTCATGACTGGGCATCTTATTGATACACCAACTTTATACAGTAGCAGTTCTTCTTGTATTACAGGCTCATTAGCAGTTCTTTTTATATTAAAATATGATCCCTAACCCTTAAGGCCGATATCCTCATTAGTTTCCAAGTTGCTAGTGCACCAATTTTCAGTTATTTGTTTTTTTTAATCTCCGATGAATTTTTAGGATTAGATTTTCCATTTCTGTGAAAAACAACATTGGGCTGGTCATTGGGATGGTGATGATTGAAAAAAAGATAATGAGTTTTCGAAAAGATATGGAAAAATTAGAACTCTTGTACACTATTGGTAGGAAATAAAATGGTATCATCACTAAGAAAAACAGTATGGAGCTTCCTCAATTAAAAATAGTAGTATCATATGATTCAGTAATCTCATTTCTATATATCCAATAGAACTAAAATCAGGATCTTGAAGAGATATCTACACTCTCATGTTCATGGCAGCATTATTCACAATAGCTAAGGTGTGACTATAACCTAATTGTCCATTAATGAATGAATGCATAAAGATAATATGATATATAAATGTAATGGAATATTATTTATTTTTTAAAAAGAAGAAAATTCTACCATATGCAACAACATAGATGAACCCAGAAGACATTATGCTAACTGAAATAAGCCAGTTATAGAAGAACAAATATTCATGATCCCACTTAATGATGTACTAACATCGTTAAACTTAGAGAATCAGAGAATAAAATAATGGTTACCATGGTCTGGGGGAAGTAGGAAATGAAAGTCTTATTCAATGGTATAAAGTTTCAGTTATGCAAGATGAATAACTTCTAGAGATCTTCTGTAACATAGTATGTATAGTTAATAGTACTGTATCATGCACACCAATGTAATGTCATTTAGTGAATTTATAGATACAAAAAACTCTCTCTCTCTCTCTCTCTCTCTCACACACACACACACACACACAAATAATTTATGCTAGATTATTTTAATCCTATATTATTGGCAAAACAATGAACATACATCATATTTCATATTAATATTTATTTGCCCATAATATGATGAGGCAAATATTACTGCATGATTTTTCACAGACTCTCATTCTTGCACTGATTAAATAGAATTGCTTTTACCTCCTCTATTTGTGAGCTTTTGATGTACAAAATTAAGATAATGTTTGAGGAGATGAATTGAGAGTCTCTAAGGCTCACTTGATAGATTTATTTAAGTAAGGCATATTTACTGGCAAGAAAATAAATGAAGAGTTCCAGACCTCCTAGGTGGATAGATTGAACATTTTAAATCCATCCTGGGGTGATATAGGTGGAAAATTTAAAGGAGATTGTAAAGGAAAGGTAAATTTGGCGATGTTTTAATATGTGTAGTATATGTAATATGGAGAGGAACTTTAGAAGTTTCTTCTATGTTAAAAACACATTTTTAGCACTTTGAATTTCTTCTGTAGAGATATGAAATCTTTTTCAATTTCAGTTTTGTCTATTGTACTTGTTAAGTTATATGTGATAAGATTAAACTTTAAATAGCCTGATATTATATAGGTTATAGTACTTGCAAACTTATCTAGGCAAGGGTGACTATCATGAAAGCAGAAATTTAGTAAAATTAGCTCATGTGTTTCTAATCTATGAAGCTGCGATAAAGGTCATTTGTAAAATTTTGAATATTTTTCCACTTTACAAGTCTCCCCAGCAATATAGTTATTTCAATTTTGTGACAATGACATATGACCATTCTCAATGTAGCATATAGTTACAGAGTATGAAGTTTCTTAAATTCTTTGTGTGTTTTGTATTATATTTACTAAATAATGCTCTCTTAATATATTAATTTCTATATAGTTTTAATTTCTAAAATTTTAGTTTCAATATTAAGATGCTTATTTGAACTTGCTGCACTTAGAAATTAAGATATAGGCCAATACTCCTTGTATAAGTAGTGGTAATTGAAAGAAATAAAATTAGCGCTAAATTGAAGTAACTGAATTGCGCCTCATGGCAAGAAATAACAAATTCAACATGTTTGTTCAGCAAATGTATTGTAGAATAACCTTGCAACAGTAAGAGATGCAAAAGAAGTAATTTAAAAAATTGGTAATTTGCAGAGTGCTGCTCTTCTATTCACTCATAATATCTTACATTCTTTTGTACAACTAATTTTATTTCTTGGTGAAAAAAGGGTAAAGGATACAGTAACTAAAAATTTATAGTAAAAAAAAAAATATTTTTTTTAATGAACGGATATCAAGAAGCTCACAAAACTAGTGTTCCTTGAGAACCAGGGAAGAAAGGGAGAATCAGGGTCCTACAACCAGAAAGTTGTTCCTGGGACACTGCACCGGGACTGTTGCCATTACAAAGCCAACTCCATGCCCCCGAACCGCCACCAGAGCCACCTCGAACAAAGCATAACTGGACCTAGGCTTTTGACTCCAACATCGGTGACCATTACTTGTTGGTAGAAGTCTGAAGACTAAAGCTTGAGACTAAATTTGTCTAGATGGCTGAACATACCAAGAGGAATACTTTAGCTGCAATTATATTTATACAAGAAGTGGGGCAAAGATACATTTTAATCATTGGGAAAGGTATGAATAAAAGCAGTATGGAGAGATAAATGGACCCAGAAGAAAGACGGACTCCTAGAAAATATATCTGAGAAACAGAAATACTTTAAAGGGAAAAGATTCAGCTTTGGAATCCACTTGAAGAGAAGCTCAGTTTATAACTATACCAGATTGGCAAGGTCCTTCCCACTACTTACATGTTTCCCTTTTCTCCAGCTTTTACCCATCAAAGGACCCAAAACTTCAGTAAATAATTAGGAGTGAAAGAAGAGATGGAAATAGAATTACTCTGCCTCCCTTCCATAGTGCAGAATTCGAAGTGAGGAATGTCTGAATTAGTGAAAGAAGAAATTTAATCTCTACTAAATTTTGGAAATTTTATATTAAACTGAATGGTACTCTTGATTTATGGAAAGTGACCCAAACAGCTGCCCATAGTTTCATCTAATGATCAGGGAGAAATCACCTGAGACACCAAATTTAAAGGGTCAGGAGTGAGAATATTGAAAGTGTTTCCCTCTGAGCACTTACACATTCCAGACAGTATAATAAGCTAGTTATACTATCAAAGTTAATTTGGTATTTATTTCGACATGTATATACTAATCACCATTACATATTTTGTAGATCCATATTTATTACCGTGTAATAAATATGCATTTAATTATCTTAATTTTTGTGTCTACTATATTCATGATCTCAAGAAACATAGTTTATAGAGAAGTCAACACATACAGCAATTAAAGTGAAAATTAAATAAATACATAGGAAAAGACACATTTCCAAAGAAGGAGCACTTTCATATCTGTGAGTCAGGCAGGATATCTGTACTTTCTGAAATTTTGAATGAACTATGGCTAAATGGTTATAGATAGCTATCATTTTAAATGGCAATAGAGTTAAAGAGATAAGCATGACCAAACATATAATCTGAGGAAAAGAAAGAATGTGTATAAAGTGGATATGAAGAAGTGCATATAAAGAAAAACTGACATCAGTGAGATTGAAAAATTAAGAAGTAGTTTAGGGAGTAAGAAATAAATTTAGTTTAAATAATTGCTATAATAAATTTAAACATTGATTAGAAATAAGCCTACGGATAGATAATTTAAACTAAAGCAATAAGGGAGCTTTTATAGAAGTGAAGAATTTGTTCCAGGTCTTGAAGAATGCGAAGGCTTTAGACATGCAGTGCCCTCCCTTTATCCACTTTCCAGGACCCCCAGTGGATACCTGAAACTGCAGACAGTACTGAACACTATATATACTATGTTTTTTTTCCTGCGCGTACATACCTACGATAAAGTCGAATTAATAAATTAGGCACAGTAAGAGATTAACAATCACAAATAATAACATAGAATAATTATAATAATATAGTGTAATAAAAATTATGTAAATGTGGTCCTTCATAATTTTATGGATAAAAGATTTATTTTTACCATATATTGGGCAATCTCAATAAATGATCTTTCTCTTTCCTTATAAGTTGAGAACTTTCATCTTTTCACTTAAAGGAAGCACTTTTATGGCTTCTCTTTGGCATATCCAAATTGCAAGCATTATTATTCTTGTGCTATGGGGCCATCATCAAGTAAAATAAGGGTGATTCAAACACAAGCACCATAACATAGTGACGGTTGATCTGATAACTAAGATGGCACATAAGTGACTAACAGGGAGGGAGTATATACCATGTGGAGATGCTGGACAAGGATGACTCGTGTCCCAGGCAAGATGAGTGGGACGGAGTAGGGAGGCAAAAGGTTTCATCACCTCTATTAAGAATGGCAGACAACTTAAAACTTACGCATTGTTCATTTCTGGAATTTTGCATTTAATATTTTCATACAGCAATTGATGACAAGTAACTGAAATGTGGTAAACAAAACCTTGGTTGAGGGGCTGCTATACCAAAAACACAGGAGAAACAAAACCATGCTGATAGTCCTAATGTTCTGATGCCCCTTGTACATGGCACTGATAGCCAAATGAAGCTTCTTTTTAGCTACTCCATGCGGTAAAGAGGAGCATATAATATTTAATTGAGTGAGCTTGGTGAATTTTTCTGTGAGTTTCAAGTTTCTCCTTTATAACGTAGAGACAATAACCCTCTTTTCTGGCAGTGTTGTTCTAAGGATCAAATAAAATGAGATAATGTATCTGAAATGTTTTATGGACCATAAAGCAATTTGAATGTAAGGTATGATAATTATTTAAATCATAACTCAGATCACTCAAAGATCCTACTAAGATTTTCAAAGCACAGCAATCAGTGAAAGAGTAATAAAGGGTAATTATTATAAATGAACACATATAATAAAGAGTACTGTATTTATGACCGAATTTAGATTTTCTTCAATGCTTAAGCAAAAACATAGAGCTTCATTATTCTGAGTATAAGATATCAAAATTATATCATGCTAAAGCAGTAACTTCAATAAAGTGAAACATTTACTGCTTATATATAATATAATTGGACATTGATGCAAACAAATTTTACATTACTTTAATCTCAAACACTTATGCCAGATATATTCTAGTACAGAGAAAAATAATTTCTAAATTTAGAATAAGTTAAATAGTATAAAAAAACAAATTAAGAAAACTATCTCAGTAGTAATACAAACTGTAGAGTATCATCATATCATAGATTCATGGACCAAAGAGAAAATATATAACACCATAGTTTTGTATTTATGTAGCTACTGCTCATGTGTTTAAGGTAAAGTGCATTCTTGAAATAAGAGTGTTCTAGAACTATAGCGATCCACAGCTGTCTGCTGCAGACATGAAAGAATAGAAAGAAAGGAAATTCAAATCATTGTTGACCTTAGCTAGTTTCATTGCTGAGAAAATGCAGCCAAGAATCAAAGATGAAGAGAATGAAAACCAAAATAGCTACCACAAAAGCAAAGAGGAATTTTAAGTAAAGAATAATAGTAGGGAGTGATGTCAGAAGTATGGCATTGTGAGAGGTCCCCTGGGTCTTTCCCTTTGAAGTTACAACAAATTGAACAGCTATAATTCAACAAAAGATTCCCTGTTCAACACACAAACATATCTGAGGGATCCACACATTGAAACATTTAAAGGTGGGCAAATCAGAGCAAACAGGAGAAGAGAGAAGGGAGAGGAGCAGAGACTGTGCCACAAATGCAGCCTGGCAGTCACTGTGGGTCTTGAGAAAGGGGCAGAATCAGGTTGCAGCATGTATTTTCTGCAGTCCTGAAGAGCAGAGAAGTAGGACAAGCATTTCTGCCAGAGTGATCAGCACATACAGTGGCTGAACCCAGTGCCTGGGGCAGAGATGTAACACAGAGGTGTGGCAGCTGTGGTCTAGGCAGAAAACAAAGCCACAGAGCCTTCCTTCACCCTCCTAGAGCTAGTAGAGGTACTAGAGGTACCAGAAAAAGGTGTAGTAGTCAGTGTCGAATTACAGAGAATACTACATGCATCCCTGAGAATTGGAGAGCCAGAAGCATTCCTCCATCAGCAGCATACACATGCTGTGGCTAATCCCAGTGACAGGGGTAGAGATAAAGAGCTGAAATAGCTGAGGTATTACAGTGAGCATTACTGGAAGGAGAACAAAGCCACAAACACACAAGCTGGACTCTCCCAGCCCAGCCTTTCTCCACCCATCACAGTTGATTCCATTAGAGGCACCTGGAACACCTTGGGCAGTCACTGCCAGCAGTTTTTGGTTGCGGGGGGCAGCACTGGAACTTCATGGGCTTAGAACCCCATCACTCAGCATACTCACTCACAGGGGTGGTGCCCTGAGATGGAGGCAACCTGGTCACAAAAGAGATGCCCACCTACTCAGGGAATACAGGACATTTTCCAGTGCCCTATAGAGATCAGAGAAGCCTGAGCAGTTTAAGAGAAAAGTAAAAAATTTGCATTTTATTGACACTTACTGGAAAACAAAAGAAAGACTAGTTCTTAAAACCTGCTAAATAGAGAAGTGTCACATTTTTTTAAAAAAGCAGATTTCATTCCCATGAATGCCTAGGCAGATAAATAATCCAACAAATACTATGAATAACCAAGGTAATAAGGTTCTTTGGAAAGAAAATTTAAAAATCTCCAGGAAATAACCTTAAAAATGAGGAAATACATGATTTGAATGGCAGTGAATTCATGATTGCAGTTCCAAAAAAATTCAATAAGATTCAATCAGTTTAATGAATTCAGAAATAAAATCAATGAACAACAGGAGTACTTTATCAAAGAGATTGAAACTTTTAAAAAATAAAACAAATAGAAATTCTGGAGGTGAAGAACTCAATAAAAGAGATGAAGACTAAAGTAGACAGATTAGGAAATAGAGCTGACTTAGTGGAGAAAAAAATTAGTGATATTGAAGACAAAAGCCTAAAAATGACAAAATTGGAAGAAGAAAAAAAAAGAAAAAGAGCACCTCTACAAGAACTATCTGACTCCATCAGAAAGGGCTATACAAGAATAATGGGTATACCAGAAGGAGAAAGAGAGTAGAAGAGAACAAAAAGCACGTTTGAACAGTCAACTAGAACTTCTCAAACTAATAGAGAGCTGTATCCTTGAATCCAAGAGGAAACAGAACACCTAATTCTCTCAATACAAAATGGTCCCCTTTTGTAGCTGACATGATTCTCTCTATAAAAAAGCATAGACTCCACCAAAAAACTATTAGAAACAATAAACAAATAAGATGAAGTTTCAAGATACAAAATAAAAGTACAGAAATCTAGTGTGTTCCTATATACTAACTGACATTTCAGAAAAAGTAATGGGGAAAAATAATTTCTCTAGCAATTACAACAAAAGAATAAAATACCTAGGAATAAACAAAACATGCGAAGAACCTAGACAATGAAAACTATGACAGTACTAAAAGAAATTGAAGATGACACAAAGAAATGGAAAGGCTCTTTGTTTTCATGGATTGGAAGACTCAGCATAGTTAAAATGGTCACATTATCCAAAGAAATATACAGATTTAATGCAATCCCCATCAAAATCTCATCGGCATTTTTTAAAGAAATAGAACTAAATATTATAAGATTTGTATGGATCCACAAAAGACCTCGAATAACAAAAGCAATCCTGAGAGAGAGAAAAAGAGTCAGAAGTATCACACTCTTTGACTTCAAAATATACTACAAAGCAAGAATAATCAAAAGAGTATGATATTGGCAGAAAAATGGACACATGGACCAATGTAACAGAATTGAGGGCCCAGAAATAAATCCGCATATGTATGGGCAAATAATTTTCAACAAAAAAGTCCAAAACATACAATGGGGAAAGGAAAGCCTCTTCAATTAGTGATGCTGGGGAAAATGGAAAGCCGCCTTCAAAAGAATGAAACTAGACTGCTTTTTGTCCAAAAAAAAAAAAAAAAAAATCGACATATATCGAGACCTAAATATAAGATCTGAAACAATGAAATACCTTAGTTTTAGAGAGGATTTCATGAATTTAACCTCAAAGGCAAGGGAATTAAAAGCAAAACTAAAGGAATGGGATAATATTAAATCAAAAGGCTTCTGCATAGCAAAGAAAAGAAAAAAGAAAATCAACAAAACAAAGAGGCAACCAACCTAATGGGAGAAATTATTTGCAAACAAGACTTGTGATTTATTAAATTTTTCAACTTTATTAAATTTATTGAGGTGACATTGGTTAATAAAATTATATAGGTTTCAAGTGCACATTTCTAAAATACATCATCTGAATATTACATTGTGTTCACCACCCAAAGTCAAATATCTCTGTCACTATATATTTGTCCCCTTTTGTCCTTGTCTATCTCCTTTGGGGATAATATACAAAATATATAAAGAATTCATACAACTCAACAACAACAACAAAACAAACAATACAGTTAAACAATGGGCAGAGGAACTAAACAGACTCTTCTCCCAAGGAGATATCCAAATGGCCAACAGACATACGAGAAGTTGCTCAACTTTACCATTTATTAGGGAAATGCAAATCAAGACCACAATAAGATACCACTCCACATTTTTTAAAAAAACAGTTATTATCAACTAGACAAGTAACAACAAGTGCTGAAGAGGTTGTGGGAAAGAAGGAACCCTCATACACTGCTAGTGGAAATGTAAATTGGCACAGCCACTATGGAAAACAGTATGGAAGTTCCTCCAAAATGTTAACAATAGAATTGCCATACGACCCAGCAATACATCTATATCATTTGGGGGGTATCTACCTCCGAAAATTTGAAAATATTATCCATAAAGATATATACACCCTGATATTCATTGCAGCATTATTCAGTGATCAAGACATGGAAACTGAAGTGCCCTCAGAAAGATGATTGAATGAAGAAGATGTGGTACATATATACTATGGAATTTACTCAGCCATAAGAAGCGATGAAATACTGCCATTTGCAACAACATGAATGGATCTTGAGAATATCGTGCTAAGCAAAATAAGTCAGGTGGAAAAAGTCAAGAACCGTATGATTTCGCTCAAACATGGGATATAAAACTGAAAGCAACAAATGAACAAGACAAACAAACAAAAACTCAGACATAATAGTATGGTGGTTACCAGAGGAAAAGGAAGTAGAAAAGGATAAAGGAGTCAAATATATGGTGACAGAGGATATTTGACTTTGGGTGGTGAGCACAATGCAATATTCGGATGATGTATTTTTAGAAACGTACACTTGAAACCTATATAATTTTATTAACCAATGTCACTCCAATAAACTTAATAAAATTGAAAAAAAAAAGAATCATAGCAGATGGGAGTGATGAATTGAGAAATTTCAGAACTGAGATTTGTTTAAGTGTTCTGTTTACATAGTTCCTGATATGTGATGAAAGAGGTTATTGATTTTGATTTTTAAATATCCTGTGGAAAATCATACTCCTGGCTTGCACTTAGAAAAGCTGTTCACAACTGGAACATGTTCATCGTTTCCCAATAAGAATAATTTTAAGTAGTAAGAGAGGATTCTTAATTTATTAGTCAGAGCAAGTTGGTCAATTTTTAAAAAGATCCTCATTTAATTCTGAAAAACAAGCAGAAGAATGAAATAAAAAATGGATTATATTTATTAGATTAAGGATGGTCAAATAAAGTATGAGAAACAAGTTAAAGTTATAAACTAGAGGCAACAAAAGAAGTACTTACACCAGCCTTCTGAGCAGCGAGTAAGACATATATATCCTTTTTAAAACAAAATTTGATTAAAAATTATGGTAGAGAAAAAAATTGTATAGCAAAAATGTTTGCAAAAACATTTCTAGTTACAGTCTAGATGTGTAACTAGCAATAATAAAAATAACATATGATTACGCACTGCTTAATATTTTATAACACTTTCTTTCTTGATATTCACACTTACCTTGAGAGGAGGTATTATTAATTTTCCCACTTTAAAGGCAAGGAAAATGAGGCTCAAAGAGAATATTTGCTTTGTCCAAAAACAGATACAGTAAGTAAAGAGTCAAAATTTCTACCTCAAGTGTTCTTTTCCTAGATCCTATCTTTTTTCTTCTACTACTACACTCTATAAAAAAAAAAAGAGAGAGAGAAATAATTTTCTACACATATAGCACATGACGATCTGTCATCAATTGATTTTTCTGTCATGTTCATACTTACATAAACCAGTATTAGCTGGAGTAAATAATGTTAGATTTGAATAAAATTTGTTTTAAATTAAGAAAAACCGTATTATATTAAGCAGAAAAGTTTTGCAATTCAAATGCAGAAATTGAAAATAACTATTTTGATTTGCATTTTTATATCTGCAAAACAGTCATGATTTCAGGTGACTTGCTTAACTTTTCAATTTGCTGAAGTGTGCAATTAAGAAAATGGTATTAGATTACCATTAGATTAATAGTGTGTAAGTGGATAAGGTAATCCAATTAGTGATTTCAAAGCATAGTTGCTAAATAAGAACATTTAAGAAGATGCTATCAATTTCATATATCATTAGGTCAATATATCTTTATAAATTATTTTAAAACCTTTTCCTCTTAGGTACTCTCTTTATAGTGTTAATTTTTTTATTTTTTATGATTTTAACCATGTGAATTATAATCCTAATACTGTAAATCACCTGTTGTCAAGCTTTTCCATTGCATTTTTTTATTTACAATGAAGACCAAACTTCTTTTTTCTTAATTAATTTGTTTTTATTGTGGTGACATCGGTTAATGAAATCCAGTAAGTTTCAGGTGTGCAGTTCAACAGTAAGGCATATATATATTGTGTTGTGTTCACCTCCCATAGTTATATTTTTTTTCTGTCACCACATATTTGACTCCTTTTACCCCATCTATCTTTCCCCTCTCCCCTCACCCCCTACCTTCTGGTAAACAAACTACTTAGCGTGGCATATTAAACAACAAAATTCTTCATGCCATACTACTTCTTCAAACTTATCTCATATTACCTTACTATACTACAACCAAACTAAATTACAATTGTCTTTTATACTTTATACTTTCTTTATTTGCAATAATCCCTAACCACATACCTACTTTTCATAATTTTATCAGCTATTCAAGAGAAAACTAGAATACCATCTTCTGCATGACATTGTTTCTAATTGAACTGAAGGAGAAAGTAATTGCTCCTTATTTTACAGGAGCAATACTTATAAAAATTCTTTTGTGTTTTCTTGTGGTTTTCTGTTCATGCTGTGTACTCCATTTTAAATATGAATTATTCTTCCTTAACAACAATATTTTTATATTTTATATTTACAATACAAAATTAAGGCTGCTCTGAACAGTAACTTTATTATTAGTAACATTCAAACTGACTTTTTGAAGAATTATTACTCATTACATGAGAAGTGAGAGAGTTATGATGTGAAGGCAAGTGAACAATTTTTGGAAACTCTAGATAAACCAATTGTGGAAGAAAATTATTTGCCAGTATTAACTTGAGAAGTAAAACCACCTAGAGCAGGCAACGAATTCAACATGACAGTCGAGTCCAGACTTTCCTTTCAACGTTGTAAACAAAAGCTTTGGTTGTATATTATGTACAGGTTTGTAGCCTAGAAGAAATGGGCTATACTGTATAGCCTGGGTGTGTCGTGGGCTATATTATCTAGGTTTATGTAAGTAAACTCTATAATGTTCACAGCATAACAAAATCACCTAATAATGTATTTCCCAGAATGTATCCCCATTGTTAAGGGATACGTGACTACATATAATGGGAATACCAAAAGGGGATGAAAGGCACAGAAAAAATATTTTAAGCAATAATGGCTGAGAAGTTTCCAAAATTAATTACAGGCTGCAAACCACAGATCCAAGAGAACAACATTCAGGATAAATATCGAACAAAATGACGCCTGGGCATATCATATTCAAAGTACAGAAAATCAAAGACAAAGTGAAAATATTGGAAGAAGCCAGAGTTGAGCAGAATCTCATATATATAGAAATAAGAATAAGGGTTACATCTGACTTCTTTTCAGAAACCAGGTAAGCAAGAAAAAGGTGGTGAAATAATTATTCAAAGTTGAAATATGGATTCTTAGACAAAGAAAAATTAGGAATATGTCACCAATAGATCTGCGCTGCAAAAATGATAAAAGTACTTTAACCTGAAGGTAAAAATTATATAGTAGAGAAATTTGAATCCACATAAAGAATAGAACATTAAAGAAAGAATGATAGTAAAAAAAAAAAGTCATTTTTTTCTCTCACACTCTTAATTGATTTAACAGACAGATATGCTAAAAAAAAAAGCAAGAACATGAAATAATATAAAACTAGAGAAGGCAGAAAAAATGGAAGACAATAAAAAGAAACAAGGACAAGAACAGAAAACAGTTAAGATGGTAGATATTAATCCATGTTAATCAATAATTACTTTAAATATGAATCATATAAATGCATTATTGAAAAAATGGAGACAGCACAATTTAAAAAGACCCAGCCATATAAGTTTATGAGAAACCACTTTAACTGTAAAGACATATAGATTAAAAGTAAAAGGATAGAGAAAGACTAATCAAAGAAACTCTGAGTAACTATATTAATTACTGACAAAGCAAATTGTAGAGCAAGGAAAGTTGTCAAGAACAAAGAAGATCATTATAAAATGATAAAGAGGCTGATTAGCCAGGAAGATATAATGATCTTTAATTTGTATGTGCCTAACAGTAAAATATTAAAATACACGAAGCAAGAGCTGATGAAACTGTACAGAGAAATAGATGAATCCACTGTTACGGTTGGAGCTTTGGACACAATTCTTATCAATAACTGACAAATCCAACAAGCAGAAAAGCAGTAAGGATATAGTTGAAATAAACAACATCATTAACCAACTCATTCTAATTGATGTGTATAGAATAGTTCATCTAGCCACAGCTAAATATATATTCTTCTTAAGCTCACATGAAATTCTCACCAAGCCAAATCTCATCTGGGTCATATAATACAACTTAACAAATTTAAAAGAAGAGAAATTACAAAAGCATGCTCTAAGATAACAATAGAATTAAATTAGACATCAATAAAGAAAGAATAGCATAAAATCTCCAAATACTTGGAGATTAAACAACACACTTCTAAATAATACATGTATCAAATAAGAAATGACCAAAGATTTTCAACCGTATTTTGAACTAAATTAAAATAAATATAAACCTAATCAAAATTTGTAGGTTGCAGCAAAAACAGTGCTTGAAAGGCAATTTATAAAATTAAATGCATATATTTGAAAACGAGATCTACCTTAGGTAACTGAAAAAAGAGGAGCAGATTAAATGTCAAGTAATCAGAAAAAAAAGTAAAATCGAAAAACAGGAAAACAGTTTAAAAAAAAAATTATTAGCCTTCCACAACAAAAAAGAATCAGGCCCAGATGGTTTCACTGATGATTTCTACCACATATTTAAGACAGAAATAATACCCATTCTTTATAATCTATTCCAGAAAATAGAAGTAAATATTTCTTAACTTGTTCTATTAGCATTACCCTAATACCAAAACCACACAGACATATCAAAAAAAGTAAAGCTATAGACTAGTAACTGTCATGAATATAGATTTAAAAATTCTCAACAAAATATTATCAAAATAGAATATAACAGTGCCTAAAAATAATTATACATCATGACCAGGTAGGATTTATCCCAAACATACAAGGCTGTTTCAACAGTTGAAAGTCAATTAATGTCATCATCACATTAACGGGATAAAAAAGAAAAATCATATGATCATATAAATAGGTATGGAAAAAGAACTTGCCAAAATTCGACATTCTTTTAAGATTGAAACTCTTAGCAAACTAGGCATAGAAGGAAATTTCTTCAACTTGACAAGAATATCTACCAAAAAAAACCCCTACAGCTAACATCATATTTAAAGATGAGAAACTGATACTTTTCCTTAATGATCTTCAATCTAGTCTTTTTCTTATCTCTGTTAGTTTAGGAATAGTCTAACATATCATTTTGTTTCTTTCTCATTTAACAATTGCCAATGTATACCTACCTACCTCAGGGCTTTCCAAATAACAACTAGATGACTTTGTACCAAGAGTAAAAATTATATTGTTTGATTTGTTCTCACCTGTCAAGCTTGAATTCTTTTCGCTGCTCTTGCATTCTGTATTCTGGTGAGTGGAAATAGCTTGATGATCTTTGAAAGCAACATGCTGTTATGCCTTAAGTTATTGCCATATTTATCTTTTCTTCTTTTTGTTTTCAAATCCTATTTCTTCGGATGATGATTTCTCACCCCTTAGGATTTAGTTTAGATAATGTCTCCAAGAAGCCAGAGTTTTGCCTACTCTTGTTATAATATCCTATGCTCTGCAAAGGATGACTGACTTCCTTCCTCGGAGCTTGTCTTTCCTAACCGTTTAAATATCCATTTTAATATTTATAAAACATAATCAAAACATATAGGCAATCTCTGAAATTTTAAATTTTCAACAGTTTTACAGTGAATCAAGAAGTCTATAAAGTAATTGTTTTTAGTTTTTTCGAAGCACATGGCTGAGTCATGCAAAATCAAAGATTAAACTCTGGTGCTGTATCATTTATTTAGAGGGACCTTAATTGAATACTTTGCATTAGCACCACTACTAATTTTATTATTTTTATCCATATAGAGAGATCATTGGTTCTGTGAAAATTATCACTGAAATAATCCTAACTGCTATGTTAGAAATAAAAAGAGAGATACACCTAAGGTGTTGATTCTCAGCAAAAACCTCCATTTTTAACTTTTCACTATAAAAACTTCGAACACACATAAACGTAGAGAGTATAACACACATCCACATACCTTCCGCCCAGCACTGACAACTATTTCACTTTGTCAGTGCTTTTTCAGTTATCTACCACTTTGCATGGGTAATTGAAAGCAAATAATAGCCATCTTGTAATTTTATCCCTAAATATGTCATTTTGTATCTTAAAAGGGACATCATTTTTTGTGTGAATCACAGAGATGACCATATTTAACATAGCTCATGGCATAATATTATCTAATACCCAGTCCACATTCAATTTTTTTCTATTGCCGATTTCTAGGAATGACCAGATGATTAGGTACATAGTAGACATAAATAAATATAAGCTGAAACAAAAAATATTTTCTAAGACAAATATAGACAAAGTATAATACATAGAGATTGAGGTTGTGGGGTAGCAAGGGAGAGTAGCAAGATGAGATGCTTAAATTGTGTTAAAGGATGAATGAAAGTGTTAAAGTAGGAGGTTGAGTGAGATCAGGATAAGAAACAGTATATGGTCATGCCCTAACCCCATATCAGCAGCTCTTCATAATTTTGGTATATATCAACATCTGTTCTTAGGGAGCTTCCTTTAAATGGGTCCTCTTTTCTCCTATTAAACATTGTAATATTGTACAAATATAAAAAACATATTACAATTCTATGTAGCAGATACATGATAGTAAAGTTTCTCTACTCATCATCTTTTTAGTATAGTTTTACAAAGGCAAATAAATAATAATTATTTAAAAAGAATCATTTATCCTGGGCGTTTAGAGAGTAGATAAGGAGAATGTGAAAAAAATAAATAAATTTATTACAAAATATGTTCAGTTTGGGTACTATCTATAGTATGTGTTGATCAACTCCAGAAAATTTTAGAAAGCTTGATTTTAAAAATGGCTTTGAGAAAAATAAATTTGCTTTTCATTTAATTTAAAAAGCTAACTATTTTGACAATTCAATAAATAAAAACAATATCTGCTTAAGTAGACTAACACAATGTACTAACTTTCTCTTAATCTCTTAAGAACTAGTTTCATTTCTTTAAAAATATATTCTGAGAATACTTGAAATGTTGTTAATGTTGTTTGTTGGAATAAATGCATTATTAAAGTAAGATGTATCTCAGGGTTCTGAATGGTTTTTTACTTCAAACTTTTAAGAAAATAATTTGGACAAAAATTATTCTTCAGCCATGAGATTCAATAATGCCATAATCAGAATTGCCATCCTCTCATCACATTTTTTGTTCTTCAGGCTATGATTTCTGCCCCCAGATGGCCAGGTTACAGTTTAAAGTCACTGCAACTGGCTTAAGTCCTCGTCCTATTTTCTAACCTTCAATCTCACCAACTCTCCCAGACACAAATCATTTTTTCTTGCTCTCAGGAATGATACCAAGGTCAGAGCATCTGACCCTTTACAGCGCAAGCGACAAAAATCTCTCTTCTTCAAGATTTACTTTTCTAAGGGCCACGAGTAGGACTAATGACTCTCAAGACCAAGCTTTCCCTCTCCTCCTGAGCTCTAAATATATTGCACTTTTATCTCTGTGTGCACCGTTCTACTAGATAGCAAATGGACAAATTAGGATGAGTTCACTGCCCTCACAATAGTGAGATACCCAGGAACCTCAGATCAAAGAGTACGTGCCCTAGATTCTCACACTGTCTGTCCTCCGCTCCCAAAGGTGCATTCTCACTCTCAAGGGAAATTTCTGTTTGTGACTTTTGGGAGTCCTATTAGCCAGAACATGCTTTTGTCCTAGGAGGTAACAGTTTCCAAAAGCTTTGAGCTTTTCTAATGCCAGTTAATTCTAAGGTTGGTAGATGTGTTCTTAGGTTTCCTAGGCCCCTTGCAACTGAAGAGTACACATTCTAAAGTACTAGATTATTACTTTTTAGGACTATGTCTATTAAGTTTAATTTTCAATTTTTGTTCTATCTAAATTTGAGAAATAAGATCTTTAATTTTATCTGAATTAATGTGAATTCCAAGTTGGAATAATAAACATGTTGTTCTCTGCCAATCTCAGTCCAATCTGAAGTATCCTCTTGACCACAAACCCTCTCCTTCATACAGCATAAGTACATCTATATCATTCTCTCCTACTGAACAGACTGAAGGATCTTGTAGTTCCCCAGGCTGTTGCAAGATTAAACTAACACAATAACTAGCATGATAGACTTACAGAAAACATATTTTATTAAAAACGTAATTGAGCTATTACCAAGAAACTAGGGTTATGACTTTTTAATCTTCACTGGCTTTGTTCTGGTGTACTTGTTCACCAATGAGCTTACTCAAAGGCTTAATAATTGCCATGGAAGCCTTTTAAATGGAAATGGAAATGTCAGAAGTTCACACATTTCAAAACAAATTTAAAAATCCTTTTCTAATTAGAGAACAGCATTTTATTATTCTCTTTAGAACCACAAAAGAAGATGAATGGTGAGAAAAAAGCTAACTAACTAGGAGAGAAAATGAGGCAAACTTGTTCTACAAGGAACTCTGCTTTCATTTCTCTCCTGGCGTATCCTACTTTTGAAGCATCATTAATACATATTGAGTGAAGGTTTTATACAAGATGATCTGAGGAAAAAAAGCAAAATTATTTCTCGAAGACAATTCACTATTTGTTTTCTGATATTTTCTTATTTACCTGTCAGAAGCCAACTCAAATTATTTAATCTATATTCTTAAACACAAAACTATCTTTCCTTTATGCCATATTTTTAAATGTCATGGGGTTGCCTATGTGACTCAGATTTCTTCTGAACGTAACAGGTTGAACACTTTTATTTTTAATGATTCTCATAATTTAATATCTGTCATTTGGAGAAATTATATTTTAATTTCAAAACAAAAAGTTCAACAATAGGAAGTGCAATAGTGCCAGTTTTGCAGATTATATCAATACAAACCCCAAATACTGCTTTTAAATTATTATCTTTGGCAATTGCTTTAACTTTTTCGCAACTTCAATACCTCGGCTATCATCATTTTCTGTAAAGCTCATCACTTTCATGCAGCCTTGGTCTTAACATAATATCACCTTTATCTGAGAGTATATATCTTCTCCAGTTCTTTTTTACTCATTTAGTTGTAGCATTGAAGGATTGGCTTAAAACCCTCAATATCTATATGGGAGACTCATACTATTGAGAAAAGTACCATATTCAAACTCTATTTTATTATTTGTCATATTGTTATAACACGTGTCTCTACTTACATTTGATGTTGAACTCCTCAAGGCTCAGTTCATATATTAGGTTTAACATCCTCAGTGCATGGTATAATACCTAATCAGTACTGGAATCAATTAATAATAAACTCTGGTAAAAATAACTACTACATGAATGAATCAGCACGTGATTAAAATTATCATATCATTCATTTATTCAGCATTTTCTTCATAGCAAGCAAAGACTGATTATATAAGTGTCAAGAAAACAGATATATTTGTGCTGGTCTTACTTTAATTTCTATTTGCCTAAAATATTGTATTATTATAATTTAGAGGACAACTAACATTTTAATTTTAAGATGTAATTAAAATGGAGCTGTTAACTACATTCCTAGAGTTTATTTTTCACTCTAAAAACTGCAGGACATTTGTGGAGATGATCAGGAAACATGTAATAGCAGAATGATGAATTTGTGAGTTTGAGTTCTGAACTCTGCTATGTATTACCTGTAGAGCCCGGGGCAAATCACTTTTGCTTTTCTTGTATTGTTTTCTTCTCTATAAGGAGGGAAATAGAAAATTTTAACACATAACCAAAGGGCTACTGTGAGGCTTCACTAAGTTAATACATGTGAATATCTTGGAACAATGGCTGGCACATGGTAAGCTCATGATAAATGTTAGCTATTATTATTCTTTATAGGATTATTCATCACTAAACGAAAGCATTCTAAAATCACCACATAATTCGATTTTTAATTCATGGAGAAAAATAGATACTCTACCTATAAAATAACTATTTCATAATCTCTACCACTACTCTTACAGAGCATTTGTCTTGATCTCTCTTCTTTTAAATTTTAAGTATAGTTGATATACAATATTATTTTAGTTATTAGTTTCAGGTGTACAATATAGTGATTCAATATTTTTATACCTTACGATGTGATCACCCCACAAATTCTAGTAATCATCTGGCACCATGCAAACTTATAACAGTTATTGACTACGTTCCCCTTCACCATTTTTACCCATTCTCTCATTCCCTGTCTCTGCTGACCATTCCTTTGGTCCCTGTTTTTGTTTCGTTTGTTCTTTTTTTCTTTTTTTTTTTTTTCGATTCCACATATAGGTGAAATTATACAGTATTTGTCTTTGTCTGATTTATTTCACTTAGCATAATACTCTTTAGGTCCATCCATGTTGTTGCAAATGACAAGTATTTATTATTTTTTATTGCATTGTAATATTTCACTGTGCATATGTGATACATCTTCTTTATCCATACATCTATTGACGGTCACCTAAGTTGCTTTCCTATCTTAGCTATTGTAAATAATGCTGAAATGAACATAAAGGTGCATATATCTTTTTTAATTAGTGTTTTCATTTTTTTTTGGATTAATATCTAGGAGTAATATTGCTTAGTTATATGGTAAATCTGTTTTTAGTTTTTCAAGGAATCTCCATACTGTTTTTGTAGTGGCTATACCAATTCACAATACTACTAATAGTGCACAAAAAATTTATTGTCTCTGAATCTTTACCAAGACGTGTTGTTTGACGACTTTTTGACAATAATCATTCTGACTGGTATTAGGTTGTATCTCATTCTAGCTTTTGTTTGCATTTCTTTTATTTGATTTTCTTAGTGATATTGAGGATCTTTTCTTATGTCTGTATATCTTCTTTGGAGAGAGAACTTTTCTTGTCCTCTGCCTATTTTTTTATTGAATGGTTTATGTTTTTGTTGAGTTGTAGGAGTTTCTTATATATTTTGAATATCAACAGGGATATATATCATTTGTGAATATATTCTCTCATTAATTAGGCGCTCTTTTTGTTTTGTTGATGTTTTCCTTTGCTTTACAGAAGCTTTTTAATTTGATGAAGTCTCATTTGTTTATTTTTGCTTTCGTTTCCTTTGCTCTAGGGGACATATCTAAAAAGATATTACTCACTGATGTCAAATCTCAGTCTGTCCTTCCATTTATCTGTGCCCTCTTCAGTTTCTTTCTTTGATCTCTTAAATTCCTAACTCTTTCTTGAAAAAATGACTGCACAGATATATCTGAAAAGTATTGTTGCTTATTTTGCTTTTTGTAAAGTGAGGAGGCTTACCTGATTTTATTTATAGATTTGTTTTTGTATTTTGGCCTAAAGTCTTCAAAACTTTCCATAAGAATCTGTAGTTGGAACAAGAACGGAGAAATCATAGATTACCTGCAAAGAAGCAGTAATTACACTAAGTAGAATTCTCATCAGTAGTCACAGGTATAAGAAGACAATTAAATATCTGCAAAGCCCAGGGGAAATAGCTATAAACCTATGGTTATGTACCCAGCTAATCTACTATTCAAGAGTAAACATGAACATGTAGAACATATACCTCATGTAAGTTTACTAGAATAATCAGCAAAGGATAGGCTTTAGGAAGAGGGAAATTCGAACCTAGGAAGGAGTGGAATTGAAGCAACGGTGAGCCAAGAGGTTAGAAATTATGTGAATGAATGTAAAAGGATACTGATATAGGAGAAAAGACTAATATGGTAGAGGGTAGACAGAGTGGAGCTGCAAGATTCCACCACGGTAATGTGAATGAACAGAGTTCAGGTGCTCTTTGGTACATCTAAAATCTCTCCACACTCTGTTAAGAAAGCATGTAAAAAATTAAGTTTTTTTGTTTTTGTTTTTGTTTTTTTATTGGAGGGAGTTATTATGGGAAAGGCAAATCAATTAGTTTTCTACTTAAAAAATAATATGGAAGAATATTATGAATAACCACAATTAATATAAATGAATACATTTTACGTCTAAGAGCCTGATATTTGCATTGCCTAATTATATACTTGTACACTTGAAACCTATATAATTCATTAACCAATGTCACCCCAAAAAATTTAATTTTAAAAATTAAATTATAATTTGTTTCAAAAAGGATATGCAGATGCAATTATTTTGGTCACCAAAACCCCAGTTAACTGTTACAAAATAACACTAAGGGTGACCCTACAGAAAAAGGCAAAGCAAAACATATCATAAAGAAGGCAAAAGATTCTGTGAGGTTCTTCACAGAATAAGGTATGCCCTCTCCTCGACCCCTCCTCACCAAAGTTTGTCTAGTACAATTATTTCTCCATTCTGAAGCTTTTCTGGAGTTACCTATTCAGTTGAATTTGAATATGAGTGCGCACATACACTCACACACGCATTTAATCATCCCACTTTCTGTATTATCTCTTTACTCTATACATATTTTATATTGTCATTAAGTGTAAGAAAATTTACTATGTATATGTGCATATTATTTTCTTTTGAATATGTTGGTTTGTCTACTGAACATACTAGCACATAAATTGTGCTCAGTAAAGTTTTATTGACCCAAACTTAATTGATCAAAGTAAATAAGAATTGTGAATGTAAAAAGAAGTTCATGTGTCAGAGGCTCTCTATACACATATACAGAGTTTATGAGTCTCAGGCTGACATATACAACTTCAGACACAAAAATCTCTCTCTATGTATTCTTAGAACAGCTTTGGTCTCCACGAAGCATTCATCTTAACTTGACTGTTAAAATTAATAGCATAGTTCTGCTTTAACTCTTTTAATATACCAAATTCCCAAATATTCTATGACAATCCAAACACTGAAAAATAGAAAAAAAAGGGTGGAGCTAGAGATGGTCATAGCATTTTTGTAAGTAATAATGTCTTTATAGTATTTCTATTAAAATTGTAATTTTAAACTACTGTAAGTTAACAATTATAAGGTCTCAATGCCTATTAAAGTTTTTCTTAGAATGTCAACAAAATTGAATCTCCAAAGTATATTAGAGACTTCCTATTGGTTCATTTACTAGTTTGGAAAGTAGACTTATTATCACAAAGTGAGTTATTAATTCTCAATGGTTCTAAATCAAATGACAGCCTCTATGACTTTTCCTTTGAAAAAGGAATTGTTCTTTCATTCATAGTGTCATCTGAGGCACAGTAAAAAAAAAAAATTCAACAGAAAAGAGATAATTAAAATACAGTGTGTCCCCTTGGATTGTACCCAGAGAGATTCTGCTCTGTAGATTGTAGGTTTTTTTGCCTCTGAATTCAATTCAAGGGCATGAGGATATTCAGATTTAAATAAACTTGGAATTATAAACTGAACTTCTAATAAAACTAGCAAATTAGTTATTTTTTGCCTGACTCCTTCCAAACTTCTAATCTTAACTATTCTAAAATCTCTTGAGTTCAGTATAATCATGTCTAATACAGGGAAATTGCCAAATACAGACTGCAGGCAGAAATATGACTTTTCTACTCACTCTTCATAAGACAAGCTAACTATTTCTGGAAAAGAGCACATATGATTGATGATACCTCTTAGAAAAAATTACTAACCTAGAGGTATGCATCTATACTTTTTTCTTCCATAGCAAGGTTTTATATTAAAATGGTAAGGAAAAATGACAAGTTTTTAGACATTTTTTCCAAAAGTATTCAGGTTAGATCTTTTCACACCTGCTGTTTCACATTCTTCATTTTAAGAATCTCTTACACAAAGACAAATATACTTTTCCTTAGCGCTATCTCTTATTTGTATTTTTTTTTATTAACATCTCTTAGATTCTAGTATGTGCATTCATGCCTATAGTTTGCACCAGAGAAAAGTCAGTTTTATATGTGGAATATAGAGGGTTTGAGAATTTATTATAATCATGATAAACTGTAAATGAATTCCCCAAAGAAACATGCCTAACAATATATGTATCACAAGTGGTAATTTCAGCTTGCTTCAGTATAAATTTGTATACTTCCATTTATGTGTATATTTATGATGTCCTCCAGAAAGAAGGCTGAGTGAGTAATATGCTGAAGCCAGATCATACATCCTTTCATGAGCCAATTTTATGCATCTCTTCCCAAATCTGCACTCAGCAATGTCACAGTTATTGTTTAAAATTAGCCATAGTTTGAGTATTTGCACCACAGAAATTAGAAAACAACTTAAATCAGTGTCTGATAACATAAATGTTGTTGAGTAATTACCAGCACAGTACTGGCGATATTGTACAACACAGTAAAAGCTCTATGAATATAATTTTTTAATTTAATTCTACAGTTACCCAAACCTAAGATTTGAAGGAAAACAGAACTTGCTATTAAACATGTATACTATTTCATTCTATCCCTATTTCAAATATGGTGGCTATGTACTGTTTTCCTATGACTTGGATATCCAATATACTTAAATCTAACTAGAATCCTTAATCATTTATGGAAATTTATAAAAGTTAATTACACTTTTATATTTGTATTTGGTTTTATATTTTTTCTTCTTCATAAAAACAAAGATAACTTTTATTTATAACTCCTTTGTGCCAGGAAATATGCAAAACATATATGTATCAATTACTTTAACCTGGAAAATAATTATATGGGGTAGGTAAAAAAATAAGATAAAGCTATCATATATAAAGTTACCTTACAAAAAAGTATACCTTATACAAAGTTACCTTATAAATAATGTAAATTTAAGGAATGGTTAGGACCATTCTTTTAAGGCATTTGAGTAACTCCATTGTTTATAATGCATTGTATTTTTTAATTATTAAAAATACACATTAAACTATAATCTTTAAAAAGGGTTATTATAAATATAAGTAAATTAGTGTGGGGATTTTGTTTCATTCACTCCTAAATCTCTATCCCCTATAATAAAGCAAGACACATAATAGAAAACAATATTAGTAGTATTATGGAATTAAAAATAAAATAATATCCTCTGTTTAAATATTTACATAAAGTTTTCAATAGACATTTCTATTTCTTATCTAAATTAATACATTCAACAGCTTTGTGGATTATGTGTTATGTGGTCCACTTTACAAATGCAAAACCAAATTTCTTCTCCCACTGCCTCTTTGTCCAGATTCTTTTATCTTTCTAATGTCTTCGTTCACAAATGATAACTGGATGGTGAGGTCTCTAGTTTCATCTACAATTTTCTAGTGAGGACCAAATCAGAGTTTATGATTCTTAACCTCTACATTGAGAAAAATGTAGCATTTTAAATACTAAATGTTTAGCCATAAAAAAGTCATATTCTTTGGAATAGGAAATGTACAGGTTTGTTCATCTTTAACCAGCCTTATTAGTGAGAGCTCTGACAATACAAGGTAGTTATAATTACCCACTAAAGCATATTATGTAAATTGAAATTATAAAATGGTAATATTAGTCAGAGTTCTACAAAGGAACAGAACCCATAGGAGATGTATATCTATATCTGCACTATATCTATTGATATCTATGTAGATCTATCTATGAGAGAGATTAAGAAATTAACTCATGTGATTATGGAGCTGGCAAGTTTGAAATCTGCAGTGTGGGCCAGGAGTCTAGAAACCCAGGAAGCCAGTGGTCCAGGTGATGTCCAAAGACACTCTGCTAAATTCCCTTTTGCTAAAGGAAATTGGTCTTTTTGTTCAATTCAGAACTTCAATTGATTAAATGAGACCCACTCACATTATGGGAAACAATCCACCTTATTTAAAATGTAGAGATTTAAATGTTAACCTCATCCAGAAACATTCTTCAATTTGACATAAAATTGTGTCACAAAAAGCAAAATATAGTATCATAGGTGTATTGAGGAGAATGCATGTAGATAATAATAGTTGTTTCTCATACTCATCCCAAGTAGTCATTTGAATATAATATAGATGTAAATATTCATATGTTAGAAGATGTCTAAATTTAAAGGTATGAGGAAGAAAACATCAGATGAGAACAATGTATATTAAAATATTAGGAAATCCACAGCTATTAATAATATTATCCACTGTTGATGTTTTTCTTTAATTTAGTAACTTGACAACATTTTGTAGCATGTCTTGGTAAACTGGCTGCAAAAAGTGGTTTGCTGATATACATGATGAGTAAGAGTCATAGTGGTCCTCTTTTCCTTTCCCTTCTGGGAAGGTGCTGTCTCTTACAACTCAGTAATGACAACCATAATGATAGCCTATACTAGAGATACCTAAAATTAATCAAAATGTCTTATGCATCAGATTTGATTTTTTATTTAAAATAGTCACAATTCTGTATGTCATGTTTGCATTTTCCGAAGTCTATTTTCTGCATTCTTATCATATATTGCAATGAAATTTTCCTGGATTTACTTTTAGATTCTAAACCTGTAACCTCCATTATGTCATTTTCTTCATGTATTTAGTTATCAGTAGTTATCTTATTCCAGTGTTTTTCATAGGTTGACTGCTTATCCCTTTAATGGAGCTCTTTTTTCCCCCTAAGTTTTGATTAGTAGCCATTGAAACCTGAAGGATAGTGCTTATTGTTTTTGTGCCTGTATTATTAAATATAAATAATTTGCTGTATTGAGAAACGGAATAAATCACTGAAACACTTTGGTCTGGGAATCACATGTGCCTACATCTGACTATAGTCCCTATACATGTGTGAGTTTGAACAACTCAGTTTCATGACCCATGCAGTAAAATAACAAAGTAGTGAAAAGAGCAGGGATGTGGTAATGGGACACGTGTTTTGTGTGTATATGTGTTAGGATATTATACCTGCTGCATGTTATGGGGCTAAAAACTGTAAATGCATACATAGCGTTGTTATAGGCCCTGGTAGAGTAAGCACTTTTGGAAGGCATAGTCCTCAATAGGACATTTGTACTCTTACACGCCTTGTTAGGTCTGCCAAGAGTTCAAGGCCTTGACCATTTATTCTCTGGGTCTTCTTTCAGAGTTGTGTTTACATTAAGAGTTCTGTTTATAACTTATTTCTAGGCTTTAAAAAAGCAGGCTAAGTCTACAGCCATGCTACCCTGAACAAGCCCTATCCCATCTGATCTCAGAAGTTAAACAGGATTGGGATTGGTCAGTACTTCGATGGGAGACCATCTAGGAAGACCAGCTGCTGTAGGCATAAAAAATTTAAAAAAAAAAAAGGGGGGGGGATTGTAAGCTGACAAGGTCCTTGCAATCTGCGAGGTCAACCAACTGTTGCCTCTCCTAAAAAAAATTAATTAATTAAATTAAATTAAAAATAGAATAAAATAAAAATAATATTAAAAAAGCACATTGTTTAACTGCTTGTAATAAAATGGCTGATTCCTGCAGCTCAGTGTTCCTCTCCTGCAACGCAAACCACTGCATGTTCAGGAATCTATTTGGGCCCAAGTTATGTCACCCTGTGGGACCTGCGGGGAAAGGAGCTGGCATACAAACATTCTAATGTTGCTTCTGCTTGCTTTGCCATGGGTAATAAAGTGCATTGTCTCTGTCCCAGGAGCTTCATGTCTTCTGCTAGCATCTGAGAAACAGTGAGAGAATAACTGATTAGCTTCTAAGTAGAATAAATTCAAATCCCTCAACAAATGCTAGGAAGAAAAAATGATTAAAGTTGAAACACTAACTTTAAATTAAAAATAAAATTCAGTATTAATCAAGTCTACTGACTTGTGCCGATAAATCAACCATCATTTAAAAGAAATTCTGAAGGATTTTATTACTGACATTAAGGAAATATATTTAGGGGAGAGATGAAAAATAACATGGTGACATAGGAGGTTCCTCAATATCCCTCCTCCCACAGACACACCAAGTGTATAACTGCACAGGGAACAAATTCCTCTGAGGAAAACACAGACACTAGTGGATCAGTGACTCCTACACATGGGGCGGTGGAATACCCATATAAGTCACGTAAGAAAGGCTGAGATACTTTCGCCATAAACCTCATCCCTGGCGCAGTGCCATAAGATCAAGGAGAAACCCCTGACTCCCAGATTCTCCCTGAGGAGCGAAGAGTTTGGACTGAATATCTAGCACCTCAATTTTTAATGCTCCCACCTGAGGAAACCACCGCCAGAATGCAAAGGCAACCTATGCAGTGGAAGAAAATATTTGCAAACTATCTCATAAGGGGTTAGAATCCAATATATACAAAGAATTTATACAACTCAATAGCAAAAATAAACAAACAAACAGATTAACAAATAGACAAATGACCTGAATAGTCATTTGGCCAACATATACCATACAAATGGCCAACAGGTCAATGAGGGACTCAGTATCACTAATTATCAGAGAAGTGTAAATCATAACCACAGGATTTAGTATCTCACATCTGTTAGAATGTCTATTATCAAAAATACGAGATAAGTACTGTAGAGGATGTAGAGAAAAGGGAACCTTTGTACCCTGTTGTTAGTAGTGTAAAATAATATAGCTGCTATGAAAAACATTATGAAAATTCATCAAAAAAATATATATAAATGAAGCCACTTTAAAATGGCTAAGCTGCCATGCCAGAGGAAATGCTTTGCGAATCTTAGAATGTTAAAACAAGACAAAATGACCTTTCGACTGAGCTTAGGGAAACTTTGTGCCCCAAAGTACTGTTTGCAAAGATAATAAGAAAACAGTTATTATAACTACTGAACTGATGACTACTGGACTGAAAATAAAAAACATTGTTTAGATTTAACGTCGCTATGTTATGTTATCTGCATCAATAGAAATGCCTTCCTTCTATGCCTTCCTCTTCTCCTCATAAATACCCGTTGCCTTTGTCTTCTAATCATAATACTATTTGGGCTTCTGTCTGAATTAGTGCTATTCTTAATGACCTCAAAAATACTTGTTGCCTCCTATTTTTAAAGACCTTTTACGTTTATGTTAACACTGCCATGTGATCCAGCAATCCCACTTCCAAAGAAAACTAAACCACTATTTCAAAGGGATATTGTACTCCCAGGTTTATTGCAGCATTATTGACAATAGCCAAGGTATGGAAACTACCTAAGCGTCCATTGTTGGATAAATGGATAAAGAAAATATGGTATATATATTTCTATACAATAGAATATTATTCAGGTTTAAAAAAGAAGGCCATATTACCATTTAGGACAAAATAGATGAATCTGGAGGACATTATGTATGCTATGCGAAATAAGCCAGACAAAGACAGACACTGCATGATATCACTTAATATGTGGAATCTTTAAAAAAAAAATCAAACTTATGGAATACAAGAGCAAAAAAGTGATTGCCAAGGGTCAATGTTGAAGTTGGGGAGAGGCCAGTAAAAGGGTACAGACTTTCAGTTATAAGATGAATGAGAACTGAAGGTCTGATGTAGAACATGGTGACTACAGTTGACAACACTGTATTGTATAATTGAAATTTGCTAAGAGAGTATAATGTAAGTTTTCTTGCAAAAATAAGTAGATATATGAGGTGATGGATATATTAATTAATAATAGTGTATATCCTTTTGCAGTGTACACATATATCAAATTGTCATGCTGTACACTTTATATTATATTTTTGTCAATTACATCTTAATAACACTGAGAAATAGAAAATATACTTCTAAATATTTACTTCTTTATGCTTTCTTCTTTTTTAATGTTCCAATTATAAGCTTAAATATACACTAGGAATTTTTTTCTTAGTGTTTATAATCTTTAATATTACTGTACTTCTCCCTCTGCTTCAAATTTATCCCTTCAAACTTGCTCCTTTATTAGATTCATTCATTTTGGCCTTTAGACTTAGAATGTCTTGGGGCAGTTTTTATAATATCCGGGGTTTCTTTTAATATTTTAGAGATCTGAGATCCATACTAAACTTACTGAATTAGTCTATCAAGGCAAAAGCTTGGAATCATGTATTTTAACAAACATCTGGATGGTTTTTATGGTTAGACATTTTAAGGAACACTATCTCAATATTAGAAACATTTGAATTTTTATCTGAATCTTAACTTCTTTTATACCATGATAAAACATCATCAAATATAATTTTAGTTTTTGATTCACATGTCAAATGATAACCCCACGAAGGAAATACTTAGTCTGTGAGTAAACATTTATTTAAGAAGTATTCATTGTATGCATATACTATGCTAGGATTTGTAGAAAACATGCTAAAAACCTACTTTATTTCTCTCAAGAGTTAAATATATTCCTGATGTAAAAGGAGAAAACTTAGAATGGTTGAATATTTCATAGGAGATTTAAACTAGGTGAAAATGTAGGATGCTTTAAGTTTTATGGGGAAGGCTTAGAAATGAATACTTTATATTACTCATTAATTGTATCTGTTATGTTTTTATAACTTTGATGTATTTAGAAAAGTTATTTTGCCATTTCTAACAGCATATCCTTTTAAGTTAGGTAACCTTGGTTTGAATCCTGCTTTGCCACTTTTACCTTTTAAATTTGGGGAAAATTTCTGACTTTAAATCTCAATTTCCACATTCTTAAAATGGAGCTATTTATATTTACTATAATTATGAGAAATAAGTGAGTTACTGTTTATGAAACAGTAGAGCATCTACCACACGTTAGGAACTAAAAATGTATTTCATTGCTTTATTTCAAAAGCTTTTTGAATACTTTCTATGTGTCAAGCATGATTTATAACCTCTTGTAACTTAAATTTTGATGGGTACAATTTTTACTATACTATACTGGTCTTGTATTTAAAAAAAATTTCTGTAAAGTGACCTGTTTACAGACTAAAAATTTTAAAGTATAAAAAATAAATTTCTCAATCTTCCTGTAGTATTAAGTACTTCACTCTATCCAAAACCAAAAGAATAATTAACCATAAATAATGAATCAATTTTTTTTCCCCTTTTTGAGTGATGGGTTTTATATGCTAACACTTTTTAGAAATAAAAACTACTGGGGAAAAAGTCTAAACTGTATCTAACGCTTATTTTTAATGACTGGCATGTATTTCAGAATATATAAACATTTTCAGAGGTAATGTTTTTTTTTGATGAAAGGCCTTAGTCAATCCCACTTTTTAGTCATGTAATCATGCACTGAGCAGCTATGAGGTTCTAAGCATTGTGAGTTAGGCACTTGACACATGACAGTAAATAAGGCACAGTTCTGGACATCAAAACTTTCCCAACCTTTCCAGATCATAATATTTCTGACCTCCTCCAATTCCCATAGAACTATATTATTCATTATCTATGCTAACACCAAAGCTGGAGTGTTTTCTCTTCTATGTGTGTGTCTTACCACATGGTAAACACAGACTATCCTCAATAAAAATGGATTGTTTGAATTGAACTAGACATTATAAATAAAAGACTTCCAGTAAAAAGCAGCATTTCTTATTCTTTGCCAGAAAATAATGGGTGCTACAAGTGACAGAAAAGACAAAGTAGAGGATTTTCGGCTCAGATTATTTAAAAATTTTTAGTTATATGCTTTATTAGTGTGTTCCATATTTATTACTTATAAGTATAAAAATTGAATTCTTCCTGCATATTTTCCAGAGTTTGGCTATCTTTTTCTAAAGGTTTCTTCGGAGAAGTATATGCTTTTTTGATCTACATTCTGTTTTTTTTTTTAATTTTTTAAAAATATTACAATATTTGCCTTTTTTAGTGTGAATATACCTTACTATTTGCCCACAGATTTTAAGTTTTTTACAGTATCTAAATTTTAAAATTATTTACAGTTCATGGCAAATGCAATATGTGTGTATCTGTATATACATAGCTTATTTTTTAAAAGGCAGCTTTTGAATGAATTTTAAAAATTCATTAAAAAAAAGACCATTGAGATAACATTTCTTTGTCCTAAAGTATACTTTTATAAATCTAAGTTATATCTTTATAAAATAATATTAAATTTTATTTGACTATAAATTTTAAAGTGCATTTTCCCTGATAATAAAATCTTTTTATTTTTAGTGAACAAAATTTAAAATATTCATAAAGCATCAAGAAAATTAAAATCACCCATAATTTTTTCGCAGATATAAACTCCATTAAGATTTTCTTTTGTTCGCTTTCTCTCTTCTGCCTTTCCTCTGTCTCTTTTACTTTTCAATGTGTATATGATTCCATATGAGTACTCGTACGTGTGAGTATATATGTTTATTTACATGCATGATGCATATCACATATTCATGTGAATTGTGTGCTTACTTACATTCATGTGTATATATATGATATGCATTGTATATGTATATGATTGTGATAATATGCATAGAGTATATGTACACTTTAATATTTACATATTAATTTTTATTTAATAATATATCAAATATTTCTGTCAAAAAATTATAGTAGCATTACTTTTAATGATTACATAATATTTTGTTATATAAAGTTACTGTTTAATGAACCCTCAGTTGTTCAAATGTTATTAATTCACCATCATAAAATGCTATATATAAGCACCTTTGTAATCAATATTTAATTTTTTCTTCTCTTACCTTTTTCTCTGATTTTTCTCTTTTATCTGTAAATATAATAATAAAATGTAAATTCCAACCTCTTATATTGGTACTATTCATGCTATTTGCAAGGTAACTGTAAGCCTCATTATCCTTTACTCTTTTCTTCCATTTCTAGGACTATGACCCATTCATTGTTGGTTATACCTATGAGAATCACTATAGATTCTGGGAGAGATTTTGGCACTCAGGTGGGCTGGCAACTAGGCCATAGAGAAAGTTTCTGACAACTTATAGACTTACTTTTGTATATATACCATGATCACTGTATAGGGTTTTGAAAAGGGAGGTGGTTTTCTCATGGTTAGGGAGCCACTCACAAAATATGCTTTTCACATAAAGGAAAAAATAAAAATTAATTTTAGCACTTTATGAAAAAGGAGAGTAAAGTAATAAAATACATGCTTTTGAAAGTATTTTCTTGTAAGGGTTAACATAAAAAATATTTTAAAGATAAGAATAAGCCTACATTTCATTTTGAAGCTCCAAAATTGGTTAACAAAAGTGGAGTATGTTATAGTACCTGTAAGTATAGATAATTAATACTTTATAAATATAATAAGAATATTAAATCTATTCTGTTGTGCTAAGAAAGTAATAAAATCTAATGTAATTGTAAATATCAATGTGTGTGCATGAATGAACCAGAATTTAAACTTTCAGTGAAATTTGGTAGATAGATAGATAGATAGATAGATAGATAGATAGATAGATAGATAATAGATATTCGAAGGGGATTTTACTGAGTATTTGTCTAGTTTAATTATGCAGTAAAAATCATTAAGTCATAAAGTACATAAAATTTTAAAGCTGAGAGAATCCTTATCCATAAAATTTAGCTCCTTTGTTTTACCAATTTGGAAACTGAAGTTTAAAGGTGAGTAACAATTTAAATAAAACATATACAATTATAAGAAGAGTAAAAACCTTCAGTGTTTAAATGAATTCAAATTAAAATGACTTTGGAACAAATCAGTGACTGAAAGCTTACTAAGACTCATTGGTAATACAGTCGTTTTAAGAGCTACAGGTCAGAAGGCGTCCTGCTTTTCTTTTTATCCTACCCAAAGAAGATGTCTACCAAGGAAATGAATGTAATACACCAGAGTTTACCTGTATTTCTAATACAGTAAAGTGATATATAAGGATTTCAGTGGGAAGTCATAAATGTCATCATAAGTAGGGTTAGAATACAGATTAAGAACAATTTAGCTAGTTAGAAAGGTTAATGGAAAGGTCAAGGTACTCACAAACCATGAAGATTTCAATTTTCTTGACATTTCCTCTAGAGACATGAAATTCACAATCTCTAAAGGAGCTTTTTAGATTATATCTCAAAGACACAGAAGACAGTCTTTTTTCACAGTCAATGACCAACTAATAAGACAAGTGAATAGAGAAGCTGCAGTTCTAAGAAACAGAGCAAACACGTAAAATTCCTTGGTGGTGCTTGCTTTGGAAGGTCTACTGCTTTTATTAGTTCAGAAAACTTTGAAGCTATAACGTAAGGAAAAATTTTGGAATCTGAAGGAAATATACTGAATGCAAGGATATTTGATTAAGTGGCCATAATAAATAATAGAGAACTAACTAAATTTTCAGGCTGAAATTACAGGAGGCAAATTTCACTTATTTTGTTTACCTGTTGTCTTGAGTGAGTTATTTAATATCTGAGTTTCACTTTTCATATTCGGTAAACTAAAATGACTATGTATTAATTTCAGAATTTTTAGAATGCTTATGTGATGATACACATGAAACATTTTGATAATGAATGCATGATTCTGCTTTTGAAAAGCATAGCCCAAAATATAGATTGTAAACAATTTTTATGTGATTTGGATAAGTAGTTAGAAATAAAATATATAATTAGAAGTGAAATAAATATATCACTTCCATGCTTATATATTTAAAGTGAAGACAAGGTCAGAGATTTTTTTCTTAATAGAATTGAACACTAAATCCTAGATATCTAAATATTTGAAACAAAAATATTCTTATTTGATAAAATAATATCTTTGGTATACTCTATTTTTATTAAAATTTGACTAGGTAAATAAACACGTCATATGGTAAATTTTATAAAATGATATCTGTTTTGAATTCAATAAGTTTTATTCAGTCTATTGCAAGCAATGAGAATATTGAAATAAGAAAAGAATCCAGTAGTCTTGCAATATACCTTTATACTGCTACAAAAAAAAAGAATACGTGGTATCTATATCAAATTATCTTTTAATTGAACTATCTTAGGAGTTGGAGAATTTTTTTTCCTGTGTATGGAGACATGTGGTAGTGCGAAATCCAGGCCAAAAGTATACCATTTTGGGCAACCATCTCTGAAATTGTCTATTTTCTACTAATTAACTTGATTCAGGTATTAGAGAAATCCTCACTTATCCTTCTCCCAATTATAATTTTCGCCCTTATTTTACTTTTATTTCCCAGGTACTAAACAACTGAAAATATGTATTTGGCTCATGAGGAAAAAAGAAAAAACGGTTTCTCTTGTTAGTAAGTTTTTTTGTTCTTGTTTTTGTAGACCTCAAACATTTACTGAAGCCCTGCCATTATTTCTTGTTATTAAGTTTTGTATTATTGTTTTTATTTAGTATACTTTATATATCTTAATTTTGAATCTATGTAAGAAAGCAGGAAAGATATACATTTTCCACATATAGATCAAATTTACACACAATAGACTTAGAAAAATGCAAAAGCAGGCTATTTGGAAGCTGCAAATGATATACAGATACCTCTAAAACTGTAAGACTGAAAATGGGACACACCAAGCAGCATCCTCGGTTTCTATGTCCCTAAATGCAGGTTCATGGCCACCAGCCCTGTGTCTTTGTAGAGGAAATAAACAGCACATCGTTTTATTTTAGTGCTGGAGAAACTCAGAGAAAAGGGATGCCAGGCGTTTGGAAGAGCTCACCGATAATATTTGCAGAAACTCCATCCTGGACTCACTGAGAATTCCTTTTAGGCCTCATTTATTTTGAAAGTTTGATGGGGAATTCTCTTGGAGAAAGTTACAGTAAACTACTTCTAGGGGTTTCTTAGAGTCCTTTCATCAGAAACTGATGCATGTAATAAAGGCTGTGAAACTGAATGCCAGGCAATATACCCTAAGAGGTAAAATGTAGATATTAAGGACACTTGGACTTTTTCTAGGTCTTTCTATAAATGGAAGTGTGCCAGATGCATCATTGTGAGCACCAACAGATAGGTAATAGCTTTAATAATTTTTAATAATGTATTTACTTGGTTGTTATTGTACTGTAGTGACCAATTTAAAAATATACTCTTTTTTTTTCAACTGTAGAAAAGGGAAATATATTTTGAACAGATCTGGCAAATACAGCACCAATGTTAAATTTATAAATGTTTATCAAAGGGCGTCTTTAACATTTAGAATGCTGCAATGCTACTCTGCCATCTAGAGGGAAACAGAGAAATTGACACCTAATTGGGGAAAAATTTGAGCTAGAGTGACTTCTTAGAATGTAAAATTTTCATAAATAGTGTAAAAGCCTCACAGACAATGAGATTCCCCACTAAGCTTGTTAATATTAGACAACAAAAGCGATAATAATAAACAAAAGATAACATTAACAAAAACAAGTGGACACACATGCATACACATGCCAAGCAACAAAAAAGTCAAATGTGTTATACATTTTGTTTGACTTTATTGAGATACGACTGAAATAAAACACTGTATAAGTTTAAATTGTACAATGTAATGATTTAATATATGTATGTATTACATAATGGTTTCCACAATAAAGTTAGTTAACACATCCATCACTTAGTTACAGTTTTTGTATATGTGGCGAGAACTTTTAAGATTTACTTTCTTAACAACTTTCAAGTATATAATACAGTATTGTTAACTATAGTCACTATGCTGTACATCAGTTCCCAGAACTTATTCATCTTATAACTAGAAGTTTATATCCTTCGATCTCCTTATCTCATTCTCTCTGTACCCCCCACAACCACCAACCTACTCTGAGTTCAGGGTTGTTTTTTCGTTTGTTTGTTTTTTGTTTGTTTGTTTTAGTATCCACATATAAGTGAGATCATACAGTATTTGTCAAAATGGATATATATTGATCTTTGCTTCTTTTTGTTATAGAGACAGTTAGTAATCTTTAAATAAATTGTACTTGAAATTCATTCTCATTCTCATTCTCTCTCTTTCTCTCTGTCTCTCTCTCCATCCCTATCTTCCTCTCCCTCTCCCTCTCTTTCTTTCTCTTTCAAAGTTATTTGGTGTCATGTTTATGTGTTGAAATAGAGTTTAACTATTGATATCATTTTATTTCCAAGTGACTTACCTTTAAGTTCAGTTCCAAAAATGTATTAGAACCCAACCTGCACTCAACACACCTTTTAACATATACAGCAAGAGAAAAGAGCACTGTATTCTCAGATGACTTTTATGGAAAGCTTGATTTCTTTCAAGTATTTCTAATCTATGATTATTTATTCTTAATGAGACTGAAAAGTGTAATGCTTAAAGTATTTTCTGGACTAGCGGTATGCTGATTGGTTACTTAATAAAGTCATACATATTTTGACTATATAGTAATAGATAGGTGTTAATATATGTCTAATTTTTGTTGTTATTGTTATTGCTTTTTGTTCAGCATAGCACATTTAGTCAAGCAGTTGTATGCAATGTGTGATTTCAGGCAAGAAAATAAAAGAAAGTGCATGAAAATTCACTCACCACTATGTTTAGTGAATTTATGTCAGATAACAAGTCAACTCAGTAGCTTATACTGACTTCCTATTGTCTTTTAGAAAGATCTCCACGCAAATCTGCATTTTTATATTGGTCACCTTATAAAGAGAAGGTAATCCATAATTTATCTCAAAGCAAGCATGAAATATGTAGTTTATTGATTTGACATATTCATTTATTTTATGGGAAAATAAACCACAATTTGATTCAGCTGAAATTTAGGCATTCAAAATGATAATCATCCATGAATAAATCATGTACTGCTCAAAATAATTAGGTATTAGGATCTACCGAGTCATCGAATAAATAACTCCTGGAAACTATCAGCAAAAAAACAGTATATTAATGTTCTGCGATTATTCTCACATGAAGAAAAATGCTCTCTTATTTATATTACTATCTCAGTACAGTTTCATTGTACCCTTCTGAATTATCAAGGCTAAATATTTAATTTGATCTCTTTGTTTATTAGTTTCAAGTATACAATACCTTAGTTAGACATTCACCAACTGTGAATGAGAGTTCCTTTTGCTCCACATTCTTTTGTCAAGTTATATTAATATTTTAAATCTCCTTAATGATAAGATTGGGAATTAAACTATAAATTATTTTCTGGAAAAAAAAACCCTAGGAAACTTTTTAAATGATGAAAATAATAAATTTAGATATAGGAGATGACATCTTTTATGGTAGAAGTTTATTTACCCTCAGTCCTCCTCTGGTGTAAAGAAGATTGATATACCATTTCTAGTGTTAAAATTCTATGAATTATCTGCTTTCAATTTGCTTTATGAAGACCGAGCTAGATTTTCCCTTTCACAGATTGTGGCAGGAGCCCGTACCCTAGATGGTAATGCATGGAACAACTTCTTTCACTACTTTTACAGATGCTCAGAGACATCTGGCCTTACACCTAAATGTGAGAAGCTAGTGCAGTTCAAATTGAGGTCGTGAAGCAGCCAGAAAAGTTTCTCATGCATAGCTTTCCTGGGCATCTAATTAAGTGTTAGTGACATTTGTCATTTCTTAAAAACAGATGCCATAATCATTTGAATAAACACTTAAAATACCCCAAATTCATTAGTAGTCTAATAAATAGTTAAACAGGACTACCATTGAATCTATAATATACATTTACTGATACATAAAATAAGTTGGAAAGTATGGTTACTTATATTATTTCTCCAAATACTGTGAAAGAGCCATTTAGAAACTATAGCATCTCACGCCCATATAATTAAATGCTTAACAACAAAAAAAGTTTTCACATGGCACTTAGATTAAACATATGTGGATAGATGCACTAAAATACAATAAATATAATAAATATTATTTATCCATATTTTGTAGTTGAATAGTCATATTTGTAAACTATCAGTTACATTTTAAAAGTCACTCAGGTATCATTAAAAGAATACATATTAAAAATAAAATATATATAACTAATTAGTTTCCTTTTTTTTCAACAGAATTCATAGGGAATAATGCTCAATCTGTCTATAGTAATATAAGAGTTAATGAAATAATACTTTTATTATACCAATCTCTGTGTGCAATTTCACTACAAAATAAAGAGAAATTGTTTATTCTTTTTCTGTAATGAAAACTTGCATTTTGGCAAATCATTAGACCAAATAACTTTGTACAGACAGTTTTGCCATAACCCTTTCTCTTAAAATCCTGGAGATTTAAATTAATTTCTTATTATGTTCTTATAATGTTACCTTTTAAGGTAAGATCAATAGGTGTGATTTGAAGGGTGGTATGCCCCCAGAACGTCTAAATATCTCCCAGACACATCTTAATAATCAATAGATTCTTTCCTTTAGGACTTGGTGTTTTAAGAATTAAAATTCAAAATATCAAAAGTAAAAGAAAATTCAGGTATTTAAGAGCTCATAGATAGCATCTGTATTTATTAATGGTTACCTGATTTATCAATTGCTCCCTGTAGGAATTAAAAAACTAGGGAGAGAGGGATAGAAGTACCAGTAGGAGAAGCATTCACTCTCCATAGGGTCAGGAGAGGGTGCCAGAGTTCCATCACTTATAGATCTTATATTTTTGGATTGGCGGTACTGTATACATGCTAAGAACTCTGAGAGGTCAACAAAATTTTTCCCACTTGCCTCTTACCTTTAATAAAGCATTTTCTCCTTTAATATTAATCTCAACAATTTGAAGGTTCTTGGTTTTACTTTGAAGTACCCTTTGTTGGAAGCAAACATCAATTCTCTGGTACTGTGTAAGAAAACTCAATGTGTAATGATTGTGACAGGAGGTTTTGGAATACAACAGGTTAGATTTCATTTCTAGCTTCATCACTTACAATGTGGGACACCACACTCATGTTCAGTTTCTTGCATTTGAAATATGTGGAATGAGGATAGTAATTACTTGTAGAATTGTTTTATAACAATGTTTACACTGTATATAACAGCATATTATTTGTCGCAATGAAAATATCAATATAAACAATGCTTGGCAAACTATGTTATACAAAGTCGTGTGTGTGTATGTGCATGTGTGTGTGTGTTTGTGTGTTAAGCTAATACTAATGTTCTTTCAATAACTTTGGAGAATTGGACAATTATACTTGTTTTATAGACATATTTTCTTTATTTAATAAAACATTGTAGCTACACAGCTTCTCTGAGATATTCTCTACATTTATTTAAAAAAAACTATAACAGAAGATAGTCATAACCTTGGATTTTGCCTCAGCCTCCTTAGATAACGTTTCTGCTATTCCTGATCATCTAGTTAGGATAGTGTTAGCTCATGTTTTAAATTTTTCTTCCTAATCCAACAAAGGTAATTCTCACTGTAATAAAGTTCTCATGCTATTACAACACTTTAGATAATATTACATTTAATGTTGTTAAAATTATTCGCAAAAAAAAAAAATGGTTATTGCTTTTCTGTTTTTCTCTCGTAAGTTTCAATACTGAATTTTTAAATATTTTGAAATAATTGGTCCATAAAACATTAAGTAAATTTTTATATAACAAAATACTTTAAATTCTATAGGCAACACCATGGTCTTTTAAAAATTGCTTGACTATATTCTTTATATTAGGGTAAAAATATGCAATTTTAAAGGCTTAAACACTCCAATAACCCCAGGAAGATTATAATGCATTTAAAGATATTTAATCAAAGGTCAAATATAGGAAGTGTTGAATAAAAGGAAAAATATATATTTGTTTTGAAATATATGATATTTTACTTATTTAATTATTAAAGAAGAGATTCTTTTCAAAAGTTCATAATTTTGTGGTTAAAATGATAATATCTAATTTTATAGATGTTAGGCAAACATGGAATTCATTTTGTTTCAACTACTTTATTAAATAAATTGGTTTCTGAAAAAAATCAAGCATTTAGAAACTTCTCAGTAATCGGAGTTAATATTATTAAAATACAGCTATATGGCATGGATGTAACAGTTATAATTCTATTAATTCTTACCCAGAGCTAAGCTATTTTCTAGATGTAACTGTAGCCTCCTTTACAATTTAAATTCTACATTTAGCTAAAAATTTCCAAAATGAAGTAAACCATTACTCTTCTACTTCAACAGGTGTTTTGTCATTTGCCTACTGATTAAAGGCTAATATTCTATTTTGGAAATCAAATATGTGTTAGAGAAGCTAGACTTATTTCTGCCTTTGATCTGTGACCAAGAAGCACCCTTCTTAGATGAAACAGAATATTTAGCCTCAGCCACTTTGATATGTTCATTTATCACTTTTGTTAAAGCATTATCATATCAGCCCTGTCAAGTTATATATTTACAGCATGACTTTTCTTAAGAAATGTGTGCAGTTGATATTTTTCACATTATTCATCTCTAACCCCATTACACTTTAAGAAACCTTTTGCTGTCTGCTTTTATATTAATTTGTTTGTATAACTCAATTTTAAGAATAAATTATTTTTAAATTTGGGAAAAATATGCATCATATTTTAGGTCTGTTAGAATACCTTTCAAGATTAAATTTGAATAATGGCTTTTGGAGAGAAATGTGTTAGTATTTTGAATTTCTTTATTCGATAATACAAAATTTCACACACACATAAATATTTTTTCAGTAATTTTTCTTGATGTATGGTGGATTATTTTTATGAAGATGTGGGTCTTCATTTCTCTAGAATCAAGTTTCTTCTATTATTTCATTTATTATTGTTCTTCTCTTTAGCTTTCATTTTCCCACATTTTCTAATGCATACGTATCACAACTAGCTCCATATCGTAGATTCCTTGTCCTGTCATTTTGTATTGCAAATTCATCAGTTACATCTACATTTAAGATAATTTATGGACTTCACTTCCTCTACTATTTAATTTTATAGTCGTCTTCTTGGTTGTGTTTTATTTTAATATGGTATTTTCGTTTGTCATTTGAGAGCATATTCTCCAAATTCAATTTGTTCCCTTTATTATTGATAATATTTATTTTAAAACATTGTAGGCACTATATACAATAAACCATAAGAGGACAAGCAATCTTTTACATAAAAAAAATATTTTTTCTGCTCAACCATTGAGTCATTTAATGCATCTAATAATTTTTTCTATCTTATCTCCTTTGACAAATTCAATTTCTTGTTGGAAGTTCAAATGTATTCTGAGACACAACGGGCTGCTCTTAAATTCTTGTGTTACAGGTAAAAGGATAAGTGAGAAATTTATGTTTACTCTGATTTAATTTTAGTATTTGTTGATCCAGTTTGTCATTACATGTGAAGGCTGAGCTAGCCATAAGGGCAGCTGCTAACTAGGCAGGGGTCCCATGCTTTGTCAAACTGCTGCCCTATGGTAAGTACAGATTCTGATAAGTCGTGATCAGGGGATGTCTGCTGCTCCCCTCTAAGCATCACACTTGCTAGCCTGACATTGTCTTCATCTACTGACAGATTGAGAGCTTAGTAGATCTCAGGCCAAGTCAGAATTCTACTGAGATGAATTGCCAGGCAGACCACAGTTGAGCAGAGAGCAAGTCACCACTGCTTAGGGTTTTGTTTTGTTTATCTCTGTGTTTTGGTGCTAGCTCAAAGATAGTTGGTGCATGGCTCCCCTTTCCTAAAAGACACAATTGTTCTTTTACAAAACCTACTATAACAATGCCTACATTTTACTCAGATTACACTTCATGCCAAGTGATGACTGGAGAAGAGTTCTGAGCCCACTGCATCTCAGAGGTAGTACTATCACCATTTTCTGAACAGTTCGGTTTGTTCCTACCAACAATCTCACTCCTTCCTCTTGCTCCCAGTTTCTGCTAATCCAAACTCAGGAGCTTTCTACAACTTTCTTTGATAAATTCATTTACTTCCTTCAAAAAAGCTCTTTTAGAAAACAAAATAAAATATAAAAAAAATTTTCTTTAATTATGTTGATAATTTTGCTAATTCATTTCTATTTATATCCTGTATGCAAGTTCCTAAAAGTTTCTAGTATATCGTTGCATCTCTTTCCTCTCAATTTAGGATTTTAAAATATATTTTTTAAATTAATATTTTATTACAGAAATAATTTTTAAATAACATAAGTCCAAAAAGAAAGTACTCATTAACATCTCACAAAATAAAATTTGTTTTAATTTGTTCATACTATTTTCCAGGCCATTTCTTTGAATAATAAATTTTGACATATTTACATGTATATGAAATGCTTAGATATAGTATTTTATATTATCCCTTAAATAAGTATAGGTCTCTGTTTTGCTATCATCTTTTATTTCTCTTCCTTTACATCCTCTCTCATACTCCATGCTAATACATGTATATGTGTATGCATAAATATGTACTTTGGAATTTGATGTTTTGTTAGTTGTCATTATTTGTTTATTTTACCAACAACAATAACAACAAAAAAGACTATACGTACTATACGTTTTTCTCTACATTCTACTTTTCTCACTTAAGAACTTATGAAAAAATTATCTAGATCAAAAGACAGGTTGTTTTGTATAATATTCAATATTATAAATGGAATCCATTTTACTTAACTATTCCTCATCAGCATTCATGCTGTTTCTAATTTTTACAGGTACAAAAATACTGTATACTATTCATTTCATTCTCTCTTATGTTTTCTCTAAGTACCATGTTTATATGAGCCATCCTTGTTGCGATAAGCATATCTAATATTTTGCTTCTAAAAAGCGATGAATGCCAGGTTACCTTCAATCTCCCAACATCAAAACAATATTAAACATAAAAGACATTTTTATGCACACTCATGTGGAATCGTGTGACTCTCCTCCTGAGGTTTTTTCCAGAATTGAAATTGCTAAGTTGTAGGGTATTGAGGCCTGATGGAATTACAGGTGGTTCTAAAGAGTGTTTTAGCCTAAAAGTCCAAGTAGAAAGGCAAACTGCTTATCCACCTTTGCCAAGATTTTGTACCCACCAGCTTCATGTGTTCCTAAAGATTTTGTTTTACTTTTTTTTTTAAGGAACTCTCCTCAATTCTTCTATCATATGACATCCTTCTTCATTTCTTTTAGTATTATGCAATTTTATCTTTTAACTTAGAATTTCACTCCCAAATATAATTTTATTTAGAAATCCAATTTTGTGTTCCCCAAAGATTGATGCAGTTTTCCAAAATTTCTACTAAATAGTATACCTTTTTCTCTTAGATTTGTGATGTATATTAAGTCCTATATTATGTGTGTTTGTGTGTGTGTGTGTGTTTCTCTAACTGAATCCTGTTCCATTGTTTCTTTTCTCTCTCTCCTTTTTGATTAAACAATAATGTTTCCCCTTAAGACTTTGTATCATTTTTTCAATACAAGAGGGCAAGTATATCCTTTTTTCTCTTAGAGTTTTCGAAGATTATTTTTGCCCTCATGAACTCTTCTTTCTTCATATACATTTAGAATTAATTTTTTCGAGTTTTCAAACTATTCAACTAGAATGGTTTGCTAAGGCTATACTTAATCATTTAATTTATGGCTTAATTTTTACAGAATTGACCTATTTATAATATTAAATTATCTCACCCAAAGACTTATGATATTATTCCATTTATTCAAATCTTTAATGCTCCTTACTAGAATTTTAAATTTATCCCTTACATCATTTCTGAGTGTCAGGTAAGCTACTTCTTAGATAATTTAGAACAATTCTTCTCAACCAACAGAAAATATTAAGAATGATTATATCAAAGTAAAATGGAAGGAGATTGCTCTTTTTAAGTGTAGTATGAGAAGGGACATAGTTTATTTTAAGAATATAAATAATATTGGGCAACTTTTTGTTCCATTTACTCCCATTAATAAAGAAAACTTTCTTTCATTCTGAGTGTTAGAGTATCTTTAGGCTCAGGAAGGGATTTTCCTGAGGCAGCTGGCATTAAAGTTTGGAAGTATTCATTTAAGTGGCAGAAGTCTTACAATCGATGTATTTCTTCTCTCAATTGCCTAATTTTTCTTATTCTTACAAATGTCTAACATTATGGAACATTTCATTTGGTGACATATAAGAGCAACAAATTTTTCCCCCTGCATTTGAGATCCCCTCTGTGTTGCCCTGACAGTCTCTCTGCCAGGTCTTTTTCTGCCATAGATGAATGAAGTTGAGAGTTATTCACTTTTGTCTACTCATTGGAGGAATCTATTTACCAGATTTCAAATCTGGAATCAGGAGAAAGTGTCATTTATGCTGTTACTAATGGAAGTAAACATCGTGTTTACTTAGTCTTGTTTCTGGTTTAGTTCTGATTATGACTGCCTGCAGTAACAATAGAAACTATAAAAACAACAACAACAACAACAAAACTAAGAACCTTCCAAAACCAATCAAAAAGAATTTCTTTGTCTTAATTAAAGCTTCTAACAATAATAAAACTGACATAAAAAGAGAATTTTTGATTGTTTTGTTCAGTGCCATATAACCAATGACTAGAACCGTAGATAGCACATATTACATGGTCAATATTTGATAACTGAATAAGCTGATTTTGTGTGCGTGTAAGGACATTAAGCATTGCTTGAAAATATTCATAAATGATAAAAATGTTGGTAAGTAATATACATACCTTCCTTTTCATTTATATTTTATTATCAAAGAAAGGGCTTTTCTGTGAGCCTAGCTCACCTATTTTATATTGCATTCATTTATAAATAATATATAACTCTTGCACTTGAGGAGGTATCTTTTGGACTCTCATCTTAAGCACTCCAGAAACTTTGTTATTTTCCTACATAATTACAATGCTTATAAGAAAATATTTTCTAAAAAAAACTATGATAAATTTATTATTTACCTCACCACTAAATGAACACTGATTTCTATCACCAGAGTTATTATGAGTTTTACATCACTCTCATACAAAAGTGATTCACTATGTCCGTGATTCTCAACAGCAGAAGAATATAAATGCCACTCCTCTGTGATCCTCCCCTCAGGGTATTTCAGAATGTCTATTAGAAAACTTCTGTTTTTTTTTTTTTTTTGGGGGGGGGGTTGTTGTTGTTTTTACAGGTTTCCTTGTGTTTGGATATCCGCCTTGAGGTGAGAATCATTATGTGAAGAACCTATACACTTATAAGAATAGTAAAATTACAATAGAATGAAAGGTCATATCTAATATTTTCTCTTTGGTAGAGGTAAGTTTATAGAAGTAGCCCTTTGTCTAATTGAAAGGGGTATAGGCATGATAATTTCAAAGGGTAAAAGTCCCCATAATAAGAAATCAAAGCAAGTGGCAAAGTAGGAAAATACAACCCTTTCGGTTACACTACTTTTTAAATGTCCTGAGATCATTTTGGTAATTATACAATTCTTTAGTTTATAGTTTGTTATGAATTTAGAAAATCATTCAAATGGTCTAAAAAAAGGAAAATTCTGTCACTCAGTAGAGTGAATAATTTCCACTATTTCGGAAGTACTAAGCAATAATCGCAGTCTTTGAATTTTGAATGCACAAAGATTAACCATACTGATTACTCTGCTCCGTAATCAGACCTTCATTGAAATTCTTATAGATGTCCCTTGAACTTGTGTTCAATAATTTTCAGAATAATTACCCTGAGACTTTCAGGAATTTGTCATTAACTAAACTACTCTACCTCAAATAGTTTAAACTTCAGTACCTTTATCTCTGGCAACAAAAGCTTTCAAAATTGAAATCATTTTATATTTTCAGCTGAAATGATTCTGTTTGAAGTCAAAACTTCTTCCCGATCACTGAGAGACTGTTTCTAGTCAACAGAAATATCAAAGTAGCAAATGATAACATATAATCGCATATATTCTAGAATTTTTTTTTTGCTTTCCTAATGCATTTTAAATGTATTAGCGCATTTTGCTCTCTTAATCTGGGATATGAGGAGTGTAGCTCAAGTAAAAACATTTATCTCAGGGTATCTAGAAAAGCCACCTATACTTACAATAAAAAAAACGTAATTTGCCAAGAGATTACAAACACTAAAGGTAATTTACTACAGTAAAATATTTTTTTAATTTATAAAAAATGGCAAAGGTAGTAATAGTAAGCTGACTTGTGCTCTTTCTAAAAAAGTGTTCAAATAGTTGAATCCTCTCATTAATATATAAATAATGGAGTCATATACAAACATATGTACACTTCCCGTGAACTAGATTTTGCTCTTTTGTCTAATGTTTCTTAGAATAGTACTTTTGCATTACCGTTCTAGCCATGAAATTTATATTCTCCCAATAACAATATATTAAACCAAGTAAGCAAATTTGAATATTCCCTATGACCTACCAATGCCTTTGCTGAATCCCCAGCAAGCCTCCAGCAGAAAGGGATTGCTGAGCCCTCAGTATGGCACCATTCCTCAAAAAGTCACAAGTTGTTGGCTAACTATAGTGAATTTCTTCATGTTGGAAGAGTCAATGATTTGACCTCACATAAGTGAGGTCAAACAATATTAAAGATCTATGTTCACTAGCTGCAATCACCACTATCTAAGGACTTACAGAAGGTCTGATTCAACAACATAAGGTCTTAAAGATATTTATTAGACTAAAGAATCTACCTATGAAAAAGGAGTTGTAATGGGCATATGAATAAAGGGTAAAAGAGTCTTGCTCTACATCCAGAAGCATTCAGAGTCACAGAGTGTTGCACAGTCTATTGGAAAACTCAACTGAGCTTCCAGTTCAGAGTCAATGCCCTGGAGATCAGAGAATTGTCCTCCAGATTAGGGTATAATGCACTGAACCAATTGCTAATATATAGTTCTGTGTCCTCAATAACTAGAATATATAGATCTAGTTACTAAGATGTAGAAGTGGGATTTTTTTTTTTTTTTCATATCTATCACTTACAATGATTCACTTGGAGGATTCACACATCTTGAGCCTCTGCTGTATTGGAAACCTAGTTCTTAAGGTCACTGGAACACTTTCCCTCAGGGAGCATTAAGGATTCCACCAAACTAGAAGCTACAATTCCCACCTGGTCATTTTGAGTTTCCCATGCCAGTGGACCAGCAAACAGAAAAATAATTTATATTGGCAGAGGTGATTAATCCTAATTGCCAGAAATACAATTGTGCCAGAAAAGAGAACATTTAAAAGAGAATATTTAAAAGCACAAGCACCTCAAGATTCATTGGAGTATATTTAGGTGCTTCCATAACTAATTATAAGTATAAATAGGCACTAGGAGAAACCACAATCTTTGCAAAAGTAACGAAACTAAGGTATTCATTTCTGAGAGGATGATACTAATCAATCTAAAAACGTTGAAATGCTAGCCTAGAGTAAGAGAAAAGATGAAAAACAGAGGTGCTGACTATTAACTTTAAAACAGGTTTTTGGTGGGGACTTAAGTTAATTCCACTTATTTTCTTACGTTAAATATTTTTGAAGAGATTACAGATAATTGTCACCTTGAAAGGTCTACTTTACTTAAGGTAGAACACACAGTAAATGTGAATGGTATAAGGGGAAGCCTCTGCCATATATTTTCTGTGCCCCATCTCAAACTGTCTTGGTTAAACTTTTGCACCACACATTGCTAAGAAACCAACTGACCAGGAGAGTAGCAGTCTTCTCTGTGACTACAAGAGATTAGAGTCTGCTTCAAAATGATGGACAAGATCTTCTTACTTTTCACAATATGCAATGAACTGCCTATTGGCTTCTCTGAGCCTAATATTTTTGCAAAAAAAAAAAAAAAGTCAGTTCTTAAGGTCATTTACAGAAGCCAGCTATCTTTAAAATTCTTATAATTATCATTGCCTTTATGTAAATCCACCACAAAAACTGTTGATCCTCTCATACTTCAGTTTCTACTTGCACCCCCTCCCTATTAAACATAAGAGTAAAGCCTCAATTATTATATCTACATTTTATAACAGGGATTACCACCATTCTACCTACAACAACCAATGGTGTCCATATTACCATTAGACCATCAAAATTACTTATTCAGTTCCAAAGTCCTATTCTGAGTGACTATTGCCTTTGGTGAAACATTTAACAGTTGTTCATATTCCAAAGAAAGCAGAATCTATTCTTTCTTGTATCCCTTTGGCCAAAATGTATCTCTTTGGGGCATTAACTGTGTATTAAAGGTACTGAATAGAGCCATGAAATCTTATGGAACAGGAGACAGAAGGCATGACATAAGTAAAGCGAAAGTTCATGAGGTGAACAAACATAGGTGGAAATGAATAGAGTTGGAATATACATCAGTAATAGGACTGAGAAAAAAAAAAGCTAAGGACCTCAGAGTAGAAGAAGGTAAGAGATTATGAAGTGACCCATTAGAAATTTCTGTTATATATATACCACTGCACAGATTTTAAAATCTCAATGAATCACAATTAAGATAAATGAAAAGAAACATGCATCTAGAAATATTAGACAAATAGAGAAAATATAGGACACCTATAACAAAGAAAAAAATCTAAAAGTTAGTCAGAGAGGAAAACCAGTACCGTTAAAGGAACAGAAGTTAAAAAGACAATTCATTTTCATGGCAACAGAGGTTGACAGATGACAATGGAATACTCTGTTCAGTGTTTTTACAAAAATAGATTGTCCAACTATAATTCTTGACTTGTAAATATCTTTCAAAAATGGAAACAAAATTAAAATTAATTTAGAAAAACTGAGAGTGTTCACATATTAATATCTTAAAAAAGGAGATTGAAAGGGATGCTAATTCAAACAGAGGGGAAGTAATTTTACATGGAGGATTTGAGCTATAATAAGAATAGAGAGCACAAAATTGGTAGATGTGTTCATAATTTACAATAATGTTGATGGTAAACTAAAATTACATCATCATGTGTGAATTGAAGAGAAAATACATGATCAAAATACAAAGCAACAATACCATGTCAGAAGAGAATGAATAAATTCAGTTTTCTAAAATCATTTTATTATTTTGAAAATATTAATTAATTTTAGACCTTACTAACTTAAGTATATGTATTATAATTGCTTAGATAACCATTCAAATTAGACATAGGTACATTATTCTAAACCAGGAGGATACAAATACTAAAATGATATAAAAATAATTGAAAAGAAAGAACGAGAGAAAATAAAACAGATGAAAAAGATAATAGTAACTCAAATATGCAAAAAAATACCCCCAATAATTATAAAATTATAAAATAATAGGCCTAGCCCTGTTAGCAAACACATATTATATATAACCTCTCCTTCTGAGCAGAGCTCAGAAGCTATGCAATCCCTCTTTAGAAACTAACTTTAAATTCTATTTGTAAGTCACATTTAAAAATCAGTTGTTTGCCAGTTACTTAGCAAAATCACTTTGATCAGCTAACTCATTCACCACTTTTAGCTACTATTGACTTTAGGCTATTTAAAAAGATAAAATACATCTTTAAAAGTAAATGTTTGCCAAACTTTTGTGTATTCAAAAATATGCTATACTCTAAATTTAGTGTTACTGTTAAGACAAGAGCAGCACACACTTGGATATGTGGGAACTGGAAGTTAAACATACATTCAATTCCAAAGTCCAAAAAACAATTAGACCACCCACCTTGGAAAAATGTGATACTCATATTACCTGAGGGAAGAGTAAACTAGTAAATCCTTCTAGAATATAATTAGGCAATAAGTATAAAAGTCCATAAAATGTCTATGCCCTTTGACCTAGCAGTCTTTATATCAGGTTTGTCAAATCAAACATAATCTCTAATATAATCAAAGCTGAAAAGAATCATTTGTGGAGAATAATTGATTGTAACATTCAATAAGCTTTGAAAATTCTTTAAACATACAAAAATATCCTAAATAATTAATTTTACATAGGTACCAAGGAAAAGTGACAAGTCATTCAAATGACATTTTAAAAATACTTAATGATTTAGGTTGTTCAACATGTTCCAATGTGTATGAGATTTGGGGTTATGTTGATTTCCTAATGTTCTTGTAATTTGTTTTTTAGTTCTACAAGGAACATATTAATTTATTAATTAAAAAACTTAAACTGATACTACATATAGACCTCTAAAAATTCCACAAAAAAAAACTGTTAAAACTGATAAATGAAGTCAGTAAAGTAGCAGAATACAAAATTAATAATCAGACATCGGTGGCATTTTTGTATACCAATAATAAGCTATCGAAAGAAGAATTAAGAAAACAACCACCTATCTAATTACATCAAAAAATACCAAGAAATAAATTTAACCAAAGAGGTAAAAGAACTATTCTTGGAAAATTATAAGTCATTGAAGAAAGAAATTAAAGAAGATACAAATAAATGGAAACATATACCGTGCTCATGGATAGGAAGAATTAACATTGTTAAAATGTCCATACTACCCAAAGAATTCTATAGATTCAATACAATCTTTATCAAAATACCAATGGAATTTTTTACAACTAGAACAAATAATCTTAAAACTTATATGCAACCATAAAAGACCCTGAATAGCCATGGCAATCTTGAGAAAGAACAATGTTGACGGTATCACGCTACTTGATATTAAACTATACTACAAAGCTATAGTAATCAAAACATTATAGCACTGGTATAAAAACAAATACATAGATCAATGGAATAGGATGGAATATACAGCCCAGAAATAAACCTACCACTATATGGTCCATTATTCTATGACAAAGGAGGCAAGAATATACAATAGGGTAAAGACAGTCTGTTCAATAAATAGTGTTGGGAAAACTGAACAGATATATGCAAAAACAAAAACAAAAACAAAACTGGACTACCTTCTTATACCATATCCAAGAATAAACCCTAAATGGATTAGAGACTTAAATGTAAGCCCTCAAGCCATAAAACTCCTAGAAGAAAGCATAGGCAATAAACTCTCTGACATTGTTCTTAGTAATATTTTTTTTCTGGTATATCTCCTCAGGCCAGGGAAACAAAAGAAAAAATAAGCAAATGAAACTTCTTCAAACTAAAAAGTTTTGCACAGCAAAGGAAACCATCAATAAAACGAAAAGAAAACCTACTGAATGGAAGAAGATATTTGTCAATGATACATGTGATAAGGTATTAATATCCAAAATTTATAGAGAACTCATACAACACCACCAAAGAAACAAATAAATTAAAAAATGGACCTGAATAGGCACTTCTCCAAAGAGGACATACAGATGGCTAATAGAAATATGAAAAGATGCTCAACATCACTAATCATCAGATAAATGCAATTAAAACCACTATAAGATATCACCTTACACCTGTCAGAATGGCTATCACCAATAAATCAAAAGCCAAAAATGGTAAGGATGTGGAGAAAAAAGAACCCTTGTGCCCTGTTGAGGAGATTGCAAATTAGTACAGCCACAATGGAAAACAGTTCAGAGGTTTCTCGAAAATTAAAAATAGAACTACTGTATGACCCAGGAATTCTACTTCTGGATATTTATCCAAAGAAAACCAAAACACTAATTCAAAAAAATATATGCACTCCTGTGTTCACTGCAGTGCTGTTTACAATAGCCAAGATATGGAAGCAACCTATGTGGTCATAAATAGTTGATTAAATAAAGAAGAGGTGGGCAATGTACATATGGAATATTACTTGGCCATAAAAAGAATGAAATCTTACCATTTGCAACAACATGGATGGACCTGGAGGGTATTGTGCTGAGTGAAATAAGTCAGACAGGGAAAGACCAATACCATATGATTTCACTTATATGAGGAATCTAAAAAACAAAATAAACAAACAAAGAAAAGGAATACAGACTCATAGATACAGAGAACTAACTGGTGATAGCCAATGGGACAGGGGATTGGGGGGCTGGATGAAAAAGTTGAAAGAATTAAGAAGCACAAATTGGTAATTATAAAATAGCGTGAGGGTATAAAGTACAACATAAGGAAAATAATCAATAATATTGTAACAACTATGTATAGTGCCAGGTGGGTACTAGACTAATCAGTAAATTATATAAATATCTAACTACTATGCTGCACACCTCAAACTAATATAAAATAATATTGAATGTCAGCTCTGATTGAAAAATTAAAATTGAAAAAATTGGCATTTCTAAGCATAGTTATCATAAATATTAAACTTGGCAAGATATTGCTAGTTCCATATAACATCATACTTTAATTAAGGCATTTATGTTATCATAATATCTCGAAAAGGATTAAGATTACAAAATTTTTGATATAAAATTTTACAAATAAAACCCTTATTAGGGCATTTATTAATTATTTTTTTTCTGGTAAACAGCATACCTATAAAGCTTCACGGGCAGGTAAATTAGTCGGGCAACCAGTTGGGTCATGCGGCAGCTGGCCGTCAGTGCTCCTGGGTGCTCCCAGGTGCTCCTAAGTGGTGTTCACTGTAGTCATTTCCAATCAACTACAATTCTTCTTCCTGATCCCAGAGGCAGTACCAAATTTTTTTCTAAGCACATTTCCAGGCAAAATTAGAAGTAAATATGTTACCTAATGAAAGTTATGCTATTAGCTTTCCCCTCGGTTAACTGCTAAGTCGAAATTAGAATTTGGTAAATAAACTAACCAGAATCCATGACTTCGATACTACTGTGATAGGTGTTGTGAGCCCAGTTTTCATCTGAAATTAGGAACTACCATTAACACACCTCTAACTGAGAACATTTAAAAATAATATTTAGAAAGCGTTAGGTTAAAAAAAATATTTTTCCCTGATGGGAGCTAGAATAACCTTTTGATATTTAAAATGAAGAAAAGAGTTTGGGATCCATATTACCTGGCTTCCTGACTTACTATAAAACTGGAATATCAAAACAGTGGGGAATTGACATAAGGCACAATATATAAATTAATGAAACATAATTGAAAGTATAAAATATACCCATGTTTTCTGCTCAACTAATTTTTGACAAAGACGCTAAGGTAATTCAATGGGGAAAGGACAGTCTTTTTAATAAATGGTTCTGGAACAACTGGGTGTCCATAAGGAAATAAAAGAACTGAGACTTTCAATTCATGCATCATAAAAATTGGTTTGAGATGAATTATAGTTTAATCAGAAATGCTACAGATAAAAATTTTGTATAAGAATAGAGGGGAAAACCTTTGTGTCTTTGGGCTAGGCAAATGATTATTAGAATGCAAAAGAATCATATAATTAAAAAACTAAAGTGAAATTCATCAAAATTAAAAACTTTCATATTTCTAAAGTCACCATTAATAAAATTGAAAAGAAGCCACAGGATGAGAGAAAATATTTGCAAAATATATCTAACAACATATTTTCAGAATATATAAAAGACTATGGCAAATCAATAGTAAGACCATCTAATTTTAAAATGGCAAAGGTCCACTTCAAAAATGAAGATGTATAAATAACCAGTAAGCACATTAAAAGATGTCAAACATCAGTATTCTTTAGGGAAATGCAATTAAAACCATGAGATCTGCATATTCACAATACTAAGTATTAGCATGGATGTATAGGAACTAGGCCTCTCATATATTGTTATTAGGAATGTAAAAGATTATAGCCGCATTTGGTAATTTCTTAAAAAGTTAATATACATTTAATATGACCAGCGATTCCCCTCCTATATTTCTACTTAAATAAAATAAAAACACATGTCCATACAAAGGCAGTTACTCTTGTCATAGCAACATTATTCACAATTGCCAAAAAATGGAAACAACCTAAATACCCATTAACTGTTGAATGGATAGACAAACTTCGAAATATCCATGCAATAGAATATTCTTCAGCAATTGAAAAGAACAAACTACAAAAAAAAAAAAAAAAAAAGAATCTCAAAAACATAATACTAAGTAAAAGAAGCCAAGCATAAAAGGCTAGATATCGTATATTCTCCTTGCTATGAAGTTCTAGAAAAGGCTAAAACACAGTGACTTAAAACAAATTAGTATTTGTCTAAAGTCAGGAGAGGGTGCAAGGATTGACCACAAAGGAACCATTTGAGATGACAGAAATACTCAAAATTTTGATTGTGGTGGTGATGATATGACTACATGTATTTGTCAAAACTGTATACTTTAAAAGGATAATTTTATTGCATAGAAATTATTTCAACAAAGTTGTTAAAGATAGGTTTTCTCTATTATTTTTAGTACTGTTTATTAATGTAGCATTTTTCCTCTGTAAGTTTTGTGCTAAACTGAAACTCAAGCAAATTAGACAATCTATCTTTTGAGAGTTAAAAGTTTGGTGATGATGATGGAGAAGTATACAATTGCATAGATCTCTAAAGAATACTAAAGGCACAGAAAGTGGAGTATGGGGTGAGAATCGAGCAGAGAGAGAACATTTATACATTGAGCCTATAACATACTAACTAATGTGTGAAGCCCTTAACTTGTCTTTTTTATGGAGCAGATGGAGAAAAAAAGTGAGGGTGGGTGAAACTTCTCAAAAGAGATAAACTGAGAGTCTTAAAATGTCAGTAACAGAGAAAACAGGTGAGGATGAGTTCTGTTGGGGAAACAATCTAAATACATGAAGATTCTACAGAGCAGGGGCTATCTGAGAAATCAGAATTTGTTTATTCTGTTTGGAGCTTAAGAAAAATATGTGAGGGAAAGATGGGGAAAATTACAATATTGATGGTATAAAGGTAGGTTTAGGAAGGGCATTCATGCATCTTTTGTGCTTAACACTATTTGGAAATGAAGTTAAAATATTTTAGAGAATAAGAACCTCTTAAACAATGCATAGATGGATGTAAGAGGGAATGAGTCAAATAAAAGTTTTGTCTTATGAGAAATATATGGGATACTGGCTATAGTTACTAACAGGCAGAGTCCTTGTCAGTAATCATCCGTGGAAAAGATGCCGACTTGAATTTTAGCACCATTCACTCAAAGAACTATGTTTTTTTGTGTGATAGCTTCATGGATATATTTACAAAGCTTTTCCCAGGCATAAAATAGTTTTTAATAATTTAATGAATTTAATTTTTCTACAAAATATATTTATTTCACAAATATTGACTAACAAAATAATAAATAATTATCATTTCCCAACTTTTAAAATAATTTTATAACAATATTCAGGTATAAATAGTCAGGTATAAATATTGTACCATTGTGATTACTTAGTGGTTTTGTTTGTTTAACACTTACAGTACCTACTCTTCCTAGGTGGTCTCCCATCCAAGTACTAACCAGGCCCAACACTGCTTAGCTTCTGAGATCAGACGAGATCGGGCATGTTCAGGGTGGCATTAATTAGTGTAGGCAGACGATTAATCAGTGTTTTAAAAAATTTCCCAGACATACATTTTCCTATCTATGTTAAGGAAAAAATTTCACTTCTTAGTACCTTGACATTTTAAGTATTATTGGCAGTTTATATTCTAATTTAAACATTGGCTTACAATATTTGAATTTCAATGTAGCTGGCACGTTAAAATAAAACTCTAAAATGAAATTACTACATAAAGTCCACTTTATTCACAGTGTGGTTCCCAGCCAACACTTTAAGTGATATTCTTTTATATTCATAATGTTACTAAGTTTATCATAAAAAGAAAAAAAAAGTGTTTTTTCCCACCTAAAGAGAGAAACTTTTTAGCTCCATTATTTTTTTTAAAGTTTGTCTAAAATTACCATTTAAACCAATCAAAAATATCTGTTTCTGCTCTTCCAAATTTGGACATTTTAAACAAATATTTATAATTAGATCAGATGAAAGAATAAAGATTCGACCAGATTCATATGCCTGACAATTTCATGCAAGAACTGCTCTAGAAAGGTGTCACTTGCCACAGGCAAGGGAACAAAACTGAAATATCTGCAAGATTATGCTTTCCTCTACTGTTAGCAAATGGACTAATTTTATGTGATGAATCATTGAGAATATGTATATTTTTACGTCTCTACATGGGATTTAGGGATGAAAAATCTGTATTAGAGAAAATTTTATTTAATATTGTTAAACTTCTCAGACAAAAATAATCCGGATTAGCCCTTGCCTAACACATGTCTCTCCAAATTGAAACAGGATTAGGGAGAAATAGATAGCCATAAAGGAGTATCTTAAGAAAGTGCATATTTTGATAAATATCTTTGTAGCACATTGCAAAGTACCTGGCATATGAAAAACATTCAGTGCTTACTGTGTTAGTAGTAAACATGACTAATGATTGTGAATACATACATTCCTATTCTCCTTTCAGAGGCCACATAATTAGCCCCCAGTATAATAGTGATAGTCATTACTGAATTTATGCTCTTTGTTAGAGTCCATGCTAAACACTTTGTATACATTTGCTTATTTAATACTCCTAACTACCTTACAAGATAGATAATATTTTTCTTCAGTTACGTAAGCAAATTGAAGTTTAGAGAAGTTCCATACCTAACCCAAATTTACACTGTAACTGGTAGATTTTGCATCTGAACCAATCCTCTCTCTTCAAACCTATTCGACATATTTGTGCTATATCGCTGTCTCTTCAGTTAAAAGGAAAGCCCTCGTGGTTCATCGTCTAATTGTAGACACTTTGCTAGGCTGAACATGATGACTCTGGGTCCCTCCTACCATACAGTGTGTCTTTATCTAATAAAGTATTTTTTAGATAAATTTCTGTTGATTCGACTTTCATATTGTATAGAGCTTTTCTTAGTCATTCGATATGTTATTTTCTTGATAAGATTTTCTAGCTATCTACTCCAAGAATTCTCCTTCATGTAATTTCAAAAAGCATCCAGATTCTCCTCGGATAAACATTCTTTGTGAATACATGTCCCAGAAACAGTATCCAAGCTTTCTATGAGGTCTCAAACTTAGGAACTCTAAAACATAGCTCAGCAAATTTTTTTTTCTGTAAAGGGCCAACAAGTAAATACTTTAGACAGTGCAAGCCACATAGTCTCTGTTGTGACTCTTCATCTCTATAGTTACAGCATGAAAATAGTCATAGATAATTTGGAAATGAAAGAACTTGATAGTGTTTCAATAATGCTTAGTCCAGATTTCGATAATAAGGCCTGAGTTTGGTTCCTGTGCCTTCATTTCCCACCTCCTGATTTAAAGCACTGGATAGGCTTTTTTTATACTGTATTGTAATAAATTAAAATACCATTTTAAATAGAAATTGCAAACCTAATTCTTACTTCTTCTTAACTTGGTATAATGATACTATATGTATGTATTTTTTTTAATAGGCTGGTGAATTCTATAATGGTATGACAGAAAATAAGATAGATTCTGTTGACTATTATTGGGTACTTTGAAAATGTTATCATTGGATTTACTGAAAAAAGTGAATTTTTTAAAGTTTCAACATGTGGCTTGAGTTATTAAACAGATTTATATTTTTTATTAGACTAATAAAACTCTGAGGAGCCAAAGTCATCATTTTCTAGGGGCATCTTTTTCTAGAAATGAGGTTGATAGATTCAAGACAAGCAGTGATGAGTGCTATTTTTTGTTTGCTTGTGTTTTAATGGGAACTGGAAGATAAAACCAGTTTCAGAAGACTTGCAGATGTTAAATAAAAAGGGGCTACAAGACCAACAACTGTATTTGCATGCCAGAAGCTCTAACTGTCATGCCATTTTTTTTATCCTTCTAAAACTATCTTCCCCAATTAAGAATATAATAAGTTACACAAAAAAGTACATCTTTTCCATTCATAGAAAGCTATGCTTTTAAGCTACAAACAAATAACAAATGAGGGAAAGTGTGATAACAATTAAAAGAATAAAAGCTGTAATTCCTTGGATGTCGCATTACCAATTCTATACTGATGAAAGATGAAGTAGATGTTAAACTTAAATGTTTACATAAATAACAAAAAGCTGAATGAATAAAAATAGTCACAGTTTTATAACCACTGGGTGTGTCAAATAAAAATGTTATTTATGCTGATTTACCAACACCAAGGGTATAGCACTGGCCAGAAGATGCCTAATTTTGAAGTAACCAATGTATTCCATGATTTACATACACTAATGTGAAATGAATCTATCCTAATTTTATGAGGCTTTTATGTCATCTGGAGAGACTTTTAAATAGCAAAAGCAATTTCATGATTAGCAGTCTGTATTGATTTCTAAATTTTTTTCTGACACTTTTAACACAATCTCCACACATATACACAAATAGAAAAAATCTCTAATAGTGACAACCAATACAATGTCTTTTAGAAGTATTTGTCTCCCAGTGACCTAGCATAAATTTATCAACTATTATTTTAAAAGTTTATTGAGAATTTTGTGTTCAAGTATAATGTAATAGGAATTATAAACTGTGTCTCTCAGAAATATACTTGTCTTACTACAGAATGCTATTGAGTAAAATATTTTGTGCGTTTGTTTTAATGTAATAATTTTAATCATAAAAGGGTAATACACTTGTTAATTCAGAATTTAAACTGATGACCCCCTCCCAAAAAAAGAGAAAGAAACTATACTATCAAAACTGCATTTTTCTACTAGCCAGACTCTTTTTCAAAGTTTCCCTTCTTTTGGAAGTATTAGATACTGATCTTGTCTTATAGGAAAATAAGAAAGCTTGATAAATCAGTGATGTTTATATTCAAGGTATCTTTGAGGTTTTAGAGTTCATCACTTACATAGAAAATAAAAGGAATAAATTTTATATTAATATAATGTACAAATGATCTGTGCTCATATAATATGCATTTATTTGATTTACTATTAAATGTAATATATAGTATACATTACATATAATATATATTATATATATCCTAACATATACATACATATCCTTGCCTTACATGCATTATCTCATTCAAGCCTGACAAGTGACTCTATGAGGTAGATAACATTTTTGTCTCATTTATGGTTGCAGAAACCGGGGTTTATTAAAGGTTATGTTACCGTCTCCCTTTAAAAACACTTTATCTGTGTCACATACTTTTTAAAGTATTTTACACATTAACCCGTATTTCAGTCCCACTAACTCTAGAAAATAGACAAAGAGAGAGAGAAAAACACATTTTACATGAAAGAATTAGCTGACCAATGCTAATTCTTTTGCTTTTCTTGAAAATTAATCAAATGATAATGCCTTACCCATCTTTGTATTCTAATACGAAGTGGAGGATAGGTACTCAATCATTCTTTTTTGAAAATATGCCAAAGGTCATATGAATGACTGAATAACTATTATGTCTTATTTTACTTTCTGTACAGTCTAATAGAATTATGTTTTAAAATATTAGCCTGGGAAAGTTGATAAGATATCTCAATTTATTTGAGACATTCTTGTTTTATAATCAAAATTGAGTGAAAGATTCTTTTATTAACTTATTCATAATGTTATTTTTCCCAGCTTTATTGATGTATAATAGACAATTAGTTGCTCATATTTTCATTATACAATTCATTGTATTTTTTTTTCAATTATGGTTGGCATATAATGATATATTCATTTCAGTTGTACATCACAATGTTATTTTTTAATATTAAATGACTGATATTAGAACATATTCTTGACTGGTTTGGTTTAGTTTTTCCTGGTTCTCCCAGCACCATGATATATGTACGTTCAATTGAGATGCGAGTTATAGTATTGCACATTGAGATCTATTGTAAGAACTGTGTGTAGCAGTGGATTACTATAGCTAAAGGTGAGGACTTCCTGTTCTCTTTGTCCATTACTGTCAGGTGGACCCATCTGCTGTTTTGCTGAGAAGAAAGGTGCAACATGCTGGTCTGTGTGAAACGAGGGGAAAGGGGGATATAGTGAAGACACTGTCACGGTGGAGAAAACGTAGTCATAGACCAAGTTAATAAAAAGGATTGCTAATATTTATTTAGTATCCATTAGCTTCAAGTTCATACTATTTATCACCATTTTATATTCTGTTTCCTTTACTGGAGCTCAAAACTGATTTGAAAATACTGTTTTCTGAAAATATGAATTTCGAATTGCTACACTATGGAGGCGGGAAAAAAAAAAAAAAAAACCCTCTGGGAAGTGTATTAGTCTGCTAGGGCTGCCAGAACAAAGTACCACGGATCAGGTGGCTTACATAACAGAAATGCATTATCTTTCCGTTCTGGAGGCTGGAAGTCTGAGATCAAGGGCCTGTTTCTTCTGAGGACTCTATCCTTATCTTGTACTTGTCCGTCTTCTCCCTGTATTCTCATACAGCCTCCCCCCTGAGCATGTCCTGTCTTGATCTCCTCTTCTCATAAAGATACCAGTCATATTGGATTAGGGCCACCCAACCATGTCATTTAACCTTAATTAATTCTTTAAATTCCTTATCTCCAAAGACAGTGACATTCTGAGGTATCAGAAATCAGGATTTCAACACATGAATTTTGAGGGGACACAATTCAGCCCTAACAGAAGATCACATAAGACTAAAGAACCACCTAGAGGGTAAACTGCATTTAATGTAGACAGGCAACACAGTCCCGGTGCTGAGAAGATATCGGGAGATCACTTCACAGCATTTTTCCTCTGTAAATTCCTCTTGATTAGACGATGAAGAAATACTTTTAAATTAGGAGGAACATTGACAGTATAGTATCTTAATCTTCATTCTAATAAAGTGGGACATAGAAATGTTGACCATATTTGGTGAAACATTTAAAAATAGGTTTTGGAATAAGTAATTTACATTAAGTTTTGATCCAATAAAGCTAAAGTTATCACCCTGGAATGTAAAAGTAATCAATTGGAGGGATATGTATGCAGTGTGCAATCGACATTTTTTGTGATAAAAATATATGTATCTATGTAATTTTTACATTGTCATGAATAATATTATTTATAAATATGCTTGAGGCAAACCTTACAAATAGAGGAGCTGTGTTTTCTTAGATAACAAGGAAATCAGCATAACTGGGTCTAAACATTCACCAACCTCTTTCTATGCTTGATATTTAAAAAAATAAATCAGAAACACCACATACTTTCCTAATCCTTTATAGTAATAGACTGCTTACACTATTTTATCTATCTTCACTCTATATGAAATAATTTTAAGTTGAGAACCTTAGAAACATAGTTGAAATGTGAATTATCGCATTGTTCATCTTTAAAACACTAGAGGGCACCCTTTCCTTCTGTTAAAACACTCTGCTTCTGAATTGTGCAATAGAAATGTAAAGTACCGCCATGTAAAAATAATATTCTTTTTTATTTGTAATATTTGTGGGCTTGCTTCCATATTTAATTCCTTTTAATTTTAATGATCACAAAACTCTCAGTATATTTCTTTAAATAACATTTAGTTTATTTGTAGCTAAATGAATTCTGCTATGCTGGGCATGTCAGCGTCCTAAAGGAAAACTATTCTACTTGAGCCAGATGTTTCCCTAGTGCCAAGATAGTGAACAAAGATAAGAGTCAGTTTGACATTGCTTATGGTGTCTATCAAGAGTAATCCAGCCTATATTGCTGTGTTTAGATTTTGGGGTGATTTGTCTTGAATGTTTTCCTAATCTTCATGTGCCCCAGTAAATAGCATGCTACTGTTAGATTAACCCATGGTTTCAAACAGGAATGCAGTGATACTGACCTAGAGCAAAAGACAAGAATTGAAAATTCAGTCAGAATCCAGCTAATAATAATAGCCAACATTTATTTAGCACCTACTTATACCAAACACTGGCCTAATCATTTTACTTACATTAATTATTTCATTAATACCACATTCAATATTTTACGATAGTTACTACTATTTTTATTCTTATTTTGCATATTATAAGAATACAGAAATACAAGAGTAGTAAATAATCCAAGATGAATGGTATTTACACATTTTGGAAATCTGTGAAGACTTACTTTTCATTCAGTACAGATGAGAAAGAATCTGAATGGTTTCTTGAGTTGTTAGCTGCTTGTATGTAGGGATGGTGGCTAGGTTGGGCTGTGATAGTGCAAGGGAATCGGATATATTTTGAAGGCTGGGTAAATTTGAAAATGTTCACCGATTACTAAAGCATGTTGGTTTTTCTTAATTATAACCCGTTACGATCAGGAATTTGAAGAAATTAGATTATTCACTTCAGTGTGCTCTCTCAAGTCTGTCATAGTTTGACAACAAGTGCTAACTGTAGTCTGAGCACACGGTCCAATGCTTTTGGGTTGGGAATGGGATGAACTAAAGGGTAAGTTTGAACAGTAAACTGTCACAAGTTTGATGAGCTCCAGGGACAGCTGTGCAAAGTTCAAAAGGGATCAAGAAATGCTGTAGGTATGAGGTTTTAAACATCTCAAAATTACTCTAAATCGATATCTACATTAAATTGGGGCTGCATAGGGAGACACACTAATTCTATTTGCAACTTGGGTCACTTTATATTCCTTCATTATTGAAAGGGAAAATACGTAAACTTTTTAAAAAAATCAATGAAAGTTGATTATAAAATATAAATAATTGTGAAGCATAGATAGATGTATAAAGCTAGGGAAAACTGTCAAATTCTCTATTTTTCTTCCCTTGGCTATGAGCGGAACTTTTGAATTATACTGTACTTCAAAAATATTCACATATTGAATATTTTTACTTCAAATATCTTTACTCAAATAAAAATCTATATGACAATATAAAATTTCACCTACATAAAGAATACATTCTTATGTAATAATTCTTTTATTTTGGTCATTGTATGTACGTGAATTGATTTAAGCACATCTCATACAAAAGTTCAGAACTACAGTGAATTATTATATAAGTATAATCCTCAAAAATTTTAATAAAAAAATTAAGAAAAGATAAAATATTACCATTTACAACAACATAGATGAATCTTGAGATAATCATACTAAGCAAAATAAGTCAGACAGAAAAAGTTGAGAACTATATGATGCCACTCACATGTGGGATAAAAAACTGAAAACAACAAATGATAAACAAACAAAAACACATAGACATAGACAACAATTTAGGGGTTACCAGAGTGAAAGTGGGGAGGAAGGGAGGTAGCTAAGGGTAAAAGGGGTCAAATACATGATGATAGAAGGAGATTTGACTTCGGGTGGTGAACATACAATGCAATATACAGATGATGTATTATTGAATTGTACACTTGAAACCTATACAATTTTATTAGCCAATGTCACCCCAATAAATTTAATGAAAAGGACCTATTTAAGCAGAAATTAAAGGCATATCTCAAATCATAATCATAGCAATTACAAAAAAATATGTATAGGAAAAGGAAAGTCCATGAAAAAAATAATAGTGACTAACACAGGATGATGACATGTAGCATGATTTTTATTATTTTCAATAATGTTCTCTATTTTCCTATTTCACAATAAGTATTTATAACTTAAACATAAATATTTATTTTAAAATAAAATAAAATTCATTTGTTGCGTGAGCATACATAGAGCCCATATCTTAGTTTCTAAATGCCAGTTGTTCGATGAAAGGAACCAGGGATCCTTGAAGAAATGGCTGATTATTGAATTTGGATAAGAAAGACTTCCAGAAAGTAAGGAAGCTTTTTAAAGGGGAGATTGGAAGATAGAGCTTGTGTTAAAAGGACAAAGAATTAGCCTGGAAAATCTCCCAATAATCAAACTGACAAGGAGCAGTAGCACAAGGAAGAGAGAATCATCTTAAATCACTTCCAGCGATGAGGAGAGGGGAAGTGACAGATAAGGGGATGGAAATTACTTTGGCTATGTAAAAATGACACAAAAGTTGAGAAAGTCTTGCCCGATGACCTTCAATTTCTTTGTTAAATAGTAGTTATAGTCACCAGTTAAGAATAACATGGGTACTAATGAGTAGAATGATTGAAGACAGGAGTGATGATTTGAAATAATTTTTAATAGAATTAAAGTAATTCTATTAAATAATTCAAAATATAAATTCTAGCATATGACATTAATTCTACAGCTCCTTCCTTTCTCTCTCCCTCCTTCCCTTCCCTTTCTTCCTTCTTGCCTTTATTCCAGGATGGGGATGTGAAATACAGAATAAGAAAAAGAAGCAAAGAGAGTAATAAAAACAAAATGTTACTTCAATATTTGATAGCTTCTGAATGACCAGGGATCAAACTGTGCTATATATTATATATTAGCACACATTATCCATATTTATTTGTTTTGTATAACTTCCCTGACTTTTCCCGACCCTCTACTCCCCCCATCAAAAATTTTTATTTCCAAGAATTATTTGTTCCTATGATTCTGAATTCATTCAGTGTTCTACCAAGAGATGCTTTCAGTAGAGAATCAGTGAACATATGAGATATGACAGAAGAATATAAACCGAAGAAAGTTTCCTGGGGGGATATCTATATTTATAGATGATAGATAGATAGATAGATAGATAGATAGATAGATAGATAGATATGTATATATACATATAGATATAGATGTGTGTGTATGTGTGTGTGTGTAAGCACAGAGTGGGGAGGTGATAAAGGACATAAGCAAAAATATAAGAAAGTTGAAGTCTTTTAATCTAGGAAGTATAACATTTTATCAAAATGTTACCAAAATAAAAAACAGAAAATGAAGGTGAGAGAACTACAAAAGACATCATATGAGAAAGACCTTTGGAGTGAAAGGGCAAATGTTTGCAAATTCGAAGAACTCATCCAGTTACCAGTTACGAATTGAATGAAGACCCAAACCAAGGCATGCCATACTGAAGCTGCAAATGCCAGGGATAAAAAGAAGCCCCTGAAAGCTTCCAGGAAGGTACGTGGGTGGAGTAACATAAGAATCAGGCCTGGCAGTGGCACTGAAATTTACAGCAGCAGTTCTAAAAACACAAGACAGCCAAGAATCTATGGGACCTTCTCGTTCAAGGGCACAAATCCAATAGCAATTCCACATGGCGAATTCTCAGAAAAGACTCCAATTGACTCAGTTTCTCACAAGTGTCTACCTTGGATCCAAACAACTATGGCCAAGAAGAGTAATTTGGAAAGTAAGAAGGATGTCAGTTACTTTTTTTTTTCCTAAGTACTGAAGCACAATATGATACCTTTGAAAATTAATAGTTTTACCTGATAATTCCATTGTATTAGTCTTATAAGGTATCGATTCATGTGATTATAGGGATTGAACAGCCCCACCCTCTTTCCTCTATAAGCTGGAGACCCAGGAAGTCCAGGGGTATAGACAGAAGGCCAAATAACTGGAAAGAGAATGCTATAAATTTCAGTCTAAGTCTAAAGGCCTATGAACCTAGAGCACTAAGGACAGAAGGTCAATGTCCCATGTGAACAGTCAGACAGACAGAGGGCCTTCTCCCTTCTTAACGTTTTATTCTATTCAAGCTCTCAATGATTCCCACCCACATTAGCAAGAACCATCTGCTTTATTCAAAAGATTCAAATGTTGCTAATCTCTTCCAAGAAACATCCTCACAGATACACCTAGAAATAATGTTTGACCAGCTTTCTTAGCATCGTTTGGCCCAGTCAAGTTGACACATAAAATTAACCGTCACATCCATTTTCTGGATAACGGACTCTGAGTTAAGCTGTGAGTCCCTATGGTATTGCCTATATTTGCATCAATTCAAGTTAATTATATAAAAAAAAAATCAACATCATAATTTTTCTGAGTCTTCTGGTAATTGCAATACATGACTGCTTATTAATATATGATCTTCAAGTGGAAATTAATTATAAATATTCCACATTAACATATTGCTCATTTTATAGCTTCAGTGACAGGATCTGATAGAAATGCATACAGGTAGTATATAAAGCAAATGGATGGTGGATAATCTACTGGGAAGAGTTCATGATCTAGCCAGAAGAACTAAGTCTAGCTGAGAGATAAAACTAATAGAATCGAGCACATAACCAAGTTCCGATAGATACTATGATGGAATTGAGAGAGAGAAGCAAAGAGTCAAAAAATAGTGAACAAAGCTAAGACAGTAATTAATGAGAATACAACATATTATGCTACTGCTCCCCACTATCAGTTACCATACACTAAGGACTTAGTTAAGTATTTCATGTACATTATTTCCTATCTCTCTGTCTACAATCCTGAGAAAGAGGAAGTGTGGAAACAGTGGCTTAGAAAAGGTATTTAATGTGCCAAAGTTCACATAGCTATTAATGATGAAGTTGGCACTTAAAATTTATATTTCTCTAATGCTATTATTAATACCCATAACAATACATTCTGGTAAGTAAACAGATATGATATAAAGGGACAGACACATTCTCGTTGTGGATATCACTTGTTTTGCTGGCTACTATTGCCTTCAAGTTTATTTATCAGTGGTGAGCTGTAAACACTTAAGGACTGAGCTCTGAGTTTGGAGAGAGCTTCAATTTATGGTTTTCAATGATTTCTGGGCTGTAAATACTCTCAGCAAGGCTGATTTCAAGCTATAAATCTAAAGTCACTGAAAGCCAAGTTGGGACAAAATGCATACGATCAACTAACTCCCTTAGACTGGTACAGCCCGCTCCAGCATAGAGCTGCAGAAAACTCAACCAGTGTTTCATAGTTCTACACACTACAAAGAACCAAGAAGCAGACACAGTTAAAAGTCACAAAAATATGGTATTTTAAGAAGCAAGAAGAGTAGATTGATACCCATTTCGAGGAGTCATTTTGGTGAGGTAATAGGGCTTACTTAATGAATATGTGATTGGGTGGTTTTAGAATGAAGACTCCATTTAGCAATATTATTCATAATGAACCTCTAGGACTATCTATGCTTTGTTCCTGATTGACATCTATGAAAAAGTTAAATGTCACATTCCATAGTTTTCATTCGCCTGTGTTTGGGAAGATAATACATGTGCAGCTATAAGAACTGACGTCGGACATTGCCAACCTCAATGAAGCCATTCAAAGATTCTCTGACATTGCTCAAGAGCCATCAATGGGCAATTTTTTAATGGCTCATATGACCTAGGGTTAAGGATTTGTATGTAACATTCAACAATTGAAAGAAGACATGAGAGCCCTTTAGACTTAAATTTGATAATGTTCATGAATTATAAAATAGTGAACTCAAGTAATAATTAATAATATCATTCAATAGACTTCTATTTCAGTATTTTTTCATTCCTCTGTGTCTGTTTTTATCCTCATTTTGTTTTATTTCTGGCATCTATTTATAAGAATTCATTTTTTATTTTCTGTAAATTGTGCTTTCTTCTCTTTGAGTAGCTTTTTATTCTGCTGTTCTAATGATTATACTTTACTGTCTTAATGTCCAATTCCTGTTAGAAGCAAACCCACATTTTATTTTTCCACTCACTCTGCAGCAATCTCACACAGTTGGCTTTCGTATAAAGCTTCTGGCTAATCACTCAGCCGCTCTCCCACACAGCCAACTATTCACAATCAGTACAAATCCCTCAATTCAATTTTATTCAATGCAATTTAATTCAAAGAGGCTCAATTCAATTCAGTTCAACTCGCTCTACCACACGTTGGTGCCAATTCTATCTTTTTTTCTTTTCTTTTTTCTCCTTTTCCCTTTTTTTAAATTTATTTTTTCTTTTTTGGTGAATGATCAAAGCATACACGAGAAATAGATCTGGTAATTTGATCAATCATTCAGCTGTCCTTTCTTTGGAAGGTGGATATTTCCTATTGTGTGCCACTCTTGACTATTTCCAGTTTTCCATACACATTTTATTTAATGCATTGATGTGCTTTTCTTTCTCACTTTTAATATTTATTTATTACTTCCAGAAGTGTTCCTTTCTTTGATCTACTCGGTAAACTTTCCATGTTAACTCCCAATGATAGGTTTTTTGTTTGTTTGTTTTCCAAGGATAAGAATTTACACAATAGTAAGTTTTGTCATTGCCACAAAAATTAATTAATGGGTTATTTTTGTTTCTAAATCAGTATTTATAATGTAGCATTACAAAAAAATCTGTCACATATTCCTTATAATTATGCAACATTAAAAGTCTTAAATTATTCCTACTATTGTTCCTGTCATACTCCTTTTCTCCTTCTCCATGTCTTTGTACAAGCATCAGATCATTTTACTTCTAATATTTTAACTTTCATTTTTTATTTTCTATAAATTGAAAGAATCTGTCAAATACTATTACCATTTTCAATGAGTGGTTTAGGCCAACTTTCTGTTTTTGAAAACTAAGAATTACGCCTTCCCCATTTTTCTGTCATCAGTGAACCATTTTCTAATTTATATAGTCACTAAAGTTTATTTAGAGTTTCTAAATAGGATTACATTTCCACTTTTAAATGGTATTTTTAAAAGTTTGCTAATGTAAAAATAATAAATCTAATAATAAAATGAAGGAAAATATAGAAAAGTGTGAAAATAAAAAGCAAGTCATTTTTGTTGGCGAGCCTCTAATGGAGTATATGGATATCAAAGTATAATGTTGTACATCTGAAATTTACATATCATTAACCAATATCACCTCAACATTTTTTTTTAAATCATCTTCCTCTTGACACTCTTTTCTCAGAAGTAAATATTATAATAGCTTGTCTTTCTAGGCCTTCTGATGGTTTCCTTAGTAACTTTGTAACTAAATAACTCTTTTTCTTTTTTTATTAAATTTATTGAGGTGACACTGTTCACTAAAACCCAATGTTTCAAGTGTACGATTCAATAAGTCGTTTGTATACTGCATTGTGTGTTCGCCGCGCAAAGTCAAATCTCCTTCCATCATCATGTATTTGATCCCCTTTACTGTCATCTACCTTCTTCCATTTCCCTCTGATAACCGCTAAACTGTTGTCTATGAGTTTCTGTTTGTTTGTCTTGTTTGTTTGTTATTTTCAGTTTTATATGCTACATATGCCTGAAATCATATGGTTCTCAATTTTTTCTGTCTGATGCTTCAGATTATATAAATCTTTCGCATGTAAAAATGGAGAATGTAAAAAGATTTTTACATTAATTTTGTTAGTTTTGAACTCTAATATATCTTTGGAAATAATACCTACATTATTAATGTATAACCTTGCTAATTTGTTATAGACAGTCTGAATAATGGACATATCTATATCTGTATTATATATAAACCTTGGAAGTGTTAGTAAGAAACATCAATAAATTTTTACCAGGGAGCTATTAAATTTAAGGCCATGATATTCTAGTGGCTCTATAAGGTACAGTTTTTATTTTTGTTTTTGTTTTTGTTTTTTTACATGGTAAATGTTCTCCTGTCACTCTTACCTAGATAAGCAAATGACATCACCATCAACTGAGTAGCTCTGGCTGAACTTTAGAATTCATCCTTGATTCCTTTCAAGGCCTCATACTCATCTTCTAATTCATCAGCTGCAAAATATATGTAAAATACAGTAGTCTTTCTCTAAGAACCTCTTCCAATCTTTCTCTGGACTGAATATTAGCAGCCCGCTGATCTCTTTGTTTCTTGTCTCAGCAGAGTCCATTAGCAGACAGAATAATGTCTCCAAACTGAAATCAAATCAAATCATGTTACTTCTTTCCAGTGGCTTCCATAGCATTTAGATTAAAAATCAGAATCTTACCATGATTTGCATGTTCCTACAGTATATGGCCCCAGCTACCTTTCTGACCTTGTCTCTTTCTTATTTGCCTAACTTCATCCATCCACAGTCTTTCTATCCCTTGAACACTCCATAGCCACTGTCCTCTTAGAGCTTTTGCACTGACTGCATGTTCCTGTGCTAAGAAAACATTTTTCTTAGGTGCTGTTTTGGAAGGGGTTTTTGTTCTTCCCAAGGAGGGAAGAAAACCCAAAACAAACAAACAAAAACGAAATTGTTTATCTCTTTGAGAAGGCTTAGCATGGCCACTCTGGCTAAAGTAGATACCTTCTCTGTAAAAGCATCCTCTTTACTATATTTATTTTTCTAGAATAATTTTTGCTGTGTCAAGCACTGGAGTATCATAAAACTCAAAAGAAGTTTCAAATTAGATTTCATCATAACCGTTGAAATTGCAGAGGTAGCAACAGTATAAAATATAGTCCTGTGATTTTCTAGGCTATCTTTTGGAAATCTGGGATTAAGAGAGTTTACCCAAATGGGACTATATTAATACAATTTTACCAGTGCTAACACTTATATTCAATGAGATTAAACTTTTACACTTTGAACAAGCAGAGATGTTCTATGTAATAACCCTCTGGTCTAGTCCTCTAAAAATGAGACTGGAAATCATAATGTCAGCCTACTGATGTAATTATCTGTTTACTTTTTTTATTATTATTTTTCAGAGCCTTCCTACCTTACTAAAATAACTCTAGCTTGTTACTTTCATGTTTTAGAGTTTTCCTGAAAAGTAACTATCATGGGGAAAATGCTTTAAATACAATATTAACCATTAACAGAAGGAATAAAGGTATGAGAAGTTTTTAACCTTACAGGGTAAAATGACAAAGAGGTATTTAGTAAATAATAACAATGGAATTCTATATCTCTAAGCCAAAGATAAAAATGTATGATTCAATTTAAGGGCAGATAACATTTAATAAGCTCTTGAACACTTTATACTTGTTTAAGTCTTCTCAAGCTACTATAACAAAAATTATTATAACAAAAATATTATAGACTGGGTGACTTAAACAACAGAAATTTATTTCTCACAGTTCTAGAGCCTGGAAGTTTGAGATCAGGGTGCCACTATGGTTAGGCTCTAATGAAAGACTTTTTGGTTTGCAGATAATGGTCTTGCTATATCCTCACAGGGAGAAAATATAAAGAGAGAAAAGGCAAGTTCTGTCCCCTCTGGTCTTATAAGGGCACTAATCTCATTTTGAGGGCTCCACACTCAGGACCTAATTTCCTCGTAAAGGTCTCATCTCCAAATACTATCACATTAGGGATTAGGTTTTTAACACAGGAAATTGAAGCTACTTAAACATTTAATCTTAAAATACTTTTTAATCTTAAAATACTTTTAAGAAACATAAGTAACAAATTACCTGGGTCTTAATTTTCTCAAAAATAATATTTTCTATCAGCTAGCTTTGTCATGAGTCTTCACAACAACAATAGAGACAGTGAGAAGTAGCACTCTTAACATTAATTTATGAGCAATATAATAAGGAGTTATGTTTATCATAAATCTTACATAAATTTACATCTGAAATTAAAATATAAAGGCTTCTTTGAACTAAAAATTATGCTTTGGAAATTAAAACAATCATTTCCCATTGGCTTCTAGTCTTACCATAATCAATTCTGGGATCTTCAATTTTAAAATTCAAAGTTTTACTTCTTAGCTGCTAAAAATTTTAGATAGAGATAATCAAAGGGCAGACAAAACTAGCTACAGTGCATATATGTTACTATTTGATTAAAGATTATCTAAAATAAAAATGTCATTTCAGATAGATCAAATTTTCTATTAAAATGCTAGTATTCTATGATAGCTCACACAAAATTATGGAGGCAACTTTCCATAAAAACACAATGAGAGACCCTGTGTCTGATTAACAATCGTTTCCAAGGTTTTATATTTCTTCTTCCTCTAATAAATTCCTCCTGAAAATATTATGGAGTCAGAGTAACACATTGTGTGTGTGTGTGTGTGTGTGTGTGTGTGTGTGTGTGTAAATTAAGAGAAGTAACATATAAAATTTATGTAGGATAATGTAAGATGCATCATAAGAACTCATAAATGGTAGCTATCATTATTATAAGTCTGAATCTTGTGATCAGTCCATTAAATGATCTTATCTTAGGCCACTCTTGGTGTCACTGCTAAGAAAATTTCCTTGAGATCCCTATTTGTGTAAAGGCTCCAAATCAAATTTTTTCTTTTAATATGGAATTTTAAAAAAATTTATAACACAAAAGTGTTTACCTGCTTTGTTTCTTTCAAGTAAATATTACCACTCTGACATTAAACCAAATTTCTAATCAATTTCAGTTAGTAAGAAATATTTTTCTAATTTCCCTGTAGTTGTGACTTGATAATAAAGACAACCATTGATGACTTCAAACCTGAAGCTGATTACTAGAACTTACGTTTTGAATGCCCTCTAGTGGTCGTTCAGTCAGAAACAAAGACTTCGCGATTTACAGCTTGGAAAATTGCGATCTTCCTCTTCTCATCAAGAAATTGGTCTTCAAAGGGGATAAGTAAATTGCTTTCTACTACAATTCTTGGAAAAACTCAAACTAAAGCCAAATATTCTTATAACAATTTTTCATATATAAATTCTTTACAATATGTATTTATTTTCTTTAAATACCATTATGTAGAAACGCATAAAATTGATATAATGAAAGTAATTTATTAAAACATAAAAAATGACATGAAGGTATTTTATTGTCAGATACAAAGTTCTCCCTCCTTTGTCATTCCTCCATCACTGCTTTCCTCGCTCCCTTTCTGCCTTCTCCTAAACATTCTTTCTTATTAAGCATTTTTTACTACTTTCTTCTGCACTTTTAGAGTCATCTATTTAGGTGATATTTTAATATTTAAAAATGCCTGACACTTACTGACAACTTAACAAATGCTTGATAAATGAACTCCTAAATAAAGATATATTGTTCAATTTAATGAGTGAATGTTTGAATCCAATCATGACTGTAAACTAAAATCATTCATAGAGCATTTTAATTAGCAGTGGGATCTTCTAATTTATGCTGATTTGTGTATTATATTATCTTTTCAAAATAAACACCTACCTAAATTTTGCTTAATATCTGAAGATAATTTGTAAGCAACCATATCCTCATGCATTTTGCTCTCCGAACACATTTTATATGTAAGATTTAGCCTTTTTGTTTCATTGTTTTAAAATTATATATTAAAATTATATTTAATTACTTTTTGTATTATATTATTATTAGAATACTTTTTTTCGTGTTCAGCATGATATTTTAGGCACTATTGAGAAAATAAAATGAAATAAAAGTTCTCACCTCCAGGGAATTTGTTTCCAAAAATGTCAACGAGATAAATATAATAAATATATAAGATAATATGTCTTAGATGTTTTATTATTAGGCTAATATTTTTCCACAAATTCTATTTTCTGAGTATTCTTTGGTGAAGATAACTTGGCAAACAAAAAAAGTAAAGTAATAAGAAAATTTAATGTGACCATCAGTATGATACAATAACATTATAAAATATTACAACTTCCATTATCTTTTCTACACCTATTCTTTATTTTATTTTATTTTTTATTAAATTTATTGGGATGACAATGGTTAATAAACTTATACAGGTTTCAAGTGTGCAGTTCAATAATACATCTTATGCATATCACATTGTGTGTTCATCACCCAAAGTTAAATTTTCTTGTCACCATGTATTTGATGGCACATTTTTAAATAATTATTTTCTTAAGGAACAACTTGAGACATAATTTTAAGGGAAAAAGTGATAATGAGAATATTATATGAAATAAAATCTCTAATAACACAGCACAAAGCTGGATTTACAGAGGGTATGAAATATATATTAGCTATTGTTGTTATTGTAATATAACTCAGAGATTATAGATCATTTAAACAAAGGCAGGGAAAACAAGAATATAAAAACAGTTTCCCACACATATATTTAACATGACATTTTTGTTTTATTTTCTCTTGCTGATAGTCTCAGTTTTGAAATTATAAAAACTGAGGAGAGCCTTTATGGTGAGCTTTATTTTCAGAATCCACTACTATATTCTATTTGGCATAATTAATTCTGCTCATATCCAGAGCTAGCCAGGGACTAAACCTCTCTTTCTAGATATATCTTAATGGGAAGGTTATCCTGGAAAAGGGGTACCTGAAGGCAGTAAGAGAGTTATCTCCACAGTTAGCAATGTAGTGTATAGCTTAATATAAATACACAAGATTTGAAAATCTTCACACATAGTTTATTAAATGCATTGACACTTTAATTCAAAGATGAATGGTTCATTTAAATATCATTCACAATATTTTATTGAATAAGTTTTATTTTGTTTTGTTTTTTGTTAAGAAATAGCAATTGCGTGTTTTGGTGGCCTCCATTCACTTTTGAACTCAAGGGGAATAATTTATGCTATAAATGACTCTTATAATCTGCAGTATAGTGTGGAATAGTCACTCAGTCTCAACTGAACTATATGATAGTTTCTAGTGAAATTTTCATTTGGCTAGAAATATTTCTAGCACATATTTAGTCAAATAGAATTTCCTACTCACACTACTTTGGTCCTATAGGTTATTTTCTAAGTAAGCAGTGGCCCCCATCTTGCGACAGAATTGCAATTTTCATTCTTAATAATGAAAAGCAAGCGGAAGCCATTGCCAGCCAGTCCAGAGAGCTCTATAAACTATAAGAAAGGTAAGACCAACTTACTTCTGTAAGCATTTAAAATTGTTGCAATTTAATCTGTACAATCCTTTGTTTTGCTGAACTATATTTTTGCTACTGCTTAGAACCATCTAAGAACCAGGTTGCTGTTTGCTAATGATGCTATTTTACAGCTCTTACCAAAGGGGAATAATAGTTATAAAATAAAAAATTTTTAAAAATCTTCTCTTATCAAATGCTTCCTTGAAAGTTATTCTATTTAAGTCATAATAGATGTTGAATTCTTCATCAAATAAATAATGTAGAGCAGATTTTTCTACCCTCGATGTCCCAAGGGTTGTGAGAAGGATTTAGAGCAGCGGACCATAATGAAGCCTTTCTGGTACTTCTGAATCTAAATCTTCTTGGATAAAGCCTGGAATACGGGATTTTAGAGCTTTGATATAATGATAAATCGTATAATGACAGCTAGTCCTACAATAAAACTCAAGTGTTTCTACTTATTTGAATCTTCATAGTAATCCCATGAAGTAGAAAATAAGAAATATATGGGAACCAAGGCTCAGTGGGGCAAAGTAATTTCCTCAGGGTTATGGCACTGGTATGTCATAAAGCTAGTGAGTTGCATAACTCATTTCTGAGTACCACTAAACCTTGACCATAATATTATTGTCTGAATAAAGTCTATGCCAGTCAAACTGAATAACTGCTAAATCTCTTCCCTTTATATATTCTGTGTGTATGTATAATTCTTTAAAAATATTAAAATATCCACTACTTTTAAAAAAAGTACATTCCATATCCAATATGCTGGTTGAGAAATGCAGAACCTTAAGTGATATTTTGACTCCTTAACAGACTGTTGCCTATGGCAATAATATAAATTTAACACAGTGAAAGACAAAATGCACCAGACATTTAAAGAGATGATTTTACTAGCATTATTGCAATAGAGATATTTTTTTTCATTAATAAGGAATGTCTCAAAGAAGTTGAAATCCTAGGATATTATAAAACAAGAGAATCACTAGCAAGAAAGGAGAGAGGGTCTTATCTGAGTGACTGTAAAAGAGTGAGGTGAGTTTGATCTCAGACTACCTGAGGACACCGTAGTCCTTTGGGATTAGATATTTGGGAACACAAATGACTGAAGGGTTGGGGGATTTCTTTGCTGTTTTCCACTCACAAGGTCTCAGGCAAAGTTAAGCATTATCAACAAAGAGCACAGTCTTTCACTTATACAATTTATAAAATTTTCATAATTGACCTGAAAAACAGTTTATCACTGAAGATTTAGAAATACTAAAACTTTCCTGAATTAATGTACCAATAGTATAAAAATTTCTAATTAGCCTTTTTTTCTATATTACCCCAAATCATATAAAGAGGGAGTTTTATAATTCAAATGGGATTTCTTTGGAAATACTCAAATCTACTAAAGGAATTAGAAGAAATGTGAGAATAAAAAGGAGAGATTCAACATCATGATCTTTCTTTGCGTATAAAGAAAGAAAATGCAAACGAAATACCGGAAAGAACCTATAAATCCAGTCCACAGAGGAGTGTGGCATATGCAGAAGGCCAATTTAAATTACACACAGACATGAACTGCATGAGTGGTCAGAGCCACTCGCCCCCTTGTTCAGAGGTCAACTGCAGTAAAGGACATTACAAAAACAATTTCTTTTTATTCGTTCCAAGAAAATACCTATAAGAAATGTACTTCTAATCTACGTAATTTGGAAGTTTTAATTTTTTTGACTTTTGGTTTGGATTCGTTTTGATTCAACCAGCCACATCGGTGACCAGAGAAGCAGAGTTACATTTTAAGGATCAGAATGCCATCGTCTGTGCACGCAAGTGTGCCCTCAGGAAAAGAGCCTAATGAGATGGTTTGGGATTGATTCTCGCATGCAAGTATGCAGAATATTATTTACCAGTCGACATTTTTGTTAACTTAGAGATATAAAATTTACCATTTTCTTCTAGTTAGTGTATTCATAAATGCTTCTGGCCCACAAAACGCAAATCTTAAGCAAATGTACAAATGACTGAGAGCTGTACAGAAATCTTAACTGGGCTCATGCATGTGGTCTATCCACCTCTTTAATGATGAGTATAATCGCTTGGATAAGATGAAGGGAACCATGTGTGGATGTGGAGCATGAAAAGAGAAGGAAAGTCATCTATGACAAGCTCTAATGCGGTAAAGGTTATCTCTAGATTCTCTACATTTTATTGTGCCAGGATCTGACACAGGTCACCCCAAAGACTTCTGCTCAGTGGCTGTCCCTGTGTAAATGACTATAAACTCACTCAGATCCAAAGCTTGCTTTTTCTTTGTCATCCACCAGAAGCAACTTTTCTATTCCACTATTCTTTATTTGAGTTATTACCACTAGTTTCATTTCTAGTTCAAACAGGTCATTGTTATAGCAGCCATATTATATGTTTACACTCAGACCCTTTCTCTACGTTGACACTGTGGGCAAACTCCCTAATATTTGGCCTCCTCTACAATAGAGCAATGTCTTTCTTCTGCAGTGGTTTTATTGGCCCAGACTGAAAGGAGTCACTGCTTGTTTCCAAGTAAAAGTAGCCATATTATGCTTGGTTCAATGAAAAGTCTCTTTTTTTTTCATAATGTAATGAAAATGCCCTGAAAATGAAGGATACACAGATGACAGATGTGGACCTGGTAACTTCTATTTTATATCTGAATAGTATGAAATCTTAGTCTGACCTTCTTTCTAAGGCAAGTGAACATACACAAAACATGCACATATATATCTTATCACATGACAATCTTAAGCCTCTGACTCAGGGATCAGATTACACACACAGAGAGAAATATATATCTAGTATACATAATGGATAAAGAGTTGGGACCCCATAAACATATTATAATATTTTAAAATATAGTTTTAAAGATAAACATCCAAGTCCATACAGTGCTTTTTTTAAAAAAAAATCTGGGGAATTTCTCTCACTTTGATCTACTTATATTTACTAATTCAACTTCTGATTTTTTAAAAATACTAAACAAGTTTAGGCTTCAGGCGTAATGCCCTTTGACAAATCTGAAATAAACTTCATTGTAAACCTGACAATTTATTTAAAAATTTCAGCAAAGATGCAATAGCATACTGTAAAACTCATTTATCTTCTTTTCCAGTTATTAAAACTTCTACCCAGCTCTACTATGTAACAACGTTTCTCATGTAATTGTGAAAATAATGTGTAATAAAGTTTCTTATGTAATTGTGAATGAAAAAATCCAGTCATCCAGAGGTGAGAAAGCTTGGCTGTGAAGTGACAGATCTTAGAGCACCAGGGAAATTTGCACCACAAGTCTCTTTTCTGTCCACTGCCTCCTAGGGATCCTGCTCAAAACAAGATGGAAGAAATATCTGCTGCTTCGTAGGGCCCAGGGAATTCCTACTCTTCCTCTCCATACAGATATTTTTCTACCCATCCCACTTTCACCAAGAGTACCAGATGCTGCCAGCCATAACCTTGGAAGGAATTGCATTGGTGATTAAAAACAATTATTTCTAAAAGAAAGATAACACAGAGGGAGAAAGAGGGAGGGAGAGAGACAGAAAGAGAGAGAGAGAGAGAGAGAGAGAGAGAGAGAGAGAGAAGAGAGGAGAGAGATAATAGGAAAAGAAAGTAGGAAACAGAAGAAGAAAGTAAGAAAAATAAGAAGTGAAAGTAGGGCAAAGATAAAAAAAGAAGGTAAAAAATGGAGGAAGAAGGATAGAAAAAGGAAAAATATTTTGCAAAGACTGTCATGCTTCACCATTTTATAATGAGAATTACGGCTGTCTGTATTCTAATCTTTTATAATAATTTAATTTTCAAAATTTTGCTTAGAGAAGCAAATATACAGAAATACTTTTTTAACCAAGTATTTGGTTCTCTACACATTTATATGACAACTGAACTCTCTCTCTCTCGTCTCTCTCTCTCTCTCTCCCCCTCCCTCTCCTGCCACACTCTACCTGTAACTACATTGCAGATAGCAGTATTGATATTAAAAGAAATTTTAAAAAGAGCCAGCCTTCTGCTTCCTGTGAGGCCAAAATTGTTGTGCAGCATTATCTCTGAACTTTTTGCTAATAGTGAATCTCTTTGGAGGTTGCTCTGGAACTGCTGAGACGATACACTATTATCTCCTCAATTTCATCTTCCTCTTCTTTCCTCCCTATGTGAGGGAGTTAAATTAATTAGAATGGATCTCTTGCCTTTCAGCCTATTAAGAAGTGTTTACTTTTTTCTTATTTGGTAGAACAAAAGATTTTGCAAGGGATCCTACATCAACTCTCATTTCCATTCACTCAGTAATTAATTCATTTGTTTGTTTCGTCAACACACATTTATTGAAGATCTACTTGATGTTGGCAATGTGCTTAGTAATTGGGCTTTCAGAACTAAGGGCACAAGCTTTTTTGGGGGGAAAGCAATCTAACAGACTCAAAATGTGATTTTCTTTCCTAGGGAGTCTTTTCATCTTTTAAAATAGAAATACAAAAATCACTCTTAACACGTGCTTTCTAAAATAGTCCCAACTATTTGTGCAGTGTGTGTTCTTAAAACTAAATTATGAAAATATATATATATGTATAATATGACAGTATGTTATTGTTTGTAAACACGAACTTTGAACATTGAAATATTATTTTTCAAGCTTTAAACAATGCAGTATAGAATGTATACACCCATTCTGACCAAACAACTGAAAGTCTCAGAAACTATAGAAGTAGGCATAAGTGAGAGTGGTGGGGGAATAATGAGTGTAAATATGGGAAGCTACTCCAAAAAAGGGTTTTAAGAATATAGAGCTGGACACTAGATCTTTTTGGTGTTTTTGATCTCCAATGGACAAGCACCACTCCTTGGTAAAGATAAACGTTTTACCATCAACTTACTTCATCTTTCTGAATCTTTGAAAGGTGAGGATTACTAATACTGCAAGCGTTTAAAACAAATAATGTTTTAATCATTAGACTAACACAGTCTTTATAGAGTGACAACCTAGGGTATAGTTTAATTATTCATTTTTAATTGTGTGGTAAGTAATAAGTCAAAGTATGACTTTTTAATTTATAAATTTTCATAATTAAAAAATATTCATTATTAGTGAACTGACATTAAATATTTATAAATATTGAATTCTGTTCTGAGTTTAGCACTGAATTCTGTTCTCTTATATCCAGTTTTAAACACTATCTCTAACCTTACCTGACTAATCGTATACACATCTAAAACTTAACGTTATAAAAGATAACACTGGATTTTCCCCCTCTATATCTGTTCTTCCTTCATATGATGTCATTATGTACTCAGTAGTTCAATCAAACAAACAAAAGAATTATTTCCGAATCTTTTCTTTTCTTCACCTCTGTACTTTAAATCCATTTGTAAGTTTTATTGGTACTTTCTTCAAAATATATTCTAAATATTTACACATCTTTCTTTCTATTATTATCACTTTAATTCAAGCCATGATCATCTACTGCCTAGAATACTGAAATATCCTCCTATCTTTTCTCTTTGATTCTGTTCTCATTCTCATAATTTCCATTTTATACATGGGCAGAATTACCATTCAAAAATTTTTATAACTCATCATCTCTGTTTAAAACCTTCAAAAGCTTCCCACTAGAAAATAATAGGCCTTCCTTACTGACTTCACCTTCTCCTCTCTACCTCACTCTACTTACTGAACACATTACTCTTTATCTTCATAAAAGACAAATTTGTCCATTTCCCAGTTTCTCCACAGGTTATTTTTACTTTTTTTTTCTCTCTCCATTCTGGAATATAAGCTTCATTAGACCACAGTTTCTCTCCTGCTCATCCTCTATGATTAGCACGTATATCCAGTGCCTAGAACAATTTTGTAGAATTTTGCTTCCAGTATTAGTGGTTATTTTGCTTCAAAGTAACAATTCCACCACCCAAATCAAGTAGAAAGGCTAAACAAAATGTAATGAAAGAGGTGTCAGGGCATATCAAAAAGCTCTACAGCATAACGCACTTAAGGGACCAAGGTAACAGAAGATATCTTAACATTTGATCCTGCTTCTCCCCATGCCATATTTACCAACTTGAAAGTAAGTGGTATGAGACTTAGACATAAATCCAAGATTTCAATTATAGTTTAAGGTCAATCAAAGAAGAGAGACATGATAAGCACCCTGGGCTTTCAATTCGAACATGAAAAGAACTACATTTTCATGAGTATGATATATCGTGATTCTCACAAAACTTAAGTTCCATTTTTCTTTGAATCAACTCAATCTCTGATTAAAGTAATTTGCTATTTTCCAGCTACTTCCATAAAGAGAAAGTAAATTTTATTGAATAAGATATAACAGTATGCAGAACTGCTGATGCTAACTCCTCTCTCCCTATATGGTTCTGAAAGTCCTCCAGTCAATAAATAATAACCAAGAATGCAAAATGTAGGAATCAACCAAAGCTATAAGGAAAGAATAGTAACAAATCCATTGAAGATCAGATACAGCAGTAACCAGAAGGAACTTTAAAATAATTTTAACTAAAAATCTAATAAATCAAATGACAGGAAGAAGAATATTAGTAGAAAATGGGAAACTATTAAAAATAATTACATTGAAATTCTAGAGCTGAATAAAATCAATAACTAGAATTAATCCAGTATATGAGTTTAACAAGAAATTAGAAACATATGAAAATAAAATTCATTAAATGGAGATAGGACAAATAAAGTCCTTGATGGCATATCAAAAAAAAAGAAATAAAACATAGAAAAGAGTGTAAAATATATATGTATGAGGTCTCAGTAGAATAGAAGTACAAAAATGAGGCCAAAGTAATACTCGAAGAACTAATAATTGAGTAGGTCTTGTAAATACATCAAAGAATATAATAATAAAGTTGTTCAAAACCTTAACAAAATAAATACAAATAAAACTGTACACATTATGACACTGTAGTGGAAGTGAAGTAGATCAAAGAAAGACAGAAATATCTTTAAAGCAGCCAAAGTGGAGGGAGGGATACCTTAAAAGGAACGAGTAGATACTAAAATATAGTACCATCCAGACTCCAGCCGAAATGTGGTGGTTCTTTCAGTAGTACAATTTAATCAAGAAATGAAAACAGAGGTAAAAAAGATATACTTTGTAATGACAGGACAATCTAATAAAAATATTTAACAATTCACAATTTTTTAATTCAGGTAATTATTAGCGTGAAAATATGTAACCATTCTAGAATAATTTAATTTGTGTACTTTGATTACAACATAATATACTGTAATAAAAAATTTATGAAAAAAATTATTGAATATTGGGGTAACTTAGTGTGGCTGTGTATATGGTATAAGTTTGGAAATGTAGGCAATCTCAGTTTATTAAGCTCCTTGGTATAATAAACCATGATGAACAATTCCTACTTTTTTCTCTGAGCAAACACACTCTAGAAAGTTTTGTTTTGTTTTGTTTTTCTTGTTTTTTGTTTGTTTGTTTAGTGAGAATGGAATGATTATATTTGTTTTAAAAGCTTACCCTTGCAATAGTACAGAATGTGTAATGAAATAGGATCATCTATTAGAGAAATGAGTCACATTAGGTACTGTAATAATTCTTAAGTAAAATTGTTTTAAAAGCAGGAAAATATTTTAGTGCTATATGATTAACAGAATTGATAGAACCTAATTCATTGATTGAATAATTCACTTGAGAGAGAAATGAAGGTTTGAGTTATCTGTTTGGGATAGTTAGACAGAGGGTAGTGTTAATATTTTTAAAAATATCAACCCTTAAAAATAATTACAGTCTACAGAGATGCCTCCGAATTTTGAACGATTTAGTTAAATAAAAATAGGTTACTACTTTCACTACTAGGTCAAAAATAAGTCAACATTAGAATTTCCCCAATTCCCATTTTCATGGAGGTTTTTTTTTAATTTTATTTTTTGATTATTTCTAATATCTAAGCTTTTTAAGTTAGAACATTAAAGTATTTCTATTGGTTTTTAAGTATTTCTAAGGGTTGTATAGCTTTACTACTGAGCTCTTTTTTTTCCCCTAAAGTTACAATCATGAGAATACAATGAAATATAATGAAATATCTGCATATTAACTTTACGTGACTAAAAGAGAAAAAAAAAAGAAATAAGGCTAGAGAATTTAAGTTGTGGTCAGTACAAGATTTGAAAATCATGTTTAAATTGAGGTGTTTCTTCTTCAATATTAAGAAATAAAAATTCTGTAGTAAGAATCAGTGATTATTTTTATTTTACTACTTCTATTGAAGCTCTCCTCCTCACTGAGGCTGTCTTGTAACATTTAAGACAAAATAAATTAAGCCTTTTCAGTTTGAGGCCATTAAAACATTTCAGTTAAGAAGGAAGCGAGATGGGCCTTCGTGAATTAACCGCAGCAGTATCTGCTGGAACACTTTTCTAGTGTGGGCTAAAGTGCATTCCTGTCTATTTCCACTTAAGCCATCTGCCAATCTTAATGCTTATTCCTGAGGGAGGAAAACTTCCAGAGCTATTTTTCATTTAATTTGCAAGGACATCCTGTTTAGGTACTTATCAAAAGAACAGAAGAATTGATGCCAAATACCACAAACCCTACTTTAGAGAACTTAATGGGTTAGACTGAAGTAATAGCCTACATTTAAAAGGAACTATAGCTTGCTTTCTTTATATTTAGTAAATAGTTAGAAAGTATGCTTTTTAAAAAATAAAAGTACTTTGTTCTATCTACATTAAAGGATTTCTGGGGAAAAAGTTGTTAACCTTTCCCACGATGATGACTAAATATTTTAGTGCACTAGGACCATGACCCTTTGTGTTCCAAAGTCATAAAACAAAATTTAAACACCTACTTCTTTTGGATGATTAACGAAAGATGAATCTATAAAAAGATAACAGTACCTATCTTTTCTCACAGTGTTCTACACACATTATTTTACATAATAAATACTTAGTTTAACTCTGCTTAATTTCACAATTTAACTCAAAAAAAAAAATTCCCTGTTTGACTTTTGATTTTACAGTTGTAAAACACCATATAAGATAAATGTAGACATACTTTGATTTTAAAGAACTTTTTATTCTAGTGACAAGAGGTCAAGGAAGACGTCTTTATTGTTATATTGAGACAATGAATTATAACCTAAGTATATAACTTATTTTAATTCAACAACCTAATAACACTATCATTTTCCTTACATGCAATACACAGGGATTTGTGCTAAATAGGTTAATGAAAACCAAAGTTAAATAACAAATAACATACCTGATCAGATTGTATGAACTTCACTACTCATTTTGGTTGGCACTGTATAAGCAAGACACCCAGAAAATTTTTTTCTTTTATTACATTGATTATGTAATTTGATCATTGAAACACCCAACAAGCCTTTACTGAACACTTCTTCAAGTTACATTTTACATGTATGTTGAATATGTAGCTATTTAAGTGATGTGATTTCAACAGTTCTTGTTCAAGGCAAATACTCCTACTAAAAGTTACATGACTATAACTTATTTCTTTGATTCCTAAAGTTTTAAAGACATTTGACTCTTAAAAGTCTTCCAAAATGTCATTAAAATTGTTTTTAAGCATACAAGGATATTACTTTTACTGCTCACCAAATACGTTAATACTCAGAGAAGACCTATGCTGCAAGGACCAGTAAAACTTACACTGTCAGGGATCTTGACTCCCCGTCAGGTGCCTTTCTTGGCCTGCCTCTGGCAGTTAATACAGCAGAAGTTCAATTTTGCTTCCTTATAGCAGAGATTGAGTGGAGTGGAAAACAGGTGTCAGGATACAGTTTTTCTAGTGAGGCTGGATCACTCAAAACACTATGAAAAGAAACTCAGAAATAAATTCTATTGAAATTCTCGATGAGTCCTAGGAAGAAGTACTTCTGCTTAGAACCAAATCGCAACCATAAGAGGTGATAAACCTAAAGATTGTGTCAGTTTCAGAGAGTACTGGTGAAAAGCCAAGAAAATTATAGGTGGCAAAGGATAAATAAAGAATAGTCTAGAATCACATTAGGGTAATTTCAGACTTTTTTCAAATGCATACAAACTTGATGTAAAGGTATCCTACGTATTAAATGTAAAAGTGGAAAATAGCTGGATTGCACAATGGTTGGCCTATGGGCATAGATGAATAGAATTGAGATGGTTTTAATGAAAGAGGCAGGCAAAGGGCATGATATGACACCCAAGAAAACTTTCCTGCTTTTCGATGATAGTCATACATAAAAAAAAAAAGCACTTAGAAAGCTTTATAAATCTGCCAATTATCTTGTGTCCTTTACCTGTTTCTATTATTAAACCATCTATGTTCATTGCAGCACTATTTACAATAGCCAAGATATGGAAACAACCTAACTAACCATCAACAGTTTATTTACAGAAACAGTGGCATATACATAGAATAGAATAAAATTCTGTCTTTACAAAGAAGGAAATTTCACAATATGCAGCAACATGAATAAACCTTAAGAAGGCTATGCTAGGTAAAATAATCAAGTCACTTTTTGGGGGGCGGGGGGCGGTTTAAAAATTATTTATTTATTTAAATTAGTTTTAAGTATAGGGGACATTCGTTCGACATTTATATAGCTTTTAAAACGATATCCCTAATTGTTCCTTCTCTCCTCTGACTCTCCACCTAGCCGTCACATTATTGTTAACTGCATTCCCTATGCCATGCTACTCACCCCAATGACCATCTATCAACTATTAATTTGTACTTCTTTAACCCTCATCCCATTTTCCCAGCCCTCCAAACTCCCGTCTTCTCTGTCCAACACCAAATTGTCCACTATGTTTGTCAGTCTGCTTTTGATTAGTTTTTCTTTTTGTTCTTAGATTCTGAATATAAGTGAAATCGTATGTATTTATTTTTCTCTGTCTGACTTATTCCATGCAGCATTATAACCTCTAGATCCTTCCATGTCATTATAATGGTAGCATTTCATTTTTTAATGGCTGAGTAATATTCCATTGTATATATGAACCACAATTTCTTTATTTAATCATCCGTTGATGGACATTTAGGTTGTTTCCATATCTTGGTTATTATAAATTGTGCTGCCATGAATATTGGAGTACATAGATCTTTACAAATTATTGTTTTGGTTTCCTTTGGATAAATACTCAGAAGTACAATTGCTGGGTAAAAAAGTATATCCATTTTAAATTTTTCGAGAAGCCTCCAGACCGTTTTGCATAGTGGCTGTACCAATTTGCAATCCCATCAACAATGTATGAGAGTTCCCTTTTCTCTGCATCCTCTCCAGCACATGTTGTTTTTGATTTATTGATGATAGCCATTCTGACAGTCTAGTCATATTTTTTACCAATTTTAAATTATTTGATCTTTCACTATTAAGTATAATGTTAGCTGTTTTTGTAGATACTATTTAAGTTGAAGAATTTCCTCTCTGTTTTCATTTTGTGAGAGTTCTCTAATGTCAATTTCGAGTTTTTAAAATTACAAATTTAGTTTTCTTAATAAGTATGTGAATATTTATGTATTTATTTCATAATGTGTGGGTTGTAGTACTCTGTGCTTTTTAAAGATAGGTGTGTTTCATCTAAGTTGTCAAACTTATATATGTAGATTTCTCTGTAGTTTTTCTGTGTTATTCTTTAGATTTCTTCAGAGTAAGTAGTGATATACCCTGTTTCATAGGTAATTAATGTTGTTCTCATTTTTTTCTTTGTCAGTCTTGCTAGAGGTTTTCATTAACCTTTTCAAAAAAAAAAAAATAGCTTTTAGTATCATCGATATTCTTTTTTTTCTGTTTTCATTAATTTTGGTTTTTATCTTTATCATTTTCCTTTTGCTTGCTTTAAATTTATTTAACTCTTCTTTTCCTAAGTCCCTGTGGTGGGTGATTAGATGATTAAGTTAAGATGATTATGTTCCTATTTTCTAATATATTAATTTAATACTATTAATTTCACTCTCAGCATTGCTCGTTGAGATTATTTTTAGAAGGATAAATTAAAAAATATAAATCCTCCAGTATAGTTTATCACATAAATTGTTTAGTAAGTGTTAGTTGCTTTTTTTTTTTTACCTTTTCTACCAATACTATGTTTTTACTACCTGTATGCTATAGATAGTCACATATCCTACCCTGTTCATAATATTAGCACCTCTATTTCATTTCCTTCTGAGAATCTATCTATATGTCCAAAAGAAATGTGGAACTTGACTTGTTAAACAATAATTTTCACTCCAAATTAGTTTTCTTTCAGTATTTTCTATTTAAATTTGTAGGGCAGCTATCCTCAAGTGACATGAAATTACAGTGAGGAAGTTTCACCCTCCCCTTCTAAGTCTTTCCTAAAAGAGTAACAAGTTTAGAGATAATATATTTCTCTCCCCCTTTAACTTGCCTTGCTCTTCAGGTTCATCCCTGGCTCTTTGCTAGCCTTAACCGACATTCTAGACATTTGGAGCCACATGATGATCCTTCTATGTGCCATGTCATCTTTTTTAGTGCTATATTTTTGTAAATATTGTTTACTTCTCTCTCTTTTTTTTTATCTGAAAATGTTCAAGTCATACCTTTGGATTCAATTTAAGTGTCTCTTTTTTTTTTTGCCTAAAAGAATCCGATTTCCACTCTGCCCCCTCTGTGGTTAGACACCTCAGGACACCATTTGTTTTCTTGTTGCCATTTGTCTGTTATATTCAAGTATTATGGAATTTATCATTCTAGGTTATAATTATTTATATACATTTCATTCTTCCATCTTGTGACTTTTTAGAGACAGAGATTATCTCTTTTCCATTTTAATATTCTCCCTCTTGCACAGCACAAGAAAAATAATGTGTAATAAAAATGTTTAATGAATAAAGACTTAAAATAATCAAGTTATTTTTTATTTGTCTTGCCAATAACCACATAACTAGACATTTGGAAAACTATAATGAGTTGTTACTAATTTATTCAATTAATAACTCATTTTCAGCACGAAGATTAAATATTAAAAATTTTAAAAATTCTTTATTAGGAGGAGATGCAGTGCAGATTTATAGAGATTTTAGTGTGTCAACAAGTGTATTGAATGAGCTTTCAAATCTTGCCAGATTCATTTTAACTTCTTTCAGATTAGTACCTTGTTTCTCTATTCATCTTTGTATAGATTATACAATGATAGTTCACAGAATGCTCTCTCCACCTTGAGTTTCTTTCATATTATTCCCATTCTATATTCAAAGCCAAAAGAAAGAAAGTGGCTTAGGAAATTCCAATACTGCCACAATTTTGTTCAAAAAATTAGTAATTTATGTTTTGAAATTAAATATGAATTCTCAATCCCTTATTTTTAATTTCAAGGAAGAAAACAGTAGCATGAGGAAGAAAAAAATTATGTTCGGGGCAAACCCATTCGGAAGTAATACCTGATGTAAATTGAATTAAGACCCTTTAGTCATTTTTGTTGCACTTAGTATGGATATTTGTATGTGTTGCTGTAGATGTAGCAATATATTTGTTTATAATGTACTGACTCTGACCTCATTGGTGTATTATACATTTAATATTCCTAAAATGCATCATATTAATAATAAACAAACAAACAAAACTAGAATAAAGACAATAGGAAATAATGAGGAAAAGAAAGAAAGAAAAGGAAAAGACTTCCAAGGGCTTTGGGTAAAGGATTATAAGTCTACACTACCTCCACTATCTATATACAGGACCATTCACTTTCTGCTCTTTTCTTATCAGACCATGTTTACTCCTCTCACAGTTTTTGTTGTTGTTGTTGTTGTTGTTCATTTCAAAATACAAAAAAAAACAAAACAAAACAAAACAAAAAAAAACATTCTTAGCTTTCAGACCATGCAAAAACAGATGGTAGATTAAATTTGGCCCATGGGCCATAATTTACTGACCCCTGATCTAGACATTTATTAAATTTGAAAGTTTAAGATATGAGCTAATTTAATTGTTGAAATTAGCACATTTTTCTGCTGCCTTTTAAAAATGAATGTAGAGGAAAATTGCTCATTCATGACTAGCAAGAGACATTTGTTGATATATGGCGCTTTATGGAGAAGGAAATAGAGTTACAAAGAGAAATTTGGTTTAATTTGTGGAAAAAAGATTTATAGGACACTCATTAAGGCATTCTTTATAGATAATTTGAGTATAGAGTATTTTAGAAGTTCTTTAGATGAAATGAAAAGATACAGACTTATTTCTCTAGACCTGAATGATCATCAAATCCTATTGCCGTTACTAGAATTCTTACATAAAGTTTTTCTCCCAGGATTTTCAATAGCCCCCAAAATGAGCTGAAATGCTTTGAAAGATATCTTCTATTGACAACGTACTTCCATTTTCTTTTGTTCTATTTCCATTTTTTTTTCCCTTCCAGGCCTTTTTTTTTATTTTTCCTACTTAATTTTAACTCTTTTCATTTGAAAGAGACAGATTTTCATTTAGTCTATACTTCTCTCTCTTCAGTAATTATAGTCTGTCATAAAAGAGCTGCCTTTTAGAATTACTATTTTGAAAACATATTATGTTAGAGGACATCTTGATAATTGTTTAGCTTATTCTCTGTCATTAACTAAATCAAACAAACAAACAAAATTTTAGAAACATCCAGTTGAGTCCCAAATTAAATGCTGAAAGTATATCTAAAATAGTATGATGATTGGGGTCTTCTTCTGTATATTTTTTTGTTTGTCTTGTTTTGTTTTGTTTTGTTTTGTTTGTCCACTTAAACCTATCAGAAATGTAGCAAAGAGGAGGTTACACTAGGGGCCTGCTTAAAAAAGAACAAATCATTTAAACCAAAATTTCACCTCAAATAATTAGAAATTAGTTGTTAGCAAGACATCTCTCCTGATGACTGTATTTTTTCAGTCTTCATAGACATACCAATGGAGCTGAGCACCAAATATTTTAAAATACTAATGTTAAAATCAAGTTAATTGGGACACAAACTTGGGGAGCAATTTTTAGCAACTTTGTAGTTATTTGCAGTGTTTCATTATTGAGTAATACTATGCTGTATTTAGTGATAATAGCAAAATTTAAGAAAAGCATAGCTTGTTCTTTCGTTTTTAAGTTTTACTTAAAAGAAGTGAAATATTAACTTTAAAAATGTATATTTTGGAGCTATGATCATTTTAGTAAATAAAGATGATCACTTTTCTTCTAATATTTTCATAGTTTATTTAAAAATTGTAATGAGTGACACTCTATGATTCGACATGTTGTAAAAGAATGATATAATCAAAATATTTACTATATTCCTTTACTATTTTTAATTAAGGATGAAATGTAAGTAATAATTGTAAGGAAGTTATCAAGAAATACTGGACGTTCATAACTGATTGGGAAACAGAGAGAACAACTAAGTACGTAGTAAAAAAAAAGGGGGGGAGATTAAGCCACAGTTCTTGAAAACAGTTATATTTAGCCATTAAATCACCTGATGACTTTGAAGCCATGTAATGGTTTAACCACTTTCCTCTAAACAGGAAAAATTAAATCAAAATTCTCCAATATTCTATAAAATTCATTTAGTTATTATTAAACAGCATATCAGATTTTCGATATTTTCTTTGATGGTATATGAATAAAGAAATAATTGTAAGTTTAGAAAAATCCACATTTAAAATATTTGCAATTGTGTCAAATTGAAATGAAATGCTAAATAAGCACACTTTTTTTATGTCTTTTTTTTTTTACATTTACACTTTCCATTAAATATGTTAAACTCAAAGAATAACATTGCTATTGTTTTGACATTGTTAAAAAGTCACATTAAAAGCAATTTGTGAAACGATGTCAAATTAAAATGGAATATTACATAAAGTCGACATTAGTTTTTTTCTCACTTATGATTTCTGTTCAAGTTTTCTAAACTTAAAGAATGAAATTTGCCATTGTCCTGGCAATTCTAGTCATTTTGAATTTTACTTCTATCAATTATACTTCTCACCAGAAGCTGGATATTTGCAGTTGCTGGCGGTTGTTTAAGACACTACTGATGGCTGATCGACTAGCAGCGCACATTGAAAAACTGAGGCTCAGAGCCTGGGAAATTCCCGGCGCTGAATGCCCTCAGTCCTGCAGAGCAATTACTTTACTACATACAAGAATATAAAATCAGTACCAAAGATACTCTACCTGACCTACTTTTCAACAGTCATCAGAAATTATAAATTATCATATTTTTAAAAAATATATAAATAATTTTAAAGTAGCCTTTCTTTCTCTACTAATTTAACTATACAAATATTCAGCAACTTTCAAGTGTAATGCTTTTCATTATTTTGACTCTCCCTTTCTGGACTATGAGTATATGTAAAATCTAATTTAGAAAAGAAATCAGCTGAGATAACAGTTGGAAAAGCACAGATCAGTTTTTTTAAAGAATACAAAAAAGGTTCCACATTAATTATACAGACAAGTATAGAGATCAAATTAAAAGAATCATTTTTTGACAAATAGTAACCTCAAATGTAGTTTTAAAAGTAGAAATGGTAAAAAAAAAAAAATCAGTGACTTTGAAAATAATTGTTAAAAAATGTAATTGAAATAAAAAATTCTTATAGTTCTCTCCAAAAGCAAAAGTAAAATTATATAAAAGATCAGAGAAGTATCTTATATTTGAAGAAGTGATGCTAATTAAATTTTCTAGATATACTTTTACTGTTTTGACAAGAAATAATTGTGTAGTTTGTTACTTGACTTTTCATTTCAGTTCTAGAAGGAAAAATAAAATTTTCTGGAAGAAAGTCATTCTATTTAAAACATTAGCACATTTTTAATGTTTATTACATGTTGGTGTCCTCTATTCATTATTAAAATAAGCTCTGACCTCTAAAATTGACTATTAAACATACTTGTGACAAATGATGTTTAAAAAGTAAAATTTTTAAATGTCGTTAAAGACTGTATTATTCTCAAAAATGAAACATGTTAGTACAGTGACAAATGGTGGTTTTGGTAGAGATTTCATCTTGACTGCAGTCATGTGTTCATAAATATATCATTGGTTTATAGAATATGAATACTGTTAAGTCCCCTGGCAACATAGACAAGTTAAAAGAAACACACATAAAACAAACACACATAAAACAAACTTGTTTTCCTCATGTTTTATAAAACATTTCATATGTGGCTTCTGTAGCTCATAGTAATAATAATATATATAATAAGGTGACAAAACTCAACAAAAAATAGAGAAAAGTCAAATAGTCAAATTTAACATTTCAATGCACCTGTCCTAATGAGATCACTGTGTTGATTATTAGTAATAATAATAATAATAACAATAATAATAAGGAATTAATTAAAACAATAAGGATTATGCAGTGGAAAATAAAATTTGTCTTATAGTTCTGCTGAGGACGACTGATTTTCCCATTAGAGAAGGGAGCTACTCAGTGGGAGGAGTCATAATTTAGGTCATTCCCCTAATACAAAAAATAGATAAAATCATACAGCTGAAATTTATTGCATTTCATTCTAGGTATGGAGGACTGGTTCAACATTAGAAATTTAGTTAATATAATTCTCTACCTTAAAAAACTAAAGAGACATTATGTGATTATGTCAAAAGATATGGAGAAAATATCTGGCACCAATACCCATTAATGATTTTTTTATAAATCTCAGCAATCTAGGAATAAAAGGTAGCTTCGATTTGCTAAAAACAAACAAACAAACAAACAAACAAACATCTACAAAATACCTGTAGCTATTATCATACTTAATGGTGTGATACTGGACACTTTCCTCCTATGATTAGAAAAAGGATCACAGTTTGTTCATTTCTTAAAAAAAGAAACATCATCTTATCATACGATGCAGCAATTAAACTCCTAAGTATTTACCCAATTTACTTGAAAACTTACCTCCATACACACAAAAATGGCATATGACTACTGGCAGTAGTTTTAATCACAGTCACCAAAAACTGCAAGCAACCCGTATGCCCTTCAGTAAGTGAATGGATAAACAATTTGTGATGCAACCATATAGTGAAATATTATTCAATGATAAAATAAATAAGCTATCAATCTATGAAAAGACAGGAAAAACTTTAAATGCACAGTGTTAAGTGAATTAATCCAGTAAGAAAAATCTATATGTTATTTGATTCCAATGACATAACATTCTGGAAAAGACATAACTATAGAGAGATTAAAATATCAGTGATTGCAAGAGGTTCTTAAGAAAGAAAGGGTTGAATAGATTTATGCAGTGTTTTGTTTTGATTTTTTTTATGGAAGCAAAACTATTTTTTATGATTCTGTAACAGACACATGTTATCATTATGTATATTCGAAACCCATAGACTTTAACAGCACGAAAGTGAAACCTAATGCATGCATATGAAAAATTGCTAAAGAAGCTAGGAAAGACCACAGACTTTGACAAGATAATCTAATTTTATTAAATATACAATAAAAAAATCATTGAATGTGAGTAGAGAAGAGGGGAGGGTGTTGACTTAAGTAACTCTGGAAATGAGTGAAGTCTGTAAGATTTAAGGCAAAACAAAACAATTTCATTGTACTCTGGTTGGTAAAGTTTCCTGTCTGATACTGCTGTGCATACATACTAGAACTGAACGATTAGGTAAGTGGACAGTGAATAATAAGATTCAGGTTGCTTAATGTCGTAGTGAGAATTTACAGTTAAGCAAGAAGGCAATGTAAAATGATCCACATGGTAATACATTAGAATTCGAGATATAGTATAAACTCATGTTTAACTCAATATGCAAACAGATAGTTACATATATATGCTAGTATACTCACATAATTTTTTTTTCCTTTTTTTTGGTAAAAGTTCCTAGAAGCAATGCCATTTCAGGAGCAACAAGCACATCTAGCCCTCAGATCTTGATTTCTAATATCATTTTCAGTAAAAGGTTCCAGAGCTCTTTGGAGAAATGTCAGACTAATTCTAATTGAGGGGTGTTCCACAATACACTTGACTAATACTCCTCAAAACTGTCATTGTCATTAAAAATAAGGTCAGTCTGACAAACTGTCCCAGCTGAGTGAAACCTAAAGACACATGAAATATGAATATAACATAATATCTTGAATGGGGTCCTGGAACATAAATAGACATTAGGTAAAAACTAAGAAAATCTGAATAAACTATAGACTTTAGTTAGTAATAATGAATCAACATTGGTTCGTTAATTGTGACAAATTTACCATCATACTAATTAGTATGATGTTAATAATTGGCATTATGTTAATAATGATGTTAATAATACAGGAGAACAGTATGGACTATATAGGAGCTGTCTATACTATCCTCTCAATTTTTCTGTAAATCTAAAACTGTTTTAGAAAATAGAGCATAAAAAGTAAAAATATACTCACAAATGAACATAATACAAATTAGGGTCTTTAAAAATGTGTTCTTTGATAAAATTTATACTAATTTAGAAAATACTTTCATACAGTGAATAATTATTTATCTATTAAGGGAAACAGGGATATTCGATAACATATCTAGATTAAACAGCCAAACAAATATTTAAAAAATATCAAAAGGAAAATATTTGTCATGCTGTAGCAGTTGAGGACAATGTAAAAACTAAGCTTGTTTATACAATTTTACGCAGCTGTCCCTAAGCCAGTGTTCTGGGCAAGTTAGAGAACTTTCCAAATCGTTTATAAACTGAACAAACAAAGCTGCCCCAGTCCATTCACAATTGAGTCCTCAGTCTCTTCAGTACTAAAGTACTGAAGCGCTTTCATAAAAGCAGTTAGTTCGTCTTCCATAGCCTGTGAAAAGTGACGCCCGCTACTGAGGTGGATGTCTAAACAGTAGGATTCCAAAGTGTCTGCTAAATTCATCTGGGATATTCTAACATTAAATGAGCACTGTTTGTAAACAATATGGAGAAATGAAAACTCAGTTCGATTTAAAAGATACATGCAAAATTGATTTTTTTCCTCTGCTGTTATCCAATCTCTACTGTACTTTGTGAAGGTTAGCCCTAATATTTATGTAAGAATCTGATTTTGGGGTAGTTCCCAAGCTTTATGAAATTATAGTTAAAATTTACCTGCTCCATACCTCTACTTCATTTACAGAGATCAGCATCTACATAGGAAATCGTTTTGTGTGATTGTATTCTTTCCAGCAAGTGCATATTTGAATTGTAGGATACCACACATAGAATGACGGTTACGGATCTGAAGGAGGGCTGAGAGGTTTTCTGCTCTCTTAGGAAAAAAGGAAAAAGCCAACTGCTTATCATTAAATTTTAAGTTCCCTCTGGACCATGTAATTATATTATTCATTAGAAAAGGAAATAAATCCATAGTCAAACCTCGATAATATTGGTTCATTTCTGCTTTATCTATGCCTTTTGCTTCTCTCTATCCCTCCAAGAGTCCAAATTTGTGTAAGTTGATGATGGTTCAGTTATCTTAAAATGTATACATGTGAAAGATGTACATAAAACTAAATTTTAAATATTGAAATATTCACACATTATATATTTATATATAATAAAAATAATACATAGTATATATAATATACTGTATAACTATATATTACAATTTTTATATATTATAAATAACATAAAATGATATATAATATATTAAAATATTTACATATACATATTTAGATATCTAATTATATGATCTACATTTACTGTTTTTAATAAATTTTTATTTATATTGCATCACCTCTTATTTATTAATATTAATATTTGTACTAGCAGTATAATTCATATTTATAATGTTTAATAACATGTTAGTTATTAAGCCAATAAAAAAACTAATATTCACAAAGATCCATTTAAAAGTTAAAAAACATGTAAAATAATTTCAATTACAATTAGCATAAGCATATATTTCCCCATGAGGGGATAAGGTAACTATTCAGGAATAATTCTGTACAATTTTTGGCTTCACTATTATATAGCTTTGGACAGACTACATAACTGCTATTAGCTCCAATCCTCCTCAATAAAATAGAGATAATAATGTATACACTCTTTAAAATTGTTGAGGATTAATGTGATAAAGCATCTCTATGTGCAATCAAAGCACTGTGAGGAATCCCATCAAATCATGATAAAAGTAAAGAATGAATTATTTTGAGTCTAGCCAATTACTAACAATTGAAGAATGTGTCAGTTTTTGCAAAAGCGTAGTGCTATAAAGACCTATTAACAATACAAAGACTTTCTATAAAAATAAAATTTTGCTTAGTATAAAATGTTATTTTCTAACTTCTCTCATATTCTGTTAAAAATAACATTTTCCCACGTAGGTTGAATGGTTATGAATGAATATATACATGTTTAATATATTTCTATACATATATAGTGGCTTTCTGGTTTTGCTATGTATTCCTCTTATTTCTCTATTACTTCAACTATATGCTTTAAATGCCTCTTATTTCCTGCATTACTCTAATAGGAAGCTATTTCAACTTATATAAATTTTTAAATAACTTCAAATGCGGAAAACTTTGTGCTGATGGTATTCACAATACAGTGGGTCATAAAATATCAAAGGAAATAATGCTCGTGGATCAGTTAGCAGCAAAACCTTCCTCCATATACATTTTGTATTTCAAGATGCCATGGGATTGGAAAAGAGTCAGAGCTGAATGATTCTTAAAATGGAATTGAAAGTGAGTGCTTATCTGCTCCTTATGAATTATAAATTATTTTCCTTTTAGAATCCAGCTTAAACATGACTTTAATGCTGTGGTAAACAGGAACTGAAAATAACCAACAAATTCCTAAAGAATTTGTAAACTTTGCAAAGTAATTTTGCTTTGTTTTGTTATTTAAATTTTTCTAGGAACTTAAAAGCCTAAATCTAATTTTCTTTTATTTAATTTAAATTTTTACTTTTTATTCGAAATATTTTCAAACTTACAGATAAGGTGTGAGGGTAGTACAAAGAATTCTCATATATCCATCCCAAGAGGACTCGCTGTGCAATTATGTATTTTATAGCAAAATGATCCAATCCTCTGTCATTGAACTCAGCTGTCACTTTTCTTCAGTATTCATCTCTTCGATGTAATTCTTCTGACCTTTCTTGATCTTCATTAATTTAACAATTTTGAAATTTTCAGGCTTATTACTTTGCAGAATTTCTCACGATTTGGGTCGATCTGATATTTTCTTAAGTATAATTTTAGGTTATGCATTTTCTGGTAGAAATATCACAGACCAATGCCATCTTCTTATTTCTGTGAGTACATGATATCAATTTGACCATCAAAGTTATATTAACTCTGAACTCTTAAATAACAAGTGTGCCGATCTTCTCCAGTGTGAATTAATTCTTTCACTTTTGTAATTTTTAAGTATTTTGAAGGACCTAATTTGAGACTATGAGAATATTGCAATCCTTATCAAAACCATATATTCTAGTTTTAGAGACACTTGATGTTTGTTATTTAAATTAATTATTAATATGATGGTTGCCACATTTTCTAATTTTATTATCTATAACTAATAGATGATGTACAGGTGATTTTCTAATTACATCTGCCTTCAAAATTTGTTCATTGGCATTCTATTTTAAGGAAGTCATTCCTCTTCACATTAACTTATTAATTTGTTCTAGATTTTATCCTCTACCTATTTGTGACTCTCATTTCAAAGAATAAGAAACCTACCCTTACTATCCCAGCTTCATGAGTGCTGCTGGCCCTCAGTTCTTGGTCCTCTTAAAAATGTTCCTCCACTGTAGATTGCTGCCTTGCCCACAGCCATGCCTCCATCTTGAAGGCAGGCTTTATTCAATAGCTGGTTGATGCAGACGTATAAAAGTCTAGTCTCCTTGCCACATCAGAAAGTCCCATGCTATCTATAGTGTTCTACTTGTGGTATTCTGAGATCTTTGTCGCGGCTGTATCAGAGTCTAAATTCTACCTCTCACCAAATCTATTTCCACAGGTGTTGTTAACAAGAGTACTTCTTCATAAACTTCCTACAGTGTAATCTCTGATTTGGAGTAGATTTCCCGGGGTTCCTATTCTGCCGCAGAGTATGTTTACATTTTACTAATGAATCATTACATCTTATGGTATTAAAATATAGAAGTAAATTAATAATAAATACCTATATAAGCAAAGCTATAAAATCTAAAATGTCTTATCTGGTTTTAGTACAATTACTTCCAGAGTCCATACACCCATACATGTACAGACTATATTTAAATTTATGGCATTATTAAATGTATAGGTTTTTAACTTAATTAATTCCAATCTAACTTTTTTCTAATGAAATTGACAATTATTTTATTTATGAATTGGGTAAACAAAATGTTTGTAGATAGAGCACATGTTACCATTCACAAAGTAATACAAATGCTTCTTGAAAGACTGAAAAGGAAGACAGTGGATATTTTTGACATTATCTTTTGATTTGTAGCTGAATGTTCGGTGGTAAGTGCTCTGGATCAGACTCCCTGTGTCTGACACTACCTCGGCGTAAGTGTGTGACCTTAGGAAGTTACTGAACCATTCTTAGATTCAGTTTCTTTAAGCAGATAACAACAATTATCTCTTTTGATTACTTAACAAATTAAATTTAAAAATAATGCATGCATAATGCCTAGAAGAGTACATAGTAAATGGTCAATACATGGCTTCTATTATTATTATTTGAAGCAACCCTCATTTCAGGTGTAGGCATCAGGCAGCACAAGTTCTTGTGTTATGAACAGTTCCAGAGACAGCCGGATGTGGTGCAAATGGCACTGCAGTTGGAGTCTGGAGAATGTGTTGAGGATTTGGGTTTTTTTACATACTATGTGATCTTGACTACTTTTCCCCCCAGTTCATTAATCTCTAATGCAGAAGAAATTTTATATCTACAGAATACTATTGTAAGGATTCCACGGGTTTAGTACATAGAAGAGCTTCTACTATTTGGCACAGTAGACATTCAATATATGGGAGGACAAAAGAGTAGACAGATGTAATATGGCCTTGATATTTGCCTCACAAGGATATTGGTGAATTGTTCAGGCAGCAGTAGTTTTGTGCATGCCTTGATTTTTACCTGTGTCTTTCTCACAAATTAATCTCTTCTGCTTTGTCTTCTGACCTGTTTTCATTACTCACAGTAGCTCTTGTGAAGCTCAACACTGTCTATCTGGTATACCTATCATGACTCTCATAAAGAAGTTTCAATCTTTTTGTCAGAAATTACTCTAAACATAGTGATTAAAGTGTACAGCTTTTTTTTTTTTTAAATGTATTCCAAACCCTCAGGGTATTTCCATGTCTATGAGCTGCTTCGTAAATCTGTGAATAGCTAAAGGTGCCATCTCCTCCAAGATGGACATCCTGTTGATGACATCCACCAAATTTACAGCTGCAGAATGTGTACTAGTAAAAGTTAATGTTGCTTGTGGCTGAAGTGAGAAATTTATAATCCTCAGTGGCTTTAAACTGACGACAGAAAACTTTCTACTAGTATGTACAGGACAACATATCTTGAAATATTAATTATCACATCTTTTTTTTTTTTTTCATCTTGTAGTCATTCACCATCATCAACAGTGTCTGGACAAGAATCAGCATTTTTAGCCAGGCATGAAAAAGAAATCACAAAAAGCAAACAAACAAACTAGAGTCTTTTATATTTCACAAATGCACTTTTAGAATCAAAAGGGAAGTGCTTAGGGAAAGCTGGGGATAGAGGCTAAAAATAGATTATTAAGAGAACAGGGGGAGTAAAACCACCTGTGTCTGCATCTTGGGCAGATGAGGTGAACTTCACCTAGAAGGGAAGAGAACTATGACCTTAAAGGGTCCTATAGGATATAAAATTAAAGTACTGACCCTGAATGAGTCCTAGAGAAGGGTATGCGGTCAGATTTAAGAACTGCTGAGCATTTTTCCCACTCATCCAGAAAGGAGTCTGATGGAAGCAGACCAAAGTCTGCAGACCATCGCTCATGGTAGAGTGTTGAGAGACCTCAGGGCCAGATTACTGTTGCCTCTTGTTGTCCATTCAGAGCCTCCCATGTTGTACCTAAATTGTCCAGCAAGAAGAATAGCTTGTCTATTGTCCAATGTTTTCCTGAGACCCTTCTAACTACCTCGCACAGACCACCTACATCTTCCCCCTTGATTCTCTTTACTCTGGTTCAGGACAAAAAATCCAGAAAGAAGATACCATTCTTGTGACCCTAGTTAGTGATCCAAGTAAAGATGAAGGAAAGAATAGCTATAAATGGCCCTTGAGAAGACAGTGGGAAATCCATTCAGGTTTCAAATGTGTCTGTAAGATATTCTATCTCATTACTCAGTTTTGACCTCAAAAAACATAACTATAGTAGTTAAAATAAAAAATTTTTCATGCATTGCTGTTCCAGAGCCTTGCTATGCAAAATTACCTCCTATGTACTTATATGTAAGAGATTAGATAGAGATATAGATAGAGAGAGAAAGAATATATGTGTGTTTCTAGATGTATGCCCATAATTATGGCATACTAAATAAAACTGCTAATTCAAACACTATAGATGTGACCTAGTTAGATCCCTTAGCTAGTCCTTATTTTAAAATTGTCGAGGTTATCAGGAAAAGGAAGGGAGGACATGATAAGCTGCAAGATTTTTTCCAATCTTAAATCTCCATCCATGATTCGTGATATAGACTTTTATGGGAATTTACAAGTTTTTAAATTATATTTTATCACATAAGTGTAAGAAATCAAACAGAATATATCTGCCTTATTTTAAGAAATCTTAGAATATATGAAATTTGAGTAGTAGTCTGAAAATACATGAAACAATAGAAGCCATTTGTCTTTAATTACTTGCTACAAAAACATTGGTTATAGAAAAAACATATTGTAATATTGGTGATTATAGCTGCTTTATGTGAACAGCTTGTAGTGTATCCTGTGTAATAATTTTTGATTTAGTCAAAGAATTACAGTGGAATATTTAGTCTCCCCATATGTCCTGAACTATTATTCATTTCCTGTTACTTTGCTGGAGGCAGAAGCCAAAGACTTCCAGTTTTCCTGACTTTATTAGACATCTGCTGGTTATTGCTAGTTAAGCCGACTTGATTCTTGATGACCACAAGGTGACTTACTATAGCTGTTTTCCCGAAAGACATTAGCAGCAACACGTGTTTTTAAATGCATTCAACATTGTTTTGAAACTTTTCCAATAACTAGGGAGCAATCAAATGTAAACTACATGCATGTAGTCATAAGTTAATGTAAACTTTTTTACAGAAAAGGACATAGTTGATTTCAATCTATAAACTGCTTTAAGTTTTTATTAAAGGTATACTTCTACATTGTATTTAGATTTAGAAACAATTTAGCTCACTTCATATACTTTTTAGGCCATGTCACTTAAGTGTTTACTTCGACTATGCAACATATCAAAGCATTCTTCAGAGAACTTTTAATAGACTATACATGTTACCTAGATTACTTCCTTATCTGGATTTGCTAAAGAGAACACCTACTTACAAATCTATAATGACTTGAGACCAATTTTACGTTCAGAGAATTAATTTAAATTTCATCTACTGTTCACTTATATTTTAGAATAGAATGTTTGATTTGATTAAAAGAAACAGAATATTTGGAGATTTTTCAGCATTGTAAAGTCGTTCAGAAATTAGTTAAGAATTTTTTCCTTTTAGTTACACCAAAATTTTAAATGCACCTTTTTTTGTGTGTATTTGTGTGTATGTGTGTATGTATATATGTATTTTTGCAGCTATAATATAATCACTGTTGCCATTAATTATCAACTGTGTATCTGCTCAGCACTGTGTTGATCCTGATTTCTTTTCAGAGCACATTATACCCTCAAGACACCTGAGAAAGTAAGGGATTTATGAGCGTACCAGAAATAGATTCTAGGTTGATTGTTCATCAATGACTACCAAATCATAAAAGAAGCTACTATCTTGTCTACAACTGAGAACTGGACAGAGATTTGGGAAGCTATTTCTTTAACTGCCCAATGAAGAATCACAATGTTTCTGCCACCATCAGGAATCTCAAATCACTATGATCAGTTATTGTCACTAGCTCTCGACCACGCAAACCTTTGTATACCTTTGTCCCAGCTCCAGCTCTACTTCTTGGTACATACAAACTGACTTTATACTGTACTTCTGCTAATACTGCTATAGAAAAATCAAATATCTCAGGATAGTAGATAGTCAACATGTTACCAAAGGCAGAAGAGTGACCCCTGCCTCATTTCCACTTCCCAAATATTGAGCAAGTGCATTTGGGTTAGTCAAATATGTATCATATCCAGAATTTCAGTAGTGACTGAGAAATACAATTTTAAGTTTGCAGCCTTTGCAGGACAACACACTTTAGAAGGAAATAGAGAGCCTATCTTCTCTATCAATCATAGATATTTAAGTATATTGTTTTGTATTCACATAAAAACAGTAGGAGTCAAACTACTTCATTTTATCCTTAGGGAAACTAAAACTCAAGAAGTTTTAATAATTTTCATATGACCAAGCCCTTGTGATTTTCACTGTACTTTCTCATTTTACATCCACCTGACTTCTTTATTAAATGACTAATATTTTTTCTTTGCTCATCGCAAACGACTGTTGATAAACTCTGCATATATTAACTGAGGTTCTTCCTTATCTGAATTTGCCGAACAAAATATAATCAGAACCAAAATTTTCATCTTGTAAATTTTTCTTCCTCTATTTAACTTCTTTAAGAGATATGGAATATTTATTAAAATGTGACAGTTTAGTGAATTAAATTGTGTCAGTTCTTTTATAGAAATAGATAAGTTAAGCATTTTATACTTACATTTATGAAACGATGAAAAATCATTGGTTTTAGTTTATATTGGAATTCTATTTTTGCCCTATAGAAATAAGATAAAAAATTAATATAGTGGTAAAATTCAAGAAAGGAATATGTGTAAACTTCAAAAGATTAAAGGTCCACGAGAAGGAAAGAACCATGATGGTACTTTACGATACTATGATTTCATCAAATTTATTCAAGAAGAGATAACATTTTCTCTTCTTTAGGTAAAAATTAACAATGGAAAAAATATCTTGCTTTCTTATATAACATCATCTTTTATTCCTCAAAAGCCTCCAAGGAATATCTATCTTTAATAAGATGAGGGTGTTTGTTAAGGAGAAGATTCAATAAATCTGGTTATAGGTATCATAACCTCCACTGTCCTTCAAAATCTCTCACCAAATTGCTCGAATAAAGATATCCGAAATTAAGTATGATTGCAGGTCCTGTTAGCACATAAATTTCTTACTACCTGGTTTACCATTTTTATCAAGATTAGTCTAATTCCTGCTTTAAAATTAATGTTATGAGTTTGCCATGAGCATTTTTTTATTGGCTTTTCGAAGCTAAAAGAGTAAGCAGGACTATCTTATTTATTTTGATCTTATGCGAATTAAGTAGATTTATATGGATTAAGAAAAAAAGGAAAAGAAAGGCAAAGTAAGTATATAATACTTATATAAATCTATAAATACATAGTAACAGTTCCATTTAGTAATATATGATAATATTTTCATTACCTAATTGTTCGGTATTAAGTATTTTCTCTAATTGGTAATAATAACACAGACCATAAAATACTGACACATCTCAATATGGCAGATCTTTTAAACCATAATTTATTTTAAGTTTTTCTTCTTTTAGTCTCTCTAAAAAATAAATGCTGTTTGGTGAACAAATACTGAATAGGATCTCTATGGTAGATCTCCAATATCTTTTAATCACCTATATTTTATTTCGCCCCCTCCAAACATCAGGCATATTTCCTTTGGTGTAATTCTCTCCTCCATGTGTATCAAAGGCAACAACTTCTTTTATAGATGCCACAAGGCCAAAAAGATGCTTTTTTTCCCTCACTTGGGACAGAGACAGGGATGGATCTCATGACAAGGCTCAGCCAACTTTATGCTCTCTTTTAGTTCTTTGAATGTTGACCAATTGACACCCAAATATATTTAACATTTTTTCATAAAGAGAGAACTCTAACAAGATTTTTTTCTACTATAAAACCATTCTGAATATTCCATAATTCTTTTCACTTAGTCCTTGAGATAAATCACTCTCATCCCAACCTCATATTGAATTCCAGTTAAGACAAGAAGAAAGATGTGTATGACCAAAACCAAGAAAAGCACAACTCTTTCAGAAATATCCACCAAATTTTGATAAATCTTATTCACTAAGAGCATATGATTTGGCTACCCAGCAATAAGAGAAACTAGAAAATTTAGTAGGTTAGCTGGAGTTCACATATTGAGCTAGATGCTGAGTGAACAACTACCAGTATTGCCACAAACCACAGTAGTGGATGTTACCATCCCTCTCAAGTGAGAATTGCAATCATGTGGAATAGTTTTTTTTATATTACATGCATATACACACACTTACTGATATTTAGAGTTATTGTTCTAGGTGGCATTCTTCCTTTTTGAAACATATTCATTACTCAAGCATATAAAGACATCAGATATATTATGAACCATTAAATTAAATGATCTTGAAAACTTAGCATAATATAAACACAAAAATATACCTATTGAATGATATAGAACAAATAAATTGTATTTTTTAGACACTTCTGCTATAATAAATGCTCAAAAGAGCCAATTGCTACTGGTTGATTACTCATCTTAGTGTTAGAAAAAGCAACATCCTTCTTCTTAGAAAAGAAAAAATATTTTTCTTTTTTTATCCAAATTACTCAATCTTCTTGAATTTTCTTCCTTACAACACTTACATGCACATGCAAAGATACACGCAAATTGAAAGCATCCTTTAGATTCCAAAGAGAGGGATTATCATACTCATAAAGGGAAATGCACCTTGCAGAAACTCACATTTATGGGGCAAAAGAGAGAATACTGTATTTTTTAAGTATATTTTCTTCCCACCAACGATTCATCAAATAACCTACTTCTCAAAGATATGAAATTTAACTAGTTAAGAAAAAAAATAGAATGGAAAACCTCTTTCCAATATACAGGGCTGTAATATTCTGATTGTTAATATAGCAATGAAGGAGTTTCACATATTCAACAGATATTTATTGGATACGTACTCTGCGTCAGTAACCATGGATGCAGTAGCCCTTTTATAATGCCAAAATAATATAATTTCTATGATCATACTATTTAAAATGAATAGTGACAGATTTTTATTATTCCTAAAGATACTTTTTTTCATGATAGAATACAGTTAGTATTCTTTTTAATACCTTTAATTTTGTGAAAAAATCCTTCAGCATTTTTTTCTGTATTCCTAATGATATTTATAGCACAAATTATAGTTTATAAAAAATTAATATTTTGTAAGTATTTATTCTATTATAGCACTTGTATTACTTCATTTCAACCTTCTACTAACCCTATGAGATAGATATTATTATTGTGTTCATTTTACAATTTAAGGCTTAGAAATATAAAGATAGTATTTCGTGATCACGTAGTAAGAGATGCATCTTAAATAAAAAATAAATAAATAAACAAATAAACCAAAAAATAAAAATTCTTCTTAGAACCTTAGCTCTTAAACTTCTTGCTTTTGTTCTCATACTTAATTGTTGCTATACACATTGTTTTTGTTACATTTTGTTCCTCTCTAAACTAGCTTAATTTCTGTTACCATAGACCATTAGTTCATTATGTTGGCTAACTCTGTGGTGAGATGCTGCTAAGTGCAATGCAAAACAAACTCAGTATAAAACCTACCTGTGTGCAGAATTTATCTTCTCAGTAGAGGAACCAGGCAAGTAATAAGGGAGTTGGCTGTAATTGTACAAGGACACAGGCAGAAAGCCTAGACTTGGACGTGCCGAGATAGACTTAATGGAAGAACAATGTCTAAGATAAGACAAGAGAGAAGAGTTGACATTTTTCGGAACTCCTACTTTTGTAGCATACAAAACATCTCACTCCACAATAAAATCTGTCTTATAAATGATTTAATTTATTAATCTTTATTTGTTACTCTTTGGTAAATATGTGATCTACTACAAGGCTTTATATCTAGAAATTATTATTTTTGTTGTCCTAAAAAATAAAAGCGACTGGTTATTTTTACCAGCAACATAGATTTAGTAGAGAATTGCAATTCGTGATAAGCATGCTACAGCAAAACATATAGGCAAGTCCAACAAGTGAGGAGAGGAACTTTACAGAGGAAAAAATAAAATTTTGAGTTGTTTTGAATGAAGTCGATTAGAAGAAAGCGATAGTTCCGAGTGGTGACAATGTCTCACTCTCTAGTCACTGGGCAAAGAAAGAACCCTTCCTTCCTCCTGCTGGAGTAGCAAAGTAATCTAGACTTGCAAGGTGTGTCTCTTGCTGTTGAGGTCTGTTATAGATGAGTCTTCCTGTTGGGGTTTGTAACTAACGTGGAGAGGTAGTGAATGAGAGCTTCCCCTCCAAATCTCCTAACTTCATTTTAAATGAGGTTTCCTTACACTACTGTTCATATTTTCGACTCTTCCAAAATCTGAGACTGCAACAGTTGCTGTTATAAGGGAGGAATAAAGCCTAGTGAATTCAGCCCCTCTTCTCCTTCCTGTCCCCATCTACCCTCACAAGTTTCTTCCTGGCTTACTTCTTCCTTTCTCTTCTCCTAAGCACTGATCCTCATTCTCTTAAGCAGGTTCAACGCTTGTTCCCTAGGTCCATGTAGACATTTCGAATTCTAAAATGATTAGCTGAATCCTTTTTCTCATTAATGAAATATGTTTCATGAATGTCAGATGACTCTGGCCCCATAATTACATAAGCAACATTACCAAAATAATAGAGTAACTTGTAAATGTTTTACCACTGTGTCAATAATTTGCACACTTGTTAAAAACTAGTTTTAGAGACCTATTTTATCCCTTCATTTTTTTCTGTAATCCTAGATGAAGACACTGTTTAGCAAATGCTGTCTTGGAACATTCATATCTCATTTCTTTATATCTTCTTAAAATAGTTTAACTGTCCAAAAAGTATATTTCTTTTTTATTCTAGCTTCCATTCCATTCACTACTTCTCTTGGCTTTTTAAATATAAATTTTTTATACTTCAATAAAATTAGAAGACTCTTAAATGCTTTTTAAGATTTTCTTTTTTGCACATCCTTAGAAATTGCTTACACAGAAATATTTTGCAGTTGATTCACTAATAAAGTTTTCATCTTCCTCTTTCCAACATTTTGTTTTAGTGAGTTATCCCATTACCTCTAACTACACATCAAAACCCCTATGCGGCTTTCCATAAAGTTAAAATTAATAAAGATCTTGAAACATATCTAGTCTAATTTTATTTTATAGATGGGAACAATGTTCTTGAGATTTTAAAACAATTTATTCAAGGTTATATAGCTTTTTTGTGACAGAGCCAGAACTGAAAAAAATACCAAATTTTCTTATTTAGTATAATATTCATGATGCCACCTGCCTACTTACTATTGGAACTTCTCCCCAACATCCAAAATGAAGAGAAGGGTGAGGGATTCTCATATAAAGTTTCTGGATCTATATCTCACTAATGATATTTCAGAATGTAATACTCTTGGCTCTGCATTTAAGTTATTTTTGGAGGAGATCCAGTCAACCAAACAAACATGGGATGAAAAACAGGAAAAGAGAATAAATAATCTCTCTGCCATTTATGATAACATTTTTAAGCAACACTAAGCTCAAATAAATGTTTTGCTGCAACTTTTTTTGAGACTTAGGACTCTATTTAGTGAGTTTAGAGAAACTGCATATATGTTACACATTTCTTAGGCTTTGTTAAAAACCATAAATCTTATCTTCATCTCTTTTTGAGTATTTTTTCTTCATAATAATGTGTCTGAATTTACTATAATTCACTCTCAATTTTACTCTTAAAATCATATATGTTTAAAATATTTTCTCAGAATAATAAAGAAAAGGACGTTAGATGTGTATACTTGGATAAGACACTGAACTGCCTTCAGTCTGAGTTACGTTATTAAAAACATAATATTTTATAAAGATGTTTGAGGATTAAACAATGTAACATATGTGAATGCAATTTAATTTTGTATAAATATAGAAAATTTCAGGCTTTTTTATTGCACAACCACCTTGACTAAAATACTGTATCCACATTTATAACTGTATAATTCTGCATGTTTTCTCTTTTCTGCTATGTACCATCAACATCTGGAAAGCACTAAGGTCACCTCCTCAGTGAAGCTTCTTGTAACATCCTCTTCTCTAACTTCTGGAAGAGAATATAGAACTACTTTCACTTTACATCAACAATATATTATCCAGTCATTTTATTAGGCAACTAATTATTTATTTACTTATATACATATCTCCTTAAATTGGAGATTCCTGGTGACTTCTTTATTTTCTTTTTCTATGTTTCAATGTAAAACTTTGCAAGGACTACATGCCTGAAGCAGACATTATTGGAGATCTTATGACAGGTTTATACTCCTTTCTTTTTTTACAAATATAACCTTGAGTTTAGTGCCCTTTTTTACCAGTTTGTTGTTTAAATCTAATATTTTTATTACTTATTTTACTTAATCCCAATTATATTTCCATGTTATTCATTAGAACAACTAAAAATGATACCAGACTAGAGAGAAAAGCACAAAGTCCCTCTTTCTTTTTCCTCTTCTGATTCAAAATCATCCTCCACTTTCTACATTCGCCAGACCTTTCTTCAATTACCAAAATCACACAAGTGATGAAAAATCTTTTGCAGAATGGTCAATGTAAGTTAGTACAGCAATATAAAGAATTGGTATGAAATTCATAAATAAGAGATTATCATATTCTTCATTAATATGCCATTTAACTTTGAAATGTTTAGGAAAAAATTCTCCAAATTTCCTTACCTTTAAATTTATGAATATTTAATACCGATCCAATCTTCATTAGTCATGAATAGATACATTTTATTCACATATTCTGTGTTCCTTTACTAAGCTCTTTTGTTTGATGTTATTCTTTAATATATACTGCTTTCTAGTAGTTTTTTATTTTTTTATTTTTCAGTTACAGTTGGCATACAATATTATGTTAGTTTCAGGTGTACAACATGATGATTAGACATTTATGTAACTTAGAGATAGATCACCCTGATGAATCTAGTACATATCTGACACCGTGCACAATTATTACAAGATTACTGACTGTATTCCTTATGCTATATTTTACATCTCCGTGACTATTTCATAACTCCAATTAATCCTTCCCCTTTTTCAACCAATATCTTCCTATCTGGCAACCATTAAATTGTTCTTTGTGTCTATGAGTTTGTTTCTGATTGTTTATTTTGTTTTTTAGACTCCACAGTAAGTGAAATCATACAGCATTTGTCTTTATCTGATTTAATTCACTAAGTACAATACCCTTCAGGTCCATTCATATTGTTACAGATGGCAAGATTTCATTTTTTATGAATGAATAATATTTCATTATTTATATGCACCACTTCTTTACCCATTCATCTATTGGTGGGCGCCCATGTTGCCTTCGTATCTTGGCTATTGTAAATAATGTTGCTCTTTATATATTTTTATTTAATCTTGATACCCTATGGGTTAAATGCTTCACTATCCTTTCACAGATGAGAAACTGAGGATCGAAGAATTTGGGAAAGTTGACCAAATCCACATAACTCTAAGTGGTAGAATTCAGTGAAGCTAAGATCTAACTCAAATCTTTCTGATTCCAGATTTCAAGCTCTCAATCACTGTTCTTTGTTTTTCCAAGTATCAACAGAAAGAAAAAAGTATGTTGATTTAACGTTTGGCAAGAATTTTAGCATATACATATCTATATAGTCTTTTAAAATGTTTTCTTATTGCTTATGTCACAAAAATTAATGTCCCTTGATATGACTTTTTATATACCTACTTATATTAAAGTATCCTTCATATTAATTGATTTAATTTACTAAAAAATATTTGTAAATAGAAAATCTACAGCAGAAAGTAAGAAGTTCCTTGCCTCATTTTTGGTACAAAACTTCTCTTGACTTTTTACCTATGTTCCAAACTACTTTACTCAGCACAATAGTTCATCTCTAACTACAGTTTATAGTAGCATGGAATTAGACAATTAATGAGTTTTTTTTGATCAGCTAGCTCAACCTTCCAGAGAGAAGTGGTGAGTGCTGTGAGCAGTGGAAGAGCCGTAACTAGACCACAGCTCTCCTGCCTTAGGACAGTGTGGATTTGGAATGCCATCACTCTGCCAGCTTCCCCTGAGGGACTATATGCAATCTAATCGATGACTGCTGAGTACTCAATGATAGTATATGTTTAGTATGTCGAACAATTTCCCATTCTGCATTTTCACTCAAGAGCCTCAGGTTTGAAACATTACACTCTGTGGAATAATATAAAAGTTGGAGACAAAAAAAAAAAAACAGGACCTTTTTATTTGTAGCAAGCTTTAAATTTTTTGAAGAACTTTTTCTAACATTGCAATATAAGCTCATAACAACCCAATGAAGTAAATAAAATGTGTTTTTCATACTTTTTTTTTTTTACAAATGGGAAAACTAAGAACTTAACTGACTTTCCCCAAGTAACATAATTCAGTAACTTCTCATAAAACATGTGTTTACTTCACATCACTTCATATTCAAATGCTCAATGCATAGAAATTCAGCGATCCCCTTTTAACTCTGGATCTCAAAGGGAACACCGAAATGTTAGATCCTACAGTTTTTAGATATTCCCTGAGGTAAAATGCAGCCATTCATTATAGTTCTCTACAGAGTCAATTTTACTACATATTATCCATCTCTCATAATATTTAAGCCAGGTACATATTCCTTTCATATTTGTATTCTTGACAATGGCTGAAAATCAAAAACATGATTATCAAGAAAACATAGAAGAAAACTGTTAAAAAATGAGTTCTGTATACCACACATCATGCTAATTGACAAATACGGGGATTTAGTTGATTACTTGGTTTCTCTCAGTTGTTTAGCAATGTATTTTCAGATGGAAAGAGAAGGATTAACTCTATTTAATAGTCAAATCATTTTTCTACTATCTTTTATCTTAACAGGTCCTAGCAGAAGTGATGTACACGAATGAACTATCTATACGACTTTAGAAGTTAAGCTGAATATTTTCAACATCTAAGAGAAGCTGGGAATAGAACAGTAATGCTTTTTATCTCATGAAGTTTTTCAAGCTTTTTTTTCTCTATACCAAATAACAAGAAAAGTCTAGAAAAATGAATAGAACTGCATAGTAGCACCAGAAGAGCAGTGCAATATCAAGCATGCTTTTACCACGTGGTCTGTCATCTGACAGACACTGACAACAATATGTAGCTAAAGTTTACTTTGGTAGATAAACAATTAAACATCATTATTTCTAACTCGGTGACTCTGGCCAAGTCAGCATCTCAATTTCTCAGTTCCTATTCACATGAAAACGTCTGATAGAGTGACGTAAGGGTGCTTTCAAAATGCAGTTTTCTTGGTGACAAACCTACTGCCTCTAAGTTCCCTGACATAGAAGACAGAATACAGTCTCAGTAGATACATTTATTTGATACTCAGTTCTACTACCCATTATCTCGAGTTTCAGCTCAATATCTAGAATGTTGAGAATGTTCACCATAATGTAAATTAGTGAGTAAAGAGAGGAAAATGGAGATGAAAATAATTTAATCTGACCAGCTCAAATATATGCCAACTCAAATATATTTTGTTTCTCTATCATGATGAAAATTTCGTGAAAGCGAAGCTATATACTACTTCCATATCAATTAAAAGTTTGTAAAAAAAAATTAGGATAATGCACATAAAATGCATAACACAAACTTGTAAAACATAATTAATAATAGTTAGTATTGTCTCATAGCTATAGAAGAAAATTCAAACTACTCAGAATGCTTGTTCAGTCTATGTTACCTTCATTCCTAGTTACCCTTTTAAAAAAGATCCCTTAGATCCTGGAGTTCTAACTAGTTCAAATGCATTTATGTATCTGAGCTTTTCTATTATTGCTCACTTAATATAAAATGCTGCCAGTTCAAGTCATACAACTTGGATAAAAATACCGTGTCTCAGGCTCCTTGTTCTTTAAATTTCTACATTCTTCATATGCCCATGACATTTATTTGGCACTCCTTCTACCATTCGGCTTGGGTTTATACATTATTTGCTATATGCAAGTCTTCTTTTCCCCTAGAAAGATCTCTCAGAAAATTGGCATGTTTTTAAATTTTATTTCAGACAACAAGATTCCTCTTAAAACTAGGTGTGGGTGTAAGTAAAACTGCCATCACCACTTCTACATTTACCACCACCACAATCTTTAATGTACAGTTCAATTGGATTTCATACTTCACTTACGACAGTGTTTGGCCCATAATAATCTTATGATAAACATGTAATTTACTGGGATGCAATTTCTAAATTAAAGAAGCAACATATATTTTCCAGTTTCCCAATGCTACTGAAAAAAATATTAACTATATTTATGAAATATCAAAATTAAATTTATATCTTAGGCAACAATGAGCTATCACACCAAAAATATCAGGCTTAAATATATCTACTTTGTTTTATGAAACTGAAATTCATTTGAAAAAAACACACTAAGTTCATAAAACAAAAACTTCAGACACTAGACCACATTCCTGGGGAAAGCATGTGTCCTTTTCTCATCTTTATTTACAGCAAGCAATTCTAGACTAAACTCCATTAAGCAGAGACATTTTGATGGTCGTTTGCTGTACACAAACAGCACACTCACTGTAAACACAATGAGGGAGGTAGGAAGTGGACATCACAACACTCCATGCAAAAAATGTACGGCCACTACATATTTTGACAAAGTAGATAGTTAGATCAAAAAAGTTAAAGACTTTTTAAAAACCTAGTGATATAAGCTCAATTAAAAATAATATTACCTCATTTCTGATTTAACAATATTGAATGTTACATATATTTAGTTTTCAACCAGAAACAGAAGCTCATTTAGAAGTTCTGCTTGAAAAAAAAAAATCTATGTTTGCATATATAATTGGTAAATGATGTACAATACTATCAAGAGTCATTTGGGTTTTAACTTAATTCTCTATGTTTATAAAACTTTCAGACTATTTCCTATGTACTAGAAAAGCGTTTTTATGTTCCATAGCTTTCTTTTATACAATCTTTACATTTTTGCTGAAGTAGAAACAGTATGTGTGTGTGAATTTACAGCCTTTTCAAAATGTATTAAAATTACTTTTAAAGCAAGTTAAATTATTTAACTTTAATTTTCAGTGCATATTTTTCAAAAATATTTTTTAAATCTGTACATTACCCATGTTTTAAGTTAAATTGCCAGTCTTTGACCCCCACTTTAGCATATAAGAAATATGTCACTTTATGATTATAATTTAGCCAACACATCTGGATTACTGCTTTCCTCTTTCAGGTTGAAAAAAGAAATGTTCTTGAGTAATTAAGAGCATCAAAGTGATGTGGTACTAAAGGCTCGTTAAGGTGAACAGGCCCTAGGAAAAAGCATCAGTCAATTTTCCTTGCCCTTGATAGATTTCTTCTCATAGCTATGCTGGGGAACAGAAGGCCGAAGAGGGAATGTTAAGTATAACTGTCTCAAACTCTTGGAAAGGTGGAGACTATTTACCCCTAGAAGAATTATATTTCTGAATTGGTTTTCAGAGCCAATTTATGATTTCAGAAGTCACATCGAACAGATTCTCATAAATGACATTTTGGATAAAAAGCTTGTTCTGAGGTATTGGAAGATTTACTAAAGAAAAAGGAGGAAAAAAGGAAGGAAGGAAGGGAGGAAATGATCTTTGATTTTTTATCAACTCGAGAAGAGAAAAAATTGATGATGGATGTCTATTCCATAGCAACTTCTGTCAATTTTCTGAGAGTAAATAAAAGAAGAGGGGATTGGAAAGGAGAGGGAGTGAATTTTGTATCAATAAATCTGTTTTCTCTTTCTAAAGGAGAATATTAGCTTACCATCATGTAATCAAACCCATCGTATTTTCTTTAATTTCTTTAGAAAAGACATCATTCTTATTGCAAATATGTATCCAATGATTGAATCCATCTATGCATGGATATGTTTTGCCAAAGAAAAATAAAGATTCTAAGTATTAATAATGTTAAATATTATTGTTCAGTATTTAAAATCCTCTTCAGTTTGAATCCTGCAAGAATCGACTTTGACTTCAGTGGAGAATGCTGTCCCACAGTTATATGTCCCCATCTCTATTTCTCAGGAAAGCATTCTGAAGCTAAAGGAAGGAGTTAGCTTGTAGAAGTTTGAGCTAACAGAATGTGACAAAAAGAAATAATATTGTGAAATCCAGAGATGTTTAGATGGAGCACAGATTATAAGGGCGAGTTAGAGAAAGATATTCAGGCCTTTATACATGAAAAATGCACACACTTTACAAAAGCAACAAGCTGTTTCTCAGCATCTGTTAGACAAAGCTACAAAAGCAAAATATACTTTACTATGAGCAATGTTATGTAGAAGTCTTCTACATAACTATGCACATCTATGAATAAGTAAATCTAGGTGATTTCCAGTGTACTAAACAGAAACAAAAACTCAAAACCCTCAAAAGTTCCCAGTGCATTAAAATTTTTGAAGTTAAGACATACAGTTAGTTATTTTGGTAGGGAAGGCAACTCCAAATTATGCATCACTGTTGAAGCACATAAAAAATTAAATTGCTCGATTTAAAAAAAATTAGATGCCACTATTGGTATCAACACCATTTTTAAAAAATTAAATTAGCTTTTGCAATTCAATACCATTTAAATTAGCATGTCTCAAGAAAGATATATATTTTGTTTAGGCAATTTTTCCAGCTATATTGAGGTATAATTGGCAAATATAAATTGCAAATAATCAAGGCATACAACATGATGATTTTATGTGTGTGTGTGTGTGTGTGTGTGTGTGTGTGTGTGTAGTAAAATTATTACCATAATCAAGCTAATTACCACATTCATCATTTCACCATTTGTATGTGGGGGTGGTGTGTGTTTAAGAACATGTTTGTTCTACTCTCAGCCAATTTCAAAAATGCAATAAACACAGTATTTATACAGTAAATAGTCACCATGCCATATATTAGATCCCTAGATCTAATTTATCTTATAACTGAATGTTTGTATGCTTTTGCCAGTGTCTCCCCATTTCCCCCGACCCCCAACCACTAGCAAGCACCATCTTAATCTCTTCTTTAAGTTTAACTTTTTATATTCCATGTATAAGTGAGACCCACAGGTGTTTGCCTTTTTGTGTTCAGCCTATCTTACTTAGCATAATGTTCTCCAGGTTCACCCATGTTGTTACAAATGGCAGGATTTCCTTATTTTTTATTGATGAATAATAATCTACTGTCAATATTTACCACATCTTCTTTATCCATTCATCTGCTGATAGACATTTGGGTCGTTTCCATAACTTGTAGCAGAAGGGCTGGAGCCAGGCCTTGGACTGCTTCAGGGTGTACAGCTGGGCCTGAGGTTGAAGAGCCTGTTACCTGAGTCACAGGCAGGTGTGGCTCCTCCCAGCTCCCTTGGTAGATGGTGCTAGTAACAGAACCAAGACCAAGTGGGGCTGTAGCCAGGTTCATAGAGGATGTGGCTGTTTCTGGGTCTGTAGCTGGGACCATTATCCACAAGTCCATCACCTGGGTGCAGGCCGGCATTCTGACACTCCTTTGTCTTGGGCTGCATTGCAGTTTTACTACATCTTATCTGGATTCCAAAGCTCCCACAAAAGCACTCTTGACCATGAATAGTTTCCAAATTATGGTTGTTGTGAGAGGATATAAAGAGATCTCGTATTCTGCCATCTTGCTAATGTCCTGTTTAAGTAATTTTTAAAAGCATGTCTATACAAAACAAAATAGAATCTCATGAGCATTTTACAATCTTTAACCCATGGGAAAAACTATTCAACATTAAGAGATATTATGAGGTACCATATTCATAAATATTTTAGTACATGCAGATTTTTAATAAACAATGAAGTAGTAAAAATAAAAAAATAGAATTATGCTAAAAACCCCTCATACTTCTCTACACAATACCCAATCACAAACTCCACCAAGTTTTAGGAAATTAGATTAAATATGTTGAGAAATGGATAGATTATCTCTAAATAATGGGGACTAGGTATTATAAGAAAATTGTAATTTTTAACTTCTTCTGTCCATAATCAACAAAAGTAGATCCAAGAAAAAAGTCACGGTATTTATTTCATTGCCACACACTTAAGTCTTTGGACAGTGCTACAAATATTCACAAATTTCATGTGTTTATTTAGCTAGATTTGAAAAATTTGAAAACAAATAAAAAATAAAGAAAACTTGCTTCAAAATTATTGTGTAATTGAAGACACAGTTGCTGCTGTGATTTCTTGATCAAAATTATAAAATCAAACAAGCAAGGTGTGCAAATTATGATAATTTTTACTTTACTGTTTAAGGGAAATTGAGACTCTCAACTCTGGCTGCACTAAGAAGAATTTCAAAATGTTGTCACCATGCCAAAGCAACACCGGAACAGCTCTGTCTGTAGTCTCAGGCCAGGAACATTTTCCATTTCATAACTCATTCCCCAGATGTATGATCATACCTCATATACACAGAAAACAGAACAATAAGCTATTAAACATGCTCATGGGCAGTTTTCCACGCGGGCAAGTTTATAGGATAGCATTTCTGCTTAAAGAATTATTCCCTTGCTTTCTCTATTTTTTCTTAAATTATCAATTTCCCATAAAATTAAAATGTGTGAAAATGTCCCTCTCACATGGTCAGTTTATTTGGAAATCACTTTATCTGTGTTTAGATCCTGAGTTATCACAAGCTTAAACTTCAAGTAGGCTTTAATACATTTTTTCTCCATAAGCAATTTTTGCTGGTGGGAAATTTGCTAGAAGGCTTTCTATCTGTTGCTAGTGTGTTATAGCTGTATGACAAAGAAATTAAAAAAAAAAATCGCTACCATGTAACTACTTGAGTTAAAGCTATAAAATGAGTAATTATCACAGTCCCATAAGGAGACTGTGGATTCACGGACAATGCAAACATTCTGGGATCCTAGTCAATGTATTTCTGGAAAAAAAAAAATGCATATAAAAGAATCCAGATCCACACTGAAGGTATTTAGAGCAGTTTCCATCTAGACTAGCAGAAACCATACCTGTCAAGAAAAAAAATGTTTTCTAGATTAATTAACAAAAGCTTTCTGTAAGAAACCTCTGTTGTAACATTGACCAATAAAATATCAGATCCAAGAAAATGGTATCTAACCTCATGAGCTGTACTTTTTGGAAAATTTGGAGCATAATTAAGAATCAGCCGTGTTGCATGATTTTGTGGTTTCTACTTACATAGCATGAAAAGCGCATACACCCCTCTTTGTGCTGTGCAACATGTTGATATTGAACTAACTTCATTCTCAAGAAGCAAATTGCACTATGGCCATGCTACCTCAACAAGCCCCATACAGTCTGATCTCAGAAGCTAAGCAGGGTTGTACCTGGTTAGTACTTGGATGGGAGACCACCTAGGAAGACCAGGTGCTGTAGGCGTAAAAAATAAAAAAAATAAAAAATAAGGGATTGTAAACTGACAAGTTCCCTGCAATCTGTGAGGTCAACCAAGGGTTGCTCATCTGAAAAAATAAATAAATTGAACAAAGAATGGTTTCTGTCTGACCATTGTGTCTTGTAATGGAAATGTTTTGAAAATGTATATACTTTTCCAAGTTATAGTTAATACTATTACATTTTCAATTCCAGATGCCACATTTCAGTGAAGTTGTCCAATCATTTAAAGTTATTACTAATGGAGACTATATGTATTAGAAGAACTATGAATTGGAGCACATTTGTGAATATTTACATTTGCCTAGTACCTCTTTCTTTTGGTAATAGTATCAAAAATATCTTCTGTGAATCCTTACTTCCCTCAGTCCATGTGAACTTGCTCCCAGATACAAGGGTGGACATATGATCCAGGCCTGTCCAATTAGAACATCCAGGCTTCGGTGATTAATTTAGTTGGGCATGTGACCCAGATAACATTGATTAGAGTCATTCATTCTAGGGCTGCTGGCAGCTTCCTGCCTGCACCAAGAAAGATCCTACTTTAAAATGGAGCCCTGGCTCTCTCAGTGCATTCCTGGGACCAGCAATATCATAAACAAATAAATACATGTGAGATATGCAAATGCTGAGGCTTCACTCCAGACATATTGAAACAAAAACTCTGGTGTGAGAACCAGAAATCTACCTATGCTGTTTACATTTTTACCAGCATGATTTTATTCACTAGGTTCTCTATGATTGCATCTTATTACCTTTTTGCTGTATGTTTGAGTTTGGTTCTTTTTAAAAGACTAATTTAAAAAGTTTCTCTTCCATGAAGTCATTCTTGAATTTTTAAAATTATCTTTCAATTTTATTTTCACTATATATGTACCACTTCCTAGCATTTAAAATGGCTCGGCTTGCATTATTGTTATTTACATGCATATCTCATTTACCCCATTAACTTAAAAGCACAAGAGGAATGAAAGATAAGCTTACCCATAATTGCAACTCCAAATATAGGTGTTAATGAATGAATATCCAGATATCCAGAGTTTAAAAGAAATTAAAGTGGATTAATAAATTAAAAGAGCTGAAAAGAACTTTTTCAAGGCACAAACTAATTCTAAATCCTTTTAAAAATCCATCAGTGTTCTTTTCTAATGCTCTTTGTAGATTAATAATTTATTAGACTGGTTAATGCATTTAGCTTTTTATAGATATTTTATATTCTAGATTATCAGATAATGGAATTTTAACTTGCTACTCATTTCACATCAATGGTGAATATATACCTGGTTTTCCACAAGCCAAAACAGAATTAAACCTTGGACAAAACTGAAGATGAGGAATGAGCTGCTCTATTCATGGGGAAAGCACCTAACTCCTATGTAACTCAGTTTCTCCCTCAATATAAGGAATGCATTTCTCCCAGTTTTAAAATATTGTAATTTATATTTGTGTTATTATGTGGCTAATGGATCAAACAAGCAAGCACACATGTTGAAATTTGGAGTACTGAATATTTATGTCTCTATAGATTTATTATATCTAGATAGTAGTTGTATGAGTTCCTTAGAATTTGGAGAAATCTGGGATTATATTAAATTTTGTAATCCAATTCAACTAATAATTGAATAAATATCTCACAGAGCTGTGGTGGTTAGAATAGATGAAGTTACATGGAGCAGTTAAGAAAAACTATTGAGTGAGAAGTCCTTTTAACTCAAACCTAAACTTGCTTAAATTAAAAGCAACAGGAATCATAGACTAAAATAGTCTGAAAACCACTGAGAAGCAAGAGATTATGTTGGTTCTAAAATAAAAAATTCACTCTGTCTAAAATCATAAAAGGATCTAGAACATCTTCCTCTGGATGAGGCGGACCAATCATAACATAAATTTGATCTCATATATGTTGGCTTATATTAAGATGCAAGAAGTGTTTAGAAATTAGCTTACATATTACAATTATCAATAAATGTGGTATATGAACCTTAAATAATGACACTGGTGAATTAAAAACTGAGAATATAAAACAAACATCAAAAACACTTAGAGAAATAACATAAGTAGGGATGTCAAACTCCATGAAGTAAAAGCTTAGGAAAAGGGGCTAAATGTGTAATTTTCACTATTTTACTATTTGTCTTGGGGGTGAGGATAAGTATATACACCTATATATGGTTTAGGAAGAGAAAAAAATTATGCTTTATTTTCTCCTTTTACCTTCATATATTATTCATTCATAGATATTTAACACCAATAATATACCAAGCACTCTACTAGGAATTAAATATACAGCAATGGAGGATATGAAAAGAGATTCCATGCCCTCAATGAAGTTAGCATATTATTGAGTTTTGACTTTAAAGAGTTTCTATATTCTTGTAGTTCAGAAAGGTTGTGGAGCTATTTAAACCAATTGTGGACTCCAAGTATATATAATATAAACAAATTATCCTGCACTTATATAGGGATCTTAATTACTTGTTTCTGTCACTCAAAACCATGCCTATTCTCAAAGAAAATAGAGAAAAGGTGACTCAATTAGCTTAACTCCTCCATATCACTGGGATCCCTTGCCTTTAGAATACCTAGCATGGACTACAAGTTTCTTCATGATGTTTTACCTACCTCTTAACTCAACCTCCTCTTTTTGCCCTTCCCCAAACTGCACGCAATATTCTAGTTACAACAAACTATTTACAGTTTCTCAAATTATTTTATTCTCTATGATTTTATATAAATTACTCCATTTCAAAAATAATTTCCTCTTACTCGCAAAATTAGAAAATCCCTACTTACCCTTAAAAAGATTCTGGTGAGGTTAACAATGAAAAGGAAAGGAACATCATTTTTCTCTTAAAGGGTAAAAACAAAAAAGCTACAGCCAATGTTTTACTTAATGGTAAAATATTGCAATCTGTTCTATTCTGTGATTGGCAAAGATGCCATATGAGATAACTATCCAGTGCAATAAAGCATAAAGAGAAAAAGAAGAAAAGAGAAAAAGAAAAAACACTGTCATTCACATCTGATTGTACATTGAAAATTTAAGTGAATCTGTAGATAACCTATTAGAATTAAGCAAAATTGATGATGAATCAACATAACACAATTGTATTTTTCTATACTTGCCAAAAATCAGAAATATAAGTTTTGAAAAATGTCATTTAAAATCATCAATACCTAGACACTAAGTACCAAAGTACTATCTAATGAACAATGTGCCAGCCCTCCATGAGAAATTAAAATCAAATTTGTTAGAAAGCTAAAAGAGATAAAGAGAAATACAATGTTCATGAATTGGAGAACTCAGTGATGAATGCCAGTGTACAACCACTGCCGATATGTGTTTGTGCATGCATGTGTGTGTGTGTGTGTGTGTGTGAACTGACTAGTGTGTCTGGTGTGTTCACTGAAAATTCAAGCTGTACACATAAGATTTGTATACTTTTCTACATACACATTATACTTCAGTATTTTAAAATCTAAAATACATATACTTCTCTGAGAAAAGTGCTTTATTTTATTCACAATTACTTTTTTCTAGAAATAATTTTTGCCAAATGCCAGAAAACAGTATTTCAAGTTTTTATATCTTTATTGTAGCAGCTTTTAAATAAGATGTGAGACATAGTTTTCTTTTTAGTCTCACTCTGAAATGAGATTAGGTGAAATATGTTTTTTGGCATTTATGAATGGGAACAAAAGGAACTTTTCTCGTAAACATGTTCTGAGAGGGTCATTGACCTGTTGAAAGCTCTTAATAAGGATGTTCCAATTTTATATAATACTTCTCTCATTTTTGAACCTGTTCATCCTATAAATTGTCAAATTTAACAATAGCCTTTTGCAATCTGATCTCCTGGGAGAACTTTAGGCAAATACACAAGAAAATTACAATTTAAATAAATTAATTAATTGAAATTTAGCCCACATATTAACTGAGGTTACCTTGCACTTTGAGATTTAGATCAAGTTGGTTCAAGTCCTTGTGGCAAGTGTTATGGAATATCCAAAGCCCTAGATAATGTGTCAGTAAATTTTCCGGGGAACTGTGCTTGCACACTGATTTCTTGCTTCCTTTGGCTCAACTTCTCTAGTGTCTTGAGTGTGGCTATTCTATTATATCTGGTCTGCATTTTCCATTCTCCTTGTTAATTGCATTAATTTGCATTTAAATAATGTGCTCAATTTATTTTTAATGATTAACTGATTTCTTCTTAAAATTGTATTGAGCTTTAAAACTTGTCTGACTAGGTCTCTTTGTTTCCTCCAAAAGGATATTAGGTCTCAATCAGTCAGGTATTAAATTCCCTAAAACAACAAAGGCCATATTAATCATTCTTATCTCTACAACATTTTTAAGGAAGAGCATCACATGAGAAATATTCTCTAACTATAAATTTTCTGCTTCAAAATATCATATTCTGAATATTATTTATGATTTGGAATGAAAGTAACCATTTATGATGAACACAAAGCCCCAGTTTTTTTTAAATTCAGTATCTCATATAATAATTATGTTCACAAAACTAGTGCATTTATCAGTTAGGATTTTTTAATCTGTCTTTTAACTGTTATCTCAGATCATTTGAATTCTTAATCAAATCTCTAACATAACATTTATTATAATAAAATATATCAATAACTAGGTTAAAATTCTGTCAGAACATCAAAGAAAAATTCCTAAGAACACTCAAGTCTATGGTCGATCTTCAGGTATGACTTCTTTCTAAAACCGAAGGTCTTCAGGGTAGTCTCCTCCAGGAAGTGGACGAAGACACCAAATCTGACATATAATAAAGCCTAACTACCTTCTTTAAATATGAAATTTTCTACAAATGTTTTGATCTTCTATTTCACACTTTAAGAATAGTTAAATGAGCAAATATGAGAAGCATTTAAAATGTGAAAATAAGGAAAAAGTTAAATCGATTATGTAGTCAAATGTTTTAGTTAATCTGTTTATGTTATTATTTTTCTAAATATTTCATGTCTGATTTTCTTACCAATTTCATTTATTATATGTCATTGGTAAATGTGTCCTGAAGGTATAAAAAAATATATATGAGAAAACACTCCAGCTCACCAAACAATATGTTCTGGACCTTAATAAACATGACCACTTATTTAACCATAATTTGTATAATTTGCCTATGTATACCAGTGTATTTAACAGGCTGCTCATCCTTGCTGGATTCCTCTTGAAAGAGACTTTTTGAAAATGACACATTAAAGGAGACTTGATTTATGTCATTTCCTCCACCAACTCCTCTTCTCCCTTCTTCTTCTCCTTCTGCTCCTCCTCCTCCTCATTATTATTATTATTCTCAACTTTTCTTATCTACTCCAGGATTAGCCAGCTTCGTTTAACTCAGCTTTCTCAAGCAAGCACCAAGCAAAATACAGCCACAGAGAACACTGATCACAATATTCCAAAACAATTCATTCACCCTTAGTTATCCATTTATTGCTAGTATTGAACAAATTCAGATACATTCTTTAAGATCTGGTGTTTGGGGAAATCCTCAGCCATTATAGAAGAAACACGCACGCAGCTGCAATATATACAAAGAATCCATTGCTAGAGCAAACACTGACCTAATACATGCCTTGTCCAGCTCTGTATAGCTGACTGGTTGATATGTGCCATTTATTCGGTGGAATACTGTTTAAAAACAACAGCAGTGATAATAAGAACAGCAGCTTTATATTATTTACAGAAACATTCTGTAATATAATGATGTGGAAAGATTGAATATAGAGATGAAAAATTATGCAAAGAGTAGCAAAAAAAAAAAAAAGTTGGTAGAAGCTTTGTTAAAATTTAACAAAATAGGTTTTAAGGTACAACCTTTACTTAAAAAGAGCCAAATTATAATGATTTTTTTCAGTTTTCCAGAAATATATAATAGTTATAAATGTATTTGTACCTAATAATATGGATTTAAAATCTAGAAGCCAAAATTTGATAAAACTAAAAGGAGAGGTAGACGGATCTGCAATAACAATTGATAAAGATATAAGAGTTTGAACAACATATTTTTATTTTATTGTTTTGAATTTTTATAAGAGTTTATTTGAGTGGAGCAGAGGATATGCCTAGAAGCAAGATTTCAACAGACTGAGAAAAATGCTTCTCAAACAGCATATTTTTAACATATAGCTCCTGGACATATATAGAATGCTACCCATCAAAAACAGAGGATAGCATTATTTTAAGCCACACATGTAAAAAACATTTGCAATTATTGAGTAAAAATAATGGCCATATGGTAGACAATAAAGTAAGTCTTTAAAAAATGCCAAAAGTTTGAAATGATACAGAATTTTCTCTGACCACAATTCATTATTATATTTGAAGTCATAAGCAAAAACATATTTATTGAACATAAAAGTAGTTTTCTAAATACCCTACATATGAAAGAAGAAATCAAAGTAGAAAATAATAAAGTTTTGAAATAAATGATAATAAAATACTGCATCCAAAAGTTGTTCAATGCACTGAAACAGTACTTAGAGGAACACTTACATTTTTAAATGTATATGCCAGAAAAGAAGAAAGACCAACAATAATGCAGTAATCACCTACCTAAAAATATTATAGAATGGACAACAGAATAAAAAAGTAAAGAACGATAATATAAGAGCAAAAATTAATAATATAGGAAACAAAACAAAGAGAATTAAGAGACTAAATATGTTTCTTAACACAATAAAATTGATAAATCTGGCTTACAGTGAATTTTTAATAACCTTATAGATTTTAAACTTACAGAGAAATTTTAAAAAGAGAAAGGCAAATCACAAATAGCCAGTATTAGGTTATCAGACATTTAAAAGATAATGAGAGAATGTTATAAACAAATACATGCCAAATGTAAAATAGACAAATCACTAGAAAACAATTTACAAAACTGAAATCAAAGGGAAAACCTGAATAATCCTATAAATCCCATTAGTTAATCCTTCTGGTATTTGGCTATCTAACTCTCCTTTTTAAATTCTTTTGTAACTGTTACAATTTTTCAGACATACCCATAAGAAAAATATGTCTATAGATATTTTATGCAATTCTAATTTAATTTAAAAATAGTAAAGACTGAAGAAACCCATGAAGAGAATGCAAATGATACCTGGTCAACTAAAGAGACAACATGATGGGATGCGTGTTGCGCAATATTTTTATTGCTATGAATTTATAAACTGTAAGACATCAACTGGAAAACTTGCCACAAAATGCATTAAGTATAAAACTTTGTGTGGGTAGCTCTTATGTGATGGTGCCCATCTGTTCCTGAATGAAAGGAAATCTTTAAGAATCCTTTTAAATAATATGAAAGCTTCGTAAGACAAATAGGAGTAGTAAATGAAGCTCCTTGTAAAATTGATTTATCACCTGATTTATCTGAACTTGTTATAAATCTACATGTTTTAAATGAATATATAAGTATGTAGAATACTACTTGCTATGTGTGTCTATGTAGTGATGTTGCTATATGCAGAGAAAGAAGAGGAGAAAAAGAAGAAAGTAAATTAAAGAGAAAAACAAAATAAAAAAAGTCAACCATGTATGACATAATGTAATTCATGTAAAATAATAAATGTTCTTAAACGCGCATAAATAAATGTGCAAAAATTAATTTAAAAATAGAATTTGATGTATGATATATGCTTAGTGAAAAACAGTTTTACAGTAGTTTGTATATTATAATTATGAGTACATAAATGCAAAACCAAAATTATGTGTATATAAGAGTTACAAGAGCAAGAGGAAAGTTCTGAGGAGATAACACGTATTAGCATTGGATTAATTAGAGATGGAAAACTGAACGTAAGAATCAGATAGATGATTAAACTGTGGGCACTTATTTTTTAAAATAGTACTGTTTTTAATAGTACTTAATACAAAAAATTACATGTTAATAATGTTGCATTATATCACATTTTTCACATTAAACCTCATATATATAAATGTTATGTATGTTTATATATATATATATATATATATATATGTAAATAGAAGAATAGTCTTTAAAATCAGACAGAACTGGATTTGAGCTGTGGTTCTGCTACTCAATAGTTATATTCTTTGGCAGGTAACTAACATCTTCCTGTCTCTATTTCCTCATCAGAAAAATGAGCATAAGAGTAGCAATCATATAAAATTGTAGAGGAGTTAAAATATACGATATGTGAAAATCATGTAAAATACAGCATGGCACCAAGTAATCAATCATTTATTCAACTGAGGTCTTGGAAGCAATCATTATTCTAATTCTAAGAATAGATTTTGATCAATTTAAGAAATAAAAAAGAAAAAGATGGAAGCCCAAAATACCCCATTTGTTACAGATGAAACCAAGTTACATGACTCATCATGAGAGCCAAATATGCTAAACGCACAAGACTATCCCCAGACAACTTGGGGGCATCCTACCGCTGGAAATTTGTCTTCAGATTCAATACACTTATTTGAGTCTGAATGGAGCAGTAAAGTGATCTGAAAGAAGCAGAAAGTGATCAAATCTCATGTATTAGACATCTGAGAGCTTAACCCTCCTCACTGAGAATTGTGGATCAATTCTGGCATCCATCAAACAAATAATTCTAACTAACTGCATAACTCCAGGGTAGAAGTAGGGGTTGAATAGGGCCGAATGCTTTTAAAATATCAAAAATACCAGAGTTGAGAAAATATCAGAGTTGAGAAAAGAATGTTCTCATTACCACTATCCAGTAGTTTCTAAACACTGTATTAAAAAAACTCCTTCATCGAAATTAATCTTAAGGCAAATCTCAATATAAAAAAATACTCTACTTAAATGAATGGCTGAGGAGGAAAGAAAAGCCTTAAAGTTTACTCTGGGTCACAAATCTCATTAATTAATGCTATTTAATCAACCAAGTTTCCATTTCATTTCTCTTAAAATAAAGGTTATACTAAAAAATAAATAAACAAAGTTTGTAAAATAAAAATAACATATATTTTTACATATTTTTAATGATTGAACTTAATATATTTTAATTTTAATTTTCCCTTATTTGCTTAATATGTATTAAACCATCTTATTCTGGAAACTGCAGTGACAGTGCATTCCAATTGAAGTTAACAGACAACACTGGTTATTTTTATTACATCACTTCTTCCTCTGTAATATTGGCTTTCCAGGCAGAGATTTTGTCATTTATTTTGATATAATATAACCCATAGTAGAAACTGGACTATTGGGTACATATGGTTACAATCTTATTCGTATGTGGAAAAATCATTTTTTCTTTATTCCATACAGCTAAGAATCGTTCATTTACTCAAAAGAAACATTTTTTATGGAAAAAAGAATATAATGTTGCTAAAGGAAAATTTATAATAAATTTCTAAAATGGCCTGGTAAAAAAAGAAACTTTTCTTCTATTTAGTTTAATAGGTTGTAAATATGCAAAATTTACCTGTAAAATTATTTAAACTCATGCTTGGGATTCTCTGATGTATATTCTAATTGATTACATTACCTCAGTTTCAAATTCACCCCAAGAAAGAATCCTAGGAATAGGGACATCTCTGCAAGGCCACAAAAATGGATTGTATAAAAATAACTATTTCTAATGGTACCTCGTCTCAATATTAACAGGTTGATAGTTAACAAGCTATTGGAATGTTTTTCAATGTATTTTTCTTAGCATCACTATACTGGCTAATTTTGGCTTAAAAATCCCCCCATAGTTGCCCATTTCCATATAGTCACTATTTCAATTAATCCTTGTTGTGAGTAAAATCATGTATAGGTATATATATAGGTATATATATATATTTATATATGTATAATTTTTATAAACATACATGTCCTGGAAATATATACACATATTAAGAGACAGACAGACAGATATTGTGGATGGAAACAGAAAACAAGAATTTTTTTTTTTTTTTTTTTTGCTATTTAACATGCTCAAAGATAAAGGCCAGGCCTGATAGATTGAACTGCGGATTAAGATGATGAGACTGTCAGTGTGGGTATGAAAAGTAGAAGTGGGCCTCTGGCTGGAACCCACCATGTAGAGCTCTAGAGTTTAGTCTTCAGTGTGTATTAGGATGACGGAGAGGATGAGAAGATAGGTGATTTACCTTAGCATAAACAAATGCAAATATTTGATGGATATCACTCAAACTATGTTTATATGATGGAATTAAATTAATAATTCCATAGAAAACCTATAGTAAAGGCCAAATATGACTAAAAAGAGCAGATAGTCAAAAATTGATAACTTGTATAGTTAAGATGGTAACATTACATTTCAGAGCATTTAATTTGATCCCAATGAAATATTTGGTTATAATGTAATACATCATTTTTATTACTGGAAAAAAAATCATTCTAGGATGAAATGGTTTATAGTGGCTAAATTTAATCTGATATGAATAGAAATCTGAAATAGAATTTTTTATTTAAAAGTTCTTACATTAAATCGTCTTTAAGATTACTTGAATTTTCCTAAAATAGTATTTTAAAATTTTGTGTGTGTAACCTGTGATAGATGATAATTTTTGTTGTATAGTTTGCCTATTGGCTCATGGCAACTATTGTATTCAACACAGAATTTAAGAGATTATCTGTAAGCCTGTAACATTTCTTTCTAGAATAAACTATCCAGCTCATGTAAAGAAATACAACACAATAATTTTCTTTCCTATGTCCCTTCCACCTGAAGTTCTGAGAGCTTCTAGAAAAATTTTACATAACTTTCCAGATTGTTGTCAACAGATACATTTAAACTTAAATTTAAATTACATTTTAAAGAATGTAGATATATGCCTAACTTCCCTTAGAAAGAAGAGAAGTGCTAATATGCTCGTTCTCAAGATTTCTCTGCTTTACGCCCTCATTGGCAGTCTCGATTTTGCTGTACACAGGAAGAGGGAAGGAATCTTTTCATTGTCCCGAGTGTATGTGAATAATTTCCCTTTTTCCTCAGGGTGAGGGACAGCAAGAGGTTACACTCCAGACATTTCCCTGAAGAATTTGACCTTTATCAAATCTTTCCTTAGATATAGCAATACATTTAGAGAATTGCAGGATAGTAGAGATAACTTTGCTTCATAAGAATAGTTCAAATTTGTTCTGCTTACATGGTTTGATGGAGATTTCTTTAAAAACCTTCCTCTTCTCATCCCTCCCTATAACTTTACAGCAGTCTACTTCTCACTATACATATCCCTAAGAAATGTTATTCCCAGGAAAAATGCACAACATTTTTTCCAAAGTAACAGAGTAAGTTGTAGGCAAACCTCACAATATTAACTGAGCAAAAAGGTCTGTGAATGTCATCAGCTCGTGAAAGACAATACTGTGGGGTGAAATGCCTTGGATTGATAGACCTTGAACTTTTAGAGGTAAAGGAATAGGAACAAAAAGCCATTCTAAGCTACTGCCCTGAGCACACCAGCCCAGTGAAGATGAGCCTTAGAAACAATATTCATTGCATGAGTTTTAAAAATTTGAAATAAGAAGCATATAAATCTCAAACACTTGGTTTCTGTGTGACAATAAAAACACAGAACTGCTCTGGAATCAATTAAACTAGAATTCACACCTTTTTTGTATCAGGTAGTATGCTGTTCAGTGCCAGTGGAGACAGATGGAACAGAGTTTCTGCTCAAAATATGCAATCTGTTAAATATTTTTTATAGTACGGAAAAAAAAAGAGGCCCCTTATTCTTACAACTAATTCAAAGCACCTTTCAAATTGCATTGAAGAAGAAAAACAACACAAAGGATACTAATTACTAAAGAAATCAGGGCAAATTTAATAATAAGGTTAAGAAAAGAAAAGAGGCAGCCAAGGGTGAACTTTACACCAAATTTATGCTATAAATTCCTGGTACAAAATTGCAAGACGTGAGCCCCTGAAAGAGATTTGTCATGGAGGCCCACACGAAAAAAAGTAAGACATAAATTGGCAAATGATGCTTATCAGCAGGCTTATCTATGGCCCTGCTCTTAAATATCTATTCTCTTGTCAAAAGAGAATCAGGGATTGCACTTTCTGAAGCTCTGTGTGTATCACCAGCACTCACTTCTTCCTGAGAGAACAATTTTTCATTTGATATTGTGCACTCAATCTCTAAAAAACTACACCAAATCTATTATTATAATAATGGTAGAAACTCCAAAGATTGAGTAAGTATTCCTTCACTAATATTTCTCCTGAACATCGTACCTAAACCTTGTGGTCATGGAATTTTTTTTTTCTCATTGACTGAACAAATGCTTTGTATTAATTTTTTTCTTCTACTGCTACCCTGTTTGTGGCCATTATAAAAAGAGGAGACAAAATTAAATAAAATAAAAATTGAAAAGTTAAAATAGGAATTAAAATAGAAATTGAAGAATTCAAATAAAAATAATCATAGTGGTGTTTTGAAGAAAATTAAATGTAAAAAGAAAGGTAAATAGTAAGTGAACAAAGACAATTGAATAAACAATAATGTAGAATAAATATAACAAGATAAAATTACAAAAGTAAAAAAAATATATAAATTTTCCAAATAGATTTAAAGTAGAGGTATAAAATACAAAGAATCAAGACATTCAAATGCTTTGATATTAAATAAAATAATATTTAAAAAGTAAAATAAATAACATTCTTAATGGTAATGAATTGAAATACTTTTCAAATAATGAACTACAAAGCAAGACTTGTTCTTAATAAATATTTTTAAAAAGGACACAAGGAAAGAGCAGATGGCATGAGTTCCTGGAATATATTCACTCAAGATAAAGAATCCCAAGGCACAACCATGAGAAAGTCCTTTACTTTTATCACTAAGTTGGTGTCCCAAGTGCCTTGTACGCTAAATGATCCTTGGAAAGTAGGCAATTATTCGACCAAAGAACAAGTGAATTCTTTCTACTACCTTAGTCACTGAAATCTTATAACATGTCATTCTTCAACAAGCTCTGGCTAACAGTGAATTGTAAATTTTGCATTGAGAAAAAAATGAAAAGGAGGAATTAAAATTTTTCAACCTTAGATGTCTTTTAATAAAAATCATCTTTTTAAAAATCTGTTTATATCATGTCTCCACAAATCTAATGTTTGTGATTACTTCATTGATTTCTTTGCTAACTACATCAGGCAATAACTGAATTTTGATCCAAATCCATTTGACTATCAGAGGGGATTTTTCACCTTTTTTACTTTTTTAATTGTATGAGAAGAGATATGATTAGACTGAATATTGAATCTCAAATGTTAAAATTATATGAAAAATCTCAGAAATATTAGCTGATTAGAAACATTTTTAATAGGTAGCAAACTTAAGAAACTCATCAATTTATACATTTATGTTAAAGTATTATATATAATGCTAAGAAAATTTAAAGATATTTAAAGATGTGCTGGTCCCAGGTATTCTTTAACTTCTTAATTCTAACAAATAATTCTGTATAAATTTAATCTATTTTGATACAGATGCATTAATAAGGAAATAAACTAAACTATCAGCATGTATATAAAATTAAGGACACATAAATTTGTTTATATAAAATTTGTGTTGGCATTACAATGTGAAGACAGGCTAGGAATTTTGAGACATTTTCCACAGGTGCTGTGTAGATAGAGTGTTTATCTTCGTTAACCGCCATACCTCTAACTAATAAGTTTACTGAATGATCTATGTGTATGTTCTTGTCCTTGTTCAAACAAACAGGCTAGAGCTTGTGGTAACACAATGACCTTACAAGTACAAAATACACACATCTCAAGCATATTAGACATTAACTGTGATAAGCAGAGAGCTCAGCCTTGTGTAATCTGTCAACAAACTAATAAATTACTTTGGTCAAGGAAGGGGGAACTTCCTCCCTGTGACCATCTGCACACCCAGGGGGATAGGTTAGTAATTAGGATTCCAACAAAACTGAAGTTTTGACAAGATAAGCAAAGGTTTAATACTTAAAGTTAATGTCTAATCTTTTTAGGAACTGATTAACACACTTAAGTTTTTTGGCATTCTATCTATAAATATTAAGAGATTACTAAGAAATATGATCAGGTAGTAAGAATGTCTATTTAGAGTTCTACCCTGAATTCAATACAGAGTCCTATTTCTCCTGACATCAAAAGGAGTTCTACTTCTCTAAGGGAAGCATACTCAGGTGATTTCTTGATTATTGAATCAACCCAAATTTACTTAATTCTCCCACAAAAGATTAATTATTTAAGCCTGTTAGTATATATTTTATCTATAGAATTAAAGTCAGGAGGCCTGGATTTATATCTTAGTTCTAATAGTTAAGAGCTTTTTGATTTTAGTCTACACTTCTTTTATCAAGATATCCTACAACAGCAAGGTTTTAGACACGCTGCCTCAAAAGGAAGGCAAACAAACTAGGCCTTGGTTGGAGAGGAGAAGAAACTATCCATTTACCTTTGAAATTTTGTCTTACATTTACCATTAGGTTTCTTTTACAAATCAACATTGAAGTTTGGGTCATGAGCTGATAGGAATAGATTGTGAGAATCTCAAGGATATTATTCTTTATTATGTAACATGTCACAGTTCTGTATTCTTGATTGACTTTTATGCTCCTTATGTGTATAGGATTCTAAATGATTCGCCAAGCTGCAAAGACTTCTTAAAGAGCAGAATTACTGACTGTGTCACCAGGCCTACTACAACTGGTGCTGTGACACATATAAACTGAATGTCTTTTGGATAATTTCTAAAAACTTGGAATTCATCCTAAGTTTATTAATGAACCTTAACATGAGACTCATCAATTGTTAGTATGAAAAATGTTGCTAAGTAATGGGAAGACTAAGCTTCTCACCGAATAGTTGTTTTACATGCAAACATGGCTTTGATTTTATAATTTGGAACATACTTTTGTTCATAATCAAAAAAAGAAAAGATTCATTAACAAAGTAAAAATTATATCTTCTGTGAGTTATGAGATAAATATATCTAAGTCATAAAGGTTATAAGAAAGTGAAATTACACAAACATATTCAACTGTGATTGAGCTGTTTTACAAAGTGAGTCAGTCTGTTTCATTAATTTTCCTTAGAGTATAAAGGAGAAAATGGGTGTTCAGAAGAATGAAGGAAAGACTTTGGATAAAAATATCTGAATACATTCTTCATTGTTGAAAATTGAAGATCTAGGATAATGCCGACTTCAGGAAGAATAATGTTTATCATTTAATTTAGATAAACAAAAATTCTATTTTTGTGAAAGTATTTATCTTTCATTATAAATTGCCAAGAAGGTCAAATTCAGTTTAATGTGCTTGTCATATTTTAAAGCCGGCCATATTTTAAAATATCTCTTTGAACATTAAATTTTTTTTCCCTGATTTTGTATATCTTTAAGATTTGTCTTTCTTCTGGAAACTCTCTGCCAAATGTTTTAGGAACATGGACCTAAATTATAAGACATTCTATATATGTTTAGACATCTGCTTCTTTTCTCGTTTCTCCTGGAATTTGAATTATACAGTATGTCTAATTCTTCTTCCTGTCACCACAGGCTTATTCTCGTCTTTGCCCCTGACAGAGAGAGCCTAAAATGACCCAGGAAGGAACCACATCAACAACCTTAGCTCCTCTCCCACAGACCTTACCCACTACTTGGTGAGTAGAGATTTTAAGGCCTTGCTCCAACTTCTAGTTGCCGGTCTCACAATGATTGCTAAGTCTATATTAGTCTTTAGGTTGAGGTCCCTACAGTGATATCCTGGACTCCAAAGCTGTTCCCACCAGTTTTCCAATCCTCTCTATAGAAATATAGAGACCCATTGGACAGAGATTCTGCTTCTGTCACTATACAACCCAGTTTCCATGTCTAATAGTCCAGTATTGCTCCAAGAATTGAGTACTAAGAACCAGACGATGACAGAGATGATCTGCCTTACTCCTGTGCTAGAACATTGCCTGAATAACTCCTAAATATTCATCACTATTAGAGAACATAACAGTTTGCCCTTCTTATGAATTAGAATCCCTAGTACTGTTGCCTAAATCATAAGTGAATTTGCCATTTGCTGTACTTCAAAGCAACCTCTTTGCTTAGGTCAGTTTCTTCAGCAGATGCCTTATCCAAATTTGTAATTATTCTATTCTCTATTCTGAATTTATCATCCATGTTATTCAATCTACTGATTCCACTTCATATTAAGCATTGGGCTATACTTCTTATATGATTTCGGTTTTACTAACCTCAGCTCCCAGAAGAGGAAACCAAAGCTCAGTGGAGTTAAGTATATTTCTTAAATTCTTAAACTAGTAGTGGCTAAATTTGATTGAAAGCCAGATCTGTCCTACTTGAAATTCTGTTCTCTCTCAACATATAGCATGCTATATGACAACACAAAATACTCTAATAAGTACTATGGTTAAAGTTAGATCTAAAGTGTAAAGGAAAAACCAAGGAAGTGACTTTCTTTCTCTTAAACAAATTTTTGCTAAATGCCTTCTAAGTGTTAAGTAATCCATTATGGTTTGGAAACATAATGATGACCCAGACAGAAGTAGTTCATGATTCCCTGGAAAAAACTACTTTTACCAGCCTCCTTCAGTATTTCTTAAGATCTGTCTCATCACTGAAACATTCTGAAGACCAATACTTCTTTTTCCATGGACATAACAGCCTTTCAGCGGTATCTGTGCTTCTACCTATCTTTTTCAGCAAGCTTCTTTCATAACTTATTAGATTTGCACTAGGGAAACAAGCCCGAATTGTCATCTAAAATTGCTCTTTTATCCATCTTTGCTCTATTCTAAGGCAGAGCTTGGGTCAAAGATGTGCATAACTTTAAAATGTTTCCTTTACCAAAATCCAACTATGTTATTTCCTAAAAGTATTTAAATTCAGATACACTCAATATTTGACAAAATCACCAAATACTTCTTAATATATTCTTATGTTATTGCAAATCCCCAATGCTGACCATGCATATTGAGTTTTCAGGCCAGACTTCATATCCTTGAATTTCCAAATAATAACTAACTTTAGTAGTGACCCCAGTATATGGTCATATACAAAATATTCTTATTGGTTTGTAATTTGCTCACTTAATTTTTTTGTCAATTTGGTATCCTCTTCTTTGCTAGATCATTCTTTTTTCAGGGGCTTTGACTCAAAACTGGAATTAATCCCTATGGTTCCTGTACCTGACCTCAACAGAACTCCTCCCACTAAAAGTTTGGAATTTGGGCCCAAACTACAGGCAATGTGTATGCCTTTTTTTATTCTTTCCTTATTTAACTCTCAAAAAGGCAATTCATCAAATAATTTTAGCTTACTATAATGTTACAAAATTTAGTTATGGATATTAATTTAGTAAAATATTGCTTGATTTATACACACGATGCAGTACTATAAATAGTAATTTTTTCTTAATTTATGAAACAACAACAATATTGATAAAAGCTAAGATACATATTCTACATCTTCCTGTAATTCGTTTTCTCTGTAACAGCTAAGGTCAAATTTCTTACATTACTTTTATATATTTTTCCCTGTTGAGTAGTGACTGGTTGACTTTATTTCCCATTCATCATTGGTATTCTTCTTCACAAGGGCACCTTGCCTCACAAGCAAACAGATTTCAACTTGCAACATAAATTGATATCTAAAACATGTCAACTGAAAATTTCAGTTATTTCCGAAAGCTGCAGGTGCTATGAAATAAAGCCAACTGGAATTCATCTTCCAAATAACACTGAGTGTGACAAAACCTTGTAAGGATTACTTTCAAAATGTTTAAAAATTAGAATTCGACAAAGGATACATTTCCAAGTATGACCGAAGTTTAAATATCATGAACTTATTTTTAACCCTAAACAACATAAAATTTTCCAAAACCACTTGTACTGATCTATATTGTTCCTTCTAATTATCTTGGCAGGAAGAAAATTTGGAATGAAAATATTTGAAATCTGGAATTAATCAGTTAGCTTACTCATCTAAATTCTGACCATCCAGATCAAGATTTTCAAGAAAAGCTATTCAATCTAACTGGTTAAATTCCAACCAGTAAAACTATCAAATAGATATTATCTTTTTTTTAGCCTTTACACAAAACATTAAGTGTAAATATCTTATCTCAATTCTAATATTGCCTTCCCATGTACCAAATGCCTAAGTAAAGATAAATGTGAATAAAACCATGTGGAATGTTCAAAACCTTAGCATGCTTTGTTCTTTGCCAATCAGAGAAATTGCTATACTGTTTATAATTTACTCTATGTCCAAAACACAAGCATTTATACATAGTTTCTTTGCCAAATAGGGTTTGCCATTAAAGATTATATACTGGGAGAACTTTATTTGGAAAAGGGCCTGTTCTATTTTAGTACTTCTTAATCTATTTTTTATTCAACTATGAAAAGTTTATATAAAAGACAAGAAGAAGTACAAATTTTAAAATTATAAGCTTCAGATAAATCTAAATCTGAATTTAAAAATCAATAATGTAACTGTGGCAATAAATTTGCTTAAGACATTTTAACTTAAAATCCTTTAGGACCAAATACACAGGATATTGAACTCATTTTGTACAGTGAACATTTTTTAAATATTAAGTTCCAAATATTTTAGTATATTTATACCAACAAAATTGAAAATATAGTTTGTGAGCAATTAGGTTGTAATCAGGAGACAGAAGTAATGCTAGTGGTTTATTTTTTGCTTTTAACTTTTTATTTAGAAATAATTTCAGACTTAATGAAAAGTCATAAATATAGCAAAAGAGTTCCTGAAATTTCTTTACCAGTTTTTCCAAATGCTAAAAAGTTTACATAACCATAGTACAATTATAAAAGTTAAGAATGTAATATTGATACAATACTATTGACAATCTAGACACCTTATTCAAATTTACCAGTTGTTCTACTAATCCCTTTTTACTGTCCTAACATCCAATCCAGGATTCCTCATTGCATTTAATTTTCATTTCTCCTTGAGTCTGAATCATATGTTTTTTGACAAGAATAACACAAAATTTAGTTGCATCCTTCTCAGTGCATCATATTATATCAGGCACAAAATGAAAACATGCCTCATAGTAGTGATATTAACCTTGATAACTTTGTTAAGGTAGCATCTGCCAAAACACATAAACTTACTGTTTTTTTCACTTTCAATTAATATATATGGGGAGATACTTTGAAATTTTGCAAATATACTGTTTATCGTAATACTTTCCCCAACTAATTTTAGCATACATTGATGATACATGCCTAGGACAATTATTACAGTGTGCTGAAAAATAGTGATATTCTATTTCTCGTATTCTTCCTCTATTTATGTATTCAAATTGTGCTAGATGGAAAAGTTGCCTTTATCTATCTGTCTGTCTATCTAGGTATCTATCTATCTATCTATCTATCTATCTATCCATCCATCCATCCATCCATCCATCTATCTATCTATCTATCTATCATCTCCCATCCATTTATTTATGTAATAGATATTTCCTTTAGGTTATGGGATTTAATACATTACTAGCATTGTTATGTTGTGGCTAAAAATGTCCCAGATTTAGCCACTGGTAGCTTTCTGAAGTTGGCTCCTAAGTTCTTTTGATATGGCATTATTCTTTTTGAGCACTTCCTTACTTTCTGCAATTATATGATTGATGTTCCAAATTCATCTTGTACTTTCCCTGCTTAAGACATAGAACATCCACTTTCTTTGATTGGAAAATGGTATTTATAATACTATTAAAGTAGGTATCTGAACTTCACTAGATTTGCTCATTGCTATTAATGTGTGATTACTTTTAGAGTAATCTGAGCTAAGAAATATATGCATACACACATATTCACATACATCTATATCAACATCTAACTCTGTACATATTTAATTTTTTAAAGCATGATTCTATATTAATATTTCTAATTCCAATACAAAGTTCATCCTAGCTTTGTCCTTTTTCTTACTTTTAATTCCTGTCTCTGACAATTAGAAGCCTGGCTTTCATTATGCACAATATATTTACCTGTCCAAGTGAAGCGTAGAAACCTGACCTCCTTTAATTTTCCTTTACTCTTCCCATTTATAATTATCTCAAATATTTTCTCTATATACGTTTAAAGCCATATCAAATAGTGTCCTATTTTTTTTTCTTCGACAGTGAAATACAATTTAGGAAACTCAACAAAAGAAAATTGTATTTATACATGTTTTTGCTTATTCCATTGTCCTTTCTTCTCTCTTGATATTCCAAAGTGCCATTTTTTATCATTTCCTTTCTGTTTAAATAATTTCTTTCTTTTAGATCTGCTAATAGCAAATTTTCTTAGTTTTTCTACATCCGAAACTACCTTGAGTTTTCCTTAGTTTCTGAAGAGTATTTCCCCAAGATGCAGGCTTTGGAGTGGAGACCATTCTCATCATTTTCATTATTTTTTCTCTGTAGGTAAGGTGACTTTTTACTGCTTTCAAGTATTTTATTTTTTGTATTTAATTTTCAAAAGTTTGACTATAATATTTCTTCATATGGGTTTGTTTGGGTTTATTCTATTTTGAGTTCCCTCAGCTTTTAAAATATGTACACTTACATCTTTTGGCAAATTTGGAAAGTTTTCTACCATTGTCACTTTGAATACTTTTCCTCCCACTTCCTCATTCTCCTCTCCTTCTGGGAATCTATTAACACAAATGTAAGGTCTTTTATTACAGTCCCACAGGTCCCTTAGACTCTGTTCAGTTTCTTTTTCCAGTCTATTTCCTTTTCTCTGTTGTTCGGATTGGGTCATTTCTAATATGCTATCTTCAAGCTCACTGATTCTTTCCTTTGTCTCCTCCATTCTACTTTAATTCCATCTATGGAGGCTTTTCTTCTTATTTTGTTTGTTGTATTTTTATTTCTAAAATTTTCATTTTATTCTCCTTTATTTATTCCTGTTTTGTTTTTGTTTTTGTTTTGCTTAAATTTTCTATCATTTTACTTGCTTCATGTGTTTGTAGTTGCTATTGAAGCATTTTATGGTAATTACTTTAATGTCTTTATCAAATAATTCTAACATCTCTGTCTTCTTGGTGTTAACATCCAATGAGTGTCTTTTATCATTCAGTTTGAGATCTTACTGGTTCTTAATATGATGGGTGCTTTTCAATTAAATCACATCTTTTGGGTATTTTTTATGAGTCTCTGGATCTTATTTAACCTTCAATTTTAGGTGACTTCCTTTGACACTACTTCAGTAGGGAGAGAAGGGATATTGCCTTTTTACTAGATTAGAAGTCTAGATTCTTCAACAGGGCTCCATTGGCACCCAAGCTGATGAGGGGCTCATTGTTTCTACTAAGTATAAATGAGAATTCTGGCTCCCAACTAGGTCTCCACTGATACCTCTTAGGCTTGGTGAAGAAGAAGCTTCTCATTACTGCCTTCTGCATAGCATCTAGAGACACCTTGGAGGGGTGACCTCATTACTGCTGGGCAGTGGGGAAATCCCTAACTCAACACTAGGCCTCCTCTGACACCACCCTAGCAGGTAGAGGAGACGGTGCTTCATTTCTGCCAGATGGGAGTGAAAGTATACTTTTCAGGAGTATTTTAAATTTATCTTATATAGATTTATATAGTTTTTATTTAGTTTTTCCTAAATTTTTAATATTGTTTCTTGCTAATGTAAATGGAGTTTTGCTTACCTTTTTCCTTACCATGTCATCAAACTGGTTATTTTGTGTGCGTGTGAAGGCTATTAATTTGTATATTTAATTTTATGTCCTGCTACCTTATTGAAGGTTGCAGGCATCCTATCCTTATTTTTTATTTTAGTGGAAATATGTTTATTGCTTTGACATTAAGTAAGGAACTGGCTTTAGGACTAAGGCATATGCATTGTACCATGTTAAGAAAGTCTCTGATAACTCCTATTTTCTTGAGCCTATTTTAAAATCAGGAATAAATGTTGAATGTCTAAATTTTTTTAACATCTAAGAAGATAATTTTTTACATTCTTTATTATTATGAGTGACATTAATAGATTTACTAATATTGAGCTAATCTTGAATTTCTGTAATATAGTCAACTTTTTCATAGTATATGAGTTTCTTAATGTGACTTTAAATTCTGTTTGCTAACATTATATTTAGCATTTTCATCAATATTAACTAATTATAGTGGTCTGCTCTTGCTTGTAACATCTTTGTCAAATTTTCATATCGATGATATATTTGCCTTTATAAAACAATTAGAAAGTGTACGTTTATTTTCAAATTTCTAGAACAGTTTGTAGAGCATTGGCCTAGCCAGATTTCAGAGTTAAGTAGCCTAGAGTCATTACAGTTATCAAGTTGATTGAAGTCTCAGTAGTAAAAATGGGCCCCACAAAATCCTATAAAATCCTGACAAACCAGAATCAACAGTGTTCCAAGGAGACAGAGAAGTCTTAGGCTGAAACACTGAAGAAAGCATTAAATAATTCCATGTTTGAATTGAAGTCCCTTAATAATATAGATTTTTAATATCAAGCAGTTCATATTCTCTTAGGTAACTACTCTAGGTTTATATCAACCAATTTTCATTAAAGGATGTGATTTGATTCAATGAGACTCTGAAAAAGGCCAAAACAGCTTTTTCTTTTCTATACAAGATGTGTTAATACTTATGTACAAAATTGGAGCCACATACTCTGCACATGTTATGATAACCATTCTGGGGTTCCTGAATTCATTTAGAATTATTGGACATAATGACAAAAATATGAGCAAATATAACAACCATTCAAAGAAGTCTTTATTCTCAATGGTCAACTGCATGGATCACATTACACATACTGACAGTGGGGTTTATTAATGTCCTTGAATGTCAGTTTCATTGTGCATAAAATGGAAAACTAACAACTTACCTTAAATATAGTATATGAGATAATTTGTGTAAAAGTAGTTAATACAATATATAGCTCAGAGTTGGTGTTTCCTATGCTATCATATAGCCTTCTTTAGTTTTAGAGGTTCTGCTTGAACCAAAAATAAAAAAGTCAAATAACTTGATAAAAAATACTTGTAACATATTTCACAAACATTTAACATATTTATTACATAAGACATTGCTATAAATTAGTCTAAAAATTTGAAAGATTACATAAAGAGCAGTTATGACCCCAGATTCTCATAAGAAGATTGAAAGAGAGAGAATTATACCTGTGGATGGTGAAGCGGGGTAGTGGTTAAAATGGGAAATCTCTGTATTAAAAAACCAGTGTTCAACCTCTTTCTCGTCTAGGCTCTCTGAATACTATAAGCCATGTTTATATTTTTCCCTTCTCTAAGCCTCGGGCAGGATTGATGAAAGTTCCTCAGGGAATCTGACACAGCAAAATGACTTACAGAGACCAATATGTGGGGATTTTATAATATAATATCCATATTTACTCATTCTACTATATAGATGTGAAGACCACCTGCTGAAATGCCTTGCCTCACTCCAAACAAATGTTCCAATTAACATTTTAGCATCTCATTCTTAAAAGTGAATGAATGTACAGGGATCGCTAAACATTCAAGTACATGAAAGACAGATACTAATGCTAATAAATAGGAAAAGAAATGGAAATTAGAGGAAATAGAAGCAATTCTGGGAGCATAGAAAAATCGCAAACAAGTAAATCAAAATTATTATTATTATTACTTAGGAAAATAAGAAAAGCATTGAGTTGCACAAAAAATAACAGAATGTAATTTAAAAAAACCAGTAAACAAGGAAAAATAAGTTTTAAAAACTAGAGTAATTCAAAGATTAAATTAAAGAATTATTCAGAAATAGGTAATATGACAGGAAAATGTAAAATAGGATAGAAAATATACAAAAATTGAAAATGCAGTGTAAGACTCTCAAAATTGAACAGTAGGAAATTCAGACATTAAAAAAAAAAACAGAAAAAAAAAGAAAATTACCAAAAAAGTAATCAAGAAAAATTTCCAAAACTGAGGACATCTATTTTTAAATGTAAAAGCCTCACTAAATGCATAGAATAACAAATAAATAAAGAATAGCTACATCAAGGTAAATCATCATGAAGTTATAGAACCCCAAGGAAAAAGAACAGATTCCAAAAGCTTCCAAAAAGGAGAAAAACAATTAACACGGAAAAGATTAGATGAACATGATGTTAGATTTCTCAATAACACTATATGGCAAGCTTGAAAGAAGCAACTCTGTCAACAGTCTGATGAAAAACAATCTCCAATCTCAGTTTCAATACTCCATCAAGCTATTAATCAATTATAAGAATAGACCAAGGTCAGACACGTCAATTTAACAAAAATCATCTCCTTGCACTCTTTTAAAGAAAGCTAATAAAAGATATGCTCCCAAGAGAAGCCTACCAAGAAAAAAGAAATCATAGCTTTCGGGAAGAAGGAGATCCAATATTGTAAGAGAGAGACAGTGATTTATGGTAAGGGAAGCTGCAAGCTGAGAGCTGGGCATGCTCAGAGAGACCAGTTTAGACCAGAAGAACACACAAGAAAACTCAAAAAAGAGCTCTCAAAAAAAACATGAACTAAATAATTGCCTGATTTAGAACTAAATTTCATAGCTGTGATGAAGAGTTCATTGAAAAATTAAGGGTGAGTACAAGGAAAATCAAAGAAGAAGAAAAAAAGTTATTTACTCAAGAGAAAACAAAAAGTTGTGCCAAGTCAGGGAAACATTTACAAAACTTCATTTTCAATAATATAACATTTTAAAATGTAAAGAATAAATATTGATTAAACTAAAGTTGTCACATAACAATATTTAGAGAATTGGTATTGGGTTATATGTCAGGGGGAGAATAAGGTAAAGTGAGTTAAATATACAACTTCCATAATAGAAATTCAATAAGTGATGTAAAAAGTGAACACTCACTGTATAGTAATTTTAATCTATCATTTAGATGTACAGAGGTAAAAAAAAAAAAAAAGCTAAAATAACATAATGGACTTTACAGTGGCTGAAATCAGAATAGGCAGGGGCAAAGCAGGGGACTTCTATTATTCATTCTAAGATTTATTGAATTATTTAAATATTGAAACTGGGCACATATTAATTAGATAAAAATAAAATTTCAATTTCAAATGCTTTTTAAAACAACAAAAAATAGTTTTGATTATTGACCTAGTATAAATTTCTTGCTTCAGTTTTTTTTTTCTTTTCCAACCTTTCACCTTTGTTCCTATTGCTAATCTAATTTTTGCATTCTGGGGATTATCACCTTTACCAAACCTATGGTCCAGTAACCCAGTTACCATCATATTTCTCAGAAGGATTGCCATTGCAGAGTTCTGACATTCTAGGCTCACTCATGCCCCTTGGAGATTTGCAACGCGAAGCATCAGTTTACACCCCACTGTTAAAGATGAAGGGAAAGGAGAGGAGATGAATTATGTGAAGGAGTATCTGCATGTCTACAGAATTCTAAATGCACAATTGTGGTTTTGTGAATGTTGGGTGGGATGGGAAGAGAGCTAAGTCAGTGAATAGCTAAGTTCTCTTCCCATCGTTTTCGAAAAAACATATGCATAGACACATGTGAATTATACAAATTATAGCTACAATATAAAGAATAAATTCTATATTTAATAACTGCCTAATTATACTATACATACTTTTTTTTATCTATTGACCTCCCCTGCACTGCCAATCTAGTTCTTGTTCTCTCCTATTCTTTTTTACTTACATCCCTCACCCACTCCCGATCTATGAAATCTTTATTAACAGCATAGTAGATATTCTCTATTTTTCTCTATGCACATACAACATTATACAAGCATATATATATATACACATAGCCTTATATCTATATACATATATACATATGAAGGAGGTTTTACCATTAATTCATAGAAATAATTCTTACTGTGCATATATTTCTTTATTTTCTTTCCTCACTTATTATTAAATCATAAAAATACTCCTAAATCAGATAAATTATTCTTTTAGTGGCTGAATAATAGTTCACTATACAGATGGACTATTTTTACATGACCATTTTCCTAGTGATAGTTATTTATTTATTTTATTGTTTTGCCTTTAAGAACAAGACAGAAATAAAACAGTAACTTTTTGTTAATACCTAATAAGCTATGTTAAGTTGGTTAAATTAAATATTTAATTCAATAATAATTAATAAAACAATCATTTTATTGTATATTATTAGCTATGTGTTTTTTCTCTGTTTTTTAGTAGAAAAGTAGATATACATTCCTCTGTGGTAGGAAAAGAATGGCTTCTGAGTTAAGAGAATGGGTGAATATTGACAGTGTTCCTCAGGGAAGTAAACAATGGGAGAAAAGGCGTAACTGCAGAACAACTGCCAAGAAAAAGAAAGGAGATACATCTTATGGGCTTTCCATCTAAGTTATTCTCTAGTTCTGCAGCTATGGAATAAGGATTTCAATTTGTTTGGCATAGAACCTATACTATGAATATTTTACTCTAACAGTGCTGCAAATGAAGCTAATGCTATTCCCGTTTTCCTTCCCTTTCCTCCCTTTCTTTCTCATCTTCTTCCCCCTTTTTTGCTCCTATATTCTCCTCTCCTTTATTTCCTTTTATTCTCCTTTATTTCCTCTTTCTTCATTTTTTCTTTTTTTCTCTGGATATTTCTTTCAGATATTTTCTCCATCCCATTCATACAAACTTCATTTAATCTTGCCCTTTTGGCAAAAGGAAAGGATCTCATCAACTTTCTTCCCATAAATGTTTTAGAGATTAAAATTTATATCAAGCAGTTTCCACATGACACGTAATTCATTCCCAGATATAAATATTTATATATAAATTGCCGAGCAGGTATATCCAAGTAATAACTTATGTGATGACTAAATGCTTCTCAAATTAAATGTGTATTATATTTACCTCCTTTCTGCAGAAAAATAAACCATCATTTATCTACTGATACAAAACAAAGTTGATGAATGCTAATGTAGAACCATGCCAAAAGCTGTCTGATTAGAGTAACTGTTGGCCCACACCAGAGAAGGCCCCAGAAGCAGTGGTAGGTGGGAGTAAAAAGAATCTGATGACTAAAAGAAAAAATCCGGATGACAAAAAAGGTTAGTTTAAGAAGAGTAGGAAGAAAGTGATGCCAAAGGAAAAGGTGGCAAACATATCTGGAATATAATAAACTCAAGGAGATATAGATCAAAAAGGTAGAGATAAATTTTAATCAGTAAGAGCTGAAGAGGAACAATTTTGAAAAGAGTTTTATTCTGGAAGTTGAGGTAACTCTGTCAAAAAGTCTGAGTTCATGAACCGGACTATTCAGAGCAGCTTTGAGTTCTGAGGTAGAATGGCAATTGAGTAAACAGTTTTAACTCTGACTTTTGAAGCATGTCTGCAACCTAGGCTGAAGAACCACGCGTGTTTCAATGGCCCGAAGTTGAAAACAATGCAATTTAGGTACCCTCGGTATTAATTCTATTGAAAATCAATACATTTGGATTAGTTAGCGTGTCTTCCAGTCTGCATGAAGTGGGTTCTCTATTCAAAAAGCTGAGATAACATCCTCGTATGGTTTACATCAAGTTTATTTTGCACCCTTGGCGTTTGATGGAAAACGACTCAAATGATTTTACTTTGAATGCCAATTTGTCTATGATGACAGTGTAATTGAAGGATAAGCCTATTGCTTTATGCTTTTCTTGGTGACAGCACGAATGAGAGCAGTGGCCCACCTAAGTACCTTTCTGTGGGACACTAGTTGTAACTTTTAAAAAACTGTTGACTGTTAATGCTCTCTAAAAATAAGCCATACTATTTAAAGATGCAACTTTAAGGCAAAAATTGTAACATTTTTATAAAATTATAAAATTTCAAATTAGAAACATTGGTCAATAGCTAACTAAGAATGGGAATTTATGGCCTGAAGGTGTATTTAAGAAGACTGTTTTCTGTGTGGGTAATGTTATTGATGGGAGCATTTGGCTAATAATGGGCACTTGAAGGGTCCATGCACGAGTCAATAAGACTTCTTACTGTGTTCTCTTAATGGACCATTTACTTTCTATTTTGAGGGTTATCAAGGCTGCATTATTTATTTAGTTATATATTGGATTTAGAAAGTGAGCTCTCAAAGCCTATGCTGTGCATGGCTTTTATTGAGTACCAACTCTTCTAAACCCTTAAATATAATGCACTCACGACATGGCCCTTCCCTTCTAATAGCATGATTATATACTGTTTTTAATATACTTATTATTTTTCTATTTGATAATATAATTCTTTAATAGCCATATGGGAACCTCCACGCAGCTAGTTAAACCTGGAAAAACTCTTAAAGGGAGCAATGTGGGTGAGCTTTTTCTCCCTTGAGCCACAGGAGGTTGTAAACTACTTTTCTTTCTGTTAAAACTCATTTCCCTTCCTGGTTCCCACTTTGTCTAACATTTTATTGTAATGTTCCTGGAATCTATTTTGTAGATTTTTTTTATTTTGGCTATAAATGTGCATTGCAGTTTCCATTAATATTGTTTTCTCTTAATGAATTCTATGCTTTTCAGAAAATGATTATACTTAATCTTTTATGTTATAATTGTGCATCCCTTTGTATGTAATACAGTAACAGAAAAATATAAAAAATACAAAAGATCAAAACATCACAGTCATGACACTAAATAATGTTTTCTTTTTTAGTTTTATAAAACTGTCATTTTGGCCAGAAACTGTCAGAATATATTTTTCAGCTTTCTAGACTATTATCTCTGGAAAGCTTTATTCAATAGCCTTCATTCCCCACCCAGTTTCTGCTTATAACCATCGGAATCTTACAGACTTTATGCATTGGTAGGATTTTGTTTTTCTTTGGTTCTTAGTGTTTCCTCTCTTCCATCCTCTGCCTTCCTGCCATCAATCAAACAATTAGCAAATACTTAGTCCACTTGACTAAATGCTACATCGGACAGTAAAAATTCAATAAGTGCTTTAAAGAGACATAGGGTCCAATTAAGGAGATAAAAATATCTTAAATGAATCATTAAGAACTAATTACCACCATTACCTATAACAATATCTAACTTTCAGAGCACTTATTTAACGAACTGCTTTGTACACATCATCTCATTTAATGACTCCGAGCCTGGGAAAATCTTCTGGCCTCTCTAAGCTGAGGCCTTTCTGCCTTCACACCATTAAGAGATCGTATTGTTGGAAATCATAGTATACACCCTAGAGTTATTAAGTGAAGGGAGATACTAATGTTGGATATAATAGCCAAGAAAGGCTATATTGGGGAGACAAAGTGTGAATTATTATTTTAAAAATTTATAAATGTTTGCTCTCAAATACATAAGAAAGTAATAAAATATGAATATGAATGTGTGTGTGTGTGTATCTATGGGTGTATATTAATGACAAAGCAGCGAGAAGACTGACTTATATAGGAGTTGTTTCTGCCATATCCTAAATCAAGCTCCTGAAACTGTGGGACTATATTTTAAAAAGCAGTGGAAGCCTCAGGAAGACCGTATGAGCATACACTAAACAAAAACATAGAGTATTTCTTCAAAGAAAACAATCACATGAAACCACTTGATCTAATGACAAAGTGGAATTCAATGAGGGTGATCAAACAAGCCCCAAACACACATAAAACACATGGGATGGGAATATATTGGGTATATAAACAGAACCAGAAGAAGCTGGACAGAACTACATAAAATAAGTGATTGGGCTGTCTATCACAGAATGAGTGTGATCATGGACAGCATTAGAAAGATGCTTTCAAGCAGTATTTAGAGATGAAAAAAATGCTATGAACATGTGGTGGGCAGAGGCAGTGGTTTTGCCTAATGTAGATGGCCTACATCACCAGTCATCATCTTGGGAAATAAGAAACGAATACATTTAATTCATTTTGCAGCCTGCCAATGTTCATGAAAATGTTATCAAAAGGAGGTACTGGTGACTGGCTACTTTTAACATTCATTCAAAGAACATTTCACAGATGTTTAGTTGAGAATAGTCACGATAAAGAATTTCTAAATTTGAGTTACATTTCCTTTGGACGTTTCTGTGAGTGGTTTACATAATATCTGGAGTATTTTCTCATTTTATGTTGCTATGCCATTTTATTTACCATTCTTGGAAGTTCACAGTCATCCTGACTTTTGCCCCGCAGACACACACCCTTTCATGTTACAGACCTCTGTTTGGTGTTGCTCTTGTCCTTCCTGGAACACTCTTTCCTGCTGTTTCATAAGACAGCTGTTCATCGCTGGTGGTCTCTGCTGCTGCACCCAATCTCTCTGCATTTTCAGAGCCAAAGGATAAACATGGCAACGACTTTTTCACTTTTATTTTATTTTGAATTATTTAGTGGACTTTGAATATTGTAAAATAACAATTCAAGAAAAATTGTGATAGAAAGCCCTTAAAAACTCACTGAAAACATAAAATATATTTCTTCTGTTAAAAAAGTACATTTGTGGAACTCACAGCTGATCTGGATTAAATTCCTCATTCAGTGAGGCTGTTGTTTGAAACTATTTACAACTAATAATAACCAGATAATAGTATAATAGTGTAAAATGATCTTTTAAACTATACATGGGTTGCAGTTCAACTAAGTATCTTGGTAAATTATCTTAATATATTATGATAATATCATATTATTAGTATTCTTATCATTTTATCATATTAGTATTCTCATCATTCTTCTTATTATTTATTCTCTGAATTCAGAATACATTTGATGCATTTCCTCATATAACTTATCCTTGAAAAAATATTGAAAAAAAATTCTATTATCCCCTGTTTAGAGATGACTAACTTAAGAAGAGATTTTACAACTCTCTTGCTCTTTGTTATAGCCCAGATAGCAATCTAGGCATTTGAAAGCAGGATAAGAATTACCGCTGCTCTCTAGAGTTCAAGTGCATTTCTCTTTCTCTTTTGGAAGTCAGGAATTCTATCTGTTCCTTTCTTATAACAAATAACAAACGCGATGAGCTACATATGTAAAGGTATCATAAGAGTAAAATTTTGACTGTTTATGACAGATTAAGAAAATGATTACTCATGAATAGATATGAAACAATATCTCTACTAATTTGGTATAAAATGAACATAAGACAAAAGTTCTGCAATATTGTTAGAATATTTTTAGGTTGAAAATAAATAAAAAACCATTTTATGTGAAAATTCATTTATTATAATGAAAAACAAGAAAAATATGAAATAAGGTAATGAAAGAAAAGGGAGAGAGAGGGTAGAAACAAAAGATAGATTTGAAAATACTTGTAATTTGATCTTGATGTAGAGATACATTATTCCACAAATTACATGAATTAAGTAAGTGATCATTCCTAACATATTCATTTATTCAATAGATAGTTATCAAAGGTATTCAGTCCCTAGCTCTATGTTAAATGTAATAGATCACAAAAATAACTATACAAGTAAAATCTTTGAATTCCTTTCAATTATTCTTGAACCTGAATTCAAACTAGATTAGTATATTAAATCAGTGGTTCCCAGAAGGGAGTTCCTGAACCAAGAGTTTTCACAGATCCACCACAACAACAACAAAAAGAAAAAGAAAAAGAAAGAAAGAAAGAAAGAAAGAAAGAAAGAAAGAAAGAAAGAAAGAAAGAAAGAAAGAAAGAAAGAAAAAATTGAACAAAAACAAAAAAATTTTAGTTAAATTTTCATGTTTTAATTAAATTTTTTAGCAAGAGAAACAATTTTATTTCACAATTATCTTTAAAACTACAAACATTCTATATACTTCATATAAAAATATTAGTGCATATAACTTTACTTTCTAGAAAATTATTATATAGACCTTCTCAAAGAAAAATGCACCCTATTATGTGGTTTCAGTGAAATTGCATGGACAACTCACATCTTGACTGATTCCTGAGAGTATATTCTTCCAACTTTTATTGTAAAGCAACCTTTATTTTATAACATATAGCGAATGTAAGTGATAGAATTTAAAACCTTTCATTTCCAGAAAAAAATTGAAGTTTGGTAAATTCATAGGAAAAAATATATTTAAAATTAGGCAAAACTTCTTCCTAATTCAGCTTTTAATTCAATGGTGGAAAAATAACAACCAACAATTTCAGTAGAGTGTGGGAAATTTTACAATAGAAGTCAGTATATAATAACACTGTTGAAACAGAAGAAGAAGGAATCCTTTATTTGGAAATGTCAAGGGAGAATTTGAAAAGGAGATAGCACTAATCTGGTTCATGAAACATAAGTAGAATTAATTGTTTAAAGAAAAGAATGATATACCAGGTAGAGGGAACAATAAAAAAGCATGAGGACACAAACGTTCTGGGTACTTGTCCAGAATGGGTAGCAGTTTGATATGGCAGCAGAGAAGAGGAGACTGGAGGAGGAGAAGAAGGGAGGGAGGAAAACAGAATAAAGCCAAGTTAAGGTCAAACAAAACCCCTTATAATATGCCAAGGAATTTAAACTTCATTCTGAAGTCAGTGGGGATGCTGATATATGGCAAGTTTGCATGTCAGAGAGGTCACCCTGACAGTGTGGAAGACAGATTTAAGAGAAGACCAAAGTCTGAGAGAACAAGGACAAAGCTGTTATGATAGTTTAGTACAAAGGAGGATGAGAACCCGAATCAAGGCATCAGGAAGGAAACAATAAAAAATAAATGTGAAGAGTGAAAGCCTCAAAGATAAAAGATAATAGTAAGATAAAATAAAAAGAATTATTGAAGATAATTTTAAAAAATAGTTAAAAATCTAGCAATGCCATGGTAGATATAGTTTAAAGAGGAAATTTTATAAGGACAGTTTTTGACATACCGAATTTAAGTTCTGTGGAATATCCATAGTAAAGTACTGTGCGAATATATATCTTAGGTAGATAAAGTGGAGGAAAATCGCAGAAAGATCTTGAGTAGCTTATGAAGGCTCTATAAAAGAGGTAGAAGTATTAAACACTATTCTGTTGTATACACTTGCATTTTTCAGATAATCTAAAACACAAACATCAGCCACCTCTCGCTATGGCATTTGTAGTAAATTACTTAATATAATTCATCAAGCATTGTGTTTATGATTATATTTTGCCTTTGCAAGGCTGATTCGAATTCAAAATCACAAAAACATATTTTTAATATCTACTCATAAATTATATAAGAAATAGCTCTAGAATGTACAAGAAGATTTTATAACCTGAGATGATCAGAAACTCAAGAAACATGAAACATCCATAACTAACAAATAACATTTGAAGTATGCTAGCACTTCTGTTAAATAATGTAATCTTCAAAATTTATCAGGTAGTTGTTAATATTATACCCATTTTACGGATGAGAAAACTGGCCCACATAGTTTAAAAAAGTTGTCTTGAGTCACGCAGCTTGTTCCTAAGAAAGTTGTCTTGAGTCACGCAGCTTGTTCCTATATTGACTCTGTAAAAAAGAATACTTGTTCCATTTTACAGATTTGGAAACTCAGGTCCAAGTTTTTTTCAGTTTCTTTTCTATAAATTTTAAGTATAACATTCAAATTCTGCAAAAAATATCTACAAAGTAAATGTATTAAAAAACAGCTTTTAATAAAATTATTAGAATAAAGACAATAAACACCATTTCCATCATATAACTTTGCTCTTGCCATTTTTAAGTGAGAAATTGACTAACATTGATGGTAATACTTGATTTAATATTTTAACATAATAATTATATTCCTTAATATCATTTAATTACCTTTTATTTAGCAACAAATGTACATTCTGTTTTTAACGTGTGTTTCATGTGTGAAAGTGTGTGATTATTTTCTCCTCAAAGCACTCAATACAAATCATATCTTCTAGTGTGGAGTTAGTTTTTGCTATGAAACAGTGTGACGAATGCATTCTCCCATTTGAGAAATTTAAACTTTAGTAACAGAAATTTAACTATGTTGTAATAGTTTTAGTTGTTTAAAAATGTTTTAGAATGTTTATATTGGAAATCTTAGACTGTCCTTAAAAGAACCTATCTTAAGGAAAGAAATTGGAAGATTTGGAAGTAATATATAGGTATATCCATGATTATTTCTTAGTAGAAAAAGAATATACCTTTCACATTTGAATGTAATTTATAGACCAAATCTTGATGAATACCATGAGAAATCTAATCAGCAATCTCAGACATTTTACAATATGATTAACAATCAAATTTGCATTAAATACAATTTACTATTGATCCTTTAAAAAACAGAACCATAATATTTATAAACAAAGAACAAACTAATTGAATGTTGATTATATCAGAAACTTTTATTCTTAGTGCTCACACATATCAACGAACTATATTTTCATCACAATCACTCATTCACAAAAATGCACCTGTATTGTAAATACCAGACTGTAGAAAAACTTCTGTTTAATCTTGGGTGGTCTCTTTGCCCAGGTTTGATTAAATATGTCTTTTCACAACAGGTGACTTTTTAATTGTTTTCGTATGGCAACCCATTGATTCTTCAGGCTTTGTTTGGCTTGCATTAGTTTTCAGAGTTAACGATCATGTGTGAGAACATGCTGAGTACAGGTGGCCGATGGTTATGCTGAGAATGCTGGTGTTAGAGCAAATGCAATGGGCAAGTGATTTCACTTTACCAATTAATACAGTGGTGAATAGTTCCCTAACCCTTAAGGCCTTTCAAATAGAAAGCAAGCTCAGAATAGGCACTTGGTAATGCAAGTATGAAATAAAGAATAAAGCAGCTTGTTCTTTGTAATTTGGGGCTTGCTTTCTTTAGTGGGTTGAGTCTTTTCCCGTGCACAGCTTAAGGGCTCAAATCAACTTTTTTAGAGTGGCTTCTTTTTTTGTGTGGTCAGTTCTATTAGTGAACTTGAAATGTTTCTCCCTCTGACTTTTGTACCTCATTGTTCTGGAAGCCTAGTGGGCTGGCAGTTTGAGTCCTGGGGCTCCCTTATTTCCTCTTGGCCAACAGACATGAGAATTACCATAATGAGGAGCATCATAATCCCTGGCACCCAAAATAAATTCTGGTTATTATATACTCTTAAAGTCAGCTCAAGAATAGAAGTTGAATTTAGAGAAAAATAATTATGCCCAGACAATCCTGATGAAGAGAACCAAAAAGAAAAATGAGGTCTTTGGACTACCTAGCCTGCCAGAAACTAGCACCAAACACAGAAAGCTCTTTTCTGCTAGGCTTAAACAATTTTTCTTTCCTTTCTGACGAAAGAAACATTTGTTTGCAATTAGCTTAGGTAAAGGAAATAGCATCTAAAGTCTTGTTTTCCAGTTGGAATGACCCCTATGACCTGCTATGAAGACAGTTGGAATATTTGTTCAGTCTTGGTTAGCTATGCATGGGGGTGGGGCCATTTTAACAAGTGCATTTACCAAGTATTTGTAAGTTTTGAAATTATGCAGGTACCAAATTATGAAAAAAAATAAATATTTGAAAGTATTTTCAGTAAAATGTACCAAATTTAATTGCAGTACCATGGTGGGACAGTAAAAGCCCTTGATGTGTCCTAAATTGATAAATACTAATGATCACAGCAGGTTTCTACCAGGTGTCGATATGATGACCTGCCAAATAATAGAGGAAGAGCATTGTAGATGATGGCTGCAAGTAGTCGGCTTACTTTTTTCAACAAGGAAATAAACAATCATATAATATAATTTACAGGGAAATCTGTGTAAGTTGTACTATATCTAGATTCCTTTCAACACATCAGCTAATTCCTGTAATTATTATCTTACAGAGAAAGTTGGGATTTTATTGGCCTTTTTAATAAATGGTCAGATATCTTTGAAATGATTTCAAACTGTTGGATTTTTAGATGTGGGCATTCAGATTCTCCACATTGCCATCATCAAACTTTAAAATTTTGAACACAAATAGTATTAATAGTGTTTTCTAGGCATCTTTTCTTTTAATAAAGCCTTGAATTCTGTCATATCAATTAACTTTACTGGTTTACTTCTGTAAAATTGAACCAACATGACTTAAAAGAGAAAAGAAAGCTCAGTACTAAAATCCTTCAGGAAAAAACGAAACTCTTTCCCACCTCCTGCAACCTCGCCCTCTCTTAATTCAGTTTTACATGAAATATATCTGTGCTTCCAAGTATCCACCTTTTAGCGATAAAGGAGTAATTAATAAAATAAAAACAGGAAGTGGGTGGTTCTTCTTTCCCAGTTTTCCAATACAAAGATTTCTACAAAGGTAAAATTTTAACATAGCAGCATTGGGGCAGGAGCCAAAATCTCTACTTCAAGCTTGGAAGAGCTCACTAATGTGACCTCACAATTTCAAAGTAAAAAAGTGTTTTCTTCTCCCCTTGTTAACAATAGCTATAGAAATTAAGATTGGAGTGGAGTGTGACTAAATGGCAGGAAAGATTTACCCACTGAATTGAACACCTGAAGTAAATGTTTTTTTAAGTGTACTCTGCCAACTCTGTCCTAGATCTTCCTTCTTCAATTCAACAATTCCTTTGCTATTTATTGGCCTTATGAAAAATCTCTACCTCTGTCGGGTCAAGTGAGAAAACCTCAGAAACTTTTTTTTTCTTTTGCAGAAATTAATCTTTTTTTTCTTGTTGTTCTTTCATATACATTATGTAATTAACTGTCTCCCTATAGTTCATTTTGAAGGTATTGAAATCCTTTGAAGACGAATTTTCATAGATAATAGTATGACATATAGCTCCATCAATTAGATCTTTTCTTCTTTTTAAAAAATAATTTTTATTTTTAATTACAATTGACATACAATATCACATTAGTTTCAGATGTACAACATAGTGATTAGACATTTATATAACTTACTCATCTGATACCATACATAGTTATTACAATATTAGTGACCCAATTCCTTATGCAATGCTTTATATCCCCATGACTATTTTGTAACTACTAATTTGTACTTCTTAATACTTTTCCTTTTTTCACGCATCCTCCAAACTTCCCTCCCATCTGGCAATCAATTAGGTTTTTATTATTAACTCTCAGTAAAGTCTTAATGTTTTTCATAAAAGGCTTATATGACTTTTTGTTAAATTTATTCCAATTTTTTTTATGTTTTGTTACTATTTTAAAGAATATTTTTTAGTTATATTCTCTTATTTCAGATGACAGGTAGAACTTCAGTGGATTTTCTGTATTGATTTGTATCCAGTAATTTTACCACACTTTCTTAATAATTCTAATGACATAATTTATATACTGGAATTTGATTGTTTCTCACTCCATAGCAAATTACTCTAAAACATAGTGGTTCAAAATAATTATTTTATTATGCATCACAATTTTGTGGGCCACATTGGTTTATAAGTGCATTTCCTTGAACTGTGTTAGTCTGTTTCAATGATAAAGTTATAATGACCTCAGAAAAGCTACTGAGAGATTGCTAAATTAAGGCTCCAACACTTTAAGAGTTTGGAATTCGAAACTCCCTTCTCACAAATTCCTGTCAACAAGACAAAAGATTAGCAAACTCAAGACCAATGATTTTCATAAGTCTATCAGAGAATTAAAATCACAAAGCAAACTACTGCCTGCAGATATAAAGAAAGAGGTGAATATATCTAGTAAGAGCTAAAATCAGCTTACCAGAATCTGAAAGTATTGGAGACAATAATTTGGATATAGTATAATGACAGCAGATTACAACTGAGAGAGCTGTAAGACCAGACTCTATTTTAGAAAGAATTCTTAGGAAAACTTAGAGACAACAGAGTACTCAAAAAAATAAGAAAACTATAAAAAAATGAAAACCTCTGGTACCTACAGCAACAATATACATGAAACACAGCTTAGTTTCTAGCTAGATTAATTTAAAATATGACAAACACCCCTAATTATTTCAGTTTCTATTGCCAAATATTTTAGGTTCAGCTTTAAAGAAAAATTTACATGACATGTTAAAAGGCAAGAAAGAAAACACAGTTTGTAGATACAAAGAAAGCTTCTTTAAATCAGCTAAACATTTTTCTTTTTTTCTATTTTATTTTCAGATGAGAAAATAACTATGACATGTTAAGAGCTCCCCTGATAAAAATATACAGCATGTAAGAAGAGATGTGATATAAGCTGAAGGATAGAAACTCTAAGAATCAAAAATAAGTGCTAGAAATTAAAAAAAAAAACATTATAAGGGAAATGAAGAATGCTTTTGATGATCTCATCAGTAGATTGGACATGTGAATAATCAGTTTGTTGAAATACCCGTCAACAGAAACTTCCCAAACTGAAATGTATAAAAAGCATGAAAAAAGTAGAATAAAATATTCAAAATCTGCATAACAATTACAAAGGTGTAATATATGTATATAGGAGTATCAAATGAAAAAGAAAGAGAAAAACTGGTACAAAAAATATTTGAAGTAATACTGGATGAGAATTTTCCAAAATTAATGACCGACAGTAAACCATAGCTCCTGGACTCTGAGAACACCAAGCCAGATAAATGCAGGAAAATAAAACAAAAAAAACAAAAACCTACAACTAGGCACATCACATTCAACGTGCAAAAAATACTGAAAGGAGTCTGGTGGTGGGAGTAGGGGAAAGATATTTTACTTAGAGGAACATACATATCAGCTTTCTCATCAAAAATCATACCAGCAAGAAGAAAGTGGAACAAAATAAAATGTTGGAGAAAAAATAAACATGAACCTAGAATTCTGAATTCAGTGAAATTATTCTTGAAAAGTGAAGGAAAAATAAAGACTTTCTCAAAGAAATAACCAAGAGAATTTTCTGCCAGCAGATCAGTCTTGAAAAACTAGTAAAAGTTCTTCAGAGAGAAGAAAAATTATATAGGACGGAAACTTGGATCTATGTGAAGAAAGTAAGAATATATCAGAGAAGAAATAAATGAAATAAAAGATTTTTATTTCTTATTCTTAATTCATCTAATAGATAACTGTTCTTAATAATAGCGGCAATGTATTAGGTGATTATAGCATATGTATAAATAAAACATCAGTATGTTAAAAGAGGAGACAGAAGAATTGCAAATACTCCATTATGTGGTAACTATACAATAAATAGGGTTACATTAAATGTAAATATATGGGAAATTCTAGAGCAACTACTTAAAAATTGCAAAAGGTATATAATTTATAGCTGAGATGAAAATAGATGGAATTATATAAAATGCTCAAGTATAACCAAAGAACAATGACAATATAAAATTCTGGTATGAATGCAAAATAACACGGTCACTTTGGAAGAGAGTTTGTCAATTTCTTAGAAAACTAAGAATACTTACCCAAAGGAACTGAAAACTGATATCCACACAAAAGCTAGCACATGAATGTTTACAAAAGTTTTATTCACAATGGCCAAGATTTGGAAGCAACCAACATGTCCTTTGGTATCTGAATAGATAAATAAACTATGGTATATTCATGCAAAGAAATATTCATCACTAAAAGGAAATGAGCTACCAAGTCATGAAAAGACATGGAGGAAACAAATGTGTATTACAAGATGAAAGAAATCAATCTGAAAAGATTATATACTATATGAATCCAACTATATGACATTTTGGAAAAGGTAAAACAATGCAGACAACAAAAGATCAGGGTGGGCTGAATAAGCAGAGGACAGAAGATTTTCAGGGCAGCAACTATTCTGTATGACACTATAATAATGATATATGCCATTATACATCCATCCAAACCCAGAGGATGTATAACACTAGAGTCTTAATGTAAACTATAGACTTTGGGTAATAATGATGTATCAGTGTAAGTCCATCAACCATGACAAATGTACCATTCTGGTGAGAACGTTGTTGTAGGGGAATATGTGTGTGTGTGAAGGCAGGGAATATATGGCTATCGATATACCTTCTGTGAACCTGAAACTGTTTTAAAAAAAATAAAATCTGTTTCTTAAAAAGGCAGAAACTGAGAAGATAAAAATGAAAGAACAAGTACAATTAATATGTTACAAATATGACAGATATTAACTCAACCATATAATCACATTAACATGAATAATCTAAGTATATCAATTAAAAGTCAGAATAAAAAACAATAAAATATTTAGAAATAAATTTAATCAAGGAAGTAAAAAAATCTGTATTCGAAAAATTATGTCATTGGAAAAAAAAACTTGAAGAAGATACAAATAAATAGAAGCATATACCCTGTTCATGGATTGGAAGAATTAACATAATTAAAATGTCCATACTACCCAAAGCAATCTATAGATTCAATGCAATCCCCATCAAAATACCAACGACATATTTCACAGAACTAGAACAAATACTTCAAAAGTTCATATGGAACCAAAAAAGACCCCGAATAGCCACAGCAATCTTGAAAAAGAAGGACAAAGTAGGAGGTACCTGCTATCAAACTATATTACAATGATGTAGTAATCAGAACAGCATAGTACTGGCATAAAAACAGACTACATACGTCTGTTGAATAGAGAGCCCAGAGATAAATCCATACCCATATGGTCACATATCTATGACAAGGGAAACAAGAATATACAATGCGGTAGAGACAGTTTCTTTAATAAATGGTGTTGGGGAATACTGGTCAGATACATGCAAAAAAAAAAAATAAAAAACTAGACCATCTTCTTACACCATTTACAAGAATAAACTGAAAATGTATTAAAGATTTACACATAGACTTGAAACTATAGAACTCCTAGAAGTAAACATAAACAGTAAACTCTCTGACATTTTCCTTAGTAATATATTTTTTCTAATATATCTTATTGAGTAAGGAAAACAAAAAAAATAAATAAATAAACAAATAGAACAATATCATACCAAAAAGTTTTTGCACAGCAAAGAAAACGCTCAACAAATGAAAAGACAACTTACTAAGCTGGTCAAGATGTTTGTGAATGATATACCTAAGGGGTTAGTATAAAAAAAAAAATTATAGAGATCTGATACAACTCAACAACAAGAAAATGTACAATCCAATTTAAAAATGGGCAGAAGACCTGAATAGATATTTCTCCAAAGAGGACATATAGCTGGCCAATAGACATAGGAAAAGATATTCGACATCATTAATCATCAGAGAAATGCAAATTTAAACCACAATGGGATTCTATGTCAGACATATCAGATTGACTATCATCAATAAATCAAAAAATAATAAATGTTGGCAAAGATGTAAAGAAAAGGGAACCCTTGTGCATTATTGGTGAGATTGTAAATTAGTACAGCTACTATGAAAAACAATTTAGAATTTCCTCAAAAAATTAAAAATACGACCTAGCAATTCCACTTCTGGGTATTTACCCAAAGAAAACCAAAACTCTAATTCAAAAAGATATTTGCACCATCATGTTCACTGTAGTGCTGTTTATAATAGCCAAAATATGAACTAGTGCCCATCAATAGACTATTGAATAAAGAAACTATGGTACAAATACACAATGGAATACTCAGCCGTAAAAAATAAATGAAACCTTACTATTAGCAAGAACATGGTTGAACCTAGAGGATATTATGCTAAGTGAAATAAGTCAGGGAGAGAAAGACAAATACCATATGATTTCATTTATATGCAGAATCTAAAGAACAAAATAAACAAACAAAAAAACAGACACACAGATAAAGAGAACAAACTGGCAATTGCCAAATGGGAGAGGGGTTGGGGAGCTGAGTGAAAAAGGTGAAGGGATTAAGAAATACTGATTGATAGCTACAAAATAGTCACGGTGATGTGAAGCACAACATAGGGAATATAGTCAATAATATTGTAATAACTATGTATAGTGCCAGGTGGGTACTAGAGTAATTGGGGAGATTACTTTGTAAATTACATAAATGTGTAACCAGTATGCTGTACACTTGAAGTTAATATAAAATCATACTAAATGTGAACTCTAACTGAAAAAAAGAAGTCAGAAGGATAAGATATAACTATCTATTGTCTACAAGAAATTCACTATAGCTATAAAGACACTGATAAATTAAAAGTAAAAGGATTAAGAATGATATTCCATGCTAACACTAATAGAAAGCTTGAGTAGCTATGTTATTTTCAGGGAAAGCAGATTTTAGAACGAGAAATATTATTAGAGATAAAGAGGGGTATTACATAATGATAATTAGGTTATAATAGAGAGAGTGGGCTCCTAATCCAAAATGACTAATGTCCTTATAAGAAAATGGCCAAGTGAATACAGAGATGGTGAGAGAGACTGCTATGCAATAATGAAGGCAAAGATTGGAATTATGCAGCTAGAAGCCAATGAACACTAAAATTGCTGGCAAACTATCAGAAACTAGGAGCAGTTTTCCTATAGGAGGACTGCTTCAATACCATTAAAAGATCAAAACGTTAAAAGAAAAAAAATAAGAACCAATATCTTTCATGAATATATATGTTGAAATCATCAAGAAAATATTAGCGAATTGACTTTAACAATGTACAAAAAAATTTTAAAAACAAAGATATTATACATCATAACCAGATGGTATTTATTGTAGATGTGCGAATTTGGATTGACATTTGAAAATCAAATCATGTAATCCATTATATCAACAGACTAAAAAAAGAAATATTATATGATTATATTTATAGTTGCAGAAAAAAGCATTTGACAAATACCCAGTCATGATAGAAAAAAAAAAAAAAAAAAACCCCTCAGTAAACTAGGAACAGAGAATTTCCTCAACATGACTGAAAAAAAAAAAAAAAAAATCTTACACATAGCATTACACATGATGGTGAAAATCTAGATGCTTTCCCCTGAAGTTGGAGGTCAAGGAAAGAATATCTCCTATTGACACTCTTATTCAATGTTATATTAGAACTCCTAGTTAATGTACTAAGACAAGAAAAGGAAATAAAAGGCATACAGATTGAAAAGAAGAAATAGAATTGCCTTTGCTCACAAATGACATAATTGTCTATGTAGAAAATTTCAGAAAATTAACAACGAATAATTTTTGGAACAAGTAATGATAGTGCAGTTACAGGTACAGGGTTATTACGTAAAAAAAAATTTCTTTCATATACCAGCAATGAACAATTGGATTTTACAATTAAAAACACAATATTATTTTCATTAACACACAGAAAGGAAATACTTAGGAATAAATCAGAAAATTATGTACAGAATCTTTATAAAAAAAAAAAACTAAGATTCTGATCAAAGAAATCAAAGATCTATGTAAATGGAGAGATAGTCCATGTTTGTAGATAGCAGGATCCAACACTGTTGTCAGTTTTTCCCAAAATGATCTATAGATTCAACACAATCTCAGGAAGTTTTTTGTGACTATTGACAAGCTGTTTCTGAAGTTTACATGGAAAGGCAAAATACCCAAAATAACCAGCACAATACTGAAGAAGAAATGGTGTCCGAGGACTGACACTACTACTCAAGTTCTAGGCTTCTATAAAGCTACAATAATCAAGGCAGCATAGTATTGATAAAGAAACAAACGAATCAATGTAACAGGAAACAGGATATAAGATTCCAGAAATAGACCCACACAAGTATATTCAATTGACTTTGACAAACAAATAAAGGCAATTAAGAAAAAAAGATTTTTTTTTTCAACAAATGGTAGTGGAACAATTAGCTACATGCAAAACTTTAAAAAAATAATCTAGATCCATCCATGTTATCACAAATGGCAGTATTTCATCTTCACTTATAGCTGAGTAATGTCCCATTGTATATATTTACCACATCTCCTTTATCTAATCATCTAGCAAAGGGCAATTTGGTTGTTTCCACGTCTTGGCCACCGTGAATAGATTTTGAGATTATCATGCTAAATTAAATAAATCAGACAGAAAAGGCTGAGAACCATATGACTTCACTTATATGTAGCATATAAAACTGAACCAGACAAACAAACAAAAACTCATAGACACAGACAACAGTTTAGTGGTTACCAGAGAGAAAGGGGAGAGGGAGGAGGTAGATAACGGTAAAGGAGTCAAATATATGGTGATGGAAGGGAACCTAACTTTGGGTGGTGAACACACAATACAATATACATATGATATATTAGTGAATTTTACACTGGAAATGTATATAATTTTATTAACAAATGTCACTCCAATAAATTTAATTTAAAATTTTTTTAAAGTTTAGGCTAAAAAATGTTATTAAATACATAAGAATAGACACAGACTTTATACCTTTCACAAAAATAAACTCAAAATAAACCTTAAATTAAAATGTAAATTAACAAATTGGCTTTATTAATTCGTTTTTATGGGAAAAGATACTATTAAGAGAATAAAAAGACAAACTACAGACTGAGAAAAATATTTGAAAAAAAACATATCTAATAAAAGACATATATCCAAAAAATACAAATAAGTTTTATAATTTAACAATAAGAAAACATGTGATCCAATTTGAATATGTATAAATACCTTACCAAAGAAGATAATAGATAGCGAACGAATATGTTAAAAGATGCTCAACATCATATGTTGTTAGAAAATTTCAAATTAAAACAGCAATGAGATACAATTACACATCTATTAGAATAGCTACAACACAAAACACTGACAACACCTAAAATACACACATACAAAAATAACAATGCCAAATTTTGTTGAAGATGCAGAGCAATGTGAATTTCCATTTATTGCTGGTGAGAATTCAAAATAGTTCAGTCTTTGCAAGATACTTTAGCAGTTTCTTTCAAAGATAACCAAGGTGTTACCATATGTTTACTCAATTGAGTTGAAAACTTATGTCCACACAAAAATCAATGTTTACAGCTGTATTTATAATGACCCAAATCTAGAATCAATGAAAATCTCCTTCAGTAAGTGAGTAGATTAAAAAACCACAAGCTGTGATACATCCATATAATGGGATACTATTTAATGATTAGAAAAAATGAACTACTAATCCATGAAAACACATGAAGAAATCCTAAATGCATATTGCTAAGTGAAAAAAAAAAAACAGTCTGAAAATGCCACATGCTGCATTATTCCAATGATACGACATTCTGGAAAAGGTAAAACTATAGAGGCAGGAAAAAAATGAGTGGTTGCCAGTGGTTGGGTGGTGAAGGAATGAATAGAGAAAAAAAAAAAAAAAAAACAGGATTTTTAGGTCGGTGAAACTATCCTGTATGAAATTTTAATGATGATACATGGTATTAGGCATTTGTCGAAACCTATATAACTGTAAAACACAAAGAATGAGCCTTAATATAAACTATGAACTTTAGTTATAACAGATTCATTAATTTTAACAAATATACCGCACTAAACCATAATGTTAATAATATGGAAACTATATAGGAAAAGGAGGTATATGGAAACTCTCCATACCATAGTATCCATTCAGTTTTTTTTTTTTTTTTTGAGAATCTAAAACTGCTAGAAACTAGCATTTTTTTTTTAAGTTAATTGGGGAGTAAAATCACTTTTTCTATTATTCTTAAGAGTATATTAAGGACTTGACTGGGCAATTCTTCGCTTCATTTATTTTAACTGTGGCCACTCATTAATGTTCTGCTGACAGATGGGCTGGTCTGGAATGTCCAAAATGGCTTCACTCTCATGTCTGGGGTCTTGGCAGGAAGGAACGAGCAGCTGGGCTTATCTGGGGCTGATGATCTGAGTGTGTACACATGGCCTCCCGGCAAGTTGTTCTCAGTGTAATTCAACTTTTTACACGGTGAGTGACTAAGGCTCCCAGAGAGAGTGTTGCATGATTTAGGAAGTGGAAGTTGCTGCTTTCTTAAGTCCTGAGCTCAAAACCTGGTACGGCATCACCTTGTCCATGGTCTTGACAGAGCCTCCAGAGATTCGAGGAGAAACAATGAGAATGCTGACATCATTTTGTCTTCATTATATTAACTGTAGATGTTGCACATGCCTTTGTGCCTTTTACTAGCTTAATGAATTTTTCTTTCATTCCTAATTTGATAATTTTTTAAAGAATTGTTGTTGATATTTTAAATGCTTTTCCTCATCTACTGAGATGGTCATATGGCTTTCCTTCTTATGACATTAATGTGGTGTATTACTTTGTATATAGATTTAGTAACTGTAAAATAGCCTCAAGTAAGAATGGCTTAAAGAAGATAAAAGTTTAATTCTTTCTCATTTAATAGACCAGGCACATAGATTGCAACTCTGGTATAGAATCTGTTCCTGATTTTTTCTGCCTTATTGTGCCTCCACTCTAATATTGTTCAGAAAGGTATTATACTGATATCAATGTTTCTGCATGTAGAAAACAGAAAAGGGTGTACTTCTTTTTATTTAAGAGAACCAACTGGAAGTTAAACATATCATACCATCTCACATCCCTTTGACCAGAATTTAGCCTCATGACAGCACACATTTGCAAAGAAGCTTCGGAAATCAGTGGGCTGTTCTGGAAAGCACATGCCCACATTAAAATTTTTTTCTTAATTTTAAAAAAAAACTATTTCTGGGAAGGCATATTTCTAGGACAAAAATTGTATTTATATTGAAGAGGCAAAAAATAAATATTGGGACAATAAATAGTCCTAACACATGTGGTGAATTATATGAATCAATTTTCTAACATTAACTCAAGCTTGCATATCTGGGATAAATGCAGTTGGCTCCTGCCGAATCATCATTTTTTTAAACAGTGCTGATTCCCTACTATTCAGTTTAAGACCTTTTCACACACACACAAAAAAAATTGACCTATAGGTTTCTTTTCTTATACTATCCTAGCCTGTTTTATCAAAGTTATGCCAGGTTCAAAACATTAATTCGAGAATAAGACCTTTTTTTTACTTTCTTCTTTCATTCATATATATATATATATATATATATATATATATATATATATATATCCCTGAAGCTGGGTCTCTTTATTTCACGAATGTACTATGAATCTAAAATCACTTTAGTTACTTTTTCTGACCACACAGGTAGCCCGTGCAAACGCAAACTGGAGTGAGGGTTGATTGTTTTTCCTCTCCTCCAGATGCCAAGTTTAAGACAGGTTTTAGCTGTTTCGTTGTTGGTTTTGTTTTGCTATCTTATTCTGCTTAGCAGTTTTATTTCCCTTTTATCTTCACAATGCTGTTGAAATTGGTTTTCCAGCTTTATAGGAGTCCTTTATTTGGGCTGCTCCTACCCTAGGCGAGACATTATCTCCTCACTCTCATTCCCATACAACTGTCAGAGCAGAAATTCAAGGCGTCCAGGATTTTTTTTTTTTTTTCCACTAATGATTAAGGTAAAGCAAGCTTTGATGATTGTTTATCTTGTATGCGTTCTTCATCTCATTTTTGTTCTCTGGGATTATTTCTGTCTTGCCACCTCAACAGTGCAGCTATAAACATGTTTAGTCTTTCTAAAACACACATCACACATACGCACACACATGTACGCCAGCTTTTTCACCGTTTCAAGTGAGAAAGTCAGTCAGGTCTACTTTACTGCCAAAAAGAGAAGTGACAGAGGACATCTAGATCATCTGTCCTCCCATTCCTTCACTCAAAGTCTCTGTCATTAAATATAATTATTTAATTATCTTATCATATATATCAATAGAATTAACTTTTATATGTTACTTTTACTAAAATATGTAAGTAAACAATATAAAGGCAATTAAGTATAATTTGAGGTAATTGCTTCATTTATATTTTAAGTGAACTTGTTGCCTAAAGAACATACCTGATTATATGACCTAGTAGTTCATAAATCTTTCACTGCCTGCTGTCGAAGACAGAATGCCGCTCCTACTCCTTACCATACATTAAAAGAACCTCAAAAATGGCCCCCAATGACCATTTTATGGTTTTCTACAAACTTTCCCTTAATTCATGCTTCTCTGCGTACAGTTTAGGCTACTACCCAGAGCAGTCTCTATTACTTCATGAAAATTATCTTCACTTTCTTGCCTTGTTGGCTATGATACTGAGATATTATCTAAGTGGATCAGTTTTAATTTTTATGTCTACCTATCAAAATCTTACCTTTGGTATCTCAATAACTTTTCAGATACACTAGTGATGTATAATATCTCTCTCATCTACATTACTAAAACATTCTTCTAAGACCTTTCAAAATAAAGTAACCTCATGATTCACATTATAATCATTGCTCTATGTGCCTGTCTCTCTAAGCCATAGAGACCATGCTTCAATCACCTTGGACTCTCCCTAGGAACCTAGAACTTCACTCAATGCATTTGTCAGTATACATTTATTGAATTAAATTATGTTTCTGTTTCTTTTAATTTGCAGCACTATAGATGTATATTCCTAAAGTTATCCACGTCAGGCATTGGAGATGTTTTCCACTGACACTTAAACTTAATAAAATAATAGAACAAGATAAGATAAAATAAAATAAAATAAAAAAGTAAAAAGCACAAGGGACATTTTAACAAAACAACAGGGGATTTTTATGAGTGGAAGGATTTAGCCTGAAAGGCAGGAATCTCTGTGGGCCTCTCAGAACTATGCAGCTGTACTGCTGGCTGAAATCTGTAGTTTAAGAGATATTTTCTAAGTCTGTTGTTGTTATTAATTTGAGGAGAAGAGGTCTCTGTAGAGGAAAAGAATCCAGGATTTTTTGTTTCCTTTTCCATCACTCACAGTCACTGTAATGTCAACACCATTTAGGTCAAATTTCAGGCATTCAAAATGTGCAGCTTCGTCCAGCTGCAAGAACTAAAACTCTTCTAGAGCACCATAGCCTGACCTATAAAATATGTCTGAGGGTGTTAGTAACAATTAACAGGTGTGTACCTTCCCCAGGAAGCTTTCATATGACTTGAAATGTATAAAGTAGTATACTTGCCTTTTATAAGAATGACATATAGGCAAATATATATCTGTTTTTACTAATGGATCTCAAAAGAATTAGAATTATTTAACCATGTATATTAAGCCGTGTAAATATGTTAGTAAAGGATTCCTTGTCCCTCATCGAAGATGGTGCTCATTAGATAAGGTCACGGCTCTGCTGCCCAGCAGCCTGCCCCTGAGCCTCTTTTTTTCCAATACCAGGAAGATTAAAATCTTCTTCAAGTTACTTAGCTCATCTAACTTTTGGCTTCCTTATATATAAAGACAATAATGCAACTGATGGTATAATTGTGAGAATTCAACATAGTAACACAGATATTGGTCCTGGCCCAAAGATGAACGATCATTAAATGTTAGAATTCATTTCATAAAAAATAATTTTGTTATTATCAAACCACAGACTCCCGTCCCTCCACCTCAGGTCTTTTCTTTTGTCTTCATCTTCATCATGCTCCTTAGTGGCTTCTTCATTCGCTCTTTTTCTTGGCTGTGAGCCACACCCTTCCTTTCCAGACTGCCAAAACCCACACGATCAGGTCAATAACATATTTACAACCTGCCTATGCTTTCCTCCTCTTTGTCCTTCTATTTCCACTTTAGCAAACCCCACAATTCAATAACCCCTATTGCCCAATTTCTCTTCCCATATTGTAAACTGAAGCAAGTCACTAAACAATAGTTGACCGAGTCAAGTGACCTTAGCTGGGCTCTCATTGTATGTCAGTAATTCTTTTATTTATCACTTGTTGACTCCCTATTGCATTCCTTGCTGCAGCTGTTCCAAATGTTTCCGCTCTGCTCCAGTCCCTAACCCCAGCCCTCCTCCCTCCCCTCGTAGCACATAACCTCACCTCCTACTGAGAAAATTGAAACCATCCCAACCTAAGTTTACACAATTTCCCTCCTCTTCCACTCCGAAAGTCTGTGCATCTCTCCGTCTTTGCTTTTGCAGTGACTTGAGGAAATGGTTTCCTTTGCAGGGAATCAGCATCCCACTCTGGTGGAGTGTTTTGCGTTTAGAGTTAAAGGTAAATACTCTGCGTTAACATGGTATGACATTGACAAGGTTTCTAATCTTACAGTCTCAGCATCACATCTCTAAAATTAATAATTTCCACCCTATGAAGGGGTAAAGGATAATTAAAAGATATCGCTAGATAATAAACATTTAATAAATTTGCAAAACCAAAGCTCTTAACCTGTGGTCTTGAGCCTGTCTCTCCTAATATGGATGATAATGATGATAGTGATGGTGATGAAGATGATAAAGGTAAACAATAATCTTCATGCCTTTCCTAGTTAGTTACTTCCCCAATGATCTCTTTTCTTTCTTAATTCTTTAACTCAATTCAGTTCATTGGATATTTCTTTCTTCCTTATACATGGTCAAGTTTTTCTTTCTCTTTAAAAGAAAAATAAAAAGCCTGCCTTCCTTTCAAACTAAAATCCCATTGTCCCAGCTTTTTGGTCAGCATTGTTGAGAAAATTTTCCACCATAGCTGTCTTTTTATCTTTTCCAAATAGTTTTTAAAACCCTTTACTATAACTTCCCCACACTATTTAAACTGTTTCTTAAGAATTTATGCTCATCCAACACTTTTCCTCAGTCTCCGGCCTCAAATTCTCTTGTTGCCCTTGTTCTGACTCATCTACTCCTTTCTTTGGTTGCTATAACTTCATTCAAAGCTCATTCTCTTCTTCTTTCTCTATATTCTTTACTTGCTAATATTATTTCTTCTAAAATCAAAATTTAACCATTTTTCAAAGTTTAGTTCTGGATTTTATTCTTGCATTTTCTCTGAGCAATCTCATCCATTGCTATAGCTTTAATAATTTGATTCTCAAGGTGGATGCTTATACTTAAGCAATTTTGTATTCTCTGCAATGTTTTTTCTTGTTCTTTTTTACCAGTATAAAGCTATTTGTAAGTATTTTCAGTTTGGCACTTTCTAAGTTTTCCACTTTCTAAGCTTCGTATTTCTTATTATCTCTAAATATTTATATCTGAAAGTCCTATCTAAATTAAAATTAAGCAGAGAAAAAGAAAATTTATCTAATTTCATGGAAAAAATGGCTTTTTGAGTTTTTTATTTCTATTCAATAATTATTTCATGTTTAAAAAACCTAAGCTTAAAATAGTAAAGACATTAAATCAGCAACAAATATTTAATGGTCTCTACTCTGTGATAAATCTTGGTACATACCAAGAAACAGTGATTCCTGAATTCTTAGAGACTACAGTCTAATATGAATGTACATATTGAACAATTAATACAATTTTTATCAATATCAGAAAGGGAGAGTACAAGATGCAATAAAACTTTATATAGCTTTGAGACCATTAGTCTAAAGAGCTAATGAAAAGGGGTCACGGAAAGTTACCTAACAGAAGAGTTATGCATAGTAGGGAGGCAGAGGAAGATAAAGAATGCAGGCAGAGAGAAGAGTATGCACGAGTGCCCCAGGGTGAGAATAAGCATGGGGAACTGAATAGCTTGAGTAGAGTGGTTTAAAAGAACATGAGCAAGAGTATGATCTTATAAAGTTTCTAAGCCATGTTAAACTTTGGCAATTTATCCTAAAAGGCAAAGGAAGTCATTGAGATTTTAAGTGAAGGACTAAAAAGACCCCATTTGTATGTTTTATTTCTCTTTCTCCAGATTTATTGAGATAGAATTCATGTATAACACCTATAACTGTGGAAGTTTAAGGTGAGCAACATGCTGATCTGAATACATCTGTATTACATATGGTTACCGCCCTTCACTTCACTTAATTATCATATCTTTTTAGTGGTAAAAACTTTTAAGATCTACTCTATTAGAAACCTTTAAGTATATAATAGAGTACCATTAACTGTAATGACCATGCTGTGCCTTAAATACTTGGAATGTATCCATCTTAAAATTGGATGTTTTCCCCCAACCCTCTACCCACCCTGGTAACCACTATTCTACTCACTATTTCTATGAGTTCCATGTTTTGGACTCCTGATATAAGTAATATTATATAGTATTTGTCTTTCTATGTCAGACTTACTTCATTTAGCATAATGCCCTCAAGGTCTACCCATGCTGTAGTTAAAGTAAGGATTTCCTTCTTTCTTGTGGATGGATAATATACTACTGTGTGTGTATGTGTGTGTGTGTGTGTATATATATATACATATATGTGTGTGTATATATATACATATATATGTATATATATGTATAAAATACATTCTTTATATATTTTTTCATTGACACCCACTTAGGTTGTTTTAATATTTTGACTAATGTGAACAATGCTGCGATAAACATGAGAGTGCAGATATCTCTCCAATATTTTGTTTATTTCCTTTGGATGTATACCCAGAAGTGGGATTTCTGGATCATATGGTAGTTTTAATTTTAATTTTTGTAGAAACTATGTATTTACCTCTGCTTTTTACCTAACATCTATAATACTTCTTTATTACATTTGATTTACTCATTCAACACCTTTAAAATGAACTATCTCTCATATTGTTTTCCATAGTGGCCAAACCAATCTACATTCTAACCAATGGTACTAAGGGTTCCCTTTCTTCACATCCTTGCCAGCCCTTAGCTCTTGTCTTGTCTTTTTGTCGATAGCCATTCTAACAGGTATGGTTCAATATCTTATTATGGTTTCGATTTGCTTTCCTTAATAATTAATGATGTTGAGCATCTTTTCAAATATCTGTTGGCCATTTGTATTTCTTCTTTGGAAAACATTTATGCAGGACCTCTGCCCATTTTTTAATTGGTTTGTTTTCTTGTTATTTAGTTGTATGAGTTCTTTATATTTTTTAATACTAAACTCTTGTCAGATATATGATTTATAATTATATTTCCCCATTTCAAAATTTATCTTTCATTTTGTTGATTGTCTCTTTTGCTGTGCTGAAGCCTTTTGGTTTAATAAAGTTTCACTCATTTATTTTTGCCTTTGTGGCTTGTACTTTTGGTGTCAAGTCCAAAAAATCATTGCTGAGACCAATCACTGCTTTTCTCCCGTGTTTTCTTCTTTGAGTTTTGTGGTTTTAGGTCTTATGTTTAAGTCTTTAATTCATTTTGAATTAATTGTTGTGAGTAATGTAAAATATGGATTCAGTTTCATTTTTTTGCATATGGTATCCAGTCTTTCCCAACGCTATTTTTTAAAGAGATTATCCTTTTCCCATTGAGTATTCTTGGCTCCCTTATTGAATATTAATGAACTGTGTATTTGCATGCATTTATTCATTGGCTCTCTATTTTGATCACTATAGTTTAATATCAGAAAGTATGATTCTTCTAGTTTTGTTCTTATCAGGATTGCTTTGGCTATTTCGGGTCTTTTGTGGTTCCATATAAATTTTAAGACTGCTTTTTTTTCTATTTCTGTGAAAAGTGCCAATGGAATTTTGATAGGGATTGCATTGAATCTGAACTGAGAAGTCCATTTTTTAAAAATGTTGTTCAACTATTTATTGCTTGTCTTGCTTCCAGCAAGAAATTATCTTTGCTTTCCTAAACATAATTGTGTGGGCCAATTTAATTATGATCTACCTTGATTATATATATGTGTGTATACACACACACACACACACACACTTGTATTTAGAGCTAGTTGAGAATTTTGGAACTGTAGGTTTATAATTTAATCAATTTGGAAATTTTTCATGTTATTTTTTCCCTACCACTCCCCTTCCCTAGCCTTAGCCAAACTTCATGTTTTCAATTGCAATTATAATTAGATTTTTAAAATGTGCCCTAAAGCTCGCTGATGTTCTGTTTATTTTTTAAATTATATATTTCCCTGTATGTTTCATTTTGCATAATTTCTGTTGCTATGTCTTCAAGTTCACTAATAATTTGTCCTGCAATGTATAGTCTGCTGTTAATAACATCCAATGTGTTTTTCATCTCAGACATTGTAGTTTTCACCTCTAGAATTTTGGCTATATTTTAATATCTTTTCCATTACTACTTAACATATCCAATTTTTCCTCTACCTTTTGAACTTATGGAATACCGTTATAATAACTATTTTAATGTCCTCATATGCCAATTCTAACATCTGAATTGGTTTTTATTGATTTAATTTTCTCTTCATAATTGGTTGCATTTTTCTGCTTGTTTGCATGCCTGATAATTTTTTATTGAATATTAAACACTTAATTTTTCCTTGTTGGGTGCTAGATATTTTTGTAATTCTATATTCTCAATCTTTGTTCTGGGACACATTTATGCTACTGAAAGATAGTTTGAGACTTTTGAGTCTTACATTTAAGATTTGTTAGGTATATATAGACTGGAACAGTACTCAGTGTATAGCTAATTATTCCTCACTACTGAGGCAAAATTCTTCTTAATAGACTACCAAATTTTCAATGAATTATGAAAGTTTTCAGTCTGGCCCATGGAAATCAGGTTTATTTGCACACCTACGTGAGCTCAAGTTACTCTATTCTAATCTTTTTAGGTGGTTTATTTCCAAGTCTCAGGTAGTTTTTCACATGCATGCACTAATCAGTACCCTGATGAACACTTAAAGGATTCCTCTATGGATCTCTAGAGTTCTCTGTGTAGCTCTGTGATCTCAATACTGTCTTGTGAACTCTAGCTACCTTGTTCTCCCTGGATTACTTAATGTCTCCTCAACTCAGGAAGTTTTCCAAGTTCTACCTGTGATCTTAAAACTCTTTTGAGTCAGTAAACTTAGTCAATTATAGTGCTCGCCTCATTTGTTTTTTCTCTCTCAAGAGTCTATATCCTCTGTTGCCTCATGTGCAACATCTTGAAAAGCATTGCTTTATTTTTTGTCTACTTATTTATTTCTCTTAGGTAGGAGAATAAATCCAGTCTTTGTTACTTATGGCCAGAAACAAAAACGTCTCTAAAACGGATATTTTTAAAACTGGCACAATCCCCATGTTGCCTTTCCAATTCATAACTTGAGAATAATTTTGACCATTGAAAGTCCCTGGAATTTACTCTACCTTTCAAAACTGTAAGCTAAAAGCTATATTATACTTCTGGAAAAATCAATAAGTTGTGCCATTGTCAAAACCTTAAAAGATGCAAGGGTTGGATTCCTACTATGTACTCATTTAAATTGCCTATTGGCTGGTGTAAGTTATGATCATTCTTAGTATATTTCAGAGTGTTATTATAAGTTTAATCAGCTATTTACTCAAATTGAAAAACCAACACAGAACCCAGAACCAATTATGTATTTCAAACACTGCGGCAATAATATTCTAATAAGACCTAGTGACCAGGTTTCCAGTTATCATGGAAGACTTTATAAATTATATTTATGAATAAAGAGATAAGTCCTGGAGCTTGACAGCTCTGTCAAGTTGCTAGTATTCTAATAGTCATAAATGTAGGTTAGTTATTGCAAGGTGGAAGAAAAAAATCACTGTATTTGAAAACTCCAGCCCAGATAGGTCTCTTTTAGAGATTTTAGAGGTTACATATACTTTGGATATACTGTTCAGAATTAACTCATTTATCAAGTTAATCCTAAAATGTGCCTACTTTGAGTAAAGCCCAGAGCAAGATGAGACATTCCAGCTGGTTAAGGCTGTAATGTTCTACATTTGGAATTTTAAAGTCCAGTAACACTTCTGTAAGTGTAAAAAAGAGATACTTCAGCTTGTATTTAGGTTTTTTTTTTTTAGATAAATAATGTAATAAAGTATCTAAAGGCATAATTCTAAAAAAAAAAACAGCTTAAGGAAAAGTTCAGGAGTGAAATACAGAAAAAAAAAAAGGCACAATGAAAACAAAGTTAGGAGGTGAATCAAGAAAATAAAAAATAGAGCAACAGTGGATTTTTCTGGATGTGCATTCCAGCCTAAGTTATGTTCCAAACCCAAACTCCATCTGTTCATCTTAGTTTTCTGGAACAAACTCCGACTCATTCAGACCCACCCATCTTCCACAAACAATTTCTTTTCCCCAAATTTTCTTACCTCTCACACTAAGAAGAGCATCACATATCACTTGGAATCTGTAGTGCTTTTTATTTTGAACATCACAAAAACATTTGCCTCTTAGACAACAGAATAATCATTTTTCCTCTGTGCCAAATTTTGTGCTTCTACTTCTTATCCTGAAGGAAATAAAAACCAGAATAGGAATCTTGACAGCACTTGCATCATGTCCAGGCAGCATATCCAGTATGTGTGTCAGTGGAAGAACAGCATATCCAGTATGTGTGTCTAAGGGAAGCATATCCAGTATGTGTGTCTAAGGGAAGAACAACATGATGGGTTTTATAATGGAAGTCAAGAAATAAAAAGTCTGAATATATGAACCATTTACTTTTGAATGATAACATACTACAACTATTTGAAAGGAGAAAAAAGCCTCTCTGTCTTAAAGATGCGCTCTTTGGAAAAATAAATTTCTTAATGGGATATCAGATCTCTTTTTATATGTGTATGTATGTTAAATGCATACTTAATATCTAACTCTTTGGGTATAAGCAAACATAAAACTTTATAATGACTTGCTCTATAGTACTTTCAAAATTTAAATACCCATATTATTTTTTCATCAAGATCATCACACAGTAGGCTGCAATATTAATAATACTCTTATTTTTAACTTTAAATTATAATACCTTTGTATACAACATGATGAGATCTTGGTCTCATCATACTGTTTTTACCGTTGAAACTTATGATATTACATCATGAAAAGATATAAAATATATTTTTTTACTCACATGATAAAAATTTCAATAAACTCACTTTTCTGAAAATATAGTTAACTGAGTACTTATCGAGTATTGTCATCAGTTTGTAATTAAATGTCATGGAATAAAAATGTATTTGCAAATATCTAGAATATTTTTGTTCTGAGACCTGAACTTATTGCTATACAATTTTTTTCCAAACTAGGCTTTCTGTTTCTATTCATGAAGTTTTCTAAAAGCATATGACTCTCAACAACTTATTTTAGAGATCTGGGTTTGTGATATAGTATTCCTTTTTCTATTTTGCATTTGGAGCAAATTGCATAAATAGTTCTGTATACAGCAATGGGAGAAATGTAGTTCCTACTTGATAGATTACAAAAAATGATTGTCTTTTAACCTGGCTCATAATAACCAATCACATAAAAATTCTAACGTTGCTTTCAACTTTCCTTTTTCTTCTTCGTCATCTTTTTCTTCCTCCTATCTCTCTCCTTACCCCTTTTGCAATCATTGCCATCACTGTCACTCTCAACATTGTCATCATCCCCTTTGTCTTACTTTTCTTTGCAAAATTGTAAAAATAAATGACATGATAACAAATGCATTTACCTACACTTTTTAAACATAAGACATATAGGTTGAGATCTTTAGTAATCCTATTAAAACTAAGCATGAGAGAAAATAAGAATCATTTCAAATACTTGGGATTTCTGAGGGATGGAAAGTAGCAATGCAGCTGCTCTTTGGAGGGACATTGAGGTCCCTTTACCCATATGACATTCAGCACACTGAATTGGTGATGAGCACTGTTCAGAAACCATTTTGTAAGAAATATGTTTATCTGCTTTTCTATATCTGTATATCTGTGCATGATTAAAATGCCAGAGAAGTTTACTATAGTTAGATAACTCTCTAATCATGACCTCGTGGTGTTTTTGGTAATTCATGAGAAAGTTAAGCTAATCAAGCATGAGAAATTTGTTACTTAGGACCAATGTAATATACAGAAACTACAAATGATATAACAGAATTCTACAATATAGTTCTATTGTTAACTGACATCTCAGTAATAGACTAGAGAAAAAATGAAGTGCATAATTAGGAATATCTATGTTAATAGTTTTTGTGTGCACTAATACACATTCTCTTTTGCTCTTTTCTAAACCTGTCTGTCAAGCTCTGACTCTTGAGGTTCTTTGAGTGTTCTATTGGCACAAGATGAGCACTTTATAAGTGTTGGATGCTTTTTATTATTATTTAAACTGCTATATTTATTGCCGATACATTTTTATTTTCCTGTGGTTGAAGAAAAATATTTTTAAATATAAAAATGCTATTAATCTTCTAATTATTCTAACTTAAGTCCATGACTATTTTAGAAACCCCAGAGGTATAACTATTCTAGCACAAAATGCAGGCTTGTCTGCAACTGACTTCTAAAAAATGCATCCTAGGATTATGATAATTTTTTTTTTTTACTTCCCTGGTTTTAATGAAAATAAGATTATCTTCTACATTTAGTGTTTGGTCAATGGGTTTCCAAATTTTGCTATGCATCAGAGTTGCTGGAGAAGTATTTTAAAATACAAATTCCTGCCTCTCAACTTCAGAGATTTTGATTCTGGGATTTTAAGTCTGGGATGGTACCCATATTCACCAATTTTTAAAAATCTTTTAATATAATTTTACTACACAGTAGGAGTTAAGTAATAAAAACACTTGTCTAAAAGTAAGTTATCTTTTACAAATAAGCCCTTTCCTACATGATCACTTCTTATGCCCCAAAACTTATTCCTTATTCCAAAAACTGTCTGCTTTTTGATAGTGTTGGGTTATTTCACACACTTGTACTCTGGTAATTGTGGGTTACATTTTAAATTTTATTTTTTAATAGATACTCTATTTCTACCTGCATAGCTACAAATTTAAAGAGGGGAGGAGGCAGGGAGTGCTTCCTCAAGAAAGGGCATGGACAACATTGCTAGTACTTTCTTGTGTGGATTAGGAAGAATTGCATATCACAAAAATGACACTAAGTATATATATAGTTTGCAATAACAAGAACAAAAATGTTTTTAAGTTTGATTTACCCAGAGTGATGTTCTGGAAAACCTCGATACAGTACATTAAGAAGCAATTGATGCCTTTATTCAGCTTTCTTCTTAAAACTGCAGGTTTTTAAAAAAGGTTGTATCACTTTGACATGGTCAGTGGTTTACTCACAACATCAGGGATCAGATTTGGGGTTACCTATAGGGCTCAGTTCCCTGCCAGAGGACACTGTCCACATTTTAACCGGGTGGGCAGATAAGGACACAGATGAGGCCCACATGTAGACTTTCACTGGCAACACAGACAGCAGTTCAAAAATTCTACTCACAAGTTAGTGTCCTCAATGGTCCTGAGAAAAGCTTATGTCTTTGGCAATATCCCTGGACTAAACCAAAGAAGACATTTTTATTTGAAAAGAGCATGGCCCTTCCTATTATATTAGCTTTTTTCCTCTCTGATGGTTCCAGAGAGCAGGTTCTGTCTAGCTCCACGAAGGACATATTTCATCAGGGGTAAATGTTCCCTTACTGTGTTGAAGACTTATGGAGGCAACACTTATCCCACATCTTAGAATCTGACTTGAGATTTGCGACTCCAGTGTTTTATCACCTAGGATTACAGTCAGGGGCTTTGTGCAAATATTGGGTAGAAGGCCTCCTATGCTTTGACACCAAGATAAGACTAAAGAAGTGTAAAACTGCCAGATAAATCATTTTGAAATGTAATGATTTATTTGAATGTTCATTGTTTAACATGATTACTGTTTCTGCTTCCAGACAGAAGTTCATGTAATGCTGGGAATTACCACTTAAAAGTAGACTGTAACCAATGTTTTGTTTGTTTGTTTGTTCGTTCATTTGTTTTTGTTTTGTTTTGTTTTGTTTTTTGATGCTACAAAAGCAATCAAATTCTCATATTAATTTTTTCAAAAGTACAAATACTTTTAGTAACAAAAACAAAATGAAATATTACAATTACAAGGGGTCTTAAAATATAAATAGGGACTCTCAATATTTAATCCAAATCCCCACGACAGCATTTTCAGAATAACCATGGAATTTCTAGAACTCCAAAAGTATGACTTAGGAAGAAAGTAACAAGTAAGAAAAGTATACTTGCTACCTCTGTTTCTCTAACTACAATATCTGAATATTTTTCTTTTGGAATTGACTTTCTCAAGTGTGTGGATTAATACTTTCTCTTCAGAATATCTATATATACATATACATGATTATACAGGCATATATCTATATATATGCATAATATGTGTATGTCTGTGTTATTCACATATAATTGATTGTTTTCCCCATTATTTGCAATTTAAAAAGTATAATGAAATTAATTTCTGTGTGACACTGGAAAAGGCATCATTCATCATTTCCAAGGTTACAGTTATAATTTCCAAATTATGGCTTTTCCGATTAGTGTTAACTCATTGGATAACATTTTTTCTTGATGGGAAATTAATATGCATTTAATGGCATGAGACCTTGATTGAAAAAGACCTACATGTAAAGTAGATTCTCTTTCATTTCCTTTCCTGTGGTACTGATTTGGATTTTGGAACAGGAGGTATGAATTTATAACATGATGTGTGATTGAGTAACAGCTGTCAGTAATTGGATGGATGCAATGAAAATTGTAATTTTCAAATTTTTCAAGTCATGAAAAATTTACCTGATTTTTTTCACTAAAAACACCAAAAATCAATCTAGGTTATTGAAACATCTGGCTCAAGTTCTGAGTTTCTGCCACCCTGAAAACCTTACCTCAAATAGTTCTTTCTACAATGGGAGACCAGTCAAATTTTTGTTTATGAAACTGTAGATTAGAGTTCCCTTTCTCTGCAGTGATAGAAATTTATGTTACTATGTTTTATATTGAAATATTTACACCTCCCTTAAATATAGACCCAGATGATTAAAATTGTTTTTTCTAAGAACAAGTCTTGTGAATGACATGGCACATGGGTTTTCAAGTTTTAAAATTTATATCGGGTAGAAATCTCTATTACTAAACCTATTGCCATTAAATTTCAAAATCTTTTCTCCATTGAACAGAGGATATTACCTAGTGTTTTAAAACTTTTAAAAATGTTTTCAAATAAGACTAATTTTAGAGTGTATCCATTAATATTAAATGAAAAATCAAGAGAGCTGAATTCTTCAATGAATGCCTGGACAATACTTTCACATTGATGCTTTATTTCTCCTTCTAAAAAGAAAGATTATTATTGTGAGTTAGAATCAAAGATATAAAAATAATACAAAACTTTCTGAAATCAGGTAAATATTGTTGTCCCTAGCTTAGAGATGAACAGTTCCAGGATAAGGTAATAAACAGAATATTCACTATTCAAACTCAGGTGTCCAGACTTTTAAAGAATATAATAGAATCACTGGGTTAGGTATCAAATGAAATAAGTACAACAGTCTTACATTTTGTTAAAAATCAGTGTTACATTTCTCAACTGGTTCACCTTAATAATTCATTTCATAAGCAAATAAACATACTAATTCCACATGGATTCATTATTTTTCAGTTTCTGGAAAAGGAGCTTCTTAATAATTACTTTTATGAGGATAACATTTAGACGAAAGTGCTCCTATAACAGCATCCTTCCATTTCAGCATCGGAGTTATCAAAATATAACAAAAGTTTGATTCAGATAAAGACAGATCCAAGGAGGACATTTTCTAAGAGATTTTAAAATAATCGTGAATAATTTATCTACATGTAAACAAGTTTCCTTGTCTCATGGGGCAGGAGGAAAAAAAAAAAAAACATTTAAAGAAAAGTTTAGAACTGCCATCTGGAGAGAATGCTAAATTCCCCACAAATGAAGATAGGCAGCTAGCTAAAGGTTACAAGCATAAAACATGACTTAAATTTAATATGATCAGATTTAGTTCTTTGTTTTTGAGGGCTATAATTTTACGATTAGACAGCTCTCAGGGTGACCTATTTCATATAAAAGTAAAGTAATAGATTGGCTAAGAATAAGTTTAACTGTCATGCAATACTAATTTACTTGTAAACTGTTATGAATTACATTATTAGAAAAGTTAAAAAAAAATCATCATTTAACCTTATTGATAAAGGCAATAACAGTTTCTCTTTAATATGGTCTATTTTATCATTAAATAGTTCAAACACACTGAAAAGTGTCAAGAAAGATATTATAAACTTTATTTTATAAATCCGCTCAATTTCAGGACACCTTAACATTTTGCACTATTTGTTTTGGATCTTTCAATCTTTTAATCGTTTCCTTCCCTGACTTACTTTCCTCCATCTCTTCCCTGAGATATTCACTAAATTTGGTGACTTTCATTTTGATGAAAAAATTTATACTTTTACCATATATATATATATATATATATATATAGCCATAAGCAATATCATGTTTTATTTTGACTATTTTAAAACTTATATAGTGTCTTATTATGTATATTCTTTTCATCTTGTTTTTTGACACTAAAAAGTACATTTCTCAGATTTGTCCATATTGATATATAGATTGCTAGTTCATTCATTTTAATTGCTGTGCACTAATATATTGCATTGATATTTTGCACATCAGTTATCTTTTCTGTTGTTGCCGGGCATCAAGATTATTAGAAGTTTTCACTGTTAAAAGCAAACCAAAATTTCAATCAATAATCATGCAGGGTTTTTTTGCACATATGCAACAGCCTTAGGGTCTAGGTTTTATCTAAAAGTAGAAAGCTAAATATATAATGTAAATAACTTCAATGTTTACAAGATGCTGATAATTACTCTGAATCAACAATTCAGAAGAGTTACTATTGTTTCACATGCATGCCAAATTTATATTTGTTTTCCTTGTCTAATGACTATATTAATGTTTCACACTGTTTTAATCTCTTACCTGTTTATGAGTATTATATTTTATCCTATGTTTATTGGTCTTGTTTATTTCATTTTTTTTACAAATTCTCTTTTGCTATCATTTTCTCAACTTTATATTGTTTTCCTGTTGCTTTTGTTGTCTTGATTTCCATACAATTGTGTATGTATATGTGTATGTGTTTGCACACATGCAGCTGTATGTATTCTAGGTATTACTCTGCCATAAAAATATTTTTAATTCATTTCTTGCTTTAAACTTTTATGGTGAATAATCATATATAAGTGATCTTCATTTTGCTGAAATATTTATTTTATTTCAGAAATACAGAATATATCTTTCAAACAAAAACTTTCAGTAATTATGTTTCTTTATTTCTAATTTTGGCTATCTTTAATATTTAGTCATATTTTTCCTTTTTACAGTGTTGTTTCCTTGTTTTTTAGTTTTAATTTCCAATTTTTTATCATCAATGTATAATGTGATTCAAGTCAGTTTTATATATTAACTTGTTTTCTGTGGCCTTGCTACATTAGCTTATTAGTTCTGTGAGCATATTATTTTGGATTTTTCATATAATTGATTATGTCATCTACTAAAAAAAGTATAGGTTTTTTTCATTTGTTTGTTTTTCCCTTGTATTTTTGCACTGGCTCAGATGCAGTGCAATGCTAAGGAAGAGTGGTGAAAGTGAACAACCTTTCTTTCTTACCTATTTTGGTGTTAAATAAGTCAATATTTTACTATTAAGTATAACAATGTTATAGGTTTTTAATAGATGTATTTCTTGTTTGCTAGAACCTTTGTTCTGAGTGAATGTTGATATCATCAAATACTTTCTTTGTACCTGTTGAAATGATTATGTCCTTGCCACTAATTTTGCTGCCGTTAGTCTATAAATATAGTATATCATAGTAATTGATTTTCAAATGTTAAACTAAGATTTCATTTCTGTCCTATATCTAACTTGAATATAATATCAATAATATTTTTAAAAACAAATTTCACAAATTTATTGGCTTAAAACCACACAAACTTATTATCTTACAGTCTGTAGAATAGAAGTTTGATATTGGCCTCGCTATGTTAAAATCAAGGGCTTGGCTGTTTCTTTCTGGAGGCTCTAAGAGGGAATTTACTTTCTAGCCTTTTCTAGCTCAAAAACCTTACACATTTCTTAGCACTATTTCAAAAAAAAATCAGGCTCTCTCTTTTCAAATTTTTTGTTACTTGGTGATTGAGCAAAGAAGAATAGCTAATTTTAACATTTTACTGTTTTGACTATATAACAGTGGAATTTGTTGGCTGAAGGATGGCCTCCCAAAGGTATTAAATTCGAATCCTTGGAATCTTTAGGGATTTTGAGATGAGGAGATTATTCTGGATTATTTGTTGGGCCCTAATTGCAATCACAAGAGAGAGGCAGGAGGAGATTTCATAGCTACACAGAGGAGAAAGTGATATGAAAGCAGAAGAAAGAGAAAGGAGAGAGACGGGGAGAGGGAGAGAGAGAGAGATCGTGACTTTGAAAACTGGAGTGACGTGAGCATAAGCCAAAAAATACCAGCAACCACCAGAAACTATAAGAAGTAAAAAACAGTATCTCCCCTAGATCCTGCCAAGAGAGTATGATTTCTGTCCAGTGATATCGATTTCAGAATTTTGGAAGAGAATAAGAAAATAAATTTAAGTTGTTTTAAGTGGTAAACTTTGTGGTAATTTGTTACAGCAACCACAGAAATCTGATAGAGTGTTCTTAACCATTTATAATTTTTACACTAAAAGTCATATAAATATATACATATTTAAATATTAAATTTGATTTACAATTCCATTTATATGTAGCACATATAGCAAATATTCAGTCATTCTGGCCAATGATGTATCTCTTTATTCTTAAGGAAGAATTAATTTGGGAAATATAAGGATTTACTCATATCTCTTTCTCTTTCTTACCACCCACATTACCAAACATATGTGAGTTTTTACTTTAAGGATCTCCCAAATATGTTATCTTCTATACAAATCTGCTAACAGTATAAACTAGCACATTAATCCAGAAATCTCTCTTTTCTTGTTTACCCATGACAACCACCTGCAACCTGGCCTCCTGTCTCCCAATCTTATGATACTCACATCTACCCTCTGCCCTGAGGTGAGAGTAAACTTCCTAAAAGTGCATGTCCGATTTCACATTACTTCTAATTAAAATTCTTCACTGCCTTCTTCAGCTTTCTAATCAAGTTTTAAGAGCTTTAATTTAATATATAGGCCATTGGTGATCGGAACCCTCCTTAACGCTCTAGTTAAATATTGTGTTAATATTAACACTCTAGTTTAATATTGTGGACTCACTATTCTAATGACACTTTTATTGCTAGTCTACAGGATGTAACTGTTCCTGTTCTCTGCTCAATTAGCATCCTGTAAATAATTTTATCATTGCTATTACTACATTATATTTTATATAAAAATGATTTTACTTAACCATTTTATCTAATCTATTAAATTTTTTTCTTAGGATAAGGATCACATGAATCTTTGACCAAATATGCTCATGAAAAGTGCAGTGCTTGCTTCACATTTATGTTAATTGAATGGATGTTTTTGTATGAAAAAAAAAAAACTTGCATTAAAGCCCAAATTTCTCCAAATAAAGAAAAACTGCTTGCTTTAATTAAGAAGTAAACAAACACTGGTTAAACTCATGACTTTACAAAAAGGAAGAGTAAACATACAAAATTATTTTAAATGAGAGGATGCTTATTTTGTATTTAGTTAGTATTTTACATCTCTGACTTTAAAAGGATACTATTACTAATATATTTGCATATTCCTTAGTAATAACATATTTTTCTTCCAAAATGGTGTTGTCAATTTTGATGTTTTTGAAAAAATAAAGTACCTAAAATATTTTCCCTTTTAATTTCTGTTATTTCCAGCTCGTTTCTCCTTTTCTGGCTAATATGGTAGATACTTTTCCAAGATTGCTATAGCAAGTAATAAAGTTTTAAGTATAAGGTATTTGATCCCATTTTAATAAATTAGAGAATTCGGTGTCTCAAACAACAGGATTATTTTTATTTTTCAAAAAATAGTTTATTCAAAGAAAACAAAAACACTAATTTGAAAAGATATACATACTCATATGTTCATTACAGCATTACGAGTAATAGCCAAGATATGGAAGCAACCTAGATTTCCATTAATAGATGAATGAATAAAGATGTGGTATATATGCACAATGGAATATTATTCAGCAATAAAAAAGAATGAAATCTTACCATTTGCAACAACATGGATAGACCTACAGGGTATTATGCTAAGTTAAATGAATCAGACAGAGAAAGACAAATATCATATGATTTCATTTATATGCAGAATCTAAAAATCAAAACAAATGAATAAGCAAAATAAAAGAGAAATAAACCCCTAGATGCAGAGAACAAACTGAAGGTTGCCAAAGGGGAGGAGATGAGGGATGGAATCTTAAAAAAAATATTAGAAGTGAGTCATGTAAAAGAAACAAGTGTTAAATTAATAAGGTGTAATAAAATAAAATACTATAGCCAATTAAATAATTTTCTTGTTTTGCCTTTGAATCTTCTCTACAAAAGCTCTGCTCCTATCTCCTGACAATGGGGTACTCCTAACTACTTCTGGTTTGGCACTGCCCCATTTGAATCAATGTTTGCTCAAATAAACTCTTAATTTTTATTTGATAGTTTACTTTTATGAATGTTTTATTGCCTCACATGAAAAAACACTGGCTAACAGAACCAGATATATTCTAAGAACTAATTTTTTTCTGAGCCGTGCTTCAGTGCTTTAAAGGAAAGAAAGATGTACAGGAACAGATGTTACTGTTATGTCAAGATACTAAATAGCTGACCTAGTTGTTCCTAATTATCGATCATTTCCTACAGCACTAGCCTTGGCTTCTACGAAAGAGTGAGCAGAATTGACAGCAGGAACACACATGATTTATTCGTTAAGAATGATCTATAGCTTCCTGCATTTTAAACTCCGGGAACTCACACTGTACAATACCATGTCATTCAGCAAGAACTAGCCTGAGACAGGAAGCACTTTAGCATGTTTACAGAAATATCTTTTAAAATAGTCTTAACTCTCAGACAATCCCCTTGTAAAACCCTCACTCTAAGAAACTTGGGTAAAGATTATCACTCCACACACAAAAATCAATTTTGGAGACTGACAGTTGTTCCAAACTGATGCTGGATTTCCTTTTTTCCATTTAGTTGACTTTCCTGTAGACTGTGAATGTACTAACATTCACCAGTTATTTTTTCCTGACTCTGTTAATTTAAAATATATATATTAAATATTCCCCTTATGTTTTTATCAAGTATTCTATGTACACAATGGAGAGCATCATAATTGAAACTTGTTTAAGAAATCAGCAATTGGTGAAAGGCAAGCTTGATAACTTATACACAAAATAATAATGATATTAATAGTAATATTAATTAACATTATTTGAGCACATAGTAAATTCAGGCATCTCTTCAGCACTTTACATGCATTATCTCGTTTAATTAATTAATCTTCAAGTGAAACTACGAAATAATTATCTCCACGTTACCAATATTCCTGAGGCTAAGACATTGTGAATATCTTGCCCAAAATGACAGAAATATCTGAAGCAACAATATGACATCAAACTATCAGAGTCCAAGAACTTAGTTCTCAATGACTATGTTAAAATTCATTTTTAATTTTAGCATTTCTCCCATTCCAGGAGTAAATAAGACATGAATGCATCACCTGAATGACAGAGATCATTTCTGTGTGAATAATTTCCAAATCTATCTCCAAATTTTAGCACCTTCTTAAGCTGATGATCTATATTTCCTAATCCCTAAAAACGTTCTGATAGTACTAATACCTGTTTATACTCATATTGCCATCACCTTCATTTACTCTCAAATGCTTCAACTTTTCTTCAACTTCAAACTTCAAACAAAACTTATAATTGATCTTCCTCAAACATTAAATTTAATGATTTTCCTTTATCTGAGCAGATACCATCTAGATCAGCAGTCACCAACCCTATCAGGGACCGGTGCTCCCATGAGAATCTAACGCCCGAGGATCCGAGGTGGGGCTGGGGTGGTGTTGCTAGTGCTGGAGAGTGGCTGCAAATACAGATGAAGCTGTGCTCACTGGGCTCTCACTCACCTCGTGCTGTGCAGCCCTGTTCCTGATAGGCCACACGTGGTACAGGTCTGAAGCCCCGGGATTGGAGACCCTTTATCTAGATCATCGAAGAGATGTAGCTGTCAGGAGAAGTGACAGAGTATGGCTTTGGTAGTTACAATGGAAGGAGAACAGTGGGACCGCCAATCCACTTTCTCTACTGTCATTCACTTGTGTGCTTGTCTCCCAAGTCCCAAAACATACACAGGTGCTTTACTCTGGTGTATCGTGCTTTCCTCCTTTCTTCGTCATAAGTAGATATTCTTGGGGAAAAATTCTGAAAACAAACAAACAAATGAACAGGCAATACTACAATGGAACAAACAGTAAATATTTACTTGAAATCCTTTCCTTCTGAATTTGAATTGTAAGAAAAGACTAAAATTATAGATTTAATAATAGAGTTTTATTAATTGCAATGCCAGTTGGTACAGGTTTCGGTAAGCTAAACGTCTCTTTGCTTATCTTATTTTACACTCATCGGTCATTGATAGATACTTTCTCATTAACACATTCTCAGTAAAAGACTGAGTCAAGAGTAGAGAGATTTAGATGTAAGAGTTCTCTAAGGGGTATTATACACAGAGATGATGAATGTTATTTGAACAATAACTAAAAGAACCTGGCATGTCAAAAGTTATGTCCCTTTGAGAATCCCCAAGTGCATGAATGGATTTTAAGTCATTGAAGAAGAAGCAAGTGAACAAACAACTTGAATTTCCACTTTATATTAACATCAATATCAACAAAAACCATTGATCGTCAGGATTGTAAAGAAGTTGGAAATGTAATGTATATAACATGACCTATATGCCGACCTTAGAATTTTAATACTACCATGATTCAGCTCTTGAACACTTCACTTCTTAAATTCTCTCAAGTATACAGATTTATCTGACAATAAATGTATAGTTGTCAATTCACAATTAAATGAGATGAGATACATGATATCACTTTATGAACTCTAAGTGGTATGTCAGTTATGAGCTCAGTCAATCCACAAGGTATCCAAGTCTTCTATATTCAAGTATTGCTTAGGCTGCTGAAGGTAACAAAATGGTGACAACATAGTCTTTGACCTCAAGGGATTCATAAACGTAAATGAAGAAATAAGTGTGTTGGGTTACAAGCTATGAACACTTCAGTGTGGTCAGACTAGCATGTACTTGGAAGTGTGGTAGAAAATAAAATTATAAATGTAGTGAGAGTCCAATTTGAGAAGGATCTTACCTCCTGAGTGGGAGTTTAGACTTTTCTTTTATGCTAAGGAGAGCCATAAAGTATTTGTAATGTAGAAATGATACAATCAGGTTTATGGTTTCAGGCACTCCCTTTGGCAGCAGGATATTACACTGTAGAAGACTTAAACTCAATGGATGAAGAAATGTTAACTCACACCTATAACTAAGATAGTGTTGATTTTGACAAATTTAGTATAAATATAGATAGTAATAAAACTATTCATCCAAAGTTTCAACCTATAGGAATAGCTTAATATTTTGTCCTCACACTTGTCTCCATATCTGTGTGTTTATTTTTCTGCCCTTTATGAGCAAGTGTTCTTATCTTTACACAACAGAGGAAGAAAGTAAATCACAAAGATGTTGAATGACATAATATGAGATAGCTGCTAACCCTTTTCAGGGTCAGAAATAGAACACAGTGTAATTACTTTTCAATAATCAGTGCTCCCTCAAAAGCCAGATATCCGTGCTACCTCTAGACAAGTAGAAAAGTCTTCCTGGTGTCTGGCTTTGGTTTTCTGGTGTGACATGTTATCCTCCTGCTCTGCTTCACACCTGACCCAGGAAAGAGAAAGAAATGCATCTGAGCATATCATTGAACTTTGCTTCAGTCTCAGGTACATACTACAACTTCAATTGTATCTCCTCTATAGGAAAGAAGCATATCTAAATGCTGGCACAAATGGTCACAGAGGCCAGTAGAACCTGATTCTTGCTAATGGAATGCATTCTGTCCTTGTAACTCTTGGAAGTATATTGCATAGCTTTGCAGTGTTGGGAGGGAGAAAATGAGGTGGTTACATGTGATGCACATGGTAAATGCTGAATAATAATACATTATGTTCTAGTAATTAGTCACGTTCTCGCTATCTATGACTTAGGAGAACTCTGTGCATAAACAATTGTAAAACAAAAACTGTAGACATAAGTGAATCACATGAAAAAAGACAGTGATTAGGATAATTTGAAAAGTACACATATGCATATATAGAATCTGATTTAGAAATAATGTAGGTCATTTTGTGTATCTTTAAGATTAATAACATTAAAACATGGATAAATCTAGTCTATTTATGGCATTGGTTGACTATCAAAGGAGACTATGTAAATGAACAAGAATTAACCTTATTATGTCTTGTTTGGAAAGTTAAATAGACTAGAAGATACATCATTTCCATTGTTTCCTCTGCTGCATTAATACTCACTCTACGTAATATTCATACTACAGTTTGAATTTCTATTCTTGAAAAATAAATATAAATCCATAAATACAAGTAGTCTGGCATAGTGGTAAGACTGAAAATGAAGAAACTTGATAAAATTTGACTCTAACTCTAGTAGTTATTTATTGAGAAATTTTAGATAACTGATTAATTTCCTAAGTATCAGTTTTTATCATTTCCTTTCAGCTAAAGTCTTTTATGACTGACTGCTGATTACATAAAATTTAACAATTAAATGATGTATTATCAGATATTATTGTCTGCTTATTTGCTCTGCGTAAAACTTAATTCCTCAATGAGATTGCAACTTTTCATATGTTTCTGAGTAAATAGTATAGTATTAAACACATGGATTACTGATTTAAGCTTTTATCTTAGCTTTATAGTTTACCATTGTAATGTTAGTTGATAAATTCAATATGCAGTAATAATTCTTCTAGTTAGATTTATGAGGGTAGAATTTCTAAAATAAAAATAAACTTTATTCATAAGTTGAAGGATTCACTCTGAGTTTCATGAGTAGCCTGTAATTTTAATGCTATATACTAATTGCTATTTTTTTAAATATATATTAATTATGTGGATCATTGACTGTATTATATGCACATATCATTACAAAATGTGAGTATTAAAAGGTAAATGTTTGCTATGTTTAATTTCTATGATTCCAAGGAAAATTTCCTCTAAAGAATTGTACTTTTTCTATAATTATTGCATGTAACAAGTTGTAATGAAGCTATAAAACAGAAAGGACAACTGTGTCTTTATAATTACAAGCACTGTGAGAGATATTTTAAATACAAAGTCCTAGTTTTGGGGTGAAACAGTCTTTTTAGTGCACTCTACCACATGAGGAGTTTTCTGCTTAAAATGCTTAACAAAGAGTTGATCATGAGGGCCCAGGCTTTCTTTCCATGCCATTTCACTGGAGGCATTGGATGTATCTTATTTAAAAACAGGGGTAAGATACTCTGCACCTGTCTTTCACAATGGTTGTAAACTATACAAATATGTACAATAAAAATGAATAGAGCCTAAGAAAAAAACATACAACATATGACAATATAGATTGTCATTCCTAGCTATGCCTTATAATCATTCTTTTAAATTCATGGGAATAATATGTTGTCATTTGTGTACTTACTGCTCAATTCAATGAATAAAATTGAGTCTACAACATTAGAATGAAGGAGTACAGAACCTAGTCACACTGTGAATAGAGTAAGTATGGCTGTATGATGGTTCCAAAAGACACAATAAAAAATAACAAGCAGCTCTGGAGAGTCTGCATAAGCCCAATTACCTTGAAGGATGTAAAAAAAGGGGAGTGATAGCTACCCTTTTGTCTCCACATAGGAACACTTAATTTACATTTTACAGCAGGGTATTTTGTACATGCCATCTAAATAATGAAGTTAATGATTAAAATTATGCTTTTTAATAAACTTCACCAAGGTAGATTTTCAAGTTTTTTGTTGTAAATCGATGCATTTAATGAAATCTTTCTCAATAAAAATATATAAAATTGATTTACTTCAAATTAAACATAGTAACAATCAGCTTCTTTTACAATCTTAATTTAATTTCAAAGCCTAAAAAATATTTAAATTTGAACATATAATTCATGATTAATACATAAGGAAGATAAAAACCTCAAAGCATAATAAAAACTGCACAGTAGATTTATATATTCATTTTTGTGGTTTATGGGTAGTTTATTATCTAGTTTTTACTAACCTCAAAAGAAAACAATGTTTCTAAGAAACATTGACTTTTTAATATTAAATCAGAATAATAAACAACTCATGGAGATAAAGATAACTTCATTAATGATGATAGGAAGCTGGCTCGGATATAAGTAATTTCCTACTCTTATCTATTGTTTTAGTCTCAACTTCAAAAGAATAATGAGAATCAGCTTTTCCTTCTCCTGTTTCCTCTTAAGGCTCTTGGTGGATGTATTGGGGAAGTTTTAAGCATCCTGCAACACTGAAATGACATTTGGAAAAGAAATATATTACTATATTTTTAAACAGTATTTACATTATGTCCTATCAACAGTACTAAATAATTACCAGTAAAAGAGAGTCATGACCTGTATCACTGTTTAGCAATTAAAAATGATAATATAGGTTTGATTTTCTGTTGTTATGACGTTTTAACCATAAGAATTAAAAGTAGAAAAGTTAGGTCCCTACTTATTAATGGTTTAGTACTAAGTGTAAAATAATTATTGTTTCACAAAGTTGAATATAAAACAATTTGCTTTGAGAATATAGCCTAGTAGTGAAACATGTAAAAAAGTTAGATGGGTTTAATATTCACAAAAAAATATGTTTTTCTCAAATACAATTAATATAGAATGAAATTGTAAAGACGAGTTCTCTAATAAAACGATAAGCTTGCTTTTATTTTTCTCTCTCTTCTTCTTTCTCCTTCTTACTCTTCTTAGTCTCCTCTCTTCAATTTCTGAGGCCCTTTCTAACTCTAAAGATCTAGGAACGATCTGTGAGTTAGAGAACAGCAACCTGCATTCTTCATCCAGATTCTAGTTCATCGTCCCATTTATTCTCATAGTAAAATAATCTCTTTCTCTTCACTTTGCAATCCATGCCCCCTTACTCATACCATCCTTTAGTCCTAGCCCCTAACCCTTCATCTCCAGCACGCTAGCACCTGCCTCTAACTCTACTTGTCAATATCTGGCTCTCCTTTAAGAGTCATTTTAAACATCACTTCCTTCATTAAATAAATCCAGATTCTCCTAAATAACATGGTGAATTCAGGAAATAAAAAGATGTATGCCCTGATATTTTGGATATTTAGGGTGATATTAAGACTAGAGATATAGTCAGGAACCACGTAAATACAATTTGGGTGGCTAACCCAACTAACTTGGACTTTATCATGAAAGCCTTAGAGTACATGGAAGACTTTAGGCAAAAACATATTGTATTCTTATCTTTGCTCTGGAAAAATTCCCCTAACTGAAAAAGTGGATTGGAAGCGAGAAAGACTAGAGTTGGGGAAAATAGTTTATCTCTTTCAAAAATTACATGTATGCACCAAATAAAGTATCATTTTTTGATGGTATAGACTGCATCTTCTGCAAAAGGATATTATTACCAAGTGACAGTCAACAATTTGTAATTGTAAGAATATTAAACTTTAATGGCCTATGTAAAATTTTATTACATTTTAAAGTAAAGAGGAACCCAAGTGTTGTAGGCCTTTCAAAAATTAATTCAATAATCTTTCCTCTTAAGCACACACACACACACGCACACACACGCACACACACAGCCTAATAACACTAATGTTGGCAAAGGCATGTTTTTGTTAATCAAACTTTTAAAGGACAAATAAATGTACTAAGTATTTATATAACCATAATCATAATTGTTCTTTGCTAAGAAGGTAACGCATACTGAAAAGGGCTCTGAGTAGAGAAAATTCTGTAATATTTCGATTCCAAGGCTATAGCTGACATTGTCTCTAAGTTACTTTCCCCCAATATTTTTCATGACTACATTTGGGTTCTCAAAAATATAGTCTTTTTTATTTATAAGGAACATGGCTCAATGATTATTGCAAATAAATCTCATCTAAATTCTATTAAATAATTCATGAAAAATCTTAAAGATGAAAAAATTTAAGCAAAAGCATTTTACTGACCAAACAGAAACAAAATAATAGGCATCAAAAAGGTAAAAATTTAGATATATTTTAAATTACCAAAATTAGTATCAAGAATTCTGTAAATGAAACTGTGAGTGACACATGTATTAAAATGATAAATTGTCTTTTATCTGAAAATTGATGGATGATCATACTACATACTTATACATGCACACATAAACCTCATATGCCTGAGTGTGTTTTGTGTATAAATTGAAATTCTTGTTTCATATATAACAATTGTGAAATATGAGACAAATATCCAAACAATGCCAGTGATAGTTTTATATTCATTTTTCAATAAACTTGTCCAATATTTTGCAGATTTGATGTAATCGATTAAAATTTATTGGCAATGTCAGCACCGAATTAAAAGCATTAGAGTCTAGAAAAGTTAAGATCAGGCCCTGTAGTTTGTGCGTGTCCGTAAAAATGTCCACAAAACTAAAGCAGAGAAAAAGAAAATTGAACTTTTAATCAGGCACATTCGGGTTCTGATTCCAGTTTGACCACTTAGTATTGGGTAACCTCGAAAAAGTTTCTTAGCCTTTCTTCAACTGTTTCCCTATTTATAAACGGAGATAATACTATTAACCTCAAAAATCTGTCGTAGAATTTTCACTCTAATTTCTTCAACTTACATCTTTTACTACCGTCTTCTTCCTACATAATCTCACTCTATTATTAACAACCTTGCCTTTAGTCTTACATTCCTTCCTTTTAACGAAATTTAGAGCGTTAAAGAAAAGAATATTTAAAAAAAAATGCTGTAGAGGTAGAATGAGGTAATGATGCATATATTGCATCTAGCAGAGAATCTAAGAACAGTAGGTGTGCAAGAAAAGGCAGCTAGTTGAAAAGAGAAAGAAGAGAGAGAGAGAGAGAGAGAGAGAGAGAGAGAGGCCAATTCTAACCAGAGCACAAAATAGTTAAAAGGTGATTATTTATTTCTGGAGGGGAGGGTTATAAAGCATTAATAAAAGAAGAAAGATTTGGAAAAATTAACTAATAAAAGTATCCTTCATAGGTGGTTAGAAGTGTAATATGCAAAATTGGTAAAAAGGGGGATTTCATACAGAGATAAAAATAGAAAAAGATGCTAGAATATTTGTATATTTCAATATTGGTAAGTGGTATTGTTTAGAGTGGGTTCGGGTGTATTTATGAAGAGTCTTGAAAACCACACCAAGAAATATTATTTGATTCTTGAATTACTAAAGAGAAATTTACATGTTTTGAACAAGTAAATATTATTAAACAACATTTTTTTCTTTACCAAGGTTATTTCTCTCTTATTTTGATTTTTAAAGCTAATGATCCTATTAAAAATACCTAACAACTCAATTTTCTGCTCAAATGTGTAAATTAAGAAATGATATATATGAACATTGATTACAAATCCTATAATATATTATAAAATACTTGTGGAAAATTATTTTTGTACTCTTAATAATGCTATTTTAATAATTTTGTCATAAATGTTCTGATAATAAGAACTAGCAGCCACAAAATAGCCTTTAAATGCCTTATAAAGAAAAATATTCTCTGATTTGAAGATGTAATATCATCAGAGCCTCTAAATTTGTCTGAGCTCATGATGAACCATTCTTCCTCTCTCCTCCTTGGAAAGGCTTCCTAGGTTCTTTCAGAAAAGACACAACTTCCTTGCTACTGCATAATAAACACAGTCTCATCTCCCATCCAGTATACATTCTGTGAAAAGAAAACAGCTGGTATATGAAAGAAAAGCTTGCTCACACATTTCAAGATAACTTCCGATTCGATTCATCCTTAGATTATTCCAACTACAATGTTTCTGGCTTGAATATAAAACACATTGAGTGTTTCAGGAAGGAATATTTGTTTCTGAAAGTCAGGCTCTGTGTTCAGCCTAGCAGAAAGGCCCCTTGTCTCTTCGGGCTCTCACAGGCTTGTGGAATAAAAGTGAGTTGTGCATCACTGGTTTGCTGTGGTCTCTGAAATCATATCGAACTGCCTGTGTCATGCTCTTCATTCAACAGATGGAAAATATTGCCTTACAGCTCAGTGCCAGGAAGGGAGGCTCATTGGGAGAGGTGAATAGGAGCCCAGAGAGGCGTACAGGCCATGTGCATTCCAGTGAGGGGATAACGGTCAAGGAAAGTCGGAGTTCACTGAGGCAAGACAGAGAGAAATGGCCAAGCTGCTTTTGTGATTGATGATCAGTGGAGTGCAAAGGAAGAAGAGAAAGTAAGCATTTCAGGATGGAACACAAGCATTAATAGCGACTATCACAACTAATTTTGATGATGATTTATAGCATGGCTCTGAGGCAAATCTAGCCATCTGGGGTTGCTAATAATTTGCAAACCATGAGAAAGCTCACAAAGATAAAAGAGTACATTACAACAACGAAAGTTCTTTTGGAATTTTGTTTCTTCTTTCAGTATTTTATGTCCTCGCTTAGTATCTAGTCATCCATCTATATACAATTGCACGATGCCTGTGTGGAATTGCAGTTAATCACAACTCCCACCAGGCAGAATCAACTGCCCACTTAACATCAACTTCAAAGTTTATTGGGCTTGTATCTCTTTCTTAAGCTACACTTTAATGTGGCTGCTTTTTTATTTTCTGATTTTACTTTCCTCCCTTTAACATTGCATGTCATATCAGATTTCCTCAAAAATATAATGTGAAGAAGTATAGATGCAGTGAAACAGTGTTTGATATCTTACAAATCTAGATGATGGTGCTCAATAAACATACTACAGCCCACTGAGAAGAACAATACAACTTTTGCATAGGGAGAGAAAATTGTAATCTACTCAGTTCTTGAAGAGGTATTTCTATCGCAGTATGGCCTTCACATTAAGTAAGGCATGTTCAGACAGTTTTCAGGACAAATTTCAAGACAGGTAATATCAAATTCAGGTGGCTGCCTAAAATTCCTGAGCACCCTAATAACACCAAGGAAGACACATGTGTTTTCTTTTGGTTGAATGGCTTTGTCCACATTGAATGCCTTTTGTAATAAAGTAGAAAGAAGATAGATTGATGAAGAATAGAAGATAGATAGATGATAGATTGATATAGATAGATGATAAATGATAGATAGAATATCTTTTTCTCTCATAATACGATGTTAGCATTTAGTAAGTGTTTGCTATGTATCAGACACTTTATGTTTATATTTATATCTCTATAAAGTAGGCTTCTTTCCTGGCTACCTGATTTTTTGAGATGGGGTTAGAGACACAGACTCAGAGTCTCTGTATGGTAGATCTGATTAACCCATTCAAGCAGAGGCCCAAAGCCTCTTAACTGTTCTGCCACGCAGCTTTCATTGGGTGAAAGGGCATGAAGTATGAATCTAAATCTAATCACATTAAAGTCTCGTGAAAAGGGACAAGAAGGACCTTTTCTCTCATTTGACCCGAAGAGTAAGATCTTTTTGTTTCTATAGTGCTCAGGATCTCGATAGACTTATTGTTAACAAGCTGTGGGACTGAGACCGAGAAGAAACTGTACCTTTTAGTTAGAATTGCTCAGACAAGCTCACTAGGCTCAAGCCTCTCAATTCTGGGTTTACACACCCCATGCAATAACTACCTAGTTTAATCTTTCCTCTTTAATGTTAATGGTCTTTTACTTTCTCTGTGGTTTGTTAGTTGCTCGCTTGCAGTAATTCACTTCATCATAATCAGTGTAAACAACTTAATGTTTGATAATAAGATATTTCAATCAAGCTCTGAAAATTTCATATAGACACATAGGAGAATATTCACAGGTCTGGTTCAATGTTGTGATTAATAATTATTTTATTTTAAATTTGGAAACAATTTAGAACATATTCGTAACTAGAATTAAAAAAAAAGATTTGGATGTGTCTTTGGTACACTAACTTAGTGTATTCCACCATTTTGGGTAAAGATATATAGTTAAGCAGAATACTGACACCTTTCTTACAGCAACCATTGGCGACAAAATAAACACTACCATCGTTATGGTTGCAAGGAACAGTGTCCATTACATTAGTTCACATATGGATGATTTTGCATCAGAAACCACATGGGTAGAAGGAAAACAGTAACCACAAACAGGGGCGGTGGTGTTTCTGTGGGATGTCACAGAAACCCATGGCTATAGCACCATGACTCATGGGGAAAATAGTGTACGGGGTTTAAATCAGGATTTAAGGTGTCTTTGTCCAGCTGGAGAATTTTACTTGCTGCCAAGAGCAGAGATTTGCTAATGTCGACTATTCTACTATTGCCAGGTTCTCTCTGCCTTCATCTCGTTTCTGCTTCTGTGCCTAAATGTCTCACTGCAGCTTGTCTAGTATATCTAACTTCAGATTACTTTCATAAGCAGGCAATGTCTTCAGCTTTAGGTTGCAGATAAAAAATATCTAAGTGTTATCAACTCATATCTTTCTGAAATAAGCTCAATCTTTATTTTCTCACAAGAAACAAAAGGGAACTGGCTTTTTAAAATGCATTTTGGAAACAATTCACCTGGAGATAGGCAACTGCAGGGTGGATTAATTCAAAGTTTTGACCAAATCTTGGCCCTTGCTTAGTGTCACTGTAATTTTCTGTTATCCTCAGTTGTGCAAGCATGCATTCTTTCACAACAATCCACAAAGCAGAAAAAAGAAAAAATAACTAAAGAGTTAGATATTCAAACTTCAGTGAGTGATATTTCAGAATATTACAATAATAATCAATATGCTTCCTACTTAGGCAGATTTTATTTTCTTAGCTTAATTTTGAAAAGTGAAACCCCGTGTTTGGAGAGATGATTTATGAGAGGATATTAAATTCCAAATCTCTTTTACCCATTCACAGGAAACTTCCTTATTAGAAAATACTATATCAAGTCGTGTGTTGGATAACAATGATTCCTTACTTCATCTTAGAAATATTCAACTTGGAAACCATTACTGTGCTTTTTAAAATTAATTTCTAACTTTCAAATTTTGAAAAAAGGTCTCCACATGCTTAGATGTCTGGAAGCAGAAGGTGGGTGAAGCAAGAGAGAAATTTCACGGTGTGACTACAGCCAAATATTCCATTTATTAACATTATTCCTTATGTCAATTTTTGGGGGGACAAGAACATCTAGAGAGTTGATACTGAACTCTATTTGCTGCCTTTTTAGAGAATAATTGTCAGATTGAAATGGAAAAACAATTCAGTTGGTCGAAATTTATTGCGTAGATCCCATATGTGTAATACAGAATGTTATTTTTCAGGAAAAAAAAAAAAAGGAATCAAGTAGTCTTAGAAAGGAAAAGGCTCAATAAATATGAAGGAAATAAACCAAAATATAGCCAATGGAGCACATTCAAGTTAAGCATCAATACATAACATTAAAACATTATCAACACTATTAATGAAAAAAGATCAAACGTTTTCAGGGCGGAACTTTCCATAAGACTGAGATTCTCTCACAAGATATCCTTTCCTGACTTTCTCTGGAAAATTCCGCGCCCGTGCGCGCGCGTGTACACACACACACACACACACACACACACACACACACACTCCTTTGTGCATAACTACCATTTCCCTCTCTTATGTTTTGAATTGCTTCACTTATGTTTTGAATTGCTTCGCTTAGAGAACTTTTTTCAATACACTAGATAAGTTTTAAATATAAACCATTTGGAGAAGGAAATAAATTCGCAGTTGCGGTAGTAGTGAAGATGAAATTTTTAGATTTATAGGAAAAATTATTTGTAATCTTAAATAAATGTCAGTTATTTTTTCACACTCCTTTATAAATTATAGCAGGATTTTACCTACCATTTTCGATAGAATAGGTAAGAATCTGAATGAGAGAAGAAAAGTGAAACTGAACAAACTAAGTTAGACTCTGAGAATAACCTTCTCTAAAAGTAGTCATTTTCTATAACATTTCAAAAGAAAATAAAGGGGAAAAAAACAAATGTACGATGCCTCTGCAATTTCTTTTTGTTGTACTTTGTTTTTACAACTTCTCATACGTGTATCTTTGCCCTGCATAATGCTTTCTCTGTATTGTCCCTCTTCTCTCCACCCATTGGGGATACACACACAAGATACTAAATACACATTTATAATAATTCAGCTGAAAATAAAAATAAAATCAATTTGAAAAATCTAAAAACAGATGTCACATCTATGTTGCCAATGGTTGTTAAATAATGAAGTTAAACACAGTATATTATTAGCATGTGTTTTTACATTGACCATATCCCTTTGCTTGTCTGCTACAAATTCTTTCCTATTGTTTTTTAAGACTGAAAATTCTTTGCATGGTATTTCTGTGTGTGCATAAGTAGAATCTAAAAGAAGTTAACAAATCAGTGCCCTATGAATAATTATTGAAATAATAGCTAATAACTAGAACTTTTGATCTACACTGACGAATGGTGAGAAATAGAATTAATGACTATAAATTTGAAAATATGGGCATCGAGACTATTACTTACTTTTCTCTATCTTTTGACCTAAAAATATCAACAGATTTAGAAAACTTCATAATAGAGGGGGAATAAATGATAAAACTGCACCTGCAAACCAACAGCAATATCCACTGCAGGATTTTGATATGATGCTAAGGTTGGGGTGATTCATTCGTATCCTGAATCCTTAGGTCCCCATCTTCTTTCGGCTGATACCTTTGGATAGAACAACATTCGTCAGTTCTGGCATAGAAAGTCTTATACTGACAATAGACTCAATATATCTCACCTCTGCTAAAGTGAGTATGAAAGGTAAGTGATTTGGGCACAGTTTCTCCAAGACTTTTCCATATTATACATTAAACTTAGAGTAATCGAGATTATTGTAAAGAGATATAAAATCTATGTGACAAATTGATTGCTCTATGGGGAAGAAAAAGCAGAAATTAGCCAATATAAAATGAAGACATTTGAGGCAGAGGTGGCTTTTAACACTTCTGATTAAAAAAAAAAAAGTTACACATAGTAAAATCCTGGAAACATTAATTAATCTGTAAGAATACACCCATACAAACATTACTTAGTTTAGAAAATGACTATCTTGAGTTTTCAGTCATATTCTTCCTGGTATAAATATGATCAACATTATCTCTGATGCTGAAGAACAATAACAATGATATGGATAAATTTAGCAGGTTTCAAGAAATTTATTAAAAATTCCTTTAAAATAGTTTTTAGATCTTCTAAGAGTTGCAGTTTAATAAAACACCCAGATGAAAGTGAAAACTAAAGAACGTATTACTGTTACATTTACAAGATATAAAATACTGGCATATTTGGATACATCCAAATCGTTAAGAGAATTCTTTTACTTTACTTACTGTTATGATGGCACATTGTTTAAAACAGTGGTTTCCAAGTGTGATCTCCAGACCAGCAGTATCACTGTCCTTTGGGCATTTGTTAGAGATGCCAGTTCTTAAACAGCCATCCAGACCTGCTTAACAAAAAAATTCTGAGATGGAGCCCAGCAATCTATGTTTTAACAAGCCTCCCAGGTGATTGAGACTCACAATAACTTAAATCATTGGTTTACATAAAGCCACAAAAGAAACTAATTATTTTCCCATTGTAAAAGAACACTAAAAAAGAAGGGAGAGATATTACAACACAAAATAATTTTGTGGTCATATTTTCCCCCCCAAAAAAACATTCAATAAGAATGAAAAGAGATGGGGTCAAATAATAATATGGGCTTATATCAGAGCATTTTTGTTTTACCATATGTATAAAGTAATTTTCCACACATTACCTATTTTATTGACCTGATAACACTCCCCAAATTACTTGTCAAAATACATCTTTATAATAGGTCAATTTAATTTCTAGAGATATTAAACTCTAAAATGTGCTGAATATCAGAAAATAAACAGATTAGAAATAAAATAATACTATGTCCAAAGAAAAATATACAGTGAAACATGAAAAAAATGCTAAAAAATGCTATATTTGAGAGAAAGACAAGTTAGGTGTAACTTTTGCTTTTTCTCTGCTCTTTTCTATTTTTCTAGTCTTCACATTAGGTGACCTGCAATACACTCAGGAATATAGTCCAGCGTATAATTTTTTGACAACAGGAAAAAATTATTGTAACCATATTACTAATCTTATGTGACCTGCATCCTTCATAAGGAGATTTCTGAATGAAGCTTTAACGCTTCTGAATACTTTTAGCACCATGACCTGTTCGTTATCCCTAGGAGGTGGGTATTTAATCTGTCAAACATTTGTAAAACACCAAAAGCAGTATGGCCTTTGACCTGGGTCACTAAAATGGTACTCCATTCTAGCAACTTTTTGATTTCACCCAGCAGGTCCCATGCATTTGTACCGTGCCTTATGAAGCATTCAGGCAGTGTATGATCTTTGACTTCTGGCCACCTGTATCCCATACTTTTTGTGTGAAAGAAATAAATGACAGGCTTGGAGATTAAGTCCAGCTTTCCTTTTCTATTCAGGTGTATTGCCAGCTGAATTGAGTGACCCGTGGGTGCTTTAATTTATAGTTTTTTTTTGTTTTTTTTTTTTTTTTACTGTTATAACTTGTAACAATGCATGTGTTACTGACAAATTATCTTAACATTCTGTCACAAATGGGTTCTATTTTGGGGGAAGTAGGTATATCAATCCAAAAAAAAAAAAAAAACTAACATATTGTGTGCACACATACATATATATCCTTAATTACCACATGTGTTTTCCATATTAATGTCATCATCGTTGTTTTCAAGTCCAGAATCTTTGACATTTTAGAATGCTTTCCATGGGCTTATAAGTGGATTTTACATATTACTATTCCAGAACCTATCCTGGGAATAATATTTGGAGATTCTATTGTGAACAAGTTTTATTTTAACAGTTCTAAGAGAATCAACAACAAAAGGACTTCACTAATAAGGCATAAAAGCTAAGATTCTCTTGAGTTGCATATCACTTTAATTCACTCATTCACGAGATAATTACTGAATCTCTATTACATATTAAGAATTATGCCAGGCACTACAGAAAATATAAAGATGAATTTTTTTCCTCTAAGAGTTCGATAAAGGAGATTAGACAGATGCACAAATAACTACAGCATAGGATCAGATTGCCCAGATTCCGAACCAGAGGGTAAGCAATGGTTTCTGAGGGCTTGGCTAAGAAAGATGATGACAGTCATCAGAGAAAATGTGGCATTCGTCCTATGACTTAAATGATATATAGTATTTCAACAAGTATAAATAGTGAGGCAAAATAATCCAAGGAGTGAACAGTGTGAATGATTAAACAAAGAAACAAACAGGGCCTATGAAGGAAATAGCAAGTCATCTATACTGAACTGATAATAAGACAAGTGAAGAAAAGTGGGGAGACTTAAGTAGAAAAACATGGAGGGACCTGTTAAAGAGGATGTTGAATGTCACGCTAAGGAATTTTAACTTTATTGTAATAAGAAGTTGGAAGCATCAGATTTTTTTAATCAAGGGAACAAATTTTGACTAGAGATTTTAAAACTAAGATTGTACAAGTAAAGAAAAATTCACCTTGTTGGAGTCATGTAGAGGTGATTTCTATTTCCAAATCTCAAAATTGTTAGTTATGAATAAGTATGTTTCTTCTTCTCGTACCTCTGTTTTCTTACTTGGAAAAATTAGAAATAATTACTTTTCTATCAAGGGTCCCTGTGAGGATTTATTTAGGTAATACACGCAGTGCATCCAAATAGGGTATCTGAGATATACTAGTTGAACAAAAACTTGCCTTTTCTTTTTTTTGTTTCCCAAAGTTTTGATGAATGGAGAACTAAAGACTAGAAATAAGAAAATATAATGTAAATGTGAACCAAGGTGGTAACAGAGCATGACTATTTTATTTTTAATAGAGGTTGGTATAAAATATAATAGGTTTTCAATATAGATGTATCTACATGTTTATAATATATAGATGCCATAGAATAATATTTAGCTGATCTTTTACCCCACTTCATTTCAGTATCATAGATGAAAACTTGAAAGTTACATTTTATATTTTAAGTCATAAACTTTAATTACATAGATTATATGCTCCAATATTTAGTTATACAAGTTGAATAAATCTACTCATTAAGTACTTGGATTTAAGTATCTTCATTTACATTAGACAATAGCCTATTATACTTTTGCAGAATTCTAGGCTGTGTTTTAATCTTTTTTTTTTTAAAAAAAGATACCACCCTCACACACATACATATATGTAAAATAGTATTTTATGTAATCTTTACATGTACATATAAAATAGTATAACAAGTTTAATCGTTTTGTTAATTCGTTGTTAAATGTTGCAAGTTCCAACTCAAATATGAACAGGTTAGAACATACACATGTCTTATTTTTCTTTTCCCACTTCTCAATTTGAGGAATGAATAAAAATATAAAAATGGGTCAATATTTATGTGAATAAATAAATGGCTTCTGTCACATCTGATTTGGCATTCTATTTATAACATTTCTCGCCAAAAATCCTCTTTAGTAGATTATGCTGCCTTTTTGAAGATTAAGTCATTAATAAATAATGTGACTTCAGATTCTACCAATTTGGTTGTGTTTATAGAGGCCACCAACTCTGTCAGAAGATGTTATCTGGAGGTCTTTATAGAAGGGATAAATGGTACTGAGATTAAAAAATATAAATAAATAAGATTATAAAATCTAAAACACTTAAGTCTTGAAAGTTATCAAATCTGACTCTCAAATTCTGACTTCTCAAACCTTTCCCCTACCTATAACCTCTCTACCATGCTTAAATCTTCTCTTGTGAATGTCCAAGACTGTAAAATGAAGCTGAAGAGGATATGAGACTAGAAGCCTGACTGACAGAGACAATGGAGTAAGGGATGGTGAGGGTACCAGACACAGCTGAAGGACTGCAGGACTGCAGAGAGACCTTCTACACACTTTCTATCTGGAGAGGCATGACGTCACCTGGGCCCTCAAAGTAATGGCTCTCACATTTGAGTTCTCATTATAAGCATTCTTCCATCCTGCAGAGTGACAGTAGTCCCTGGTGGGTCTCTGCTTATCCAAAACAGACTTATTTCCAGACTTAGATATTTGAGTTTGGGGTTATTCCAATATTAAAAAAAAAAAAACTTACCCACTTTATTGAGGTATAACTGACATACAAAGAGCTGTACATATTTCATGTGCACAATGGGTTTGGAGATAAGTATACACCTGTGAAATCATAACCACATCTATGCCTTAAACATGTCCATCACCTCCAAAAGTATCCTCCTACCATCTTTATTTATTATTATTATTTTCGGGTGCCAAAAACAATATAAGATTCACCCTCTTAGCAAATTTTTAAGTATATAATATTGTTCATTCACTATAGGAAGTATTCATTTTTAATAACTGAAATGTTGTACTCTTTGATAAATACTTCCCCATTTCCCCAGTGTCTGGCAACCACCATTGCAAACTCTGCCTCTATTACATTCACTTAACGTGGATTATTGCTATAAATGTGACAGTTCTTGTATTCACACCTGCTGATGCCTGGGATGAATTCTTTGCCTCAGGAAATAGCACATTTCATACATTTCTAAATGGGCAACCTGCCCTTACAAATTTACAACAGCTTTTTTATTCTAATGAAATAGATCATCAACTTTTACTGGAGAAAATTTAAACAGTATAAATCTTCCACTAAATAAATCCTAGAAATACAACGATCCAAATAATTATATAAATATGTGTTATATCTTACTGAAAATAGATGGACGGAGGGAGACAATGACAAAAATTCAACCAATCTTGAATTTTTTTTATTTTTTAGTCACCGCCTCCAACCTTCACACCTTCTTTTTATTTGTTCTTCTTTTTTTTAATGATTGAGGGATGAGAACTGCCACAGAGAAAACTAGACTAAGTTGAAACAAAATTTGGTTTACATTCATGATGCAGTTCTAATCTCTTACCTTAGACATTGGCAATGGTTCTTAGTGATGCATATGTAGAAGTCAAATATACAGCTAACACTGAAGAATGAGGTAGGTTTGTGTCCATTGCCTAGACATCAGACTTTACTCCTTTCTTACTGGTTTAGTAATTGGGGAAGGAACCCTAAGAGTTAACTGCTTCAGTTGTTTGCTCAGTCACTTTCTGGCTGTGTGATCTTAAGTTAAACTTGAACTTAGGTTCTTCAGATGTAAAATGGATACAGTTGTTGTGAAAATTTCATGAGTCAGTGTAAAGTGCTTAGCATTTAATTATTAATAAACGGTGCCTATTCTTATTATATGTCCATGATTTAACTACAGCTACATCATTACTTTTTGCTGATGTGCTAGCTAAATAAAAGTTGACAAAAATAAAAGATGTTATTTTAGATCAACTCTAAGGGTTAGCTTTGAAACATGAGAAAAACAATAAAGACATTCAATACATTTATAAAGATTTTTAGCTTGCCAAAATAAAGTGAATGTTTTTAAAAATTTTTATTCACCATTGCCTAATGGTTTTACCTAATGAAAATTTTTTAAAGGGGGCAGAAAATTCAATAGAGAAGACCAGTATCTTCTGGGAGAGTAACAAAAATATGGTACCACAACAGTGGAGTATGTAATTGTCTTGTATCTCTACTTGCTGTGTTCTAACAAAAGATAGATTGAGAATTAGCTTAAAATAAGACCTAAAGCCACAAATTTTGAAAACCAAGATGACTGAAGTCTTTACATTCTCAAATATTAGATTTGTCAGCATGAGATGGCAAGTAGTTGTTTCAATATGGTTCGACATGATTTAAATCAATAAATGATGAGTGGAATTATTGTAAGAATGTTTTTATTAGAATGCACAAATAATTTTTGCCACACTGAGAGAGAAAAAATAGATAAACCCTCCTAAATTATTCTTTATACAAAGAATACTTCAATAGGATGGTTATTTCAGTTTCTATTTTTAGCTTACAAATAAGAAATAGAGAACTGTGGAGAAATCAGAGGATTTGGTTCATAATAACATTTTTAAATTGCTTGAGACATAATCCTGGCTTAATGTCTGTAACCATTGGTAAGAAATGTCAGGAAGAGGAAATTAAGGTATTTTTCTTAAAATAACTTATTTGGTACAAGAAATAGAATTCTGTGTCCTTGCAGTTAAATTCATCATTGAAGCTGATGTAAAATAGATTCAGGAAGAGAACTGAATAAAACTATTGAAAAGCAGTATGGTATTTTGGGGAAGAAGATGGATTTTGGAATCAGAGAAGACTGGGGTTAGACGAATTCAGAAGCCTACTTAATTTTTCTTATTCTCGTTGTTACCTTATTTTCTAAGGATAAATGAAATGCAAAATATGTAAAAATGAGTCAACTGAGCTCCAGAGCCTAAATTATACTCCACAAATATGAAAGATAAAATAATGAAGTAACTACGAAACAGATATTTAACAACATAAGATCTGGAAAATTCAGTGTGATAATCTATTTTTATGATTTTGTTTATGTCACTTACAAAAAAAGTTTTACTATTTAAAATGGTTATTTTGGCACAAATAAACACAATCATCCAGTTATCAATGATAAAAAAAAAAGATATCACATTAGTGCAAGATTGTTAAAAGCATCAACTCTCAAATTTCAATGTAATCTTTCCTACTCCTGCTTTTAAGTACATAAAAATATTAAATATCAGTCCTAATAAGTTAATTTTTGAACATTGAAATATATCTTTATCATGGAAATTATCTAACCCATTACTAAATAAACACCAGAATTAATTCTTATTCTTAATAGAGAAAATAAAAGGTAATTATTTTTAAAAATAAAATAATCTCCATTTACTCTGTTCTCCATTTACATTTTATTGTTTTCATATTTTTAAAATTACACTCTGATTTTTGTTCAGCCTTATTGAAGTAAATTGACAAAATTGTAAGGTATTTGAAGTATACAATGTGATGTGACATATGTACATATTGTAAAAGGACTCCCAAATGAAGTTATATCCATTACTTCACATAATTGTTTGTCAGGGGCAGGGAGAAGTATAAATACATTAAAGTTCTACTCTCTTAGCATATTTCAAATATGTAATACAATATTATCAACTACAGTCACCATGTTTTATATTACATTTTCATTTTAAAACTGAGAGCTTGCACCCTATTACCAACTTCTCATTATTTCCTCCACTTTGCAGTTTTATTTTTAATGAAAATCTTTATTGGCATGAAAGATTTCATAAGAAACCAAGAAATCTACATAATATAAAAGAAAGATGAACTTGATCTCTCTTGAGCATATGCTCTGACTTTGTGTGTTCAATATTAGACAATGGAAAAACGAGCATATTTTTTATTTAAGGAAAAGTCACAGAAATTGAGGTTGGGAAGGCCGATCCAAGCAGGTTGACATGGTTGCAACTTACCTTGAAAATTAATTTACTGGGATTCTGTTTTATGTATCACTCTGGAGTACTTCAATCATAGTATGGTATGGTGAAAAACATCTCTTTCATCTGTGTCAGAACCTTCTGCTGCCAGCATACCCTGGACCTCTATAACTTCGTTAAGCAGACAAACATCACCTAGTGAGACCTCCTGGGAAATAAATCCAGTGAATATTGTTCCCAATGGATATCTAGACATTAATAATAAAAGTGCTTTGTGTTTTTTATAATTATATCTAGATTTAGCCTTATTTTGACTCATAGTTATCACTGATCACTGTATATCTATAAGAAAGTATTTTATATCAATACCACTTATTATGTATTTGGCTAAAATATATATTAAGGCCATAATGATAAATAGAATTTATTGATAAAACATTTTATTACTTACTATAAAAAAAGCTGAAAAAATTTTTATAAAATTCCTTCGAAATGTGTGCTTCAAATAAAAAGAAACATTTTATAATAATTTTTATCATTTAATTTATAACAATAATATATACCTAATAACTTTCTATGCATTTTTTTCAGTTATGAAGGAATACTTAGATGTTTCCATAACATGAAATATACTTCTTGGTGCTATGGAAAGTATTAAAAAAATAAGAAAGTCCAGTGTGGGAGGTGGGCATGATAAAAATTAATTATTGTCTTACCAGAGTTAGGATAAATCACTAGGAAGAAAGAGATTAAACCAAATAGGTTCAAGAAAGGCTTCTGGATGGAGAGGATGTTTAGAAAAGCTTTGAAGGGTGCCTGTTCTCTTGCAAGAGACGTTCTTAGGTACATGTATATCAGGTAGCTGATAAAACATTCTACTTTGTGATAGTATATCTGAAACATAGTTTCAGCATTCCTGATTCTGCCTAGTTTAGTCAGCCCTACGTAGTAGTTTCGTTTTATAAGATAAGCCATATGTTGGAATTTCTTTATTCCTCTTTGCTGACCAGAATCAACAGATACTCACAGATGGCTAAGGCCAACCTCTTTAAAGAGTCAGTAATGTCTTTCATTAAGTGACTATTGAGAGTTACTACCAGTGTCTTAATAAAAAAAAAAAAAAAAAAAAAAAAAAAAAATCTAGCTAGCATTATAACAGTTATTAACTGATTAATATTTGCATTATATTGACTATTTAAATTTTATAATTCCATAATTAAAATTCTATAATATTTATTAAACTATTTAAATAAATTAGAAACTAACAGTATAATTTTACATATATGTGCTTTTAAATTAGTAGATTACAGCACAATGCCTACCATATGATAGAGACTCAATTATTACCTATTAGATTAATTAAAAATTACTTAATTACATATTTGATTAGCCTCTTCTTGGTAAATTTCTTCATACAGCTTGCCACAGTCAAAAGCAGTATGCGTAAGAACAGCAGAGGTCTCAAAGAAAGGGGTCAACCAGGAGTATCAGCATATTGATCAGATTTATGGCTGAAAGAGATGGAGTTATCAATCATGATTTATGAGCCTGTAGCTCCAACAAGTCTTGATATTCACTGCCAACCAGAAGAGAGAAGCAAGAATAGGTGGATGGGAGAAGATAAATTTAAGTCATGAAAATGTTGAATATGAGATATTGATAGGCCATGAAAATATGAAATAATTATCTGAAACTTGAAGGAAAATCTGTGTTGGAGATGCTCATTTGGATGTTGTCAGTACACTATGAAAACTGAAGCTCTGGTGAAGAATGAAAATTCTAAAGTATATAGGATAAGAATTGAAGAGACCAATAGTAGAGTTAGATGGTCTGTCCAACACAGGTTACTGTGGCAAAGCACATCTGTCCTGGAACTCAGCTCTCATCTTTTCCTGCCATTGATTGGCCCACTAGAGTGGGAGCTGGAGGAGCCTTATCCAAGCCGCTGACTTTAACGTGTTCCCCTCAGCTTAACTAAACCTTAGACAGGCAAACATAGCCATGTGCCTGGAGGGTTCTGCACCCGAACTCCATAAGGATAGGAGCACCTGCCTCCAATACCTCTGGACCTTGCCCTGCGTGCCCCTTCATGTGGCTGTTTATTTGTACACTTATAATCAACCAGCAATTGTGTTTTAAAACTTTTTAAAGGCTCCATGTCTTTAACAACTATTATAATTTGTAATAAATATTTGTGCATATCTTTGCCACTGAACCTGCACATATTTTGATAAACGTGTGAGCTTTTGTCTGTATCTGCCTTAAACTGTATTTCCCTTTAAAAGGTCTGAAAAATAATTTATACTTAATTAATTCTTGCCTCCTATTTTATATTTTAAAAAATGCGTATACATTACATCTACAGTGAAGGATTACAATGACGATAAAATGAGATAATATGTGTAAAAACTTCTTAAATTCTAAACTTGGTGTGTTTTGTATTTTTCACAATACACAGGTGTATGTATGTGGCTAGAGGAGGTTTTTCCCTTCCCAAGTCTTCCTGGAATACATCAGATTACTGTTACATCCATTCATCCGGGAGCTTGAACAAACTAAAGAAGTGATGTAAAAAGGGATTACTTAAGTAATATGTCTCAAAATTAAGGAAAATCTGGAGACACTCTCATCATAGCATATATGGTGAAAGTAAGTATGCCAGGGAGAGGTCCACCTTGGAAGAATATAAGACTTCTTGCCTTGCACATGCTCCAAACATGATCCAGAAGGACCCCTTGGCCTTCCTCACCTCATCGTACCATCCGTAATGGATGACTAACAACTTGAGGCTGTTAGGAGTGGAAGCAGAACAGCCCAAAAGGAAAGAAACATAATGATTAAACATTAGAGACAGAAAGAGAGAGAGACAGAGAGAGTCCAAAAGAAAGTGAGGTTTGGTTTCTTTCCTATGAGGAGAAGGGTTGCCAGGTAGGATGATTTTGAAAACTGAGATTAAAGACTCCACACTTTTGAGAAGCTAAGAGGATACACTAAAAGAGATAGATGAGCTGTGCCAACCATGAAGGTTATTGTTTAGGTCAAAAGATCTGACTAGATTTCGGTGAGTTTTCTGTGTTATCTCCACATTACAAATGCGATAGTCAATTCTCATTTCTCTTCTTGTAGAACTTCCTGGCAGTGTTTGGCATAATCGCTCGTGAAATAGTATTGGCCTCTGGATTATTACTCTCGGGATTCTAATCTACCTCACTGGCTTCTCCTTCAAGTCTCCTTTTCTGACATTTTCTATCCCCTTAACTGAACCTCCATAGTATTTTAATGCACACATTTGCATTTTTTGGTTTATTATTGAGCCGTTGACAAGTGGTACTAACAATAAAAGAATAGACAAGAATTTAACACACAAATTACATATTTTTTTTTACACAAATGACATTTGAGCACTATAGTGTATTTAACAAATTCAAATGAAATTTCAAGAGGGAGAAGTATGAGAATTTGCTCATTACCAATTACATACTATTTTCGGTATGTCAAATTCAAAATATTCATGTACAAACATTCAGCATTTAATTCAGGTGTACACTGTAATTAATATAAAGCATGTCACTGTCATCACCAGTTAAACAGAATTAATGTTGACGATTTCACTTTTTCATTTTTAAAGTTTTGCTTTGCTTAGTTTTTAATTTTTAGTTATATCAATGATATGAGTGTAAGAAATTTATGCCTAACCTTACATTTTCTATAGTAAAAATAATTATCAAAAATATATCAGGTGGTGTTATTGTTTCATAATAAACTTTCCGTTGTTTCTTATATTTGAAAAATATTGTATAGAAAAACCATTATTTGAGTTAGTTACTTAATGTTACAAGAACAAAAATTCCTATAAGTGATGATGATATAAAAACTGATTGCTATTTCGTAGCATGTGAACTATGCTGAAAAAATCAATAATTTTGGTCTTAGCAATGATTTTACTATTGTAATTTGAATTAAAGTTTGTAATAATTTATATTATATGAAAAGTTTTTTCTGATTATTATTTTCTGAGTCACAGAAATAAAAATGTTAAAAATATTCTCCTTGGATTTTGTCTTTTGATGTCATAAAGTGTCAGAATTTCTAAGATTAATCCTAGTAGTGGCTTTTTTTAAGTCTAAACAATATAAAGGAGTGGACATTTGGTCAGCAATTATTGATTATCTACCTATTTCAGACACTTTAATAGTTAAAAACTGATTGAATCTGCTAATAAGATAAACGTAATTGACTTTGTGCATGTAATCTGAGGATGACAACTGATGACAAACTCAGAAACTTTGTCGGTAGAACTGACATGGACCACACCATCCAGTCACTTTAAGCGAGAGCTCTTCATGAAATTCCAATATTCTTACTGAATACTGAGAGGATAGCTTCTTCAATTTTTTTATTGCCTTCTCTCTACCTCTTCACCAATGAAGTACATTATTTATATAAATATTTGTTTTATCCCCTAACAGCTACATCATTGAACATGGTGAATTTCCTTGAAGCTTAACATAATACCCAACACGATGCCTTAAACGTAATAGACGCTCAAGAAATATTTTCCAAAATCATTTAATTTTAGTGTGTGTGTGTGTGTGTGTGTGTGTGTGCGCGCGTGTGTGTGTAATCTTTTCTCATAGCTTTTGGAGCAAAATGAATAAAAGAAGTCATTTTTATATGGTGCAGAGCTGATTTTCAGGATTTGTCCTGCCAATATATTTGTACCCACCAGACCAGATGAGAGAAGGACTCAACTGCGATCAGATTCTCAGACATTAGAATTGGCCTACACTTCTTTGTGACTGCAACAGTAATCTATCTGAGATGTAGTGTTGAGATTCTTACAATTTATCCTGTTTATACGTCCTTAGGCACTTGCTTGGGAAACAGAGTCTGGATTAAGACATTCTTTCAATTCTTACTTCTACATCTACCCATCTAAATATTCTTACCCTGATCCATTATTTGGATGACGAATCAAGCTTATTAATTTTACATTGCATACTATACTATGTTTCCTTCCCTATTTAATTTTTTTTGTGATTCTGTACTTGCCCTTGTAGTTAACCTGAAAAATTTTCATAAACTTTACAGCCTCCTGGTTTGGGATTTTTTTTTTTTTCCTTTTGAAACAGGTCCTTATGTTTTCATCCCTTACATATAGCCAGTTTTAAGGAGTTTTTGTTTAACCTCTGGTATGTCCTCACTCTCAACATTGTTTTGATTAGAGATCAAAAAGAAAGCAGAGCCAACTGTTCTAAAACTGTAATTTTAATCTATCTGCATATTTTAAAATTAACATATTTACCCATCCTGCTAACTACTAACACTTGAGTGCTTTATAAGTACTAAAACTATTCCAACAAAAGAAAAACATTATGTGCAACAGGTAAAGTAAATACTCTTCTAAGATATAGAAATAATTTTCTTCTATTTGTAATTTACTTTAAAGGTTTCAATGTTATAAATAATATCTTAACTTCAAGAATACATTAATTTAAAATATATCACAGAAAAAATTTATAATAATTAAATTATAGAAGATAGATTTCTTGAGTTTATTGAGAAAATTATTGGCATATTTTCAACATAATTGCAATAAAAATTTTACTTCTAATGTATATAAAGGTAGGGCCATGAAATGAATGAATAAATACTACATTCTGTCTATGCTCCATAATGACACTTCTTATCATAAAACAATTATTTTTCTCACTTTCATGGTTGAGAAAACTTTTGCTCAATGCAAGTTTTTTAGACAATTCTTTCACTGTGTCATTAACAGTAATAGTTCCTGGTTTTCTTTCTTTGATTCATATGAAGCACTAAAAGAAAGACCACAAACTCAGAAATCACTTTATAGCAGGCAGCATGACTTGGGTTCTACAACTTTTTCCATGAGACAGGAAGCAATTGAATGTCTCCATGGCTTTATTGAAAGTTTTTATAAGTCTAGACAAAAACCTACACAAAAACTGCTCGCAACCCTGTAACTGTAGAATGAATGTGTGCAGAATGACTCTCCATGGAGAGTCAATAATTCCAGTTAGATTCTTGATTTCTAGAAGTAAGCCATTTATTTATTTGTAACTTAATTACAATTAGAATATTTTTAGGTCTTGATTTAAAGCTCACTAAACTGGAGATTTCATAAACTAATAAAAAAATGCCTTGTTAGTATTACTTTATTTTATATTTTCACTCGCTTCTAACACTGTTTTATAAATTTACATTTTGATATTTTCATGTTTTATTTTTCTCACCTACATACAGATTTTATTAACAGTTACATAAGACAACTATCGTATAGAAATACATAATATTTGAAATACTTTTCATCAGATCAGATTATTTATTTTAAAAAATACTACAGAAAAACAAGGAGATACCGTTAGGCAATAACCAAGATGTCTTTGTAAACTATTACTACTATTATTATAATTAATTTCCCATTCATACATTTGAGATTGCCTCTTTTAAATAAAAGGCAATTAATAAATCAAATCTCTTTGGCTTTTAGTTTAATTTTGTGTGTTGTATCTATCATTAAATCAGTATCGTTAGGCCCAATAATGTTTAAATGAGTTATTAGGAGAATGAAAAGTTATGCTAACTAGGATATGTAATAGAAAGGTAGAAAATGATAATTCAATATATGAACACGAAAATTTTCTTGGAATAAGTCAATGCCTCCGAAGTTTCTAGAAACTAAAAATGGTTTGACCTCCTCACTTCCCTGTATGTCTCCTAGATGGCAGTTGCTTCATTATTTTCTTGTTAGCAGGTTAACTTCCTTTGCTTCTCTCATTCAAAGGGCATGTAGATCATAATCTCCTATATTCTAGATCCAGCCTTCATCTTAATTCTAAATATGAGGAAGAGACTATTGTTGACCCTCCAGTACTCCCTCTTGGCCCTGTTTATAAAGAGAGACCAATGTCACGTTCTGCCTAAACATAACAGGAAAGTGAAAGATAGAATAGAGTGTCCCTTTGGATTGGAGCTAGTTTTTGGAAAAAGGAAAATCATGGTGAACTGGGAAGGTACCCAACAAAAGTTCAGTCATTATTATTATAATTATCAGATTTTATTAGCACAATAATGAAAGGATTTTTATAACTATTTTAAAAGGAACTCTTGTCAAAGAACTTTTCCACAGATAGAGGAATGTAAAGATCAGGTAGATATGGTTCCTACTCTCAAAGTGCTTACAACTGGATATTTGCTAGTACTTGAGATTTTCTCTAATTAACTCACTGTCTGTTATGAGATTATTATATATTTATGGTACAAAATAAATATTTTGCACACATAGGCATATGTGTTTGTTTGCTAAAAGTGATCTTAGTAGATCAAGCAAAGAGCAATAAAGGGTAAAATATTTAAGTCAGGGAATCATTAACTTAGGAAGTAGTATGAGTCCTGTTTTAGAGATTCAAGTGATCTGTAAGATAAAATAGAGTCAATCTAATAACGTTTCTAAACCATCACTACGACCAGCTTTTGGCAGGCCACCATTTTGTTTTAATTGTTTTGTAGAATTGTTGTACAATAAGATCTAAACAAAAGTTAAAAGCATGGGGAAAATCACCTGCTCAAGGCAGTGGTCTCCCACTTGTTACTCCCACTCTCACCTTTTAAAGCTTAAGTCAGATCATATCATTCCTCATCCCAAAACCTCCTAAGACTCCAGTTCTGTAAGTAAAAGACAAAATTCTCCCCATGGTCTCAAGACCCCACAAAATCTGCTCCTGCCCTTGACTCTATGAACTGACCTAGAAGTCTCCCCTCCCATTCCACTGCTGACACACTAATCTTCTCAATGTCCTTCAAACATTCTCAGAGCTTTAGCACTTGCTGGTCCATCTCCCAGGAGTGTGCCTTTCTCAAATTTTTCCATGGTACTTTCTTCAGCTCCGAATTGCAATACTCTTTCCACATCCCAGCTTTTGCCATCCTACAGGCTTTGACTCTACATCTGGCATACTACATGTTCACTGAATCTAAAGCATGACGGACTTGGTTTAAACTAATTAAATTTTTGTCATAAAGAGTTTTGAAGCATTTTATAAAACAAAACCTAAGGAAGCTGTAATATCATATTGGAAAATTATTCAAAAGTGTGAGGTTCTCACCTGCCTGGAGAGTTTATGAGCAATCTACCCTGAAGTTGGTAAATTAGTCAAGATTATTTTATATGACTATGATATGGATGGTTGGTAAGTTCTGGGGTGGCCAAAGTGTTATTCAACAGACAGCAGAGTGTATGCGATTTGGAACCAGAAGAACAGAGTTAAATTTTAGTGTTGTCACTGTCCTCACTTTTAATGTCTGGCAAGGGCACAAAATAGGATAAAAGATAATAATAACAGACATTTAGAAATAAATGATAAGTGAATGAACTTTTTAAGCCACATATACTTTTTTATTGCAAGGAACCAGAGCTTATACTATCTGGCTCTTTACTTGTAACGAGAATGAGGTAAAATATGACAGTTCTCTATAAGCTAAAAAATAATCTATATTAGTTATAATTACTCTTGGAAATCAGGAAATAGTAAACAAATAAATGAAAAAAGATTATACAGCCTGATGTGAATAGAGACATTGATCAATACATTCATATACACAAGTCTAGTCATAATATAATTGTAAAAGTATATTAAAGAAGAGATAATAATAGTAATATTTATCAAAGATTACTATGTGCCAGGTGCTGAATTAAGATTTTTACAGCATTAGCTTTTTGAATAATTACAGCAATCCTATGAGGCAAGTGACTCTTTATTATTACAATTTTACAAATGAGGAAATAAAGTGTAACCAGCCAAATTTCACATATTTAGTAAATGCTTCAACAGTGACTGGAATTGGAAAGTTTATTAATCATTCATTATTTTACATGCTTATATTGATATTGTTCATTTAAACCCATAACAAATATGTACCCTTCATAGAGCTAGTTTCTATCTCTTTGTAAGTGGAAATATAAAAGGTAACAAATTTACCATTTTCCAGAATTCAAAAACATACAAATTCCTCCACACATATGGGGGGGGGGGTAAAAAAAAAAAAAAAGCTGTTGCAATAAGAAAAACAAGTCAGTGTTATTGGTATAAATTTGAAATAACTATATACAATAAGATACCTCCTCTTTGGCATTTGTAAATTTTATCACAGGATGTGCACCTTAAGGAATTTGTAAAAAAAAATCCTCAACAGTTTCAGCCCAGCTGTCTCCTATTGAGCATGATGGCTCTTTGGCCCTTTGCTCCGCCAGAGGTCACTGCACCACCTGCTAGGCAAGGCCCCAGGGTTAACTGAGGGCAGGTCTTCCCACCTCCAGGGGTGACCTCCATGCACACAGTGACTTCATGGATTCTAAGGGAGGATGATCCATCAATATAAATGAGCTTTCTGCTACTATAGCATCCAAAGAACATGCAAGGTGATTAATCGTCCAGGCCCTAGAAACTACATCTCCTCATGCTTGATGATATGAAAGAAAGCAGTGGAAATTTTGAAAAACTGGGCTTTGAATGTCAAGGTTGAAATTCAAGATCTAGAATATAACAGAATTGCCACTATCTTTGATTTCTTTTATTATCTGAAAAATCAGCTCTGCTCTAAATACTTAAATATTACATAGCTGGCTTCCCCCACCCTCCGGTGTCATTTTTAGAAATACATGTTTAGAAATATATGAATGAATAAGTATATGAACTTAGAGCTAACAAAGAGTTAAATGATTTGTGGAGAGGGGAAGGAGGTGAAAAAAATGTACTTACTGGAGAAACAACCATCTGATTGTGAACCAGCTCCTGCATACAAAATAGGACTGTTTTGTCCCTTGTCTCATAACTATGGAAAAGCAGGAAACGGTTTTTGGAAGGGAGAAATTAGAGTTGGGAGGAGGCGGAGATGGGAAGGTTTGGTTTGTCTATGTGACACACTTCTTATTGGCACTGTGCCTAGAAATTTTCTCATCCCCTTTTGAAAGACAGAGGCTGCATGAAAAGCTCTAGAGATTCATTTTCCTGAGAGATGTGAGAGACAGGACGGTCAGTGCAAGCAAAGCTGGTACCAGCCCGGATGGTGGATCCTGCTCAGTGCTGTGGGAAAGGCCAGGAAGAAGAGTGAGATGATGATGTTCAAAAAAGGCACCGACCGTGAGGTCTTCGGAGGACATGGTGGGAGGAGCAAATAGAAAAGACCGCTTTGTGAAGTGGGGGCCGGGGAACAGGAGAAGAAAACACCTGTTCTTTTAAACCAGTGATTAATGATCACAAGGAATTGGAGACTTGAAGATTAAAAATAAATATGAGGATTTACCCTAAGAAAACAATGAAATATACGTGAACATTTATGCATAAATATCACTTCTAATATTGAACATTTTAAAGTAATCTGTGTCTATATACATATATGGCATATGAAATACATATTATATACATGTATATATATATTATGTGTATGTATATGTCAGAAAAATATATAGTTATTTAAAGATATTTTCTGAAAAAGTATATTAAATTTAAAAATTTATAAAGCAGCACCTATCCTTATATACTAACAGATAAATATACATATATATATACATTATATATATACATGTTTACACATACACAAGCAAAGAAAAAGAGAATGAAAGAATACAAAAAAATGTTAACGATTTTCTCTGAGTAATGGAATATATATACAGTTTTTATTTACTTTATACTTTTTAGTGTTTTTCAGTTTTTTTTTACAATACTGGATTTTATATTTTATATTTTCTTAATTTTAAATGGTATTCATGAACATTTTTAAAAGTTTTCAATAATATTGAATATTACTAAATAAAGCAAAATGTTCCCCTACTCCATTTCCTCTCGAGCCCTCATAACCCTTTGAGTCAGTCTCTTGGTGCAATCATATTTATCGTGTTTGTTTTTGTTTCTTTTATTAGTTACTATCAAGATTCTAAATAATATGTTTATATTTTATGCTAGTTATTTTACACATGCCTCTGACCCTTTATTGTACTTCTCAGTGCCCTTGCAGGCTGATTTCTATGGGATGCATAATTCTGGGCTAAATTACCCGCTTCATTCTGTAGGAAGCATGACCTGGAGATCAGAGAATGAAGAAAAAAAGGGGACTGGCATATCCTAACCCCGCCTTTCTCTGCGTAAGTTCAGTATCTGTAGCTGACTGGCAGCCCATGCTTGATAGTTCCAGCTTTAATTGAACTCCATTGACCACTTTCTCCCTCTGGTCTCTTGATGCATCTATCCACAGCTTTCTGATATTTCTACTCTCAGTGTTTTGTCCCTTAACACAGCCCATTTGAAACATCTGGAAAAAATTCTGTTTTCATCTAGGCCATGGAATGATATAGTATTTGGTACCAGAAAGGGCTCTAGGAAAAAAAGAAAATCAAAATGGGATTAAAGAATAAGAAAGTTACGTAATGAACATAAGTGTGACCTATTGTCCGGCAGAAATGGGTCACAAGAAATCCCTAGAATGCGGGAATTGTGATTGCTTAGAAAAATCTCAATACTGGCATGAGAAAAAGTCCCCATGGAGGGCAATGCTTTGGCCAATCAGGTGACTGCCTGTGATCATCATGGTAACAATGGCAATGACAAAGACTGTGAGGAACAGGAGTCAATCATGCCTTACTGGACTGTAAAGATGACAAAATGAAAGAGAAAATCTCAAAGATTTTACCTATCTACTCAAGGTATTTATGGGAAAGCATAAAAGCTTCTCTGATTGCTTTAAAATAATTCCTGTGGGGAAAAGATTGCCACAAATGTAATGGCCTGAAACACAAAAAATTTATGGTGTAGATCTGCAGATCAGAAGTCTGAAATGGATCTTACTGTGCTAAAACAAAGGTGTGTCAGCAGGGCTGTGTTCTTTCTGGAGATTCTAGGGGAGAACACATTTCTTTGTCTTTTCTGGTTTCTAGAGGCCACCTACATCTCTGGTTCATGGCTACTTCTTTCCTCGTAAATCTTGCTTTCTGACTCTGACCTCGGCTCTCATGCTTCCTTCCTGCATTTATAAGGACTCTTGTGATTAGAATAGGTCTACCTGGATAACCCAGGATAATCTCTACATTCGGATTGTTAACTTATTGATACTGCAAAATCCTTTTGCCACATAGGGTAATGAAGTTCAGGGCATTAGGACATGAACATCTTTGCAGACCTATCACAAAGGCTAAGGATAAAGCCCAAAATCTAATTATATGGATTGTAAAATTACAAGGTGAGTTAAATGCCTAACTCACCAAGTCTTCCTTACCAAGGATGGGCACTGGTTGGCAAAGAATTTGACCCTTAAACTTGAGATGGGAAGATTTGGGCAGACATAAACAAGTCTGAGAAACCTTTTTTCCAAAACCGTCTAAGCCATCCATGCCAGAGCAACCACCTCCTCACGTGTCAAACGAAACTTCTTCCCTTTCATTAAAAACTTTCATAAACTGTGCCCCAAGAAAGGTCCCTTATCTTTTCTTCTTATTGAGGTTATTACACTGCCTCCAGGGGTCATAAAAAATTTCAGATCCCAGAATGTCCCATAAGGAGAAATGATTTGGCACATACACTATCCAAGAAAAAAGTAGTGAATGTGCCAAAGACCTTAAAAGACCTTACTACATATAACAATAAAAATCTGGGGAATAGACATGTGAATGCTTTCTGATGATAATAGTCAAAAATCATAAAACATAAGGTCAGATTTGTTTGAATTAAACCATATGTGTGCTCATTGTGATTCTAGATTTAGTATAAGTTTTGAATAGCAAGTAGTGACAGCTTGGTTGGTTAATTGAAGCCTAGTCTCACTAGTGGCCTCTATTTAATATGCCTGAGATACTGGAATTTCCCTGGCATACTGTAAAGGAGGAAATCCAGTGGCTCGGGGAGATGGGAATGTTAGAGGAGATCAAATATGTGCAATATATTGAGCAACTATCAACTATATCCATCGAGAGGACTCAGAGGAGACTTCCTTAATGAAGACAGCAGGAAACACATTGGAGTAGGGTGTGCCAGCGTCCTAGCAAAGCTCTGTGAGGCTGTGCTCTGCAGGCTGCAGATGACCATGGGAGATGCTGCCACAGAACTGATTGCAGGAGGAACAAGTAGCATTTAACCTTCAGAGATAAAATGGGAACAATTAGTATAAACAGAAGAAACAGTTTCTGATCTGCAAGGGTTTATGGTTGTGGCTAATTGTCTTCCTAAGAATGTGTGTGTGTGTGTATATATATATATGTGTGTGTGTGTGTGTGTGTGTGTGTGTGCGTGTGTGTGTGTGTGTGTATAAAATAATATATATATATATATAAAATAAATCCTGACAAATATAATAAAAACAAATGAGCAAAACAAAGAAAAGAAAAACTACAATTCTGTAGTTCTGATGTGCGGAAAAGTGACTTGAGTCACTATATTGGAAAACTCCTCAGGTAGCTTCTTAGGGTTTCTTTGCATGGCCACCATTTTGGCAATATTTTCTTATTTAAGAATTTCTTTTTAATATTTATGTAGTACCTGCACAAGTAATTTTTTCAGATAAGATAATAGAAGTATACCTTGCCTTGTGTATCTTAATGCATCTGAAATATGCTCTTAAACTTGAACATTGGTTTAGCTGAGCTTCATATAAAACTTGGATCAAAATATTTTTCTCTAAGAAATTTATTCTTCCCTAAGAAATTTTGATGACACAAGAATTAAAGTGTTTTTTAGTTGAATGCTATTCTGATTCTTATTCAATTTGAGGTCACATTTTTCTCTCTTCCTGCATTTAGATTGTTAGAGGGCCTGATTGACACATCCAAGCTATCACCTAAAGAGTTCACCAAGAAGAGAAAATAGTAAAAATTTGTGTATCATAAGAAATTAAAATATTGTACCATCTTACAGAGTTGTGGTAAAATTAACTGGCTTATAAGATTTCAGAATGTTAGTTAATAAAATCCTTATTTATCTCCTACTTGAGAGATGATAACATATCATTACTATAACAATAATCAATAATTAACTTGCTAAAAATACATTTACAATACACTGGATTTATCCCATTCCCCAAAAGATCTAATATTGTAAGTCTGGAGCCTGGTGTTTGAATTTCAACGTGTATCCAGAGAATTTTCATCTTCTTCAAAGTTTAAGGACATTATCTTCATCCAAGTTTAATTTGCCATGTAAAAGATACTCAGTGAATATTTTTAAATTGGTGAATAAATGAATGAAGATAAATCAAAAAAAGCAAAATTAAAAGAAAACCAAAGTCTGAGACCCTCTTTCTCAAAGAATAAAATTTTATTTCTAAATCTGCAGATTTGATAAACCAATAGAATTTGACAAACAGTGCAGTGTAATAGTGCAGTTGACATATCAACCTCTCTGAATCTCTTTCATCAACAAAATAGTAGCATTGCTTGCCAAGTTCTTGTAAAGACAGCTTTAGCTAATTTATGTCAATCTCCAAGCACTTAATAGACACTCAATAAATGGTAAATTTTATTTCAAAAAATACTTATATCTTATATCTTAGACATATAATTCAATGTGCTTATTTGATGCTGTTCAGCAAAATAGGTTATCTTTTCATTTCATTCAGATGTGAAGATCAGAGTCATAAACTGAATTAGAACTCATGCTAACCTAACTAAGCACATTATTTTTAATGACATTAATTTTTTCACTACATAATAATCTCTTTGGTACTAGCTGAGTTATAGAGAGGAAACAATGGGGTAATATTCCAGACGCAACTGTCAATGGAAACATCCTGGACATGCACTGATTTTAATGTTATGAAAGAAAGAGTCTCTGAATTTGTTGGATAGGAAAGCAGGCAGGAGAAATAGACTTGTGGGAAAATAAAAATTTAAAGATACACCCTAGTGAGATATAGTTCCCTTGCGCCCAAGGGAAATTTTGAGTTAAGCTCCAGAATCTGAGTAAGCAATGGGAGCCCACAGTGATTGAAGCAGCTGGATTCTAGTGAATTGACAATAAATATTAGGAAGTGATACCACAGCAGTTGATTTAGGCGGTGACAACTGGAAAAAGTCAGCCTGACAGATTTGCCCATCTCCTTGGGTGTATCATCTAGTCATTAGTCATGATAAACTACTGAGCAAATAGTCATAGGCTTGGACATTTGGTAGCTTGGGAAAAAAGAGTTTCCCAGAATCAAACTGAAAAACTGAAAGATTCTATGTAATCTTACTAAAACTCTGAGATAAGAGAATGGGTCCCAAAGGTCAGATTTTGCTGGAAAAGAGAAATATGCAAATCCTACACAGTTTCTGATACAAATTACCTGGAGAAATAGAAAGAAGAAAATATATGTTACTAACTTACACAGGTATGAGAAAACTTGTCCTAGAAGTTTCAAATATTTGTGTTGTTTCACAAAAGATAATATTGGACAAGCATATCTTTTTAGTTCTAAACTAATGTGTGATTCCAGCTTTAATGTTCTCCACATGGGTGGTAAGAGGGCATAATATATCAACATAGAATCTCAATTGTTAGAGGACTGCTGTACATAGGAAATGCAAATGACAAATGTCCACAAGGGCAGCAAGTCCTTAGGCACGTTTATACAGTGATGAGGGGCTACTGCAGGCTGTATTAACACCTTACGTATAAAAATGAATAAATATGTGGAAATATGGAAAAATCCTATTAATCTCTATGTGGCTTTTCTAAGCTGATGAAGTCTAAAATTTGCCAAGGAGTATCTGAAGAACAGAAATATTAGAATTTGATTATTTAGCCTATTATAAATCCAGAATTTGTATAGAGTTAAGAAAGAATTGTAGCCTGTCTCTCAGGGCTTTGAAGAGTGAGGGCATCAGCCTAACCCCCAAGCTTAGTGTGTTTCCATACTGTTTCCACAGAGTTAATAATATGGCTTGGATTCATTTTTTTACTACAAATTTAGGATAGTCTTCAGGGGAAACTGTTTTATAAAATGAAAGGAGGGTTCTGATCCCTAGTAAGAAGAACTGTAGGGACAGTTAGTGCCAGTACCAAGGAAGAGAAGGTGGCCCAGACAAAGACAGCAGAGTGCAGCAAACCCCCACCTCAACCCTCGCCCCAGTTCGTAGAATGTCCTGGAGGTGAAAGAAAGCCTTCGGAGCTTAAGATAACTACTTCACTCATACTATTACTTTGTCCTTGTGACTCAGGAACCAATTTAAGCTATTATGGAGGCTTCCTGTTTAGCATTCTACTTAGAAAACAATGCCTGTCTGAAATCCTTCGATTTGCCAGCTTAAGACAGACAAATAACAATACTTAATGCATAGACAAGTTGGAGCTCTTGGTTTCAAGTCCCGAAAAGTTTCGAGCACATATTTAAGGCTACTCTTTCACCATGGATATACAACATCTTAGTAGCATATATTCTAAGTTATAGTTAGATGCTCTTCCAACTCTTAAGTTCAATGGCCTGAGGAAAACAATAAGGGTACTTGATGTTCTGTGCTTGGATCCCAATCTTCCTACAAAATGGATAATACAAACTGTAATCAATCAGATAATGGGATTTAATGGCCCATTTGGGAATGCAATGATAACCTGGAGCATTTTCTAAAGACTCTACCATTAATGGCAACAAACCAATCCTCTGGGCCATTCTGAACAAAGTCAGTTAATGAGTGAAACTGACATATAGATAGTTCTGCTGTCTAATAGAAGGGAAGGCCTCAAAGAGGACAGAACAGCTAACGAAAGTAACATTATTCTTATAGAAATGGCAGAAATGACAAATGGATAAAGGATCCAGGGTAAATTTCCCCAAATCAACTAATGATATCCTAGAGCCGCTGTTACGTATTTATGACAGCTCTTCACAGTGACTTTGATTACTGAGACTAGACTCTGAACTGTGTGCCCAACATAACCACAGAACCTCCAAAATAGTATATATGAATAAAATGTGAAGGCATTTTTCAAATACATGCAATTACCATATAAGTGGAATAGGCAGCTCATCTGGAAAACGAGATATGTAGCAAATCTCTATGAGAAAAGACTGATGAAAATGTAACCTAAATGTGTTTTAGCAAAAATAAAAATGGGGAGAAGGAAGGAAAAAAAGAAAGGGAGGAAGGAGAGGAGGGAAAATAAAGAGAAAAAATGATTCCCTCATTACACTGAAAAATCTAGGGATAATATATTTTTCCTCTGCCTTAGCTCCATTCTCAGGCAGATTTTAACAATTACAAAATGGCTGCCAGCAGTTTCAGAAACTCTAGTTCAAAGTACGACCTTTCTTAAGGGCTCTAATGAAAGTTCCAAAATTGAGACTCATTGGCTCTCATCAGATCTCGTTGCCATTTCTAAACTGTTGTGGCTGGAGGGATGTAATACTCCAATTGTCTGGGCCTGGAACATATTCATCTATCTAGATGCAAAAAGCAGGGTTAACGAAATCAGAGAGAGTAAGGAAAAACAAGGACTGCTACTAATGAAAAAGAAAATGAACATTATGCAAGCAAAAAGGTTTTTCTGCTGAACTATGCATAGATTTTTAACAAGAGAATAGAAATAACATGAACATAACATCTTAGCCTTGGCCTCTTATAGGAAGCTAATGCTCCAGTCCTATTCCCTGTACATCTACCAACCAAATTAGACCAGCTCTTGCCTTCTCCTCATTCATCTTGCTTCCATCAAGAATGGGTCATTGTCAAAGGCAGGAAATGTTATTTGGCCTCAGTCCTAATGGGTGGAGAGTTTTTGGTGCGAAGTTAAACCCTGAGTCAGTAGTGGTGGGATCTGCTCCCACACATTTGGCAGGTGAGACCAGTTTTATTTGGTAACTGCCTGAGGAGGCGATATTACATTGGGATTCAGGGCAAAAGCCACATAATAATGAATAATATGCCTTAGCCTGGCCTTGCCCTCTGTGCACATATCTTTCAGGCATATTGCATTTGGGGCAGTGTGGGCTGAAGGAGGGATTCAAGTGGTTGGTATCCTGGGTCCTGGCCCAAATACCATCTCTTTTCACGCTTTAACATGATTTGCATTTGGCTCAGTTTCTGGAGATCGTTTACGTGCAGGGAACTTGAAATTAGGAGGAAAGTGCTCCAAAAGCAAGAGTGAGACTCATGCTTTAGGAAAGGCCTCGGATGTTTATATAAAACGGCAAGTGCAGCTGCGCCTGCTGAGTAATATCCCACATGCAGCAAGCAGGATCTGGTGTTAGTGGGGATAGGGATTTATTTCTCCTTCCAGACAGGCTCTCTTGGGAACTCTAAATGGTAAAAGCAGTGAACTTCCATATGGGCTGGGGTAGGCCATAAGTAGTCTCTGCATATGGGATTTTTTGGCCATGAGCCTCCTCACCTTACTTTGAACTCTGTATTTCCTTTCCTTTGCCAGCTGTAGCCTGCATCTAGGATCAACGATGGATTTGTGGTAGAACTAAACTGGGGGATTGTTGTAGCCTGCTTGAAATATCTCTGAAGCATCCATTTCCATCACTGGTCAGTCCGTCAGATAAACCTTCATTTCCGAAGACTTGCAGGGAAAGGTTAGAGATAGACGTGAAAAGAAAACATTGTGTGAATATGCATTAACTGACCAGAGAATATCTAAATCCAATCCTGCTTCATTCTCTTCTGTTAGAGATCCACACAGTACATTTGATAATCTCTCAGTTGGTGGCAGATTTCAGATACCTTTTCTGTGGGTTCAGCCACACCGAATAAAAGATTTCATCGCTTGGAATATGCTTCTCTTCTTGGACTAGGAGTATGAACTGAAGCTGTTTCAAGGTCAAGGCGGGGGTGTTGGAATCAGTAATGATTAATTTAGATTATTTAACAAACAAAACCAAAGCAGTCATAGTTGAAACATTTACATGTATTGCTCACACAGACCTCCAGAAGAACATCACCTAGGGCAGGTTTGGTGGCTTTTTGTCCATTAGGTGCCCAAGTCTCTTCTCTCTTTCTGATCTATCTTCAACAATATGACACTTATACTTGAGATGCATTTACACATAACAAGAAAGATGAAGAATGGGAAAATAAAAATGCCCACCTTCTAGTTACCAATTCCTTTCAAGCACTTTTCCTAAAATTACTAGTGAGTACTTACACAGCCTCAACTTGCTTCTAGTCATCTGAAAATGTGTCTTCCAACTGGGTGCAAAGTCAATCCAAATAAAATTGTGTTCAAATCAATGGTCTCTGCCACAGAATACAGTCCCACATTCTGTTAAGCCCTGGTTTTAAGTACTCTGATAATCTCCCCCACAAGCAATGTTAACATTCCTAGCTCACTAAGGCTTTGCTGTGAAACCCATTGGGTTAAAAGAGAAAAACTAAAGCTGAGGAAGATTGTTGGTCTCTTGGAGGACTTTAAGATATTATTTCACTTCCTCCTCCTCATTCTAACATTCTTTTTCTCTTCTCTTCCAGGAATTTGTCAAAATCAAGGGAAGAGTTTATTGGGCCACAGTACTGGCACTGGCTCTCTCAATTTTACAAAGAGAAGGATCAATCTTTTAGACACGAAGAATACATGCTTTGTGTTCTCTTTCATAGAGTCAGTCCACTAACTAGAATAGGCTAGACTATTGCGCCAATTAATGGTCAATTTGTTTGAAAGTTCATACTGCCTCCCCTATTGTTCCAGTTTCTATCAGGCAGGCCTCTCTGTAGTTCCAGTTTTCATTGTATGGCCTTAGCTTCTGGGTTAATAGCATCTCCCACTATCCTTCTATTCCAAGGGTATCAGCTTCTTATAGCTAATCTCTGGATTGCCTCACTGTCTTTGGTTTACTGTTTCTGCTTCACATCATCTGTGCAACCAATCTCCTGCATTAAATGCATGCAATTTGAACAGTATGAACTGCTTTCTGGCAAGTTCTTGATTGATAAAATTATGCTGCAATAATTAACAAGTTCCCAAATCTCGGTAACTTAACACATAAAATCATGTTTCTTAGTCGCGCTGTAACTGATACAGAGCAGCCATTTTCCAAGTGATAAGTCAGGAGTCCAGGTGGCTTTCATTTCTAACTATGCCATTTGGAGTATATGGCATCTATATCACTGCAGCAAGGGAAAGTAGAGAATAAAGAATTCAAAGCTATTCTTATTTGCTTGATCCAGAAGTAATACATGTTAATTTCACTTCAGCCCCTTGGCCAGGACTAGTCACATGGCCCAACGTGATTACAGGAGATGCTTAGAGGTGACTCTTCATATATATATATATACATACACACATATATATGTATATATATGTGTATATATGTATATACATATATGTATGTATGTATATATATATGTATGTGTGTATATATACATGCGTATGTCCCCCCATATAAATATACATGAATATCTACACATCCACGTGTACATACAGAGATAAAGAGATACGCTTTTGCTATTCTCATGGAGCATAAAGGAGATGGAGTAAGAAAGGTATAAGATTTGGGTCACTTGGATTGTGAATCTAAGGCAAGTATGATAATCTGTGTCTGTTTCTTAAGAATATGCCTTTACTCCTGGCAATGGTTAACCATAACTCATTTTTTTTTTTACCTCTTTCTTTGTTACTTAACATCCAGTATTCCACTATAAAAATATTGTAGAGTTCTTCTCCAGCATATGGCAAAATGGCACCTATTTTCTATCACAACTGCTCTCTTTCCCTGTCTCAGCTCTGCTCCACTTACTGAAAAGTCAATGTGAAATTTGAGTAGTGCTTGCCCTTCGAGATATGTCATGATTTTTCCTAGGAGAAAGTAAATAGCCTTATCCAAGTTTATAATATAATTATAGCTCTAAGTTTTTAAGAAGTTTAAAACTATGAAAACGTAATAGAAAATAAATGTTAATAGGATATAATAATTCTGTAGAGTTGAATAAACTCCAAATAAAAAGTTCCCCAGAGTTCCACTCGTGCTAACTTTTTGTTTTCTTCATCCAAACATGTAGAGCTTTCCCATGGAGGCCTTGAGATGCGGTATTTTCCCTTTACATTTATGAACTAGATCTCTTCTCTGACGTTTCTTTTGTGTATTATTCTATTGCTATTTGGGGGTTATGATTTACATATGAATAAAAACCACACATCAAATCTATATATCACAGTGTCTGATACAAATCAATACAGCAAGGACCATTAACCCCTGTATAATATCAGGATTACACCAATTAAACATATTTGAGGCTTTTAAAAAATACTTGAGTCAAATTGAGATTAATATACACATTTTCAAAATACCTGAGCTTATTCTTTGTTTTTCACTTCATCTTTGAGAGAAGCCAATATGTATACAAAAAGCAGGTTCATTTACTACATTCTTATTTAGTATCTACTATGTGCCAGACACTGTCTCAGGTACTTACAGTAGAGCAGAGAATAAGACAAACATATTTCCTGCTCTCAAGAACCTTGTATCTCAGCAAAGGATATAAACAATAAATAATAATTAACATAAAAATACAGGGACATCTGAGATGCTATTGAGGAAAAATATAAAGGCCACAGTGGCTGCAGCAAATGAGGAAAGTTAAAATGGTGAGATAGAAAATGTGAACACACATGAGATTATATATGGTCCTTACACTTCGGAAAGAATTTTGGATTTTGTTCTCAATGAGAAGACCCTGGAGAGTTTTAAGTACGATGTGTGTTTTTAGAAAGCACCTTGGTTGCTATGAACAGAGTGGTTTTAAGTCAGAAAGTGTAGAGGCGAGAGACCAGTTAGGAAATTATCCAAGTAAGAGATGATTAGAAATGTTCTAGATGTCAAAGTCATTTCACATTTGAATATCATCAAAAAAGGAAGAGGAGGAGGAGGAGGAGGAGGAATGGGGGAGGGGGAGGGAAAGGGGAGCGGGAGGAGAAAGAAGATGATAGGGGAAATACTACCAACTCCTTTGATATATGGAAAAACTGCAGTATTAAAAGGTAAATGTTAACTCAGAATTCAAGCTTTTCTCTTCCAAACTTAGAGGATCCCCACTACAATTTTATCTTCAAGAAAAGTTCAGGAAAAGAATAAGTATAGTTATATGTACACAGAATCAAAGCATATTACAGAGGTTGAATGGTATTTAGAGGCTTAACCAATTTTGAAATAGTTTACAAATCATGATGTTATATGAAAAGCGTTATGAGACAAGGGTGAGGCTTCTATAATCACTGGAGCAAAGACTTCCACTGAAAATCTTCAGATTTATGCTGCCCTGAGTGATGGTGAGTTTCTATGGGGTTTCTATGCAGTGCTGACATCCCAACTTTCCCTCTCTACGATACTTCTGTTCTCCTCTGCCATCTAATGTAGATGTGAATCTTCTCGCACCTCAATTTATTTTTTGGTAAAAGAGAGTCATATTCTCTCTTTCTAATGTCACTCCTGATTCTGAATGACCTTGGAACGAGGAAAAAGTTTCAGTATAACTGCTTATTTAAGAATTAACATTTTTTTGCCTGGGACCGAGGTGGGAATTGGGATTAATAATAAAATAATATGTAGGATCTTATCGGGGTGATGAAAATGTTCTAAAGCTGAATATGATGATGATTGTACAACTTGACAAATTTACTAAAAGTCATTAAATTATATACTGAAAGTGAACAAATTTAAAGTATGTAAATTATACCTCAATAAAGTTGTTTTTTTAAAAAGACAAACCTAACAGAAATAAAGGTACCTCAATTTATCTGAAAATTTGAGAATCGAATGAGAGACAGAGATGTACAAATTGAGAATGTTTTCAAAATTCAGAAAATATCTTTCAAAGCAGGTTAGTTTTAAAAAGAAAAAAAAAAACGTGTTTTTAAACAAACATGAAACTGTGTGGAAAGTTAAATATTTATTTGTAAATAGTTATAAAGTATTTGCTTCTTTTTTCTGAGATTTCCAATGTGTTGCTTCTAATTATTTACTTCAGTGGTAGACCCTATTATTTTAGATTTAAAAAAATTTTTTATGTCTTAAAAAGTAATAAATAAAAGTGCTCTGTCTTCATTTTAATCAGAAAGTTCATTTTCTGTTTGAGCCAAATGTAACTCGTCCATTACCTGATTGATATAAAAGGGCATTTCTTGACAGAAAATAATAACAGCAATAAAGTGACCATTTATTAAAGGCTATTCCTACTTTATGTCATACATAATGTTAATCGTTTTATATAGTGCTAAATTTAACCTTTACAACAATCTTATCAAGTTCATTTATTGGAGCATTTTCCATTTTAATAATAGAGAAATAGTGGTTCAAAAGTAAGTTCTGAACTTCACACAATTATTATCAAAACTGAGAACTGAACCCAGTTATCACTGTATCTAATCCCCACGCTTTATTCATTCATCTACACCATATTTTTTTTAGTAGACAAGTATAAGAAATATATCCTCTCGCATATTTATAACTGCCTACCTAATAGTCAGTTATAAATACATGATGAACATATTTCTGAGAAGTTATATTAAAATTAATGAGTTCATATCTTTTGCCTAATTGGATTGCATCATAGTGACCTTAGAAAACTTGAAGATGAGACTGATAAGCTGCTTTTAGGAATTCTTCAGAGGCAATAAGAAATAAACATAATGCAAAAAGATAAAGTGATGATGTAATTTATTGTACAAACTAGGATTATACCATCTTGAGCAAACTGGGACATATAACCACCTTCCTCAAAATAAGAGATAAATAATACACCACACATTGTATGTGATAATACAGATTAGGACATACACCCTAAATATGACAAAATATTATGCATGGTTCAATCAAAATAAATCATACTTGCTATAGTACTTGGTGGGGACATTTGGGTAATTTTAATATATTTTAAAAATACAAAAACATGAAAGAACAAATCAAATGAAAGCTAGTAAAATACCTTAGAAATAAAACATATTTTAAGTTTATTTTTTCATTATAGTTGATATACAATATTATATTAGTTTTGGGTGTACAACGCAGTGATTAGACATTTATATTTTATAGAAAGGAAAGTAATAAAGTATATAATTCGATTTGGCATTTTGTAACTATCGCCTTGGTTATTTTTTTTCTGACCATAATTTTACTAATTTTTTTAGAGAATTCATTTATCCCATTTCCAGTATACTATAAATTAAACCTCAGGTCTTGACATGAAGTAATAGAAAGGTCAATCACCTTGAAGTCAAGAGAACTGCTTTCAAGTGCCAGCTTTAATGTTTGTAGATAGATAACTACAGCAAATTCATTCAACCTCTATGCTTTTTAGTTTTTCACATATAAACTAAGGGAAAATCATTTCATTGATGTTTTAGATCCTTTCTGGTTAAAAGAAAGAGGAGGAGGGGGAAAAAGGAGGAAGAAAGAACAAAAAACTTGGTTAACATTTTCCAAATCATTTAATTGCCCGTTCACTAGAGTAAACTCTTAGTGATATAATTTTTTAACCATACATTTTCTCATGAAGGGGATATTTGTTTTTTGATATATATAGCTACTTCTCCAAGTTTTTTGTCTAAAAAAATAGGATGCGGTTGGACACTCTCATTTTATAGCTGATCAAACTGAGCCCTGAGATAGGAAACAGTTCACCAAAGATGACTTGATCAAATCCCATCAATGATAGTACACATATGTATAATTATACACTCTCTGTATCAATCATTACAAATATTAATGTCAAGGTATTTAATATTCTTAATGAAAGATATTTAAAACACAGATGTAGTTCTCTACATTTCAATGTAATTTCAAAACAGTCTATTTATTATGTTAAAGAGAGTACTTGGAAGGCTAGCATTTGTTATAAAAGGAATTTTCATGTAAAGTCAGATTGAATGCAGGAAATAAATTATCAACCAGTTAGTGTGTATTTTTTTCCAACTCTTACTCATAACTTCCCTAGCTGTCATTTCATATAACCATACTTTACCTGTAAATTAAACTCTCCTTTTATCAAACTCAGCTGGGGGTTATTATATCAACTTTAATGCCTCTCTAAAAATGGTGCTAAATGTGGATTTATATCACAAATGGAAAATCTGAGGAAATTTTCCATGTGCCAGTCTCATAAAACTATCATAAAACTATCGCTTTTAACAAACAACTTGAATTCAAGAGAAATTTGCAAACTCTTTTAAGCACAGTCATGGTCAGGAGGAAGTGCTAATATGGAGACTGTCTGCTGGGCTGCAGCTGCTTGATTTATGAAAGCATAAACAACCTGACTCATTCTGGGGAAGTCATAATTACTGTATGGAGTGTTAAATGTACAGACACTTCGTAAGGACTAATGCAGTAGCTTAAATTATAGTCATTATGCTATCCCCACTCCCAAATCTTGCTTTAATGCCTGCTGAGGAGAAAAATAAGTTCCATACTCAGTACCTTTTACAATCAACTCCATTGCATCTTGAAAGTAAATATACATGGAGACGCTCTATAAAAGAGGTAAGCAAAAACTGATAGGCAAGGTAAAATTTAACTAGCTACTTCCTTACATGTTTGACAATGGCATTCTCAGCACACTTACTCTATGCCATGCATTATGCTGCACAGCAGATCTGGTGACAGAAATATTAGATGGCCAGGTCCTTTAAGGTTACACAGTGTAGTGGGAGAGGCAAACAACTAAACATTTGAAATAACTGTGATGTTCCACTTGAATATATTTCAATGAAATTCTAAGGACTGTGCTCTTAATAAAATCAATAGTAAACACACTACTATACATATAATGAACAAAAAAAAAAGCTAGCAAACAAGCTTTTTCTTATCTATTTCCCAAAGAAGTATTTCTTAGCATTACATATTTCCATCATTAGATCTTTCCACCAATTGTCCAAACTGGTCATTTGTTATCTTTTTTGTTTGTTTGTTTTATGCCTACAGCACCTGATCTTCCTAGGTGGTCTCCCATCCAAGTACTAACCAGGCCCAACCCTGCTTAGCTTCCAGATCAGACAGAGGGCTTGTTCAGGGTGGCATGGCCATAGACCATGAACTGTGGCTCCACTGGGGTGTGAACCCAGGACCTTCTGCGTGTAAAGCAGATGTGCTAACCACTACACTATGGAACCATATCTGGTCATTTGTAATCTTTAAAGGCAATTTACCTTTAGTCAGTATCTCCTCTTGCATAGATTCCAATTTGTGTGTGTTGAATCACAATATCTGAACAATCTCAAAGAATCTTGACTATTCAATGAAAATGTCTTATAGGCAAGGGAACTCATTGATAGTTTTTAAATACTGGAAAATACATATCTTGTGCTTAGTGTGTGTGAGGCACCTTTCTAAAGCCTCTAACTATATCAATTCATTTAGCCCTAACAAAGTCTGTTAGAAGCACTGTTTTAACTCTTATTTTTCAGTTGGGTAAGCTGACACAAAGAAAATTTAAGTTGTCTAAAGTCACACATAATAGAGTTAGAACCCAACCATGCTCTACTCTCTGGTCTACACACTATAATTCTCAAATAATAAGACAATATCGGCACTACATTTTGAGATGATATTGTGACACCAAGGTGTGATATGTACCTGAATAGCAACAAAACTAAACAGAGAAATATAACTAGAGAAATACAGCCATATTCCAGAAAATGGATAAATATAAGAAAGGATATGAAAGTGATTTCAAAGAATTTGATGACTAATTGGATATGGAGAATAAAGTAGAAAAATTGGAATATTATTAAGGATTTGAGCTTTGGAAACTGGGAAGATGTTTTAGTAGAAATAGAGGTGATTAAAAGAAGAGTGGAAAAAGACAAGCACATTCAAACTTCCTCTCACCAGAGAGAAGAAAGCTCATTGTGTATACACAAAGCACAGTCAGCCATGCTATATAAATCAACTATCTTCTAGGTTCTACTCCTTAGGTAATTGGGCATGTTTTAGGAATAAATTTCACAAAGCATTTTCAGAGCTATCATTCTTTTAGAATATTTTTCAATTGCATCTGCAAATATATATTTAACCTTAAAGAACTTTGCTGACATAAAAGTATTTAACTTTTAACATTGTTCAGGTTAAATGTTCAGTGAAGGATCAACATGGCTCATTGTCCTGTGACACAAGCCATCACATCCCTCTTTAATTCTTCTGCACGAAGTCGATTGGTTTGGGCTGTTGGAAATTATTATAGAGCTAAACAAGAAGCGAGGCTAAATGAATCACAAAGGTGGAAAAAACAGCCATTGGAGCAAAAACCTTGTCCAGGTAGCCAGGTGGTCTGCAAATGCCTGCTAGCACTTTTTCTTCCAGTTGGCATATAACATCTGTTTCTAAAGTGAAAGGGTGTGAAGAAAATGACACAAGTGGTAAGCTCTGACATATGCAGGGGAAAGGAAGTGATTTATTTTATATTAAGATTGTTACTGTTGCAAAAATAAAAGCACAACCTGAATATGTCTCTGTAAGGCTTATATAATATATGTGTGTGTTTAAGAGAAAGATTGTATATTTTTATTAAATCATAACACAAAAATACAGGACTCTGAAAATCTAATTAGCACAATGAATAAAAACAGGAGGCCTATAAAAAAATTATATTCTGAAATAAGGGCAAGATTCTACCAAGAGCTAAGAAATACGAAGGGAAGGAGTGGAACCTTAGAAAGTATAAATTATTCATTTGCGTCAACTAGAAATGGTATATGTGAAATAACAAATGGATATTTGCTAAAAAAAAAATCAAATAAAAATATGTTAAAAGAAATGCTGATTATAAATTATCTGCATATATATTAAAGAGCTCACTGATTAAATTAGGCAATAAAATGTCAGCTTTGGGGATTACTGAAAATGACAGCATCTTTGAAGTCAGTATCAATTATATAGTCTAATAGAACGAGTTCATGGAAAATAGGAAAATACAAGAAATGTAGGATAAATATTGATCTTTAGACCTTAAATGGACTCCAAGCATCGACCAGTTCTCACCCTGCTTTTACAAATAAAATCGCAAGTGTCATCGAAGTGAAATGATTCTCCCAAGATCATAGAAATATTAGAAATACCAGAACTTTCTTTAGAACTGCAATAAGAGGTGATAAGAGGGGTGTAATATTGTCATAGTTCTGGAATGAAAGAGAACTAGGTGAAGAATTTAGCATGGAGCAGGGGGAGGCAATAATTCATTTATAATAAAAGTGTGGAGAGTATACTGAGTCACAGAAAATAAGAACCAAAAAAAGAAAGTGAACAAAATTGAAATAAATTATCAAAAAGCAAATGAGATCATACGTTAGTGAATCATTTATTAAAGTTACTCTAATAAAAAATAAACTTTTCTGAAATCTGAGCAATCACTGAATTTGTCCTTATACTTAGTTGAGTGGACACAAAGCGAGGAGCCAAGTAGGTCATTACAGCTTTACTTCCCTTTCAGAATGAAAAAGACTACAAGAACATTAAGTTGAGTAGCTGAAGTAAAATGTGGATAATATTTTATTTCTAAATATCTTGCAAAAAATATATATCTGGCAGAGGTGGGAGAGAGGCAGAGAGAAGGAGAACTTCTATCTTTGAAGGTATCACTTCAAAATTAGAAAACATTGAAAACACTGAAATGAAGAGAAATAGTTATGTGTCTACAATGCTTCTTCTGTTGTGATTTCGTCCTGTCACACATCTGACCCACTTCCCCTGACAGAACATCTCTGTTATCATGGTGCATAGCTTATAGTGAGTATCTCACAATGTTAAATTATTAAACTTAAAAGTGCCTTCTTTTTTTTTTTTTTTGGTCACAGGAGTAATATCGTTACATAACATACATGTGATAATAATAGTTGTCACATATTTGTGGCAGTTTTGTCATACAGGGAGATGTAAGAAGGAAAGATTTTTCAAGTGCTATCTCCAGAAATAATGTTGCTAGAGCTTATGCAAGTGCTTTCAAGGTATGGAATATAAATGAAAAGCAGATTTTCTCCCCAACAAAATTGCCAGTGGGTAAGGCAAAGGTTCAGGAAAACAGGAGGTTTCTAATATATTAACCACCCATTCAATGTCTGGCAGCAATTAGGAAAGTAAACAGGATCCTGAGTTGAATTAACAGCACCAATTAAACTTTCCTGCAAACTCATTTATACCGATAACTGGTGGGGCAACATCTGGAAAATTTTTCACAAAAATGATTCCTGATATTTCTGATATTCTCAAAGGAAACAAAAAAATCAAAAATTAAAAATGAGTGGGAGATATGAGCTATGTACCAAAAGGTAACCAGTGCCGACTTTTGCCACACTTTTAAACAAAAGTCAGATCAAACTTGTTTAAATATTTAATAGGTATAATTACCTCATTAATCTATTTTTGTAGGCAAAGAACTGTTTCTCAATATGAGCTAAAACATAGAAAATCAAAAAATTATATTTAAGCTAGAACCTTACAAAACTAAAAGTGAGGTAAGGATATTGCACTTAATACAACACATATTTGGAAAACCTTACAGAAACAGTATTTATGAAATCATATAAAATCTTTAATATTTTTTAATAAAATTTTTGTTATAGAAGCCTCTGATGAGTTTATTTTATAAATAAAGAATCCACTGTAATAAAATAATTCCCCTTTCATTTATCTCAACTGCATGTTAGGAATCTAAGTTATGAACATGTTGCATTTAAAAGCTTATTGTAAATCATGTTTTTGAAGTTTGAAAATTTCTAAAGTCCTCAATGGTCTCTTTAATTTTATGTGACCAGAAATATAGTCTCAATTGCATTATTTTAATTAAACCTAACCAATACATACATTTTTCCTTACTTGAAAATTGCATTCTAAACTCTAATTTTGAAGGTTAAGATGACATTTCCTTCACGCAAAACAGTTCCACTCGCCTCCCAGAAAAGAAATGCCTTTAATTAAAGACTTTATCACTAATTTCATTTGTAAGAGAGAAGGCACTTCTTTAAGACACTTTTCTACTGAAGTGAAGAAGAGAAGACAAGAGAAGATAAAAGGAATCCACCTGGCTCAGACTTAGCAATGCTATTGTTTATTTAACAAGCATGAATAGAGCTCCTCCTACTCGGTAAACAATTTCAGGGCAGGCATTATGTCACTCAAAGAAAACAATGATTAATTAAATATGAAATATGCCTTCCAGGAATCTATTCTATTAAGGAAATAGAGAAAAGATACACACAATGTATACTAAGATATAACATATCACTTCATAAGTTTTGGCTAGACAATGAAGCACCTTAAATGCAGTGCACAACAGATCGGAATTTACTCTGTGGATAACAGGGAGTCATCAAAATTCTGACCATAGGCTTTAAGAAAAGCACTTAAAAGCCTAAGCAAGATAAATTACAAAGAATGAGGATGGACATTGGGAGAAACTGATGTTGGGAGACCAGTCCTAAAATAGAAATATAAATATCAAAATATAAATAGAGGCCAAATAAGACTGAAAAGCATTGGATTTTAAAGGTGAGTAGAAATATTTAAGAAACTTTTTAAAAATATTGGACGAGGCAAAAATTGAACTAATTCACAATGGAGGGTCAAACAGAGAAATAAGTTAAATAAGGCTTTCACGTTGAGCTCACTTAAATAAGAGAATGAAGATAGAAGGAGTTGGCTTGGCTCAGAAAATGAGGTTTTTAACTAAGGACATATTTCATTAAAGATGCTAGTAAAATAGACTTGATGATAATTATAGAAGTTTTAGTTAAATCCTTAATACTGAAAGAAATTAAGACAGAGAAGAAAATTTTAAGAAATGCATATATTTAAGGAAATATAGAAATGAGAGGAAGAATGGATGCAAAATGTCAAAGAAGAACTTGAAGTGTTTCCTTCAAGAAGCTAAGAGAAAAGAGCATGTCCCAGAAGGGCTCGGCCCATAAATCAAATGCTGCTGAATAGTAGAGGAAGATGAAAAATGAAAAAGAACCACCGGAATCTTCAAATAGGATCCATTCACATGTCACATATTACTCCCAAACTCATCTGCATCTAGTTTCAGAGTTTATGTCTACCATCCATTTCATGACGATCAGTGTTATCTTGTTAATGAAGTATTAATTCACCCCTTTTAATAAGTGAGGATTTTTTTATTACTATCTATCTCTATATTTCACAAGTTTCTTCAGTAAATTTTCCAGCATCTAAGATAGTACCAGATCTGTAGAAATCACTGAGTAATGATGTATCAGATAAAAGTATGATATGGATGTAGGGGATATGCAGATATGGTTAGGAGTAAAAATGAAAGGAGTTAGAGAACATGGAGAAAGTAGGATAAGGAGTTGATTTCAACAGTCTGGACTTTATACAGGTACAATATTTATTATTTATAATAATGAAGATTAATAAATGAGAATGAGAGAAGGTAAAGTGGAGCTTTAGAAAGAAATGTCACAGGTTTGCTAAATCTTTCTCTGTTAGGTATGTTTACTCTGTCTTTATTTCACAAATTTTTCTAAAGTCTGGAATTTCATCAAAGTATCAGTTTAAAAAGTCAATAATTCCTTTAAATATTACTATGTTTTCAAATATAACTTGGAACTTTAAAAGCCTTTAGCTAATGAAAAGCCATATACAGTAAATTTGAAATCCTACCAAAAAAATCTATGCCAATATATGCAAAATATTCTACAGGTTACTAAAGCCACATTTAATAAAAATGTAAATCTAGTAAAAGTTCCTAATAATTTGGCTTAATTAAAATTTTACCCATGTATAATAAATTATTAGGAAATATTCCCTTATTTCTTCTTACCATTGCCTATATGGTATGGCTCTCTCCTCACCTCTGTCCTACTATTACCTTATTAATAATTTATTTGTGTTTCTGACAAGGTAAATTAAAGCCAAGTTTTTATGTTATTCTGCCCTCCTTCTCACCCTTAACCTGAACTCTTGATATTATGACAGTTGGAAAAGAGAGAAATGATGTCAGTTCTTCTGTGAGCTTTTGAATCCCTTCCTTTCAATTTCCTTTGGTACTTCACCTATCCTTGCTTACTTTATTTGACTTTTGAAGGAAGATAACCAACATGATAGGATAAATGAGATATATAAGAGGTTTAACTTTGAATCATTAAAACTCACGCTTGTGCTTCTAAGGTGAATTTCAGAGCAACATGGGGACTTGCAATGCTCAGCATCAGTAAATTTGGTGTAAGGAGCAAGACTTGGAATCTTCATGGTGCCTATTTGTGTGTGTGTGTGTGTGTGTGTGTGTACACATGTGGCTTTTCTTTTGCGTTAATCTCCTTTACATCCATCTGCTTGTATGAAGAATCCCCTAGAACAGATATTTGAAGTGGAAATTTGTGCTATCCAGCCTTCAGTGTTATTGGCATTTCCCAAGATTGTTGTCCAAGTCCTGTGTGGGTCAACATGAATCGATTGTGCTTCTCTCTAAAATCTTCTATTTCTATTTTAGGTCCTGAGTAATTGTTGTAATTTTAATAGCAAATGTTCTTCTATGTAAGAATACATTCTGTATTAGGAAAGCTTGACTGTTCTTATTTTGAGATTCTCCTAACCTCTTCACCATGGTTTTTATGTTGGTCCAGTCTTCCCTTCACTCAAAGAACAAACACATCTTGTAATTGATCTTTGTTGTTTTGTTTGGTTTCCATGTGGGTTGTCATTTGACTACAACATTAAATCCTGTGTATAACGATGGTCATGTGCCTCATGAAAGTCCCCCCGCCACTTTCTCTTATATAACTCATTTATCCTATTATCCTAGTTATCTTCCAATCTCAGTAATAGTTTCTGATTTAATTACAAAATTGTGAAGTTTATTTTCTAATTGTAGTCTTCCTTCTTACTCTTCTGAAACCTAACTTCTAGATTGGGATGATTCCGTGGAGGATGAGCCCTTCTTGGTGGTAATTTGGTTAAGTTTTCCTCCAGAATGGAAAATCTATGTGAGCAGTCCCTAACCTTATTGGCGCCAGGGACTGGTGCTCCTATGAAAATATAATGTCTGACAATCTGAGGTGGATCTGAGGCGGTGATGCTAGTGCTGGGGAGAGGCTGCAAATACAGATGACACTTCACTTGCTCACCAGCCACTCACCTCCTGCCGTGCAGCAAGGTTCCTAACAGGCCACAGACCAGTATTGGTCTGCAGCCTGGTGGTTGGGGACCCTTATATACAAGTCTGAGTTTATTAATTAATTCCATTCACTTTCTGTGGTTTATTCATTCTCTACAGCTAAATCTTAATTTTTACTCACCTAATATCCATTGGCAGTCATAAGTCAGGACAGACAACCGCGCATACACACACATGCGCGAAATGCATCTCTGGATGTTCTGGAGGCAATCCAAATAAATTACTATGGTTACAGTTATGATTTTTCTTCATTTATCTTCTTCTCACCCTCTCCTCACCCAATATTCAGAACTGATAAATCGACCAGAACGTATTTGCAAAGACATTGTGGGGTTGGTTCTCAGAGAAGTGTCATATCAAACACTAAGTTGATCTTGCCAAAGCTGCCTCCTTGCTTCTGCAAGTTGGTGAAGATAGTGATGAAGACTAGGAGGGGAAATGAAATAAAACAAAAGCAGAACCACAATAGAGAGTAGAATCAGGGTAACCAGTCCTGTACCATTCAGATCTGTCTGGTACCACCAGTCTGAAACCCCAAAACATACACAGCGCAGCTATAACTATTTTAATGTGAATTCGTGTTGACCCTAGGAACAAATCCCCTATTATCACCAAAAAAAAAAAAAAAAAAAAAAAGATTTTTATAACTTAGATGCCTTGAGGTTATTTTATTTCCTGTACAAGAGCCTAATTTCTCCCGGGTAAGTTATTGGTTTGAGACGCCAGAGTAAGCCTTTTTCACACACCTTATCAAAGCAGACCAAAGATTGATGGTCAAGGTTATAAGCCATGAAGTCTTCTATATTTCCTAATAATTCATATGTAAAAAAGACACAGTCTACAATTCAGGAAAATCACTATATATTAATAGTTTTGAGACCCACGTGTAAATACCATGAAGTATCCTTTCCTGTCTTTACCTTAAATTCTATGTATTTCCTACCCTTGATCCCCCACAAGACAATAGGAGAGGAGGCAAAGCCATTTTTAGATGAAATCCTACCCAACCTCACCACGCTAATGGAGATAGAATGGAGAAAAAAAAATAGAAATTTTTATACAAATTAATGTAATTTGTTTTGTTCTAAATTCTGATGGCTCATTCCTGGTGATGGTATTGTCAATATCTACGAAATAAAACAATTTACGTAAATATTCTGAATAAAAAGCATTCTTTTATATTTCTCAACTTGATAAGATCAGTACTCTGACAATTTTTTTATACCCATGGCAAAAATGGATAGAGATGATATAAATATATTAATTATAGTATTAATTTACCAGGACATTAATAATGGGCCAGGGGGGATCAATGTATAGGTAGGAACTTACGCAAATATCATAGAAACTGGTAAGGAGAGTACGCAAGTGTCAGATCAAGATGGGATTAATAGCAGATAGGAAACTAAAAGGTATATTTTTTAACTTCACTTTATAATAAGAAAAAACAATGCCTAAAATAATAAAATTAACTTCTCATAGTTAAATACTAAGAAAGTGACAGAACCAGGAGTAAAGTCTAAGTCTTTTGACTTATTATAAAAGATATGCAGTGGCCTTTTGTTACCATCTTGGTCTGCATTTGCTATGTCTAGTGAATCCTCCATCTAATTTAGACAATGAACAACTCTCATAATAGAGATTGAAAATGTCAGATATTTTTGTAACCTTCTATTCAGTTACGACATGGATACATGAAGTCAGCAGTCAATCGGATACTCTCAGTAGAAAAAGTAAGGCAAGAAAAATGTAATCATCTTTAACATGACTTTTTCTCTTCTCTTTCTCCTGGATTCAAGCTGGCCTTGTACTCACTTGCTTCTTTTCTTTCTTTATCCTCCTGCGTATTGCATGACCACTCCCTTAATCATTATGCCCTTAGGTCAGCATCAGTCTTAAGAACAAAGCCTCAGGTCTGTTGATCACAGAAACAGAGTTTCAGTCAAACTAAAGATAACATCTGCAGCTCCAAATCCATGAAGATGGAAGGACCCTGCTGACATCATCTTAAAACCATACTGAATGGTGCCATGACTGATACAAGGACATAATGCAATAATCAACTGCTTTCGACTCTAGTCCTGAGCAATCAGTAAAGCCCATGACCCAACTCCATTAGCTACCATAACTAATGAGTTTTTCCCCTATGTAACCTATTCCCTAGAGACCATCAGGGAGCCAGGTCTTCCAGTACTAACTCACTTGTGTCTCTGGGCTTGATGCCATTTCCTTAAATAAACATCTGCTTTCTTTGCTGTGAACTCCTATTTGCTCTTTACCTTTGGTACATGCAGGCAAAACAAAACCCCGTAAGTCCAGTAACAAAATCAAGGGTTTTCAGAAGGCAATCTTGTGAAGGCAGTGGCAAAGTATCAGGTGTGGTCAGAATCTTGACCTATCTGTCACGTGATTCTGGAAGCACTGTCCAGAGTTCATCCAAAGACAGTGGATTTATAATGAAAGCTGTGGGAGTTTTGTTCACGTGTGATGGCAGTAGTGTCTTCACAGGGCCAAATCAAAGACCTGATTTTAGGTATGTGTAAGAAACAGAAGAAGCAAGAAAGCTGAGAAAGGGCCCACGAGTAAACAAGTCACATAAGTCATTCAGCTTTCTGTTTCAGCCCAGATACAGTGTTTTCTCCTTGCCAAGAAGGCCTCAAGTCACCTTCAGCTATAAGGTCTCCTACAAGCTATAGATCTGGCTCAACAGTCATTGACTCCATCAGACTCTGATGTATGGGGCTTGGTAGTAAGGAGTTAAGGTAGTCTGTCATGTTTTTCTTATTGCGGTTTTTATTCTTGCTTTCTTTTTAAATATGTGTTAGAAACTAGTAAAATGTATAAGAAATTCAGAAGTAAAAGAATAGGAAAAGGAAAAATTAATTGATTAATATTTATCTGTATATATACAGTAAATCCAGATGAGACAGAGACTACCAAGCTACTATAAGAAATATTATAGTTTAGGGTCCAACCACTGAGATTAAGCAAATGTGTACTGATCTTTTTTTTGGCCATTTGCAAAACTATTTCAAACAAATGACTCATAAATCCAGCTTTCTTAAAATAGATAGAAAGATATGGACATTGAATCAAGTTCCTTGCTTTTTGTTGTGTTTTGCTGCTATGTACTAGTATAAACAGTTGCCATGTTTCAAAGAAGGTGTTGATATACTGTGTAGTGGAAATTAAGACCATTTTTTGTGACAGTAATTGTCGTAGTTTCCAAAATAACATCACTATCTCCAACTTCTCTGAGCTTTCTGAAAAGTGATCTGTAATACTGTGATTTATAATAAATATATATTAGGCCTTGAGCTCTTTTCTGGCACAGAGCTCTTAAAACTCGTGGAATTTCCTAAATATTGAGAGCCACAAAATTCCTTTATTATGTTAATAAGGTGACTTTTGGGCCATGCTTAAGGATAGGGGCTAGTTGCCAGGAGAACCAACCAGTGATTAGAGGATTTGAACTTTCAGTCTCACCCCCTGCCCTCTGAGAAGTAGAGAAGCATTGGAGAGAAAGTTCAATCACCAATGGCCAGTGATTTAATAATTTTTCCTGTGTAATGAAACCTCCATAACCCAAAGAGACTGGTTTAGAGAGCTTCCAGGTTGGTGAACACGTGAAGGTTAAAGTGGCTTTCTCGAGGAAGGTGTCAAAGTTCCACATCCTTTCCTCATGCTTTGTCCTATGCATCTTTTCCATCTGGCTATTTCCAAGTTATATCCTTTTATAATAAACTGATAATCTAGTAAATTAAAGACTTCCTCCTAGTTCTGTGAGCCATTCTAGCAAATTAATCGAAGCCAAAGAGGGGGGCGATGGAACCTCCAATCTATAGCCAGTTAGTCAGAAGCATAGGTGACAACCTGGGCTGGCAACTGGCACCTGAAGTGGGGGAGAGGGAAGGGCAGTCGTGTAGGACTGAACCCTTAAACTGTGAAATCTGATGATATCCTGATAAATTGTGTCAGGTTTGAGTTTGAATTATAGGATACCCTACTAGTATCCGAGAATTGCTTGCTTATGTGGGGGAACCACTACCACTCCATGTTGGAATTCAGTGAAAAACATTTTAGATCTTTTACCTGAAAGTGTGACTTCTCTGATTCAGAAAACTAAAAGCCGATAAATTTCTCCATTTGGAGTAAGTTTACATATTGGCCTTAACGGATCCTATCTCCAGGAATATAAAACAAAATAAAATCAGATTGGTGGAAATAAAAACTATACTAAATACTTATGTAGTTTCAATTATCCTTGTGTTTCTACAAACCTAGCATTTTTCCCTTTATTCTTTATTTTTGCTAATTTCAATTTTCAAGAATGCTTTAGACTTAATTTTCATATCCTCCACAGTTTCTAATGTAGGATCTTGCACGTAGGTGTTTAATTATCAGCTGGTGTCAATCAAGTCTTGATGCAAAATATCAATCCATTACCAAAATTATATTCAATTACCCTTTCAATTTAACAGATTTCCATTTATAAAATGCCAAAACGAGAAATGCAATCAATGTTTGACAAATTGTATATCCAAATTTTCTCTATTAGCAATTCTAGAATGTAGCATGGGACAAATCATCAATATTTGTTATTTTTTGTTCAAAAACAATGTCATCTGGAATTATCTTGCATAAATTCTGATTTTGTATAATTTATTGCTTATCCTAACAATATTCATCTTTATCTTAATGTTCTGGCTTTATTTTGCCTATTTATAAATTTCCATGCTATAATGTTGTCTATTGGATAAGTCAAGGAATATATGAATTGGAAATTATTTCAACAATACTAAAGAGTGTGTCTTGTTAAATATATTAAGAAGTTTGCTTATCTTGATATCCATATTATACTTAGCATAATAGAAGGCAATTGATCAACAACTTTAGTTTAAACTAGTGGCTTTAAGAATATATAAGATTTAAGCCTTATAATGGTAAGGAATTGGGGAAGTATTCAAAGAATCATTTTTCCTTTTTTACCCAACTATGACTTAGTGGCTTTGTTGCAGAATTTAATGAATATTACATATGGACAATACATGTAAAAGTTATTTACACCCCACGAATAATTTCACCATTTTGAATTATATTACATATTCTTAGAATAAACTATCTCATCTCCTAATCATTTAGAGAAGTAGAAAGAAGTTATCTATGCTTGGAAGGACTATAACGAGAAAAAAAAAATGGTATGAGTTCCAATGAAGAATAATCTATACCTGAAATTTTGCAAGAATAACACTTCATTGAGGAAAACACTTCCTTTAGCATAATGTCCTTCAGGCTCACCCACAAGCCAGTTATAAGAGGTCAAATAATGTAGGAGTCCACTTATATGAGGAATCTATAATAGCCAAACTTATAAAAACAGTGGGGAGTTGCCAGGGCTGAAGAATTGGAGAAATAAGGAGTTTTTATTCAATGAATATCAAGTTTCCATTATGTTAGATGAATAAGTTATGGAGATCTGCTGAAGAACATATTGCCTATAGTTAATAATATAATATTGTGCGCTTAATTCATTAAGAGGTAGCGCTCATGTTAAATGTTCTTATGAGAGAGAGAGAGAGAGAGAGAGAGAGAGAGAGAGGAGGAAAGTTTGGGAGTTGTTAGATATGTCTAATGTCTTGATTATGGTGTTTGCATATGTCCAAACTCATCAAGTTGCACAGGTTAACTATGTGCAGTTCTTTGTAAATCAATTATATCTCAATAAAGCTGTTTTCTCTTTTAAGAAGAGGAAAGACACTTTCCCTTTTATTGGATTTGTGCTATTTTAAATTCATGCCATTTATCTATTTCATACTATCTTCTCATTTTTAAGAGCAAAAGGACAAAGTCTTCCTGGGTACAAGTCTGCCAGCACTCCATAAGCAGCCATGAGCCTTTACAGTGTGACTGTGTAGTCAAGGAGTGAAACAAAAAAGACAGAGGTCCATCCACCGAACATAAGACATTTTTGGTTGTTTGTTGCACATATGTATCATAAATCTCCCCTTTTATCAGTAACTTAGCCAATATGCAGATACCCTAACATAATGAGTAACTACTGAAAGTCAGACAATATGCTAATAATTCTCACCTAATCTTTCATATCTATTTAGTCTAGCAATTGGCCAATGAGGAGCTGGCATGGAGAACTAAGACAAAGAAACATGATAATAAAAGCAATAATCGTAACCGCAAATCAAGGAGCTTAATATATCTTGGCAGTCGCCTATCTCTTCTTGTTTTCAAAAGTGGTCCATGCCAGTACTAAGCATTCCGCTTGAATCCTTACATCCTTTCTCACAATGCTCTGCCCAATCCTTATCCTTGCTTACTTGTCTTGAGCTCTGCTCTAATCTTCCTCCCCTTAATTCTTCATTGTTTCAACTTCCAACTCCTTCAGAAAACCCCATACATAATAGCTTTAACATAGGATGGACAACCTTTAGCAGCAGTCTCCAACCTTTTTGGTACCAGGGACCGATGCTCCTATGAGACTCTAATGCTTGATGATCTGAGGTGGAGCTGAGGCAGTGATACTAGTGCAGGGGACCACCTGCAAATGCAGATGAATCTCCACTCACTTGCCTACTGCTCACTTCCCACTGTGTGGCATGGTTCCTAACAGGCCACGGACAGGTACTGGTCTGCAGCCTGGGAGGGTAGGGACCCCTTATGTAAGGAAGCCACAGTACAAATTCCAAAGTATGAGTACTGGAGTCTGAAGTGATAACACTTGAAGGCCATAGTATATGTGGGTGTGGTTCCCAAGTACCCTTCCCTTCAAGTTCCTCCGCCATTGTGTGTTAAAGATATCTCACATCTCCCGTGACCTAAAAAGTCTTCACAGTCTCTTAGACTCACACACGCACACACACACACACACACACACACACACACACACACACACATGCATACATCTGTAGGGACTATTTTTGAAGATCTTATAATCAAATTGAGATAAAAACAAAATTTCCCCAGAAGGCACACAAGCCGCTGAGATTTTTTGTGTCACGAAAAAGTCGATAGTCACTTTACATCATTATTCAGGATAGGTTTGTTTTCCCTTTCTATTAATAGCTATCTCCAGATATTGCCCAGATGATGTATTAATGCGTATAAAATAAGCCCATTCAAGTGCCTGCTCTGAAGTCCTGAATTTGACTACTCTAACCCCTCCAGAATGCAAAATAAACTCTGAATGAAAAATAGCTCTTTACTTCCTTTCATTCCATGACAAAATAAAACTAAGTAAACAAGTTTAGCACATAAATTCAACATAAATGTTTGTCTTTAGTTAAAATACATTAGGATCGTAGAATCTATTAATTTGCTTATTTACATTTATTCAATAAACTCATAAATAAAATATTTGATGGTCTATATCCTAATTACATTTCTAGGTTTCTCTAATTAACTTTAGAACATTCTTTGAAGTTCTTGGAACAAGCATGTCAGACTGGTTTATATTCTGACTTTTCTCTGAATGAGTTTCTACCCTTTTCCTACTCCACACTCTAGCAATTTATACTAATTAAAGCCACAATTCCCAGTGTGTAGTCTCCACAGTACCTACATACTCTTTTTTCCTCATCAAAAAAGCCATTGCATCCTATGTGCCCGCATCGTGCCTTGTAGGGTCTGTCAATGTCCTTAAAATGTTCTCTCATTTACTTGGTTTCACGTTTTGTTATTGGATCGTATTTTCAGGATTTATCATAGTGCCTGGAACATATTAGGTGTTCAATATATATTTAATGAATTAATGAGTAAATACAACAAGTTTTGTAAAATTTCCATATTACTGTGAATTTACTCAAAAGTAGAGCCAGAAACATGCAGGTAGTTTATGTCGAAGCGATCCCAGGAATTAAAAATGAGGGAGAAGGGATAGTGAGACAGGTCTGGAAGAAAGGGCAACATAAAGTTGAATTTTTTAGAACCAGTCTGCAAGAAGCATGTAGAATACTTCAGATAATTATCTCTCTGAACTTTCAGGCTGCATTTGCACTTAGGTTGAATGGACTCTTATAGGCTCAACTTTTGAGAAGAGCCTGAGGAAGAAAATTAGAGAAATATGTGGTGAACATTTGAAGAGCAATGCTGTAAATTAATATGGAATTTTTCATCACAGCATCAGTTCAAATTAGAGGTGAGCCAACAGAGGTGACATGGGTTATCAAAAGCATCTGCTACAGTTTCATAAAAATGGTCTTCAGGTAGCCTATGCAGATAATTAATGGCTATGTACCAGGTACTAAACCATCATTTCTATCTTTTCTTTTACTTCCTGAAATGTTATAAAGGAACATGTTTTCACATTAAAATGCAGGTAAATTCAATGTAACATTTATGCAGTCCTTTTAAAAAATCAATTTTACTACACTTTATTGATTGTCTGAATTATTTCCCGTTCAACCAGTTGCGGTGCATTGTAAAAGTGCACAAGCAGAAGTTGAGAAGTTACACATAGCCTGCTTAAATTATCTGGCCTGAACTTAGTTTAAAAAATGCTCTAGAATATCCTATCGTTAGTGTTATTAAGTGGTTCAAATGCCTGTATTAGATTCTTATCAAGTGGTGTCAGCCAATCTGTTATTTAATCATTGCCCAATACTCTTCATAACATTCATAAAATAATAGTGATGTATATTAATTTCTGTTCAGGTTAACCACATCCTTCCTTGCTTAAACAGAAATTTGAAGCTCTACATTCTTTATGTTTTGTTCTACATGAGTAAAATAAACTACATTCTAGAAATCAAGAACTATTGAAATTGGATTAAATTTGTTCTTGGTTCTAATTACATTGATTACTGAAAAATAATATGCATTGAGCTCCTGAAAGAGTATCTTATGCAATGACAGACATATAAACAATGATGGCACAATTGGATCATAACATCCTATGATATCGAAAGAATTCATCTAAACTTCAAGGAATCATCTTTTTTTTTTTTTTTTTTGGTAACCCCAGAACTGTGATTACTTTCTTTGAGCAAGTGATGTTTATTAGTAAGGAAGTGAAATTAGATTCACATCACATGTCTTCCTATAATTTCAGATGTCAACTGTCTCTGGACCAGTTGCATAGACATGACCTAGAAGGTTGTTAGAAATGTAGAAATTTCGGCTGTTTCCCAGATGTCTTCAACCACAATCTAAATTTCTAAAAGATCCTTATGTAATTCATATTCACTTAAAGTTTGAGAAACAGCTCCAGAAGATAGTTTTTTTTTTCTTTTAGATACAGTTTTTTCCATCTTATTTATGGAATTGGAAGTTGATGCTAATGATGTTCTTTGCTTTACACCAATTAGGCCACAGACTCTCTTTCCTTGGCTCACGCATTTGAAAAATGAACCTGTTGGTTAGCTTCCCAACAACTATTTTCAAATTCTTTGCTTCTAACTTTCTTCAGTTATCCTCCATCTTTGACAAGGCCAATGTCTTCATATGCAATGAGAGTATCTCTGGTCCCATGGAGTGAACCATGACTATTTTGAACCGATTTCATTAGTTCATTGTTTTACCTTGTTTTATGCTTGGGCATGTGACAATATTCTAAACAGACTTGTGTTAGTCTTTTCATTGTGTGAATCTTATAGAAGGAATATACAGAGAAGTATAGTTCCAAATAATTCTAAACCAAAGGAAATAGGCAAAAAAACAAGAAAAAGATAAACTAGAATTTAGGGGGATAAAAAAATATTCAACTGTTAAGTACTTATAAGTTTTTCTGTACTATTGTCGTGTATTGCTATTTATTTTCTGTTTATTAGATCTCCAGTATTCTTAAATAAACATACATGGTGTAGACTTGCTCAATGAATCTCCTTTCCCCATTGCCATAACCTGGGGAGATCAGAATAGAGATTTTACCAAAATCACACCTAGTTAATGCCAGAATCATGACTAGAGCCCAAATTTCTTCCCATTTCACTCTTATGCTTCACCCTGCCTCTTGGTCTCAGAATCATCAATATCTACAGGAAACCATCTGATGGTTCACAACACATTTTTCCTTGTGTATTAGTTATATAAAAATGGTGTGTTTAATTTCAGACTCTGGACATTTATGAAGAAACAAACTACACTAATATTCTACAAGTCTTTCCTAACAACAGGATAAAAAATGTCTGTGTCTGATTGTGTACATTTTTGTTTACCAAAGAGATGTTTCCAAAGTTTTTGATGGTTGTAGAATGAATGCAATGATTATATATTTTTCTTCTATTCACTAAGAAAATTGTTGAGTCACTTACAAATTTTTGAAATAACTATACTTTTCAAAACTCTAATAACATGAAATTGTAAAAATCATTATTAACCGAAGTTCAAAAGTCACAATTTGTTTTCAGCAACAAATTAATCTTTCTATTTTGGTGATCTATATAATCTCTAGGTTGAATTATTTGTTCATCATTTTTTATAATTGAATAGTTTTTAATTGCTACTAAAATTAATGCATACATTGTATAATTTCAGATGTCAAATCATAATACTGTATATCCAAATTATTTTCAATTTCTATTTATTGTAATCTTACATTAATTTTATTTCTTATTGGTATATTTATATGTGCAGATTTTTGTCATTGTTATATGACTGATAGCTTTATAATTATTGGCATTTATCCCGTAACAGTTTTAGGAAGTCGGCCTATCTGCAGATTTCTCCTTAATAATATTGAAATTATAAAATATTTTAGGTAGTAGACATTCTAGACCCATGTTATCTCAATGTAGGCATCATCCTAGTTCTAAAAGTTTGGTAGGTGGTTATCCACAATCAGGTTGATTTCAGATTCTATTCTATTTAAATTGTTAGAAAACTACCTGCTTATATGGAGTTAAAGTTTTCTCATAATAACTTCAATGCATTGGATTTAGTTTGGCCCTTTCCAGTAACCCAGAATAAGTACCGTTTTTTCAAAGTGTTGGTTTGTTTTGTTTGCTTTTAATATTAGGCATTAGTTACCATATTGTATATCCTTTTTCTTTTTTCCAGGCCCTAAATGATGATGATGATAATAATATCTGATATTTACTGAGCACTTACCATGGGCCAGGAATAATTCATAGTTTTCACATGCATTAGCTTATTTAATTCTTGCAATAGATGCCCAAAGGTGATATTACTAACCTCACTTACTGTATGAGAAAACTGAGGCTCGGAGAGGTTACATTGCTTTTCGAAAGTAAATTGACCAAGAAACTTCAAGCAAGAAGCACACTTAGGTTTCTCTGACATCAGAGCCAAGTTTTTCCTACTGTGCACTGTACTTTTTACTGTATTTCATGTTTCCATATCCATTTTGATGACATGATTCTTAAACTCAGCATCAGACTCTTTCACTCCCAAGTGCTTCTATTTGTTGAAATTTTTCATACTCTCACTGTATAATTCATGTTTATTATATGAATGTTGCAACTTTAATAAAAGATTCCATTTCAGTAAAACTTTCAGCTTTCCACAGAGAGTTGCTGTTGTAATATATGAATTGCTGAGCCCTGTTTCTCCGCCTAGCTAAAAATGTTTTTAAATTTAGTTATTCTTCTATATTGCACATATTTAAGTACTCCCGTCCTCCCTCAAATGCCAGTTGGTTACTGTGGAGATATACATGTAAACTAGAAAGCAATCAGGACACTAATTGATACAGACAGTCAATTAGTGCTTCAAAGGAGCTGGCTCAGTATTTTACACATAGAGAACAGGGGAGAAAGATTATAGTTTGTTGTGGTGTAATCTCCACTGCTTCATTATAGACCATAGCTATATACGCTATTGGATGGTTTCTACAGAAACTAAGCAAGTTTTTCACTGGTTGCTAACAGGATGGTAGCATCACGGAAACAATGATATTGTGTGATTCGAACCCATTAGATTTCCCTTTCTAAAGTTCCAGGCTGAGCCAATTCCGACTCTGTTCAGGTCAAAAGTCTTCTTAATCTCTGTGTTATGCTGATCAAACCTCAAACTGTCAGGTCAGATTATTTCCATTAGGCCAGTTCTATTTGTGATTAATTAAAATTTCTTCTTGATTGCATACAGTTCTTTTAAATATATAATCCCTTTATTGTGTAGCGAATTGAGAATATGGTCCTAATTTAAAAACAAATACTCATGTGGGCCTCTCAGTATGATGTAAGCCACTAATTTCAGTAAAGTGAAGAAATAAAAAATAAAATATTTTACAATTTTTGCAAGAATAAATGAGTGCAATAACCAAGAGAAAACTATACCTGACTTGTCTATCATTACAGATTATAAGAATTGATTAAAGGGAGAAATGCTTTATATAAATAGAATATATATGCAGAAAGTCCTGACTCCAAATTTTTATCTGGAGGTATTTAGTTCTAGAAAAAAATAATCAAAGGTAAGACCACATGGAAATTTTTAAAAGGTGGCAAACCTTCTTCTCATTAAACCATAGAAATTTGAAAAGCCAGGTTAATTTTCCTGAAGGATATTCTATAATTTAAATGAAGAATTGCACTAAAGTTTCCTTCTCTCTGTGTGTGCAACTATTAAGTACATGATCTTTTATGTCACCTTAATTATGAGGGACAAGCTGCCCTTTTGTTATTTTATTTATTTTCTACCTGCCAAGAAAACATAACAATTTTGAGTGAGTTAAAATCTAGTACACAAATGTCATATTATCAAGAAGTTTGTAAAACATCAACCCTTTCCAAACAGGAACTCGACCTTTCTCACCACCGATGGTGCTCGCAAAAAAATATGTATATAAAGTAAAGCAGTTGAACTAAGCAGTTGAGAAAACTGAAGAGCATTGCTGAGAACAGCAAAGTGGGCCCTGGACCAAATGCTGAGCAACCTTTGAGTCCCTTCGGTGAAGTGCATTGGGGAAGAGAGGAAAAGGGGGAAGGGAAAAGAAAAGAAAGAAGAGAAGAGAAAAGGAAGGGAAGGGAAGGGAAGGGAAGGGAAGGGAAGGGAAGGGGAAAGGCAGGTCAAGGGTAAGACGTGACAGGGAGAGAATAGAAAAGAGAATAGAAAAATAAAGAAAAAGAAGAAAAGAACGACAGGACAGAAAGTAAAAAGAACAAGAAATAGAAAGAAAGAAAGAACAAAGAAGAAAAAGAACAAAGCAGAACGGAAAAAGGAAAAAGTGAAAGAAAAAGTGGAAAAAGAGGGAAAAGAAAGGAAAAAAGAAAAAAGTAAGAAAAGAGGAAAGAGAAAAAAAAGAAGAAAAGAAAGAAAAAGAAGAAAAGAAATAAAAAAGTAAATAGAAAAGAGAAAAAAAAGAACCACCCCCCCCTCCCCTCCCTCCCTCCCCTCCCCTCCCCCCCCTCCCTCCCTCCCCGCCCCTCCCCTCCCGCCCTCCCCCCCGCCCCACCCCCCCCCCAAAAGAAAAGGGCAGGAAGAGGTGGACTAGAAATTCTCAGGGAGGGACTAGCAAACAAAGGAGATTCTCAAGGCCAGAGAAAAGGGGAACTCATGGAAGGCGGGGCAGCTAGGAGGGTTCTGCTGACATGAGCATTAGTGAAGCTCCCGCTTGCAGCTGGTGGCCAGGAGGTCACCTGGTCCTCGGCCCTGCATCCAACCTCGGCTGCTGCCCAGGTGCCGGTCAGTGGTTGAGAGAAAGGGGATTAGAGTATATGAAAAGAATGCACAGTGCATTGGCAAAAAGACATATCATAGAAAACAGTTGGGCATTTTTATTAAATGTCAGGTGCCTCTGAACTGAGCCGAGTGGTCTCACAGTCAAAAAGTAAAGGAACTTTCTTTACTCAAAGCCGTGAGTAATCCTATTTTTGATTACATCATCTGTTCCTAATGGAGCCAAAGAGGGCTCTGCCATGTTAGTTGTGAGATCTTAGGGAAGTTACTTAACCTCTCTGCTTGCATAGTCTCATCTGTAAATTGCATATAACAGTACCCATTTCATAGGACTATTGAGTTGATTGGGTTAGCTGATATTTATGAACCATTTAGAGAAAGTATGGCACATAGCATCATACAAATTCTTACTCAACAAGATTAATTAATATTTTTTTTCATAGAATTAACTTCCTTTTTATTTCTCTATCATTTACATACTTGTGCAAGCAAATATGTTTTCTTACTAGAGCATTACATTTATTTCTATCTTCCAAATTCTTATACAATGGGACTTCCAAGCTGTATCCCACCCATCCTTAAAAAGGAAAATCCTTAAACAGAAAAAAAGTCTAAAACATAAAGTCCTAAGTAATCACACAGCAGACTTCACTCAGCCTGATATGTCTAAAAGGCTAGAAACACTTTTAAAAATGGGAAACTCACTTCATGTCATTTTTTCTTCCAAGTATGAGCTCTTCTATAGTATCTTATTGCTTTTGTTCACTTTCTAATGTCTTCAGGTAGTTTTAAAAAATATTTTGTCTAGTTATTACATCAGTGGGAGGTCTGTCCAACAGGGACTTCTCTGACCTCAGCTGGAAGCAGAGCCTCTACCTTCTATCACAATGTGACGGGTACAAGGGGAAGGAATAGGGTTCCTTCTTTCATGTGGAGCCTTTGTTCAAATGTCTGGGCCCCTTTTTATTAGTTTATATATAAGAATTAGGCATTAAATCTGAGTACAGTTCTAAATGCATGAAAGTGTTTTCAATGGGCTAGAGAACGGTAAGTTACGAGTCAGCTTTGCTTTGGAAACTTCTAAATCTCAGAATCTGGAGGCATTTCTCTGGAGCATTAAGTTTCTTCAGAGGAGAATCATTTAGTTGCCTGCCTGGGGTATCGCTCAGCTACCAATCTTAAGGTTCAGGGATATCCTAATATATGACTCCTTATTTTCTCTCAAATCTTTCTCTGAGTCTAGAAAAACTGAGTCTATAGTGTTGTGAATGAAGTTTCTCTAAAGAAAATACATGGTCCCTCTTAAGGAAAGGTCAGTAGCTATCTCAGTGCACATAGTAAAGGTGCGATCCTGAAGGCCTAATTGCTTTTCATACAGACTTCCAAACAATCCACCTGTTTCCAGGTATTTGCTCTAGCTTTATATTTCCAAGCCCATTATATTTACTATTTCATTTTCTGTGGTTTTGAAGTGAATCAGCAACTGGTATGATTCTTCTGGAAGCATTAATTCTGACTCTCCTTCATTTTGCCAAATCCCTTGCTGATTCCTGGTCTGATTTCCATTTTCACAAATTTGAGAGGAAAAGGATTACAAATTTTGACAAATTATAACAAAAATATCATTTGTGATTTTTATTTCTTCTTTCTTCAACGGTGAATTTTTAAAGAAAAAGGTGGATATATTTTCACCTCTTTTATCAAAATTTGAAATTTTCTAGGATACTTTTAACCAGTAAACTGAAGTACTTTGAAATATCAAATGAGTAAAATCCTAGTCTATCATTATTGACAAATTTTAAAGTGAATTCTAAGATTTTTTTTCATCATGGCAATCTTATCATTTGCAGTATTTATACACTATATTTTCTGGCTTGGGAATATTTAAGGTTAATTTTCACCCACAAACATATACTGGTTATGATTTGTTTAAAGAAAAACATAAAATTAAATGGGAAGAGCAGGCATTATGGACTTCAAAACAATGTATAGTCTTCTTCGACAAGAGGAAAGATGATATAATATAATATAATATAATATAATATAATATAATTAATATAATATTTTATCCCTTAGAAATGCTCATTCCTTACATAAAAGAAAATGGAAAATCTGTACATATTTTCAATCATTGCCAACTTGAAAAAAAATGAAAAAATTTCACATTTAAAAATCTTAATTTGATCTTGTTTTAAAAATCAGATCGGTCATACTGGTTCCATATTTACAGATCAAAACAGTCAGTAAGCATTGAATAAATGTCATCTTTACCCAGAACTTGTGCTTTTCATTTCACCACAGCCCAGCCTCTCCCTACAGAATCTCTGAAACCCAGCCCACCTTAGACATTCCACTATTTGTCTGCTCCTTATAGGGTAAAACCAATATCCAGTGCTAGTTCTATGTTGAACTTCATACTTAGGGTACATTTTCCCAAGAGTAAATGAATCCACAAACATTTCAATATGATTTTATTACTGCAACGACTATTATGCTAGCAATTTGCAAAATATAATGGACAAATAATAAGTATTCTTTAAAATTCTTCCAAGTTATTTGTTAGCTCATCTTAGTGATTTTGTATTTATATTATAAGAGTAAGGCATTTTGTATTTCTATTTATGTTATAAGAGTAATGCCTTTTTTTTCAGGTTTAGTGTCATATCAAAATAATAAAGTTAAATGAAGTTAGAGCATCCCATTTGGTCACCTTAGCTAAGAAAGACTAAAGTACATAAATCAAGCGTGCTCTAGAGAAACACCAAGAATTAACCACAAAGAGAAAAAGAGAAGCAGGTATTTAGATAATGATTAGTCTGATAAGTAGTGTATGTGAATAGAAGTGCTTATGAGGGAAAGGAAAAAGGAGGAGGAGGAGGAAGAGGAGGAGGAGGAGGAGAAGAAGGAGGGGAGAGGTAGGGAGAGAGGAAAGGGAAGAGGAGGAGGAGGAAGAAGGGGAGGGAGAGAGGAGGGGAGGGAGAAGGGGAGGGGAGAGTGGAAGGGGAGGAATGAACAAGTTGTCAGAAGCATTCTAAAGCTGAATAAAACTTCAAATGCTATAGACCTCATCAGTCTGTATCTCATTTTCCCAGCTACATGAGTTTCCTTCTCAGGCTTACCACAAGTCGGACCTGTGATCCATGACATTTGCTGGTTGTTTTGTGATCAGTAAACTGTACCTAAACTAAATATATTACATTAATTGAATAGCATGCAAAAAATGCCTAAGATAGTGTCCAGCACATAGTTGGTATTCAAAAGACAATTCCTTTCTCCACATCTCTAATTTTCTTTATGTCTTCTCAAAGCAGAGTTCACTCTTTGAGCACCATTTGAAAGTTCATTTCAGTTCAACATCCTAGCAGTATGAGGAGGTACTTCAGTTCTGTCCTTTCCTCATTGGGTAATCTGATTCAAGATATAGTACTTAGTGTGTGATACAAGTGTCCTATGAATTTCCTGAATTGAATCCCTGTGTCATTCCTTTTCAAGAGGGGGTAAGAGAATCGGAGTTTTCCATGCTGAAATTTCCCCCCTTGCTCTTTTGTCTTCCTTATCTCTGATTCAGTTCCTAAAATTAGATCTCTCCATCTCCAATTCCAATTATCAAAGGCTTGATTGACTCCAGCAAGAGATAAGTACTTAAAATTCTCTTAAACTATTTAGGGAGCAGTCTACCCAATAAACATTTTCTTCCAGCCCATAAAAGTGTCATCAGTTTTCATTAATATCCAAAAAGCTGAGGCTTTCCAGTATCCTTAAGCTCTTTATATTCATCGATGGCATAAAATTTATGAAGCCAACCTATGTAAAAATGAATGAGTAAATAATACACTTTGGCATTGAATCTTTCATAGTGTCAAACACAATCAGTGTAACTACACCCCTTTTCTCTCTCAGGCTTGTCCATGTGCCCAAATACCCTGTATTTACTCTCATCTACCACTCTGAACTCATCAATTAGAAAATTCAACTAATTTTTAAAAATTAACATCATATATGAGGCTAAAAATCCGAGTAATATCTTGTCTCTGTCTTGCTGGCATTATTGAGTTATAAAATATTGAAACCTCTTATGTCCTTGGGGCCCAAGGCTGAGCAGCACAGGAACACTGTCCCCAAATAAGCTATGTGTCCTGATTCTCCATCTATGAGGCCCTCTCTCCCAACAATACGCACTCAGTTCTCACAGGCCTACTGCCACATGGAATAGTTTTTTCATCTATATGATTAACCTTTTCAAAATGTTCAAATCCCTTCCTTGCCTTAACTGAAACCTTGCTTTCCTTAGAACATGTTAAAATCTTGTTCAATATATGTGCCTCTCAAATGGACAGTGCTTGTTCTCATATACTCCATATACCACAAGGTTCAAACATTTGGAATTAAATATATTTAATTTTTATTTGTGTTAATACAACCAAGATTTTGTTCTAAAGAGCATCTGAAAGTTTTGATCCCAACTTATTGAAATCAAAACTACTCTTTATTTGTTATTACCACCTATTGATTTTCTATCCCCACATGAGCGGCCTTTGACTTTTTACATTTGGGTCATTCTACAATATGCCACTCACAATAACGATATTAAATTTACTTCATCTTTTTACTGAACTGTCTAAAAATCTACAGAGAGCAATTACATTGAGCAAGTTTCTCGAGGCTATTATATAGAGAAGGTTCCTCTATGTACACTATTACCATTTGATTTGGATAATTCTTTGATGGAGGAGATAGTTCTGTGCATTGCAGGAGGTTTAGAAGCATCCCAGTCCTGTAACCACTTGATGCCAGTAGCATTTCTACCCCAAACTTTAGTAAGAACTAACAGAGTCTCAGGACATTGCCAAATGTCCCCCGTGAGTAAAAGTTTTCCCTGATCGAGAACTACTGTCATAAAGGAAACAATAAAAAAAACATAAATTCTTTTCATCATGAGATTTATAAACCTGAACTGACACATTAATTCAGAGTGCAGCTATAGAGAGAAAGAGCAACAGAATATTAAGAAAGAAAATGTAAACACATAAAACCTGGAAATTTGGTCACATTAAAATTTTGAAAATAATAGATGCATTAAAAATTTTTAGAAGTCTCTATTCAAGTCAATGTGTCTTAAACTGAAGAATAAGTTTATTTCATAATTATATGTTCATTTAAGTTATACCTGGAATTACAAATGGATTTGATTTGGTTATTATCATTGTACAGATATTACAATGAAGAAAGAAAAAAGCATAAAACTTTTTAAATAGCTTCAAACATAATAGATTCAAAGAGAAATTAATGTATTCAACTGCAAAAGTAGACTTAAAATGTCATGTGTCTATACACCATTATCTTTTCTTAATATGCCATTTATGCTTTAAAAAGAGCTATTTGTAATAATCTACTTATTTCATGAAAAATAACAATCACAAAATCAAAATTTGAATCCTGATTGAGTGTAGTGTAATTCCATGTACCAAAAAAGAAAAAAAAAAAAAACACCCATAAATGTCAGTTGATGAAGATGAATTGCGATGTCAAAGTAACTAAACTCGTACCAAAAACATAATTTGTTTTTTTCTTATTGTGATAGCTTTTTAAAGAAATAATAGCTACTATACTTGAACTATAAGTTTTACTGTGAAGTTTGAATTTTGGGTTGCCCAAATCGATTTCTCAAATATATTCTTAATATGCAAAACATGTTTGAATTACTTTAAATATCAAATGTTTTGAAGTATATTAGTAATGCCAATTCAGTCTGCAGTTGCTACAGCTTGAGGGTTGTGACTCATTCCTTGGTTTTCAGTTTTCATTGTATAGGAAGATGGATGTGCTCCTGATTGTGTTGGACACACAAGACGACAAAATATCAAGAGAACTGATTTTTTAAAAGTTACTCATATATTATTTTCCTCTCATCACACTTATAAACATGGTGAAAAGTGAACAAGGTATTTTTTAAATTTATAGTTTAATTTACATAGGGCCAAATACAAGAATTCCACATTCACCCCCAAATTATCATATAAATGCTGCTTAGATAATGCTAAATTGGCTAAATACTTTGGTTGTGTTACACACATTCAGTAAAGTATCAGGAAGCTCTTGTATTAAGTTGACAGACTATTTCTGTATAGTTTTGAATTTAGTTTTATTTTTAATTAACCATAAGTGACTCTCCTAATGTTTAAGTGATATTTTAAAAGACAAATAGGTCTTAAAAATGGACTTCCCTTTAAGTTTAGAAGCTAATAGAAATGATTCTGAGTTGAGCAATTCTTGACAGGCAATTAATCCATTACACAGTGAATTCCATTTATACTAAGAAATTTGATTTATCTAAAATTTACTTTTGACTTCATAAAGATATTACTCGAATTAAACTCCCCACAGTCAAAAGTATTCAATGTGAAAGGAAACGTTGCATGGCAGTTTAGAACTTAACTTTTGAATTAAATCTATATTTAAATCTTGTTTCCACCACTTCCTAGCTGTGTACACTTATACAACTTCCATAATCTCCAATATTCTCATTTGTGAGATGGAACATCTGGGGTCACTGAGAGAACTAAAATGAGACAATTTTTAAAAGTGCGTTGCATAGTGACTGGCACAGAGTAAATTATCAATAATTATTTTATTATTACTGCAAATATTTTTTTATAAAATTAATTCAACTTATTTGAGTATTCTTTGAAAATGTAAATGTCTCTATACGCTTTAGGTAACAAAATATTAAGTCACATGCCTTGTGTTTTTTTTTGTTTTTTTTTTTTTTTTGTCCTAATGGAGGTGATGAGAGAAATATCCAAATGACAGTGTTACTGGTGGAGAAAACATATCATCCCACAGAGGCTTTGGATTACAGTTCTTTTTTTTTTTTTTTCTGAAATACCTGATCATTTAGTTTATTTGTTCATTTTGTTTTTATTAATTACTATTGACATGCAATATTACATTAGTTTCAGATGTACAACATAGTGATTAGATACACTCTGTTAAAAAACAAACACTTTTGGAGATTATACCATGAGACTTTACAGTTAAGAGTTCATTTTGAATATCTGAACTTTTTCATTCCATAATCATATTTTTTTTCTATACTCAATGGTCTAGAATTCTGACTTTTTCTTGGTTTCTGATTCAGGAACTTGAGGACATTCAGATATTTTGGATGAGTGAGGAAGAATATTGGTCATTGTATAAGTTGAACTGTAGTTTACATCTTTAATAGGGATATCTTTCTGTCTAAAAGAATGCCTAAACAGACACTAAAAAGAAGTCAGGATCTATGTTTAATAGTTTTAATGTATTGGCTTTATCAATTAATTGGCATTATGGCAACCGTCCCAACTATTGCAATCTGTTTTATCAACAACAAACATCTAGGCTTTTTCTGTCTCATAAAACTCGACTAAAAATTCACCGAAATATAACATATTTTAAGACTCTCATTCTTCACAGAGACCAAAGAAGGCATTTATTTTTCTGCTGTGCTTCCTACCACCCAAAATTGCTTAACAGTGTCAGTGTGCTATTATATTGTTCAACAGACAGCACTATTCCTCACCTGAATTCTAGGACGCAAAAAAGTTTAAATGATATTACTTTTAAAGCTATAAAAAGGAACCCTAAGAAGTAGAATACAAAGTGAATTTATTCTGATGAAGAGTTTATTTTATTGTAACAATTTAAACGAAATTTCAACAATTACAACAGTTTTTTTATCTTAGGATGGTTAGAAAATATTTTTTTCTGACAATTATTAGTTACTTTTCCCTCTGTGCCCTGAATATATTGAATAACATCACACTCTATGTAGCTGTTAGCCCTTTTATGATAATTTAGATTTTCTTTGTCATTTTTCATTGCTAGCTGATTAATACTACCATAAAGGAAGGTTATTAATTTGCATGTATTTATTATATATTCTGCTATGGTATATGAATATCATAAATTCTGAATAGAACTAGTAGCTTTTTTACTGAAACATTTAAAAATATTTTGAAGGAGGTCTTTCTAGATATATAACAATATGTTTATGAAATTAAAGATAATCTTATTTCCAACAATAACTTTATTTCATTTTCTTGTATTATTACATTAGGCTTAACTTCAAAAACAATTTAATTTGTAGAACGGGCTTTATGACAATATTATATAAATTACTATTGATTTGTAGTAGTCTTTACATAATATTTATGCTCTATTCTATTTTTTACATAATTTATTGTTTTTAATTAGAAAGGCCTCTGAGTTTTACCAAATCCCATTTCCATTTCAACTGATGTGAGCATATTAATTCATTTTTATTTGTTCCTGTTTAACAAATTATGCTATGATTGCTAACTTTAGATAATCATTGAAAAACTTGGGAACTTTTGAACAAAAAAATCTTGTTCATTTTTTCATCAAATTTTAGATAACTTGTAATGCTGATTTTGAAAATTTTCATTGATCTTTGGGTTTTTTTAAGTTTTTTTTTTTTAATTTTAAGTTTTGGTATGTGCATGTTTAACTTTTTAACTTAATTTCAAGTGCAAATGGCTTCAAGCTGAGGCAATGTAGCCTGCACCTAATGGAATTTATTGAGGGAAAATTAATATATGACCAATTTAATGTATTTTTTAAATAGATAAATGTTTTATCTCTACATCTTTACATCAAATACTTATTTATTTTTCTTTATCATATACACATAATAGTGCTTATTAATTTTATTATGTGACATTTTCATATTATTTCTTGTTTCATTTTCTATGTAATTCATTAGTACTGAAGGGTATATGTTAAATTTCTCACTACAACTGTATTTTGGAAGAACTTGTATTTTTAGGCTTTTTCTCTATATGAATGCAAGGCTATGGAACTTCATGGAAAATTGTATTATGTATGCTATGTGAATTATATATATTTTTTTGATCTTTAATTCATCTTTTATTAACATTTCATTTTCTTGTATTTTATTTGGAATTTCATGATAATACTCTGATTTCTCCCTATTTTTATTACATTTATTTTATCATATATTCTAAAAGACACCTTTAATGTTTGCACAGCTGGTAGGAATATAATTTTATTGTTTCCCATGTACACAGGCAATTGCGCCAGTACTATTTTTTTTTTTTTTAAATAATCTGTCTACTCAGAGTTTCAAAAGTTTTTCTCTCTCAGGTACTGAGATTCCACATGTGCATTAGGCTTTGTCTGGGTTTTCTGTTTTATTTATATTTGTCTATCCCTAAACCTATACAACATTTTAAAATTAACATAACCTTACAAGTTTTGGAATCTGGGAAATCCAGTGCTTCTCTGTGCTGGCTTACAGATAGATGCGATGTCTTTCCTCCAACGGGGAGATAGGACTTCGTTTGAATCTAGGATGGCCAGAGAAAATCGACTGAATGAAATGCAGATGAAATACAATTCTGCGACTTCAAGATTAGACATAAAAACCTTGCAGCTTCCGACTACGTTTCTTGAAATGCTACCCCGTGGATGGCTCCATCTCAGAACACTGCCATAATAAGAGAAATCCAAGCCATGAGGAGAGGCCTTGAGTGGACACACCAGTAGACAGCCAGAGTTGAGCTTCCAGCCTTTATTCAGGATTAATTGGCAACAATTTCAACAAGCCCTGATGGACCGTCCCACATAGGCAAGATTTCAGATGACTACATCCCTATGAAACATTTAACTGCAACTACATGAGAGAACCCCTAAGCAAAAACCATCCACCTAAGCCCATTCAATCCACAGAATAATGAAAAAATAATGATAAATTTTTCTTTCAAGCCGGTAAACTTGCAGGTGCTTTATTATATATCAATAGATAACCAGAATGCTTGTTTTCATCTCCTAAATTATCTTTCTTATTTTTGATCTTTTTAGTCAATTATTAACTTTAGGATCAACTTCTAATTTTATTTTCAAAAAGTAATAATGTGAGTGGAATTGATGTACAGATTAATCTGGAGAAAATTAGTGTCTTTATGAAATGAATGGAAAAGAAACAAATTGTAAGGCTGTAGGTTTGGGAGAAAGTCAATAAATAAAACTAAAGTAGAATCACACATTTATTTTCCTGTCATGCAAATTCGTTGATGAACCTAATTTTACAACAGGGCTCAAAAGAATATAAAATTTTAGAAACAAATACTATAAAAATTCAAGTGTTTTTAAACATATGAGTTTTTAAAGATTTATGTCTTTAAGAACAAAAATAAAACTCTCCCCACACTCAGAATTTTATAAAATTTAATGCACAAATACAGGTGCATCCCAAAGTGTCAAAATATTATTTTCATATGTTGAGATATTTAATCCATGCCTCTCTTGTTTGCTTCTAAGGCTGAGTGCATTTTGGAATAACTCTGTGTTAGCTACAAATAACAATCTTTTCAAGCCCTAGCAACCAGGCTCTGCTTTAGCAAAGGCCTTTGAAGAGTTTCTTTCATTGCCTTTGCTCCTCCTCCTACACACACTCAGGTCCCTACCATCCCAATTAAAATAAGAGGGAGGGGGAGAGAAAGGGAGGAGGGAAAAAGGAAGGAGTAATGGAAGAAAGGAAGGAAGAAGGAAGGAAGGAAGGAAGGAAGGAAGGAAGGAAGGAAGGAAGGAAGGAAGGAAGGAAGGAAAGAAGGAAAGGAGGGAGGGAGGAAAAACATGTTTAAAATGAGATAGCACAGTGTTTCATAGTTTAAAAGTACATGAAAGCCAAATGTGCACTTACCTGCTTAACATGCAAATTTTGGGATATAATCCTTCAGCAAACAACAGGTTTATTGATTATAAAGATTCCAGCAGAGCTTTCTTGCCAATGTCTGCTGTTTTTGTGAAGAAAAAGAAAAAAAAGTGATTTGGAAGTGAGCCACCTTTATTTTAAGTTCCCCAGTCAACATGTTGCCACAGCAACCAAAGTTCTTGCAATCCGAGGAAAAGACAGATGTCTTTGCTTCAACAAGGATGCAAAGCTTAGAGAAGGAAAAAAGCAAAAAAAGAAAAAAAGAAAGAAAAAGAAAAAGAAAAGAAAAGAAAAGAAAGAAATTCATCGTTTCGTTATTCGAAGTGTGAATTGTTCTGAGTTGGCTTTGAGCCATAGTTCTTATCCACGGGATCCTTTAACATGTATTCAATCCCCTCAATATTGCAATACTTAATTTCCATTAATTAAATAATTATATCTAACACTACCTCATGATTCAGTTGAATCCATTCATTGTCAAAAAGAGTCTTTATTCAATTTAAAGTAGTTTATATTATTATGCAGTGCATTGTCCAAGATGATGCTTAACTTTACTTAATAGGAGTGGTTGTGTCCAATGAAAGAAAAGATGGGGACTATGAAAGGCACGGAGAGAGAGAGGACCAGAAAGCCACTTACATTTTTCATTAAACATGGTTGTTTGGCTATATGTGCTTATTTCTTCTCACCCCTGAAGCTTCACTAAAATGAAAGTGAAGCAATTTATGAATAAACTAACAAGGACAAAAATAAGAGACAATAGCAGACAAGATAGTACAACAAGTTTTTGAAAATAGGAAACAGAATAGTAAGAGAATTAACAGAATGGAGGAAGGTTCAATCAAGCTATCTGGATAGAAGGATACTGTAGAACAGTGAGAAATATTTATATAGAATTACAAATAAAGTCAGGTTCAAGGCCTACAGAAGGCAGAGTGTTAAAACAGAAAATTAGAACGCTGGTTTAAAAATCTGCTTTAAGAAAAGTTAGAGTTTTCAAACTCTTTTCACTGACCATGCATGGGGATAGTGTAGGACAGACTTTTACTCCTAAGACTAAGATACCAGACAGATAAAGTTGAGAGGGAGGAGTGGCCCAGGTCTCAAAGTAGGAAAGTTAATAGTAAGTTTACATACAATATATTACAGTTTGCAATTTAATTTAATTTAATTTAATGTTTGCATTTTTAAATTACTTAGCTTTATTTTTCAGAACAGTTTTAGGTATACAAAAACTTTAGCATATAATGCAAAGTACCTACATATTTCCTCGCCCCTTCTTATTAATATCTTGTTTTATGCCATACATTTCCAACAATCTCTAAACCAACAACAATACCTCATTATTAGCTAAGCCATAGTTTACATTGTCTCATTCTTTGTGTTGTACTGTTCTATGGGCTTGACAAATGCATAACATCATGTATCTACCATTAAAATATTCAGACAAGTTTAGTTACTCTGAAAATCTCCCTATTCATCCCTCTTCCCATGCCACCTGATCTGCTGCCAACCACTGATCTATTTACTGTTTCTACAGGATCACTTCAACTAGATAATGTCATGCGAATGAAATAGTCCGGTGTACAGCGTTTCACACTGGCTTCATTCACCTGACAATATGCATTGTTAAGGGCAAAGTGAAAATATACATATTAGTATCAGAAGAAGAATTTAAGGAAGATGATATTACAATTTTGGATACCGATTTAAGCTAGTAGTATCCCCACAAGTGGGTACATCATGGAGTAGATGCCCACAACAGATCAGGACCAGGAACTTTATTAATTCTCTCATTGTATTTATCATTTACATATATCTCAGCCACTCCATTTAATTATTTAAATTTTCTCTCTATTAGGAAAATTAAGGTTACTTATCCAATATCAGGATAAATATTTTAGATTTTCCAGTTATCCATATGTATTTTCTCATCTGGATTTCATAAGCTGCATTATCCAAGGGACAGTCTCTGATGGGGTGTCATCCATTACCATGGAGGAGGTAGTAGCTTGAGGTACACCAAAAAGTGAGGTCTCACCCATGAGCCTGTTGTTCTCAATAACTGAGCTAAATAGTACAGATGTTCAACTCAACATGGAAGAACATTTTTCTTGAAAATATTTTTTGGATGACTAGTTTCTTTACATAAAAAGCACAATTCCTTTCCAGAATATTTGAATATTCATTTACTTTTTCATAGTTGATTATATATAATTAACTGAAAAGTTTATCTCAATTCACAATCACTTGTATAGCCTCAAAGTTTACAATAGAGTAGATCATCTGCTTTTTAAATGTTGGACTAGATCATAGAATAATTAAATTACCATTTGGCTATATTTTATCACATATGGTACGCTTAAATAGTTAAGCAGTATTAGTCACCTGTTTTGTATTATGCTTGTATTACTTATTATACAAAATATGTTACATGGATCATACTTTGTTTTGACTATTAAAAAACTATGCCTACTCTGTTTACTGCTGTAACCTAGTAATTCCATGGGAGTTCCAGAGTCCCTTGGGAAATTCCTCATATTGACATGACATCCCAAGTTGCCAGAATCTACATTTGGATATCTATAATTTTGCTTAAAAAAAATATGTTGAAACCCAAGCAATTATCCCTTTGGCTATTCATCAGAGGAGTCTCAGGAGATTAAACATTCGTATTGTAGGGCTGGAATGATTTATCCTTTAAAAGAAATGTAAGGAAATAAAATAAGCTCAAAATTGCCTTTAAAACTATGACTTTGAAAGGAAATGTTACCTACACAGACCTTTAGTGAAATAACTAAATGCCTATTTAACATGTATAATATGTTACAAGCCATATTATTATCTATACAAATAAAGAGTTGAAAGATATCTCATAAGGCTCCCTTGAGTTACAACACTATCTTTCAGTAGAATCCAATGAAAACCTGTTCTGTTTTAAAGAATTGCTCCAAGAAAGATTTTTAAAGAAATTCCTCTTAAGACACTGGTCAGATTGTTGTTGTTATGATCTAGTCTATGGCTCTCAACCTGTTTTTAATCATTCTTAATGAAGATGAATGTGAATGATTACTAATATGCACAGAGTTTGAATTGACTGGAAGACAATTATTGAGTAACTTTTCAGCCTTCTAATTTTTCATGAATCTATCTCAAATAATTTCCTCAAAATCTATTTTATTAAAATCCATCATATCAGAAGATAGAGATACTTTTTCTTACTTCTCCCACTATATACAAAAACAAACAAACAAACAAAATCCTAGCATTATTATGTAAAGCAAACATAAGAATATTCAGAGAAATGGAGAGCAGAACAGCTAAGGTATTAGGACCCAAGGAATGACAAGATAATGAGTTTCCTGTTTTTTGGTCCCCCCCCCCCCACCCCATATATCCCATACATGGAGCTGAAGCAGAAATGTCAGAAGACACAAGGGAAAAAAAAAAAAAAAAAAAGGTGACCTAGTCCCTGTCTATACCAGCAAAAGCAAAATGGAGAGCCTAAATATCCATTCCACCTGGTAGTAATGAGGTGTCCTTTCCTCTATCTGCTCAGGTAGTGTCAGAGAGGCCTAATGGAGAACTAGGACTTTAGCCCACTCCTACAGACGATGAAGCCACCCTCTTTATGATGTTAGTAGAGGAATGTAGGAGCAGTAATGAACATTCTTACCTCTTCAAGCCTGAGGGATAGGAGTGGAGTCCTCACTGGGAGTCTCACCTCTGTCCAGCAATAAAGAGAAACCCCTTCCTTGTGTGTCATTAGCCTGAGCAGGGAACCCAGATTTCTATTCTCACAGGGCAATAGAGAGACTGCATAATTCTTCCTCTCCCTCTGCCCCTGCCAGAGTAATATCAAAAGAAGTCAGAGGTTAAATAAGATCCAGAGTCTCATAATATAGTTTCAGAAATTTCCAAGTTCTGTCACAAGTCACTCATTATACCAAGAACTAGGAAGATCGCATAATGAAAAAAAAAAACAACAATCAATAATGGAAACCACTGAAAAGATGGAGGTGTTAAAATTCTGACAAGGACTCTAAAGCAACCATCATATAATCACTTCAAAAGCAATTAAAAATATAAATGCACAATGAAGAAATTGGAAGTCTCAACAAAGAAATAGATACAAAAAAGATGAAATGAAAATTTCAGAACAGAAAATATATAATGACTGAAGCAAAAGAAAAACTCAATAGATGGGTTTATGTATCACTATAGAATTGATGATATACATTTATGTTTAAATTAACAGTAAAATTTTTGAAATGTTACTCAGCTAACCTTTTTAGTATGTTCATGAAGTATAATATTAAATAATCCTTCCCTTTATTGTTACAGATGGTTAGCCAGATCAGATGAATCCCTTGATCTATCACGAATTATAAATTCTGAGATGGAGAGTGGATAAAACCAATTAAACTTTAAAGAATATGTCTTCAAATGTCAGGATAAAACACCTGTGCTATAGATTTAAAAAACAGAATGAAAAAACATAAAATAATAGCACTATTTAATTTGAGATTTGTGGTAACGGAATTTATTTCATTGATTTGTATTTCCATTTTAATTCTGTAAAGAAAAAAATTAAAACATTGTCAAATATGATAAATATGTTATGTTACCCATCCTCAGACTCAGAATCTTGTGTATATAATATGTGATGTGTAAATAAATATTTGGCAGTGCACAATATGAGTTTGGGAAATCTGCCTACAATGTGATAATCTACTTAGGGTGACTTCTTCACGGAGACTAAACTCTTTATTCTTTAATTTGTTTTTCAAACCCTTTTCCATCTGTTATTTTTCATGCCTTCTAATATCATTTTACCTGATAATACTGAGAGCTTTGTCTGTGTTTTCTATAACATAATCTAAGGTTTAATCTATTATCTCTTACAAACACATATGTGAATGTGTGTGGATGTTTGTATGTGTGTTTGTGTTTGTGGATGTTTACATGTAAATGTATTTGTATGACCCTATGTATACTTGAGTGGATACATTTATGTATATATGAGTTTATGTGTGCGGTTGTGTGTATCTATTGATTATATGTGTTTCTGTGTGTACATATGTTTATTTGTATTTTATCCATCCGTCTACCTTTAAACTTTTAGGTCTTATCTACCTACCTAGTTACCTACCTCTTATCTACATATAGTCCAAAACAAAAATCACTTCACATTTTTTAAGATATTATTTCACTTAACAAACTTTAATGACCATCTAATCAAAAATATATGCTCAATACCTAAAATATGCTGGTGGCTATGCCAGTTACTGTAATTACAAAGCTAAAAATGCATAGTTTCTGCACTTAAAAAATGTTTCTGCTCTTTAAAAAAAATTAGAAAATTGAGATTATGGATATGCAAGTAAATGTAATTTATTTTAGTCATTGAACCAAAATTATACAATGCTACCTAAAATTTCTCAACATTTTATTAAATAAATCCTTGAAATTCCTTAGTCTTGCACATTGGATTCTAATTATCTGACCCAGGTGTCCTTTCCAGTGTCCACTGCCCTCCCTGCATGATTTCGGACATATAACTGGTATCTTAGTGGACCTGAGTAATTCACTATTTTATAAATATCCACTCTTCCTCACTTGCCTCAAAACATTCAACATGCTATTTCTTTTCAACTTACCTCTTCTCTCTCTTCCAGTTTCAATGCATTTAATCTGAATCATTTCTCCAAACTGACACAGATTCTACATAGTAACTAATTTATACCTCCTTAGCAGCCTTCCTTTAGATTGTACCTATCCTGAATAATTATCACAATCTGCATAAATCAGTGAAAATATATAGCTAATGAGTCAGTGATGTGCCCATCACCGTGTTAGACACTAGGGACACAGCCAATAACAAAAGGACTCTGCTCCGACCTACATGGAGTTTAGCGCCCAGCAGGAAAAAAAAGAACTTTTAACAAATTATTTTTAAATTATTACTTTCATCAAATTAGTTGTAACAAATTATTTTACATGGCAAGAGTGAGCAAGTTCTGTGAAAGTAGATATAGAACACTATGGAAGCTTGTAGTAAGCATGTTTGTGTTATTTATGTGGCGGAGCATTGCTTTGAGAGAAGAGATCACATATCTATGGCACCTCCAGGGTACCTTGCATACATATGAGGCATTCAAATAATATTTACTAAATGGCTAAATAGGTTCAAATACTTAAAGCAATTGTTCAGTTTATAGTAACAAGAAAGTAAAAAGACAGATTGTACAACTAGGCTGCTTTTCATTCTTTTTTAACCATGTTGTAGCAAGCAAATAGTGAGGTTCTAATAGAACAATATGATATCTTCTCTATTTCAGTCAGTGGCTGTTCTTAGTAGCCCATACGAATGTCTTAGAAATCAAACCGATTTTCAATAATAACCACAACTGTTGTTTTTGTGACTTCAGGAGTAACAAAGTCACAAAATAACAAAGATTCTCAGTGAATAAAAAAATTATGACAAGTGCACTTAAAGCATTAAAATTGTTCTGGGAGTAGAATAAGCCACACTAATTAAACAAACATCACCAGTGGTTTGCTATCCATTAGACCAGAAATCTCTCTGGACTAAATCTCAATCAAAAGATTATCCAAGAAAAAGCACTGCTACTTGAATAATACAGCACTGCCACCTTATTTAGACACTGTTTCTGAAATTTTACTTCAATTTCAACTTAATTATATTGTATTTCATATTTTACCTTAATATTAATACAGAAAAATGTCTAGTTCAAGCATTCATTTTTTTAAAAAAAATATTTTATACAATCAGTGCCTGAATTTAATGAAAATTATTCAGAATGTCTGTTATTATAGAGCTAGGCTCAAATAATAATGACAGTATACTAACAGATGGATAGAGCAATTTAACCACTAGACTAGTAATAATTCGATTTCCCAAATCCAATGATTAAAAATATGAATGTATCCATTGATAAATTAGGTGTGAAGAGGACGTGAAGCCTTAGAGAATAATTATTTTCAAAAGATGAGTCATTATGTGGCCTCAAGCTAATATGTGCTTCCACCCACTTCCCCCAATCTCTTCTCCTTAAATTCTTTCCATTTATTCTACTGAACAAGTCCTGGATCTGTACCCTAACAAATGGATCCTACTATTTATCCTCAAAGTCTTTTTTGTCCATTATGTTAAGAGAAAAGAGTTTTGATGGGAACTGAAACATAACAAGAACTTTTGATTTTGTTACCAAAGTAAGGTACTTGAAGTACTTGAGGCAAGAAATTTGTCTGTTTTTTTCATTTTTTTAATATTTAATATTTAATATTGAAAAAATGATAGAAAATCACATTTAATAAAGAAAAGTACAAAACTGGAAAAATATGACTACAGATTTTACCATCTATAAATTACTATATTTATCTTATTATGAGTAGCATTGCGGGTGTATATCCACACTACTATGTATAAATCGAAGACTATGCAAACAGGACAGATGAATGGATTGCAGATGTATGAATGTGTGGATAGATGAATGGATGAATGGATGGACATGATTTTGTAAACTTAGAATGTATTATATTTGTCATTATAGTGAAAAATTAAATTCGACTTTATTTAAATTGTATTTAAATTAACAGAAGAGCAGCAAATAAAAACAGAGAAATTTTCAAACCGTAAATGAATGTTCTTCAAGCACAAGATAGCCTCTTAAATATTAAGTTAGAATCATTTTAATAGCATTTTAATTTATACATTATTTCACTTCCTATTATAAAATATTAAGATATTAATGCTCTTATTCACTTATCTCATAAAATTTATTAATTATGTTTTTGTTTTTGAGTTATCAAGGTTTCAAATGTTTACTTTTCCTCTTTTAAACCATAACTGCAACCAGCGTCTTGTCTTGCTTCTATTTTTTAATGCATATAGTGCTCACCACCAGCTAGCCCCCTTACCTCTGTCTCTGAGAGCTTTATGTGTATGTATCTCTTTGAGGCTAGATTTCACTTTTAGGTAGTAGAAATACCAATATAGCCTAGTTTAGGATCCAGTAGAAAAATGCCAACTTTCAATGTCTTAATATTACAAATCTTATTATTTTGCTTATACTAAAGATTTAATGCATAGCATTCAGAGATCCAGTCTGACAGGCTCCACCTCAGCACCTGCTTTCATAATCACTGTGGTAGGGGGATATGATAATAGTAATTGACATGGTGGCTCGTAAAAGATAAGTGTCATTTCTGCTCATACAGAAAAGGAAGTCCAATCCTAACACATACTCTAAAGGACTAGAACTGGAATATGATTGTGAGTAGCTCCAGTGATTACCATAGTCTAGCCTTTTGGAACACTTCTTGCTTTCAAACACACTCCCTGGAGACAGCCCTCAAGTCTCATCCAGTCACAAGATCATCCAGTCACAAGTTTGAAAAGTAGAACCTCTAGATGATTCATGGTACAACATTAGGAAATGGTCATTGGCTGTCCACATTGCATTCAGAAATGACTCCTTCTGAGCTGAAACTTAGGAACCAAAAAGACATATTCTTTTGCTCACACATACCCAATTTAAAAAAGAGAGAAATAAAAATAAGATGTTCTCAAAAATAAAAACAATATGGTTTTTTTTTTTTTTTTTTTTTTTTTTTTTTTTTTTTTTTTTTTTTTTTTTTTTTTTTTTTTTTTTTGCTAGAAAGGAAAGAGAGGGGATAAACACCAGATTTAGGTATGTAAAATTCTGAAATACACCAGGTAGACATTCTGAAGTCTACCTACCCTGAAGAAGGAGGATATTCCTTGGGTAAGCCAATCTGCTCCTTAGACATAGTTCCTTTGTCCATTGTTCTCCATATGTCTTGGATCATTCCTCTAAATTCTTCCTTTTCCATGGTATACTAGACCTACCTTATACCTTTTTTAAGTTAAAAAAATATTAACCAAAAATTCTATATCTGGCAAACTGTCCTTTAAAAATGAAGGGGAAATTAGGACATTCTCAGATAAACAAAAGCTGACAGAATCTGTTACCAATATACTTACCCTACAAATAACACCAAAGAGAATCCTTAAGGTTGAAATGAAAGTACAATAGACAGTAATTCAAAGCTACTTAAAGAAATAAAGATCCTGAGTAAATGTGACTATGTAGACACATAGAAAAGGCAATGTTAATGGTGTAAACCCATTTTTATCTCCTACATGGTTTAAAGTACAAATGCATAAAAATAATTGTAAACTATACCATTGGGAAAACAAGGTATAAACATGTAAATAGAGACAACAACAACTAAAAGGGGGAGTACAGAGCTGTATAGGAGCTGAGTTTTGTGTATTTTTGAAGTTAAGTTGATATCACTTCTAACTTGATCGTTATAATTTAGGATGTTTATTTTGATGTCCACAATAACTAAAAAAATAAATAAATAATAACTAAAAACATACACAAAAGGAAATGAGAAGGGAAACAAAACTGTTCACTGTGAAGTAAATCAAGTAAATACCAAAGAAGGCAGAGAAGAAATAGCAAAACAGTAGAAGTATGTCCTTCCTTATTTGTAAATATTTTAAATGTATATAGATTAAATTGCCCAATTAAAAGTCAGAGACTAAAAGAGTGAATTTTTTAAAAGTGATGCAACTATATGCTATCTAGGGGAATCACAGTAATACATATAGGTTGAGAGAATAAAAGATGGAAAATATATTCCATGTAAATAGTAACTGAAAGAGAATTGGGGTGATGATACTAATATCAGAAATAAAGAAAACATTGTATATTTATAAAAGAATCAATCAAAAAGATTTAACAATTATAAACATATGCAAATCAAAATCACAATGAGATACTACTTCACGTTCAACGGGATAACTATAATTTTAAAAATACTAACAAAAAACAATGTTGATAAGGATGTGGAGAAGTTGGAAAACTCATACGATACTGCATGGATTCTAAAATGGTGCAGTTGCTGCAATAAATAGCTAAACAGTTTTTAAAACATTAAATAAATAATTACCCGATGACCCAGCAATTTCACTCCTAAGTATGTGAGAACAAGTTTTCAAATAAAAGCTTGTGTATTAATATCCATAGAACCTTATTCACAATACTCAAAAGGTAGAAACAATTTAAATATCCACTGGTGATGATTGCCCAACCTGACAAATTACAGACACCAACACCAAGCCCTAATTTCCCAGGTTATCAGCCAGCCACTTAGCGGCAGTTTTTTTTCATTTGCCATCTTCCAACATGGAAATATCAGTGCCTTTATCCTCACATAACAGACTCTCAGAACATGTGTTTTACTCTTAAGCTTGCAATGGTTTGGCTAACACTATCACCCATGAATTTCCTGAATGCTTTTTTATAGTCTTAGTGGTTTCTGAAACAGAATCTCATTCATTCATTCATTCACTTATTCATTTAATGGTGACATTGGTTAACGAAATCCAATAAGTTTCAGCTGTACACTTTAACAGTAAGGTATACACACATTTACACTGTGTGTTCACCTCCCATAGTTAGATTTCTTTCTGTGACCACATATTTGACCCCCTTTACCCAGTCTACTTCCCCCCACTCCCCTCCTCCCCTCTACTCTCTGGTAACTGCTAGTCAATTGTCTATGTCCATGAGTCTCTGCTTGTTTGTCCTTTTCGTTTGTTGCTTTTAGGTTTATATCCTACATATAAGTGATATCATGTGGTTTTCAATTTTTTCTATCTGGCTTATTTTGCTTAGCATGATTATCTCAAGGTCCATTCATGTTGTCTCAAATGGCAGTATTTCATCTCTTCTTATGGCTGAGTAATATTCCATTGTATATATGTACCACAACTTCTTTACCCAATCATCTATCATAGGACACTTTGGTTGCTTCCATGTCCTGGCCACTGTGAATAATGCTGCTATGAACATCGGTATGCAAATATCTTTTTGCATATGAGTTTTCGAGTCTTTGGAGTAAATACATAGCAGAGGGATTGCTAGATCATATGGGAGATAAATTTTTAGTCTTTTGAGGAACCTCCATACTATTTTCCATAGTAGCTGTACCAATTTGCAGTCCTACCAGCAGTGTATGAGGGTTTCTATTTCTCCACATCCTCTTCAGCATTCGTTATTACTTGTCCTGCTGATTATAGCTATTCTAACAATGTGATATGGTATCTCATTGTAGTTTTGATTTGCTTTTCTCTAATAGCTAGCAATGTTGAGCATCTTTGAATGTTTGGTAGAATTCACTGGAAAAGCCATTTGGTCCTCAGAATCTCATTTAATATCAAAGGCAGTGAGGCAATACATTTTGTATATGGAGATTATTCATCCAATAGATAGCATGAAAAAATGTTCAATGGTTTATTGAATATTCAGTCGTGGTGTACTCTGGTAGTACCATTTTGAGAGTTTGGTCCTTCGAGATGTCATATGTACTTTAAATTAGCATTTAACATACAGTATTATTCCTCTTATAATCAAGATTCACTGCTTGAAGGATTTCTATAGGATAAACCCAAAGACCCTTTCATTATGCATTTCTTTCTCTCATTGAACTTTGTCTTCTGTTGGTGGAGAAGATATCAAGGAGAATATTTGTACCAGAGGATATAATGTTATTCAACCAGAATTTGAAACTGCCATCTGGTCATTTTGGACTCATCATGCCACTGAAACAACAGGAAAAGAAGGAATTTACTATATTGGTTGAGGCCTTAGTCCTGATTACCTTGAAAATTAGGACTATGGCCCAAAAATAGGAACAAAAAGAAGCTTGTCATGAGATCTCAGAAGTCCTGTTTTGTGTTTAGTTTATTTTTTAAATTTCCAAATCTATATAGATACTGTAACAAACATCCATTTCCCTTTATATTTATCAAATATTAATATTTAACCATATTTCTTCATCTTTCCATAGATGAGAAAGAGAGAGAGAGAGCTTGCAGATATCATTGCCTTCAGAATACTAAATATTTCGGCATGTACCTCCTAAGAGCTAGAATATTGTCCTACATATATACAATGTCAGTGTCATCCTTAATATATTTTCCACCTTCAGATTTCCTAATTTTCCCCAAAATAAAACTGTAAAAGAGTAAACAGTCTTAAGTCTGCTGTACTCTATATCTGAAAGAAAACAGAAAAGTCTGGGAGTAGACTCCTACAAGGTCACAGAAATTTATCTTCAGATCCCAAATTCAGGACAAGATCTTAAAATGCAAGTGTAGTCTTTTAGGCCATAAAACGACATTATAAGTTTTTCCGATAACAAGTCACAGAGCTGAAGACAAATAAGTGTTAGAACCTGCTGGTGATCTTGTCTTATTTCTTCTCATGTCCCTAGACACACCATTTCCTATAATCCACAGAAACAGAAACCAACTAGAAAAACATTGTTTAGGTTTCTCTCGCAGGTGGGAACAGTGCCAACCAAACCCCTAAATTCATGCAGTGAACTTGGCTCACCATCTCGTACAGAACACTTACTTCATATGACCCTTAAGGGATAACTTCCTGACTACCACAGGATGCTGGTAGTACAGCATACTCATGAATTTATCTTATTCATATGTATTTCTATTTCATTTATGACCATGGAGATTTTTATGTTCTGCTTGATCCCACTTAAGCCTTTTTAGTTTTCCTTTCTGTACTTCATGTATTATCATTATGTGTCTGTCACAGAAAATATAAGGTCGAAGCATAAACTATTTGCAATAGCTTCAACTGGAAATAATTACCAGGACCACTGAATATGGTTGTACAGTTTCTTTAAAACTCAGGAGGACCTTACTTAAGAGTGATCAAGGGTTAAAATCCAGCCTGTTGCTTCACACCAAGTTGTGTGTCTGGCAAGGGTCTCCATGCACCTATAGGAAGAGACACCTTTTTTTCTAATTCACACAAAGAAATTGTTTGCCTACCAAGATATATGTCATAGATATGCGCCCAGGGAGAGGGAATATTTTTTCTCTACTTCATTCAAAGACAGCCTATGGGCTAACAATATCCTTGGTTATTTTATTCATTTAAAAACCATCCAGAGATCCTGGAAAGATAGTGGCAGTTTTTCAATCCTCATATAAAATAGAGAAACTAAATGGCAAAACTGAAGACCCTAATGATAAAGGGGTTAATTCAGTGAGAAGATATAACAGTGCTAAACATGTACACATTTAACAGGAAAGTTTCATATTATACAAAACAAACAATTACAGTGCTGAAGCATCATTACATTTGGAGACTTCAACACTCCTCTCTCAGTAATCAACAGAATAAGTGGACAATAAATTACATTAATTGACATTAGGTCACTCCATCCAAGAGCAAAATCCACATTATTTCAAGTGCATGTAAAATAATCATCAAGATAGACTGTAATTTGGCCAGGGCCGGGGGGGGGGGGGGGGGGGGGCGGGGGGAGAAAGAAAAATGCAACTAATTTAAAAAATTAAATTATACAAAGTATGTTCTCTAATCACAATGGAATTAATGTATAAATCAACAATAGAAAAATTCTCAAATGGAGGCTAGGAGGAAAAGGTGAAGGGATCAAGAAGAACAAAATAGTCATGGAGATGTAAAGTGCAGCATAGGGAATATAGTCAGTAACATTGTAACTATGTCTGCTGTCAGGTGGGTACTAGACTAAGTGGGGGGGAGTCACTTTGTAAGTTATAAAATGTCTAACTTACTGTGTTGTACATCTGAAACTAATCTAATATTGAATGCCAACTGTAATCGGAAAAGAAAAAGAAAAAAGAAAAATCACCAAATATTTGTGAATTTAATAAAAATACTTAAAAATAAGTAATGATTCAAAAAAGAGGTTTAAAAGAAAATTAAAAATATTTAGAATTATAAAATGAAAATACAGCTAGCTAAAATTTGTGAGATGAAACTAGAGAACTGCTTAGAGAAAGATTTATAACATAAATGCTTATATTTGAAAAGAATGTCTTAAATCAATGATCTAAAATACTTATTGATCTAAAATCAATTATATGTCTATTAATTATTTAATCAATTATTTAAAATGTTGATGATAATACAAATTGGTACAGCCACTGTAAAAAACAGTATGGAAGTTTTTTTAAAAAAATTAAAAACAGAACTATCATATGAATATTATTAGCCATAACAGAGGGAAGAAATTCTGCCTTTTGTAACAACATAGATAGACTTTGAAGAGGCTATATTACATAAAATAAGTCAGAACAGGACAAATACTGTATAATTTTACTTATATATGGACTCTAAAAGCTGAACTCATTGAATGGAAGTTGCCAGAGGCTGAGTGGGTGAAGGAAAAGAGGAGATGTTGGTCAAAGTGTACAAACTTCCACTTATATGATAAATAAATTCTGAGGATCTGAAATACAACATGGTAACCATAGTTAACAACAGTGAAGTTGCTGAGAGAATAATTCTTAAATATTTTCACTATATACAAAATACAGTAATTATGTGAGGTTGTAGAGGTGTTAACTAACAGTACTGTGGTAATAATTTTATAATACATTTATAAAATCATCACGTTGTACAACTTAAACTTACAAAACTAATATGTCAATTATATCTCAATAAAACTAGAAAAAACAAGAGAAGAAAATTTTTTCCAGATGATCCTAATAAAACCAATGGCAAGATTCATGGCTCTAGAAGCAAATAGTTTGGTTTTCTTTAAACAAAAAATCATTCACTCTAGTCCTAAAACGGGTTATATTGATAATTATTGTTTTTGTTTTCTTCTTATTGCTATACAAAACATTTTACTTTGCTTATTCACACGAGCAACTTTGTAAAACAAAAAATCTAAAAATGTTTTATTCTGTAAACATGATTTTTATATTTATAAAAGTATATATATTGTCTGGTGGCAAACATTAAATACGTAGTTAGTTGAAGAATTAATAATGTTATTAAAAAATCTTACTGGACAATTTTGGAGGATAAGAAACAAATATATAGAAAACTGTTAAATAACAAAATAGAGCATTTATCTTGCATTTCTTATATGAATTATATCACTGGGTAACACAGATGAAAAGAAGCATTTATTTTAGAAGTATACGAACTCAAAATTGAAAGAATTATAACCTCATTCTGTAATTCCATGATGCAACAGATTAAGGCATTGAACACTAATAAATACTAATATAAAAAATAAAAGTGCAAAAACTAGAAATTATATTCCCCCTGATGAATGAACACACAGTTACTTACAAACATCTCAAAGATATCAAACCTGAGTCTAATCAAGCTTCTAGGTCCAGATATATAAAACAGAAGACAGAAGAATTTGTTCAACTACACTCTAAGTTCAAAATCAGAAAAATCTAGACTGTGGGAAACTTTGTGTCAAACAGCACAGGTTCTTGAAAAGAGAAATTATAGGGAAAATAAATAAATATGAAACCTATAAATTAAAAGAGATATCAAATTAAAAATAAATGTGCAAGAGTAAACTATAGAGTCTCTAAGAATGTGCATCTGTGTGATAAAATATTTTTAAAATCACAGAAGTGATCACTATAATTGTTAATTTTGAAGAGAAGGGCAAATGGAGGAAATTCTGGGGTAGCTGGCATCCTTCTAATTTTTTTAACCTGGATACTGGTTACGAGTGTGTCCAACTTTTAAAAATTCATTGACCTACACATTTATTTTTATGGCTTTATGTATTTGTAGGGTTTCATATATATATATAGTAAGGATGTTAAAGTCCTCTGCCCAGAAGACCTAAAAAGACAATTCTCTTAAGAAGATATACAAACGGCCAAGAGACACATAAAAAGATGTCCAACTTTACTAGCTATCAGGGAAATGCAAATCAAAACCACAATGAGATACTACCTCACACCTCTTAGAATGGCTATCATCAAAAAGACAAGTAGTAACAAGTGTTAGAATGGTTATGGGGAAGAAGGAACCATCATATACCACTAATTGGTACAGCCACTATGGAAAACAGTATGGAGGTTTCTCAAAAACCAAGATCAGAATCACCATTCTATGTATAATAACACAAATAGCCCAGTACTGCACAATACAATTGTATCTGTCCATAGAATCTTCAACAAACTAATAGCAATCAAATCAGTTCTTTCGATTACCATAATGATCATGGGGTGGATTTTTTAAAATTAATTAATTAGTTTATTTATTTATTATTTTATGGTGACATTGATTAACAAAATCCAATAAGCCTCGGCTGTACACTTTAACAGTAAGGGGTGTGTGTGTGTGTGTGTGTGTGTGTGTGTGTGTGTGTGTTTGTGTAAAAATATATATACATATGTATATGTGTATATATATATATACACACACACATATTACGTGTTCACCTCCCATAGTTAGATTTCTTTCTGTCACCACATATTTAATCCCCTTTACCCCCATCCCCCTCCCCCTACCGCCTTCCCTCTGGTAACCACTAGCCTATAGTCCATGTCTATGAGTCTCTGTTTGTCCTGTCCATCTGTTGCTTTTAGGCTTATATCCCACATATAAGTGATATCATGTGGTTTTAAACTTCTCTGTCTGGCTTATTTATTTTGCTGAGCATATTTATCTCGAGGTTCATCCATGTTGTCTCACATGGCTGTATTTCATCTCTTCTTATGGCTGAGTAATATTCCATTGTATATATGTACCACAGCTTCTAGCTAATCAACTATTGTAGGACACTTTGGTTGCTACCATGTCCTGGCCATTGTGAATAATGCTGCTGTGAGCATTGGTATGCAAATATCTTTTTGCATATGAGTTTTCAAGTCTTTAGGGTAAATACCCAATAGAGGGATTGCCGGATCACATGGTAGATCAATTCTTAGTTTTTGTACCAATTTGCAGTCCCACCAGCAGTATATGAGGATTGGATATTTTAAAATAGTCCAGATACAATCCAATTTTGTTGGTGATTTTAGAGATAACATGAGATTACGTCACTGGCAAGATAATCTATTCTTTTATACTTTGAATACAAATAGGCAAATGAGCATGATATACAAGACTATATTTCAATTGAATCAATATTGTGCTATTTTTATTGGTATGACATCCCAGAGTATAGCCTATAAGTCTTTATTTATTGACATGGATAAGAATTTTACATTTATATTATAGATTCCCTCCAATGTAAGTAATATAAACTTATAATTTGACAAATATTTAAGTAGTATCAATCACCTTATGCCAAATTACTTATCAAGCTGAACATACTAAATATGAAATGTTATTACAGGAAAAAACATGATTTTCAGTGATTACTCCATTTCTTAGTATAAATACAGTGACAGGTATTAGAGAATATAGAACACAGAATGTCACTATGAAAACATAAATCAGGTAAAATGACATTTTCAGTAGGAGTACATTATGAGGGAGTGATTGTTAAAGATGTTTTCAAAGGCTTATATTGATTATTACTAAATCTTGATCTTATCTATCAAAACATAGACAGCAAAAGGCTATGTAATGGAAATAAGTTATATTGCATGTATCTGGATCCAACAAAATTTTAATAATGCAAGTTAGATAATCACTAACAAACTGATTCATTGTTCAAGGAATGTAAGAAATATATGTTTATTGGCAAGTCTCTTTGATAACATCATACAATCAGTCATTTAAAAATCCATTCTTTCTAGAATGAGTCATAGAAATCAATTTAAATATTGCTTTATCTTTTCTTAATTAGCAGTTAAGCAAAAAAATTTGCTTACATTATATAAATGTCTAACCACAATGCTGTACACCTGAAACTGATATAATATTGAATGTCTACTATATTTGAAAAAAAAAAGAAAATTAAAAAAAAATCAAAACAAACGTGAAGACCCATCCTTAAATATGCATAAGAATTATCTATGCTAGAGAAGTGAGATAAAATATGATTAATAGGGAGAGTAAACCCATCTTGTCTTTGGAAAAAACAGTTAGGTCAGAGTCATACATTCACTGTGATATTAAAAATAACTATTACTGGATAGCCACTGTTTTTAGTAAGATAGTATTTTCTTTTTAATGGATAAATAAAGTATTTACTTTTATTTCACCAACAAGATAATATGTACAAAAAAAGCATATCATAAAAGGGATATGAGACAAAGGCTACATAACTCTACTCTTAATATTATTTATTTGTCCTTTTTTTCTCCTTTAAAACATTTACTGAACAGAGTTGTTGTGCTCAAAATTGATTTTGCTGTCTCAGCCACATTGAGCTGAAATGCTTTTTGCCTTTCATCTGGATGAACAATTTTCTAGTTAGACACACTGGATTTGGAGTTGGGTCAATAAAAGCTTTACTGTGTCCTTTCTCTTTCCTCTTAGAGCACACAAAAGAGACCTAAATCCCATTCATCTTTTCACTTGCCACAGTGGAATCTTTAGCAATGCAATTATGGCTTGAATGAAGAAACGTAGCAAGAAATTGGCATAGAAACAAATAGGAATTTCCTATGTTCCATACTCTGGGTATGCATGTAAATTTGTCTAACTTTATTTCTCTTTGCTATGCTTTGGGAGCATACTTCCTTATCAAGGGTTTAATGTAATCCTACTAAGTCTCGTGTGGCTTAACTCAAGTTATTCTCAAGGAAGCCAATTTGATAGGATCCTTGAATTTAAATTTAAAGATTTTTGAATGGATTGTATCAAGGAGTTCTTTTCATAGCTTTGAATGGTGTCATTCAAAAGGATCAAGTATTAAACAGTCAGAATTTTTCATATTCATAAGCATTTATACAAATTATTTTTGAGATGTCAACCCTATTTTATATACTGTGACATAAGAACCATGACATACTGCATCATCTTATCTGACACATTTCAACTGAAAATAATCACTTCTAAACTATCAGTAGTGAATAAAAAATATGTTTTGAACCAATGTAACTACAAAAAGAGTGGTAATTCCTAAGGAGAAAGCATGGCTATTGTGTTAATAAGCCCAGTGGTGATTCCACGGCTCGAGTACCAACTGATTTTCTACTCCATTCCACTTAACTCCAGAGGTCGTGCCAGCTCTTTTCTGAAACAGGCAAGGCTTTTTGGCCCATAGATTTATTGAATCTGATCAGATGCTTTCTCTGCACAAGACATGAATAAAATATCAATTTATTTTCTCTGTTCTGAGTTCCTTTTCAAATTTCTTTCTAGTGACATAAATATTGAAAAAGCTACAGAATGTTCAATAGAAAAAAAGAAAATAACCAGCTAGAAGAAGAGTAGGGAAATGCATAAACAAATATAAAAATTCAGTTCATCAATGGGAGAAAAACAATAGTGGCATTTAATAATCAATATATAGAAGATATGCTCAGGAACAAAGAAAAATAACAAAAACACAATGAATTTATTTATCCAACAGATGTTTATTGTAGAGCTATTCTATATCAAGCACTATTCTAAGATCTAGAAAATAATAATATAACGATCAATGAAGAAAACAGTCATATCCCTGACTACATGGCCCTTATATTCCAGTGATGACAGAGATAGTAAACAAAAATAAGTAAATTCTTACTATGCCAGACACTAATGTGTAACACGGTGGGTGGAGGAGATTGGCATTGAACTGCGTGCCTCGGTCTTTGTTAACGAAAACGTCTGACAGATGTTTATTCTTAAATATTTATTGAGGTTGTAAAATTATACCCTAGTGTCATATTCACCATATCTATCAGCATAATTTACTAGAATCGCATTATATTCATGAGAGATGTTAAAAAATACAAAGATGAAAATATGTAACACTTGGCTGAGAGATAAAATTTACTATTCCACTTCTACTATACTCTAGGACTATAAGACTGCTAATATGAATCGAATCCAAATAAAAGATCACAAATGTTAGGTTGAAAAATATAGACCAATGAATATCGATTTCTTAATAAACATGTGTAGGTTATATTAAAGGACAAGAAATGAAACAAACATAATAAATATGAAAAACACAAATAATTTCTGTAAGAAAAGAAAAAATATCCTTAAGCTATGTGGATTCTTTCAGAAACAACTAAACATATAACTGGGAATAAATCAGTGAGAATGACTTGTTTATAGATGTTCAAAAGATCTATAATATGATTCTATATGAAAGATAATTTTCAAATGAGAAGATATAAAAGGAAAATATTTTTAGATTTAGAATTGACTTAGAAGGGTATTGAGGTGGGAGAAAAAGATAGATTTTTTTTTTAAAGATATAAATAACTAAACAGTGAAAACCCCTAGAGTTTATGCATTTAATAAAGAAGGTGCAACACAATCTCTGACATTGTCAGCAGTATATAGCTGTTCTAGGTAGTAAAATGTCAAGCTGATGGGAAAAAAAGCCACCAGGTTACAGTCAGTAACAGTTATTAAGCACCTCCCATATGCAGGGCAATATACTAAGTACTGAATTACAAAGATATTTTTAAAATATTGTTCCTGTATTGATAATAGTCATCAGCCAGATAGGACTGCGATGTAAAGAAAAAATTATAATGTCAAGTGTTAAGCACATGTTGTATTTATGCATAGGATGCCTTGGAAGCATATCACAGGCTGGGAGTAGAGTGGTGGTCCTCAACCCAAACACCACTTCAACTCAAAACCCGTGTATTCTCTTACTATTACTATGAAGAATTGAAAGCACAAATGGAAGGGGAGTCAAAGCACATTATATTAAGACAAAATGATGGCTTCAGAAATGGTACAGAGATGAAAAATGCAATTCAAAAAATAAAAGATATTCACATAGTCGAGAATAATTTCTAAGAACCTACTGTGTTCCAAAAACTCGGCTAAGACCATGAGATTTACAAAGATGAATCAAAGAGTATTTTAGCTTACAAGGAGCTCATTAGTCTGGGAGAGGAGAATGAGGAATAAGCCTATTACCATGACATATTTCTGTAAACATATTTATTAAGAAATGCATTGAATTTTAAGGATGGCCAAAAGGGTGAAATAATCATTTCTGTTTGTTTCTGATCAGTTTTTAAGGGATGACTTGGAATTAAAGCATATAAAGAAAAGGAGATATTTGAGAGAGCAACATTTTGCAAAAGCACAAACATATGAATCATCTGGAAGTATTAGAGGAAGATTAGATGGTTTTACATGGTTGTAACAGAGGATACATGTGGTACAATTGGATAGATAGGCTTGTGAAGGGTCTTTCTTGCTTTCTTAAGTATTTGAATTTCCCAGGAATGTGAGTTTTATGTAAATGAATTTTAGACGAGATCATTGGAAAATTGATTGGTATCAAATTTTGAAAGACCTTAAACACTAAAATAAATAGTTCATATGATTTTTGGAAATCAAAGAGAATTTATTAAAGGATTTTTGGCCAGAAAGTTTAGAGGGTGCTGCCTGAAGAAAACTTAATTAATGATTGTGTCCAGAATTGTATAAAGGAGGAAAAATGGTTGTACCTGTGAGGACAAAATCAAAAGACACTTAGAGCGATAAAGAATCAATATGTCAGAGGAAAGTATCAAAGATGACTCCAAGATTTTGGTTTATGTGTAAACTGTAGAAGAAAAAAAATAACTGTTCTTATTAACTAAGATTATAAGAACTATTAGAGAAGAAACACATTATAAATACTCAACATAAAATCTTGTTTACACACTATTTGTTAAACATATATAAAATTAAAATAATTTCACTTTCTCTTCCCATTACAAAGTAAGTTGTATTTTATATTTCTATGACAATTTTTTTTCTACTTCTTCAATTGTTCTAAAAAAGGTTTTGGAAGTTCAAGTCTCCATGCAGCTCTTACATACCCAATTTTGTACATTTAATAATAAAAAATCATGGAAACAAGCTCCTAGCAGCTGGCGCTGGTACCTTCCCAGCTGTTCTTTCTCTTCTCGGCACCTCAGGATGTGGTATTGGGCAACATACCAGTGTAGGAAACAGCCTTTACTTCCTGTGATATTAGCTCTCCTGATTCTAAGACAAGAACAGATGTTCATCCAAAAAAAAAAAAAGAAAAGAAAGAAAGAAAGAAAAGTGTGGGAGTATATTTCCTCATATCTTTCCATTTGCACTGACCTCTAACATAGACAGATTTTGCCTGTTTCAGTTAGAATCACTGGCTCCAAGCCTTTAAGAGAATAACTTGATGAGTCAGGAACTGAGACCTTGAACAAAGATTCCTTCATTGAAGGACATATTCCAGCAAATGCTGTAGTTTTTCCTCTCACTGCCTTTTTCTTTGCCTTGCCCTTTATTTCAGTACAAACTGTTCTTGCTGAGTAGAAAATTCAGTCTTTCTCCAAATCAGTACTTAACATGGGTGTTAATGGTGGAAGATATGTTTCCATTTCTATTATTTTTATTTACTTTCTTTTTATGCCCAAGGATAGGTTATTATCCAAGTTGTTATCTATTCTAATGACACCTTGATAATGAAAAAGATGCTATTAATAATTGTCTTGGGCCATCAAGTATAAAGGAGAATTTAAGACACCAGATTATTAATCTGAATGAGATTTTGTCTTTCTTGTGTTCTCTAAAGAGTGATTACATGAGAAATCTGAGAAAATGCTATGTAGATTTTGAAAAAAATAAATCTGATATGATCCAAGGACTTTGCTGAATTTAGTAGAGTCTATATTCTCCAGTAAAAAGGTGTGCTCTTTCTCTTCTATTTCTTACTATTACTTGAAATAATTTTCATGTGTGCTATTTTTACTATTCTCTCTTTTGTTATCCTTGAATTTGGAGACCTCATTTTAGCTTTATTACAAACTCTAAGTGTCCACAAATCTTGGCCTCATTGTAAACTTTATCATATCATTTTAAGCAGTATGTGTCATTTAAAAAATTATTTCAAGAGTTTTGCTTACTTGTAGCACACTAGACTCTGCTTTTGAAAACGCACACGCACACGCACACGCACACGCACACACACACACATCTAGCAGAAGCCATTAATCACTATACAATGTGCTCTAGTTTTTCTGTAACATTTAGGGTAAGAGAAAACTTAACAATAGAAATTATTCATCGCTATGCTCAATTTAGCAGTCAATTATTATGTCATTCTTTGTATACCTTGGCAGCAATAAGGTGACATCAGAAAATATTTACTAAATCAAAATTTAAAATTCGGTGGATCAAAAAAAAAAAAACAAAATGAGTGCTGCTAGATACAAAATGTTATACTGAAGCAATTAGTATCAAAGAAACAAAGCCATAATCTCTGCAAAAAAGAACTTAAAACTTACATTTGAATAAAAAATATTAGCCTAAAAATGACTTATGCATATATATTGATATAGAAGGAAATACACAAAAATCAAATTATGGTTTTTAGTATTATGGGTTATATATGGAATGTCTTAATTTTTCTGTTTGTTTTTCCCTAGTATCAAGAAATGAAAAAGGGAAAATAAGGTTCTTGTCAGTTTATAAACAAAAAGTACTTTTATTGGACAACAGATGACACTTCTAAGTTGGTGGGAAAAGCACGGCACAGTATTTTAAGGTAATAGCCATCTATGTCCCTTAGCAAAGTGAAGCTTCTGGGCGAATAGGAACATACTCGTCCTTAATTAAGAACAGGCCTTAGAGGTGAGACATCAATAGGCAATAAAATTTTTGCTTTAATGGCACCACTTGAGGAAGAAGAACCATAACTTTTTGGGTCTCTCCTTCTGACAACAATATGATGGGGTGAGAGACGACAAAAGTTCTTAGTCTGCCTTCTCTCATGACACACTGAGACTCATTTTTAGATCTAGGCTGATCCCCTCTGGGTCAGGAGGACAAATTAAAGGTAGCCTTGTTGAAATCAAACTATGGCCCAAGATACACTATTAACGTTACTACATTACCAGCCACATCTACTCTATAAGATTATCTCACCCAGAGAACAGAGAAGAGATATTGGGGAGATGAGATTAGAGTCACTGCTTCTGACAGATTCTTTTCTATATCATTAAGTGCTTCATTTAATTGATGTGTATGGATAGTTTAAGCCTGGAGAAGTAATATACTATAGATATGGAAAAGATATCTTCTGCTAGAGAAACATTATAATTTTAACTAGAGCTGAGAGTAAGCATTCCATGAAGCAAAACTGATTGATATAGAAACATATTTTTTATATCTAGTAGATAAATTGATTTGCTAAAGGAAAAAATGTCTCCCACATTAAGGCGAATCCCCTACAATGTTCCTAGGAAAAGAAGGTATCTCTGGGTATTTGTTATATTAACACATGCCAAGCCAGGTAGTTCTACAGGTACTGCATGTCATGGCAGTGAATGCAGCACGAGGCCAGATGTACAAAAGATAAAAATATTTCATCAGTTTCTTGCTGTTGAATTAAAAATAATAACAATTTTTTTAGCAGTATGTTTATTTGTGGCTATTAAAAGTGTTAATAGTAGTCCATTTTTTCTTTATTATTTATCTAAATTGAGGCTTAATTTTCATAAAAATTTGCAACAATTTTTTTCTGAAAAATATATTTTCAAATCATAGTAAATGCTTTACACTTAAACTGAAAATAATTTATGAAAACACAGTCATCCGTTTTATAAGAGAGACAATAGTGAAAGAGGAAAATAAACCAAATTCCAAGATTTTTCTGGAAGCAGGGAGACTGATCTCTTTGAAATGAGTGAGCTGTGCCTAAAATTGATATTAGAAACAGCATCTTTCCCTTTCTTCCCTTTTCCAACAGAAAGGTTTTAACTCTGAAATGCTAGGTTGGGTCTTGGTGATTCTGATGCTGGTGACCAATGTGTCACCAAAGATGCCTTGCATCCAGAGCTGAGCCTACCCAAAAACAACCCTTTCCGTTTATGGAAAACCACAGGAAAGAGACCCTCTGTCAAGACTATTATTTAGATGATTAAAGGGAACATTTCTATAAATACTTATATATATTCAGCTTTATAATAAACTGTTTTTTATAAGAATAACAATCATAATGCAGTAACAATAATAAATACTAACATTTCTTAAGCACTTGGTACCATGTACTATTTTAAGTATCCTACATGTGATATTTGATTCTCCCCACTACCATATAGTGTTGTTGCTTTTTCATCTCCATTTTATAGATGACAAATATAACTGACTAGCTTAGCCAAGTTTCATTGGTGAGGAATTGTCAGAAGTATGGTTGAAACCAAAGTATGACAAATGTGGGAGTCCCTTCACATCTTTCTTTTCTCTTTTTTGCATTCTCCTTATAGACCCACTATTCATTCATTTGTTTACTTATTTTTATTCTTTATCCTTTCTTTTACTTCATTTTTTTCCATTGTTTTCCACTGTTGTTAATTTAAGAGAATCTCAGGCAGAGAGAGTATTGGGATACTATGTCATGAGATGTTATATTACTTTTTATCTTTTGAAAATTAAAAGCTTTCAAAATAAAAGTTTCTTTGAGGTCCATACCACCTCAAAGATCTGACATCTCCATCATCTTCTTCCTCTCTGCCATCGTTTGGGGACACCCCTAAATCATGTAGATGACTTTTCTAAAACTTAATGGCCTTTACTGGAACGACCTGACTCACTTAACTTCTGCAACCACTGTCATCCTCAACCTATCACACTACTATTCCACTCAGCTAACAGATATGCCAATATAATTTTTTCCCTATGACATTAATTTTATGTTGTAATTTTCCCTTACCCTATCTTTGATGGCTCATTGCTCTCTACCTTTTTACCCTGCTCTTCTTCCGGAGTGTCTCTCTGGAAGAACACCTGCTGCTAGGATGCTAGGCACAGACAAAAAGAGCAAGAAAAAAAAAAGTGTCCACCCGCAACTACGTAGACTATTAGATGATTCCAACAAACTGTTATGTTATACATTTTCATTTATGCTTTCAAACTACTTAGTCATCCAACTAAGTAGTATGTTCTGCATAAGCTCCCTCTCACTGTCCCTACAGTGATCATTTCAAACCTTCACCCTGTGCCCTGTCTCAACACGCTCTCGCCTCACAGCAGATTACTTCACCTTCATCATCGTAGAAGAAGTTCGAGGTAATTATGAACCTACTCCCGCATTCCTGCTTCCTTACCAACGGCTGCACCTCTCCTTACTGTGCTACCCTGCCACATAAGAAGCAGTTTTCAGGCTACGCATGGGGCTAAACCTGACATCCCATCACCTCTTGAACCTTGATCTATAGATTATCTCATGATTCCTATGCACTTAATCTCACTTTCTAATGGCTCTTCTATATCAGTATATAAATACTCTCTAGTCATTCCCATTAAATTAAAAAAACAAAAAAAAAAAACAAAAAGCCTCTTCAATGGCTTGTAAAGCCTTTCTAGCTATGCCTCAGAGCTTTCTTTCCTTTAATAATTGAGCCTGTAAAAAGCTTTCCTCATTGTCTCTACCTCAACATCCTAAAATCCAGCATCTGGCCCCGTTTCTTAACAATGACCTTCAAGTCACTAAATCCTATGCTTCCTCATCCTTGGCCTTCCCTGATATCCCTGAACTTGATTAAGTTTCCTTACCCTAAACTCTCATAATGTCCTGACTTGTCTACATCATCGCATTAAAGACACCCTTTATAGTTATCTTTTTGTGTATTTATCTCACTTACTTTATTCCTTGAATGTAACACACCAACAATACCTGCTAATGTTTTCTTCTAAATTTTACCACTGTACATCGCTTCATTTTCATCCTAGTCCAATTCAGGCCTTCAGAACTCCCCATCAAAAGAAACTAATTTATTACAGTAGATTATTTATCCTACTCTTACAGCACTTCCAGCATAAACTTTCCATCAAGTAAACTAATCACGTTGAGTGATTGAACATATACATTTGAATTTACTCCCAATTTCCTCAGGAAAACAATGAAAAGAACACAAAGTTATACTAAGAAATAGTGGGTAAGTCTCAGAAACCAGAGCAGGGATGATTTAAAAAGGGGATAGAATGACATCCCCGGAAGGCAATAAGAAACTTGCTATGCAATCCCCAAGGAGGGAGGATATTGTTAGGTTCTCAGGCTCTTCAGTGAGCCAGGACAGCCTGAAAGCCCAAGATGATGCAAAAAGAGAGAATGTCATCATTGCCTGTTTCCAGACCTGTCAGGAAATTTAAGAGAGTGATTTAAAAAAAAAAAAAATCTGAAATAAAAATGAGAAAGTCCTAAAATATATTTTGATGTTTTTTTGTTTTTCTGCAAAAAATATATATATATATATTAAAAAACAACCACAGCATGGCGTCACTTTGATGAGTCCTGAGTGTGGCACGTACAGGCCGAGTGAGTTAGCCTGTGCCGAATGGAATGATCATCTCCCCTCCAACAAAGACACATCTAGTCTTGTGAGGCCAATTCCTTCAGACCTCCATTTACTAGTGCCCAAAATTAGGACATAAAGACGTTATAGCAGTTATAATATCCCTGGAAAATGCTTTATTCCTTAGATATATTTTATTTTTAAATTTATGAGCTTAGCTTATGGAAGTGATGGTCTCATAAGATCGCTTTGTAAAGAAAACATTATTGTGTCAGAGACTAGATATCAAAATACTCTGAATTATAAAGAGCTATTATTCTAATAATTTTTATTCTGAATTCTACAACTTTTTAAAAATATTCTGTATTTTGGGCCTAGGACCTGAGATTATTTTTAAGTGGTTGCCACATGATATAGTAAGATTTATTTTATTTTATTTTTATTTTTTATTAGGCACTGGTGATACAAATTTATTATTTATTTATTTTTATTTTTTTAGTTGTTATTATGGTTATCAAAGTCCAATAAGTCTCAGGTATACAATTTAACAGTATGGCATATATATATATATTGCATTGCGTGTTTACTGCCCACAGTTAAATTTATTTCTGTCACCACATATTTGACCCTTTTTATGCCATCTACCCTCCCCTATCCTCCTTCCTCTCCTCAACTCTGATAACCACTAGTCTATTGTCCATGTCCATGAGTCTCTGTTTGTCCTGTTCGTTTGTTGCTTTTAGGTTTGGTAAGATTTTTTTTAAAGGAGGGAAAAATTTAATACTGACAAAGAAAATTGTGTTGCTGTTGGAAGAATCATTTGAATATAAGAAGGAAACTCCTGATTGTGCAACTTGAATATTCAGCTGCAGGTGCAGAGGACAGGGACTTGTTCTGCACAAACTTTTGGCAGCACAGAACGACAGATAGCAGAACAAAATCATAGTTGGCACTGGCACTGACTGCTGAGATGGCTAAAATGAGGTTCCACCAACTCTAGGGACCACCTTCACTGCATGACATTCTCATAAGAGAAACACAGCTGACTGGAATCTTAGGGACATCAAGGCTCAGCTGTGGCCCTGTTTATGAATGTCTTACCCTGCGTCCCTGACAGAAGGCCTGCCCAGCTCCAGCTGGATTCAGTATCTCAGAAAATAATCCTGCTCACTTTTGGACATTTCCCATGGTCAAAAGGTTTCACTTAACATTGTCTCAAAATTTCTACCGTGGGACATTTATCTGTTGTTCCTAGTTTTGTCATACAACGGAATCCTGAAAAATCTATTCCTCTGACAGGATGGAATAGAAAACTCTTCACATGTTTTGTTACATCTATTATACCAAGCCTTCCCTTGTTATAATATACCAAGCTCTTCCGTGGGCTAATCGTTCCCAATTTTTTAAAACTTTTCATGTTTAGCATGATTTCCAGAATCTTTATGACCTTTATCTTTCTTTGCTAGACAAAATTATGTTTCTGAAACTTTTCAAGTGCGGCAACTTTAGCTACACATAATGCTTGGATGTAGTGAAAATGTGAGGAAAGTATTTATTCCTATGTTTTAAATTGTGCAGCTATATTAATCATCCTAAAAAATAAAACAGACAAGTCTTTTATATTTTTAGTTATTGTTAGTTCATATTAATTTATGAAAAAAAGCAAAATTTTTTGCCCAGAAATGATTCCAAGTACAATTGATTTTTAAAATGTGTTTTTCCTATAAGTTTAAATCTAATGCATTCCGTTCATACTTGCAATAAAAATAATAAAATAGTTTGACTTAAACTTAAATAGCAAGTGTTCATGAGTACATGAAGAAAAGTAAAAATTTTTACTGAGGCTAGTTAACAAAGCAAACATAAAAATATCTTTCTGGTTGGAAATGCTAAATATTGTAAATATATTAAATTTCCAAAAAAATACTTATTAAATGAATACATCTCATATAATATTCCCTATGGAACTTTTTAAGGATCTTAACAAGTGTTTCTAAAGTTCATCGAAAGAGCATGTGGCTAGAAACAAATAGGCATTTTACAAAAAGAAACAAGTGAGAGTTCATACAACCGAATATTAAGACATATAATAAAACTCCAATAATTGAAACAGTGGGAACTGTGTCTCACATACACAGAAATCAGAATTCATAGCCCTAAAGCAATATATTGTATTAGGAATATATATATATACATATACATATATATGTATACATATATATTTATATATATATTTTTGGACTAATATTCTCTTTTTCAACTTATTTGTGATGAAAAACCTTTGATAAATATATATATATACACACACATATATGTATATATGTGTGTGTGTATATATGTATATGCATATATATACATATGTATATGTATATATATACATATACATATATGTATAAATATATTTATTAAAGGTTTTTCATCACAAATAAGTTGAAAAAGAGAATATTAGTCCAAAAATATTTGACCTCTTATTTATTTCTGGTGAGATTATAGAATTGGCCTAATCTTTCTAGAGAGACTTTTGGCAGTTTTTAGCAAATCTTTAAAAATTCTATGTCTATGTAGCAAATTCCTGTCTAGAAACCCTAAGAAAATAATTATAAATTTGGGCCAAGGACAGTATAGAATAAGTTATTTATGTAGGAAAAGGAGGGGGGAGTATAAATTCTAATAATAGAAGGAATTAAAAAGTCTTGTGCCTTATATTGATAAGTGGACGCTAATTTCTGTAAGAAGCAACCTCCAGATATAACACTTCAAATATAAAAGAATCTATTTCGCATAAGTACAAACCAAGTGTTTCTGGTTAGTGAAGGCTTTCCTTTCGTGATTCAAGGACACACCTTCCAGTTTGTGGCTCTGCAGTTTACAATCCAAGGCTGCCAGTGAAGCCGGTCTCATTCTGTAAAGAAGGTAAAAGGCCTTGGAGTAACATATATGATGTGTTACTTTCTGTTCATGTTCCATTGCAAGAATTCATTCACACAGCTGCCAGGGAGACTGGAAGGGGAGCTGAGCCATACACACTGTATGAGAGGAATAACTAAGTTGTAGCACCATAGCTTCCCCTTGGAGCTCTAAATTGTACTTGTTCTTTCGAAGCAAAGAATACAGCCACCCCCTGCTCCAGGGAAACAAATGCCCATCTCAAAGTTCAGGATCTCTCAATGGAGGAGAGTTCTTTTGGTTAGATCTGGAATGAGGTTCCTGTGGGCCCAGTGACCTCTGAACTAAAAGGACCAATTACTTCTTGCTCCACAGATAAGATAACTGCAGGGGAAAAGGAAACACCATTTGGAATAACTTAGGAGGGAAAGAGAGCAGTTTGCTAGTCTGTAGCAATTATGATTTTTCCTGAGCAGACATTTGGAGGACCCCAAAATTATTTGAAGGCTTAATCAGTGAAAAATTGTTTTTATTTTGTCCAGGTTCATGTTCTTCCATCAAGCATATATAATGTTTCTGTTTGTTTGCTTTCCAGGATACACTAATTTCCTCACTCAAAGTTTTTTTTCAAAATATCTCCTTCTCAATTAACTTCACTGTGGCTACCTGATACCATCTGGAAAAAACAGGCGTGGGCCAGAAGATAGCATCCTTAATCTTCTCTTTGCCACATGACTAATTCAGTTAAGTGAGATATCTACAAGGCCTGTTGTTCAAGCCTTTTTCAGTCTTCCTTTACTATTTGGAATGCAGAAGTGAGAACTCTCCAATTTTGCAAATTTTTCATAGCTGGACTTTCTCTGTTCTTGTGATCTCTGCTTACACTTCAGTCTAAACTTATTTCTATTACAATACCTTTTACTGCTCCTTAAATTTTCTTTATTTATTGCTCTTTTTTTCAAATCTCCTACCTTTGGTACTCAATTAATATAATCTCACTCTTTGTATTTCAATGATTGTTTACTGCTATGAATTTTATCTCTGTAGAGCTAAATCTGTGTCACATATTTTTGATAAGTAGCACATTATTATTTTTCTAGTTGTTCTGAAATCTGTTTTGTTCCTTTTTTTGAGCCAAAAAAAAGTTAGAAAACATTTTAATATGTCCAATTGGTTAGATATTCATTTGCTTCTAATTATACCAGTATATTTTAGTTTTAGTATAGTTTACTCACCTTATTTCATTTTTATTATTTCAATTGTTAATGTATTTATTCTTTTATTTTTTGACTCATTTTAAGTTTACCCTTCTTGCAAATGTTACAAAAGCACTTGCAAAGAGAATGCATTTTCTCTTGGGTACAATGCTGTCAGCCTTTATATAAAGATTTTTCATTCACAAATCCTCCCCACACTTTGCATTAATGTTTCAGGCAATTGATTCTATCTCTAAGTAATTTCATAGGAAGATCTAAAAATGTAGTAATTATAAATTATTAAATAATTATATTTGCATTTCCTTTATATGTGTATGATTCGTGCTTGCTTAAAAATTTGGGGTATATACTTTTTCTTCTTGATAGACAATAGACACTGCTCCATTTAATTCTGGAAATGTTAATGACAAATGCCAACTTTGGTGACCAGCTTCTTCTGGATAGATATTTATGCAATTATTTCTTCATCATAGGTAACTAGAAATGCCATCATGGTTTAACTCCCTTTGTGCCTTCTTCTATATCTATCATTTTCTATCCAATCATCTTTATCTTGTTTCTCTTATTTTATATAGTTACACAGTCTATATGTCTCAGGACTGTCTTGCATATCACGGAATCTGAATTCAAAAACATTTTTTTCTACATCCAACTGCCTCTAATATGGATTCTCCTTTCTATATTGAAATTCTTATTTTCTACTACTTTTTTAAAATTTTACCTCCTTTTTAAAAGAAAATTATTTCTATTTTATTACATCATCTCTTTATATTTTTTAAATAATTTTTGATAGCTAATTTATTTGACTTTTTTAATTATGTAAGAACAAAGTGTTATCCAAATTTTTCCTGGTCCATGGTATCACTCTGTTTGTTTTGTACTATCTCCTCTTTTTTAACTTTTTTTTTAAAAAGTATCCATGCATAGATCTCTTGTTGGATTTATTCTATCTATAGCTCATCATCAAATTGCCATAGATCTTTTTAAAGTTGCCATTCAAGCAAGGGTAGTATGGTGGTTGATCTCTCTTTGTATCAGGTCTTGCATTTTAATTTCTAAACTAGTTTAATTATTTCCTTAGAACTTAATTTGGAGACTGAACTTTTGATTTTAAGTATCTTTTCAGTTCTTCAGCTACTTGGGGACAAATGGGGCCAGTGGGTTAGAGAATAGCTGAGCAGCCTTGACTCAATTATTCTATGAAAGCAAATATGTTCTGTCAAATTTGCTAAATCCATCTTCAGCTTGCAGACATTGCTCTCTACCAAGCAGCTCTTTCTGATAGAAAACCTTGTCACCATAGAAGCCCCAGGACTCACCGTGAAGACATGGCACACATTCATTTCTGTTACTGTTTTATATCTGACTATTAACTTATCTTTGCTTAGGCTTGTCATCCAGTAGCTATGAAGCTGATTTCCCTGTTTATGCTTTCCCTAAAACATTTGCCTTATCACAGATCTCAACCATTTTTTTCCAGCTCAAATCAAGTAAAAATGGCACTTCCTTTGTTAAGTCTTATTTTCCTTGATGTCCTCTGATGGGAAACTTGATATCGTACCTTGCCCATTCTCAGTCTTCATCTTCCCAAATAAAGAATTCTTGATCAAAGCCCTTTAGGATGCTCTGACTTATGTTTAAAGAAATGTGTGATCCGCATTGTTTCTGAAGAAATATGTACTAAATCTTGATATCCTATCTTATTTAAGCTCAGGTTGTCACTGTTTCTAAAAAATGGTATGTGGTTTGTCAAGGTGACTATCCCTTAGTTGATTATAGTTAAGGTTAATTTTCATTATTTTTCATCATTTCAGTAATTTCAGGAAGAAATAAAAAGAAAAGAAAAAACTTTATTTTCTTCTTTTACCGGAACTATATAGTGTACTACCTGAGCTTTTCTCTATCTAAAAATACCTGTTTTTGTTGCTTTCAGGCAAGAAAGATTATAATCATTTCTCCAAATCTAAATATGAGCAGAGAAACTTATGGGTGTGTTTGCTATGTAAAAAAAACCTTGCTTTTTTTTCTATTTAATTTTGCTTCTTTTTCTAATGTTCAAGAGATCTAGACATTTACTATTTTCAAAGTTTGTAATTCAAGAATTGTCAGGAAAAATGGGAGTGTAAGGAAACTTGTGTGGTTTATCATCTCTTTCTCTCTTCTGAAGTATAAAATAAAAGAGAACTTTCATTTATGATTAAACTCATGCAAGTAATCAAACTGACAATCACTTTAAGAATTTCAGCCAGATTCAGAGTATACAAGATCAGGCTTAAAAAAGGCACTTGAGGCCAACATGCTAATTAGATGCTACATCTCAGGAGGGATATTTTATGAAGTTGACAAGTAGCTACCCAAAAAATTATCGATCTGAGTTTTGTAATAGAAAATAACCCATGTCTATTTTAAGAAAAAGACTATCTATTTTAAAGAAATAGTCAAGAAAGTGGTTCCAGTAAATCGTCACAAGGTAAATCCCATCTTAGATGTGACAGTGTTATTATTGCACCAGGAAAAAAACGGATGGTGCAGAGTTCAGAAGCTGACAAAATACTTCACAAATTAAACAAACAAATACACACATAAAAAACAAAAGAGAAATTAAGCTAATAAAGACATATATTTTTTTATCTGTAATTACCCATATTTACAACACCTTTCTCTCAAATGCCTGTTAAAAATGTCAACTAAAATTTTATGTCTGCAAAACAAAATAGTTCACTAAGAACCAGAAAAACAAAACTAATAAAAATAGATGAAAACGAAGATTTGTCCTTGTGGGGGGTTTGTAGAGTATTATTAGTCATCTATCTCTCTGCCCACCCTTGGTTTAACTTAATTGAAATAGATGCAAGAGCCAAAAGGGCATTGAAATATAACATCGAGTTATTTCTTAATTGGAGATAGCAGCTTAGTCTCACATTTGGTATTTTATATCTTCTCAAAATGAATCCAACCAGTTGGTTATAGATGAATAGCTAGAGACACCAGACCATCCCCCAGAGGGGCAGGGCCTGCCTTGATTAGGTTACCAAGCAAACAGAGAGAACAAATTTCACTTTTATGGGCAAGTACCTATAAGAGAGAAAAGGCAGCAGGATACATGATCACAGGTGAGCAATGACCTTCCGTATATTATCACCCAGTAGAGGAGGACACAAGGGCGCCAGGCTCTTATCTGTTTTTGTGGCTTTCTTTTAATGAGGAAGAGTGTGGAGGGGCAGGGGAAATGGCAGAAACTATTTCAAGTGCTTCACTGAAATGACAACAATACTGATTGATGTTCCTGTTTTATGGAATCATGCAGATGATATATGATGACTGGAGCTGAAATATTCCCCTTTGCCATCTTGGAGAAAGTCTTGAACTTCAATGACCCAAGCACTAAAGAAAGTAACAGGTTATATATAAAGAAAGCAAAATTGTGCTTTCCTACTCAATGTGCAACTGAACTATTTGTGTTTCTATAATATATGCTCAGTTAAATTTATCTACATATATCAAATCCTTGGGAGGGAGAGAAGAAATAGTAAATAGATTGTCCTATTGTTAGTGAATATTATATTTGACCTATGTTCTTTCATGAAGAGAAGCAAAGTAAGATCATTTGGGCCTGGGTGATATTATGACTTTCAAAAAATATATAACAATCTTCTATACATTTTATAATTTTATGTATTATTATTTTGTCAAGTTAAATATAAATTAATATTGATTTGACTAATTTCATGAACAGTTCTCTGCGTCGAACAGTATCTGTTTTGTCAGTCAATATTCTGATTGTATAATTTCATAGTAACAGAGTCCAATTGGTTCTCAACACCAGAGATGTAATGAGTTATTTAATTCAAAGATATTGGAGTCTATATAGATGGAACACGTAGTGCCAAAAACACTGGCAGCATCTGAATTAGGCTTTTGATTAATGATTTGTGTTAAGCAGTCCTAGGTATTCATAAATGAAATGTGAAAGCACAGCAAAACAGGAACAAAAGCTAAACAAATGTCACTCTTTTCAACAACCCACTAATTCATGGCTAAGAATGCATTTTTCATTTTACAAATGAAAGTAAATTATCTATAATAAGCTGCTAACTGGGCATTAACTGAAGGTTAGAAGTGGTACTACCATTTGAAAATACAAATGTATATAAATGAATAATACTAAATCTACTACGGCAACTCTCAGCCCAAAAGCAATTTGTGTTTTTTGTTGTACATATTGATATATTAAAAAACAAAAACAAAAACAATAAGTAATGAATTGAAGTTTTTCCCCCAAAGGACCTTGACCTACTTAGTGGGGAAATAAAGAAAAAAAGATGCAGAAAAATAAAATAAAAAACAGCTGTTTGGCCTAAAGGAAGAAAAGGATTCCCCAGTGACAGATTTACAATCAAGAGGAAATCAGGTCCAAAGAAACGAAATGAAGACAGCCAGTGTGATTGTCTCTAAATTTGTATAAAATAGCTCGAGTATCAAAGGACAGGAAAGAAAAATGTCTCCAAAGAACCAAAATTCATAGTAACTCTCCAAAAGGAAAAAAGGAACAAAATGTAGTACTCTATATATGATGCATTTTGAATTTTCTTTAAAAGCTCTACAAATTCCAACATATCTTTAGCTTAAAGTTAACATAGCTATATCAGAGATGGACTGATGCTAAGCCCTAACTCTAACTACACCAAAAACTGCATTTGAATGCAGAGACATCAGATATGTCTTATAACAAGAAATAAAGAACATTTCTGGGACAATAGGTAAGTGGGATAAAAAACATAGATTAATAATATAGATTCTTTCTTTAACAATTAAATTAAAACCAAAGCATGCAGAAGAATTAGAATTAGAAGTGTTAGTAAAATCTGTGTCTGCATTGATCAACTCAATCTATCCAAAATCAACAAACTGACTTTCTTCATATAAAAAAATAAATCATTATTTATATGAGTGGCACATATTTTTCAATTTGCCCCTCTGCTCTCATAACAAACAGCCTAAATTCCTTAACATGTGCCAAGTACTATGCTGGCAGTCTACGTTATTACATAGATAGGCATAAATACCAAATGTCACAACCTTGCAGATATTTTAAATAGAATCCAGTATTTGGAGGTGACTTAAGAGTCTTGAAATATAATCGCAATACCTTTGTTTAATAAACATGTTTTAGTATGCTTTAGTGTAAAATCCCAAAAGATAGGGTTCATTTTTTAATCAATTGATTCAATTCAGTTCTTCATTTGGGGCAGGCAGTGGATTAAATCTTCACAGTGCTGACTCAGATCTTGAGGTATCTTATGGACTTCTGCAGTTATCACTTTGTGTACCTGCCCTTGATTTTTGTCATTAACTTGTCCCTTCACCTGCCACAACTTGAAATGGTTGAGTATTGTGCCTCCTTCTCAACAAAAGGAAATTTTGCCAAACTCTGCTGTCAAAGGAGTAGCTTGAAGGCACATATAAGTCACAAGATGAAAACTTCTGAGGCTATATTCTCTAACATACTCAATTTTGGGGGGGTTAGAAAAGAACTCTAACTTGTTAAAATAAGATTTCCTTTAGTTACCTCTTAATGCTTTTAACAGTATACCCATTGCTCGATATTGCAGAAATATATTCGCAAATACACAACGAAAAGCCCATATGTAGAAAATCAATAAATAACAGAAAAAAATTTTCTTCAAATATTCATTCTATTCCCAGTGGCAATAAATGATTTCTGCATGCATAATGGCATGTACACAAAATGAATAATAACTGGGTCATTTTTTTTTCAGTATATCATGCTCATACAAAAGGAAAAAGAATAATGACTGCATCCCAGCTCGATAGAAAAACAGAACTGCAGATGTTGTGGCTTCTAACCAGAAGAGGCTGGACCTCTTAGCAAGGGAACTCTCTGGTGGCCAGAATCGCTGAACACACATCCTGAAACCAAGAGACACTAAAGCTTGATGAGAACTCTGACTGCCAGGGGAGGCAAAACAAACCTTCCAAATTGAAAACTCAGAATTTTCTCTATTTGCTTTACCTAAGATTTAAATGGGGTATTACAGAATTTGGGGTCTTTCTGACTAGATTTCAGAGAAAAGAGCAAATCATTTTTTAAGATGACTGAAAGATAATTGTTTTTCTTTCATAGCATTGACTATAATAAATGAGCATGAACATGAGAAACCCAGGGAGAGAGCTTCCGAGGGGCTGTAACAGATGATACATACAGAAGAGATTTGATCTAAATGAGTATCTCAAAGGAAAACTTGACCACACTCATAACAAAATAGCCACAAAAGCAATAAGTTGTATAGATGGTTCTTTCAGCCCCTATTCTGCCAGCCACATGGATGAGAAACATCTATTGAAGTTTATAAACCAGGGTTTTAATCTACAACTGGGAGCTTTACTAAATGTCCTTAAATATATTCAGATTCTCTGGCTTTTGAAGACACTAGTTCCAAAATGTTTCCAACATTTTATACAGCAAATACATTGCATTTATTCAAGAGTAATTTATGTATTTTCCTGTGTTTATTAAGCAAATATATATATTTCAGATACACATATATATGTCTGTATCCAAATACAACCTCAGAACTGCATAAAACGAGCAGCATTATAAGATTGAGTTGATATAATATTTCAGCTAAAAGTAAAAACATTTGATTTAACATTTTAGTTTTTCCACTCTTGTTACCAACAAACACCAAATGTTCCTTATGTATTTTTAAATCCTAAAAATAGTTTGCAAGGCTATCCTCTCCCTTATTGTTTCTTTGCACATCACCTCAAATTCTGGAAATGCACGTTTGGATATAATTATAGCAAATCTTTAACAGATTCAAAAGGATTTCATTACATTTTCAACTGAACTGATTTGAAGAGGAATCCAATTTGCTTCTTGTCCCTGAGGTAATGTAAGTAGATTTTATAAAGACTTGAGCATTTTGTTTTAACCAAATCAAATAGTTGTTTCTGCAGAAGCTAATATAATCTTGAGCTTTATCCATAGAATATGACTTCTGAAATAAGGAATCTGAGACTCTCTCTCTACTCTGCTTAGATAATTCTTGAAATACATGCTCATTCTGGGGACTGTTCTTTCAGAGAGACATTGATGAATGCGAATTTTTCTAGAAAGGGTAATATATTTGATAAGAGAAATCAAATCATGATCAAGGGGAACCATGAGATGAGCTACCCCAAAGAGTCTGGTAGGCCCAACTATTCTATATTTCTATTAATAAATTCAAGTTAGACTATGAATAACATTTAAATATAATGTATGTAAAGTATAATCCATGATTTCTCATTCAAGTTTATAAGTCAAAATCCAATCACTTAATAAATCAAATTTGAATTCATAATCTAATTATTTCACACACAAATAAATTCATATTATAGCTTTATTACTTGTGGTAGGAATCATGATTTTTTTCTTTCATCTACATAAAACATAATTTTGACACATATTTAAAAAATTTTGCTCTTTACAAGAAATCAGATATTGTATATTCTATGGGTGGCTAGATTTTACAAAGCAAAACCTATTTTTTAGAATGTAATTAATAAAAACTAATTTTATCATAAAGGATAAAAATATTTAAATATTTCAAGCAAGAAGTATTACAGTGCAGGTGGAATGATGATACATTTGAGGGATCTTAATCAAGAAAAAAAAAAGACAAGACTCAGTCAGATATGTATGTGTGATGAGAAGGGAATATCAAATAAGACACCTGTTCTCCAATTCTTAAAAACTGAAGTGAATGAATTGATGATGTTTTCAGAATTATAATCTTGCACTAGAACCACTTAATATATGTAGTTAACATATCCCCTAATGTTTTCCAGGGAGGGCCTGGTATTTTAAAAAAACACACTTTTTCCTCTATGTCACAACACTTACCATGCTTTTTCTCAAACAAAACATCTAGTCCCTTGCCTCAAAAATTAAATAATTTCTCCTCAGCTTTGGAGTTCTACCTTCTCTATAAAGGCACACCTCAGTCATCTAAGAGGAGCACATATTGTAATGATGTTAACGCACCTTCAAATTCTCCTAATACAGACCTGCAGCTTCTCATCCTCGCCACAATCACCTTCACATCCGAGGCCTTCAATGATCTGCCCTTTTCTTTATTTCATAGTTCTATCATAATACTCATTTCATCTAATTACCTGAATGTTAGAAATTTGTTTCACTTGTGTGGGCGAACTAAGTATAAAACCATTTGTGCCACATATATTTGATTAGATATTTTTCTTTGTTTTTATTTCCTATTTTTCTTCAAATGCTTTTATCATCATAATTAAGTAAATAATATGGTGTATACTGCCAAGGAAAATGTTCTAATGCCTGCTGGGGAAAAAAATCCATAGTCTATAAGGAAATATCCTGAGATAAGGAAATATCTTGAGCTTTTACCTAAAATATTCACATCCCTGTCAAATATAAAATCAGCACTGAGTGATTTTCTGTATTCATGAGACTCCTCACAGGTTGCATTTAATTTCTTCTGTGATCTCCAAATTTATTTCACAATAATTTCAAACAAAAACAATATTTTAAAAGAACTTAATAGAACACATACCAAAAACAAACAAAACAAAAAATTTTCTTTGAAAGTAAAGAAGAGCAAAAAGTAAGAGGGCAGTTTTTATAATAGATGTAAATTCACTTCTTTAGAAATTTCCCTCACGTATTCCTAAATGTTCACATTGATTAATATTTTTCATTTATAATTTCAACTCATTAGAATCTCTGAATAGGGAGTTTGAGTATCACCAGTTGTCCCACATGCCAATCTGAGAAAGGGGCTAGCATGAGTAGAATTTTGGAGGGGGTCCTAGCAAATATCAAGTGACTTTTGTTGAGTCATGGGCCAATGTATGGCATATCAAGTGACTTGTCAAGGCAATTTTTTGACCTTAACAAAGAAGAAAGACACAATATTATTACTCATTTTCTGTTTTACAATTTTCCTGCCAGTTTTATCTTTTTCTGTCCCAGGAATGAAGAAAAGTGTATTTTTTACTTTTAAAAGAAAATTAGAAAAAGAGAAAGGGACTACTCCACTTAGAGATAAGAAATGTTACATTAAAAAAAAACAAAAAGAATAAAAAGATTATAAAAGAAGATTATAATGGAGACTTTCAAAAGAACTTCACTTAACGTAAGCCAAGCCCTGTTCTCTGTCTTCATCCTAGCTTGATTGACAGGATTAATCTTGACCTTCTCAGTAAAACAGATTCACTCAGAACTGATAGCTAAGGTCAATGTGCAGCAAAAATCTTCCTCTGGTAACATTTATTAATGTCTACATGGAAGCTATTTCTATCATAACTTCTTTAAAGTAAAACATAAATTACACTCTCTTACTGAATGCCTTCACTGTAAAGACGGGACTCAGTGATCTTTTGTATGACATATGCTCTATTGTCATTGCAAACATAAATTGATTGAGTGTTCAAAGATTTATTTCCTGAGAATGAAAGGCCTTTGGGCTTCTAAAAACCACAGTGTTTTAAGCTTTCTATGAATGGGCAAGCTATTGTAAAAGGAGAAAGAATGTTTTGGAATTGAAAAACAATGCAGATATCTTAAACTATTTAAATCTATAATCAAACATGTAAAAAAAAAAAACCTTGAAATGATGGGGGAAAATGAGTGAATGAAGAAATGTATTAATGAATACTCTAGGAAATGAATCTTTAGTTCTTAGATTGATGTCACAGAAGTTGTAAATCGAACTGCAGCAAACACTAAAAATATTTTCTGTAGTTTATTAGAGTCATAAGGTCAATCAGAGACCAATTACCAGGTTCAGAACATTTCTAGTTGTGTCTCTAGCAGAGACATAGAATTAATTGGTCCTTCATGCATTTACCACCATTTTGAAGGGTCAGGACTCTGTTTGACCAAAGTCCTTGTTAGAAAAATTTTTTCAAATCACTTTGTTATTAAGTGTGTAGTCTAGGTTCTTGTCTTTTAATGTCTTGCAATACCAGTAGTCTCTCAAATTTTCTTCTAAATAACTTAAAGCATTGTATGTCTGTTCCTTTTGTAAATCTTTCCATTGTCCACATGAGAGAAGAGTATGATAAAAGAAGATGCGAGTTACTAAGAGACAAAACTGATGCCCCTGCCCTAAACTTTCCCTTCTCATTCCACGTGCTCTGCCTTCCAGACTATTACAGCTGCGACTAGGGCTTGACAACCATGTACATGCTAATAACTCATAAACCTACATTACAGCCCCAAATTTCTCCTGAGCATCTGACTCCTGCCTTCAACTGCATACAACCCATTCCACAGGCATCTCAAAATCAACTTGTCTAAATATGTACCATTATTTTTTCCAATTAGTCTACCCTCCTACTATTACCCCAAAAGCAAGAAATAGCACCAGCTTTTACCACACTGCACAACCTGGTGACCTGTGTACATTATTGACCACCACCGCCGCCCTGCGTACACGCATATGCACTTAGCATCACCAGTACTATCGCTTCCCTAGTCCAGACTACTATCATTTTTTGCCTAAATTCTTATTTTCAGTTTTCCAAATATGCACCCTATTTCCTTCTAATCTATTGTCCACACTATGATATAATCTTTCTCTAACTATTTTCTCAAGAGTTTATAATGCTTTAAAAACATCTCTTTGCCATTTGAAGAATTTCAAACTCCTTCGCCTAGATTAACAATGAGTTTATGATCAGAGCCTCAGCTTTCCTTTGTCACCTGACCTCTATAAATTTCTCCCTGTTAAATTCAACACCAACCACAGAGACTTCTCTCCAGTTCCTCGGTATTACCACACAGCCCTTAAGTCTGTTCTTCTGTGTAGCCCCTGATGAAATATTCTTCCTCCAAAGTTCATAGGACTAATTCCAACTCATCCTTCAGGTTTTAACTTAATGGTTTTCCTGCCAGAAGTCTTGCTTGATCCCCTAAGCTGAACTTTCATATCACCATACAAATAACACTCTAATATAATTGGTTTTATGTATCTAAATATGGCCTATGAAGTCAGAAAGGACAGGGACCGTGTCTGCCTCCAGTATCACAGCAATCCCAGCATCTAGCAGCTAGGGTTCTTGTCACTTAAGAGTTACTCAATACATTTGGATCGAACAGGTGAAATTTTTAAGGCAGACAAAATCCAGAATATGCATTTTAGTCTTATTATATTATTAGGTTAGTTAATTAGGTCAAGAATAAAATAAAGCAGGTACAAAAATCTAAGGCTGTTCTGAAAGATATAGGGCAACAGACTTTCAAAATGGGTTTATATGGTTTTTAATCATCCCCCTTAGCAACTTAGAAAGGTCAGATGACAATTGGAAGAAAGTTCTTCCACATCAGAACTGAGTAAAAGCCAAACTATCTACAAAAAAAATGTCTTTCGTCTCCTTATTTGTCATTATTCTCAATCTTAACAGTCATTAAATTAAATTTTAATTAAATTTTCATTTTTTTTCTGTTAATTAATGAATTGGTTTGCTATTGTTATTCCTGCTCAGACTCTTTGCCTGATAAAGATTGATTGACTCAACCTTCCACCTCGGAAGATCTGGAATCAGTTTACTGGCAGTTCACTGGAACAGAGCCAAAGTTATCCGTATTCACTTGACATAAATAGCAGTAGCTATGTGATTTACAATTGTGTTACTGCTAATTTACTAATGGAACTAGATGGGTGGATTTAACTTTCCCAAGAAAATATTGAGTCTGATCTAAGAGCCAAACCCACTATACTCTCATATCACCACGCCATTTTTCAAATCCTACCTCTTACTAACATCACATTTTGGATTAAGCTATTCAAAGCAATACATTACAGTGAATGACTGGAACAGCGGCACTGGGGTAGTAGGAGATTTTAATTTGATTTTTCCTATCTGGTTATTTTAGATTTATTTACAGGAAGTTTATAACTGATTATAAGCTGATTTTCAGTGTGTCTTTCTTCTTTTCAGATATATATAGATATAGACATGTGGAGATAGAAATATAGATAGACATAGCAATAGATATAAAAAATATATAGATATAAATATATAGACAAAGACATAGACAGTCATAGACATAGGTATAAAAACAATATTGGTTTTTCTTTCTTTTCATCAATTTCCCTAAACTGTCAGTGTTGAATGGTATGCTTTACTTATATTGATTGGTCTATTTAAAGTTTTTTTAAGTTAATATTAATATTTAAAAATGTTACTCCTTTGAGATTTTTATTTTTTAATTTAACATATAGATGAAAAGAAAATAGTTTTTAAAATCTCAGTGCAAAACCTTATGTAGAATTCTTGTTTTTGAAGTAATCGTTTCTAAAAATAATACTTTGTTTTAATGTGGCCTAGACCCTTAATTTGTAGTACTAAGGTTGATTGGCTTTTCCTTCAGAAATAGGAAAGCCTGCAGTTCCTTTCCATAATGTTCACTTACACAGAAAGAGAGGCAAATATATATTTTAGTGACCTGGACTTTTAGAACAGCTCATTAGCGCCAGTTAGCATGTAATAGATATTTTGGCTAAAGAAGTTTATGGGTTTTACAAATAATTTCTTCCTCCCGCACACCAAATTTAACAGTTTTATAGTCCTTTACAACTTCCACCCCATTCATGCACCTCGTCATTATACTGAGAGCCAAATTTTAATGATTTTTGTTGCCTCTAGCACTGTATGCATGTTCAGAAATGATGCACCCTAAACTTTGATTAAATGCCAAACTTTACTGATGAAAAACAGGTCCACTGAGTAATAATGATGAGTGAGATTTCATGCTGCTTTACTGCCAACAGACCATCAGAAAAGGAGTTCAGTTCATATAAAAGCCTCCACCAAACAAGTCAGGATAGCTGGCAGCCTTGGTAAACATGTAAATGATCTTGATAACCCTCTCTGTTTGGAAAATTCATCTAAAATACTCTCTTGCTTTATTTGGCTTAGTTTTAAATGTCAAGGGATTTGCAATGCAGCCATTAGCATCTAAACTCTTAAATTAACTAAACATATATTACAATGGCTGACCAAGACATGATGTACGATACACAATGGCTCTTGAGAAAATCTGAGTATTCAACAAAATCTCATGTTTTACCAAGAATAATGTGTAAAGTACTAAAAAGAAACATTATTAAGTTTCTACAGCTATTAAGCACTACTGTCCTAAAAACATGAAGGATTAGCACCGTGAAGAATTGTTGTGTCTTGTTATAATTAACGATGTATAATGATGTGTTATTAATAACAATAAAGAATATTTATTGACCACCGAGTATTTGCTAGACCCAGTACTATATTCTTTCCATAAATGAATTCATATAATCTTTATAATATTTTAATGTAAAGAATATTATTCACATTTTACAGATATGAACATTGAAGACCAGGAAGATTAAATACCTTGCTCAAAGTCACATACAAGCTTTGGATACAGAACCAGAGTTCAAACCTTGGTATGTTGGATCTACGCTCTCACTACTACATGATATATAATACACATGCATGTGCTCACACACACAAACACACACATACACACACCTCAGATAACTTACATTTCGTCCATTTATTTTTAAATTTAAACCATTACTTATATTAATTATCTGAGTCTTGTTTGAACCAGATTTCTGCATTCTATTATACATGAAATAAAAAAGAGCAACACGAAGTGATTTATAAGCCAATTAATAAAACACAACTGTGCCATACACATTTAGTTGTCCCCTTTAGGCAGAGATGGTTCCAGACAAAATGAAACACCAAAGTTTTGAATTTGAGTCCCTCTAAAACAAACTTCATTTCACACACAGATTACCACCACTCATCCCCTCAAAATCTACTTGTCCTTCTTCTGTCTACTAAGTACCAAGTTGTATTTCATTGTACCCAAACTTGGACAATGGCCAAAACTTGCTGACATCTTTACATAACTTTCCAACAACACATTTTATAAGTCTCATTCTCCATGTGTTATTCTCTCACGTCTTTATAGAAAAATTTTTTCTATCTATTAAAACTCAAGAATCTTCTGTTTTCCCCAGTGAGAGGTATATTGCCTTAATAAGATGATTTCTGAGTGTTCTAACAGTGCTAGTGATAACTGCAAACCATTTGAGTCAGTGTTTTTCCTTGTCTACATGCCTACTCTTTGCTATTTAATGTTTTCTCATTTTCAAATTTCGTCCATCCCTCTTTCTTCTAATCAGCTTTTATACTCAATACCTGATTGACACTGATTTAGCTTTACCTCTAACATTCAGAATGTTGGCTTATCAAGCACACACACCAGTTCCCCATAGGTAATGGGGGTAATTGCAGTTCACTGTCCATCACATTAAAAGAGCATTAATATCAATAAAATAAATGTTATGAAAAGTCTAAGACTGGACTAATATAGTCCTGTCTTTTCCTACTTACTTATATTTATCTTTTTTTCTTTTTTAAAGTTAATATTAATATTTAAAAACATTATTTCTTTGAGGATTTATATTTTAAATTTATCATATAGTTTTTAAAAAATGGTTTGGAAAATCTCAATGCAAAACACTATGTAAAATTCTTGCTTTTGAGGTTGCAGTAATATCTGTCATGTTCCTAAATGGAATTGCCAATGACTGAAAGGGGGCCTAAATAGGGAGCTATGAGATGTTCTACAGTCTGAAATACCTGGCTCATTCAGAAGAAGCATTGCTATCTTTCATGAATCAGCATCTATTTTTAAGAACCTGTACTATTTTTAAGACATCAGTACTATAGCTGATAGAGGAAAACCAAAGCAATATAAAATTGTACCCTGTTTTCAAGGAGCCAATAACTCAGAGTCAACATATAGGGAGGAAAATCACACATAGTTCAATAACAAATAAGGATGGAAGTAAAAATTATATGAAGTCCAAAGATGGGCTTCAAAAGCAAAATGATTGAAAAATGACTTTGTTGCAGAATATGGGTTTTGAGCTTGACTTTTAAAATATGCATAAATTAGATAAAAAGGAATAAAAGAAAACCAAGAGAGAAGAATAAAATCTATAATGACCCAGATATAGCAATGCCCATTCTCATGGGATAATGAAGACCAGAAACAAGAATCCATTTCAGACACAGTAGAAAATAGGGTGATCATGAGATGGAGACAAATTATGGAGAGTTTTGAAAGGAAATATAGCACAATGTTAAAGTTTTATATGAAGTTAGGAAATAAGGTTTTAATATCTATTTTTATTTATGTTACCTGGAAAGCAAATATGAGGTGTCTGGATCATGACCTAACTGTTATTACTTACAGTAATGAGTACATTGGTTCCCCATTTCCATTCCCCCCCCCCCTTTCAGGGTGATGGGAAATAACCAGATAGATCCTGTGTATATACAAAGAGGGTTTCTTACACCAACAGAAGTGGAAGCCCAAATCTATGAAACTGGAAGCTCGTATAGGCTACTTAGTGCCCCTTCTCTCTCCTAAGAGAGAGAAAGAGATCTTTGCTCCCCAATATTTAACAATTCTTTGGAATGTGAACAGGTGGCTCCATGACTCCAGGTTTTATCTCCTTTTATAAAACAAACACACTTGGAAATAAATCCCTAGCTCTCTCTTAAGGTTTCTCATTACTTATTCAGTCATCTTTTATTTCCTTTAACACAAGCTTGTCCTTTAACCTAGTTTTTTTTGCTCAGAAATCCTAAACATGCAGAAATATAAAAATTTGCCCTTTCTGTCATCAGGCAGGCCTGAGTTTGAATCATAGATCCATAATTTACCAGCTAAGTACTTTTGCAGAGTGATTTAATATCTTTGAGTTTCAGTTTCCTCAACCGTAAAATTAAAAAAAAAAAAAATTTAAGTTATTAAAAACATTATTGTGCAGTGTAAAATGGATAATGCATGTAAAGACCTAAAAACATTACCTGACTCTGGATTAGGGGCTCAAGTCATGTTAGCTACAATTATTTGTATTTTGAAATCCAAAAAGAAGCTTCTAAATTTTCTATAACTAAAATATGAGAATATTTAAAATTTGTTAAATCTGAGACTAAAAACAGAGTTTAAGTCCGGTCATTAAGGGTAGTCTTTGAAATGAGCCAGTCCTGAGATTGGGTTTGAATCATGTCTCCGCCATATACTGGCCATGCAACCTTGGAGGCATGCATGACTTGGAAGTGTCTCTCAGGTCTCTAAGCCTTATTTTCTTCATGGTAAAAGACTGGTAACGATGTTTAATTCTTTGGACTATTATAGGGATTAAATGAGATAATGTACAAAAAACATAAAACCTGCTATAAAGCTCTCAGTATAGTGTTAATCATTTTACTGTTTAATTGTTATTGTTATCACCATAGTAGTCCTAGGGAGGTGGATGAGAAATAAATTTAGCCAGTGCACTCTTGGAGTGGTGCAGAGGTGAGAGCTTGGATTCCTATGGAAAGAGGGGGCACGAAGCCCACCTAGAGCAGTGCGAGAAACTTCTGAATGTTTCTGCTTGCATTTACTTCAGGAAAGAGCCTCAGCCTTTATGAAGAATGTGCTGCTTATTTGTGTTTTCCCAAATGGAAGTGCCGGAGCTCAGTCAGGGTAGAAACTTGACTAGTAGGTCAATCCCTCTCTCTGTATTCTATTTCTAACTTAAGGAAAAAGATGACCAAGAGGAGAGTGATATGTTTATCTTGAGTGCACCAGAATAAGCAAAGAAAAAGCCGAGGAAGAATTTTTTGTCTTATTCTGTGAAGTGATTTATATTTTGCTATTTTCTAAACACAAAGAGATAAATTGAACATTAAGAGTATTAACAAAATATGAATAACCTAAAAAAATTAATGTTTTATAATAACATAGAAAATTTAAAAAGAAAACCACAGCGTATCTGACTTTTCAAAAAGCACAGTGGATGCTTAGTTATGAATACAGACCTCAAAGTCCACACAATTGAAGGAATTATATTTTAAGGTAATGAAAATGCAAAGAACAGGAAAAAACTCATCAATGTTTGGGGTGGGAGGCAAGAGAGGACTTTAAGGCAGCAACGGGAAGGAAAACAATATGGCATATGATGATTACCTCCTCTTATCAAAGATATTGTTTTGAAAATCACTTCTCCCAGTAAAGCATGCTTTTTTATCTGGGTTAAGTACAGGCTTTGGTGAATATGGGAATATATAAATGTATGATTTAAAATGATACTTTCCCACAAGTCTCCTGGAGAATTGTTTTCTAACTAGAATGCTTCTTTTATCTTTGAGCCTTTTATTTTACATTGAATTGAGAACAAATTGCACATTACTTTTTTCATGGTATTACTGTACTGAAGGGAGAAGGGAACTCTGTAATATGATTATTTTTCAAGAAAGTTAAATAGACCCCTTATTTCAACAATCATATTAATTTCTATATCATTTGTAAAATGGATTCTGACCTTATCAGCCTCAATCATCATCTTCATATTTGGATCAGTAAATTCAATTCTTAATGCCGTTGAATGGTTTAAAATGGACTTTCATAAGCCCCTTCCATTTGTTTCCCTTTGTTTTTATAACTAAGGGAAAATATATACACACATATATTTTACTATATGTTCAAAGCTAGTCGGGTCTTATTATATATCACTTATCCTCTGGCCTCATCTTATTTTTGTACTCTGTTTTCTCTTTTACTACTATATTATCTATTGTTTTACATATATTTTTGAAAGTCACTTTGTTTTGGACCAAGATGGACTCTAAACAAATAAGTAACAAGGATGTAATATTATTACAAAAATAAAATAAAAATGATGACCTTGTTTTTCAAATATATTCACAGAAACGCACACACATCTTTGCTGCTTTGTGAAATCAATATTAGTTGCTTCTGGGGTCTGTTTAGAAAATATTTAAGGGTGGCTCTAAACCAATAGCAATGAAAAAACTCTTTAGAAGGACATCCCTTACCTATCAAATACAGCTATCAAAATATACTCCTGATTCTGACCAAGCCTCATTTTCTCCGTCTCTACTGCTTTGGTCTAAAACACTATCATCTATTGCCTGGACTTCTATGATAGCTTTCTAGATGATGTCCTGTTTCTATTTCTTCCATCCCTTTAGTCTATTGTCCTGATATTTTCTAATCAGTAAATAAGATTGTTTCACACATATTTCCTGACCATTTCTTAAAATCATCTGGTAGATTTTCTTAACACAGAATATAGGCCTAAATCTTCACTATAAGAAATGAAATTTTAAAAAAATACTTAATAAGCAATGCAATAGCACCCATCACCTGGCCCCTTACAAATGAATCAGCCTGAGGAAAAGATCAGGGTATCTGACAAGGCAAGGAGATAACAAGGGGCTCTGAGTAGCTCAATGGTGTGAAAGTATTTTGTATTTAAATAATGAGTCCAGTGTAAACTAAACCATGGCTTACTAACTCTTATATGTTCTGCACCCAGATTTCCAATTCAACCTCATATTTTACTTCTTTTCTTTTTCTTCCTAGTAGATATCACATCACTTTACAGTCTTCAAACTTGCTGTTTCCTTTACTGGGAAGCTTACATTGTACACTGCTTCATTTATTAAGTTGCATGCTGGAAGGGTCTCTTCCTTCCAGAGAGCTCCTTTGACCACCCTGTCTGTAGGAACATCTCCTCCACTCTCTAGTTCCTTACCCGGCTTTATTTTTCTTAATAGCCCTTACCATTTCCTGATGTTATTTAACACTCTTATTGGTTTTCGTGAGTCTCCCACTAAATTGTAAACTCATGGACTTGGTTAGCAAGAAATCACTAGCACATAAAAATTGTTACTTCTGTATATTTGTGAACAATGGATACAATATCATCTATTGTTTTCTACCCTTCTAGAATGATCTGGTAAATAACATGTCACACTGGCAATATACATAATGCTTTATCAATGCAAGAGAAGGTGATTCCTTAGGGACAAAGTTTCACGTAAGGCATAGTAAAAAAATTCAGAGCCACTAAGACTAGTTGTAAAATCAGCAACCAAGATCCAAAGACAAGGCAGTTATGAAGAAGCTGGCTCCAAAACACACTACATTTTTTTTTTAATTTAATAGAAAACATTCGGAAACTCCTAAGCACTCTTGTGAAATAACCTTTTAAAAATGTGTGTTGAAGATCAATGCATAAAAGATATTTATAACTGATGTTGAATATATGGTTTATAGGGTTGCAAAATAATAGATTTAGGACAAAATTTCCTAACATATGCACAACACATTTTAATATCTGATTTTTAAAATTTTCTTACTCTGTTATTAATTTTAGGAAAGGGTAAAACCAGGACTCAATATATTAAGTAGGAGACATTAAAACATAATATGTTGTAGCCTTATAAATTTGCTAAATCACTTTCCCTGTCTGCTAATATATACTCCTACTTCCCTAAAAAAGCATTATACAATTTTTAAAAGAAATGACCCTTTTACAACTTATCGTGAACTTGAACTAGTATTGAAAAGTAACAAGGGTATTTCCTGTTTAGATATATCTTGTAGAGGGTTGCTAGTAAAATGATTAAGATATTAAGTAGGCCAGGGGAGGGAGGGAGCAATTGGGGAGACTGTTTTATGAACATTACAGATGTTTAACTAATGTACTGTATACTTGAAACTAATTTAAATAAATAAATTTATTTTTTAAAAAGATACTAAGTAGGTACTATCAATGATCAAAATAAACATTTCCAGTGTTTTCAGGTCTCAGCCATTGTGAATCTGCATGCTTAAATCTAATCAAGTTAAGAAGATTAGTCGAGAGATTAACAGCAAGATTGATTCACTTAAAAGTGTTGGTTTTTCTGACACCACTACTAAACCTAGGATCATTTCATTTGAAGGTATATACAATATTTTTTTAAACCAAGTTACAAAAGTATTAAACAGTATATTTCTCCAATTATAGTTTAAAAAATAATGTCAAATTTTATGGTTTTGATGCCATGACATTTGAGGAAATATAACAGGAAAAAAATGTAATATAAATAGAGAAAATTGCAAAAGTAAATGGGAAAGTGAGAATTTTCCAATTTCAGAAACATCTAATATTCAAAATTCGAGCAAAAACAGAGAATGAAAAGTGTCTATAATTTAGGTCAAACCACGAAGCAGGACAGTGCGAAGTTTTGGGTTGGGGACACAGAGATCAAGGAAGGTTATCCACTGAGTCCTCATGTTGAGCAAAAGATGGAGCGAAAGAAATTTCAGAGGACTAGATCCCTCCCAAAGAATGCCAGATTTCCCACATCCAACAAGGACATTCACAACCGCCTGGTACTCAGAGGACTGTTTCTCAGAAAGGAAAGAAGGAATCCATCCCAAATATCTACTTTTGTTACTAATGCTTTTGAAAAAAACTCACTTAAAAAAATAATTTATTCTGAATCTTTTATCCTCCTCTGACTTGCAACTTTGGAGAAAGTATCTTGGAAACTTGGAAAAAATTATTTTTATTATTTTGTGTAAATTTTCAAATATAAATATATCTTATTTCTAAAAATTCCCTTTATTTTTGTCCTTATGGCCCTCTGGTTCGATTTCTATATACCTTTTGAATCATATTGTTTTACTTAGTGCAGCACTTTGTGCCCATTCCTGAAAATAACTGATGTATTTGTCTCATAAAATGCTGTGTTTCCCCTCACGCAGGTGGCATTGTGCTTGTGCCAGGTGTCCCTGGGTGGCCACCTTGCCTATTTAAATGTAAATTGTGTGCGTACCTACGAGACTAGAACTGCGGGCACTGTTATAACAACTCATTAAATAATGCACTGATGTCTAGACACTGGGTGCAGGAACTTTTCATTGTTTTTGGATTGAAATAAGCATTAGCATGGGCAAAAATATTACTAATGGCGGCAAAGCATATCAATAAATCAAGGATAAATTTAGAAGGTTGGTATGTTTACAGCCAGAGCTCCAAATCACAGTTTGAGAAATTAAAAGATTCACAGTGGATGGTGGTCTGCTACTGCACCTTTCCTCTGCTAATTCATATCCTATAATATGTAAGTGAAATAAGTTCCCTTTACTTCATTGAGTCAAAGACCTGTAACATTTTAATTAAAAAAGAAAAAACTCACCAAACCACTATTGCCATTCAATTGCTCAGTTTTATTGCCTCTCCTGTCCTTGTCATCATAACTTTCTGAAAGAAATTGATGCCATCTGAGCTACATGTGAGATCTCTTCTTGAATGAACCAAAAAGATCTTGTTTCTTCCTCAAACTTCTTTTGGTTCTTTTCCTTAGCATCACTAAAATCCCCGTTCACTAGCTTCCTCCTTGACTTATTGTATATCTGCTTATTCAGTTTGGTGGCCCACCTATTTCCTGCCGGTAATTATAAAACCAAAAGGAAAACAGAGATTTCTTTTATTTTTATAATAACATCCTTTTGAGGAAGTAGAAAGACAGCATGGAGACACACTGAAGGAATAATAATACATTATGTTTCAGGAATTAAATCCCAAATGCAATTTGTTTTATGTTGATGATAAATTAGATAAAAGTGAACACTCAAAATAAAGATGGTATACATTGCTAAGCAGAAAGAAATATTCTTTTGGTAGAAAATCTATTTTTCTACAGATATATAAATTCGTTTGACCTAATTTTTCAACTTTCATGAACACCTGTGAACTATTGACACCAAAGGTTAGACAATTGATGCTGTTTCTTTCCTAAGAAAGCAAGGTTACTAATTGATTAGATATTAAATTAATTAGATTGTATTTTTTCCTCATGAATTTTTCTGCATTGTAGCTAAAGATTCTTAGTTTCTAAAATGTGGACCTTAAAATCAACAAGGGATTGTGTTTTCTTGCTCTGACAAAATTTTCACTTTCTTATCACATTCTGATTATCTAATCAAAAGGTATGCGTTTCTTTTAACAAAAAAAATGAGATGTTTGTTGGCCATGAAGCTAACTGGAAAAATAGACACTAACACAAAACTTTGAGAAATATGAATCTCAAATTATTTAAATTTGAGGATGGTACCACCAAAAAAAGAAGAAATATTAAGACATGGAATTGAAATGGATAGTTTATGTCTAAAACACTTTTTTTCAGTTAGAAGACTCTAAAACAATAGTGTTTACCCTGTATGCTATATTATGACATATAGAGTTTGGGAAAAATAATTCGATAAATTTTTTTCTCAATTCATAGAAATCCTCATACTTTGATCTTAATTATGAATTAACTGCATGTGCTCCATACTCTAGTAGCACACTAGACTAATGATGATCTTAAAAATTTGTCTCTTTGTAATCTTCATAAGAATCTTTATTTTGAAACCTACTGCAAATGTTTTGTTTAATTTGAACTTTGGAAAATAGATGGCAGTTTTATCTAAAAGGGATTCCCTAGACTGAGATAATTAAACTTCATTTTTCTCTAAACCTACCTCTTCCATCCTATAACCTAAAGGTAAATGTGTAAGTGCTAAGAACAGAATGTCTGGCTGACTTTTTAAGCATATACAGTATATACAGAGAGAATTTCAAAGCCTACCATATCAGTTATATAAATGACTAATCACTCATTTAAAATTGGATTAAACCAATTTTGCAAGTGTATTTTGGGCAATCAGGGCAGTTACATAGAATTAAAGGAAAACTTCTGAACAAACGTTTGCACTTGGTGTTTTATGGGATAGTTGCTGCAAATGCACCATCATGTCTAGATGACTGACATTTCTAGCCATGGTACATCTAAGCAGTTCCTGATGACTAGACCTGCTTTGTACCAACCAACACAATCATAAGCCCCTTGAGCCTCACTCTCTGAAATGTGCCCCTTGTACACCATATCCCCCCACTCCCTCACCTATTTCCATTTCAACATCTAACATATTTCCCTGAAGGCAATGTGAAACTTGGCTATGACTAGCTGCTAAAGCTAATATGTAGTGGCAGCAAAAAGTCATTAGCTGAAAATTTGGCTGGGGATCAGCAATGTTGGTTATAATCTACATCTTGGATATGACTTGGATTCTATTTAAGAATGAGAGGAGCCAAAAATCATCAACTGGAGTAGTTAGTCTATAAGCAAAAGGCAGGTAGATGTTACTGATGCAAAGTACCCTTCCTACTCTAACCTTAGACCTGTTTAGAAAGGTCCATTGTTCAATCTTGAATCGCCCAAGGATACAGGCGGTAGGTGGAGTTTAATAAGGAGCCCACTTCTAATTTGTAATGCCCTCTTTATTTAGCAAAGTAGTGTTGTAGAAAGAACTCTAGGCAGAAGGAGACTTAGGACCAGTCCTGAGCATTTCAATTGAGCACAGACTACATGAAGATACAAATTTTCAGGAAAGCAGACTATAATGAGACATGACCTTTGACCCGAAGGAATTTACAACCTGTCGCTAGGAATTAATGTAGTTTCCTAAACTTTCAGTGCCTCAGTTTCCAACTTGGAAATGGAAATAATGATATCGAATCCAACATTCTTCATGTACGTATTGTAAGGCTCATCAGGGTTAAAAATGACAACAAAGGATCCAGTCTTTACATTCCACAAAAGTAAAACCCAAGTCAATGTCAATACGTATTTCAGACTACATTTTTTTTTTGTCCTCAAATGTTGTTAGAGTAACAGCAACTAAAATAAATGGGTCATTGACTGATATTTAATGCATTTTATTTTTCTCTAAATGATTTCTTGGCCAGTTATATTTGTTTGCAATAATTACATTCTCATGAAAACATTAGACGCCTATTATATATAGAAATGGTAAGAAGTAAAAAGAGCATATGAAAGTCACATGAAGTATCCTTTACTGAGAAATTAAGCCTATTTTAGAAATCAAAGTAGTTATTTAAGAAATAAATGTTATTAAAGAAAAATAAAATTTGAGGAAAATTAAGGAAAGTGAGGGGAAAATGAGACAACAAAGTGAAGAAAATAATTTATTAAGATAATGTTGTTTTTTCTGCTATTTCTCTTCTTTAATCTTTTCCCCAAAAACCTCTTCTCCAGAAAGAGATACACTATGGATAAAATAAACAGCTGTAATTTCAGAATATATTTAAAAAAACAAAACAAAAACAAAAAAACTCTCTCTCTGCCATCGGTCTACCATAGACTCTTTCTGGTGGCATTAAATAATGATGATGTTGACGATGATGATGATGATGATGATGATGATGATGATGATGATGGAACTAATGCACTTTAGAGACTTTATTAAAATACTTACTGTTCTCCACGAGGCATGGTGCAATCAACCATTCTCAAACACTGTTGTAAACCTGTATAATGTTAGACAAGTAACCTTGTAAAGAGGGTTAAAAGGAAGTGGATAGCAGTTTTAGATAGTGGAGAGGAATCTGGGGAGGTAACATTGGAATAGGAAAATCTGGTCTCAGTAAAAAAACTAGACCATCAAGGAGCTAGCACCATGATGGAACTGAAGAGGAATTACCAGCAAATGGATGAAAAACTTGTCAGTATTTTACTACTTCACTAAATTCCTTAGAGCCAATTCTCCCATAAATTTCCACTTTGAGGAAAATAGCTGCTAAAGCTGCTATCTAAGTAGATGGGTGATGAAGTTGAGTTGAGAAGCTACTTCTGCAAGAATTGAAGACGTAAAAGAAAATAAGAAAGTAAGGTGAGAGTAATGGCTTAAAGGTGGAAGGTATGTATGTCATAAACAATAGGAAAGAATTTAACATGTTTATAGGCTGAAATAAGATTCCAGAATGATGATCAGGAGAGAAGAGAGGGGATATCCTTGAATAAGACAAAGAAATTTTCTTCCTCTGAGATTTGAAAAAAAAAAAAAATAGTGTAGAATTGGTAAGGATGCAGGTATTAAGTGCTGGGAAATGGGAATGTGCACCTTCATGACTTCTATTGTCTTTAGGAAGTAAAAGACAAAGTCACTAATTAAAAGTAAAAGGTCTGAAGTGAAGTAGTTTGATAAAATGGTAGGACTTTCAAGATCTGCTTTGGAAAAACAAAGTTATTTAGAATGGGGAGGAAAAATATTGACAAGGAGATTTGTGGTTTCAATTTGTATTAAAAACCAATCTCAATCTAGATCCTCTCAGGAAAGGACAGATCCTGAAAATACCAATCTTTCTGAGGTTATCCAGGCAAAAAGTTCATAAAACATAGTTCTGGGGCCAAGCCAAGGTATTCAGAATAATAAATAATCAGTTAAACATGGCAACCCATGGAGATTTGCTTGGAGCCAGCAGATAAAGCAGGTAAGAGTGAGTAGAAACGACAAAACAAGAAATGGGGCAAACATAGATGGAATGAGGAAGCAAAGGGTCAGAGACTAAGCAGTAGGGAAGAGGGTAAAGCCTGTGGGTAGTAAAGGCTTGGTTCAGGAGTACACATATGGCAAATACATTTATTTAGCTGTTCCATTCATTTTGCCTGTGGTTAGGTGAGTTCCAGCTAGGTACAGAAAGGACATTTACATGGGTAAGCATGAATCCAAGATGCATGGTTCTCTCTGGCAATCTCCACAGCCCTGGAGGAGGAATGAAGAAATTGGATAGTTAGAACAACTCAGGTTTTGATATTACTTGGAGAAGAATGTTGGAAAATTAACAAACAATGATTCAGACAAGATTTAACAACAACAAAAAAAGTGGTGACAGAAGTCTGGTGATAGACCAGAGAAAAGGGGACTGAATGGCTATAAAACAGGTGAGTGGAAGAAAGAGAGTGAAAATGATGGCTATATCTACTCTAAAGGCAATCTCATACCCAAATACCAGTTTTCAAATCAATTCTAGAAATGAATAATTTGTGACGGACAATAGCACAATGGAAAGATCTATTGACCATGAGTAGTTTGAATAATGAAGAGGATGGAGAGAGAATATGATGGTACTTTATAGTTCATTGAAAATGTTCATTGAAAAGGAAAAGAATGCCAGGCTTTAAGAAAGATCAAATTATGTATATTACAATGAGCACCATAAAGCGTATGTATGTCTAGGGCAGAAAGTGAGAGAGTTTCACAAATAAAACAGAGACATTTCAACTTAGGTTTTCATATGAATGGTTGTCTTTTGTCACCAGCCCTTTAAGTACTACAAACATGATACACGAATAAGAAATTAACTGTCATTTTCATAGTATTTTGCCTTCTATTATGTTTGGTGACTCTCAGGGTAACTGTGAGAGGAATAATGATGCCCCTTCTCTCATTATATAGAAGCAGAAACTAGCAGTAAGTAGATCTCTTAAGCAGATGTTCTTCCACTAAAGGTCAAGCCTGTTCCCTAATGCCACAGAATATGAGACAAGATGTACATCTACATATCAAGACAGAGAAAAACACTGAGTCCCTGCAAAGCAGAAATATCAGCTGCTAAATTCAGACCTTGTAAAAATAAGTGGAGAGAATAATACTTTTGGTTTATGGTTGTCATACATGAATAAATCTATAGTGTTTAATAAGTTATGAAACTACGTTGCTATTATGAGAAAATGTTATCTCTTTTATAACTCAGTAATTTGTGTGAGCATAAATCTATAGACTTGGCAGAATTCATAATGGCTCCATATGCCCACAACTAAGGCTCAATTGCTCTTTATTACTTACAAGAGATTCCTTGCTGCTTTGCTATTACATCATTTAAAATATTGATCTTAAGTTATTACTCACATGATCATGAATCAAGTCCTGTGTGTTTACATGCTGCAGCTGAAGACACTGATCCAACAGCATTATAATATGAAATTTAAGGTATTGCAACTCCGTAAGGAAATTTTCTAAAACCATTTGGACATACTTTGAATTATTCGTTTGGTTAATTATCAATGGCTCCAAAGTGGGCCACTGTAAAAGCTTTCTTAGTAAATTGCTTTCAAGGCCTTGGGCAGTTTGTAGGCATTATGCTGCTTTTACTCCATACAAGGTTCTCTTTGTCTATTATCCTGTCTGTTACGTGTATCCTTGCACTTTACACTAATGTTTGTATACAGCCTTGGTTTGTTATCAGGCTGCCCAGTCAATTTAAATAGTCTTCCAGTCCTGTCAAGTGGAGTTTGAATTTGAACATAAGATCTTTAACATCATAATAAACATATCCATCTGGTCACTATGGATGAATAAGTCAAACATACAAGTCTCCAAGTCCTTATTTCTCAATATTTTTCTTGAAGTTTCCAGGTCTCAGACTGACAATTACCACATCATATGGCTATTGCTTCCCTTATTATCTTCTCTTAATATCCTTAGCAATTAAGATCACATCCAGTGTGTCTGGAGGAAAGGTAATCTGGATGAGACTTCTTAAGGTATTATCTGATGCAGGCACTGTAGCTCTAATGAGAATCCTGATGAAAACATAACATCAACCAAAAGATATCAATGTTTGTTCCAGAGAGAAAATGGGATTGTTTGGATGTGTTTATTTGTTTTTAACATACGCAAGGTGATTTAGACTGTGTCAGCTTATCTAAATCTCAGAATCCCTTTTCCTGCATAGTTCCAAATTCCTGTGGACCACAAGAGATATTTGGGGTGACATTTGAAAGGTGGAAAGAAGCCGCAGACATATTCTTTTACACTGGGAAGATCCACATGAGATTACAAGTGCTGTTGCAACTCCAGCATGTTGCTTCCAGTCAGGTGGCTCACCTTATCTAAGGGAGTCCCAGCCAGCTTGAAACAACTCCAGATCACCAGGTCTCTTGCTTCCGCTCCGTTTAATCCCGGGCCCGTGTGCACAGCTCCTGGGACAGCAACAGCACTTGCTCTTCCAACTCCAGTCAGGTCTCTACTTTTAGCTTCTCTGACTCTTGGGCCAGATACATGTTTAGCTCTTCAGTGATGGGCACCAGCCTCATCTTCAAGTCACCAGCAGCACTGATGTTGAGGCTTGGCTGTGGCAAGAGACTTACATGGGTTCCAGTTCACTCTCATGGCTACAAATTTATCCTGTGTCTCACCAACTTCACCATCGTTCCTTCCCAATGACCTGCCCTGCTGACTTCAGGCCCAGTAGTCAATATAGAACCATCTACTACAAATGTGTAAGGCCAAATCTCTATGATAAATCTCCTAGTCTTTATCACTCTTAGTGGCTCTGTTTCTCTGATTCAAACTTAACTAATAAAATATGCATATCTATTATACTCAGGGGGAATGATATCTAGTAAAATATACTTCAACAACATATTTCATTCAATATTAAAATTTGGAGTGGTAAAAAAAAATTCCACATTTATTGTTTTAGGTTGATATTTTGAACTTCCAAATAATTTTATTTTTAAAATAGTTATCTACAGGTAAAATGTTAATAACATAAAATTATTGGAAGCTTAAGATTATCTTCCATAGACCATTCTGAAAGCCACATTCATATAGAAATTAATTCAGTCATGAGAGAACAATGGTCTTAATTAGGACATGAATAAGTTTTGTAATCCAAACTACTGAAACAATTTCCCAATTTTGACATCCTGAAGAATTAATTCTTCTTATACTCGGTAAAATAAAAGAACTCATTTTAAAACATAGACAATATTTTGTAGTGAAGACACTTAACAATAGGTAGATAAAACCAGAAACTGAGCTAATAAAATTATTTATGAATATAAATGTTTTTCCCTAATATATTTCTCCATACAGGCTGTTAATCTAATTTATATCACATATTTAGTTCCTTTCTACTTTTCCCCACCCCACGAAGGAATGAATGTGCTGGTATACATTCAGACAGGGCACATTCATAATCACTAGAACCCCAACAAGTTTAAAAGGCAGAGCTGAAAGTTTGATATGTTTCGGAATTTTCTCATTTTGTTTCTGCCCCTATATTACTTACATGTGTTGAAACAATGGGATTCTTAACATCTGAGTCACTCAATGCCACTTAGCAAGTCAAGCGTGCATGAAGCATGGTTACTGATGCTGCAGAAGATGCAAGGGTAATAAAGACCCAGCTTCTTCCTGCAATTTAGTAAAATATGGTCAGTGCCAAGGCTGCAGGTAGAGGACTAAAAAAGAAAGTGAGGTAGAGGATGGTGCTGTTTTACTCCTGCTAAAGACTAAAGGAGCAGAAGAGAGATGGGTGTGAAACTGAAGAGTCCACGCGATGGAGAGAGGGTGCTATGGTGAAAACATATTACTTATGAGTGCATGTTAATGTACACTCCTTAACTAACGCCCATATGCAAGTTTCAGTAAAGTATTTGTGGAAAATATGAAAAACTATTTGCTATAGGGTCATATAAAGTCTATGCAAGTCTATTCCAAATAATCCTAATTTTTGAAGGCATAGAGGGTTCTGTGTAATGCCTGGGTTAAAATTTTAGATTAACAGATAAACTAACACAAGTACCCCAGTTATGACAATATAAGCCAGTGTACAAAATACAACTGACTGTTTACGGCCATGCCACTCTGAACAAGCCTGATCCTGTCTGATCTCGGAAGCTAAGCAGAGTCAGACTTGGTTAGTACTTGGATGGGAGACCCCTTGGAAAGACCATGTGCTGTAGGCATAAAAAATAAGAGATTGTAAGATGAAAAGGTCCTTGCAATCTGTGAGGTCAAGCAAGGGCTGCCTCACCTAAAAAATGAATAAATAAGTACAATGGACTTTATAAAAACTGAAATTATTTTGGTAGAAGGATGAAGAAAAGCATTTCAGAGAGTTAGTTACTCATATGAGTCTTGAAAATTGAATGATATTTCAAAACATAAAAATAGAATTACAGATATTGGCAACAAAAAGAGAAAGTCACTGAATAGGAAAACTGAGTCTGTTAAAGAAATCAATGAAAATGTCTAAAGTAGGATATATATGTAGCGGGGATTGATAAGAGATAAAACTGGGGAGTAGGTTATAACATATTATGGACTAGAGAGCCCTGAATGCCAAACAAAAAGGTTTTTTGTTGTTGTTGTTGTTTTTTCACTTTATTTTATTAGAATAAGGATCCCAATAAGGTACCTTCTTAAAAGAACATTATGGAGGGAACTGTTGATTTGGAAGGTTTAGCTGTCAAAAACATATGGTTGAACCAGATATTGTGAAGACAAGAATTATGGGGACAAGGTCAGAGACAATATGACAGATCATAAATAATGAGGACCTAGAAATTCACCATAAGTATGAGGAACAACTATTTCATTGTAAAAAGGGGTGGATAGAAAGAACAAATGAAGTTTTAGGTACATGTTCGTATAATTTTCATGAAATAGAAAGTAAAGTGATTTTTTTAGAGGAATGGAAGGATGGTGAGGTTGTAATTTAAGAAAAGTACAAAGGCTAATAATCAATATCTATTATAGCATTTATGCATCACTCTCATGGTTTTGTCCACTCTGCTTTATTGGTATTGTTCCCACAGGAACTGCGCAACTAGTCTATCACGAGTATGCTTCCCTGGCCGCAGTTGACTAGCCCAGAACTGGGCACCAGACTCAAGTGTAACTAATCAGAGTGTTCACCTAGAATTTCTGGAACTGAGCCATACAAGTCATTGTTTTTCTAGTAATCTGGGTTTTAAGATGAATACCTGAATGTCATATCCTGTTGTCATTTCACTGTGTTTCCCACATGTCTCCTACCATATGGAACACAAAACAGATGTAATCTGCACAGAAAAGAAAAAATGAAATCGTTTCACAAAGAAGATAATAAACACAAGATGGCAAGAGATAAATTGAATCCTCTGATTCCATTTGTAACAGAAGACCAATCCTATTCCTAGTTCTTCGATTCTGTGAGACATCTCAAGAGGATTTTAATAAATCCTCCTCCGTTCCTTAAGCTAGTTCACATTGGTTTCTGACACTTTCAACAAAAAGGTTGTAATTAATAAAAAACGTTGTGGAGAATTAGCAATAGAACTTACTAGGGAGACATCTACCCATTACCAGACACTGTTAAGGGGTCTGAATAATGTTTGAGACAATAAATGGCAATAGTACTCATCTGTTTGGTTTGTCTGTTTCTGCAGAAGTATTCTGTCACCTGGGGATAGATGAAGAAGAGGTTGGCAATGGAATTGATCAAAAATTGTGGTTTTAATTGTAAAGAAACTCATTGAAAGTACAAGAAGACATGAAGTTTAGTGATATTGACAAACATGTGATTGAAGTTCAGGGTGAAGTTTCTCTCAAAGGGAATGATGTAATCCATTAGTGATATCTGCCCTGGCCAGAGGAGTAGGAGGCATAAATATGATTTTAATCATTCCCTTCCTTTCTTTAGTTCAGGGTCTAGATTTATATTTCGAAATTGTTTTAGTAAAACCAAATTAAAGTAACTGTCCAAATCAAGATTATGGTAAAGGAATTGATAGAAAATCGCTATGCAAAACTAAAATACTTTTTTTTTTTTTAACACAAAACCAGATGTCTAGGAGACCAAACCGTTAGGTAGTCAGGCATGAGCGACAAGAGGGAAGGTCCAGCTCTGTAATCATAGAAACCTCCCTTGAAGATATTCCTTAAGACCTCCCAGAAACACATCCCTTTTGGAGTTATAAATTACCCCAAATTCTAGAGCACAACTGCCATAAAAGCTGCTGACTAAACCAGCCACAAACACATGCATAGAAAGTAGTACACTAATCTGCCCACGACCTCAGCTTCATTATACCATCATTATAATAATATCACGACAGTGTCCAGTGTTAAGGGTGGAAAATTTTCAAGTGGGCCAGCTTCTGCTTCTGTAATCTGCTTGCTTGTTTGATGTTAACCAGGGTGCAGTAATCTGCTCAAAGATATGCTAACAGCCAACTTCTGCTTCTGTAATCTTCTTGTTTTATGTTAACTAGGTTGTGGTTCTAGGCTTTATAAAATGCCTCTTCTGGGAGCTCAGGGATGATCTCTTCTAACCCTGCGTGGTAGAGAGTCAGTCACGGGCTGGCTAATAAAGGGTCACAATTCATCTCAACTGGCTCCGTGGGTCTTAGATTTGATCACACCACAACATCCAAGAGTTCATGAAACTAATTATAACACAGTGAATTCTGGGTGAACACATGTGCAGTAGGCAGTGTTATTCTATAGCAGCCAACTATCAGTCAAGGTAACGTCATATATGGGTCATCTAGGCCTTCCCCTCAGGGGTCCAAATAAGACCTTCCCACTTCTGCATTGTTACAGCTCTTCTTGATGATAACACACTCCTCCCTTGGGGCATGCTCTGTCTTATCTCTTTACCTCCCAAATTCTGCAGGGCTACAGCCTTCTTTAGTGAGGCTCCTCTCCTTCTAAAATGTACTTTCAATAAATACTTTTTCTAAATTTCACTGACCTATTATTCTTTGCTGCGTGTCGGGAAAGAACCACACAATATCGCACAAACACCAACGACCACCCCCATGCCACTGAGGTGACGCCAGATTTCACATCACCCCAGCAGTAACAAAACCATGTGGTATGTCTTAAGGATAAGATGCTAAAAGAAGCATTTGCACAGAAGAAATGAACATTTTGGTCTTGATGCTATAGGAATAAAAAATTAGGTTAAAAAGAGAATCACATGCATATCATTATAAAATAAAATGCTAACTGAATATGCCAACATTTTAGTTTTCCATTTTTATGCTTTCTATTATTCAGTAAGATTTCAAAGTGGGAAACTATCGCAGTTGATACCCCACTCAAATCCCTTAAACCATTCTAATACCTGCTTTCCATATTTCCAGCTGCTTATACCTGCATTTCATTGCCTGTTTATCTGGCTACCAAAGACACTGTGTCCTAGAAACGCCTAAGAATTAAAACCCTTGGGAGCATCCCACAACCACTGACAGAGGTAGTTTGGTGTATAACTTCCCAGATTGTTCTCCCCCACTGAGATGTAATTCTGAAATGCAGCCAGATTTTCTCAGTGAAAGCACAATCCAGTTATTCCCGGTAATAACCTGCTTGCTAATACATTTGTTATTGGCTGCATTCCCTTTCTTATTTGACTTCCCACTTTTTACTAGCATTTCCTGAAGTTACCTCTCAAATAAATAACTGGAACTTGAGTACTTGCCTCAGGGTTTGCTTCTGGGGAAATGCAAACTACAAAAAGATCAAGGTATAATCAGAACAATAATGCCGAATCACCATTCTGGGACCTCTTTTCTAAGAGTCAAGATTTGAAGAGTTTTATACTAGTCCCTGGGCTAAGAAAAGTATCAATTCTCTAATTTTAAATAGTACAGAAGTGTGTAAGATGTTTGAGATATTAGTTAAGGAGTATATTTAATTAAACAGGATGTGAAAGGAGGAATTAAAAGTTAATATTTTATTAAGAAAAAGGTGGTGGGGAGGATGAAGAGGGAAAGAGGGTCACATATATGGTAACAAGAGACAAAATTTTGGGTGGTGGGCACACAATAAAGTATACAGATGCCCTATCATAAAGATGTACACTGAAACATATAATATTATTAGCCAGTGCCACTCCAATAAATTTAATAAAAATAAAAATAATTTAAAAACTTTTTTAAAAACTCGAAAAAAAGAAAAAAATTTTAAAAATCTATAAATGCAGGTTTCCGACATGAGACTACCTATCTGTTAAATTAAAGACTACAGTGGTATGATAAGTAAATCAAACCATTTTTAAGAATTGGGGAAAGATGTTTGAATATATTGGCAATTCACGCACTTATTAAAATAACTCTCACTTAGTCATTAAAACATGTCCTCTTAAAATTCCTGCCAAAAGCACACAAGAGTTTAATTCTCTGAAATGGAAAGCATTAGTATTTCAATCACTTTCTAAAAATCCATAATGTACAGCATAAGGACTATTATTAATAACATTATGTTGCATATTTGAAAATTGATGAGTAGATCTTAAAATTTCTCATCGCAAGAAAAATATCTATAACTAGGCATGGTGATGTATATTAACTAGATTTATCATAATAATAATTTCTCAACATACACAAATATCAAATCATTATGTTGTACACTGAAACAAATAAAATTTATGTCATCTCAATAGAAAAATAATCCATAAATGAAACATTTATTCATATTAGTTTTCTATGTCACCTAACAAAATTCAGATACCTAAGTACAATGAAATCTAAGTACATTATCTTTGCCACATTTGTATATTCTTCAGGAGAAATATTAAGACCATTTCATAATTAACATTTTTTTCTGCATAAAACTGTATCTATTTTCTCTGACCTGAGGAGATAAATGCAAGGAGGCAGAGATTTTAGAAAATGTAAAGATCGAAAAAGTAAGAAAAAACTAAATACAAAATATATGAATATTTTTATTTCTTTAAATGAAACCCAACATTCGTACTTTGAACTAATTTAGAAAATGTACTAACTTTATTTTATAAGTTGGAGTTAAGCTTCATATGTAAGTGATCCTAGGATATTATATTATAAAAATTTTAAAGAATGAAAACAGCTGCAACACTATATTCCTGACAGATATTATGATGCTTATTAATGAAACTGTTGATTTGTCGCCATTAGGGTGGTGGTTATTTTCACAGTTGCTAACATTTGTTGAATACTTATGAACTATGTTCCAGTTGCATGCTAAATGCTTTAAGCACTGTCTCACATTACTATTATTCCCAATTTACAGAAGAAACTCCAACGTGAAAAGTTAGGCATCTTGCCTAAGATCACACCAATAGGCAACAAGAGAGCTGAGACATAAATACAAATCTGCTTGACTAGATTCTGCATTCTTAACCATGATGGTATGTAAATCACTGCTTTCTACTACATAAATACAGGTTTAAAACCGAAGCACTAATTTAATGAAAACAAGCACAGACTAGCACAAAGTTATAGGACAGAAGATAATACAAGAAAATTAGGCATTTTCACATTATAATCCTATTTGAATATTACATGACAACTTTTGGAGATGGATAAGCATTTTCCCTTTTACATGAGATGATTGAGGTTTAAAGAAGTTGGAGACCTGTCCAGCAATATCACACAGCACATAGGAGGCAGAGCCCAGTCACACACTCAGGCCTTTTGATTTAAATCGCTACTTTATCTGCTGCACTAGGTGGGCATTTTAGAACACAGTGTCTTCGCACTGAGTATTTTTCTTTTGTTTCATAGTACCTAAGTTTACCAAAATTTCAACTCTTGTAATACATTAAATGTGATTTCACATTTCCATCTGAAACATATCAACCAGCCTGATTTAGGTTTACTTTCCTAGCAAAGAAGAAAGATGATAGTCTGATTCCAAGTCTTTGCCTTTCAAGTGATGGCTTTTATTAATACGATTCAAAAATAAAGAGGGGAAGGGGAGGCATGTACGACTCTGGAGATTCATTTCTCCCTTTCTGATATATAATAGAAAATGTCATCTTGTTTCAAAAAGAAAAGAAGAAGAATATGAAAAATGAAACTTTGAACAGAAAATAAATGCAATGATTGTAAAAATAGTAACAATTTCAGAGTTATGTAACTGGGCCTAAAAGTGATTATACGCATACATGCTTCAAGAAAAAATGTGCACTCAAAGTGTAATTTGAGGTGGATTTTGAGGAGATCTAACATTCAAACAATGTGGAAGTCTGAGGACAAACTAAGAATGTATCATGGATTGCCCGATATCGACAATAAAAATATCAAGAACTATAATGCTTGATATGGGAGAAGAGATGGAACAGAATCTGTAACCATGCAAAGGATTTTCAGAAGATATAGAATCCCAAATGACAGAAACAATAGCAAAATGAAAAAGCTTCTTTAATTGCTTGAGGGAAGGGCTTAAAAGCTGAGGATAAAGGTTGCAAGGAAACTTGCAAGAGAACTACGAAATAAAAACAAATAAATTTAACTTTTATAAGAATAATGAAAAATCATAATACAGGAAATAATCACCTTAGAAAAAGTAAATGAGATAGAAGGGTAGTTTTAGTAACTTCTCTTTTTATTCCGGCATTCTAATTTAAAATTAGGCATTTAAGAAAAACCAATTTCATGTAGAAGTATTGTTAAAAAGGAATAAAATATGTAATATAAACACAATTTTATCTTCTCAGCTACATCATATGTGAAACTAAATATAGAGCCAGCAATGAACTCACATTGTGAGAAAAGAGAGAACAATCAAATAACAAGAGGGATGTTATAGAAGACTCCCTTATTAAAGCTGCCTATAACATTTTCTATCAATGTACAAACATAAAATTTGTAAAAATGTATCACTGTTAATACTTACTTTGTTATTTTTCCAGACAATTGGGCAACAGAAATGTCATGTGATCCATGCTTAAGTTCTTGAGAGAACCAGAAACATAATGGGCTCCAAAACACCTTAAACTGCTGGCATCATGATCACTTCCTGCCTCATTCTGTTAGACAACAGAGACAAAGCAAGCCCTGTAATTACATCCTGGCCTGATCTATGCTTGCAGTCATGTAATTAATACTTCCTCTGTAAAGCAATGGAATAATTTAAAGAGCAGATATTTTTCAACCATGGTCTGAAAAAAAAAAAAAAAACTCTATGAGGAGAATACATGTGCATTTTAGCTATGTACAGACACTTCTGGGATTCCATTTGCTAAGAGAAATTGTAACTAGATTCTCAGAGCTTTCATTGTACCAAGAGATGAAAATGATACTTCCTTCCTGCTAACGGCAATAGTGGGGGGTAGGATAAAGAGTGACTGGAGCCCATATTTATTCCATGAGGGTTTATGAAAATGGTAAACATAATCTCAGTTCCTGGCTACCTGAGCCACCTGAGTATGGTGCCAACTACATTTGCAGAGCCTTACCCAGGAAATCGGTGAAGAAATCTGGCTCCAGAGGTTAGACCTTAACTTACACAGCAGAAATAAAACACTGCACTCGAGCAAATCTATACTGACTGCCCAAATCCATTCACAGTTTCCAACCTCCATTTGTAGAGAAGCATTCACAATTGTGAATGTAGATCCTACAAAACTCAGAGGCACATAAAATTGTTCTGGAACACAAAAAGAGAAGACAGAGTAAGAATGAGAATTTAAACTAACTATATAGATTTTCCTAAGAAGCTCCATTTTCAATAATTGTTGCAATTTTAAATAATTGTACATTATTTTCTTATAAATAATTTGCATATATGTCCCAGGGAAAAAAATCTATATTTTCAAAGTTCCTCTCCATCTCCAAACAAATCCAAAATAAACTTCGTCTTTGTCTACTTCTCGTCGACTGTTTCTATTTAACATTTGTACTACACACAGAGTGGTGCCTGGGTACACACAAGGCAAAGGAGAGAGCTATTTCCTTTTCCTGACACACTCTCTTGCCCATACTCTTCACAATACCAATCAACATTATTCCTGACAACAACAAAAAAGATCTTCTTTGATCACTCCTTTACTTCTCTATTTCACCTTGTTTATACCCTATACAATACCTCACGATCTCTGAACATTTTATTTATTGATTTGTCTGGACTTTCATAACAAAATACCATGACCTGGGTGACTTACTAGAAATTTCTCTTCTCACAGTTCTAGAGGCTGGAAAGTGAAAGATCAAGGCGCAGGTGGATTTTGTTTCTTGTGAGAACTCTCTACCTGACTTGCTGCCTTCTGGCTGTGTCCTCACTTTCTTTTCTTATAAGACCACTGATTCTATTGTGAGAGCCTCACCCTCATGACCTAAGCTAACCCTAATTACCTCCCAAAGGCCTCATTTCCAAATACCATCACATTGGGGGTTTGGAATTTTGGCAGAACACAAACATTCAGTCCATAACAACAGCATTCCAGATTTGGGTCCTCCTAACAGAAGAGAAATAACAGCAGAACAAATTGCTCGATTATTTGACTCAATTACCCTATAGCTATCAGAGAGAGGTAATCTGTTTTGCTCTAGCAGCAAAATATAGTTTTCATCTACTAGTAACTAATATTCGTTTCCAGAGCAACTTGACTTATGTGTCTTCACTCTGGTGGCTTGATTGTTTCATTTTATATTCATAAACTCAACTGATTGGCTCATAAATTATAGAAGCTCTTAATTCTAATCTAAAAATTATGCCAAGAAAAACATAAAAATTTAAAGATAATATACGACTGCATGAATATTTAAAGATGATAAACCAGATTTACATTCTGTGAAACACGAAATAAATTTTTTTACAAAAGAATAGAATGATCGATTGGATACATCAAAATACAAAACTTTTTTGGCACAATAATTCTAAGCTCACATATAGTCTCTTATTCTGCGGTCGAGCTTAAAGAAGAGGGAGTCCCTCTCCATTGGAGATCACTTCATTTTTCCATTAGAAAAGAGTAAATGGGAATTTTTAATACACTTTTGGCTTAGGAACTCTGAAATTATTAAATTTCAGATATGTTCCAATTTGAAAAAACTGAAAGCACAAAACAGGCCAATGGCCCAAATCCAAGGAGACTAAATTTTGCAGAATCAAAAACTGAAGCATAGAAATGGTAAGACAATTCTCATAAAAACTACCAAAAGTAAGAGATATTTGATCATTTTATTCACTGAACTCATCATTTTCACATCTTTTAATTACCACTCCTATCTCACAAATGATCAAAAAATGGTTTTTTAAATGTTATATCAACTAGTGACTGTGTCCATATGCATATTATAAAAGGATTTATTGCATCAGCCTCATTTGTGCTATGTTAACATATTAATAAATATAGGAGTCAATAGCAACATCATTCACTCATTTGACATTTTCTGGGTAAACACAAGCTATGTACAAAGCACTGTAATACAAATTATGTTCAAACGTTATTTAGGAAACAACTAGCTACAGGTTAAGTGGAAATGTTTTCCCAGAGATTATTTTGAGGACTCGGCAGTTAAGTTCTTCACCTTAAAACAAGGAATTTTCTCGAGTGTGCAAGCAAATGCTCTCTAGTTAGAGAAAGAGAAATGTGCAGCTTTTGGTAGCCTCTGCAGCCAACCCTGCAGAGGCAGATTTGGACTAAAAGATCATGCCGGGGTGGTAAGATTCTCTACCAGTGTCTATATAAATCATCTTATTCTGCATCTCTCATGTGACTAAGTCAAATCACAGGACTTTTGCAGGAACTTATACTTAATTCTCATACCATTTAATTTGTTCTCTTCTCTAAACTACCATGGCACTATTCTTTGTTTACCTTTATTTTTCTTGGGTCAATTTTCCATCTCCTCTATAGCACATTCTTTTAGTTCGCTTTTTAAATTCTGAGGTTCCCCTCTCTAAGAATCCCATCATATAGCTCAGATCTCCAGCCTCTATCTCTCCTCTGAGTTCCAGACTCAAATCTCTAACTCCTTACTGGACAGCTTCTTTGGCATGTCCCATGAGTACCAAATATTAAATATGACAAAGCCAAAATCATAATCTGAACCTTCAGAACATGTTAACTTCTCTATTCCCCCTACTTTGTCAACAATACCACCAATCACTCAGAAAAACACTAGCCTGAAATCAGAGAGAGCCTGGACTTCTTACTTTCCTGCATGTTCCTAAGAGAGATCAAGTAGTATTGATTATAACTTCTCCTTCTTTCCCCAGAGGCATTGGTTTAAACTTTCACTATTATTTTTTTTATTTGTTGATATATTTATTTACCATCAATTATTTGTCAGACATCATGCTAACTGAATAATTTTTAAAAAGTGTCTATAGTGGGAGAAACAAAAATATGTTATTCCATCCTCGACATTGTCAGTCTTCTCATCATGATCTTCTCCAATCTGGTGAAAAACCTTCAATCATTCCTTATAATCTATAAGTTAGCAATAGATTTCAGAAAAGGATTTAACTGAATTTAAATAAATTTAAATTCCTAAAAATGAATCTAGCTTTTTAAAGAAATCTAAGATACAAGTGAATTGCAGTCCCTTTGAGACCTTAGCCTTGCAAACAGAAGAGCAGTGATGTCAAAGCAGAATGTGAAACAATGTTAGAAAATGAGGAGAATGGAGTGTGTCATCACCCAGAAGCCATGGACATAGGTCAAAGAAGGAAAACTGAATTAGAGCAAAAGTAACCAAGCAAAGCAGCAAAGCAGCAAAGCAGAGCTCTGGGAACAATCAGAGACTTAGAACTATTGAATTTGATAAAGAAGTCAGTCGAGAAAATGGGGAAATGATTATGAGGGGCCAGAGTCACATCATCAGTGTGTAGCAGTTGCTAAGGTCTTCCTTTGGAGAGTTGGCAATCTGCCCAACGTGCACGTTCCTGAGTCTATTTCCAGGAGGCAGAGCTCTGCCCTTATTCTCATTCCTCACAAAATATTCTGCACAGCTGTTATCCTAAAAAGAAGAGTTTTGACTAGGGAATTATAAACAGGGGTTGCTGGGCTACCCAATAGGTTTGTATTTCTCAGTTTTCTGGGTGGTGGTTAAAGCCAAGAGAATAGTGGTGATCCCGAAGAAGGGAGACATAGGTCCTTGGCATTCTAAGTATCCTTCAACATATACAGTAAGTATTTGCACCTTCTATATGTCATTCAGTATTATAGTGATGCATTTTATTTACCTCCTCCATTAAGTATAATCTGCAGCATGTCAAAGCTGTGCATTCATATCAATATAGAGCTGAAAAACTTTTTACAATGAAAGTCCTTAAAAGGGGTGTTAAAGTGATAGAAAGTTTGGAGTTAAATTATAAGAGCTTATATTACAAGCAATAATAAAGTGGATTTATGTAGAGAAATGGGAAAAATTCATTTGACAACTTGGTGATTCTATGAAGATATTCAAAATCACTGGGATTATTTAGGCCTGCATGAGATATACCAAGTAATCAAACCTCATATGTAAATTTATTTCATCAACTGCCTTTTTAACTCATTAAAGAAAGCCTAAGTCTCAAAGCCTAAAAGACTGGTAAATATCTCAATAGAACTGAAAAGTTTTATTTTGGCTATTTACTTTCTTTAAAAGTTAACCATGATTGATATTAAATAGGTTTATGAAGATCTCTGGATTCTGACATAGCCATATTTTCAAATTTGTCTTTATTCGAGTGGACATCTCTCTAAGTGAGATCTGTAAAATAAATTATAATTTTCATTTATTAGAAATATTTTGGTAGCAATGACAGATACTCAATAAGAACAGGTTTTAAAGGGGCCTTTTCATTCGAAAGATACTGGGATATCTCGCAAAACAACCAAGCTAAAGACAAAGCAGAGAAACAAGAATTCAAATAATTTGTGCCATCAGGACTATTCACATATTTTCTAAGTTGACCTTGTGTGTCTATTTAATAGTGCTCTGTCTCTGTCTCTCTCAGTCTCCATCTCTCTCTATCTCTGTCTCTGTCTTTGTCTCTGTCTCTCTGTCTCTCACACAAACACTCTCTCTCTCTCTTTCGCTCTCCAGTTTTTTCTTCTTCTTTTTCTCTCTCTGTTCTTCTTTTTTCTACTCTCTCTTTCCTGACCAATTCTTTAGAGAACTCACCTTGCTCCTGTAGCCAATGAGACATGGCAAGTATCTATTTGCAACTGTTGATTCCTTTACATATTATAACTTAGCCACAATAAGTGCACATGGTAATAAGAAAATACTAGAGAAAGGATGCATTGGCCAACCTTAATCATGTAGCCATAACTAGCTCAATCAGAGGACAAGAAAATGGAGTACTATAACTTTTCCAATTTGAAATTGATCAACTATTATATAGTAAAATGACATCTCTAGGACAATGAGGTAGGGTAAGGCACAATTTCCTGATGAAAAGGCAGGGCTACTAGGTAGACTAAGTTCTATGTTTCAGAAAGGAAGTATTTATCAGGATGTGTCCAATTACCGTTTTTTAAAAACCAGATTTTTTCAAAGAACGAAATGTGGCACCCATATGTTCAGGTGTTATATACATCGGTTTTCAGTAACTCAAGCATAAATTTCAAGTCTCTCGTGTGGATAAAGTCCAGGCTGATTAACAGCCCTTCTGTCCCATTTTATTTTCATTGTTACTGATTTAATGTTCCCAGCACTGTAATGAAACATTAAACTGTGGTATTTAGCTTCTTTGTGTGAAGTAATTTTTTGTCAAAATGTTTTTAATAAGTAGTAGTTTTCTTTAAAGTAAAAAGGAAGTTTGCACCATTAAATTTAAATTGACCTTCATGAATGAGAATGATTTTCTCCATTTATTTTTTAGAACAATGCTTCGAAGAAGTGGTAATATAGCAGCTACTTAATATTATAATGGCCTCATTTAAGAATGATTTTAAAAGTATAGTCATTGTGAAATCCCATTTAAATTCTGTAGAATTTGTACTAACCATTTCATAAAAATTTTAAATAAAGCGATATATATTGAAATAAGACATTTTAAATCCATACAAAGAAGTATTACATTGTCTATTATATTAGCATAGATGTTAGCATGATCGTTATAATTGAAAAATACTCAACAATTAAATCATCATCATAAAAACAAGAGTTGTCAACAAATTAAATATTAAGTTAAAGTAATATCTCCTATTGTGTTCATAAAACACACACTCTAAAAATACAGTTCTTTTAATCATTTTCCTTAATTATCCTGAATGAGGAAATGGAAGTTCTTTGATTCAACTCCATGGGCTCCTATGGACTTTTTGGAAAAATTCATGAAATCCTTTGATTCCACATCAGAAGAAAACTTTATTCTCCCCCAGACTCCATCCCAAGCTGATCTAACTGAGAAGAAGAAACGGTGACTGAAAACAGGGCAGGAATTTCCTGTCTAGATCTGTCTTTCACTGTCTTTTAGACAGAGTCCAGGTCAAGAACTGTTGGTTGATGATACCTGACGTAACACACTAAGTAAAGACCTTTGTGTGAGCTGACCACCACATACTCAGGAGGCTGTTGAACACAAGGCCTAATAGACTTGTAAACACTGGCAGGCAAAAGGCTCTTTCCAAAAATGAAACTATAGGGTCAAAAAGTTTTATTTATCCTCTCAATTGTCTTTATCAGTCTTCCTAAGGAATAGAAGATAAGAGGAAATGAGAAAGAATGTGCAAAAGAAAACCTCACTGCCATCATTAAAACCACATCAGTCTCTGTCATTGTAATGCTCATAGGACTATGAAATAAAAAAAGACTAAAATGAGTTAAATTTAAAGTGTGAACACGAATTATTTTCTTTTTCAAGTAAAATCTTGATGAGTAATTCTGTCAAAACAGTGAACTGAAACATGAAGAAAACTCAAATTAAAAGCAAATTGGTATGGTAAGTGGAGAAAATAGACTATCATATAAATACTATGGGGAGAATTATAGAAAAGCATATATTTTAATACAGCATCCAATTAATTTTAACAACAGAAAGAAAAATAGATCAGAAAATGTATATGATAATAAGGAAATTCTTTTTAAGGCCTCTAAAATAGCTCTCCTGAGAAATAATTTTAAATTTGTATATAAGAATTAAAAAAAAGAAAGAAAGAAAGAAAGAAAAGTATGTTAACTATCCTCTAAGGAACAAAATCTTCATCCAAAAAGATAAATTATTTTTACCAGGCAATTAAATCCTGCCTTTATCATAAAAGACTATTTTCTAAATCTCTCTATTTGTGTTAATTGATTTGCTATATGTGATTGCAGATTTGAACCTAACAGAGCATTTTTTATTGGCAAATTATCTTAAAGATGGGGTAAAGTGTTCATTAGCTTTTTACTTTAAAATATTCCCCATATCGATATCTTTTTTATCCCCTTTGAAAGGAAAAGTGATTATATGTAAATGCTTAACAACTCACCTGTATCTATTATGCTTGATCAGATGAATGAGTCTAAATTTTAAAATCCAAAAGCATATACACATAATACTATGTCTTGATTGCCCATCCTAGGAAAAATTTTATTTCATTTTTATAGGTGACAGACTCAAAAAATCCCTTTCAATAACTGTTTCCTGAGAAAACCAGCCTTGCATATCCATGATTTAAGTACTTAGTCAAATCATTTCCTCTAATGCGAAGAACTGCTGAAGGCAATGCAATCCAGCTCAGCAATTCTACCTATCATAGGAGTCGACTTTCCGAACATATTTGTGGCATTAAGAAAGGGAATGGGGACTATCAATCAGACTTTCGGATCCTATTTTAATCAGAACACATTCGGGAAACAGCCTGAAAAGCCAAAACTTTCAATATCCCTCTTCGAGAAAGTGTTTTGTTGTTGTTGTTTTTTTCCCCCCTCTAACTGATTTGCAGCCCACAGAGGAAGAACAAATACTGGTGATGCTTTCTATTTAATTTGGTATAAGTTCATAAAACAAATTGCCCAGATAATTGGACATGTCTTCAATTCTGCACTACATTTTCCATAGATGTAAACCAGATTTATAACTTAGAAGTGCAGCAATAAATGAGCATAGCTTGTAATAGACTTGTGCCAAGTCTTATGTCAAAGTGAAATAAAAAATGAGACTGACCATTTTTAGTAATCAAATCTGTCAGCTCAGTTAACTCCTTCTAAAGTATTGATGGGAAACACTAAGGTCTGGAAAAAAAAAGCTTAATTATTTCTACTAGTACAAATATATACAAGCATGAAATAGCTGTTTTAAATAGATTCCCTAAAAATAAACTTATCATCTTAATCCTGTAAATTCTGTTATTCTTTCTTTGCTCCCTTGGAGAACTTAAAACCCACTCACACATGGAAACTACTATCTTAAAGCTAAATTTCCATTTTCCTTTGAGGAGTTTTTCCAGCTTAAATCAGAGTTGGCAATTATGCTTTTCTAGACTGGATCGTCTGGTCACCACTTGTCTCGTCCCTGGTCCAAAAATGAAAAGAGAGAGACAAAAGGAAAGAGAGAGAGAGAGAGAGAGAGAGAGAGAGAGAGAGAGAGAGAGAGAGAGATCAACAATATTATGTTTGGAAATATAAGGTGGTTTTTAGGCATATCTGTTAGTCCTGTGATAACTAAATAAGTCCAGTTATTACAAGGCAAAGCTCAAACCTTAAGATGTCCTCTAATTGAATTCTTCCCCTTCATGATCAAGAAAAGGGAAACACATTAATGTAATAAAATGGGGAAACAGAATTTCTACCTGTAAACACTTTCCTAAGTCTATATACTTCTTCAGTCTATTTGCCAAGGCAATGTTTCAGAAAAAGTTAGTTTAAATAATACCTAATTCCAGGAATAGAAAATGTAAATTTACAGATATGTGGAGATCAATGGGTATTATTAGTACATTTCCAGGATTAAATTTAAAAAAAGAAGAAAGCTTTATTTATTTTAGGGGAGTAAACTATTTTTCCCAAAATCTCTGCTTGTATGTATATTTAAGTAAATTATTTTACTCTCTACTGTCAAAGTATCCAATTTACTCAAAACGAATTATCTTTCCTCTGCTTTTCCTCTCCTTACCTAAGTAATAGAAACATCATTCACCATTCGGCCAAATTAGAAACCAGGTGATCACTCTTGGTTCCTTTCTACCTTCCTTCCAAATATAATTAATGATGACAACCTGATAGTTCTGACTCTTAAATATTTCCCAAAGCTATTCTTTTCTCTAATTACAATTGATACTCACTTTTCTCTCTGCCTAGCTGTTCAATCTTTTTCAGTTCACCCTTCATGGTGCTATCTAAGATCTTTCCAAAGGCAAATCTAATCATGTCTCTACCTCCCTCTTAAAATCCTTGACTCCCCAATACCTAAATACTAAAGCACAAATTCCTTGGTTTAGCATACCTAACACCCTTCAAACACCTTTCTTTGATCTCATTTCCTATCATTTCCTGAATTCCTCCAAGCTTATGCTGCAGTTTCCAAAACAATCCATGTTCTTTCATGATCTGTGCTGTTACATATTTCCTTCTACCTGAAATGATTCCTCCACCAATTTATTGTTGAGAACTTAGTCATACCTAGATTGAAATCAAGCATGACTTCTGAAATCTTCCTTTACTCTCTCCACTAAACTAAACATCACATCTCTATAAAAACTTATCACATAGCAGTTAGTTCTGTTGCTATAGGGCCTTGTATCTGCCTTCTCCAACTGCCTGAGTTCCTGAAGAAATAGAACCATGTGTTTTTCCTCTTTAATGTCCTGATACCCAGCTGATAAGAAACACTAAGTAATTGTTCATAAGGTAAATAAATAAAACAATGAATGAACGATAGACATATAACTGATCTAGGTAGTAAACTGTTTAAACTCTGGTCAACATTACACAATTTTCACCTTCTTAAGTGAAATGGAATTGAACAATTGGACCAGTTTTGAAAAATTACTAAAAATGCATTCGATATCTTTCAAAGTGAGTTCACAACTTACACAATAAAATAGTCCCACTGAATTTTTAATTGGCATAGGCTTTTTTTCTTTGGAACTGGATCCGCCTCGCACTGTTTCTTTAGATTTTTGTGTAATGTTTTAACTTCTATTTTTAATTTGTTTAACTTTGTTTTCTCTGTTGGTTTTAAAATTCAGAGTTGGATGAAACTGTAAATATATTTCATTTTCTTTATATAATCTGATGGAACTACATGCCATTAAGCCCTTAATAATATCTTTCTCTAATAATTTGAGAGTGCATATTTGAAAATAGAAGTAAGGGAAAAGAAACATGAATATTCTCTATTTTTATTTCGATTTACTTAATTTCAGAACATCTCACTACCCTCGCTCTTCTCCCATCAATCTTTTTGCTGTGCTTTCCCTTTTGTTCTATGCAATAGTAATTATAAAAATATTTTCCTTTACAGAGGGACAAGTGGCATAAAAATATATAAACTATTTGGAGAAAAAAGAATTCATGTATATTAATATTTTTTTTAATTAATGTAATCTGAAGTGCTCATTAGGAGGAAAGCTATTTGGAAAAACAGTACTTTTTTTCTAATCTCATATATATTTTTTAAATGTCTGACTGAGGCCTTATTCAGGCATATATCTCATTAACTTGAATAGGGGTGGTTAGCCCTCAGGGGAACTCTGTTACCTTCTTCAATTTCTTTTGCCATATAGAGGTCTCTTATAAAAACCATTCACTGATGTGGGCTATTTTAACTCATAGAAATTAAAATGGAAATTTAACCTCAGAATTAAATCTTATAAGAATGGAGGCAGTTCTTTATCCTAAGTTACATGCCGTTTATTCTTTTCTACTAGCACATTGGTTTGAAGCCATACTGACATCACTATATACAGATATATACCTCCTTTGCCTCAGTTTTAACATTTACTACTATACTTCTTTGACCCAATATTCATTTATTCATTAAAATTATTAAATATTTTATCAAGTTCTTGAAAATGAGAAACAGGTTTCAAAAGATTTTTACTCTATTTACATTTATTTTTTTTATTTTTGTTAGTTTTTCTGCTATAGAATGAACTACTCCAAAAATTCTTTTCAGAACTAGTTGCACTGTTTCTAATCTGAATTCACATTATGCCTCCAAGTCCATTCTAAAAATAAAATCTACTCTTACTGGTGGCAAGATTGATTTTTTTCACTCTCTCACCTCACATATGAAGGTTATTACAAATTTGATGAGGATAATCAAGTCATACTGGAAAGAATGTTTTGGACCGTGAACATGCAGCTGCAATGAGGAGACATTTTGGCACTTCCAGCATTATAACAGAATGATTAATAAGAAGAAGTATGGAGTCGATCTATTGAGAATATTACAATTCATGGTTATTAAGAGATGTGTGAAATATATTAAAATAAATGTAGAGTGTTACCAAAAGGGATTCATGATTTAATTTTATCACCTTTAGAAATTTGTTGTTATTGTTTTTTTGCATTTTACAAAACATTGGAATTTGTGATTTCCATGCTTAGATCAGTGTTTTTAAATAATGTTATATCTTAAGAAGTTGCATCAAAAATTATATATTCCAAGTTGTCTAAATTATACAGCAAAAACAACACATTTACCTGTTTTCTTATGCCACCCTACTAAAATAGGTAAGTGGATTTAGTTGTCAACTGGTGAAGGCACACCAGTTGACAAGCCCATAAGTTTCTAATCAGATGTTTAGTGACTCATATTTATGGGCAGCAAAGGATCCCTAGATATTTGAAAAAGGCCTGTTACATGAAATACAGAGGCCAAACAGAACTAACAAATTTGAAGAAGACAGAGTAATGGAAGCAAAAGAAAACTGTGTATCTGCTTAACATTGCCTCCCAGAGATAGAAAATTTTGCTTTCATAAACAAAAAACATGATAATACTAAAGAAGATAATAAAATATGAAAAAAAAATTTAAATAACTCTTTTTAAAAACTAGAAATGATTAAACTCAGTGAGGAAGGTATGTCAAAAGCTGAGGTAGGCCAAAATCTAAGTCCCTGTGCCAAACAGCCAAGTTGTGAATACAAAGGAAAAGTAAAAATATATAAACAAATATCTAGACAAGTAAAGAAAAACTTTTGAAAATTAGAAATATGATAGCAGAGCTTTTCCATCTGGTCTCCCTTCCCCACCAACAGCCCTCTTCTTGCATGGTGGGGGCTGGGAACTCCTGGCCCCTGCTAAGCCAGCGCTGCCTTAGTCTTTTTCTTGCCATCATCATTATCATCTACTGGGACTTCATCACCCATAATGAGATGTTCTCCAAAATCTACAGGATCGGAGAGATCACAGATAGGTTATGCCTAGAAATGGAGGGGAAGACGGTCTGTAGGACAGAGGGTAACATTGATGACTCACTCATTGGTGGAAATGCCTCTGCTGAAGGCCCCGAGGGCAAATGTACTCATAGAGCAGTAATCACTGGTGTTGATATTGTCATGGACCATCACTTGCAGGAAAGCAGTTTCACAAGAGAAGCCTATCAGAAGTACATCAATGGTTATGTGGAACCAGTCAAAGGGAAACTTGAAGAACAGACCAGAAGGAGAAAAGCCCTTTATGACAGGATTACAGAACACATCAAGCACATCCTTGCTAATTTCAAAACAAAAAAACAAAACAAAACAAAAAAACAAAAAAACAAAACAAAACAAAAAAAACTACCAGTTCTTTATTGGTGAAAACATGAATCCAGATGGTATGGTTGTTCTGCTGGAGTATGGTGAGGATGGTTTAACCCATATGTGATTTTCTTTAAGGATGGTTTTAAAAATGGATAAATATTAACAACTCTTGTTAATTTGGATCTATCGCCTGTCATTGTAGCTGGCTGCTGCTTTTCATCTACAAACCAGGACTAGGACAAGTAGGACTAATGTTATCTTGAGCTTTTCATTTATTTTAACCTCGATTTATTTGGAGTGGAGGCATTGCTTTTAAGGAAAACGTCATGTAGGTTGTCTAAAAATAAAATGCATTTAAACTCAAAACAATATGATAGCAGAAATGGAAAAATAACTAGAAAATGTTGAATTTTAATTTAAAAATATCTCTAATAAATTAGAATAAAACGTCAAAATGTAGAAAATTAAATAGGAAGAAATAGAGTACCCATCTAAGAGGTTCATTAACTTAATAATAGAAATATTAGAAAGAGAGTACAAAAGAAATTATGGTAAGGAGATTATCAGGGAAATAATTCAATAAAATGTTCCAAAACTGAAGTTGAGAATGAAAAGTCCATAAAATGTCTAACACAGTGGGGGTAAGACCCACATCGATGCATATCACTTTAAAATGTAGAAACACACAGGCAAAATTTCCAGAGAGAAAAAATCACGATGACATCAAACTTGTCAGCAACAATACTACACAAACAAAAGGATGACTTCAAAGTTATGAACTACTATCATTTCTAGCCTATATTTTCACAGCAGCAAAATGAAATAAAATGTGGGGGTGGAAAAGAACATTTCATATTTATAAAGCACAACAAACTTGATATACCATGAGTGAGCTCTTTCTCAGGAAATTAATAGAAGACATTTCACCAGAATGAGAGTGTAAACCAAGAAAAGGAACATGAACCTACACACAGGAAATTCAGTTCAGGTGAAATACAATGGGAGGATGATTGTGAAGGTAGATTATCTGCACCCCTCAAAAAAGCAATAGCTGTGCAAAGGACCGAGAAAGCAATAATCCCGGAGCAGATCAGGAGGAGAAAACTCTCCTAGAAGGGTGCCTCTAAGCCAATAAAATTCATAGAAATGTCTACATATTTAAAATATCAAGAAGACATTTACTCTTTAGTGGAGTTTGGGAATGAATCTCACACACACACACACACATACACAGATACACACATACACATTTTTAACTCAACTTAAAGCAAAACCCCAAAAAATCACAGAAAAGAAATATGTGCATGATAACTTATATGGGTTAGCTGTGAAAAATATTTACACACTCACAATAATGTAAAAACTGATTACTGATTAAACAAACAAAAACATATTGAAAAATGGGAGAAAAATGAAGATTGGGGATATAAGAGAATTAAATATTCATTTTTCCTGTAGTAAGTGAATACATAACATCTGAAATTGGAAAAGTATAACTATATTATTAAAGACTATTTTTTAGAAATTGCAGGTATATACTAAAGAAATAGATTAAAAGTTAGAAATTGATTGAAAGAGGTAAAGAAAAAGAAAGAAGAAAGAAGAAGAACTAAGAAAGAAAGAAGAAAGACAGAAAGAAGAAGAAAGAGGGAGAAAGAAAAGAACGAAAAGAAAGACAAAAGAAAGCAACAAAGAAAGAAAGACGAAGAACAACGCACGAACGAGGAGCTGCCCGACCGACAACGAAACGAACCGCCACGAAGAAAGCACAAAGCAAGACTAAGCCGACCGACCAAAGAAAGAAAGAAAGAAAGAAAAGAAAAAGAAAGGAGAGGAGAACAGATGCTTTACATAAAAAAATCTTGTAGAAATATTGGAAAATTCCACATGTATCTATTTTACGTTCCCACTTATTGCTATATTTATTTTTAAAGTAATTTTAGAAAATAATTTTATTGGACTTTAATCATTGAGTTTTTTTTTTTCTTCTTATAATGATATGCCATATTGGAACAGACTTGGAACAAATTCTGGGCTTAGAGAAAGAAGCTCCAACTTAAAATTAACCAGGTCTGTGACAGTTGAATGCTGAAGTTGATGAAGTAATAGGCAATGATAGTATTGGAAATCAGAGTTTACACTAATGGTTTTTTCAGAAAAAATTTTCTGGTGCCAAGAAAAATTTGGGGAAAATATTACAAAATACAAGTATTGAAAAGAGAAAATTGTAAGGTTTGGAGCAAATAGATAAATCAGTACTAATCACATCATATGTTCAGCACTTTTGCACATACCATCTCATGTAATGTTCTCAAAAATTACTCCCTTAAAGAGGTTCAGATTTTTTAAAAGAGGGTTTGCATTGATTATATCACCTTTCTTTAATACTGGAGAAAATTGTTTAGCTTTTTTCCTCCTCAGAGCTAAGATTTACTCCTTTTTTCCGCCAAGCGTTACTCTTGATATGAATTGGTCCAACATTTATGTCCTCTTTCTGTCTAATTTTTCTCTTCTTGCTTTTGGAGAGAAAGCATATTTATGGGTTATAAATATGCCAAATACGGCTCTCTCATTTTATAGATTAATTGAGTAATCAAGAAAAGCAGACCGTCTCTTATCGTCTCCATTGATTCCTACTGCACTTTATGCTAGCTCTCCTCTTTAAACGAAGTCTTCGAAAGAATGATCTTAAATTGCTGTCTCCATTGTCTCACATTTACTTTTTTGAATACTTTTTTGAATGATTTAAAGCAAGTTTCTATCCTCCCCATTGCCCTATAAGTGTTCCAGTGCATGTCACTATTTTCCAGTGTGTTGTTTCAGTCCTTATTTCTTTTGACCTACGTGCACTGCTCATCATGGTTAACTTGTTTGCTACTGTCTCTTGGTTCTCCACCTACTCTCTAAATATTCCTCAGTCTCTTCTGCTTGCTCGCTTCATGAAATTTAGAATCTCTACAACTTTGTCTTTCTTTTTAAAGTAGTTGGTATACAATACTATATTAGTTGTTAGTGTCAGGTGTATGATACAGTGATTCAACATTTTTATACTTTATTATATGATCACCCCACTAATTCTAGTATGCTAACCATCCGTCACCATGCAAACTTATTACAATATTATTTATATTACCCTTCACTTATCCTCTCACCCCTTTTCTCCTGGTAACCATCCCTTTGGTCCCTGTTTCTGTGAGTCTGTTTTTATTTTCTTTTGTTTTATTTGTTTTGTTTTGTTTAAATTCCATATATGGAAAACAGTATGAAGGTTCCTTTAACTTTGTTTTGGGCATTCTCTCCTCTCCAGACATTTTCTGACATTCTCTTCCACACCTTTAGCTAAAATAGAGACCGAAACCACCATACCTCTTTGGTTGGAACTCTTGTTTTCCTGGGTTCCCATTGAATCATAGTTCAAAATCACCATGATTTACATGGAAATAAAGGACCAAACCTGGGAATAGTTCTAGTCTCCTTTTTTATCCTTAGTCCCGCATCAGTCACCTACACATATATTCCTTCTCCTTTTCCTTGTTTGATTCCTTCATTCCATCTATTGCTTTCTTTTTCAAAGCCTCATCTCACCACCACTTTCACAGGCAGTGGTAAAATCCCCGCTCCTTGGGTCTCTTGAACTTTCGATTCATCTTCTATACTGCTATTAGGGTTATCCAACCCAAAACACAAATATTGGCATTTTACTCAATGGCATGAAACCTTTCAGTCGTTCCTCATTGCCTGCAGAATTAAGTCCAAACTCATTAGCACATGGCCTTCCATAGTCAGGCCACCAGCTACTTATCCCACTTATCTCCTGCTGTACCAACCATGCATTCTACACTTTAACATAATATATTTCTTCTGGTTTCTGGATTACACATCTGTACTTCCATTCAGATTGCATCGTCACTCTGGAATTTCATTCCTCTTTCCTATCTCCACATCCAACTGGGAACATCTACGATTCAGATTTTTTTTTTTTTTTCAAAATCAACATTTCTATGAAGGCTTCTTGGACTCTCCAACTAAATTTAACCACTTCTTCATTGCACTTCCACTTAACTCTCTGCATAATCACATTTTTAACAAATAACAATTTTCGCATTCCTACATTGGACTGTGAGCTCCTTTAGGACAGACCATGAGCTCCTTTAGCTCCCGCATCCTACTTGTTTTTATAATACTAGTGTTTCAAAGAGTTCCTAGAAGAACAATAGGTGCTTGCCCTAGGAAACTCACAAAGCTCTAAATGTTTGCTACATGCCCAAAAACGTATTAGGAAAAGCAGCTCTAGGTAGTTCTTTGCATGGAAGTTGCTATGCTTTGAGTTATGTGACAATAAAACCCCTTCCACAATTGAATTGTCAAATAATATGTCAGTTCTAGGTTAGACGTAAAGGAAGCTATCTCTCTATATTATAGTCTGGAGGACACTAAGTAGGAAAGTTGTTTTACATTGAATGTGTAATATATAATTCAACTATCTCTGAATGTTTTCAATAAGACAAAAGTAGCAGAAGCAGATACAGTTATAATAGTAATAACGGAAGCAGTAAAGAGCCCTGAACCATGGGTATAATGGAGTGGGTAGAAGAGAAAGGATCTTCTAGGGACTTGCAAGTTGATGGCATGCTGCTGGTCAATAAGTAATGTTATTGATCCTGAAAGGACTGATATATACTACATACTGGACAAGATGAACAACATTCTAATTCTTCATGAGGCCTGGCAGTGCTGCAGTTGAAATGGCACTATATCGCATATTTTGAAAATATTCCATGATCACATATGACTATATAAGTTTCACAGGTTGGACTTGAATTATATACTCCAAAATTCAAATTTTATGACATTTAAACTACCTCATTAATAGAGAGTTTCATAATTTGCACCTTAAAGGTACAGAGTCTATTTGATGGTAAAAAATAAGACAGATTAATTTCTTAACTAACATTTCTGCATTCTAGCTTCCTTGAGGTCTTCTAGATCAGGCCAACATTTACTGCTCACCTTCAGACCGATATTAAATTTTGGTCTTTAACTCAAGATCTTAATTTCCCAAAGTTTAGTTCATATTCCCTTACAAATACAAACTTAGGACCACTTGTGTTTGTGTCTTACTATAAATATATAAAGTTAAAAATGTGATAAATCAAACAAACACTAGAGAGAGACATTGTGAGGAGATGGAATAACACCTACAAAATTTCTGGAGAGATAATTAGGTAATTAGGTCTAGATAATTAGATGATTAGGTCTAGATATAGGTCATACATAATACAGGAAGAAGTGAGAGTTTTTGCTTAGGGTATTCAGTGCATATAGAAATAACTCACCATAATGGGGACACAAGACATTGAGTGAGCAGCCATCCTCACAATGTTGAGTCTTAGTTGCTAATATGAAGAACCCCAGAGTCAGAATAGTAAAGGTACAGAAGACCTTTGAGATCATCTGGTTAACACTTTTGTTTTACAAATTTCAAAATTGAGCCGTAGAGATTTTGAGTTACAAGATGTCAAATAGCTTCCCCAGAGAAACAGATAGGGATGGACATTAGAAACAAATGGAGTTAATGTGTGAATTGTCTGCACATAGAAAGTTGCTGAATTCCTAAGTAAATGCTGGATAGTTGGCTCTTAAAGTGATAATAAAGAGGTATGAAGATTTAGAAAAATTGCACATGAAAACCTCCACAGGCAGGAAGAGGGGGCCTCATGTGTCTCCCCCAAAGAGACATGGAAAACTTTACTAGAAAGACCAGAAGTTAAAGACATGGTCCTAGAAATAAGCATGAAGGAAAAATAAATGTAGAAATTGCATAAAGAAAACATAAAGCTGTGCCGTCTGCTATGGTAGCCGCAAGACATACGTACTAACTGAGCACTTGAAAGGTGATTAGTCCAAATTGACATATGTTATAAGTAAAACCTCTACATTATAGATTTTGAAGACCCAGTATAAAAAAATAAAATATATTTTTAATAATGTATATATTGATTACATATCCAAATTGTATCATTTGGATGTATGATGTTAAATAAATGTTATTAAAAGTAATGTTGCAAATTGCTTTTTGCTTTTTAAAATGTATCTACTAGAAAATTTAAAATTACAAAGGTGGTTTGTATTTATGTTTCACATTTTAATTGTATTGGATGGTGCCAGTGTAGAGAATATGTGGGAAAGGGTAGACAACAAATATTAATTAAATACCCCGTGTGGACTGGGCATCTTTAACTTATGTTGTTTTATCTGAGAATCACAACAATTAAAGTTAATTTTGGTAACTATTATTTTTATATCATTAGTTCCAGAAATCTCCATGTTTTCTTTCTCTTAAACAAAATTTTAAAGGCCACAGTAAAATAAGTTAGACAGGTTCCCTGCCCCAGCCCCCAGCATTATAACTCCTGTTCTGAGCATTTGATATTAGTCTGACACAAGGAAACAAAATTTGAGACCTAAGTAGTAAATATTTTATTGTCAGTTGTTCTGGTATAGAAAATATGATCATGAAAACCTGTTTTAAAAGCAGAATTATTTATGTCATAAAGCAGAAAACTGGTATTGTTACCTCGCTCTGCTAATTTACATTGAGATAACATGTGGACAGACTACATCCCACTCTTCCTGAATACTTTTAATTGGTATGCCCTTTGTCTTTCACTAACATATCTTATTTCTTCCATTATCTATAAAAGAAGCAAGTGTTCTTTCACCTTGAAAACTGAAATACCTCTTCCCGATATAATCAGATGCTTTCCAACCACTTTTAAAGGAAAGGAAATTGCTTCTCTGGCTGCCAGCCATCATAAAGCTGAGAACATGTCTCTTGGTAAAGGTAAGGCACTCTAATGAATGACTTTCTTTTGAAAGAAAGAGAGACAATCCCTGCAGTAATTCAGTACAAGTGACTGTTATTTAGACACTAATAGAAAAAATAAAAATAGATAAATAAAGACACAACTTCCCAAGTATAGCTGTCAGAGATGACAATAAGATAGGAAGCTATGTCCAACCAATAAAAACATTGAATTTAGTTACTTAAAGGAATATGAACAAAAATACATTTTAGTACTTCAACTATTCATGTATATATACATATACATATTATATAATATATACATATTATATATAAATATATATATATATATTAGCCCATTCACTAGAAGGAGGAAGAAAAGGAAGAAAGGAGTAAGGGATAGAAAAAAGGAGAGAGAATAAGAAGGAGGGTAGGAGGAATCAAAATAAAAAAATCTCTTATAATGTACACATCTGCTTTGAAATGTTATGCTTTACTCAGAGGTTAGCTTTTATTTTGCCTCATAATAAAAGACTACAGATTTTGTGGTAATACATTGATGTCACATTTTGCTATAGCCATCATTTAATAATTGTTTCCTTGATTTGTGATGTTCTTAGAGAAAATATGGAATTGTGTAGGAGTCACATTGTCATTTCTATACTATTTGATTGTCCTTTATTTGATATTTATTTTATTCTAAAATAGAAGGCCAAGATACACAATTCAGAACAAACAAATTAAACTGCCTTGAAATTCAGCATGATTGAATTTACATTCTCTTCTTCTCTCCATTGATTTATACCTACCTATTTTTATTCTCTATTTTGTTAGTGGTTCTAGCTGGGACTGGTCACAGGATTGTGGTTCACAAAATTTGTGGGAGTGGAGGTGCTCAGAGACCTTGATTAACAGCTCTAAGACCTCATACAATCCATTGGCTTATACAAGTCATGCATTAAAATACCAAATTATAACAAAGCTGCTTTTCCAAAACACACTGAACTTTATCAACCTAATCTTGAGAAATTTTCTTCAAGCATGTGAAGTGGAATTAATTTACTTAGTTACAGTTTTTGTGCAATCAATACATTGCTCTGTGGAAAGATATCAAAAAAAAAAAAAAAATGTATTGGACATTGTTCCTACCCTGAAAGACAACATAATGTCTAAAGGAAGAAATGACGGTCCTAGTAATCTATTACTGCATACCAATCCACTCCAAACTTTAGTGACTGAAAACAACAATAATTTTATTACTCATCACTCTGTGGGTCAGGAACTCAAGCAAGCTTAATAGGAGACAGCTTGGCAGTTCCTTCATACAACATTGGTTGGAGTGGCTTGACTAGGGCTAAAAGATCCAAAATGACACCTTCATATATCTGGGGCTGTGATGCTAGCAGTTGTCCCCCACATAGGCTGTCTGTGCACTTGGTAGTCTTAGTCTCTTCTTATCATTGAGTTGTCTAGGCTGAGCATCTTTCTAAGGTGAGAATGGAAGCTTCAAGATGTCTGAATACTTGGGGCCAGAAGTCACACAATGTCACATCTGTTGTATTTCATTGATCATTATAGACCATAGTACCAGCACAGATCAAGGAGAAGAGAAAAAAACTTTATCTCTTGATAAAAAGAATAATAAGGTCACATTACTAAAGGGCTGATGGGATAAAATAAATTGTAGGTGTCTTTGAAAACAATATGCCAAGCACTTGTGAAACAAATGAGAATAAAAATGAAAGGAATAGAAACAAACAGTTTACACTTACACAGATAATTTTGCTACAGAAGAATTTTAAGAAGCTGCTACCATGATTAGAATGATCTAAGATGGGCTTTTCAATCTTCTATTATAATTTCCTTATAAACTTAAATCACTGGGACATGGAACTAATGATAATAAAGTCTCTAAAAAGGTAAGTTGGAGGTGAAGGAAGTAGGTGTGTGCATGCTATGACAAAAAATGTATATCATATCAAGCCAAAATGAGGAAGCAGACTGACAACTTTCCCACTGTGTACCACTGTTACCTAAAAAGAAAATTTAAGGACACTAAATTCATTAAAATCAGAACTTTATGACAAAAATTTAATTTTTTAGAAACTTGCTTCACACACAAATAAACAAAGTAACAAACAAACTCCCGATAACTCTGATTCAAAGAAAAAATAAATTCTACAATAGCACAATTAGGACTACTTAAAAAATATCAAAGTGTGAAGGCCACCTGCCAACAGAGAGTTTTCTAATAGTACTTACAATGCATAATCTTAAATTGTTTCATTTATAAGTAAGAAATAGTACTTAAAATTCATTTTAAATTTCTTCATGTATAAGATAATCAAAATACAGTCAGAATTCAACTAAAATTAGGAAAGTAAGAGCAAAATATCTTGAAATAATGAAAGACAAAAGTTAATCATAGAACAGAATAACAGTGGAACTGAGGGGCAGAATCGAGGGAGCAGGTTCATCAGAAAGACTATTAAAATAAAACATCTAACAAGATTAAGAAATAATAAATGAAAAGTATTGCAGTAGGCCTTTGATAAAAAATGTTCTTACAAGAGCTTTTTTCTTAATCATAGGAGAATATTAATAGAGTTCTGTGCTAATAGATCTTTTCTTTCAAAGAAAAATTATTATTTTTGGAGAAATACACAAATCAGAATTTACTCAGGAAGTATTAGAAAACTGAATTGGAGCTATAACCAGGGAAGTGCCTGCCATGTTTTCAAAAAAGAAATGTCTTCAACAGAAAACTTTGTTCTTCTTACAAATGTTTAGCAGCAAGGTAAATGAAACAATTATTACAATGCTAAATTCATCAGGCACATAAAAATAGATGAAACCATCTCATTTCTTTTCTTGGAAAACCTGAAATTATTAAAGTTATCATCAACAAGAAAAACAGCAAACCATTGTTCCCCAAAGTGTGTTCTATAGAACTCTAGTTATCTAGTTATATTTAGTTTATACTAAATGTTCCCTGGAAAAACTGGCATTTTCTAGTTAAACATTCTTAGGAAATGATAAGTTTAAATAATTAAAACAAATTTCCAACTGCAAGATTTAATAAGAGCATTTAAGTGATAATAGATAATATTAATTTGTGACCATTTGTTAAACAATTCTCTCATTAGAAAAGGATTCTGAAAAATGTTATTGAAAAGATTAGTCATCTTTTAAATTATACGTAGAGTAAATCTTAAAGAATCTATGAAATCTATTATTATCTGAAAATACATGAATAAATAGCCAAGTATAGTTAACTACAGCAATGAAATAATATTAGAAAACCTGCTGATATAATTTATTATATCAAAAATGAGATTAAAAAATAAGACAATGTTAATAGAAACTGAAACGTGTTTAAATCCAATATTATCATAAAACCACAATCATCAATAGAAAATATTTGATATAGTAAGCAATATCTAGGCAAAATAAAGACAAAGAATATCTATCTCAAACAATAGCTAATGTCACATTTGATTAAAACAGAAATATTTCCAATAAAGTCAGAAACAAGATTAGGATACCCACTATTACCATTATTATCTACATTAACAATTTATAGAGATTCTAAATGATGTAATAGATAAGAAAAAGAATTTTTCTTACACAGGGAAAGATGATAAAATTATTATTATTTGATGATGACATAAATTGGAAATATCTATATCTAAGGAGAAAGAGGATAAGAGGGAATGATAGAAGGGCATCCATTAAAGTATTAACTACAGTTTTTGGGGGGAGAGAAATAAAATTTAGCCATTTTTATCTTTGATCTTTTCTGAGTTTCTCAAGCTTTATGCCATGATATTACAATAATTCTATTTAAACGATGTATGATTTCATAAAGTGCATGTGAATTTTGTAGACAAAATGCTTGGGATTCATTCACATGGCATAATTTAGAACAAACGTTATTATGAGGTGGATGCATAAAAAGCCAACTACAAATCAATCAAGCTGTCTAACTTTTCTATCTCCTGAGGATTCACAGTCCTTTTAGCCTCAATTAGCAATTTGTTGCTACTTTGAGGGATTTTCAATGGCATTTTCAGATAATATTTTCCCAAATATCCCTGTAGGGAACTGTAGCCATTTACCCAACACCCTTTCATATGGATCTCTAAAGAACACAAATTCACCCACTGGTGGCCATTTTGTAGTATATATTATAGAGAAAGCTTTTTGCAAATTCAAGAGGCAAGGGGTCAAAAAGTTCACATCAGCTGAAAACAGAAAATCATGATTATTTTTAACTCAATGAATAAGTAGAGAACTCCAGAAAATACAAGAGAGTATGTGTCTTGACATGGCAAATTTTTAAACTATTCTCATTAACTAGCTGTCATGAATGTTATTACTAATTCATTAACATAAAAGGTAAAGACACTCCTAATTGTTTTTCAGAAGGCTAATTAAAATCAATATATGCATTGAAGATAATAATGACAAAGTTGATGAGACCAGTGAATCTCACATGTCCACCCAAAGGAATATTTAACGAAACCTAGAGACATTTTTGATAACGGTGCTACTGACATCTATTGGATATAATCGACTAAATATTTTACAATGCACAGGATAGCCCCCCACAACAAAGAATTATATGGCCAAAATAGCAATACAATGAGTGAGTAACTCTGGGTTAGATAGTGTGCTAAACTGTGTTTATGATTCCTTTAGGAAAAAAACTTTTCTTTCTTTCCAAAGAAGGAATACGAATGGTTTTGAAAATGAATTGACACGTAACTGAGAATCTGTATATGATGTGTAACTCTATATTCCATGTTAACACATTTATAAATAGTAACTAATATAAACTATAGTGACTAATGTAATATAAATTATAGTAGCTAATGTAAACTCGCAGCAATTTTGTGAGGCACTGTGGCAGAAAATTAAACGACCTTACTAGCCATTCTTCTCGTTTTCTCCAGCCTTGAAGCCAGGTTCCCAAAGAACATATTTCTCACCATTCCTTGAAGCTAGGGGGACCTTTTAGCAAAGGGTAAGGATGTATGTATGGGTAATTTCCAGGTATTTCCTATGAAACAATTATTATAAGATCTCATTCTTTTCTCCTTTTTACTAAAAGGAGAAGGTAAAAATTGTAGTAATCACCTTGGACCCCCATGTTGCAGCTATGTGTGAGGATTATAGGACCATTTTCCTACTTGAAACGCTCTCCTATTTTTGGACTGGTATTTGAGTGAATAATAAATTGCAGTATTTTTTTATCTACTGTAGTTAGAGATTTTATTATTACAGCAGATTATTTTATATCCTAGCTATTACACAAGTACTATTATTATCACCATTTAAAATATATAGATCAGAGAAATGAAGGATTTTAAGCAAAGCAACAACTTGCAAAGGCTGAGGTTAAACCAAATATGACTCCAGACCTCAAGGTATCTCCCACCATGCAATACTACCTCAGTAAGCAGAGTTTTTAAAAGTCACGTACTATTGTAACAGCATGATTCCAAGAAACTCCTAAAAGATTTTCCACACTATGTTTCAAAGGAAATTAGCATTTATAAAAAGAGAGGGGGTAGGGTTAGTTAAACTGCATCTGAATAGAGCAAGTGTCCCAATTCCATTGAAAACTCAAATTTACCTTTTCCTGTAAAAGAAAAAATTAAAGAGGTTTAAACATCCAATTGAACCATGGTGCTCCTGAATGAGTCATACTGATGTGGTGAGCTACCAGTGACAAAAGGCTCAGCCTAGTGTTGGGGGCGGGTCTTGGTAATAGATCGCCACAAGCTTGACAATAAGATGAAGAAGCAATCTAGGAAGAAGGGTAGCATATTGCAAATAATTTAATTAAAAATAGTAAAATAGTAATAACAAGAAAATCCTTATGCTATTTGATGGAAATAATACTTACCTTCTACTCCCAAAGAGTGGGATTATTGGTGTTACACAGGAAATGTTATAATATCTGCTTTAAGCGAGGAACATTTTGCTTCACAAATCATAGGGGAAGAAGTGTAGGATATAATATTTTGAAGATATATAAAGATCCCAGAAATTTGAGAGTAGCAGTGCTGTAGAGCAAGGCCTCACTGGAACTATATCAGGAAAGTCATCGAAAATCAAAGTCTTCTTCTCTCCCCCTCAAGATCACATTTTCATGCATTTCTGATTTTTTCTGCTAGACTGCTTCATCCATCCACGTCTCTTCCAGGGGTCCTCTCTGCTTCAGCTTGCACAGGTCTCCAAGTGAGGAACTTTAGCCCTCATAATAGCAACTCTTCATATGTCATTGTGATACATGTCCCTAAGGTTAACTGCCATAGGCAGGTCTGTTGCCCAATTCTAAGTTCCTCAGAGATAGATATGATTGGCTCACTTCACATTTTTTTGAGTCAGGCTGTGCAGCTCCTAAGTTTCTGCCTTGCCAAACTATGGACTTGCTGCCTTGGGAAGGATGCACATCTCTGGTCCACTAAGCATCAGCCAGATGGTGTGGTTATATGGTACATGACCAGAACACACCCACTTATTAGCTAGCAAGGACCACAGCAGCATCCTTTAGAAGGCACTGGGGAAATAGAAGGCCATTATAAACAAGCCTGGTTCAGCTTTGATAATTTTGCTCAGCTGAGAAACCATTTTCAACTCAGATACTAATCAAGAAATGATTCTTTCTGCCAAATGCATGAGAATGAAATATGCTTGCAATTTTGTGGCAGTGGAATAGAACACAGAGGCGGCTGGGTAGAGCACACAGAACACAACAGAGCAAAATGCTAGAATCTGCCCAGAAAGGGTGGATGGAGAGTAGAGCTGCTGCACTAACACACAGAGAAAGAATCTGTATCAGATAAGATCCACCAGTTTTGAGTAAAAGAAATCCACTCTGGCCAGCTTGAATATATAAAAAGATAATGTACTGGATGGATATAAGGTGAGCACTCAGAACTAAGAGGAAAACTCAGGTGGCAATCAGGTAGCTTTTAGAGAGGGTAAATTAGATGGAGCTATTTGAGAAATTCATCCAGATGTGCTACAGCTGGAATAAATAGGTCCAACCATTTTCAGTTTATGTATCACCCTGCCACAAATCAAATCCTCAGAATTCCAAAAGGGCCTTATTAGGCTTGAGGAGGAGAAGAAAGCACCTTCAATGACAAACTGTACCTAAAATTAATGAGAGAATTCCCCCAAAAGAAAGCCAGATGCTATTTAAAAGTTAAGGATGAATGGTTGTTGACCGGAAATTAATAATAATGTTCATTACAGAAACTGTTTCTTGAGCAATAAGCAATTATTGTTTATTATATTAATTGCTTATTATTATTACTATTATTATTATTATTATGCTGAGAACAACCTTTCAAGAATACCGTTGAAAGGACTGGTTAATAAAAGTGTAAGCTGAACAAATTCAGATGAAACTAAACCAAATCTTCCACTGGAAATAAGACAGTAACTAAAGTGTATATACTTTGTATGTGCTAGAAAACTTTCATTTAATAACTCATTGAATCTTCACTTCAACCCCATGAAGTCATTAGTTAAATCCCATTTAGAGAGAGAAAAAAGCAAGGCACTGAGAGTTTACGTTAATTACATGCAAATCCATGTTAGAAGCAGCCAAGCCAGGACCAGATCCTCGGCATCTGGCTCCACTCCACACTCTACCCAGGAAACCACTGCATGTTCTTAGGAAGGAAAGGAAAGGAAATGTGCTACACACAGACCAAGGAGCTAGGAAACGAACCAGCAGAACTTAGACAAAGCAAGGGGAGAAATCTAAAATGAGATAAAACCAAAAGACCTCCTGATGTTATGTCAAGCTAAAGATTTCACCAACTTTTCAGTTAAAAGAAAAATAGGAATTAGAGTGGGAAAAAATGGTGTAGATGATAGAGTTTTGTTCATCCCTCTTGCGACCAAATCAAAGTTGAGTCAGAAACACCGAGAAAACAGCAAGCAAAGTCACCTGGGATCTGGATTAACAGAAGCATTACAACTAGAGAGAGAAATAATTAATCAACCTGCAATGGTAGAAGGTAGGAGGGGGTGAAGACGAGAGGCTGAGTGGGACACAGGCTGAGACAGCAGCAGCCAGCAGCTGTAGACGCCTCTGAAAAGGGCCATGACTTTCGTGGTGATGGACCTGCTCACTCTGAGCGCTAGTGCCAGGTAGGCTGCGTGGGGGGCACCATGGACTTATAGGGGGACACTGAGTTGTCAGAGCGAGGGCTGGAGGCAAGGTTTTCTCCCGGGCAGAAGTGCTGGTGGTATCCACTTCCTCTGATGCTCCTTCCCGCCTTCCGGTGTGCACACTCAGCACCGCCAAAGCTGAGACATTATCTAATTGGATAACAGAAGTCGCTCCTCCTAGAGGATTTCCTGAAACTCTGCCTCCCCCAACTCTTGGTCCCGCCCAAGCCACATCCAATTGTTCAGTGAGTCAGATGCTCCTTGTTGAGCAGTGCCAAGACTCATACTGGTGACAGCTGACCTCAGTTTCTGGTATGGTTTCTTGAGGCAACCATAAGAACAGCATCTGTGGATTGCTTGCTGAATCTTAACAGGTGGCCCAGGAGGGGCACGAGCTGGGGCCAAACTTAGCCTGCAGCTGAACCCCTCTAGGACTGTGACACTGGACAGCTACTAAACAAAGCTGCGCTAATAAGACCAGGAGACTTAGGAGCTTTGCTTAGTACATAGAAACAGACACAGAAAAGCAGCCAAAATTGGTAGACAAAGAAGCAGAAACCATTTGAGAGAAGAGAACAGAGATCCAGGAATAATGGAGTCAAGTAATCTAACAGATGCAGAGTTTAAAACACTGTTATAAAAACACTCAATGGACTTAGAGGAAGTATAAATTAATTCAGTGAGAACTTTAACAAAGAGTAAAAAAAAAAAAAAACATAAAAATAGAAATGGAAATTATAAAAGGGAACCAGTCAGAAATAAAGAATATATTATCTGAGATCAAGACTATATTAGATGGAATAAACAGAGCGAATAAAGAAGAGGATCGAACCACTGATACAGAGAATAGGGAACTCAAGGACACTCAATCAGAATGACAAGAAAAAAGAAGCCAAGACTGTAATAATTTAAGAAGCCTATGGGACACTATTAAATGTAAAAACATTTGTGTTATAGGGCACCTGAAGGAAAACAAGAAGTTGAAGAGCAATTGAAGAAATAATGATGGAAAACTTTCCTCACCTGGTGAAGTAAATAGACATACAACCTCAGGAAACTGAGAGTCTCAAGAAAGAGGAACCCAAAGAGGCCCCCACAAGACACATCATCATGAAAATGCCAAATGTTAAATACAAAGAGAGAATCTTAAAAGTAACAAGAGAAAAGCAATTAGTTACCTACAAGGGAGCACCCATAAGACTGGCAGCCAATTTCCCAAAAGAAGTTATACAGGACAGAAGGACTTGGCACAAAATAGTCTATGTGATGGAAACCCAGGATCTACAACCAAGAATACTTTATCCAGCAAAGCTATCATTTAGAGTCTAAAGACAAATAAAGAGCTTCCCAGTTGACATTGACTACCGCTCTCGGCAGGAGCACCTGGGAGACGGGGAGGGCTTCCAGGGCTACGGGCCAGACCGCTGAGAGCTGCTGCTCTGTGAGATTTCATCTGCGTCCTTCTGCTGCTACTAGCAGGAGATTTCCAGAGCTCAGAGGTGCCTGGGGCTTCTGCCAAAGGATGGGGAGGGATTGGGGTAGGTATAGGAGATTGCTTCAAAATTGAAGGGCATGCATTTGTTCCAGGGGTGAAGCCCCAGGCTGGATATTCACGGCCTGAGTGCTAGTAGACAGAGAGTACATCAACTTCCTTAAGACAAATGGGAGTTTCGTGGTTCATGATATACCTTCTGGATCTTATGTAGTGGATGTTATATCTTCATCTTACAGGTTTGATCCTAACAGAGTGGATATCACTTCAAAAGGAAAAAGGAGAGCAAGATATGTGAATTACATCAACACATCAGAAGTGGTCAGACTGTCCTACCCTCTCCAAATAAAACCTTTAGGTCCACCTTCTTACTTTTTAAAAAGGGAATCATGCTGCTGGACAGACTTTCTGATAAACCCAATGGTTGTGATGATGGTTCTTCCATTGTTGATATTTGTGCTTCTGCTCAAAATGGTCAACACAAGTGACCCTAACATGAGATGGAAGATGGAGCAGTCAATGAATATGCCGAATTCCAACCATGAATTGCCTGATGTTTCTAAGTTCATGACAAGACTCTTCTCAAAATCATCTGCCAAGTCTAGCAGCGGGAGCAGTAAAACAGGTAAAAGTGAGGCTGGGAATAAAAGGTAGTTGGGTGGTCCAGAACTGGCATTTGCACAAATGCAGCAGCACTGGGTGGCATCTAAGCCTTAAAGGAAAACCATGTGAAGTAACTACTGTAAACTCGAGTCATCCTTAAAGTTTATCTCTTATAACCATTGTGTGTAGTAACTCCTTAGTACACGTTTTGGACTTAGTACACAAGAAAAGCCAGTTTTCATCTTTTGTCTGTATGAGGTCAATATTGATGTCACTGAATTAATTGCAGTGTCCTGTAGAAAATGACATTAATAAATTATATGAAGTACTATTAAAAATTTTTTTTTTTAAAAAAAAGAGCTTCCCAGACAAAAGTAAGCTAAAGGAATTTATCAGCACCAAGCCAGTATTGCAGAAAATGTTGGAGGGACTTCTTTAAGAATAAAAAAACATGTACCAAAAATATGAATAAAGAATGGTAATAAGTACATTCCTATCAACAAGTACCTCAAATGGAAAAGAATTAAGTGCTCCAACCCAAATATAGAGTGGGCGAATTGGTAAGAAAACAAGACCCCTATATATGCTACCTACGAGAGACTTGCTTCAGATTAAAAGACACACACAGACCAAAAAGAAGGGGATGGAAAAAGATATTGCCTTGATGGACCTAGAAGGTATTGCACTGAATAAAATGAGTCAGATGGAGAAGACAAATATCGCATGATTTCACTTACATGTGGAATCTAAAAAACAATTAACAACAACAGAAACAGAAATAAACTCATAGATACAGAGAATATTTTGAGGGCTACTAGATGGGGGTGTTGGGAGAAACAGCGAAAAAGGACAAAGGAGTTAAGAAGTACAAATGGATAGTTACAAAACAAACATAGAGATATAAAGTGTAGCATAAAGAAAATAGTTAACGACGTTGTAATAAAATGTAAGGGGAAGAGGAGCACTAGATTTAGTGAGGTGATCACTTTATGAGTTATATAGATTTCTAATCACTATGCTATACAACTGAAACTAATATATTATTGTATGCCAACTATAATTGAAAAAAACTCATCGAATGGTATAATGTAAATACGGGCAACTAATTGTCTATTATATTTCAATAAAGCCAGAAAAAAAAGGGAAATAGAATTAAGAGGAACATCTACTGCATATTGCTCATGTTTTCTTGAATCTGAAAGAAGGTGTTGAAATTTATTATACGGTATATTTCTTATTCTGAATTTCAAGGTCAGACATTCCCAGCTAATCTTGTCTTTACATCTCCCCAGATTAAAGCTTTCTCCACTGCCGACCCCTCCAACAAGAGTTGTTACAGATAGTTGAAGTGATGGCTGAGACTTGGATATTTTCAGTTTATGCTATAACATGAGGAAAACATTTTGTATAGCTTTCCATCCTACTTTTAAATAACTCTTAAACAAGAGAAATTCCTGCTAACCATATTAACTTCATTCTGGTTTAATTCCAGGAAAAGAGGGTGAAGAAGCGAAAGGGCTGGGGAGAACCTAGCTAATAATGGTCTCCATCCCATCATTGGTAAATTGTTTATATTGCAGTCTTAAGAATTTCACTTCTTTCCCTTCCTGTTTGTCTTCATGAACAAATTAAATGGGACTCCAAATTCCAATTGTTTGTAAACAACAGGAGATTATTTGGTTGGCAGGAAAGGCTTGTCTACAATTTTAGATAAATTTAAATCCTGTCTACTAGAAATAGCCAAACATTCGTCCTAAACTAACAAACTGTCTCCATCTCAGGTTTGCTGCTTATAGTATGGCTAATTGCCCACTGAGGATAGACTAAACTGTGTAGAGTTAGAAATTCCACTAACAGTGTACATTTATCTATATGGTAAATAAAATAGGGAATTTTAGTGTATTCTGGTTCCTGATCCTCCTTCTATATTCATACCTGAAATCGTTCCCAAAAATAAAAAAGAGGAGGCAAATTCATCCAAGGGTGAGGAGAGATGGGTTTATCTTTGCCTTCTTACTGTCTCACATTTCTTAAATTAAAAAAAAAATAATAATAACACACACACAAAAACAAACAAAAACAAAAAATAGCAATAAAAACACTTCTTATTCCTCCCTAGCAAGAAACTGAAACACTGAGTTAAAACATTAAGAGGCCTCAAAAATTTTCACTTATTAGTTGACACCAAACTTTAAACCTAGTTCTGTTTCTTCGCTTTTTTATTCCAGCTGTCATTTTCTTTTCAGATTTATAGAGATATAATTGACATATAGCATTGTCTAAGTTTAAGGTATACAATGTGTTGATTTGATGTACTTATACATTATGAGATAATTACCACAGTAGGGTCAATTAGCACCTACATCACCTCACATAATTGTGTGTGTGTGTGTGTGTGTGTGTGTGTGTGTGTGTGTAGAATATTTAAGTTATACTATCTTGAAACTTTCAAGTATGTATAATAGAGTAAGATTAACTATAGTGACCATGTTGTTCATTAGGTCACCAGATCTTATTCATCATATAAATAAAAGTTTGTTTGTTTTGACCAATGCCTCCCTTTTCGGACACCCCCGCCCCCATTTTACTCTGTTTCTTTGAGTTCGGCTTTTTTAAATTCCGCAAATAAATATACCATACAGTATTCCTCTTTCTCTGTCTGAATAATTTCACTTAACAAAATGCCCTCGAGGTCCACCCACGTTGTCTTAAATAGCAGGATTTCCTTCCTTCTCATGGTTGAATAATATTCATATGTATATATCACATTTTCTTCTTTTGTAAATTAAATTTATTGGGATAACATTGGTTAATAATATCACATTTTCTTTATCTATTTCACCTGTAGACAGATACGAAGGTTGTTTCCATATCTTGGCTATTGTAAATAATACTGCAGCGAACACAGGACAGTAGATATCTCTTTGAGGTTTTTACTTCATCTCATTTGGATATACACCCAGAAGTGGGCTTGCTGGATCACATGATACTTCTATTTTTAATGTTTTGAGAAACCTCCATATTGTTTTCCATAGTGCCTGCACTAAATTACATAGAGTCACCTTTCTCCCCATCCTCACAGACACTTGTAATCTCTTGTGTTTTAGATGATAGCCATTGTAACAGTATGGAGTGGTAGCTTTGTGGTTGTGATTTGTATTTTTCAGATGATTAGTGACGTTGAGCATTTTTGCATGTACCTATTGGCCATTTGGATATCTTCTTTGGAAAAATATCTATTTCTTCCTCTTCCCATTTTTTAAATAAGATTGTATTTGGTGTTTGTTTGTTTGTTTGTTTGTTTATTTGTTTTATTTTGCTCTTGGGCTATGTAAGCTCCTTATAATTTTGGATATTAACTCATGATCAGATACATAATTTGCAATTATTTTCTCCCATTTTATAAGTTGCCTTTTCATTTCATTGATTGTATCTTCTACTGTACAGATTTTTAGTTTGAGTTTGTCTCATTGATTTATTTTCATGTTTCTTGCTTTTGGTATTATATCCAAAAAATCATTGCCAAGACCAATTATAAGATTTTTCTCTATATTTTCTTCTAGGAATTTTATGGTTTCAGGTCTTTGTGTTTATGTCTTTAATTGATTTCAAGTTATTTTTTGAGTGGTGTAAAATAAAGGTCTAATTTTATACTTTTGCATGTGATTATCCAGTTTTCCCAACATTATTTATTGAAGAGTATATTCTTTCCTCCTTGAATATTTTTGGCTCTCTTATCAAACATTAGTTATCTATATACGTGAGGTTTTATTTCTGAGCTGTTTATTCTGTTCCATTGGTCCATGTGTCTGTTTTTATGTCAGCATTATACTGTTTCGATTACTATAACTTTGTAGTGTAGTTTGAAATCAGGGAGTGTAATGTCTCCAATTTTGTCTTTTATCGAGATTGTTTTGGCTGTTTGGGGTCTTTTGTGTTCCATATGAATTTTAAGATTGTTTGTTCTATTGCTGTGAAAATGTAATTGGAATTTTTATAAGTGTTACATTAAATTTGGAGATGACTTTGGGTAGTATGAACATTTTAATAATATTGATTATTCCTATCAATAATACAGAATATCTTCCTTTTGTTTGTGTCTTCAATTTCTTTCATTAAAGTCTTATAATTTTCAGTTGATAGATCTTTCACCTCTTTGGTTAAATTTATTCCTAAGTATTTTATTGTTATTGATGTTATTGTGAACAGGATTATTTTCTTTATGTCGGAGATATTGTTGTTAGCACATAGAAATGCAATTGATTCCTCGTGTTGATTTTGTACCCTGAAACTTTACTCAATTTATTAGTTAGTTCTAACAGTTTTTTTGGTGGAATCTTCAGAAGTTTCTAAATATTTGATCATATCATCTGCACACTAAGACAGTTTTACTTTGTACTTTCAAATTTGGGTGTCTTTTATTTCTTTTTCTTCTCTGATTGCTCTGGCTGGAACTTTCACATTGAATAGTAGTTGTAAGAGCAGGCATCCTTGTCTTTTCTTCATATTGGAGGAAAAGCTTTCAGACTTTCACTGTTAAGTATCACATTAGCCATGGGCTTCTCATATATGGCCTTTATTATGTAGACGTATGTGCCTTCTGTACCCTATTTGTTAAGAGTTTTTACCATAAAAAGATGTTTAATTTTATCAAATGCTTTCTCTGCATTTATTAAGATGGTCATATAATTTTTATATTTTATTCTATTAATGTGGTTTATCACATCTATTGATTTGCATGTGTTGAACCATCTTGCATCTCAGGAATAAATCTCACTTGATCTTGGCATATGATCCTCTTAATGTGCTGTTAAATCCAGTTTGCTAATATTTTGTTGAGAATTTTTATATCTATGTTTTATATCTATATAAGAAATATTTCTCTGTAATTTCCTTTGTTTTGTAGTGTCCTTATCTGTCTTTGGTATTGGAGTAGTGCTGATCTCATAAGATGAGTTTGGAAGTATTCCTTCCTCTTTGTTTTTTTGGAATAGTTTAAAAAAGATTAGCACTAATTCTCTTTAAAGGAACACCAGAAATGCCATCTGGTCTTAGGCTTTTCTTTACTGGGAGATTTTCGATTATGATTCAACCTCTTTAATATCATTTTATTTTATTTTATTTTATTTTATTTTATTTTATTTTTTATTTTATTTATTAGAACTGAGAAGATTTTTCTTGGCCCTAAGCTGTGCCACCTTGTGGGGAGAGATGACAGAAGTAAAGTAAAACTGCTCCTTTACCCTCTCCAAACTTGTATTTTCTTGGTTCCCACAGTGTGCCGGAACTTCTCCGCTGGAAACCTGAACTTCCACAAAGGCTCTTATCTGTAGGTGACTGTCTTAGACAGTGCTTTCCAGAGGCTCCTGGACAATAGCCAAGAGAAGCTGGAGCCAGTTTATAGGCCACTTACTGCTAGGTCTAAAATTGAAACTGAGGTCTATATGCCTATCACTTGACACACAGGTAGGTTAGACTCCTTCCAGGTCACTTGGCATATGGTGCTGGATGCCATAGCTCCCACAAAGGCATTTTCTTGCATGCATGGATGCCAAATTTGGGAAGGAGGGTTGAGGGGGTGACACACAAAAGAGAAACATCTTATTTAGATCAGACTCATGATGCTAACCAACATCATTCTCCTTTTAGCTGTCATGATCACAAACTATATGACAGGCACAAGGACGATCACTTTGCTGGGATCATTTCAGTTAATATTCTGACAGCATTTTGATGAAGCAATTTTTATTACTATCATTATTGTTATTGTAAAAATGAGAAAATTAAGTAACTTACTTATTACATGCAACTACAAACAAAACTTTAATTCTACTTGACTTTAAAAATCTTCATATGAATCAAAGTATGAACAGGCTCTTTCCTTTGCCTTTCAGCCTTCATTTCTCAACAATTAAATATTACGTATGAGGTGCTGTTCTAGGTACTGGAAATAAAAGTATGTGAACAAGCCAATCAAAGATGCTGCCTTCGACGAGGCTTATATTGTAATAGAGCAAGCAGATAATAATTGTTTTTTTAAAATATGTAATTCTAAGTAGTAGTAAATGCTGTGAATACCTTACTTGCTTCTCTAACTTATTTCCTCCTCTCTCCCACTTGTTTACTATGGTTCAGGAGTGCTGGGTCATTCCATCTCTTTAATATGTCTTGCATGTTTCTCCCTCAGAGTATTATCATAAGCCCTTTTCTCTACCTGGAATAGTCTGGCAGTAGACTAAATAATCAGATTTATCTTTGAAGAAAAACTTCGTCGAGAAAATGGCATTTGAGCTGTGATCTGAATGATGAGACTTTATCAACCTCATAAAGGTTGGATGTAGACTATTCTGGGTGGAGAAAAGGGTTCATGATAATACTCTGAGGGAGGAACATACAGGACATATTAAAGAGACTGAGTGACCCAGCATCCCTGAACCATAGTAAACAAGTGGGAGAGAGTAGAAAATAAGTTAAAGAAGCAAGAACCACAACTTAAAGGGCCTTGTAGGCCAGAGAGAAGTACACAGATTGCATGCTAATAGAAATGGGAAGCCACTGGAGAGTTCTGAAAAGGAGAGTGGTTTGATCTAAATCATAATATCTTTACTGATATATTTATATGATATATTTAACATGTATTAACATATATATGCAATATATTTTAAAGTTTAGCAAAAATACATATCGAACATCTAGTCACGGTCATTCTTAAGAAAACGAATGCTATTAGGAGATAGAGATGGGGCTAGCAGGAGAGACTTTTGCTTTATCTGTATTATTTACGCTTTTTGCAATGAGAACATATTCATATATTGCTTGAAAATTTAAATTAACAAATAAAATAAATAGCTGAAAGAAAACTTTTAGGTGTAAATAACCCAAAGAAATAAGTCATTATTAGATGTAGCCCTAAGTTCACTTTTTTTTTTTCAGAAAAGTCACAAAATTTATACCCAAGTGCAGATTTCAACATCCATATGTTTCAAGGCTGAAAATGAAATGAAACCCAAAATTATCTTTATATCATTCTGAGTCAGTACATATGTGCTAGTACACAAAGAAGTTACCCTTTTGTTAACTTGAAACTTCTGAAAGATGATATGAAGAAAAGAGAAGCAAGACATAGTCCTGAATTTCCTTTTATCATACAGTTCAGAAAAAACACAGGAGCAATTCTATTATCTATAACTGTTTATAAAAATCCAGTATGGTATGCAGGTCCAAACATGAGTGTCTTGCTATCAGTTTGATTACATACAAGTAGTAAGTCTTAAATCAGGTGCAAGAGCAGATATGACCCTGTCGTTTTTTTTTTTCTTTCATCATACATAAACACCTTTTTAAATTATTTGACATGGTTAAAAAAATATATGTATAAATTTCAAACCCAAAGAGCTTATCAAAATATCACCATTTAGTAAATATGTAAAACTTTAGTCCTAGAAAAAAAAGTTGTAAACATGGTTTGGGATCTATATTTACTTTTTTATCACTTGTATTTAACTTGGATAAATTGGTGATCTTACCTATTCAGATGGTGTTTATTACAGTCAGTAAAAGATTCCCTGAAGAAGGGATATTTAAGTTAAAATGTGAAGGATTAGTGGGATATAGTTGGATAAAGAGGTGAGCGGAAGAGTGCAGAAAAGTATTTTGCAACAAAGGAAAAGCATGCATGCAGGTCCTGAGGTAGGCAGGAGGGAAATATTGGAAGACGGCAAGAGACCACGCCTCACGAGAGAGCATTCCGAGAGATGAGGCTATCGTAGTAGGCAGGTCTCAAACAAAATATGGCCTTATAGACCACATTAAGGAGTTTGGTTTTATCTTAAGAACAATCAGAAATCATGGAAAGTATTTTAACTAGAAAAAGAATTATAATAAGATGTGTACTATTGTACAATGAGCAATCAGAGGGGATCAGTGGTACATGTGGAGAAATCAAAGAGGAGGTTTTCACAACATCTACATGAGAAGGTGGTTCATCTACGGTAAAGATGATTGAGATGAAGAGAAGATGCAAGAAATTGCGATGTAGGTGGAATGAACAGAACTAGATATGTGGATATAAGAGAGGAAGAAGGTGATGTCCATAATTTCTCTCAGATTTGTGGCAGAGACATGTGAAACATCTGTCAGGATTCTTGCTAAGTATGGGCACCAGAGTTTGGACACTTTCAGTTTGCATAGCTTTGCAATGTAGTGCCTGTGAAGATATTTTAAAGGATCATTTGGATAATATTCTGCAGTCATCAGGGAAATTTATACCCTCTAGACAATCACTAAGGATTTTGAGAAACCGTAGTGCAGAAATAGTTCTTGAAAGAAGCTTGTGATTCTGTACCTGACAGCACTGATATTAGCTGCCCTCTAGAAATGCTGAATATAATAGGTATAAGGCAAAAGAGCAAGGAAAGAATTGTTGTCTCTGGAAACTGCACAAGAATTACAGAGATCTCAGAGAATGCCAGTAAGCCCAGGGCAAGAGTATTTGTATCACAGTCCTTTCCTAAGTATTTCTGGAGAAAAAGAAGCTGTTCTCTATAAAAGCTCCCAAAAGGTGCTATAGAGTTAGAATCCCAGAAATTCTGAACCAATCTAAGATGAACAATTTGATCTACTCTTCTATTTATTAGTAACAGAAAAATCTCAAGAAAGGGAGTAAAGGTGGAATGTGATGCAGGCATCTACTTAAGTTGGCCCATGTAGAGGATTAGAATTAAACATGTGCATTTATATATGTGTTGTGTGTAAATATATATTACATAATGCAAAAATGTAAAATGTAAAATGTTTGTGTATACACACATACCACCACCACCACCGCCACCACCGCCACCACCAAATATCTTGTTAGTGCATGATAATTCTTTTTTCTAGGATCCTTAGTGGAGATACATTTTTAAAAAGAATTCTTAAGCCTCCAGGAATTATCTTTTGTCCTATACTTAATCTGTTAATAAGACCAATTTAGCTGTAATGTAACTGGTAATGCATAATGTTCTATTTACTGCACAATTCTGAACTTGCTCAGAGATTACCTGTGAGCAGGCTGTCCTTACCCGTGGGCATAGTTGATTAGGAGACACTTGGTATGGTTTCAGAACCACAGAGAAGACTCAGATTTTGAACTTGTTAAATGTTCTGGGGAGAGTTATTTAAGACTGTCAGCTCCTATGAGACCCTACTGTATGAAAGAACTGCATTAGGCATAGTGTCTGATCTTAAAATCTATTTGAGGGATACAGGATTCACACGTGGGTAAAATGCACAATAGCAGGGCTGTATTTGAAAAAGGGCAAATCAGCATTAAAAAAAGACAAAGAATATGGCTGACCTTCACTACAGTGAGTTAGAATATAACCTATGCGTGAGGTATATTACTGGATGTTAAACACAGTAATAACGTTCCATTTTAATTTATTGATTTTTATGTCTATTTCCTTTCTCTTTTTCACAGGTTAACACTACCATTATTGGTTTGATTTAATTTGCCACTGTTGAGTAGCCTGCCATTTGGAATGAGCTTGCACTCCATCTGCTGTAAATGAAGGATTTGCAAGTGGCATTCTTCCCTATTTTCTTAAGGATTTAAGGTGTCACTAGATTTCAACTGACTCTACTAAAGGGCTCTTTGCCAGGATACTACCTAATGCCAATTTTTATTAAGTTTCCATAAATATTTATTAATACAATTGTGCCCAAATTTTTCTTTAAGTATTGAACATGCCAAAAGAGGTATTTGTTTTTCTACTTTTCTATGCCCATATTTAAACATGTTACGTAAATACGTCCACACCTAAATCTGTCCTATCTTGTTGATTCATTTTTAAAATTCACACCCTGTCTTGTATAAACTCAACCCAACCATGAAAGTAATTTGTTCATGAGTCATAACCTTACAAACATTGAAGTAATTGTAAAAGCATCTCTTGTTAGTTTTCGATTAGGGTATTAAGTTTGATAACATGTTGTGTTAGATTTTAGAAAAAAAGTCATAAAGGGTTTTATTTCTTAATGCTCAATATCACTTAATCGTAAATACATACAAGGACAAAGCTAAATATACATCCATTTTCCATTTTAACACCTTCAAAAATAATTCTCCTGGGCGTATCATGGCAGACAGTGCTGTTTTTTTTTTTAAAGAGTATGTATAGAATATAGAAACTGAACAGGTATCTATAGGCATGCTACAATATGCTAAAATGATCTGTTTATTCAATTAACATAATATTTTTAAATGAAGTATCGGAAAAAAAATTAACTGCTGTAAGACTATGAATTTGAACCAAATATGCTTTAGAATTCATCAACACCATATCTAGCAGTGATTCAGACAGTGCAATTCAGTGCAAGAGGACTACGAAGGCAAATACATTCCTATTTAACAAGATGAGGATATCCTCCTACTTCACATATTAGAAAGGCTAAGAATGAATTTCTCCTAGAAATATTTGTAGTAGGTTAAGTTCTAGCAAGGAACACATTATCCGCCAAAACGCTCCTGATAAAGCAGGGTGTCAAGCCAACTGGAGAATCTCTTGGTAGCAGAAGCCAATCTTCTTCCTGTATTAACTACCTCATTTAATAACTCCTCCTTCTCACTCATTTGCCCTACACTAAACATCCTTAATACCTGTCTGAGCTATTCCCTGCTCTCCAACATCACCAACATTTTCTAAACTGGGCTTCTTGACATTTCTTATCATTTATAGAAATATTTCCTAGTTGATCTACTAGTTTCCGGCTAAATCCCTTTCCAATTCACTCACTGCACAAACACAAATTTCATTATGTCATTCTTGTTTAACATAGTCTAATGATCTCAATAACTCGAGGATTCCAGTGTAACATTTCTATGTATGAGCTCAGGGACTGCCCAGTTGCACTGTTTTCATTTTCCATTATCGTGCCTACTTCGTGCCTACACTCAGACGCACTCTGTTCTAACTTCTCTAAACAAGCTGTGCTCTCCCATTTAGGGCCCTTTGCTGAGAATGTCATTGAAAAGTTAGCTCAAGTATTTTCTCTTTCCTGAAGATTTTCAGAAGTGTGCACTATAGGAATGTGGGATGTGATTTAAAAAAAAAAAAAAAAAAGCTTGCTCTGCAAAGCAGCTGATATTTGGAAGTGCTGATATCAAATTCTAATCCTCTGGCTAGCTGTGTGATCCAGAAAAAATGGCTTGGTCACCACAAGTTAACAGTAAGCCATATCCATCCTCATCAAGTGGGTGCTGCCACCGAGGAAGAGGACAAGTAGTCGATGCCTGAGCAACCATGGTCCTTCAGACTCTGGTTATAACAATTTTTTTTGAGATGTAATTGACATATAATACTGTATAAGTGTAAGGTGTACAAAATGTTAATTTGATATGTTTATATATTGCAATATGATTAACATTTTAGCAATAGTTAACACCTCTATTGTGACACATTATTATTATTTATACACATATTTATTTTTTTATTTTGTGATGAGAACATTTACAATCAATCTAAACTCTCAACAACTGTGAAGTATATAATACAGTAATTATTTTATCTTTCAACTATAGTTGAAATTCAATATTATTTTATATTAGTTTCAGGTGTACAGCATAGTGGTTAGACATTCATATAATTTACAAAGTAATCCCCCCAATTAGTCTAGTACCCATCTGGCATTAAATATAGTCATTATAATATTATTGACTATATTCTCTATACTGTACTTTATATATCCATGACTACCAATTATACTTCTTAATCCCTTCACCTATTTTCACCCAGCTCCCATTCCCTTCCCATCTGGCAACCATCAGTTTGTTCTCTATTTCTGTTATGTTATGTTTGTTTCTGTTTCTGTTCTGTTCATTTATTTATTTTGTTCTTCAGATTCCACATATAAGTGAGATCATATAGTATTTGCATTTCTCTGCCTGACTTATTTCACTTAGCATAATATCCTCTAGGTCCATCTATAGTGTGGCAAATGGTAAAATTTAATTCTTTTTATGGCTGAGTAATACTTCATTGTATATATGTACCACTTCTTCTTTATCCAATTTCTATTGATGGGCATTTAGATCACTTCCATATCTTGGCTATTGTAAATAGTGCTGCAATGAACATAAGGATGCATATATCTATTCAAATTAATGTTTTGAATTTCTTTGGATAAATACTCAGAAGTGAAATTGCTAGGTCAAAAGGTAATTCCATTTTTAGTTTTGCAATCCCACCAACAGGGCACAAAGGTTCCCTTTTCTCTACATTGTTGCAATCATTCATCATTTGATTTGTTGATGATAATCATTTTGACAGGTGTGAGGTGATATCTCATTGTAGTTTTAATTTTCATTTCTCTGATGATTAGTGATGTTGAGCATCTTTTTATATGTGTATTGGCCATCTGCATGTCCTCTTTGAAGATATGTCTATTTGGGTCTTCTGCCAAATTTCCATTCAATTGTTTAATAATATAGTATTGTTAACTATAATCACAATGCTGTGCAGTAGACCTCCAGCACTTTCTTATCTTCTAACTGCAAGTTTGTACCTTTTGACCAACATTTAACATTTGACAAGGGAGTCAAGAATACTCAATGGGAAAAGGATAGTCTCTTCAATAAATGGTGCTGGAAAAATCAGATAACCATATGCAGAAAAATAAAATTGATTGAACCTCTATCTCACACCACACACACACACACACACACACACACATACACACACACACACACACACACACACACCTGAGAATGGATTAAAGACTTAAACATAAGACTTGAAGTAAAACTCCCAAAAGAAAATAAAAGAAAAAGCTTCTTGACATTGGTCTCGAATTATTTTTTAGACATAAGCACAAGCAGCAAAAGCAAAAAATCAACAAGTGGGACTACATCAAGCTAAAAAGCTTCTGTATAACAAAAGAAATAATCAATAAAATCTAGAAGCAACCTATAGAATGGGAGAAAATATTTGCAAACCATATATCTGAAAAGGGGTTAATATTCAAAATATTTACAGAAGTCATAAAACTCAATAACAAAAAATAAACAATCTAATTTTTAAAATGGTCAGAGGAAGTGAATAGACATTTTTCCAAAGAAGTAATACAAATGGACACCAGATACATGAAGAGGTTCTCGACAGGACTAATCATCAGGGAAATGCAAATCAAAACCACAATAAGATTATCACCTCACATCTCGCCATGACAATTTACAACCTTGCCAGCCTATTATCTTTCAGACCTTTGCCCGTATCATACACTCTTATCATACCCGGACTGTAATTTTCTCTGCTCCCTCCTAGCCATTCTGGATCCCTGTAAACTATCTCTAGCACTTCTCACTTGTTGCTTCTATTTGGCTAAACACTTCAATCTTTATTGGACTGTAAACACATGTAAGTTGACCTTTGAACAATATGAGTTTGAACTGTATGGGTCCACTTACACATGGATATTTTTAATAAATACAGTCTGCTCTTCATATCTGTGGGTCTCGCGTCAGTAGATTCAATAACCACACTGGGGAAAACAGTATTTTCTCATTCTCAACTTCAATTTCCCAACTGCAAAGTCTTAATGAGGGATCAAAAACATTGTTTTTATCTGAGGTTGGTCAAATCCTCACATATGAAGGGCTGACTGTAGAGTTGAAAGTTATATGCAGATTTTCAACTGGCAGAGGTATAGGTTCCCCTAACCCCCACGTTAGTCAAGGGTAGACTGTATATATAAATATATATACATGTATGTATATATATATGTACATATATGTATATATAAATATAAATATACTTCCAATACACACTTTTAAGATATAAAAGAATTTTCTAATTCGACTTTAGTTTTTTGTACACATTAATTTGACAAAGCTGCATTGCCCTACATCTTTCTGGCCTAATCTCCTCTCTGTATCTTCACTCTGGAACTCATAACCTATTCTATCTGAGTCACATAATAGCAATAATTACCATTCATGGTACACCTGCTACGTACTAGGCAGGGTACGAGGCACTTTGCATACATCATCCCAGGTGTAGGTATTACTAGTGCCACTCTAAAGCTGAAGAGGTAAAAGCAAAAAGGTGAGTACTTGCTCATTCACGGCTCATACGTACAATACTGCAGCACGTACACACAGAGCAAGGCAAGTAAGAGAGAGGTAGAAGAGTAGAAAATGCTTTTTGTGTGTCCAGAGCAGTAAAGGAGGAAAAATTAGGGAGAAAAGGGGCACACTTCAGAGCATAGCCCTCTACAGTGAGTATTTTGTATGACTCATCTGACTCAAAATCCCCCATGCAACCTATATCTTCCAACCACAAGCCTGACCTCAAGCCTGAAAGATTCAAATTCTCACGACAACTTGTTCTGTTGTTCAGGCCTAAGGAAGGTGTGTCACATAGAGGTAAGTCCAGATACCTCAATCCTAAGTGGCTGGATCAAAAGAAGTTGAAGCCTGAGGAGACAGAAAATAGGAATCAAGACTACTTACTAAAGGATCATTAGCTGCTTTGTTGAGTTAAAAAATTTTATAAGAAAAAAATTCAACTAAGCATTTTGAGAGAAGTAACATCAGAAAATAAACAGCATTTGGCCAGAAATCAAAAGCTCTATATTTCTGCAATTGGAAGGAGAAAGGTTGTAAAAAAAAAAAAAAAAAGAAAAAGAAAAGAAAAGAAGAAAAGAAAAGAAAAGGACTAACTAGAACTTCAAGTTTAGGACTTTAATAAAGTTTCTCTGCTCTGAAAAACAATCATTATAATAACAGTTACCATTTAATAAACACCTATTTTGTGCAAGATACTTTGTCCTCCTGATCTCATAAACCTGACAACAACCTTGTAAAATGGGTAATATTATCCCTATTTCACATGTAATGAAATCAATGTTGCAAAAGATTGAGTAACCTCAGAGTTCTCCAGAGAAACAGAACCAATAGGATATATATCCTATATATAAAATATTAAATATATATATTTATAAAGACACCTATTATAAGGAATTGGCTCACACAATTATAGAAGCTGACTAGTCCCAAAACTTGTAGTCAGCAAGCTAGAGCTGCAAGAGTGTTAATGGTATATTTCTAGTACAAAAGCCAGAAGGCTCAAAACCTAGGAAGAGCTGATTTTTCAGTTCAAGTCTTGAAGGAAGGGGAAAAAGTCCCAGCTCTAAGGCAATCAGGCAGGAGAAATTTCCTCTTATTCTGGGAAAGGTCAGCTTTCTGTTCTATTCAGACCCTCAACTGATTTGCCGAGGCCCACCCATGCTAAAGAGGGTAGTTTGCTTTACTCGGTCTATTGATTTAATGTGAAACTTATCTAAAAACACTCTCACAGAGATACCTAGAATAGTTTTTAACCAAACATATGGGTGCCACATGACTCAATTAAATAGATCCATAAAATTAACCATCATACTTGCCTAAAGCTATCTAATTTGTAAGTGCTGAAGATGGGATTTAAACTCAGGTCTACCTTTTTAAAAGCCTCTCTGTCAGAATTCCTCTCTCTCAGAAACATGACAACAATTACCTAGCATGTATAACTGTTACTTGAAATTTGTGCCAAGATAACAGAAAAATTAATTGATGAGTGTATGTGTGTATGTGTGTGTATTTATCTAAATATTTATAAATGCATATGTAACACAATACATATATACACACAATTTCAGAACATTAGCTATATTGGTAAACCCATTTATTTTTGTACTTTAACTAAATTCTGTATGCTGAAGCCAGTATGCTTCAGAAAAGCGGAAAGGGGATGGGAGTGTTAAAGGTTCTATGGGATAAGGAAAAGCCAAGCACCTGGATTTCCTTCGTTAATGCATGAAAGTTTTCCTTGATGATCATAAATTTTAGAACCTCAAATAAATCACCTATCAGTCTGATTATATTCAAATAAACAATAAAAATTAGTTTAAGAAGGTCTCCTTTTATACTTGCAATGGTATTTTTTCTTGTAATGCCTCAAGAGAAAAGAGAGATCACGTCTGGGAGGAGGGGTAGGATGAAGAAGTCAATCAAATACTATGACTGATTATCTGAAAAATACAAGTAATCGGTCATTGTATTCTGTCCAGACAGCTTAACAAGATTCTGGGAACCAAAGAATGGGAATACATTAAGGAATTAGCTCCCTAAAATTCTAAGTCAATTCTGTTTTGTTCCCATGGTTTCATGTGACATTATATTCTATAAAAGGGAAAACATACTGCTCAAAATACGCCTGGTTCAGGATGAACCTGTGGGTATAGAAATTACAACTCCTTGTTAAATGAAAAATAGTCATGCATGAATGCTATTCATAGACCCACTAATATAACCATATGCTCTTTCCTCAGTGCAGTGTTATTAACCAACTATGTACTATTTTTAAACTTCTCTGAGGCTTTATGAACAAATCAATGGGCTTCTAACTCCATCGAAGCCTGATAATAACCCCTCAAGATTTCTTTGGTATCAAATCGTTCTGGGAAAGGAAGACTATTCTGATCAATGAATGGACAAAAATCATCACATTATTTGGGAAGCAATTTGATTCCTAAGATGATTGTACATCTAAGGACTAAGAATTGGTTGTGGTACACTCTATTTTTAGGTTATACACATCATATGCCCAAAATGCAGAAATGTGCTGACTCAGTACACTTTGGCTTCTTTTGCCTTCTTCAGTTAAGTATCATGTGGGGAAAAAACTACCTAAAATGTAAAGCTTTGAAAAAAATTAACATCTTGCTAAATATGAGCTTGGAGGTTACTGTTATGAATTTACATAAAGTTAAAATAAATTAAAGTTGGGGCTCAACATGGTTGACCCTTTCATAGAATGAGAAACCACAGTATAGATGAAACAGACTTGGACTAAGAGTGAGACCTGGACTCAAACCTCTGAACCTCGGTCTGTCATCAGTGACACTATCCAGGTCTTTGTCCTTCTAGTTCTTTATATATAATGCTTAATCTGAGAATAATAATTAGTGTATATTGTATTGTAATGCATGCTATCATGATTCTATAGATAAACATCAAGGAAAAGAATGGTTGGAAAAAACCTGTGCAATAATGACAGAAAAGGACAATATGAGTAGAAAATAAAATGTTGGCTCTGGAGATCTAGATGAAGAAAGGTAACAGAAGCAAAACATGGAATGAAATCAAAAGAGAGCAAACACCAAGATTTTCAAATTATGCTAATTATCAATATGGAAAGAAGGGAGAATTAGAAACTCCTGGGCATTGAGAATTTAATGCTTAGAAGGGAAAAGAGGAAAAAATAGAAAGCAATGAAAAAAAAGAAAAGAAAGGCTCTATGTGGTCCTACCTGGTATCCACTAATTTCTCAAGAGTCTGAAGAGAATAAGAAAGATCCTCAGTCAGATACTAATCAAAGTACTCTATAGCATATTTACATCTTTTATATCCTTCTGTTTAGAGCATATTGACTTCTTTCTCTCATCTGTTATAAAAGAACAGACCGGAGATCTTAACATTTTTTGTAGAGTTATAAACAGAAAAAGATGCAAAGGAGTTAGCAATTGCCCATATAGGGATTAAGTTATGAAACTTTGACTAAAAAGACATAGGAAATATTTCCAAGACACATTTTTGCAATGATCTGAATGTCAGAGTTGTATGATGTAAGCTTGGGAAGTAGTACACTGATTTATTCTCAAAGATTTATTTGGAAGGAAAGAACTGGAAATACAAGCTGCAATCTGTAATAGCAGTGTTCAAAAAGCCAAAAATAAAGATTGTTTACATGTTGTATTAGAAATGAAATATCTTCTAGACAACAGTTTTTTGTGATCAATGAATACTAGTGTTAAAATTCACCATATAACTTAATGAACTGATATGAAGTTAGCATAAAATAATACCTAAGCTAAGGAAAAACTGAAAAATTGGATGACTAAAATGAGCCAAACACACAGATATGTCCTTGATCTTTTTGCCACATATATCTACTAGGAAAATAGATGAGTCAGAGGAATAGCAGCTAGGAAGATCAAATGAATAAATAGCTGGTTGATCTACTGCACTTCGAGGTTGTCTTCTTTACTCTATATATTTATCTGAAATTGAAAGAGATATACACAGACTTTCAATGAAGAGGATCTTCTGGAATATGTAATTATATTTGGTTTGAGTACCACCACACTGGTCACAAATGTCTTATGCCCGCCCATTTTCTATAGCTGGTGAGAGCATATGCTAACAGGGAGAGAGCATATATTAATAGAAGTGAAGAGGAGTGGAAAACAGCATATTCCCTGGAAATACCCAGCACTTGGTTAATTCATGTCATTGTCAGATCCTTCCCCTAACCTTTCATTTGACTTTTTAAACTCAGTGCCTGGCACTGCTTAGTACATAAAAGGTACCCAATGAACATGTTTGAAAAAATAATCGCTCAAATATACTGACATTACAATCCCCCAAAAAACTTTTTGAAAATAATTGCTTTTGGTCGACTTTACCAATACAATGAAGAGCATTAGGCATTTGTGACCAGTGTGGAAATTATAAAACTACTTGTAACTAATGTAATTACACATTCCGTAAGATCATCTTTCCTAAGAGTTCAATTTTTGATTCTTTTTCTCTTTAAAAAGACTATAGTTCAACATATTTCTATTATGCTCAATTTTTAACTTTTTAAATAAATATCTTATTACTCTTTTTCATGTGAGGTTGCTATAACAAAACACTCGGTAGCTTATAAACAACAATCATTTATTTTTCATGGTTCTAGAGGCTGGGAAATCCAAGATTAAGACACCGGCAGATTCAGGGTCTAGTGAGAGCCAGCTTCTTAGTTCATAGGTGGCTGTCTTTTCACTGTATTCTCACATGGGAGGAGGGCCTAGAGATCTTTCTAGGGCAGGGGTCCTCAACCCCTGGGCCACGGACCAGTACTGATCTGTGACCTAATGAGAAGTGAGAGGTGGGTGAGTGAGCGAGCAAAGCTTCATCTGTATTTGCAGCCACTCCTGAGCGCTAGCATCACCCTCTCAGCTCCACCTCAGCTGATCAGGCATTAGATTCTCATCGGAGCACCAGTCCCTGGTGCCAAAAAGGTTGAGGAGCGCTATTCTAGGGTCTTTTTTATAAGAATACTAATCCCATTTATGAGGGCTTCACCCTCAGGCCCTAATCACCTTTCAAAGGCCATACCTCCAAACACCATCACATTGGGGAAGAAATATTCAGTCCAAAACATTGTTTCTAAATTCTAAAATTCATGTCCTTGTTGCATACACAATACATTCATTTCATCTGGAGAGCCCCAAAAGTCTTAACTCGTTCCAGCATCAACTTTAAAGTCTAAGTCCAAAGTCTCATGTAAACACTATCTGAATCAGATATGGGTAAGACACAAGATATGATTCATCCTGAGGCAAATTGCTCTCCAGCAGTAAACCTGGGAGATCAAACAAGTTATATGCTTCCAAAACATAGTGGCAGGATGGGTGTAGAACAGATCTTCCCATTCTAAAAGCGACAAGTAGGAGATAAAAAAGGAGTGATGGTACTGAGCAAGTCCGAAATCCAACAAGGCAGGTTCCATTAGATCTTAAATGTCAAGAACATATTCTTTGGCTCAGTGCTCTGCTCCCACCTCCACTGGGGCAGTTTTTCAGGGTAGGGGTTGTCCCCCCCTCAGCTCTCTGCTTGGACCCTCCTTCAAGGCTGGAGTCCTGTGCCCACAATTCTCCTGGGGTTGGGTCCAGTACCCAGTAGCTCTGACTTGTATCCTTTGACATTTAGGTGGAGGTGAAAGACCTGATACAAGGACGCCCAAATTACGGGCCTCGCAGTGTTCCTTCTTTCTCTATAGCTGTAGCGGCACACAAACTTCATTTCTTTAATATAGTTTTTTTTTTTTCTTCTGAGTCAAGCTGGTTTTGCCCAGATAAGGCATTGTGACTCACGTGCCTTCCTCCCCCAGCCCTTATCCTCTGTACCTCTGCTCCTTTAATCATAAGCCTTAGGACAAGATTAACTGAGCCTTAGGTCTGAAACTACAAAGACAATAGGTTTCAGTTGGACCTAGACTGAGGTCTTTAGACGTGTTTCAGCCTCAGGCCCATCAAGGCAAAACTACAATCCCACAAGCCAAGGAACCAGGTCACCGGACCAAAGAGGATGGCACTATGGCTGATTCCAGAACCAGACACAATGATCAATTACCTCGTCCCCTCTGCTTCTAATGGTCCAATCAGGAACACCCATGACACCAACTCACTTAGTTTTCATGACTGTTATTTCCCCATATAATCTATGATTCCGAGATACTCGGGGGGCCCGACCTTTGAGCACTAGCTCACCTGTGTCTCCGAGAATTACAATTCTCCAATAAATGCTTATTCTAGTTAGCCCAATTCCTGTGTCAATTTTTTCCCCTGTGTCGATTTTTGACCGAGTGGAGCTGGCAGCATGAGCCTCTGGACTCATTTGTCCTCTGGTTTCAGTAGCAGCCTAGTCCCCAGAGTTTGTACATTCTGCAGAGCCTGAGGAGACAGCATTATGGATACCACCAATGTCTGCCACCAGCACTTTCCAGAGAAGCTGGGGCAGACCCACACTGGGGCAGCCAAGGAATGTGTTGCCAGAATGCTGGAGTAGAGTCAGGAATATGAGGTAGGTAGCATATCCTGAGGTCCCTCAGACATCAAGGGCTCTTTCTTTGCCTTCTTCCATTGTCTTGAACGGTGGCTCCTGGCTTCTATCTAGATGGCTAGCTAATCTCTTTATCTACCCTTCATTGTAACAAGTGGTAGCATGCTTTCTCATTCTTTACAAATTGAATAAGCTGAAAATTTTCTAAATCTTTAAATTCCACTTCTCTTTTGATAAACAATTCCATCTTTAAATGATTTCTCTTTTTTCACCTTTTACTATAAGCCATCAAAAGGATCCAGGTGTCTGATTCAACACTTTGCCTAGAAATAGCGTCAGCTAAATATCCTTTTTCATCACTCACAAGATCTACCTTTCACGAAATACAAGGACATGAACACAAATCAGCCAAGTTCTTTGCCACTTTATAACAAGGATGGCCTGGCCTGTCTTCTCATTTCCAGTACCTCATTTCTAAGATTTGCCAGAATGGCCTTTACCATCCACATTTCTATGAACATTCTGTTTAGGATTACATAAGTATTCTCTAAGAAGACCGAGCCTTTCTCTATACCTGTCCTCCCTTCTCTTTGGACTCTCGCCAGAATCACTCTTTATTGTCTGTTGAAGACAATGTAGGTTTTGCCAGCATACACCTCAAAATTCTTCCAGCCTCTATTCGTTACCTTGTTCCAAAGCTGCTTCCACATTTTTAGTTATTTCTTATAGCACTCTTCTACTTTCTCCATATCAATTTCTGTTTTAGAATTTGAGGGGAACACAATATTCACTTCATAGCATATTCATATTCATGATAGCATATATATAAATCTCTGGTTATTATCCATCCCCATTGTAAATCTAGAAGAGCGCCCTGATTGAAAATAACCTGCAACCAAACCTCATGTCCTTTGGCCAGTCCAGCCTGGACCACCCTAGTTCAGAATCACCTAGACTGACCTATAACTACATGGAGGTTTAGAAATGGAGTATGCAGTCCTTGGAGTTCAGGGTTTAGTGATAGATTTATTGCATTAATGATCCAATTCATCACTTCTTTTCAACCTCTTCCATCAAAAGAAGTCTATTTCCTGACTCTTGAATCTTGAGCTAGCTTTGTGGCTTGCTTATTTTGGCCAATAAAATGTAATAGTAGTGCATAATGTACTAATTCTGAGCCTTAACCTCAAGAAGCCATGTGCATTTATTTGTTCTGACTCTCATTCCTCTCCTTTTGCCAAGAGAACCTGCCTAGGCTAGCCTGCTAGAGTATAGCATACCTATGGTAGCCCAGTGGCTCCATCAATCTAGCTGCTAGCCATACGTGTGAAGGAGTCCAGTCAAAATGAGAACTGCTCAGCTGAGCCAAGACTAAATCATTGACCTTAAGGCCTGTAAGCTAAATACTTATTTTTATGCTTCATTATTTTGGCCATAGAAATTTTATAAAGGGTTTTATTCAAGCCCTACTTGAATCATACCTGTATCAGTTTAACAGCCTCATTGCTAATTATTCAATACCCGATTGAGATTTTATTCTTATTTTTCACATAGAGCTTACAATGCTGATTGAAATATCTGCCAAATATCTTGTATTCTCCAGCTGGTCCTTCTGGTCCATTTGAGAATATGATACTAAATATTGAGGCAAACACTTTGCCATGAACAGCCTTATGTGCTCAGTGACTTGGCAGGCCTCTAACAAACAATAAGCCTGGAATGTCGAATAATTCTTAGAAACTTATCAACTTGACCAAACATGGGCAAAATCAAACTCATAGCAACCAGTAACTAGCAAAATAAGGCCATGAATAATTTTTTTGAATAGTTACATAAATCATTCCAGACCTTGACTAAGAGCTATATTTTTAAATTGCTAATAATTGAAATCCTTGTACTTCAACAACTTAGTGCCCATGTTATGTTTCTAAATAACACTAGTATTTCAAAAATGAATGTTTTGAATATCTGTAATCAAGAAGTTTTGGAACTCACACATATTTCTCTATCTGGTTATCTATTCTATCCAAGGAAAGCACATTTGAAACAAGTGCCTAGCTTTCCCAATGAAAAGCAAGGTAAATCTTTAAACAGAATTCAGGACTATATCAGAAGGTACAGTAGAGCCCATGAGAGTTTCCACTCTAAAAGTGAGTTTTAGACCAGGGAACCGGAGACAGAATATTAAGGCCCACTCCACATAATGGCTAAAAATGAAAGAGAAAATTCAACTACAAAATGAAAACTTCTCTTCTTCATCTTTCTGGCATTTCTTTGAGACTTTCGTTTCAGGGAGCGAGCATCTGATTGGTTTAATGTTGAAATCCCTCAACTGATTATCCCATTACGTATTTGCTAAAATAAGTAGAGCACTCCAACAAGGCAATTTTGGGAAAGCAAAGTGATAACCAGCTAGCTCTGGACAAAATTGAGGTAGTATGGTTTGGACCAGAACAGTCTTTTATATTTTATTCCTTCACACCAGCATCCCTTCTCACATCTTTATGCACATGGAATTAGAAGATTAGGCTGGCACTAATGTGCTGTTATCTACGTCTCTTTGCCCCATGCCTTCTCTCCTATACCATCTAATCTTACTCTTTGGAAAAAGTTCTCAGAGAAAGTATGAACACTAAGATGTAAGTGACATATGTCCGAATCGATTACCCTTTTTGAATGCTTTCGATTTTCATTTTAAACTAAAGGAACCTTTAACATTGGCATTTCAGACATCCACAAAGCATTATAACAGACAAAAATCACACAATCTACCAATTTGCCAATTCATACATTATGTTTACCTGCACAAAAAGCTAGTTTTGTACAGTTATGTTAGAGTGACGAGACTTGTGAATTTACTTGGGATGGAGCTTCCACAGAATGATGCATCATGAAAAGTGATGTATATCTGTCAGGAAGCTATGAGAAATTGTCATTCTTTATCATCTTATTTTGTTAGTTTTCTTCCATGTTACTGAGTTCTTCCAAATCTGATCTATGAGCCTTCATTCCCATACCTTAAATTAATCTGGTTATCCAAGGTCTCATCTTTGATCTCAATAAACATTCTAAGTTCCCAGCGTCATTGCCAATTGCTTCTTTATATAACACCTCTGTTTCAACCATTATATTTGCTCTCTTGACTATAACCATGCCCAGAATTTTTTCGGTACACATGCCCAGATTGCTCTATAGACAAAGATCTTCTTTAGGGATCCAAATCTTCCTCTTTCTAAACAATTCAGATCTTACCTCTCTCAGCATTTATGGCAACCAAAACCCTAGTACTTTTAGTGTCTATCCACTTTATATTTCTAGTTGACAATGATATTTTATAAAAATAAAATCTCCAGTCATACATATTTTTAGCGAAGAAGTTTTAAAACATAACCCATAACTTTCTGCCTGTTTATCCATTCTAGCACAGGAAAGCATATTCAGAACCAAATAGATTTCCCATTGAAAAGTAGTGTCAATCCAGACCAAGCCTATCTGAAATGATCTGTCCCTTCCCTGAATTCCTATAGCAATAATTGTATTAAAAAATAATTTGACTTCTACATTGACTATCTTTGATATCTTTTCTATACTCTCTTAAACAGCTATTTAAATGCCATCTAGCTACATGTACTTAAATCTCATTTATTCAATTACCTCAATAATTTTTTGGCAGCAGAAATTATAATAATTTTAACATTAGCCCCGATGGATATATTCACCTAGTATACAAAAAATAAATATTGGCTAGTTTCACTGTTTTTTAAAGCAAACCTAAGACTTTTTTTCTATAAGTAATTAAAGTAATGCTTATGTATTATGTCATTAAGAAGAAACTTAACTCTCTTCTTTTTATCTACGGAAAAGACAATAAGAAGATTATTCAGGAATATAAGAATTATAAATCATCATGGTTCTATTCATATTAAAATTAACATTTTTCCTGAATTTATTTCTCATACCTTTCTCATTAAATGGCTTATAATAAATTCTTAGTGTAACTATCCCTCAATTTAAATAAATTTTATTACAATATTGCTAACAAATATTAATAAGAAATTTTAAACTACTATGCAATAACTATTTCTGAAATTTAAAAATTCAGCTACAGAAAAATGATTCAACATTGGTTTCCAACAGCCAAGATGTTAGCAGTTTGCCTCCAACTTAAAATGGGAGAAACTCTTTTGCCAGGAAATACGCTAGCCTAAATCTCATTGCGAGTAACAAGACTCACTTACAAATATGTATTACTTTTTAAAAATCATAATTATTTCCTGAGAAAGTTAAAAAAAACATTACTAAATGAACTTTATGTTTAGTGATAACTCAAATGATCAAAATTAAAAGCATTTAGGCGTAATGAAATAAAAATAGTCAAATAATTTCAAGTAAATATGAAATTATTTTTCTCCTCTGAGTACAAGTTATACAAGTTATAATGTATGATCTCTAAATTTAAATCATTTGTTCTGCTTATGTTACTGTTAACAGTATTTTCTAAGTCTTGATGTTTTTTGAATTACTTAAAATACAAACTGTACCTAATAGGGAAGAAATTAATGTAATTATGGAATCACTGTTAAATCAAAACTAAGCTTTGAATTCTGGCTTAGTTAATGTTTTTCCAAATCCTTTTTCCAGGAATATATTTTAGAATACTCCTTATAACAGTTAATCAATTTTCCAAAGATAGGTTAGTCGCTCAAGGATATGATATTAGAAGCTCAAGTTTGATTTGCTTTTGACAGGCTGGGCTCCCAGCTGCAGTAGAAGTCACATCAGCCACAGTTAGGGGAATTCCATGTTGTTGAGTTCATGCATGACTTCGGTATCTGTTAACATGATCACTTCATTCATGAGTCCATTAAACAAGTACTGATTGGGTGAGGAAGGATGCGATCAACATCCATAGGGTAATCTTATCTGATTATTGAAAAACCCCACAGAAGGTTCCTCTTGGTGAGTTTTTACCCAGGAAATGAATGTTCTCATACTTCGGACCTATTCCAAGAGGCCCATCCACATTTCTCTTTCCCAAACCAATTTATCAGTAGCCCTCTGTCTTATTCTTTCTAAATCCCTGAGTGGTCAACCTAGTCATCACCCATGAGACACAAAGTGGTATAGATTTGTAACTCTTCTCACCAAGAGAATTTTCCTTCCCCTCAGTTCTATCGCCAAGACGGGCTGTAAAATCAACTAGCCTTCTGCCACCTGGTGCCAGCAGATGATTTATCACCTTTAAAACAGACTTAAATTTCCCCTCCCCTTAAGACAACTCTTCATAGGAACATCCCCTATAGGTCATTCTGAAGGGTCAGAAGCAGAACCATAGGAGTAAGTGCATTGTGGATCAGTCACTTACACATGCAATTTTCTTGTGCTTTCAGAATCTAAGAAATCCTGGATTTTGTATTTAGCACTTCAATTTGTTGATGGAGAACAGTTCAGCATACTTGACTTTATGCTTGGAGAACAAGATAGAATAAGATCATTTTAGGAGCCCAGGTTGTAATCACCTGCTGGCAGTCTCTGCCTTAGACCAGCAGCAAGCTAAGAACAGTTAACAAGAAGACATGGCTTTATAATAGAACCTTAGTGGCCTCTATTGTAGTATTATTTGGGCTTGTATGTGCTTTATATAACATATCAGTCTGCCAAAGATATCACAAGCCCCATTGGATCTGTTGCTTTATAAGAGCCAAGAGAAAGAACTGTTTGTACTGCAGCCTAGATCTGCTGGAATGCCTTCTCTTGCTCTGGCCCCACTATTTGTAAACAGTTTTGTAAGCAGTTCACTTGATAAACACATAAGAGCCACATATCCACATGTGTTATATATTAATCTAAAGTCTAAATAAGTCCACAAACTATTGAATCTCTTCCTTATTAATATATAGGAACCCTAGCAGACTTTCACTTTGGAAGCTATATATCAACAAGCTCCAGACCAGTGGACTCCTCAAAATTTTAAGTAGTAGATGCTTAAATTTTATGTTATATATCTTCCACCCTCTTTCAAATGTAGGTTTACCCAAACATTTATTTTACTGTTACCACATAGCCCTAAGCAGCATGATTGATATAATTTTCAGGTATTATATCCTGAAGGATGATAAGATGATAAAAATAGGCCAGTTTGCTAAATATTATAAAGAGTGATGAGGGGATAAAAATCCCTGAGGACTAAATTATGGCATAGAGCTAGAGGATTAACAAATATAAAGATGAAGGTTTATGTGTATCTGTACCAAGTCAAAACATTCCTTCTGGTGATACTGATAGCTATAGTGCAAACTAATTTCCACATATGTGTTGATTTACCCCACTAAAGAGAACCATACAAAATAGCAGCTAAACGAAGTCATGAGATGCTTGTAAATTGTAAATATTATAATTTATTATCATTCCCTAAAGTCTACACATCTGTCTTCTGCATAAGCCAAACAAGTAAGTTTAATGAGGATATGCTAAACATCATGACTGTCGTGGCTGTGTTCTTGATAGTGGCTCTCATTTCTGAAAATCCCCCAGTGATGTGGCATTGCTTTTGATTTGTCATTTTATAAGGAAGCACGCTCCACAGATTTTCTCTTCAACATTCCCAATACAGTAGTCTTAATAGCACATGTCAGGAAAAGATTAGGAGAATCCGCTATTTTCTGAACATATCTCATCAAATTATTGACATGAGAACTAAGGAAGTAAACAGAGCATATGTTTGGGGACTCATTGCACCCAACATGAAAAGTCTTTGAACTAAATTTCATTTGTCCTCTGACATCCACCTGACCAGTAGGTCATAGTGACATTTTGGTTCCCAGAAACTGATCTTAGGCTCAGTCTACCGCCAGTAACCCTACAAAGGCCTGTCTTCAGTGCACAATAGCCACGAACCTTTTTGTGGAAGGTTAGAAGGAAGATTTGAATAAGTATGTGTGATATTTACACAATATATTTTTTCAAAGATACCCATCCCCTTTACTCAGGGAGCTCTGGCACTGTGACATGGCTCAAAGCTGAAAGTCATGTTCAGCAAACCTAGGATTTTGTATTGTTTTAAAAGAGATTAAGTGGGATTTCAGTGCCCTTACTATTCATTTTTATCCCAGTACTCCATGTTCACTTAGCTAACATCAGAAATCACTGTAAGCCTGACCACCTAGTAGGGTAACTGTGTTCGCCTTGCCTCTAGTATATAAGTAATGTCGTTTGGCCTCTCCTCCCATGGAATCTCAACATCTGCACTAAAATCAGGGTGTTCATTCCAATGATAATGTCAAATGTGCACATCCCTAGGGCCGTCCATGGAGAATTTCATCAGCAGTGTTTTTCAGAGATTCTTATGTTCTTCTCACTAATTTATATCTAATAACTGAATGAAGGTAATGATTCTCCAGCCCTTTTGAGACAAGTGAACATAAACTACTCTAACATTCTTATATCTCTATGATACTGGATTTCTTCTCCTATGTTACACAAAAGAATTTCTGTCATTTCAACATTACTTAGCAGAGACCAGGACGAAGTCTATTTCTTAATAAAAAAATTTTTCCAATGTAAAATTCTTTACCCTGCAGAACTATCAACTAGTATGAATATGGAATACAAAATTCATCAGACATTTAAGTATTAACAAAGTTACTTCTATGAACCCATGCTTAGAAAATCACTGGAAAATATGCTCTGCCAAACAAATAAATAAAAAGACATGTGATCCAGAAAACCAAAGATTCACATAGAAATCTAGGAAAGAAACAGAAAAAATATTTAGGATGATGGAGGAAGTAGAGATCAGAGGGGTGAGTTGTACACCAGGCATAGAGAGCAACTTGCCCAGGTTTAAGCAGGTCAGAAAGCTAAAAGAGATTTTATCTAAAATATCAACTTGGACATTTGATGGATATTAAGACTTAAACTAAGAATAAATATATATATATAAGTAAACCAAAAATGTTAGCAAAGCATTTAACAACTCCTTCTTGGAAGGAAAAACAATTATGGTATATCTCAAGTCTCATCACCTGTGATGTCTTTACATAGTCATAATAATGTAAATCCTGAATACTGATCTAACTAAAATTATGATATAACTATAATAACAGAAAGGTAATATAGGAAGAGAGAAAGTATTGAGGAAATTGAGGCATTACAAAGGCAAACTTCATTTTATCTTTCATATCAGTAGTTAATACCTAAAATCAAAAATTAATAGGTAGTAACATAAGAATTTAAGGAATCAGGAAGTAAAAGAGTTGAAAGTGGTTATCTGCAGCAAGATGTAGGTAAGAACAATAAAGAACCAGCATATGTTACAAGCAAACCCTGTATAATAATTTATATATTTCAATCATGATCATGAATAAATGACACAAATAAATTCCCCTTTGCTTAAGGGGAAAATGATCATAAACAGGTATAATATAAGTATCTAAAATTTATTGAGTGCCAGGCAAATCTCATCTCATCTAATCTTCACAAAAATTCTGAGACAGACATTAGTTCTGTTAAAGATGAGCAAATTGGGGTTCAGAACGATTAAGTACTAAATGGCTCTCATTTGGTCAGTAGTAGATCCAGAATCAAACATGGAACCTTCTGACACCAAATTCCTTGTTCTGTCTATTATAAATGCACTGTCCTCAGTTAAATATCTTTATAGAATGACTAAAGACGCCTCGAGTTAGGCCTGTAATGAATGGACTTTTGGTGTGTTACAAGGAAAATAGCTCTATCTGGATGAACAACGAAATGTGTGCTGAGAAAGGCTAAAAACAGTTGGCCTGACTGTAATAACGTCATCTTTAAAAAAAGAAAGACTGATGTTGGTTAGCTTTAATGTAAAGATGGCATTCATTCCAAAATATTTTTCTCATTAATATCAGGGTGTAGAGAGGAATAATGAACACTTTGGCCATTATGCCACTTCCTTTACTTATAAAATTAGACTTTTCTGACAGAGCAACAAACATACATCCATCTGAAAACTATTGTCATTAGAACAGATGTTTACGTGACCCATAACAAGAAAAAAAAATGTAAATACAGAATAAGATTCCTTGCCAAAGTAAATTACTATAACAGAAGCAGCAATCTCTGCTTGCAAAGCCAGGAAACTGTTTAACTAGGATACAGGCATGGGCAGGGGCCTCTTGTGCCAAAGTCAGCCTATTTCCATGGAGTCCATCTTTAAAAATATAATCACAAAAATAAAAATAAGCAAACACTTCTATCTTCTTCCATGGAAGTTCTAATGTACCAGTAACCTAAAATTGTTTAGAAAAGCAATTGATTGAATTTTGATCCAAACATTCTTGTCAGGTTTATCTTGAGGTTTACAGAATAATAGAAATAATTGAGTTCTCTCTAATTGAGACTTATAGCTTAAGAACTCCTCAAAAAGCTATATCTCAAGTTTCTTTGACCTTCTTTGGACTCTGAGACATCATCTTCATGTAGAAGAATGTTATATAATTGTGAGCTTAAGCTGTATTGTTTTGGATAATATTCTCTATGGACATGCATTATGAAAACAGCATGCACATTTGCTTGTATAATTATCACATAAAGCATTTAGCTGCTAACATAGTGGTGTCAAAGCAAATTGCATGGATGGGAAAGAGCTGCAGATGTCCTGCCAATTATTCTAAGTACTATTATAATAAAAATTTAATGACTTGGACAGTTAGGTTAATAACATACTAAGCAAAAACATTTGACTTTTAAAAGGAATTAGTTTGAAGTTATATTACACTACCATGCAATAGTGGGGAATAATCTAAGACTCTGTCTTATATTCTCAGATCCTGACTTGGCATGCTGAAAGAGAACATATTATTCAAGTTTTTGCCTATGGCCAAATTTGAAAGAAGGTGATCATTTCAGCTATTTGAGCAGAAGAGAGGTTCAGCTGTTTATATATTAAGCCCAAGAGGTGAGCTGTTACCTAGGTTTGAAATAGAAATCTCAAATAGAAAAAGAAATTATATATGTTAGCAAACAAAAGTCATAATTCTGTCTCCATCAAGGTATATGAGGAATCATAATTTAGTCTAAAATACCTACGTGATAAAAGCAAATTCATAAATTATCTGTTTCTAATAAAATCTTCTTAGGTATGAATTTCAGCTCTTCTACAATCTTGTTGATTTCACAATTTCTCAAATGTACTATGGAGAACACATGCTGAATCCAGGGTCACTCAAAGCTTCAGCAGGAGTGAAAAATAAATGTGCCCTTGGAGACCTCTTGCAGTCTTGGGGTAGAACTGGGTCAAGAACTCACACCCTCCCTTTCACTATTTTAGGTATCAATACAAATAACTCGATGATCATGGGTGGAGTCTTATATTCATGTTTCTGGACTGATAAAATCGTCCCTGACTAATATAGAGGTTCAAAACTAAATTTTTAATTTTCCACACCCATACATACATAATTCTCATTAGATTCTCCTGAGATTATATTAGTCAGGCTCTTTGAGATGACAAGGAACAGAGATATGGCAAGTTTACCCCAAGTAATGAGAGTTCTTGTAAGAAAACACCCAGAATTAGGTAAACAAAGAAAACCATCTCCGCAGCACTCAGATTCTACTTCTCTGGGTCTCCAAGTTTCTAACCAATCTACTGTCTAATTAAAACATTTCAAAATTATTTGAAAGAAAATATCTAATTGGGTCAGTTAGGCAGAACTCAATGAAGAATGCCCCTAAAAGACAGAGTTCTTGATTCAGACCACATCCTAGATCACCTAGTGCCCGGCCATTGGCAGTTACTAAGGAACAAATAACATTATAGCTGCTTTGCTGAAAAGGGGCTGTGTGGATACTCAGATACTCAGAATGACATGGAATCAGAGCAGTTTAAAGCCAGGCTCTTATTTCAGACTGTCTGAATTAAATTCTGAATTTACTAAATTTACTACCTTTAAGTCCACAAAGCTCATGGAAATTGTTTTGTTTTGGTTTTGGTTTTTTGTTTTTTGTTTTTTTGTTTTTGGTTTTGTTTGTTTTTAATTTTTACAAGAGAAGAAATCCTTTTTATTTACTTTCGATAAGTTTAAATCCATGAGGGGCACAGCATTACACGGAGTCTGTGTCCAATGGCCTTAGCAGGAAGGTTGCTTCGGAATTTGGCATGAACCAAGCCACTGTTTCCATTAGCACGTGTTACCTCTCCCCAGATTACCCTGGTTTTGTTCCGTTTGCCACCAGGAGTCACTGTGTTGTTCTTTACCTTGTACACATAAGCACATCTCTTGCCTAGATAAAACTCAGTCTCATCTCGAGCATAAACACTTTCAATTTTATGAAGTGCCGTGTATTTCCTCTGGTTCCAGAGACCCTGCTTATAGCCAGCAAAAAATGGTTTTGGATCATAGCTGTCCAGACATATTTGTTGTTTTAGAGGTCCTGTTCCCATCAGGCCCTGGTTTTTGTCTCATGGAAGTTATTTGATCTTCCTAAGCCTCAATTTCTTCACCTGTAAAACAAGTAGTATTGTATCACTTATCTCACTGAAGGTTGTATGGAGTAAATGAGATAATCCATTGTAAAGCCCCTAGCATAGACACCAGATAGTATAATTGCTCAGAGAAAGCCATTAAATCATACATAACTATTAATCCTTTGAATATGCATTTGCGTACTACTGAAATCTCAGGAACCACAAAGAGTACACACACTATTTGGGTAAGCACTGCACTTGAGAACCTTGAAACCCTGCCATGAATCCTTTTGTGGAGTGAAAATATTGCCCTGTTCGAGGGTGATTCTATTTTTTGATTATATATGAAATTTCTGTATACTGGATTTGCTGAAAATAAGGGTAGGTTATAGTAAATCTAGATGGTTCATGGGTTTATAAACAAATGTATTTTTTTTAAGTAACATAAAACAAACATAGCTAAGAAGTATTCATATGTTATTCTCAACATACAAAAAAGTATCCACAGGCATCATATTTTTTCAACGAATGTTTTCTTTGAGGAGACAGAAATAAACAATAAGAAGTCTTTTACAGTGATCCCAGGTGCTCATGAGAAAGGCTGTTCAGCCTCTGCCCTCACATGGTTTGGCCAGTCTATGCAACAGAATGAATAAACATGGATCTTGGCATCAGGCTGACCTGGACATTAATTCCTACCTATTAACTATGTTACTTCAAGGAAACTATTCAATCTCTCAGAGTTTAAATTTCTTCAGAATATATTCTCTGGGATGGAGCACAGGCATCATTTTTTTTTAACTTTTTTATTAGTACAAGTATATATTACATTGGTTAGACATTTATATAGTTTATAAAATGATCGCCCTAATTGCCCCTTCTCTCCTCTAGTTTTCCACCTAGCCAATACATTAACACAAACTATATTCCTTATTCTGTGCTACTTATCCCCATGACCATCTATCAACTACTAATCTGTACTTCTTTAACCCTTCACCCCACTCTCCCAGTCCCCCAAGCCCTCATCCCCTCTGTCCATCACCAAATTTTTCTCTCTATATAAGTGAAATCATATGGTATTTATCTTTCGCTGTCTGACTTATTTCATTCAGTATAACTTCTAGGTCCATCCATATTGTTGCAAATGGTAGGATTTCATTTTTTGAATGTCTGAGTAATATTCTATTGTATATATGAACCACAACTTCTTTATCCAATCATCTATTGATGGGCATTTAGTTTGCTTCCATATCTTGGCTATTATAAATTTTGCTGCCATGAATATTGGAGTGCATAGATCTCTATGAATTATTGTTTTGGTTTTCTTTGGATAAATACTCAGAAGTGCAATTCTTAGATCAAAAGGTATACCATTTTTAATTTTTTGAGAAAACTCCAGACTGTTTTCCATAGCAGCTGTACCAATTTGCAATCCCACAAAAATCCCTTTTCACTGCATCCTCACCACTTGTTTTTTGATTTATTGATGATAGCCATTCTGACAGGTGTGAGGTGATATCTCATTGTGGTTTTAATTTGCATTTCTTTGATGATTAGTGACCTTGAGCATCTTTTCATATGTCTACTGGCCATCTGTATTTCTTCTTTGGAGAAGTATCTGTTCAGGTCTTCTACTCATTTTTAATTGGATTGTTTGGTTTTTTGTTGTTGTTGTTGTTGTTGTTGACTTGTATGATTTCTTTATATATTTTGGATATTCATTTCTTATGAGATGTATCATTAGCAAATATCTTCTCCCAATCAGTCAGTTGTCTTTTTGTTTTGTTGATGGTTTCCTTTGCTGTGCAAAAACTTTCTAGTTTGATACAGTCCCATTGTTTATTTTTTCTTTTGTTTCTCTTGCCTGGGGAGATATATCCAAAAAGAAATTACTGTTAGTAATATCAGAGTGTTTACTACAGGCATCATGTTTTAAAACTCCCAGATAACTCTGATGTGAAGTCAAGTTTGGAATTCCATTCTCTAAAGCTAGTGGCCCTCAAATTATAGTGTGAATCATAGAGTGCTGGGCCTCACCTCCAGAGTTTCTGATTCTGTAGGTCTGGGGTGAGACATAGGCTCTGCATCTCAAATGAGTTACACATGATGCCGGTGCTGCTTGTCCAAGGACCACACTTTGAGAACCGCTCTTATAAACTCATCAGATTACTTCTTGTTCCCCTTTCACGGTATCTACAAGTCATATCTGTGAATGCCCAGCAACATCCTGCTTCAAATCACTCAAAAGAAATCTTTCCTTTTCTAATCTTTCATTTTCATTCTCAATGTCCACCCATCCTTGGAAGTATGAATGTTCTTTGTCTATGCCCATTAGACATTATTTATAATTATTTTAATCAAAGCTCCAAACCAAAATGTTACATAGTTATAACTCTATTATTCTTCTCAGTCTCTAAATTGCCCCAAGGGCAAAAACACATGCTCTATTCATTCTCGTATCCCTGACTTTAAGCAAAATGCCTAGTATATAATGGAAGAATAAGAAATGTTTTGTTGAATATAAATAGTGCATAAACCAAAAATACTTATCTATCACCTAGTGCCAGATCTATTTCTCTGAAAAAGATCAACTTGAATCAATGATGATGTGAAGCTCATCACCACTTATCTGCACCTTTCGGTTCTTTTAAAAAACATAAGCAGTATTTTGCTTGGTAAGAAGAATGTGTTTTTATAGCTTTATTCTTGTTAACATCGTTTCACACCTCTGTCTTCAGTCTGACCATGCTTCTCTCCATCAGCCTACGCATGCTAAACTTGATAACCACAGACCCATAGCGCTGTGACAAAAATATACCTAATTTTCCAGTTGCGGCTTGCTTATTTTTTTAATAATATTAAAATAGAACATATCAAGGTGAAAGTTGGCTCTGTTTAGATCTCAAGTCCAAATAAATAAACAGGCTGGAAAACACAAGAGGAACTTTTGCATTAGCCCCTGTGGATCCCACTGATATAATTGGCCCAACGTCTATAGAAGTGTGGGGAAGCCAAGACCGTGCCTGTTATCCTTTAACCTCAGGGTTTGTTTATAATTTATTATTCATTAAACAGCTCTTTACCAGGAGAGCAAAAACTGGCTATCTTTGCCATGACAAGATGTCTTAAACCTTGTTGCTACTTGTTCTGCCCTTCCTTTAGCAGACATTATTATAAGCTCAAGGAACAAAAGCCCTCAAAAGAAGAAGAAGAAGAAGAAGAAGAAGAAGAAGAAGAAGAAGAAGAAGAAGAAGAAGAAGAAGAAGAAGAAGAAGAAGAAGAAGAAGAAGAAGAAGAAGATTGTGACACTAAATGTGCCAAGTCTAGTGAAGGTTCTACAAAATAATCTTTGTTAAAACAGAGTCTTGGGCGTTGGGTTTTAAAGCTCAATAGGGGAAGATTGTTTTGCTTTTTTGTTTTGTTTTGTTTTTATGGGGGGTTTTTTGTGTTTTTTTTTTTCTTTTTGTGATGGTGGTGGCTTGAGAGAATGAAAGACCAGAATTGTCAGGTAGAGAATCCTGGGATCTTTTAGTCCAGAGTGCCAGAAATCCAGGAAAAGTCAAGAATGGGAAAGTGCCTGAAATGAAACACTAGGGAAAACAAAAAACCTAAAAAACAAACCTGTTAACCAAGCAGCCTAGTGTTGAGAAAGAGAATTAAATTAGACTTTCACTTCTTTTTAAATTTAAGGAGAGAATATGAGTTTGCCTACCTAATGAAACTGTTTAAAATCCCGCCTGTTAAAATTTCCCAGACGAGTTATACATTCATAACATCCTTACCATTTTACTATCTTCATAGCAAATCATCTCTCTGAATGCCCAGTCAAAATCCCCCTAGTCCTAATGATCCCCAACCTGTAGCTTTGGTCACTTGATAAATAGTTTCTGCAGGCCTGCTGTGTTTAAAACTATAAGATGGAAGAAACACACACATACAGACACACAGAGACACACAAAAAACAATTCACTCTCTTCTCACACAGCTTTTAGGCTCCAGAAGGCCTGATTATTTTTATTTTTATTTTTATTTTTTTTATTTTTTTAAGGTTAGAACATCTTCGTCATGAAGACATTTAGAGTTAAGTTAAAAGTAGACAATATAAGCTTAGTACGCTAATGCTGGCCTTTGGATACTGGGAGAAGAGTGGAGATGGAGAAAGGCAGTTTCTTGCGGTGAGGAGCATGCAAATTCATCATCTTCACCACCATATAACCACCTTCAAAAGGGAGTTACTAACAGCAGTGGAGCCAGTAAAAGCAAAATCTTAAATTCTTATCTTAGAGTGATAAATAAATTTATAGGGAGTCTATCCACATATATTTCCTTGTTTTAATAATGTGGATCAGGTTAAGAAATCAGAGAATTAATTGCTAAGAAATTTTGAAGAATATACTCCACTGCTTTGTAGAAAACAGAAATAATTTTTCACTTTCACATAAAACAATCCCTATCCCTTTCTTAAGTATCGGTTTGATCATCACAAATTACAGTATTGTCCCTGATTCAGACTCGATATCGCCAATAAAATGTCATAAAAGCAATTTTCTGCTCATCAGAAGTCCTCCACTCATGAAGTTCTTTGTAAAGTTGTGTTCTTCTCTTAAACTATTTATTTCCTCTTCTATTCGCCTTTGAAAAATGGGTTCTGCATGTTTCTGTTTTATTTTCTGGGAATACATGCCTAACCTTGATTATCGTGATAAACCTAAAATGCAGGAAAAAGTGTTTTAATGTAACCAAAACTTGCTATATTTTAACTTAGCACACTGCATGTTGAAATATATCATACTATACATAGCAAGTAGTCAGGGGTGGTTTTTATCAAAACAGAGCAAAAATTTTCCCCTTGTTATTTTGGGATATTACAAAAACGTGCCTCTGAGCTGTAGCACAGGGCTTGATTAATGCATGATTTCCTCTTTAAAATTAGAAACAGGAATCGAGAATGAAGCTTAATAATTTTCATTTGCTCTTCTTTTCCAAGCATTCTAATTAAGGCCTGGTTCCCAGACCTGATTAAACAGCTCCTACATCTGACTGCATTTTGCAGTTACCCCTGCAAGGCAGGAACTAAAGCTTATTTTGAGTGAATGGGAACAATCTGCAAGAGAACAATAAAGTGGAATATGCTGCAAAAGGAGAGTTATTTGGTTTTAGTTTTGCTCTGGTAATTAGAATTTGCCATGTCCACTGCAGAGAGCAACCATACAATTTAAGAACAAATGTCAGAAACATAATTCTACATAAAATACCACTGGTTTATGACTCTTAGAGAGCTCTGTCAGGAGGATCCTGGTTAACAGTGCTTTACTCTGAACTCCTTGAGATAAATGGTATAAGAGAGTGTTATTTATTTTTATGCTTTATATTAAGAAAATGTAAAAACGTGTGTGCTATTTTCTATTTAAAGCTAATGGCCCCGGATTATTTCAGGACACAAATTTTTATGATATTGAAATATTGAAAAGTTGCACTGTGATATAGTCAGTGGTATTAAATGTTTCTGGCTACTATTCAAAAAAAAAATAGATATCTAAGTTGTTCTGTATAAAAAGAAATAAAAGTCCTGCTTCCTCTTATGCAAATCATGTAACCATATACAAGTAGAGTCAATTTCTTGAAAGCTATATAGATGCCCTCCCCATCCTCATTTCTTAAGTATATTTTTTAGCTACCACGGCAGTGCCAGGCCCAAGGGATTTTATATACTTAATTGAATGGGGTACAAACCTGAGAAACAGAAACCTAGACTTTACTTACACATTCTTGCTGCATATTTTACCATTGCACTTCTGTGCTCCTTACTCTACCTCCCTACCTCATAATGCAAAGAATACCTACTTGTTTCATCTTCCCAGCAATGTGAACTCTTTCCGACCAAGTGAACTTAAACAGTTTACTTGGACAAACTAACTCAAAGTGTCTCACAGAGTCCCTCTCCGGGCATCTCCATTGCCAAAATGCCACATCGGACCGCTATCCCTTTGCTTCGGTGCTGGGTGATGTTTCCCTAGTTAATTTCAATGTTTCCACTCCCTCTGTCCCATGCCCACCTGCAAACTGGAGTCACATTGCTCTTCCTTAAATACCGTATTCTCCAGTTTGAAAACCTCAGCCACATCCAGATCAATCATCAGGAACCCTAAAATCCTACATGCCATGCTGGGACTTCCTCCCGGAATGGCCTTCACCATTATTGTTTGCTCATCCACATCCTAGAGACACTTCGAATCATGAGTGGATCATGTTAGAATGTCAATTTCTATTCAGAAGGCCTAAAGTGGAATATGAGATTCTGCTGTGATGCATTGCTGGGGGTACACACCATACTATGAACAACTAAGATTTAGACAACTGTTCCCTTGGGTCAAGGAAACACTGGTTTCTGGCAAGAGCTTATTGGAAGGGCCAGAAAAGAAAACTATATACAATAAAATATCTTATATCTGATTGAATCAGGTTAAGGACTAGGCAAACTTTAAGTATTCTTCAAAAGTTATACAATAGTATGTGGTCGATTAATAATTATGTACATATATACCACAAAATTGTCTATACTGTTTGTAAAGAAATAAGCCCCAGGATAAAATTGAAACTTCTGAAACAATTGTCCAGTGTTTTTATGCTACATAAAACATAAGTGCTAGCACAAAACATGACCAAGCTTTGTCTGAATACTATACTTCTGTCCTGCAGGCCTGTGTATCATGCATTTATTTGATTTTGTTCAATTACTGCCCTCCTATCTACAGTGACCTATGAGCTGGATTCTCTCCATCTGTTCCACTACCCCGAGTCCAGAACCCTATAACAAAGGGCACTTATTGCCTGTCTTTAATCTCTGCACCACTGAGACAGCTGAAGTGATGCCCATCAAAAAAACCCTGGTGGGTTGGTGTCATAAGGATTAAATACTTTTATTTAAAGTACCCTTTTGTTTTAAGAAAGCCATGACTTCCACTTTACTTCCTATGTGGAGTATTAATGGAGATCAATAATCCAATAGAACAATCTTTAAAGTGGGTACAGTACCAGCTCTTAATTATACTGGCTAGAAAAGAGATGGGAAGTTAAACCAATCATGCATATAGTTTCAAATCCACAATTTTTAAAGATACAGCTTCAGTATTTTTATTGAGTCTATATTCGTGATAAAAACTTGAATCCTCTGAATTCTAGAGAACCAAAGAAAGTTTTTATCTCAAGGAAGATGGATTCAGCATTTCTGTAGCTCTTCCATAAATAGAGTTCAGCTTTCATAAAATGAAAAATTATATAAATTTGATAAAATGAACATTTTCAAATAATAAGTACTAATTTTTTTCCATGTGTATTATTGCATGTTTTGATAAACCATAAACTTGTTGTAAGCGCTGTCACTGTCTATTACTCTTGTAATAGGTCCTCAGCTTAACTTGAATTCCATTTGGTTAGTCCAGGAGTAAGCGTAGCTCATTAAAGACCCACTCAAGCAAACTAATTAAAGACCTTACCTGAAATCGATATATGAAAATGGGAAAAGAAGTTCTCTTTCCACCAAGTTTGCTAAGTTGGTAGAATGCAAATCGGGCTTTACAGTACCCCAATAGTTCCTATCATTTTGGGAGAGAATATGAACTCAAACAAGTGTGTGTGTATGTGTGTGCACGCACGTGCGTGCATGTGCATATGTGTCTGTCTGTGTATGTGTGAAGTGGAGGACAGGAGGAGAGAAGAAGAAGAAGAAAAGAGATTAGAAAGGATGGGGAGGGAACATGAGAGGAGGTGAGAAATTTGTGAGTACTGAGCTTTAGTACCAGCAAGTAAAGTCCTAATCCCTGAAGCTTTTCTTTTGGTCATGTGAATGACCCTCAGCATCCTTTTCAAAAGTAAAAGACAATAAAGTCCCTTATTTTAGTTTATCTAGTTTCAATGATTAATGCATCACATCCACATTGAACATGTTTGATTCATTTTTTTGTTTGTTTGTTTCTTTCTTTTTTTTTTTTTTTTTTTTAGTTTTTAGCTTGTTTCCTGAACTGCTGTTTTTCCCTGCTTCATTCTCTTTGGGAGTACAGCACTTGTGTGTTTCTGTAGCCATTCTCTCTAGCCTTTCTCCATACAGTAATGAATATTTTCCAGTTGGATAAAATAAAACTAGAATATCTTTGAAATATACTAAAAAGATTTTTTTTTGCAAATTCTTTCTTCCATATTGTATCCTGAAGCCAAAAGAAATAAAGATGTCTTCCTCTTCCTCTCCAAGATACTGCAAGCACCAACAAGAATTTGCCTAACTGGTACTCACAGTAGTTGCCAACTCAATACACTTGTGTGCCAAAAACATGCAAAGGTAAGGTCCTATCCAAAGTTACACAGAGCCCAACAAATATATCCTGAAGACAATCTGGGAAATATGCTTGTCAGTTTTTCTGAGTCCTTTCGATGAAACCCGTAAACTCAGAGTAAATGTGGATTCCCAAATTTGCTACTCCTGAGGATGCTGCAAAATTTAAGACTATTTCTTCTTTTCGACGAAGGTGACTGAATGTAGAGGCTGAATAAACAGAAGAGAAGCACTGGAGAAGAGTGAGATCCTAAGTTCAAGAAATTGACTCCATCATTCATTTATATCCAAGGATTGAAGACCTTATTGAAGGAGAAACAAAAGAAATAATGAAAGAAGTTTATTTTAAAGTAAAAAGTATAGTAGTTGACCCTAAAACATGTTTCCAAAGTATAAATCCTTCTATTTCATCCTCCTCTGAGAAGCACGAGCTGTTAGCCTTTAACATATTGTCTTCCCATGGCACCTTTCTTCCTAGCAGCTCCACAAATTTGAGTCATTCTCAATGGACAAAGTATTGTCCTCTCTCCTTTTCTTTAATTTATTGAGGTGACATTGATTAATATAATCATACAGCTTTCAAGTGTACAATTCAATAATATGTCATATTTAGCAATATGTCCAATGCTAAATTTCCTTTACCCTTATATCACCCCTCCCCCTGGTAACCACTAAACTGCTGTCTGTGTCCATGAGTCTGTTCGTTTGGCTTGTTCATTTGTTGCTTTCAGTTTTATATCCTATATATGAGTGAAATCATATAGTTCTTAATTTTTTCTCACTTATTTCACTTAGCATGATAATCTCAAGATCCATCCATGTCGTCACAAATGGCAGTATTTCGCCTTTTCTTATGGCTGAGTAATATTTCATTGTATATATGTACCACATCTTCTGTATCCAATCATCTATCAAAGGGCACCATCAACAATACAAAGAGGCAACCTAACGAATGGAAGAAGATATTTGCAAGCAATGCCACTGATAAAGGGCTAATATCTAAAATATACAAAGAATTTATATAATTCAACAATTAAAAAACAAATCGTCCAATTAAAAAATTGTCCTCCTTTTGTAATCCTCATCGTCCCTGAGAGTAAATCTTCATTAGATCAGTCATAGAGAGAAATGAGTTGAGGCAGTGGAATATTTCCAGCACAGATGTCACAGTGTCTCTCGTCAGTAGCACACTTGACCATCGACGCAGTACAGTGATTTCATCTCATTCTCCAAAATGCCAGAATCTCTCCTTGCTTTTCTCCACCATTTGCCAGTATACCACACAGCCACCTTCTCAAGGGCACCATACTCCTTCCTTCTGGTGTTCTCTCCCCTTACTAAGATGAGAAGAGCTTTCGAAAACCCTTTGGGTTTTTATTTCCTTCAGAGGAAGACAGTAAAAAACTGTTCTAATGTTTTATAAAAAACTCTCTCCTCCATCATGCTACAGATTTATACTTGCGTCTCAGATGTGAGAAGATAGCACAGAATAATCTTTTAGTGCCAGATGACCTTTTACCTCCAGCATATAGTTATGGTGACAATTAAGTAAATTCATGTATGCAGCATGTATTTTTTTCGTACATGTAGCATTTAAACACTGCCTGTCACATAAGAAGTGATACATAAGCCTGCCCTCTTATTATTGCTTCCGGCACTTTCCCCTTTCACCGCTCCCTCTACTTTGCATTCTCAATTTACTTCTTTACACACAGAACAAAACCAACAGGAGTTAAAATCCTTAGCTTGTCACTTCAATGGGAATTTACCGTTTAACGGTTTCATTTGTGTTTGTCATAAAAATAAATTAATAAAAATTCACATATTTAAGAACTAAAAAAAGAAAAGAGGAAATGAGGGCTAAAAAGAAAGGGGAGAGAAAGAAGAAATGAAGGAAGGAAGGAAGGAAGGAAGGAAGGAAGGAAGGAAGGAAGGAAGGAAGGAAGGAGGAGGGGAGGGAGGGAGGAAAGAAGGAAGGAAGGAAGGAAGGAAGGAAGGAAGGAAGGAAGGAAGGAAGGAAGGAAGGAAGAAGACCATTCTCAGGAAAATTATGAAACTACATCAAAATCACTGTAAAACCATCTCATTTCATATAGTATTAAACTCCATAGAAAATGACATTTGCTACAGTAAGAAAAACAGATGGTGGAAGGAGAAGGGAAAATAAAACTCTTTGAAAACTGAGAATGAAAATTTCACTGCTAACATTTTAGGTCCCTCTGACGTGTTCATATACCAAGCCAGAGCCTACAAGACAGTCCCTTTCTTTGTTATAAGCATGTCTTCCAGCCTAAAATAGTTCCATGGGGCTTCTAAAGTAAGAAGTGAGTGGTGTTTTGGAAGTGTGTTTGTGTGAGGTTGCATGTGAGTTTGCGAGGGGGGCCAGGATAGGGAACAGTGGGGGTCATTCAACCCCATGAGACAGCACCCCTGCCTGAGATGCTGTGCCAGCAACTTGGTGATTCATCTTCCTCTCAGGCACAAGGACATCAAGTCCTCTGTTTTGCTCTTAGTTCACATTTGTCCTCTTTAAACCAATGAGTCATAGGTTGGAAATATGTATGAAATAAGCAAGAAGAATATGTCACCGAGTTATTTCTGGTCATTCAATATACATATCCTAGGACATCGTGCATTTGAAAGGCAAGTGTTTAAATATAAGAGTTTTATAAAAGCAGATAGAATTGGTTATATAAGAAAAAAGTCAAGTGTAAAAAGAAATGGAGCCTGGTAAAATAATTAGGTTTAGGTGAAGAGTATAAAATATTTCTTCATGGTCTCAAAAGGATAATTTTCTTTAGAGGAAATTGCATAAATTCTTGGTCACTCAAATTAGCAGAGTACTATTCTTGCCAAATTTTAGTACTGGGAAATAAATGACATTGGGTCTATTGTAAAGTTGTCCCTCCACTCTGTGGCAAGTATAAATTCATACTTTAATGCAAACAGAATTTTTCTGTAAATACCTTCCCATCCAAAACTAATTAATTCCCTAACAAATCAGAGGATTAAATAATTGAGGAGTTCTAACATGAATAAACATAACCTGAAAAAAGACACATACAATGCCTGTTCTAAGAATTACCAATGCAGGATTTTTTCACTCACCTGTTTATTCAGCAGTGACCTGTTAAGCACGTGCCATGTGCCAGGTTGCAAGCATCCTAGGCACCGAGAACACAATGGTGCACAGGCAATGCTGCCTATTTCCTCATGAATATTAGGTTTTCAGCAAGACAAGTATTCATCAAATAATAACAGAAACAATACTGCGACAATTAGAGGTATAAAAAGGAGTTGAAGTGGAGGCCTTGCTTGTCTGGGTTTGGGCGATGGGGGTGGGGGCGTGACAAATGTGGGATGGAGACGAGAAGATTTAAAATTTAGTTGAGACTTAAGAAAGTGAAGAATGAGAAGGTGTCGGTAAGGGCATTCCAAGCAAGGGCAATATATTATTGCAAAGCTAAAAAAAGAGTGGGGTTCCGAGAAACCAAGAGAAGAGTATAACTGAAACACACACGCACGCACGCACGCACGCACGCGCGCGGTAAGAGAGAGATGAGACTGAGGAAGACCAGAGGTCATATGGAGAAAACCTCCTAGGCCATGCTTAGCACTGCGGACTTTCTCCATAGAATAATTACAAGTCACTGCAAGCAGGGGAACAACATGATCAGATGTGCATTTTTAAATATAACTGTCTTTTATGGAAAGAGTTTACTGGGGAGAAAGGGAGGGAAAAGAGAAAATGTTCAGTGGCTATAGAAGTACGCTAACACCTTGATCCAAGGTGATGGCCAAGGAGAAAGGAAATGCAGAAAAGGTGGTGATAAATTAAGAAAGTCTCATCAAGAAGATGGTGATCATTTTCATGCATGAGGAAGACAGAGATGGATGAAAGAGAAAACAGGAGTGAAAGTTGGTTTCAGTCTGAATTACAAAAGACTTCCTGTGTCATATATATACTTATCACTCAGACACTTTAACTAGTTTTCCTACTCTGTTTGTTCCTTTTCCCCTATTAATGTATATAAAGTGGTTAACATCACAATACAATCCATAGTTGAAAGAATCTCTGGTTTGCATCATGGAAGAACAAAGGAAGGAATGGATACCACCGAGAGAGTGTGGTCCAAGCTAGATGTGATAACTGATAAAATTTGTGTCATTTCTCTTTTAAAAAGGAATGGGTGCATTCTCAGGTTTTATGGAATTATTTTAATATGTTACATGAAAGCGATTTCTCTTTTAGATGTTTAAGTATAGAAGAAAGTATGTGTTGATTTTAAGCACATACATCCATCTGACCTTCTTCCACACATTAGGGAATACTACATCTTACAAATCTTGAGGGGAAGCATATCCTACTATAGAAGCAAAAGATGCTAGACTTTCTTGTATCTGGAGTATGGGCACATTTCCCTAACTGAGCTAATTGATATACCCACTATGAACTATAAATCAGAAATTAATTAGGAAAAGCAGGGACGGCTGAAAATGTGATCTCATGCTGCTGCTGGTGACATTAGTATCTGCTTTTCAGGGACAGTGCAGATGGGACACACACCAAGGTGTAGTTCTCAGCAGTAGTAGCAACTGCGTTTGGTCCAGACCAGTTACATAGTGTGTTTTAGGTTGCCATTCTTGTGGCATCAAATCTCAACCTCTTTCTTCTTCCTACTTTTTCAGTGATTCTGTAAAACTCTCAATGTCCCTTCAATTAATTTCTTTCCTTCATGTGTATCTGGCCTTTAAACTAAAACATTTTAGTAACAATCTACACATTGAACAGCTTAATGAACTGAAGAACATTCTCCAAATGTAGATAATTAATTTAGCAGCCCTTATTGTATATTTCGGATGATTCATGTCTTCACGTGACCAGTATCTTTATTTAGAAGTTTCAGTTTTTATTATTTGTTGTGTTTTATCACTCCCTTAAATTTATAAAAACATATTCTTTTCCCTAAATACATCCATACAGACCTTTGAGAAGATGGAGAGTAGTAATTAGACTTCAAACTCCAAGGCCATAAATGTGACTCTTCCAGCTGGCATCTCCTTGATATTCATGCCAATAGGCACGCTCCCACTGACATAGAAACTGGCCCCTTGTACCACTTGCCAGAACCCAGAAGGCGCATGACCTCAGAGGGGATGCTGGCCAAAGGCAACACAGGAGTAGCAATGAAGGGAGAAGATTTAATGTTACCACAAGCCAAAATGGAGAAGACCAAAAGAACATAATTCCAGGCTCCAATTCCCACACATTCCTCAAATGGTTCTCCATTGGCATTAAAAAAAAAAAAAATCTACCAGAGAACTGGATATGCTCCTCCACCATGAATCTAATGTAGCCTGGTAATTCTGCAAGCAAAGGTGTCTATGTCCCAGGGAGCCTCTAACATGACCTTGTGTTGTTGATACTTCTCACCCTCCCCTACCTCTCTTAGCAGTGCGGCCTCTGAAAGGATTTGGCAATGCTTCATTGACAACGTTCTGACTCTACATTTTCAAGGCAGCCTCTTGTTCTTCGCAGCCAAATCTATTTTATTTTCTCCTGAATTAGGAAGTTCCTGATATTCCATTAGTTTTAGCCCTAATGCCTACTTGGTGTCAGAGGCATTGCTCCACACTGATATCACAGTAATTGGCATCGACATTGCTTGGGCTCGTGACAAGAGTGAATTGAAAGCAAATATGCTGACTAAGTAGGGCCACCCTGGCTAGAAGAAACATGTTTGGGGAGGCTCTGACTTTTTAATCCTATATCTAACACTCTCATCCAAGGTGACTCGAGAGTCTTCTCTAGTTCCATGATTTCAACTATTATCTGACAAAAGTCAAATGTATTATTTCCAGCATGAACTTCTTCCTTAAACTCCAGAATCATCTTACCCACCTGCTTACTTGACATATACACTTGTATGTCTAACAGTTCAGTCAAACTTAAAATGTGCAGAACCAAATTCTCAATTAACCCAAAACCTTCCCCCAATTGGCTTATCCCAGAGCCATCTCCATGTCAGTTAGTGGAGCTTCAGTCTAACAGTTGTTCGGTCCAAAATTTAGAGTAATCCCTAATTTCTTTCTTATTCTCAAACTTCATATCCAGACTTCATCAAGAAATCCTGTCTGCTCTACTATTGAAATATGCCCAGAATCTGACCAGTGCCATCATCTCTCCCAGCACCACTCTTGTGCAAACTGTTATCATTTCTCAGAAGATCGATTTAAATAACCTCTTAATTGGTCTCTCTGATTTAATTTTTCCTCACCCCCTCAACTTTCTCTAAAGCTATTCAATTTTCACTTAGCCAAGTTCAACCTTAAGATGATCAATGTAAACAAGTTTTGATCTTGTTGATCAAAACTCTTGTAGACTTTCATCTCACTCAGAGTAAAATCCGAAGTCTTCTCCTGGTTCACAGGCTTTCCTTGATATGGTCCTCTATTTCTTCACTCATTCCATACCCTATTGATCCCCCTCTTTCTTTCTATTTTAGACACTTTGACCTCCTTGCTTTTTCTTATACATACCAGGCATCCTCCTACTTGAGGTTCTTTGTAATTGTTTCGTCTTCCTGAAATGCTGGTCTCCAAATTATACCCTGTAACTTTTCTTACTTCTTTCAAGACCTTCCCTCATCTTTATATAAAATTGCCATCAAATTACTATGTACACTCTCATGCTTTATTTTCCTTTGTCCCACTTACCTCCATATTTTTATTTATGTGTTTATTTTCTGTTGCTTCTCACATGGTTATACTTAATGTAAACAAGCTTTGTTATTTATTTCACTGCTATGTCCCAACATTTATAAAAATGTCCATCCATAATAAACTCTTACTCTATATTTATTACATGAATAAATAAATGGAGAAGATACCTAAGAAAGGATCTTTGAAGAAATCATGATATTTGAAGATTTAGATAATAATAATGAGAAGATTGTAAAGGAAACTGAGTAGTCTCCAAAGAGAAGGAAAATAAATAACTTGGTGTCACTGAAGCCACAGGAAGTGACTGTTTCAAGCTTGAGGAAGTGGTTTACACTGTAAAATGTTACAGATTAGTGGCCAGTGAAATGTGAGGAGAACAGAAGAAGAATGGTAAACAACAGAGTCAATTGAATAGACAATATCTCCAAAGAAGATATATGAAAGACCAATAGTACCCGAAAAGACATGAAACATCGCTAGTCACTAGAGAAATGCAAATTGAAACCACAATGAGATATCATCTCCTGCCTGTTAGAATGGCCATCAAAAAGACAAGGGATAACAAATGCTGGGTATGGATGTGGAGAAAAGGGAACACTTGTGTACTGTTGATGGGATCGTAAATTAGTACAACCAATATGAAAAATAGTTTGGAGGTTCCTCAAAATATTAGAAATAGAACTACCATATGACCCAGCAATTCCACTTCTGGGAATATATCCAAAAGAAATGAAAACACTAGCTCAAAAAGATATCTGCATCCCCATGTTCTTTGCAACATTATTTATATGAAGCAAGACATAGCAACAACTTAAGTGTCCATGATAGATAAATGGAGAAAGAAGTCATGAGATGATAGATATAGATATAGATAGGTATAGATAAAGGTGTAGGTATAGGTATAGGTTTGGGTATAGGTATATAGAGATAGAGATAGAGATAGAGACGATAGAGATAGATAGAGATAGAGATGATAGATAGAGATAGAGATGGAGAGATACAGAGATAGAGGTAGATATGGATATAGAGATAGATACATACACATACATACACACATATAAAAATTATAATAATGGAATATTGTTCAGCCAGAAAAAAAATGAGAAATCCCTACCATCACTGAAAACATGGTTGAACCTTAAAGGCATTACGCTAAGTGCAATAAGTCAGAGAAAGGCAAATACTGTATGATCTCACTTATATGTGGAATTCTAAAAAGCAAACTTATGGAAAAAGAGATCAACTTATGGTACCAGAGCCAGAGGGTGCGAGGAACAGGAGTTGGAAGAAGGTGGTCAAAATATACAAACTTCCAGCTGTAAAATAAATAAGTACTAGGGATGTAATGCACAACTTGATGACTATAATTATCACTGCTGCATGATATATAGGAAAGTTGTTCAGAGATTAAACTCTAAGAGTTCTCATTGCAGGGAGATTTTTTTGGCCTTTATTTTCTTCTTTCTTTTCTTTTTACTGTGTCTGTTTGAGAAGGTGGATGTTAGTTAAACCTGTTGTGGTAATCATTTTACAATATGTGTAAATCAAACCATCATGCTGTACACCTTAAATTTATACAGTGATGTATGCCAATTATTTTTCAATAAAAATTGAAAAAAGAATAACAAAAATCAAGATAAAGCAAGGAAAAGATTTTGAAATAGAGATGGTGATCAACCATGTCAAACATTGTTAATGAGTTAGATCAAACGGTCATTGCATTTGTAAAGCAGAGATCTCTGTAACTTTAATAAGAAAGTTTTGGTAAAGTAGTGAAAATGTGAATCTGACCGCAATGGGCACAATTAGCTGCAAGGAAAAGGAGAAAGAAAATGAGTACAGAAAATTGGGGAAAGAAATTTTCTGTAAATAGAAACAGAAATGAAGCAGTTGGAGTAGGCTGTAGTCACTTGAGGCATTTTTTTTTTTCAGACAGAAGATTTTATACCATGTTTACATGCAGATGCGAACAATCTTATAGACAAGGAACATTAACAGTGCTGTAAAAAGACCGAATAGTAAAAATAATTTGAGTATTGCATTCCATTTCCCCTTGACTACTCAGAGACATCTTTCCTATTCTTTTCGCACTTCTGAAGACTGTGCTTTTTAATTCACTAAGAAATTTGGAATAGTCTCACTCAAGTGTGCCATCCTGTTTTTAATCTGCCCTTTCTCCCTCTACAATATGTGAACAATTGTAAATTCTGTACCTAATTAGATAGGATCAATGTATAACCCAGTTTATAGACTAAGCATATACTAAGCATGCTTTTATTTTCAGTTACATTTCATTTAAAAGAAATGATGCTTATGACAACTTCACTGATTTCATGATCTGCTAAAAAGGTCATGATTGAAAAATACCTATCCCGGGTCTGACAATAGAAACTGAGTGGCCGATGTAGGGTGAAGAACAAATCTTTGGAAATGGGGATATCAAGGAATGAGACAGCAGGGTGACGGAATGAATACACTTGGTAGAAGCATATTGAAATCACCAAGAGTTTGGCAGGATTAATGTTAACACAAGAGAAGCAATGAGCCAAGTGCTAAATTTTAAGGAACTGGGGTGATGCGGTCCAAATGTCTCTGGATGGCTGCCACTAAAAGGCATACTGGGCAGCTAAACCTATCTGTCTGAGCTTCAGTGGAGCTGAGCATTTACCCTCTATAGCACTCCTGGGTGAATGCAACAGCTCCTACCACTTTAATTATCAAATTTATGTTAATGGATCGGAAAAATATATCTCCAGTGTTGCTCTGTCCTCTGAACTCCAGACTTACATAGTCATCTACTTAAACTACATCTGCACTGATTCTCCCACAAGCCCGGGAATGAAATACATCCAAAATTAAAAGATTCCTTCATTCCGTCCTAATTTCTTGAGAAAGGAATCTTAACACCAACCTTCATTTTCCTATCATTCTCATCCCATGTATCTGTAAATTACAAATCGCTATTGGTTCCAGTCCCTATATATCTCTCAGATCTGCCCATTTCTCCACACTATTCTGTCACAACTTTACTTCAAAAGGCCATAATTTCTTGTCTGGGTGTCTGCAGCAACTTCTTCATAAGTACCCCTGTTTCCACGAGAAAGACTGATCAGCAGGGGAAATGACTGGACGGAGTAGCAACTTCTTGAACATCACTTTTTGTTATTATTCTTGCAGCCTAGTTTTTCAGTATTTCTAATTTAAGAGAAATGTCCTGTTTCGTGAAGCTTGGGGAAGCCAGTACTCCCTTCCCACAACAGCAGCTGAAGGAGGACAGATTTTCTTTCTCCCCCTCTTTCAGAACCTAAGGCATGGGCATGCCGTTTAGGGTTGGCCAACTTCATATTCATGTTCAGGGTTTTGAATATGAAGTAAATAATAGCCAGGGACATTTAGCCGTGGCACTCATCAACAGTACTATCCAGAGTCTGGTGCATCGGAAGGACCAGAGGTGAGAGTGGTACTTTTTCAGCAAAGCCAGTGCTCACAGTGGCATCCTGAACAGATTGTTCTGACACATCACCTTAGCTGTGGCTCCAGCTGACTCTACTGGTTCCCATATATTTTCTAAATCCGATTCTCTAAATATTTCATTGACTCCATAAGTATTCTCAAACCTGTATGAAATACTTCCTTCTGCTGGAGCTAGCTGAAGTCATTTTCTATCGCTTACAATGAAAAATCTGACCAACACAGCCCAGTTAGAAGGTTGTTGCAATAATTTAAGATAAAAGAAGATTGTGGCCTATATTAAAACAAGGGTATCATGATTAAAAGGAGGGGATAGAGTAGAAAGATTGTCATGAGTTAAAACTGAATACATAGAAATGTATTCAATATTGGAATAAAGAGAGGAGTCACAGAGAATAATTTTTAGCCTGGGTGAATGAAGTAGTTGCCAGTACCTCCAAACACAACAAAGAATAGAGAAACGATAATGAAGGAGTTGGGCAGATAGGGAAAGGAAAAAACCGTGAACGTGGGAATAATTATTATTTCATAAAAGTTGAGTTTGAGACTTTAAGATGATATTATGGGAGACATAGAGTAGACAGATGGATAGAAGTATGAATCTGTGGGAAAATGTCAAGGATAAAGATAGAGCATTGAAGTCATCAGGAACTGAAATCATGAGAGGAAATGAGATCACTCTGGAAGAGTTCACAGCATGAGAACAGTGGGTCGATGATGGACATCTGGAGAATACCGTAATTTAAGAGATGAGTTTAGGAAGAGAAGCCTAGAAAATAAATCACATCTTACTGAACCACAGTTCCTTTCTTGATGAGATGACATGACTTTAATTACTCTTTCTAGTTTCCTTGGCCATGAAGAGACACTTGAAAATCATTTTCCTGTCTTTGGCAGCTCCTTCTCAATGAGCAATAATTATTACCTGCCTCAAGTGTCTAACCCAAGATCCAGGACACACATGCTTTGCTGCCAATCTCTACTTGCAAAGTTTGAAGAATAACAAATGCTTCTATATTTAGATAATTCTTTCAGAGGGAAAATCTCTAAAAGTAACAGAATAGAGGGGCTAGCTTTCAGTCACCAATATTCTTACATTGACCTCTTATATGGTGGAATTTCTCCATTTTCCTCCAGGATAACCTGTGTATGGCTCCTAAAGAAGCAAGGCCCCATTCCAGCCATCCAATTAGGATCTCTTGACCAACAAGAGACTCTACCAGTTCCTCCCTAGTTTTTAACCTTGCATTTGACCTCTATTGCCTTATACCAAACCAGCATCACTGGTTAAAGATGTGGATTGTGTAAAAATTAAAAAATATCCTAAGTTATCAAGCCATCTTCCTACCCTTCTTTCGGTTTTCGGTGACCTCATTGGATTTAACTGTTGCTGCAACATAGTCAACTTTAATTGCTAAACAAGAGGTGATAAGAAAGAAAATGAATGCACGTTTAATTATTCCCTCTACAGTGTCTTGGGAGAGGGGAAGGTAGAGAAGGGATCGTGTACTATAGACTTGTGATGATCAATTTTATGCACCAATGTAGCTGGGCTAAGCAATACCCAAATAGCTGGTAAAATATTATTTCTGGGTGTGTTTGTGAGGATGCTTCCAGAAAAGACTAATATGTAAATTGGTAGACTGAGTAAAGAATATCACATTCATCAATGCAAGTGGGCATAATGCAATAAGGACCTGAATAGAACAAAAATGGAGAGGAAAGACAAATTTGTTTTCTGCTTGAGGTGGAACACCCACCTTTACTTATTGTGGGACACCAGCATTCCTGGTTCTCAGGCCTTCAGGGTTGGACTGGAACTACACCATGGGCTCTCCTGGCCCTCCAGCCTGTAGATGGCAGATGCTGAGACTTCTCAACCTCCATAACTGTGTGAACCTATCCCTCCCAATAACTCTCTTTCTGTATAACTATATAAATTCTATTTGTTCTGTTTCTCTGGAGAACCAAGGCCCAGGATAGGACAGGGAATTCCAATCAATGTAATAGGGAAAACTGAGAAAGAAAATGATAAGCTGAATTTAAATTTATAGGAGATTCAGATATGCTGAGATTCAGAGAAAGCAAAAACAATGTAAGAATATCAAGTTTACAGTATTCAGAGACCAAGATAGAGGTCCATGTCACAGAGGCAAGAATATAGTTTAGAAACAAAAATATTAGAAGAGAGAGCCATCCTGGGGATTGCCACAAACCTAGGGAAATATTTATAATTTATATGAGGATGTATAGAAAAATTTGACTGGCTTAAATTCAAGAGAATGGGAAATACCATCAGTGGAACTCAAGAAAACAGGCAGAAGAGAAAACAAAAAGATTGAGCAGAAACTATTTGGGAGTTATACAAAAATAATTCATGACAGAGAGGCCAAGCAACAAAAGAAGATAAAAGGAAGTTTGTATCAACTGACACTAATGGAAAGAGACTGAATGAGTTAAGAAGTGAAGTAGGTCCACTGATTTGATTATTAGCAAGTCATTTATGTCCTTGTCAATAGCTGTTTCAGTGTAGTGCTGAGGATGGAAAGCAGAAAGCCGTGCATTGTCAAGTAATTGAGAGAAGAGGAACTGCAGAGGTTAAGCAAACACTACATTTTCAACAACTAGTTATAAAGAGAAAAATAATAAAATGAGAGAAGGAGATAGAAGCTAAGGGAGGTTGTTTTCTTTCAGAAAGATATTTGATCATTGAATATGTTTTTCATTTACATGATGAATATAAAATACAAGTTGAATTGCTTAAACAACAAAGGGAATTTATTGACTCTTTAAAGTAAAATAATCCAAAAGTAGTATCAGCTTTAGTAATGGTTTAATAATAGTTTCCTCTTCTCTAAAGAAGTCACTAGAGACATCAGCGGAGTAGGCTTTTTTGGGACCTCATGGTTTTTCCAATTAGAGACTGTGGGCGAGATAAGGGAAAAGCTGGTGAAAGATGTCAGGAGAAAACCCAAAATGTGATTTCATTACAAGTCACACCTTTGGTTATGACATCCACCATCCAAACATATCTTTCATCCCAGACACACGCTTTCAAAAATGTCTATGCCTATGTGAAATATACTCCCTTCCTCCCCAAATGGAACGAACTCAAAATTCTTTCTAGTTACTGTATTAGGACAATGTGAGGGCTTCTGTGTCAGGGACTGGTTTGAGTACCTATAGCTACCTGAGAAGTCGTCTACCACACACATTCAGCATTTATTAGTGGAAGAACAGGATCATTGCCATAAAACCTCCAATTTGTGAAATAAGGGAATTGAAGTTAATAGTGCTTTCTGGCCACTCCTCAATGGAAAAGTTCTTAGGACAGCTTTCTCGGGGGAGGGGAGAGGGGTCTTTGTCCATGTCCCCTCATTGCAATATCGGAGATGGACAATGGTATAACTATTTTGTTCAAGCTGAGTACTTCAGTAGCCAACTTTCTGATACTGTGAATTTAGGGTCTAGGAATAGATCAAATGGTTGAGCAGATAGATATAAGCTATTTTTAGCCATGCTTGGTCCATAGTTTTATTAGTAACACTGCTGTCTTAGGAAATTAAGAAAGATTCTTATCTAGTTGTTTCCAATCTATATCAAGGGCTAGTGGTTAAAACCACAGATGTTATCTGGTAAGAGATGCTAAACTTATACCTGGGCTTGAGACTTCTACTTCCTAGGAGCCCGGCTTTGGTTCCTCTGTACTTGCAGCCCTTGGTATAATAGTTTCCATCCAAAATCATAACTGACAAGGTGAAAATATGTGCTCTTTCCCCCTCGGCTGCATCCCAGATGTTTCACCAAAAGAGGAGTGACTTTTCCTTTTTGACAGGCAGAGAAGTCTCAACAGAAGAACTGGGGAGAAGATGGGGAAATCAGGCCCTTCTTATATCCTAAATTCATCTCTTGCTAAATTCTCCTGCTTCCTGCTTTTGCTTATATTAACCTCAGCTTGGGGCCAGGAATTTGGTATTTTGAACCCTATGAGAAGCCAGATAACCAGATTTCAAGTCATTTTTGATAACAGTCTGTGGGCAGAAGGCATTCCTCAACAAAACATATTTTCTTTCCTCTCAACTTTCGGGAGGCTGAATTTCTGATGAAGCTTATCTCTTTATCATAGAACATTACTGCACATTAAAAGAAGGCTTCAACACACTTTAATATTCTGATCTTTCTTACACAATCCTTATCCCAATGTTCAACAGGCCATCGTTTTAAAAAATTCTTTGTAACTAACTACAAATAAGGAAAGCTAACTTTTCGACACAACATCTCTCTACCTAATCCATCCAGTTCCACATTTTTACTCACAACATCCTATTCTTTATTGCTAAATTCAGTATCGGTCCATTTCAGTAAGACTCATTATGTTGCAACAATAATGGTGGGGAATTTGGGGGAGGAGGTAGGAGGAAGGTTGTTTATCTCATAAATTTGAAAAAAGCCAGAGAAAGTATGGTCCTCACTTAATTTTTGACCAGGGCTCCATTTCTCTGGCTCTCAGATCTGCTCATCTATGTGCATGAACTCCATCCCCTGGCTGGCTTCCCTCATAGTAGCGGAAGGTATGCAGGTGTCACATCTGTGTGCATACCACAGAGGACTTGAATTCCCACAATATTCTCTGAATTCTGTTGGCTCTGTGATCATCATGTATCAACTCCTGAACCTTCCCTAAGTCTGGGCAGACGACATGAGTTAAATGATCAAGCCTCAGCAACGTTCTTTAGAACTGAATTCATCCACTTGAGAGGCATGTAGATACTCAAAATCAGAAATTAGCAGATGAAGGAAATTGCAATAAAACAATAACGTTGGAAAACAACTAAGTTTTCAAAAAGGAGGAGTTGAAGATATAGTAAAACAGAAATTATTCAGACTCTGACATTGAAAGAAGACGTAAATCAAAAGTAAAGTGAAAGGGACTGCCTTTAGGTTGGAGAAAGATACCTAATATTGCAATGTCTTAACTAATGAGTCATCTAAAGTTAACCTGTACTGCCTAGAAATGCACATCTCTTGAATTTAATTTTATTTTAAATTTCTATTGAGATAATTGTAGATTCACATGCAGTTATGAGAGAGAGAGAGAGAGAGAGAGAGAGAGAGAGAGAGAGAGAGAACACTTTATCAAGTTCCCCAACAGTAACATTTTTAAAAAATTATAGAATATAGTAGTCAGGACATTGACATGATACAATTCACCACGTCTCCTGGATTTTGAAACCAATTTGAAGACAATGGAATTTACTCATAATTTGAAAGGGGAAAGCATAAAGTTGAGTTGAGAAAGTTTTTCGGAGAACTCCTATTGCTTCTGAAAAATAGTCACCTTCAGATGATGAAGTGTATTGGAAAAATTGAGGGAAAGAAGGTTGTGGTAAATCATACAAAGAAATAATAAGGATTTTTCAAGAAATATTTGCATACCTAGTCGTCCATGTTAAGACACTGATGATCTTTTATTTAAAGTTCGTATATCTGTTGTGCTTTCCTAGTAACACACCTGAGAACATGTACTAAAAGCAATTGTGACAGCATTTCAGAATGTGCTGGCTTTAAATCGAGATGGTTAAAATAGAGATTATTTCCAAGTTTCCATCATTTATAGTTGGTTATAGTTAATTAGCCTTGTTTAAAATTTATTTAACCATGTATTACAAATCATTAAAATAGCATTCTATTTTAGCATCAAAATTAATACAGAGTAAGAAACAAAAACACTACCATGAATAAGGTTTGACAAAGCGATCTTTAAAAAAAAAAAAAACGTGACAGCTGAAAAGTGGCATTGCTCATCCAAAGTAGTAGTAGGATACTGCAGAAAGTTTCATGGTACTTTATTAAAGATATGAATCCACTATAAAAATGTACATTCTAGGGCTTCAATAGAATTTTTAAATAAAATATTTAAATAGCACTTGAAGCAAAAGAATAACTTTGTCAATTCTACAATTATACCTTCTCCCAATTTCATATCTTTAAAATTCATTTCTAAATTAATTTCATTCAACCAAAAGTATTTATTGAAACCTATTATATGACTAGCACTGCCCTGGATTCTGGGAATATATTGGAAAACAAAACAGACATAGTTCCTCCTCTCATTACAGTAGGGGAAAAAAGCAAAAAGTTTTAGGGAAAAATAAAATTTTCTCCCAAAACTTTCTCAAATCTGAAAGAATAGTTGAGCAAAACTTTATAACTTACTATTTGGATAGATTCTTTTAACTACTAGTATTATTTAATCATTCTTATGAATGGTTAACTCACACACCACTTGGGTTCACACGGCTCTTTAAGACATGTATCATTGCCCCAAACTCAATTTCACAAGATTTCGGTGATTTTCAGGAAGTCTTAGAACATTCACACTAAGCATCAGTTTCAGTTGAATTCATGGAGTCACATTGCTTTTCTAACATCTATTTCACATGATGTTGAATCAAAAGTGACGGTCAGATTTTCCTGTAGTTTATCTCCAAAAATCATTTAGGAATGTAGCAGATCTAACTAAAGATGGAGAAAGAGATATAAGAGGTTTTATATTTGAGCTAAGCATCTATTGAAACTACATACCACATCTACATTAAAAACTCCTTTTGCTACCCTAAGAGCTGTGATTATATGTTCCCCATGGACCATTTTATACAATTTAGGACTCCAGCCTCTCTGGCCTTTCCTTCCTCATCTGGTTCTTTCTCTTTTCTCTCCATCCCTTCTGTGTGGTCCCTGATGTCCTTCACTCTTGTTAGCCTCTTGGCCAAATTTAGTGATAAGCCAACCTTTGCATAATCAGACCTAGCGAATACTACATCATTCCACTCCTCTGGAATGTGATATGGCTCTAAATAACAAATTTGCCCCTCCATTATTACAGTGTGAGATATTTTCATTACCGATCAGTAGTTAATATAAAAATAGTTGCTTCAGTATACTTCTAGGTACAACAAGTAAAAAATACATATCATATTACTATAGAGAGGCATTAGAAAAGAGTAGTGGAGAGTAGAGAGTGCTCTCCAGACAAGAGAGCTCAAAATAAACAAATAAATGACATCAGATGACAGTAAAACAAGTTAAAATTTGCCTTCATCATGATCTCTGCCACGCCACTGATTTTTGAACATTGTGTGCCTCAAGTGGGAAATAGAAATGAAAAGGCCTCAGTCATTCTGGTTGGCAGCCCTCAGAGTGTAGGAGGTGAAGATATGACAGCCCAACACAACCTCAGAAGAGAGCCAGTGCAGCGCAGAAAAGAGGTGATACCAAGACTCGTGGTTAAGTTAGGGCTGGACTTGGTTGCAAATAACCAAAACCTAACAAACCATGACTAAATGAAGGAGTGAATGTCTCTCAAATAACAAGAATTTTGCTGCCCTAAGAATCCAAATGCTTCCTTTTTACTGTTCAACCATTTTTTAGTATATGGCTCTCATCTTCATGTTTACAATACAGCTAGCTGCTAAACCTCCAGGTATTGCAGACAAGAAAACAGAAGGGTGCTGTGAAGGGTAAAATCTCCTTTCTTACAGGACTTTGCCTTTTTATTTAGCAAGAAAAGGAGAGTAGACCTCCTTCAGAATTTCCTTCATTGTCTTCTTGCCCTAAACCTAGTTACCTCATCACTCTGGTCGGCAGGAGGTGGGATCCTGCATGTTATCCTTTTCCCTAGATTTTATAAGAAAAGAAGTCAAGAGAAAAGGAGTTTGGAATGGATATCAAGAGAACCAACCTTTCTGCATAACTAGAATGAACATGAATAAGAGAATAAGAGTTCTTCACTGCTTCCAAGAGCTAAGGAAAGAGTAGCACAGGGAAATGTAAGATGCTCATTAGAAAGGCAAATTCACTTCAAGGATTTACATTTTTACTCAGGAACAATAATGTTAACGTATTAGTGATATTAAGTGAGATGAAAGGTTATTTCCTGCTGATGTTACTTGAGAAGTTTCCATGTTGATATGGTATCCACCTTAATGTATATATGTATCAGGTATATGTGTCTGTGTCTGTGTGTGTTATTACAAAAGAAAAAGGGGGAAGAGAAGAAAGGAGGAAGAAAAGAGAAGGGAAGGAGGAAGATAAGAGAGAGAAGGAGGAGGAGGAGAAGAAGTAGTTGTCACAAGGAGGTAGAAAACTCTTTAACCTCGCTCAGTGAAAAGAAAACCTGGAATTATATTTCAAATACTTCCAGAAGTATTAGGAAATAAGAACAACTGGGCTATATTCCATACAACAAGTTAATCTGAAGAACATAAAACAATTAATGGATTATGGTTTTACATAAATTATCATGTCAGCTTCAACTTACATCAGACTTGGTCACACATTTGTCGGTTATGTAACTTCATTAAGTATTTTTTAAGGACCGGTTCTAAGAATTTATCCAGAAATTTTCAGATAAATATCGCAGAATACTGGTGGGGATGTGTTGCTAAACATATATTAACAAGCATCTTAATATGCTATCTGAGAGTTTGAAAGTTGTTCGTTTCAAGTATTTAACTTTTTATATTGAAATTATAAATCTAGACACCAAAACAAAATTAACCAAGGTAGAGATAAATTGTGCTGTGCTAAAATATAAGATTTTTGATAATAGTGTCTGCTCTCAAAAGATAATATTATTCTCACCAATAATATCCTCACCACTCTAAACATATATTTTAAAGAAGAAATTATTCCATTTTTTCTTAAGAAATGTTGCAAAGGCTCCAAATTTGATCTTGAATATTGGTCCTTCCATAATGCTAACATTTTAAAATAATGACATGCATATTATAGTGGGTTAAAACATATTAACATTGAAGTTTCAAATAAATATTTTGGAGTTTTATCATTCATAATGAGAGAATTGGGGAAGAGTATAGTTATGGATGGAATTAATTGGTTTTTAAATCTGCTCTGTCAGGGAAAGAGAGGGATTAATTTGGGTAATTATCTGAATTGTCTAGGTCTTTCAGAAAAAAGCTCAATTTTTCTTAATTCAATTGAAAAATAAAAGCATTAAACTGAAATAGCTCAATTCTTTAATATTTTTCAAAAGTGTTTTCTTCATATTATTACATTATAATTGTCTTAAAATCTCACACAAATTTTTAAATATAAATTTTTTAATGTTTTTTTTTACTCAGAGACCTTCAAAAGATGTCAAAAATAGAATTAAGAAAAATAACTACTTAGAAAACTGATTCTTTACAGTTAAAGAAAATTCTTTCTGAAAATATATGCAAGTAAAACTATACAATAATTTTAAAATCTAGAAACAAAATAACAAAAAAAACGTATTAATAGCTATGTTTGTAAATTTTCATTTTTAAATATAATTGTTATTAAATAATATTCTCATGTATTCTAATTAAATATAAATTTTAGATTTAATTTTTTATTAATATAATTTATTAAATATAATTCTTATCTATAAAGGTAATTTTAGCTGGATACCTTAATGGCTTAAATTGTTTATATTTTATACATTCATAAATCTGAAAAAAATATATTTCTCCAAAATATGCTTATGTATTACATACCTATACACACACATACACACGTCACCAATTCAATAAGTCTATTTTTCCATAGCTTGATATTCCAAAGGAAAAAGAATTTACAGGAACTTTTTATGTATTAAAGAAACAACTATATAAGCACAACCATACAAAGATATCAAAACATTATAAATACTAAAAATAAGCCTCTAGTAATTTGTAAATATTTGTTTTCTCTGCATTTGTTTCTTTGAAGTTACCTGTTATTTAGCTATGATGTAAGAGTCTAATGCATGCAATAAATTGAAAAAATTCATTGTAATTTTTTTTGAAAACAAAGAGATCAGTCCTAAAATAGGGATTTCAAAATTCTAGCTCTAAATTCAAAGATGATGTGTTATTCTTCATTCCTAAGCACAGACTTTGATATTTTCCTATTTAACTAAGCCAGAAACATGTTTTGCAGTTCCTAACTGCAGAGAAATTCACAAATGTGTGAGGAGTCTTTGAAACTGAAAGACTATAGATCAAGAGGTACTTGGGAAATTATAATAACATATTTGGCAATTCCCTATATAAGCAAATTAAATTGATAGGCATTATTGATTCATTTTGTACCTATTAATTTAGGGGTCATCGAACCTCTTCCATAAAGGGCCAAATAGTAAATATTTTTGGCTTTGTGGGTTATACACTCTTCATCACAACTACTCAGTTCTGCAGGTATGTGTGAAAGTCGCCACACACAATACCTAAGTGAGTGTATGTGGCTGTGTTCCAGCATCACAGGAAGTAGGCTGGATTTGGGCTGCAGGCCTAACCTCTGTATTCAACATTTAAATCAAATCATTTCAAGTATTTAACTTTTTATATTAAAATTATAAATCTAGACACCAAAACAAAATTAACCAAGGTAGAGATAAATTGTGCTGTACTAAAATATAATAATTTTCTGTAAAATATGTAATGATGTTATTTGAAATATAGTGCTAAATATCTTCCTCTCTTTAGCAATACCAAGAGCCAAAGGGTGCCAATTCTCCACAAAAATCTACATTATGTAATGACAGTGCAAGTGTATATAACTTGGTGTGAACTAATAGTTTATAATATAAAATTGATACAAAAAGAGCCACATAAAACATATCTTGATTATTTCTTCTGATTTACTAATTTTTAAGTAAAAACATTTGGCAAAACATAACTATCATTCTCATACATAGCAAAAGTGGATGCAAATTGGTAAACAGAAACTATCTGGGCAAGAAGTGTTTTAAAATACCCATAAACTTTAATCTCATAATTCCACTTCTAGCAGTTCATCTTAAGGAAATACCCTATAATGCTGGTAGTTCAATTTACAAACACATTTACTCCAGAGTTTACTCTTTTCATTTATTTATTAAACACAAATTAACTGAAGATTAAAAATGTGGCACTGTTGTTATATGCATCAGGGATACAGCAGTAAACAAAACAGAAAATTTGTCTTCATGGAATTCCATTCTAGTTGCGGGTGGGCCAGACATGCATGCATACATATGTACATACATACACACACATACGTGAGATGTCATGTTAGATGGTAATAAATACTACAGAGAAAAATAAAAGGAAATAAATAAAATTGGAGAGGGGAACTGGAATATTCTGTGAGTGAGAGTGGGTTGAGATTTTACTGTTGATGAAAAAAAAGTGAGATGGTGAAGTTCAAGTCAAGGCCTGAGGAGATGAGGAAACCAACCACAAAAGTTTCCAGAAAAGAGTGCTCTTGAAAGAGGGCATGCTGGGAAGACCCAAGATTGGCCAGCAAGACCGGCAGATTCAACAATCAGAGAAGAGGCCAGTATTGACAGAGTAGAATGAAGAGAGGCTGAGTAGGAGGTGAACTCTGAAAGGTACTTGGAAACCAGATCCTATGGGGCCTTGTGAGCCATCATTAAGACAGAACGTATAATTACAAATATGGTTATAATAAACCTTTCAAGTGAAATAAACAGTATATTAAAGAAGAGAATATTCCTTCAGGATGATGGGCTATAATATAGGTATTAAAATATATATACGAATAGTTGCTCATGACATCAAAAATCCTTGTAATAGAATGTTAAGTGAATGAAGCTGCATACAATAGTGTAAAGGTAGACTGATTTCAAATATCTTTTAAAAAGCTAGAGAAAATCATGGAAGGAAATTCATTCACATGTAAAATAACTAGTAAGATTATGAACGTTTTGTTTCCATTAGTTTATTTTTTTCCCCAACTTTTTTCAATGGACACAAAATTTCATCACCAGAAAATAATTACAGTTAACTTGAAAAAATTAGATAAATATAAAAAAGGTTGGAGACCCAGCTCTACTCAGCTATATCTCAAGGAAAGTTATAGCCCCAGCTTTTGCAGCTCTGGTTTCAATCCCCTTATGTGAGTTGTCACACTTCCCTAGTCATCATCTATGCTACTGTTTTGAGTATGTGGAGAAATAGCTGAGAAAAAATTTGGAATCAGGTTCTTGCCAGAGACTAGCTATTTAGTGCTAGAGGCAATCACATGCTCAATTCTGAGGCTAGATCTGGGGTAACTTTCCTTGCAGTTTTTGAGAGACTCCTGGCATAGAGCTGCTTATTTTCCTAAACTGAACAAATTTATTATGAGAGACAGTATGGAATTTGCTGAAGACCTTAGGAGTAGGCTTCACATGAGGTCTTTACCTACTGATTTGTTAGATGCACTTGTACAATATATCTAATCTCTTTCTGCTTCAGTGTTTCTTGATGTCTGAAATAAAAGGAGTAAGGAAAAGGACGGTAGGAGAAGGAAAAGCATCAAGCAATCCGCACATAGACATTGCTCACATCCAGGCTGTGGTCACATAACCTAAAGTTCTGTGTAGTAATAGATCTTGTCAGTGACCCTTCTCAAAGGGTAGGAAGGAGAGATGTTGAAGAAAAGTGTAAGCACCTTTTCAAAAAAATAAATAAATAAATAAACAAGTTTTGATGAAGGCTAATGAGAAAAAATGTAATAAACCTAATACATGAAGACATAGAATTATATGATATTACACCAGCCTTTTGTACATTAGGATGGACATGGAGAACCAAGGAGGACTTGGACCCAGGAAGAGCAGAAACAGGGTCAGAGACCCAAGATAATGGCAGTTCCTCAATTCTTAGTGTCTCTCCAGGGACACGTGCACACAAAAAAATTATAATAAATTTCATTCTCTACTTCGCCTCACATGAATTTTTGTAATTTTAAAGTTTGTTGATCTTGCATTTTCCTGGAAGCCAGAAATTCAGCATGTAATGAATGCAGGGTTCCAGGACATGCCGAATCCAAGAAGACAGAGGGATTCCTCTTCTAAAATAGACAAAACTGGTGTTTACTTACAGAACTACAGGGAATAAATGAGTTCCTAACATACTATCAATATGTCTCATCATCCAACCTGCAAGGTAATAAGTGAACTTTCACAAACCCAAAGAAGCAATATTTTCGTGTCTCTTTAGGTACACTTCCTTCTTTGTGTAACAGTAGATGAACTAGCACCAGGTTGAAAAATCACATACCACATACATGTGTACTCTTTTCCTCAGCCATCGACATAGCCAAAATACTAGTAACTCCTATGAAAATTGAATGATGCCCAATTATAAACTGAGTTGTAACACGAGATTGAGGGAGAGGAAATAGGTTTCTTTCTTTTCTAGTTCTGGACAAAGCTGGAGATGGATAGAGAGATAATAGATGATAGATGGTAGACAGATATATGATAAATTAAACAGATAGATGATAGATAGATAAATAGATAGATAGATAGATAGATAGATAGATAGATAGATAAACAGACAGAAAGACAGACAGCTTCATATATACATATATATGGATTATTTCAGTTGAAGCAAACTAGTGACCCTGAATCTTTTATGGCCAGGGCTAAGTTCTGTCAACTGAGGAAAGGATCCACTCCCAAGGACCCTCAAGCTGTTGGCAGGTTGTGGCTTAAAGACTCATGGAAGCTTGCTACTTCGAAGCCCGTAACAGGAGAGAGAGAAACTCCAGTAAGATCAATGATACATTCTCACGCAATCATGTTCAAGTAACTCTGTATACCCCATCACCTTCACTGCTTTCCACTGCTTAGAAACAACTCTAAGGTCTCATCCGTAATTCAAGTAGAGGGCATTTAACGAAGACACAAACACAAGAAGCTGGAGATAATGGGGTTGGAGAGGGGCCCCTTAAATTCTAGCACCACAGTCTGCCTTGTGATCCCCAATGCTTCAAATCTTTCCCATTAAAAAAAAAAAAAACATATCCACCTCCTTCCAAAATATATAAAAATATCATCCCATTATTAACTAAGTTCAATGTCCAAAACGTTTTCATCAAAATCAGCTCCTGGGTATAATCCTTTAAGTACAGTTTTTGAGGCACAATTTCTCTCCATTTTTAGGACTGTGAAACCAAAGAGACAAGATACCTAAAATACAGTGGTGTGACAGGAGCAGGATAACAGCTATAGGCATTCATCATTCAAAAAGGGTAAGATGGAAGGGAAAAAAAGATCATTGATTCATAGCAGTTCTGAAGTCCAGCTGGGCAAATGTCGAGAGTTCCTTTGTTAAGTTTCAAGGCCTAGAAATAACTTTAGTATGAAGAACTCCCTCTCTCATAACTTCTATTTTGTATATAATAAGATTCTATCCTTCGAGATCTTGTTCCCTTTTCTTTTCAAGAAAAGTAACACGTGTCTACAACAGAACAGTTATATCGGTGTGTTTCCTGCTGTTGGATTTGAAGATCTGACTGGCTGCTTTTGTGTTATACTCTCTGTCCATTTTAGTCCAAGTTAACAGTGTCCTATTGAAGTAATTTTCTCAAGAACTTTGTAGCTCTCCCCAGGATTTCACTGGGGATCATTCCATTAGAGAAAACTACACCCACAGATCTTGATGAGATAAACCCTTCCATACCTTAGCTCCCTGCTGAGATCACTGAGGGACAGCATCCTTAAGCCATCTAGAGGCCCCCTGGATTGGTCGGGAGTATCTGTGAGGCAAATCCTTCATCTCTTGAAAGGGTGAGTCCTTGTGTGACTGAATACTCTGTGCTTTTGATCTTCCTGAGTTTTAGCAAAAAGTTGTAACATCACACCCTAAGCCTTTCCTCTAAAGTATACTTTTACTGCTGGAAAGCCACATCTTAATTCAGTAATTTGCCATGGGAGAGGCTGAGAATGTTCAAGGTCATCAAGTTCTATTTCCTTCGTTACACAGTTCTTCCTTCAACTTATCTCTTTTCTCTCACCTTTTACTATAAACAGGAAGAATAAACGAGGTGGGTCATTCAACACTTGGTTTGCAAATGTACTTATCTCTCTAACCAAGTTCATCACTTATACGTTCCGCTTTGCACCTAACTGCAAGAGACAATTTCGCCAAGCTTTATAGCACTGCATATCAAGTGTCATCCTTCCTCCAGTTTCGAACATGCTCTTCATTTCCTCCTGAGCCTTCATTGAACAGTGGCAACGAATCCAGATGTTAACTATTTATTTTTAAAAACTGAGGTTTTCTCTATTGTACTCCTCGAAATTCATCCAGCCTCCACCCACTTTTTGGTACATTTCAGTTACTCGTATAGTAAAACTCCATTTCCAGATACCAATTACATCAAATATATTGATCTATATACAAAAATTAGAAATGCATAATTCATTTACGATGTATAAAATTAAAACTCATTTTCTGAGTTATCGAAAGCAAATTCTTCAATTTATTAAAGCTTTGTGATTCCAAGAGAGTTCAGATGTTATTTCCTAAAAGTAGTTTAAATAAGAATTAAATCACACAAAAAAAGTTTATATTTTAGATAAAAATATATTACTAATCACTGTAAGACCATTGTGCAGGCCAATATCTTGCTCATCAACACATTAGCGGTAGGATAAAACATTAAAATCATGACAAAAGCACATTAATTTGTATGATTTTATTTAAAAAGTATGATCACTTCCTATCATGAATTCTGGAAAGCTGGCATTGCCCAAAAGCATGCTAAAGCTTGTACAGATATAACATAAATCCTGAAGGATATCGTGATCAGAGAATAGGAGGAGCCAACAATTATAAATCAAATGTTGGAGTGTTTCTTTCCGTATATAATCACATTCCATATTATACAAAAATTTAGGCACGCATTACTAAGACAACTATGGTCAATATTGATAATGTGTAATTGGCAATCGACTCAACATTATCTCTTTTCTGAAATGATTATTTATTAGACATTTTGGGACAAAAATATCAAACCCCTTTGCCACATTCAGGACCTTGTGGCAGACAGTGCTTACCTGCCCTAAACTGTATACTTAAAACCTTACCAAAAGTCACCTACTCCTGAGGAATGAATAACAGTTCTTTAATTAGAAACTAATAGACTTAATACTCCCAGCCTAAGCACGCTAACCCCATAATGCACTTCTGTTTCAATTAAAGTAGTAAATACTGCAATAACTATTTTCCAGAATATACCCTACAATTAAGATAGTAGCTCACAACCTCAAAATTATCAGTTGGTCATACTTGCCTTTCAAAATGTGCCAATTAATCCATCATTAATTGGGTCTAAACTATTCTTATTGCCACTAAAGTGGTGTCATCACAAAATACTTCTAACGAATTATCAATAACATTAAAAAGAAAACATGAGGGTAATATTGAGGCTGCCAATGCTGATCAAGATTGCTTAGTGTTGTAAAATATGTATTTTGTCTTGAAATCAATGTACTGAAATTAAGCATTTATGCTGGATCATTTCTAGTTGTGTTTTAGAAGACTTAGAGTTCAATGAGTAAGTAGACGAAGAACTTACCATGCTTTTTGTTATATTTTGTATTTTATTTAATAGAAACAGTAAAAGTTTTCTTTATCATTTTAAGTACAAGAAATAAAGTCATTTATTAATTTATATATATAGTTTTATAGCATCGCATTTAACACATAATTGATTGTAAGAAGCACTATCATATACACTAAGGAAAAAATGCTTCCTATTAAACTATGGCACAACACTTTTATATTTATTGGAATAACATTGGTTAGCAACATTATATAAATTCCTAGTGTACAACTTTATGACACCTATATTCTCTATTGCATGCTTGACACCTGAAACAGTCTTCTTATGTCACCATATATTTGATCCTCTTTACCTTCTTTGTCCTTTCCCCACCTATAATGCTTTTTTCTTTTTTTTTTTTTTTTACCCACAATGCTTTTTTTTTATCTCTTGGAATTATTTATATTTATTGGAAAAGCTCTTTTAGACTTACGTAGCTATAAATTTGTATTGTATATTATTCTTGTGTATATATAAAAAGGAACATATCAGCAAAATACATCCATAAGGGTATTTCCAAATCACTTTGCATTCAGAAGCTGCTCTTCTGAAGCACATTTTGATTGAGCTTCACTGATATCTATGACTGTCACATAAAACTCCTTTGTGACACTCCTTAAAAGAGCATTCCACCTCTATCCCAAGAATTTTCTTCCATGATTCTGTCCATCATACTGTGAATTTTCATGCTGACTTTCTGGATGCTACCATAAGATCCCAAGAAAGGGGTTTCAGGCCATTTTCATGCAGGTAATTACAACTGTTCCATGACTATAATAGTTTGTAAGATGTCTTCCATCATTAGAATGCTGCCTTCACAGATGTTAAAATGTTAAAAAAAAAAAAAAAAACGCGTATATCTTAGAATTGATGAAATATGGAAAATACGTTTTCTTATTTGGTACAATCATCACATTTAGGAAACACATTGAGATTGGCCCCAAAGAGATTTTTTATAGCTACTTAATAAATGCTTAAAAATAAAGTGATATAATGGAAATATTGAAAGTTATGTCATAAATATAATCCTCTGCCTGAAGAATTTCCAAGTTTTTCAGTTCATAAAAAGTTTCATGTTTCAATTGAGACATATTTCAAATGTCAAGTAATAATGGTACACTCACACGACTGCAAGTATTACAAATAAAAAAACACATTTGCTCACAACATATGTTGTCAATAACCATTTTGTTGCAGAAGTAAAACAGATAAAAAGTTAGCTATGCCTATATCCTGTGAAAAACTCATTTGATTTCAAGAGTTTATATTAGATTTGAATTTCAATCAATGTTATATTCATTCTTGAAAAACTGTTTAGCATAAAATAAAGAGTGAGTCTGCAAGAAATTTTCAGTAATGAAAATAGTTTAATTGTGGTTATGTTTTACCTAAGAAATATCATTTTAAACGTATATTTATTATATTTAATAGCCAATCTTCTAATCAAACTACTTCTGTAAATCTACTCTTGGGTCACTGAAAAACACTTCTAAATACTAATAATGCATAGGATTTCTTTAATATTTCACTTTATACATCTCTTAGGCATTATTGTGTATGCCAGAGCCAAGAAACTACTACTGCCTACACCCTATATTTGTAAATAAAGTTGTTTTGGAACATGACATGCCCATTCATTTTTATATCACCTATGGCTGCTTTTCCACTTCAAGAGTACGGTTGTCTAGTCAAAGTTGAGACTTATGTCCAGCAAAGCCAAAATTATCTATTATGTAGTCATTTACAGAAAACATTTGCTGATCCCTGCTCTCAAGCAAGGTAACTGTTTTAAGTACACCTTTGCACTCGACACACTACAGTCCACCTTCAGGTCAACTTGTTTTCCATTTTTACATTGGGAAAAATTAGACTTTGATTGAATAGTAGTATACTATTTTGCAATACTTGGGGGGAGGGGGAACCATCAAGTGTTCCTTAGAGTAGAAAAGGAGTTTAACCTCAATATAATTATGACATTTCCTTGTGCTCATAAGTCAGACCAAAGACTATAAACACCATTCCCCTAACAACTGACTGCACCACCCACCCCCAGCCAATGTTACAACTAAGATCTATTTGGTATATTTATTTCTACAATATCCTCAGGGGAGAATCTCAACCCATGGCGTTCTCAAATATCAAATACTCTTTTCAAGTAGATACACTGAGGATCAGAGATAGCCATTTTAGGGGCTCTCATTTTTGTTTGCTCAGCCCTCCTTCCCCTCTTCTGGATAATGACTTATGCCCTTAGCCTTAGGGTCAAGAATGGGTTTGTGAAGTAAGCTGGACCTTTTATAATGTCTCATCTCAATGTCCAAAGTGATTGATCTAATAGGAGAGAAATGCTCCAAACCAAGCAAATCACCGTACTTTCCTAGGTAATCCGGAGTTTGAGAAAAAAGTTTTTTCAACTCTTTTATATCAGAACTGTAATTGAAGCTAAAAATTTCATTGGCTATTGTTAAATTGACTAATCAAGAAGGCCATTAGACCGAGATCGCTCTAATGTCGTGGTGGTCTACATAACAAACCAGAATACAAGCCTGTAACTGCCTCGAGGTTATGAAATTGAAACCTAAGGGCAACCAGTCACAATCAACCAACTAGTTTTTAAGCTATAGCAAATCAATAATTTTTTTACTTTGTTTCTGCCTTTCCTCTGTAAAAGTCTCTCCCCAAGCTCCTGTTGGAGGAACGCTCCTAACCACCACGGTTTGGCATGGCCCAATTAACATGAGTTTTTGCTCAAATAAACTCTCAAAAATTTATCTTTTAACACTATATTTTTATTTGATGCTCTAAGTGTCCCGGGGGGCGTGGGGGGGGCGGATTAAGCAAAAAGAGAAGCAGAGATGAGCAATGAGAAGAGGACGAAGGAGAATCCTATACGCCTCTGCATCCCAGATTCCAGTCACTCCTCACCTTCCCATCCTACAGATTACATAGAGCAACCAAAAAAATGTCTCTCTTTTCCTTCAAGTGGTTCAAGCTGTATCACTTGCACTCCAGATCCCTGACTGACAGGGCCAAACAATCTTCAGGAAAGGCAGCCAACACCAATTTTGTAAATGTTGACACCACTGCATCTTAAAGGCAGTGATGGCAACAAAACCTGAAACAGCATTCCTGTTTTCTTGTTGATGCTTTCCCTCCCTTCCCTTCTAGAGATTTAAGAAACAACAACAAAGAAGAAGTTTGAAATAAAAAAGGAAAAGGATTAACACAATAACAATTTTTAGCCCGTGTTACCAGGCAGTAATTTAATTAGCTATACACTCTTCAAAGTGGTTTAACTCTAATCACACAATCCTCCCCTCCATTTATTTTTTTCTATCTTTCTGTCTCTGCTTCACTTCTCGTAAAATTTTTTATGTCTGAATGTTTAAAAAGGAATTTATGTAAGATCTGCTATAAGCATTTAGCTTGAGTATCAAATTCATTCGTGCACTATTAGATATAAGAAAGAGTAAAACCTTCCTGAGTCATGAGTAAGGCGAAGCAAGGCAAAAGGTAATATACAGAAGAACCAAACTTTTTAAAACTTGGCTGATCCTCCCTGCTGTGTGCAACTAATGTTTTGCCTCTGAGAATAGAATTTATTAGCAACCCTAGAGTAAAAAGGACAGGATATTTTTCAACAAGGGCCTCCACGTTGCCAAACATCCCAGAGTTTTGTCTCCAAGGACTTTAAAAGAAAGGAAAGAATGAAGAACGGAAACCATAAAGCATGCAGTACGGCTATCAACTAATTATTGAATGAATGGCACAGTTGTTTTGTCTGATTGCACGAAGCTAGTTATCCACTGCTAGCTTCATTGACAAAAAGGGAATCTACACAAATTATAGAGAAATTCAAGCACTAAAGGAATGTTTTGGTTCAGAGGTTTGCAATGACTAGTGGCTTCGGTTTTTGGCAAAGTCTGTCTTTGCCGTATGAACTCGGCTGTGCTGGGTCAGCCCGAAGCATTCCCAAAAGCCTAGAAGAGGACAGACTTCCTTGTCATCTGTATCCCATCAATAAATTAAAGTGATGTTCTCCAGCTCATGTTTGTTTCTTGGCAGGCTAATCTACAATCAGAAAAAGAAAAGCCTTTCATTTGTGGACTCCGGCTAAAGGAAGGAAGCTTTTGTATGCGGATTCACCGGAGACCAAAATATTAAAAAGTTAAAGAGGAAAACCATATGTTGAAGTTTGCCTAAACAAGCAGCTCAAAGTTCTAGTTAAAGAAATGCTTGAATTCATTACATGGCAAAGCAAATCTCTTACTGTGAGAAGAAGGTATACTAATAACAATACTGATACCTATGAATGCTGCAAATATTGACATTTTAAATAGTGTTCTGTTTTCTCCTATTTTTATATCAGAGAAAAAAACATAAAAATTAGATACTTCAAAGAAACCAGAACTGATGATACATTTTAGCATAATGCTTTCAGATTTGTACCTCACTTAAGAAGAAAGTGAGGAACCCAACAGAACAGAAATAGAGGAAAATTTTCCTAAGCTCATGGCTCCCTCTCTTACAGACAGTCATAGCAAAGTTAGTTGATAACATTATAATAGCAGCAATCAAATCCAGATTAAAGAAGAGTGGGAAAAATCATTGTATTGATTATTTGAGCCCTAGTGCATAGTCTATTGAATAACATGGTGTTAAGAACCCTTCTTAATCTCTCTTGATTCTTCAGGGTTTAACCTACTATCATTCGTGAACAAGTACACTGATAACAATAGAGCTGCTATGGTCCTTCAACTGTGGGTAGTAGAGAAAGAGTATGAGGCTCTTTAAATCCCTTTCAGCTTGACCACATTCGTGTTTGGCCAAACAAGACACCTTTAACACGTGTATCCTTTAAAAAATTTAAAGGCACAAATTTTCAGTACTTTATGACTTCATGTACCAATGGTTCAGCTCCTTATAGAAGAAAATTGGTTTTGTTTTTCTTTCGTGGAGGAGTCACTTGTAAAGACCAGCAGATCAAGTGCAAGGGGTATTATTGCTAAGAATACTTGATGAAAACTTGATATACAAGGTTCATTGAAAAGAAATGTGAATCTGGCTTTGGTTATTCAGCAGATAACTGAATGTGCACTTACCTTGTTTACTGGAAGGAGGACTAAATCACAAGTCAGGAGATTTTGTTACTAGTTCTGGCCTTACTGAATATTGAACAGTTCAGTGTCCTAAGCCTGGATTTAATTTCTGGCTCTGTCACTTACCAGCTGTGTGACCTGGGCTAGTTACTTAACCTCTCTGAACCTCAGCTGCTTCATCTTAAGATGAGGATAAAAATAATACTCACCTTATAAGGTTGTAACATATCTGGCACATAATAACCACTATATAATTTTTCAATAAATAAAATATTCTGCTACTGACAGCAAAGATCAGATCTTAGGCTTTCAAGACTCGGGTTTTGTTTGTTTGTTTGTTTGTTTGTAAATAGAGATAATAACTGCTGCTTCTTACATAATAGAGGTCTCCAGTGAGTAAATTATCTTATCTTTGTCCCATCCTGCTTCCAGATACAGGAAATAGAAGCATGGAGCAATGGCACTCAACATGGAATTTAAAGTGGCTGTAACTAAATTCTATCAGGAACTGCTTCAGACTGTGGACAATTGAGTACTATTTTCCACAGAAGAGAGGCTTGTATCTAACTAAAAGAAAAAGAATTCATTAGAGGACCAAAGATGCTTTCTCTCTAAATGCCCAGAACATACATCATTAACATCTTCTCTGTGGCAAATTGGGCAGCATGGGATGATGATGAGCTTTTCAGAGAGAGTCTCTCATAAAGACTAACATCAGATCAAGTATGACGAGTCTGATTTGTAACTTCAGGCAGATTACTTCTTTTTGAAATAAAGTTGCTTTCTAATAAAAGAAATCATTACTTTTTCAAAAATTACCTTTCATCACAATTCTCTATTAGTCATTTGGACATCAGTGAAAAGTTTATTCTTGAGAAATTTTTTAAAAGTAAGAAATAAACAAATTGAATTTCTCCTTTAAACTCATATTTTTCCTGAACCTCAAGTCCGAAAGAGTTCTGAAGACATCTTCCAATTCAACGCCATTTGAAACTTGACACCCACGATGGGGAGGGACCGTATCCAGCATACGGTCCCCCACCTGGAAACAGCAAACCACTTCATTTCTAGACAGAAATTATTATTTTAAAAATCTTACATAGCATTAATGGTTAAAATTTGGAGGGGGGGGGTAGTGTAGAGCTACATCTCACGTTTGCACACAAATTTTTTTGTTGGATCAGAGAGTACATTGCCTTTTATAAATACAATAGAAACAACAAAATAAAGTAATTAACAGATTTAGCTACACAAAAACTTAAACTTTTGAGGAGCAATCAAAACTAAATGATAAGGAAGACGGTTAATTGACCAAAAATATGAATGTGTTAACATAAAAGGAGTAAATATATAAATGAATAAAATATTAAAGACCTCACCAGTAACAAAAAAACACATGAAATATTTTAAAACAATAAGATATCATTTTATATCTAATAATAATTGCCTTTAAAATCACATAATAGTTTTTGTCTAGTAATAATTATTGCCTTTAAAACTAGGGAGTACAATGCTGACATAATATACACACACGGTGTTGCTGGCAATATAAATTATATAATTCTTTGGAGAGCAATTTGCTGATACTCAGTAAAAAAAAAATTATATTCATTATTCCACCAAGTAACCTCTCCTTGTGTGGATTTTATTCCGTGTAAAAATCCAAGACCAAAAAAAAACCTACTTATATTTGTATACTCATAACAGTATTATTTAAAATGGCAGGATATTAAAAACCACTTAGTGCCCCACCATATATCCCTCAAAAAAATATTGAAAGCCATTTTAAAAGGCAACAATGAGGACTTCACAGCAAAGTTGTAAAAAATGCTTATGTTACTTATTCACTCCAATGTTGAACTTAATGTGACATCTATCTGGTAAGACAAAAAAAAAAAAATAATAACTTTTAAAAAATGAGTAAAAAATTCCAGTAACTGCATTAAGGTGATAAGATTATTGGTGATTGTTCTCTTTTCTCTTTAAATTTTCTTTAAAATCTTTAACATGATTTTTTATAACACTGAGTAGAAAGCCATTCCTCTAGCCAGTGGTAGTCCCGTTCTCTATTTCATGGAGATGGCCTCAATATGGGAAGATATGGAGGTGAGAGACAGAGAATTGCCCCTTGTTCTAACCATTTCTTAAAACAGTCTCAATCCTACTCTACCCATGGTTTGTACGTGCATGGCAGTAAATTGTCAATATTTTTCTCTAACCTGCTTTCTGTGGCTTGTCCCCATCAATTGATTTCATAAACACTACCACCCTAAATTCCAGGTTTGTAATTCTCTTTTTATGTCTCTTGTCTTTATCCTTTCTCCACGTTGGTACTCTTCTTCTAGGTCCTTATGTCCTTTCCTCCAAATTATTATAGTTGTCTCTACACCTGTCTTCATGTCTTCAATAATTCCCCATCTTCGGTCTGCTCTGCACGTTGCTCTACCACCAATTTAACTGTTCAAATGCAATTTTTCATTATTACCTTCCTGCTAAAACACTCTAAATGCCTCCCGTGGTCTGAATTCTCCTGCCAAATCTTTTCATAATAGAAGACCAACACAACATTCCATATGCCTTTCGTTATTTTCCAGTTCTGCCCACAAAACCTTTCTCTAGGTAGGCTTGTCTTCCTACTGCACTCTACTTCAATTCTTGGGTGATTTCTCTCCCCCTCCCCCCCAACACACACACAGTTTTCACTCTGTTCTTTTTACCCTTCTTCCTGTCTGAAATACCCTTTTCTCTCTTCTCCATTTGCTTTCATCGTATTTTTCCTTCTTACCTTGGTCTAACCCTTTTCGGAATTCCCATATCATCTTCACATGCAATTTAATTAGCATTTTCTTATATGTTATCTTCTTTTCAGAAACTGAAATTCATTTGCCCTATTTTATTAATAGCTCCTAGAATCTAATATTAGCCCATAAATCTAACAGGTGAATAAATTATAATATTAAAAAGAGTACCGGAGCTTGGGGTCATATTATATACACATTAGAAACTAGAAGAAAAACAGAGAGCATTTCTCTTTTACTAAAATTCAAGATTCTAAAAACAGGTAAAATTTCAAAACTTATTAAGTAGTCTTTGTCACTTTTTTCAATCACTTTTTATCACTCCTTCCTAGCATTCTGTAGACCCTCTCTTTAGAAACTCAGTGTTTACATGTCTCTAAAGACCCCCTCTCTCCTACTGAAGGAACTTGCTCAGGTCTGCCCTGTGAAAACAATTCTTTGGGTCTGAGGTGCTATTGGGAAACTGAGCAGGACCAATGTGCAGAAAAATTTTATTTCTGGAATCAAAATGTTTTTCTTCCGCTTTAATCTTTTATCAGTGAACAGTGACACCCAATTATTCAAGCCAGACATCTAGACATTTCCATCTCCCTCATCTCCTTGATTCAATTGGTCAAGATCTGCATAAATTAATTAGTCTTTTATATCTAGACAATGCTCAAATATCAGCAAATAACATAAAAGAGGAGTCCACAGAAAAATTAATTTAATAAAATAACACGATGATAGAACTGAAAAAAATAGAAACAAATAAAATAAGCACGTTAAAAATATAATTTCTGGGAGGAGGTAGATAGGGTAAAAGGGGTCCAATATGTGGTGACAGAAAGAAGTCTAACTTTGGGTGGTGAACATACAATGCAATATATATATATAAATGACTTACTATTGAATTGTACACTTGAAACTTACTGGATTTAATTAACCAATGTCATAATAATAATAATAAATCAATAAAAATTTTAAAATAAAGTGAAAATACATATATAAAATTTTCAACATTAGGAAAAGTTCTAAAAAAAAATCATGAATGAATACAAACAGATCAAAGCAATTAGAGGAAAAAAACATAAATACTGACAAAGAAGACATTTCGACACAAGGCAAGCTGGAATTTCTGAAATAGAAAACCCACGTGTTAAATTCTCTGAGAAACCTGTTTAATTATTCTCACCTGAAAAAATTGAGAAATAACTAGATCAGTGATAACAAATCAAAATATCACCGTTGCTGTTGATAATGGCTAAGTATGTAGCTTAGCTGTGCAGCTAAATAGATCTGCTATATGAATTCCAGTAATTAGCAGGTTTACCTTATCCATTAGGTAGGTAATGCTGAATTAGGGCAGACCATTTCACCTGAAGGTGGGAGGATAGGGTACCTAATCAGGAGGAGCATAGCGAAGCTAAAGGCTGCTCAATCCAATGAGGAAGAGAGGTAGAACTCACTAAGAATCTCCAATTTATTTTTCCAAAGTTATCAGTGATAAGTCACTCTAACTTCTCGAGATAGTGTGAGTGAAGAGGTGGATAGAGGCAAAAATTACACTAATAGACGCACATTATAGGAGGGCCAGTGCTCACTCTCAGTGAAAGGGCTTTCAAAATGTCTACCTAGTGGGATTTTAGAATTGTTCTACTGTGTGTCTCCCAATTGTCCCCTTTCTGAGTGGGAATGTTTATTGCACTTACCCTATACCAATATCATCGGTGCATACTGGATGTCTAAAGAGAGAAGTTATCACATTAGCCCTGAAATTTCGGGATAAAAAACACTATTTCTAGACCTGCTGTGGAGATGACAGCACATCAATACGTACCCTAGACTATGCATTTTATGTCATTACTTCACAGGGACTTGGGGTTGTTTTCCTTGGGGGTGGGAGTAAATGTATTTTGCACATAAAAAGGAGACTGAACCCAACTCTTTGTTGCACAGAACAACTGTGGAAGATATCAGAGTATGTTCCACTTCTCTTCTCTTTCCCAGCAAACAGATGGATTGTATTTCCCTCTCCTGTGTGACTCGCTTAGACCAGTAAAATGAGAATAGAAGTTCCATATGTTTTTTCCATGTGGTAGTTTTAAGAGCCAATATGTGACTGACAATATCCCTCTTTTACTTTCTGCCTTGGTGATTATGGAAGCATGTGTAGAGATGAAGCATCTCTCAGCCTCTGTCTCTGACACGTAACAATGAGCAGAGGCCCTCTGACCTGCGTAGGACACACGGCAAGTGAAAGGTATAAAGTTGTGCTGTGTCGTTGTGTTGTGTTAAGAGCCACTGAGATTTGGGGGATTGCAGCATAATCTGGTGCATCCTAATATGCATGCTGTTTGCTTGCAAAGATTAGAAATTTGCAGTGGAGGCAGCCCTAGTCACTTGGTTTTATTCAAAGTGCCTTTCTTCAAGTACACTTGAATTTTCTTGATTTTTATTCACTCCAGTGTTGAACTTAATATGACATCTATCTGGTAAGACAGCATTTGGAAATTCTTATGACAAGTCATTTTTAGCCCTACACTTCAATGGGTTTTGTCTCTTGTTATAGAATGACTTAGGCATTTAAAAAATTCTCCCAATTAAGTTTTATCTTGTATCCACATTTAACTAGAAAAATCATCCTTAACAAATTCTTAATCTGAAGCAGCTATTGATATTTCTTAAGACTGAGCCCTCAGAGATCTAACAAAAAACAATATTCATGCAATGTTCCCAACTCTGAGAAGCATGTGTTTCTCCCATTTCTTTTTCTCCAATATTGTTTTTCCCCTCTATTGCTCTCAGGAAGATTCAGCTGACTTTGTGTCTATCTACCACTGACTACTCGGGCCTGAAAGTAAGAACGTAAAATCAGAATATCAACTACCCTGCGGTTCAAGTGAAACAATTGTGAAGAAAAAGGATGGCCCAAAATACTTAAGAGGCATCTAAAGCAGGGGTCCCCACCCCCTGGGCCACAGACTGGTACCAGTCTGTAGCCTGTTAGGAACCAGGCCACACAGCAGGAGATGAGCAGCCAGAGAGCAAGTGAAGCATCATCGGTATTTGCAGCCGCTCCCCAGCACTAGCATCACCGCCCCAGCTCCACTTCAGATCATCGGGTTTTAGATTCTCATAGGAGCACCGGTCCCTGGTGCCAGAAAATGTTGGGGCCCATGGCTCTAAAGCATCTCTTTTCTCTATTTTTGGAAATTCGATTCTTCTTATCAGTTAGTTATTACCATATGACAAATCATCTTAAAACTTTGAGGCTAAAGATATCAACAATTTACTATTCCATATGACTCTAAATATCAGCTGGACTGTCCTGTTACCTAGGCTGGGTTTAGCTGCTCTCATTTGAGTTCCTCCATGTCTGTGGCCAGCTGAAAGTGTAGGTCAGGGGCCAGGTGGTCTAGGCTACCATCACTAGGATAGCTCATTTCTGTTACATGTGTGGTCTCTCATCCTTCAACAAACTATACAGGCTTGTCTTCATGGCAATGGCATGATTCCAAGAGAGGAAGGAGAAAAACTCAAATACTTTTTAAACTTCTGCTTGTATCGTGTCTGCTACCTTTCCATTAGCCAAAGGAAACATCTGAAAAAGCCCAGAATCAGTATGAAAGAGCACTGTCAAAGGGCGTGGATACAGATGGCATGAAAAATAGGAATCGTTGCAATCCACGCATCAATTAATAATTATTATGAATTATTAATACCAACATATTAATTAGTGCAATCAATGTATCAGATAAGGTGCTTAGGAAAAGCTAAGTTTGCATAGAAAGCTACATCAGTCTACACTCAAAACCTTTCCTGGAACCTTATCACAGGTGTGGTTCTGGTCATCTATGTGGTTGTTATTTGATGATGACAGTTCACAGCCGACCTTCTAGGATCTGCACTCTTTTTCCATGGCACTGTTTGTCTCTGCGTGCTCTCGTCATGAAACTGGTTCCCACAAGCTCTTTTCAGGGCTCTCATAGCCCTGTACATATCTGGCACCTAAGATGTCTCTGTGCACTCCCGATAAGGAAAGCAACAGCTCATGGGCAGGGTTTTTAAAATCCTAAAATGTTCTCTGAATCTACAGAAACTGTCACTTTCCTGTGCATCAAGCCTCCATGAACCACAGTTATAGACTGTCCTGAACTGTTCATATCCCCCCTCCCAAATTCCTATGTTTTGAATCATGAAACTCTGACCCCCAACATGATGTATTGGGGAGGCACTTTGGGAGGTAATTAGGTTTATGTGAGGTCCTGAGGGTGCAGCGCTCATAATGGGATTAGCACCCTTATAAGAAAAGGAAGAGACAACAGAGCTTCTTCTCTCTGCCGTGTGGGGATATACAGAGAAGGCAGCCATCTGAGGCTATAGAGGTAAGGCAGCCATCTTATAAATGAGCAAGAAATAGGGTCCTCATCAAGAACTGAATTTGATGGCACCTTGATCTTGGACTTCCCACTCTTCAGAACTGTGAAAAATAAAGGTCTGCTATTTAAGCTTCCTGGTCCATGGTATTTTGCTATAGCAGCCTGAGCTTATGTAGACACAGTCCAAAGTCAAATTTCACATGTCTAAAAACAGTATCAATAGAAAACTAGAACAATATAAGCTTCTGCAAAGTGCCAATGTCAAAACAATCTACACACACATTAAAATTGAATGTCCAAAGTCAGATCAGAAGCTTCTTCGTGTGTAATTTCTATCTGCAAATTTTATTCTCTGTTATGTCTGGATGAAAATATATTTCTGACCTATAAACCAAATGCTAGGACTCTTAAAAGGCCTTAATATCACCCCTTTCTCCTACTGAGATTATTTTTTAAAAAGAAAAATAAGATATATCAGCATCTGGGTAATCAAAATATCACCTTCATAGTTGATAAAACCAAAACTAGGGGATGCAATTTAGTTGAACAGCTAAATGTGCCTGCTAACTGAACACTAGAATTAGGCAGACTTATTTATTCAGACATAGGCAGTACTTATGAGAGCTGTACTCTTTATGATGAGAGGTGGGTGGATTGATCCAGTAAGAATTACTGCATGGAAAGCAGAATTTATCCTGCTTCTTGGTTCTTGCTTCTCTCAAGCTTTCATTCCTCACAACAAAGAGTGGGAATCAAGTCAAGCAAGTATAATTTACTTATCCAAATGTAGTGCTCAGATGCATCATTGATTGCTCTCGGATAGATTAAGTAAAGGAGTGAAATTACACTAATCGAGCTACCCTACATTGAAGGAAATATCAGAAATTAGTAATAGGTATTTCTTCCTAAAATCAACAAGTAGAAGAAGAAAAATATTCAAAGCATAATAGAAAAAATTCCTTGCTTTGAAGGAAAAAGAAAATATGCATGTTAAAATAGAACACTATGAATTTCACTTCTGCCCATGAAGAAATTCAGTGAAGGATATGTAGCCTTTTCTACAAATGGTACTGTAACAATTGGATATCAGTAGATAAAAAAAAATGAAACAACCTAAGCTTCACACCTATACAAAAACTTACTCCAAATAATCATTTACTTAAATTATAAAAGTTAAAGTGCTATTACCAAAAGACAGGGCAATGGTTGTCGAGGAACCTTAAATAGCTAAAAGTACCCATGACTAGTGACTGATACCTCTCTCAGTCAGAGGTATCAATGCTGTCTAGCACTGATTGTTTTCATTCATTCATTCATTCATTCACCCTTCTCGTGGGTGCTCAGTACACCAGAAAATGAAAGATTTGTTCTTCGGCCACTACAACTACTGATCTGTGATCATATTAATCTGCCAGAGGAGGTAACACAGAAGCTCAGATGGGGCGAGCTGCTGCTGGACTCCATGCAGAGGGACCAAGCACACTGCACTGGCTGAATCATGGCAAGCAAGTAGGGAAACGTGCTATGATGGGCACCTCAGAGGCGCTCATCCTCCTCTGCCCTGAGCCTCAGAGATAGAAACTCTTTTGAATCTTTTGGATTTTTTGGTAATTCTTCTCTCACTTTAGTAATTTTTTAAAATCAAAAACAGCACAGAGAGAAAAATGGAAGAGAGCAATAGCAGTAGTATTTTCACAACCATAAAAGGCTATCTGGTTGAAGGTCTTCTGACTCTTTGCCTGCTTTCTATTGCCAAATAGCACATTTAGTAAAACATACCAAAAGCCAAATAGGATGGTTTCTGGCAGCAAAGTTAATTTAAAGAGCTGAAGTAGGAAGATTAGAGAACTGGAGAGCTATGAAAACTACTTTCTGAAGAAAACTAAACAGCGAGGAAAGCACTGGAGATTTTGTAATTCTGTTTGAAACCAGCACAAATGCAGGGAGTCGCTCCAATGCATCTGACACACACTCTCTTTGAATGATGCCATATCAAAAGCAATATTAGCAATGATTTACTAATGTCAAAAGTAATAGGCGATATTAGCAATATAATACTAATAATTAGATTTAGAAACTGCAATGTTGGTTTTTATCCTCAGAAATTGCATATTCTATTTCATATGTCACTTTTTTTTGAGTTCCCAAAGTCTGATTTAATTTTTAAAAATGAAAGTTAAAGATTTTTCCTTTATATATTCATTGTTTTCTAAATCATCTCTTAATGAGATGGATTTGACTCCTTCAAACAAAGAAATTTCAGATCCTTCTGCCTGACTTTCAACAGAGGGTCCTGGCAGCAGTGCCAGAGGAAGCTGGTGACACTCCAGTTAGTCAGTCACCCAGCTCGCTCTCCTGGTCATTGATAAGGATTATGGATATTTGCTCACTGTGGTAAAGTTCTATGCAGATGCTTCTTCTAGCCCAATCTCACCACTAGTTCATTCTATAGGAAAATTCACGTGTTGTCAGCAAGGGAATTGAACTCTTGCAAGGAGCTTTACAGTTTAAAAACACCTTTTTACCGTTTTTACAGTTTAAAAAACACTATAACAGTTTGTACATTACCTCTTACACAACTGTTTTTTGCTTTGTCTGATTGCCTTTGTGACAATTTTGCCTCCACACAGAAAGAAAACTAGACTATCTTGGATTTTATAAAGTCTTCATATAATACATATACAAAGTAGTTATTTTTTAACCCTTTTCAGAGGTATGGAAAAAGGGTCCACTAATATGGTCAAGTTCTCCTAGATAATAAGTGGAAGAATGGAAACTTGGACTCAGGTTTTCTGAGCAAGTCCACCAAGCTTTTCACCACCACTCAAAAAATAATAACAATCACTTATATTTTCATAACATCTAGAAATATTGAAAGCATTTCACATTCACTATCTCGCCTACCCTAGAAGTATGCTATGAAGTAAGCAGAAGCAAGTATTGAGCTTCTCTTTTACAGATTTAAAAACCAAGGCCCTGGGGTGGGGCTGGGGCTGGGGTTAAATAATTTACCTGAGAACAGACAATTCTCAAGTGGCAAAGTCAGATCTAGAAGCCAGGCATCGGGGTCGCTTCTTCACATTGTATTCCGGCTCCACCTTAACAACTAGCACATTGCCTCTCATTCAGATGTTTTCTCAGTTTACCCAATTAAATTTGTGATAAACAGTTTTGCTTCCATGAAGAAAACCGGAGTACTTTGGATTTTATGAGGATTTGAGGATATTTTTGTAGGAAGAAAGCTTCTGTTGAAGAGTTCTGCTTAACAGGACATAGAACGATTGATGATGATGATGATGATGATGATGATGATGATGATGATGATGATAAAAGTAACTGTCAATTATTTCCATTACTTTCATGCAATTCTATTTAGCTTTCTAGTCATGGGAAATTCATGCTCAAACTGTTTAATATACTGTTGGTGTATTTTTTTCCCCCAAGAACTAATGATTACAGTGGAAGTATTTTGGATCAGTATTTGAGGTATCTAAATAATCCACTAAGCTTTTATTTTAAAAAATTCATTCTTTGAAAAAAGTTATTATAAAATACTTCGTAGACATAGAAAAACTCCATTGACTGGCTTATGTGAGCTAGAATCATTCAATGTATATACTCATCTCTTTTTGACACAGAGAAGGTGAAATAACATTTATTTTAAAATTGAACTGTTAAAGATTGTATCAAAAGTTCACTTCATTTAATTTTCCACTAAAACAAAAAAATGATGTACTTCATCTCCATGAGGTATCACATGGAAATCTAAACATCCTTGAAATCTGCTTGCCTTAATGAGTGCAAATAGCTTCCCTTTATTGAATAAAAATACAACTACGACTCAAAGGGTTTTAAAAAGATTCTCCAAACATTAATATCAGTGAATATGAGGACATTCAAAGAAAGATAATCAAGTTATAACATTCCCCTTTTTTAGAAGGTGAGATTTATTCCTACTAAAATGGATTTCTGTTTCTACCCAAAGTATATGGTGTGTGTGTGTCTGTGTGTCTGTGAGTCTGTGAATGAAAATATTTTGCCAACTACTGGATGCTTTTCACATGTAAACTATTTATCATTACCCAGTTAGGAAGTTAAAAGTATCTCATTTGTTTGGTTCCCTTCATGGATAATAAAGGTGAAATCTTCAGTAAAATTTTTTGAAGATAAAAATGAACTCCAGCCCTGCCAAAGTTCTGAGGGTTTCATGTTGTGCAACAAAGCCACTGGCTTTGAAACAGTGCCATGACTCTAGCACCTTGTGCCAGATACTACATTTACTCAGGGTCATTTGGGCAAAAGTAATGAAAAATATTAGAGCAATGTTTACATAGCAGATATGCAATATCAATCATGCTATGTACATTGGTGATAAGCGTAAGGATTGGGTTGTTTGGGAGAAAAGTGACATTCTCTCTTAAGTAGTGGAAAATTACCAGTAGACTGTGTCTGAGTTCTCTACTTAGCTTTGTTTCTTTATTTTTACTTCATGTTGCTCCACTATGAATCATGATGATGGCAAAAATAAAAAGATATTGGAAATCTTCTCTGGAAGTGATCTGAGAGTCAAAGAAACGTGGCAATAAACTATAAATTATATGTTATCCATTCTGTTACTTCTATGACGAGACAAATAAGCAAAGTGTATGAGTAATAATTATACAAAGAAAATGCTTATTAGTTGTTCTCTGATGCCAAGCCACTATCCAGATTTTACCCTTCTAGCCTTACCCTGATAACAAATCTAAAGGCTTACAATTGCAAGCAGACATACCCACGGTTCTGCTTAGCAATATATCATAAGCTCTATATTCACCAATAAGTTCAAGGTGAGAGTTGTTTTGTCGCACCAAATGTGATGCGATAACTGTTCCTCAAACCCCTACTATACTTATTCCATCCTAGTGACTGTCTTTTATGTATTAGCTTATTCAGCAACCACTTAGTTGGGTCCTTAATTTCCTACCTAGCTCTGATATCTCATGACAGCAACCACTAGACCTTGATATATTATTTTCTGTTTCCCAAACTGAATATCATTCCCTAAAATAAAGGGCTCTAAATGATTATTAATTTCCAGTCCATTTCACAAAAGCCTAAAAAAATACATGGCACACCTAAAAGAAGTATTTCGACAACTTATAACTACCTCCTTGGCCATTTCCTTTCCCTTTGGGAAAGAGATTGAATATTACTAGAGGAACCAGGGAAGAATGCCTTCCCTTGAAAGTAACAGAAACCTTCACCTATCCTGAAAGGAAGGAAGCAGAACTAACCTTATTGCCTACATCATTGTCCCAGGCACTTCAGACAGGTTATCCCACCGTATCCCCAAGGAGATGTTACATAGATTTTACAAATAAGGAAATAGAGACAGAGAGAGCCCAGAGTGCAAAAAAAAAAAAAAAGAGTTAGTTATTAAATCAGGGTTTATACCATTAGCAGTCTAATTTCAAAGGGTATGCGTCTTCCCAATATGCCATCCTGCCTTTCAAAAGAAAAGACTGGGGCTTAAATCAACTACTGTTTGGGTGTTCTAAATTAGAAACAAAGGGAAATTACTCATTACTCATTGAATTGTGTTCCTCCAAAATTCACATGCTGAAGCCTTAAACACCAGTTACCTCAGAATGTGACTGTATTTGGAGACAGGACTTTTAAATCGGTAATTAAGTTAAAATGAGGCCTTTAGGTTAGACTTTAATCTGACTGATGTCCTTATAAAAAGAAGAAATTAGAAAACACAGAGAGATACCAGGGATGTGCATGCCCACATGCACAGAAGATCATTTGAGAACACAACTAGAAGGCACCATCTGCAAACCAAGGAGAGAGACCTCAGAGGACACCAACCCTGACAACACCTTGATCTTAGACTTCTAGCCTCCAGAACTATGAGAAAATAAATTTCTGTTGTTTAAGGCTCCAGTCTGTGGTATTTTGCTATGGCAGCCCTAGCAAACAAATTCAATTCCCATAGTAATGCAATTGCTGAGGGTTGTTATGGGGCCCAGTTGACTTGCAAGGACGCATGCTGGGATTTGTAGGATCCTGCCACACACAAGTGTGATTCTCCCTGTCTGCCCATGGCCCAGGGCGCTCACCCTAATGTGAGCATAAACTGGAACCTGTAGGACAGGCAGAAAGGACAGGAGGGGAATGAGAAGGGAAGTGAGAGATGAAAATCAGTCCTCCAATGAAATTATCAGCTTGTTTTCTCCTGTCATGAAAGGGTTTGGTAATGCACAATTTTCCTGGTTCCCCGGACAAGCTAAATGGTAATGCCAGGACAGGCAAGAAATGCCTTGATTCATAATCAAGACTGGAAAGATGACTCAGCCTCCAGGAGAAATGCTAACACTTTGCCTGACTGAAAGGTAAACTGCCAGGTTAATGTCCACTCGCCTGATATCACAGATACATGGGCGTCAACTTCATTTCACTAGAACTTAAACCTTTATCACAAATTATCATTATCATATCTTTCAGAAAACCATATTCTTTTATTAAAAATCTGCTCCTCCATCTGCCACTCTGATTTTTCATTCATCACACTATGAGATGAATTAAGTTCACCTTAGGCCCTCAGGACAGGAAAGTATGTCTGGAGTGGTGAGGGAGACTGTCGGCCCCTCCTTTCTCTCCTTTGGCCCCAGGCCCAGGCTGCTGGCAGAGAGCACAGTTACACCACTTGAGAAGCCATGTACGAATATTCCCTTCCGGGGAGCTGAGCGGTGACCAGTACCAGAGGGGAGAGCAGCTGCACCTAACAGCTTCCCCTGAGCAGTCCCAGACATACCATCCTTCTGGTAAATGCAGCCAAGAACACTTGGGCGCCAGGTAAGGCAATGCAGAGAGCAGTCCAGGTACTCGGCTCTTCTCTAAGAAAACCTGAAGAGGAATCCGAGGAAGAGAGTGCTTCCCCAGATAGTCATAATCCAATAGCAGGAGAAAAGGTGCTCCTACAGGGATTTTTTTTAAAGATTCCCTTAAGGAGATCTCATTTCCAGCATGTATTATTATTTCCTCTCACACAACAGAGAACGGAGACAAAAGTTTGTGCAATGACATGCCCACAGACACGCAATATCAGAAATGAGGGATCAAAAGGGGAGGAGAGGAGGGACAATCTTCTACTCTCATTTCTAAAATCTCCCCTTGTTAATCCACTAACGAGAGCCAAGTATCTGGAAAAAGAATAGATTTATCAAACAAAGGAAATAAAATGAGGTAGTACCCATTGATACGCGAAGAAAAAAATTTAATTTAAAAATGAATTTGGCTTAAACACAAAATATCTTACTAGATACTTCTTTTTTAAATTTATTTTTATTTCAGTATAGTTGGTATACAACCTTATATTGATTATATTAGTCCCAAGTGTATGATATGTTTCAACAACTACATACTTCCTATAAATTAGAATCTAGAGCAAAGATTATTAAATGGAAAATGATTTTAACAAAAATGAAACTTAGGATTTAGAATAAAGTGTTACCTTTGCTACAACATAACACACAAGATATCTAACTGTACATATGAAAAAATGATTAATTTTCCTTATTTTCAAAAAATAATAAATGACATTTGTCACCATTTTAATAGCCTAATATTAAATACTTCTTCTATAAAACTGAACAGCAATTTTAAATTGATTATAGTGTCCACTGTTACTACAATTTACAGTTGGCGATTCTTAATGCATTTGATGGCAAAGGAAACTCCCAGTTGAGCTTACATATGATAGGCACCCCTTTTTCACTCGTATTAAATAAAAACATTTTTAAGTCATGCTACCCAAACACATGCATTATAAAATGTTGGATGTAGAATTTAAAAGTTGACTTTCACTTTTTAAAACTCTTTTAATTTATTAGTTTTTGAAGGCTTGCTCTTTTAAATCTCTGTGTTTTTTCTCTTTTTAAAAAAATAACATAAGCAATAGAATTCATTACACAATATTTAAACAATATCAGACTATATGACTGTAGATGATATCCCAGTAATCCACTCATAGGGCCAAAGAGTCTGGTGGTTTCCATGAAAATACTGGCTCTAGATCACCTACATTCAAGTCTCAACTCAGCTACTTGCTATTAGTGTGATGTTGGTTGAGTTTTTTCTGGCCATAAAAAGATTACAATAAAACCTATCTCAAAATGTTGTGAATATTAACTAAAATAATTCAAAACACATAGTATAGTTCCTGGCATATGCTAAAAGCGCAATAAATTTTAGCTTATCATCATCATTATTATCATTATTAATCTTTTTAATGGGCACTTTTAATGTTTTGATTTAATTTTCAAAGTTACTTCACTATTCTTAGTGACTTAAAGATCCTCTCAATTCACTTCCCTTTAACAGATACTTTGGCCTATTTCTGTGAATTCATGGAAACAAAATTCTGTATATTGTAACTAAATCCCAGAATAAAGAAAAGCATAAAATTAATTTAGCATCTGCTCCTTATCTCTGCTATCTGTGGAAATGTCCCTACTCACTAAGCATTTATTTACTATTGCTGGGAAAAAATTTAGTAGTCCTGTTCACAAAGGGTTTTCTTGGACAATTTCGTCATAGATTAGAAAAGGCCGGTATAGTTAGATAATTCTCAGTTGGTATCTAAAGGGAATCTACCTTCTCTGCCCCCCAAATACAACATGTTTCCTCTACCTCCTTGGATCCAACCCAATAAGACATTTACTCCCTAAGCTCCACTCGGAGCTACAAATTGTTAATCAGGCTCCCCTTCTCATAATCCCTTGTGATCACAAAATCTGAAAAATCCTAATGCATGGGGAGTGTTATCAATAATATCGTGGTGGCTATGTGTGGTGCCAGGTGAGTACAAGACTTATTGGGGGATCACTTAGTAAGTTATGTGTCTAACCACTATGTTATACACTTGAAACTAATATAATGTTGGATGTCAACTGCAATCTAAAAGAAAATTTTAAAACTAACGTAGATATAGCAGCTTTGATTCCTAATAATTAGTGCTAAAAGTCCTCTAGTCTGGAGGTTGTCAATGTGGGCTGTGCTTGGCAATCTATTGCAGTGTCTGTATCTCTATAGTCAGTTCTGCTGTAACGCTTGTTTCGAAAAACGCAGATTTGTTCCAATATGACTGATAAATGGGAGAAAATTCTAGCACAATGCTAATTTTGCATTTGGTCGTGTCAATTTCATCACCAAGCCAACACAGAAAACTGTAGCTAGCTAAACTGAACTGCACACGAATCAATGAAACGCATGCATGCACACAGCTCTTGAGGACAATGAGCTCTATATTTGCTGTTTCATTTACTATTTCAACTTTCAACATCTGCTGTTCCACCTTTCCATCCGATTTCAGGTTAACCTTCCAGTAACGCTCAAATTGCAACCCTGCCTGCTGGTCGCTCGACCTCATGCCCTTCTCTCTCTTTTTCCCCCTCTTTCCTCTCAGCATATTTTGTACTTTTCCTCTCTGTTCTCTGTTATTTTTCTCTCTTTATGTCTCTTTCCCTCACTCATTTCCTATCTCCCTATTATTCTCTTCCTCTGACACAGGTCATGGCTGTGGGAACAGGGAAGGTGTGGTTGGAGAGCATTTGCAGGGGCACCTACTCCCCTAACAGTGGGACATATTTCAAGGTCAAGTGTCATATTTATTGTAATATTGATATAGTCCTTCACCATTTACCACAGATAAAACTGTGCTACCATTTTTATTATGCTCCTATCTTTTTTTATGTATCACAAACAAAATTTGTGAGTGTTTAGCTCAATCGCAGCCCCAGTTTCTAGATTGTGGTAGTTTCTAGTGCCTGAGTTTGCACAGCGTGATGAGTTGTAGGAACACATACGTTGAGTGTATCAGAAGTGACAGTATCTATTTATCTCCATGATTTATTGAGTTTTTATCAAATTCTCAAAGGAATCTGCTATTATTCAAAAAAGTTTAGGAACTACTTTCGTCCCGATAAAAAAGATATGTATGTGTGTATATATATATATATGTATATATATATATATATATATATACACACATATATATATATAACCATTTTTGAGTAGTGAAAAAGTAAAAAGAAACTAATTAAAAATAACTATTTTAGTAGCTATATATTGTCATTTTAACATATAAATAATATAAAAATATAAATATTTCACAGTCTATTTTCTTGTACTAAGTCTTTAAAATCCTGTATATATTACAGCATATTTCAAGAGCTTAATGGCCACATGTGGCTAACGGCTACTGTTAACAGCATAGATCTAAAGGATTCTAACCCTCTGACCAGAATATGCTTAATTTGCATTTTTTCTCATATAATATAAATATGTAAAATCAAAGTTCCTTTTCATCCCTCACCCTCATGTGGTAACTCGGGGGATTTGCCACAGCTCTATAAAGCATCATTGGAAAATTACCCCTTAACGGTTCTGTCATTTAGAATAATCTAGGTACGAAATTAAGCATTTAGGGAAATGCAAAAGATATGGAAAAAAAAGAGAAAATCCTACATTTAAGAAACTTAAAATATATCTCTGAAAAGACAGAACTAAAAAAAAAATACATAAAAAAATTAAAGAACAATTATGCGGGACTGATGGTAAATGTAAAAGTTGTTTGAACAAGGGGTGTTCTGGTCTCTTTAATCCTTAACCTCTAATGCAGAGTGATTTTATAAGTAGGCTAAATAAGCATTAGCCCATATATCATGGTTTGAGTGGCAAGGGGCATGACCCCCCATCTAATAATATCTCCTGAAATTCCCACTTTGGGGCAGTTATCTGTATGGCTTGAAGGTTGTAACTGAATATGCACTCACGTGTGTAAAGCCTTTCCAGACTAAGGATGAAGGAATGTAGCAGTACATTGGGGTCAGTAGCAAATCAGCCTTGACCCCAACTGCTGATATCCCACAATCCAGAACAAGCATCCTGCCATGAATCTTCCTGACGTCAGACCCCAGCTGCAGGAACCGAGTCTTATCTTTACTTTGATTCATTGCCTCGTCTTCCAGGCCCTCCAGCACTGGAGTTGTAGAATTTGTACATCTTCCGTATACCCATACCCCCAACAGTCATCTCCCTCCATACTCTTTCCAGAGCCTAAAAACTCCATACTTAAACTCCTATAGCTGTCGCTGGATCTCTGCTATTTAAAACTGCTTTTCCCTGACCTTGTCATGTGCTGAATTCTCTACCTGGTATTTTCTAGGGTGTTAGTATGATCTAACTGTGGTTCATATCAATAATGGGTAAAGTTGATTTATGAGCTCTGCCTTTCTACCCTGTTATTTCCTTAATTTTCACCATTACCTGAGCACCCCTCACAACAATGACTTTTTGAGAGGAGAGCAGCTCTCGATCAAAGAAATACAACTCCTGTTTTTCCCTGCTGGATGGCACCTCTTCATCCTTTATTGACTATTGCTTGAAGCTTTCTTAATTCTCTGCTCCACTCCCATGGACCCATCAATTTCCTAGAGGTGACTCTTCTCTGGTCTATTTTATCTTACTACAACCCTTCTCTCTGAAATCTACCATCAAAAATGCTTCCTTTGAAAGCGTATAGATTCTCCAGAGCTCCCTACTAAATGCACATATTCCTAAGGGAAATAATTTCATTTTTTCCTATCAGCTTATATTATAAGTGACATCTATCTCAAGGCAAAAACTAGTAGTAGGAATTGAATGTCTACAGGCAGAATCTTCACAGTAAACATCTTTAAGATATGGATTACAGTACTATAATATAGAGTACAATGAAGATTTAGATATGATTTAATATAAGTAATTGATAAATGAATAGTATATATGGCTCAACATACTCTGATCCATGAAAGTCAGGATTCCCAGAAAACAAACTGATAACTCTAAGAATCTTTATAGTTTAGATAACAATATTAATTAAATTAAGCAATTTCCAAGTGATATAAATAAGATGTTTAATAAAAAATGTAATTGTCCGGTGATAATGTCACTTCCTCATCGGTTTTGCTTATAACGTAAAGATGTTTAGATAGCTGACTCACTACTAGATCCAGTTACTGAGATTTAGGTATATAAGATTAATCTCCACCCCAAAATACCCAATAAATTAAGAATAGTTGTGTTTTATGTCCTACTTTATGAAATGAGAAAGATGAAATTCATTTTAAAAAATATCATTATCTAATGCAACTTCAGTATCATTATTAAATTTTAGGAAAGAATCCATTTTCACAAATGACATTGACACTTGCTGCTAATCAGGGATGGAACTGTGCGCAGAAAGGGTGTTTAAAGATCGAGGAATTATCGTAATTTTCTTTGCTCTTTTTATCCACCCAAGTTGGCCAGCTAATTGTTGCAGGAAACCAGCAGAGGGAGCACCAACCATTGTTTTTTCTGTATGTGAGCTCTAAAAACAAAAAGAACTGTCTTTTCATTATGGATTTTTAAACACTATCAAGATTGGTAAAACCCTTGTAAATATAAATATTATCTGTGATTGTTAAATCTTCTGTTTAACTGTTTATATTAAATCAGTATTAAAATATTTTCTTTATATTTTAATTAAGAAAGCAATACATGTTTGTTGTACAAAATGAAACAAATTAGAAGAGAAATTAATCTTTTGACTCCCCTTAAGAGCCTGTGTATTATAAGTAGACTGGTATGTATCTTTTAATATCCTTCTTATTAAGAGAAGTAAAAATATTAATAATTAAAAATTTTTTAAATATATATCTCCATATAGTTTTTTACTCTTTTTTTTTTTTTTGAGGTCATGATTAAAAAGCCTATCTACGGGTAGTAAAATAGCATGAAACAACCATGAATATATAGTGAATTCAATAGGAAATATCAAATAAACACAATGTCAGGCCATATAAAACCAGGTATCTACAGAAGATAAAAGCATAAAATACCAAATGATATCACTGCCTTCCAAATGAAAAAACTCTAAACACATATTAATGGATGTGTTGATCTGGAAAAACAAATAAGCAAGCCAGAATACACAATGACCTTCTTAAAATGCCATGAGGAATACTATGTAAATTAATATCTGGTTGGCAATTTATGTTACCGATCTCTTCACAAAATAATGAAAAAGAGACAACAGCAATAAAATTCAATCAATGGTTTTTAAAAAGTAAAATGTATTAAAATGCTTTCTTTAAAATTCACATATTCTAATTGAAGTAGGGGACCAAATCCCTTTCTACTCAAAGCTACACTCAATTGCATAATTTAACTAAAAAAGAAAAAGAATATAGCCATAGATGGGCCAGAAGAGGCTCTCCATCCCATCCCATTGAGACAATTCCTGAATTTCACTACAGGTTTCTACCCTTATCCAACCTCATCTCTTTGCAAAGAAAACTTTCTAAAAAAGTGGTCCAGGTCCCTACAATCCAGCAAGCAGCTGGTAGTTGTCTCTAAAGGTTTATCTTTCTGAGTGCAATAAATTGACAGAAACTTCCATAGCCCTTACCGTCACTCCCCATCCAGTCAGCTCAAAGTGCCATCCTTGTTCTCTCTTCTCTGCATACCCACTTTGTACACAACCTATCAGAGGCATTCTCATATTTGCTGATTTCTATGCACCTTGATCTCGTAGCATGTGGCTATGAAGGAAACATTGCAGGGGCAGAGGGAAAAGGAGAGGGCCACAAAAAGAAAATGAGAGAGAGGAAGAGAACAGAAGAAACAGATCAGGAAAAAAACTGACAAGGGTAGGAGAGCAAACTCCTGCATTTAGGATTATAGAGAGAATTATTCCTGGGAATGGGGAGTAATTAGTCAACTGTGGTTTCCTTTCCATCTCCCCAAAGGCCAAAAAGTTCATTTTATCTGATTTCTTTTTCCTTTTGCTAAGGGCTTTAAGGATTTAGAATATCTTTCAATAACTGCACCTTCATGATAAAATAAGAGAACACCATATAGTGATCCTCGTTTGATAGATGAGGAAAACTGAGGAATGGCAAGGTCAAAAGCCTCACTCAATGTCACAGGAAAGGCAGTTGCAGAGTTAGGATAAGATCCAGAGTTCTTGACTCCAGCCCTTTACTTTATCCACAAAGTCAACACAAGCAATCTAGATTTGTTATCTCGCCCCCTTCTGTCTCAAAGGCTGAGTGACAAAGAGTGCTTAGTGTGATACTGAGTGTAAATGACAGCACAGGAAGTCCATTTTCAGGGCAAGCTGTGAGACTGGCAGCTGAACGGGAGGCCAGAAAGCAAGTCTGTACAGAGCACTTTCAGTCTACACTCGCTATCTTGCCCCTACTGTGCCCAGGGTCCACAGGGGCAAAGGGAGGAGTTGTGAGGCTGCATGAGGATACCAGCAGGCCCACGTCCACTTACCTCATCAATTCCTGATTATCTCTTAGCAAAAAGAAAGGCTGCGACTTCATGAGAAAGATAGGAATCATCTACAGAACTGGATATTTTATATTACTTTAACTATAATATTTATAATCCATTTTAAATTATATTATCATTTATGAACCATACATATAATTACTGTGCAAATTTTCAAGGAACACTTTTATGACATGGCACTAACCTCAGAATTCAACTCTTTAAGACATGTTAATACAGTTCTCAAGAAATTCCATCCAGTCACGTATCACATGTTTGAAGCTTAAATGCTGAAAGTACAGAAATGTTACATCAAAACAGGTATGACTATCAACCATATATGGAAGAAACATTTATGTGGAACCCACACCCACTGCCAAATTCAGTTGTATCAGCCAAGACATTGTATATATACAAAGTGCATTAGACTAGCTGTAAGCAAAAGAAAGATTTGTGCTATTATAGTATTGAAATTTACTGCAAACACAAAAGAAAAGAAATGGAAAAAGAAAAGAACAGAAATAGAAAGGAAACTGACAATGATTAATTCTACTACACATTGAATTCCATCATTATCTTTCTGTAAACATACTTTTCACTGCAAGTATTTTTTTCAAAGAGACAATCTCTTTAACAAAATGAAGGAGAAATAGAAATCAATCATACATATAGGACAATATCCCAAAATATAACTTATAATTTCTCATATAATGCTAAATTGTGATCAACAATTCTTTTTCGAACTTATTAAATAGTGATTGGAATAGCCTGTGAATGCGATGTTTTATATAATCTTAATATCTAATCTTAAAATTATCTTTTTAATTATATTGAATTGATTAAAATTGACGGTGTTAAAATCTGACAGATCCTCAAATACATTTCTTTTTTGATTCTAAATGTCCACAAGTTGTGAAAAGCTAATCTCTAAGATATACACTCTGAAGATTATATGATATTTTCATTTAGAATGGATTTGTTTGAAATATCAGACATCTATAAAGAGAAACAGTAATCATCACAAAAAGGAATTGTTTTATTCTATTTATTTATACTTAAACGTCTAATTATTGGTAAGGTCAATCAGAGGTTGGAAGATTTTTCCAGAATCTGGAGGGCAGACTTATTCAAGGAGGAAAAGATACACACAAAGAGAAACATGGAGATAGACACAAAGAGAGACACAAAGAGACAGAAAAGTTCCAAAATGCACTTTCTTAAAATACCAAACTACTTCAGTTAGGACATATGCACTAGCTTGGGTTTCCCAAATCAACAGATTGAAGAAAAAACTGCTTTGTCATAAGAACTCCCAAAATATATGGATAGCACGAGAAACAGATACATAGAGCTGTAGATCTAAATCCAAAAAAAAAAACGAATTTTAGGTGAACAATTAGTTGAATTACTTACTGATATATTAGAAATTACACCAAAAATATTCTAAGGACAAGACACTAAACTCATTTTCCTTTCAAAAGTGGGAAGAGAACAGGTAAGGGACACTCACCACAGCAAACAATGCAAAAATGAAAAGCCTAAATAAAAAAGACCGATGAAAGCATAACATTAAAAAGAGAAGTGTTTAGCTGTTAAATCATCCAAATTGCTTTGCCAAATTTTGACATGCTTGATTTCCTGTAGTAAAAATCTTTCTTTTTTTTTTTTTTTTTTTGGTCTTTGAAAAAAAAAAAAAGTGAGGAAAAATAACCAGCTGTTCCTTGTATAGCTCAGGAAACAAGTTTGATTTATTACTTTAAGGTTATTTTTGAATAAGCTGCTTGTGGCAGCCAGAGTGCAAGAAAAGTCACTGAGGCCTGTCCACTTGAAGGGCTCAAACTGTTTCCTGAACAGTCCTTCTTCACTCCGCACCTCCGACGGCTATTATTGACAACGTGTGACTGGGGCCTTCCAGGATTTTAAAATAGCAGGGGTCCCGGCCAAACAATTGGGCTGTCAATTACCTTTTCCCCTGTTGTGAAAAAGGGGCCCAGGACAAAGCAACTTCTCAGCAGGGAGTTGTGCAGCTCTGAGTACGTAACCCACGCTCGCACCGTTCAGCATTCAAAACCAAGTAAATGGTTGGTGCCTTCACTTTTGTCTGTGTGTGTCAGTTTAAACCAGAATTACTGCAAGGTAGATGTCTCCATGGAAGAATTTTTAAGTCCCTGCAAGGACAAAATTGAGTCTGTACGTTGTTATGTCTCGGTTTTGTGGATTTTTTTTTTTTTTTTTCTAAAATACAAACGGACAAAGAGCCCCGCTCCCAGAACCCCCCTCTGTAGGCTTGTCCTCCGGGAACGCCCAACCCTCTCTACCTATATTGTGGCTTAAAAAACTTCCTGTGGGCATTGATGACTTGCTGTGAGGACTGTCCATCATCCCGCCCCTTTGTCCGGCAGTCACTTCCATTCGAATTTGACTGACTGAGGAAGCCTGAGTTATTTGTAAAGAACAACAAGGCTTTTCATTCATAATTTTAGTAGGGGGACAGGGTGCTAATGACTGAGCTTGAATAACTAGGCAGTGTGGTATTCAAGGCAGGAAGAAGCCCAATCGGCTGCCAAATGAGGAATGAAGAGGATGTAGGTGAAAAGTGCCTGGGTAAAAAGCCAAACAATGATATGAGGATCACACATGTATACAAATACAAAGTTTTTAAAAGGTGAGACAATCAAAAAGATGGAAGCAGGAAGGAGGGCAGGAAAAGTCTAACAGGATTTCATTGGCTTTGGAATCAAGTTACATGGCAGAGTTTTACAGAATTTGAAACCCATAAAGTGTCTACAGAGGAAGTGATCTTTTCTTCCACTGCTGGTTCTCCTACAAAAACAAAAAAGTTTAAAAAAAAAAAGAAAGAAAGAAAACTGGTTTTCACTCTCTTTTGCTACCTTTCAAATGTTCAGACAAAGAGAGTTTGTTTTCCAAGGTACTCAGCTTGACAATAAGTCTGGGTCCAAAGAGCTTACTTTTAGGGTTTATAGTCCACTTTATATGCATGCAGCATTAACAGAATATATCATAATTTTATATACGTACTGTTTCCGAGAAAAATTTGTAAAAATGTACATTTCTGATTGATTTTAAATATATGGTGAAGTACTATGAGATTAAAAGTATCACACTGAAGTTTTTAAAATGCATGATTTTACACAGATTGCTAGAAAATAATCCAAAATAACAATGTTGCACATTTTTATTGTGAATTAGCAGAAGGAGACAAGCTGATTTTTTTCAAAACATTCTATAAGTGAAAAGTTTCAATCATTATTAGAAGTTTTTTACCGTCTCTTGTTAAAGCAAGTCAAATAAAGGTTAAATTGGACTATGACAAATGCTGATTTATACAGAGATCAGCAAAAATAAATGTTAGGCAATGAGATGCTTCAGCTCTATCTTGGTTGAATCAATTAGGTTCAGGGTTTTAGGGAGCACTAAGGGCTACTGAGGCCCGGGTCAAAGTTCAAACTCTGGCTGGGTATTTACTTAGCTCTATTTTCCTAGATCATAAACTGACACAACAAACATTCTAAAACCTGAGGCGCTAACTACCACCACTATGCAGTTAAAATCCATTTATGTGGTTTCAGTCTGACAATCATCCTGTTCTGACCAGTAAGGAAACTGAGGCAAAGTGTTTTCCATCTGTTTCCACCCAGCAGAGGCAAAGGACAGTGAACCTGTTCCTGGAGTGTTGTGAAACTAAAGCCCTTAAGGGGATGTCTTCTTTGTCAATTGTTGTTATTGTTATTATTATTACTTGTATTTTAAAAACATATGTAAATTGAAATACTTAGGTGGGCCCTGTTTATCTTGTGGCTTCCTGTGTCTATCCCCTGGGATAGCTCTACAAATCTTTAGTTTGTTTCCCCGCCACCCTCTCTCCCAAGCTTTAATGAGGTGTAATGGACAAATAAAATTGTAATATACTTAAAGTGTACAACGCGATGATTTGATGTACATATATATTGAAATGATTCCCACAACCAAATTAACATATCCACTACCTCACACATAGTTCCCTTTGTGTATAAGAACACTTAAGATCTACTCTCTTAGCAAATTTTGAGCATGACTATAGTCCCCATGCTGTACATTAGATCCTCAGAACTTATTCATCTTATGACTGAAAGTTTGCATCCTTTTACCAGCTTTTTCCCATTTCCTCCATCCCCCAGTCTCTGGCAACCACCATTTGACTCTTCTATTATTAATCATTAGGTTTTTGAGAACGATAACTAACTTAGCACAAGACTTAATGATTGGTTGAGAGTTCCATCACATCCTGATGATTCTAGACTCAAAAGTAAGTGAGGACCATTGTGCTCTTCCATCTATACCGCCCAAGACCCACAGTTTGGGCCCCAGTTCCCTAAAAGACAGACACCATGATCTGGCAGGCCAATGCCCAGGCCAAACCATGAAGTAAATACATGTTATTTTTCACCCCAGACTTCCCTCTTGCTGCCTTTATCCTTTCACATGGAGCTAAGTGTTAATAACTGGTTCTCTGGGGTACAAAAAAATCTTGATTTCAGGACTGAAATCAAGTTGATGATTTCCGTGTTATAAATAAACTCACCATGGCTGATTTTCAAACCTAAAAGTATCACTAAATGTGAAGATGAGCTATCGATAATCAGGTCTTGCAAGCAGGTGTAAGACTGTTGTAGCATCTTCATCTACCCATACTTTGGGTCTACTCCATATTCTGTTCTGGTTCTCAGTGAGCTATGGATTTCTGTTATGGTTTAGTTGTAATAATATAATGATTTTCATTTATTGATGATTTATTACATCAGACCTCCTCTAAAGCTCTACATGCATTATTCATTTAATCTTCACAATGATGCTCAGACATAAAAAATATGTTGATCTTAACCTTATGGGCAAGGAAACTACAACAGTTGGAGACTGAGAAATTTATATAAGGCCCAGACCAACCTAAATCAGACTCTATGTGAAGAAGGCTCTCATCATCTGGTTTTTTCAAATCTTCCCCTATTTGTCTAATGTGCAGCTAGGATTGAGAACCTCTGTCCTAGAAAAGAAAGCAAGAACACTTGCCGTTTGAAAAATATATATAACTTTCTCTTGAATGTAGCTAACTATATGTTAGTTCTTGGATGAAAAGCTCAATTCACACTTCTATTTGGTTGGGTAGACATATACCATACATGGAAAAATCTCTAGAGATGAACAAAGTGAAAATGTGGGTCATATTTAGGATGTGATAAAATTTTTCTAAAACAATATTCTGAATAACCTAAATATTGCAATAAGTAAGGTAGCAGTAGATTTTGAAATGACTAGCTTTTATTCAAAATATTACTTACTTTGCTTGATTTGGGGTCACTGGATAAAATACAATATGACACCTACTTATAAAAAACAATTTGTTGTTATCTGAAATGCAAATATGACTGAATGTCTTTTATTTTTATTTGTTGAATCTGGCAACCTTAACTTAATTTGGGGCCAGAATTTTCATGTTTTGAATCAAAACTCAAAGGATAATCTTTTGTTACCTCTCACCAACCAAACATATACATCCTCCAGACTTGGCCTAATGATTATTCCAATAAGCAATATGCATTTATTATTTATACCAAGTTAATCCCCAATGATTTTAGTCCTTAATGTTAAATTATAAATTTACTACAAGGGTCATTATTTTTATAATTTGGATGCCAGGAATCTATTTTAAGCAACTGAGCACAGCCAGAAATCATAAATGAAAAAAATTGATAGACATGAGTTTCCATACAAATTGAAAAACATCTTATTCGGCAAAAGACAAAACAAAACAAACAAATACATAAATAAACAAAAGTAAGTTTGAAAGATACATGGAAAATGATGGGGGGTGAAATGTTTGCATTTTAAAATAAGAAAGACCAAAATAAACAAAATAAACAAAGCACCTCCATTAAAACATGAATAAAGAATTCAAAGTTGTTGGGTCTGGTTAGTGCTTGGATAGGAGACCACCTAGGAACACCAGGTGCTGTAGGCGTAAAAAACAAATTAATTAAAAATAAAGGACTGTAAGCTGACAAGGTCCTTGCAATCTATGAGGTCAACCAAGGGTTGCCTCGCTTAAAATAATAGAAAAAAGAATAAAAAATTTTTAGAAAAAAGAATACAAAATTGAATTCACAGGAAAAAAATGCAAATTTCTAGTAAACATAGGAAAATATGCTTAACTTCATATGGAAACCAAAAAACACAAAATGAAACAAGATACCAAGAGTCACCTATCAGATAAGCATGGATGAAAATTTTTGACAAAACTCACTATTGGTGACAGTTTTGGAGAAACAGTCCCTCTCATAAACTGAGAATAAACATGTAAACTGGAATAATCTTTTAGTAACCTCATCAGAAAAATTATCAGAATTTTAATAGGCCCAAATTTGCCTCAAATTCGATTTCTTTGAAACCGTCTGTTGAGAAATGTGTTCTACGGCTTGTGAAGCACAGCCTCCCCCAATCCATGAATTGTTTTCCCTTGAATAAAAGACATCAAACTTATTACTAAATTGCTTTAGTTTTGTCCTTTGACATATGTTATGAACATAAGGCAAATGTGCAAATATATATGAAGAACAAGGCTTGTCACAGCATTGTTTATTCTGGCAAAACCACCTGTCCCCTGAGTCTTCAAAAATGGGGACTCTAATGACTAGCAATGAAGGATTTTTAAAACAAATATTCATTTCATATTAATCATGATGGTATTTTTATTTATTTATAGTTATCTGAATTGTTTAACTATTTTTTCTTACAGTGAGCATGTAACTCAGAAAAAAAATGAAAGTAATTCATTTGTCATTGGAAAGCAGTAATAGGGAAAATGGAGAGTCAGTTATCTATAGATAATTCTAAAATATAAAGTACTCGATATAAATAGAAAGTAATCATCAAAATAAACTAGAGTTTTTTGGTAAAAGCTCCCACACTATTGCTGAATGCATGCTAAATCACAGCTGATTCGATTTATAATACCTACTGAGCTATATATTACGTTAATCATTGCTACATGGAAGATGGCTTTTGCCCTTCAGGTACCATGGGTAGTAGATTTCAGAAGTATCATACTCCACTAATAATTTGAAAAGTGATTAAGAAGGTAGGCCATAAAAACAACGTATTTTAATAATTGTAGGAAGGTCTTGGGAAAAGGATGCCAAAAATGTTTAGAAAATCATTTGTTGCCATAAACCCAGGCCCCACCTGAAGTTGAAATGATGTCTTGAATATACTTAAAGGATTCTTTGGTGAAATTCAAATACAGTATTTTGGCTTCTGTCTAGAACTGTCTTAGCTGAATTCCATTACAAAGTTACAGTAGTATAAACATAAGGACCTTTTCCAACCACACTCTTGGTATATATTCATAGAATTTTAGCTTTTTAATAAACCGCTTAAAGTTCATACTGCCAAAATGAGAGGATGACAGATCTGTTAACCAGGGTCCAAGGAGATCAAACAGCCAACCCATTGCCCTGATCAGAGGCTGCCTCCTTCACAAGCTTCCTTAATTCCACAGGGCCAGCAAACCCTCAAGCATCAATAGCACCCAGTCAAAAACTGCCTAAGTGGGTTCCCTCCAATGGCTTTCTAGTATTTTCATGGCTATTTGCCTCGTTTCCCCATTTAGAGTTTTAGCTCCTTGCAGTAAGAAACTAGCTAGTTCTCATCTCAAGCCCACTGAGCAAAGTGATACAGTCAGCAGCTCCCAGGCTAAGGCCAAGGAATTCTGCCCCAAGAAGTCCACGCCATGTTGATATTAAATAAGTTAGAGTCTTTGACATATGTTTTCCCCAGAATGCTGGAGAATAGGACTTGTTGCATAATGTAAGACTCTAAACCTAAGGATTGTGTTTGATCATTATTACTATGAGTCATGTGCAAATTCACCTTTATACCACCATAATAACCTAAAGAATTCAGAACACTGAAATATCACTGCATTCTAGTGTACAACAAAAACCTCTGCCACCCCTCATTTGATGTGAGTGTATATCTTCCTCCTAACGAGATGGAGCTTGAACACCATTGCAGACACAAGCCTCTATCCCCAAAACATACAGTTAAATTCAGTGCCAAGTAAGAGCCCAAATGTGGAAGCCACTCTCAGAGAAGGAACTCACATTTCTTAAGCCTCCAGACTTCTTGGACAGGCAATTCAGTAAGTAGACATTCCAGTCAGAAACTACCACATCAGCTAAATAGATCCCTTCTTCCCTAAAGTGCTCTACCTACTCAGAAAAGGTCACACATGAAAACATAAATCAATGTAAGATTAAGCTTTATATAAAAATACTGACTATTAATAGCTAAATAAAGCTAATAACAGTCATTAAAACTTGTTCTAAACCTCGATGATCACTGCTACTCATTGAGAGCTGCTCACTTGCTAGACTTTGTAGATAGTTTACATCATTCAGTCTTCACAGCAACCCTTTTACAGATGGGAACTAAAGTTAATAATTTTATTCATTCATCCTATTTAAAAATAATGTCTGCATTCCTTGTATGTGCCAGGCCCTTCAGGGCTGGGGATAAAATGGCGGGCAAAATCTGACTTGGATTCCAGACCTCAGGCAGTTTAAAAGACAGTGAAGGAGACAGTAATTAATCAATCAATCATTTAATTACATATATGTTTGTATCAGAGAGGGTCAGAGAAGGGCCTGACCTAGTTAGAGAGGTCAGAAAAAGCTCTCCAGAGACAATGACAACAGCGGTTTGAAAGATAAATCGGAATTAACATGGCAAAAGGCCAGAAGTGAATGGGGGTACAGCATATACACACAAAGTTCCTATTGCAGGAGAGGTACTTTTCAGCAATTAAAAGATAGCGGTTATAGCTGCAGGACAGAAAGCAGGGGAATATGGTGTAAGAGGAGGCTGGGGATAAAAAGGAACTGGACTGTAGGACCGTGAAGTTGACTTAAGGACTTGAATCTTTACCCTAGGAATAATCAGAAGCCAGGGATGATTAAATGCTTCAGATTTGCCCAAAGTGGTCCACACTGACTCCAAATCTAGATCTCTTGAACTTTCAAAGCCTTCAGAATCTATTAGGATATTTAAAAGTTTGACCTCAGTATCATTTGCTTTTAGGAATTTCAGTTAAAAAAATAGAGAGAATTATGATTTTGAAGATCTAATTTATAATTTTGCAAGTCCATAGTTTTAACATCTTTTAGGTTATAATACAAGTATGTCTGCACTGTCAAACCAGGGTAAGAAGAGTATTTCTCAGAATGGCAAGATTTTCACAAAGAACACGAAAGGCAAAATCGTTCACTACTTGGTGGGTTTCCCGCAGTTATTTTTAAAACATGTTCTTAAAAGTTAACGAAGTGATCATTTCTTCATTTGAAATTACAGATTAGTACTTAATTTAATAACAGTCATACTTTTGCCAAATGCACTTTTCAAAGTAAGAAACTCATAACAGTCTACTTTGACCTATATTCTCCAGCCACCCACCATCGGCCTCTTTGTTAATTTCTTTATCATATAGTTTAAGAATAGGTGTTCCTTACAGGCTTCTTTTCTATTACATAAAATTTCCATAAGAACTTATTTTTTAACTTTATAATATATACCACTTCACCGATTAAAAATAATGGTCTTAACAAACTTATTTCAGTCACTGCCTGATGATTATGCAAAACACAATGGTAATTTCCAGACTGGTGGAACTCTTAAATTCTGCTATTAAAAATTTTTTTAAAATCTTAATTTTTTGCCACAAAATTAAGATACAAAATATTGACCTATTTTAATTATGTTCATTAATTTCATTTATTGACAAGCACTTATTGAGTATCTAATGTTTATGGGGATCCGAGTGTTTTCTTTTTTTAAGATTGAGATGTTGCAGTATCTTTCATTTCCATTCCCGTCCCCTAACAAAGACGTCCAAAGCAGGCCTGATAGACTCTCCAGATTCTTGGAATAATCTCTCTTTTTAAAGAGTCACACCCAAAACAGACTATATAGAAAAGCTGTTTTATATAACCCCACAATGTTCTCAAATGATTCACAATTCACTGTAACTTCAAAACACTTCCTCTCCAAAGGAACAAATTAAATCTGCATGCACTCTTAGTCCATTTACCAAACCGAATATTTTTAGATTTGACCTGTTAACTGAGATTCATTCAGGGCTAGCTGGCAGCCTTGATATTGAGGCATCTGGACCATAAGAATGGGTTTAGTGGAATCTGTTTGACTACATCTTCGTTAGAGAACAGGTTGAACTTCCTATGCCCTTTTGATCTAGTGTCCACAGTTGATCTAGTCTCCAAAGGTTTACCATTTATTCCGAGGCTAAAATCTTCCTACTGCTACAAAACTTGGCCAGTAATATCCAAATCTTCATTTCAATTCACAATTTTCCCTTATATGAAGCTTCAGCATCTGGGTTAAAAAGATTCCGGAAAAAAAGCGATCAACTGTTAAACAGAAAAACAAGTAAACATAGGGCTCTTGGGGGAAAGGGGAGTCAAAGCAACAATGCAGTGTTTTCACTGATTCGACTTTCTCTGCACACATCAGTCCTACAAAGGAAGAAGCTTGGTCTTCAAGTGAAATGACAAATATATTGGAAATATGAGAAAAATCATGCTGGCCAGCACAGAAATCTTGTTTTGCCTTGTTTCAGAACTTCAGTCCACAACTAACTTTGCAGAAATTGTAATAACAATTGCTCAGATCTAGCAGGACCAGTAGGAATCATCAGGTTGAATATAAGATCTTAGAAAAAGACTAGACTCACAGGAGCCTCCAGTTCAAGGTCAGCTTCATCAAGACCACTCCTCTTACCTTGAAATAATTCCAAATCTTTCCTCCAGTTTAGTTAGAGATAAAGGACACCACCAAAGAAGGTTAAATGCAGAGATCAATTGTCCCCAGTTCCCCAAGCTATCTAGATAAAAACCCCAGGGGTCTATTTTGAATCCATTTGCATCTTTTAGTGCAGCCACTCCCAATTCCTTCCCAGAGGCATTATCAACAGAATTTGAAAAATAAAGGCAATTCTAAAAGTGAAGTGACTAAAGTCATGGCTGCCAAATCAAAAGGTCCATTATTGCAAAGCCCTTTAATTGAGGAAGGTCCCTCTGAGAAGAGTCCCTGCATAAATTATGTTTACTATTGCAATTGAGGAGAAATAATAGTTGAGCGACCTAAACTGTTACTCTTGGAAGCAGTATACACTGGTGTGTTCTGGACCAACTTTAAATGTGAATATATAAATAAATTGTCTTGTTTATAAAACTAACAAATAACCAAATAATCAAGTTATTAATTCTTATCTCAAGAATGCATCATATCACTGCAAGATTTCTCATTGGTTATTAAAACTGTATCTGAACCAAGTAAGGCCAAAGTAGTTTGATCAATCACACACACAAACTCAAACTAGAGTTGTTTAAAGCTACATTCACCCATTGCTAAATATATTCAAAAACTTAGGTGAATTGAGTAGTGCAACCTTGAAAATATCTGACTTAACTCTGCCCACATACCTACTGGTAAAGAGGCATGTCTACGTCATCTCTATTGATGCCTTCTAGCAAAGATTGGGGGAGGCAAAAATCACATAAGTTTATATACTGCCTCATTAACAAAAAAAAAAATTGAGAATAATAGTTATAAAATGAAATTAACCCAAATAAATGAATACAGAAAATAAAATAAAGGCAGAGGTGAGCTTCCAAATGTATGCCACACAGTCCTGTTCCATGGTTAGGGTAGGAAGGCACCGTTACCTGGTGTATCCCCCAGAACCTGGAGGTGAGTGTTGGTGCTGCACGAGTTTCCATGGATTCAGCATTAGGCAAATGGTAATAACTATGCTGCCTCTCTGGAACCTTTAACGACACGATTGAAATGGACGTCTTTGTGAAGTTTTACATAATATTCTTTCATAATTCTGAAGAATCTTTCAAAATTAATCCCAGTCATAATTTTGGAATGCAACATGAGAATCGATTTGGGAAAACATTACAAGAGCTGCACCAAACACTTCATTGTGTGTGCATGTACATGCATACACACATAAACATAATTCCTCTTTGGGATTATAACTCCCTAAATAAACTTTGGAGGTACAATATACTGCTTTATACAGCACGTCTGAAAAATAATAATTGGACTAAATAAAATAAATAGTAAGGAGTAAATTAGAAAGAATCCAACTGATTCTTGTTTTTACCTTGTGCTTAAATTACAGGTTAAATGTTTTTCCAGCCAGCAAACTGGAGGCTGTGGGGGAGGAGGGGAGAGCTAGCTTACATGGGATTCCTTCTAGCTCATGAAAGATAAATATAAATTCCTAGCTTCTTCCCCATTGACTCAATAAAATATAAGGTGCTCTAACAAGGCAGAAGCTCCTGATTTAAATTCCATTTTATGCTTTGATCCAGAACAACGTGTCTTTACAGAGTCCCCGCAGTGCTGGGAGAAGAGAATGGGCACAAGAGTTTCATAGGAAGCAGTCGCAGGGTAAAGGGGTTTGAAGAGGCGAAGAGAAGGCGTTTGTTTCACCTGTCCTGCCTAAGACTGCCTGACCGCAGACTAACAGCGCATTCCCGACCAGCTTTGTACAATCTGGCTTTGGCCCCCAACTCCTTCCCTTGGTAAAAGCTGGAGTTCTTCGGAACCTAGGTGTTCATTTCGCATTCCAAACGGAACGTGTCCGAGGAGATGATAGGGAAAATTACCTGTTGTGGCATTTATGTTATAAAGCTCTTTTTTTCTTTCTTTCTTTCTTTCTCTTTCTTTCTTTCTTTCCTTTTTTTTTTTTTTCGAAACAGCCGGCCTACAGTACATTTTGAAAGGTAACCTCGCCTACCCTCGTTGAGTAATGGGAAGGGAGCTCCAGCCCCGCGCCGGACGGGCGCCCCCTGGTGGCCTGACGGGGCCGTAAACTACACGACGCCTGCGTTCACGCGGTGGCTCAAAGGACTAGGGCGACGGGCGAGCGGCCTGGACCTGGAAAGCCGGGTCGACCGGTGCCTGCAGCAGCCGGGACGCCGCGGAGCCGGCCGACGTAGCCTCGTCCACCTTCACTGGAGGAGTGTGGGGACGTAGGCCAGCGCCCGGAAATAACGCATGCCACTTCCCCTGCCATCTCTAGTTCCAAACCCCGGGCGAGGGCAGACAACCCTAGAGAAACATGGAGAAGGCAGGGCGGGAGCGCAGCGCGGCAGGGAATGCGTCCGGGACATTCTAGAGCGAGAGCTCAGGATAAGGCAGCAAGTGCCAGGGCAGCTGCGAACGATTGTGGGCTGGAGCTGGACCCGGGGAGTTAAGCACGTTTTCCTAGCACTGTTTCAATAACTCTAACTTTGCACGGGGGCAAGATCGCAGGTGCTATTCGGGAGTAGTAAGTACTTTTCTGTAAAGTAAAAACATTCTGTAAATCATTTGAATCCAGTATTAGGAATGTGCGTGAGGAAGTGTTAATTTCTCACTAGTGCGCCCACGTGCAAACGTTTCTTAGTGAACGGCAGAGCAGTGCATATGTATGCATTTCTATCTTTACATATAATTCTATTTTTAAAGTAGTAAAGTACAGTCTACATTCCAAATGGGCAATAGAATCTTCTTGATAATTGTCCTCGGTGATAAGAATAAAAAATCAAGGATGACTTTTCTGGGTAAGCGGAGGAAATCTTCAACGAAACAGAGTGCCTCCCTCCTCCCATTTCAGAAACCCGTGATGTCGCCCTTAGTAGTCGTGTATGTGCGTATTACTTAACTAATTTTAAAAAGGCGTAGACTGTGGAATTTCCTTCAGCTATTGTGTCAAACAAAACATCAAGAAATATTTTTCTAACTCCCCCTTCAAAAATAAAATCTAATATTAAAACGAAATCTACAAATCGACACAATAAAAAAGCAAATCCCGGTCAGGGCGTAAAGCACTTGAAACCTGAATCTGCATTCCGTTCCTCTTGTACACCCCTCTGAGGTGGGGGAGGCGGTTGGTGCTGGTGCCTGGTGTATAATCGGGTTAATCCAGTAGACAAAGAATAAACCAATAGCCCTCCCACCTCACTTCCCGCTCCCCTTCCCCTCCCCCTCCTTCTCTCCCCGTCGCCCCCTCGAGGGGGACCAGAAAAGGGGAGAGGTGGGCTTGAAATGGATTCTGAATAAAGTCTTAAAACCTGCAACTTGTTTTAAATGCTAACACTGCGTGGCCAGGATTAGTTTTTCAATGTTCATTCTCTTTTCCTAAGTGGCGAGGAGAAAGTTCCATAAGTCAGCTCGAGCCTATGGCTCGTCCTCGTGGCCTCTGGGGAAACCTTAAGGTCAGTGTTTCCTTGAAACTAGATAAACTAACCCTGCCGTGCCCAGTCCGGCCCCGCGGGCGCCCCGCGTGACGGCGCGCGGGCGGCAGGACCGGCCTCGGGACGCGCAGGGCGGCGCGGTTGCCCTTTTGAATGCCTCCTGTGGCTCGGAGCGCTGGCGGGCGCTGGAGTGTGAGTGAATGTAGCCCCGCGGAGCCAATGAGCTGGGACCGGATGCGATATATCCTCTGGGACAACAACTGCTCTGTTCCGCCTCGGATCCACATGACGCCATTTACTGCTGCCGCGGCCGCCGCAGAGCTCCCTGCCTCCTCCGGAAAGGCGAGGGCGCAAGCCAACGGCGAGCCCCCCCCCCGGCCGGGCCCCAGACCCTCCTCCTCCTCCGCCTCCGCCTCCGCCTCCGCCTCCGCCGCCGCCTCCTCCTCCGCACCCACCGCCCCCGCCTCGGCCTCGCCGCCGCGCCTCCACAACGCCCAGTCTGCACCGCCGAGAGCTGCGCGCCGCAGCGCGAGCGGAGAGGGGCCGGCGGAGCGCGCAGCGCCCAGGCCCCCGCGCCCGCCCGGCCCGGCCGCGGCACCGCGTCCCCGCGCCGCCTCCGCTCCAACGCGGCGGCCGCACGACTTAGCCATCTGCCTTTAGGTTCTCTGTAAGGCCGTTTTCTTTCCTCATTCGCTCATCTGCCGGGAAAAGAGACTCGCCATTGGCGCTTCGGCCTCCAGTTCATTGAGAAAAAAAGGAAATACTCCGCGTGCGCTTCTGGAAAGGGGGTCGCGTCTAGCCACGAACCCCGGAGTGTTCTTCGGCTGGGGACTTGGCTGAGGATAGTCCTCTCCTTTTTTTCCCTACCGCCGATTGCTCAGAAGTTGGACTGGAGCAGAGTTTGGAAAGAAGGGGGGGAAAGTTTGCATCGGGGCTGGATCTATTTGCACATCGCAGGAAGAAGAGAATTCAACGGAGAGAGGGGTTGGTGCAAAGCCGCGATCACGGTGAGGCGCGTTCGGCTCTTCAACTCCCGGCGCCGTAGTCGGCGCGTTGTGGGCAACATGGAGTAGGTGCAGCCGGTCCGGGAGTGGGGTCTCTCTCCTCGGGCCTCCCTTTCTCTAAATCCCGGCGGGGGCTGCAGTGCGCGCCCGGTGCAGGGTGCCCGACCCCACGCGCCCGCGCTCTTGGGGGTTGGGGTGGCGGACCGCTCGCCGCGGGTCGGCTCCTGGCCCTGCGTCGGCCGCGAATTCGGCGCCGAGGGCGAAAGAGAGGGAGGCAAACCACTTTGTGATTCCCAGGTCGCCGTCGCAGGCGCCCGCATTTCTAACCTGTTCCTCTCCAGGGAAGGCAAATCCTGGGAGAGGTGGGACCGAGGGCGCGCGAGTCGCTCGCCTCACGGGGGCACCGAGACCCCACGGGTGAAAAAAGGACAGTGTGCCGGGTGGAGGGGAGCCCCCGCCCCTGTCGCGTGTGGACAGAGGCAAGCCGGGTGCGGATGGGAGCGTCGCCCTGCCTGGCGCCGGGTCTCTGCGGTTCGGAAGCGCAGCTTTCTCTTTTTTCCGTTCGCCGTGGTCCGCCTGGGTCACGCTTTTTTTATTTTTGGACGATTGGGTTAACCCAACACAGGAAGAAAGTCATCAAGCGGTCGCGATCGTTTTCCATTACCTGAAAATAGGTGGCATAAGAGGCTACTTTTCTATTTCCTTTGGCTGATCTACTTTTTTGTTGCTGCTGTTTTTTAATTCGGAAACCTGTGCGTTTTTACAAAGCGGTTCTGTGTGTGTTTGCCCCACCCCTGTGCTGAAGTCCTTTCCTCCTAATCCTTAGTCTGATCACACACTGTTCTTAATGGGAGTTTCAAAGCGGGGGATGGGGGGCGGACTGCGAAGGAGGCCAGGGATGGACAGAAATCACTTTCGTGAGAAGAAAAAAAAAGAAAAAAAAGAAAGAACCCCTCCTTCCTCCCCCCAAAGAAGCTTCTTTGCACTACAGTAAAAGTTCCCAGCCCAGGGATCTGGGTTCTGCATACCCGACGTGTGCAGTGGGGCCCTGCAACACGTTCTTAAATTAAAAAGCAATTTTTCTTTTAAGAAATACAGATGTGTGTGTATACACACACATCTGTATTTCTTAAATTTTAACATACAGGCGTGTGCAGATTGCAGGCAGTGACCCTGTGGTCAGTGCACTGCCGAGTCGCCCAGTGTACGTGGATTAGACCTCCGTGTCCCGGTTCTGTGTTTCAGGCAGGGCTTTCGTCCTGGCGGCTACTGGGCTGAAAACCTGTACCCGAAGTTCGAAGGCCTTTTCGAGAACGCCTTGTGGTGGGCTAAGTGACCTTTGCCTAGGGGTGGGGGAGATTTTAGCAGGAAAGGGACGGGAGGGGGAAGTGTGCTCGAGCGTTTCACAGCACGTTCCTTTCCGAGGCGCCCGCGCCCCCCGCCTATCTGCGGGTGTCGGGATTGCGCGGGCGGGGTGGGGGGGCAGCCTAGCCTCTGGGCTGCGGCAGTCCGCCCAGAGAAAAAAAGTCCCTTGGAGCCCCGACTGTGTCCCACCTGCTGAGGACAGTGCTGGGGTGTAGATAGAGCCGATAAATGGAGTGAAAGCAAAGAGCATCGTTGTCTTGTCTGCTTTTCTGTTGGAAGTGAGATCCGGTTTCCAGCTCTGCCTTGTTCCAAATTGAGAGGCGTGTGTCACCTGCCTTGTCTCTCTTTTCAAAAAAGCGGAGGTTGGATAAAGGTCTACTTTTGCCTGTTTTTATTTATTGTAGATTTTAGTGATGAAGGGGATGACAATTTTGAAATTTATAGAGGGTTTGAAATTTAAGCGATTACTTGTCAGAAGAATGCTAGATTTGTGATGTGACACTTGAATTTTTAGAACACTTCCCGTTATCACCAACCAGTTTATGTTCTCAACTGTTAAGTTTTTGGAAACAGGCAAAGCAGTTAAGATCTTGACATAATTTATTTCTAAAACAGAACAGCCTTTCAGCTGCAGAATTTAAGTTCTAGGCAGTCAGGCTGTAGAACGTTCAATTCTCAAGTTGAGAAGTTGAAAATAAGTTTCTGTCTCATTGCTTGTTGTGTGAGTTTGCTTTATTGTGCTTTTGGCACCTAACAGAATTTGAATCGATTTGTTTTTAATTCTGTAACTTTGTGCTACTGTATAAAGTTAATACCTGATTGTTGTAAAATTTATAACTGTTTCTTGGGGAGAGAATACTTATTTTTTGCATGCTATTAATGAAGTCACAGAATACTAGATAAATCATATATTAAAGTACAAATTTCTAAGCTGTATTGACATTTAAGGCAAATGGCCTTGATAATCTTAAACCTAGTTCAAAATTTGGTAAAAGTGTTCAACTTTTGAGAATGTCAGTAGCAATGTTATGTTCTAACATTACTTTCTTGCAATTTTTACATTGATCTTGAACCTTGCAAATTTTATTTGAATAAGAAATTGTTACTTGTGTGATTGAAACAAGTTAGCTTGTGTCACTGCACATCACAGGATTAAAGAATTGTCAGTACCGAGCCATAATTATGTTTTGGAACAGGCGTTGATCATATGGCTATTCTATAACTCCCACAGCCACTCCATTTCAAATCCTGTTTCTTTAGAGGAAGTGGAAAGTGAAGAGTTAACTCAGGTGGGTGGAGAGTGGGAAGTATCCTGGAGTATAAACCTACTTTTTCCTCTTGCTTTCCACAGGAATTCAGATGTGTTCTAAGCCTGCTGGAGTGACCACATTTCCAAGACCTGATGGAGGCCAGAGCTCAGAGTGGCAGCGGGTCGCAGCCCTTGCTACAGGCACCCCGTGATGGTGGCAGGCAACGTGGGGAGCCTGACCCCAGAGATGCCCTCACCCAGCAGGTACACGTGTTGTCTCTGGATCAGATCAGAGCCATCCGAAACACCAATGAGTACACAGAGGGGCCCACTGTGGTTCCGAGACCTGGGCTCAAACCTGCTCCTCGCCCCTCCACTCAGCACAAACACGAGAGACTCCATGGTCTGCCTGAGCACCGCCAGCCCCCCAGGCTCCAGCACTCGGTCCATTCTTCTGCACGAGCCCCTCTGTCCAGGTCCATCAGCACTGTCAGCTCCGGGTCCCGGAGCAGTACAAGGACAAGTACCAGCAGCAGTTCCTCCGAACAGAGACTGTTGGGACCATCCTTCTCTGGGCCAGTTGCCGATGGGATAATCCGGGTGCAGCCCAAATCAGAGCTCAAGCCAGGTGAGCTTAAGCCACTGAGCAAGGAAGATTTGGGCCTGCATGCCTACAGGTGTGAGGACTGTGGCAAGTGCAAGTGTAAGGAGTGCACCTACCCGAGGCCTCTGCCGTCAGACTGGATCTGCGACAAGCAGTGCCTTTGCTCAGCCCAGAACGTGATTGACTATGGGACTTGTGTGTGCTGTGTGAAAGGTCTCTTCTATCACTGTTCTAATGATGACGAGGACAACTGTGCTGACAACCCGTGTTCTTGCAGCCAGTCTCACTGTTGTACACGTTGGTCGGCCATGGGCGTCATGTCCCTCTTTTTGCCTTGTTTATGGTGTTACCTTCCAGCCAAGGGTTGCCTTAAATTGTGCCAGGGGTGTTATGACCGGGTTAACAGGCCTGGTTGTCGTTGTAAAAACTCAAACACAGTTTGCTGCAAAGTTCCCACTGTCCCACCCAGGAACTTTGAAAAACCAACATAGCATCATTAATCAGGAATATTGCTATAATAAGGATTATTCCTTTTTTCCTTTTTAACACATATGCAGCCAACTAAACAGTTATAATCTTGGCACTGTTACCAGAGGGTTGGGATATTCTTTGCTGTTTGCAGTGAAATGCTTTTGTCCATGTGCCATTTTAACTGATATGCTTGTTAGAACTCAGCTAACAGAGCTCAAAGTATGGGATAACATACAGAACCTGGCGACTCACACCTTGCATAAGCTAAAGGAACAGACACTCTCCTAGGCAAAATTTTTGTTTGTTAATAGTTCTTGCAAAATTTGTAAATTAGCAAATGACTTTTTTTTCCATTGTTTTCTTCAGAGATAATGTGCTATATTTTTGTATATACAATAATATTTGCAACTGTGAAAAACAAGTTGTGCCATGCTATATGGCACAGTCACAAAATATTATACTAATATGTTGTACATTCAGAAGAATGTGAATCAATCAGTATGTTTTAGATTGTATTTTGCCTTACAGAAAGCCTTTATTGTAAGACTCTGATTTCCCTTTGGACTTCATGTATATTGTACAGTTACAGTAAAATTCAACCTTTATTTTCTAATTTTTTCAACATATTGTTTAGTGTAAAGAATATTTATTTGAAGTTTTATTATTTTATAAAAAAAGAATATTTATTTTAAGAGGCATCTTACAAATTTTGTCCCTTTTATGAGGATGTGATAGTTGCTGCAAATGAGGGGTTACAGATGCATATGTTCAATATAAAATAGAAAATATATTAACGTTTGAAATTAAACTGAGCTGTTTTGTCTTATTTCACCTTTTTTTTCTGGACCTGAAAGAAACCACATTTTATGTTAAGGCTAGCATTTCAATGAAATAGTTTCACTTATCTATAAGGTTATTTTTATCTTAAGGTTGCTGCTTTAAAGTATGTGGAGATTTGATGATTTTTCAGAGATAATTCTAACAATCAGGAAATACGCATTTGATATACCTGTATTAATCATGAGAGCTTACTTTGGTTGTATCATTTACTCCTGTTCTTCCATCTTGTTTTTGTAGATTTGTTGACTTGCCTTTGTTTTGAAGGTTGTTTGGGGGGAAAAATCTTAAATTGATTCAGTCAGGAGACATCCCTAAAATATTAATTATGAGACTTTTTCTTTTTTCTTCAGTACTAAGAATTAATGCCATGATGCTAATTCAAGACCAGAGAAACACATTTAGTTTAACAAACGTATTAAATGTCCTCTGTGTGACAGGCATGCAGTATACACATAGAAATGTTTATAATTGAGGCAAAAAAAAAGTTTTCTTAGGCAGTCATGGCTATGTTTTGCCAATCTATTTGGTTTTTAGACTCAAGTTTATCACCATGATACCAGATTCTTATATTAGGAAAGACGTGGAAAATGTAGCTTGTTTTTGATTTAGGTATAGGGTATCACGAAATGTCATCCTATGTTAGCCTAGTTAATTCAAGCCCAAGCAGGCTAACTTGAGAGGCCCCATTTGTTTAATCAGATTATCCAGAAAATTGTTACATTTTACTTTGGGAAAAAGATGCAATATGGCAAAAAGTATGTTTGCAGTTGTCTTTATGAAGCAAACACAGCAAGCTGCTACAAGCCCATCTTAACAAATACCAGGTTTTCTTATTTGTAGTAAGTCACTTGATTAATTAGTCACTTTGTGTCTGATGATTTTTTCTTCCAAAAGCACACCCCTTTGCTGCCAAGAATCGCCGGAAGTCTAGGAAATGATTTACCTATCATTGTTTAATCTCTCATTTCCTGTTCTGAGGCTCCTCTTTGGTTAAGAGGTCTTAGTACAGGGCGTCTTCTGTTTTGTTTCTTTAAATTGACTTTCAAGGAACTATATATCCTTCCTATATTTCTGTGAAGCTCTTCAGTTTCCTCTAAACATTTTCCAAAAAAACAAGGTTAAATTAATTTAGAAATGATTTATTCTAAGTTTCAACTTTGGGATACTGGATATTGCAATTCTACCACTCCTAAATTTAACCCTTCAAATGGTCTAAGAGGAATTAGAATGTTAAAAATAGGGCAGGGTTCCTTACTCATTGGATAGTTTGCAAGATTTGTATCTATAAACCAGTGGAATTCATTTTCAGAATATGGAAAATTAAATGTTTAAATAGATTGAAAACAGCTGGTGCTCATCAATGTGTTAAAGAGTTTAAATGTTACAAATTATTTCTTGAGATATGCAGGAATAACCACCTTAAGTTTTTAATCTCTTAAGTTTCATGAAAATTAATAAATACGAATTTAAAATCAATGGCCATTATTTTGATATTGTGTTAGGTTAAAAGTATAATGATACAGCAAACATGTCAGTTGACTGCTAAACATTTAGGGAAATCTTTTTCTGGTTTCTTGCTTTTTTATTTTTTTAGAAAACTGTACATTCTATTAAAATTCATTTAAGAATGACAACTTGATTGTTACTTAAAACATTAATTTATGTGTTTTGAGGAGATTTTTTTTTTAAAGCCCTGCCAAATTTCTGCCATGTTAGAGCATGCTCTGGGGATTGTCTGTGAAAGAAGAAAGCAAAAACCAAGTGCAGGTACTCTTAACCAAACTTCTTGCAGAATTCCTTTCTCCAGTATACTTGTGTCAAGGACTGCTTGTCTCCAGGATATATGTTTAAGATATTGATGTCATAGAAATGAATTTGCTCTTTGTACAGTGTTATGAGATATTTGATAGTTAATGGGTTTGATATTAATTAACTTTGAGCATATAGGTCAATTTTCAAAGGTTTAATCAGTTTGGAGTTCCATTCGCTGTTTTATCCACAATTGGTCATTTGCTTTCCTCTCTTTATTGTGCAAAAGGACCAGAATGTAGATGCAGAAGTCTCAACATTGAAAACTTTAGTGTTTAGCGTAGGTCAAAAACAATGTTTTTCATCTTTTGCAGAAATTTTATACTGTTTCAGTAAAGAAATATAAAAATAAGGCATTAACTAATTACGTCAATATCATATCAGTACCCATTGTTTTCATTATTTATTAAGGCAAAAGTTATGTTAATTTCTATTTTATTTGAGGCAATTGCTTCATTTCTCTGTAGCATACCAAGGATGAGTCTGTTGATTAAAGATAAGAGCAGAATTTTAAAATAAAGTCAATCCGATTTGGCCTAACTGGTCATCAGAGTGAAGCTATCTGGAATATTTAAACACTGGTTTGGCCATTCATGGGAGGATAAAACTGTTGGACTATATATACCTCCTATAATTGGATTTTGTTTGGATGCCACACCACCACCCTCCTTACATCACGAGAGACAACCACGGGAATGATGACATGCGAATGAATACCACTAACTATAGTGCACTCATGGTCAAAATTAAACTTAAAATATTCATTTAACTTGGAATCAAAAAAAGGAAAAGGAGATAGAAATAGAGCCGATAAAAAAGAGTAGCACTTGAACTTTTATCCATGACTAGCAAATATTTCACTTTTTTATTTAAAACTGCACTTTGACCTAAAGAATTTTTAAAAGCCAGTCTTATTTGGCAACTAACTCACATTTTTTAAAGAAACTGTTAAAGGAGATTAAGATGAAGCCTGTTGTGTTGGCCTCTGGCTTGGCTAGGTGAGGCATGTAAAGGCTTCAGCATACCTTTAAGGGGTTTATTTCTTAAAACAGTTCTAATACCCAGAGAAGAATAAATAATTTGGCTTAATACAAAAGGCCACTTGGAATGGAATTTGGGCACCAAAATAGTTTAGCATTTCAACTTAAACATTTTTCGAATGGCTACTTTTTACGAGTCACAGGGCTAGTTGATGCAATGCAAAAGGAAAAGGTTAGCAACTCTTAATAAATGGCAGAACTTTGTTAGCAAAAGCAAAAATGAGGAACCATGTGCAAAACTTGGGAAAAGCCCTGATGTATTCTTAATAATGGTTTGATCTCCAGGTCTCGTCAATGGTTACGGCTATTTAAATTGAAAAATTTTAATTAAAAATTAAATTTAAAACAATTTTTTTTTTTTTTTTGCTAAAGGAGATGCAACAGAATTAGCATTCATGAAATGTAGAGATGTTGGATTATTTGGACAGCTATGTTTTGCTATGTTTGTTCTTCATTTTAAGATTCATGATCCACTAATACCTTTCCCTAAAAAGTATGCATTACAAAATATATTTTTAAGATATTTAAGTATATATAAGTAAGAAATAAGTTGGAAAAATTGATCTATTCTTGCTCTCCCAGCTTTTGCTGGAATTCAGCTCTTATCATTAAACCATAATTTTAGCCTGCTTCTGAATGTAGAGTAGGATGAACACTTGTGAAGATCAGTAAAGTGGGGATAATTGAGCTAAGATAAAAAGGTGTGATAGTGTGAAGGGAAGTGGTTGAACTTGGGAACAATTCTGACCTTGCCAAAAAACAATGCCCGAGCCCTGGCTGCACAGGTCCACATGGCTCTCAAGGCCTAGGTGACTATGTCTGGCTCCTAAGTTAATATGACTTAACATTTTGAAATCATTTTGTCCTTCGAATAGCATCTGGTTTATTGACTTGCCTAAATAAGGCTTACAGTCAAGCAGGGTTCTGGCAAATACCACCTTGGTATCATCTCTCATTTCTCCTAAGTTCTTAATAGGCTCAGTGTACCCTTGGTAGTCCCAAACCCAGCTTTCCTGCTCAAAAGTAGGCTTAAAGCAGTTACATTCCTGTTAGAAAGTCAGCCTTATAAATTAAGAACAGCGTTTAAGGATTCATACCCAATGGTCACTGTGAACACTATAAAGCCTAGTTACCAAGCAGCCTAACATGAATCAAACAGTAGCACATACAGTATATTGGGGTACACTTAGTATCTGTTATGTTGGTGATCGATGGGTAGCACATCCCAAGAGATGTTTGTCTCTGATCCATCATTATTCTGCTAGTGAGAAACTGATTCTAGGAGCATGAGCAGCCACAAAATCGACATTTGCATTCAGGTCTAGATGTCACCTGGATTCTGACCTACATAATTAGGATAGCGCCTTGTTGATTTAGCTCCAAACATTAACACTATGCTGTTAAGCTTAAACTTTGGAAATGGATTCTTTGAAAGACTCTTGGTCTGATTGTGATGGCCTACAAAAAGTCACAAGATAATAACTCAACAATGTGTCTTCTGAGTCTTAGCCCTGCCACATGAACAATCAAAACTGCAGGCCCTAGATGCAATTACTTGTCACTGATTTAATATTTATTGTGTATCTTCTGTGTAAAAGATGTAACAGTAAGAGAAGGGAAAAAGCATTCACTGGATCTGCACTAGCAAGGTAAGGATGATGCTCAGAGCCTCTGGAAGCGAATAATGTAAGACTTAGATTCTAAGTCATAGACAATGACTCGTAACATTACCCATTTTCTGTCTTAGGCAATTTCATCCCCCAAGAGGACATTTGACATTTTGGTTTTCACTACTGGGAGTAGGAAGGAGGAGCTATCGGCATCCTGTAGGTAGAGGCCAGGGCTGCTGCTAAACATTCTACAATGCCCAGGACAGTCCCCCATAACGTAGAATTATTCAGCCCAAAATGCCGATAATGCCGAGTCTGATAAGTTCTGCAGCAGGAGAAACTGGGAGCAGTGGGGAGAATGTAATATATCCTTCTAACACATAGCAAGGAAGCCTGTCAGCTGTGTGAGGGAGGGTAAGACCAAAAGACAAAGAGATCGCTATGACCATAATTTTGGAATTTTCATTCTGAGTGCTTAGCCTCTGAAATTCTGGTGGATAAATGCTCTATATTTGTAAATATCTATATAAGTTTAATATACGTACTTTTCCGTAGTATTTTAAGTTCATGAGCTTTGGAGACAAGCCCCTGTGCAAATGCCCTCCTCTGTTACTTATTAGTTGTGTAGCCACAGGCAAGTTACTTAACTTCTCTAAGCCTAATGGCTTTATCTGTATCTGAGAGATAATAATTTCTTGATCCAAAGGTTGTTGTGAAGTTGAAGAGATATGTGTGAAATATTAACCCTTGTGACTGGTACAAAGTAAGCACTAAAGAATATTTACTAGTATTTTGTATTTCAGTTTAATTTTTTTTTAACTTCAAGCACAGTGTAAAATACTGGAGATATAAGACAATATCTCTTGTCCTCCTAGAACTTCTCTGTAGGACAACAAAACAAATGTTTACTATGGAGCATAATACATGTGTTAACAGACTTACAATGCATCTGTAGAGGGAGCAGTGAACTTTCTTGGCTGTGGTATGAAAGTGTTTTCAGAGGAGGATATATCTGCAAAGGGATTTGAATCATTCTCTAAAATCGTCCTAGTGGGTAGGAGTCCACAGACAGCCAAGTGTGAGAGAGAAAGGGATTCATTCTTGAATGTAAAAAGAACAAAAAAGAATTGACATGAAGCCAAAAGGATTGATAAATTTCAAATAAATGTTTCTTCAGAAGAGATTTTAGTTACAGAAAATTGACACCTAATAAATGTGTGTATGTGTATATTATGTATTATTTATATATAACACAAATCTGTATAAAACATGAACATTCAAGAAATGTGCATCTTTAGAATTTATTGATGTAATTTTCTGACATTTCTTAATGGACATATATTTGTTTCAAGAAGAAGAAATAAGTAAACTGTCTTGTAAAATTCACAAGATACTTTTGTCCCCTAAAAAGACACACCAAGTAAAAATCTTAATTTACTATAATTTTGTAAATCAAATTATTAGCTAGCTTACTTCAGTCTTGATTAATTTGTGGCATGTATACTGTTTTTTACATTAAGCTATTTTAAAGCTCTTGGAGAAAAAGTAGCATATAAATCATTGTAAATACTCTAGTTTAAAAAAATGTTGGATTGTTAAGATAAAAAATCTGTACAGAACCCCCCCCTTTTTTTCTAGACTTATCTTTAATTGTTGATAGGTGCTAGCTAACATTCTGTTTTCTTCACACTCATGTAAGTAGTTGACAAATTGAAGCATACTTTTAAAATAAACTTTTGAATAAAAGACACAGGTAAGTCCCTTTGTAAAGTAATGAAAATTTTCATATGACACATAACTCTAGATCAGCCTAGCTATAATTTTGATAGAAGTCTGAAAAGGAGCGTGTATAAAACTATGATTGTTGGGTATTAACTACCTATAAGACATTAATGACATGGAAATCATATGGCTGATTAGGAAAAACATTGGCTATAGAACCATAGGTCATTTATCTTCTTAGACAGGTTACTTAACCTCTTTATGGTTCAATTTCTTCCCTGCAAACTGGGTGATAATACATACTTCATGAGTGGTCTAACAATTAAATGAGACACTATCCTTCAAATAAAGTACCTTGTTAACAGAGAACTGTTAAATGAATATCGTTAATAATAGTTATGCATTCAATTTACTACAGTTTCTCCATAGAGGTATGTGCATGTATATAGGCATGCATGTGTGTGTGCGTGTTTCCATGCACATCAGAATTTTGCAATATTTCTTCTAAAGCAAATAGCAATGTCAATAGGTTTATATACTTTGTTTTTATCCAATGTTGATTTACTTTGAGAGTACATCGGAAAGAAGAACTTGAGGAATTCATTCATGGTCTCAATTGATAACTTTAGGACTGAATGTGTGACAATGCTAGCAATGTAGATGGTTTTGTTTTGTTTTGTTTTTGTTAGAGGAGGTGGGGGCTCATAGTATTAGTTCATTTGGTGAGCCCAACATTGGCATATAGACAACAGTCATGGCAAAACTGTCATCGTAGTGCTCAAATTTGATCATAGCTATTTATATTGTCCCACTCCAGTGGAATTAATATGTATGGTTGGTTTTATACTTTTTAAGTTTAATCGTTGTTTAGAATGTCTTCATGAAACAACATAAAATGAAAATTTATCATGTACCTAAAAAGTAAGGATATTAAATATTTCATTACTGGGCTTCAGTATAGTAGTAAGGAAAAATGTTGTTATTGGATAAATTGCAATCTAATTTTTTTTTTTTTTTTGCAAAAAGCAAGTAAGTGTTGTATAGGACCTAAGAAAGGGAGAGATCCAAAAGTAGATAAATAGATGAGAGAAATTTCAAAGCAATACTAAGCTGGTATGACCAACTTATGTACCTTCACAGGCTAACATTAAGATTTTGTTATGAATTTATTCACTTTCTTATCTACAGCCATGCCACCCTGAACAAGCTCAATCCCATCTGATCTCAGAAGCTAAGCAGGTCAGGCCTGGTTAGTACTTGGATGGGAGACACCTAGGAAGATTAGGTGCTGTAGGAGTCAAAAAATAATAAACAAAAACAAATAAACAAATAAAATTAAAAATATTCACTTTCTTTGTGGTTCAAAAATATGTGTCTCTTACAATCCACAGTGTCTTAAATTTTCAGGAAAATCGTAATTGAGATATTTAGAGAAAAGAATAATGTTCAACCAGGGTACTGAAGATAGATGAAATTTTCCCTGGCTCTTAAAAAAATTAAAAATAATAATAAAAAAATAGAAACTATGGCCATGCCACCCTGACTGTGCCCCATCTCATCTGGTCTTGGAAGCTAAGCAGGGTCGGGCCTCTTTAGTACTTGGATGGGAGACCACCTAGGAATACCATGTGCTGTAGGTATTTAAAAAAAAAATGGCTCTTGAAAAATAGGTAGTGAGGAGGTATTCTGGAAAGGCAAAAATCAGGATTGAGCAAAGTTTTGTTCTGGAGATAGTGAGCGGACCAGTCTGGCTGAAATGAACATTGATATAAGGGAGAAGTAGAAATGAAGACTAGAAAGACGGGTTTGGCCTCAGCTCAGAGGGATCTGAATGTCAAACTAAAGAACCTGTATTTTATCCTAACATGCCCCCAAAATCCATTTTTAGCCAATTCCATAACATTTTGTAATTGACAATAAGAACGATTCTTTAAAAGTGTATTCTAAACTAGATGATGCCTGTTGAAACAGACTTGCTCTTTGAACAAAGTTCCAGTTCTTGTTCAAGGTCCTGAGTGATCTGGTTCTTCTTCATTCCAATACCTATTCTTCTGCCCAGTTACACAAGAGCCATAAGGGTTGGCCTTCTCTCTTTTATCTGATGTCATCCATCAGAAAAATACTACTGCCTTTCCAAGGAATCTACTCTTTCCTTTACCCTCATCCCACAACCATTCATCCGAGAAACTCTTAACCTTCCTTTAAGAATCAGTGAAAATATCATCTCTCAGGGAAGCTCCTAGTATAGATAATGCCCTCTTGTGATTTGCTGTATTATTCAGACCTTTTCTTTCATAGCACATATTGCCAATGTAGGGATATAATTATATGTGTGAGTATTTAACTTTTCTCTCCATGAGACCTTTATTATTTAGTTTACTGCTGGATTTCCAGGGCCAAGGCCAGCACTTAGTACATAGGATGTGCTCAATAAGTATTTGATGAATAAATGAATAAGTGAATTCAATAAAAAGTAAAGATATACTAACAGTGTCTAAGAAAGAAGAGGTATGAAGAAGTACCCATTTTGGAAAACTCAGCTGATTATTTTATGTGGGATAAATTAGAAAATAAAAAATCAGTTAAAGAAAAATTTGTCTCTTCCTCCTTTCATGGACATTAGTGGAAGACAGCTGTATCATGGTATTTCTCTTACATTAGCCATCTTCTGGACTGACTGTAAGGTTTTTAAAGACAGGAATGAGACTTATTTTAGTCTCTAGTGCTTATTACAATGCCTGGCACAAAGTAGATGCTTTCTAAAAGCCTTTTGAATAAATGAGTTTTTGTTAACCAAAATCCAACCATCATAGAAGTGGGTCTATTATGATTTTATATGTACATATTTTTTATCTAGATACTCATAACCCTTCAAAATATTTTTTCTTATGTGGGCAGCCTCTGAATCTACTCCATTAATCCAAACAGAACATGTACTAGGCTTTCCCAGTGACAATGATTTAGATCACAGAATTGGAAAGAGTTTTATCAATTTTTTTTTTTTTAACATGTGGTGGTAATAGTCAAATAGAACCAGAAACAATTTTTCTCATTAACACTGTCACTGGTCCAAAGCACTCAACTAACCTGAAGTAAAAGGACCCTCAATGCCCTGAAAACAGATGTCAAGTCTAGCAGAGATATACTTACAAACATAAAAGGAAAAAAACATCTTGAATTTCTGATCATCCTAGGTAGGACTTTCTACCTTAACTGTGACACCAGTCTTCTGGGGATGCTGTAAAAATGTGGATTCTGAACAATAATAGGTCAAGGGAGGGGTCTGAGATTCTGCATTTCCATGCTAGCTATATAGATCCTATGGGTTTGCTTATCTCCCTTTGAGCAGTGTTTTAGTCAGGGTTCTTCAGAGAAACAGAATCCACAAGATATTTATTTTAAGGAGTTCAGTCATGTGACTATGAAGGCTGGCAAATCCAAATTTGCAGATTGGGCAGGTAGGCTGGAAACCCAGGGAAGAGCCAATGTTGCAGTTCAAGCCCAAAGACATCTGTTGGCGGAATTTCCATCTTTCCTGGAAGAGGTAAGTCTTTGTTTTAGTAAGACTTTCAACTGATTGGATGAGGCTCACCCACATTGTGGAGAGCAATCTACTTTACTCAAAGTCTGATGATTTAAATGTTAACCTCATCCAAAATCACCCTCACAGAAACACCCAGAATAATGTTTGACCAAATAGCTGGGTACCATGGTTCAGCCAAGTTGACATACAAAATTCACCATCACAAACAACAAGGATCTAGGGAATCACTTGCTTTTTAATTAGAATAATAGTTATATCTGATTTGTTTTGCCTTTAGGCTTTCATCAATACATCATAATTTATTTCCTGGTGACAAAAGGATGGAACTTTAAAAAATGGGACACTAAACCCCTTGTATTATACAGAAAACCATATTAAAGAATATGAAATATATTTTCTTCTGAAAACCGATGTATTTAAAAAATCACTGTGTACATAAATAACTAATAGAACAATTTAATGTCTGAACTACCTAGCAGAGCTTTCGTGGGTCTGTAGGAAAGCACCAAAAACTTTATTTTGAAGCAATATGTAAGAATCAAAATTGTTACTGGGACAGAAAAAGTGTTCATCTGTCTGCATGAGCCTAAGCCATCGAAGAGATTCATGCAGGTTTTGTAGTAAAGAAAGTAAAGTTTATTAGAGATATCCAAGTGCTGAGTATCAAGGCAAGCTATCACTCAAATGCTCAAAGGCCTGGCTCCCTGAGTATCTCAGGGGTACAGATTATATAGAGAAAAATCAGTTGTCATGGAAATGAAGGGAGTTGGGGTTGCGGGACTTCTGACTGGTCAGGGCTAGGGTAGGAGGCAGTTGATCATTGCTTTAGGTCCTGATGTCAGTCAAGGCGTAGTTCTGCCTTCATGGGTGTGGAGCTGCCAGATGTTATCTTTAGTTTGACGGAAACTCTATTTCTGTGGTCCACAAACCTGAAGCTTTGTTCCTAAGACTGTTTTGATGATGACCTAAGGGCTTCGTGATTAAGGGAGTGGTCGTGCAGTATGCAGGATAAGGAAAGAAAAGAAGCAATGAGCCCAAGGCCAGTTTGAATCAAGGAGAAAGAGAAGAGAAAAAGTCATTTTAAAGAAGTGAAGATTTACAAGGTTACAAAATCACTTTGAAACTCGATAGATGGCATCTCATGTTAGTGTCACCACTGGCTGGCCGAATGACCTAGGGGGCTTATTTAACATCTCTGAGCATCTATTTATTCACAAATAAAAGAGAGATTAAAAGTATTTTTTTTGTGTGTGAATTGTTTCAAAATTAAAACTATGGTATATCATCACTGCCTTTTTTAACTTGGTTCATATAATCCTTGACAGGACAAGAATCTATTTTATCACCAGTATCTAGCACATGCCTTAGATTTGCAGTATTTTGGCATGAAGATATACCAAATAAACAAAGTACTTAATAAACAGCAGCTTTGGTTGTTAGCCACTTCACTTTCTTCATAGGATAAAGCAGGATAGAGATAGAAACATTTTAGATTAAATATCATTATGGTTTGTTTTTTTTTCTGTTTTTTTTTTTCCCCCTTAGTTCTAGACTGAGACCTTAATATTTTGGGCCACATCTATGCAAGTCATAGTAATCAATTACATTTTATGGTACAGTACTCTACCATTGACTTGCTCTTTTTACACTCAGTATCTCATTTGACTTTTCTTCCTCACAGCTAGCCCTGACTGAGATACTTGTAGGACAGATAATAACAATCCTATTTTACATAAGAGGAAATCAGAGTTTCTGTAGGTGAGAGAATCATATATAGTTAGTTCCAAATCATATAGTAAGCAAGTGAAAATATCTTCAAGGTCAGACTTTTGATTCTAAATCCTGTTTTCATCATATCACAGTCATTTTCTCTATCAATGATTACAGAGAAACATCTCTTAAATGTCTTCTACATTGATGATATTTTTGTTCCAGCATCTTCACAAATAGGCAACAAATTATTATTTAAAATTAGGTTATTCCAAACTAACTTCTTATATGGGGTCTAAGACAATTTTTGTTGTAATTGTCATCACCATTGCTACTATTCCTTCAAATCAGTGCATGAGCAATAGAGCTCATCTAATCAGTCTCAGCAATTCTAATCCTGTAGAATAATGAAAAAATACACACTTTTTTAAAATTTATAATATATTAATTACTTAACTTGGAAACCTATAAAGAGAAACCATGAACAAATATATTTTTAGCCTTTGTGTTGCATTTAATGAACCAGAATTGAACAAGTAGTTGAACAATATAAAAGTATTGCTTTATGGCATTTAAATTTAAGAACAATTTATGTAATGATTCATTCAAAATTTAATTTGAGTAAATTTACCATTTAATTCCTGGTTAGTTATCATATAGAAACATACTATTTTATTTTCATTGATTTTCCTAATCCTAGTAACTATAGTATGCGATTATTTTGTAATTGTTCTAATCAGACTAATCTAAAAATTAAAAGAGTTATACATTTAAAAATTAAAACACTAAATTTTATATTCTATTTGAATTTGATAGAACTTCTAAATAAAGCTTACCGAAAGTATATACTGGAGTAATAACTGTGAACTTGCCCTATTCTAGGTTGGTTACTACTGTAGCTTTAATTTTTTTCCTATAGGAAATGAAAAGATGCTGCCCTATTGAGTGTGGCAGATCCATTTTGATTGTTGTTCTTTGTTGTCTGTCTCACACATTACTAAAATCTAAGATTCACATTTGCATATGTGTTTACAAAAAAGAAAAAAAGAATATACTTAAATCATTTCCAAATTCAACAGGTTTGCAGGTATATTCAGACACATAGAATCATCTGCTTGTCTCATCATCCCTTATCCCTGTCCTCCCCCTCCAAAAAAAAAAAAAAAAAGTCTCTTTTCTTAAGCCTTTGAGTTTTGCTTTGTTTTGTTTTACAAGGAAAGTTCTTGTACTTACATCGAAGGGAGAGATGAGGCAAGGATTTGACTTAAAAGACCAAACCTTCTCTTCGTTACCTGCCTTAAATCCTTGGAACCAAGCCTAAACTTTAAGTAGCAATTTAAACAGTAAATAAATTCTGCTAATGGCTATTAGATTGCTAGCTGGAGAGATTAGTATAGGGAGTAATTCTAATTAAATAGAGAACACTGAAGAGAGTTGAGACATTTGGAGAGTAGATTTTGTCTCCCATGCCTCATTAGGAATATAAAATCAGCTTCTATTGTGAGGACAACCTTTCAAAGACTGCTCTTTTGCCATAAAGAGGTTATATAACCTTCATTTTCAAATTTTGCATTCCTTTTTCAGTAGCAAAGGGTATTTTTATTGCCCAAATCCAATTAAAACCATGCTAAATCACCATGTTCTATTTTAAGTTAACAATAATTTATGTCCCATTTAGACACATAAAAAAGCTGACTTCAGCCCCTGTAGCAGAATGTAAGAATTCACAGATTCCTGCCTCCCAGTGGTTCTTAGACAGGGCTTGAAGAGTGGGTACTGGGCTGATTCACCTTCTTTTTCTCCTGTCTTCTGCACCCAGAGCTCACACGTCTTGCAGCCTGCTAGGTGTAATTACCAAATAGAAGTGGAGAAGAACATAACAGTGGAATGACAGTAACGGATTTGGTCTGTCTGATGATCCATCTTATATTTAAAGTTCAATTGCTTAATTTATTAAGTTAAAAAAAAAAAAGAGTGGCTGAATTTTGTGGTAAGCTAAACTATGAAAATATCTACAAGAACATCTTGTAATTTGTTTTGTCCCTTTCTCTGCTAATGCTAGTGAGTTTTCATTTGTTCTACAGCCTTTGCTTTGATTCTTCCATTGTGTTTGTCCTGTAGGCATTAAAAACACAAAAGCATTTAATATAGGAGTGACTATAGTTTATTTTTAATGTAGTATAATCATGATAGTTGAAAATAAAAGCTTAGACATTGAGAGAGGGAAAAAATTACCTTTAAATTTTCAAAATAAATTTCTGGGGAATTTTTCTAAGAGAGGAGGATGCAGAAACTTCCTACGGCGTTCGCTGCTCTGAGCATGAGGTCATGACCCTTCCCAGACCTTAGCCAGCAGGAAGGGTCTGGTCCCTAGTTCTATCTCCCTTTCTCCTTCTCTGTTACTCCTCACTCCTATTTCTCTGTATGAAACTAGAACAAATTATAGTGTAGGGTTGTCATAGATTATGTCAACATTGTCAACAAAAGTCGATCATAAACAGGGAATGTACGTGCCAGTAGGAAGCACATCTAAAATCAAGACTCCTCTGAGTCATTTTATTTATTAGTTAATTTGCTTATTTTACTAAGAGAGTAATTTCCTACAAAAATAAATAATCCAGTTTATTTACTTACTCGCTTACTCATCTGTCCAATGTCCCAGAAAGAATATGAGCTTTGAAGTCTCCAACACCTAATCTGACCCCTGCTCTACCAGAAGAAAACTGTGTGACCATGAGTAGTGTCTAAACCTCTCTGTGTTTCTTCACCCTTACTGAAGGAAAAATACTTTCCTCTCAACTTATATAACAATTCATGATAAGATAAGGTATGTGCATTTTTAAGCACAGCACCTAGCTCCTGGTGGTTGTTTGATAAGTGTTAATTCCTTTTTATCCAAGATTCTCTTTACATCTCCCAGTCATATCAATAACTGATATGACAGCTCTGTCCCTCCTGATACCCATGGCTTTGGTGTTTCAGCTTTAGATTTGAAGCTAAGCAAGACACAGGAGCTGAATTCTCTTCCTGCTGTAGTGCCCCTCTCATCCTGCTCATGAGGAAGGATTGCAATGAAAGTCAATACCCCCTTTGAGGAATCACATTGTTTCTTTCCCAGGATGACCAGCATTTCCCTGAGTTGCTCAGGTGTCAGCGAGGCAGCCCTATTCAACTCTGGATGGAACCCTGGATGCCAGTTTTAAGACAGTAGGATGTTGGCATCACCTGAGGCATACTCACCTGGTAAAGGTTCTCCAAGCTCAAGCAACCCTAATGTCCTACACAGTCTCTGCAAAATCCAGTTGATGGAAATCTTTCTCCATCTGTGATACAATTATACTGTTTTGTCCTTAGAGAACAAATTTAGCCTCTCTGATAGCAAGTCTTCCTACACCAGAGGACAGGAACTTGCCTTGGGCTGTCAATAGGAATGCCAAAGTCTAGTACTATTTGACATGCCATACATGCAGAGCGATGGCAGCACAAGGTCCTGAACCAGCAGGTGGGCATGCATTCATGCTACAGACAACCTACAGTGAAGCTGCAATACCAACACTGGCTTTCTCCATTTGTTTACACCCTCTCACATAGTTTTCTCCTGTGGCCACTAATGCAGTCTACCAAAATAACCACTGACCAATGGGCAAAACCAGATAACACTTCCTAGAGTGTCTTATCTCAAGGTCATTACATTACTTATATTATCACAGATATGTTTTCTCTATCTATCTATCATCTGTCTGTCTATGTATGTATGTATGTATGTATGTATCTATCTATCTATCTATCTATCTATCATCTATCTATCTATCTATCTATCTATCTATCTATCTATCTCATATGTGGGATTTTGAAGCTAGGACTATAAATTGCTCATTGAAAGAAGTAGAAATTAGTAGTTGACGAATGGTCATGAGGTTGGGGAGTAGAGCATCGGGAATGTCAGCAGTAATGTAATGGCTAAGTGGAGAGCCAGAGGAGAGAAAGAGCAATTAGGGGGATTGTTTTGTAAACTATATAAATGTCTAGCCAATGTACTGTATAGTTGAAACTAAAATAAAATTTTTTAAAAAAGAAAGAAATTAAAGTCCTCTCCGCCCCTCCTCCCCCCACAAAAAAAAAAGGAAAGAAAAAGAGAGACAACAGTAAGGTTGTTAGGTGTCAGGGAAACGTGGAGTTTCATGTAGCAGTTCAGCAGGGACATATCTTACAGATAAAATTCCAGGACAACAAATGACACATCAAGAAAGGGTTCCTTATAAAGTAGAACTATTTTTTAATTGCCCGAATGCTCAAAGACATGCCATGTTCATATGTTGAAATACAATAAATTATTGGTAGTAAATAATCTGCATAAATGCTTTGCACCTTGGCGTCGAGGTTATCACTCTACAAAGGGCATTTATGGGGTGTTTTTCATAAGTGAGAAAATGTGGAATAAATGGAGCGACAGTGAGGAAAACTAGATCCCGATCCTGACTCTGTCCCTAGCTATGTAACAACAGGCAAGTCGTTTAAATCATTTTTGCCTCCTGTGAAGTAGGCGAATTGAATTAATACATGATTACTAAAATCCGTTACAGAAATAATAGGTTCTGTTTGTAGTAAAGAAAAAACAGAATTTGGCAATGGACAGGCTCTGGCACTGTTTTCCTATCTAGCCACCAAGAAGCAATTCTTCAATTTCTTTAACCACACCCGTCTCCCCAAAAGTGCACTTTCAACTCTCCACATCATCCATGAACACGGTAAACTAAATTTTCAACACAAAATAGACAGATACCTTATGATCCATTTTACCGGACTTATATATATGACTAAAAAAAAGATAAAGGCAGGCTGATTGTCAATTTAAAGGAGATTTGCTTAAGTGAATAGCTCTTGCTTAGTGAATAAATTTATTTTGAACAAAATGCTGCTCGCTGCTCAAAAGTGTTAATTTTCAAGAGGTAACAGAATTGTTTCTTTCGTCAGCAAATGGTTTTTTGCTTTTATTTCCAACTAGGTTTCCTCTTTCAGCCTGAATAGTCTAAAGGAATAACCTCCAGAGTGGGTTGGGGGCTCTCCCAAGGTGTGAACAATGAATCACTAGAGTGTAGAAAGAGCATATGTATGTTTTACTTTAAAAATAATAAAAATTACTCTTTCTTAATATTTAATACAGGGCTACACATTAGTGACTTCAAAGGCCTCATCCAAGTATCAATCATTCATTTCATATGTGGTGAATGCATTTGGATTCTGATTATAGTGTCTCTCATCTTTGTGGTACTTCACAAAGATACCAGGAGAACTCAACGGGAATAGTAATTGCACAGTGGCTACACTAGGGAGGTGAGAGGGGATTCTAATCCCATTGGACTCAAATTCTCAGGTCATTAAAATAAATGAATTTAAACATCCCTTGACCTCTCTTTTATAGAGCATGAATCAGTTATGAACATTGCTGAGCACAAGTTTAGCAACAGACTCTCCAGGGAGAGTCTGCGAAGTGCAGTACACCGTTGTCAACTCTCAGAAGAATAAGTTTCCATTTCCGATTCTGCTGCTTAAGGTTATAGTCAGTCCAGCTGAACCCCCCTGCTCCCCTTCCCTCATGAAAGAGTCATATTTCCTTCCAAACTTCTGTAAATACTTTTCTAAACAACTGTCAACATTAGCTAGCAAAACTTCTAACCCTTTCTGAAATCAGCAAACAAAGGCCATGGAGAAGCTGTAGAACATCTTTATTTAAAATGTCATCGCAATCTTTCTGATTCTTTCTACTCTTGTGTGTGTGTGTGTGTTCGTGTGTGCGCGCACGTGTGTGTGCTTTTTGATAATATCATTTCTATCTTCCCTGGAAATTCACAATCAAAAGCATTTCAATATTAGCATTTCTGAAGAAAAAATTTGAACTATACAAAATAAAAAAGCAAAATATAATGGAAGAATCTCTTTAAACTACTTTAAGAAAACTTAAAGCCTGGATGAACAGAACTATTTCTAGAAATAACAATTTTTAGAGCATTTAAAAAAAGTAAAATACAGTGTAAAATATGTGTCATAAATCACTGAGGTATGTAAATAAAGGAAGCTATGTAACTTCCTAGATCAGAAAAAACTCTTTTTAAAATTTAATTTATCTACTCGTAAGAATAAATAAATACATCATATCTGAAGTATAAATAATTACAAAGTCACAAATAATTTATTCTTCGGTGTGGCAAACTTTTGAACAATTTCCAGATTTTTAACACGGTAAATAATATATAATTTGACTGTTCTTTAAGTTAGAGGGATGATGAAAGATATTTTTCTTCTGAAATGCTGTCATAACTATTTTAAAAATTTGTTCAAGTTAAAAGGCAGATATTTTATAATTAGATGATTAATGAGTCTGTTTAGTTCATGGGTCAGATAGAGGTCTGATTTAAAGATTTCATAGGATTTATGAAAAAGAAAATACATCCTTCCACCTCCTTTTCTGCCTAAGAAAGCCCAAAACACCCTTCTTTGGTTCCCTAACACAATGATCATTTGCAGATTTGACCTGGAAAAGGTCAGAGCCTCTTGTTTTCCCATGGAGAGGTTCCACAAGCTTTCTTCCTGAAACTGGGAACTCATCACCTAACTCTCCTGCTTGAAATTCTTCCATATCAATACACATTCTCTGCAAGTTGACTCCTTCACCTCTCTAGCTCTACCAACCACTGCACAATTTCTCTTCTTCCCACTCCAACTTTATCCTCTCTGTGTACATACTAAATTCCTGAAGCAACATCTACTAACTACTATTCAAACTGTTTTTTGACCTGGAATATCCATCTTCTACTACTCTCCTCATTTGTACTTTTAAATTCTACTGTATATCCCACTTTCAAGATGCTTTCCCTGACACCCTCTGCCAGAATTAAACTTTGCTTTCCTTAAATTCTCATAGCACTTGTTTTGACCACTGGCATATCTGGAATTTTTCTGGGATTCTGGTCTTTTTCCTTGTGTCACGTTTCTACGGATTCTCGATTCTCTCCTCGGGTCAAGATATCTAATCTATCCCCATAGTGTTAGCTATTATTGAAATGAAACTGATTCCAAAATTTATATCTTAAGGTCCAATCACTTCTGAGTGTCCCAGTAAAACCCACTCCTTTGCCTACATGTCTTGTGTTAGATGATGTTATCTTCATCTGCCTAGTCACTCAAGCTATATTCCAGAATCGCCTTGACTCCTGTCTCTTTCTTACCCTTTAGATCCAAAGGATGTTCCAGTCTGGTTAATTTAATCTCACAAATGACTCCAGAATCCCTTCTCTTTATGTCATCCCATACTCAATGCTTGATACCAGACCTTGTTCATTTCTTGCCTGGACTATTGTACTAGGCTCCTGGCTTATTTTCTATTTCTAGTGAGCTTTTGTTTTTCACTTATTGCTAGAGCTATTTTTGTAAAACAACAATATAAATATTAAGAATGTCATTTCCAAAGTCAGATAGAATTTGAGACCTGGATTTGCAACTGAGTGTATGACCTTGGGAGAGATAAATCATCTCTTTAAGCTTCAGTTTCTTCAAAGGCCAATGGAATAAAAACAATACATACTTCAGTCAATTTTTGTGATAGTTAAACAATATGATGAACATTAAACTTTTAGGAAAAAATTTATTCTACACATATATTCTATCAAAAAGTTTTAAATATGAGCTCCTATCATACTATGGTTATCATCAACCTCAATATCATACTGGTTAGATTCCTGGGTGTTGAAAGGGTGAGTTATTAACCATCATTAAATAAAAATGGTCTTTATTAAGAAAATAAATTCTAATGAGAAGCAAGTTGATCGCAAATCAATACCTGCAATTTGGACATTTACTTTTAGGGTTCATAGCTAAAATCACTATTTATTTCTTTGTAGTATTTTAATTTGTTTTTAGATCTCTTGCAATGGGCTGTCAGACAAGGCCTTCTGCTGTATTGGAGGATGCCTGCTGTGTGGCCCCCAAAGTGAATTCAACATATGTCAAGAACTTTAAGTTTCAAGGCTCATCAATATAAATATAAGCTCCAAATTTGATTAAATAAATGTTTTTTTTTTTTTTTTTTTTTTTTTTTTTTTTTCTGTGATGAGGTAAAGGGCACTCAGAGCATTTAACATATATATTAAATACTTTATTGCTTTAAAAATTGAAGGTCTTTATCACCCTATTCAAAAATTCAAGATACTTCATCATCTGGCTTCAAGGTATATTTCCAGATTTATCTCTTTCCATTACCCCAGTTTTTGCCCCCAATGCAAACAGACTTTTACATGTTAGCTATACTTGAAAGATCATGTTTTAACTTAGTGTCTTTCCTTATGGGTCTCCAGGATCCTCTCTCCTCTCGTTCTGCTTAGGAATACATTGTCTTAGTCTCCATCTTAAATGTTAGTCCTGCAATAAAGCCATCCCCATGACTGATTTCCCTACTACTCACCCATAGCTTTCTTGTGAATGCCCGTGCAGTATTTTATTTGTCACATAAATGAATGTATCACCTCACAGTGTAGTTAACTTTATACACCTGAGTCTCCCCTGGTTCGATCATTAACTTCTTGAGGATTATTAGTTTTTATACAAATAATGTCTAGTATAGCTCCTGATTCATAGATGCTGACTGGATCTTTGTTAAAAGAATTATACTACTGTGATGTTTAGTATCTCTTTTATAAACTATTATTAGAGCTACTTCAAAACAAGTTTTCTCAATGAGATTGTCAGTCATTGGATGGCAAAGGCCATGTCTCATTCTTCTTTATATCTCTCAGAGGGCTTATTATAGCATTTCGACCATAATTAATGGCCTAAGTACTTCTGTTTTGGCACTACTTTTGGGATATTGGATTGTGTAGGATTTCAACGGACACATGGGTATATCTGAAGTGAGTAATAGAGGGAAGATAAAGGAGACAAGTGAAGTACCTGGTTTTATACTCCACTAACTTGTGTAGAAAATGAGGAAACTCTTGACTCTATTTGGCACAGTCAGTATATTTCCTTTTTGAGTGTTTGGCACACCTAACACATGTGCTAGACACTGTGGAGGAACTAGGCATAATCTTCCCTCTTCTCTTCCACAATAGATATGTCTTCAAAGACCTCAGTGCTTCTATTCATTCACCAGATATATAAGTTAAAAATTTAATTTTATGATATGCAGTGGATTTTATCCAGTTTAGTAAGATCATAGGGGAGCCAATAATGCTTTAAGCAAAGAACATAATATTTACTTAGTTGAGGTTGCTTATTAAATGCTTTAAAAATCTGTATAAAATTAATGCTGTTATAAGGAAATATAAATTAGCAAGATTTATTCAAGGGGAATTAAATATGAATATATTGAGCAACCATAGAGGCAATTGGAAAGGTTGTTAAAGACTTATACCTAAAAGAGTGTCAGGTACTAATAGATTTATAGGTTATTCTATCTATATCATAATATAAGAAATTATAATTCCTATGTTATTTAAACTATTCCAGAACACAGGAAAACGGAGGTGGGGTGAGAGAAGAAAGTTTCCCAGCTAATTTTATGAAGCTAGCAAAATAGTAATATTCAACTTGATAAAGATGTCTTGTAAAAGAAAAACAAAAACATAGATTAAACTCATGTATGGATATAAATGCAAAACATTCAAAATGATATTAGAGAATTAAATGAAGTGATTGATTAAAACAAAGAAATCATTATCACACAGAATTTCTGTCCAGAATTCAAGGTTAATTCAATTTATTTTAAAGGGATAAAGCATATAATTGTTTTTATACTTATGAAAAAGTCATTTAGTGAAATTCAATATCCATTTATAATAACAGATTTAAGGTAATCGAGAGTCAAAAGAAACTTATTTTATAAAGAGTATCTACCCAAATGAATATTAAGTAGTAGAATAAAAATATGAAATTTTAGAAAAATTTCCACAGAATCAGACACATATCAAGGATATCTTCTACACCCATTTATCCTTTTAGTGACTGTTTTTGAGAGTGTACTATGTGGCTAGTTTTGGAGATTCAGTGGTGAACTAAAAACTCTTGCCTTCATGGAGCTTATATTCTAGAGGAGAAGACAAATAAAATAAAGTAAACTCAGGAGGAAAATAAAGCAGGGAAAGGGTACAAGCATTGCTGGCGTTTTAGAGAAAGGAGACAGAGAAGACCTTATAGAGAGGATGGCATTAAGAAAAGACCTATAGGAAGTGAGGGGAAAGGTCATGTAGATATTTGGAGGAAGAATCCTCAGGTAGAGTGAAAAAGTAAAAGTCCATGAAGAGGGAAAAAGAGGCTGGAGGAGGGTGGACTAGGGGAAGAGGTGAAGGAGAGGAGGCCAGAGAGACGATGGGGACAAATGAAAAAGTGCCTTGTAAGCCATGGAGTGCACTTTGAAAGGATCTTTTGGAGGATTTTGAGTAGAGGAGTGACAGAACATGAAGAGAAGCATTCCCGTGCTGTGCACAGACCACAGTGGGTCAAGGGCAAAAGCAAGGAGACCAGTTGGAAGGTTACTGCAATAATGCAGGGAAAAGATTAGGGTGGTTTAAACGAGGGTAGTCATAGCAGAAGGATAAGAAGTGACCCAATTCTATTTTAGAGTTTGAACTGACAGGATTTTCTGATAGACTGGACGTATGGTAGGGAGAAAGAGAGGAGTGAAGAACTTCTTCAAAATTCGTGGAACTGAAAGAATAGAGGTACCCTGAGAGAGAATGAATGTAAGAGAACCAAGGTTGAGAGGGAACATTCCAAGGGAGGGTATTGAGAAGGCAGTTGGATATAGGATTATGTAGTTTAGAGGTGGGGTCATTGGCATAGAGATTGTGTTTAAAGTCATGAGACTTGATAATCCACTAAAGTAAATAATCCTGGGGGCATTGTTTATTGGTGGAGATGAGGAGACAAAATTAGCAAAAGAGACTGAGAAGGAGCAGCCAGAGACATAGGAGGAAAACTAAGACAGTGTGGTGTCTTGGAAACCATGGAAAGAAATTATTTCAAGAGGGAGGGAATAATTCATTGGGTTAAATGGTGCAGATAGGACACATAAGATGAGGTCTTCTATACAATTTTAACAAAAGGTGACAATTTTGTGGAGAAGTAACAAGACAAAGGAAAGGGGTTTGAGGCTTCTAAGGGTGGTAAATCATGGGAAGGTAACTATATGGGGGGGAACTAATAGAAGATAAGTGTCATTTTAGTAAAGTTTGTGTGCGTACACCCATTGTAGTGCCTACTTTCTGTCTCCAGTGATAAGAGTTGTGCTTCCTCTTCCTGGTAAAGGAAGGGAAGGGGGTAAATCTACATGAAGGGATATTTATGCCCTGCTTTTAGGCTGATAGGGGGAGGTAGAGAGCCAGTTCTATGTTTGCTGCTTCTTAATTGCCTTCAGCTCAAGATAATTTTTAGGCCAAAATGGCATGTTTTGGGATGGCATATTCTGATCCCCTTTATATAACAAAGGTGACATTTAAAAATCAAAGAGGAAATGATCGATTGTTAAATAAATGGTTTGGGTTTATAGGCAAGTGTTTGGGGAAAAACTCCCTTAAGTACAAATATATTAAAAAAGAATTAATAGTCAAATGAATAAATAGTAAAGACAGGAACTGTGAAAAACAAAAACAATGAAAACTAAAAGAAAATATATGACTTTTTTCTTTTAATTAGAAAAGAACTTTCTTAATATGACACCAAAACCAGGAAATCTAATGTAAAATAGTGCCAGGTGGTTACATAGACTTTTTGAATATCTAAATGGTAAAAGCATAAAGGAAGTTAGAAGACAAAATTTGTATCTATCTATCTATCTATCTATCTATCTATCTATCTATCTACCTACCTACCTATCTATCTACTTACCTACTTACCTACCTACCTACCTATGTATCTATTTCTGCTAACTTACTTATCTATCTACCTACCTACCTACCTACCTATAGAGAAATAGCTCTTTCATGTAAATAAGAAAATAATGAGACAAAAAGTACAAAATGGGCAAACAATATGAAAGGCTAAATCAAAAATTAATTGTGCAAGTGAAATATGGAAAGAAAGAAAAACGAGATGTCATTTATCACCTAAAAAATTGGCAAAGATTAAAAATAAGATGATATTCATTATTGGTGAAAGGACAGAAAATTCATAGTTGAGAATGAAAATTGGTATAAACTTTCTAGACAACTCATTTGAAGTACTAGTAATAGCAAAACTATGCATATTCTAATAAGTAACTAGATTTTAAGAAAATTATCTACAGGGATTATTAGATGAACATCCTAAGTTTTGTATCTGAGAATATCCAATGCACATGTTCATAATAGCTACTATCGAACAATATAAATGGTTATTGATATAAAGTTGTTAAATAAATTATGACACAATTATGTAATGAAGTGTTCCATTGTAAGCACTAATTAAAAGAATTCCATATGTGTATATTCATGATCAGATATGAAAAAATATCCAAAGAATTTTAAGTGCTAAAAGAAGGTTATAGAGTATTCTGTATTTCAAATCTCATCTTTATTGTGATAAGCTTGCACAGTTATAGGTGATTACTAGAATTAGTGGGGTGATCACAATGTAAGGTATAAAAATGCCAAATCACTATATTGTACAACTGAAACTAATATAAAACTAATATAATATTGTATATCAACTATACTTAAATTTAAAAATATTAAAATTAAAATCTCAGTCTTGGAAATATATGTGTGTTTGTACTCAAGTGCAAGTGTGTGCACTGGTGTATGTGTGAGTGTGTGTGTGTGTGTTTCTGTTTATTTAGGATGGAAGGACATACACCAAATCGTTAACAGTGGTGATTTTGTCTGGGAATGAAATATGTGGGACTTTTACTTTATATTTTATACACCGCTGAATCATTTACTGTGAACACTTTTATCTTTTTCTCTTTTAGTTTTATAATTAAAAAACACAGACATTTTATTAGAAATAGAAAACTTAAGAAGAAACAATAAAACGGGGTATGTTCTAGAGTTCATCTTCAAATGGACACTAATGGACACTAATGGGAACAAACATCCATTGAAGGGGATAAGAAAAGTTTAGTAGAGGGGGCAGTGGAATTGCTTCTTGAAACAGGAGTAGTTTTTACTGAGGTGGAGAATGGAGAGCGACAGCACTTCAAGTGGAGAGAATTGGGGGTATCGAGGGTAAGGGGTGATCGAAGCATGTATTTTAGAAAAACCAGTAGAGATAAAGATGAAAAAAGAAGAAATGACTTGAGAAGAAGAGCCTACAGGACCTGGTGACAAATTAAATGTCCTTTTCGAAGGTAAAGTTATAATGATATAAAGCAGTTTTCTAAGTTAGATAATAATGCCAACCATAAAGCTAGGGAATGTGAGATACAGAGCAGATTGAATAGAGACGTTTATCAATTTTATTTTTGGCATGAGTGGTTTGAGATGTATGTGCAACTTCCAGGTGGAGAGTCTGGGAACAGACTATTGGCTTAGGCTCCACGCACAAGATGGAGTCCTCTGTTCACTTGTCAAGTACTGAAAAGGAAGCCTAGGGCTGGGGAGAGGGATGGGGTAACTACAGAGAGCTTCTTATTTAAACCAATCTACTCTGGACTTTCCTGGGTTTCACTCATTGCTGTGTATCCTTCATCAGACCCCTTCTCAGAACCCAGTTGATTCACATTGATATTAGACTAAGCTCCTCGATTCATACTTTCTTAAGTCAATCTTCCTGTGAATAACCCAGCTATAAAATAAACATGTTCTGCACATTCTCTGAAAGAAAAAAAGTAGCTTAGCATGGGCTGAGTAGCTCCTAGATGCAGGCACTGGGCTAGGCTTCTTACAAATAGGATTCCATTTAATCTCACAACCTACTGTGAGGTTGATATTATTATCCTACTTTTGTAGATAAGATACTAGAGCTCGAAGATGTCAGACTAATGATAAATACAGGGACTCCTCCATTCAAACTATCTCTTTCTAAAGCTTGCATTTTTATAGACTAACTGCTTCCCTATTGCTTTGTATTCAGTAGGATTTTACAGAGTTATTTAAAAATATATGGAAATAACCAAACAAAAAAGAAAGCAAAGGTTTGCAGGGAAGCTCTTACTCTTCAATCCAATGTCAACCTGAAGGGAAGGAAATGTCCATGAAGCTTTTGAGGAAAACCCCTTGACAAGATGATGATGATTTTCAGAGAATGTCTTTCTTTGAACTGTTTATCTGATATTAATTATTATCTCCTAGATTTTATATGCAGATTTTACTTTTGATAGATTTCAGAGCAGAAACTTTGCAGCATTACCTGTGTGTGAAATCAAAAATGACAAATAGGACAAACAAATAAACTGAGATTCATTGACATGGACAATAGACTAGTGGTTACCAGAGGGTAAGGGGGATGGGGGGAAGGAAAAGGGGTCAGATATGTGGTGACAGAAAGAAATCTAACTATGGGAGGTGATAAAAAAAAAAAAAAAAGATGCTGAGAAAGGAAAAACCATTTTTGTCCTAAAAAAATGCATATATCTGGAAAAATAAGAAGAAAAGGGAAGCAAGATGATGTATTAGCTTTAGTCAGGAGTGTTGCTATAAACAAAACAATGATACTGTGAATCTGTCACAGTAGATGTAAAAACATGCATTATAGGCATGCACCCCTCAAACGCACCTATGTCCTGGTCTCCTCTCTTCAAGACCATCATATAAGTGGTCATTTAGGATATTTTAGAATTTATGTTTTACAAACCCTGTCTCCACTTCAATGACATACATCTTCTTTGGCATCTACATATAACTTGTTTGTCCAAACTAGTCCCACAAAAAATGTAAGGATCAGAGATGAGCATAAATGTGGTCAAAGGGCATACAGAAGGTATTTAATAAATAATTGTAGTACATGATTTGCAATCTCTAGCAGCGTTAAAACAAAGATCGGTCTTCTCCAAATTAGGAAATGCACTCTTAACACTTAATGAAAAAATAAAAAAAAAAAAAAAAAAAAAAAAACCTCTAAGTCACAATATACTGTTGTAGGAGAAACCCTGAGTTTTTTGTTAAGCTCTGTACTTCTGTGCCCCTTGGTTGTTTTATATTAAGGCTCTAACACATCTTCTTACTCTGTAGTTCTGTTTTTAACCACTGAGGTAAGAGTCACGCTTAAACACTCAGACTTGAGTTTGAGAGCGCATTGCTGGTTGCTTTGCCTGCAGTACTGCATTTGGAATATCCAAGTTTCCGGACATCCAAAGCCGTAGCAGTCTCGGAGAAGACATGCTTGGCCATTGATCTCATAATTATTACCAAAAGCTATGGCAATGCTCTGCCATTAATTACTAGATAAAGTAGAGCTAATTAGAAAATAAGATTCAAGCTTCCAGCCAAACTCACCTCCCAAGTCAAAACTCAGCCAAGTGTAAATGCAGCAAAACATGATTTGCATTGAGCTGAAAGTAGTGACCAAAATAAAAAAAGGAAATGCACTAGTCTCTTTTTTTTTCCTTAATAAAAAGTCTGCTAGTAAATAATTCAATGTCACAGGCTCTCTATTGTATTTCTGTCAGACATAGGCCTTAGTGAAACCAATATCTAATTTTATCATTATATCTTACAAAAGGAAACTTGATACCTTTTTTTTTTTTTTTAACTCAAATACTCTTGATTGCAAAGCTCTATTATTTGGTGAGGGGTAGTCTCTAGAAGGCAAAGAGTTAAAGACATCACTTTAAATGACAAAAACTAAACACTTTACCCCACTTTCGGTCTCTCATCTATTCATCCTTTTCTTTGTGACTGATTTCAGCTTTCTAAGCTCTTCAGCTACCTGCCCCTAATTTGTATTCCTAGGGAGAGGCCTGGCTGGTTATTTGGCATTTGTGTGCTAATGATGATGAGCTTCCTTCTCTGGGGGAGGGGAAATAAGGAAACTGCAGAGCTGTAATGGAGGTGGGAGTAAAGGTGCTGGGTTTGCTGAGAAAATCCTGCTGAATTTAAACCTTGAATGCCTCCTACAGAGCTTCTAACAAAGCCTTTCTGATTTTGAGAAATAGAACACTCCTGTGTTTACACACATTTGAACCAAATAGATTAGCCAAAAGTGAAATGTGGATTTAGGGAAATTATTAGTTATAATAATAATAACTAATGAATAATAATTTACAAGACCTTCGAAGCATATGAATGCCTCAGGAGAGTTCTTGTAAATTATAAAGGAGATAGATCGACTGCTTTGGGGGTTGGGGGGGGGGGGAGGAAGAAGGAAAATATTACCTATTTGACCAAAATAAAGGGAGAATATTTTTTTCCCACTAATAGAGTATGGGAAACAAAATGTTCACAGAACATCACTTTAATTAAAATAATTATATCAGACACCTTCGTAGTTTACACATATTAATGTGCTGACTTAGTTCAACCTGATGTTTTATTCTGTCTCTCAGGGCACAATTGAGTCAGACTGAATGAAATACTTCTGATCTGCTATTTGTAAAGCAAAGTAACAGTGTACTCTCATATTTATAACAGAGTAAACAGCAGTGCAAAGAAGACAGCTCCATAATGAATAATTAGTACATGTAGTCTAGCTTTTAATTAACTAAAGGAGTTGCCAGAACACCCACCGGAAGAAGCCACGTTGACCCGCAGTGGCGGTGTGCTTATTAACCAGCAAGCCAGGGGGAAATTCCATTTTTCCACAGCTTTTTTTCAAACTGAAAACTCTAACGAAGGCATGGAATATTGTTAGAGGTTGTTGTGTGGCCGTTCATGAAAATGAGAATAAATTATATCATTCAACATAAAAAAAATTAATAAGCAATCCCGATGTCTTCTGAGGGAGAATGAAAAAGAATCTAGAGGGGAAAAAAGGCATTTATTCAGAATACCACAAATTAGTGAATAGAGTTTTAAAGTAGAAGATCAGAAATCGAAATCAATATTTAAATTTTTGTGTGGGCTAAAAAGTTAATACTTTTTCTCCCACTTTCTAAATTCTTCTAGCTGGGTTAATAATCCAATTAATAGAGACAGATTAACAGGAGAAAAATCACATTTTAATACATGCCCATGTGGAATTCACATAAGCATGAAAATTCCAAAACAGTGGTATATATGACATTCTTGGACAAAAGAGAAAGCAGTGTAGGGTGTTAGTTTTCAGAAGTGAGAATGGGAGATTTACAGATAGTTGAGGAGGAACAGAGTATACCTGGCAAATTCTTGCTGGGCAACTCAGAAACAATGGGACACAGGGGGTATCTAGCTAACAGGCTTGGAGTGTTCCTAACTAATGCTGAGGTGAAGAATCCTAAGATGATTACGCCCAGACACGCTTCCTAAAGCACATTTTTCTTTCTGTATCTCTTGGGCTAGACAGTGGGGAGAGCCAAAGGTTCTCTCTGAGTCTTATTTCTTAATAAACAGCTTAAAATCAACTTCTCAAAAAGCAGCTTCAGGCTGGCAAAATTTTAGTTCATCTTTGCATCTAGCACAGGCCCGTCAAATAAATGTCAACTCTATGACTTGACATGTCCTTGAACTCTTTATGTCTAAGTTATTTTATTTCTAAAATCAGTTTAATTCTAAAAGACAGAATAACAAAAATGCTTTAAAAATTTAAATTGCTTAAAATATATTAAAAAGATTATTGTTTTTCTTCTAATAGTGTAAGTAGTTATTTGTCCATTGACTCATTTCTTCTGAAGTTCAACTAAATTAACATAGTAATGTCTGCCTTCCCATGCTGTGATTATTTTCATTTTATAACATACTTAATGGACTTGTATTGCCAAACCAGTGGACTGTACACAACAAATACAAAAAATCGCAATAGATGAAAACAATGCTTAGATTTGAAGTCTCTGGTTAACCTGGCAAACATAGTGTTCAAGAACACTAGAAAGAAATGTGCATTTTTATCTGATCATCCACGTCTGCTCTAGGATAGGCTAGGCAATACTCTTAAATGGATTTTCTCTGTCAGATCAAGCCAAGGATTTGGCATTTGGTCTATTCTTCCATTGAAAGACCTGAAAACTGACCATTCTATTCATTTGTCATGTACCCCTGTTTCATTTGGTTAACTGTTGTTAACACATTTTGTGTCAGGTACTATGTCAGGAAGATCTATCTGTACCTTTGTGGCATTATAATCAAGTAGAGGAGGCACATACATTGTGGGGAAGGAAGAATTTTCCTTTTACCCATCTAAATTCTTTGGCTGGTCTAACAAAGTAACATAAAATAGATTAATGAGAGAAAAACAATTTTAATTACGTATGTATGGGGGTCCACCATAATAAGAATATGAAACCCGAGGACAAGTCAGGTAATTGAAGCCCACATGCTAACCTGAGCTAAGAAATGGAATAGGGCCTGAGGCTTAAAAGGTGGAGAGGATGATTCAGAGGACAGTAAGAAGAGCAGATAGTTGGTAATTAGATGTTTCTCCTGCTATACAGGTAGGTCATTCAAATTGAGGTTATTTCTAGTAATAGTTCTCTTTCTGGGCCAGGACTCCTATCTAAATTCTTTTAGGTAATTAAGGGAGAAGTAAAGTCTTTCTTGAATCTGCTGGGTCTTGATTGCCATCAGCTCAAAATAGTCCACATGCCAAAGTGGCACATTACGGGGAGGTTCATTCTGAACCCCTTCAATGTAATATTATTATAGAGTAAATAGTAAGCAAAACCTTAGGTGTGTGCACAAGAAACTGGAAGTTTAGCAAATAGAGAAGGAAAGAGAGAAAAAAAAACTGGAGATGACTGAGAAAGTTTGACAAAGAACATTCTGAAGCTAGCAGCCCAGACTTCCAGTATGCAAATTCTGATTCCTGAGAACATGTAATTTCAGAATATCTTACTTTCTCATAAGGAAATTACAAATAACAAAAAAGAGAAATTTTCACTTAACCCTGTGATATTGGATTGGAATAGGAGCTATTGGCGTGGACTTTGGATTTCAATAAAAATAGATGTTAATGTGTATATATTTATGTATATTCCCTAGTTTTGTGGAAGGGTCTGGAAACAACACCCTAATGGCACCGAACACATCTAACACCTGAATCTGGGTTTCTAACTATCATTCTCTTCACAAAATTAACCAGAGAACCTTGAGGAAATGGCTGATTCTAGAGGTGCTGTTTCAGAAAGCAATTGTATCAGAAAGTAAGGAAGTGAACACAAAATTATGTTAAGGTGTCAAATAGATATAGCAGCCAGCTTAAATGAGCTCTCACTGGCCAAAATAAAGGCACAAGTAAATAATATTAATGGATTGTAAATCATTGAATAAAGTAGAAATTTGTGAGATGATTCTGATATAAATTAATAAATAAACAAACTAAAAAAGTAATAAGAAATAGGATATTTCATGTCTTCAAATAACATCCCCCACAAAATACTATTTTTTCCCTCTCTTAAATTCCCCCCACCCCTCCACTTCTACTCCTGACCTATGGATGTTGTCGTTTCCTCTTAAGAACTGGATCGCTAAAGGTGAGGCGTCTCCTCCCACATGCTCATGCCATGTGCCCGGGGCCTGGCACCCCCGGCTCACTCGGGGAGCCTGGAGCACCCAAGGTATGGTCCGTGGCTCCACCAGGGGCATGAACCCAGGATCTTCTATGTGTAAAGCAGACGTGTTAACCACTACACTATGGAGCCACTTCCCATAAAACACTTTTAATTATAAAGGAAAAAAATTACGTCATAGCAGAAAAATATGTCAGATACCACCTTAATCAAGAGATTAAAGTGAACATCGTTGTGCACTACTAGATACCATGCAAAGAGAACACAGCTTTACTTTTGCAATAGGCTGTTGAAGATACAAAACTTGAATCTAATCAAAAGGAAACAACAGAAAAAATGAAAATTGAGGAATATTCTATAAAATAATGGGCCTGTAATTTTCAAGTCTTGAAAATTAAGAAAAGACTGATGAACTCTTTCAGAATGAATGGGATTAATGAGACATGACATCTGAATGAAATGTGTGATTCTGAACCAGATCCATTTCTCATAAAAGATATTATTGGGTCAATTGGAAATGTTAAATTGGGTCTGAGGATTAGGTGGTGGTAATGTATCAAGGTTAGCTCTCTAATTTTGAGGATTATATTGTGCTTATATAAGAGAATGTCTTTATTGGTGATGATAGGATATCAGATCAGCTATTACTCTCAAGTGATTCAGAAAAAAAAAAGTTCTTTGTTCTGTACTTGGAACTCTTATACATATTTAAAATGCTCTCAAAATAAAATTGTATTTTACGTTGCTAAAAAAAGATCTGGGACTCTGTTTTCAAGTTGCCTTGGCTCAAATCCCGGTTGTGTGAGTTTGGGTAAATCCTGTAATCTCTCTGAGCTACAGTTGCTTCCTCTGTGAAAGGGTTAAAATAATAGTAATTTCTTAAAGGGATTGTTTTAAAGTTTAAATAAAAAAGGCCGTCACATAGTCTCTGGCTCTTAATAAGTTTTATTATTCATGGAGACTTTTTCTTACTAATTTTTATGAAATAAAATTTGTAAATGATTACCAATTAGAATGCATGTAGAATTTAATCTTTCATATTGAAAGATGAAGTATTATATGTTCTTTAGTCACTTAAAGAATCTTAACTTTCATCTTCAATTTCGAACCCAAGATATGTTTCAGTTTGCATCATCAGATGAATAATATAATTTAGTTTAACCATATTATGGTTTCCTGAAGTCTAAACGCCTCTATAATAACAGTGTTGGATGCTGCCTATTTCCAGTTGTGGAAGTCCATGTATAAATACACATGCACATCTACTGCCAAAAATGTTTAAACATGATGGACTTCACAGTGGCAGAAACTATGCCCAAATCAACAACCAAAGATGGCCAAGTAAATTTTCATATTCATGAAGATGTTGATGCACCTGAGAAAATTCAGCATAACGAAGAAAAGGAAAGATGTATTTTTTTTTAAATTACTTCCCTGACACATTACCACCTACTTGGCTTAAAATGAAATCTATTTATTATCTAACAGTTCTATAGATACAGGTTTGGGAGAGTTCGGCTCAGTTCTTTCTTCAGGCTCCCGTAAGGCCTATGTTTATGCCCTGGGCTGGGCCCTTACTGGGAAGCTCTGTGGTAGAATCACCTCCTAAACTCATTCAGATCATTGACAGAAGCCAGTTTCTAGCACATACATATGGGATCATAGGACTGAGGTTCCTGTTTCTTTGGTGGTTGTTATCTGATGGTCATCCTCAGCAATTCCTGACCATCCACATTCCTTCTCATGTAGCTCCCTCCATCTTCAAACCAACAATGGCCTGTCAAATCTTTTCTGCACTTTGAATCTCTTTCTCTACTGAGCATCTAGAAAAAGTCATTTGACTTTTAAGGGCTTGTGTGATAGGTCAGGCTGATCTAGATAATCTCTCTTTTTTAAGGCTAACTGCGCAGTATAACACTATCAAGGGAGTCATTCATCATCGCCTTCATGGTTTCAGTGGCTGGGGTATAGACTCTTGGGAATCATCTCTAGAAATTGAGCCTACTGACATAATTTATTCTGAGTATGGTTTACATAGAGTGGGAAAAACAAAACATTATTATGTAAGATGATATTTAATTTTTAAAAGGTAATTTAGAGGCATGACGTCTTTAAAGACTTTTAAAGACTTTTGAAATTATAGACTCTACATCTATACTTCTAAAGACGATACAAAAGTATTTTAACTTAGAAATTTAGGTTTAGTTAAATAGAACTCTACAGTATTAAATATTTAATGTCTTTCTTTTACACCTTCATTAGTTCCCATTCTTAACTGCCCAATTGGCCAAATTATTATGCACATAGATCTAAAAGGCAGCGGAAGAAAAGAAGATGGCATGCTGGAAGAACGTTTAAGGTGATGCTAGGGTTAAGATAATCTTAGTTATCCAAAATAATTTTGTTTTTGTTGTCACAGTGAAGAAAGCATTGAAACATTTCGGAGAATTGTAGATTAGAAAGTGGAAGACAACTAAACTGGGCAATTACAGATGCATACTGTGGCATAAACAGCAGCCCTCAATATAAACAATAACCTGCATGTTTACACGCTTTCAGGCACACCCCGCCAAGAGAGTCTGAATCTGGCCAGCCCCTCCCCCACGGTTCTATAGCTCAGAGGCTTGGCTTAGGTGGGGTTGGAAATGCCCTAGAATGGCTCTTTGTTGATTTTCCCTCATGCTAGAGCCTAGTGTTGCTGTGAAGCAAAGTGCTATTGAATTTGCTCACTCAGGCAGAACACTCAACAGGAAGGAAGGAAGCGGCCATTCTTTCTGGTCCTATTGTCTGACCACCCGGCTTAAGCAATCAAACAGCTCTGTGGCCATAGCTGGGTGCTTACAAGCCTGTAGTTTTTTTTTTTTTTTTCCTTCCCCCCTAGGGAAGGGGGCAGGGATGGATGGAAACCAGCTCTTTATGGTTTTCACTAATTTTTGATACAATCTGATGGCATCTTTTCATGGCTCACTCTCAGGTACCCCGTTTCTAACAGCAAAGTAAAAGGAGAATCAGAGCTAATGAGAATGTACACATTTTGGAAGTGGAGTAGCTATAGATCGGGCTTGGTCTATTAATGTATTGTGGAAATAGGAAGAAGTAAACATTTTATGTCACTAATAAATTTTGAGATTAGTCATCAGTTTTGAGTGATAGTGTTCAATGTGTCTTTAACTTTCTGTCTTTGGACAAGTCACTTACCCTCTCTGCACTTCATTTTTAATTTATTTTTAAATTAATAGAGTAAGGATAAACACCCTACTTTGTATTTCACAAGGTTAGTATAATAATCAAATGTCCGAATAACTATATAGAAAAATAATGCATTATGTATACCTAATATGTAATATTACGATTTTTTCAAGGAAAACAAACCTAGTTAAAATGAATATTAAGGTAAGAAAGAATAGTAATCGATATATTTGTTTTAAATTATTGATAGCTACCTTCAAAGTTTGAAGTTTCTTCAGAAAACTATAGCTTTGGGATTACCAGAAAGATGCAGTTAGTAAAAATCTGTACTTGGCAGCAAATACTAGTAGGGTATGACAATTTTTTTTCCAAGCATAATTCTCAATTTCTAAGTACAGTTTTATAAATGCATTTATTAAAAGCCCTAAATCTATAAGTTTTTTTTTTTATTACTAATTTTAGGGGAAATAAACATTGAAAAATCAAGTAAAATTTGAAAAATAATTATAGCTTAATTTTGTGGGGGGGAATGGTACCTCCATTAAAATGAGTTTTAAACTTTTTTTTTGACAAGAATCCTAAGTACTGTAATTACTATAATTCTATCTTATCAATTTCAGGAGTCATGCGGAATTTAAATTATCCTGGGTTATTTGGGGACTTTCTGATAGTCTCTGAGGAAATTATACTAAAATCTTTAATAAGTAATGATTTTTAATATTAAAGTGTTGAAGAAGGGAAGTAACTTCTGAGGAGTGAGTCATTCATCAAGGCTGGATGATATTCTCTAAGGAATACAGTTAAGGAAATATTTGCTTTTGATTTAAAAGAATTTTCCTTTCTAGGAGCCTGATGTCAGGGTATACCTGTGGCCAGCTTGTTAATCTAGATCCCTAGGGTCTAGGGCTCACGTGGGCATATTGAGATATATTACCAACCGATCTTGGAGCCTGTCCCCTTTGATTTGCCTCTTTTAAAAGTTAGGTAATGGTGCCAGGCTCATCTTCTCGGCTGTGCTCACTGTTCATCTCAGTAGCAGTTTAGTATTTGGCTCTGTCAGTGTAATTTTCCCAAGTAGAAGTCAAAAGCAGTTCTTCTTTAGGAAAAGATGAGGACTCTTGAGTGAAGAATCTGTTTCATCCTGCTCCTTCAGGATATCCAAGTTATAAAGCCAGGGCTATCAGATCTGTGAAGAGAGCTCTCAGAAGCTGACAGCCTTATAGAGATTTCGAAAGAATAGTAATTCCTCAAAAGTAGGGTAGGCTTAGATAGTCCCCTCTGCCATGATTTGGAGAGCATCTAACCCTCAAAAAAACTATTTACCCAGTTAAACCAGTGTCAAAACTTTATTGTTTTGAGCTTATTCCTTTGGGTTGTGTTATTGCTTTGGGTTAAAATCACTTCCTTTTTAAAAGAATATATTCGTTTTCCAGGCTCTCCTACTAGAGGTAAGTCAGTGTGAAAACACCAGAGCTTGCAGAGAAATGAAAGTGGTGACGAAAGGGAAAAAAGTCACCCAGGAGAAAGGAGAGGCATTGAAAAAGAGAGATTTTTCTTCCTTTACATTTGTGTCTATTGTCCCTCTTCTAAAGCTTGATTCCCTAAAGTTTTAGGTAGAGAAAATAGAGAGAGAAGGTGATTGGTCTGACTGGGATAAAATGGCTTTGTTTTACCATGGACAGGACATGTCCTCCTCCTTGGATGTGAAGACCATAGATCAATTCAGCAGCCCAACTGAGAGCAATTCATGCATCTCTTAGCACTTAGCAATTTCATTGCCATTGAATTGCTTTTTTTGCAGCTACATTGCATGTGATTTACAGGAAGCCTGTTTTCAACTTATAAAATTCTTAATATAAATTGCTTTCATCTTCCATTTTTATTTTTAAAAAATTGAATATCTTTAGCTATCTTATTATTTAGCTTTATACCTTCTCCCCTTAGCAGCACTCTTCCCTGGGGGCAAGAATAAATTAAATTAAAATAAACGAAATAAAAATATTGGATTGGCTGCTTTAACAGAGATAAAAACAAACCAACTCCCCTCCCCCACAAAAAGGGCTCCAGACCAGCTGCCTCTCTTATGTAAAATTCCAAGATGGTGGATAGTTCATGTCAATAGAGTGCTCTGATCTACAAAGTTATATAAGCATCCTCTCATCTTCATTGGCACTCCAACATATCTCATCTCCTTGACTTATTACGATGTTCCTTTCCTCTATCCCCATCTCTTACAATTTTCTACAACCAATTTCTGTGCTCTGGCTCCCAAGCCTCAGATCAGTGCTGGAAAGTTACGAAAAAGTGTTAACTGAATTGTCCAAATTCCTCCTCTCCTAAAAACCTTTCATTTATAGCTTCTGTTCTATGACTACAATGAAATATCACTTCATACTTACTAAGATGGTGTTAATAAACAAACAAACAAATAAATGGAAAATAAAAAGTATTGGTGCAGAGGTAGAGATATTGGAACTCTCACACATTTCTGGTGGAAATTTAAAATGGTGCAGCTTCTGTGGAAAACAGTTCGGTAGTTTCTCAAAAGGTTAAACATAGAACTACCATATGACCCAGCAACTTCAATTTGTGGTCTATATTCAAAATAATGGAAAGCAGGAACTTGAACAGATATTTGCACACTCAAATTCATAGCAGCATTATTTATAATAGCCAAAATTGTGGAAATAACCCACCTACCAATCAATAGATGAAATGATAAACAAAATATGGCATATGTATATAATGGAACATTATTTAGCCTTAAAAAAGAATGAAAATTTTGTTATATGCTACAATGTAGAGGACTTAACAACATTATGTGTAGTGAAATAAGGCCAATATAGAGGGACAAATATTGTATGATAACACTTACTTAGGCTAGGCAAATTCATAGAGTCAGAAAGTAGAACAGAGGTTACCAGGGGCTGGGAGGAGGCATTATTGTTTAATGGGTACTTAGTTTTTGTTGAGAATGATGAAAATGTTTTGGGTATAGACAATGGTGATGGATTACACAATATCTTGAATGTTTTTAATTCCACCGAACTGTATCTTTACGAATGGTTAAAATGACATTGTTATATATATTTAACCACAATAAAAAAGTTCAAAAATAAAAATGAAAACAAGAATAAATAGGGTTAAGAAACAAGATGCCTAAAGTGAAGGAAAAGCAGATTTCATAGTTTTAAGAGAGGTGGAGAGTTTTAAGACAGAGTTCAATATTCTTTTAAACAGAAATGATTTAGTATATGGCAGTAGCACAGATCACGTTAGGAAATGAGTAGAAAGGAAATAATTGTAGAATATTTTATTGGTGTGAAATTTTCAATATTGGGTGTGAAAATAAATATTATGGTGGGCCTTGTAGTTTGACTGCTGATGGCTCGCAGAACCTCTTCTCTAAAAATTGCCTGGGTAGAGAAGCCAGGGCAGTCTGCATGTCAGTACTACTCTGCACAAGATCCAAAGGCTTGGTTCCCTATTCTTGATTTGGGACAACTGAAGGACCACCCAGCTCCAAAACTCCACATAGGACTAGCTGAGGTCACTGTCACAATCGCTCCAGAGTTCCATTTCTCCTTCTGCCCCATCCTGCTTCCCTCACTTTTATAGGTGTTTATCCCTCATCTACATTCCAATAAACTTCCTGTATGCAAATCTACACCTTAGAATCTGTTATATTAGGAATGTAACCTAAAACAAATACTGAGTTGAAATTCTAACCAGATGACAAATAAACATTCCTTTAGTGATGCAATCATTTGAGAAAAAGCAATTTTGCCAAATATAATTTTGACCTTATTTAAGACTGGATTAGATTTTATTTTTTAACACAGCTATCAACATTAATATAATTACTTATTCATCTATTCTTTTATTCAGTTAATACTTGTTGACTGCCTACTATGTGCCGACTTTACGTTAGGAAAACAAATAAATGAATTAGAAGTCCAATGCTGTTTATTAAATAATAAGATATCATTATTCTTCTACAAACTGTAAACAGTAATTTTTCTCAAAGTTTAATGCTACCCAAAGCACTTGCAATTATTTATTTTTCCTAGGGACAGAATTTTCCATTAAAATAATCTGCCTTTAGAAAGCTAATAAGAACAGCCTTTATCAAGGAGATATAATCCAGAGAGGCCTAGGGAGATAAAGAATCATAAGCACAGAGGATAACAATTATTTCTGAATTACTTTGGCATATTTGTTCATTGTTACCATCAAAGCTTAACTTAGACATCATATAATTTTATTCTGGTATCGTGGAAAAGAAGAAAATTATTTTAATAAATTTGAATATGTGTTAAAAATATTTTGTTCAGACAAATTTCAAACATATACAAAAGTTGATTGGAAAACAAACAATTTCCCTGTACCTATCAACTATTTTCCCTTAAGGCCAAGCTTGTTTCACCTTTTCCCATGTCTGCTTCCCCTCCTCTCTTATCATTTCAATGCAAATCTCAGCCTTATATAGTTACATCTGTAAGTATTTCAGTATTTCTACAAAAGGTAAGAACTCTCTCTATATAAAAAAAAGTATATATTTTAAAGCATTTAGGAGAATATAATCAGTGTTTGGGAAATTTTTTGGTGTTTTCTAGAAAATAGAGGCAAGTAGAGTTCACTCTCCGAGTGGAAAACCGACGTCAGTACAAACCTAACATTAAGAATGAAGTTACCTGTATGTAGAAGAAAGATATATTGAGAGGTGTTTGTTAAGGAGTTGCCCACAAGATTTAGCAAGTTTCCACATTCAAATGACATGTTCTCAATGAATGAGAGTTGGAGTGTGTTGGGAGCCAAGAGGGAACAGGCTGCAGGTGATGTAGGCGTTTATGTCGGCCTCTGTGAGGATTGTGGCTATTACTTGTAGTAAGACAGGAAAACATAAAGGGTTTTTAAGCAGAGAACAGACATAATATCACTTTCATTTTAAAAGGATTACTCTAGCTGCTATTGTGTTGAAAACAGACTAGAGGTTCTGGGGAAGAAACAGAGAGACCGTTTGGGATGAAGTTTCTCACTCTTTAGGGTGCGTACAAATCATGGGGAACCTTGCTAAAATGTAGATTTTGTTTCAGTGGATCTAGAATGGGAACTGAGCTGCTGCATTTCTAACGATCTCCCAGGGGATGCCCATGCCCATGGTATGTAGACCAAACCTTGTTTACTGAGGAGTAACAAGATAATTATAAGCATCCAAGTGATAGAAAAAATGGCTCCAAGTGTCAGAGGTGGACAGTGGTATGTCTGTAAGAAAAGGTGTGATGCCGGATTTATTTTTAAAGATGTAACTAACAGGATTCCCTGATAGTTTAGATATAAAGTATGAGAGAAGACAAGTGAAAGCTCATTCCAAAGGTTTTGGTTAGAGGTAACTGGAGGGATGGAGAAGCATATAGAGGGAACAAGTTTGGGCCGGAAATCAGAAATTTGATTTTTGGCACTTCAGTCTTGAGATACATGTTAAACTCACAAATGATGATGAGTAGGTGATTGGTACACGAGGATGAAGTTCAGGGGCGTGGCTGAGATTGTAGCTGAAATTTATGAGTTTATGTACAACATTTAATGCTATGAGAATGGAGATCAGTTAGAGAATGAGTGCAGACAGAAATAAAAGATTCTAGGACTGAGTCTTGGAACCATACGCATTTAGGGGTTAGGAAGAGGAACAAGAACTAGCAAAGGAAACTGAGAAGATGCAGCCCTGGAATAGGAGAACCAAGGTAGTGTGTGCCCTGGAAAACTGAAGAAAATGAAATCAGCAAGACAACAGTGAAACTAATAAATATCACATCATCAGAGGCAGACCTATCTAGGGGGTTCCCATAAATTTAAATTTAATTTGGAGCATTTTAAATTGAAATTAAAATTTTGAGCCTGAAGCTGTTTCAGGAACTGTTTAGGAAGGAGGGACTATGTATTTTATAAAGCTGACATAGTATTTAAGTAGCTATATCATTTGTGCTGAATTAGTCAATTCACTGAAACAACTCGACTTCAGTAATTAGTTTGAATTTTTTCTTATTCTTAACAAGACTGGTTATATTAAATAGTTATGTTGGCATCAAGTATAACTTAGAAATAAAACAGATTTGTTCCATCCAGAAACACGCAGCTCTTTGCTACTGGGTATCACGTGATGTGCTAGCACTGATGATGTTGGATCTGTCTTGAATTCTACTGTACAATCTTAGGCTCATCACCTGCCTCAGTGTTATCACTAATAGTAGGAGAAATTAATTCACGTCTTACCCACATCACAGAGTGGTTGTGACAATGAAGTAAAATAATAGGACTCTATGGAAACAAAATATTATAGAAACAGGAAATGTTTATGTAAATAACAGTAGTAAAAGGATCTCCTTGACCCAGTTTCTCATACTAGGTGAGAAAGCAGTATTTTTTCCAATGTTATATAAAGAGCTCAGAGGTGACTATGTTGAAGTTATTTTTTCATTACTTAACTATTTTGACCCATATAAATGACAACTTCACATAGTTCCAGCTAAGTCTTGAGGGGTTTTAATAGTAAAAAACAGAAAATATTTCATATTTTAGAGTCAGCTGATTTTTTACACTCTATTTCCAATATAGCAAATAAAATATTTTTGTTGAATCCTAAATGGGAAGCTTCCATATTTATTTTCTGTATCCAAAAACAAACTCCCTCAATTCCTGCCACTGAGTTTATAAAATTCAATTTTAGGGCTCAAAATTTGTAAAGGAAGATGGGAAAAGAAAGAAGGGAAAGATGAGAAGCAGGAGCAGCAGCCTAAAGACATTTCTCTCTCCCTTGATTCCCCTTCCTTTCTCAGCACCTTCCTTCTTCCATTTTTTCAAAACAAACAATAAATAAAATTTAGCTTTATATGTTCCAGAATACCAATAGCAAGTTATAAGAAGCAATTGGTGTATCAGTCAGGAAAAGTTGCAATAACACACAAGTCCAAAATCTCAGTAGGTCGACAACAAAAAAAAGTCTTTTCACAATTATTTTATATATTCAAGTCATCCTTCAGGTAGCCACTCTGGGCCTCAGGCTGGTGAAAACAGTCTTGATAAGAGCTTCCGTGATCACCGAAGCATCGAGAAGGGAATATAGAGAATCACCTGTGAGCACATACAATTTTTTTGTCATGGGAATGACAGAGACTATTTCTGCACACATTTCTTTGACCAAACTAGTCATTCATCTGTTTGTAACTAACCATGTGCCTAAGAGGAGCATTAGAATATTTGTGGGCCTCCCTTATGACTACTGCTAATATTTAGTGAAAGAAGGGGTATAATAATAGCTCCTATCTCATAGATTTTTGTGAGGATTTGTATCACACTTAAGCATAGAATAAGATTTATTATGTGGACAGAAAATTTAAAAAATATTTAAGTTACAAAACAAATATTTTTAGATGCTAACAACTTATATAATGACCACGACTGGCTAATATATTCTCCGGGAGATTTATGTGGAATTCTTATATTTTAATTCTGTCATTTCCAGTTCATTTTCATGTTTACAAAATCATTGATATAGCTAGACAATTTTCATGTTTAAACAACTATGGATTTCCGTTCCTTGATAAAAATAGAGCTTGGAGGAGAAATATCACTTTATCACTCTGAATCAAACATATAAAAATTCAGAATATGTTTTCTTGTCAAAAGTTATTCAGATGTAATGTTAAATCCTCTTGCAAGAACTATGGATGATATTTATGTAATGTAAATAAAATAAGCGATCTTGCCATGGTTAACCAAGCTCTTAGAAAATCATTTTCATCAAATACTTCACAATGAATTATGTAGATAACAGAAAAGCCATCTCTGTTGTATGTGTTAACTTTGGTAGGAGGTAATTAAACCCAGAACTGGTCAGTATTAGATAGCAGGATGAAATCAGGTCTAATCTATACAAAGAAAGTGTCTGTGGCGACAAAATACAGCAATTGTGCAATGAATTTCATCCAGGTAGACAATACCGATCTTGATAAAATCAAAAAGGGCAAGTTTTTCTCAAGTTGTTTCTTTTGGATGGCATTATGTCAATAATTGTCTTAACCCTTCAGTTAAGCAAAGTCATGGTTTGGCAAGTAGGTAATCATTTGGAAGATAAAGTAGATGGTTCAAGACTTTGTGGAACTTGGGATGCCTGGAAGTTTGTAGGCTTGACTGGCATGATGACAGCAAAGAACTGCAAACCTTTATGCACCTGTTACTGATGGGTTAGAATGTTCCTTCTGGACACTCTTTTCCTGCACTCTCCTTCTAATCAGATCTTTTTTGTCAGGTTATACTAACCTGATGCATATGAGAAATACTGTGGCCACAATACATATTGGTTTTTTAAACCATACAGGATAGGAAAGGGGATTCAGATGTATTATAAACACGGTGATATGTAAAAACAAGTTAGAAAATAATGATTTTACTAGATTAAAAATCTGAAAGTATTAATAGTTAAAAGAAAACTATCAAAGTATAACCAAATGTGCATCCAGAATCTGAGAGTAATAGAATTTTACTACATAGAGAAAAAAATGTAATCTTAGGAAGTAAACATTATATCAGGTTTTCTTTTCCCCTGAACCTAAAGAAGTTTATAGTAATGTATTTTAGTATCAGCAATTAATAAGAATAAATTACATAATTCTCAGGAAATACTATGTTAGCAATTATTACCAAAATAATTTATTGTCTTGAGTGAAGAATAAAACTGGAAGATCAAAAAACTTCAGAATCTAGATTTTTCTTTTTCAGCTAAGAAAGATTAAATATTTCTAGCAATTTGGAGAGCTTATCAAAACTAAAAATTAACTTTTTCAACAGAAAATATCTTTCTATCATACAAAGTTGTTAAACAATGGTAGGATTGGAAATGAAGATCAAATGTAAAACAAATATCAATTTTCAGATATAATTTTTATCACCAAAGATGAGTGGATTGTCTGATCTAAATTCTTTCAGAAGAGTACCCTTTGAAAGAGGTACATACAGCTGCTACTGATCTGTAAGAAGCTTTCCTTTTGAATCAGAGAAAACTTTATTGTCCTCAAGATGGTGTTTTTTTTTCAATAGTCTTTTTATTTCTCTCTTGCAATTGAAGATGCAAGTCAAGATGTTTCTTTATTATGAACTAATACACTCAGATTTTTATAAAAAGCAGATGTTCTGAGTTTTAAATTCAAATCATATTGTTAAGAAGCATCCTTTACTCATTTTTTTCTTCCTTGTCCTCCCTCTACCCTTTATTCTATTTTCAATTCCTTTATTATTCACATATCTTTTCATGGATTTCCGCCCATCAGAAGATTATGATCTTCCAACATTAAACCACTTAAATCTGTTCTAATGGAAATGCTTTTTTTCAGCGGTTAAGAAGGACATTGTTCTTGACATGACTGAGTCTAAATTTCCTCCCTTATTCTTTTATGTAGCTTTTTTTTTCTCACTGTCCACATTTTTCACCAAATGCCATGTTATGGTTTGCTTTCATAATAATATTGCCAATTTTATAATACCTGTTATTTACGTGGTGTTTTATAGCTTTATAAAGAACTTTCATTTCTTTGGTTTATTTATTACATTTTGCTTCTTCTAAATGGATTCGTCAAAACTTTTTTTCATGTGGAAAATGAGTCATAAATGAGGCATATATTGTTGTAGACCATCTATTGCTAGAAAGAGTTTTCTTTTAACTATTAATACTTTCAGAATTATATTAATCCTTGAGTTTAAATCATTTCTGAAATACATTAATCCTGGAATTTAAAGTTATAAAACAGTAACTGCTGTTATAATAATTTTTCATCCTAAAATTGTTTTAGATAATGGTATAATTTTTTTCCTTTTTCCTACAGGCTGACTATCAGAGATGTTATAAGCTTCAGTCTGGAAGAACCATGCCAAGATGTTGGCTTCTTTAAAAGATAAATATTTCTTGGGGGATATTTCTGGCTATGCCTATGTGATTATCACACATAGAATCCATTTTAAAATGAGCGCTGAAACTATGAATGTAATGTTGATATTTTTTATCCCAGCAGGATTATCTTCTTAATACTAAAGAGTAAATATATCCTTAGTGGGGAAAAGTAAACATTTCTTTTTTTTATTTCTTATGAAAACAAACTAATATAGTTCAATTTTCATTGTAAAGGCAGAACAAGGTGAATTTAGGTAGGTTATAATAATGAATACAGCTTGTGATTTTTCAAAGATTTTTTATTTTACTAAGATTTGAGGAAAACATTTTTATGCTTGAATTTGTTATGTTGAAATTTCTCCTTAGACACTTGAGACATTCTGCCTACTATTAGACTTAGTGGGAGATAGAATTATCCATGATGATATGTTGACCTTTGGATTGTAAATTTTATTATTTTTTGAACATTTTTTCTTATTTTACCTTTCCTTATTTTATTTTTTCTTATTTTATTATAAGAATTTTCTGAGAAACGTGCTGTGTAAGAAATTATTCTTAACTCTAGCAGCTTAAAACATTTATTAGCTCATAATTTTCAAGGATCTGGAATCTGAAAGCAGCCAACCTCTAGAGAGGCTCAAGGCCTCTCTAGAGGTTACAGTCAAGATGTCAACTCAAGATGTAGTCATCTTAAAACATTACATTCATGAGTTGAAGTATCTAATCCCAAGTTCACTCATGTGGTTATTGGCAGGCTTCACTTTTTCACTGTTGTTCAGAGACTTCAGATTCTTGTCATGTGGGCCTCCCCATAGGCTGATTCAATGTTAATGGCAACTCACTCTTTACAGATGAGAGAGAGGGAGGAAGAGAGAAAGAGAGAGAGAAGAAGGAGGAGGATGAGGAAGAGAGGGTTATGGGGAAGACAGGAGAGAAAGAGTGAGATGGACATGGGATGTGGGGGGAAGACAAATTCCTCATCTAAGACAAAAACTACAGTCTTTTTAATAACCTAATATCAGAGGTAACATACCATTACTTCTGCTGTCACATAGATTTACCCCGTGAGAGGGGACTAAGTATGAGTGTGAATACCAGTAAGTGAAGATCATTGCGGGTCATCTGAGAGGCTGGCTACCACAATAGGCAATCAGACAATATAAAGATAACTCAACTGAAATTCTGGGAAACCACTGACTCACTATAGATCATAGACATAGTTCTGTGGCTTTGAATGTGGCAGTAAATTTTTCACATGAGAATCTCACGCTCGTCACAAGTTTTTTTCTATAATTATTTGTTTTTGTGCAAGGATTTGGAAAGTTATATGAGAGAGCAATGTATCGATAGTGTCTTTCTTTTTTTTTCTTCTTATTGTTCAATTAGAGTTGACATTCATTATTATTTTATATTAGTTTCAGGTGTACAGCATAGTAGTTGGACATTTATGTAATTTACGAAGTGATCCCCCTGATCAGTCTAGTACCCACCCGGCACTATATATAGTTATTACGATATTACTAGTTATATTCCCTATGCTTTACTTTATATCCTTGTGACTATTTTATAACTACAAATTTGTGCTTAATCTCTTCATCTTTTTTACTCAGCTCCCAACCCCCTCTCATCTGGCAATCATCAGTTTGTTCTCTTTATCCATGAGTCTGTTTTTATTTTGTTTGTTCGTTTATTTTGTTCTTTAGATTCCACATATAAGTGAAATCATATGGTATTTGTCTTTCTCTGTCTGACATTTCAATTAGCATAATACCCCCTAGGTCAATCATGTCCTTGCAAGTGGTAAGATTTCTTTCTTTCTTTTTTTTTTTTTTTTATGACTGAGTAACATTCTATTGTATGTATGTACCACTTCTTTATCCAATTGTCTTTTGATGGATGTTTAGGTTGTTTCCATATCTTGGTTATTTTAAATAGTGCTGCAGTGAACATAGGGGTGCATATACCTTTTCAAATTAGTGCTTTGGTTTTATTTGAACAAATATCCAACAATGCAATTGTTGGTTCATAAGATGGTTTTATTTTTAATTTTTTGAGGAACCTCCAAACTGTTTCCCTAGTGGCTATACCAATTTGCAATCCAACGAACAGTGCATCCTCACCAACACTTGTTTTTTAATTTATTGATGATAGTTATTCTGACAAGTATGTGGTGATATCTCATTGCTGTTCTAATTTGCATTTTCTGATGATTAATGACATTGAGCAATTTTTCATCTGTCTATTGGCCACCAATATGTCCTCTTTGGAGAATTGCCTATTCAGTTCCTCTGCCCATTTTTTAATTGGATTATTTGATTTTTCAGTGTTGAGTCTTCTGAGTATTTTGTAAATTTTGGATATTAATCCCTTATCAGATGAATCATAGACAAATATCTTCTCCCATTCCTAGGTTGTCTTCCCGTTTTGCTGATGGTTTCCTTTGTTGTGCAAAAACTTTACTTTGATATAGTCCCATTTGATTATTTTTTTTGTTTGTTTCCCTTTTCTGAGAAAATATATCAGAAAAAAAAAAAACATCACTAAGAACAATGTCAGAGAGTTTACTGCCTGTGTTTTCTTCTAGAAGTTTAATGGTTTGAGGTCTTACATTTAAGTCTTTAATCCATTTTGATTTTACTCTCGTGTATGGTATAAGAAGGTGGTACAGGTGTTTGTCCAGTGTGGATTTATTTCTGGGCTTTCTATTATTCTGTTCCATTAATCTATGTGTCTTTTTATTGTTGTTATTATTATTATCATCATTATTATTATTATTACCTTCCAATATAGTTTGATATCAGGTAGTGTAAAATCTCCAACTTTGTTCTTCTTTCTCAAGGTTGCTGTGGCTATTCAGGATCTTTTATAGTTCCATATAAATTTTTGGATTATTTGCTTTAGTTCTGTAAAAAATGCCTTTGGTATTTTGATAGGGATTGCATTGAATATATGGATTGCTTTGGGTAGTGTGGTCACTATCCAATTAACAATGTTAATTCTCCCTATCTAAGAGCACAGTATATTCTTCTATTTATTTGTATCTTCTTCCATTTTTTTCTTCAATGATTTTAATTTTATGAGTATGGGTCTTTTGCCTACTTAGTTAAATTTATTCCTAGGTATTTTATTGTTTTCAATGCAATTGTTAATGGGATTATTTTCTCATTTTCTCTTTCTGATATGAATGGCATCTTAGAGCTCAAATGTAGTTAAGGTTTTTATCTACAAAGCAGTAAGTAAAAAAAATGTGGTAATTACCAAAAGGATTTTCTAAATTGTTCGGTCAAGCAATTTTAAAAAGCTCATACAACTAGAACCTTACAGTGATCAAATGGATCCTGTACTATTTTCCATTGTAAGACTGTTACATTCAATACATTATTTTAGTTATCGTACTTCCTGCTAATATTGTTTGTAACACCTTAGTAGGGTCCCTGTGATCCTCTGGAATTGGATTTTTACCTCTCTCAACAGCTTCCATTTCTCAAGTCCTGCGATACATATTTGATGATTTCTAACATTGAAAGTATTTTCTCATATCTGTATTCTTGGCTGCTTTTGTGCATGCATGTATTCATTTGAGAGATGCAAAGCACAGGTACTGTGCTAACTATGGGGCTAGATACTGAGAAGTAATGTGAAGAAAGCAGACCAGTTCCCTCTCTCATAGACTTCTATGGGAGGTGTTCCTAAAGAAATTTAAGAAAAACTTATTAAATTATAATTGTTAAAAATGGTATGAAAAAAGTGAACCAAGTATTACAATATTGTAGGAAAGGGATTGTATAATTCAATGTGTATCGGGGGAGGAGAAGTTAACAAAGTATTTCTTGAGAAAGTTTTTAACATCTGAAGCTTACAGGAGACGTGGCACAGGCAGATACTCAGGTATGTTTAATTTTTTTTAAAATATGCAGTTAATTTAAGTGGGAATTTCTACAGCCAAGTGCAAAGATGTTATGTTGCCATTCTTTTGGATGTAAATGTTTAAGCATTGACCAAATATTTCACACAAAATAGGTGAAAATAAAGTATGGCTTAAGCACAGATAACTTGATATAACTTGTCATAATTAATGTATTTATTCATAGACAAAAAAACTTTTATTAAGTAGTTTCTCATGGTGGCAAGAGAAAGAGCTTTGGAGTCAAAAGGATTTGGGGTTGATCTTCACCTTAGCATTACTGTTTTGAGTAACAACCTGAATCTCATTGAGATTAGCCTATTCATATGTAAAATGGGGACAGTGATACATATTTTGAGAGCTACTGAGATACTGTAGATGAAGTAGTCTACCATCAGCTGGGACATTGTTGGTCTCGAATACATGATAGTGTGAACAAAAAAGGGATCACATACTATACCTGACAAGCTCAGGGGAGGCCTGTACCCAGAGACCGAAAGTAACCACATAGGATGGTCTGAACAGAAAAATTCCTAACTAAAAGTGGGTCACGGTGGGTAATAACATCCTAGGCCTGTAGCTTCCTTAACAAAGGTCAGTCTTTACCTTTGCATCTATTGTCTTTTACATCTAAGATAACATACCTTTGAAATGTCAGAGTAATCTCCTTTTCCAGACCCCTCAAGGCACAACTGCTGGCACCAGAGCACCAGACTGCGAGCCTCTCATTGCTATCTTGTTCCCCTGATACCGGCGCTATATGCTGTGAATCTTAATTATTAATTATCTTGTACCCACCAATATAAAAAGAGTATATGTTTCTCTATTTTGCCTATTTATTCAATCCCAAAGGTTTCCCCACTTTGCTTTCTCTTGCCCCTTGATTTACCACCAATGGATTTCATGTCACCCCACTTATGTCTCCTTGCTTTATTCCGATGTATAAAATAAGCTGCAAAATTGCCACTCTCCAGAGCATTTTCTCAATCTGTTGAGATTCTGCTTCCTTGTCAGTTTGGTTCAAATAAACTTATAAAAAATTCTCTACAGATTAGGACATTTCTTACATTAACAGTAACTATCATCATTATCATTATTATTGTTATTATTATTTCCCATGGTTGAAAATAAATCAGATTAGCTTGAGCCATAGTAATTGGTCTGTAATTCAATTGTGTAAATGTTATTAAAGTTTAAATATTTTAAAACAGCCCTAGGTCTACATTTGTAATTATCATTATCCAAGAATACTTGACTACTACGTGTTTTTTTTTTCCCTCTGTGTTCTTTAGAGAATGCTATAATATATTCTAATTTAATAATTAGAGGTATTGAAGAACCACAGTTGTGCATAAAAGAACAGGAAATGACTAAATAGCCTTGATTTTGGTAACTTGTATTTATGGTTATGTTAATGTGTGCAATTAGAAAGTACTTAGGGAAACCTGGAGTGGTGAGAGTTGATGGTGGGGAGAAGGATGTGGAGGCTTAGAGAACATTGTCAGCCCTAGTAAAGATCTAGGACTTCATGGTATGGGTGGCAGAGGGACAGTAAAATGTTGTAAGCAGAGGTGTTTTTTAGATGGCTTCTTTGAGGGAAAGGGTGAAAGATTGATGGAACAGGAAGCAGAGAAGCCAGCTGAACATTGTTGAGGAACTGAACTGATGAGATGACAAAGCAATAAAATAATAAAACTGAAAATTGATTATTGCCTGAACCAGGTAGCATTCAAATAGAATATTTAGGAGATAAAATTGGCAGGGGTTTTTGATGAATGGGATGGAGTAAAGAAAGTAGGAGTGGTGTTTAAGAAAATGGATGGCTCAGAGGGTGTGATAGTAATGACAGAAAGGCAAGGACAGATTTGGAAAAAAATTCGAGGGTTAAAATTAAAAAGACCTAGTGATTAAGTAGATGGGGGGCAGGAGCTAAGTGAAAGGACTCACAAGTGTCTCCCAGGAGGTGCCACTTTTAGCAACAGAAGATAGCCGAAACAATAAATTCACAGTTTTTGCTTTAATCTAATCTATTTTGAAGTATTTATGGGACATCCAGGTGGTTATAATAGGGAGACGCTAGATAATGTGTATCTGTCCTGAAGATTTAATCTGGGAGATATAAACAGATATGTGACAGCTGATCCACACGTAAAGGTGGAAGCATAAGTTGAGTTGAAAAGCAGTGCCACCCTTAACTTCTCCCTTGCTTTTATTCATCACATCTGTTCACCAAGAGACACCCTTCAGATGGGTCCCATTTTTACCTTATTCCATGCCAGAATCCTGATTCAGGCCCTTTTTCTCTTTTTCAGAGAGTCTCCTTACAACTTACTTTCTCCCAGTTTCCTCCTCTAGTGCTATCAGAATTTTCTTTCTGAAACAAAAATCTGATCTGTAATAATCTGATTTGGTGATTAAGATCCATAATGCCTCTTCACCGTGTACAGTGTAAAAGCCAAACTTTGTAACGTGAAGTACAAGGGGGACTCATCTCACATGTCCCCAAGTCCTCACCAACCTTAGCACCATCTCTTTGCACAGATCGTGTATCTTTATACCTCTACATCCTTGCTTAAGCTCTTGATATTCACTAAACTAACCCTCTCTGCCATGTTTCCATGATGAGCTACTACATAGCCTTCTTGTATCCTTCTGATACCATTATGTACTCTGAATTTTTCTCTGACTCCTGATATCATCCCATTCAAATTTCCAGCCATCTGTGTGCACACACACATGGATGTATGTGAGCACATCTACATATATTTACATTTGTTCACATGTTTGTGATCACTTTAAAGATAAGTGCATTGTCTTTTTCATCTGGCTATTGCACCACTGACATATAAAAGGCATAAAATAATTGCATATTGAATTGAATATGGCAGAAATAAATTCAGTAAAATTCCGTGGATGAAAGTATAAAAAAATTACTAAATTAGGTATTTGATTGCTGTGAGGAGAGCAATTTAGTAGTCCAGGACCCAATTGTTATAAGTATATACAGAAAAGTTCATTCCTTCTCCAAAATCTCAAGAAAAATAGCCCCTGTAATGGTCTAAGGAAAAAAGTAGGGTAAACTCAAAAGGGGGCTGGAAAACAACTGTATATACAGTCATTATCACTGAGTGAACTTGGGCCAAGCAAAATTAATTGATGTGAGACTGTGAAATTATACTTAACTTGTTATTCACAGTTATATCACACTTTATCCTGTAAAGTAAAGATGAACTATTGTACCTATGTGAACATTAAACATGATTAAAGCTTAAGGTGTAACTGGTGATCTTAACTAATATTAACCAAAATAAATCTCTTAGAAAAGTATTAGGCACTTTTTATTCTTCATAAACTGAATAGAAACACATTGTTTTCTCTGGGCCATCTTTACAAGGATCAAATATAGTATAGAATAAGTTTGTATACACACACACATAATTTCCAGAAAATAAACATAGAAATTCAAAAAATGCAAATAATTAAAAAAATAACTTTCATTACCCTCTCTGGTTATAAAAATTATACATCTTCACTGTAGTAAAATTAGATATTATGTGTAGATTCGAAGGAAATGCAAACAAACCAAAATTATATTATCTCGAGTAAATGATCATTTTTGACATAGCTTAGACTTTCCTTTACGTAAAAATGTTCATGTATTTTTAATAACTGGAGTCACATAATATGTCATTTTTTAAATTCTACTTTTAAAATGTGGTATTATAAAGTATGTGATCCCAGTAAACATTTTGCAAAATCCCTAAATTTAATAGCTTTGCAATATTTCATCACGCTATACTTTTTTAATGTATTTAATAATCCCCCTATTCTGTGCATTTGTGATGTTTCCATTTGTTATTTATTAAAATTAGTTACTGCCTTGGTTTCCTCATTGCCTGCACACCTTTTCATTCATTAAACCTCAAGCTTCCATTTGTAATGTTGCGAAGAAAGCACTTAGCACAGGTCACCAGTAACCTTCTAATAACCCCAATCATAGGATTCTTTGCAAGACAGAGAAATAATGACTGCATGTAGACTCTAGCATCAGACACACCTGGGTTCAAATTCAGCCATCATTGCTTAGAGGTTACATGATCGTGGGCAAGGTATTTAATGCTCTGTGGTTCAGTTTTTTCATCACTAAAATAGAGCTCATTTTTATAGATGTGATTTATATAGGATTACTAGAGAATTAATGAGCTACATATCTAAAGGGCTTGGAGAAATGTCTGGCATACAGTCAGTGCACAATAAGTGCTAGGTATGATTTCATTATACCAGTTATTCTTGAGCAGTTCATTCTTTTTCAATTCTCTCTTCTCGTGGCTTCTATGGTAATGTCTGATAGTATGTACCTCAGCTTCTTTCTGTTCACAGTCTTCAAGGTATGAGAAAGACGGCCTAATAAATTCCCGTGGCATCCTCATGCTTTAAGGATGAAAGGGAGTGACGGTGACAATTTCTCTAGCATGACACAGAAGACTTCCTCCCTCAGTGTGCCCCTTCCAGTTACTCCTTTGATAACATTTCCTCCTTTCTTCCTCTCTCTTCTCACAACTTAAGTTCTCAGTTGCCTTAAGATTCCATTCTATATCCAGTCTTTATGTTTTCATTCATGTAACATCCTCCGCTTGGAATGCTTCTTTTCCTTCAAAGCCTCAACCTGCCCAGCAAATACCTAATCTTGTTAGGTATCAAAGATTATCTCCTGTATAAACCTCTAATCTAAACCAATTGACTATTTTTTCCATTGGCCCATCTGTAAATGACCAAAATTTATCATATCACTTGTAACTTTTTATTGCACTTATTTATTTATGGGCCCTATGTATCTCTACTAGAAAGTGAGCTCCATGATTTAAAAGAGCATCTAGCACAGTGCTCAGTACAGGGTAATAAGAAAAGCTAACATCTATTCTACTCTTAGCATCAGGTACTTTAAAGTACTTTATATGTTTCAGTTCACCTAACTTTCAAAGAGTTCTATCAGTAAGGTATCATTACAGATGAGAAAATAAGACATAGAGAACTGAAGTAATTTTCCACAGTTGCACAGCTAGGAAATGGTATCATTTTTTTTTTTACACCTTTATAATTAGATCTTTATTAAATTACTATTTGAGTATACCGTTTCTGTCCTTCTGGAACTCTGACCCACCTCATCATTCATTTAGACTTTTCTAATAGAACCCCAACTCCTTCCACACAGCCATCCTTTCTCCTCCAATTCATATGGCTCAGGGACAGATGGCCTCCATCCTCAGCTCCAGGGTTAGAGCCTATTTGGTAGAGGCCAATCATGAAAGTGTCTCCTCTCTTACTAGAAAATGGCTCAGGAAACTAGGGTTAAGATAATCAGGATACATGCTGACTGCCATCATGTCACATGTGATAGGCACACAGCTTAAGGTGTCCTCAGTCATACTGCAGGGAAAAGTTTTGTTTCATAGTGGAGGAAGCACTTTCCTGTCTTTTCTCTTCTGATGGACTTGAACAAAGAAGACGGTTATTCCAGTTGCTGTTGGCAGCTATTTTGTGCCCCTGAGGGAAGCCAGCCTGAAGATAAAACTAACCCAGAGAAGAGGATCATACTATTTGACATTCGTGGTACTGAGCACAATAAATCACAAGGGAGGTGCTATTCTTAGCTTCATGGTACACGTGAGGAAGCTAAGGTTTCAAAATGTACATTAATTAGTCTTGGCCGCATAACTAGTCATTGCTTCAGTTGTAAGCCAAACCTGGGTTGATCTGACTCCAGCCTTCATCTTTTAGCAGTATAACCCTCAGTTATGAACTCATGTTTTTGGACAACTATAGCATGATCATACCTCAGCAACTCACTTCCAAGCAACTAAGGCATTGTCAGAAGCTTTACCTTCAGATGACCTCATATTCTAATAACAGAGATAAGGTACATTTTTAACAGCCAATAGCATATGGAGTTCAGTGTTAGGTGGAGGGTAGCAATAGAGAAATGCAAGATAAAAAGTCAAGCAAGGGGGACAACCTTTGAAGATAAGATTATCGATCACTTTAGGTGAAGACAATGGCAATTTATATAAATCATGCAGACTTGTTGGCAAAACAACTAGGAATATGAATGAAGTTCTAGGGTCAATGCCTTGGGAAATTATTTATAAATGATCTTACTTGGGGAGAATATGCCAATGTCATATTTTTAATATAAGTTTTAAATAAAGTTTGAGATTATAAAATTTGATCAGAACAAAGATTAATATCAGACTAAATCAAATCAATGTCTTGTATTTGGATTTCCTGATTTTGTGGCCATTTTTTATTTTCAAGCAAGCTGAATTAAATTTCCAAACATCATCTCTGAATTATACTTTCTAAAGTCCAGTCTAGAACTTTGTTTTATTAGTCTTGCCTTCTCTGATAACAATTTATATTTGTTCATAAACATAGATCTGTTGGTTCTGATTGAAATGATTTTTTAGTGTTTAAAGGAGAAAACTAGTGTCCTGGACCAAGTGTTTGTCTTCATGGGGCTGCTCATTAACTGGTATGACAGCCTCATGCAGACAATTTGACACAAAGAATTTCAGAGCCAAGACTAAAGACACCATTTATCCTTATTATAGATATGTGAGAACAGAAACAATGTTTATTAGCAGTCTTTACTAAAAGAGAAGCTAAAAGAAAGAGCAAAGATGTAAATGGGAAGTACTCAGCAAAGAGCTCTCATTTTCTGGTGAAATTAATTCACATTATAGAGTGTGCAGCCTTGAATGAGTTTCCTTCCTTTTACACTCCCACTTAGCTTTCCTTTAAGTGTCAAATGAAGCTGGTGGTAGAAAATGCGGTGCACCAGTCATTTTGACATTCCTCTGCAAATTAGTCAGGCTTTGATAGTACAGGTCTGCTCTACCAGGCAGGGGGGCTTTCAGCTTTGGGAATCTGGCAGGAGTTCAAGAGCAATGTGTTGCTTTGAACTCACTTGTTAGCCATGCAAAATAAACACCATCCACCTTGCAATAAAAAAGCATCAGCAGGAGGAAAAGAGAACATTCTAAACCCCTCCCTAGAGACTTCAAAACCCTCACTGGGGCTGCTAAATTAGGACAGGAAAAATAAGGCCTGCTTGTGAAAAGAAAGGAGGGGAAAAGAACTATCCGTACAACAAACACACACAAAAATTACAATCACTGAGGACTAATTATGTTTTCATGATCGCAAATGCATTGAGAGTTTGAAAGCTCACGGACGCATCCTGATGCTGCTATAAAATGTTTCCTGGCTAATTATTTGCCAGTACAACTGTTCACTTCCTGTGGTGGATTTATGCTAAATCCTGTTATTAGTCTTGCTCTGCAATTGCCATTGTCTATGACCAGAAGTAAGCCTGAAAGGCTACAGTCAGCCTTTTATTACACAACATGTGAATGGAGATTTGACCCAATGTCCGACCACCTCCCCCCTTTGGTTTTTATGTGAGCTCGCTGAGCCTTTCCCTATAAATCACCGGGTTCCAATGAACTTTTACTCTTTTTTCTCTCCTTTCAACTCTACTACTTTGTGTGTGTGAGTGCATCCTTTAAAAATAAACCACACGATTTATTTTTTTCTTTAACAGTAGTAACGACCTTTTCATCATACACAATTTCTACAGTTCTTACTCAAAATAAAAAAATACGAAACCAATTTTTGATGATTTGTTTTAGTTCAGTGGTTGAAACTGGGAGTGGTAAAGATAACACAAAAAATCATAAAACTCATTTACATTTTAGCAAGGATATGATCTTAAATAAATGTAGTATGCAAACTCCCATAGTAGCTGATAACTAGTAGCTGAAAACTAACACTAAAATTTTTTGTAGAAATCCAACTAAATATTTTCTAGAATATTTGATATTTTGGGTGTTTTAAGCAGATTTGGTAACACCTTAAATAGAATTTTTTCTTCAGCTAAAATTAATACAAATATTGTGAGCTGTGTAAAAGAAATCTTCTCAAATATAATTTGTACTGTTCTAAATCTTTGAAATACAAAGCAAGTATTCTTATTTTGTGGTACTACTCTACTCAAGAATATAACCGCTATATTTAAGAGATAGTCTCAGATTTGGAAATTAAATTATGAGGATTTATGAAAACTATAGGCTTTTTAGAGCAAAGTAGATTATGAAAACAAATGAAATGCAGTGCCATTTATTTACTTTTTCTTTAGTTGCCCCTGTCCAAGGAGGCATATCCAAAAAAATATTGCTAAGATCAATGTCATAGAGAGAAAATTGAGTTAAGGGAGTGAGGGAGATTAGCCTGATTATTGTGCTTTTAACAGTTACCCAGTTCTGATTTGGTCATTTAACATTTAATAAATATTTACTGAGTACTATTGATGGTTCAGAGACTCATTCAAGGGGGAAAATAGCGATAAAAAAAGGCAATGGAAATAGGGATGGATGGGAGGAAATTATAAAATAGAGAGGTGAATAGGTAAGATAGAGGGAAAAAAGGGACAATTTGCAATACTTCAAATATCCTCATTGTTCCTGCTCAATTAGGCAAATTTAATTTATAGAAATGACATTATTTCTAACAATGTGATTTGATTTCTTTGAGTTTTGGAATAAAATTTTTCCATTAGAAATATAAACATATATCAGAAAACAAGCTTCTTCAAAGTGTAAAGTTAAAGTTATGTTAGATGGAAAAAAAATTTCTTTGTATAAAACAAACAAAATTAGATTCTGTCTACCATTATTCTGTGTCCACTGATTCTCTATGGAGAAGTTGGAAAAATTAATTTGATCGAAATTGCTTGTAATTGCTTTGATTAGTCATTTATCTATCTTGAATTTATTTTCAAAGGAATATTAAACGGAATAATTTCTTCATTGCATTATATCGAAATTATAATTATCATCATCATAACAATCAAAAGAGTCCTTTCTCAATTCACTAAAAGACTCTGTGTAATTCCAAGATATCATTATTATTTATTGAGTACTAACAATTGTTTTGGTAACTGAGGGAGAAGCAAAAATGTCTAGGGCTCAGCCCCTTTAGCCAAAGAGATTACGACCAGTTGCAGATTCAAAGAAGAGGTCAAAGTTTTTCTGTAAAGGACCAGATAGTAAATATTTTAGGTTTTGTGAGAAAAGAGTCAAAATCAAGGATGTTATATGTATATATAAAAAAATATTTTTTACAAATTTCAGATTGATAAAATAAAAAAATAATGAAGTACAATTTTTGTTATACAGGCCTACTAATGAGAAGAACATAATTCTTTCTTTGGGTTATGGCACTTCACTTAATTGGGGTTCAAAAAGAGTTCCCCATCACCAAAATTAATCTCAAATATTTCTGTTAATGTTGATTTACCAAATGTGTATGAGATTTTACATATTTCATCTTTGAAAATGTCCTTTCAGGCAGATAGGTCTCCTGACTTTAATCGAGCATATTTATCATTTGGAAGGCATTTATAGACTTCTATTAGATTGTTTTCTTGATATTTGCGTTTTAACATTCCATTGCATTGCAGATTATTAACCTCCAGTTGAGTGTTAGGTAGAAGTTCCTCAGTTGAACATTTATGTGTATTTTTGAAATATGGACATTTTCTTCACACTTACATCATGTTTGGAAAATATTGCTGGAGGTCAAAAAATATATCTATTATGTATTTGTGTCAAATAGATATATCATTCCTTACTTTAACCTTTGACAAAATGAATAGTGTATAAAGTAGCTTGCATATTACTTGTGATTCAAACAATGTTAGTTTTTGTCAAAATGACTTTATCACAGTATAAGTTTCTCATATAGTGGTGTCTGACTTTGTAACTGTAGGTTGAATTCATTAAAAAAACGGCATCAAGTCTACAGCAAAAGCTAATTTCCAGAGCCATTTAGTGTTTGAAAATAGTGATTTAGGGTATTCTTATTAAGAAGAATTATTTTTAAAAAAATAATTTACCTTCATGGATACAATGTATTAATGAATATGTGGGAGCTAAAAAAAAAAACACACACAGTAAAACTTTCTCACTGCTAAACCATCAAACTGTTATGTAAGTGGGCAAGTCAGAATGGTTAGCTTCTATTTCTTACAAAAACTCATAGATAGAACTGTTGATGATTAGCCAACAAGAATGAATGAAGTTTAATGTTTATATTATTGGTTCAAAAGCACATAGTAGATTAACATATTTTTTTTTGCAAAGTCATGTTGATAAATAATATAATGAATAATCATAGAATTTAAATACTTTACATGTTCACAAACTTACTAAATTTTTTCAGCTAAGCCATTTTCTGCTCAATGAACATTTTTACCACTATTAGTTCTAACACATTTTAGCAGACTCCATCTCAGGTAGTACTGAATTAGTGTTTCTTGAGCATCTTTGAAAATATTCTAGCCTATAAAGTTGTTACATGCACACTCTTTAAAGAGGCCAGTTCTTGAGTCAAACTCAGCATTGCCTCCTCAAATAAACCATAGCTGAGTAGCATCTGTAATATCTGTCATTTCATCAAGAGTTCACAAAGATTATTCAAAATAATTTGCTTTGTATTTAAATTGGCTATTGATGCTACTGGAAATGTTTTCAATTCTTTGACTAAGTATCCTCATCAATAAATTACTATTTTTATATAAGTTTTTTCTCTTCCTACATGTTTCCTTTGGCTATGATATGAAACAAGATTTAATTAAATTACCATCAGTCAATAGGTTTCCTTGCATTGCTAACAAATGCAACTTTTAGGGATTGAAACCCATTTTTCTTCTTTGTTTTGTGAAAAAAAAATTGCTAAGATGACACATTTTAATTTTTCTAATTTTCCTGACTTCTCTCCTGCAAATAAGAAATACTGTGATGAGTGCTTAGTCTGGTAATGTCGAAGTATGTTGTTCTTTTAGCACAGCTATATTGTCTTTGCATAATAAACACAACACCTTACGATCCATTTTCATAACAAAATAATCCACACTCGAGTGTGGTTTAAAAGTAAGACGATGTCCATTTTTATTTAATTTTCTTGTTTCAACATGATGGATTTGTGCTGGTAATAAAAATTAAAATAAAATGCTGCCATACAGTGTGATACACATGACCCTTGAAATGCTGTTGAATTATAACTATGTCACTATTATTTGAATTATAACTATGTCACTATTATTTGTCACTATTGCTTAGCAGCAATGTGAAGCAATTAAGTGTGCCACAAACAGACTCTGTTGCAACTACTCAACTGTGTCATTGTAGTATGACTGACTGCATCCAGATACTGTAGAAATTAATGCGTAGCTGTGTGCCAATAAAACTTTATTTATAGACACTAAAATTTGACTTTCATATAAATTTAATGTGTCACCAACTTTATTCTTCTTTTGATGTTTTTAAACCATTTAAAAATGTAAAATTCATTCTTGGTTCATCGGCTATATAAAAATAGGCAGCAGGCTGGATTTGGCCTTTGGCCCATAGTTTGATAATTCCAAATCTAGAATAGTGCCTGGTGTATAGTAGGCACTCAACAAATATTTGTGATTGAATGAATAGTTTGCAAACTATAGTGCACTTGTGAATCATAGTTACTTATTAAAGCAGGAATTCTTGATATTCTCCTTACAATCTGATTTAGTGGGTTTGGCAGAGAACAGAGCCACATTTTTAACAAGTACCCTTGCCCAGTCCTCAGACCATTCATTAGAAAAATTGCTGTGCTTCCTAATTTCTTTAAAACCTCTCTGATAATTTCCCTCCTTAACTACATTTTAAGTAATCCTCAAGAAAAAAAATAGTGCTTTATTTTTTCAATATTGAAAAATTCACCTTAATATTTGAATTAATTACCTTCTGAGAAGAGGATATACAAATGTGATAGGACTAAATGAATATAATCACAAGCAGATAATAAAAAAATTAAAATAAATTTGCTTCAAACTTGATAATTCATTAATCTCTCTTGGGTCTGGGCAAGCACTTGCAAACTTCTCAGATCAAATAAGGATGCTTTACCAAACTTTATGGATTTGCTTTCTAGGACTACAAGTCTATAAAATTGGGAACCTTTTCAGATATTGTGAGATTGATAAGTCAAATCCTATTTGCAAATCTGTTTTTTGTTTCTTCAAAAAAGTATTTCAAATTACAATTGAGCTTTGATAGTGTGTCATATGTTGGATATGTTGGGAAGTTCTAAAATGTCACATAATTTTCTGTGTGTTAGATGACATGTCAGAAGGCTGTGTCTACAACAGGGCTTAATTACTGTTAGCTCATGGAGAATTTAAACTGCTAAGCGGTTGTACTAAAAGATTGCCAAAAGCACTTCAAATGCTGAAATTCTGTGATTTCATTGTGGATTATTTTTCCTGAATAACTAGTTGAGATCCTGGGTAAAATCCAGTGATATAGGCAAAGTAATTTTTGATTATGGGATGCAGAAAAAGTACTCATTTGTCTGCAAAAGTTAAAGAGAAAAACATGGAAATTGTGTACTTTGGACTACATTAGGTATAGAATGTATTATATTACATTGAAGTAAGTATTAAAGTTAGAGAATTGAAGGGAGTCTTAGAACTGATGGTAAGCAGTATTTCATAGAAGAAAACAGTGTCATTCAGCTATTTAAAGTCATTTAGCTCTAAATTTTGATGCAACCAGGCAAACAGAAATATAGTAAAGTTGCATATGTGTCTGAATCAGACAGGTGGCTTTTGCATTATTTTGGATGATTGGTTAGAATTAGCTTCAGAAATGTCCATTGAGAATCAGTGATATCATAAAAAATAATAAAGATAACTTTTCAGATTCATGCTTCCTAAACTAGAGTAGACTGATGTAGCTATCTGAAGACAGATAATTTATGAGATATAATCTTGGATGGTTATATAATGTATTAAGAGTTAATATATTGATAGAGATTGAGGAGACTATATATAATTCATTGTTCATGAGGCTGACAGGATTACATGAAACTCTTGAACCTATCTATAAGGCAGATATCACTGCCTCATTTTATAGAAACGGAAAGCTTAGAGAAGTTAGGTTTCTTGTTCAAAGTAATGTATAAAAGTTGGAACTGGGAGCCAAAGCGCCTCTTTCCATTATACACTATTAAAAATCTGCTTTTTTGACCTTCACTTTGGATTATGTTTATCAAATTCAGTGATTTCAGTGGATAACAAAGAAATTTCTATTTTATAACTTTCATGAGTCATTTTGATATAAAATGAAAATGAGTCATGCTTTACCCCCTCCTTTCCTAACTTCCCCATCCTTGTCCTACCTCCCACATATTCATTAATACATTTTATCCATGAAAGTAAAGTATTTTTTAAAAAATATGAACTCCTGAGTCATATTTCAGTCAAATATAATATTTATATGTCAAGTAGTGTTTGCTCCTCTTGGTGTTAGTCATAGGATAAGGTTGGTTCTATGTGTATCATTGGTTTGTTCGTTTTGACTAAATTTACTGGTTTCTTTCAAGGTAATTGTTGTCTTCAGATTACTATTATTGAAATTAATTTCATACTTCAGTGGGTTGACAGAATAAAAGTTTCCCCAAATACTGACATCCTAATCCTTTCAACCTGCAAATATGTTACCTTACTTGGTGAAAGGGTTGTTGCAGATGTGATTATATTAAGGATCTTGAGATGGGGAGACTGTCCTGGATTATCTGCATGGGCCCAGGGTAATCAAGAGTCCTTATAAGAGGGAGGTAGGAGGATAAGAGTCAGAGAAGAGATGTGACAGTGGAAGCAGAAGTTAAGTACTATAATTTGCAGATGGAGGGAGAGGCCAAGTGTCAAGAATGCAGATGGCCTCTAGAAGCTGGAAAAGCAAGGAAACTGACTCTCTCCTAGAGCCTTGAGAGGAATGTGGCCCTGCCAATACCTTGATTTGGGCCAAGTGAAACTCATTGCAGACTTCTGACTTTCAGGACTATAAAATAATAAATTAGTGTTGTTTTAAACCACTAAATTTGTGGTAATTTTTCATAGCAGCAATAGGAAACGAATACATTTATCATAGCCTCTTACAACCAAATTTCATTTGGTAGTATTTCACTCAGATATTATAGCGAGTGTGTGATCATCACTGAAAAATAATGTGTCTATGGTAACGACCTTGATAACTTTTTGGATTCATATTTCAAGTAGGAACTTTGGGGAGTTCCAACTTTTCTGATTGCCAGTTCTTTGTTGCAGACTAGTGGTAAATAACTCTTTCAGGTCATGGATGTCTTCTGCATTATATTTAAATCACCATCCTTAGAGCAGTGATATAGAAGACCAGAATTAAATATGTTTTCTGTCACGACATATTCTTCTAAGATTGACAAATACCTATGAACACAGTTTCAAAACCATAATGTATGAAATAGTTATAGCCTATAAGACAATCTTTCGGAAAACTTATAAAGCAAATGCAGTGATTTTGAAATTCAAAAATTGTTTACTAACTGCATTTTCTAATTATAAAGTAAATACATGGATCTCTACATTAATGAGCATAAACTTTTAAATAATTGGGATAAACTCAAATTTTAAATTAAATAGCATCAAGTTGTTTTGAATTACAGCAGGTTATGTTTAACATTTTAAAATCTTGTTTCTTGGAATTGGTTTGGAACCCCATTGGATAACTAATAATTTTTATAAATTCATTTTCAAAGAAATGAACTAATGTAAAATTACCATAAAACCATGAAGAACAGAGCTAGTTTGGTACACAGAAAACTTAGATAATGTTAGTAACTGCTAATATTTTTTAAATGATGAAAACATTTTAAGCACGTGTAAGTACAATGATCACTACTTTTTTCCAGTTTTATGGAAGGTACAACTGAGGTTGAGGGAAGTTAAATGATTCATTCAAGCTTTTCAGCAAATATGTGGTGAAGCTAGGGTTTGAAAATGGAATGTGGGTATAGAATGGGTCACTGGCATTTAATGGCTACCTATAGTAGGTATTGACTAGGTACTTTAGATACATTCTGAAATTTTACTAAAGAATATAAAATAAAATTGGTAATTTAAAATGCTAAAAAAGATCAGAGTACAAAATGCCATGCAATAAAATGAAGTGTCCTGACTCATATTTTCTCATCCCCTACTCACTTCTCAGAATTATACACTTTCAACTGTTGATATTTTTCATTTTTCTGATTATTACATACACGAATATAAATAATACACTTATACTACCATGTCTCGTTTCGTCAATTATAGTGTGAAAGTATCTTCCTTTTGCCCTGATCCTTAATTTATAATTGAGTTGGTACTGCATTCCAGTCTTAAGAAAATTTCCTCTCAGCACCTGAAATAGTCGGCTCCAAAGAGCATCTGGTGTAGCTGATAAAACATTTCTTAGCCTGCAGTGTAGTGATCTTTCTACTATTATAAACAAATGTTTTCCTTTCTCTAGAACTTTTCAACATTTCTCTTTAACCTTAATGTGCTGAAAATTTTACAAAGATCTTATTTTAGGTATGGGTCATTCATCTTCCTCAAAACACAATGGACTTTTTCAATCTGAAGTTGCATATTCACTACAGAAAATTTTGTTCTACTGAAACTTACATAATTTTCTCCCATACATTTTCAATTTTTATCTTTTTGAAACTACTGTTAATTGACTTTTGGATTTTTCTGGAATAATTTTCTATGTTGACTTTTCTTTTAGTAGTTTTATTTCACAGTGTTGCTTTATAATCTGCAAAATTTAGTAATTGACTTTAGCTTCCATTTATGCTTATTTTTAATTTCTAGACACTTTTTCTCTGGCTGTTTCTGTTTTCACGAAAGCTCTCAAGTCTCTTTGAGCATAATAATTAAAGATGAAATTTCTTTTCTACTCTCTGAATTACTTCTATTTCTTTATCTTGCTCTCTTTTTTAAAAAATGCTGGGTGATGTTTCATATTTTTTAAGAATGTAGGTTCTCGGAGCCAGTGTTCTGGTTTTTAATCACAAATCTATCACTTATTGAATGGCTTTGGACAGTAGTTAAACTTTTAATGTGGCCTAGTTTCCCCACTTGTAAAATAGTTATTATAATAGTACCTACCTCATAGAGATTAAATTTTCAGGTTTAGAATTAAATAAATTAAAAATTTAAAGACATTGAATGCTGTTATGTAGTAGTACAAATAAATCAGAGCTGGAATTATTGGTTCTCTACATTGATATGGTGATCCATAGTTTTCTGTTTTTATTGAAAATGAAGATCTACTTTATGATAGGTGGCCAGTGTGGAATATAGGTACTGTGATTAGGTCAGTTTCCACAATGACTTCACTCCCAAATAGGGAAGCTTCTCAGGATGCAAATGAGGTACTTTAGCTCAGCTAGCTGAAAGTCTTAGCTTTAAAAGGAAAGCTTGTTCATTTTTTTTTTTTTTTTTAATAAAGCCCTACCCTGTTTAGACTTGAGATTAATACTGGGCTGCAATTCCAGTTTTTCTGCCTGCAGGAGGGATGAGGGAGTGGGATTGGAGAGGTAAAGTGAGTTGTAGGTAGAAGTTCTTTTAATCTCTCTGTTTTAGCTTCATTCTTCATTCCATCTCTCCATGCCATCAATTCTGGGCCCTCAGTACTACTGCTGAGTAGATTGGCGCCCACTAAGCTTCCTCAGGGGCACTGTCTGGAATGTGGATTCCTTCCCTTTGTGTCCCTGGTCTGCAGCTTTCAGGTGCTCCTGTCTTCCTTGAGCTTGTTGAAATCTCTTATCTGGTATCAACTCTACCCACTCCCTACCCTGCCTTTACTGTTATCAGTTTATTCCTTTTTCCACTTCTTAAGAGTCACTGAAATGGACCTGGAGGCAAGAATATGTGGACAGCCAAATACTAACCCTTACACACATACTTCTCTTACTTAATTTTTATTAACTTTTACAATTATGCAATGAAGTATGTATTATTATATTCCGATTTTACACATGAAAAATTTTTTAAGTTTTAAAGTTTTCTCAAGAATGAGTGATAGCACTCGGATTCAAATTCAAGTCTTGTTAAAAAAAATAAATCTTTTTCTCCAAGAATGAGGACTTAATTTAAGGATAAACATTATGACTATTTAATAGTAACCACTTATAAGAACAAGTATTAATTATACAGATTTTAATACTATGTAGGTAAATTACTAAGATTATCATGAAATAGCACACAAATCACATTGGCTAGCTTAAAACTGGTTCTGTTTCCTTAAAGCAGATGGATAATTAATATAATTCTTAGGTTATTTTACAGAGCACTGGGCATGTGCCACTCTTGTCCTTTGGCTGAACCCAGAACCAAATCTCGCCCCTTTCCATGGAACTAAAGGATCAAGCCATTCTCAGAACTTGAACACCAGAATTCTTTCAGAAGGGAAGGATCCACCATCTAGAACGCTCCAGTGATGAAGCCTCTTACCATAAAATGGCCAAGTTGCAAAACTCTCCCTCCAAAGCTCGCCCGCCAGTGCTTCCGCATACCTGTTTCCTCTTGACCCCTTAAAAACCCACCCGGAACACTGGGTCAGGAGGCAGATTGAAGTGGCATCTGCCACCTCTTCATGGGTCAACCCAAGAATAAAAAACACCCTCCTCCCCCACCCCCCTACCCCCCCAAAAAAAGTCTGTATCTGTTTTGGCTCCTATGCACATTGGGCACAAGACACTTGTTCAGTAACAATTTTGTGATTTTTAAAAAATTTAAAGTATGAATTTTTTACACAGTGCTGGTGATGGTGTTTGGATGCTATAATTATGGCACCCAGGTAGATTTTGAGTTGTACGTATGCAGGTCTATGTCATATATTTTTTGTTCAGATCTAGACAGTGTTTGTTACCAGCTGAGGCATTAGAGTCTATGCCACAAGGAGACTCTCCATTCTTCTCCAAGGTCCTGTAGGTGGCAAAAGCCCTCAGCTATGTTTCTCCAGAAGCAAATGCGGTATGAGGTAAAACCAAAGTTAATTAATCCAAAACTACCACTCTAGCTCAGAACTGAATTATTATCTCAGATTTATATTTTCTCTTTCAAAGATGTGACGAGAAAAAAAATGTTAAAAGTCTATTCAGATTTATATGAATTTGTAGTGAAAACATTACTACTAAATATAGCGAGTAATAACTTTTTGCATTTAGATTTGAAAAAATGAATATGGTGTTATTATTATTCTAAAAATTACACTCTATTGTCTCATAACAATCTCTCAGTAAATGCAATCTGAGAGGAAAATGAGATTATCTCTGTATTGAACAAAAAATGCAATATTAAAGTGATAAGTCCAGTTGCCCTCAATCTCATTATTGAAGGAAGTCAAACTATGGGCTCTGATTCCTTTTTTTGCTTTTAGATAAAATTTGTGATTTTAGCACTTACAAAGAAAAGATTCTGGAAGATAAAGCATGCATATTTCTTCTGATTATTAGTGATTGTAACTAGATTTGTTCTTTATGACCGTATGACCACTGAGAACAAATCACGTCTGTGATTATTTCTTTCTCTTAATATGGCTTTGACAATTTGAAAATGTTTAGCAATTTGCACATGAATCAAACTGAAAAGGAGAGAGATAAATATTCAGAGAAAAAATGATAGAAGAAAAAGAATTTCCTAACCAAGTCTGAAAATACCATTACCAATCCAGATTTCTAAAAAGACAGTGTATTGATACAAATTTAAGTTCCTACTGGTGTCAGTTGTTACTAGTCTCCTGCCCAATATCATTAGGATTTTTCTTTATATGCAAAAGGTCTAATTTTTATTGCTCAAATACAGCACCTAGTTGGCATGCTTAGCTAAATAAAAATTTAATTAATTAATGTGAGAATTTTCTATTTCTTAGCTGAATATTTTATTAGCCATTCTTTCCATGTTTTTCTTATTTCTTATTTAAATATATGAATCTATGTAGACATGAGAAATTAGAAGTGGGGTCCAGTTTTTGCAAAGTCAAAGACTGCAGTTGAATTGAGAAATAATACCATGTATTCTGACAATTAGGAATGTAGCTAAAATATATCTGCTTGCACTCTTTATTTCTCTTAAGTGGCATTTTTATGAAAAATTTATTTGTATTGCTACAGTCAGAGGAAAGTACACTCAGCAACAAGTTGGACATGGAAAGTTTTCTGAAAGTATAAAATGCACATGTTCTGACCATCGCCACCTCTCTCAGCTCCCGTTTGAACCCCAAATTTTAAACGCTTAAGAAGGATCAAAAATTTAATATTGCTGTTTATAGCATAGCATCTTTTGATTTTAAGAACACATCCAAGGAGCCAGGGTTTGCTAGCAAGGAGCTCAGTTATAGAACAGATGAGAAGCTGGACATCTTCACTTTCAGCTTCTGTTGCAGTATGATGAATATCACTTATTTTTTGTAATGTAGTATAACTTGATGCTTATTTAGAGATGGCTAGTTATTATAAAATAACTTTGTGTCCATCAAAATGTGTTCAAATACTATATACTTGTTCCTATAGTAAGATGATTAAGTCCAAAATAAATCTCCACTATAAACTGCCCACATTTGAGTTGGGAAAAATAAGATCTTTATATCTGGTTGATTTACTTTTAAAGACACTCTATGAATGACAATAGAATAAACCCCTCTCCCACATTTAGAGTTCAAGTGTGTTTCAGATTACCTTTCAAATATATACAATTCAGTTAACTTGTTTAAAACATATTGATTCCCACTGGGCAGCTCCACCTGGGAGGAACTGATTTCTATCTAAGTATGTAAACTTTTGCTTTTCCCCTGGACACACACACACACACACACACACACACACACACACACACACACACACAGAGTGAATGTTTTCACATTGAAACTGAAGATGTAAATGAAGGCCCGCAGTCTCTGTCTGGTTCTAGTTACAAGGTCTGTTTGTTGACATCACAGATGAAGGCCTGCTGTGTCTCTGGCTCTGTCTACTCCATTTCCCCTCTAATTAGGCTTTGCCCTCAATTAAGTTAATGATGCAACTTTTCCTATAGATCATTTGCCCTTTCAATCAATTAACAGAACATGAGGGTGCATCCCTCCTTGGCTTGGACGCATTTGCCTGCGGGTAGACTGTTTAGCTCCCAGAAGCACCACATAAGCAAAAGCAAGATATTTACCGCTGTATCACATATTATCCCTAAGGACACCAGGCCTAATAAAAGCCTTAACTAAACTGTGTTTCATTACTGATTTGTGTCAGGGTAAAGAATTTATTGAAATACTAGAACAGGTCAAATATATTGATAGGTGTTATGAATGTAAGGCAGTTCAAAATAAATTTAGAGTCAATATTTTAAAATAGCAAATAAAAAACTCTTGCAATGTCAAATACAATTATGAAACACACACACACACACACCACCCTAGATGACCTAGACAAATCATCGACGTTTTCAATATTAATGGGGACAATAAAAAGGGTCCTTCTCAGACAAGAAACTTCTGTTTTGTCAGTCTGCACTTAGAGATTATGAAATGGATTTAAAAATAACATAATTTTAAATAATAAAGATAACCATGATGAGAGTATTATGGAACTGCTATGTTATCTGTACTGATTTAAATGCTGCAAAGATCAAGATTTTAAGATAAAATTAACTAATGCTTTCTTAAAAGGTGTGACAATTTGGTTAAGAAAAAATGAATATGGAAGTTTAGCATTTTACTGAAAGAGACATAAACTGGACACAAGGTTCTACATAGATGAGAAACTCTGCCTCTGTATGGATCTCATCCCCTAGAAAATTATTTGTAAACATAGGCACGTCTTCATATAACTTATTATTTTTTAACTGTAATGTTTAATATTTACTTTTAATAAAATGGAACTTGGCTTTTAATAGAAACTTCACATAAAAAGAAATCGTTTTACTAAAAAGTTTAAAAAATATTACATTGCTCAGAGAAGCTGAAGGAAGAGGGAAGAGAACAATAATAAAAACTATTTTGAATAATATAAACTTATATGAATTAGACACTAGAAAATCACTGCACCCAGAAGGATTACCATCAATCAGGTACATACATGGCAAATAGAGGATTCCTCTCCAAAGATGTTGGATACGAAGGATACATAGACCATTGTTTTAAGGGGATAATATGAGAGATTTTCTTCCCTGTCAAAATTAAGGATTGAGTGAGTCCTTGGGTTGTTTCTCTTGATTCCTAAGGACCTCTAATCACTGGTCTGTGCATGTGTGCCCAGGTGAGTATTACCTGCTTTACACTGTAACCTCCATCAAGGCAGAGTCTACGTCAAACCCTGCGTATACCAGAGTGTCATCGCACCTGGAGAGAGGAGGCAGGGCACACATGTAGCCTTCAATTTCATGCCATATGTGAACTTTAGCCTGAAGAATGCAGGGAGCCATAGAAGGTCTTAAAGTGCTCTGCATAGTTTAGGTAATGTGCATACCAGTTTAGGGGGATTAGATACTCAACTAAGCCTCAGATATAAGTGAAGGCAACAGTGGGTTTGCCTGGGTGTCACATTCATATCTGTTCAAGCCCAGAATGCCCAAACCATAACTCATTATTTCCCCTCAGGGACAGTGTTCATCTTAATTTGTTCCTCTGGTGACCACACAGGGAAGCAGCAGCCACTCCCAGAGCAGCTTTGGGACAAGAGCAATAGAACCACTTTACACAGGTCCAGTTAGAGTTAGAGAAGGGGAAACAGCTCAACCCGAGCCACATAGCCAGTCAGGCATTGAAATGGTTTTCCAGTCCAGTTAGAAATCACTTTACATCCAGGTTCTTCCTACATAATCCAAGTTAAATGATAGTTTATGGAAATAAGAGAAACAGAAGCATTCATGTTTCTTCGGGATGTGAGATCAGGGTGAGAGTCCCGGGGACGAGCGTGAATCGCGATGCTGACAGACACCACAGGAAGAGCAGGATGCTGCCTGCGTACGGTTTCACTCCAGAGGAGAGGGACTCAGGGAGAGAATAAAATGAGGTTCTTAGAAACCATTCTCAGGAAGGTATGCAAGTTTACACTTAATGGAGCAAAGGCATTTTAAGCAGTTATGACCTGGGGAGTATCAATATTGTAGCCCGTGGTACCAAAGGCGTAATCCAAGTGGTAAAACAATTATGCTGATATTCCATGGTCATTTTATACAATTGATTTGATGTTGGGTCAATGAATGAATAATTAATTTTATTACTATTATTACTTCTTTAAAAATTTAGAGAGTATTAGCTGTTGATTCACAATTCAGATACATATGTATCCTGAGTTCATTGATAATATTAAAAACAAACAAAGCTATCTGTATGTCTGTGGGCCACAATCTGTTTCATGTTCTTTCCTTTGTGATCATTATTTCACTTGGAACTTCATCTGGTCTTTCTCAAATTAGTGAACTGTTCCTGAGACCCAACTGGTTCCACTTTATTTAGTGAATTTGGAGCCTCGATGCACTAACCCTTAAAGTATACAAAATACTGTTTCCTCTTTGAGCTAATGTCATAGTGCTAGACAACAGAACAATAGACCAATAAAAGATCCGGGAGCCAAAAAATGTGATGCCCTCTTCAAACGCCTTTTTTATTTTGCTTCCTGGGAATAAATGCCTTTCTCACTCTCTATTGGGTAGTCTACCCCCTAAAAAGACTCTTAAGTTATGTTCTTGATCGTTTGGCTGCTTCCTTACCTATGAAGTATCAAGGCAATGACATCTCCATTAATATCTTTAATTTGTACCATTTTCGTGTTTATTTTTTTCTTAAGTACCTTTGGCCATCCTATTATAGGCTATACAATTAGTTGGTGAAAAATTCACCACTAGTCTATACTTATAGTGGAGAAAATCTTGTGGTACATATTAGAGATACTTTAGGAAGTTTAAGGTTTGTATTTCAACTTACTCAAATAGATTGATGATGCCAAAAATACTGATCAATTTAGAGAAGTTCATATTTTGTCCTTTTTTCCAGTTAACCTTTGATATTATTATTATTATTATTTTTACTCATTAGTTTTTATATCCCTGTATAGACCATGGGTGAGCTAATTGTGTGGACATTCTTTGAATTTAAGCAGACAACCTTCCTTCAACCTCCTATGGATGTACGTCATCACTTCTCAATGTACTGCCTCTTTAGCGGCCCAATTCACTCTGGACCAGCCACCCTCAGAAAGGTGTTTTTGGGTTTTTATCTCTATTCTCAAGGTCTGTATGTATTCTTTTCCTCTTCTGAAGGTTCTATAAATTTCTCCCATCTCTTCTTTCCTAGGGTGGGAAGCTTTATAATCCTCTTTTGTGATCCAACATCTTTCCCTGGATCATTACCAACAGTTTTTATTTTTAATACCCAAAATAACTGATGTTATTTTTAACATCAGTTCTAAAACTGATATCAGTAAACTCAATTTATCTGCGAACATAAAAAAGTGTGTTTTAATATTGATGATACTTGACAAAAATCAATACAAACATATTTTAAATCGCTTTACCATCTCCTTACGAGGTAAGTGACTGTGTGAGAAAATAAGATTCAGAGAAATTAAATTTTATAAAGTCACACATTACTAAGTGTAGAGCCAGATTCAAACTGAAGTATTTTTGCTCAAAGCCCCAAAATCACCAAATATCTCAGAGAGACAAAGCAAATCTGAAGACTGTAGTTGTCACTCGCCAGGCATGAACCTGAGATAGGTCATAAAAGACACAGGGCTATTTACTTATATATAAATAAATTACACGGGGCTATTTATTTTTTCTATATCAAAATGTTCTCCATGTTGGCACTTCAGAGCTTTCTGTGCATTTTTATGTCATCAGTTAACCCATCCTGGAAAGAACTTCGACTCCTGGTTGCTGAAACAGAAGGAAAACTGGAGTTCTAGACCAAATCAGATAACTGAGACTGCCTAATGACTAAACTCAATTTTATTCTCAACTTTAGATCAGTAGGTACTAACCAGCCTGAGGCTGACTGCTCTTTACCTGGGAGAGTAAAACAAAAGTGCTTTAGCATTAACTGTGTAAGAGCTGCCACATTCTACTCTGAATGAAGTTTTTAACTGGTTTCTGGGTGGTTGAGTTGGACAAAATGAGTAATGAGGAAACATGTAACGGAACATGTAATTTGTACTACGAGTTTTCTCAGATTGTTTATGTGAATACTTTTGGAAACCTTAAGAGCTATTTGTTCCTGTTGCAGTAAGATTGTAAACTCTTTACATAATTATTATGGCTTTCTTATTTAAAGCAGTGATGAGTGTCTTTCTTTCCACCTATACCTATTATCTGTCCCCACACTCTCACACACTTTTAGATCACGTCTTATGTATATACATAGATGTAAATCTATTTAAGATTTGAACATAATCATTTAAAAAATACTGCAACACTTACATATGCAAATGAGTGCTGCTCCCAAAAGAGTAGTTTGATATCTTGGGAAGCCACATAAATTGTGACTGTATTGTTATAATTTTAACTTTTTACTTATTTATTTATTATTTTTTCCTCTCCTTTAATTCCGCCCCTGCCCCCTTCCACCTCTGTCCTATGGATGTTGCCGTTTTTCCTTAAGAACTGGATCTCTGAAGGTGGGGTGTCTCCTCCCACATGCTCACAGAGTGCACTTAGGGCCCGGTGCCCTACTACCCCCCAAGGCCTAGCACCCCCGGGGTTATGGTCCGTGGCTCCACCTGAGGCATGAACTCAGGACCTTCTGTATGTAAAGCAGACGTGCTAACCACTACTCTATGGAGTCACTCCTAATTCTAACTTTTTAGAATTTATTTATTTTTTACTCTTTTTCAGAACCCTTGTAATTTTGGTGAAAACTTGAGTTCAGGAAGACACTGAATAAATTAGGGAAATCTCTTTTCATTGTGCTTGTGGATTGGGGGCAGCACAGCTGATATGGGGTGGGAGGTGGGGAGACATGCAATCTTTTGAAGAAAGCAGTGAGCTTGCATGGCTTATGAATTATCTCTAATTACAAGTGCAGCAATACAACTGACTTCTTTAAAATTAAGTGATCATCAATACTGTTCAAGCAGAGATACAATAACTACCAGAGGTGTATCTTCACCTCTAATGTTTTATTCTAATGCTGGATTCCTATGTCCAACTATTTGATAGTTTCACATAGATGGCAGCCCAAACCAAACTTTTAATTCCCTCCCCCAAACATATTCCTCTCAGTCTTTCTTATTTTAAGAAATAGCAATATTGTCTACCAAAACCTAGAGACCATCCTTGATCCATCTCTTTCCCTCATCTTTCTATATGCAATTAACCAGAAAATTCTATCAACTATATCTGCAAAATATATCATTATATACTTTTCTCCATTCTAAAGCTACCTGTGGCCCCATTTATCTCTTGCCTCAATGATTTACTTGATCATCTTCCTAACTTTTCTCTTTGTTTTCCCTCCTGGCTACTTAGAATTTGTCCTCTATACAGAAACCAGAGTGAAATTTTTGAAACTTAAATTGCATCATTGTTTGGATTACAACTCTTCAGTGACCTCCTTTTCACTAAAACATAAAATTTGTTTTCTCAACAATTTTTTTCTTTGCAGTAAGTTAGGGGAACCCTTTAAATAAATACATGACATCGACAATCACCCTAAGACTCTGGACCCATTATGTATTACTTTTTCTCTCCACCATGAAGCTCCAGTCATGCTGATTTTCTTTTGCATCTTCAAACATACCAAGCTTCATCCTCTTTTGAGGCCTTTGTACTGGCTGGTCTCTTTCCCTGATCTTTAGTTGTCTGGTTTATTTTTGTAATTTAAGCTTTCAACTTAAATATGATTTCTTTAGAGAAGTCTTATGTAGGTAGCTTGAATGGTGGCCCATGTTCTAATCTTGGAAACTGTAAATGTAGACTCATTTTGAAAAGGGTCTTTGAAGACGTAATTAATGATCTTAGAAATCAGATTATCCTATATTACCTAGGTGAGCCTAAACGTAATGACATATGTCTTCATAAGAGACATACAGAGGAGGACATGGAAAAAGAGAAGGCCATTTGAAGATTGAGGCAGAGATTGGAATTATTCAACCACAAATCAAAAAATGCCTTAGGTCTTCAGAAGTTGGAAAAGGCAAGGAAGGATTCTTCCCAAGAGCCTTTGGACGAAGAACAAGGCTGCTGACGCCTTGATTTTGGACTTCTGGCCTCCAGAACCTTGAGAAAATAAATTTATGTTGTTGTAAACAACCATGTATCTGGTAATTTGCTATAGCAGCCCTAGGAAGCTAATGCATCTTCCCTGAACATGCAATCTAAAGTAGCCACACAGCTGTCATCACCATTTAATTTTCTTCATGGCACTTATCACTACCTGATTATTTTTCTTCTTTCCTTGTTTATTTTTCTTTCTCACCTAGAATGTAAATTCCAATAAATCAGCTATAATCTGTCTACCACCATATCTTTGGAGCCTATAGCTGTGGCTAAAACATAGTAGATATACAATAAATATTTGTGAAATGAATTAAAAAGGCATATTCTAGGGTAAATAAATTATATACTTTACAAATAAAGTATTTATGTTTTGGGAGAATGGACTAGATATTTCTATGATTCCTCCTAACCAATGTGTTTATGATTTCATAATTTTAGTATTTTAAAACAATTTTTTGATGTAAAATTAGAAGCCATTGGTAGAGGTGTTACATGTTTAAAACAGTTTTAAGATCAATATGGCAGAAGATGCTATGCTGATTATGTAGGGAAGAGACTGTAGAAAATTTTACTAGTTAGAAGGGAAATAATCTAGTTGAGAGTAATGAAAGCCTATGTCAGGGTAGTTGTAGAAATAAGAATAAAGAAGAAGAAAATATAAAAAACATATACATAATAGTTATAAAGCAAATTTTATAACTACTTTATTCTTTAACAGAATGAAGTAGATATGTGGTAAAGTCGACATCTGGTAGGCAATTTTTATTTACCAGTTCAGGAAAATTTATAAACTGCCCATAGATTGTAGATTTGAGGTTATAAAACTGCATCGTAAACTTACTTGATTAATGTTTATATTTACCCTCAAAATGAAAAATTTTAATTTATTTATATCTTTTGAGTGACTGAGGATGTATCTGAAGGTTGAATGTACTAGCTGATTATAAAATAAATATTTCAGGGGTATTTCCTGTGAATCAATGAATCACCTCAGTTCTTTTAGATTAATAAATTCTAACTAGCAGGGAGTATAAGCCATACATTTTATTAAAGTTTTGATGGTTATTTTAGAATAGCAGTAGACTCCAGTAAATTATCACTTAGGCCTAATGTACGAGGATCTATTTTATTCTCCAAAAGTAGATTTCCTTGATAAATGGAAATCAAAAATTTACTGAAGGATTTCTTGGGAAGGCTGATGTTATTGGTTTTTATAATTATAAAGGATAAAATACATCAATTGTAATTACAGAAAATGCTTTTCTTTTTCTCATAATCTCCTATATGTAATAGAAATAAATTTCTATGGAAATTGTATTTTCTAAAATTTGATTCTACTGTAGTCGTGTAAACAATAGTCACAGCAAATTAAAGCCCCGAGATGAGAGGCAGAAATGGATTAGTAATCTCTTTATGTAGAGAAACAATGCAAAAGAGAGAGTTCTAGAGCAGGAAGAAAAATTGTTGTCTAGTTTCATTGCATAGTTCAAACACAGAAGGGACTACCAAATCAGAAATTTCAATCATGGTGAATTATTTTTTACCACTTACCTATAAATATTTAGGTTATGAATCATACATTTTGCAAAGTCATTATAAATAATTTGTGGAGTGTGAGGTTTTAAGCTTAACTGTTAAAAGCCATGTTGCATTATTTTTTCAAAGTATTTGAAAAAAAATAGTTCTCATACTTAAAATCAGAATATTAAAATATATAAACAAGTCAGGTGACACCACCCTACTGATGAAGGAGTGAGTTTTGTGAATGAATTAGGAAAACCTGGGATAGACTGATATTATATTTCTCCTCTAAAAAGACAGTTGAGAAACTTCTAAGACAGATCATGAAGTATTAAACCAGATGGCTGGAGACTTGAGGAAGGCTTGGAACTGTGCTTCGGACTGAAAGAGTAGGCTATGCTGTGAAAAGTTGAAATCATTTATAGGCATTTGGCCACAGAGTGAGAAGTCCTAAGCTTATATTTCACACTTGTACAAGAATTGCATCTAAGAATAAATTTGAACTGATAGAGCCAGGAGTGAGTAATAATGAGAATAGTATGCTGATATGGACTGGAAAGCTTGCCCTAATCATGGTCCCATCTAAGAGATAGGACCAAACTCACACTCTCTGCTCTTCAAAATCCCAGTGTTTGGTCACACATGACCTCAATTCTTTGCCCACCCCTGATAAAGGACAACTCAGATTTAAGAACAGCCTGTTTATGGATTCCCTGGAATTAAAATCTATGTCCTGGCTCTAAAGATAGAATATGATTACTAAGTTTACATTTTAATGTAGATTTAAGTTGTTCAGGAAGAGAAACAAATATTAAGCAAAGCTAGTCATGAGATAGTGGGTAATGATGTCACTATACAGAAAAAAGAAAGAGAGACAGAGAGAGGATCAGGTGGCTGGAGAGATGGTAATTAGCCTTTTTGTGATGATCATTTTGCAATATGTACAAATATCAAATCATTGTGTTGTATACCTGACATGAATATATGTCAATTATACCTCAATAAAAAAACAAAAATGGAAACGAAAAGCTGACTGGTGGTGGTTCTTTTGAGGCTTTATTAGGCTCTCCCTGCATTTGATCTTAGTATGTTCTCTTAATAAACTCTCTCTTCTGGCAAGATCAGGACAGGGTAGGGGGACCAACCATCTCAATTTGCATGGGACCATCCCTGCCTTTGGAGGAAACATCTCCATCCCCAGCAAACTGGGATAATCAGTCATCTTGTCAGAGTCTCTATTTCTTACAATCAAAAAAAATCCTAACTAGAACAAATCTCACTTCCTTCTATAAGAAGAAAAAGTTGGAAAATAGAGAAATTGATGAAAGTTTAAATTGATGACAAAAGACTCAGTAATTATATAACTACAAAATTGTGAGTTTGCAGGAATCATAGAGAATAATCACTTATAAAAACCACAAATATTAGAGGACAAGTTTTTATAGTTCCTAATTTTACATTATTACTTTCCAAATGAAGAAATGAGGCCTAGAAGAGTTGATTTGCTTAAGCTACAGCAAAATTATACTAGAAAATGTCTTATAAAACCAAATATCGATATTTTATTACTTCACATGGTCTTTAATGTTTATTATTGCTACTTTTTAGACATTTATGTATTTTGTGTAATTTATAAACTTAATAAATTAAATAAACCAGCCAGTATTACAGTATGTTTTAGCTCTATTTTCATTTTATAAAATGTATCATTTTAAATATGTAATATTCATATTTATATGTACTATTTTAATATTTACACAATAAAACATTTTACATAATTATAAATACAATAATTTATATATAACATGCATAAGCAATATATTGTGTACTATATAATGTAATATAAATATAATATTCATATATAATATATAATCATTTTATAAAATACATTTTATATAGTTATATATATTTTAAGGTATATTAGGTGTACTTTATTATATATTGTATATTTTATACTATGTGCGTATGTGTGTGAGTGATTTAAGTCAACGCCTCTCACACTTTAATTCGCATATGCATTACATCACCTGGTTTCTTATTAAAATACGGATGCTGATTCGGTAGTTCTGGGGTGGGGCCTGAGAGCCCGCATTTCTAACCAGCTCTCAGTAAATGTCAGTGCTATGAGGTTTCGTGTTTGTGTCAGGATATCGATGGAGCAAGTCAGTAGGAAGCAGGCTGAGCGAGCTAGTTGATGCTTCAGTTGGATACAGCTCAGACATAAACAGAACCTCAAGAGTCAGGACAAAGTCTAGAATACCTGGAGATATGGAGCATTTTGGCAGCAAGGCTGTTATCAGTAGGGTATTAGCTGCACAAGGTTTTGGTCAAATTACTGTGTGCTACGGGGCTGTTGGCAAGGCTTTAGGGACAAGATGATGAGTATGTAATGGAAATAGTCCTCAAGAAACTCACAGTTTAGAGGGGAAAGTTTAAGGAGCAGATGATTAACAGCACTAAGAAGAAGAACAACAAAAAAATTATAAAGGGCTAGACTGTGAATTTAGGCAGTTAGTACCTGGTGGGGCTGAGGTCCAAGTAGACTGATTGAGTCAGAATCTCTAGGGACAGGAATGTGAGAGCTGATATCCAGGCACAATGTGTCCACGTACCAGGGTATGGAGTGAGACTTGATTTCCAAGGAATTGCATGTAAGGTATGGGAATCTGATACCCAAAGATATCAGATTAGGACAGAGGCACAGAATCAGGGTAAGACTAGAACTCAAGTTAAGGAAAATAAGTATGTCTGAAAGGCAGAAGCCAGGTGCCAGGCACTGACCAAATAACAAGAACAATGGACATAAAGAAGGAGGAATCATTAAATGCAGAAGAGCAGCTGATACTAGAAAAAGGCAAATCTAGAACAGGTAGCCAAGAAGAGTAAATCTCCTTGCCCCTTTCATTCCTCTCACAACCTCCCTCCAGACCACAACTCACTTTCCAGATTAGAGACAAAAACAACGTATATCTTTGTTTCCTTGAGGAGATGATGTATAACTGGGAAGATGCAGCATCAAATATATGACGTCTTTTTTGGAGACATTCGCAGCTATGTGAACTTATCCTTCAAGATAGTAATAAAATTTAAAATAGAAATCTGCATTATTAAATAATATTGTATTTTTGTCTAGTGCTTTTTAGATTTTAAAGAACTTTCACAAATATTATCTCATTTAATCCTCACGGCAATACCATGAGCATTGTAGAGCCAACGTAACTAAGTTATGAAAAAGGAAACTAAACCGTAGAGAGATTAATTTGCCAAAGACAATGTAGCTTCTAAGTTGGTGCAATGAAGTTTCTGACTTCAAATCAATGACCCTTCTAACTTGCTAAATTATAAAATATTTTCTCCAATTTCGGGTTTCTTCGCACAAAAGTTTTTGCATCTAAATCTACAAGTGTTTTGGGCAGTCTATCATAGTTTATAGCTAAACTATTTTGACATTAAAATAGTAAGAAAAATCAAAGCACATATAAAGGGAAAACAGATTTGAAAGAGCTTAGTCAGTATTACCATTGCAGATATCTTTGGGTATCAGAGAATAAAGAATCAAAATAACTAATTCTCAGGCAATCCAAAGCAAAGCTAACTGACATACAATGGAATGAATGAAGCCTGGGATATTAATGAAAACAAAAAAAGATGCATCACATTACTTGAGCTCTTATACTTCTTAGCCAAAGGTTAAAGGGACTAGTGAGTGAATTAAGCTGACAGTAACTATTCTATGTGTGGTCAACAGAAATGCATGATCCACTGCAAGAGGCCACTTTTCTCTTCAGAGCCAGGACTAAAGAAGAGAGACATCCCTCAAGGGGTGAGCAAGTAGTACCTCTCAGGCAGAGATATATCTGTAATTCTGGAGTAAGTCTTAATAGAAAAAAGACTTAGAACCTTGGGTTCAAGAGTGACACCAGTTATGAAGAATCGATGAAAAGAGAGGGAAGATCTTGTTTATGGAGGCTGATGTTAGAATTAGAACAAAATTAGAGGTAACCACAACATTTTTTTCTCCATAGGAAAAGAATAATGATTCAAAAGGTAGTATAGAAATTATTAAAAGTCAACATGAATAGCTTTGAAATTAAGTGATGGGTACAGAAGTGGAAGTCTGATGTAACTTTGATTAAAATCAAGAACAGTCTTGTTGATATGACTTATAGAATGATGGGGTCTTGTTGATATGACTTGTAGAATGATGGGGAATATATTAATCTTGGAGAAGACTCTAAAGTTGAATCAGGTTTGGGCCTGACTTTGGCCACTTTCAGTGTAGGCCAGAGTGACAGAAGTAACTATTTTAGGCTGATATCAGGAGAGGTAAACACATTCAAAATATGACTCCATTTGGGGCTGAACTGTGGCAACATTTTATCAATAGAAAAACTCCATTGGTGGAGGAGAGACGAAAGTTAAAATTGAACCAAAAAAACCCAAAAAATGTAGAAAGGGACATAGAAAAGTTTAGTTATAACCTTGATTTTAATAACAATACTAGATATTTTAGCAAATGGCATAGTAACTAGCAAAAAATATTTCTCAGCACACATTAATTTAACAATTAGTATTTTCCAGGAACTCTGCGACATACAGGGGAGATAGACCTGAAGAAGTTGTAGCCCTTGCTTTCATGGGGCTTACAGCTTAAAGGGAAAGACAGACACCATGTGCATAATAAGTATGCTGAGAAATGGCAAGTGCTTGGGGACTGTGACTCTGGGGATCCAACCTGATGGGTCCTAATGGAGCATTGCTGAGACCTCTTGGGCTCCGCAGGATTGCCCAGCATTGACCCTGGAAATGATTTAGGACTTATAGTTAATAATAGATCGTTTCTAAAGCAACTCGAGCTTCTAGGATGCTATATAGAAAGAATAGTGTGCTGAAGAGGCGGAACAGCTCATTTTCTTCCAAAGTTTTAATCCTACCTTTGTAATGCTGTGAAATATTTGTACAATCTACCATCCTTACACCTAAGAACAAGGACTTTATTGGGCAAAGCAGAGCATTTATAAAATAAATATCTTTCCACTAAAAAGTAGAAATTAAAAAAAATTCTAATAGCCAAATCAGTTATCTAACTAGTTAGAAAGACAAGGAAGAATTTAATTTTTGATTGGGATGACCAAAATGCATGGATAGCGATAATAGTATTAATTGAAACTAAATCTTGAAAAGAAATGCAGTCTGGAAAAGGAAAGGCAATGTTGTTTGATCTCTATTATCTCCATCAAAGACTTCTCTAATTCACAGTTGACAGCATTTTGTGAATGGCAAAGACCATTTCACAAAGCTGTAATTTAACTTAAGAAGAAAACAATAATTAACAAGGTGCATCATATAGGAATATTTGTGAACTGAAAGAAGTGAAAGAAAACAACGAAATCCTAAAAGACTGCTTTTTTTAAAAAAATAAAATTTGCAGCTTATAAACTTCTTGATATTGTTTTTTAATTCCTCTGAAGAAAGTAGAGTTTGAATGTATGTGTGGACATGTACACACGAGCCAGATCTAATATGCGCGGCATCATTTTGTATGGCTTATTGTATAAGCACACACATAATGATGGTTAGATTAAGAGTTTCATTCCTGGTATAGCATTTACTCTGCTTCATACAGACTGAGCTATTATTACAAACTAGGGAGTCTTGCTTTGGTCGAGAGAATAAACTCTGCTAAAAGTGAATTAGAACACTTTGAAATTTTAGATTAAAACAATTTGAAAACCTAGAGATTACTTGACCCAAACTGAGATATGGCTTTACTATATTAAAGCCATTATTATTCACAGAACAATCATTTAACTAATAGTTATTCTGATCATCTATTTCCCTTCTTCATCTACTAAGCAGCCTCATTACATGCCTAACATTCCTTTGAAATGTTGTTTTATCCAAAAATTAATTTAAAATTTGAAGTCATTACATGATACAATGTGAGTTTTTTTTTTTTTTTTTAGGATTTTGAAATTATTCAATTCTTCTTCCCCAACAGTAAAATGAGTGAGAACACTTAGGTTCATTTCCATCCTTTAATACTTTAGGGAAGCCCTTCTCAGAAGGATACATAGAAATCACTTAGCAGAGTGCTGAAGACATTATTCAGTAAATGCTAGAAACTCATCAATTTAATAAATAAGCAATTTTAATAAATTTATTAGTGATTCATTTCAAATGAAATTACAATCAAAACTGATTTCTTTTTTTCTGTTTCTGTACTTCATCTCTATTAATATTTAGCAAGGATTTCTACTCATGCTTACAGAGTGGTAAAAGGCTGTTGTCAGTTTTAATAAAGGGATATACTTTAATAACTGTTTGTTGCAACACTTCTAGTGTAGGTAATTGACACAAATTTTAATGCTTGAAAGCCAAAGCATAATCCTTTTCACTTGCAAGTGACCCTTGATCTTTATTTGACCAGTTACAGTTAAAATAATTCCTTTTATTTTATCATATTGACACCCATCTCAAGAAATCATAACCATCAGCTGTACAAGAGATGAGTTGTAGCTTAAATGAAGCATTCATACAATAATTCAAATAAATCTAATATTTATAATTTCCTATTACTTGACTTTAGTATATTTTTAATGTCTGTCTATCTGTAATCTAGCTATCATTTATCTACCTTCTTCCTAGGATTAAGTTAGACATGCTTATCATATTTATCTAAGAAAGTATGAAGAAATATGTAAGAGTATATTTTAGTCTGGGCTACTTTGCAAGGGAAACTTGATTCTTCCGTGAAATAGAAGGGTCTGCTTAAAGAAACATAATGATGTCTCACAAGCAAGCCATGGTTGTAACATTTAGTAGGGGAAGTGAGAATTTATTTTTCAGTTGAAACTCTGAGAAAAATTTTTAGATAGAAAAAGGAAGGTATAATTAAGTGGTTTGGAATTTGGCCAGGGCACTGGAATCCATACCTCTTCACTTTCAAGATGTGTCACAGACCCTTTAATTATCCAAAGTGGATCAGGACCTCTGTTTTCTGTCTATCCCATCAAAAAAGACAACATACTTTGTTACCCATTTACCCATTGCCTCTTAAAATTCCAAATTTTACTGAGTAAAATGCAGAAATTATCTTAGTCTCTCCTAATAATTTTTTTTTTTTTTAAATCTTAACTTACACAAATGGCAAGGCAAGGATGAGTACAAGTGTCCACGGGGTTTTAGGGCAAAGGCCTGAGGCTGCTACCTGCTAGGAATCAGACTGTCTGGGCTTAATGTTGACCTCGGCTGCTTAATAGGTGCTTAGTAACTTGGATGTGTTAGTTAACCTTAACTTGAACTTCAATTTCCTCATCTATAAAAAAAAATCAATATTCATTTTTTTTTATATAAACGAGATAGTGCTCAAAAAGTTCTTAGTCTCATACTTGGGAATAGCAAACAATTAACAAATGTTAAGTATTACATTTATCATTTCCAAGGCCTTCTCTAGGTCTTAAACCCAGCACATAGTAGGGCATGCCCTATGGAGAAATGATAGGAGCCCAGTTAAGAAATATAAATCATAGCCTCTCTGTGAAGAACTTTGTAGAACAGGCTAAGAAGTTTAGATTATTATCCTGTGGGCAAAGGGGAGGGAACCATTGAAGGGGTCTAATCAGAGGAATGACAGGATGACATTTATGTCTTAGAAATAGGGCTCTAGTTTCAGGGTAGACGAGGGATATGGGTTGGAAACAGTCTCAGATATATTACAAAGTCATCTATCTCCTCACAGTGAGTATGCACCTCATTTAGTCTCAGTTATTGAATTGTCATGCGATGCTTTGATGCCCCCATTATCCTTTGAAAGACATAACCGATTTTTTTTCATCTTTATATAAAGTAACCTCAAACTTATATTCATTTTTTTTTTCTGCATCCCTTCCCCAAACCAGGTTGCTTTAGCTGTCTGTTTCTACATTTCAACCTGCTTATTTGTTATACTATTTTCACTTCTTATTTGTTGCTTCTGAGCTATTGTGAGCAGAAGATTCAGATAGCCGAACTTCTTAGGACTACGTCCAAAACAATGCCTGCTTGGCTAATAGAAATAGGGTTTCGATGCAGAAATATTTACACTCACCAACATTCAATTTATACATTATTGTTGATATAAAACAAGCTATAGATAAAGGCAAAAGTATTATAGCTCTGACCATCACAAATGGTGTATAAACGTCACTTGAGTGCGCTCACTGGGATATGAGAAAAATGAGACAATGTCACTCACGTTTCCATAAATTGATGCCCTGCCCTAAAGCAAAGGAAGTGAATCAAGTCTTTGCCCTGTTTCTGAGCAATATTTTTCTCCACTGTAAGCCATGCCTTTCTAGCGATTAGCTCTTTATCTCTATATGCAGAGCAGAAACAACCACCCACCTCCCCAACCCGCCCCCCCCCCAAAAAAATTATGCTTTCATGGCAAAGCATTATTGATTTCCTGGAAATTTGTATGATTTTATGTTGGATGTAGCATTGAAGCATTATAATGTAAGAATATTAGAAAAATTGGGTCATCAATTTAAATGGCCTAACATGAACTGCGTGGATTATAGGACAAAGAGTCAACCCTAATAGTGTTAGTAATAGAAAAAGTAGAATATAGATGGAAGTTGTCAAGCTCAAGGCTGGGCTGAGATACTGAGAGTCAAGGCATAACTCCAAGGTTGAGATGTCAAGTCCCTCTGTTTGATTAAGGCCATGGGATAGGTACAGAAGGACAAGCCCAGATGGGACAAATGAAAATATCTAGCATGGTCAGAGATAAGGGAAACCGACAGATCAGGAACAGTGGATACGAACACTGGTGGCCTGAAGTCCAAAGGAACAGTAAGAAACCTAGAGAAAATACAGGACTGAAGAAAAAGGAAACACATTTCAGAGCTCCAATCAGGGGTGCCAGAACCTAGATCCCAATAAGTAAGAACAGTTTTTTTGTTATTCCGCAGTCTCTCTCCACTTTCTTGCAGCAAGAGCCAGTGAGAAAATGACCCCTTGGGACACTCTCTATTAGTGTCAAAGGTTCATTTTACTGTTGAAGTTAAGAGTGGGTGGTAAGAGTGGCAGCCCCTTCTGGCACTGGCCTTGATGCCGAGGAGCTGGCTGTGGAGAGTGAGTGTACTCGGGAAGTGTACTAGAACAATAAGGGGGAGATGGCCCCAGGTGCAGGGCTAGAGGAGACGGCCCTGAGTCTTGGAAGAGATGCTTGAAGTCTGCCAAAGAAAGATGCAAGAACACCAAGGCAAATTAGACTTCTTCACAGTTTTGCCAAAGACCTATCCATAATTTTTGAACTATTAACTGGTTTATTAAGTTCTTTATTTTGAAACCCCTAATCAAGGAGTTTACTGCCAAGTTCCATAGACTTTTTCAAAATACACCTTGTTAAGTGTCATCAGTAATAAAGCCGATGCTTGAAAGTGGATATGTGATGTTTTCAACAATCTTACACAGTTTCTCACAAGTCACACATCAGTAATGCATTAATAGTGCTTTAGAATAATACCCAAATCTGTTGCCATTAAAAACTGTTGTCTGTCTTGAATAGATGTCTAATTTGAAAGGAAATAGCTTCACTTTCAAATACGAGACAGCTGTAAAAAATTATATGTATGTATACATTTATGTATAGCAGACTCTTCAGAAGAATTTTTAATGGAAAAAAAATCAATCTGTTCTTCGAAGATGTGATACAATAGTTCGACATATATATTTTATATATAAATAATTCATTCACATAATTTATCTGATCATTTGTATTTTAAGTCTATTATGTTAAGTATAACCAGTATATTTAGTAATCGCAATAAACTATATATAAGAAGCAAAGATGAATAACAGCACTTAATTCTTCCATAGAAACAATTTCAGTACAGTTTAATGAAATTTATCATTAATATTTCAAAAAGGAATCACCTTGCTGGCAAAATCATCCCATACATAACAAACAAACAACTTTTCCTCCCTCCCTCCCTCCTTGCCTCCTTCCCTCGTTCCCTCCCTCTTTCCCCTCCTTCCTTCCTTCCTCCCTCCCTCCCTCCCTCCCTCTTTTTCTCTTACTTTTTTTCTCCCTCTCATTCTCTTTCTCTCTTTCTTTCATTCTCCACCAGAAATGTTATTATCCAGCATAGAGCCAATGGAGAACAAACAGCTAAAAATCATGCATCTGATAACTACTTCTTAGATGTCCCATATGATACTAGGTGCTGTGATAGATGCAGATACAACTGTGGCCTAGACATAGACCTTACTGTCGTCATTCATAGGTTTTTGTGGATTCAAACAAGAAGAAAAGACATTGCAATACAGCACGAGGAGATCTGAGAGACATATTATATGAAAATGTAGAAGAGTCACAGAAGCTGTGCTTGGGGGTGAGGACGTTCTCCAAGGATGTGGCATCTAAGTGGAGACCTATGAACGAATAGGAGGCATTGCTCATGTTGGAATGGGGGAGGGAGAAAGGGACAAAAAGTGTTCTTGGCAGAGGAGATATATAGAAAAACTCAGAAGCAAGAAAGAGCATAGAGAATGTGAAAGAATCTTAGAGTTGGAGGCCTACAGGTAGATGGGTCAGTGGGTGACGCATGGGGCACAGTGCTGAGGAAGAAGGTAGGGAGCTTTTCTATTAAATTCTATGGAGTTTGGACTTTATTCTAAAAGTGAAAACAGAAATGCTCATGAATACATTATGTGTATTTATCATGTCCAGTTTACCCAAATATCTAGAATGTTTCCTAACCTCTGTTTTTAAGAGCATCCTTGTGAAAATTAAGACTGGCTTAGCAGCAGTGATAAAAGGAAACACCTAGTTTGTAGAAGAGCCACAGATTTCAATTTTGATTTTTTTTTTCTACAAATGGCTAAAATGATGTTACAGTATTCAAGTGCAGAATCAACAGACTTGAGAAATATTTTGGAAGCATAATGTAAGCTATTTTAACCCTGAATTATATAATACTTGAAATTACATAAAACTTCTCCAGGTGGAGGTTCTGGAAACCCTTAAGACCTCTGTGCATGCTGCAGCGATTGCTGCCGAAAGAAACTCCCTGAATAAGGGGAGGCAGGCCACTAGGAACCGGAAATGAAGAGTCCTGGAAGGCGGTACGCAAGATTGCACAGACACATCTGCCCAGATGCAATGGGTAACTGAAGTGATGCAAAGATAAAATGAATTTTTTTTATATTTTCTTTTGTGTTTTTGAGCACTATTTAATGTAGTGACATTTGAATATTCCCAAATGAAGAGAAAATCATCTCCATTACTTTGTGGATAGCACTGTTTAGAGCACTGTTCTTAGTCTGTTTTGAGTACATGGTGCATTTTAAGAAATCACTGAATTTTGACCCTTGACCTCCAAATATGCAATATATATATAAATGTAATCACACACACACACACACACACACACACACACACACACACAATTCTACCTAGAGTTTCAGAAGGCTCACAGATTTCCATGGTCCATCCATGGACCCAGATAAATGATATAATAATAATGACATTGACTGATTATATACTGTATGCCAAGGCTCAGCTGAGCATTTCATATGCCTGATCTCATTCCACCCTCACAATAATTATTTGATATAATTGCTATTATCCTCATGTTAAAGATGAGCAAACTGAGGCTTAGAGAATTTAAATAACATGCCCAAGTTTGTTCAGATAAAATTAAAAGGCATCATTAAAGCCTAGACAGGCTATCTCCAGAGTCCAAGCTTTTAATTTCCAATTACATTTGCCATTGAACAATACAGAATGATATACACATAAGATTACCCTCGGAGCCAAGAAACACAGTTCTCATTCTGGTTGTGTTCTTCAAAGCCAACATAAAAGTTTTAAAATCATTTTAAGGAATCAGAAAATGCATAAAAGGAAAACAATATTAAAATCATCCATTGCAAAGTTCATTGAATGATGTTATGTGCAGAAAACTAGACTTAGGGTTTTACAAATATCATCTTACTTGGTCTGCATAGTATTAACCTGTGAGGGATCCTACTTTTACCCCGACTTTATAGAGTAGGACGCAGGCTTAGGGTGAGCAAGTAATTGATTCAAAATTATGTAGTCAATGATTATGTGATAAATTCAGAAATTATAATTCAGTCTATTTCATAGCAAACTCATGCTCTTACTCAATTTGCCATGTTGACTCATTTCCTAATATATCTTTAAAATATTTATTTCTAGGCATAGATATCCATACATAAATGAATATTTTAAAAATAGAGTGCACTGGACACATAATTTTATAATGACATATTAAAACTTTCCATGTCAATATATACATTAGTCACAAATATATTTCTAGTTATATTATAAAGTACTGTAACAGCAATCTGTTGGTGGAGAAAAATTTACCGAAAACTTCTGGGCCATCTGCTTGCTCCAGCCCAAACTTCCTGTAAGTAAATTATGTGATAATAAATTCTGTTATAGTCTATGGAGTTGCCTGCTTCGTCTTTTGATCCAAAGATAACTTGTTGTTACAATGACCATTACACAACTTTCACACTGTGAGACACATATTCACATGAATTTAAAAAACATATTTCAAAAAACAAGATAAAACTATTTGGCTGATTTTTTTTCCTACAGAATTCTGTATTAAGTACTTTAAACGAGGACAACACTGTTATTATGTCATTTTGTTCATAGGAAAATAGAAGTCTACACCAAAGTCTACAATATTTTCCAGATTCGTAAATTAACAAACCTGATGAGATGCATCTGCTTTCAGATGTAGACAACACAAGGAGAGTGAGTCACAGAGCACTTTAGAAATGCATGCAAGTGGCCCCAAAGAAAAGGCTAATAAGCAAAGGAAGGGCCCAAAGCCAGGTCCTACCTGAGAACAAAAGAAAGGGGTCTGAGTGGGTCTGCAGAAAAGTGAATCGACCTTAGCCTGGGGCTGGCAGGTTAGAAGTGAAAAGTAAGGACAGAAGATCATCAGAGGCATCAGAAAGAAGAAAAATGAAATGCGAGAAAGGTCACGAGGGAAAAAAACTATATATATGTATGTATATATATGAAAACAAGAGAGAGCAAAGACAGTAGAGCTCACCACAACAAAGCAAAGGCTGAAGAGGAAATGGTATCAATTTTTAAAGTTCACATAATAAAACAGTACCTACTTTTAATCAGATCCTCTCCATTTTTCCTTACAGCAACGTTCCATTTGGCTAAGCGGCTCGCTAACTGATTACATATGCCATCACCTCTGTAACTTTCTTTAAATTATCCCTGGTTTGAGTATCTGTTGGAAACCTTTAGTAAAGGCAAACATTGTTTTTCTTCCCTTTGAATAATTTCTATCCTAACCTTTAAAGGTTAGGATCTTAAAAACTTTTTTTTTTAATTGAAAATAAATAGCTATATGAGCTATAAATATTTTATAACCATTAAATTTATTCAGCAGAGTTTGTTGACTGCTTCCTGTGTGCCAGGCTTTGTTTGAGGTGCTGTGTTCTTGCCTGCTTTCAGTCAAGTGACTATAAACACCTTATATAAACTATCGAGTAATATTCACTGTTTTAAAAACATGTAAATAAACTTTAGTTTAAAATAGTTTTAGATCTACAGAAAAGTTAGAAAGATAGAGGAAAGAGTTCTCATATAACTTTCACTCAGTTCTGCCTATTTCACATTAATATGGTACTTTTGTTATAATGAAGAACCTAATATTTGTATGTTACTATTAACTAAACCCCACACTTCATTTAGTTTCATTTGTTTTTCCCTGGAGTTCTTTTTACTGTTTAAGGATCTCGTACAGGACACCACATTACATTTAGTCTTCATGTTTCCTTAGGCTCCTGTTGGCTGTTAACAGTTGCTCAGACTTTCCTTGTTCTTAATGACTGTGACATTTTGGGAGACTACGAGTTGGGTGTCTTGTAGAATGTTCTTCATCGTTGATTTGTCTGACGTTTTTGTCATAGTTAGACTGGGGATATGAGTTTTGAGAAGAATGTCACAGAGGTAAAGTGTCCATCTCATAACATAATATCAGAGGGTATGTGATACCAAAGTGCCGTATCACCGCTGATGTTAATTTTGATCACTTGGTTAAGGTAATGTTTTTCCAGGTTTCTCCACTATAAAGTTAATATTTTTCCCTTTTCATAATCTACTCACTAAGTGAATCACTAAGTCCAACTGCCACTCAAACATGGGGTAGGAGTAGAAATGGGAGTTAATTAAGCTCCACCTCCTGTAGGAGGAAGTATCTGCATATATTATTTAGAATTCTTAAGTAAGGAAAATGTATGTCTTCTCTTCTATTTCTTTAATTATCTATGTATATGGACTAATGTACATTTGTTTTATACTTTGGGCTAACTATCCAATAATATTTATTTTGTTGCTCTAATTGTTACAGCTTTGGCCACTGGAAACTATTCTAAGTTGGCTTCTGTGTTCTTTGATATGTTCTTTTATTGTTTGAGCACTTTCTTACTTTCTGGTACCACAAAATACCCCAGGCTCTCCTTGAATATTTCCTGGGCCGGAGAGTCATAGAACCAGTTTTTCAATGAGACCTGATTCCTTTCATTGAAGAATGGAATTAGAAACCAAGAGAAGTAGTTTTCATTATAACATTGTAAAGATTATTGTTTGCCTTTGAAACACTTTTTTTTTTTTTTTAAGGTCTAACTTGTCTTGCACTGGAAAAAAATAGCTTTTTCTGCTGGTAAGTGCTTTAAGATTTAAGACAGCTAAACAACTATTTTTGTTGTTGTTTTTGCTTTTCTCTTGAATAGTAGTCAAAGAACTGATGGGTGTTTAGTTCAACAGTCAGTGGGGATAATATTTATTATTTAAACAATTTAGAAATATTCATGGGAAAATCATTAAAAAATATTCTTATCAATAGAAACTCTTGAAAATTCTGGCTATAGCTGGCTCTTACAGATTACTTAATATCAACCACCATTCAGCATCCCAATTCCTGAATGATATAAAGAATAAAGTAAATGTGGAAAACAAACATTTGTTATTTTAATTATTGAAGTAATAAATATAGCTCCCACTTATTGCAGACTATTTGCTCTGTTATTTGCTCTATATGTACTATACTGATATTTGATTGTGCACTAGAAGTAAAATTTTATCCCAGAAGCAAAAATCATTTGCACAAAACAAAACTATCCCATTCACCTCTACCTCATTCTAAATAATCAGAAGGCAAAATATTAGATTTTAATTGTGTGTGTTTTAACTAGGTAAATTTTAAAAAGGACATTAACAGGTGAAACTTTGGAACAAAATACAATTCTTATATCTATTAACTATTATTTCTTGATCCAATCGAAGAGTTAAAGAAGTATAAATTCGTAGTTGACAATTTGGTCACGGGGATGGGGAGCTCGGCAGAGGGAATGCAGTTAGCATTAATATGATGGCTAGGTGGAGGGCCAGAGGAAGAAGGGAGCAACTAGAAGGATCATTTTATGAACTATATAGGTGTCTAACCAATGTACTGTATACTTGAAACTAATTTCAATAAATAAAATTTTAAAAAATACAATTTTTGAACATTAGAAAAGGTCAAGCTATACTCTTTAATCTTCCAGTAAAACAAAGCAAAACAAAACAAAACAAAACTGGAGTTTACAAATCCTGGAAGCTTTCCCACATCTTCACCCTTCTGGTTAATGGCAGCAGTGAGATTGGAACTCAAGGCTCTTGGTTTCCAGTTCAATGTACTTTCCCCTAACCCCTATCTCTAAGTCAGCTGTTCAGGTCCACATCATACTGGAGTATAACTGGTAACTACCAGAAAGTGAACTCTAAAATTGCTATGTACAGGTCAATGCAACCTTCTCCTGGCTATGATATATCATTAACTTATAATGCATTGTGACAGTCTACATGAGAAGACTGTCTTCTGTCCTTCCTTTCTTCCTTTTCTTTTTTTCTTTCCTTCCTCCCTCCCTTCCTTCCTACATTCTTTTCTTCCTTCCTTTTCTTCTTTTTTCTTCTCCTTTTTTTTTTTTTAATTTCTACTTTTCCTCCTTTATTCTCTACTTGCTTCTCCTTCTCCCTTTGCTAGGCCCCACCCTAAATGTTCTATAATCACTGAGACATCTGACATCAGGGTTAGGGCTAGTATAAGGTAGAATAGTGTCCCCTAGGCTGCTGTGAGGTCAAGGATCTGCTTGATTTAGCTGACTGTTAAAAAGTAATAGGTGATTGTACTGGAAAGATTTCCTTAGGGAGATAATACTTAACTATGCAGGTTGACATAGAAAATACAACCATTGATGTATTTATTGTATTAGACTCAATAGACATAATGGCTCCATGAAATTCCTATAGAAGTTTATAAACAATCTTGATTTCTGTATTTGTCTTATTATACAAACAACAATAAAAATTAGTTTACGGATTGTCTTTGAGTAGCATTGCTATAGGCAGCAGTTTTCCTTCATGCTTCCTGCTTACAATAATGCCCAGGCCCCACCCATGTCAATTAAATCAGAATATTTAGGAGTGGAGTCTAAATCAATCAATCTCTCTCTCTCTCTCTCTCTCTCTCTCTCTCCCTCTCTCTCTCTCCCTCTCTCTCTCTCTCTCTGAAACAAGATCTCTAGGAGAGTCAAACATGAAATTTTATAAAGAGATGTGGTTGCTGCAGCATATTATCTGAAAAGTGGATCTTGCAGGCTCCTGTTCTTAAATAAGCCCTTTAATGTTTAGTGATGAAGTTTTCGGTGAGGCAGGGCCTTCTTACCCCTGTCCTTTCTTAAATTTTCACTAAATCTTTGACCATCTTTTTTAAAGAAATTTATTATAAGGCAGAAAATAGGTATTAGGGTATTGTGTGACAGCAGGGGTAAATAGACAGGTACTATATAAAAAGGATGACTCTTTTAAGTACTAGCCTTTATTATAGTTGTGGTGGGATAACACTCTCAGGAAATAATAAACACATTTGAATCCCCTTTGTTGTCAAAGTCACACAGGGATGAGGTCTAATTCCCATAATTGAACATTCATTCTTTCATTCATTCATTCAACAAAAGCAGTTGTACAGACCCTAGGAATGCCTTAGGGTGTTAGACGGAGCTCCAGCCCTGCTGGGTTTAATGATCACTTTCATTTTAGAGAGAGCTGTGTTAGTGACTTTGTCTATAAGACGTAATACAATCTGGTTAAATTTGATCCATTAATCTTACTTAGGCCCAGTAGATGCCAATGAATTAGGACCATAAAGAGATTAAGTCTATTGAAAGATCAGGCTTTAACTTGTCCAGTACTTACTGCCTACAGGTTTCCCTCCTACAAAGCGACATGAAAGCAGCTATAGCTAAGTGATCCTGAGAGAGGGATGATGTGGTGAAAAATGTCAACCATCCACCACATCATATAAACTGTGACCTCAATTCCTCGATTATACCAGGAGAGGGGTAGTGCTCCCCCAGCCCTGAATGATGAAGTACAAACTATGCCACTGACCAGCCATATGACATAGCTGCAGTCACACAGCTTGGATCCCAAAATGTTTGCTTCTCTAACCCTGAGAACTTGGCTGACAAACAGGGCCCAGAGCTAAGGTTCCATCCGTCATATTGCCATTGGATCTCAGCCTCTGACTCTGCCAGGGGAGGAGCTGGTATTTCTCAGTCACTCAGGTCAAAAGTCCGAAGTTCCTCTTCTAGACACTGACATCTAGACTTTTTGAGTCCCTGAGCACTGCCCCAGATGTGTCAGGCAATGAGAGAATGGCACACCTGCTATTCCTCCTATCTTTCAGAATTTCTTTTTAGTAAATCCTGCTCTGGCTGCTTGGATGTTTGCTAGGTTTCTATAACATCTACTGACAACAGTGGGCATAGAGAGGTCATGACTCTGGGGCAAACTTTGCCAGAGGAGTGAAGACCTTCGGAGGTGTCATCGTAAGGTGCATTAGAGTAGTCTACACAGATTGCCCTTATACAGAAGCAAAAGAGCTTGGGGAAACCCCCTACGGATAAAACAGGGGCAGAGCAATCTATCCCCCTTCAGTTTAGTGGATCAGCAGGTATAACCCAGTCCCTTAGGTGCATGATTTGGAAAGCTGCCAGCACAGGTTGAGTACTGCCTTCCCTGGCTCATTGTTATGGGGGTGGGGAGGATTACTGAGAGATAGCTACATGCCAGGAACAATGAGATAATAAGTACAAGGGATACAAAGATAAAGATATGAGTCTCTGTTCTTAAGTAACTATATTTTGTAAAGGAGACCAACAGTAAAGTGATAAATGCTATAATGGGATATGAAGACAATGCTATGGAAGCGAGAAGAAAAACAAGCAAACATTGAGAAAAATTAGAGAGGACTTCACAGAGGAGGTGACATCTGAGGTGCCTCAAAGTCCCCACTTGAGAAAATCTCACACAGGACCCTCCAACCTGCATTCAGTTAAGATACATTCAGTTAAGATTCATGTTTCTAGTTGACATATGAAGCTTTTCTTAGAAACCTGGACTCTAAATATATGGTAGACCCTTGACATTTGCAAAGGAAACATCTTGAGATATTCCACAATCCCTAAATTCATGAATACTGAATTTTACATTCATAAAATGTAGAGGCTGAATAATCAGCCAGGCTTACTCACTAAGTACTTACTTCTAGAGATGAGCCATGTGTCAGTGCACATAGATGTGGCTCAACTCTCAAAAGCTGCAATGCAAAATGCCATGAGCCTAGTGTGCTTTAGAGAAGAATCTTCCAGGATGGTAGCAGGATCATCCCAATGTTCCGGAGAGGCAGTGATGCTGTGGGCCAGAGAGTCGTTGTCTCCCAGGAAGATGACTAGGCCTGGTGGTGGAGCTTGTTGCACACTTGGTTACTTGGAAGACACAGTAGATGCTACAGATAAGAAGATTTGTGTCCAGCCTCATGTTACATGACCTAATGAGTCACCATGGATCAAAATAAATTCCTTTCAGCTGGGAAGAATTAATGCATGTAACATTCATTGAGTACAGTCATTGTGTTCTTGGCATAGTGCTAACAGCATCACAAACACATTAGCATATACTTGTCACAAAACCCTGTGAGTCAGGATCCACTTCAGAGATGAGGAAACTGCACTTGGAGGAGTTAATCAATGCATTCAAGACCACGCAAATTGGGAGTGATGGTTTGGGGGTTAATCCAGGGCTGTCTCTCATCAAAACCTCTGCTCTCAGTTTTTTTTACTTTTCTTTATTAGTTAAAAATGGAGGACCATTAGTGGAGTTTGTGCAGAAAGGGAAAAGACCAATATCTTAAGAATTTGTGACTGCTGGGGACATGCTCCTTCACCAGGGTCTTCACCATGCCTATTTCCTAAGTAGCCCCAGGAATTAAGACAGGGGCTCCCATGCTGAGTGTCATCAGGAATCTGGTTTTTGTCTTTCACAGGTTATGTGACAGGAATTATACATGCCAGGGCTGAATATATGTTACTAGAAATAGATTGCTTCAGGAAGTCATATTTGTACAGTCTAAATAGAAGTGAAGAAAACTGGAAGCAAGATACAGCATTCTAATCTGTGGTTGAATCATGCACCATAATTAAGCCTTTTCATTTCCTACTCTTTCCTTCTTCATTCTGCAAATGTCTCCACCTGTGACTCATCGTTTTTTTGCAGCAGCATTACTCCCTCATACTGCTTTTTCTTGTCTTGCTATTTTCTCCATGAACTCTGTCTTTTAACTCTTCTAGGAAGATTCTATTGATTATTGAAATTATCAAAGAGAAAGGTGGAAGACACAGTTCTTGAAGAAATATTAGGAATTCGTCCTAAATCAATGAAGTGAAGCTGCATGGTTACAATTTAGTCACTGATGTTAATGAAAACATTATATATATAAATTAGTTCAACATATTTTAAGAGCTTAATATTTTGCTGGAACTATTCTAGGTGTCGGCAATATCAAAATAAATAAGACACAAATCTTTTCTGTGTTATGAACAAATCCATATATTGGAGATAGTTTCTTTGGGTAGTAAGGTCATTGAATGGGTCATTCAATGCCCTCATGAATGGGATTAATATCCTTATAAGAGACATGAGAGAGATGATCTCTCTCTTTCTCTCTGCCATGTGAGGCTACCAGGAGAAGACAGCTATCTGTAAACCAGAAAGAAGGATTTTATCAGGAACTAAATTGGATAGCATCTTGGTTTTAGACTTCCTAGCCTCCACAAACGTGAGAATTAAATATCTGTTGTTTAAGCGACCCAGTCTGTGGCAATTTGTCAAAGCATAAAGAGCTGACCTAGACAATGGATAAGACTAAGACATATAAAGATAATGCCAGTAAAATGTGGTACGTGTCGTGATAGAGTTACACACAAGTCACTTGCCACAGGAGCTCTTCCCACGGGTTCCATAAAAGGTTTTGAAAAAAAGGATGACATATGAGCTCATTCATTAAACATGAATTAGAATTAGTCAGGAGAAGGCAGAGGAGTAAGGAAGTGGGGAAGGAAATTTCAGTAGATGAGCAAATATACTAAGGAATAGAACCATCTAGTATGTTTGGAGAATTCCAAGTAGTACGATGTCACCAGAAGGCAAAGTTACAGGTGATGAGAGGCAGGAATGAGGCTGGGGAGACAGTCAGAAACACATTAGAAACAACTTTTATGTCTGTTAAGAAGCAGGCACTTCAACCTCTAGGTAATGGGGGTGATGGAACAGCCCAGAAGGATTTAAAGAAGGAGAACTGACATAATCACATAGTATTTTAGAGTGGTCACCTGGACAGCAAACACAAGGAGAGCTCTGAAGGGTGGAACACAAGTACCTGGCCTGCTGGTCTAGGGGAGAGGTGCTAAAGACTTGCACTGGGCCATCGTGGTGTGAACGGGGTGGGTGGGAGTGGGAGGAGACGTGAAACTGTCAGCACGTGGATTGTGTGAGGTGCAGAGAGGAATACAAATCTTTCCTGGGCTTTTATTGAACTATTGCTTAGAAAAGCAATGTTTACCCTAATAGGGATGTCAAAACCCTTCAGAGGTCTTTCTGTAGTTCTTTTTCACAGACTCATTGAACGTCAGTGCAGCATTTTTTTCTTTTGTCTTGGGTCCAGGGATTTGACCTGTTTTCCTCTCCTTCAGTCTCTTCCAGCATTCCATTGGTTCTTTGGGGGACTTTCTCCTCTAGCCTAGATGTGGCATGGGTCTTAGACTTCTCAAATATCTCCTTTGCTTGCTTGCTATCCAAAAAGATAAATCCACCTTTCTTTCACAGTACTTTCTGTGATTGCAGTTAATTAATAATGTCAAGACCTTTTGTTTAGTGTTTCTCCTTCTCCTATTTATTACCTGTTCTTGGTGGAACACATCAGACACCAACTCTGTTCAATAAGAGCACTAAAAGGTATAAAGAGAGATTGGTGAGATCACTGAAAAATCAGGGAAGAGAAATTGGCAGGAAGCCGGAGCCTGGGCAGCTGAAAGGTGAGCCAGATCACAGCAGGGTCATTGTCTGCCTAGAGTCACCCCTGAGACTGCGGTTGCACTGCCGGCTTCGGAACTCTGTTGGCACAACATTCTTAAAGAGCTTCTAATCACTTCTGAGTTGTTGTCACATAGGAGAGAGCATGTTTGGTCCTGGCTGCTGGGAGATGGGAATGATTATGTTCCATTAACTTCTAGGTGGAAATTTGGGAAGGAAGGCCCTCACTCTCCCCTCTAACTCTCTGGGGTTTCCTGCCTCCCCCCAAAAAGGTATTGGAATTCTGAATTTTATATCTCCTTATCTCTATATCTCTATCTTCACACATACACTTTTGTGTATATGTTACACACATGCACAATTATTATACACCTGCCAGATAGGAAATTCCATGAGGGAAGAGAGTGTCTCATTCTCTTTCACTGTAGTATCCTCGGTGCCAAGGAGAGCTAATATCAGATAAGGGTAGATAGTAAATACTCAACAAAGGTTTCTTGGGTGAATGGGAGAACAAACGAATGTACCTTTTTTTAAAAAAAATATTTGATTCCTAATCACTATAGGGTTTTAATAGATCAATATGACTTGGTCCTAATCTATAGTTTCAAACTTCCTTGTGAGACAGTAGTGGAATTGCTCTCACCCTCTGTTTGTGTCATGGGGTTTGCCAAGCCCACCCCACCCCCATTTCTGAACCTCAGATTTTAGCAAAATTATCATAGACCACTGAGTCCAAGCTTACTCTTTTCCCTGACTGGAAACTCAGCAGAGCGATCCCATCAGTGCCCTTAAAGGCAAGTAAACTGTTTTACCTTTCCTTGGATCTCCAGATTTGATAAGACCCAGCTCTGGAGACCTCAGGCTAAGGAAGAGAGCTTGGAGGCCATTTCTTTCCAGAAGGCAGGGAAGATGCACAGCTCCCTTGGCCACGTTTAAATGGGAGTTGGCAATGGATATAATACAAGTTTAGAGCTATTTGGGATTTGAACCACTTGTTTTCTCTGGCTAATAGCAATATTGAAATTCTGGGGAAATATAACATTTTGAAATGGATTATCTATTTTTGGACTTTCTGATTGCCTTAAAGAGTGGGCTACGTAGGCAAAACCATATAACAATGATATAAAACATAACCCTTTTAAGACACTGCACACTTAAAATCATCACAAAATTTTATCTAAGACTCAAACACTATTATTCAGTTTATGATGTTGCAAGTATAAAGATTAATCAACATAAAGTTAGCAGTTTAATGCTAGTGATCTGTCTTCAGAAATAACTCCTATAGAATTTAATCTAAAGAATTTTGAGAACGCATATACACTTCAAGGATTTCATCGATGCCATTGGCTTCTTCATTAACATTGTCTCAGAATGAGGGCTTCCTAAGATTTACTACATCGAGTATATTTTAAAATTTCTTCCAACTTTCGTTATTAGTAGTTGCTTGCTTCAACTGGGATTCATAATTCTCCCCGAGAATGAAATTTGTTGTCAGAATAAAGCACATTTGACTCTTTCTAAGCTGCCAAAATGTGAAGTCTTGTGGTTAGGTATTTTGGAAAACTGGCAGGTTTTGTTTACATATTGTGGTCTTTCTCCAAATTTATCCCACATCCCACACCCCACAAGTCTAGGACCCCTTCCAATGTAATTGCTGTGGGACAAGTGCAAGGCAAAAAAGGCTTCCTCAGTTACCAAATCCCTTCCATCTCTGAATCACACGCAGCAAGCGCCAGAAGAGCTTCCTCTGCCCGAAAAAGAAAAAAAAAAAATTGCTGACCTACAGAAATACCTGAATCTAATTTGCTGTACAAATGGAAACCTTTTCTTCTCTAGATTGGATGCAGAGAATTTTTTTTCAATGTTTATAATTTAACAATTGCTTAGAGCCTTTCATCTGAAAGCAATTTATGCATGTTGGGCCCAATTACCCTAACATGCTTAAAGCTTCCCAGTATTTTTCCTCTTTAACCTTGATGCATTGGTCTCAGTGGATAGGGGTCTTATACTCACAGCAAATTTTAAACCTAATCGTGGAAGTGCTTTATGGATTAAAATGCCAGAAGACCCTTCTTGCCCAGAAAAAAAAAATAATAACTTGAAAAATGATAATGTTTCTGTATTGTCTTCTTACAGAGATTGAAAACTTTGGCTTTGAACTACATTCGGTCACTACATGTAGTATTCAGCCAGAAGAGCTATTGAGTCATGAACCCACACTCACTTTCTGTTGCCTCGGTTTTGGAAGAAAGCAATGTGTCCCATCTGTAGCCAACCTGTGATCTTAATCTGATGCCATCCAGCAGTCGAGGGACATCTGTTCTGGCCCTTGTTAGGATGGCTTTTTCAGTCAATTCATTCAAGAAATACCTATCGAGTGCTTACTCTGTGCCAGGCACTATCCTAGATAACAGAGAGAAATGACAAAAAAAAAAAAGCAAAACATTTGTGTTTTACAGGAGTTTACAGTTCTGAGGGAGATAATATGCACACAAATAGTTCATTATAATACTGTGATGTGTGAATTTGGCCCTACAAGGAGAGTCTGACCCAGAGGTAAGATGTTAAGAAAGTCTTTCAAAAGAAGTGAGAGCTAGGATGAGGCACGAATGGGTGTTAGATTAAAAGGAAGGAGGAATAGTGTTTGGAGAGGAGGTGGTAGCATGTTTGAAAGTCCAGAGGGCTGTATGTTTGAGGAGTTTCATTTAGCTGAAGGATTGAGTTTACAGTTGTATGTGGTAAAAGATGTTGCTGAGAGATAAATAGAATTCAGTTCCTTAGGACTTTGTAAACCCTAAGACAGAGTTTGGACATTTTCCTAAAGGGAATGGGGAACCACAAGAGAACTTTATGCAGAGGAATGGCAGGGATTGGCTGCATTTTTGGAATGAATATTTTGGCTGCAGTGTATGGAGTAGAATGAATGAGGATCGATGCTGGAACTTCCCTGTCATAAAGAAGAATGTTGATTGCTCTGAATTATATTGGTGACCGTGGTGATAAAGAGAGATTGTACTACTCAAGTGAGAATCAGTTGGGTGAATCTGTTGCAGTGACTGACTAGATGTGTAAGAGATGCAAGTCAGAGATTAGGCTCAGGTTTCTGCTTAGTAATTTTCTTGCTACTAGCCCAACTTTTATGAAGTCTCCTAGGTAATTAGTTTCATGAAACATCATTGTAGGAGTTCTTCTGAACCCCTGAGACTCTCGTGAGTGTCCAAAATATTAGATACCTAAATATCATTGCATTGTTAAGAAGTAAATTAACAGAAAGCTAAAATCCAACCAATAGCTCTATAAAACATTAAGTAGCATAAGCACTGAAAAATTCTATGTGGCTAACTAAATATATTCAATATCTTGTGCAAACATGGACTTTCAGCTAATAAGTGACAGAGCAGAGGTCTGAACCAAGATTTTCTGTTTTCAGCCTCCATGTTTATGGCATCACTTTAGGGTTTCTGAGCTGTGTTAGAGCCCTTGGGTCCTGTGGAGGTATCTTTTCCCTCCCGCAGCCCTCATCCCTTTGGCCCACATGCATTCATTTCTGCTCCAATCCCAGCATCCCAGCATTTACTTTTTTATACAAGTTGGTTCTGGACAACATTGTACTCGACAAAAACAACAAAAAGAAAAAGTTGTAGCGAAAAGTTTGAGAGGCACTACTGTGCCAACTGTCTTTCTCAAGTTCAGAGTTACTGGCGCTGGGCAAGTCATTGCACCTCTGCATCTCCAGCTTCCTCATCCACAAAATAAGATCACTATCTTCTCTTCTAGGTCATGGGATTGTTGAGCGGGTCATATGAGGTTATTTGTATTACAGAGTCTTTTAAAAATCAACTTTATTGAGGTATAATTTGTGTCTAATAAACCGAATTCGTTTAAGGCATACAGTTTGACAAGTTGTGACAGGATATAGACCTGTGCAAACACGGACAGAATCAGGTTACAGAATGTTTTCATCACTCCAGAATATTCCTAGCACCGCTTTGCAGTCCCTCCTCCTGCTCCTCCTCCCTCTGCTCCTCTCTGAAACCACCCACCTGCTTTCTATCTCTATAGATTAGTTTGTATTTTTTAGTATTTTTTGTACATGAATCATACAGTATGTACTTTTTTCTTCTTTTACACATCATGACAATTCTGAGATTCATCCATTTGTTGTAAATGTTATTCTTCTTCCTTTTTTTTTTTTTTTTTTGCTGGAGAGTATTCCACTATATGGATGTGCATTTTATCTATTCACCTGTTAATGACACTTAGATTATTTCCTGTTTCTGGTTATTGTGAATATACCTGCTATAAGTATTCGGGTACAACATTTTGTGGGACCTAAGGTGCTATTTGAACTACAAAATGGCATTTAATATAAACTTCAACTATTCAAATGTTAAAATCATTATGGCTTTCATAGGAAATTTCTCATATAAGAGCGATTTCTGTTTACTGATTTCTTGGGAACAAAAAAGGTATTAATGCATATAGCATTTCTCTGAACGTGATTAATATTCAGCCTCATTTCAAAGAATTTGCAACATTTCTCATTATAGATATGTGAGAATAAAACTTTTTGTGAAATATAAATTTGCAATATGACATGAATTTTAAAAAATTATAGAGCCCATTGTAAAAAGTAGGTTTTGATCAATGGATATTCATGCTTCAGACTATGACATTCCATTGACATATGCGTTGAAGTCCCTTTGACTCTGTGAGATCTGTGCACATATACTGAGAAAAGAATATATGCAGCAATTGTGTTAATTGCAATAGATTTATTGTTCAGATCAAAAACTCATCTCAGTGGGCCTTCCTTGCCTGCGGGGTCAGCATTGACATCTTCTTGGCTCCTGATTACCAAAAGAATATCCATTTGTTTCCAACTTCATATTTTGGGATCTTCTCAAGTTGTGTTACACTGTTGTTCCCAAGGAAGTAAATATAAAACAAAACATAAAGTTACTGATTTTCCAAGGGTCAAATGAACCTAGTGCTCGTCTCTTCTTTGAAGTTCTTCCAGATTGCCAAGAAGAAATATCATTTCTGTCTCTTTCCTTCCCTTATATGAAAACAATACTTTCTGTGCTCTACAATATTATGTATAATTCTCTAGTATACATTTTTATTTTGTATTCCAAACTTTTTCTTATCTTTCCTTTGTTAGAAAAGCAGGAGTAGTTCCATATAGTTCTGATAGTTCTTAGCCACTCTAAGGCAGCAGTTCTCAAGCTGTTTGTCTCAAGACCCCTTCACAAGCTTAAAAATTATAAACCACCCTAGAGCACTTTTGATTATGTGAGTTATAGTCTTCAATATTTAACCTCTTATAAATTAAAACTGAGAAAATTGAAAGTATTTATTGATTGATTCATTAAAAATAATAAAATTCATTATATATTTAAATCGATAACATATTCCTGGCAAAATAATAATATATTCTAGAGTGAAAATGTAGTGAACAAAATGCAGTGGTATTGTTTTACATTTTTGAAAAAACTTTTCAATACTTAGCGAATAAACAATGCCTCATATTACATCTCATGCAGCCTCTGGGAAACTTTTGTCAACACTAATGAGGGAAGAAGAGTGAAAATGTAAAACCATGTCTTAGTATGAATATAAAATTAGTTTTGACCTTACTGACTCCCAGAAATATATTGGAAGAATCCACCTAGTGTTTTGTAGATAAACTTTGAAAACTGATGTTGTTATTGCTATAGTACAATGAGTGTTTTATTAGCAAATGCTATTTGTTCAATATAGGTAGTTAATAAAGTAACATGTTTAGACTTTTCTCATGTATCAAGTCTTTATAATAAATTATAACAAACATAGCTAAGTTATTGGTGACTATGATTTTTTAATTGGTTCTGCTATTAGATACCACAGAAACATCTATCTATCTATAGATAAGATACATATAGATTAGATATAGATACAAATATAGATATATAAAACAAAGTGAGAAAACCTATCTGTGTAAACTCCTATCATAGAAATTAACACAATATATTGTAATAGATTTTTTTACTGTCTTACTCAATTACAATCTCTTTGAGGACAGCTGCTATGTCTTTTAATTAACATAATCTCACCACCCAACACCATTTCTGGATCCTTGTTTATTATATAATTTTTTGAATAACATAGACTAAGAAAACCTCACAGACTCATTAGTGATGAGTCTAACTATACAACATGACTCTAATGCTTTGACAAAAATTAGTTCCAAACTTAAAGGTGACAACTCTCAAAAATGAAAGTGCACAAGCATCCACGTTCACCTGTCTTCCAGTGTGGCTGGTGCTGAAGCTCCAGAGGAAAGGGGGCTTCACCAGGGCCGGCAGGACCAATTCCCGGGCGCCCTTGTGAGTGACTGCTTTTTAAGAGAAGCGCTTCAGAGCATAGCCAGAGGTCAGTTTCAGCAAAGTTCTTCGAATACAGCAAACCAGACAAAAGGAGACCCTGGAAGAGCTGAAATTAGAGTCCAGCAGTAAGGTAAAGTTAGAAATGCCTAAGTCAGAAAGAAATAGAAAAAAATGGGAGGCCTGAAATTAGGGATGTAAGGAGGGATACGGCGTGGGTCAGATATGGTAATATGAAGGCATAGGAATGAAGAGAGAGTTTGACTCAGGACAAATCTTCCCTGACATCAGTCATCCATTGCCATACACCTCCATGTATAAGTCACGCCACCCTGCCTTTCAGGGACTGAGCCTCAAACGGTTAACATCTCATGATGGGATTATTGATGATTTGTGACTCTCTAACTTAATAACATTTGGTGCTGTATTATTACACAAATATCCACTAGAAACTCAACTGTGTTTTTTGATTCTATGTTCTTTGTTTTTTTTTTCTTTTTAAAAAACTGCCTTTCCCGCTACCCTGTACTACTGGGTGCAAGTATTAAGCAGGCTTTAGATCTGTATCACACATGAAATCACACATGTTTCCTAGAGCAAGGCCCCAGGGAATTACAGGCTTTTTTGGGGCCTGTTGTCAGTACAGTGTACTCCTCACTCTACCAAGTGCATCATAACTCGATGTGTCTTTTCCTGGGTGTGCACTTTCAAGGCAGAGTCATGAGGCCACGGAATTTCCTGAATGACTCTCAAGGGCTTACAGTGACTACAGCCGAATGTTGAACTGGGAAAGTTGCCCAGAACACTATGAGAATGTCCGTAGCACAAACTATTGCATACCACAAAATGCTTATTTTTATTAGTCACGTATCATGGTTACTGCGCCCCCCTGAATGAGATCGCAAACTTTAGTCCGAAACTAAACTCACCATTTTCCCCAACATATGTTCATCCTTCTGTTTGCACCTTCTAGCTGATTTCACCAGACCCTAGTCATACAGATCAGCCAGTCTGATTCAGTCCATCCTCTTTCCCATTTCCTCAGACACAGTGAGTGGCCACATCTGTTTCTTTTGCTCTCTTCCTCCCCAGCGAAGTCTCGCGTCCCCTCCACGTGCATTATTGCAATGCTTTGAATCCATGCTCAACTTCAGTTTCACTGAACAGCAAATATTTGCATTGCTACCGGAGTAGACTTCCAAAAACACATTTCAGGTAATGCCACTCTCCTGTTTTCAAATTTTCATAGCATTGCATTGTTTAAAGAAAGAAATTCCAACTCTATAGGCTGGTATCCGGTTTCAGTGTACCGTTCAACCCTTGCTCTCGTTGCTGTCCTATGTGCTAAGAGTCCATCAAAACCTCTCTGAACCCTCGTCCTTCTCTGAGACCATTTGACTGTTCATGCACTCATGTACTGTTTCTGCTCATCTTTCTGTACTATTCTTCCTTTTGGATCTTAGCTCCTCCTGGGGATTTGGTGTTCAGTAAGTGTTAAATGATTGTATAAAGGAGAAGACGAACCTATTCTTTCCTCTTTAATTACATAATTGTATAAGATGGACAACCATCTGCCAGGTGTCAACACAAGGAGTATGCTTTGGATTACTGAACAATTTTCTCCAGAGAATTTGACTAAAGAATCTCTGTGAACCTGTAAGGAAAATAAATGTTTTTGGTAAACTTTTTGTGGCACCTCTCCTTGCCCCTCCCAATCTCCATTTTCTCCTTCTTTCAAATTAGTACAGGTTCAACGAGACACAAAAATGCCCAGCTAATCACTAATTTTCCAGCCTTCCTGTCAGCTAGAAATGGCCATAGGACTGAATTCTGGCCAGTAATTTGGGAATAGAATTAATGGGTGTCATTTGTGGGTTTACCCTAAAACACCTGAATGTGTGCTTCTCTAGGGTTTCCCCCCCCCCCCTTTGCAGATGCCTGGGAAATGGTGCAACAGGAATGAAGTCTTAGATCTCCAAGTGGAGCCTCTAGAAAATGACAGAGATGCCTCCCAGGCTTTGAGCCTCCACTTAACTCTAGACTATTAAGCTATTGTGCAGTTTATATTATAGCACCTTGACCTGTATCCTAACTAAAACACTCTTTTTTTTTTCTTCTTCTTAAAAAATAATTAATTTCATTCAGGGTAATCATCTGTTCAATTAGAATTCATTACCTCCTCATACCCCTTTGCAACTATAGGTAGCCACAAAATCCATTTCTTGGCCATGAGATACAAATGTAATATTCTGGAAGGAGCTCAAGGAAATGTTTTCCTGATAAAAAGGAATAGACTAGACTAGCGTATGTATTTTTTTCTCTTTGTCTCATAATTTTTTCCTGCCTGGGAACCATGTATGATGCTCTTGTATTTACCGATTCCCTATAAAAGATTCATAGTCCTTATCTCATAATGGCTAAAATACTATTAGATTTTGTGTTTCAACCTAAGATATTCTGAGTTCTCAATCTAATGAATGGGTACACATTTAACTAAAACGTTGATTCATAGATTTGAATCAGGCGAGACTTTTCTCCTAAAGCAACCCTGCACTGACTATCTTGGGATTTCTAACTATTCAACGAAAAGTAAAAACAAACAAACAAACCAACCAAAAAATTTGTAGTTGTATTTCTCTTACTTGCAGAGAAACCTATTTCCAAGTGGTTCAATGGAAAAGAAAAAAAAGATTTTGGAAACTATATAAATCATTAGCTTAAAATGAAGCAGGTATATAATGTGGTTACTGAAGAAAATAAATGTAAATTTAAACTATAAAATTGCAGTACATTCTATGAATCAAAGGAGGTTCTATTTTAATAATTCAGTAATTCTATTTTACTTTATATTAAGGAACAAGCTCTTATTAAAAAAATAGGTTATGTTAACAGTTTTAAAATTAATTTCAACTTCACTATTTGGTGAATATTCCAAAATTATTAAATATGAGTAAAACAAATAGGAAAATGTTTAATAAGACTTATTCAGGGAAAAACTGTTTTCTGTCATACCAGTGAAAAGATAAAGATGCAGGTTATTCAGATGTAAATTCTCTATGGAGAAATAAAGCAAAAGTAAAACATTACACTGATGATACAACGCTTCTTGTTTATCTTCTATCTCTCATGAGTATATGAGATCTAATTTCAAACTATGTCCTGAGTATGTCCACTTCTATCTTCACTGTGCCCCCTAAACCAAGTGAGCATGACTACACCTGTACAACCTCCGCACTGGCCTCCCTGCTTCTATACTCGAGCCCCATGTTCTATTATGCCCTCATTTATCAATGTAAGTCCCATTTATAAATGTTAGCTGGTTTATGTAATCTGTAAAAACAAAACAAATAATATCAATGGTTTAAGACAATAGAAGTGTATTTCTTGCTCACAAAAGTGTTCAGTGCCTTTGTTCCCGGTAGATGAGAAGCTGTCCTCCAGGCTAATTTTATTTTATAGCTCTGACATGCTTAGGGTATTAGAGTCCTCTACATCCAGCAAGAGAGGGAAGAGGGTGGAGAAGGCATATGTTTTTTTACTACTTTGGCCTGGAAGTGACACAGAGCACTTCTGCTCATATTCCACAGGTGAGAACTAGTTGCTGGGGCCCACCCAGATGCTATCCAATGTGGTGCTCAGATCTTCTGTAGATGAGCAGATGGCTTACGTTGCAACTAGAATCTTAATCTAATCATAGCCTTATGTAAAACTTTACATAATTTCAATTCTACGTTTGTCTCCAACATCATTGATATTACATTTCCTTGAGCACAAAACCCTCAAACTTCATTGACTTTCTCTTGGTACCTTGAAGACAAGCTATTTTTCACCTCAGGACCTTTGCACTTGCAATCCCTATGAATATGCACGCTTCTCACCAATGTTTGCAAGGGTCTCTTTCTGATCTCAACTCACATGTCGCTTTTTTTAAGGAGGCCTTTCCTAATTATTTTATCTAAAGTATCTACTTGCCTAATCACCTTCGATGATATTATCTTGTTATTATCTTCACAATATCATAATATAAATTTATCTTATTTAGTCACTTCTTTATTCTCCCTTCTTTGTATGTACTAGTTGTGCAGGGACCTTTTATTTTTTGTACTCTACTGTATCTCCAATGCTTGGCATATAATAAATGGTTAATAAAATCTGATGAATGAATAAATTAATTAATACAATTTATTATGGAATATTTTAATTTTTTAAAATTTTAAGTTAAAAATTTTAAACTTTGAAATGAAATAATTATTTTGAATTAACAATTGGGAATTACTTTATGATTGATCAAAACCTTTAGTGTTTTTTCTATGGTACAATTAAAATATATTTGGAGTTCCTATATATAAAAAGAACCATTCTACTAAGTACCATATGGGGCAGAGAGATAAGTAAATACATCAGCAAATATTTACACTATTTAGGTAAGAATTACAATTGGTACAACATAAGAAACGTAAATGTTTAAGTAAGTAGCCATAAGCTCATTAAAACTAAATGCTATGGACAGTAAAAGGAGGAAGGATCATATATGATTGAGGAAATGTGGCAAGGCCCCGAGGAGGAGGTATTTGGGTTGGCCTTCAAGAATAGTTAGGTTTTTTTTATGTTTATAGGTTTCTACCCTCATCATCTTTCTTTTATGTCACAGGCAACTGAAAGTTCAGAGAATTATTCTAATCAAAGTTCTCCACAGTCCATCAGACCTCATCCCAATTCTATGAAAACTGAGCAGGCTGCCTGGAAAGAAAGTGCTGGTCTGTTTTACAGAAACTTCTCAGACTAGTCAGCCACAATTAAAGTACGCCCCCCAAATCGGGGAGGCCCTAGGCAACTCCCCATGACTTTCTACTTGGTATTTCCACTCTATAAAATGGGCATGATTACAAATCTTGCTCCTTCCCGCAATGGGCTTTTATGAAATATAATGAAAAATTATTGATGAAAAATTTTGAATTTGTGGTTAAAATATTCCTGGAATATCTTAGTGAATATAGAATTTGGGGTTTAAAGATCAAAGGACAAAGTCTGATAAATGATGTAGTTCAGATTTTGGCAGCTTTCATTCAGCTTTCATGTTTCCTGGAATTACTCCACACATTTGTTTTTTTCTTCTAACAACTACTTTTGACATTATTTTCTTCTGAAAAATCATGTTGCTCTCTTAAATATCCTGTAAACCTTAATCTGTTTTCTGGTAAAATTCTGCAGCGGCAATTGGATTAGATTTGTATGTGTATTTAACATCAGCCATACCCTTTCTCTGTGGTAGCAGAATGCAAGAGGGGAGAGAGGACCCTTTATTACTGACTGCACAGACAGCCCTCCTGCCTAGTACCAGAAGCTTTCATCTCTCCTGGGCCCTGATTCTGGTCTGTGCTCCCTTACTTTGGCCTTAGCCTACCCCCAACTCAAAAATTCTGCCTAAACCATTCTTCCACCCCTGCCTGCCTGCCTTTCTCTTCTTGTTACCCCATATCCTAGACTCCAATTTGCCATCAATTTACCCAACTCTTTCTTCCAACAAAAGCAAAATTCTGTCAACCGACAGTTTATAATAGTTGACACGAACAAAAAGGAAATTAGATATGTGAATAAAATAGAAACTCTTAAATGCTTGACAATCTCAATTTCAGGATAATAATAACTAATAGATCAAGAAATTTAGATCACTACATGGTTTCTTCCATCTAAATAACCATTGGGGAACTATATATGCTTTAATAATTTAGGCAAAAATCATGTGTCTATTATTAAATGACTAATAGGCTTTAAAGCAATGTGCTATCCTGGCTCTTTGATGGAGTAAAACTTGATGCCCGTGTTCAGAGGAAAGGGGAAAAGGCATGGTATGATATATGAGGTCAGAGAGATGAACACAGTCAAGTGGTAGCACAGCCATTACCCCTCTGGAGGGGTTAAAAAAAGATTCCTAGGGGAGGTGACATCTGAAGTAGCTTTCAATAAACTGAATATAATTTAGGGAGACTAGGAAGTTTGGGGCACAGAGCAGCTCAGGTAGGGACCAGCAAAAGCACAAACTTTGAATGCATTTGCTGACTTTTGGGGAATAGTTTTGGACCGAAACTACGCTTTGTCCTCAAGAAGACAGGAAGAGAAAAAATTTAATTACATTCTGACCAGCTTTGTACCTACTCTGATTTAGATGTCTTCTCTCTCTCTACAGTGAGGCCAAGAATGCTGGTGCTGTAAAATATAGTAACATATATTTGTATCACATTGTATAGTTAGATCCTGCTCTTTTTTCCCCAAGCATGGGCAGAGGTTCCTTTCATAATTCACTCTAGTAGAGTTGAGATATTGTTATAATATTAAGAGGACTACTTAAAGGCTTAAGAAAAACTGAAAAGAAACCTAAAACTGATGTTAGCTTCACTTGCTGTTAGAATCCACAGTCCCGAGCCCCACAGAGGTATCTTCTGGCATTCTTCTCAGTCTGCTTCTGTTAGAAGGGGTCAGCTTACCACTCAACAGGAACCTGGCTCTGTGCCCAAGATGCCAGCTCACTAAGAGGTAGTAGGAGAAGAAAGGAAGTTATTTTTCTCTCACTCCAAAATAACACACACTATTAGAGGTTCCCCTTCCCCTCAGGAATTCACTCTTCCCAGGATGACTGACAGAGGACATGTTAGTTTCTCTCAGGCAGGAAAACTTCAACCCTCCCACAGCCCAGTGAAGCCATGCAGGACTACTGGCAAGCTAAGGTTTACACTAGTCTTCTAACTGATATTTTTAAGTGTCCAACATTTATTTAGTGGGGCAAACATTGTTTTCTGTTAATACAAACAGTAAATATGTTTTTTAAGTTTGAAGCAAGAGGTTGATTAATATATGGTTTGCTTATAAAACGATATTTTTACATATTTGACATTACAGGCAAGAAACTTAAAATATTTTTTCACTCAGAGTTGATGTGTATTTTGCCAGGAGCAAGAATATCTACTTCACTAGGTCTAATAGCCCCATCTCCTAAATATGGAACTAAATTCACCTCAAGGTTGGGACCTGCACTTCGACTCATTAAGTATATCTTTTAAAAAACCCGAGCACATGATTATAATTGAATAGTGTTGTATGCAGGACATTCATCATTCGGGTCGGGCTGGTTTTTAGTAAGGGTAGGAGTCTCAGCAACCATAGCGTTCACATGAGTTGAAGATGTCATCTCCATATCTACCTTTGTCTTCTACGTTTCTGTACCAAATCTCTTTTGGGGAATAACTTAATGAGAACACAAGCACCCTTCCTGCCAAAGAAGCGCTAATTTTTCAGGCATATTATAATTTTAGTCTGTATTTAGACAGGATTTATCTTCAGAGAAAAAAACAATCCCTCCCCAAATGATTACCTCTTTTTACATTATACTTCAGAGTAAGCCAGCCTTTTGAGACTTCCTGGCCCTTCCATGGTTCATTCCTCCTTTCCTCCCTCAGAGATGTTTCCCGTTCTGACTTTTTGATCATCATTCCCTTGTTTTTCTCTGCAATTACCCCAGCATAGGTACCCTGAGACTGTATATGATTTACTTCCAATTCCTTATAAAGGTAGCTATGATATGGGCCTTCCTCGGTGACTCACTTCCTTTATTCAATATTCATATTTTATGTATTTTCAACATTTCTGAAAACATTCTTTTTCACAATTTTAATAAGTCAGTTTAATGCAATAAAATGTGCTTGGATTTGGTTTGGCATAATTTCATGTCATATTTTCTGTTTTACTAGATATTTTAAATTGTTTAAGCTTTGGAGTTTTTCTTTTTTCTGCTTTTTGAGGGGTTTATATTTTATTATATCTTTAACCATTATACTTTTTTTTGGTAATAGTTACCTTTATAATTATTATTCTATATTATACCCTTTTACTTTTTATTTCAATAGACTATTTATTATTCTATTATGGATAGTGAGGAAAATATGTTTTGTTATCATCTTCCTCTGCCTTTCTCTGCTACTACCTAATTTTAATCAATTGCATTAATTTTCTTAGTATTTGCCTTGATTAAATATGATTATACAGCTATTCCTTGGCTTGTTAGCTTTAAATAATATTCCTTGATTTCTGATTGATAGTAGCATTCTTTATGTTCTGCTTTTTTTCTTCTTTCCTTTCATATTTTTACTAGTCAAACTGCACATACATACGCGCGCACACCCACACAGTTTATCCCCCTTCTATTACCCTAATGTCTATATTGTTTTAGTCTTAGTAGTACAGATATAGTCAATTTTCACTATCACCACGAGTCCTTTTTTCATAGTTCCATTTTGGTCCTCTGTTAAATTCTACCTGGTTTATAATATTTCCTGAGTCGTTGTATGACATATACAATTTGTTATCTTTATACTTGAATAGCAAGTTAGCTGAGTATAAAAGCCTTATGTTGAATTTTTTTCCTTAAAGATTTTGTCAGGGTTATTCTTATGATACTGAATGATATTGTGGAGAAGTCTGTATCCAGCCTATTTTTTTCCCCTCATAAGTAACCTGATCCTTTTGCCTACTATCCAAAAGAGACTTTATCTTCAAAATGTATTCATAGGAGGATATATCTCACTGTTGATAACATTACGTAATTTACCCCTGACATATAGTGCATGTTTTAAAATAGTAAATTCAAATAATTTTATATTTCAGGAATTTTTTTCTTCAGTTACATTTTGAAATGTTTATTCTGTTGCATCGTTTTAGTTTTATCCTTTGATTTAAGAACTATAATGTTTTTATATTGTATTTTTTTTTGCCTGTCTTTATCATTTAATCTCCACTTTTTAACATTTTTTTCTTTATTTATTCCGTCACTTAAATCATTGCTATACTTGGTATATCTACTGTGTTTTTGGCAGTGCCTAGTCTCCTTTACAAGTTGTCCAATGTTGCCTTTATTTTTTAGATACTTTTTTCCAATCCTTTTTCTGAGCAATATTCTCATTTTTTATTTTCTCCTAGTATCTCACTCTTACTTCCCTCGATTCTTGTATTTCTGCTTTTGTTGTTCTTCTCAGTGGTAATTACCCATTAAATTATTATTTTTTAAGTCAAAGTAAATTTACCTGTGTTTCATGGTATCATTTTTAAAGAAATTTAATATTTATATACAAAATATTCTGCTACGCATGATTCTAAGTGTTTACAAATATTAGTTCATTTAATCATCATAACAATTCATGCAGTATTACCTTGAACTCTGTTTTACAAACTGAGGAAACTAAGGAACCGAGGTATGAATTAACCTATTTTAGAGATTTGTAACTAGCAGTCTACTTTCAGACCCCGTTGTATTACCAACTATACTATGCTGCCTCCTGGGTAAGTATGCATTATTTATTTTTTGTACGATTTGTTGCTTCCGTTTTTTCGTGTATTATCTCTTTACAGAGTTTCAGATGTGAAGGGGGAGCCAGAGTTGTGTTCCAGGCTGTGCATTTTTGCGTGTTGGCTCATGTAGCCGCTGCTTCTTTCCAGTCAATGGATATAGGCAGGTGCAAGACAGTGCAAAGACTATCTTGAATGCTGTAGTAACAAGACAAACTGCTTCCCTGTACCTATGTCTGTTTTATGAATCATTCTTTATTTAGAACTCTCTCTCTTGTGTCTCAAAATCAGCTCAGGGCCAGGGTTGTTTCTGCTGTCAGCCAGTGCACCCCAATACTGTACTATAAACAAGGATCTAGATTTAATGACCAGAAGGCACCCCTCACATCTGAGAGTTGTTATTTTGTTCTCCTTCTGATATCTGCAGGAGTTGGCCCCTTGCCTGCTGCTAGGGAATTCGCTCTGTGGCATTTTCTCTCTGCTTCCTCCCATACGGCCCCTGCTCTGCCCTGCTCAGTCTGCTTTTGGCAGCCCACATACCTATTTTGGGTTCTGGAGATTTGAGCTGTCTCTTACTTGTGCTGAAAATGGAGTTTGCATTTTTGTTTCCCATTCTCCCTGTTGCTTTTGGATGTTCTCCAGCAGGAAAAGGGGGATACGCTAACTGCATGGACCACATTCAGACCACAAGTGCCCCCTTTACATTTTTATACTTCTATTTCTTCCACAGTCAAAGACCCTTAAATTAAAGTTACTAGACCTCTGACAATGATGGCTAATAAAATGATTATAAAGTTTTATTTATTTTTTTTATGAATGAACTGTTATTACTGAGAGAATGGGAGAGAGTATTAACACTGCTGGCCTCATTTGATTAGGCTCACGCAGCCAGACTCTATTGAAATCACTTTTTACCCTATTCTCAATGATGAATGTTACTACTATGCTGTTTACTTCCTCTACCGGATTACAAATGAATGCAATTAAAATTCTAAAGCAAAAAAAACCAAACCCTCTTGCCCTGATTCAATGCACACCTAAAGCCTCTAGACTTATGCATAGTATCTATTCAGCATATGCAATGATATAAAATAAAAATGCTGTTTAGTTTAAAGGCTCTTTTGTGGTTATTGCTGAATTATTGAAGCAAAAGTGTGGTTCTCCTACATCTTTTTAATAAAATATGCAACAAAATGGAAAGTAGTAAAACAAAATATGTTCCCAATTAATAATCAGCTAAACAAACATTTATTTTAAAGTCATTCTCAAGATATTCTAGTAAATTGAGCTTTTAAATTGTATTTTTACTAAGTGAATGCTTAGATTGAAACTGTCATTTTTCTACTCCAAATTTTAAAACTATTCAAAGAAAAACACAGTTCAGGGCAATGATAGTTTCAGAAACTCTCTTAAAGCATTCAAATTACAAAGGGGAAAAAGGAAAATGTGCTTACTGTTCTCGTGACTCTTGGTCTTGAAGCCTCCCTTCTAATTTTCAGGTAAAAATATTATACATATTTATGTATGAACATTATTTAAAACTTATAAATTCCTTCCCATGTTTAATCCCATTTAATTTATATATGTAAACTCTAATATTCCATTTCCCTTTTCATTAAATAGTGACATCAGAAACCTAAAGAATTTGTAGCAGGAAAGATCTAATTTTAACGATGTTAAATGAAATTGATATTTAAGTTGAAACATGGCCTTCTTCACCTCCCAATCCCCCATAATTCCTCTTATGCCTTAATTATGGTTTGTCAGGCCTATAATTTGGCTATAATTTGCTTCTCTGAAAAAAAGTTTAAGAAATGAATCATTTGTTTGTAATCCTTATTAGTGAGATTTTTTTTTCCCTCTCAATTTTCTCACCTTCTAATTTTCAATACAAATGATGAATCATGAAGTCACTGGGATTTTCCTAAGCACGTTTGGCAACCTCTTCAAATTTCTTGCCCATAAAGAAGTCTAATTTGGGATTTTTATTACAGGAAGACATCATTTATTGCCTGCATAAAATATGTGTTAGTAAAACAGATTAAGTGAAGAACTTTCACATGGTGTAAGTTAAAAAAAAGTTTATATTGTTACATTGTGTTTTTTTCTGAGTAATATCCTATTTTCTTATTTTCTGTTGATATTTAACTACAGTACATTTATTTTAAAGTTGTCTGAATTAAAAAAAAAATAATGTTTTTTACAGCTAGTTTCAAAATTACATGTTATCTGCTTATCAGATAATTCAGACCATTGTAGTGTTTGTACTAGTTTGAAACTTTGAGTGTTCGTTTAAAGTTAGTAGGTACTCAATGTTGAACAATTGAATGAATGAATGACGATAGGATCTAGGAAAGGTACAGTGACCAACTCATTGCAGATTACCTGGGACTGATTGTCCGGCTTTATAAACTGAAAGTCCCTTATCCTGAGAAACCTCTCAGTCTCTAGTAGCATGAATGTTTGGTCACTCTAGAAAATATATTTAACTTGAATATCTTTTGCTTTGTTTTAGAAGAGTTGGCAAACTATGGCCCTTGTCCAAACCCAATCGGTAGCCTGTTTTCATAAATAAAGTTCCACTGGAATATAGTAAAGCCTATTCACTTAGTATGTCCATGGCTGCTTTCCTACTACAACAATTAGTTGCAACAGACCATATGGCCTGCAAAGGGAAAAAATTACCCTGTCATTTTTATAGAAAAAGTTTCTCTATTTTTACATTCCATATTTAATTATTTGTCTCATGTTTTAATGTATACATTTTACACAATTTAAAAGCATCATTTTAGAAAAATTACCTTTGAAAATGTGTAATTAAACTTGATCAAAAATATTGTTTATGATTTTGGGGTAGAATAATAAGTATTTACATCTTATGACCTCTCATTGTATGTCAGCTACTGGGCTAATATTTAGAAATAAATGTAAATATAAAGAAGACATTATCTGTCCCATTGGGGAACTCATTTTATAGTCAGGGAAATAAGCTCAGTGAGATTAAGTAATTTATTTATTCAAGGTCACAGAGCTATAGATTGAAAAGCTAGTATTTAAAACCAGATCAAGTTTACTGCCAAACTGTTACTATTGTCTTGAGTCTATACAATATTATGGATCAGAAAGGCTAGGGGATGTGGGGGAGGGGAGAGGGCAGCAGGACCAAGATGTGGTAATAGATGTATTTGATTCATCTCAAGGAAATGGAATATAGGGTTACATATAAGAATAACTAAAACAACGGAAACCGCCTGTCTACGATATGAGCATATAGAATGCATCAGGCACTGTGAACCAAAACAAGTGCAGTCACCTTTGCTATCCAAGAGGGATGCGTTCTAGGTCTCCCTCCCCACTTGGATAACAAAATACACTGATGTTCAAGTCCCTCATATGATGACATAGAACAATGCATACAGTTGGCTCTCTGCAAACACAAATTTTCAATAGTGGATTGAAAATACTGTTTTATTTCATGGCTGGTCAAATCCATGGCTGTGAAACTCTTAATATGGAAAGTCAACTATATTTATTGGAAAAAAAAAAAACTGCCCATACGTGGACCTGCGCAGTTCAAACCCGTGTTTTCAGGGGTCAAATGTAAAAGGAAAACTAGAAACGCTTAGGAGGAACTACCAAGCTAACCATGCAATATGACCTTGTGCAGGAAATTAACTTCCTCTGCTTATGTTTATAACTCCAAGGGATCTTGACATTCCAGCAAGCATTGTTGTGCCACTGAACTGACTTGGTATGTTGAGCTACAGAAAACAATGTGGTGGAATGAGTAATACAAGAAAACTGCAGAAAGAGGAGTGTGAAAAAAAAGATCCCATCTTAAGAGACCAAATCACCCTTCTCCTCCCCTACATTCCCCAGCATAGTTCAGCTACTGAGAACTTGACTAGTCTTCTTCAACCTGGCTGAGGAAAAGTAATAGCAATTACCAAGTATGTCTTATCATAGAAATATATGTATATTTTTTAATTATCTTGAAAATAAATTTATTACATAAGGATAGTGGACAGGTTTTGAAAGGTTTGTCCAAGATAACTTAATGTATTATGCACATACACATAAATACTTTCTTGCACATTGTTTATTTTTATTTTTATTTTTTAAAGAATAACATCCACTGTATGTTACAAGGCAAAAAGAAACATGAAAAGTTAGTTGGACTCAGTAATTCATAACTGATGACAAAAAAACTCAAATTCTAGAGTGGATATATTTTTTTTCTTTTGTGAAAGAGGAAGGGACAAGCAGAATTTCATTTTGTTCATTCATTTCATAATTACAAACACTTGCATAATGCTCAACAGTTTATAAAACTCTACCCAAGTAATCCCATTTATTTCTCAGAACAGCCCATAAGGTAGATAGGATCATGCTCTTTTTAGAGAAAAGGAAATTAAGACCTGGGGAATTTAAACGACATATCAGAGGTCACGTTGCCAATAAAGGTCAGAGTTACAACCAAAGCCGAAGTATATGAACTGAATTTCATGCCTTTTCCATCTCATTGTCTTTTCATTCGATGCAATGGAAGGTCTGCATGGGTAGAATTTCTAAATAAACAAACAAACTAAAGCCCAAAACGCTGCAGTGAACTGGGAGTGCAGCTATCACTTTGTGATCCTAATATCCATTCTTTTGGGTAAATATCCAGAAGTGGAATTGCTGGATGATATGGTAGTTCTGTTTCAATTTTTTAAACTGTTGTTATGATGGCTGCACCATTTTATATATTTCTAACACTTGTTCACAAAGTGTTTTGGTTTCTCCATATCTTTATCTGCATGTGTTATTATCTGTTTGTTTGTCTGTTGGTTTCGATAATGGCCATCCTAATCCACATGAGGTGATATCTCACTGTGGTTTTTGATTTGCATTTCTCTGATGATTAGTGATGTTGAACATCTTTTGGTACACATATTGGCCATTTGTATGTCTTATTTGGAGAAATGTCTACTCAAGTCTGTTGCCCATTTAAAAAATCAGGTTTTTGAGGGTTTTTTTTGCTAGTTCCTTGAACATTTTGAAAAGTAATCCCTTAACAGATATATGATATTTACATTGCCATGTCCCTGCACAATATCCAAGAGGGGGAACAACCTAAACATCCATCGATACGTGAAGGGATAAAGAAAAGGTGAAATGTACACGCGCGCGTGCACACACACACACACACACACACACACACACACACAGATGAAGGACTATTATTCAGTCATAAAGAAGAAGGAAATTCTGTCATCTGAAACATGAATGAACCTAGTGGACGTTATGTGGACTGAAATAAACCAGTGACAGAAGGACAAATACTGCGTGATTCCATCAGTGTGAGGTATTTGAAGCTGTCAGACTCATTGAAGCAGGAAGCAGAATGGTGGTTGCCAGGGGCTGGGAAACGGGGAAGTTAGGACTTGCCATTCAACGGATATAAAGTTTCGGTTATGCAAGATGAAAAGTTCTAGAGACTGGCTATACACGTTGTGCTTATAGTTAACAATACTGTATACTTGACATCTTTTGAGAGGGTAGATCTCATATTATGTGTTTTTTTTTTTAACCACAATTTTAAAATTAAAAATAAAAAAGATAAAGAAGGAAGGGCAACACTAAAATATAAAACCTATTCAACATATTAATTGACTACTGCTGAATATAAATCCACTGCAGATGACAATTCAGGGCCAGTCTTTATTCTACTGATAGGCAGTTGGGATAGTGACACAGGGAAGCCACCTGCTGAGCACTGGGCCCAAAAGTGACCAGCAGTGAGATACATGCAATTATCCCTTAACCCCCTCCCACTGGCCGTCCCAAGGGAGCAGATTTGGCTGACTCTCTTCGTGTTCATCTCTTCACACTGTCAGAGAATATTAGCCCTAACTTCACCTGCTTTTTTGAGGAGTGGGTATGTGTATAGGTGTTTACATTCTTGACCGTCTTGAAATGAATTAGGAGGTAAATGCTTTCTTTTTCTTTTTTGGTTGACATTTAAGGAGGTCTCTGCTTTGGGAGAGTTAACTTGGTTACATTTTCAGCTACAATGACTGGCTCTCTTAGGAAATACAGATGGACAATGCTTGGAGTCTGGAGGCGTGTGGAAAATCTGATGAAGAAGGTGTGGATGTGGCCAATGGGAAGCGTTTTGGTGAGCCTGATGATTTTGGGAAAAATCTCTGCGAGGCTGGAACATTTTGCCGCACATAAGTGGTTATTTCCTTAGCCTCTTCTACATTCACTGAGAGCTCTGTATAGCCCATCAGAGAGCAAGAGAACTGAAAAACAGTCCCGATACGGATTTGTCAAGAGAGATATTTCAATGTAGGTTTTTCAAGTGTATTGGATGTAACAAAGCCTGTATTTCTTTTTTATTTCAAATGAAATCTGCCTCATTCTGGTTCATTTAACTCTTGGAAACATAGTTTAATATGTTCAGAAAGCCCTTTGAGCCTTTTGAGGGAGTACTGTAAAGGCTTTCACCACTGCCCCTGTTCTGTAGAAGCAGGAAACCAAGTTCTGCCAAATGCAAATGAGCTCATACTCCGAAAGGCAAAGTTTCAAAATGCAGAATGGTACAGGATTTAAGACAGCATGCCCCGCACAAATGATATTTGGAGGTCTAAGCAACTATAGAAAGCCACTGTGACATACTTAAATTTTGTGATTTCAGAAATATCAATAGGTGTAGAATGTCTTAGATTTATGTTAGCAAGTTAGAATACATTTCCTTCCTTTTCATGGTGGCTTCAGAACCTCCCGGGATTTCAGCAGAGCCCCTATTTCTATAGTGGTCTGTGTTCTGTTTTGGAACAGAAAGGCCTCTCTCTTGGATTCACAGGTCGTAGCTGATCTAAAGTAATGGGGATAGCCTGAAAGATGGCTTTGCTGAAAGAAAATAGAAGCTGGTCCATTAAAAGCTACAGTCACCCCTCAAAGGGTTAATGGAGTCAGTTCCAAAGAAGTTAGGCAACCACTGAAATAGGATAATAAATGTGACACTCTCAGACTATCAGTAGCAAATATTTGAGCTTATCAAATAACAGAGGAAGTAGTTTAGTTACAAATAAACCAATCTCTCATAAAACAAGTTTTCACACAGGGTCATTTCATTGAGTTGGAGACAGCTAGAGGCCACTCGTAGGCAGAACTCCCAGTCTGTGTACACTGGTAACAGCCCCTCATGATTAATGGACAGCCAGGGGGGAGGCTGCGTCCTGCAGCTCTGCTGAGAAAGGGAGCTGGGCTGCATATCAGCAGCACAGCCATAAACAGCATCTTAGGATTATTGTGAGGAAGTGACTCATCCTCTGGGAACATAGCTGGATTTGTGCTTGCTCTCCCTCACGACCCGCCTTCTTTCTCTTGCTCGCTCTCTTTTTTTTCCCCCTGTATAGCAGAGAGACCATCGTGTCCTAGAAACTATAGTAGATGTCACCGCTTGGCACTTGCTGTGCAAAGAGAGGACAAGTATGTGGGTGGGTGTGAGGGGGAGGTGGAATGCTACTCTTAAAGTAACAGTGACTGTGCTGGCTAGGGGCTCTGCTGAGGCTGTTTTTCAACAGCCTTTGAAATTAGTTAGTTGAAGACATCTAATTTAGATTCCAGAAAAAGCACAAACTCTGTGTTAAGGTAGGGAAAAAAAAAAAAAGTAGAGCTCCTTGTTTCAAAGTAAAATTCTCATTGAGATTAAGAAATAATTATCCTGGCATGATCTGATGAATTTAGCAAGTAAAGGGAAAAAGATAGAAAGCTGCCAGGTCCTTGGAATGTGAGTGTCATCTCTAATGAAACAGAAATGTGCACATGATTGTTCTACACTATGATATCGGAAAAGTTTGTTTTATCCCCCAAGGGTTATAAAAATAAAACATGTAGATTATACAAATATGAAAATAGAAATACAAAGCCGAAAAAATTCAACCATGATCCACCATTTGAAGACAACCATTGTGAACAATTTAGTATATTTTCTTCCAGTCTTCTTCCAACATCTTTAAAAATAGATTGTTGAGACCTTAAGCATATGTAGAATTATGTTTCTTACTATTTTCAGCCAACATTTTAGCATGGTTATGGTTCCATAATGTTCTTCAATATTTCTTTGTGCATAATTTTAAAGCTGCAAAATACTTATTTTGCAATTTTAATTAACATAGGGCAGTTTGGGAAAAAGGTATAAGTACGTGCTAAAAGTAGTATTTGACTGCTCTGTTTTTTGAGATGTATTTATTAAAAATTATACTTAATCTGTTTCTAATAAAAATTGAAAGAAAAATTCTATGCTATCATTCTCATGGGTAACTCATTAACTTTTATATTTAAAATAAATATTCTGGCAATTGAATTTTCCACAGATCTAGAAGAGAATCAGTTCTGATCCCTTAGCCTTATAATGTACTTAACCCTACTAATGCCCCTTCTAAATGCATGAGCCCTTATTGACTAATGACCTTTGGATGTCAAGATGAATTAAAAAGTGAAGGCACGACATTTCCATTTGCCCACTTGCCTCCACTCCCTTCACTACCTACATTCAGAGGCATTTTGTTTATATGGCACATCTGGAACTACTTTTGATGACCATTATCTTTTCTAGGTCCAAGAACTGGACACATTTTCTTCCAATCAGCCTGGAGCCATCATACATTCTGAACAGTAACTCCACTGTGCCTCACCAACAATGCCTCTGCCTTTCTCTTATTTAACCCAGAATAAAAGTTATGTTGTGAGTGTTTGCATAGAAATATGGCACTGACTTCACTTAAAATATTAAACATGCCTTTTGGTACGTTCCCAGAACAATGCTCACTAAGGGTTAAAACACTGTGGTACCCAGTCCCCAGGGGCAGGAGCCAGGGAAGAATATCGCCAGCTCCCAGAGCAGGGGATTCAGCTTGTTTCCAAATAGAGTTCCTCTAAACTGACTTTAATTTTGATCCCTCTGAAACTTATGTTAAAGGACAGAAAATGGTTTTCTTTTTGAATAAAATTTAGGCTTACCTAGATTTTTTTTTTTTGTGTGCCTCATAACATATAATTTAGAAGGTTTTTGGAGTTTTGAATGCTATTCTCTTTGCAGAATTCAAACCAAATGTTAGTAGGTTTCCATACATTTAGTTCCTTTAATCAGAACTTATTGAGAAGGCAAATTGCAAATACTGAGGCTTATTGTACTTACAAGGCACTACATTTTAGCTTTGTGACATTCTCAGAGATTTTCTTTTAGATTAATGACAGCTCAAAGTTATAGGGAAGTCTGCAAAATAGAAATTAACAATTTGGACTTTGGATTTGAAGAAATATTAATACTTCTCTACCTTTTTTCTTTGAATCATTTGGAGTAAGAAACAACAACAACAACAACAACAATGCTGAGTAACCACCATATGACGATGGCAGTAAATGAACATTTATTGAGTACATACTATATGTTAAGCTTTACATACACTTAAATATTTAATTTAAATCTTACAACAACAATTCTTTGTGATAGGTATTGTTATCCTGATTTTATGAATTAACAAACTAAACATGTAATTAGTAAAATCTGGAAGGTCAGTCATATCAAATTTTATCAATCACGAATTATTTATTCACTTTTTAATAAAGATGTTTCTTGTAGCATATCATACAATATTGAGACATAAATAGAAAGTGAAATTCATTGGATATTCTAAAAGTAATTCTTAGAGTAAATTTATCTAAAGATACAATATTGTTTTCTTCTCCTGAAAATTAAAAATTGGAAAATTTTAACATTCTATTGTAGAGTGAGCAAAGAAAGTCAAGAAATAAATGAGGCCATAGTTTTAGTACCATAATCTGAGGTTCTCCTTAACCCTCCTATTTTCCTTCTCCTAATGAATGAACACTCACTTCCCAGTTTCCCCAATTATTGTTCTCTCTCTAGGTTATTTGACCCAATTCTATTTCTGCATGGTCAACCCCTACTTCTGTTATTGGAGCAGAGGACCTGAAGGGCCTTGGGAGAGAAGTAAAAGCCGTAAAACCTGAGGGCAAGAGAAGAATGCAGTGAGAATCGCAACAGCAACCACTGTGGATTGAAGGCTTTCTCTGTGGCTACGTTTGTGCCTGTGATTCTCACAGAATGTTGAGTGGTGGGTGCCCAGTTATTCTTATTTCCAGCAGAGGAGCTTGAGGTTTAAAGAGGTTAAAATTTTGCCAAGTATAAGAGCTAGAAAGTGTCAGAATCATTATTTAAACTCATCTGTTTGACTCTAAAACTTTAGCTTTTTGTAGTTGATCATACTGTTATCTCAGAGTTATAGTGATTTTTCTAGTACTCTCATTTATCATAGTCCAGAGGTAGATATTGGCAAGTAAAAAATTAAAAGCACCCGAAGGTGTCATGTCTAAAAGTTAACCAAGAGGAGGATGTTATTCTCTAGGTCCTAAGAATGAGCTGAGACAATCATTCTTCTCTTTGGATTTACAAGAGCTAAGTCAGATGTATAGACCAGCACTTTCTCAGATTCCTTTGATTGCTGTGATTCTATGTTCTTTGTTGACTACTTCTCCTAGCAGAATCTTTCATAAAGCATAACTGATACATTACCTGAAGGAATACTAGTGCTTTGATGATCCTTAACATACGAGTCATCACACAATCTCATTTCTCCTAAGATTCCTGATGAGAATTGCCTTAAAATTAGCAGAGGATATAATGAGAAAGTAGCCAGCACACCATTAGAGAACTGCATACTCTCATTGGTTTGATTCTGTTGCCTTCCTCAACTCTCAATATATCCTAAGATGACCTGATAGCCTTCACGTGGTATCCAAAATGATGCTATACTCTCTGGGATTATCAGGAGTTATATTTCTGTATAGTTTCATAGCAGATTTGCATATGTTATACCTTAAACTTGATATAAATCATCCTCAAATAAAAAAAAAAAACTATAATTTAGTATGCTTGTGCTTCTCGGAATTAATATTGAACAATTATGCTTGCCTTCAGCTCCTGAATTTGTCCAATTCCACTTTAGTATATAAACATGTTTTTATTACAAAAACAATATATTTGTAAATATTAAACCAATTCATTTAAATTGTTTCCTTTAAGTAAAAGTTCTTTTGCCTGGTTTTAAGGCTAAGCCATAGCCCCTCACTTCAGGATGGGATGGAAGAGGGACCTGATCCACAACAAAGCAATGAGCTTGAAAGGCAGCAGGCTCTGTGGAGAGCAGGGCTAGGAAGTACTAATTTCTTTGAACATACCCTATGTTGCCTAATTCCTTCTACAGACCACTCCCCTTAATCCCCCTTTCCACCCCACCCCTGCTGTCCCCACAGCATGCACAGGCACAAGTCTTAACATTTCAACAACAATGCCAGGAAGACCTCCTTCATGGGTCCTCCAAATTTGCAGTGAAAATACCCATGCTTACTATTAAGGCTTAGCCTACAGGTTGGTATTTGGAAGGAGGGAGATAATACAAAGAAGGGAAAAGCCATCCTTTTCATTGCAGGGCATTATTAGAAGAGAAGAAAAAACATTAGCCTTTGAAAATATATTCCCTAATACTTTGGTTTTAAATCCCATCCTCACCAGTGAAAATGCATTCTTTGAGATAGTAGTTCACAGGCAAGCTGAGCTGGATCCACTACCACTTCATGTGATATAAAAAATAAAAAGGCAAAGAAAGAACACACTTGGAAAGTTAGCACGGTGTGCTCACCTAGCATTCATAGATGACATTATTTTAAATTTAGAGAGTTCGAATTTTCTGTGGAAGTACTTTAGATAGGCATTAGCAGTTACTAGGAGACTTCAGGGAGACCTTGGGCTTCACTCCTTAACCACATCCAGAGAAACCTGGTAAGATTAGAACCCCAAGAGAATTCCTAAAACTTATTTTTTAATTTACTTATCTCAATGCTAAAATGAGTCCTAGCCTGGACCCTTGAATAAATTTCTGAACCTGTTGGCAGAGCAGTGGGGCTCATCCCTTGCTCTACGTTACAAACACTTGGTGAGCATTGAAAGCCACTTAAGTCTTGGTCCAAACTGAGACCAATTAAACCTGCATCACCAGGAGGCAGGGCCCCGGCACCAGTGCTTTAAAAAAAAAAATCTCCCTAGGTAACTATAATGTGTAGCCAGGACCAAGAATGGCTGCAAGTGACTGTGATCCAACAGCAGCAAGCAATTTTCATTCACGGGCCTCGTACCTGAGTCAGCTACACTTAATTTAGTATATTATAACTCAGGAGAATGACAATATTTTAATCACAGAAGGATATTTTCTTTATGGAAGAATATATTGTCATTTAATTAAAGGAATTAAACTATGGCAAGAGCCCAAATTGAGGCAAAATGAGTGCTGTTTGTAGTGGATACACATGCTGTGGTATTTGTAAGGTAGGACTAAAACAAGACTTCTCAACCTTGGCACTGTTGACATGTTAGGCGGGATAATTCTTTTTCATGGGGGCTGCCCTGTCCATTGTAAAATGTTTAGTATGATTTCTGATTTTCACTCACTAGATGCCAGTAGCACCTCCCTCCCAGATGTGACAAACAAAAGTGTCTCCAGACAATAGAATAACATCACAGGGATCCAGACATTGCTTAAAAGAGGGAGAAGGAGGAAAAGGCGAAAGTAGGCAAACACTAATCCTAGGGGTTAATCCATTACAGTCAAAAACCGCTGTCAAGATAAGTAAAATTTCCAGTCTAGCCATCCTTGACAGCTACTTCCTCCTGAGAACCTTTTCTCTTTCATTGTGACAGTCACTGGTTTTAAGGAATGCAACTGTTTGTAACTCAAGAAAGTGAGGTGTCAAACTGGGGGCTGTTTAGAACTCCAGGTATGGTCTGGAAAGAAGACTTAGATGTGGTGGAATGAACAACAGCTTAGGATTTTTATAATTTCACATGCTTCTTCTTTCTCCCTTTAACTCATTGTCTCTTTAGATGACAACCACGTACATAATTAAAACCAACCAAGGCTCAAGTCAATTCTCTGAAAGTGCAAAACATACTTTATCATTAGTGATTTATCTCACTTAGAAAGTTAAGCTTTTATCCTCAATTTATGTAAAATGTATCAGAAAGATGATAGAAATCTTGTGATAAAAATTTATATGAATATGTTGTATATGAAGACAAATAATCTTTTTTCAGTACAAATGACTTGTACCTTGGGATATTAAAATTCCAAACTGAAAATACAATAGGGCAGTCTGTTAAAAAATATTCTGTAGAGTAGCTGCAATGTAATATCATAAAAAAAAAACATATATGAATTAGGGGAGACTTTAAGAGGTCACCTGGTACAAATTCAGTTCAAGCAAGATCTAAAAACATCCATAGTGCATGCTCCATGATTCTTACTGTTGATTTCAAAATTGCTCTCTAATTTGAGGGACATACAGGATGTCCCACACTGGCTGAAAAAAACTCAGGTGAGCTTTGCAGCTATGTGAAAAAAAAGAAACCATTAGCATATAATTTGGTTTTGCATATCCCAAAACTTTAGGGATAAACAGACAAAAACTACCCTTTTCCAGGAGCCTGAAGAAATCTCCAGGATTCTTGTAAGATTTCCAACAGGAAAGCCCAGCAGAAAACTGCCCTACTTTGATGAAAAATTTAAATTTATTTCCTTGGTCCTGAGCCTACCTTCTTCCTCTTCTTTCTTTAAACCACATCAGAACACTTCCATTTTCTCTCTAGGCATGCCCACCTCCTTCCAGCTCCATCAAGAAGATGGATATCTACCTACGCTCTTGAACTATCAAACCCATGAGCTAATTTACTTGGCATTTTTATGGTGGTAGGTAAAGAATGACCTAAGATTTTTTTCTTTCTTTCTTTCTTTTTCTTTTTTTAGAAAAGAAAGTGAGAGACCCCTCTTTTTTTGTCCTGACTCATAGGGACCCTTAGTTTAGTCAAGTGTGTTCTACAAACATGTTTTTTTTTTTAACTTCTAAATTCACTATGTTGACATTTATACATGTTTGAGAGTTACTATGTTTTATGGTTAGACATTTCTTAGTTTATAGATTTGGTACATAGTGCTATTAAATAGCATTGTGTAAGTGTCTCTGTAACATTAGTCTAAGCCTCGCCATAAAGCCATAAAATTACTGAAGAAAAAAAGAAAACAATAATCAACCACAGAAGTTTATCTCAATATAGTTTTATCGTATCTCTAAAATTAAATTCTGCATATTTAATCTTAGAAGGATATTTGGATCTGATTCTTATATCGTTTACATTTCTCTTTTTAAGTAAAACTTCAAAAGTAAAATGAGTTTAAAATGAGTGAAAAATGAATGCATCTTAAAGCTCTTTAGTTTTCTCATGTCTATAGTTTGTCAAACTCTCAGTTAAAAGCAATGAGTCTCCCATGGGAGGAAGGAACTCCAAATACTGAGCATTCAAAGCTAATTGACTAATCAGATAAACCTTGGTAAGGTTCTGAACATTCCAGGAATATGTCTGGAAACCATCTCAATTACCAAACTGCCAAGTACCAAAATGTTTGGGCCTGCTTCTTCCCGGATTTCTGCTGACTCACGTTTTCATTCACAGTAACACATTTCTTATGTCTATCCTCACATCGCAAATGCAGCCTCCTTTCTAGCCTCACCCAAATGAATTGATGGTCATTGCACAAAGGAAAAAGGTTTCACAGCAATGAGTTCTGCAGGACCAAGGAGCTGCTCTGAGGATGAAATGCGGGGAGGCTGCCATGTCACTTGGCACTGCCACATTACAATTCAGTTGGGCCCTGGTAAGGCCTGAGTCTCTGTAAATGATGGACTTGCAGTGTTATTTGCAAACAATGGGATTTGCTATTGTTAAATTTGTGAGTGTAAAGAGGCGGAGGCTTCTGAAAAAAATGGGTTTCTTCTTTCCCTCTTTATCCTTCCTTTTCCCTCCCTTTCCTTCCTCTTTTTAAAATTCATTTTTATTTTTTAATTACAGTTGACATTCAATATTATATTAATTTCAGGTGTACAGCATAGTGGTCAGACATTTATATAATTTGCGAAGTGATCTCCCCAATAGGTCTTGTGCCTCACTAACATCATATAAAGTTTTTACAATATTATTGACTACATTCCTTATGCTGTACTTTACATTACCTTTCCTTCTTAAAGGGAGAGGCAGTATAGATGGTTGGTAAGAACTTGGACTTTGGAGCCAAACCGCTTGACTCAAAACTCACGCTCTCACTTACCAGCTGTTTAATCTTAGGCAAACTATTTAACTTCTCTGTGATCAAGTTTGTTGATCTGCAAAATCTCTCTCTCAGAAGGTTGTTGTAAGGATTAAATGAGTTGATATATATAAAACTCTTAGAGCAGTATCTAGCACCTAGTATGTATTTGCTGGGGGAAAAAAAGGTTCCTATTGTGTATCTGGTAGATCTCTGACATGTGGGATATTCTGTGTACATGGCCAACACAAACCCTCTTTATGTCACCCAAGTTCAAGCCCTACTAAAGATTGATAAGCACTTCTGATTCCCAGTCTCAATTCCCCAGGAGAGAAAATACAATTGGCTGAAAATATGCTGGGGATCCCTTGCAAATAAATCTGAGTCTCTGTAACCATGAGGTCATGGTCCTTTAGTACATATAAAGTTTTGGGGATCCACTCTCTATTTGGGGATAATAATTCTTAGCAAAAGGGGAGGCGTGAGTTGAATGGACTCCTCAAAAAGCGTCTGCTACATTATTGTATTAGTCTTCTAGGACTACCATAAAAAATGCAACAGACTGGGTGGCTTAAACAAACTTATTTCCTCACAGATCCAGAGGCCGGAAGTCTAAGATTAAACTGATGGCAAGGTTGGTTTCTCCAGAGGCGTCTTTCTGGCTTGCAGATGTCCAGCTTCTTGCTGTGTCCCCACGCGGCCTTTTTCCCTGTGCATGTGCAGAGAAAACTTCTTTTAAGGACATCAGTCCCATTGAATTAGGGCTCCACTCTTGTGGTTTCTTTTAACTTTAATTACTTCCTAAAGGCCCTGTCTCTAAATATAGTTGCATTAGAAATTAGGGTTTGGGCCTGTGAATTCTGGGGGGACACAATTCAATCAGTAACATTTATCTCAGAAAGATAACTTCTGTGAGGTTCCTGTCATGGAAACTGGTGAAGAACAGGTTTGTCTGGCTCCTAGTTAAGCTTTAACCTTAAATCCTTTGATAACGATAATACTGTGAAGTTATGGGGCAGTGGATAAAAATTCTTCTCTTCAAGTTCTTATTGAAGGTGACTTAGAGTCTTGATGGCATGGAGGAATAATAACTATATCATCAAGTTGTTTCTGTAGCCATAACTGTTCATTATAAGGCATTGATTAGATATTGTTTAAATATCTATTTGGTTAAATTAGTGATTAATATTATATCTATGCATCTCATATATATATGCATATATATATATTAATATAACTTGCACTGATTTAAAAATGTTTATGTGCTTTAGCTCCTGATACCATAAATACTTTGATCCAAGCTGCAGAGTAGACTCAGTAACAGAAATGCATTCCACAAAAGTACACCCCTCTCCCTGGCTTTTCTATCTGGCTGCTTGAAACATTTCTCATAATGTTCATTTATCTGAAAATAAAAGCTTTCTCCATGTCATTATTATGTTAGGAAAGAGTCTACTGTCCAGGTCATTATGGTAAAATTAGGGGGCTTTTCTTCAAATAGAATGAAATCTCAGGTAAGCAACAAATGAGAAAAGACAAGTGTCATTAATTTTGGTAGAAAGTTACACAAAAAGACATCAAATGAGTAAATTCTAAATTCCTGTAAAAGTTCTTTCTTCTTTGAAAATGTTTTTTTTTTTCTTCATACCATAATTGATACTGTCTCCTTGGAAACAATCCTAAGAGACAGTTTTGGTTACTGGAAACCATGTAGTTTAAACTTAAATTATAGTAATATGTTGCCTCTTCCTATTAATATCAGTCTTGCTAGTAAAGACAATTTGAATACCTTTCTATCATGTTATAGGCTAACTCTGACGGAAAGAAACTCCAAGTCAGGAATAGGAGCTGAGAAGGGTTCATGCACAATTCTCAGTGTAAAGTAATTCACTGACATTTTGATTTCGCTCTTCAGTTTCTTGGTTAATGTTCCTCTGCACCCACAAGACAAAGTCAGCTTCCAGAGGCTGCAAGGGTGGGTGGGAAATTCAGCAAACTCACACAATGAGGCTTGGTGGGTGGTGGTGGGGAGCCAGTTTTTCTCCCACATGACATCCCAACATTACAGTTAGCTGCTATTTAAACAGAGTTATTAGTAATGTAGCTGAATTTAACAAGTCCTCCCCCCCACCCTCCCACCTCCCCTTTAATTATAGTACCTAAGGCACTGTCCTAGAGATCTCGGAGATCAGAAAGTGAAATAGACCTGTCCTACAAGCAAACAGATCTGACCTGCAAGGAGTCACAATTTAGTAAGGGATGTCCAAATTGCCTTCGCTACTCAATGTAATCTAATATGTTATACTGGAGATATGGCAATCATCTGGAAGCACAGGCGACAGACTTGTAGACGAGAGAGACACGTAGGCACAGTGAACCTACTGCTGGTTTCAGTGGCACAGGAACTAAACTAGCAGTGAGCAGGGCAGGTGACTACTAAAACCCATAAGTGACTTTGGGACGCTCAATTGGGAGAAGGGGAGAAAGACATTCAAACATCTTTCTGGAAGTTAGTATGACTTTTGCTATTAATGAAATACTTTAATTTTTATTTTTTGCTACCTAGAGGCCAATATTCTTGGAAGCAAAGGGATAGCTTCCTGTCTGTGTTTTAGGACAGGAGCTTAAATCTATGGAATGTGACAACACTCTGATCAACAACAGAGTGGTTAGCAAAGAAATCTTTGATTTTGAAGTAAATTTATTAAATGCGAGTCCCTCTATATCTCAGAAAATTAAAGCATTACTTATGGAGGACAAGCTTATTTGTTAGCATGTGTTTACTTTATGATATTGTGCTTTACATATATTATAATTGAATACAGATGGCTGAACTGTTTTTTTTTTTTTTTTTTTTGACACAGCCACTAGAAATTTGGAGTTTAAATGCTCCTTTTTCTACTAATAAAGTAGGCTTGAGGTTATTGTTTTCTATGGTGCATGCTTTATTTAAGGTTAGAATTTAGATGAAAGTCTTCGTTAATCTAATACTAATTTTATTTTTTTGGCAGATGCCTGATTTATCAAATTCCCTAGTCACTATGATTTGATTTGGGAACCTGGAAAATAGAGGTGATCTCTTTACAAAGTCATGGTAAGAGAATAGCAGCTGGTCAAACCTGTTTCCAATACTTGGTGATCATTCACCATTTCTTAAAAATGCTGAAGAATTTTAAATTCAAGTGGCATAGGTGATGACAAATATTCATTACATAAGTAATTGGTGTCACGACTATCTGGATTATATTTATTCAGAAATTAAATGAAGATAGATCCAAAGTCGCAGCTTCTTCAAGTTACTGTGCCCAGCCAAATGACATGAACTGCACAGCATATGAAGAAACTCCAAGACCACTTTTTCTGAGTTGTTTTCTCAATATGTTCACCAAATGAGAATTTGCTCTTTTCATTATCTTGAGTACTGACCTCGAGGCTTTATTCTTTCATTTCCTTATTTACTTTGTTATCCAGTCTCAAAGCTCACTATCTAACTATAGTCTTGGTTCCTTTGGCAATGATTCTGCTTCTTCTTTCCTACTAAATACTGCTTTAGTAAACACCTTGATTTGCCGTGATACAAAATAGTTAACGAATAAACATGTTTTGAATATTTTTAAATTATGCTAACATAAGAGCTAGGAAGCTTCTTGGCAAACCAAGTTTGAGCTTTTTGGTTTCTGATGCAATTTAGTAAATTTGAAAACATAAATGAAATTTATCAATTAATAACCTAATAGCAATAATAACCGAATGTTTAGAAGACATTGTACCTCTAAAGTTGAAACTAAATCAAAAATTAACCTAAAAAACAACTTTTACTGGAATTTCAGATGTATAAAAATAAGATTTGAAATGCAGGCAATTCCATTTATAAAAATAAAAAATAAAGTACATCCCATCCTTTATTCACAAACTAGTTTTGCCTATACTTATGATAAAGTGTAGGAAGGAGTTGCCAATAAGGTGGGATAATGATGATGACAATAAGGACAATTTAGAATCTTGTAGAAATATAAAATTTCATGCTAGTTGTACACATTTGATATGCTGACTTTTACTAAAACATTTTGACTGTGTCAAAGAATTTTTTGAATACCGTAAAAAGAAAAATCATTCAAATGTCGATGAATATTAACATTTATGACCACCTCTTATTCTTCTAAACTCCCATAAAACCTCATTTATACTTTTATTATGAAACATCATTTTATTCCTTGTGTTATAGTTATTTGTATATCTAAATTTCTCCAACAGCCTATAAACTCTTTGAAGTCATGATATATATCTAATTCATCTTTCAATTTCCCAACACCTATCCCAGAAGTCAATAAATGTTTATGGAAGCAATGAATAAATCAGAATAACAAAGGATATTATTTCATTTCGCCATTCCAGAATTAATATTGATAATTTCATATTTGCATGTAATAGATTTTGGGCACAAAGCTTTATGCATGTGGAGATCAAGAAGAGGGATGCACGTTCCTGAATGAGTGGGGGCTAGCCGATGACTTCAAAGCCACAAGCAGACCATTTACTTTATCTAGGACTGAGGACTTTGTATGGATAAAAGGGAAAGGAAGTCATCTTCCTTGAAAAAATATGTTTTCTTAAAATAGAATTTTGCTATCTAAAGCTCTTTTAATTCCTCGGGTTCAGCCCTATGAAATCATTCTCCTTGAAGTTTAATCATCCAAATCCCCAAATAATAATTTGGGGAAAGATAACTTGCCACAGAAAACAGAGTATGGAAGAGTTGTAAGTCTAACATTAGGAAGATGTGATCTGGTTATAAATTCATTCACAGAAGCACTGTGATCAGAACTGGTGCAAAACCACTCATACCGATACTTGCTTAAAGACACCAACAGAATATACGTGGAGAGGGATGCCTTCCCCCAAATGATGGACAACTATAATTCCTACGTTACTTAAATTAAAGCAGGTATTTTCATAAATATGTTTGATGTTGTACTTGTTTTTTGTTTGTATGTTTATGTTAAGAAAGAGACATTGGAGGAAAATACACAAACTGTCCTACACATTCTTTTCTTAGAAAAAGAAATTTGCAATACTGGTGAAGAATGGAAATACTTAACAATCAATCAATGAAATTCTTACAGACTCATTACATTAACCTTGTCGGTTTTTTTTTTTTTTTTTTTGCCTCATGTTTGGCATCTGTAGCAGGGATTGTGGTTTCCATGCAAAAGTAGACTTTTTTTTCTTTTTAAATGCCCATGTTTCTACAAATGTAAAACTTTAGAATTTCAAAATACAATACAATTTTTGTCACTTTGTAGGTTTTGATTTAATTTATTTTAGAGCTTCACCATTCTTTTGATAGTAGCTGACAGATCCAATCCTGTTCCCATATGCTTTCTGCTATTTTAAAAGAAACAGAACACAATTGCCTCCGAGAAGCACCATGTGTTTCTAAAGTGTGAATCTGAAAATCATCCATCTGGTCATGCTGGCATCTTTCTGAATTGTATGTGATTGAAAAAAAAATGTATTCAACATTTTGCAACTCTTTGGCTGGATAAGAAAAATAATAAGATAAAGAAGACTTTTTTTTATCATTTCCATTTGTTAAAAAGTGAGTTCATTAGTTCAGCCTGGAACAAATACCTTGCCCACCTTTCCACTTGGATGTCCCCATTCACCCATCAAGACCCAAGTCACATGCCTTTTTCTTAGTGGATTCCTCTCTCACCCTGGCTTTATATTGTTTACACAACTCTATTTATATTCATATAAAATTGCTTACTTTGATTAGAATTGTTTCTTTAAATATTGCCTCTCCTGTAATCTGTGAGCTCTTAAAATGGAAGGCAGATGGTCTTAAATGCAATTTAATTCAATAAAATATTATTACACTGTCCCAGAGCCTAGTCTGTGAGCTGCAGAAATAGTGTTGAATAAGTAGACATCATTTTTGCCCTAAAAAGATTACAATCTAAGAAAAAATTGAGCAACTGATTACACTTAAAGGTGATGCTTAGTAAGGAGCTAACTACGTCTGAAACTTCATGTAGAAGAAATAAATTTGAAAGTTCAAAGTCTCTTTAATGTTGTTTCTATTATTAATAGCTTTCATATGACATAAATATTCAAAATAATTCTCTAGATTGGTGGAATCATTGGAGGAATTAATACTACACATTTCTTGTGAAGGTAAGGAATAGTCAGTGAATTATGGACTAAGCATAGTGCTAGGTTTTATATATATATTATTTTATGATGCATCTGTAAGCTCTCCATGCTGAAGTTACCTTTTTGGAGGGGAATTTAAGTTAAATTAATCCTAAAAATAAAATTCTTTTTCAGGTTCTTTAACAAGTAGGTAAATCATATCAAATTATTATAAATTAAAATGTATAATATTAAAATATACCCACATGTTAATCAAATAGGACTAATAACTTCATGGTAAACTAAGAGACTGGGCCTTCTTGTCACAAAACTTAAGAGCCGGGTGAGTTCTTATATTTTGACTACATCGAAATGCATAACTGGATCAATTGTTCAGAAAAACAATTCAGTACAAAAAAAAATTAGTCCATCAGTTTTTGGCTAAATTAATTTCAAAGAATTCAGTTCATTAATAAAATAATCTATTTTTGCTCTAAATGGGGACACCTTGATTATAGCTCCTACAAATTCCTCCTGGGAAACCATCATCTCTACTTCTTTTGAATGTCATCATAGTCTCTGGACTAGAACTCTGCGCCAAGTGAAACTTAGTCAAAGTTCAATAAATCAACTTTGACCTTCTTTTCATAGTATCAAAATGCAATAAATTTAAATAATACACATTCTTTTATTTATACAGGCACGCTTTGCTATCGCAACTCTCTTATAATGGGAGTTTTTTTTCTATTCAAACTATGAAACTGCATTAAAGTACTATCACTTTAGACTAGAAAAGTACTGAAGTATGGATTTCAGGCACTTTTTGGAAAGCCAGCAGTCTGTGCACCATTAGTAGGAAGATTCTGTCTGCTCTTCAGTGAAGATGGGGAAAAAAGGGGTGTTGTTACAAGATTAATATGAGAGAAGCTTAAAAGATATGCTGACAGGGAGAGGAAAGAGAGATTAGAACATCAGCTAGGAGGCAATGATATCGAAAATTTAAATCTTAATTTCTTGTAAAAGGAACCATTTACTTTTTCAATTTTTTTAAAAGTTGTATGTTGGCAATAAATTTGAAATCTAAATTATTGTCCAACAATATTGAGTATATTTGCTACTCTTATTCTATTTCGAGAAAAATCTGGTGAAATGTATGATCTTCAAGTTAGTATAATGAAGAAGGTGAAAAAACCTTAAAAATCTCTCACTTTGTCATAACTGGGCTTAGGGCAGATGACTCACAGTGTGAATTCAAGTTAAATCATTTAACCTTTTCCTCTTATTCAATCCATCTGGGAAACTGAATACAAGCACTTCACTATGAAACAGATGGTGCTCCAAAGCTAAATTTTCCCAGATTAAAAAAGAAGAAAAATGTGTCATAGGCACTAAAAGAACCAAACATGGAAAAAGACTAAGAATTGAAAGAAAAAGAGCCATAAACTGCATCAAACCTTTTCCTCTGTAAAAAATAATGTAGTAGTTAAAAAACAAGGCCTGTGAGATGATTTGGGGACAGAGTTAGTAAAACGTTTCTTAAGCACCATATGTGTACAGGTGGTCATGATTAAATGGTATATGTGGACAGTAAATTACTCTTGGTTGGCACAGAATTGTGTGTTCATTTACCTATGTGTCTGAGAAAACAAATATGATTACTTCAGAGTATTTTTAGGTTATCTATTCGATATCTGTAAGGTTAATTACTAATAAAAACATTTCTTGGGAAAACTTATGGGACTCATCTGATTGCAGCACTGATGAAATTTAACACTAGTTGATAAATATTTAAACAATTTCCAGCATTTCTAGAATAATTGTATTTTCTAATCTACTATTCTCTCTCTAAATATATATATGCGCATATATATGTGTGTATGTGTGTGTTTACATGTACACACATATATATTTCTTGGAAGAAAGGCAAGCTATTTGCTCTTTACTAACTTTCAATGATTTTGATCATATTGTATATAAAAGTATATCAAGTTCAAAAGTATTGAAATGCCAATGTTTACATCTGCCATATTTTATGGAAGAGGAAATGTCCTGTTGTAGCTAATGTGACGATATATTGATGAATAAAGTAGAACAGAAAGCATCTGTACCTTCTTATTTCCTGATTGGTTGTGAAAAACTTTGGGGAAGTTAGCTTACTATTTTAAAGACATTATTCATCAATGAGGCTGAGTATGAAACCTGAGAAATTCATGATGTAGACTTCCAGATGCTACAGTGTAAAAATCCAGATTGGACTTGGGGTCCACGACTGCTTCTGAGCAGAGGTTCCACTGTGCCTGAGGCAAATGGGACCTCACTAACCTAATGCATCCTTTCTTTGATTAATTCTCCAAGTCCCGTTTATAAAGCAAAAGAAAAACATTTACGTATTTTTCTCCTTGGAAGAATACATTTTTTTTAAATGAAATTTGGGCTTTACTCCTATTACTGAGAAATACAGATGAGGCATGGCTAAATGGCTAAGAAGCAGTGAAAATTGAAAAGCAAACACTAGTGATTTTAAGAAAGGGGAATTTCATGTCTCTTACTCTACTATCCTATTGAGAAAAGATAAATGCATTGACTATCATTATGGCTTTTAATGTCTACAGTAATAAATCTTCAGATAAACACAAATTATCCAATTTAACAACCTGTTAATATACCTGGATAGGTATATTTATATCTAATTTACAGATGGGGAAAGCAAATGCATCCTTGGGAATATTCGCATAAATAAATCTAATTTGAGCTAATTCAATCTCTTGAGGCTTCCAAACTAATAGATACTTCTATTATTCTTTTTTAGTAATATATACTCAATTGTATTTATAAAATATATATTTCAAAAATATACATTCAACTTTCAACTAGATTTACATATTATTCATCATATATATTAATATTATATATATTCACACTACATTTGCATGATTCTTTTAATAGTAAAAAATATTGAGAGGGGAGTTAAAAAATAAAAAGAAAAGATAAACCATGATGTAAAGAATTTAAAATTCCCAAACAATATTAAATTTATGATTTAGTTTTATTTGGAAGAAAAATGGCTCACGTGCCAATTTTAATTTAAAATTCCCAAACAATATTAAATTTATGATTTAGTTTTATTTGGAAGAAAAATGGCTCACGTGCCAATTTTAAAAGGATCCTTTGCAAAGATATATCTGTCACTATATATAGACTTTCCAAAAATTTATATTGACTCCTTGGCCTGTGAGTTTCTCATAGAAGAGTTCAAGCTATACTTTCAGGTGGTTTAGAGAGGAAAATGTCTGGAACATGTAGGACCAGAGTGCTGGCTCCTGGCACATTGTATGTGGCAAGTTTACAAGGCTTGAGTAATGCAAGCTAATGTTGCCTTCGATGGAGAGCCTTGGCTCTCTTAGATGATGCATATTGACTTTTACATCATTATCTCTAGAGTGTCTTCATATATTCTCCTTTCTAATCTGAACACTGAACATTAGTTATTTGGTAACTAGTAGTAAATTTTTTCTCCTCCTTTCCCTAAACTAATCCTGAAACATGGCATGGTATTTGGGCTCCATGCAGGTTAAGAATAATTTCCAATCTATCACCATAACCAGAAACACGTCAAAGCTCATGATTTAAAGTGGGTAAATAGTTAGGCTCACCTAAGAACAATGTATATATCTTTATATATTGATGGTCCATAATAGAACATGCAGAGTATGGGCTCATATAAACAATTTTAAATAGTTTCTACTCACTCCACAAATTTAGCATAAAAGCATCTTTGTTGCTGTGTCTATATAATTAATGTTAAAAATGACTGATGTCTTATAGAACTGTTATCATTTCTGAGCATCAGTTCTCTATATATGAAAATCACACATGCTCTTTCCCGTCCTTTCAGCATACCAAGAACTGTAACAAAATAACGCACATCACAAAACTCTTCTTGGTGGCTTTGAGTTTTATATGCTCCACAGTGGCACTGTTCTTATAACTTTCAATGCCTAGAAGGGTCTCCAAGTAAGTAAAAGATTTAGAAGGAAGATGCAAAACATATTTATTTAAACAAGAATACTCTAGATTACTTCTAAGCTCAAATTTAATTTTGAATCCACTCTATAATAATGTCATTTAAGTTACAACGTATTAGAATAGATAACCAACCTTAATGGCCACTCACTAGTGATTCTTTCAAACGAGAACATGTGCACCTTCATGGCTATTCAGATAATTGCTAATAGCATATTCTCAGCACACCATGAACAAGAGAAGGGAAACAAACACTTTTTATTGTATGCCTTCTGTTGTCTAAGTAATATGTTAATAGCTTTTATTATTTCATTTAGTCTTTCAAACTTCTCTTGAATAGATATTTATTATACCTATTTTACAGATGAGGAAAGTAAAGGTATAATAAGTTTAAATTATCTAAACTCTGGTTTTTATATATCTAAAGCACACACTCTTTTTATTATATTGCATCATCTGCCACAAAAAGGAGAAACTTATATTTATACACTCATTTAATGCTCTCAGACCTCTTAATGACCAAGCATTTTTATCCTGACGAACAACAGTCTCTACTGCTCGAAGAACTTCAACAGTGCTGTTTAATTCCACATGGTTTGTTAGAGAGAGTTAGGATTCCCCAGGATTAGTGCTTGCAAATTCTAAATTTATACTCAAGAGCACAGAGGAAGAAATAGCACAGATTTTCTTGCCTTTCTTTTTTAAAATGCTCCTTAAATAAAATGAAACTTTTATTTTTGAGTGTGTTGATATTTTTATATGTGTGCTGATAATAGTTTTAAAACTAATATTATTCTTAAATCACTATCTTGTTTAAGTTTTTGAATGCAACTTTGCGACTAAAACCTTTCTTTACTGCAAGCACGCTAAACTCTTGGAAACACTTCTGAGGGCTCCTTATCATTTGAACACTGAGAATCATATTATCAGGAAAGACAGTAAACCATGACTTCTACTCTACTCTTCCTTGAAACTGACCACAGGGATTCCCAAAGGAAATCTGTTCCAAATAAACAGGTTTTTGTGGTTGTTGATGGTCTTCAATTTCCATGCTTTTATGTTCATTTTCACTTGCAAATATGGAAGGCTAAGATTCAGCCTCCTGTTGTTTTATTATGTTCATTTTATGGCAAGAGGAAGTTATGTTCCCTTTAGAGAGCTCATTCAAGCATTTGCAAAGAGCTCCAAAAATACCAGTAACAATCCACTGGTTTTTACTACACACCTATTAGAATGGCTGAAAAACAAACAAACGAACCACCAACAGTATCAGATGCTGGTGAGGATATGGAAAAACTGGATCTCTCATAAACTGCTAGTGGAAATGTAAAATGTTATAGCCATTCTAGAAGTTTGGCAGTTTCTTATAAAATTAAACATATGCTTACCATAAAACCCAATAATCACACTGTTGAGCTTTTAATCTAGAGAAATGAAAATTTATGTTTATGCAAAAACCTGTAGATAATGCTTACAGCAGTTTTACCTGTGATAGTCCCCACCTAGAAACAATCTAAATGACCGTCAAATGGGCGAAGAGTAAACACCATCGTAATCCATACTATAAAATACTATTCAGCAATACAAAAGAATAATCTATTATATGAAGAAATATAAATGAATCTCAAGGTGATTATGTTGAATTTTTTAAAAAGTCACTATCAATCAAAATGCTACATACTGTATGAATCCACTTATATAACAATAGTGAAATGATAAAACTTTAAGAATGGAGAACAGGTCAGTGGTTGCTAGGTGTTGATGAAGCAAGAGGTGAAATGATAAAAGGTACCACGAGGGAGCCCCTTTGTGGTGAGCTCTCTGTCCGGATTGTGTTGGAGCTCATATAAATCTCTACATGTAATAAAATTTCGTAGAACTAAATTCACATATATACCGAAAGAAAAAAAAGCGCATACAAAAACCTCTGGAATCTGAGTAAAATCTGCAGGCTAGTTGTATTGTGTCAACTTCAATTTCTGCTCCCTGGTTTTGAAAAATGAAAAATATATTATAGTTACATAAGATTAGGTATCATTAAGGGAAGCTGAGTCACGGGCACAGGAGACTCCTCTATACTATGCTTGCAACTTCCTGGGGTTTATAATTATTTCAAAATAAAAAGTTAAAAAAAAAAACTTTTCAAAGTTTCATCTGTTTTTAAGAAAGCATGTGTCTTGGGGCTTTTACGTAAAATCAGCTATGCAAAAGAAATGATCTGGCCAATCTAAAGTGCTGTCTCTGCCTAAGATCATTTCACCCTCAATAAAGTTTCCTGCAGCAAAACTCAGAGGTAAGATTTATGTTGATGTTTTTAGTTATATAAAGCTAAATTAGGGCTCATGGGAGGCAATGAAGATACTTTTCAATTGTGTTTTTTAAAAAAGTGTTATCTAAACATACTTTCTAAAAACAGTAGAATTTAACATCAAGATAAGTGCTAAACTGCAGTTTTGTGGACAATACCCTTTAAGTTACAAGGGAATTATCTACTAATATTTTCTATGGTATTACTGCATAAGGGAAAAAATAGGATGCTCATGTAACATAGACAATGATTTGATTAAACACGCGATTCAAAAACAGTATCAGGTGTGTGATTCTGGAAGTGGTGCTTAGTGGGATTATCAGTAAACATCTGTGAAAAGTTTTAAACTTTAAACTTCTTACAGATGATTCGAAGGTCTAAAACTACAATGTTGATAAAAAGTTTTAAAAAGTCAGGCCATGTCTAGGATATGGTATGAAACTAAACAGGTTTCTTGAGTGACTTTTAGAAAATCACCTATATATTTCCAAATTTGACTTTGGTTATATTGTCTTTACATAGAGTTGTAGATGATTGGAATAATATTAATAAACTAACAAATAAATAAACAACCAAATAAATAAGTGTTATAAAATAAATTTTTCATGATCCAAATCAAAACTAGAGTTACAGATATAAATGTTTCTCACTTTGCATTGTCTTATCCACTCCAAAGGCACTCACCATATCTGCTTTCCTGTAGGCACTTGGTTCCAACAAATTGTAAACTTGACCTCCTGAATGCCCTACAGGCCTCACATACCTCAGTCTTAACATACCAACACCGAGTTCATAATTTGCTCCTGTGAACTCATTTCTCTTTCTGGAGCCACGGTCTTGGTTAACATTGTGGCCATCTACCCAATTCGCAAGCTAGAATAGCCTTTCTTCTTCACCTCAGCACTGTATCCCATCACCAAATGCTGCCATGAGATACAAACATTTTTAACCTCAAACTCTACTGGCCATTGGAATGACCATTTTATCTGAGTAATTTAACACTCATGTAAAAATCTCCATTGGCTTCTTAGGAGACTATATCTTACTTGTTCTCAACACACACACAAAAACTGATAATCATGATATAAAAGTGTTAAATAATGCTCATGTAGTAACATATTGCAACATATAAATAATATAAATGTATCAAACTTACATATATTGTACACCTCAAACATACACAATATTGCATGCCATTTATGTTTCAATTTAAAAACAACAACAAACAAAAAACATGATTCATTGGCTCATTGTAACATTGTATTAGCTTTTCATGACCTTCATAACAAATTACCAACAAACAATAGGTTAAAACAATGAAAATGATTAACTTACAGTTCTGTAGGTCAGAAGTCCAACACAGATTGCATTGGGCTTGAATCAAGGTGTTACATTCCTTTCTGAAGACTCTAGGGGAGAATCATTTTCTTGCTCATCTGGGTTGTTGGCAGAATTCAGCTGCCTGTGGTTGCAGGATGAAGGTCCTCATATTCTTGCTGGCTATCAACCAGCAGTTTGTTCTCAGCATCTAGAGGCTGCCCATACTTCTTAGTTTGTGGCTATCTTCCTCCATCTGCAATGCCAGCAATGGTGCGTCAAATCCTCATACTGCTTCTCTCTGACCATTCTTCCATCCTTGCATCTATCTGACCCAGCTGTAAAGACTTTCAGCTTTTGAGGACTCACGTGATTAGACTGGAGTAATCTAGGATAATCTTCTATTAAAGGTCTTTAACCTCAATCACTTCTTCAAAGTTCCCTTTGCTCTGTAAGGTAACGTACTCACAGGTTCAGAGGATTAGGATGGAGGCGTTATGCTGTCTTCCACAGGTGTGTTGGAGTTTTAGAAAAGCCAATAGGTAAACTAGACCTTTTTCCAAATCAGAAAGTATTTGTGAGACAAAGTATGAAAGTCAGACAGACTACAGGGCATAGAAATGTCAGCTTTGTTACTGATAAAGCTGATTGAGAGAAGCGACGTTAGATTCATGGCAAATGGTCTTTCTAATACTTCACCCTTGAATTAGACAGGTTTTCTGGCCCAGTCACCCACCAGTAGGGGCATACAGAGCATGCTCCTGTAAACTTACCTGTGGAGCAGTGTGTTTGAACTGCGCATGTTCGGTTCCTACCCCAAAGTCATCTTCCCTAAGCTTCTTTCTTTTCCAGAAAGGAGTGTGAGAAGGGTAGGTGCACAGACTTTGAAGTTCCTCTCCCTGGCAACGTGACATAGGGAAACTAAAAATGTCCCTCATCAACAGACTACTGACTGAATCCACACTTTAAATGCTATATCTTTCCGAGTCGAGCCACACCAACTGTTCTGGTCTCCTCTCCTGCCACTGCCCCTTTTGCACTCTGCGTGCCCCCAGCCAGGTCTTGTCACTGCCACCGAACATACCAATACCCTGCTTTCCTACTCACCATCTCCCCTAACTAGGGACCTCTGCAGGCCGTTTGCGATAAGCTCCTGCTCATCTCTTAAGAGCAACGGTGTGTGTCTCCTCCTAGGAAAGTTCTGTGATCTTCTCCAGACTTTCTTTTCTCAAAGTCATATCTTCTCATGCTGTATTTCCAGTGTCTCACTCGGTGGTTGGATTTGGGGTGTAATGGGATCTCCTTAAATATTTTTTGAATGTATTTTATGTTTTAAATAATATACATGAATGAATTTCTCTGTTTACATTTCTGCCTTGCTCTTGGGGGAAGAGATTATGTCTTATTTATCTTTTTAGCCCCGACATCATCTCCATGCCTCATATACAAAATATCCTCCATCCACTTTTCCTTAAAGAATATGTAAATTAACAAATTAATGAATTCTGTCAAAAACAAAATGTATTATTGGAGATGTCTACGTAACTATACCTGGATTCTGTGATCTATTAGTCCCTATTCTTTAAAAGTACCTTTTGATATGTAAATCTAAAACCTTTTTTTTTTTTTTTTTTTTTGTGGCCAACGAGTTCCAAACAATGCATCCTTTAGGACATGCCTCTGATCTAATTACCGAGCACTCTTTCCTGGCTCATGCCCTGTTTTGTTTTCATTTCACAGTAGGTATCACTACATACTTAATAATCTTATACTGTCTTATATATTGGTTTACTTCTTTTCTGCCCATAAGAAAGGTGATTTTGTTTTGATAGCTCGAACAGTGCCCGATATATAATAAGCATTAAATTCATTCCTGTTTAAAGAGTAAAAGAATAAATGAAGTAGTATTGAATGGGAGAGAAAGTAGGACTTTGGAACCAGAGAGAACAGGGTAAATATCATAGCTCTTCAATTTTGCTGGCTGTTTGGCCTCAAGCAAATCAATTAATGTTTAACAACATCCACCTTGCATGGCTGGGAGATAATGGCCGTAGTGTACATAACATACCTGGCACATACAAAATGGTGGCAATAATTATGTCACTTGCTTTCATCATTAAAGACTTTATGTTAAAATTATTAGTGGAGATCAGTTTTCTCAGTGCTGACCAAGTGTCATTAATGGAGTATCATAATATCCACCAAGCTTATTAAGGATTCTATGAAAGGATTTTAAACATTCCTCAGCAAGAAATATTTTAAAGTCACCCCCAAAACTCTCCTCCAAGTTTAGTGCAACCCAGTCAACTTCAGAACACTGAGCCAGGATGGAAGTTATAAGACACCCGTGGCCTCTTCAAGGCCAAAATGCCTTTGTGTGCGTATGCCATAGGCTGATTCATGAAAAACAACAACAATAACAACCCCCCCAAACCTCCCCCTAACCCTTCCATTTCTAAAATGTTTTGTTGCATCTGCATTTATTATAGACTTTACAATAAATTCAATTACAGCTTTAAGTTAGATGATAAAACAGGATTTTTTATCTTAAAATTTCCTGATTATTTTGAAAGTAATCATTATTTTCTATCTGGCATCTTATGGAGTTCAAAGAAATGTTGTAGCCATTGTTTCTGCGGAATTAAAAACCACACACTGTGCACTGCAGGCACATCACCCTGGTTAAATTTGTAGCACTCTGTAAATCACAGTTGCTGTTGAAGAAGCTGTAGCCCAAAGGAATCTTGGCTTTCCCACGGCTGTAGGAATCAAAAACTGGTTAATGTAGATGTAATAGAAAGAATATAGCTTGTAGAAAAGTTTGGTAAATTTCTCAGCTCCTCAAGAGGCTGTGTGTCCTTGGCAAATCTTCTCTAAGCCTTAGTTTCCTTATCTGTAAAATGAGGTTATTAGTCTCAAACCAGGCTCATTGCCAATATTTAAACATAAAAACTATATATGTGGTTATCTTTGAATGTGGGTAGTTTATACATTTTAATACAGAATTTGAACATAGGTCTTTGACAATTTACTGGTCTTTTAATCTACTTGCACATGAAAAAAGAAAAAAATAGGTAATATGTCATTTCTCTGTTTTGTTTTCTACTCTTGTGATTGAGTCATGCAGTGTTCCTAAACCCCTTTCAAAGGATATGCTCTACCTGATTTATTGAATCATGACCAAATCATTTATTCATTCATTCAACAGATACTATTTAAACACCTATTATAGGCTAGACCCTATATGAGGCTTTGGACATGCAGTGTTAAACAAGACAGACAAGGCTTATATTCCTTTGAAAGAGCTAAAAACTATAAAATTAAACAATGCAGCAAGATAGAATTTTAGATATTTGAATTAGGATTCGAGCTATAATAAAAAAGAAACTGGCTGATGTGTGACAGAGCAACTTGGTACCTATGTACACCGGCGTCAGGGATAGTGGTCTTAGAGAAGACATCTCTGAGGAACCGACGAATACCAGGATAAGAAGTCATCTCAGTAAAGGCCACAGCACAAGTTTTGGATTTTATTTTTTTATTTAGTGGAAGATCACTCCGGAAGCTAAGAAAACAGTGTTTTGTAAGAGAGTAAAAGTGGAAATCATGAGATAAATCAGGAAGCTGTTTATTATTAAGAAAAGAACAATGAAAGTAAGGGGTTAGAAAAAGAGTAAGTGTGGTTGCTAACCCAGAAAGGGTGGTCAGGAAAGGCATCTCTACTGAAGCTTCCATACTTGAGAAGTAAAGCAAGGGAGGAAAAGTAATTCACATTTCTGGATGCAGGATGCAGAGATGACAGTATCTGCAGATGGATCGGATGTGGGGCGTCTCGTGAAGAGGCTTGAATAGTTCCGCTGACTCAGATACAGGAATCTAGGAGCGAAGATTTTTGAAAGGATAGGTAAATTGAGAATTTGTTTTGTGCGCAACTGATCATTTTAATTATCTGTTAGATATCCAAAAGGAAAGCAGTAAACCTTTACATAGAAAACTAAGTGCAGCTTCCTCATCAATCATGGCTCCATTTTCAAAAGGCCCTCAAACTTTGGCCCATTCCTTGGTCCTCTGTGCCTCTGGCATGAGAAAGCAGGCCCCTTTGTGGAGGACTCTGCTAAGAAAGGGGCCAGCCAGGAGACCTCTGCCTGGCTTGTGTGGTGGTGAGAGACAAAACCACAGCACGCACATGGAGCATCCTCCTTGATGATTAATTTGATGAAATAGTGAGGGAAAAACAATAATTTTATGGAAACACAACTACAGATAAATTATAGAGTACAGTGAAATATTTTCATGTATTTTAAAGATGAAACAAACCCAGAAAACATTACAATAAAAATGCACAGGCTTATATGTATAACACTTTAGAGAGAAAGTTTAGTCATGAGTCAAAGGAAACATTTTATACTTTTGAAATGTAGAAAATGAGAATTATCGATCCCCATTTTTAATTTTGATGCTTAAAAAGAGAAAAATTAGAGGCAGTATGAGAAATTTTGTGAACTAGAAACTGAGTAGTTCTATGCAAACTATGTTGATATTGACATATCCTCAGAGTTGAGGTATGAAAATGGATTACTTTTCCATCAAGTTTTATATGCATAAATATTTGTTTAATTACTTCATTTCATTTTTGCTTTACTTTTCTAAACTATAATCATAATTCTGAGATCTATTGTATTCTGTTCCTACAATTTGGCAAACAAACCTATTCATTAATTAAATAACCCATTAATTTTATGGGAGGCGAAATAATGCAGTTTATTTGGTATCATGTAAAAGAAAGTTGATTATTTTTAATTGTTTACTTTTTATTTAATTTGATGATCTGCAACTGAAATACTAAATTGGGGGGCCTGGGTTTTAATCTAGTAAATTCTCTGGGTTAATGCCACTGCCTGTTCCGAGATATCATTCCAATGTGTCAAGCTGCCCAGTGGCAGATTAGGTAATCTGTTATTCAGATATATCTGCAGTGCCAAGTTTCTATTTAAAAAGGAAAGGAAGTGATTATGTATTTTCCATCCCTCTTAAAAAAAAAGCCAGATTATGGTCAGAGTAGCAATGTTTAAGTTATTGAGGCAGAAATAACTTGAGTGAAAAAAATAAAAAGTGGCCCCAAGAGGATTAGCATATTACTAAAATGCCTCCACATCAACCTCATTAGACATTTCAATGATAACTTTTCTATTGTAAGTACACTGCATTTTTATTCACAATGGTGTTAAGGAAAAAAAAAAGAATAATTATCTTTTCTTGCATTTTAACAAAAGATCTTACAATGACAAAATAGTTTACTGAAAATAGCAGTTGAGAGGTCTGCTATAATTCTATTGTTACTCTCAGAGCAGATGCCATGTCACATGCAAAATGCCAAGACCATAGAAAAATATTTTTAGCTGGGTAAAAATATGTGACATTTAAGAAAGAAATGGTAGTGCTTTGATTCATTCGTTAATTGAACATTTCAACATTTTCTATACACAATTTTTTGAAGGTTATAGAATGTAAAAAAGATGCAATCCTTGCCCCCATGGGATTTGTATTTTTTAGACAATTAAGATAAAGTGTCCTTTATAATTTAAAATACATGGGAGGGAAACAAAGAAAGGTAGATAGATCAAATGTATTCTTTGTCTCATCAAGGAGAGATCTCAATATTGTTTTCGAAATGACAAGATAATTTGGGCTGGGCATTAAGGGGAAAAATGCCTTAATGAGAAAAATGACTTTGCTTGAGTAGAAGCTGGAAACAGGAAAGAAACATTGTAGGATGTGGGAGAAACTTATATAAAGTTTCGAAGAGATCAGATAGGGTTTAGAGAACACAAAGCACAGAAACTGTGTTAAGTCATTGAAGGCCGAGTGTGTGTGTGTGTGTGTGTGTGTGTGTGCGCGCGCGTGCGTGCGTGCACGTGTAGCCACATCTAAGATAAAGAAATGTAAGGTAGTGTAAAAATGGATGGTATTTTTCTTTTACCTGAAGTCTGAACATAGACAACAAAAGCAAATATTTTAAACTTTAGGGAGTCTTGGAAAACCTTTCACATATGGGTATCAAAGCTATCGGTAGTGAGACTAATATACATATTGGGTACTGTAAGTAAAACCTCAATAATTTTCGAACAACCAAAAAAAAAATACCACTGTCATTTGAATGTTGCAAGTTGTTTTCTGTCTTCTAAAATGGAGACCTAAATTTAACCTTGGAAAAGATTTCCCAACTGTTATGTAGAAAAATATGACATTGGAAGTGGATGAGAGAGACAGAGAGAGAGAACCACTCATTTCCTTAAGGAAGAGCTGGATACAAGATTTTAAATCAAACATAAGTGCTACGAATGGCATCACTGGGCATTCAGTTTAGAGTTGTAAATCTAATGCATTCTTAGGAATTGTAAATCTCTGAAACTTATTTCTGATAGATATATTTCCTTTCCTACAAGTGGGTCTAAACATTTTTTTTTACATGTATGTTGTATCTTGCTCTTAGGAGGCATATATGTTCCTTTGCCTAAGCAGCTGTCTACAGAAGGTTGAAATCTTGATGTTCCCTTTATCTAATGTGCACATGATGTTATAGGAGGTAGACCGATGTATATGCAGCTTACCTGAACTGAGCTAAAGATGTCTCATATATAAAGGTATTTAAGACAAATAACAAAGAATTAGATGAATGAACTGATACTAAACTATTATTTTGTGTTGCCTTTTTAGTGCCATTATAATCCTGGGCACAAAGCAAGTTTTGTTTGTTTTGGTAAGCAGAATAATGGCCCCCTAAGATGTTCATCTCTAAATCTCCAGAACCCATGGGTAAGTTATGTTACATGGCAAAAAGGAAATAAGGTTATTAACCAGCTGACCTTAAAATAAGGAAATCATTCCAGATCTTCAGAGTGGATCTAATGAAATCACAAGGGTCCTTTAAATATAGAAGAGGAGGGCAGAAGAGCCAGAAAAGTAGATGTGGCAACAGGAGCAGTGGCAGAGTGATGTGATGTGAGAAAGATTCAACTAAGTGGTTTTGGAGATGGAGGAAAGCGACTGCAAAGCAAGGGATGCACGAAGCTGGAAAGGAAACAGATTCTTTGCTAGGGCCTCCGGAAGGAACACAACCCTGCCAACACCTTGATTTTAGCCCATCGACACCCATTTTGGAGTTCTGACATCCAGAACTGTGACATAACATATTTGTTGTTTTAAGCCATTAACTGTGGTAATTTGAAACAACAGCAACAGGAAATGAATACAAATCAAGTGCAGTCATCCCAGCTAAGGAGAAGAAAGACAAGGCTGAGGAGACAAGCCTGAAGCTGCAAATTTTTCCTTTTCCTAGAGTCAGACCTTGTAACTTGGATTCCATGGCATGGAGATAAGTAGAACATCTCTGCATCATAGAGTTAGACCCAGAGGGAGGCAGGGAAGTGGCCTGAAAAGAGATCCCATGCGTAGTCATAGTCGCAGACTCATGCAGATGTCTCACCTCCTCTTGGAAACTTGAGTAGAGTATCATTAACCATAACTGATTAGTCTTGACTATGCACTGAGAAATTGAGCATGCTCAGTAAAGAGAGTGCAGGGCATTTTGTCTCTTTTCCCAGAAAGAGAGTGGGAGGGTCATGGTAGTCATCAGCAGGGAGCAGCACGTCTACCAAAGCACTAATGCCACAGTGGAATGTGTAGAAGTAAGGCAGGGGGCTGGGTGGGAGGACATTCCTGTTCATTTTTAGATGTTCTTACAGAAAGCTGGGGTTGACATATGATAGTACTCATCTGGGTTAGCCTCAAGTGATTATAATTTGCATTCTATCAATAAGTACAAGATTTCCGACTCAAAGTAATGAACAAAAATATGAAAGAAACAAACAAATAAATTTAACTGAGCTCAAAAACAAAATAAACAAAATGAACCAGGAATAGACCAAGCTGGAATTAAGAATCACATGAAGTTGGCACCAAGGAATACAGACATAAATCAACAATCTGAAAATAAACTAATTATTAATTCACTGGCATATCAAGGATCTAAGCTGATAGTCTGATAGTAGCTACCCTCTGAAAACTCAGACATGGTTATATGACAGCCATGGCAACAATAGTTATTAGGAAATTTTAAATAAATCTTTCTGGGATAATACTTTTCTATGTGGAAAAATGTAAATTAAAACACTACTTCACACAATATTAAAAAATCAGTTCCAAGTTAATATAACTTATGACTATGAAAAGCTAAATTTTAAAATCTTTTAGAAGAACATATAAAATAATAACAATATGATATTGGGTTAGAAAAAGATTTCTTATACACAAAACTCACAAAAATATAAACATTAAGTGAAAATATTGATAATGATAGCATTGAAATCAAAATAATTTGAACAGCAAAATAAGCTATTAGTAAAGTGAAAAACTAATTGCATAAAATAACTACAAAAATAAATGCATAAAATCATTAAAATGGCAAAAGATTCATGTATTGCATATATGAAACATCCACAAAATTCCATTAACTGACAAAATTTTCAATACATATAATTCATGCAAAAAACTTGGATGCCATATGTATATATAAAATAATTGAAGTTATTATATACATTTATCATATATATATATAATGATTTCAAAGTCATAAGTAATCAGACTAATGTATATGAAAATCATATAAAAGACTATCTTCAAATTGGCAAAATTTTAAGTCTGCCAGTATCAAGTATTATCAAGCATATTTGGAAATGGTAACTCTCAAAAGCTGCAGCTTGGAATGGAAATTGTTAAAATTACTTTGGAAAGAATTTGTCAATATTTCTTATAGATGGAGATACAGCTCCAAATTTTATTTCTAGGAATAGAACACTTTACCAACCCCTTCCCCCCAATAAAAGCACTCTGATATGTGCAAAGCAAATATGTGTCAATAATTTTATAATGGTACTAATTTAATCACAAAAATTGTAGTTGCTAAATGTCCATTAGCAAAATAAATAATATGTGCTTTACGTATAAATGCCATATTTATACGTAATGGAATTGATGAATTAGAGTGACATCTATCAAATGGAATTAATGAATTAGAGTTACGTCTATCAAAAAAATCTGATCACCATAAGATATATACACACACATATATATGTATCTTACTTATACATATATAATGAACCTATTCACATAAAGTTTTAAAACTTGCAAAAGTATGGTCCATATTGCTTTAGTTATACATCTACATATAAAAAACACAAAAATTTACATGACAATTCAGGCACATGATCTGAAGCAAATCTTTTCAAATGTTAATATTTATTAGATCTAAAAGGTGATTTTGCAAGTATTCGTTACATTTATTTCTATTATAAATTTTTTATTACTATATTATAATTCTAAAATTTAATAAAAAAGCAAAATAAAGGTGATTTTTCTTTGGCTTATTGAGTAATATATTTTAAATACATGAGATGTGATGCTAGGAGCTATTTCATGCACATGAGATAGGAAAGATGCTTGGAGAGGACTATACTCCATAAATAAGACAGCATTGTATCAATTACTCATGCTACTAAGAACATTAAGAAGCCACAGAAGTGAAATATTAATCATGTGATATTTTTCCATTTAAAAGAACACAGATTTTAAAAAGTCTTTGAGAACACTCGAGCTCACTAAAATGATAATTTTATACACTGAATGAATATAACCTATAAATCAGCATTTAGAGAACATTCAGTAAGTACGATTGAATTCTGTTATAGTTTCCTGCTTGAAAAGCTTAGAAGAAAAGCTTTTATTTCAGGTTCCATGTTCTTATCCATTAAAATAAAAGCAATTTAAAGGCTTTGTTATAATTTCTACCGACAGATTATCAAGGAGACTGATTCAGAGAAAATAATATTGAACCCCATATGATTAAAGATATTAAAATGCAATCATGAAATCTATGAGTTAGGTTTTCTTTTATTTTATGCTTTTTGAAAAGAACTGTTTGAAAGTGCACATTATCTTTATACTTTATCTTCTAATTTCCTAATAAAAGAAAAATTTCTTCTAGAATTATTGTCTGAATAATAATTGAGAATGTCTAGATAAATAAATTATACTACTTTATCACTCTTTGATTTTTAACACTTACCATAGCATCAATACAACTTAAATTATTCACAGACAAAATTTTAAATTCTATTTTTAGATTATGCCTGCTAATAGTAGCTCTGTTTTAATCTTATTTGAATCTTTGAATATAGGAGAAATTTTAATTTAAATTTTTAATGGAAAACATTAATATACTAAGATGATATGTATGTTTGATACAAAGTGAATGAAGTGAAGAAATATTGATGATTTTTTAAGAAGGAACACATATTTATGAAATTGAATACATCAATTAACAAATATTTACAGGTGCCTATTAGCCATTCAGGATTAAAAATAATGAAAGATTGATAATATAACTCTAAGAGTATCAGCCAGTTAGAGTCCAGTGTGCTAAGCCCAAGTTGTAAAGCCTGAAGCCTTTCTCAATTGCCAACAACAAAATGCTTGACTTATTTTTTTTTCAAGTGCTCACTTCTCCTTGTCTAATCATTAGCATATCACTCACAGATTTTTAGTTCTATTAGATTAAGTTAGCAACATATTGAAACGGTTTATTAAGGCAAGAGCAGTCACAACAGTTAGGAGAGAAGAAAGGGCACGGAGAACCTTTGAGAATGCCATGACAAAGAACCAAAGACTGCAAGGAAGGTTCCATTTAAGGCCACAAAGGAAGGGCTTTGTAGGTACTGGAGGAAGAAATGTTTGTTGTGGAATGAACTTCATGCTAACTTCCACTTCAAATATTGTGTAACAAAGCATGATTCTTCTTGAGTCAATATTAGAAAACTTTTACGTTTCACCCTAAGAACTGAAGATAACTATTGGTGACCAGGCCTGACTCCATGAGACATAATAACCACCTCATCCGCCTTCACCAGCACCACTATGGCCCTCCCAGTAAACTCATCACTCTCTATTTAAAAGACAAACTGTTATCATTGGCAGAATTATTGATGACCAAAAGAAAGAAAAGTACGACTCACAGGAAAGCCCAAACAGACAGACCACTCATTCAGTAGAGCAGCAAGACTGAATGGTGCTCCAGTCGCCAGCACAGATAGAGAGATTTTAGAGATGTCCCAACATCAAGGAGAGAATGGAGAAGACAACTCAATGCTCATGCTCTAACGAACTCAAACATAGAGAAATATGCAGAACATAACAGGCTTAACTGATAGCATATTTTGTCCTATTTGACTCATATATCCCTCATTAAACATTGACATATATATGTTTATATACATACATATATACATAGAGTTTATACATATATACATACATATGTACATAGAGTTTAAGTCCCACCTCTAACCCTTTACTCCCATCAATTTCCAATATTCTAATATAGGTTTTTATCCTACCCATGCATGTGAGAGTTTTTAATTTTTCTCATGTGTTTTAATTACATCTTAGAATAAATAAAATAATAATGGTCTAATATAAGAAACATGGGTTCTTAAAAAAACTTGTTCAAAAGCAGGAAGAACAAGAAGATAGGAATGAGGGCAGTAGAAGCAAAATTGGACCACTGACACATTTGCAGGTGGTTTGGGGGTATAAATGAAAATGTGTCCATCTTAGAGTTTTGCTAAAACATCAACATTTCAGAATTTCTCTCACTTCAAGTTACTTTAGGGTCTCTAAACTTAGAAGAGAGGTTGAAAAAGAGAGAATACAGATTTTGTTTTTTTGAGGAAGAGGGTAGACAGAAGAAACCTTTAAAATTTCAAGTTTTTAAAAGGACAAAATATTTAATATATGTTTAGCTATGCTATTCTTTTAAAATAACTAAACTATAGGAGATGGGAAATTTAACATCTGGATATTGATATAAACATTATGGCAGCAATTTTAGCAAGTCAAAAGCTGTTCAGCATGTTTTGAGTTTGTATGACAGTATTCGTCCCAAGCCCCAGGGACTGAAGAGCAGAGAGAAAAGGATGGAAGTCACCCTTTGTGAAAATTACCTACACGGCAAAGGGCTAATGCCAGGAGAAATAAGGTCCCCACGTAGAGAGTTACCCAATAAATCCCTATCACCACCTTAGAGAGACCTCACATGACCATGTCATTTAAATGTGTTTTGATGAATAAATGATTGAATAAACAGAACAAATATATCTCGCTCTGGCACTAAAGTTGCCCAGATATTTGGAAATAATACGATATTGTTCACATTGATAGAATACCATTACATTTACTAGAATGTCACTTATTAGAGAATCATTATTTGAGCAAGGAGGACAAATATGAATAAACTATAAAGTTGAATTAGTGAACAGAGATTTGTATTTCACACCAAGGCCTAAGATAGATTTCTTCTTCACTGGAGAGGTTGCTATTTCAAATCGTGGTATGGTTTGGGCATGGTTTATTGTGTGTCCTTTTTGGAGATATAAAAATCTGTGGATGAAGATTTTCTTGAACATTGTGGTTGATATTATGGGCTGAATTGTTGTCCCTCAAATTCATATGTTGAAGTCATAACCCCCAGTATGTCAGAATGTGACTGTATATGGAAATAGAGCTGATAAAGAGATAATTAAGATTAAACATCATTCAGTGGGCCCTAATCCAAAATGACCAGTGTCCTTATAAGAGGACACAGACACCCACAGAGGAAAGACTGTGTGAAAACACCAGGAGATGGTCATGAATAAGGCAAGGAGAGAGGCCTCAGAACAAATTAACCCTGCCAACACGCTGATCTCAGATTTCCAGCCTCCAGAACTGTGAGAAAATATATTTCTGTTATTTAAGCCAATGGTCTGTTACTTTTTAGGGCAACCCTAGAGAACTAACATGGTTATTATCTATCACCTTTAGGTTTTATAATTTATGGTCACTTAACCATCTCTACAAGTTAGTTATAAACTACATGCATCTTCTTTCATGTTTGTCTTTATAACAATGTTACAAATCTAGAAAAGTTGCAATCTCTGCGTTATTGAGTACTAAAACAATATTTTTTACTAGAAGTCTTCCCCAGATAGCCAGACATAAAATTTAACACTAAACTCTAGTTCTTCCTTCAATTCTCAAATTGGAGTAATTGGAATTAATGAGAAAAAAAAATACTATATCTAATATTAACCCTGTTTTACTTGATCATTGATAAGAAATAAAAGAATTACTCTAGGTAAAGTTCTTTCTTAATCAGTGCTGCCTTCTTATCTACAGTTTGTTTGTTGTTTGTTGCTTATTTGTTTTAAACAGGGGCACTTACTTGCAAAATAATTTTTAAGTGACCAGTAAACGAATAACTCAATATGAATCATATTATTTACAAAATCATTCATAAAAGGAAACACTCTTAGGAGGAGTTAAGAATTTGACATCTCATTGCTGAGCTCGTACTGTATGCTCTGGCATTCTCTTGTTGGTGCTGCAGATACTACACTGAGCAAGATAAGCTTGACCCACGAAGCTTAAACTCTAGTAGAGAAGATACACATTCAGTTGTCATATGGCTAAAGGCACTTAAGGGCATCAGCTTACTTGATTAAGGAGTCCAGGGTAGGGGTCGGCAACCTTTTTCTTTTTGTGGAGGACTAGATGATAAATATTTTAGGCTTTGGTGTCACACGGAATATCACAACCACTCAAGTCTCCTTTTATATAGTAAATGTGGCTGTAGGACAATGTGTGAATGAATGGTGTGTTCCGATAAGAACTTATTTATGGACACTGAACTTTGAATTTCTTATACTGTCCATATGTCATGAAATGTTTATTTTTAACTTTTCCCCCAACTATTTAAGAATGCAAAATTCCTTCTTTGCTAATGGTTATAGCAAGGTGTTTGGGAAGACCTCGTGAGTAAAGAGCATCTAAACTGAGAGCTGGCGACAGATAAAATCAGACAAAAGTAAGTTGGGTGGGTTGAGGTGGTGTGGGGACTGAGGACTCTACTAGTTGATGTGCACTGAAGAATGAAAGAAAATATTGCCTGAAGATAGTTCACCCTTTCTCGAAGCTGTCTAACCTTAATAAAAGCAGCTCAAGGGATACATGACAAGAAGACATTTTTTTGTATCTCTCAAATCACACAACATATGTGAGTGCCTACTCTGCCTACCAGGGAGATTGGAGTGACTCTTTATATAAGCTGTGTGTAATTATCACTTTACTTCATTCTCCTGAAAGCCTGTAAAAGCAGCAAATGATTCCCATTCTCTTGCTGCTTTGGTGAAGTAATTATATCAGTGCAGAAAAAAATAAGATCACAAGTGTGTGTTTATTTAGCAAAGCTCTGGCAATAAGTTTAGGTATTCTTTAACTCCATTGGTATAACTTTTTTGTGAAGTTGGACAACTAACTGCACATCCATTGTACCCTCTAGGTAAAAATAATATCTGCAATCAAACCTACCTTAGTTATCTTCAGAGCACATATAATAGTTTGACAATCACAGCACAAGAATTTTAGAGCAATTAGCTAAATGTATATCTAAGATCAAACATTAATATTTCCCAAAGACTAACTAATCCAAATTCTGATTTTTTTAAATTTTACCGGGTATGTTGTTACATGTTTTTTAAATATAGTTTTTACTATATTTTATTTGACTGCTGCCAAAACTAAGGTATTTAGATATTTCAGGAAGGAAGCAACAGTTTTTTTTTTTTTAACTGATGGGGAAAATAAAGTAGATTTATTTACTTTAAAGTAACATTCAATTTTAATCAGTATCAAATTTGTTCAGTGTGCTAAAATGTAATGATAATCTGGCAAAAAATAGACAGCATGTGTTTGGCCCTGAATCCAGTACTTGAGTGGAGATGAGGCTACAAGTTTTTTTTCTTTTAACCAAACCAACACTGTGCGCCTGCAATGCTAATCTAACCATAGTAACTAAGGTGTTAAAGCGCTATCAAGGGTTTGAATCCACATCGGTTAGTAAATAAATAAATAAAACAGCCCTTCTGCTCCTTAGGAAACCATCCAAAGCCTGGGAGAGAGAATCAAGTTTCTAATTTATGAGTCCGCCACTTTAAAAAAAAAAAAAAAAAAAAAAAGGCAAAGCTAACACGGTCATCGCACAGCCTTTCCCCACGATGGTCTTTCTGGAAAAATAAATTCCCGCAGGGCTCTTCGGAATCACTACCAGTAAGTCCTATTATACTGTCAGACTTAAAGGGAAAAAAAGTTTCACTGGGACTTCAAACATGAGATTGAAGAAATGATTATGGCAAATTGTTGTTCCTAATTAATTAAAATGATTTATATGACATGCTGTGTAACTGAAAAATTCAAAGTGAAAAAAAGAAGTCCCAGTAGTAAAAGTAGATTCGTATTGAAGATACGTGGAAAAGAGCCGGAAGAATGCGCCTCGGTGAGTGAGCTCTCCACGCAAGCCTCGGTTTAGCCCCCCTCATTGGCAACATACTGCCCAGCGGATAGAGATTTACCAGGAGATTGTTGACCACAACAGTTAAATTCTACAACGAAAATTCTCAGATTGAACGTCATGCTGTTGACCACAAGACAACTGAGAAGAAGCAATCTATTTTGCTTTTAATTCTCAAAAGTAAGAGTTTGTTTTCTGAGTTTAAAATACCCCCATTAAAATTACTTCTCATTCTATTCTCATTGTCTGTTTCACCCCCGGGGCTCACTCCCTCCACCGCCCCCCCTGTTCCCTCGACTCTGTCCCACTCTGGTCTCCTGGCAGAACATAAAACAACAAATATGTTCAATTTGAGTGGTTTCCTGCAATGTTATTCTATCAAACTGGCAATTTCCGAAAGGATTTAGAAAGGAGCGTACAATTCCTCAGACACCGGGAGGTCCGACAGTGACTGCCAGAGCAGTCCAAGCTTCCAGCGGGTTCTAATATCTGAGCATATGAAAATATCTCTTTTTCTCAGGTTTATTTTTTATGTCTAATATCAAGCAGACTTCAGACACTGTCTAAGTGGCCGGAGAGCACTATATTTAGCGCCTTAAAGCTCAAAGCAGTTTTGGATATTTTGGTATTGTGGTACATGGAGACACATTTTTATCCCCCTGTAGTCATGTAATGTGATGAAATGTTAATCAGGATGTTTAAATTATATCTAGTGGATAGATGGTCTCACATAAGCACCAGATGCAAATTCATTAACATGGGGTCTATTTATTCTCTGTGTAGTCATTTCCTGCTCCCCCAGCCAACATTTGACATTTCCAAGATGGTAGCAGTTTTAGAAATTTTATGATTTGATTGTGGCTTGGCTTGAATTCAAATTATAGGGTCTGAATTTGATCACATTAGACATCTAATGCCTCAGGCAGAACAGTGCATGCCAATGTCAAGGGTGGCAAGATGTACCACAGCACTAACTGGAGGCAGAATCCCGCAAACTCTCAGGGTTCATGATACTACACACTACATGTCCACAAAGTATCCAGGCCCTAAAACCATAATGGGTTAGTGTGGTCCATCATGTATTATTATTTCAGCTCTTGGAGAACTGAAATCTTTTGATCCAGTAACATGGACTTGTTGTGGGCCAATTCTTTTGTGTTCACCAATGTGTATAGCAACCAAGTCCCATACCCTCTGCAAAAGCAGCCTGATTGCAGAGTAGTTGTGGCATGCCCATGTGACTTCTTCATATTCTACTGCAGTCATTGCTTCATTCTTCCATTTCATGTCAAATTTTGGCACGAGGTTGAAAGCTCTTCCAGTGTACTTCTTGCTCTAAAACCAGAGAAATGAGCTATGAATTCCTGCTCAGAAGATATTCGAATAAACAAGCCCTTAAATTTTTATCTTTGATAGAAACTCATCTCATTGTATTCCCCTTAAACACAGACTGTGTCTTATCCTGAAATACGTAAGTACAGGGATTTCTGAAAGAATCTTTTTTGCTTCGTGCAGTGTGACAACGTGGCCTTTTGGCAAAGCATACTGGCACCAAGCAGTGTCCTAAATAATGCATTGTCGACAGTGGTAAAAACTCTTAGCTCTGGAAGGGCTCCCATAAGTTTGTCCTCTCCCAAACTTCTAAAGCCCTGGTGGCTGCTTGAGCAGAGAAAAAGATCCTGAGACTTAAAGCATCAACCTCCAATTGTCCTCTCCTGCACATCTCTGAAGTCCAGTTCTTCTTGGGTCTAAGAGGAAGTTTGAACAAAATGTGATGTTTTGGGAGAAAGTCACAGAAGCAGACTCAGTTCCCTGCTGTCTGCTTAGCAGCTGACTAACTGTCTGTCCCTGAGCAAGTCATTCAACCTCTCAAGGCTTCAATTTAGTTAAAACAAAAAAAAAGGTTTATAGTTCATGATTTCATAATAGGTACAGTGACTGGATTCTTGTGCCAAAAAACAAAACAAAACAAAACAAAACAAAACAAAACAAAACAAACAAACATATATATATATATATATATATATATATATATAGAGAGAGAGAGAGAGAGAGAGAGAGAGAGAGAGAGAGAGAGAGAGAGAGAGAGTTAAAGCATAAGTACTATTTAAGGGCAGAGAAAGACTCAACTTGTTTAATCATTCCTTCATATATGAAAAACATTTTCCTTGCCTTGGTGATAATTTTATAGCAATCACTTTTCTGTGCTCATCTTAATCAGAAGATTACACTGGGAGTTTGGGATTTCACCTCTGCTTTTGGTATGAACTATACCTGAAAGATTTGTACACCTGGACAATGCATTTAACCACCTGAAAAAGAGAAGGGTGATGTTTGACTGATTCCATAATCTCTAAGATCTCTTCCAGTCCATTATGCTATAAATGAGTCCTATCCACAGTCTGGTGACCTTGGGAAAGCCAGAGGAAGCAACCGCAGGATGATTAGGAGCTGTGTTCTCTTTGACATGGCACAGGTTTGCCTCAAACCTGGAAACAGGAAATCTCAGGATTAGATAACCAAATAACAAATTAATGTATATCTGATTTTTCCTTCAGTTATTAATTACCTTATAAGAGGTCATCTTTATATTAGAGGACTTTAGTTGTCAAATGCATAGCCGTTAACTTCTCAGTTTATCCTCAAGTCCCTGGCCTTTTAAGTATCTAGCTATCCAACTTCACTCGGCACTATCTGATCCACCTTGTTTGCTGTCAGAACCTCTATCATGGTTATTCCCTAGTCAAAGAAAAAGATAAAATAACAAAACTATTTTGCTATAATATACTATAATATACTGTGCTGCCCCTCATCTGCCCCGCCTCCCACGCCCCATGCATACACATGTATTTAAAAAGGAGAAGTGAGGTAAAGGATGATCTTTTCTTGGTCTAGTGCAAATAGCTAACAAGCTAGACTAATGGCTACACGTAGGAGGTCAGATAACATCCCTATAACAGGAGATGGAGGCTCCAGGTTTACAGGGTTATTAATTCCCACATTGCATGCTGTCCTAGTTATAACATCCCTCGTTTGTGTTCTATGCATCTTAAGTCCATCCTAAAACTTTAATAAGAAAAGCTTGCTTTTATTAAAATCATGTCGAAATTCTCTTTCTCTCTTCTCATATATTTTTTTTTTCAGAATCTCTGAGTTTAGTTCTTGTAAAAAAAAGATTTTGTTTTTTTTATAAGAAATATAAGAAATATTGTATATACAAATCCTACAGTATAAAATGATTCATATTTTAAGTGAATTCATTTTCAGAAAAGATTTAAAACAAAGCATTTGTAACTAAGAATTTTTGAAAAATATTTTGTAAATATTGGAAGTATTTCAAATATATACATGTATATATATATTTGTGTATGTGTCTCATTTTCGGAAGGAAAAAAATGACTAGATTCTTTTAACTAAGAACTCAAATCAAAAAACTTGAGAAGTCAAGATTGTAATTGTGACTTTCTCATAAACTTACCCTCTTATCTAAGAAAAAATAATCTTTTAAAAAACTTTTCTATTTGTTAAAAGATTTGTTTTAAAATTGAATCACTAAAGTATGGCTTTTTCTATGTTAAAATTTGTCATCACTATAAAAAGCTATCAAAATATGAATGAATAAAAAAATGAATGAATAAAATAAAAACTGGTTGCTTAATCCTACACATTTTCAAATATCTATGATGCATTGGCAAGCAATATATGTTCAATGACTCTGCCTATAATATATGCATTTTGTCATTAATGCCTTCAATTAGATTGTATACTTAGGAATTTATAGTTCACAGAAATCATCTTGATTAACCTATTAGTGTTAAAGAAATGATTTCTCAACAGTACTAAAAACTATTAGGTAGTGTGCTAAATGTAATTTCTTTTAAAATTTTGTTATAAGAGCTATCTGATTCAGAATTGCCAATAGATCTGATTCATATACAATATTTAATGCTTGTGCAATCTTTGCCAATTAACCTTTGTCTTAGAATCAAATGTGAGTTTGTAAAACTTTCTATGAATCCTCCTAGACAGCAATAAAATGTGACTGTTTAGATATACAGGCGAAAGTAGAAATGAGATAAATATATAAATTCATCCCAAAGTGAATAAAAAGGAAAAGCATGTAAAGACATCCTGATTACTGCATAGCATAGTCATGTTAAATGATAGATCCAAAGGTCTAAGAATCATATATACCTCTTATTTTTATTAACCCAGTTTCATTCATTTAGGTAAATCCATTTATTGAGTACCTTCTAGTTGCCAAGTAGAATGCCAGATACTGTGGATACACAGAAGAATAAGTCAGGACTTCTGTTCTCAGAGAGCATATAATAATTATTATAGTGTGGGTCAAAGCTAAAATAGAGTCATATAGAAGCTAAAAGAATTGTGGGAAGGAGGAAATAGTGGAAACCAAGCATAGGGTTTGAGAATGTGAATTCTGGGCACCAACTACATGGGTTCGCATCCTCACTCTGTCATTTATTACTTGTGTTACTAAATGCTCTTTCTATGCCTCATGTACATCACTGGAGACGATTATGTCACTGGAGATGATAACAGCACTAGTCTCCCAGGGTAGTGGTGAAGAGAAAATGAGTTGTTATTTAGAACGTACTTTAAATTATGCCTGGCACATAATAAGCAGGATGCAAGTGTTTGTTAAATAAATAAAGCCCTGTGGCTTAGGAAAATGATTAGAGAAGAAGAAACGATTTTGAGTATGTAGTTCACTTTTTTACAGTGAAGAAAGAAACATGTTTATTCATATCAGATACTTACTTCTAGTACCTAGGAATCTACCCATAAAATAAAAATCCTTTCATTTTCACCAAAATGTCCCACATGTGGCAATCTCAGATGGGATTTTGTTGAAGAAGGTTAGATTGTTTTGTTTCCTAACTGTATAAATGCTCTTTCCATGAACAACTTTCTAAATTCTTGGACCTTAATTTTAAAAACTGACAGGAAGAAAACATCAATCAATGCTCATGTAACTGTGTGCAGAAAATGGACTGTGTCTACCCTCTTCAAGAACTAGCTGCTAAGACATTACTAGAGAATTAGGTCAGCTCCTCTAGGGTGAGTTTCTATAGCAGCTATATAAAAATGACAATGCCCAACCTCCCAAGGTTAGTTAATTTTCCCATCCCCAAGTGGTTTCTGTGTAAATCGAAGCAATCAAACTAAATAAGAAATCCCTAGTACCAGGCAAAGGACCTTTTCCAACCTCCACTTTTATCCAAAACCCATCCTGGTCACAGCTGTGTCTCTCTGTTTCTTAGGACCCATCTGTGGCCGTTTGAGAATTTCTCTGCAAGGAAGCAGCTCTGGAAGGAAATTACAACCTTTCAGAAGTAAAGAGTAGAACATTATCCTCTCCTTTCCCTTATGGTTATCATGTTTTCTCCACAACTTTAGAAGAAAGAAATCTGTTTTATCTTGTCCTTAGTTGTGACATCTAGAGAATGAGTATTTCCATAGTTAAAACCTAAAATAGTCCTAACGTTACTAACCAGATAAATTTCAAACATGATTGCATGTCATACAAAGCCCTCCTGAACATAAACATCCTCCCCAGCCCCCATCTCTAGAGCTTTGTCGCTCATCACCACTCGAAGCAGAGTTAAAATGACCCCACGTTCCTTGATCCTTTTGCATTCAAAGAGTCTGTGTCCTCTCCCACGAATCTGACCTATTTTTTTGGCTCCTTCAACCAACAGAGTATGGCAGAAATCTGACTGTGTCAGTTTCTAAGTAGAGGCCTTATGAAACTAGCAGCTTTCACTCTCTGTCTCTCGGAACTCTCACTCTAGGAGAAAATGCCATGTAAAAGGTATGACTATCCTGAGACCGCCATTCCGTGGGACAGCCACATGAGCCGTGTGGCGCAGCCATATGGAGTGGGAGATGACTAACCAGCCACCCCAGCCCAGGAACCAGACTGTGAGGTAAGAAGTCTTAAGATGAATCCAGCCCCAGCTACCATCTTACGGCAATTGCATGAGAGCCCCCAGCTGAGCCCATCAATCTCCATAATTGTGAGAGATAATAATAATACATTGTCGTTTTAAGCACTTAATCTTGGGATAGTTTGTCACTTAGTGATAGATAACTGGAATATCCTCCTGGAACATCCCTGTGTCTATTCCAATTTACTTGAAGTTACTCAAGGAGCCTGAGTTGTTTCTAAACAGCTTTTCTACCTTCCCTTCCCTCTGCTTAGAGAGTTCCTGCTCTGAACCTTAAGATTTGGCGTAACCATTAAAACTTTGCTTTACTAACTGCCTCCAAGTGCAACTCCAGGCTGACTTTATGTACAAATGAATGTATGCATGTATTCAACAAACACAACGAGACTTTTATTCAAGTACTTAATACATTTAGTCTCCATAATATTCCCCTTTTACAGATGATGAGATGCAGAGAAGTAAGGAACCTGACCAAGATTGGACAGCCATGATTCAAACCCAGAGAGTCTGGCTCTGGATTTCGTGACTGTAACCACCACAGTCTCCTTCTACCTGCAGCACTTCCCCCAGTCCTTCTAGAGCTTCTCATAGCTGCCATTGGTCTTCTGCCAGCTCTCAGCTCAAATGACAGTTCCTTGGAGAACCGATAATCTAATCTAAGTAACATCACTCCCCAGGCAGGTCAGGTTCCATCTACCTTGTTTTATTTTCTGCACAATATGTATTACAGTGAGAACAATTTTCTTTTTTTGAGCAGAGATAGTGTCCTTATTTCCCAATATATCCCCAGAATCTAGACCATTGCCTGACACGTAGTAGGGCTTAATAAATATTTCCTGAAAGAACGAATAAATGTATTTCCATTTTTTGCATCCTTATTGTAAACACAGACAAAATCCTTCTAGATTGATCATTATCAGTGATCAGTAGTGATCACTCACTACCGTTACAGCAGTAAGGTAACATGAGTTTAGCCCAAATCAATATAACTCAGCCTCTTTTGTTACTTATTGGTGCCTGAGCACATCTGAGTTCCTAAAAAAATCCTGTAACTAATGAAGCACTTTTGTTTCCTAAAAAAATCCTGTAACTAATGAAGCACTTTTGTTTCCTGGAGGTCTGTAGATTTAAAAGGGATTAGAATGGATATAATAATGCCTGAAGCCAATATTACTTAGAATTATGGTGGTGGTTATATGGGTATTGCAGAGTTCTTTCAGAGTTGGCTAAGGTGAAAGTCGTAGAAAAGTTGAAGGGAATGGAGAATTCTTGGTAAGTCTCTCTTTTTTTTGCCTAAAAAATTAATTACTTTCTTTCTCTTTTCATCTCCTATCAGCTTGCCTTTCTTCCTCCCTTTCTTCCTATCTCATTTCTTCCTCGATATAACCCCGTTGCATACACCCCTCTCTCCTCCAGTTCTCTTTCTCTCCCCATTTCTTTGCTACCGCATTTCACGTGATATTTGAGAGAGGTCATCATATTCCTTTGTTCTCTTGCTAATGATCTTTTAATTTCATGCCATCTTCTTCAGGTAAGGCCACTACTTTATCTTACCTAAACCCAGCAGTAACCTCATACATCTCTCTCCAATCTCTCCCTATTTTAATCCCACACTTACCCTTACACCAAAGCAACGTTTCCATGGCACAGAGCTGATCTCATTATATTCTGGCACTAGAGACCCAGATTCTCACATAGTGCTTGCTCAGTCCGTCATTGATCTATGAATAAATGTTTTCTAGATATAAATTGTATCTTTGAATTATTTAACAGTGCTAATAATTATTGGTTGGGCTGGTAGTCACCAAAACTGGAATCTATAAAGTATGAAGCATCCTATTTATAAAATATTACATAGTTGAAGAAGGAATTACTTGACCTATTTGTATGAAAAACTTAACTATATCCATTCAATTAAATACCTGCTTCAAACTATCTATAAAGAAGGTCTGCAACCAGAACAGTCTGAATGTAGTTTATTTTGCTTTGTCTTGGTCAGTAGCCTTTGCCTCAGCTCTCAGTTTTCAGCATCATTATCGCCTTTCCTTTAGGGGAAAAATATATATGTGGAGTTGGTAAATGCCCTACCAATTTTATGTGCACAGAAGATACTAACGTTATGAATTCTTAGAGTCAGCCCAGGTGTCCCCAAATGTCTGTAGCAAGAGATTTGGAAACCAATAAAAAGTCTTCTGCTGAAACCTCCTCCATAGTTGATAACAGACTACTTCTCATGTAAACTAACTAACTAACTAACTAGCTAACTAAAAACCATGTAGACTTACAGAAAAATTGCAAACATAGTACAAGAGTTCCCTTATATCCCTCACTTCTCTTTCCCTCATGTAAAGATCTTACATGATCATAGTGTAATTGGCAGGAACAGAATATGAGCATCAGTATTATTGTTTATTATTAAATAAAAACAGTTCCTATTTGAACTTCACCAGTTTTCAATAATGTTCTTTATTCTGTTTCAGGATCTAATCCAGAATTTCCCACTGCATATAGTTGTTCTATTTTTCCTTAGTCTCCTTTTGTCTGCAATAGTTCGTCTTTTCTTGTCTCTTATGCCCTTCACACTCAAAAAACAGTGATCATTTATTTTATAAAATGTTCCTTGATTTGTATTTGACTGATGTGTTCTCATGTTTAAACAGAGGTCATGTATTTTGGGCAAGAATATTTTTAAAAATATGCCACATTGTTCTTAATCTAGCATATTAAGAGGTTCATGATGTACTGTGATCATTTGGTAAAGTTGGTATCTTCCAGATTTCTCCACTGGAGAGTTACTATCTCCCCCAGTTTTTGGTCAACTTGAAAGCCAGAGAGGTTTGGTTAAAAGGGCACAGGTATGAGGTAAAGCAGATCTAGATGTAAATCCCAGCTCTGTCACCTTCTGTCTGTGAGAAATTAGAATACAGCTTAGTGAATCTCACTCTGGGTCTCAGCTTCCTCAATTGTGAAATGGGGCTTCTACAAATATCCTTCTCATGAAGAAACTGTGAAAATCCACAATCTGAGGTGTAGGAAGAAAATTCTAACTCCTCTTTTTCCTTAATATAAATGTGCAAAGGCCCGCAGAACTCCCAGGCAAGGGGAACGGCCACATATGTCACTTGTCTGCAATGGTTATCTTGAAATTACATGCTCTCCTAGCTCCAGGGTCCACTTCAGGTTTGGTGGACTTGCACGCTGGGCTCTCCTTGAATCTTGGGCAAGTGTCTCTGGTAGGCAGGAGTTTCTACACTAGGGAGAACAGAGTTCTTCACTCTGAGTGCTTTCATTTTCCTGGGGCCTTGTATGGCGGTGGTTTCGGTGTTCCCACTGCTCTGGGGATCCACCAATATCTCTAGGGGAAAATTTCTCCCTCTTTAATACTTTTTTCCCCTCAAAGGAATATGTTTGTCTCTCTCCTCACACTCTCAGACGCCTGAAGTAATGAGATATGTATGATTTTTACCAAAGTTTCTATCTTCTACTCTGCAACTATCTTAGAGGTAAAGAATAAAAAGATCCTTGCTTCCTTAGCAAATACAGAAAACAACAACAATGACAATAATAAAAACAATTAGTGGCTCAAAAATATTTGACACAATATCCTGTTATGTGGTTGTACAAGTGTTTCAGCTGAGACTAGGCCCCCCAAATGTTGGAAGATGTGCACATAGCTAGAAATAGGGAAAACTAATTTTAAAGGGGGAAACAGTGTTTCTCTTTTTATTTGTTCCTGTAGAGGTAAATGTCTATATTAACTTTAGGGAGAAAATTGATCCTTTGTTTTAGAAAACTATATTTAAATGGGCCTTTTGGTTTGCAAATATAACACAATTTTATGGTGGAATGGATAGATTTATGACAATGTAGTTCCAAATGCCAAAGCTCTGCTTCATGTGAAAAATTGTCTTCCAGATGGACAATGCTGAATGTTGAGAGATCACTTGTTTCAGGAGAATGTATCTTCTACATGGTATTTACACTGACTCTGAAAAAATGTATTACTTATTCTTGAGAGTTTCGTGCTCTTGTACTTATCTAAGTCCTTGTGTAGAGCAGATGATTAGACTACCAAGAGCAGAGTCTGAGATGCCTGCAGGACAGAGACGTGATTTTCCCCACATACTAGTGGGGGCAGAAGCTAAACAGAACTGAACTTTGAGATTGAATGACACTATGTGCTCAAAGTATACACATGACAGACAACTGTTTTGTAAGCAGTTCAAAGGCAAGATGATAGCCCTAAGGATGCCTTTGCCTTGAAAGGATCGAACAGTTTCATTGTAAAATAGCCAACAGGATATCTATCCTGAGAAAAAATAGATATTTGAGAGGCAGGCTCTGGACAGGTATAAAGACAGAAATGTTCTTTTCTTCCTCCAGTTTTGAGGAGTAGACAGTCCTCAGTAGAGGACCTGGAATGGAGCAAGAGAGACATGTTGGAGCACTGCCACTGGCAGAGGCGTTGGGGATAAAGTCAGCCCTCCAACATGGTGATATGACCACGTTAGACAGAGATGACCAACAGGGGGCTCGATGGACAGACATGGCCTGTGGACTCTGAGAAAAACCATATCTAATGACCAGTTTAAAGACATTAATAAGTGTTGGTTAGATCTCAGCTATCATTTGGGAGATCTGAGCAGAAGTTCTGTGCACCAAATTGAGATGAGCTGGTGCAGGGAAATGCAGCAGCAGACTGAGAGAAGTCAGGTTCAAGATGGCAGGAGAAAGGTCCTAACCTAGTGGAGAAGCTGGCTGACTGCTCAGCATGCAGGCCTTTCCAAGACAGAAACAGAGAAAAGAGACAACCTGGTCAACTTCCAAGACTCCTATGGAAGCAGCCTCAAACGCTGTGATATGAACATTAAAAAGTGACCCCAAAGATAAATAAAATGGGCCATACTTAAGTAACATTTATAAGGATTAATTAAAATTATGCATATTTTTATTAATAAAAATTAATTTGTTCTTCCTGACTTTTTAATAAGCAAGAAAACCTGAGAGAAATAGGGGAAAGACTTAAATATTCACAGTGAAGTAGTTTGTTTATGAGCTAATGTTAAATTTGCAGCTCACAGATCAGGTACAACTTGGACATGGTCATGGAATGTGGAGAGATATGATCTTCTCAGGACACTGTAAACTAGAGGATAAGAGCTAAGCACATGAATGATGCTTAAAAAGAACTCAGAGTATGCTTATATTTAGTTAAATGGTAAAATAAAAATTGAGAAGCATAGTCTTAGTGTAAGAAAGGACAACCAAAAGGCTTTCATTTTAAGTTTGTCCTTTTGCTGAAAATAAATTAATCTCGAGCACATTCATAGTTATGGAAAGAGGGCTGCATGTATTCATAAAGCAAGTAATAGTGTAGTGAGCTCAAAGTCAAGGCCAAACTGACGTAGTTTCATCGAGAAGTATTATTGTACCTCCAGGAGCCCCTGTGAGCTGATCTATATGATAAACAATCCATTAATTTGTTAACAAAAATTATTAGAGATTTGCCAAGATGGAGATGCAGGTTTAGGCACTGGGAAACAGTGAATACACCTCAGCCCTGTCTTAGGCAACTCACGGATAGGAGAAGAGATGCTAGCTGAGTAAATAACTGCGATGTAGAATGACTGGTGCAATAACAGAGGTGAGCAAAGGTCTAAAGGTGAAATAAACTCTACCTGTACAATGGCTAAAGAAAGATGCAAGAGCCTAAACATACATAACAAAGTTGAATTAATCTATTATATATAATGCTTCCACAGGTAAAATAATTTCTGAACAAAATTCATATTATGTGCACTATGTGGAATATTCAGAAAACATAAAATGTCAGAGTCAGCTCACTATATGGACATTGAGATTTAGATACCTCTTCCCACCTAAATCCCCACAGTCACTGTGCCTATGGTCAGTTCCATCCATCATGGTATTGGTACCGTGGCAATTCTAAAGGTTCTGTCTGTGTTTGAGCTGCCCTTAGTGGGAAAGAGACCTTCCTTGTCAGAACAGGGCTCCAACTCCAAGTCCCAATTGGCAGGAAATTGATCTCTTGCGTCTGTCACAGAAGTATGAAGATCTGCACGGTAGAGTGTCATGTTACGGTTGCAGGTGCATCTCTGAGATGACGTGCTGATGGCCAGGGGGTGAGGAAGCCCTGTACTCTTTCATGGCTGAAGACAGAAATGTTGCAAGGACAAGGAGGACAACTGGCATGCCTCACATTCCTCAGTGTTGAAAACAATCAAAGGTGGGGGAATGAGAAAAAAATCAAATTTCTATGAAGAGATGTCAGCAGTAAATTTAATGCAGGTGCAATATTCTCCAAACAAAGGCCATTTTGTTTCTACCATCTCTAGCTCCTTGAAAACCTGCCCCTACCTCCTCCCTGCTGTGTGTTTTTCTTTTTATCAGTGTAAGGTAGATTAAAATGTTGATACCCTTCCTTGGCAAAAGTATGTTTAATGTTCTTAGGTCAACTGTTGAAGAAGTATTAACTTCCCCTGGAGCTTAGCTTTGCTGGGTGTAACAGAGCCTTCTCTCTATCGTAAGGTTCAATTAGTTTGTTAAGCTTTGTATTTTCCTGATTGTTTCCATGTATTACTGTGACATGGTTTTACCATGTGTTCTCCCTCATGTTTATAACAAAGAATATAAAAATTAAAAAATTAAAAACCAAACATTTAGTTTAGTTAGAGCAGCAAATTTATAAACTAAAAAATAACAAAATCTTCACTGTTGGTTAAGATGAAATAAGGGACATTTTATGAGACACGAAGATGTAAATTATTTGATCTTTATTCAGGCTGACACAAGCATAATGATTGCAGAGCAATAAAGTGCCATGACTTTCTGATTAGTTTTACTTAACGATCGCTTAGCAATCTGTAGACTCTATTCTGACAATAGTTTACCAGAGAAAAACTTCCCATGCCATTAACGTTAAGTTTAGGCGTTACCCTGTTTTGTGAGGCCTTAGCAAGCTAGTAGAGGTCACTTTGAATTTTTTTGTGTGGTGACTCATTTAACTGGGGACACGTAAGTGATAGACCATAGATGATACGATGTAGTTGCTTTGTGTGAACTGGTACACTAGACAGCAGAAATGTTTTTATACTGGGACAGCCAGAAATAATGGAACTATATATACATGGAAGTAACTTTAAACTATAATATCATATCTGTAAGATTTCTAAAATTTGCAAAAGTAAGGCATTTCAATCCGAGTTGGCTACCCTTTTCCATTCCAACATCCCCTGTCGAGCTTACAACATCTACCCTCCCCGCTTGAGTGACAGAGGCATTTCTGAGGTTTGGCAAGTTGGAGATATGGTATTATTTATGGTTTGCAGTCACTTCTGTGTACAGTTAAGTCATTGTTAGCTCTTCTTGTATATAAACACTCCTAATGTCTATTGTGCCTGTTCACCTAAAGAATAACATGACAACGTCCATGAACTGAAGAGTCACTACACAAGAAAATGCCCTCTGATCCTACAGTTCATATATGACAGAAATCTGATAGTTTTGAGAATCAATACAAACCTAAACATTTAAATATTACCAATCTAAGATAGTAAACTTTTTAAAAGTGTAAATAATAATTTTTTGATCAAACCTGAATTATTTTCCTGATATTTGTGTAGAAAATATTACAAAATAATTGTCTTATGAAAAGGCAATTAAGGAACATGCAGCCCAAAAGTATGTGAAAAAAATATATCACAGAAGTAGTTCAAGTAGTTAATTAATAAAGATATTATGTTGCTTTTCTAAATTTTATGATGAGGTTGTCAATTTTTGAAAATTTGTAGTGGTTTTATTTTTTTTCCTCATTCTAAATAAATATATATTTTTATAATTGATTTTAATTGTATAATTTTATATTATTTATCTTTAAAAGGATTCCCCAAATTAGATAAGCCTCAGGTCCCATAAACCTAGATCTGCCATGAGATTGTCAACAGATGTTTGGAAGACCTTTTATTGACCAAAGTTCATAATATGAGAAATTAACTTTTAACAATAATTATCCATCTAGTACAGATTCCTTAAAAGTCAAATCAGGAGTCTAAAGGCTACAGAATTTGGAAACTTCAGATGCAGACTGGGGATTTAGAATTCAGAATAAGGATGAAACTAGACCTAGAGAGTCTATCAGAAACCTAAGGCCCCCAAGAATTCATATGTATATTAGATACATTGGAAAGTAGACTAGATTTTCCATCATCTATGACAAAGTCAAGTCAGCTTTGTCTGAATCTTGCAGGACAGTCTGGAATTGTTGGGGACACCCAGAGGCAGAATGATACTGGTTTATATATTATTATCTTCATTTTACAGTTTAGAAAGTTGAACCTAAACAGTTTAACAGCATATTCTAGGTCACAAAATAAATATTAAAGGTGGAGGTAAAACAGCCATTTTGTTCTAGGCAATACGGCAACAAACTTGAGGATGAATACATCTTAATTATAGTGGAACAAAAAGAAAGATGGGACCCTGGTCATTACTGATCTCACGGAGACATTGGACTGCTTACCTTCATTCCTTTCTGTATGAAAAATAAGCTCCAGTTTGGTTAAACCATGTTGTGGGATTCAATTACATGCAGCTGGTGACCCTTATTTTTTAGCAACAAAAGATTTGGTTCAACTGTCACCACACTGGATATTGACCATGTGCAAACCAAAGCTGTCATATTAGGGAAAATGGTGAGAATGATTTAAAATGGTGGAATCTGCTCTTTCTTCTTTCCTCTTTGAGCTATTTCTACATGAAATAAATGAACTCAGACTACAATTAGACCATCTGCAAGCAGAGATGAATTAACCAAGTAACTTGGCTGAGAGACACACTTCCTGCAAATGACCTGGAAACCAACTTGAGTGAAATTCTCATGGTTTGAGCCTTGGAGGGTTGAACAAGCTAAGTTTTTCTCTGTCTGAAACAGAGAATAGCTTAGAAGAGGTACTTTTAGGTCTTGAGTCTTACATACATATCCCTTCTACAAAAGTTCTCTGCTAAATATGGAGAGTGATCTGAAAAAATATTATTCTAAATGTTTGCATCCCTTTTCAAGGTTCTTTCTAATTATCTCAAGTTACTGACCAGTAAACGTTTAGGAAAATGTTCAGGTCACAGGAGCTAGTAGATAAAAGACTTTAATGCACAAAACTATGTCCACACACAACGGTTTAGTGGTTACCAGCGGGAAAAGGGAGAGGGGTAAAAGGGATCATATATATGGTGACGGAATGAGATTTGACTTTGGGCGGTGAACACACAACGCAACATACATATGACATATTATTGAATTGTACACTTGAAACTTATAAAATTTTACTAACCAATGTCACCTCAATAAATTTTTTAAAAAGAATAAAGAAGTTTCTTTCTATTAAAACAAACAAACAAACAAACAAACAAACAAACAAACAAACAAACTATGTCCACATAGGATCCTTGGCTTTAATTACTCCGAGAATTGGCTGAAGCAAATATCTTAGGAGCCAACCAAGTTTTGAGAGACTGATATTGTCTAAACAAACAAACAAACATCTAGGATAGGACACCACCCACCTGTGACTATTCAATCCCCAAAGCGATCCTTCGCCTATGAACTACAATAAGAGCAGACACACAACTCTAAAGGTGTGCTCCTACCCTAATGCATGGTCAAAGGTGCTCAAAGCTACATTCCCACCTCACAGCTCAATGTGGTGGTGAAGAATAATAGAGAGATCTCCCAAAGTACCCAGACTGGGGCTACCAGCTTAGCCAATGAAGAGCTGTACTTATGCTTATCAATAGGATTGGATATATGTCATGAACAATCGACTCAACTTTTTTTCCAAATGTGAATCTTAACTGCAACTAATGCTGTTCCTAGTTTTACAGGTGAATAACTAGATTATTCGATAAGAGATGCAACATCTGGTAAAAGTTACACTGTCCCAGAAATTCTTTATTTGACCTAGAAGGGAGAACAGTGATGAATTTAGGATATAATCTCTTTCCTGGAGAGTGGTATTTCTATGTTTGAATGGGAGCCAAAACTAGATTTATAGGCGAGATAATTCTTTGTATTCAGGAGTATTCCACATATTATAGGACAATTATCATCACTGGCTTCTAGATGCCAAATGCTACTTAGTACATACTCCTCCTCCCTAGTCATCTTGACAGGTAAAAATGTCTCTGCACATTTTTACAATATTTTCTAAGGGGTAGAATAATAGAATAAATGCATATCTGGATGTTGAGTAGCCAACACCGTAGATTCTGGCAGATATAACTAGTTGCCTGCCAAATACATATTTTCATTTTCTTTTGTACCATAGTAACTCCACTTTCATTTGGATGAATCCAAGATAAAATCCTCACCTACCCAGATTCCTCTGTACTTAACTGAAGCCCAAAAGAGGTATAGAGAAATCATGAAATGGGGCTTTGAAATAAATCTTTAAAAGACTCTACCAGCATAAGGCTTTTGTTTTTTCCCTTTCCTTTCTCCCTTCTTGGAACATAGATGTGTAGAGTTTCTAGAACTGTCTTGTATCCATGAGGTTGAAGACCATCCTTTAAGTTTGGCTGAAAAAAAAAAAAGAAAAAGAAAAAGAAAACCTGGGTCCTATACGGTGTGCTTGGCTACTGTATCAACCAAATCTGCCCCTCTCTAGATTTTTACACGTGCAAAACAAGCCAGTTAGTTACTCAAGTCTCTGTTGGAGTTTTTGTAACTTTCAGTCAAATTCAGTTCTGGATAAGAGTAACTCTTTCTGCCCTAGTCTCAATAAAGATTTCATAGACTAGGAGAGGGTGAAGAGGGATAAAACAGCAATAAAGTAAGTTAGTTACAACAGTGTACTTTTGAGAAAAGAACTCGGTCCCCACAAAGGCTGAATGCCGGGAGGGACCTCTATAAACCCTCCAAAAATGTGAGGATCCAAGTAAAGAGGGAAACGCTTGCTGGATTTGTCTGGTACCCCAATGAATCGGATTATTTTGCTGATACCATATGTATAACTTACAGAAACGCTCAAGGTAAATGTTTCAAGCACAGAAGTGGGGATCATTACTGTTGTAAATTTTTACTTTGACTCAAGGTAAAAATACTCCCTGTGCTTTGGTTAGAGGGCATTTCTTCTTGTGGCTGGTGTACTTTACATTTATTCAAATGAATTAGTTGAGACCTACCAAATATGAATAGTTCATTATATGCACAGCTGCTACTGAAGCACTAAATCTCAAGGGAAAAAGTCAGAATAGAATCAACTTATTCCTTTTTCAGATTAAGAAGATATATAACTTAAATAAGTAATTTACCATGATACTACAGGGGAGATTTAAAGTCAGGTCAATGAATATCACACACTCGAAGTGTATCACTCTGAAAATGTCCCTGTAAGAGTTAAATGAAGCTGGAACCACATACTGAAAACCCAGTTTTAACAGCTGCATTTTGAGCCCCTTCTGCAGAAAGGAAAGAAAATAAGTTTTAATTAAATTGTATTAATTGGTTTAGCTGATCTGGAAATAGAGCAAGGACTCTGCTCTAATTTTGTTTGTTGGCTCAAGTCCACTTATCCTTGACATGAGAATAAAGGAATGAAGCAATAAAATGCCAGGGATCCCCTGGTAGAGACTTTTAAACTGTCCAAGGTTAAAGAGTGATGCTATCTTGGAGATGAACTTAAAATTCTGTTGCCAACTTAGGGAAGTCAGAAGTGCAAGCAAGAAAAGAAGAATATGATTAAAAACCCTGCTTCCTTAAAGCTCTGCAAAGCTGCAGAGAAAAGGCAGGCATTCTTCCCATAATAGGAGCACTTGTTATAAAGAAAAGGAGAAAGTTGTGAAAGCGTGAGGGTATAATGACCTTATTTCAGGCCACTCAGCGTAAGTTTTTGTGTATAAGGTAACTGGGATTTGTAACTGAGTGTAGCTTCACAGTTTGATGTTGCTAAGTGCAAAATGCATTTGATTACCCTTAAAGCCACATTTCAATTCATGATTGTATCTTTGTTGCAGCATTTTTTATCACTATTATTTTTAAAAGATCTTATTTTAAAGGCATAATACTAATACAACCTACATTTTTTTTTTGCTTTCAAGTTTCATCAAGCTAAAAGTTTAAATATAATCACAGTTACTAGACATTATTTTTTAAATGGCAAAATTTTGTGACACATAGAAGATACTCTATAAGAAAAAGAGCTTGAATTTTGCTTTCTAGAAAACATGTATTTAAAGCTTGGTAATACATATGTGACAATAAGCCTGTTAAGGACCAAATGCTGCCCCCCACCCCCCATCAATTCATGTGTTGAAGCCCTACCCCTTAGTATGATTGTATTTGGAAATGAGATGCTTGGGAGGCAATTTAGGTTAGAAGAGGTCATGAGGGTGGTGTCCCAATGATGGGAATAGTGCCTTTATAAGAAGATACCAGAGAGCTTGCCATCTTCCCTCTTCCTCTCCCCTTCTCTGTGTCCTCACACGGACACAATGAGAAGGTGGCCAGGAAGAGAGCTCTCAACAAAAACCAACTCTAAAGGCATTCTGATCTCAAACTGCCAGCCTCCGTAACTGTGAGAAAATAAATTTCTGTTGTTTAAACTACCCAGTCTATGCCATTTTGTGAAGGCAACCTAAGCTGACTAATATAAAGTCAATGGGGAAAAACAAATGAACAGACATCATGTATAAGCAAGTGTTTGCAATAATATGATTATATCTCTGACTTCTGGTTTTAATCCATGACTGGGCTCTGAGCATGTCTGATTATTAATCTATGACTTTTCATCCTTCACACACTCCTGCATGGTGACACATTTTCCTTTATAGCATGACAACTGCTGAAAGGAAACATCTAAATGTTGGTGACTCAGGCAGGCACTAATAGTGTGTATTTCTTTCTGTCCTGTATGGTAGAACAAATTATGTTTCCAGAACTCAGACTGTATATCTTAAAAGAGCTATGTTAGCTGTTTCTTTTCTACCAGAAGGTCCATGTGGTTGGACTTCAAGAATTGTGGCCTAGTGATGATATGAATGAAGACTGGGTTCTCCACTAAGAGGAGTGGTAGGGGCAGATATTGGGGTGGGCACAGCTCCAGGAAAGGACCAGTGGTCAGCTCAGGGGAGAAACTTATGTGGGGTAGGATCAGAAGGAAGAAGGAGGATAATTAATACACAAAAGGATAAGAATCTCCTCCCCATCTCCTTTCTACATTCACTCAGATACTTATTTGAGTTTTCTTGCTCCTTTTTGAGTTCCTGCCTGACCCAACTACATACATATATGCACATATAGTTTTACATATATACACATATAGCCCCCAGAGATGACAAGCAGGCAGTCACCAGTCTTCTCTGGAAGACTCCTCCGTACAGCCTCCTCCGATAGCATCTTGGTCAGAATTGGAGTCCTTTAATTTCATCACCTTTTACACATGGAGAAAACAGACCTTCACAGACATAGATACTCATTTCTCTCTTTTCATGGGGGACAAATTCATATAGGAAAGTGAAGATTTCACTTTATATTTAAGGCAGCTACGCACCTATATAGACAGTGTTCTAATTCTAGCATGAGTGCTCTACCTTCTAGATTACTCAGTCTTATGGGAGAGCAAAAGGATAGAAACTCAAATACTAAAGTGTCCCAAATGATTCCTTACCCCTGTGAGCTTCTGCAAATAGTCTGTGCTATGCAGCAATGACAGCCATAGTCTTCCCTTTCTCCTTTTGTTCAAGGAAGGGGTTCATCTTCTAAGGATAATTGTTCAAGAGATCTGTCCTTTTAAAAAGAAGTTTACTGTTATGTTATACAAATCGCACCTTCCTGTTCATTAATGCTACATAACAAATTATAATTGACCCTTGAACAACATAGGTTTGAATTGCAAGGATCTACTTATAAAATCTTGTGTATGTCACCCATGCAGTTTAAACCATGTAACTCAAGAGACAACTGTATTTTCAATCTGTACTTGGGAATCCATGGATGAGAAGGTCTGCCTCTAGTTACATGTGTATTTTCCACTGCACAGGGTGGTCAGTGCCCCGATCCCCTGCATTGTTCAAGGATCAAGTATATTCCACAGCTTAGCAGCTTAAACAACAGACATTTATTATCTCACAGTTTCAGCCAGTCAGGAATCTGGGCATGTTCTCTAATAAGGATCCAATCAAAGGATTAGCCCAGGGTCTGCAGTCCCATCTGAAGGCTTGACTGAGGAGGGATCTACTTGGAAGCTCAATCAGTAGTTGTGGCAGCATTCTTTCTCTTGCAGGTTTTTGGAGTGAGGCCCTTGCTCCTCACTGGCTGTTCACTGGAGGCTGCCCTCTGTTCCTTGCCAAGTGGGCTTCTCCCAGATGACAGCTTGCTCATCAAAGCACATGAGTCAATAAAGTGATAAAGTCTGCTCGTAAGATGGAAGTCACAATCCCTTGTAATCTAATTATGAAAGAGCCCATCATCTTGACTATAATCTATTGGTTAGAAGCAAGTCCCAGTCTATACTCAAGGAGAGAGGATTATAGAGAGGTGTATATTCCAAGAGGTTGGCATCATCTGGGGCCATCTTAGAGACTCCCTATCACACTAATAATTAGAACAAATTTAGAAAATAAGGAAATATTGAAAGAAAGCTACCAATGTGACAGATAGTCAACCACCCACATTTATATTGCTTCTTTTCTTTCTAGCCTTGGCATCTATGCATACGTTAAAAAAAAAAACAATTTAGTTATTATCACACTTTATACAGTAAATCCTGCTTTAAAAAATTTACTACTAGATTAAACCAAATTTTTATTTATTAATTTAGACAATTTAATTTAGTATAAAGATGTTTTCATTTTATTACAGCAATCTCTTTCTAGAAACATAATTTTAATGTTCGCATTAAGGTCTATCAGATGTTTTGTTACTCTTTACTTGAACATTCTTTGTTGCTGCTATTTTCCAATTATTTTCTGAATACAAAGAGTCATGCTGGGCATTTTTGTATACTTAATTTTTCTCTTGTAGTTTGGCATGCCCTTATAATGGATTCTCAGAAGTAGTTCTTAAAAGTTAGGATTATGTTAAAGGCATTTGATAAATATCCAGCATCCCTAGTATTAAGATGATATATGGTGGCAGGCGATAGACAACACCTTAGACAGATCACCAACTTAAGGAAGGTGCTAAGAGAGGTAACAGGTGATATCTTAGGAAAAAAAGTCAGTGAAAACATGACAATGGAGAAAATGGAGACAGGAGAGAGGAAGAGATTTGAGCAGAATGACTGCTGGCATTAGCAAGTCTGGAAAGATGGAGGAACAACCATTGAACTAATGAAGAAATATTGGCTGGGAGTGGACAAGAGAAATGAAGATACAGGAAGATAATTGGAAGGATGCATAGATTACCCAGATAAATACACAAGGATGGGTCAATGTGTTTGATATTCAGCTATTGGTACAAAGGTGGGCATTTGGTTATGTGGACAAGTCAGAAGCCTAGCTACTAAGTCTGAAGAAGATTAAGCAAGGTTAATTTGATGCTGATTAATCTGAACTATTAAAATAGATCTCCTTCAATTCTCTCAATAACAAAAAGATTGTTCCCACCATCTCTAATTCGGCTGAGCCTATTGATGGGATTTAATTGGAGAGTGGAGGAATGAGGAGTTAGTGAGTAATGCTGATATTTTTAGCAAGGATCACTTTGTATCATGGGAACAAAAAAGCTGTAACGTGCAAAAAGGAGTGCTCGAAGGAGTATAGCAAATCTTATGAATTAGAAGTGAAGAATTATCTAATTTTTAAGAACTTTAATTTCAATCATGTTCTTATATGGATTTCTAAATTCTTTTTCATCATCTTAATTTGAAGAATGAGAAGAGACAAAACAGGCCCACCTGTGTGTGTAGATTTTGCAGAACATATTGTAATGAAATTTGTCCCTCTACAAAAGAAAGAGAAACAGCCTACTGAATGTTTAGGGTTCAGGTGGTACATATGTTTTGGTATAAAATAGAGCAAGAATCAAAAATAACTTTATATACTGGTTAGCATGACTTAGCTAGAATAATTCAATTTATTAACTTTCTTTTCCATAAATAAGGGAAAACAGTTGTGGCAACAATAATTAGAATTCCAATTCTGTCTGAGTAGATCTTTGGTAGAGAAAATAAAGCACTATGAGAGAAGCGCCCATATCTCATGGGACAAGGTTAGGAGAGGGAACCAGTGATGAGCCGGCTCTGCAACACGATGGAAGGTCTGAGCCCAGGTGATAGACTGAGGCGAAGAGTTTGGGATTCCAGCCAGTGTTTGGACACTGCTGCATGGAGACTCAATGCTACTTTTTTCGTCTCTCCGCAGGACAGGAAAGAAGGGAGACCACATAACTGAGCTGTGGTGCAAGAGAAGCCAATAATATCACACTTGGAATTCTCCCTTCCATCTCATGAAGAAGAATGCCAATTCATGAGAGTATCCTTCCTTGGACTTTGGATGGGAGAATGAAAGGTAGGTATTTTGTTGTGGTTGTTCCCCAAACCCAAATAAACTTGTTTTCTTTGTCTGCCAGGGCCTGCTGTAAGGACTGTTCAGTCTGACAGAAGACTGTTTGTAGAAACCTGGTGTTAAGAACGCTTAATATGGCAGAAGCCTGTGTGTGGGTGGACCAGGAAGAATTAAATAAGGTACCTGTGGAATACTCTTTCTAGTTCAGAGGTCAAGTATGCAACAGTTCATAGGAAGAACTTGGACTTTATGACAAAAACAAAAGAAAGTGCTATGTAAACAAATCTGCTTATGTAAGCTAGCTGAATATTGAGAGCAAAAATTAAAACATAGACTGATGTATCATTTAGGAGTTTTAATAGGATCACCTAATAAAAGTCATAATTATAGAGCATTTATTGTATAATACTGATGGCACTAAGTAGTAAAAACAATACATGGAGTGTGGATAAAATACTGTCTAGAGACAAAACCATGTCTAACAGTTTTATGACTAAACACAAATAGATAAAAAATAAAATAAACATAAAGCTCACAAATGTAGAAAAAGAATAACTAAGTCATACTGTAGAAAAATATATTTAAGATAAATATAAACTTTTTAGAAAAATGTAAACTACTAAGGTGAAATTTTCACTCTAAAGTGGTTGTTAAACCACTGCTTTAAAAACCACTAGTATTAATGATAGTAAAGTAAAAAGTCTCTCAAGTAACACCAGACTTAACATATGCCGTGCCCTAGGGTGATCTACCACCTAATTTCTAGTATGTGGCCTTCTTGGGGAGAGGTTCTATGTCATATGATATTCCTAATGTCTAAATGTCTAATCCAGGGCCAGGATGCTCAATAAAATTTTATTAAATGAATGTTTGAATAAATACATTCTAATGCCATATATTATTTAAACCATACATATTCCTGATCCAGTTTGCAAATGAATATTTTGTCAGATTTAATCCTTGTTAAGATCTCTTCTCATTCTTAATTTTTCAGTACAGAGAATTCTCAAAACCTAAATGATAAAAGCATATTCATCATGACTTAAGAACATTGTACTTTTCCTTCTCTCTAACCTTGACAAATTCTCACATGTATTTCAGAAATATGAATAATGCCTTCATGCAATTCATATAAGGCAAAGAAAATAGGTATCATTATTTCTGTTCTAATGACAGATTTGAGGTTAAGGTGACTCACGAACAGCTGAGCAGCCAGTCAGGAGGAGAAACCAAAATAGAACGGAAACACCTCCATTCCCACCCCCACACTCAAACCTCCAGCACGCCCTCCTTAGTTGATGGAAGCACGATGTGCCTGGGAGTGAACCGTGAAGTGCTTCCTGCAAGTTAACGAGCTGCGGAAGGAAGGGTAGGCTATCCCTGGAGATGATCAGTGAGCACGATTCACTCTCAATACAGCCGATAAAAATGAAAGACAAGGAGAATTTAGAAAAGCAGCCCCTTGAATGCCGAGTTCCTTTTATTTGGAGGAGGATGATTCATTTACCTTTAACTGAGTAATTTTTAGAACTCGCCATCCAAGTCACCTAAACTGAATAATTTTTACATGCCAGAAAATGTAACCTTAAAAGGCAAGCTACCTCTGTGGGTTCGACGGGCAAAGTCCTGTGTGTTTTACTCTTTGAGAGAAAAATATTTTATTAAATGGGTTTCTCTGATTCTTTTATGTACACAAGAGTAGTAAGGCATGCTTCCATAGCAGGGTACATACTTATATTACTTTTAAAAAATAATCAACAGTAGAATACAGCAGGCATTAGTCTTTGACTTCAAACAAATTATTCTTGGAATTCTTAAGAAGCTTGAGAATATTCTTAGACTATACAAGTAGTTTAAAGGCATTCTTTAAAATTTGTTTGAAACTATTAACAATCATTCGTGTCCACAAACTAAATGGCCTTGAGTGGATGAATTAAAAATCGCATCTGTAATGTATTTGATAAAGTCAAGATGCACATTTCCCTCCATCATCCAATTCAAATAATGATGTTGTCCAATGCAAATACTAGTTTCCAGTAACCAAAATCATTCCTTATCCTACACCTCTATAATTGGAGGCATGCAAGCCTATCTTACTTTCTCAGGCTCCTTTCATAATTGCAGTGGGCTGGGTTCTAAGAGAAATTTTAAGACTATTTTTCTCCTCATCAAGTCCTTTGCCACAGTACTATAGCTAACAGCAACCCTCACCTCACAAAAGGAGAAAAAGATAGTTATTAAAACTTTTGCTTAATTCACCCCAATTTATCTATTATTATTACTTCCACCCTACACTCATTGTTATTTAATCACCTCTCTCATTTTCACATAATTGATTCTACTTGTTGATTTTCTCTCTGTACTTAGTGCCTGTGGTTCTTTGTGTTACCATTAATTTCAATAATTCCTGAATTTAAACTTCTAGAATTTCTGTTTTCCAATGTCCAACCACCCTACCTCCTCTCAAAAAAACAAGCATGAATACAAAGCAGTCAAGCCACTGGATATAAGGAGAGGAGCCTGTGAACGGAGAAACCCTTACAGAAGGTAAATAGATGTTGAACGCACATTTGGCCATAAAGAACAGCCTGAATCTAATATAAGGACTTCAGCCAACACAGAAGTTTCTTGTGGTGAGATGGCTGATACCGTCAGGCTAGAAAACCCTCTCCACTCTTTCCTGTGGACACCTGAATTCCACAGCCTTGGAGATGGCAACACTCACTACATAATGATTCCTTGAGAGTTTTTTGTGTGCTAGCCAGAGGCCTCACCCATGGCATGTGGTTCAGGACACAATGATTTCAGTTTCTTGAGCAAATTCAGATAAAATAGGGATAAAATGTTTCCCTGTTGTCACTAGACATCATCCCATGTAAGTGAGGCAGAATATAGTCAAGTAACACTTTCCAGGGCATGTTAGTAAAATGTGCCACTATTCCTGCATAATCTGGCAGACAGGTGGCTTCAAAATGCTGTATCCTCGATGTACACAAGAGGAAGCACTCCAAAGATGCTCACTTCTTTATCCTTTGGACTAGTCCCGTGGAAAAATTCTATTTGGCCCATGGATTTGTTTTGTCTCTGCCTCCACACAAAGTTTGATCATAATTTACTTCTTTCTGGAAGCTATGAGCACACTGTGGATCCTGAGAAAGTTTAATGATGATATTTTAATTATAGTTAAGGCAAGACCTGGTGAAGTCGGCTATACCTAGAGTAACTCTTCGGCAAGAAACAGATTCTTAGGGCAATTCTTTTGCTTCATATTTTGTCCTGCAGAACTTAAACTTTTGTTAGGCTGACACAACACCAGCTAGTTACTCTCAATTCTGTCCATCTAAAAGAGGAATTTGATGTAACAATTGACATGTCAACAAAGTGGTAATGTTAGATGGAAATTGACCTTAGAATGAAATGTCCTGTAGGATGATAAAGTTGTCACTGATCAGCCTCTAGAAATCCTTACCCTGGCATCCACGAACCCTGTGAAGAGGACCTTGGATGACACTCAGAGTATCCAGGGAATGCCCTGAAATTATACTCTAAATAATGTCATAACATTCTTAAAAGGGCATGTGACCCAAACCTGTTAAAACTTAGCGTCCAGAATTTTCTTATTTAATTTTACCTTTTATTGTTTGTTTTTCTCACTAATTTATTTTCCAAGGATGTGCTATTACTTTTCCCACTGCCACTTCTTCTCCCATGCAGCCTACTCCTACAACCACTCATTTTTCATTCACTCACTCATTCATTCATTCTTTCATTCAGCAAATGTTTGCTAAGATACAGGTACTGTTTGAAGGGTTAGAATAAGAATCGTGGTGGTGGGTGGGAATAAGACTCATTGCTTCAAGAAGCCGATGATCTAGTGAGAGAGATGATCAAACGAGTAAACAAATAAAGAAGATAATTTCAGATAGTGATAAATGAATAAAATAAATAAGCCAATGAGTGTGGATGTAACTGGAGACTCCTTTACTTAGGATAGTCAGAATAGGTATCTCTGAGAAGAAATCATTTGCATTAACATTAGAAATATGAGATAAATCTAGCTTTGAGGAGGCTAAGAGAAAATCATTCCAGGCAGAGGAAATATTAACACCAAAAGCCTTGAGGAAAAAAAAGAATCTAGTGTATCTGAAGGACAGAACAAAGACCCAACACGTAAAAAGTGATGGGAGAGGATACTAAATGAAGCGAGAGACAAATGGGAAGGTCAGATCTTCTAGAATATTGCGAGCCATGGGAAATAGCTTAGATCTATTTTCAAATCCACTGGGAACTGTTACAGTGTTTTAATCAGGAGAATGATATAGTCTAATGTATAGTTTTAGATCACCCTGTTCTCTGTGTGAAAATGGATTAGAAGGTTAATAGCAGAACGGAGAAACCGGTATGGAAGCTACTGCAAAAACTGAGGATGATGGGCTGTGAAGAGGACAATGACGATAAAGATAAAATGAATTAAACAGCTCCTAGGCATGTTTTTTCAGAGCTAACTTGTATTATAGACATCAGGCATGGTGGAAAGGTAGGTATCAAAAATTGTGTCTTAAACACTTCTGAAGTGGAGCAAACAGAGGAAAGACAGAATCAATAATTTGCTTGAATTTGAGACGTTACCACAAGTGCTCAGGGACGGATGTAGGGACAGAGTTCCAGTCAGTGAGTCATCAGCCTGCAGGTAATCTTAAAGTCCATGGGCCTGGCTGCTGTCATTTGTGAAGAAGATCAAGGACAGAGAGTGTGGAGGCCAAATAGATTAACATAAAGGGCGAACGTCCTTTCTTGAAACACAAACTATGATTATTGCAATATAGGTAGTATACTACTCTATAGGAATATCACTGAATTGAACACTTTAATTAGACAAATGGTATGGTATGTGAATTATATCTCCATAAAGCTGTTATAAAATGAATAAGAAAGGCCGAGGGGCTTGTCAGGGCAATCTCTGTGATGTATTGTTATTTTATCTTTGAAGCTTTTAAAAAGTTTTTAGAGTCACGTAAAAATCAGTATAGCCCAGAATCCTGAATAGGACCTGTTCTTTGAGCTCTTCTCTCTTAAACCTTATAACATGCCTAGACAGGATATAGTATCAAAAAAATTAAAAGAAAAAAATGGCTTTCAAATCCCGGTAGAATATGTTCCTGGGATTTTTAGAGCAGGAGTTTAACCTGATGTCCTTGGGCGTGGAGGGAGGGAGGTAGTGTAAGGGTGGATCCATCCATGACCTAAGACTGTACCTCTCCTAAAGTTGAACATAAGTTGTGAATATATGGTTAGTGGAATTATTCTGGAAGGAGATATTTTTATCATAGTTTCAGAGGAATCTATTATTCCTTGTGGCTTACCCTCTCTAAAAACAGAGGAGCATTGAAAAAATTTGAAATTAAAATGGAGAATATTAAAATGGAGAATATTTTTAAATGTCACTTCCTAGATCATACCTATTTTGTTTCCCTGGCTGGGAGAGGAGTAGAGAAAGGACATGAAGGAAACAGAGAGAGACAGAGAGAGAGAGAGAGTGAGTGTGTGTTTGAAAGGAGGAAGCAGTATTTCCTAAAATGTAATCTAAATTAGACTTGGTAGAGCAGGAAGGGCTAATTGAATACGGTTGTTTTCTCTTCTTTTCCTGCAATCATTTTAGGAGAGGATATTGTTTACAGGGATAAGTATCAACTCTGATGAAGCAAATGAAACGAATGAGAAAGTCATACTTCATCTAAACACTGCAAATCAGTTACCCCTCCTTACCCTCTCATTGAAGATGCCTGCCGCATGCATGATTCATGGTGAACCATCAACTCAGTACAGTCACTCTGCAAGAACACCAAGGGTTTGCTTACACATAATTACTCAGAACTGAGTAGGAGGAAATCCTTGTCTCGGATCATGGGAGATAATGGAATTCCAACTAAGGATGCCTTGGCAAAGTAGAAGTACTTTCCCTTGGACCTTTGAAATCTTTAATGAGTTGAATCATGTCAAGTAACAAAATAAACAAGGATGAGAAACATCAGTTGGGTTTAGTCCAAAGTCTAGCCTGCTTAAGATTGGGCTCCCCCCATCATTGCTTGAACATTATACAGTTTTCTATCAGCCAAGCCTGTGGTTTTAGTTCTTTTTTTTTTTTTCTTTCTTAAATCAGATTTCAAAAGCCAGGCACTAGCTGATGGTAATTAGTAGGCATCGGTTGAAGTTTACTCTTGCCGTTCTTTCCAGGCATGCATAATTTTCATGAAGAGAAAAGAAAATCCAATTATCTCCAAATCCAGTCAGTGTGGCTCATCTGCTCTCCTGTTAGATCTTTACAAATGGTTCTTAACAATTGAAAGGAAGACATATGGTACTTGAGAACAGCATCTCGTAACCTTGTTCACAATATTTAGAAAAAAAAAAAAAAAGCCCAGTCTTATGACCAATTACATCCCTCTTTACAAAACTCTGTCACAAGAAATTATCAATCCTATAAAACATGTGACATAGAGGCTTGCTCATAGCATAAGGAATTTATTGGTGATTTTATTTCTAAGCTCCCGCTTATATTTTAAAGGATTCCCTTAAAAATGCTTGACCTGAAAATTTCCAGGAACACTTACACAATGCAAACTAAAAACACCTGATATAATGTTGGAGAACTCAGATTCTTCAAGGAAGGTAGGAATTTCTATTCATCTTTGAAAAGGTTGGGTCTATGACAAAAGTTTTAATAAATTAAATTATCTCACTATTGATTATTTCTCAAAATGTCAGTTAATTTTGGAAACTTCATTGATCTTTGAGTTCCTTCAAATGCTTTGGTATTACAAAAAAAGTAAATATCAAATAAAACTTTAAAACAAAATATATCCTTTATCATTTGGATTAACAATCTTTAGGTCATATTTTTCTTCTGCACATATTTATCTTAAAGGAATAAATATGGCAATAATGGCAAACTGTACCAAAAATGATTTTTATCATTTTTGTTCCAGAAATTTTTTTATTGCAAGTGAAAACTAGATAAAGAAACTGAAAAAAAATTCAGGTTTACATTTTTAATTGAGTCTACATTGAACTCTTCGGATAAAAGCATTGTTCAACAACACATCTTATATAGATAATCAATTTTCATTACCAACCTTGTTTCTGACTAGACAACTGCTGTGTTTTGATGACTTCATGTCACAGATTAGCAAAAAGATAGCTCTCAAAATGGGAAGAATCTTTTTGGCTCTAGGGAATTTTCTACCAACTGTGTAGCAAGACATTAATTATGGGCAGGATTCTTGAGTTATGAAAACTTTTTCTTTTGCCTGGGTAATAGTTTTATCATACCACGTTTTTACTGGAGGACTTCTAGAAGATTCTGACACTTTACAAAATAAAGTCCACATTCAATAACGTAGTTCTCAAGGCTCCCACCATGGGCTTTCACTATGTGTGTTCACTTTACTTCCCCTTGCAAGTCAAAACTCATCTTCTGTTCCAGTTGAATCAGTCTTCTTGCATTCATGATGATTTTCCCCTCAGAGCCTGGGCTGTCTCATACCTGGCACCCATTCATCTTTTCCTATGTCCATTCAGTCTATCATTCATTGAAAACATATACTTACAGGTGCTTCAGTGGGTATCGTGGGAACAGAAAGGTAACTAAAATAGTCTCTGACTTCAAGGAACTCATAGTTTAGATAGAACATGAACATGTTAACAAATGTGTAAAATAATGCAAGATAGTAAGAGCATTTGAGATTTTACTAAGGAAGAGATTTCTTTAAGGAAATAACATAAGCAGAAGAGGTAAAAGTTTATATGAACATTAAAAGATAAGAATCTATCATGAGCATTTGAAATTTGTCTGGTAAGTCTATTAATATGCATCATAGGTCTTCAGAAATATTTGTTAAATGAAAGAGCTAACAAAATCCTGAGGGTTTGTTATTGTTGTTTATTTGTTTGTTTGTTTGTTTTTTACAGTTTTCTTCCCCAAGTTTTGAAACAGCCTTATGAAGTCGGTAAGGCTACCATACTTTATAAATAAAGTACAGATCCAAAGGAAGTTGATCCAGTGACTGGAAATCTAAAGATTTATCCATTCTTCTGACTGTACGACCTTTGTTCTTTCTACGCTGCCTTCCTACTCTCTAATTATCTTTTGAATTTCCTGACTGCTCCTATCACAAAGTGAACTCAGAGCAGATACTCTACAATAATTATTTATTGATAAAGTGAGACATATAACCTTGATGCCAAAATTTTAATACAGATTTCCTTAACATTCCAACAGCTCCTAAACTGGGCTGTTTCCCTCTTAAATTTGGTCCCTGGCCATTTCCCTGCTTTATATTTCCTCAATCAGGGCTAAACTGCTTTCCTGTATGAAGACAAAAGCATATAAACTTGAAGCAGCCAATACTGCCTAGTGTTGAAGATTGTCGCTTCTGAGCTATTGTCAGAGCCATGTTTGGAGGAGGAAGAAGAGGAGGAGGCAAGTCCGCAGCCCTCTGAGGACTTCTCAGAAGCTGCTTATCTTTTAGGTAAATATTACCAACTACTCTGTAAGTTTTCTCTATGGCCCTAGTGTGTGGTGTGAGACCTTTTGGTTGCTCAAGTGCTACTTTCAAAGGTTCAAGGCCATAGCAGGGATCCTAACTTCTGTGACTGTATTAATGTATTTCTTGAATTACTCTCTTCCAGAAGGAACTGAAACTATTTTATACACTGTCGAGGTTTCCTAGGTCTTTATACATAAGCACACATGGGAGCCAACAGGAGAGCAGAAGGGTAGTGACCAGGGAGAAATGTTCTCCTTTTCCATTCAGAGACATTACTAGAACACTCCACTGACCCCTGTGCCCAGAATGATGAAAGGACATTCCTGGGTGGCCTGGGTATTTCACACAGTGTGTTCTTTGATGCTTTCCATGAATGACTCCAGCTGGGGTTAGCTATATAGAATTCTAGTGAAGAGGAAGGGAAAAAGCTATAATCTCCACAGAATGAGTGTGCTTGTTTGGGAAAGGGTGAGTAATGCTGTTCTGGAGGTGACTTGTCCAGGGAGAAGCCAGGGAGCAGGAGTCAGGCTTTGTGACTCCAGAAACCGACATCGAACAAACATGGGCAGGTGTGTTAACTGCTCAGTGCCTCAGTTTCTAACTTTCAAAGCAGGAAAATTAATGCCTATTTTGCACATGAGAAAGATCATGTGCGAACTCAGGTCGACTATTATTTATTGAAATTTTGATGAAGGGAGAGTGAGTGAAAATACTTAGTCGTGACAGAAAGTACCTGAAGGAAAAAACGATTGTTTAACTCATGCTTAGTGTCTGGTGCTCAGGACAGGGTAGTAAACAAATGTATTATTGCCCCCAAGGGCTCACATGGTGATTTAAGAGACAGATACTAAATAACTAATTGCACATTTAATTATAGAATTAAAATTGTGATAAGTACACAAAAGAAAATTATGGTATTACAAGAATGTATAAAAACAGAACAAGATTTAGTCTAGTCTCAAATGAGGTTCTGAATGGAAGTGACATTTAAGTTGAATTATGAAAGATGAAAGGTAAAAGCGAGATGGCCAAGATGTGGGGAAAGCTTTTTAGGAAGAGGAGGTGTTGTAGGTAAAGATCTGTGAGGCAAGAAGCACATGGCAGGGATATAGAACTGAAAGCAGGCTTTGGGGGCTTAAACAATAAGAACACAGGACAAGAAGGATGCTACTAGATAAAGTTGAAAGACAGGTGGGGACCAGCACACATAAGCCTTGTGAGCCAAGGTGAGGATCTGGAATGTTTATCTTTAAAAAATCTATGAGTAGCAGAAAATATTTGCAAGCCATATATCTGATATGGGATTAATTTCTAAAATATATGGAGAACTCTTACAACCCAATAGTAAAAACAAAACAAAACAAAAAAAATAGACTAAGGACTTAAATCTGCATTTCTCCAAAGAAGACAAACAAATGGTTAACAGGTATATGAAAATATGCTCAATATCACTAATCAGGGAAATGCAACTAAAAACCACAATGAGAAGTCATCTCATACTTGTTAGGATGGCTATTATAAAAAAAAAAGAAAAGAAAAAAGACAAGTGTGGGCGAGGATGTAGAGAAATTGGAAACCTGTGCACTGTTGGTGGGAGTACAAAATAGTGCAGCCGCTATGGAAAAGAGTGGGGCGGCTCCTCAAAAAATTAAAAATAAAATACCATATAACCTAGAAATCCCACTTCTTGGTATTCATGCAAAAGGCTTGCAACCAGGGTCTAGGAGAGATATTAGCACTCTCATGTTTATTGTAGCACTATTCACAATAACCAAAATGTAGAAACAACTGAAGTGTCTATCAGTGGATGAATATATAAAGAAAATGTAGTATATAAATACAATGGATATCATTCAGCCTTGTAAAAGCTTTATAAAAGAAGGAAATCCTATTTATATGTGGCAACATGGATGAATCTTAGAGGACATTATGTTAAGCAAAATAAGCCAGTCACAAAAGAACAAATACTGCATGATTCCACTTATATGAGGAATCTAAAATAGTTAAACACGCAGGAGTAGAGAGCAGAATGGAAGTTGCCAGCGTCTGGGGAAAGAGGAAATGGAAGCTGTTCAATGAATTTCAGTTATGCGAGATGAATAAGTTCTGGAGATCTGCTGCACGACATTGTGCCTGTAGATAACCATACTCTATCACACACTTAAAAGTCTGTTATGAGCAGAGATCTCATGGTAAGTGTTCTTACAATAATAAAACAAAAACAATTTTTTTTAAAAAGAAAGACAAAACAAGAGAAGAGAAATCTTGAAAGAGTTTAAATGAGAATGGCATGATCTGATTTAAAAAAAAAAATCACACAATGTATGGTGCAGAATGGATTACTGAGGTACATGAAGTGACAACAGGAAGAATGTTTGAAAAGACTTTTAATTTCTTTCTGCTACATGACAGGAATCTAGGGTCTACATTCTGGGACTCTTCTGGGATCTGCCTTCTTTAAATAGAGCCTGAAATTTTTGTCCTCTTATGCACATCCCATCAGACTTAACTATCCTATATTCTATTTCTTCCAAATCTCTGTATGATAGAAGAAAATGTCATTACTTTTCGACATAATATTGATGGGTGATAAGCTAACCTTCTCACGTAATGTAGCTATAATCTAACAGTTCTGTAACTATCTTTTCTGATCACACATTCATTAAGCAAATATAATCTAATTGTAGAGATAAGTTTAAGGTAAATAGATGATAGATAGATGATAGATAGGTAGGTAGATAGATAGATAGATAGATAGATAGATAGCTAGCTAGCTAGCTAACGGATAGATGATAGGATAGATGACAGATAGTATTAATAATATGCTTTTAGCTTCAAGAAACAGAAATCCCACATAATAAGTCTTAAGGTAGGGTGGCTCCAAGTTGGTTAATTTGTTGGTTCATCATTATTTTAAGGGCTCATTTTCTTTTTTTCCACTCTGCTGTTCTCAGCATTTGACAAGCTCTCTTGATGTTCACAAGCTGGATGTAGCACTCTTACGATCATATCCTATCAGTTCAGAGCCAGAAAAAAGTTGATCTCTTCTAGATGTATCTCCCTGACTTATAAGAAGTCTTTATCAGAAGCCACCCAGCCGATTTAATGTATGTATCGTACTAAGTTATTCACAGGAGAGTGAAATTACCATAAATTTCAAGTTGTTAGCATAATTATCTTAAACTTATTAAAATTCTCATCCTGGGACTTGAATTGAAGACAGGCTTTCCTGAAGCAAGAACCTTCGGCAAGACCCTAGATACAGTTAAGATCTGTCATTCAGGAAAAAAAGGAAATGGCTGCCAGATGGCTAAGACATCAATAGTGTCTATCTCACATATAAAAATTAAAGGTAAATTGCAAAACGATTGAGCAAATGAAGACCTCAAAGTGTTGTCTGTAGACTTATGGCATCAATATCCTGTGAGCTTGTTAAAAACGTAAATTCGGTAGCCCTATTCTGAGCCCACTGAGTTGGAATGTTTGGTAATGGGTCCAGAACTGTGTTTTAAAAAGCTTACCTAATGATTGTGATGTGTAGTAGTTTGAGAAGCACTGTTCTAGAGATAGAAAACATCTAGAAGGTTTAATGACACCAATCAAGGAGTAAAAAATATGGGGCAAGAGTGTAGGAGAGAGATCTCTCCTGGGAAATTTGAAAGACCAATTAAAACACAGGCCTTGTAGCATGCCTAGTAAAGGAGACATTTAGCAAGGAAGCCATTTACCATTCTTTAAATCATATTACCTTTCTTATCTACCCGCAGAACCCATCCTGGCTGTCAGAATAAGACGAATGGGTAAAGATAAGAAAATATCCTGCAAAAACTATATGAGGAAAGCATAATAAATAATTCTTTGGGAACAGTGCCCAGGCATGAAAGACTTTGAGTAAGTTTAGAATTTGAGAAATTGATAGTGAATTCTGGAACATAAATATGAAAATGAAGACATAGCACACTGTAAGGGATGCTATTTCTCAGGTCCCGAATAATAATTATAGGTTCTTTCTTTGGACATGCTGATCGAAGAACACTTGATAAAGCTGCAAGTCACCAGCAAATAAATCTATATGGAGATTTCTATTCTAGATGGGCAATACTTTTGTGAAGTATTGTGAAGGAGGTGATAAAAGTTTTCTTGTATTTTCTTTCCTCGTAGGCGTGCGTGTGGAAGGCATACATCTGCTACAGATGTTCAGAGAAACACATCGACACATCGCTGGTTTGTAACAGGTTGAAGTGTTTTAAATATGAAGAGTAGGAAATAATAACACATTGTTTACTGAATCCTGTCATGAATACTGTCTTAAGCAGGTCATGTGGGAAGGAAATCTGAGGACGTCTGTAAGCCTCGGCACATGCTAACGGCATGACCCACTGAATCTAACCACGGAAGGCCAGATTCAGAAGAGAGGAAAAGGGAAAAACAGACTTTATTAAGTGTTCATTTAATACTTACACGGTAAAAGAGGAAAACCAGCTAGGCTTAATGCAATAAGAATTATCATTTCGAAAAAGTGCTTTGGCTAATCTCAACCCTATTCAAAATGGACCGTATGAAATTAGTTTGCATACAACTTTGATGTTCTCTTTGGGCTACACCTTAAACAGTGGTTCTCAGATTTTGGGGTGCCTGAGAATCGCCTGGAGGGTATGAATGAAAGCATGGCTTCTGATTCAGGTCTGTGCAAGAGCTTGAGAATTTGCATTCTTACCAAATTAGAAATTCTGTTAGTTCAGAACCACACAGGTACTATTAAAGATTTTTGAAGTTCAAATTTTCTTGGTATTTCATTTGTATCTTCCACTTTTTCTCAATATCACAACACACACACACACACACACACACACACACACACACACACACACACACATGAGACCTAGAATATGCTCTCTATATAGTCCAGGAATTCTGAGATTATTGTTGATTGAAAATAGCTAGGATGGTATCAGGCTTGTTACCCATCATGCCAGCTACCCAGTATACTTAAAACATTAGAAGAGCAGAGAGGAGAGGCCCACAGGTGTGGAAGTTCTTTGTTTACCAAACAGGAATGAGAGCTGCTTAAAATTCAAGCTAGAATATAGATATTATATTAGGAAGCAAATAAAGGAAGAAAGACAAGCCATAACTGAAAACTAATCTGCTGATAGTTTTAGAGAATAGCACGCAGTTCTAACAGAGAAGATTGGAATATGAAGTCCTGGAAATAAAATTGACTAATAATATATAAGAATTAGAACAAGCTATGAGACAAAAGTTTATTATTATTTTAGAAAGGATCATTAATTTTACCAAAAATGACTGAAGCTAGACTAACTGAAAAAATGGTGACAAGAATAAGGTTATATTTATTATTTTTTTCAATGTTGTGATTCTGAAATTTTTTGTTAGAAAGAAAAATGTAGTAGTTAGTTCAAGAACTATATATGTGAAGAGTAACCATTTTAAAATGTCTAGACATTTTTAAATAAAACTTTATTCTAAATATAAAAGAATAAAAGATAAACATAGAATATTTGGAAATTTTAGAAAATGTGACGAAAATTTAATAATCTTACCCATAGTCTCCTGGTACAAATACTAGTATTAATATTTTGCTGTATTTTCATCTTTTTTCTAAGCATCATGTTTATACAATTTTGATATGTAATTTATATATGTAACTTTTCACAGTGCTTCTTTTTCTAAATATTATAATGTATTTTTCTGTTATTAGAAAAAACATTAGCATATTCAATGACTACACACATATTCGTAGAGGAGCTGTATCACAATTTACTTAAATTTCTCTTCCTGCCACTTTGGTTTCCCCTTTATCTCCTATTCTAAATAGTCCTACAAGTGCCTTTGTACATAAAACTGTCTCTGTATTTAAAAGGATTTTCTTTGGCTTGATTTTCAAAGTTAGAATTACTCGTCTCAGGCCTGCAAAATGTAAAAGATTTTTTTCTACATATTTTCAAATCATTTTCCAAAAAGATGGTAACATTTCTTTCTCCCACTAGCAATACACTGAGTCCAGTATTAAGTATCTGGAAATTTTTTCTATGCCTATTTAATAAGTAAAAAATTATATCTCGTTTTTGTTTTAATTTGCATTTAACTGTTTGCTAATGAATTGAGTGTTTTTTTGTTTACTAATGAGATATATTTTCTCATATGCATTTTCTGCTGACTTTTAATTCAGTTAACTTTCAATTTGAATATACATATTAATTTATAAAATATGAGTAGAGATTTTTGAGAATTAATAAAATAAAATAAAACCTGAAAACATACAGAGAACCAAATGTTATATAGAGAATAACTCAGGGTTTTAAATTTTAATCTTTGAAGCTCAGACATCAGCACTGTGTTTGAGAAAAATACTTTGAAAAAGTACAATTGTCACATTAGGATAACTATGCCAGTGCACTGAAATCTTTCCCAGTGTAAGCACAACATCAGCGATGTGGCAGGTTTAGCAACTGTCACCCTCAAATGGAAAAAATATGCTCAGCATGAAATGGTTTAGGTTCTTTATGTGATCACACCGAAAGTGGGAGAAGGTCTACATGTTCAGGGGAAAACATTCTGAATAACTGCTCCACACTTTTTACTGGCCACTAGAATGAACACATCTATCAGCCAATTGCTTACTAAACATTGCCTGGAAGACAGGTTGTTGATCTTAGTAGGTTTCCAAACTTCCTTTGCCTGGGGAAAGGTGATCGAAAGGGTGTCAAAAAGGCCAAGGCAACACCTGGATATAGGAAGCCTCTTTTTTCAAGATTCATCCTTTGGAGGAAATACTTGGTCTTGATCAATAGGGCAATTTATCTCCAGGGCTATTGACAAAGGCCATAAATGTATGCTCATTATTCTTGTTCTGTCAACAGCCTCTGACATTTCTATTTGGCCCAACATAGATCAGTCAAGGGTAACACAAGGTAAGTGGCTTCTTTTCCCTTAAGTTCAGGAACTCCAGATGTCTCAGAAATTGAATTCTTTACAATTTAGTACTTTCGTTATTCTTCCTCAAGAAGTGTGTCTTAATTAATGCTACACATGTGTTATATTTAGAGAGGTTTTTTTGTTTAATAACACCATGATGTTCTATATAACATTCACTGTTTGATTAGTTTATATTAGAAGACATTCATATATTTTAGAAAAATGCAGTTTTAAACAGCTAATCACGCACAGCTTTAATGTCTATGCTTCTGAAATCTATTTCATTTACATCGGTGATATCAAGTTTTCCTTAGAAAAGTGAGAGCAGTGTAGATTAGGAGGAAACAATTAGTTCATAAAAATACAAAGCCAAAACTCTTCTAACATTGAAGTATCCATGTGCAGTATGGAAATATCTGTGTATAGCCTTCTTACATTTCTGTCTCCTTTTCCTGCATGTCAAGTAAGGGGTATGTGAGTAATTTAAAGTATAAACTCCCACTGTCCCACATCTCCTTTGGCCACTCTTTCTGTCGGCTCACCTCATCACTGCTCATTGTCTCCAGGGAATCTTAACCGTTTTGGTTTCCAAAAGTTCACGCCCTTGAAGGGGTAGTTCTCCACCAAGGGCTAATGCACCGTGGCTGTTTGGCAAGGTCTGGAGACAATTTTCGATTTTCACTACTAGGGGTGCTTCTGGCACCTCGTGCGCAGAGGCCAGGAATGCTGCTAAACATCCTACAGTGAACAGGATAGCCCCCCAACAACATAAAAATATCCAGCCCTCAATTTCAACAGTGCCAAAGTTAAGAAACCCAAAGGTTGACCAATAGTGAGGACCCTGTGCAAGGACAAAATAAATTGGAAGAAAATTTTAAGATAGTTGACCTCTGCCCTGCTATCGTCTAAAAAATCATTTGGGTGTAAGGGACACAATGGGTAGGAGGAGGCAAACTGAACAGAGATAGCCTTGAGGTAGCTTAAAGAAATGTGGTCCCTCCACTTCTATTCCATGTCTCCCAATTTAGGGTCTCGGGAAAAGAGAGGATTGATGCATGTTTTATGGGTATAGACCAGACCATAAAGAAATGCCGATTCCTTTTTTGTGTGGGCCAATAACTGAAGACTAGATGAGGTGATGACTATCTCAGCAGAGGGTCCCATACCTAGGAACATATACAACCTGGGACATATACAACCTGGAAAAGCAGAGAGGGACTCAAACTGACTAGCCCTTGCCCCAGGGAAGGGAGGCTGAAAAATAGAATGAATTTGAATTTTTTGTTAAGTATACAACTTGCACATCAGATGGTGTGATCTGGGGTTAGTATGTGATACAAGTAGCTCTGTTCTGAATCACCCAGGTAGATTTTAAATATAGGTTTATCTCAAATAATTTAACTAAAAGCAATCCTACATTTTATTTGTTACATTGAATTAGAACAGGTATTACTAAACTTTCAACATGATATTGGTGTTTGATTCTGCGATGCCCACACCTTCCATCATAAAAAGTGTTTTACAATTTTACTCTGTATTTGTGTATCAGGCCCAGTGACATAACTGAAGAAAATCTGGTAGGTTTAAAACCAGGCTAACTTAGTGTAAACTAACTGGTTCAAACTCATTTCAAATATTGAATTGCTATAATCTTAAGAGGACTTTAGTTTTTTGTTTGTTTGTTTGCTTGGTTGGTTGGTTGGCTGGGTTTTTTTTAAATCATTATCTGGGCATTTGATCTGGCTAGTCTTAAAAAAAAAAAAAGCGAGATTATGTAACATCCTGTCATAGATACTTCTGTTAACTAAAGCCATATTATCTTTCAAGGGTGTCACAGTTCTATTGATATGAGTCCCCACCCAGAAACCTAGGAAATTTACCCAGCTATTCATCAAGAATGCTGGACATCATTATCAAAGGAAAAGGACACGTGTTGGCAGAAGACACACGACCATCTGCTGCCAGCCCCGGCAACAATCCAGTGTTTGTATAACAACCACAGGCCAGAAGAATGCTCTGTCCCTATAGGACATCTACATTGTTCCCTCTGGGTGCTCTTCTCTGCCTTCTTGTGACCGATCTCTTTAGTTGCTTTCTCCAAATCATTTGGTGTGTTTATCTCTCACTGGAGACTAGATGTTCAGAAGAGAACCTGGGAATTCTTCCTCAGTGAGAACAATTATTTGACCATCCTTGATATTATATTCATCTGCCAAAGCAGCAAGTCGACTTGTGGGTAACTGACATTGACACCCACTCTACTTTCCTTGCAACAAACCTACATCTGGATTGGATATCCTTCCCTAAAGCCTCATGCTGAGGGCCAGCTCTTCATTTACATTGATGATGCCTCCACTTATTTCTCGAGGCTCTGGGACATATTATACAAATTAAATAAATAAAACATTACCCAGATAGAAAGACATTTCCTGGAGTTCAGAAGTAACAAGTTCAATCAGAGCTCAAAGCTACATAAAAACATTTCTAATCTACAAGTTAATCTTCTCGCCACCGATTATATTTTGTCTTCCTACACAGTCTGAAATTATTGGCAACGTACCATATTTTCTTCTCTTGGGTTATATAGATGTCACTTTACTGTTTATTCTGGAACTTATTCTCATCTTTGATATGTTGAAGTGAAAGAGATTAAAGTGATTCCCAATTTGCATAGAACTTTATCTAGCATTATCCTCAGCCATAACTGAACTCTTCTACCCAGTTGGGAGTCACTATTATTTTACAAAGGTGATATTGATGTAGGACAAGGCAAATTCTCTCCAGCGGGAAAAGACCAAGCCCTGCACTGAGAGATGAAGAGCGTCCTTTGGCGGAGAGTGTGGAAAGAATTCAGTACACATGCCAAAGTTATAGTCAAAGGGAAAGTTTATTAGAAAAGGGATAACACTTCATAGACGGAGTGTGGTCTCCTCTCAGAGACAGAGAGTGAGAGGGACCTCCAGTGTTCAGGGAATTCAGTTCACATGTCATTCTTTAGTTCTCATTTTCTTTGACGTGGACATACAGTGAGGAAGGCGAAGGGGAAGAATATGTAGCCTGTGAGGTCTGCTGGCAGTTCCCAGCTTTTAATCCATAGGTTCCCCATGGTTTTAGCCAAGGGAATGAACAATTGTATTTGTGCAGGGCAGCCTCTTAAAAACTCTGTTGTACCTGCTTCCTCGTCCACAGGTGTGGTGAATTGGGTTGTTGGCAATACCAGTAGAAATCTTCCTTTTTTCTGAAGGTGGTCTCCTGGCCTGGCTGCAGGGCTGAATGGCAAATTACAATCTCTGAATGTAGCTTGATTAATATTTTAATTCTCTTGTCTCCTCCATACATTAATAACATTGTAAAGTGTCATTCGTAGAGAAAAAGAAAATTAGAAGGGTCTTAAATAGATGCCCAGAAGAACTGTTACAGCATAGAAGGAGGGATATATTGAGCAGAGACTTCACAATTGTCTTCATACTTATGAAAAATTACTACAGTTAAGACACTTATACTTCTTCAGTGAAGAACACACCAGGAGGAAAACAGCCAAGATTTATCCGTACGGAAAGACAGACCAATAGTAAAGGTTGTTGGCAGCACGATGTCATGGAAGAACAGAAAACAGAACCATCTTGCAAGTGGATCATGTCATGTTGGGCAGGAATCATGATAACTCCCTGATCCACAGAGTAAATTCCTAGGTTACCCCACCTGGAAGCTGCTCTAAGTGGACCTTCCTTGCTCACTATCTTCCATGTGCACCTGAGGTGGTCCTCAGAGAGGGTGTCTTTTTTGGATCTGCATGGCTCTTGCAGCCTGCCTCTTGCCAGTACTGGCTTGAAAGTCAAGCCAAATGCTTTGGAATTGAACAGGATTCTGTTTCTTTAGTAATATAATTTATTCAAAAACCAAATGGACTTCCAGTTTATTTGTTTCTGTTCAATTCTATGTGTTAATAACCACTGATAAAAGAATTTTATAGAGTCACAGGTCTTTTACTTATTGCCTCTGGGCTCCGCCCATCCCCCTTTTCTCATGTCTCAGGCTGGCTCACTTAAAACCAAGCCATTTGAAACAAAGAGTGCGGGTGTGAGACGACACTCTTCATCTGCTCTTTGCCACTGAGCTGGCTGCCATTGTCTGGCTGAGCCAGATCTCTTAACGGCAGGTGCTTGGGAAAGACCGGAGGCCCCATCTTATCTTCTGCTAAGTCTGCCCCTTTGCAGCCTTTATTTGGAATTGCTTCAGTCTGAGGTACCAAAGCAATTCACTTTTTTAATCCCATAAGGCTAAAATTACTGACTGTTTAATGTAGCAGCTAGGGATACAGACTTTGGACCTAGATTGTCTACTTCAAACCAGGTGCTTCACTTTAAAAGTGTGTGACTGGCAAGTTACTTAAACACTTTGATCTTCATTTATAAAATGGGGCTAAAACTAGAATTTATTTCATTGTGTTGTTAGAACAATAAGTTACTTAAAATATATAGAGCACGAAGGGAATGGTGTCCGGCACATAGTATTAATGTACTAAGGTAAGATTGGTAGACTCTTGGTTAACATGTTGCAGGGTGTAGTCTGCTACAAGATTGGTCAACTCACTCCTGAGCTTCTTTTTTACACCACTAAAGCAGCGAGAAGTAACAAACAAAGACAATAATTTTTCCTACAATTTCCCCTAATGCTGTGGCCATAGCATGTGGTATGCTTTCCAAGATATCAGTGTAATTGTTTCATTGAATATTTGCCACAGCATAACAAGAGTTTTTATATTTTCAGCCTCCAATGTCTGAGCTATTAACATGTATATTTTAGGTTTTGTCAAGGGTAGCATTCTATTTTCAAGCATCAAGTTTTTTATTCATTAGAGTTTATATTTGTCTGTTCATAATAAAGATCTTAAATATAATGAATCCTTTCTTGCATAAGACTCTGGATTGAGGTAGTTCAGGGATGGCATGATGATTCCATAGTCAGATCTGGGGCACACACTGCTTTCAGTTTTCCATGCCACCATCCCTAGAATACTTCCTTATCCTCACAGTTCAAAGTGAATATCCAGCCATCACACACACACACACACACACACACACACACACACACACACACATACACACACATCTAAGCAACAGAAAGGAGGAAGGGAAGGAGGAGGATATATTCTGGAAGTTGAGCACACATATCCACAATTTGTCACAAGGTTGCATATAGCAAGGGAGTTTGGGAAATGTGGTGTTGCCTCCAGTGGTGAAGTGCCAAAGCCCAAATCAGCCTTTCTGTTATCATAGGAGAGGGGGAGAACAATCTTTATGGAGACAAACAGAACCTCTGCCACATTCACTGAAAAAGGTTGTTTCTCCAGCTTAAAAAATACGTAGCACATGACCTACTCAATCTCTCTCTCTTTATTCCCTACTACAAGAAAATGTAAAACCAGTGAATTCATATGTATTTAATAAGAAATAAAAATAAAACTCAATAGCTTATATCAAATGACAATTCTATTCTAGAACAGTTTATGGTTTTCCCTTAAAATATAATTGCATATCCTAAAATTAGAATTAACTTGCATTTGTATTTTTTTAAATAAAGAGCAAACTATTTGTATATTTGTGCAATATATGATTGCTAGAGGTCTATTTTGTTTATAGAAATATAATACCTATTTGAGTTCCTATATACTCCTTAAACTTGCATATAGCAAAATTATATTTTTAAAAGGTTTAATGACCAAAATATCTAAGGTGAAAGATAAGATATCCCGTTTTATTTGAACATTTAGAAGGAGTATGAGACTGAACATTTCTCACTCATTTTTGTTTCCTTTTTCAATTTCACGAGGCAAAGAGAGAATCGAATAAGCAAAAAAAAAAAAAAAAATTCTAATAGTTTATAAATTACACAAAGCTTCAATTAAAAAAAAATTATCAACAAGCTAAGGAAGAATAAACAATATATAAATGGTTTTGTTTCTTCATCAACCAACGTTGCTGCATCTGCTCCTAAGCCTTTTTTTTTTTTTTTTTTTTTTTTTTTTTTTTTTTTTTTTGGTCGGTTGGTTTTGTTTGGTTTTGTTTTGGGTGATGTTCAGCATTTTGTGTCCTGATAGGAATTTTAATGAATGTAAAACAAAAGCACTGGTACCAAGCTGAGCCCAGCAGATGAATCAGGTAGGCGTGTGTCTTCGCAGCCCTGCTTACTGACAATTTTTTGTGCCATTGTGGCCCAAATGTTGGTCAGTCTGACCTGTCACCAGAGAGGCATGTTTTCAAAAGATCCTGGATATTTTTAAGATATATATATATGTTTCATGGATGGAATTGAAGTGAAATTTACAAAGCCACTAAGCAAGTCTGAAACATTCCTCCCAGTTCCCTGTTTCAGACTCCACAGAAGTAGAAGCAGGAACCAGCCTGAGAAAACGTCTGCTTTGGACAGTAACTCTTAGACATGTCACTCGAGATAAAGTGCTTCCCTGCAGCCATGAGGCATTAACCATTTCCTTTTGCAGTCAGTCCAGTTCATAAATAGAGTAACAGCTCATTTATTTTTCCCCTTCATCTTAAGAATACTAATGGGGGCAACAGGTATCCAGAGTTTATTAGTGTAACACATTTTACAACAAAAAAAAGGAATTCCTACAGGGCAGAAAAAAAGACGTGATTCATTTGGACTAGTTAATATTTATTTATGTCTTACTTAACCTTGTCCAGAAAGGATTCAAGGCAACTTGAGCTTTGGTTTTAACTCACAGCCCTTATCCCTATCCGAAGGTGATTTTGATACCTGAGTAACTCTTTTCAAGTATCAGTTTTCCAAGGTCTAAAACTGAGATGGACCCTCCTCAGCCCGTTTTAAAACTTTGTTTCTCCATCTTCCAGTTCTTTAACATGACATGCAAGCCCTTTGAGTCCTCACTACCTCATGTCACCAAAGTCTTACATTTGCCCTAGTAGCATAGGGCTTAGCCAGAAGCACTTAATTAAATAAAATATTTATGAAGACATTTTAATGGAAAGGAGAGTCACATGAAAATGAAGTTTAAATAATGACCAAATGGGATTTTTAGGTATTGGCCAATTGAGCATTATTTTGCTACTCTTTCTGTACCTTAAAGTTTTGTGTCAATTTTTAGAAGCATTAGTTCTTTTTAATTTATAATTCATTTTGTTTGTTTTGCATTGCCATATAGCAAAAACTTGGAATAACATAAATGTTCATGAAATGGTGGTTTGCTTAAATTAATTATAGTAGGTTATAATGTAGCACACATGGTATCATCTCATTTTACAAAAGAAATTAGTATGTAAGTATATATAAAAATCATATAAAATGATCTAGAAAATGTTTAGCAAGATATTAATAGGAGTTATCTTTAAATGAGTAGGATTATTGTATTATTTATGTTTCCCTATTATTTTTTTTTGCAGTAATTCATTGTTTTGTTTTGTTTTTTTTTGAATGAGGAAAAACAGAAGAAACTAATGATGAAAAAAACTACCTTTTATGAGTGAGCGCTTACTGTGTGTTGGGCACTAGGGTAAATTTTAGTTTTAATTGTTTTAATCCTCAATAGTTCTTGAGGAAGATATCATGAACATCATTTTACAAATGTGAAAACAGGAACTGAGATACTCAAAATTCATGTTCAAGACCCTGTTGTATCTATGTCCAGAGGTGGGATTTTGCACATAGACTAACCATGCCCCTAGGTAACAATCTTTCCTGTTACTGGTGGATATTTTAGGATGTGCTTTCAACTATTACGAACAGCACAAGGAAGAAATAGTTAAGCAATTAATTTAATATTTTATACAGTAAAATTAAAATTAAAAAGCCATTTTAAAAATCAATAATCGTTCAAGCCACGTGAGGGACTAAGCAATAGTACACCAAAATGAGTAAACTTTGAGAGAAAAAAAGTAACCGGAGATGCTTGTTTCAACAGCAAAAAATATTTTAAGCAAATTGGTACATTAATCAATTTAAAAAATTTTAACTCAATTACTTTAGACCCAAATTGTATAGAGTATTCTGGCTCTGCTAGACACTTAGCACCGTAGTTACTCTGGATTACTTAATACTCTCCACATACAGCAAATGATTATTTGAATCTTGACCTTTGCCCAGGCCCTGGAATTTTTCCACTGCTAAGTAGCTCTTATTAAGTCTTCAAGGTTCTTACTCTTTTCTCCCAACAGGCTTTCATTTCCACCCTGAAGATGAGTTAAGCTCAATTTCACTATTCTACTACATCCAAAACACATAATAGCCAACATGGCAGTAGCCTTTGCCAATCAAAACAAATCCAGCCGTGCAGCAGTACCAGTACATACTAGCTGAATATACACAGCTGGAAAGATCAAACTGTGTACATTGCTCCAACAGGTACCTAAGGTCCTTCAGGACAGGGTCCATCTGATGTTTAATTTTATGTCACAGTGCAAAATGGCTTTGCTAGAGCTGAATTAGGACAGCACATGCAGCAATGCTCAAGCATATACAATTGTTTCTTTGGTCTAAAATGTTCAGGAAACTCCATACTTATCACATAGTATGTGGTAATTCACAGAAACCGTGGTCTGCCTACATGCCTGATTTCTGGAGTTCTAAAACATGACGGGAAAGAGTGTGGAAACAGTTCACCATTAGTGTTCAATCCATGCAGACTTGTCTGATGAAAGAGTAGAGTTGGGGAGCAGGAGCCGCACCTCACTCAAAGATCATGGTCCCCATAAAAGGAAAAAGTACCATGTCAAATCTGGCAGGTCGGGCCTGACACCTCATCTTGGCCTACGTACGAAAAGGAGCAGTAGTTTTGGGTACAAATGACATAGCATGTGACCAATTTTCCATTCCGCACTCTCCACACTAGTCTGGAATGTTTGGGCCCCAGATGGAAGATGGGCATTTATAAAATTAAATTAGTGTATCACTCGGGCCCAAGCATTTCTCTATTCCTGCTAAATGGCATTGAGGTATGAAAGTCAACATGCCTCGCAGTTTGGGGAGAGAGTCACTAAAATTCAAATTCAGATACCTGAGGGCTTGGGGAGAGTTTAGAAATCCCATTTCTCAAGGTCATGGACAGACAGGACCCCATCATAGGAATGCTACCTTATATTGCTATGGGTGCTGTGACAAATTACCACAGACTTGGTGGCTTAAAACAACAAACGATTTATGATTTTCAGTTCTGTAGGTCATACGTCTGACATGAGTCTCACTGGACTAAAATCAAGGTGTCAGCAGGACATGCTCCTGTTGAAAGCTGTAGTGAAGAATCTGTTACCTTACCTTAGCTTCTAGAGGCCATCTATATTTCTTCTCAAGTCAGTAGTGGTTGGTCAAGTCCTTCCTATATTGCCTCTCTTTCATTCAAGAACCCTTGTGATTACATTAGGTCCACTGAGATAATCCTAAAAATATTCCCAATTTTAAGGTCAATTGATTAACAATCTTAATTTGATCCACAATCTAAATTTCATTTTGCCATGCAACATAACATATTCACAGATTCTGGGATCTAATTCATAAGATCTAATCATGGACATCTTTATAGACAGGACAGCCATTATCCTGTCTACCGCACATGACTAAGTGGCTAAGACCCCAAAAGGCAAGAGCAATAAAAGCATGGAGTGAAGAATGATGCCTGGATGGGTCTGGCTGTGGCACAAGTTCAGAGAGAGTCCTCAGAGGAACATCAAATAATGACGCAGAGGGAAAGCTACACACAGGCAGTGAGAGCAGGATCCAGGAAAGGGGCCCTTGGAGCGGTGGGTAGATTATACGTGTTTATATGTAAGTAGCTCATCTATACCTGATACCCCACGTTTCCCTCCACAGGATTCCTAAAAGGTTTAGAAATGAAGGATTGACATCCTGTCTCAGTATTTGGCAATTGATCCAATAAATCTAGAGACAAATTAAAATTAATCTTATCAACAACATAAATATTGGTTAATTTTTGGCTACTTTTTGGTTTTACGTATAGAACCCTCTAGGTTCTCTATTGTTCACCAACATGTAGAGTTATCAACTTATATCAATTCATCCTCACTGGCTGATAAACCATGGATATTACTCTTTAATAAAAATATCCAAGGTCAAATAACATATAATTTAAGCATCTTCTCAGTAACTACTTGCTAAATCAACACGTGAATGAACAATCCAATTTCAGGTGGCATTTGGCAGAGTGGTCAGATTGTTTTGTATGGGCTTAAAACAGTTAATTCTGAAAGTTTATTCCTATTAAGATCAAAATTTTTTTCCTCTATTTGTTTAATTTTCTCTGGCACGTTCTTCTCTCCAAAATTTATTATTTATTTTAGAATTGGAATTCAAAAACATTTATAATTACATACTGATTGGCTGAGAGTGGAAATGTTTTTTTTTTTTTAATCAGTGTTTGTGTTAGCTACTTGACTTATAAGTCAATTTGAAAAAAAAAAAAACAGTTACTATATGCAAAAAAAATTGTTAACCATGGTTGATTTTATGGCTTCGTACACATATATATAAATTAAATGTAATTGCAAATCTTAAGTAAAAGATGAACTGTGTAATTATCTTAATACATCTGCCATGTAATGTTAAACCTTAAGGTCATTTCTCAAAGAAAATTATCTTAATTGAACATTAAAAGATAGATCATAGATCTGGGTAGATGTTTTCTATCATTTACTTGTGGATGACAAAAAGAGATGATTTATTTTACTCTAAAGACTGAGATGCCTAATGGTCTCTAGGGCCGCACTGTTTTTCTTTCTGATTCAATCCTTATCCCTCATCTCTCCACTGCTAATCTTTATCTAGGTGAATTCGTAGAGCCCTTAGCAGCAGGACAGTGAGATGAATAGCTAAACACAGTTATTCAATTTTCAGACAGATAAGTGTTCACTTGTTCTGAGATATTGACATGTATTAACATAACAGACACCAACATATTTAAAGAGAAATTTGTGTGATTAAATTTATGGATTCAAAAGTTATTTTTATATTAATATCTTTCTTGGCTCATATAAATATCTATTTCCTTTCTTTTCTCATCACATGCCCAGAGTTCAAGGAAGAAAACTTATTTAGGTTACTTTACACAAAATAAAATTCATTTAGTCTATAGCATATACTCTGCATGACTCATGATCACACCAGTTAAATGTCTGGCTTCAGATTAGATTTGCTTTACCAACTGTCTAATTTTATAAGTATCTCCTTGAGAGCCAAAAACTGAATTAGGGGTTGCCAATGATCAAAATCATGTAAAGGAAGGCAGTTTCTTGGGTTATCATAAGATATTGGTTTGGAAATTTGAGTGACACACATTTCATTGGGGACAATCATATGGTACTAATAGTCCCAGGCAAACGAGATAACACTTGAAGGCATTCACAATAGAGTGGAAAAAATAAGCACATAAACAAAAATTATATACAATGGTATAAGTAATAGGAGAAGTATATACCGAGTGTTTGGGAGCCAAGGAAAGAGTGTGATCAGTCCCACCTGGGTGGAGATAGAAAAAGCTTGGAAGAGTATCAAATTCTGGACTCAAATACATGAGGATAAACCCATTAGGAGAGCAGAGAAAAAGGACATTCTGACCAGGGCAACAGCATGAGCAAAGTCACCCAGGCATAAAAGTAGACAGCAAATTTGGGACTCCATGTGTGGTGGTTATAGCAGAAAATGTACATATATTTATAGCAGGAAGAAGCAAAGCAAAGGAGATGGGAATGAAAGGAAGGCTTTGGCTATTTTGTAACATCTCTTTTTGTTTTTAGAAATATATGTACTAGGTCACAAAAATTATATTATATATGACGTATTTATATGAGCATATTAACTTACTGTTTACAGAGCATGTTGATGTCTTATTTAATGCTTATTGAAGCACAGAAAGATAGGTCTTGTCGTCCCTGGTTTTGCAAATGAGGACAAAATCTCAAAGAACATTAAGTTGCATTTCCAGGGTTGCTGCACTGTGACTGAAACCAGCTGCCTTTATATTCATTCATATTCAGCCAACATGTACTAAGTTCCTACTCTACTGCCAAGAGCTCTGATAGATGCTGGGAATACAAAGAATGCTCAAATGAATACACGGAGAGGAGGAGAAAACGAATATATAAACAATGGATTAAAATATAATGAAGTAAAAACTATTATAAGGATGTACAAGAGCTTGTTATTCGGAATATGAACAGAGGAGCAAAGGAAGAGCTGCCCAGAACGGGTGGCACCTGAACTGTGAGCAGGTGATTAGTAGGTGGAAGAAAGAAAGGCTGTTCCAGGCATGGAACTGCATGTGCAAAACCACAGCAACACGAGAGAGCACTACATAAGTTTGAACTGCGAGTAGTTCAGGGAGGATAGTCTTGAGTTGCCAATGAAAGACTTAAAAGCCAGATCAAAGCCAGTCTCTGCAGGCTATGCTCGGGAGTGTGAATTTTCATGCTGTAAGTGGCTGAGAGCCACTGGAGGATTTTAATAGTGTGAGTGACAAGATCAAATTTGTTATTCAGAAAGCAGACTCTGGCAGCAGTTCAGTGGGTGGAATGGAAAATGGTTACCCTGGAGATGGGCAGACCCATTAGGAAGCTATGACAATAATCCAAGAGAGAGAAAATGAGGATAGCGGTTGAAGGAATGACCCTGTTCAGAGACATTTTTGGAAGTAGAATTGATGGTCAGGAAAGATTCATTGTATACAAATGCTGAACGAAAAGAAGAATCGAGAATGATAGTCAAGTTTCTGGCTTGCACATCTAGGTAGAAAGTAAATCATTAATCAAGATGTAGAATACCAAAGGAGTAACAGATTCGGAGAAGTGTACAAGTACATATGGGATGAGTTGATTTTGAGGTGCTTTTGGGACCTCTAGGTGAATATATCATGCATGGTTAATAGAATTGATTTAAAATTCAGAAGAGAGGTTATGACTAAAGTTATAGATTAAGAATAATCATCAAATAGTTTGTTATTGAGGTTTTCACAAGTTCAAAACCCACAAGATCTGGGTACCATTGCTTCTTCCAAATTCATTTCACCATCTCTGAAGTACGTACTAGCTCAAGCTTTGTTCCAAAGTACAAATTAGCATAGCAGCTCAGTAAACAATGTCTCTGAGCTTCTAGAAAGAAAGATGTTCAGTCACCATAAGGCCCAGAATTAATGAAAAGTCACAGAAATAATAGCTCTATTCTCCAGTTGCTCTTGAACCTCGGATCACTCTTTGGCAACAAGGTAAGAATTTACAGAAACTGCCGAAAAGCCCTTCTGGTAAATAGGGCAGCAAAGAGAGTTTGTTTTTAATATTCATTCTAAACCATATATGTGGTTGTATTTTGAAACTGCTAGTTCAGATTCTTGACCTAAATTCCTTTTCTAATTGGAAAATGAATTTTGATTTTAATTGTAGGATATAATTTCTTTAGGAAAAAACTCCTGTGAGAATTAGTTCCTTCTCATTATGTTTTTTTACCAGATAAAATTATAAGAATCGAATGATATATATTTATGTTATGAGTGAGTTTGCTTATATTTTAATTAGAAGACAGTTTTTGGAGGAAAAATATTTTTGCTCAGTTGTAGACTAACATCAACAACATAAATTTAAAAACAAACAAGTATAAAATGTTATTTCTTTCAGGTTGAGTAGAGATGACCATAATGTTAGACTATAGCATTATTGTCATTAATGCTTGGAAAACACTAAAAATCAATAATTTGTCTTCAAATAGTGATCGATAATAATCAGTTTCATTACTTTACCCTTCCTATCCCCGTACTTCTTCATTTGGGTCACAGCGGAATGACTAGGTGATTCATTTGTCACAGCATATGTTTTGTTAGCAGGATGAATAAAAAACTTACCTACATCATTGAAGAGGAAGGAAAAAATGGCAACAGGTGCTCCACACATTTAACCTTGTCACAATAATTTTTACAAAAATCCTGTTCTGGAGATTCACAGAGCTAACAAATTTAAAACTATTAAAACAATAATAGTAAAACTATTAAAGCAGGAACTATTACAGGATAAATGTTCTGTAAGTATTCGATAATATTATTACTAATTAGCTATGGCTCCACTTTTTACCCGAGGAATCCCATAGTTGGAAGGTAAAATGTTTATCCACAGTGACATAGCTAGTCAGGGATAGTTCCAGGTTTGGAACCCAGGTTTATCTGCCTCCAGAGCTTGTGCCCGTTCCATTATTCTATACTGCCGCTTAGTGACAAGTAAATTTTGTCCCTATTGAAAATAATATTCCTTATAATATATTCTTATGGAGAGGAAATAGGTATATAAGAGAACCTGACTTGCATCCCTTGATAGCTGATTCCAACTAATTTTTCAATTTCCCTGTGCCCTAGTTTTCTCATTTGGAAAATAAAAATGTCATTCTTTATCAATATACTATTCAAATATTTAATGTAGTATAATATAGGAAAGCTTATAAATTACAACTTTCATAGACATTATCTTCTTTGGTCTTCAGAAAAGAGCTTATATGACCTAATGGAAAGCACATTGAACTTCCAGTTCTACAAACTTGGAGACATAGCTTAAGTTAATGAAATTCTTTGAGTCTCTGTTTTCTCACTTATGAAACTAGAGGGTGAATTAGATGTTCTCTCTGGGTCTTTTCACGGTCTTATAAAACAGGATTGCTTAGGGTTTATTCCAAAGTTTAGATATGGAAAGGACTCTGAGAAGATCAATGATTTCCCTTAAGGATGTTAGACAATAAATAATGAAATCCTAGGACTCGGGTTTTTGACTGCTAATACAAGTTCCTTTCCTCTCTACTGAGCTATACATTTATTCTGATGGGTGAGGACACATTAATGATACTTGACATGGGCGACAATCTAACCCATCAGATGATTGCTTTTGCCTTTAGGTAGATTGATCAACTTTAAAGTAATTAGCATCTCTAATTGCTAAGCTGAGATCTGAGTGACACTGGTGACCTGCCAAAAGAAAACAGTAGGCACTGGGCTTTGTGAGCCACCCTTCATCAGCAAACCTCACTTTAACACAGCAAAGGCAGACTGCCCTCTTTAAACGGGTAACCAGCGTTCGCTTTCTCTTTAATTGTCTGGTATTGCTGCGATATCAGTTATCATGTGATATGCCAAAAGGCAATTGTTAGTCTAGCTTCAAGATGTTAGCAATCCACTTGAAGAAAATGAAGTTGGATGTGAAGCACATGGCAGTTTCTATCACAGTTGAAATGAACAGAAGGGTCTTTAAGTCACCTGGAATGTCACTGAGTACTGATATGTTAATGTTTAAACTGGGTGAGAAGTCACAACTTTCAGGCTTCACAAAAGCGAAGCTTCAACTATCAAAACTATCAGGACCTTGGGAAATACTTAGTTTCTGTACTTCATTTTATAAATAAAGAAGTTGACCACTGTTTGTGTGGGCAGGGGAAGAAGGAATTGGAGCTAGATCTTCATTAGCCAATTTGTTTAGGGAGCTATAGAAGTGAATGGATGCTGGAGAAACACCAGCTACATGAGACGCTCTCTGCGTTTTCTAACTGTGTGCTGACGTTCCTCTATATAAATCCAAACTGTTCTAGCATTGCTTCATAAGCGAGTATTCCAGCCCTTAGAAATGTTGAAAAACCAATAGGGAAATAATAAAAGGCAGCAGCCCCTCCTTTCTTTTTTACTCTAACCATGGTCTAGTCAGGTGCCATTATCCGCTGGCATCTCTGATCAATTTTCCGCACTGTCATCACTGACTATGATCCTCCAGAGGCATTATTTCTCTTTCAAAAACAGTTCATCAGTCTATCTGTTATAGACTACGAAACTATAAGTACCTGTTATAGACTACAAAGCCGAAATCATATATCGAAATCTGAACCCCCAATACAATATTAGGAAGTGGGATAGAGTTTTCGTGAATGAGATTAGTGCCCTTATAAAAGAGGACCCAGAGAATTCTTTTGTTCCTTCCACCATGCAAGGACACAGTGTGAAGGAGGCCATCTATGAACCAGGAAGTGGGTCTCTCACCAGACACTGAATCTGCTGGTACCTTGATCTTGAACTTTCTGGCTTCCAGAACTATAAGAAATAAATTTCTGTTGTTTAAGCCAGTCAGTCTATGGTATTTTATGTATCATCCTCAATAGATTAAGACACTTGTGTTTTTCTAATGTTTTTTCTCCTCTCTGCATTGTGACAATTCATTCTTCTCACTTCTGTTTTTGGCTCGGACAGTAGCAAGGATGCAAGGGCTTTTGGAGCAATTAATGTGCTCTTTATTGGATCTGTTTTAAATGGAGAGTAACAATTATTCTGGAGGACAAAATGGTGTAGTTAACAAAGTTATGGAGTGTAGGCTTACTCCAGGCCACACCTATCTTTAGTTCATAAGCCTTCTCTGTCTAGCTGTACTTAATCATCCTAGGTGCACACTTCTTCCACAGTGGTCTTCTATTCACAGCTCCAAATAGATGAAAGATAGTGGGGAGTGACATGGCTGGTCCAGGGAATCAGTCTCCCAGAATGAAGAAAAAGAAAGTGACTTTGATATCACTTCCTAAGAAAGACCTAAGGCCGTTTGGTGTGGCTAGGAGAATATGATTTTCCTGAGTGACCTGTTAAACAAGTCTCATTACTCTTTAGTCTCAATATTCATATAGGCAGAACATAATTCCCCTCCCAGCACCAAGCCAAGCTGGTAGAACATCCTGACTCTTTCCCTTCTTCCATTCTTTAAATGGCAAGGTATTATCTTTGTGTGTCTTTCCTCTTTAAAGGCTGCCCTTAATATTCAGCATAACTTGAACTACCTGGATAAAAGTGTGGGGTAGGAGATGCTTTCAGAGAATCACGGTTCTGAGTTCAGAGCCTCTAGGGAGGGGGCAAGTTGCAAAGCTCAATAAGGGGAAAGTCATCTGATACAAGGTAAGAGATGGAATTCGTACCAACCTGGATAGAAAGCGAAAATATGAACATGCCGCTTCTCAGAAAGAGCATAAAAAACATTGGCACAAAATTTTTTGTTTTCTAGTTAATGAATTAAAAACATAATCAGAAAGAGATTCTAGAGCTGAGTGACCACATCATAAGCCATTCATTTCTACATAATGAATATATCACCTGTTGTATGATTGAGACATCCCCAAAAGTATTATTAAAGAACTAAAAATCATTGGGAATCACTTTTCCTAGAGAAAGATGATGCAACTGAGCCACCAACAGCAGTCAAAAATGTTTTCATGAGTGAGAAAAGATTTGTGAAATAACAAATGAGAACTATTTGAAAATGCTGACCTACAGCTGTGAATCAGAGAACATTCCACAGAAGTGTTAGCCTCATTAGTAGGAGTTCTCAACCATCACTGCTGCCAAGCAATTCTCATATTAATACACTCAAAAAGGAGTACACAGGTCTGATGAAATCCAAAATGATTAACGCTTGATGCTGTCCCTTCGCCAAAACAACAACAACAACCAGTTTTTGCCATAGCAATTCTTCAATAAAAATTACAATTCTGTAGTGATAAAATCAGATATTGAAATAACACACACACACAGTATTGTATTAGATACACAAAGAAAAGGGAAATAGTATGACTAATCTAATTTTTAAACTAAATATTAAAAAAAACTCCATATTTCTTGATTTCCATTCTCTAGATAATGATGTCAATAAATACATGCTATAACTCATACAGAAGTGAAACTTATTTTATTGGTAACGTTTAAACTGGGGCCCAGCAGCTGGAGTGAACTACTTTTGGCTATGAGGATGTAGATTGGATCAGACTCATCCTCTGCCAAGAACAACTGCAAAATCTGTATTTTTTTTTTTTTAAAAAAGGGAAAAGAAAGAACGAACGTTCAAACATTACAGAAAGAAACCAATGCAGCCAGGACTTGAGGATTCTAGATTCTTAATCCTTGAGGATTCAGTCAGGATTCTAGAGAGAAGCTAGATACTTTGAGCTGACCCCCAACAGCCCTTGGGGAATAGGATGATTTGAGGCACAGAACACGGAAACAAAACAAAAAACTGGCATAAGTTTTATCGTGTTCGCACTACACTTCAGAGATAAAAATCAAAAGTTTTAATTGAGGAAATGGGAAAATTTTTGGAAATGAGTGGCATGTATACAATGTGGAAAGAGTAGTGCTTACAGGGCAAATTTTAAATTCTTAAATACATTTACTAGAAGAGGGAGAAAACAGCTAAAAAACTGTAATCTAACAATTCAATATAAAAAAAACCTAGAAGAACAAATTAAACATAAATATAGAGGAGAAAAGGAAATAGCACTTTTTTAAAAAGAGTAGTACTCGTGCAATAAAAAACACTCAATTGAGAAAATATGAAAGGCAAAAGTTGTTTTTTTAAAAAACACTAATATAATTAATAAATCCCCAGCAATACTAATCAAAAAACTAGAGAGAAGGGAAATATTGTGAACAAATTATTGTTATCAGGAACAAAAAGGGAACACTACAACACACATTAAAATATAGTAATGAGGTCACAAATAATTTATATCAATTAATTTTATAAATTAGATTAATAAATTCTTTGATAAAAACCATGTTATCAAATTGGTTACAAATAAATATAAAATCTGAAAGCTATTATTTATGAAAAAGATTGATTGCAAAATTAAAACCTTTTTTACACACACACACAGACACACACACTCAAGGCCCAGATGCTTCAAAAGAGAATTATCCTAAATACTTTAGGAAGAAATAATTTTAATCCTGCACAAACTTTGAAGTCTAGATATAAAGAGAATATTTCCCAATTCATGTTATGAGGCCATCATAATCTTGACAGCAATACTTAACAAAGACATAAAAAAGAAAAATAACAGATTAATCTTTCTTGTGTACAGAGAAACAAACATACTAAATAAATACTAGCAAGTTGAACCCAAAATATGAAAAAGCATAATATATCCCCACAAAACTGAGTTTAAACCAAGAATGCAAGGTTGATTTATCACTCAAAAATCGATCACTGTAATTTACTACACTAACAGAAATAAAGTGAAAAACATGTAGCCATTTCAATAAATGCAAAAAAGGTAGACAAAAATATTTATAACAATTCTTGATTAAAAGAAAACAACAACAAATTTATCGAAATAGAAATAGAAGGAAATTTCTTCATATGATAAAGGATATCTTTAGAGAAAATTTATAGCAAACATCATACCTGATAAAATGCTGAAAAAAATTCTTTCTGAAATAAGATCCTAATATCCTGAGATATTATTTCTTTTTGAAATAATATCTCAGGATATTAGGATAGCCCCATCTCCATTTCTCCTTGAAGTCCTGTCAATCCAATAAGGCAAGAAGAAATAAATATGTACTGACTGAAGAGGAGACATGAGAATGGACATAGAAAATCCAAAAGATGAATTATTAGAATCGATAAATTTATCAAAGTCAGTAGCTACAAACCCAACACACAAAAGTAAAGCATATACTCATACAATCCCAACAAATAATTATAAGATAAAAATCAATACAATGCTATTAATAGTAGCATCAAAAAATTAAGTATCTAGGATTATATCTAACAATAGAGTGCAAGAGGGAAAACTATAAAACACCACTGAAAGAAATTGAAAAAGACCTAAATCTATATAGTATATACTGTGTCCATGAGTTAATTGATAACAGTGTAGAGAAGCCATTTCTCTTCAGATTGATCTATATATTCCATGTATTCCTAATCAAACTCTAACAAGTATTTTTGTAGAGATTAAGAAACTGATATAAATTAATGTGGAAATATTAAAGACCAAGACTAGCCCTGAAGACCTTGAAGAAAAAAAACAAAGTTGAGATACCTAACATATAAGATATTAAAACTTATTTATAGCTATTGCAATTACGTTTATTATTGATTAAAGGACAGACAATGAATTTACTGAACAATATATTACAGAAACAAACCCATATAGAAATACTTTATTGATTGCAAAGGTGTTATCGCAAATAGTCAAAATGATAGTTTCTTTTGCCTTTTTTCTCTCCAATGAATGGTGCTGTGTAAATTGGATATCTAAAAGGAGAAAAAACAGTGAAACTTAATTTCTGCTTCGCTATCTTATATCATATACAAAGATCAATTCTAAATGAAACAGATTTCAATATAAAATGTAAAACAATACATTTTCTGAAAAATAATGAGAGAATATATTCATGAGTTTAGAATAGGCCAAGATCTTTTAAGCAAGACACAAAAGCACAACACTATCCATAAGAAGATGACGAGTTGGACTTTATTAATTTAAGAACCACTGAACAATTGATGCTAGAATCCTCCATGTTTTAGAAGAAGCTAGAATATCCAACTCTAAAATTCATAACGTTTAAAAATTTTAAAAAGCAACATATGGGTAAATTAACCATCTCTAATTAGCAGACATCTTATGGTCTAAAAATCAAAACATTAACCATTTCAATAAGGAAGTCCCTTGATGAAGGTACAAGAGACACTTGATTGTAATTCAGTGCATCCAGTTTCAAATGATGTAGTAGTGGGTAAAGATTTAACTCTATTCCACAGAAAGCATTTCAAAATTCAAAAGTAGTTTAAGAGGGAAAAGTTACTTAAAATGTCTGTGTATATCTGGCTTCACTTATTTTAGTTAAGCTTTTCTGAAGCACAGTTTTAACAGAACTAAGTTATTGAGACATAGCTTAAGAGTGGAACCAAATAAACATTTCCATCAGGGAAAAAGCAAGTGAATGTATGAAACATGCAAAGAGATTCTATCTCAGAGAACTAAGACCAGAAGAATGTTCAGCATTTATAATGGAAGTTAGACTTAGAGCTCTATCTCGTAGCACATTACCTATAGTTAAGAATTCATGTTATTAATCTGTGTGCAGGGGCAAGAGAGACCTAATTCCAAGAATAAGAATAGAATAAGAATAAATATCCTGGCATCCAGAAGCCATGAGTTATTCAAATCCATAAATACAAACATATCAGTCCCCAAAAGTGAGACTGTGCAATTTAAATTTAAAAAAAAAGAAAGAAAAGGAAAGGAAATAGAAAGCATCATGTTCTACCATTACGCAGTAAAAAGACTGAGTTGCCCTGAGTAAGTGCACCCCCAGGAATGACCCTGTTAGCAAGCAAAGCCTGCACACAAAAATCAGGCTTTTCTTTCACACTTGCCCACAGGGAAAATCACACCATCAGCAGTGTTGTCTGTGACTACAGAGAACTACAATGTGAAGGTTTGGATTGATGTGCTTTTTCTATGAGGTTAAACAAGGGATAGTGTCCTCACACTGAGTTGCACTGTGCTTTTACTTCTGAAAATGATAGCTTGCCGATTCAAGGCTGTGATTTTCAGAACACATTCCCATTTCTGTTTCCAGGCTTGTGTTCTTCAGACTGTCCAGAAAGAAAGCATTGTGTGTGATGATTTTTTTTTTCATGCCCCACTAGGCTTTCAAACTGAGCCAATTAGAAATGACGCATGTGTACATAATATCTAGCTTGCTTTAATTCCATCAATTAATATAGAGAGCGAGACTGACTATGTGGAATATTTAATACAAAGAACAAAAGAATGCCATTACATGAAAAATGTAAGAACTAGTTTGAACTGTGTGCTATTCCATCCTGCTTTATCTTGCCACTTTATCTGTATGGATTTCTTCCAGGAGATAAATCTTTCAATCAGAATTTTTTTGTGAGTTGTAGTCAGTGTCCTGTCAGGTAATGTATCAAAATTGCAGGTGAATTTTCTCTTCTTGGTTCTGCTAAACTGTAAAAAGGCTTGCAGAACAGAAATCTTAAATGTTTTATTAATTCTGGCACTGAAAAAATGGTAAAATTATTTTTTCCTTGCTACACACAAAATGCCCATCTCTCGACGCTTCTCTAAAGACATGACAAAGCACAGATCTTTTTATCAAAAAGACATAAAATGTGCATTTAAAGTTACACTTCAGGCTATAAATTTCTATTTCTTACTATTAAGACACACATTTCCAAAATCAATATCTCATTCTATTTAGATTTCTTGGAAGGGAAGAATGAAATTGAATATGAGAAAATGTGCCTGGTAATGAACAGTAAGAAAAGGGTGTTTATACTTTGTCTTCTGCGGTCCATCCTGTGAAATAATAATGAAGCCAGGGGATTGATGATAATGATCACTTGCTTTTATGTGCTAGGGAACCACCATTTCAGATGGTAGAAACCACTAAGGAAGAGTGACTGCTGCAGACGGAAGCAGAGCGCCCTAATGCATTATTTAGGGATAGTACGTTACAGGAAGAACTTCATCAAAATGTGTACAAAGTAAAGAGTTAGTGCTATGTAATGTAAAATTAATGCTTGTCTTGCTTGGGTTTTTAAGGAGAGCATAAACAGGCATCAGCAAACTCCTTACATTTTGGATTATTCTACCTCTTACCACCATCTTTCAGTTTATTTTGAAATCTTTTCAACGTTGGATATTTGGTTTACTGCATTTCTATTCTGCACACCTTTCTTCCATGCCATTTGATAAGCTCAGAAAATAAAAGCCCCTCTCTACCTGTTTGGAAACCTCCCCATTGTATCTTGACAGTCATTTGTCCATTACAGTCCCTTTGACCAGCTCTCTTCTCTTGTCCTAATCTTCTTGGTTTCTTGCCTGGAATGTTTGATAATATTGATTGCCCTGACTCCAGCCTTCTTGCCTCTGATCTACCACTCAGATAACTTCTAGGTTCTCTTTTCAAAATCCATATATCATCATGTAACTCTTCTGGCTTATAGGATAAAATCTTGGCTCTCATGTAGACTCAAAGGTAACCAACAGAGTCCAAGGGGACAAGGGAGGGGAAGGAAGGCTTGGCCAAGTTCATGTAATTTGATTTCCCACCCCATCTTGGCACACCAAAAGCTGTCTCTAATGCTCATGGATACTCAAAATTAAATTGAATTGTTCTCTTAGATTTAGAGGCTCTTGGCTACACACTTTACTTAATCAAACTAACTAATCTAACTCTAATCTAGAAATTGCTCAGTACTTCTGGGTCATACCTGGCTCACCGCCATCTTTCATTTATTCTAAGGGAACATACTTTCCAAAATAAGAGGATTCTAAGCTGAGCCAAAGACACAGGTGGAGTTTTAACTGATAAATACCAGGTGGTCCTGAGGGTAAGGAGATAAAATGAGCTGCTTGGACTGGCTCAAATTCTAGGTGTAAACTAGAAAGGATAATGGAAATCTAAAGGCTTACAATGTGGTCTGGGCTGGATTAGCAGGTTCAGGATTTCATTGGGATTTGGCATCAAAGATGATACTAATCAATTGTGTGTTATAATTGTGTGTGCTCCTTCTGAATATACTACTGATAATCTAGCACAGATTCTTGTTTATGAATTTGGGGATTCAGAATTTGGACATACTTCTTTCTTTCTCAGTCCATTAACAAAGACTATCTGTAACACATCAGCCCACAGTGGAGATTTGAATCATTTTCTCTAATGGTATAGAATGAATTTAGTGAACCACAAAAGGAAATAACTGAAAATGAGAACTCACCATTACCTGTAACTGAATTTTAAAAGTTTTTTCAAAATCATATATTTAATATATATTACTCATGTTAAGACTGAGTAGAAGGGTATTGACTCTAAAAGATCTTAACAAAGTATGTAAACACCACTTTATTTGCAGTGTAGGGCCAATATTTCTTAAAAATGAAAGACTTCTTTACCAAATTCTCATAATAAAGCTGTTTATGGTATTTGCTAAATGAATGGAGCCACATCAGTCCTCAAGACAACACTGGCAACTTTTAGCCTTAGGAGATTTTCATATTTCACGAGGGATTTCATTTAAGAAGTAGTCTTTTAACAATTATGTCTTTCCTAATAGTTTAACAACTTTTCAGTTGTTAAGCTTCCATGTGCAGTGCTACAAGGAAGCTTCTTCAAGCTTCACAAAAATGACTATCATAACTCTCAAAAGTATTTCCAGAACTAGATTAAGCCCTTCATGGGAGGAACTTTGATTATGCGATCCCACAAAACATCATTTTCTTAGAATCACATTAGGATTTCTGTATAAACAAACATCTTTTGTTTACTTTCTTTCAATGGAAGAAACAGAAAAAAAATTAAACACACACACACACACACACACACACACACAATAATCCAAACCCATCTCGTGGTCCTCGGTAGCAATTTAATAGCTGACAGAAAAGGACTTCTTAATCATGGAGGTACTAGTTTTGACATGAAAATACTCCGTCAGAATGTGAACTCTGATCCAGTACATGAACAGATACTGTTTCCCCTGATGCTTTTTGGCGAGACTTCACAAGGAACCGGTTTTCATCATTTCAGTCACTTAAAAATGAACAAAAAGCTAATGCAATTGAGGCAGCAGAGCTCACAGGTCTGACAAATGGATAAAACGTTCCTCTGCTAGATTAAAAAAAAAAAAAAAACTTTACAAATGCGTTTACATCCTTCTATGTGTGAACGCATGCACTACCATCCGGAAATCCAGCTCCAACTTGTTGTTTCTAGAGCTCCTTTAATCTCTCTTCCCTCTTTCTGGCATTAACGTGTTTTCCAGGACTGCAGTGTGACTTCTTATAAATGACAGTGCTGACATCTGCATTAGTTTCAGGGCCTTCTTTCTGATGTTCCAATATTTTTGGAAAGCCTGATTGCCAAACCCCCCAACCACAGAAATCACAAGATGGGTTTAGGATTGAAAAGTCTGACCAAAACTAGTTTTAAGCCATGATGAAAGGACCCAGTCCAATTATAACTTCCTTTCAAATGTGTGTTTGCTAAGCTCCTACTTTGGAGGCATTTAGTATCCTAAAGGTGCATAACAAAGGCTATGGGGGACAAAATGCGCAATGTCTTTATGACTATGTTTTAAACAGCTAATTCTGTTGTGTTTAAGAGTCAGTAAGTATAGAGGTCCAAGAATAAAATTCCAGCAGTATCAATATATATTTAAAAAGGGGGGGATTAATGAAAAATTTATGCACAAAAGAACAGGCGTGGTATATATTCTGGGTGTCCACCTTGACCAGACTGAGATATCAGGTTAGGCCTTCATGTGTTCTGTTTCCATTAAGACTCCTAAAGTTTTTAGAAACTATGATCAAGAAAAGTAAAGGAATTGATCATTACTGTGATCCCTGAGAATGTGAGGGTCACTGAAATTAACACTTTGAATGCAAAAGACAAGTGAGGTTCATTTCATTTAGCAAAAGGACTCTGGCCTACAAGAAACTTACTCTGAGATAAGAGGAGTCAGGGTTCATGAGTCCTCTCTTGGGCATGGTGGTGTAGCACATTGCAAATACACTCTGCTCCAAGTCCCAGGGAATCTGCCTTAAATAGTTTTAGGGAATGGTTTACAAATTGAAAGAACTGGGTAGCTCTTAGGGTTAAGAATGGGCTTAGAAAGAGCTGTTTCTCTTTATGGCAAAGATGTGTATTAAGAGAAGTATATGCCCAGACAAGGGTGTAAATAGCAGTGGCAATAAACTCAGTGTCCCTGATATCTGTAGCACTCCTGTGCTTCGACAGTGGCATAGAAACCACTCGACAAGGCCACTGAATGGCATTTTCTGGGTGTAGGTCAAAGGAACCCTAGAGACAGATATCTCTGCTCTGGTTCTGGGAACCATTGGATAGATCAATGGCAGATGGGCCCTTGGGGACAGAATGGTTTTGGAGAATTGGCTGAGTCTGAAGAACAAGTAACCACATCTGAAGGTAAAATTATTCTCACTGGCTCTAGTGCTGAAACGGCATGAGTAGATTTTTTTTTACTTCATTTTAGAGCCAAAATAGTGCAGTTAGGCTAGAAAAAAAAAAAAAAAAAAAAAAAAAAGCATTATGAGGGGAGGAAACATTTAACATCCTAATATCACAAAAAAAGTAAGTTTTAAAATATGGTTTCCTCAGAAAATGTGATAAATGCAAAAATGGAGATTTTTCTAGCTATAATAACAACTTGAATTTCTCTTTGGTTAGAATTTATATAAATATCTAATATTATTTTTAAAGACTCTTTTTAAACAAATAAACAAACAAACAAACAAAATATGCTTTCGACAAATGGTCAATATTCTCCAGAGAGTTTACTCTAATATTAAGAACCTAAAATGTTTTCCTCAATTTAAACTCATTTGATGGCTCCCTATGGCCTGCATGGTGAGCCAGGCTTTTCAGGACTTGCAGCTTAGTCACTTCTCCACCTCCATTTCTCACCCTCACTCCACTTCCTGTCAAGCACTTCTACTCCACTGACCTTTGTGTTTTTTCACAAACATCTGTCCTCTTTCTGACCTTAGGGATTTTCCTCATGCTCCTCGCCTGCTTTTAAAGGCTTCTCTTTATCTTTCTCTTCTCTAAGTCTTATCCGTCCTTTAGGACTTGGTTCAGGCACCGTTTTCTCGAGGTGTCCTCAGTCAGTGTTAGTGGCCCCATGCATGCCTTTTGCATCGCATCCTGCACACGTTGCTATTGTACATCTCATCATACTGCAAAAGTTGTGGTAGGTATCTTCCAATTGGTCTCACTTGTCAAGGGCTGTACCATTTAACTATTTCCATGACCTTGGGCAAGTCATAAAACTATTCTAAGTCTCAGTTTTCTACTCTAAAATGGGGATAATAACAATAGCTGCTTTGTTAGGTTGCTGCTAGGATTAAAACAGTTATATTAAGAGTTCAGAAGAATGCCTAGCAAGTGCGAATGCATTAGTTATTATTTGAATTCCAAAAATCTAGTACCCTTCTGGCACATGATGAAAACTCAAAAATCATTGATTAAATAAATATTTGTGCTACAACTTTCAGAGTAATTCTTTCATTGAAGTTCAACTATACCGAAGCAAAATCAACTTTGTGTCACTCCATCTATGAGGCAGAGCTAATTCAGACAAAGGTCATGGTTGGATTAGACTTGCCATAGCGAAGCAGTCATTCCTTATAGCCTGCGGCGAGTCCAGCAGAGGCGAGGATATTGCAAAGCTGTATTGGACACTCCAGATCCAAAGTAGATGATGCTTAGAACTGTTTTCTCATTTGTTATGTATTCAGTTTCATTTTTTTTCTTTGCTTTTTTAACTTATTTCATGCTTTCTCCTCCATTCCTGGAGCCATTTTTTTTTTCTTTTTTCATATTATGTCTTTATTCTTCCTTCTTTGTGAATAGTTTTTCTGTGGCGCCCCTTAACAGTTCAGTGTTCTTAAATATCTGTCAGAACATTTTTTTTTAAACCTGTCTATTATTATCGAACAATTTGCTTTCCCAAAGAAAATTGCAAGAATGGTACTACAGACAAAAACGTCAAACTACTCATCAGATTACCTAGAGTAAGAATTTACTCAGAGGCAGTAACTTACTCAGAAAAAATGTTTTTCTATTTATATTTTAATAAAAAAATTCTACTTTTTTACTGAAAACCAGTTGTTTGCATATTTTTATAGTCAGTATTATTTTAGCACATGTATTTAATACCGATATACAGTGTTACATCATTTATTAAACTCTCCATTGAAAATGGCATAGACAAATAGAAGCCCTTAAATCTTATGTGGACCCATTCCTTCCCATAATATTTTACTTAACTGCTTGGCATGCCAAATAAAAAATTGTATTGTTCTGTGGTAAAAGAACTTCTTTTGAAAACAGAACTGTATACTAGGAAGATGATTTATAATTTCCCTGGAATCAGTAATTCTGAATTTTCAGACTTTGGAGTAATTGAAGTCTTATTCTTAACCTGATATTAACATAGCTTAGGGCACTAAAATATACCTTTTTATTATTTATTAGGCATCCTTTAAAAAATCTGAACCAAAATGATTTTTAATCAAAGTCTTATAAACTTTCAAGTTAGACAAAGGTACTTCATTCTTTATAATTAGGGATGGTCTTGGTTTGATTCAGAGAAATGTACAACATATTGATCATAATGATTTCATGAATGATTCTTCCTCTTTTGTCATATAAGAAAGTGGTGGACCAAATTCCTTATGAGAATTATGTTAGGCCTTTTCTGAATTAAACGGTGGCTTGAATTCAGCTAGTAGTTTAGTAAACATAAAACTTATATTTAGCTAGTAGTTTAGTAAAATAAAATTCATGTTTTTCTGCTGTTATAAACTCATGAAGTTGAATTAAAAGAAAATTACATATAAAATATGTGTGTATACACACATATACATATATATGTACATATGTCTATACATATGCATATATATTTATATACAGGTTTCTCTCACTACCCAAGAGTAGAGCATTCTTATGAAATACTTCATAAGTCAAAATGAGTAAAATGAAGAGTGTCCCCTCTTTCTGAAAGTTCACATTATTCCGCTTCACTTTTATGAAAGACCTGCATATTTACTTGGCACTGCTATGTACTGGGCACTATTCTAGGCATTGAGGATAAAAGGAATAAGATAGATTCTTTTCCTGCCCTCACATAACATGCAGTTTCTCAGGAAAGACAGACAGTTACACAAATTGAGGACAATATGGGCCCTATGTTCTTGTGGGATATGAGAGCAAGTTTCTCAGAGGAAACGACTTATGAGCTGATATCTAAAAAACAAGACTTGACTGGTAAAGTTTGAGGGAAGAGAGAGAGGAGCTAAGCAAGGGGACAGGATGTGTGAAGATCTAGATGCAAGAGACAACATGGAGCCTTAAAAGAAGTGAAAAGAGTTTGGTGTGACAATAGTACGGGGGGGGGGGTGCACCTGGAGGGGAGGCAAAGGGTACAAGTAGGGGACGGGTCATGAAGAGTCTTGGGAAGGATGCTTTGACTTTGTCTTAGGAATACTGGGAAATTTTACAACTTATTTGGACTGAGAATTGGCACAAAATGGGGAATCAACATTTACAGAAGGTTCTTTGGGCTACAGTATGAAAAACAGATATGTGGGGATTAAGAATGAACTCAAATTATGAGGCATTTCCAGGAGTCTAGGTGAGTAATGATGGTGGCATGAATTAGGGTGGTAGCAGTAATGCTGAGAGATGAACAGAAATGAAACATAATTCTTTTATTCACTGCTGATTGACCTGGTAATTAAGCAGTGAGAGAGAGAGAGAGAGAAGTCACAGGTGTCCCTGGGTTTTTGGCTTAGGTAAAGTGTTACCATTCACTGACACGGATACTCTGAAGGACACATTGAGGAGATGATGGGTTCAATTTTTGAAAAGTTGAATTCAAGGTTCTTAGATGCCTCTCTGGGCAAAGATATCAAGTAAGAAATTGGCTACCATGAAAATAGACCAGACTTAGAAATATAGATCTGGGAGATATTTTCAAAAGCTACTTAAGAACATTCATGTTTTTTCTTTCATTATGGGTGCATAACTAGACCACATTTCCCTGTATCTTTTATAATTGGATGTTGCTGTGTGACCAAAACCTGGCCAATGGAATGTGAGAAGAAAAATACCCCACTTATGGGCCAGACCTATAAAAACTTCCCAGGTGCACTGGCCCATGGTCTTTTCCCTATGTCTCCCCCCTGCCTTTTTTTTTTTTTTTTTTTGACAAATGTTGAAGACAGCAGGAGCTCTGTTAGCCTAAATTACTGAATGTCTGAGAAAGGGGCCTTCTGCTGACCTTTTCACCTACCTAAGCCTGCCTTTGGAATGATATGTAAACATCTATTATGACCAAAGAATTATACATTTAGGGGGCAAATTTGTTATAGCAATGAGGTTACCATACTGATCTGGAAGGCTTCTGAATGAAGGTAGGTAAAGAAATGAAGACCTGAAGCCTCTGATGAGGCTGCACATGGGGAGGATTGCCATAATTTCCAATTGCTGCTATAATAAATTATCACAAACTTGGTGACCCGAAACAACACAAATGTATTATCTTATGGTTCCAGAAGTCAGAAGTTTGAAGTGGGTATTACAGTGTCAAGGTGTCAGCAAAGGTGCTTTCCTAACAGAAGCTCTAGAGGACAATCTATATCCTTACCTTTCCAGCTTCTAGAGGCTGTGTGCACTGCTCCAGCCTCTGCTTCTATCAGCACATCTCCTTCGCTGACTTTCTTACTTTCCTCTTTCCCTGGTAACTATTGTGATTACATTGAGCTCACTTGGATAATCTAGGCTAAGCTCCCCTTGTAAAGGTATTTAACTTTATCTGCACTATCCCTTTTGCCATATAAAGTAACATATTCACAGGTTCAGATAATTAGGATGTGGACTTCTTTGAAGAGAGGGCTATTATTCTGCCTACAAAGAAGCGTGGAATGGCATAGGAAAAGTATTAAGGACAACACTTTGAGTATCGCCAACTTAAAGGTATGAACTGAGGAAGAGAAGACAGCAAGGTACCCATGAATAAATATACACAAACATAGGGAGAAAACAGAGTACTGTGGCATGGGAAATATGCTACAAAGTGTTTTAAGAAGAAGGGGGCGATTGGTTTTTATCAGTGAGAGATTCAGTAAGCTAAAAACTTACAAATGTTCTTGAATTTAGCTACAAGTGAATCAGTGGCTTTTTAAAGATCTGTGTGAGTAGAGCAGTAAGAATGAAGGCTAAGTTGACTCATGATTGGGAGTGGTGACTATAGTGATACAAGAAAGACAATTCTTTAGAGAAGATGGACTCTCAATGGAAAAAGAAAATTAGGAAGAGAACAGTGGGCAGGGGCAGAAATTGGAAACAAGGGAGCCCTGCTTCCCAACTGGAAATGCATATGTGTATTTATTTAAATGTCCCAATGGAGAGGGGGATATTAAATATATAGAGAAATGAAATAAACAGATTTAAGCCTCTAAGAAAAGAAAGAGAATTTCTTTTGTTTTAACAGGGGAAAGAAGAAAGGGTAAAGTTATATATATAAGCAAATTGAAGGAATTAATATATAATTATGAGTCTTCTCTGTGAAACAGAAGACAAGATTAGAGGCTGATAGTGAAGGGGAGCCAGAGAGGGTGGGGATGTCTTTGGAGAGGCATAGGTACTGTCTGAAATACCACATGGAATGAGAGCATGTTGACCAGGAAAAATATAATAGTGTTGTCAGGGACCTGCAAGTATCACTAAGATTAGGGATAAGTTCATGGTGGACCAATCTCGAGGACTGTGTGATTTTTCTCTTGAAATGTCAGTGAGCTGAACACAAAATCAGAGAAGGTAGCAATTAGAGTTACTAAGGTCTGTGAGATTTTCTCCTACCTGGTGTGACGGAAAGACAATGCAATGAGAGGTTTTAGAATACTCGGAAACAAAGGGATGAAGTGGTGGCATGGGCAGAGACCTAAGTGAGACAGGAGGGATTGCATGAGGAGAGGGAAAGGGACTCTAAAGTAGAGATACTAAAGAAGTCAAAGAACTGGTGTGCTGGGAACAATAACGTGAGAGAGGAAGAGAGATGTTTGGGAACATGTGGTGGTTAAGAATGAGTACGAATCTTTATTTGCTAGGTGAACCCATCTGGATGTGACAAGGTCTAAGACGTGGCCAGGAAGTGGTGCTTGAGTAGGGGAAGGTCTCTGAAGGTGAGGCTGGCATGGAACCACGAGTCGAGGCGAGGCTGTCATGTTGAGTCACTCAGAATGTCAGACCTAAGAATGGAAAAGACAACTGTTGGCCAGGTGTCAAGATTATCGTCAATAAATAGGCAAGAAGAGAAAACACGAAAGCTCTCCACAAAGGCAAAATTCATTTAAGTGATTACCTGAATAATTTAATTAAAAACCTTCTTGTGACATCTTAGGAAAAGGAGACTTTGTCTGTATTAGCCTAAATACAGACAATATACAATGCACTAAATCATTTTTTCCCTGTTTGAATAGTTAGCAAAATTGAAAGCCACCACTGGTCGCATCTGGCCTTCAGGCCTGAAGATGGATTAACACTGGACCTATTTTCAATGAAAGTGCACGAGAGAATGTTGGCAACTTTCTGCGTTAGATTGATTATATTTCAAAGAAAGAGCTGTAGCAAAAAGTTTAGATTGCAGAATGTTCAATGATACTAAAAGTACCCTTGCCCCAACTCTGCATAATGCCCTCTGATCTGCAAAGAAATTGCTTACTCGCATCAGGTCTCCAGCTCCATGATTCAGCCCTGTCATAAAAGAATATTTTTAAAAAATCAGCTATAATATCTTGTACTGTTTAATGTACTCTGTAATGAAAGATAAGCTAGTATCTACCATGCCCTCCAGGAGTGAACAATTGTGTTTATATTTCAGTTGCTTAAAATAATAGATTAAACCGCTTCATAAACTTCTATTTCTTATGAGTAATATGCAAATAAATTAATAAGTGCTTTTAAACGATAGTAAACAAGGAGATTCTTTAGGGCCCATCAGGAATATCACGCTCTATCTTCTTCAAATTATAGCACCTACTTACTGACCATCTGCCAGCCATGTACCCTGAACTAAAGAAAACACAATAAGGTCCACACATATTTTTGCTAAGCATACTTGTTGGCTATTTTGGAGCATACATAACATTTATGAAATATTTATAAAACATAAGATTTTTATCAAGTACCAAAATCATCTGAAATAAATAAATGACATGATAGGAGCGATGAGCTCTGTTCACTAAAAGATGGGTGCCATGTGGTTTCTACTCTTGCATACCTGATGGTGTATGGAGGTGTGGGGGAGGCAGCAGGTACACAGGTAAACCATAGGACTGTGGAACACTTCCGCAAGTCATATCAGAGGTTTGTGGGGCAAGGAGGAAGAGTCATTCACAGGAGAACTTAGAACAGTCTCTCAGGGAGGCGAAATTGGAACCAAGTCTAGAAGGCATTGCAGAAATCTGCAAAGGGGGCTGGAGGGAAGGCAAAAGAACATCTTTCCAGGTTTGAGCCTTCTCCAAAGGTTCCTCCGATTAACATCACTTTAAATAAGTCCTTTGTGTCATAATCTAAAATTTATTAAATACTTTTGGAATAGAAAAAATAGAAAACTCCAGAGATTTATGCTTCAGAAATTAAGTGATAAACATTGAAATCCAGAATAAAAACAGTGCTTATCAGAGCTCATTCAGCTCATAAAGGAACAAAGTGAGGCTAGAGAAATTAATAGATATCTGTGGAATAAATGATCACACAGGCTAACCAATACTGGGACAAAATCTATAGAAAAAGGGAAAGAAAGAGGCAAATGATCAACATTAAACAGTATTTCTAATGGTTATGATAATACTTATTTTTATTGCTGTTAGGAATTTGCCCAATGCCATTCAACACCATGGTGAAAATTGGCTTTATTGTTCTATTTCTTTGCACAAATATTATGTACTTGCTTATGATATTTTTGAAATTGCAACTGAGTCATTTACCTTGGGTGGGGACCCCAGGGCCACGGTGAGCAATTGTTTATTGGGAGGGACAGGCAAGGCAGAGTCATGCTCGACAGTAAAACCTCTGCTGCCTCAGAGGCCGACAATCAGGATTTTGCTTTTTTACTTTGTTGAACAAAGTAAGAACCAGATGTACCAGAACTTAACAAAAATGTCCCAAATGACTCAAATTTTGCAAAATGAGGAAATCTAAGCCTACCATACTGTTAGCCATCAATAATCGAAACTGATGGGACTCCAAAGATATTGTAGGTAAATGTAAATATTTGTAAAGGGGTGAGACTGACTTCTGGTTTCCATTCCAGCATGTAAGGAGCTCAGAAGCCACCACTCCATCCTAACAAGTAAAATCTTAACAAATTTAAAAATTAACAACTCTTCTTAGATCCATCAGAGAAGTGAGGTTGGAGGCAAATCAGTGCCCCCCAAATTGGAGAGGCAGATAAATTACAATTACTAGAGTAGAAATCCACAAGCAGAAAGCTCCGTGGGAACCAGTGCAGGGGTAGGCAAACCTGAACTGTAAGTGGTGGACCGCTGAAGACTCAAGGTGGACAGTTCTGGGAGTTCAGAACTCCCAGAGGTCTCAGTCATAGGGGAGTCTCTATGTTTTTGTGAATTTTACCTCCTGGAGCTCAAACAGGTCCTGACAATGAATACTTGAGAAAAATCTCATGTTTCCAGCAGAGGGAGGGAAAAAAAGGAACTATTTTGAAATACACAAGAGTATTTTGTTCTTCTTAACAAGGTCTGGCCTCAGGAAAAACTATTTTTACTATAGCCTAACATGCTGGGGTTTTTATCAGAGCTTAATCTATCTGGGCAAGGGAATATCCACCTCTAGCTCCCTCTAATCATCCTGCCCCACCTAAAGGGAAGGCGGTGAAATGGAGACACATTGGCAAAGTTCATGGTCCACGGGTACAGGTTCACCAAAAGACTGAGACCTAATCACAAAATTGTAGAACATCTCCTTTCCCCTGATGAAAGCAGCAGAAGCTGGTGGGAACTTGGAACAACAGGAACACTCATTTATTGCTGGTGGAATGCAAAATGGTACAGTGACCTGGGACGTTTGGCATTTTCTTACAAAAGTAAACATACTTTTAACATAAAAATCCAGCATTTGTGCTCTGTGGTATTTACTGAATGGAGCTGAAAATGTAGGTTCACATCAAATCCTGCACACAGGTTAATAGTAGATTTATTCATAATTGCCAAAGCTTAGAAACAATAGAAACATCCTTCAGTAGGTGAGTGGATAAACTGGCACATCCAAACAACGAAAAGTTATTCTTCACTAGAAAGAAATGAGCTATCAAGCCATGAAAACATATAGAAGAAACTTAAATGTGTATTGCTAACTGAAAGTAGACAACCCAAAAAGGCTACGTACTCTTTGATTTCAACTAAATGACACTCTAAAAAAGGCAACACTATGGAGACAGTAAAAAGATCGGTGTTTGCCAGGGGTTAGGGGGAAAGAAAGGATAAATGGGCAGGGCACAGAGGATTTTGGGGGCAGCGAAAATATTCTTTATGATACCACAATGTTCAATATGTATTATATAGTTGTCTCAACTTATAGAATATACAATATCAAGAGTGAACTCTAAGGTAAGCTATGGACTTTGGGTGATAGTGATGTGTCAGTGTAGGTTCATCGATCATAACAAATGTACCATTGTGGTAGGAGATGTATATAGTAGGGGAGATTGTGGGGAGGGGCAGGGGGTGTTTAGGAACTCACTATACTTTCCATTCATTTTTGCTATGAACCTAAAACTGCTTTAAAAATTTCTTTCTTTTTTTGTTTTAAAGGAGGAGGGGAACAGAATGTTTAATATTTTGGTTCTTAAAGGATAATACCTAATAATTTGATTAGAAATTTATGTCAAAAAGATGAGTACTTCATCTAGAATATTAAATTACCTGAAGAGTGTTTGAAACTGGAACACTGTAGAACGAATTGATTGATTTTAATCTGGAAATGTTGATATTGCCTTAAAATTCTCATCATCAGAATACTTATAATTAAAGTACATTAAGTAAATACCAGGCTTGGATTAGGTATGTATTTTCAAATGTATAAACATCCATTTACCCAACCTGGCTGTCAGAGATGGATGGAAACAGGTGTGGCATAACCGAAATGGGTAGAAAAAGCAGAGGCAGGACACAGCTCTCCAATCAATGACAGTGGCGTTGAACAGAAGGAAGCAAGACAGAGCATCATTCTCTGGGCCTAGATATTGCTCGTCAGGTATCTCCACTATGAAGTTACTTTTCCCTTTCCCCTTTCCCCAGGAGAATTTTTTAGACTAGTTTTTCTTGAGTGCAAACATGGATCCTATTTCAGGCTTCAGAGCATAAGATTAGTTGATACTGATGAAGAAAACATTCCTTAAAATGTTAAATTACAGGGAATTGGCATATTTTTTTTCCAATTAAACTTTAGCTTGCTTTCCAAAATTTTAGGCGTGTATCAGTATTTGGTTCCATTTTCTGGGGAAAATGGTATACAGAGTCATTCTCAAGTAAAGTCAAATTATTGTAGTAAAGATTTGTTAGGTAATTCATACACAAACTATTTGAATAACTAGAATAAGTCAGATTTTATTTGCAACAAAGATAAAGGATGATATTTCACAAATATACATATATACACAAATAAAATACACATGAAAAAGGAGAAAAATCTGTCTAAAACTTAATAGAATATATCTAGTCATAACAATTAGATAAATGTATTTATAATAAGATGATTTTTCATCATTATTATTATAAACGATACTTATAACAGGTGTCATTAAACTAAAATAGAATTAAACCAAAACTGTGGATGTATGAAGAAATAATTCTATATTCTTCCATTCACAAATTCTCTTGAGATTTTTATGCTCCTTGAGTTTCTATTTTTCTTTTTCTTTGCTTTAAATGTCATCTTTAAGAAACCATTTTAAATAGTCACATTTTATAGTAGATTTAAAAAGAGTTGATATGTTCATTAAGGGGTCCGAGAAGCTCAAACTTCTAAGTTAAAATTGAAATAAGGTTTTAGACTCTCTGTAGTTTCATTTTCTACTAAGTTTTAAGTAATATAACCTTAGCAAAACTCTTACATTGGTGTGAAACCACAGTAGGATTAAGAAGTAACTTAGATGGGAAGGTTCTCAGAGCTCCAGTCTGAAAGGTCAATAAAACTTACTGAAAGAAATCAGAAATATGGTGCCCATTAATTCAATGGGCATCTTCTGGTTTCCTCATTCAGCTTCTTAAATAATCAGAGAAACAAAAGTACCTTGAATGAAAACAGATTTATTTTTAAAGTCCTCACTGACATGCCCTCTCTGAAGAACACAGTCTGAAGTCAGCTGGCACATAGGCATACGAAGTCTGCAGTCTCAGCAGAATTTCCGAAAGCTAATAATGTACACCAAGTTCATTTTACTAAGAAAGAGTTACCTGATTACCTAAATGTTAGGAGTTACAATGTGTTCCAAGTAGTTGTATGATATGAGAAATAGCGCACAACAAAAATTATGTAATAAGTGCCTTACTTTGCTTTATTTATTAATAAGGTTTATAAATTATTAAACAGAATTAACACATATGATATAAGAAAGACATTATATGTTGCACAGTGAAAATCTTCTTTTTTTCCCTGTCTCCCAGCTACCAGTTCATTTCTCAAAGACAATCAGTTTTACTTCCTTGGATAAACTTCAGGAGATAGTCCATGCATTTTTCCACAAGTGTGGTAACATGTTGCATATGTTGTTATGCGCTTTATATTTTTTCAGTTAAAACATCTTGGAGACAACTTTTCATATCATAAATAAAGAATTTCATATTTTTAAATGGCTCACATGATATTTTATTATGTGGTTGAATAAAAATTATTTATATAAAATAATTACTTATACAAAAACCCTATTAATGGACATTTAGTTGTTTATAGACTTTGAGAACTGCAACTGATGCTCCAATGAATTTTTATCATATGTCATTTCATACATATTCCAGAATATCCGTGGAAAATCCCCTTTACTATATAACTTTATTTAACCAAAAACCACTTTCTCTTTAGAATTCAAATAAATATGAAGCTAATATTAATAGACTATCAGTTTGAAGGGAGATTTGAGCAGTTAACTTACTGAGGTCTCCCATATGTCTCAAGCTTGTTTTGGTGATTTTAGTGTCTTTTCTAAGACGATTCACAGTACAAATCCAAATACCAAGTCAGAAAAAAAAAAGGATTTTTAAAAAGAATTGTGAATTTATGTATGACAATTTTTTAAAACACCAGGGAAATTAAGTCTTATTTACTTATACATTTAAAAAATAATCAATTTCTGAAATTACAGCTCTACCAGAAATTCCATCTACTTAGATATGAAATGGGTAGGATCGATGGTAGTATTTGATGTTCTAAGGTATGAAAAAGCTTGCCCCAGTCCATCCAGGCAAGGTTAAAATAACAGAGACCCAGTGTCAGATATCAATGGCCTCAGTTACCATAGGTCAACAGGCTTTTGTCAATAGTAAGGTAAGATTTCCTGCCAGAGGGCATGAGATATCATTTGAGAAAAAATAAAAATATTTGTCTCATTAACTCTGAGTTTTTATTCTTCAAGGGCTGACAGAAGAAGAGACAAGTGGAAATCTCAGATGTCCCACAACTAGAGCAATAATTTGCAAGAGAAAAACATGGCAGTCAAATAGAATATTTATGTAAATGGTATTCATTGAGTCATGTGGCTTGGGCCCCAATGTAAGAGATCTTGAGAAACACTAAAATGGAGGACCTAGGTGTTTAGTCATTATTATTTAAAAGTGCTGTTTTTATTGAATGATCTATATGATAACTTTATCTTTCTCAAGAAGTTTTAATTTCATATACTTTTTTTATCTTAATGATATTATTAAATATGATATACACATTGAGTCATTAGGTTTCATTTTTTAAAAAGCACAAATTTGAAATCATTTTAAAAATTTGCCCTTGCCCAACTGAAAAATAGATAAAGGCTCTAAATAGACATTTCTCTAAGTAAGATATAAAATTGGTCAATAAGCACATGAAAAGTTACTCAACATCATTCATCATCGGGTAATGCAAATCAAAACTACTATGAGATAACCACTTCACAACTGTTAGATAGATTGAATAAAACAGTCTGATAATAACAAGAGTTGACAAGAACATAATAATCCTTATATACTGCTGATAAGAATGTAAAATGGTACAACCACTTCGGAGCATAGTCTGGCAGTTCTTCAAATGATTAAACATAAAGTTATAATAAGACCCAACAATTCCACTCCTAAGAATATACCCCCTGCCAAAAACAAAACAAAACAAAACATTTCTACACACAACAAAGTGAATGAATGTTTATAACAGCATTTTTTTATAATTGCAAATGTGTGGAAACAAGTCAATGCCCATCAACTGATGAAAGGATAAACAAATGTAGTATAGCTGTATAATCGATTATTATTTGGCCATAAACAGGAATGAAATACTGAAACATGCTATAACATGGATGAACCTCGAAAATATTATACTAAGTTAAAAAGGCCAATAATGCACACACACACACACACACACACACACACAAATATTATATGATTCCATTCATATGAAAGTCCAGAAGAATGAAAATTATAGAGACAGATTAGAGGGTATTTAGGGCTGGGGGTGGGTGGGGAATGGAGTTAGAAAGTGCTTGCTAAAGGGTATAGGTTTTCTTTTTGAGGTGATAAAAATGTTTTTAAAAATTGACTTTGGTGATGGTAATGGCATCTTAAACTAAAAATATACTGAATTGAATATACTGAAAACTATTATATTGCACATTTTAAATCTGTGCCTTGTATGCTATGAGAATTATATCTTAATAAAGCTGCTTTTAAAAAGTCACTGCCTCCACCTCCAGAAAAAATAAAAGGACCTGCCCTTGTTATATAATACTGCTTCTGCTCTAGCTTATTTAGATAATCTCTGGTTTTTGGAAGAATTAGCAGTTTTGTAATAAGACAAGGACAGTTTTACAAAGAAGGAAATAATCACAGTGGTCTTTTTAACCTTCTATATATAATCAGGCACCATTGAACATTCAGCAGCCTACTGTCAGAAGCAGCTTCTGTCAGCGTATTCTAAGAATGAGTTACACTGATTTCTGAATTGTCAGAATGAGAAAAAAGCACAGCTGCATTCAATAGAAAGAAAATTAGATTGAAAAGTGGCAAAGAATATTCCTATTGTTTGTGGAAGTCTTCTTCTCTCTAGGTCCCTTTAGTCCATGGGCCATCAGGAAATGAAACTCTCAACCTGATATTTCTATATACCAATTCACATCTACTTCCTCTATACACAGAAAAATTGAGGAGATATTCTTCTTATCTAAATCATTAGCAAAACTGAACGGTTATCATGCAATCAATCTGTAGGATTGCGTAAGGTTTTTTTTTAGGGTATAGAGTAGAAACCTTAGACAATTTCTTGTCACTAAAAGGACATGCTGAAAGCTTTTTTTTCTTTCAGTGCAGTATTTTTAAACAGCCTAAATTTGCATATATTTCAGGCAGTTAGCTAAATGCTGTATATAGATTTTCATTTAATTTCACACCAACGCTATGAAGCAAGTATGCTAGTACAGATCCTTAAAATGCATGACAAAGCGACAAAATAATATACAAAATATCCACAGACTCAAAGGCTAAGAAGCAGATGGGAAACTGAGACTGATTGTGTAATTAATGGACATTAAAATTCTTGTAACTCTGGAGGTTTAAGTTTTTAAGGTAAAACACTAGAGACATGGCTAAAGGCTTGTGAAATATAGAAGTTGGAACTAAGAATCCTCAAGATCCAAACAGCTACATTGTCAGTAAGAAAAATCCTAAAACCAAGAGAATGGTAAGATAACATCTTGGTTACAACTAAAAACTGGGTGGGAAAAAATCTCCATTGAGAATTTATAAACCAAATCTGCTCTCACACAGGCTTGGGATTAAATTTACATAATTCACATGGTCTAAGAGGCCCCAAGCTAAGAATTGTACCCAATTTAAGGTTGCCTAGCAAAAGAAAAAAATCTTTAAAGAAAGACACGTGATCTCCAGCTAAGCCTCACATAATTGCCAGGTATCAGAGACCAGAGAAAGATGAGTTTACAATCCACAATTGTAAAAATGTATGCCCAATCAAGCCAATTTGAGAGTGAGAATAGGAAAAAGCCATCAAAAACAGAATTAGACTTCCTCTAAATAGGACATTAAACACTGAAATTATCAGTTAGAGAATGAGAGAAAGAGAGGAAGTGTGTGTGTGTGTGTGTGTGTGAGAGAGAGAGAGAGAGAGAGAGAGAGAGAGAGAGAGAGAGAGAGAGAGAGAGGAGAGAGAACACGGGAGAGAATGAGAATTAGAGAAACTTTTTTTTGTCAGGGGGAAGGAAAAGACTCGCAATTAAATGAATGTCTGAGTGATACATATTTAAGATGTTTGAGCAATATAAAAAACTTGATATAATGATGATGTAGGACTCTGTACCTAACATGTAAAAAATAAACATTCTTATCAAGAACAGATAGAATGTTTATGAAAACTGACCATGTCCCAGATCATAAAGCAAATGTCAATACTCATCTAAGAACAGATATCATACAGACTGTGTTCTTTAATAATAATACGTGAATCTACCTGAAAGGGCCCTATATTCAGCTCTAGCCCCTCCCAATTACAGTTTGTGAACAATCCTTCTGGCATAGGGACCCAGCAGGAGATACGCTGAGCTGTGGCCCCAGAGATCCTAAAGGACCCTGTACTGAGCTCCAGCCCCATTACAGCCAAAGTTCATTCCAGGCCACAAACTAAGCAGGAGACGACGCTCCTGTCTGCAGCCCTGCAGATCCTGAAAGGGCCCTATATGTAGCTCTAGCACCTCCTAGGCATAGTCCACAAGCAGTATTCCTGGCTCAGTGAATCACTGGGAGACGCTTCTATTTGTCCTCCTGAAGATCCTGAAAGAGCAGTCCTGCTGGCACAGAGACCAGGTGAGAGACACTCACAGTGGTGCCGCAGGTCAGGATATCCTGAAAGGGCCCTATCCTTGGCTCCAGACCCTCCGGGAATGGTCAGGGATCAGTCCAGACCACCCAGGGTCCTGGCAAGAGACACACCCATTCATGTCTCCAGAACCAGGTCTACAGACCTCAATCTTGGCTGTAGAACCTGAAACAGCCCTGGGGATCAGTTCCAGCCCTCAGAATAGGTTTTGGGGACCTAATATTCAGCATGGTGACTATAGTTAACAATACAGTATTGTATACTTGAAATATACTAAGAGAGTAAATTTTAAATATTCTCACCACACAAAAAAATTGTAATTAGAAGAGATGATGAATGTATGAACTAACCTTATTGTGATAATCATTTTACAACATATATATATATATATATATATATATCAAGTAATTACAGTGTACACCTAAAATTTACACAATGGTATATGTCAATTGTATTTTAGTAAAGCTAAAAAATAAAAATAGTTTTTAAAAACTGTTTAACCATGTAAAAAAATACATAAATCTAAGAAAAAGAGGTAAATTTGAAAATGCTCTAAACAATGCTGAAAATACTATATATCCAACTGTTTAGTTATTAAAAACAATATTTAGGAACATTTTTGTATATTGTTCTTTGGGTTCATGTGCACATGCAAGTTTTTCTAGGTTCACACCTAGAGTGGAATTTCTAGGCCAAAGAAGTGCTCATGTTCAATTTTAAAGAAAATGTCAATTTTCTTCCAAGCTTGTTGTACTGATTTACATTTCCATCAGCAGTTGCAAATGTAGCGTTATTTATAGTAAACTTATTTTCAAATTTTCTGCATTATAATGAGGTATTTACAAGAGTAAATTATATTTTTTTGTATTATAATAAAATTCTTATATATCAAAATTTGTTACCTATGTTAATGTTTCCATAGTATAATTCCCTGAAATTGGAACTCTGGAACAACAGAAATGCATATTTTAAACTTTCTTACATATTGTCTTATTGTTCTATGTGAGGGTTCCTTTTGCTATATGCTCACCGACATAGACTAATGTTAACTTTTTCTTCCTTTGTCAATCTACTATAAGGTAGAAAAATGATATCTGATTGTTTTCATTGCTATTAATTTAATGTTCAGTTGGTCTAAATATCTTTTAATAACTTTATTGCCCATTTGCGTTTCCCTTTTGGGATTTCTGAATAAAATTATGAGTAATTTGAATCAGTCTAAGACTATATGTAAGATAACCGTGTAGATAATGCCAAAACCTATTACTGCTCCTTATATTTTACCCCCAAATTTATGTACTAATTTAGCAATAATGATTTTGAGGTCACCAATCCTATAAGAGTAAAAATAGCTTGTTTTTATTAAGACTTTGTCATATGCTGTACACTTCACTTAGGACTTTGTATAACTGTTTTGTTCATTTATTTGCTTATTCATTCAACAGTTATTTACTGTGTTTCAGGTAATGACCAGTTGTGTAGCAGTGAGTGACACAAAGTGTCTGCTTTCCTATAACTTGATGAGATGATGAACAATAAACAACCAAATGAACAATTATTTATAAAATATAAAGTGCAATAAAAGTAAAAGAAGGTACTGGAATAGAGAATAATATGGGGCTGTATTTAAATGGAAAAATAGAAGTTTTCACTGAGTACGAATCATTAATGAAGGGCCCTGATACACGAGAAGGAGCTAAAAAATCCAGGGAGGGGAAGGGCTTTCTTGCAGAGGGAATATCATATCCACAAACCTCTGGATTTGCTCTGAACGCAGGGCCCTGTGGCTAGCATGCAGTAAGTGAAGGAGGGATGTGAAATCAAGTTGGAGACGTCAGCAGGGGACCAGACCATACAGGACCATGATGGCCAAGGAGAGGAGGCCACTCCATTCTTTGTGCCATGAGAAGCTTAGCCTAGGAGAGTAGATCTGCATGGCGGTGGCCTTGACCTGTCAATGATCCAAATCTTAGGTTAACTGAGAACCACATTTATGTTATTCTATAGAAACTGAGAGCGTAAATTAAATTACATTTAAAATATATATATAATTATTACATCTTTATAGATTTAAGATAGCTAAAAATATGATAAATTTGAACTTTCAGAAAAAAAAATGTATAAAATATTTTTATCAAACTTACACTCCCTTAGGAGCTGAAGCTAAAACTTAAATTGGGTGTTCTAAATCATGCTCTTTTTGTGACATCAAAGAGATAGTCCTTGAACCCAGTTGCAGTTCTCTAGCGTTTCATCGAACATGAGGCCCACCGGAGCAGTTCCTGTGTGAATGGATTTACTGAAACCTTTCCTCTCACCTGATAAAAACGTCTCTGCAATCCGACAGCATCCTAGTAATTTTGATGACAGTGTCATTCTGCTTTACCTGCTTTTAGATATTCTTAAGGTTAGAGTAAATTATATCTGCCTCTAAGTTCTCCACAAAAAGCATGAGACTTGGGCAGAGTAACTATCGCTGTCTCCATTTTATAGATGAAGAGGTGCAAGCCAACCTCACAGGGCTTCAGATGCATCACCTATAAAATGGAAGGAAAAATGCATTCCCTGCTAACCTCTCACATTTATCAAGAGGAGTAAATAAAATAATGGATGGGAGAGTGCCTGAGAAACTAGAAACATCATAAAGAAAGCTATTATTATATTATCATAAAAGAGGACACATTTGTATCACATACATTATAATACAGATGTGCAAAAACAATGTACCTAGTATCCATATGGGATTGTATCTTGTTCTGAGGTCCCATGGTAATGCACTTGGGGCTGGGAGAAAAACTAAGCCTGCCAATTCAGAGTGATTCAATGTCTTCCAGTTTAAAACAGTCTCCTTTCAGGCTAATTCAGTCCAGTTTTGGCAAAAAATTAAGGTAAAGTTGAAATCCCCCATCAGAACTATCTCACCCGAGTCACAGATTCCACTGCTCCATTCCCAGATAACGTGAGCACAAGCGGAGCTTACGGCATTACGGCAGGGACCCTGGTGTTAATCCAGCCCTGTGGATCTCTTCTGGCTCCCACAGGCCTTTGGCTGAGGTCAGCTCATTTTACCGGTCTCCATATTGGTCTCTGTTCTCTCTACATCTGTTTGTGAAGTTCTGTAACTGACATAATGCTAGTTTCTTCTCTGTCGAGCAGTTCACAACCTACACCTCTTCCTGACCTCGTTTCTCTCTGCCTTTCAGATTTCTGAGTCTCAGCCTTGGGCTCCAGTGGCCCTCGGGTGAGGCTGTCCTCTCCTCAGCCTCTGCCCACTTCTCTCACTGCTGCAGCCTCATCTCATTGCTGGCCTGGTGGCTCTCAAATTTTGGTATCTCTGGGAACATGTGGAAATACTGAATCTCTCCATGATGCCTACCAACAGGTGCTGGGAACAAAAGATTCTCTCCCCGCCCCTTGCCCCGTCTCTCCCCCTCCCTTTCTCTCTTTTCCTCCCTCCCCCTCCCCCCACCACACCTCATGTCCCCCTTATTGGAACTATCATAAGTTTCTTTATATGATATTCTCCTTTCCTACTTCTTTCCACCTCGTGAATAATAGAGTACCAAACCTGCTTATCAAAAGGAGAAAATATCTGTAGGTATTATTCCCATTCCCATCTTGACATGTCTGCTCATACAATAAGACCCTCAAGAGCCAGAGACTCTGCTATGCATCTCTGTATTAACGGCACATGAACCATGCTTTGATTACACTCACTGAAAGTTTGGTGAATGAATTAATGATTGAATCTCTCTAATTTATTGATAAGGAAACTGAGGTGAAACATTTTGCCCAAGTTAAGCAGTGAGTTAAAGGCTTAGCCGGGACCAGGTCAAGTATTCTTTTCAACATAATATATTTCTTTTTATCTAGTCTTCCTTAATGGCTGGAAGTACAGAGCCTAGACTATAGACCTAAATGTGAGGAAGGGAGACAGGAAGGCACAATAAATCGAAAGCTCCCAACCAAAGAAGAATTGAGCTTAAAAAAAAAAATCCAAAAGCAAGTATTTGAAATTAAAATGTTATTTTTCTGTTTGTCTATACAATATAAAATCAGCTCAAATCTCTGAATAAAGATCTTATAAAACTTCATGTTTCTGCCATGATCAACTATTTGTGCTGGGGAAGGGGTTATGGTAGAAATTCTTATAGACTTTTTTCCTTATAGACATATATAAAATTAGGACTATCTCCTCCTAATAATAATATATGAAAGGTTTAAAAGAAATTAAAATCTATTCCCTTGAAAGTAGAATTCTCCCATTTTGCTGATTTAAAATTCATTACCATTTGAAAATAATAATTGACAGTCTCTCCCTCTGAAAGACTGACGACATTCAGAAATCCTATTGGAGACATGGCTACCTCCTACATAGAAAAGAGAAACAAATTTTAAATTGCAGCACACTCATGCTTGAATACAGCATCTCGATAAATGCCCACCAAATATATTCGGGGAGCTTAAGGTTTATGAGTTTGAAAAGTTATTTTTTTAACGAACAACAGTAGCACTATTCTCAGGAAATATGCCACAGAGGGAGGTGGGATTTTTAGATCTATTTGTTTATGTTCCGAAGGGCATTTAAGCAATCTGCTTTTGTGCAGTATGCACCATAGCAGACCAAAGCATCGACTGGGATGTTGGTGGGGCACGTTTACACCAAGCATTAGGCTCCTTCCGAGGAATGCAATGGTGGACAAACAAGAGGAAGTTCATTGTCCCCATAGCTTCTGTTTCCCCTGTTCACATTCTTCTCTCCACCCCTCACATTGCTAATGTTCTCCTTTGGGGAATGGGGGGGGAGGCTCTGAGATGAGGTGACATGTGCCGTTAATCTCTTAAAAACAGTCACACACGGGCACTAAGCAGCGAAGTACTCATACACAATGACATCACTCTGAAGCATTAAAATATGTCACCAGAATTGTTTTTCTGTGCAGGTAAAGTAATCCTACTACAGATAGTGACATAGTACATATATGCATGTGTGTCCTGTCAGAGAGAAAAAAACACTTGTAAAATTCTTAGAAACTGAAAATGCATCTGTGAATAGGCCTTTATGTTGGCAATTTATGGGGAATTTGGTTTGTTTTCTGATTCTGTTTCAACTTTTAAGGACCACCGTTAATGTGATTAATTAGCAAGAATTTATTGACTTGAAAAATCTCGACAGCCAAACATATATGATTTTTTTAAATGTATTTTTTCAGGTGAAACTATAAACTGGAGGCCTAATTAAGAACTGCTGTTTCCTGATATTTTGTGTGCACAGCTCTGGGAAGGAAAGTTGCTGAAACTTTACTTGAAGAGGTACATGTAATCTTAAGAGAAAATCCCAGCATGCTGTTCACTTCTTGCAGACATAGTTTTCACTTAAGAGCCTGGTGAATTTATGTCCATGGTAAACACGAAAGCCCACTGTGGAGCTGGCTTAGGAAAAACTCAAATCAGCTCAAACGTCATGAGCTGAGGACTTCAGCTGTTCCTAGCCAATATTTCCATATTTACGCTTAAAGACCATGATGGATCATGCAGGTTTAGTCTTTTGACATTTTCTTACATGTTCCCTTCCCATTACTTTGCTAAGGATGGAAGTCGCTCTAACGAGAAATATAATAATAATACAAAAGTATTTAATGTGAAAAACAAACAAACAAAAAAAAAAAACAAGAAAAACGACATCTAATGAGGTTGCAAAAGGTCTAAATTGAACTGCTTTCTGACCGGTACCCACTTCACTCGCTTTCATTAGAAAAATCTATTTTCCTTTTCTAATGTTGTCTTTTCATTTAATACTTCCAATGTAGACTTTAAAAAGCAAAAATAAAAGAAATGTACATTTTTCTAAAAATTTTCAGTTCTATTACTTTAGCTACATATTTATATGGCTTATCTCAAAATGTCACTATCTACTGGCGATAAACTTCTGAAGTCAGAAACGATTCAAAATAATAAGTGAATATTTTTTACACACTTGAAAGAAGCTTTCTCCTAGTGCTTCAGGTAGAAAACATGAACCACTTATAAGAACAGAAATTGATCTCATAGTTGTCATTCAGCTCGAATGAATGACATCTGATAGTTTTATCAATTTTGAACTGATAGTTTTGCAAACTTATTACATTGTAAGGAGTGGGGGGCAGTTTTAAAGAATTTTTAAATTTTTATATACTTCTTTTTAACTGTGTTTTGAAAAGAAACCTGTCCACCTTACAATCTCAGCTAAGAAACAAGTTATTTCCTTTAGATAACTCACTAAACTATCAGATCATCTAGGATCAACTAACAATTTATAGTCTGGGGCATAATTCTGTAGCCTGTAACACAGATAATACCAACACAAAGCTCCATTTTCCACCTCCTGGGTAGAGCCTCATTAGGTACATCTCTAAATGTACAGGGGTAGAGGCTCTTCCTACCCTTTATAATACCCTACAGAGCTTTTGTCCACCAGCTCATTGCCCCAGAAAAGGTCCTGGTCATTTTCTGTAGACATTATCTGGCCCCCTCAAATGACCTGGAGATAGAAACATCCATGGTTGCCTCTTCTTTTGACAAACAATTTGGCTTCCCTGACTCCACCTTGCTGCATTCCTACCTCATCTCAGACCCAGCCAGGACCTTGCTCGCGAGCTCGAAGCCCCCGGCCACACAAAGGCAGAACAACCACGTCAGAGCTGTTCCTGGCACCAAGGAAAATTATTTGCCCCAAGAGGCAAACACAGCAGGGGCAGTGTCCAAAGTATCAATTCCTCTCTTCTATGTTATAAAAGGCCCTATTGTAGAAACACAAATCACTCAGAGATGGCATGTACAATGTCTAATCACTTAATAGCTACTGGGCATACACTGGATATGGGCCCCAAACTAACCCATTCACTAAAGGAAGGCAGAGGAGAATATGACACAGATTTATATTCATCTCCTGCTCCAGCCTTTCATGCGATGGCAAACACACATCCTGTCTACATACACAAGTAGACAGTTACAGTAGAGACGAGACTATTTTGACCTGTGAGTAGCTAGGTAAAGGGTAGAACACAAGCTTGGTATTCACACTGACCTAGTTCTGAATTCTGCCTCTGTAATTAATCAATAGTGTGACTTTGGGGAGTTCACTGACTCTCTCTGGGATTCTCTTTCCTTGTTTGCAAAATGAAAATAATTATATCTACATTGGAAGTGCTGCGAAGGACACTATATCTAGTATATCAAAGTGCCCAAAGCTCTGTGTGGCACATAGTAAGTACTCATTAATGCTAGTCCCCTCGCTCACCTCTAGAATTCTAAATGCTTGTCAAGATATCTTATATACATCATCTTGATCATTAAACACAAATCCTACTCATAAATATTTTCATCTCAGAGGCAGAATTTTAGTCTTTGGATTTCTTTTCGTTTCCTTTTAGGAAACCCGATCGAAAAGACACACTCGTTTTCTCCAATTACCTTAGCTCTGTTCTTTGGCAAGATTTACAAAGTACCTGAAGCAGTAAAAAGGGTTAATTTTATTCCAATGTTCCAGATGTCTTCAGCACCTTGACTTTAGTAATATGCTAAGAACAGTAAGTCTTTTTAATGAAAGTGAAAGGTATGCATTGTACTTAAATCTGGAACTTCTCCCCCCCGAAGAAACACTGCCGCTGGGACCGCCATCCCGCCATTTTAGACAGGGTGAGATATGTTTTTGCTCAGGTTGACCCTTTTTCAGCACATTTTCAACCAACTGCAGTTGGTATCCAAGCAGTTAAAACTACATCAGCACTAATAGCTATGAGCTCATCTTGTATAAAGACATTTTTAGTTAGACACCACAATCTTGGGGGTGGGAGAAGTTAGCGTGCTTACCAGGCTGGCTTGGAATAGCTCACAATATGACGCATACCACAGGAAATAGAGTGGTATGAGGCACCTACAAAATATTTTTCAAACAAGTCATTGACGCTGTAAGCCCCATGCCTCAGCTTTAGGAAGTCACTTATTAAGAATCAACACCAGCCGTGCCAAGCTAAGCTTTTGCACTTGGTGATTTTCCAATTGAATATTCAGGGCCCTGTCTCAGTCTTGTTTTCAGGGGAGTACATGCCTGGAATGTTAGCAAGCTATTTGCTGGAAAAAATGCCCACAACAGGCCCAATGTTGATCACATTAATGCGTTTGAGTGGGTATAGAGTGCAAATGATTGAAAACGCTTCCAGATCCCCATTGCAGGGGACAAAGCAGGCTCTGTTCTCTGATCTGATGGTCATTTTTTTTTTTCCAGCAGAGGATGTGGTGCAGGAAGGGGGAAGAGTGCCAATCTCTGTCTAATGGTTCCAAACAGGGCCTGGGCCGAGCTCTCTGGATGCTGATGAGTGGGAAATGAAACACAGATGGGTCAGATGGGTAAGGAGAGGGGGATTACAGGTCAGGCCAAAGAGTTGGAATAAATTAAGTGCTTATGAGGTACAGAATGGCACATTGTTTAAGTGAATGGACAGGGAAAAAACATTCCAGCATTGTTCAGTCCAGTGAGCGAGCTCAGCGCTCCTCTTCCCAGACCAGCGTGGGCCACAGAGATCCTCACTGTCAGGATGTATGGGACCAACGAACTGAAATGTGGCCAACTTGTGCCTGAAACATTCTTCTGGGCTCCAAGGAAGCCAATTTTGTTTTATTACACATGAGATGTAATTTATTGGGAGAAATGTTTGGGTTCATGTGTCAGATCATAGAGAGACAGATTTGGGGTTCCCTGGGGATCTCTGAGGAGAAGGTGAGTAACCACAAATTAATACAGCAGGGAAATAAAGTGACAAAAGAAATGTTTCATTGTGCCTGAAATATTGAATCAATTTCCCCCTGTTTAGCCTTTTAAACCTTTGCTCACAAATCAGAGTAGCTCAACTGAGAAAACTCAGCAGAAGCTTGTGATGCCTGATTATTAAAAAGAAGTGAAGTCCAATATTCTTCCTTAGTTTTAGTGTCTTCATAATGTAGGAAAAGACAGTGAGAAAGACTTCTTGAGAATATTAGAAAATAATCCAAACAATTAGATAACAACAACAACAAAAAAAATCGAAGCCCTGAAAACCATAATGGCTCTATTTTGTGTTCCAGGTGCATTAATGAAATCTCAAAACCCCAAAGTGCACACAAACCAGATAATTTAATAGTAGGTAATTGTAAGACAGGCTGCAGAAAGTGTTTTCTTAAAGAAACAATACCAATAGAACGGGAGTGCAGAAAGTGTCACAACGAGGGAGAGAGCTGAAGTTGCAGTTGGCCAGCAGAATTAGAAAAGTTCTAAAATTTGGAATTAATGGTTTCTTTTTTAGAGTGACAGAAATTATTTTCCAAAGTTTATTTTCATACCAGCCATGTTTCTATTTTATGGACTTGACCTTTAACAGAATACCCCACAGGCAAAACTGGAGACAGTGGTTGTCCACAGTCAGCGGGGACGCTCACGCTGCCAGCATGGAGTTTCTCGGTTTATCGACGAGTGTAGCTCCAGAGAAGGCAGGGAGATCATTCCATACAACCAGTATAGAGAGTCTTGATGCAGCATATTTTTAAAAGGCCAGTGATTTCCACTGTTATTATTTTAGTAAGTTGATTCGGTGAGTGATACCAATTGTAAATATACATGGTTGTATTTTCTATTCTTTAAGGCCATTTCAAAACTAAGAGCTGTACTCCTTATAATTAAATATGTTACCCTTTCCCCTAATCTTCCCTACACAACTTTTATTATTTATATCCTCTGTATCTTGGAAAGGGACCCCAAGGATAAATAACCAGTTCATAAGGCAAATTTAAAAACGATCATGACATAAGCATCAGTATTAAGAGTAGGAAAAAAAATGACTGCAGAGACATTTCTAGCCTATGCTGAGCAAAAACATAAAAACTGTTATTCATGGAAAGAAGGACAGACACATAAGAAACTAATATCCGGTTTTGGAAATTTGCTGTTTCCTTTCCAATAAAATGGATAATTTTATTTTTCAGTCTCCTTTTCTCTTTTGAATAATAAAAAAAAAGATGGTAGGAAATGTTTGTGGAAGACTCTGAAGGCAGAGGTTATTATAATGCTTAAATGGTTATGTGTAATGATGAAATTATAGATAATTCTTTTTAGAAAAAAATACATGTAATAGAATAGGGTTTCCAGGACACTGCCGTTTCATCTGGAACATACCTCCAAGGAGATGCCTTAGTGTGGTGCAGAGGCCACCACAGAGCTCTCAACTCAACTTTCTGGGCTAGACCCTGAAGTATTAATAGAGGGGACTGAAGAGCAGAGAACCCTCTCATGTACCTATGAGGATACCTACTCCACCTGGCTTCTTGCCAGGGGTTACAAGAGGATGGAAAATGTGCTTGCAGGCTTGAAACAGAGCCAGCCAAATCTCTGTAACTAAGGCAGAAGCCTAATGCAGGATGCAGAGGCGTCCACGACAAACACCCTCAAAGTGGAGAAGTGGGGAAGTAATGATGAGGCTGTTATCACCTCCAGCCAGTGCTACCTGTCTGCAACCATGGCTGATGGCTCACTCAAACACAGGTATATCTTGTAAGGGACATGGCTCTCAGGCTTACCAGGCTGGAGAAACCAATAGAGAAGCACAGCTCTCTAAAACAGTGGAATGAATCTAATGCCTATACCATTCCCACAGTTACTCTGAGGTTCAACTTCAGTACTTACAACAGTTAGAAATAAATATCTTAAAGAGAATCTCCAAATTTTATTAGATCCCACATAACCTGAATCCACCCCTGGGATTACCATGTATGAGGTGGAGCTACAGAAAGAGTTTTCAGAAAGGGGAGGGAAGTATATACACTTGCTTTCTTGATATGTCCACCTTGAAGCCCTGTAGAATTCAGACAAAGCTGTGTGTTGTACATGGTCTGAAGAACAGACCTGAAATTTAATTCTTCTGATCTGCAGTATATGATTGTTATACTACATCATCCAACTTTCATTTAACAAAAGACCAGTGGAAAAGCCATTTACCTAATCTGGGCATTCTCCTAGAAGTCAGCCATCAACCTCCAAGCACTCTTCTTTTTTTGGTCTTTAAAAACATAGTGTGTCACCAGAAATGTGAGGACTTGTGGCTGCAGTGCAGGAATTTTCTTTTCCACCAATGACTTCTGAAATAAGGAAGGAAATATTCATTGAGTCTCTGCAAAGCACATGCTTTATGCTGTTCTCAAGTCGTGGGAACAGATTTACACTCTGCCAGTACCCTTTTTGCACTTGACACCCTTATAAACAAAGACAGGTGTTTACAAAGCGACTGACTAGGGCAGGATGTGTTCTGTGGCCATGGAACACATCAAAGCTATCTGTACTATAAAAGGGTGGTCACGCCCCAGACTCAGTCATTCTTCGGAGAGGTTCAAGATGCTCCAATAAGTGATAAATAATGCTTTGCCTGGTCAGAGGCTCAAAGAAAGGGTATAGTGCTCCTTCTTCAAGGAGGCAGCCCTGACTATTCTTATAATGGTTCTTTGGTAATAAGCACAAGGAAAATACCATCATCCTGAAGATAAAAACTCATGCACAAGAGGTATATGGTAGAGATTACATTCAAATGAAGGACGTCTGCAACCCTGTCTGCCAAGCCAGTAATATAACCCACAGACCAGTTCACCTCTGTAGAGTCACTTTACAGCACTTGGGTGTATGCTCAATTAAAATCCTACCCTGGTGGGAAAAAAACAGATTTCCAAATGGTGACTTTATTGATTCAATAAAATTTAAGAAATTCTGCTTATGAAAAACTCATTAACCAAAACTAATAAATAAGAGTTTACCCTGCAGTCTGGTTCCTCTTTATTTGACAGAATTAAAAATCACTCTGGAACAACTTAGTTCATTTTTTTCTTGTTAATGGAGCTTAATAGTTTAGTAATTCCCTTTCTGTTCTAAGCTTGTGAACTTTTCATTCTTTCCATCAGCACTTGCATTCTCTAGCCCTTAACACTACAGAGCATATATGTTAAAGAAGTCTCACTGATGTGAAGAGCATGGAGGAAGGGGGAAGAAATGAGAATCTGTTATTTGGGCTGATGCGATGACAAGGCTCAGCCCAGCCGGTGGGGATGGTGTCAGATTGCACTGCAACGTTATAAGAATTCTTCTGCATCGCCTCAAGTGCAATGTCCATATCAGAGACAATGTTATTATTGACAACATGTCATGGCAGAGTTCCCCTTCTGGTCAACATCTTCTATACAGAATCATAAAGAGTCAAAATAGTGCATGTACAGATAAACCTTTCAATCAATTTCACGCTCTGACACAAAAAAAAATTTCTTTTGGAAGGCTACTACTATATAAATGTTTGTCTGTTTGTTTATCTTAGTAAAATATCTATGTAATTTTTTTTTTTAAGCAGGAATTGGTTAAAAGTAGCTTTGACTGAATACGGATGTGTTATATATGATCTTTGGGATAAAGTGCAAAACTTGAGGGACAATATCAGAGTTTGTCAAAGTATTTTTGTTACTCTTCAGTTTCCCTCCTACCTTTGCAAAGATGTCCCAAACACTCTCATTCTAGCCTATAAATTATATTTATCCTAGATTCTCTGCACCAAACACTGCCTCCTATATAGTAAACAACCAGGCAATTCTTACTGCATACATCTTAAAAACTAGTAGTTGAGGTGAGTCAGCCTGAGTTGTAAAGCCTTTAAAATATATCACAGTCCTTTCTGTTGGCTATATTTAATGAATTATCCATAGAAAAAGAGAATGAGAAGAAAAAAAAAGAGGATTTAGGCAGGCAAGAACATTTAAATTAGTTCAATGTATTCAGATAAAAGTAAATAACTGTTTTTGTCTTTGGATACAAATCGAATACTACAAAACAAAAACAAAAACAAAACAGAACAAAAACCCTGGACTTTATTAGGTAATGTCAATTTATTTTCCAAAATGATAGTGCTAACTACGCTTCTACCAGCATTGTGTAACTGTTCCCATTGTTTTACATTCTTCCTGATTTAGCTCTGAAGTAATTCATAATTTTAAAAACAAAAAAAAATTATTTGAAATATGCAAGAGCAGTGCATGTTTTTATTTCTATGCTAAATTACTAAAATTAAATCAAAGAAAAATTGCTGACTTGATGTAGTCCGGGCTTAGTCCTTAGCTCACTTTTCTTCTCTCTCATCACACTCATTGTTGATCTTCGTCAGGCACTAGCTTTTAACCATTGTTCTGTGACCTCCAAATTTATACCACCAGTCCTGGCCTCTCCCCTCTTTTTCACTCAATTGCCTATTCAGTATCTCCTTTTGTATGTTTAATGTGTGTCTCAAATTTAATTTTCCCATTTCTCTAATAGGACCAACTGAAATTCACAGAAACAAAACTAACAACTCTGATGGACCAGATTGGCTCATGTTGGCTCACATCAAAAATCCTCATTTACTATATGAAGAACTAAATTCTTCATCTTTTATAAAAGGGATTCGTTCCTTGCCCCATTGCTACTGAGAGGTTTTCCAGCTAAGTATCAACCATTTGATCTAAGTATCAAGTGAATCAATTTTAGGGCTTTATTATTTGTACAATTTCCTCTCAGTTGTAGACATACTTATTTTATAATTTGACATCTTCAGTTTTACTTAGCTTTATAATGGGGACCTGACTTACTGAGAATTCTCCTAAAAACACATTATTAATGCCTGCAAAATATTCCATCATGTACATAAACCATAAATTACTTTTTTAATTTCTCTAATGTTGGGCACTTATGTTATTCCTAGATAGATAAAGGTATTTTATTTTATTAATGACTTCTTTTTCCAGTGTATTTATGCAGATGGTTATTGCTGGTGCATAGGAAAGGTTCTAAATGTATGTATTTATCTTGTGTCAAGTAACTTCACTAAACTTTTTAATAATTATAGTTAGTTTCTACTAATACTTATTCAGCTGATTCTTTACTGTTTGCAGGGATGTACAAATCATAGAAATAATCTATAATAATTGAAACAATATTTCTTTGCTACCCAAAAATATAATTTTTATTTATTATTTTCTTGATTTTTAGCTACTTTAAAATAAATGTCTTCAATATCCTTAAATATCTGATCGGCTATTGGTTTGAAATAGTTTATCATACTAAGACAAGTAACATGTTCCTTTTTAAAATAAAGTTTTATTTAAAAATGATTTTTAGGTTTATAGAAAAGTTCTTAGTTCAGAGAACTCCTGTATGCCGTTCAATGTCAATTTCCTCTAATTTGACAACTTACGTAATTATGGTGCATTTTCAAAACTAAGAAACTCACATTGGTACCTACTATTCAATAAACTCCTGATTTTGTTTAGTTTTTTCTAGTTTCTCCACTCATTTCTTCTTTCTGCTTCAGGGCCCTTCCAGGATACTATCATCACACTTAGTCCTCACATCTCCTTAGTTATCTGTAGCCTGTGAGTTTCTCAGTTTTTCCTTGTTTTTGTTGACCTTGACAACTTTGAAGAGTCGTGGTAAGGTATTTTGTAAAAAATGTCCCTCAATTTGAGGTTGTTTGATGTTTTTCTCATGGTTAGATTAGAGTTATGGAGAAAGAATGTCACAGAAAAGTACCCTTGTTATCACATCATATAAGTGGGTACATGATAGCAATCTTACTTCTCTCTCATAATGTTAACCTTGATGAAAGTAATGTTTGCAAGGTTTCCCTACTGAAAAATTACTAAATTTTCCCACTTTTCTTAGTCTATTAACTAAGCTACTCATGAAGTTTAGCCCACGCTCAGGTGGGGAGCAAGGAATTAAGCTTCACCCGCTGGAGAAGAGAGTACTTACATATGTTATTGAGAATTCTGTAAGGATTCTTCACTTATTGATTTATTTAAAACACTAATTTATGTTAGTATGGATTCATGGGTATTTATTTCATACTTTAGATTCTAATCCAATACTGTGTTATTTATTTTATTGCTCAAACTGTTCTATCTTCTGCTAGCTATTTCAGTTGGCTCCTGTGTCCCTTTGATATGCCTCATCATTTGTTGTTGTTTTGTTTTGTTTTGCTCTTTTTGTTTCTTTGAGCACTTTAATTTTTGGCAAGATTCTCCAGGTTTACCTTGTATTTTATCGGTCTCAGTCCTAAAAACAGCCATTTCTCAAAGAGATTTACTTCCCTTTATTGAAAAATGGTATTTAGAAACCAAGGGCGGGTCACTGGATGTATTCTTTTTTGCATTTAAAATGTTTTGTTTCATGTTTTCAAAAAATTGTGGTAATATACACATAACATAAAAATTTACCTTCTTAACCACTGTTATGTGTACAGTTCAGTGGCTTTAAGTACATTCATACTGTGCAACCATCACCACGATCCATTCACAGAACTCTTTTCATTTTGCAAAAATGAGACTCTATACTCATTAAACAATAACTCCTCATTATATCCTCCCACCAACCTCTAGAAATCACCATTCTAACATGTCTCTATGAATTTGACTACTACATCATTAAAGTGGAATCATACAGTCTTTGCCTTTTTCTGATTGGCTTATTTTACTCAACATAATGTCTTCGAGGCTCATCCATACTGTAGGATGTGTCATAATTTCCTTCCTTTAAAGGTTGAATAATAGTCCACTATATAAATATATTACATTTTGTGTATACATTCATCTGTTGATGGATGCTCGGATTGCTTCCGGCCATTGGTTCTTGTAAATAATGTTAGAAATACTATCTCTTTCAGTCCCTACTTTCAATTCTTTGAGTTATATACCTAAAAGTGTAATTTTTAGATCATATGGTAATTTTATGCCTAATTGTTTGAGGATTATTAAGGTATTTTTCAGAGCAGGTGTACCATTTTTCATTCCCATCAACAGTGCCCAAAGGTTCCAATTTTCCTACACCTTTACCAATAACTTAAAACCTATAGAATGAACAACATCAAGAGTGAACCCTAACTTAAACTATGAACTTTGGGTGATGGCTTGTTGATGTAGATTCATCAATTGTAGCAAATGTACCATTCTTTGAAGAGAGATGTTTATAATAGGGAAGGTTGTGTATGTGGGGGGTGGGTCAGGGATATATGGGCTATCTCTACATTCCTCTCAGTTTTGCTGTGAACCAAACACTTCTCTAAAAACAAAATCTTAAAAAATAAATTTAAAAATATTTTTAATATTTCTCTATAGCCTCAGTGAGTCCATTGAACAATAGGTTAAACTTAGCCTATGGAGTAGATGAATAACTGCAGTAAGTGTCATCTGAGAGAATTAAGATACATATTCGTTTTTAATAGCTTCAAAAGAAACCATTTTTATTTGACTTCTTTCTCGAAACTGATAATACCTGTTTTCTCATAGGAGTTATTCCTTAGCTTTACTTGCAAATGAAATAACAGAAGTTTGGGGTTTCTTTATCAAATCTGTGGCAAACTACTTGCAGTGAAAATACCAGCTAAGCAATTACTAGTGGTATTTAACACAACTTTTAAAATAATTGTCAGGAGAATAAGCTGACAACTTAGCAAAGCATACTGGGAGGTGAACAAACTTTTTGACACCATTTCTGTTCTTTGACAAACTCAGTGAAGATAAATGCGTGAAGATGAAAAAGCTTTTCAAATTGGCTGATTTAATAACCTCTTTCCACTAGAGAAAAATCTTTTTAGTCTGATGAGGCTAAAGCAATCTAAATGGAAATATTGGTTCCCACAGATTTCTATTGGCTTTGATGATAAAACCTTCTGCCTCATCTATTTCCTTTTGATCTAGTTGAAAAAGGATGCTGAGAGAGGCTAGGACCAGGCTCCTTCAGTGACCAGCTGCTGATACAGCTGTGGCTTGTTAAGGCCACAGGACAAGGAAAAGTTCCAGCGTGCTTCCTGTTTTATCACATTCTTAAGTTAACATTATATTATTGAGAAAAATGATATCCTCACAGATGCAGAAATATGGTACGTACTGAAAGCCAAATGGATTGTAAAAATGAGGATCCAGCTACATATTTCAAGAAATTATTAAGATGTAAAAGCTTATCAATAGAACCTTTATTTCAACTTAGCAATATGAAACAAAGATCGGCTTTTAGATAGTTTACTTGTTTAAGATTGATGGGGAGAAAGTTTGAATTCTCTGGAGAAACACACTTTCAGGTCTCAAGTATCCAGACGGATTTGCATCCTAGATTCAACCTCAGAGGCTTAAGGAATGCTGCAGAAGGCCTCCAGCTGATAGGGGGGATCTTAACCATGACTCTTACTGCTTTCCATTAAGGAAATGAGAAGAAACTCACTTTTTACAAGGTGTTAACTTAGCTTGGCTGAGCAGCCCGACTGAAAAATCAAACATGCCCAAACACTTCATGTTTATAAAAACAAACTCCATTAACATGCCTGGCTTCCCTTTTCATAAAATTGCAGATGATTTACTGCATATCTTAGTGCAGTCCAATTTTCCTGTAAAATGAATGTTCTGTATTATGTTTGGCACATATTAGACGATCAATGTGTAATTGTTGAATTGAATTAGAATTGATTTTTTTTTCCCATGAAAATTATAATGGAGAATTTTACAGAAACTGCGACTACTCAACTGGCATTAAGTAGAGTATTTATATAAGCTATAAGAACTGGTATGGATGCCTAGAAGGAAGTTAAACATTTCTTTTTAATACCATAGTATTCATCCTTTCAAAAGTAGACTTAAAAGGAAGAAGACCAAATATTCTAACTTGCTCCACCAAATTGGACCTTATTACCACAACTCTCTCCAGAGTAATTTGTGTCTCCAATCCCTATATACCTGATTATTTAGTTTATTCTAGTAACCCAATTCTAGGGCTTTTCTAAATTTCTTAAAATATTTCCAGATAATATTTACATTTACTCTTTAGCCACTTAAAGAAAGTTATTCAATAATAAAGAAAAAGGAATATACAGTAATCATCTCTGTACCCATCCACAGAAACAAATATACAGAGTCGAAGCCCTCTATTTACCTTTCCCTGATCATGTTACCTTCCCTTCCCCCTCAGAAAGAACCATTTATCCTATTTATGCAAGTTTTAATTCAAATTTGCTCACTGACCTGTGGCTTGGGAACAGGGAAACATTGTAATAGGTTCATGATAGAAATTAGTTTCTCTTTTAATTTTTTGCAATCCGTGGTCTTAAGTAAGGTTGTGATGATTTCACATACTCTTTAAAAGACTCTGGTTCTCTTAACTCTGTTATAGACACATACTGTACTAAACTTACTAAAATGTTGGTGAAGAAGAAACAGACATTGTAGAGGCTTCAAAATCCAGGCTTCTCTCATTGCATAAACAATTTAGTTTCCTCACTTGCACAGGCAGGTCTCCGGCATTCTCCACGCATGGCCAACTGTACCTTTCTGCATTTCTAGGCTGCATATCTAAGTCTTGCAATAGACTTAAAACACTGTTTTACCCTCAGCGCCAAAAGGCACATGGAAGGACTAATTGTACAACACACTTTCAGTCTTAATGGCTTTTTGCTGGTGGGTTGGTTTTGTTTTTTGAGAATCAGAGGTTAAAATGTCTAGAAGAGTTTTTCAGTTAAGGTTAGTCAAATTGAAATTGTAAATACTTATTCTTCGAATGTTTATTGAGCACCTACTAAGATACATTGAACATACAAAGGTTAATAAACAAATATTTATTTAGTGCTTGCTCTTTTCAAGTGCTAGATAATAAGGATTAAGTGATGAGCAAAAGAGCGTAGGTAATTCTTATCTTCATGGAGTTTACAAGCTGGTGGGAAAAAATAGAAAAATGAAAATAAAATAGGGAAAGTATGTTAAGCAAGATATGAACAATGCCCAAAGCCCTGTAGACAGTGTTTCTCCATGCTCATGCTCCTCTGCTCCTTCTTTCAGATTTCTTTTTCTATGGCCACTGCTTCAAGACACAGATCCCTATTGTTCCTCATTTGCCCATATCTCGGATATCCCTAAGTATTCTCATTCTCTTGACCTTGACCTCCCACCTCAACTGCCTCTATATTTTACCTGACAATCTCATTTAAGTGATGATAAATTATAAAAAGTTTAACTTGATTGATCCTGGCTTTTCTGAAGTTCCTCCCTAGAAATATAATAGTGTAACTCAATGGAAATGAAATTTCCACAGAAAATCCTGGAAAAGGGAGGCTAAGAGCAGACATTGGAAACATCAGATCAGGCTAGAGGTGAAGGATTTTTATGAGGTAGGTTTTTTTTGGGGGGGCGGGGGGTGGTGGGAGGTGCCAAAAATCATTTCATACCGACCAGGCAACTCTAAAAATTGAACATGGGAACCCCTGTGGGTCCTTCTACTATTGGACATTTTCTTTCATTTGAACAATTCTTAAATTGTTCAAAGTAATAATCTTTTTTTTAATTTTTATTTTTTATTAAGTTTATTCGGGTAACATTGGTTAATACAATTATATAATTTTCAGATGTACATTATCATTTGATATCTGTATATTCTATTGTGTGTTTACCACCCAAAGTCCAGTTTCCTTCAGTTATCATATATTTGATCCCCTTTACCCACTTCACCTTCCTCCTATCTGCCTATATTTCACCCCATTTATCTCCCCATCCCCCCACTCCCTACTCTCTGGTAACCACTACTCTATAGTCCATGTCCACACATCTCTGTTTGTTTGTCCTGTTCATTTGTTGCTTTTAGGTTTATATTCTACACGTAAGTGATATCATGTGATTTTCAACTTTTTCTGTCTGGCTTATTTTGCTTAGCATAATTACCTCGAGGTCCATCCATGTTGTCCCAAATGGCAGTATTTCATCTCTTCTTATGACTGAATAATATTCCATTGAATAATAACCATTTTAAACTCATGTATTGATTCTCTTAGATTGGGAGCTCCTTCGAAGGCTGTGGGAACTACCTATGAATTTATTCAGCTTGTCCCTTCCCCTACAGCACAAGGCTTTCTACAAAGCAAGCACTTATTCCTCCTAGACACATTCATTGGCTACTACCTCAAACAAGGCCTGGTGATAGTGATGTGGAGAATACAAAGATGTATGCACAAAGCAATAACATGCCATTTGACCAAGAGAATGAGGATTATAGTATCTCCCTCTTACAAACACATGGAAAAATTGTGAGCATTTGGTACTTTAAAAATGACTTAGATGTTGCTTTCAGCCATGTATCATGCAGCACTGACAAATATATAGTGTCAATATAATATTGTTATGTCTTCAACCCACATCATCAGTCACAGGCTTATCTGTGTTACACAGTCTCCATTTAAAAGCATTTGGGAGACTCTATGGTGGGTAGTGATTTAGGAAGAGATGAGAATAGTTGCACATTTCCTTAAGAGTCGTGAGTGCATTTTGTGGGAATGATGATAATGATGATCATGATGATAATGATAAGGTCCCCAGCTGTCTGTTGAAGTTCCTTTCTGGGAAACAGCTGGAGATTCATTCTCTAAAGATCGCATCTGGCTTGATTTGCCAGCACTCAAATCCCATTGATCTGGTTCTGTTCTAGCCCTCTGTACTCACAGTTCAAAGAGCAGGGAGGCCTGTAAAGAAATTACTGCCATATTGTTCCATCGGCCACAGTGAGCAATATATACGATTATAATTAGGAACACATTAAGGGAAGCAGCTCAGTGGAGATAAGCTGCTTGACTGCATACGCTTTTTGATGAGGGCTTAGCGCCAATCCGAGAAGAAAAAGATTAAATGTTTGTTACCAATCCTTTTGAACTTGTGGCAGAACATGTGGTAAAGCATTTTTGATTCAAATTAAAAGCATCCTAGGATAAAAATAACCCTGTTCTCCCAGGCCTTTCCAAGTGAAACCATTTGGAGACTGATTTATTGTATAGCCCTTAACCTCTTTCCACCAGCATGATTAACGTAAGCATTTCTGAATCCCATGTAAGCCCGGACAGGTATTTGTCTTGTTACACATCTGTGGAACAAATGGCAATACAAATTAGACACTCAACAGATGTAAGTTTTCAAAGGCCAGGCAAATTTAATTTGACTGTGCATATAAATGAAAAGTTCATTGAGCTCTGAGGTCAGTGCTGTGGGTTACAGGTAGAGAAGGTTGTTCCGTCAAACATCACTGAAAGGCCAGCAATTCAGAAACACTCTAAAAGGAGCTTCCTAAACCAAGCAGAGAAAACATAGGCTGCTACTCCAGAGAGGCAAGCATGGGGAAGGCTGGGAGGGAAAAGGCCTGGTCTGACCACATCATCAAGAAAGTTTTTAGGAATTAAAAAGGGCAAGATGACCATATAAGCTTCCATGTTGAGAGGAAGAATGGTTTAGTGGTTTCTTGTGGGAATAGAGAATAGAAAGTCTGTTCCAGATTCTGCCTCTTATATCCTCTGTGGAATTGGGGAAGTCTCTTACCCTCTCTGTGCCCATTTACTTTTAAAACTGGGATACTGGCGTTTACGCACTGTAGACATCTAAAGTTTAACATCTTTCAAAAGCGATCGCGGATTACTGAAAATGACACTACGTATTGCACACTTCATGAATCTTGCAAGTGTTTAACCACATGACACTACCTGCCAAAAGAATACTTTAGTTTAAGTTGGTTTTAATTATATCATGTGTTCTTTTAATTTCTATAAACAGTGAAGCCCCTAGAGGCTAATTTTTAAAAAACTCAATTACAGTATTTTCTCACTTTCTCTTATCAAATCCCTCGGTCCCCAAGAAACACACACACACACACACACACACACACACACACACACACACTTCCTCTTCTCATTCCAAATTCCGAGAACTTTTTCTCTATATATAATTTCTTCCTGATAAGGGTGATATAGTTAATAGCAGTAATGCTAAACTTCTGAAAGCAGTAAAAATCAATAGTTAATACCACAAGCAAACTTTTCAGTACCCTAGTTATCAAACTGTCAAGATGTTCACATTCTATTACCTAAAGTAGCATTTTTCAAGTCCCAGGAATGTTGATAGATATTTTCTGTTAAAAGCTCTTTAATCATAGCATTTTGAAACATACTTGATAAAATCCAGTAATAGAACTCTCTTTAATATGATAACGTGTGTTGTGAAATTCTAAGAGAGGGTGAAGTATAAAATATTTTCCTAACTTTTTTGTATCCCTTTGCCATTGAATGCTCTCAGGCCTGTTGTTCTGAAAAAAAAAAAAAAAAAAAAAAAAGTTGGGAAAATAACTAATCAAAAGTTTTGTTATACATTTGCTATTTGAGAAAGGTGAATGAAAGTGGGGCCTCTTAAACCACAGGAAGTTATTTCCAAATCCAAATGAGATGGTTTGAAAATGAAAATTTGCCTTTAGAATGAAGATCATGGCAAATGTACTAGTAGAGTATTCCATTTTGCTCTTGCTTCTACCAGGAAGAATGTGTTGCTTTTACTCTTTTGCTTTGTTTGGTTTGTCCACTTTAATTCTTGCTTATAGGAATAACAATAATAATAAATGTATTTGGAGTAGCTGAGCTCTCTATGCTATAAATCTGTGCCAATTACTAGAGAGTCAAACAAACCAAATCCGTAGTTTATGGTAGTTTTATAAATAAATATATTATGTTTAAGTGATCCTTATTGTTCTTTGAAATGCCAATTAGTCAGGAAACTCTTGCTGCTTTATAGCCATTAGTCAGGGAAAGTGAGACTTATGATTCCACAGCAGTGTGAGAATAACTCAGTGCCTCACTCCTAAATGGCAAAGTTAAAAGGGAGCAAGAGATGTCTTTCAGGTAAAAGTGGTATAAATGAAGACAAAACTCCATTAATAACTTTTATAGCCGATAGCTAGGTGACCACAGTGCCCTTCCTGTGAGTACCTTTACATCATCTGTTTTGCAGGTCTGCCTTCCCCATTAAATCCTGCGTTCCTTGAGGTCAGAGAGCAGATCTTATTTGCATCATTTTTTCTGGAATATTCTGTAGTGCCTGAATCATAGTAGGCACCCATTACACATTTATTGAATTAAACTGACATCAAGTGATTTGGAACAAGAATATTTATAAAAATATATTCCGCAATACTTAGAATACTGAGGTCAAATTTTATTTTCAAAGTGAAATGGAGAAATTCCACATTTACCTAGGTATTTCTGGCCAGAATATATAGCTTATCTGTGGCTGAAAGAGAAGACATAAAAGCATAACTACCTTATAATATTTATTTTGGGTCATAGAAACCTAGCTCAACTACAATGATTTTTAAAAATCAATTTGAGAAACTTTTTAATATCCTGGGTAAATATCACTATTTGGTTATAACCTGTCAAGGCGATTTTGAATTTTGCTTTTTTTCCACCTGCGATGTAACCATTCCTCAGTGCTCTGAATCACCTGGGAATGTGAAAACTTTTCCCTTAATGTTATTACCCAAGATTTGGATTAACAATTTAAAATCCATGACCAAGGGAAGAATTCAGTAGTCCAAAAATAATTTCATTTAACTAATTGAAACGGCATTGGAATGTGAGCTTTTATCTGCAATTATGATTTCATCCAGCCTGCCTTTCTCTAATATACACAAGGATATCCTGAGACTTTGTGAAATACTTTGCTGATATGTATTTTGATTCTACTGTTCCTATGACATCAATCTCAGAGCTGACACCTACGTACAGCGTAATAAAGGCAAAACAATCAGGAAGATTGACATGGTCGAGACTCGTGAACAGACAGATCGTGTCCAGCACAGTTGCATACTTTCATACATCCGTCTTCCTGGACAATTACATGGAAACTGCCATCATAAAACACATGGCCAGTAACTAGTTCCCTCAGACTTCCTTGCCCTTGAGCTATGCATGATGTGAATCTTACACTTTATATTCATGCATTGTAATGCCTTTCTTTTCCACTGAAATGTCAAGTAATTGCCACAAAATGCCTTTAATTTACAGTTTTCAGATTTTGAGCTCTTAGAGATTTTTACTATTTATTACAACTTATATCAGAAATTCAAGGCAGAATTTGATACCAGATTATGAATTAACTGATACATTTTTATCAGTTTTAAGAAAGTTAAAAAGAAATGTACATCAGAGGATTACATGAGAGAATCTAGTGTGTATGAGAATGTGATAAATATAAAAGTAGTAGTTTAATGCATTAGAAAAAGCATGAACAATTTAATCATTAATAGCGACACAGAGAAAGAAAATAAGAATGAGGCCTAATCTTGTAGCATTTAATTCAGATGGACTAAAGGCAAGAGTAAACAATCATTGATTAAAAAATATTTGAAGTTCTAGAAGGCCTCATGTGCAATTTTAATGAACATAGGAAATTAAGAAGTTATAGAAATATAGACATATTACACTCTAGAAAAACTAAACTGGCAAAAGATATCATAGAGTCAAAAGACCAACTTAGAGGAGGAAAAAATAATTATAAATCAAATAATAAAGAGTTAATATATCATGCACCTTATGATAGATAGATTGATGTTACAAATAAACAAAGAAAAGAAAAAAATATTGAGTTATAGATATGAGATAGTTGTAAGCAGTTCATGGAAGAGCAAATCCAAATTACTAACGACTGTTTGAGAAATGCTCAATTTCACTACTAGCCAGGGATGGGAAATATAAAGGAACAATATGTCACTTTATTGATTTAGAAAGAGAAAAGTTTACATTATAAACTTTTATTCAAAATTTCCTGCCATCTTCTAAGGCCACAAAATCTAAATGATGCTAGAAACAAACCATAGAAATGAACACTTAGAGGCAAGAGGCTGGGCCTGAGAATTTATGTATTCTACCCATGAAGCTGTGGGCACTAACATTCTTTCAAAAAGCCCCAGCTGATCTGGGAATGAAGAACGACAGCTCCTAATCTCAGCTTTGCTGAGAATTTGCAATGTGACTTTGAGTAAATCACTTGACCTTTCCGAGCTTCTGATTCCCTATAGATAATAATCCTGGCCTTATCTCCCTCATTGTTTCAAAAATAAAATGAGATGGACAATTTATGTGAAAGCACTTTGAATAGTAAAATGTGCTATATTATTATTCAAACAAGGCATTATCCACTCAAACCTACTTAGAAGGGGTTTGTAAACGCAATACTGCATATTAATGTGATCCTGGGTTTCAGAGAACTTGGATTTTCTGGGCACTATTACAATCTCTGCTATATTTCAGCACAGCATAAATTATGTGCTCCAAAGAAGTCTTCAATACCCTTTGGAAGCCTGAGAGGCATGTGCGAAGCTGCTTAGTACCCCCAAAATAGGTACCACTGAAGAGAAAGGAAGAATATTTAAGAAAACAGTGAACAGGCTCTGCCTGCCAAATCTGTGCTCAAACTGCAGTTCCTCATGTGCACGGGTGTTGAGAATAAAGAAGGCATGTCTTAAAACCCCAAGTCCAGGCAGGAATTCCCATAGCCTCTGGGTATTTCACCAAGTTGCTATAATAGATGCATGTCTGTACATAAGTGTGAATATATACAAACATGACATTATAAAAGCAGATAGCTTTGCTCTGTCACACAACCAATCACAAAATGACATCAGTTCCGTAAATCTTATTTGCTATTGTAATTGTACATTGCATCTCAGAAATAACTATTTTCCTACTTACAAATCTCAGAAGCACCTGAATACTTTGTTATTGTTGTTGTTTTTTAAAATATTAGAGCTTTGAAATGAGGCAGGACTTGGAAAAATTTGGTCATGGATTTTTCTCAATCTGGGGACCCTGACTCAATCTGGGAATTCTCACTGGCATTTTATTAGAACCACCAAATCCATTTCATTACCTGTGAGGTTTCAGAGAAAGTAAATCTCTAGAACAAGGTTCCCCTTGTGTGTTCAAGTGCACCTTGGGCCTTATTCTCCCCACAAGCCCATAAAGGTAATAGCAATACACTCTGCTGGGCACACAGTAAAAAAGCCTCATTCGTGGTTGCCAAAGCCCTCGCAGCTGTCATTCTTCACTCCCTGAGGTTCCTGGTAACCCTTATCACTGCTAAGAAAGAGGTTTTTTCCATACAATATAGCTTAGTGGTGAAGGGTCAGCGTTATAGGGTCTGAGATTTGATTGACATCTCAGCTCAACCACTTACATGACTTTGGGCAAATGGCTTAATCTCTTTTATTCTGTTTCTTCATCTGGCAAATGGGCATAAAAGTTTCTAACCAAAAGAGTGGTGATGAGGATTAAATGAGATAATTCATGAGAAGGTCTTAGGATAGCATCATGTTCACAATAAGCACTCAGCCCATGACAGCTGGTAGTTACCATAAAACAGCAGCCACAGCAGGCAGTGCTCACTATGCTTCAGGAAGAACAGTACCCAGTTATGGAGGGGTCTAAGTCCATTTAAAGAGAAAAAAACTTTTATTCCGTAAACTTGGAGGGAGATAAGCTATACACATCAACCAGTAAGTGTATAACTGTACAGACCGCTTTCCTGGTCTAGCTACATAAAATAGCTACATAAAATTTGCACAGGGACATCAGGAAGAGAGTCTCCACTCTCTTGGGTGACTCCTGAACAGCTCCACAGCAAAGCAAGAAAGGAAAAATAAATCTAAAACATCCAATACACTTGAAGTACTTATATACATAGCTTAATATATATGTGACATTACAAAGTACTGTAATCCCTATGTAGGCTGAGAATTATAAACTCTAGGTTAAAAGAACTAGTGTCCCTGTCTTTGGTATGACTGCTCGGGGACAATGGTGTCTTTGGTTTTTAGTGCTCTCTTTCAAAAGAAGAGATCAAGCTTGTCTTTGCGGTTCTGTAGGCACAGTGGTGACAGAGTTCTGTGGGAGCAGCTGGGGGTGGGAGCAGTCCTGATTTAGAGCATTTGCCAATTTCTGTAGTGTAAAGACTCCCACCATGAGGCTTCACTAAAAGCAAAATTGTTAAAAGAGGCCCGTGGTCAGTACTAGCCTGCTGCATGGCACCACTGTGTACACGGAGCTAGTGCTGGACGATGTTATTAAGATGAAGATTTCAGCTCTCGATCTCTCAGGTCACTTCCAGTCTAAAACTTGTTGGATTTTATTTCTCTCTTCAGCCTGAATTATTTCTATTCCCTCAATTTTTCCCACTGATCTTACCTTCTTGTTCTTGGTTCCTCCTGTTGCTCCACTATGAATTATAAGTGATCTGCATTCTTCTGACTGGAAAGATAATAAAAGAGAGATGTACAGAAATCAGTCATTTAGGGAAATATGAGGACAATTTTTAATAGTGTTGTTACAAAATAAGCTTATTTTAATTCAAGTTCATTATAGTGTGTGTCCAGAGTAAATTGTTAATATTCCAGTTCCTTACAACTATACTTTTGGCCTATCTCCAACCCCTGTGAAAATGGTTTATCAATTTCTCTGTCCACCCAACCAAGCCTGCATGTTACTGCCAGAAATATCTTCCTAAAATAATTCTTGGGTCACATTTCCTACTTAAAAATTCTAGTGGTTTCTCAATCCCTTCCGGAAAAAAAGTCCAAACTCTTGGCCTTCAAGGCCCTTCTTCAGTTCTGACTTCATGTTCTATTTTCTATGACTCTGTTCTTACCTCTTTTTGTGATTTGATCTTCCTTTTTCTGAATTCATCCAGTTGCCTTGTCTTTACTTCCCAAATTGCTCATCTTACATACTATTTGGTGTTAAATCTATTTGTTTATATAATCTCACTTGACCAGCATGAAAAGCACCAGGACCGCATCTTTGACTATTCTGCCAGCACACTCTCCAAGAAAACGCTCTGTAATGATGTAAAAGTTCTTTATCCATGCTACGTAATACAGTAGCAACTAGCTACATGTAGCTCTTGAACACATCAAATGCAGCCAGTGCAACTGAGAAATTGAACTTTTATTTATTTCAATTCATTAAAATTTACATTTAAATAGGCGCAGATGACTAGTAGCTATATATTAGACAGCATGACTGGACCCTCTTCAGAATACAGCACATGTCTTCTACTTTGCAGCTATGCAATAGCTATTTGTTGAATGAATCAATGAGATTCTCTTGTCACAACATAACCCCCAAACTGCCTTCTAGCTCATCCCTCATTTCTAACTTTCTTACTACAGCCTCCGGCCACTTCCTTTGCCCCCCAATACGTTTTTGGTGACCAGCAGTAGATGGAATTTAAACGTTCATTAGTAAACAGTCTGCTTCCATCACTCTAAGACTCGGAAGCGAGTGCTGAGCATGGCAGGAATGGAGCATTTGAGAGTAAACTACTTCATTCCACAGGGTTATCTCCACTCTCAAGGGAAAATGTGCCAAAATTGGTATGTCTTAAAGTCTGCACTCAGACTTTCTAGAAATTGTCCAGCCACTTTGGGTCATTTTCACCATGCTATGCAAATTTAGTAAAAGTCTAGATTTCATAGCTAAAACATGGTTAAATCTTGGTTTAAACGTATATAGATATATTTATATATATAAATATATATAATAGTTTAATTTAAGCAAATAAATGCATGTATTTTTGTGCATTTACTTGCTAAGATGGGACAATTCTTTTCCAATTTAAAGAGTTTAAAATAATGTAAGCACTTTTAGCAATGTTGAAAAAAAACTAGAAAATTCTTTCTCTCAAACAATTTGTGAAATGCTAAACTTCATTGAAAAATAACTTCAAATGAAATTTTAAAGTGAAATGGACCTTAGACATCAATGAGCCCAACATACCCACTTTACACTTAAATATAAACTTGGTAATATGCATTGTTTTCATAAAACTATTGGTACAGCTTTGCCTGCAGCAAAGATAACCAGAAATAAACCTCATTTCTGCAGCACTTTTCATTAATTAACAGAATCCTAATTTATAAAAGTATTAAAATGCTTTTTTTTATTTAAAAGGAGATTAAGTTAGATTACTTCATTTTATAAACATAAAATGTAAAATGCTGTTTTTATTCTTCATTCTGTAATAGGCATATAGAATAAGAATGTAATAACATCTGTCTCATTTGAAAAAAAATCAATGTCTGTAAGAAAAGGAAACATTTACTTATTTGCCTTGTGTTTTTATTAGACACCGAGGTTTGCAGATGTCACTTTCCATGAATAATTCACCCTAGAATTCGACCCAACTCCTTCTTAGCTTCTGTTTCTTGGAATACATTTAGAATTGCATCATGTTGTGACCTAACACATTCACACACACACACACACACACACACACACACGCACGCACACACACACCAACAACAACATAGTGCCAAATGTAATTACATATTTTATAGTACAATATAAGTCACAGAAGGTATTTTTTATGAAGATTGTATTATCCTATAAAGATTCTTTGTAGAAAAATTAGAAAATACTCCTAGGCAACTAGTCATTTTGTATTTTGTTTTTCATTCCCAAATGATCTTTGACTTTCAATTGTCCTGATTTATGGAACCTGTAATGTTATACAATGGTTATATTGTTTTACTGCAAATTCCTAATTTCAATATCAAAAGAAGTACAGACTTGCCTCCAAGATAGTAATACTAAAATACATTCACTGTCAATTTCTCTAGCTCTAAATATAAGAATTAAACTATAGAATGAAAGACATTTTTGAGAGCCAAATTAATTATACAGTATACTTAAGTAAATGAAAGATTATCTTTGAACTCACATAGTACCCAAACTAAGCCAAAAGATATTATCAGAATATTTTATTAGATGGAAGTTATGCCGTACTTTTTGGTGTAGAGAATAATGTGTAAAATTAATATATTTTGTATATAGAATATGAAGAACTTATTAAGTTGCCTGCCTATAAAATTTTCCTACACTCATCCACCTACCTTGGATTTCCTTGCTAATAAGCTTACAAGCCTCCTTCTACACAACAACAATAGCCCTTTTTGGCTCAGCTTATTATATTTATCTGAGATTACAAATAAGTGGCCACTTGTCTTCCCAGAATGTTACAGGATACTAGGAATATTTTTTGTTGTTCTCTTTTTCTTTTTCTAGATTCTGATTTTTTTTTTTTTTCAGGAAAATCAATTTGGTCTGAGACCTATAGGTATTTCCCACTTGAGAAATGCCTAACTAAGTCTAGGTAACCTGTTGGACAGAAGGGCTGAGGGCTCTCCAGGGTCCAGGTAGAGTAGAAACTTCCAATCAGCATGTTCACAGTGTAAAAATGTTCTTCCCTTCCAAGCACACAGCATGGGATCTGTCCATATCACAAACAAATAGCTAACATTTATTAAAGACTACAGACATTAGAGTTGGTTAGAGTTTTCCAACAATATTGAGACAATCTGAAGGCAGAATGTGAGCCTCTTCTAGCTGAGCCTAAGACTGAAAACCAGGCTCAGGGAATAATTCATAAATCAGTTGCATAGCCCAGTAAAAACAATTTCTTATGTTTAAAAATGAAGGAATTCCTAAAAACACTATAGATTGTTTGAATGTAATGGTAAGAAATTCCTGCTAACAGAAGCCAAATGTTTCTTTACCGTGAGAAAAAAACTATTCTAATACCTCAAAAATTGAAAGCTATATTAAAAATATAGTGCAACTAGCATTTAGAATAGAAAAAGAAAGTATTAAAAAGATGTCAATAATATTATTGTTCTTAAGTCAAAATAGTTAATACAACATGATATAATTTTTTGAGAAACGTAAATATATAGACCAAATTATTAATGGTGATTCTCTTCAAATAGTTTATTTTTTTCTTTTTTTAACCTCTCTGTGCTTTATAGCTCTTTCTATAAATGGGTATTCATTTTTGAATTTAAAATAATTTAAATTAAAGAAAAAAACAACTAGTGACTGGCACTGATAACAGCACACTTTGTAGTAATAATAACAATAACAATAACCACAATAATGATTAAAAACAAAGTGTTACCTACGTGTTCAGATGTTCGAAAGAATACCCTCTGCTTATTCCAATTATGTGTATTTTTTCATAAAAATATATTACTCTAGAGCCCTACTCAAAAGTTATTATTAGTTGGATATTTTATATCCACGCAGTCAATCCACATTGTCAAATTTAATGAAAATGTCTCATTTTTGAAAGTGAGGTTTTCAATCTGCTGTGATTCTCTTACAAGTTGCTCTCACTGCCAAGTCATCATGCCTCCACCAGAGACCTGACACTGATACTGAAATGGTTTTTTCTCTGCCCATTCACTGAAAGGTTACTTAGTATGTCACTGCTTTCATTCTTGGATTGAGCAACCTCTGTGTGCCAGGCACATTATTTGGGAATATGTATGTGAAAGACAAAGACTCAAAAATCACAAGACCCAGACTCTTATGGTCATACATGCTTAGTAGATATGGGAAATAGGAAGGAAGATATGGAAATTAGTTACAATATGGTCAATATATGCTAATAGGACAATGTAAATTACTAGAGAAATAGAGAGGAGGGAAAAAAGCCTTTTATCTAGAAAATAAAGATGTTCCTCTGAGTCAGTTAAAAGCACATTGAGAATCTTAACGTCCACTAGGGTCATACCACTTTAGCTCCTATGGATGCATCAAATTAACATGCACACGCATTAGGCATAAAACTCAAAGAAATTTACTCAAATTATCAAGTGATGTCATAATGGGGGTGGCGAGGGGCGGAGAGAACCTCTACATCTTCATTAGCATAATTAGCAGGAAAATGGGAAGAGCCAGGATATTAAATCAATATATTGTCCTCCTAAGAAATCCTTGCCTCCTATTTTTTCCATGATTATAAAAAACTAAGCCTGGCCATCTTATATTTTAGAGTTTCCTTCCCTGGTACAGAGAGACTATCTCTGCCACTCATGAACACTAAGCCATGAGGCTTATTGAAATAGATGTGACCTAAGAAATGTTTTGATCAGAAAGAAGGTACAATGCAAAACCACTTTCTGATCACAGTGAAGTGTAAAAAGAAGTAAAGGAGTGGCAGGCAATAATGATAGAATCGGATTCCAAGTGTCTAACTCCCAAGGCCCCCTAATATCTTGGGAGATCCAAGAACACTAGAGTTAGCAACCTACTTTCTTTGGTACTATTTGAGGGATAAAGAAGCTCTATGTTCGTCTCTGTGTCTCATCTAACATGTCACCACCACGATAACGCAGAAACTGGAGAGATGTTTTGTGATTGCTGAAGTAGCACCTTTCAGGGTGAGACGTGCCTGGATTCTGTGAGCTCCAAAGAAAGGGCACACAGAAGTGTTGGGGTGGGGGGGGGGTGCTGACAGAAGTTGGGGTTGGAAGCAAGGGGAGCAGAGCATGGAGCCTTGAGACTGCAAGCAAAGGCTGGACCCGCAAATGTCAGGTGTAGATATCAGCATGATCTCTCTAGAGGCCACATGGAGCCAGCCACATGTCAGCAGAACCCAGAGGGCCAAACAGACTAACTTCCTCACCACATAGCCGGAGAATGGCGCACTGAACAAGGACCTGCATTCATAGAAGTCCCACTTGCCCGCTGCCACAGGATTACATGATCTCCCTCGGCCCCCAACCCTGAGACATATGACACCACCTCAGGAAAAAGCAGAGAAATGGTTGAGAAATCTGAAAACCCGAACATTTACTCTAAAGAGACTGAGTCATCCAAAAGAAATTATCTAAACGGGAAGAGACAGAAATGCATTTAATTAGCAAGATTAAAGCACCCCACCCCCTACCCCTATGCCACTAATAAGCAGAGTTAACAAGCTCAGGAGAAAAATTAAATCATTATCAAAAGATTCCCCCAAGCTTCTGAAAAGCCTGTGAGAGGGAATTATATGAAGTAGTAGTCACAGGGCAAATGTCATTTATCCTATTACACTAACACCCAGCATTCAAAAGCTGGTTCTTTGAAGCAAGGTGACCCTCACTCAGTTGACAACTTGGACTGATTATGGTACAAAAGAAGAGGTCCTCAGACAGTAGATCTTTGATGTCACTATAGATCATTTTTCATTAGTTGCCTGCTGCTACTTGTCTTGCCCCGAAGTGGGTAGTCAGTGATGAGAGCTAGCCACAAATACTGGTTTCTCCTATGTTATTACCCCTACACTCATATTCCCCACTTATTATAAGATGAATAATAGGAAAAAAAAAATGAAATATATTCACAAATTGGGAAGATGTTTAGGTAGCGTGTAAAAAACCTGGTTTGGGAGAAAGCAGATGGAGTGTCCGATACTACTTTGTCACCGATTTTCCAGGGTACCGCGTAATGTCTACCATTTGGGGGAAAGAATGTTGTTAAATAAGTAGTAGAATTAAGCAGATTTCTCTGAAGGGCTGCGTATAACAAAGCTGATGTGCACACCGAGATTCCAGTGGATCGTAGTGGCGTGCTGCCGCTGCTGGTACCGGCTCTTGATCCCAGCTCCGAAACCAATGATATCATTGGTAGTTTGAAAGCAACCATGCTGGGAATGTTTACACCACAGAAATCAACAAATACCAATAGAGATTTTTCTTTTCTTTCTTGAAAGCTGGTTTCTAAACATTTACCAGCATACCATTGTCAACCTCTTGTTAATAAAACATTTGACAGCACAAATACATTAGTACATTTTCTATTGCTACTTAAATAAATTACCACAAAATTAGTGGCCTAACACAACACAAATATATTACATTATAGTTCTGTAGGTTATAAGTCTGATACAGGTCTCCTGGCCTAAAATTAAGGTGTCAGCATTTCTTTCTGGAGGTTCTAGGAGAGAGTATATTTTCTTGCCTACTGTGACCTCTACAGTCATCTGCATTTGTTGGCGCATGGCCTCCTTCTTCCATCATCAGAGCCATCAACAGCTGATTGCGTCCTTCTCACACTCCCCCTTCTACTCCTAGGATTACATTGGGTCCACTAGGACCATCCATCCACTCGGACAATCTCCCTATTTTCAGGTCAGCTGGTTAGCAATCTTAATTCCAACTACAACCATAACCGCCCTTTACAATGTAAAATCACACATTCGCAGGCTCCAGGGTTAGGGCCTTTGAAGGCCCATCATGTTGCCTAACACTATGAGTGTTCTAAGGGACATATTTTGGGGAGAGTCACAAAAGCCCTTTAATGATAAGTGCATTGGGCACACTTTCTAATTTATCTTGTGGAAGTTATTTATCCTTTTAGAGCCTCAGTGAATTTCTCTATGAAATGTGGATAATGTTTTCTTTATCTACTTTGCAAAGTTGGTCGAATCAATTAAGACAACAGAAGCAGCAATGTCTTAAAAAAGGATGAGGCTGTCTACCTACATAGTTATTATTAATTATTAATTATAATCATAATCATAATTATTATTAATTAATATAGTACAAGTTTTTATATAAGGTCTAAATAATTCTTATAATTTAAACTCGATCATTTCCTACATGCGTGGTCTCAAAAAGATAGGGCTGGCTCTGGCCCATTGCCAAGAGGCGGGTGTACAGGAATAAGAGCTGAGGAGATACACTCGGGTCTCAATTCCCGGGTCACTTTAGATTTTCACGTGAGCACGAATCTAGATTTGACCTCCCAGAGGCCTTCGAATTAGGGAAAATGCAGGATCTCCCAAGGCCTTTGGGACTAGATCTGGGCAAATTCCCCATTATGGGCCTCTCTTTCTCTCCTACTTCAACTTTGTCTATGACATTCTTAAACCATAACACAGATAAGTGGACCAAGATAAGGTAAAGAATGGGAATCATTTCTAATGACTGCTCCCTTTTAGACATAACCTGAAATCAGATTTTTTTTCCAGAGAGTCATAGACCTACATATTCTCAATCCTATGTGTTGATTTCTGAGTTACAATCTTCCTGCATTTCAAATAAATGATTCCATTACTTTTTCTCTTTGCTGTCTACACATTGGATATTTTTGTTTTTGTTTTGTTTTGTTTTGTTTTTGCCTGTATTTTCAGTTAGATGACTTAGAATTAGAATTTTGCTTGCTAATTCAATTCGTGGACTTTTTATCTACCCGACCATTCCCAGCATTCTAGGAATCTATAACACACATGTAGTAACATACATTGTTTTCTACACCATCCACCAACCTCGACATAGAGTAAGTGCATAGCTGGAAAAGAGATTATTGAGGAATGTATTTCCAAATGAACTATAAATTTTTACATGGAAAATAAATCTTAATAAACTATGTGTTCATTGGACTATATATAATTTGGACTGATTTTACTTTGTTTTACAAAGAAAAATAAGATCTCCCTGTACTTTTTTGGCAAAGACGAGTAGCTGCAAGTTGTTAGTTATCGGCCTCTGATAAACCTGACACTACCCCAGGTTGGTTATATAATCTACCACTCCCTGGTCCTGGGGCGGGTTCCGCCTTTGGAATCTGTGTCACATTATACTGCCATCAACAAAACCAGCCAGGCAAGATGGTGACCTGAGCAGAGCTAAGATTAGGAGAACAGTATCGCTTTCTGTTTTGTTTTGACTCTCCTGTGAGAATGGAGAGTGTCAAAGCTAGCGTCTTTGGTGTTAGGGCTTTTCTGATAACCCTGTCAGGGCCCAGATTAAGCTGTCCTCTCTGGGCTTTATTCCAAGGAGCCAACAGGGGGTTTAAGGCAGCGGTGACATCTTGGCAAAAAAGAGTCTTGGATCAGTCCTGGCCACCAGTGGGCTTCTCTGGGCTAGCCCTGTCACTGAACCATAGTGATGATGGGCAAGTTTTCATCAGCTTTGCCTTCATGAGGAGGATAGAGCCTTTGAACTGGAAATGTATGGACTGCACACACACAAGGAAAGTAACAGTCTAGTTCTAGAAATCTTAGAACTGTTTCTATAGGAAATGAGAAAAGAAAGTGCTGAGAGCAAAAACATACTAAGTGGGAGAGGGAGAAGTAATTATAAAATCTGGATGGGGTCTTTTTTATAATTTCTTGTGACTCTTTTGAAAGCACACACACACATTTTGGCTTAGGCCATGGACTCATTTGACAAGAACTGAACTGCAAAAGAAAATAGGCAAATAAATATGATAATGTTATAAATAAAAGGAATCTTCCCAGGATATAAAATTACCAAAGTGATGCATTAATAAAAATGGAATTATCCTTAAAAAAAAAAAAAAAGAACTGAAATGCCTCCCAAAATCACAGAGTAAACCAGCATAATAGGACTGCTCAATAAAAACAGCTGTGTAGACTTCCAGAGGAACAGCATTGTTTTATGCAAAGCCTTCAGATTATAAAGCAGATCTAAGCTTATCCCCATAGCAATTCTCATAAGATGGTAAATTCACTGAAGGACAGAGAGGCTATTCTCTTCCTTGGAAGATTCCAAGCCTTCTCATAAAGTATATGATACTTTGGGTGTTCATAAGTCTCTTATACTAGTATTAATATTTATCAAAAAAGCATAAGTTTGAGTTCTTTTCCATCCTCTAGGTCTCAATTTACTCTGTTCTGAAGAAACGGCAGCTCTGTGAAAGAATCTCTGAGCGACTTCCTTCAGGGATGTAGGGACACACATTCAGCAGGTTGGAGATATATAATCACTGAGGAACCTGAACCAACCACGTCAAACCCTCCCCAAAATCTCAATGACTATGGAAAGAAACACTCCCAAAGGGCATTAAGAAGGTTTAATTCCAGAATAGATTAGGCGTAGCTAGTGCTGATATGAGTTTAGTGGGGGTACATATGACACATATAATCAGTCAGCACTCGGCAAAAATTTAATTCTTCACCTTTTTCTTTCATGTAGGTGAAGTGTTCATCACATGTTGAGTTAGAAGAACTGCATGCACGGGAAAATAGTCACTGAGGGGAAAAAGGTAACCCATCCGACACTTATCCACAATACTTGTATGAAGAAGGTGGTTTCAGAGGAAAGTCATTCCCCTGGCTGTTTGGAATCATGGCCAGAATATTTAACTCTCCCTCCATCAAGAGATGAGGTCAGTTCTTCTCCCCTTCAATCTGAGTTGATCAGTAGACTTTAGTAGAGGTGACACTATGGGTTTTCTAAGACTAGGTCACAAAAGGCCATGTGGCTTCTGTCTTTTTTCTGGAATGCATATTCCTAAGCCCAGAGCTACCATTATTGGAAGTCCAGCTATCCAGCTATCATGCTATGAGTATGCTCTAGTTACATAGAAAGCTCATGTGTCAGAGATCTGATCACCTATCAGAGCTAACTCATCAAGTCATCTCAGGTCAGGTGCTAGACATGAGTGAAGAAGCCATCAGATGATTATAGCCTCTAGTGGTTTGATTCATGCTCAGATCTTCACTAGCTGAGGCCTCAGACATGGTGAAACAGAAACAAGCTATCTCTTCTGTGTCCCCTCTGAATCCCTGACCCACAAAATACATGAACATAATAAGTTGTTGTTCGATATCCCCTTTCTCTTTCTGCTTTTCTGGAAGATTGAAAAGACAGGGCCATTAAGGCTACATAATTTCATTAACTATCAAATCACCTCATTTTCATGAATTCCATGGCAAACATTAAATTATATCCATCATCGGAAGAATGAAATCTACTTTATAGTTTCTGATACCAGAAACCATAGTCTATATATTTTGCTCAACCACCAAAAAAGTTTGTCTCTGGTTGACAAGTTTATACTACATGTTTCTTCCTTATCAGAACAGCAGAACGCTGGTGCTTTGGGAACGGAGGAAAGACTTGTGTTTTTTCTAATAACTGCTATGGCCTGAAGCAGAAATGAAGCGCCAACCTCAGCCTGATGGACTATTCTCAAGAGATCAGATATCACAGTTTTTTCCTTTGAACAGATAAACAGCAGAGATTTTATTATTGAAATAGCTAAAAGTTTAGTAATACTATTATATTGGCATGCCAGTTGGGAAAAGATTGTTTCTTACCTGAAGAAAACTGAGCTAGAGATTCTCAGAGTATTCACACTTTTCAAATATTGAAAGGAATGGTATTTAAAGTAAGAACAAAGATTAAAATAGGAAAAAGGCATTGCAAGGCTGAAACAGATAACCTACCAAAAAAAAATATACTGATTTAATTATTCTGAAAATGTGCTTAAAGTTTATTATATTTATTACCAGGTATACACTACTTATTCCACTGAACAAATATTAATTGAGCTTCTATTTGAATAACATAAACATATCAAACTTGATAAAATAAAGAACCTTTTTCAGGTTACTGGCCAAAATGCAATATTTCAATATGATTAAAGGTAATTCTTATTATTGAAGTTTAATATTATTTTTACTAAATAGCATTGACTTTATAATTTTTATAATTTTATTAACCATATTTCGGATACCTGAATTTCCGACACTTGGGATTTCCCATCTTTTGATTTATCATGATTAAAACAATAAGTCAGATTATTTTAAGAAGCCACCTAAGATCACTCTAGCATTACTACATTTGGAATTATGAAGGTAAGGGTCACAATTTGTTAAAACTTAGTTCTGCTAAGTTCTGCTTAGTTCTGCTTAGTTCTGCTTAGTTCTGGTTATTCACATGAACCTGGCTTCTTTTTTGACCCAGTTGTGAAATTCCAAGTCAATTTCTTTGCTGGATAAAGTAATTTTAAAGCTGACATATAGCTGAACAATGAGAAATGATGAACACTTCACTAATTTTTTCCATCGAGGAAGAGAGCATACAGAGGGATATATTATAGTCAGGTGTTAACAAAGCTGAGGATCCCGAAAGAGGCCTGGATTGCTTCAGAATGCCACACTCAGATGTGGCCACAGATACCTTCCCAATACTTAAAAAAATTACTTCATAAATCCCTAATAGCAATATGGAAGACAGTTGAAGGAGTGTGAATAGATCTGTCCAAATCCATCACTGTTCCTGGAAAAAGGATTCAAAACATACTGAGTAACATCATGAAAACCAGACCACACGGCTCACCATCAGATTTCCTTGAAATGTTGGAGAGAGCAGCAGTAGATGGCCACAGATTTATTCTTTCTAATTCTAAGCATGTTCACTGTGCCTGAGAATCGTGTCCTCTGAACACGTAATTCTTAGAAATTTAGCTATAGTTCCTGACATTGTAAATCCAGTCTAGTGAGCAAATTCTATGTTCTTGACACTCCTAGGCAATACATATGTATTATTTTCGGTGAATTCTGAGTATCTCTTTGCCGGCCATATTCAGAGTACACTATTTTATTAATGAAACATGCTTTCCCTGATGAATCATAGATAATATGCAATTAACCATATGTCTTTCTAATGAACTAATCTTCTGCAAACTAATTGGTGAGTAAAAATTTAAATACTACTGAATTGAAGTGGGAGAGTACAATATGAAATATTTAAAAAAATAATGTTAAACAGTAAGTTGAGTTACAAAATATGTTTTCTTCTGCTTAAATGCCAGGTTATTAAATATTTCCCTACCTATATTTCTCTCTACTTTTATTTTCAGTTCAAAGTTTGTTTGATCTTGACCTGTAGGGTTAACTACAAATTGTCAATATGTCTTGTTCTTAAATTCATGTGATCTTAAATGCCTATAATTATTAAGGCATATATTTGTTATTATGCTTTGAAATTTTAATTTGCTAAAACAGTGCTTTTATAACTATTTTTCTATAATCACTTGAAGGGACATTGATCTCTAAAGCTATTTCAGCTCCATTTAGTTGTACTGGTCAATGAAAATGAAAAGTGGATTCATTTATATGGTCTACTAGTCCTGGTTTCAGAAATACCATGTTTCATGTATTTAAATTATTCCCTTTTCTCTTAAAAGATCAAACCTTGTTTGAAATAACTTCCTCCTCTTTTTTCAATCGACTACAAAGAAGAAAGAAGTAAATTAAGCCCTAAGTAAAATGAATGCTGAATGTAGCAGCTCAACCACTTCTCAAATCTAGTGTTAGTCAGGAAAAGAGAAGAAAATGTACAAAGAGAGGAATCAGCTGAAGATACATAACAGGACACCTGGACCAGGAATTAATTGCCTAAGGGTCACCTAGGAAACTAGATTCAAAACAATAACATCTTAATGTAACAAATCTACATGACTTCTTCATCCTTCTCCCCAAAGCTCCCACAGGCTTTTGGGGCCTTCTGGTTGCCTTGATCACAGAAAGTTTCCCTTTTTAATCAAACACCCCTCTCCTAGCCTCCCACTTTTAATAAGGAGGCCTTTGCTCAGCAGACCCATTCCAACTTTTATTATTATTATTATTATTATTATTATTATTATTATTATTATTATTTTGTCTCCAGCAGCACAGAACCCATGGTTTGATGGCAGCTGATTCTACTGTCACACAAGGATTACTGGGAGAGCTACCTGAACTGGAGACAAGAAGACAAAGGCCACCGGCTGAGATGTTTCTAGGGAATCTGCTTAGAAAACTATGACTGCATGTCACAAATACCTGATTAGTATTTGTCTTCCATTTTTAAATGGCCTAACAGTTGAGTTCTCAGTAGTCATGGCAGAAATAAGAAGGGAGTCCTGTGTGATGGAGGCACATCGGGAACTGAGCTTCCCTAATGGCAATTTCAGTTCTCTCTTTCTACTGCCCTTTTCTGTGTATTATCCTTTTTTCTGTCCTCTACAAAATTGAACATTTCTAAAGCAGCAGAACTCCGCCTTCTATTCTTAAAACTGCACTGAAGCCTGCTTTTCTGTGATTCTGGTGCTCTAGGAAAGCATTACATTATCCATTCCTCCATGCTCTAACCCAGCACTTTGCCCGAAGGTGTTCAGGCCCGGACCCAAGCCTGAAATTCACTCTTAGAGCTTTGTTTTGTTAGCCCAGTAATTCTCCACTAGAGAAGGTGACATACGCAAATTACTCAGACAGTTCTTTTTAAACTATGGAGAATTCCTGCTCTTGGGAGATGTATCAGAATGGTTTGGGAGAGCATAGTGATCTACATAGTTTGAAAAGACTGACCAGGAGCTTCTTATTTCCCTGCCCTTCCCCTCCCTTCACTGCACACCTCCTACTAGAAATACTCTAAGACTATGTTGAGAGACTGTTTTAAACTGAGGCCGTGAGTACCAAGAGGAAGTTAACTAATCAAGTCATATACCTCTACTGATAATGGCTTCTACTTCTTTCCTTCTCGTAAAACCTCTGGCAGCTTTTGGGATAGAACGGTTATCTTCTAAACTGTAGATCTGATTAGTACCCTACAGTGATTCTCCTTCATCCTTAGAAAGAAGCTCTAACGTCATACCCTTCAGGACCATCTACAATGTTCCCTAGCATATAAATTTACTCCAGATTAAGGGATTCCACACTTTACCCCTTGGTGCTTCAAGCAGGATGCCTTTCTGCCTTGCATTAATCTTCACACTTAACATCCTCTCTCTTCCTCTCACTCTTCATGACTCACTCAAGAGCACACTTCGCCAGGAACATTTCTGAATCCTCCAAACCTGAGTTAAATGCTCGTCTTAGGTAAACCCCCCTTGCAAACCTCCCTTATAGCACTTCTTATCACGCTGTATTTGGAATGAGGACCCTGGCTCCATTTTCTTGGTGTCAGACTGTGGATAGCTTTTAAGTCTCATTCTTTCCTCTTTTCTTTGTGTCCCACATTTGGACAAGCTGATAAGAAAGCCTAGGTTTTCCTTTGGACCTGGTGGGAGATTCAATCCATGAAAGCCCCTGTCCATGTGGGAACTCTCACTCCGGCCTCAACCTCTAAACACAATAAAAACCTGAGCCAGTCTCTTTTCTTCATCTTCTCAAACAATTTAGTATCTGCTTGAGAGGCCTGCTGTGCTCACCTCAGAAACCTCAATTATTTAAGCAGCGAACATTTTCATACCCTCTAGATGTGAGTGTGTGATGTCATAAGTCTCAACAAATAAACTAAACTTTGAGTGGAGGGTCCATCTGCTATTGAAGATGACCATAACGATATTGCAATTGCTGTTTTTTTTTTTTTTTGGTCCATATTCTCCTTTAAATTTTTAATTCTTTGAGGATAAGTACTGTGGAACCCCAGTATCTGGTACACTTTCGGGTACAACAGTGGATGTTCGTTGATTGTTTGCTTATTGAATATGTGTCTTAAGCCAAGTCCCTGTTTTCATTAAATAAAATGTAAGTAAATTAGACTTTTAAGATTTTAAAGGAAATCAGATATCATCAACTATGACCTAAACTAATGAGGCTTACATATTGTAGCATTGCCTGTTATGGCAAAACAAACACAGAGAAAGGTTCGTGTTGTTGTTGTTGTTGTTTATAGTAAGAAATTTCAGAGAACTTACTAAGATACAAAGCTATCCTTTGTGGACTAGGCTGAGAGGTAATGAGATCACAACCCCAGGAAATATTTAAAGAAGCATCACTTGAAGAAGTCTATTCCAGCCTCCATAGATTCAATACGGCATGTTAGGATTCCCATTGATTTGGATAGTTTGAAGAACCTGGAAGTAATCATGCATGCAGAGCCAGGTAGCAAATTATACATATATTTATTACACATTTCACAATTACTTCAAAAATGCTTTCAGATGGGATGCTTATATTTCAAAGCAACCAGTATCAAAGTTAAATCTCTACCAGTAGCTGACTTTAATAGCTGCCTGTAATACACTTGCATCATCATATGCATCAATTACAATGATAATAGGTGAAAACTCTGGTGATCTGGCTACACAGCATAGTGAACTAAAGATACCATCTCCCACCCGTCGGATTTGCACAAACATACCCCCAACCCTGCAACCAAGCCTTCCATAGTCCCCCGGACATACTGTTGTTGTATGTATTATATTGTAATGTAACTTTCTATGTTCTTTTCCAACTCTCTGCAATCTCACGTGCCATGAAGGCAGAGACTGACCCTGCTCACTGCTGCATCTCTAGCTCCTAATGCTGGCCTCCAGGGCTGCATTATGAATTCCTCAACTCTGGACACTATAGTCTTTCTGAGCCCCTTACTCCATAAAATAATAATAAGATATATAATTATTTTTATAATTGGGTTGGAATAAATATAAATAGATTAATATAAACTAAAACATCTGGGATCTAAAAGTTAATTTCTTTCTTGTGATTGAAAAAAAAAAATAGAACACTTTTCTGAGCTCCCAAAAGCATTGTTGACCTTGGTGTCTAATAAATAAATTGGTCCGGCTGGTCATATCAAAGATAGCCACTGTTTGACAACTGGATGATGAATTCAAGGGGAAAAAAAAATGTGACCAGCTAGCTAGAAGTAAATACTTAAGAGTTCATACACATATCATCAATCTGATCATCTGCCTACCCACACGCACCCACATCCATGATCACTTGAGGTCACTAGACCCAAAGAAGTGGGACCCTTGCTGCATTTCAGGGGGCTCGGCGTTTTGGAGCGGCACCCTCAATATTTTCTTCCCAGTCCCCCTCTTTTGCCTGGGACAGACAAGGCCACAGTACTGTCTTGGCTGTGTCCCCCAAGCACCGATCAGTACCACAGGGGCCCCTATTTCTGTTCCTCCCCTTTCAGGTGCTTTTCAACTCTTTAACTCTCTTAATCCACCTCCCTCAATCATGAGGTTGATGAAATGACCCAGGAGTTCTAGGACTTGTGCCTGTGCAGCGGTTCTGAGGTTCTGTGGCTGGGACAGGGTTCTAAGAAGGTAACCTGGCAAGCAAGCGAATCATTCTCCTTGTATGGTTGTCGAGTCTCCAGAATAGTACTGCTGACACACTGATTAGAATAGATTCTTATTCATATCAGGTAAAGGACAAATTCAAGTGCTGGGCTAATATTCAGGTGTGAGCCCTTCAGGTGGGCCCCCTGCATGTGCTGGCTATAGTATAGTCTTTAGTCTATAGCACACAAGGATGGTGGGGTGGTGCTGAAATCCTTTACCTGGTACTCCCACCTGCCATGCTGGCACCCAAGATGGTCACCTATCCCCTTCACAGCTCTACACCATGCGGCAGACAGTCCCCCAGGGTGGCCGCTCCTATCTCTTCCTGGGACAGTCTTTGCTCCCCACTACCAATGAGCCTTTTCCATCTATATGGTGACCACATGCTTTCCGGGTTGAGCTTAAGCCATGCTGGATGAAGTATACACTTTTCTTACAGGAATCACTTTTCTCACTCTGCCATGGCCCCTTGTGTATCTTTCCTCCTGGAGACCATGTGTGGAAGGCAGAGCAATTGTCAACATTAAAAGATGTCATGATTTATAAATGCAGTAATTATGGCCTAAAGAATTCAAGTAATAACATGGTTGGAAGATGTATTTGTTGTATGTTTATGCTATAAAGTTCCACACGATAAATTCTATGTGACCAGAAGATGAATTATTGTTCATATTTTCTGTGCCATCTGAAGAAAACATGCATTTATGGCTATCAACAAAGAAGCCCAATAAACACCTTTGAGAGAATCTTTGGAGAAAGTATTTGTGGGCAGGGGGAGGGGCAGCAGGATACATGATACAGGTCATGCATAATGATGCAACCGGCATCACATAGATGGAATAAATGGTACTGGGGAATTTCAGGGGCAAAAAAAAGTCAACATTGTTTTAATACAAGTGAGATCCGAAAAGCCACGGCATTGTGTGTAATAACATCATTGCTACCTTATTCTTGTGGTGAGAATTATTACATTTGACAGTTAAGAACATGAAGAAATGGTGCCTGGCTCTGAGCTGAAAAAGATAATATCTAAATACTACAAAAAATCTTCCTTCGCTCTGATTGGACAATAAACAAATACCTAAATACCTCTTCTCTACTTTTTACTCTAAATTTTAATCACATGAGTTCATGAATTGCAATATATAGTTTTTAAATAGTCTTTACATAAAGACAAGCCCTACAAAAAATAAATATTCGCCTAGGACTCTGCACATGCTAGAGGTGGTCCTGATTGAGGAAAGCAATTGAAGGAATCCTCCCGCCTTTCCATATATTTCTGCAAGTATGCCTATTAAATGTTTACCTTGATTTCACAGAAAGTTTAAGAAAGAAGAATAAGAGCAGGAGGGACCATGTAATTAACACATCAAAGCTGATACTTCTCCCCAACCTCCAACACACACACACACACACACACACACACACACACACACACACGCTGCTAGTAAGTCTGTCCAGGCCTCAGAAGTTTGTCATTTTCATAGGAATTGCTAGAAGGAGCCCCAAATGATAGCAGCTCTCAAGAACTGTAGTAAAACTAAGCTCTATTTAAAATTTTTGAAAATTGTGTTCTCATATTCTCACAGTAAGAAGAAAATACTTTCCTTTAGAAGTATCACTAGAAGAAATTTAGTCATTCTCACAGTTGCTATGTTTTCAAAGAATCTTTTCAGGGGTGGGTCCTTTTATTATCTTACAATTAGCTGAAGCAAGTAAACACTTAAATGTGAGATAGACAATTTTTGGATGCAGAAGCAATTATCATCTTCATAAGTACTTAAATAAAAACCTGATAAAATACCACCATTTTTGATACTATGTCAGTCAAGACAATATTAGGAACACAGTTGTTTAAAAATGAGGTTCTCTACTGATGAGATGAGTTCGAACAAATAAAGGAAACATATGTTAATGTTTATGAAATTTCATTTGATGATTTTGTGATAAGACAAACCATATGATAAGAAATAGTAAGGGGGAACTGAGTTCTTGTTAACCAGCAAATTCCACAAGCACTCTGCAAATGTCTTCAGAACAGTAAAGATCTATAATGTCTTATAAGAATTTAGTTAGATGACAGGGTGCATGCTTTCTTATATTTCTGATCCAAAAACCTGGTTGATTATTTCAAATAAAATTTATATATTTTTGGAATCCTTGATATTTCCCCAGATTGAACTACTCTGAAATTATTGAGAAAGGGGAGCTAAGTCATGTTTTCCATCATTTGTAAATAAATAAATAGAATTAATAAAATAAAACATCAGCAAAGAGTAATACTTGAACGGAGAACAGTATAGTAGTCTAAATATTGAAATCTGAAAAAAAAAAAAAGAAGAGACTTGAAGTAATTAGAAGCTGGAATTGTGTCTAATATTGAGTTTAAATAGAGAATCAAGGATGTATATAGAAGAAGGCAGTTATTAATTTGTTGCTCTAAGAATGAAGAGAAGGTGATATAAGAACCAAAATGTGAGATGGTGGTATAAGGATGCAGGTATGAAGTAGACTGTATTTTTTTGAGGAAGTGAGGGTGTGAAAAGCAGTAAGATCTTTAAAGCTAATGTATAATAGAAATATGTAAGGGTAGAAAATATTTTAGAGATTATCCAGTCAGAATATCTGTGGTAGGCAGAACGATGCCTAGTTCCTTTTCTTCAAAAATGTCCTTATCCTCTATGAGTAGTGACAGATGAGTACTAGCATCGTCGAAGGAATCACTTCATAAATTATACAAAAGTCTAACCTTTGTACTGTATGCCTGAAACTAATATAAAATTTTAAAAAAATAATCAATTATAAAAAGTCCTTATCCTAGTGTTCTGAACTTATAAGCAGGTGACCTCACATGGCAAAAGGGACTCTGTAGCTGTGATTAAGACTCTTGAGCTGGGAAGATTATCCTAGATTATTCAGTGGGTCCAATGTAATCACAACGGTCCTTTTAAGAGGGAAGCAAGACAGGCAGTAGGAGAGAGATCTGAAGATGCTAAGCTGCTGGCTTTAAAGAAGAGGAAAGGGGCCATGAGCCAAGGAATATAGAAAGCTAGAAAAGGCAGAAAAGCAGATTCCCCTTTAGAGCCTCCAGAAGAAACACAGTCCTACTCATACCTTGATTTTAGCCCAGTAAGATGTATCAGAATTCTGATACTGAGAGCAAGAAGATAATAAATTTGTGCTGTTTTAAGCCACTAAATTGGTGATAGTCTGTTACAGCAGCTATGGGAAGCTAATAAATTCTCTTTCCTACATATAGTCTAAAGAGTAAAATAACTTACCCAAGAGAACTGGTAAGTGACAGAATAGAGACTACAACCCAAAGATTAGAAGGGCCAATCCATTACATGCCGCTTTCTTCCAGATTTTTTCTAATGGAGAAATAGACATATGATTTGTTTAGATAACAAAGCTGGTAAAGTTGTAGTAGAGAGCAGATTCTGGGCTTGAGACACAGCTGGACTTTCTAGGCTTTCTCCTCTAAATTGGTCACAGACAGAGCCGCTGAATAACTGTAAGTTCATCCTCCCTGTCCATCCTCTTTGCAGGACAGAGCTTCCCCAGGGAGGCTCCAAGGGAAAGAGAATGCCAGCAGTCTATAATCAAGAGCTTCCAAGAAAGTTGAATGGGTTATAGGCCACTCCTGAGCAGTGACCCCAACCACACTAAAGCCACCTGAACAGGAACCATGGGTCATCTCAATCATGAAGAAAACATGAGACAGAAATGGCTTCTTCCCCAGGCCCCCACTGAGAGGGCAGATGTGTTGGAGCCTTCCTTTTTAGGCACAAGCACTTAAGGAGGAGAGTAATGGCACCCACGAATCTAATTCTACTCTAGTCTGGTCTTTCAGTCTGTCACCTGCCTCTCTCATAACTCTGCCAGACATAAGAGAAACTGTATGAAGGAAAGGAATCTCATGACAAAGTTATATTTGTCTTCTTTTTACTTGTTTTTACAGAAAGGATATTCATAATAACAAAAGTATAAGCTAATGTCTTAAAATTATTTGTGGAGAATTAAAGATTCCATAAAGAAAGTAAGTATATAAACACAAGAATGGCCTCTACTAAAATATGCATTATTTTTTACTCTACAAAAAGTTCTTGGCTCCCACTACTATTAGTTGCTCTTTCCCCAAGGCAGTAACTTTATATTGACAGCACTCAGCACAACATCTGGCAAAGAGAAGGCTCACTATTGTTTGTTGTAAAGGATAATTATTTAATTCCTACTAAAACACTACAAGGTAAATAGTATAATCACTCACATTTTACAAATTGAAAAACTGAGGAATAAATAGGTTTGGGAACAGGCTGAACACAACACAGCTGAGATTCGAACTCAGGCATTAATGCATTAAAACCTTAGCTATTGACTGCTGTGTGCTAGTACTTTGCATTTTAGGCAGCTAGGATATCAAGCTTCTGAATGGCCAAAGGACTGAGTAACTATTCACAGCTAGGAAGTAAGCCACAAAGGGAGCCAAGAAATTCTCTATTCACTCTGCCTCGTTCCTTTTCAAAGAAAAATTGTTATAACACCACAGCTTCATATGTGAAAAATAAAGCCCCCACTATCATGTGGTTTAACACTGCATTACTTTTTTTAAACATGCAGTTTAAAACACGTGCAGTTTTAAATGTCAGTCGTTCGTTGTGGCTTTTCTAATACTTTTGGCCTGTAAGGTTTTAAAGGTTTTCCCCATACAGGCAAATTCTAGGTATATGCAAACCTCTGAGTCTTGTGAGAGCAACCAGAAATTTATGTTGAATTGGCAAGATTGGTTATCCGATGGATGAGCAGTGTGCCAAATCTTAATCAGGCTGTGTTACACAAATAGGTTTCTTTCCTCTGTCACTCTTATTTAGATTATTTTCCTAATTTTTCACTATTTTATTTCTTATTATAGAAAATTGTGCCCTTCTTTTGGGCTACAGGCAGGTTATTTTACAATGAAACTCACAGCTTTATGCCACTGAGGGATCATTGTGACCAACGTCACATCAGGGTGATGTCATCTGCTTGTGTGGGTGGGCATTATCAAGAACAGGCCTGTGAAAGTCACCATGTCACTTGTGACGATGATGCCACTGAGGACATTATTTTTCCCATCAAATTATCCATTTTGAAACCCCGGATACAATTATTTCTGGTTCTGGAATTAAGGACGTTTCTGCTTTTCTTAAACCATTAGTTTACTTATCTCTTACGCGGCATCAGGAGAATTCTGTTTGCTTTTCAAAAGGAAGTTAAATCTTAAGTTGTAGAATGAGGCTGGGAAGTTGAAACTTAGTCAGTGGGCAGGAAAGGAAATTTTAGGACTCGTCCTTTTTACCTCTGAAATAAACTTAGCTCTGTCACATAGAATGCTGTACCTCAGAAAAGTAATATGCCATTACATAACATGAAATCTCAAAAATAACCTAGCCAAATTACACAGAGTAAGAAAACTAGAAGAATTTTCACAACTTTTTCAGAGATTTATTTTGTAAATATTCTTCAAAAAACAAAAAAGCACGATGGATTTAAGGGATTGGAATGTTCTAGTCTGTTTTAACGTCCGTTTTATAAAGGCAGCACTCAGTAGCCACAGACTCACACCAAGCTGAACAGAGTGAGTACATATCTAGATTATTTAAATTTGCCTCGAAGGATACATGCTAACATATAAAATTTTAATAGAGTGGCGTTCTGGTATAGCAGGAAGATTTGTTCCTTTGAACATTCATGTGAAGAGATATGTACAGGATATTTATCGTATTATTGACTACAAAAAGGAAAAAAAAAATTGAAAACAACCCGAATACCCATGACCATGAAATGATATAAATCTATATGGTTAATCCAACCAATGAATTACTATATAGAAGTGAAAATGAATCATTTACAGCTACACACATCAACGTGAATGAATTTCAGAATCATAAAGATGAGGGGAAAAAAACTGTCATCAAAGAATATATACTATAGTATACTATTTGCATAAAGGCCAAAAATAACAACAAAAAAAATTAAGTTTAGGTATAAATATAACTGTCATGCAACGGTAACCAAGAAGCACAAAAATAAAATAGTTCTTGTTTAAGAGCAATATACAAAGAGATGCTAAAGTCATATAGATTTGAACTGCATTGGTAATAAATTATTTCTTAAACTGAGTTTTCATGTTATCTTTTATGTTCTCCACTTATGTGTGTACATTATATGACAAATATTTCATAATTTTAAAAATTGGTGGAACCAACTAGCTTGCTTTGGCAGAAACTAACTAGTTGCTCGTCACCATTTCTTCTGTCTTTCTGAACACACAGCTTTCTTCCATTTTCCAGCCTCCCTTGCAGTTAATTCAAGCCAGTTTTCCCAGTGATAAATTCTGGACCAAGGACTATGGACAGAGCAGTATACGCGATGTCCATACCTGGCCCTAGAAGTCTGCCATGTGTCCACCACACTGTTTTCTTCATGCATCTGCTAATCAGATGTAGAGTCCAGTTCAGAACTCTGAGGCCTGAATGCGTAACAGAGGCACCTCATGGCAGCAGAACCCCTGCTGCCATCCTGCACCCAACTGTGTTATGAGCCACTGAGCTTTTAGGGTTGCAACAGCTAGCTTACCTTGCCCGATACACTTGCTATAAAATGATGACTGTTAAGCCTGAAATTAAGAAGTTTAGTAAACTCAGAATGCAAACTTAAGTCCCTTTCTGAAAAACTAAACCAATCTCTTTTTGGTGATGAAGAACACTAGATTCCAACCCATCTAAGAAGCCAGAAGTTTACACTGCTGGAAAATAAACAAATAAGATTTGAAATCGAGTCAATCCTACTTCACCAAATAAGTAAGAGCATGCATACGTCTTAATTCAAGCTAGGTTCTCACTTCTGGTTTCAGTTTATCTGTGAGGAAAGGACAGAACCATCATCAAGGTGTTTATAATCTAGAGACCAAGTATTCAAAGAGCAATGTATAGTAGGGTCACAGCCAACGCTCTACAGAAAATTTCCAAGGAAAGGGTAAGCAACTACCTCTTGCGCCCACACAACTGTGGCTGCAGAAAAAACATTTGAAGAGAATAATACCAACAGCTACATTTTATGAGTATTTGCTTTATGCCAAGCATTATTAATATTGGCTTACAAAGGTATTTAATCTTCATAATGCAATAGTGCTATCATCATTATTTTACAGAAGAAATTGAGACTCAGAGAGTGAAGTACAAGGTTTAAGGCTCCTTTGACATCCCATCTTAAACCATGTCAAGGAACAAGAATGTGACTTTTTCAGAATATAGGATAGTTATTTCCACTTAAAAGTATTTGTTTACAGAAGCTCTAGTTCTTCTTGGATTTTCTCTTTAAAATTCAGTGGGCCCGGCAGTAAATTACAAACATCGCTAACCGAAAGTAGTAGCAATAACTGAAGTCTCTCCCTGCCCTCTTGAAGCCCAGGAATGGGAGGTAGAGAGAGAAGATTGAACAGAAGAAGGGCTTAGATCAGTTTCTCATCCTCCACTATTCCTCCTACTACTGCTTCTGAAAGCCATCAACCTTATTTGAAGCATGTTTTAGAAGCCTTCATTTGAAAACAAGAAAAGCTATTAATGCTCATGTCCTGAGTTCCTATTGAGTATGTAATGTTCCATTAGAAGTGATACAAGGCTGGCATTACTTGTGAAACAGAGTCCTCAAATCCAAGTTCCTGTGATGCAGAATAAAATATAAACATGTCAACTACTCTATTGGATCAAAGAAAAAAAGTCGATATCTTGTTTTCCTGAACCACAGAACTACTAATTGCCTTTAACTGGGCAATATATTTCAGTAAAGTAAAATGAGTTAATTGTCTTCTTTCCTTTTTCAAAAGCCTATCGTAATTCAAGAATTTTATTAAAATTGCTTTAGAAAGAGTATAAAATGTATGTCCTGGACAAAAAAATAAGCAAAGAAGTGAAGAAAGGAAACAATGAACAACAGAGACAAAAAAGTGTGGGGGAAAAAAGTGGGAAAAGATCTAGTGACTCTGGAAATAACAAGAGTTGAAAATTGTCAGAAAATGTGTCCTTGGACCTCTGTCACTTTTGCCTTCTCCAGCAATAAAGATAACACTGGACAGTTCTTTTCCAGGCACTGATATAAGTATTTTACATGCATTGTTTCACTTAAGAAACTAAATTAGATGAATTCTAGTAATGTCTCTAGGTTGTAGATGAGGAAACAGAAACACAGAGAGTTTAAGTAGCTGCTGCAAAATCACAGTTTCTAAGAGACACAATCAATATTTTAAAATGCATGAGAAAATGGAATCTACTGAATGGGAGAGTATATTTGCAAATGATATATCCAATAAGGGGTTAACATCCAAAATACATAAAGAACTCATTCAACTCAATATCAAAAAAAAAAAAGATAATCTGATTTAAAAATAGGCAGAGCACCTGAGTAGACATTTCTCCAAAAATGTACAGATGGCCAACAGACACATGAAAAGATGCTCAACATCACTAATATCAGGGAAATGCAAATCAAAACCACAAGGACATATCGCCTCTTGTAAAAATGGCTGTTATCAAAAAGTTAACAAAGAACAAGTGTTGGCAAGAATGTGAAGAAAGGGAATCCTCCTGCATTGGTGGTACTGTAAACTGGTTCAGCCACTATGGAAAACAGTATGGAAGTTTCTAAAAAAATTAGAAACAGAACTACCATAGAATCCAGCAATTCCACTTCTGAGTATTTGGGTATGAAGAAAATGAAAACACTAATTTGAAAATACATATTCATCCCTGTGTTCATTGCAGCTTTGTTTACAACAACCAAGATGTGGAAGCAACCTAGCTGTTTGTTCATAGATGAATGGATAAAAATGTGGCATGAATAAAGAAATATTATTCACCATAAAAAAATGAACTCTTGCAATTTGCAATAGCATAGATGGACTTATGCTAAGGAAAATAAGTCAGAGCAAGACAAATACTGTATGATTTCATTTATATGTGGAGTGTAAGGAGCAAAACAAAGGAACAAACAAAACAAAACAGAAACACTCATAGATATAAAGAACAAACTAATAATTGTAGGGTGAGTTAAGGGAGTGGTATAAAAGGTGAAGAGGACTAAGACATACAAACTCTCAGTCATAAAATAAGTTATGGGGATGTAATGTACAGCATAGAGAATAGAATCATGAATATCATAACTTTTTACAGAGATTAATGGTAACTAGATTTACAGTAGTGATCACTTTGTATGGTATATAAATATTAGATCATTGTCATACACTTCAAACTAATATAATATTATGTGTCAACTACAATTAAAATATAAATTTTAAAAATGCATATGAGTTCAAACTCTGAACCATTTCTAAGCAGCCATCCTCTGGTTTGCTTTGGTTCCTCTTTTGCTTAAGTCTTCACATCTTCTAATGACCATAATGAATGTTGATGGCAAAGAGTTCAGGTAAACTTTTACTGGTAGTTCTGTGGTTGCTGCCCTTGAGCATGCTCTCTGGGGAGAATCCTCCTGAGTAGGTATGAAGAAAACTATAGCAACACTAAAGTGAGCTGGAAAGACTGCCGGAAATCCTACCAGATGGCATAATGTTGTTCAAACAGCATCGACGGATCTCTTGTGATCATATGCAGAGACAGCATATGAGTGAGAGAGAAATTGAGGATGCTTGTGTGAGTGTGAGAGATGAAAGCAGAAACAGGGATGAGGAAGGGAGAAGACAGTAATGATGATTTTACAGTAGCTTCTAGAAGATTATGAGCCATATTGTAAATGGGTATGTTATTATATGAATTGTATATGATTCTTACAGAATAATAACATTACGAGAGATCAAAGATAACACCACTCCAATTGCTGAAGTTAAGCTACAGTCAGTTAAGCAAGTGTTTTAAGTTATCCAGCTGGTTAACGTCAGGACTAAGAGGAGAAATCAGGTTTCCTAACTCAGAATTTATTGCTCTTTCCATAACCCTGTGCTACAATGTCTAATAAACAATGTCAAGTTTTAATTATCAGCATCTAAATTTAATATGAGCAATAGGCAGCAAAGGATTCTACAGCTTCTAGATTACTTTTGCTCCATCTGTGTGAAGTTGCTAATTACCTGCTGTCAGTGAAAGCAACCCTTTTAGGCAGCTGAACAAATGGATTGGAAATTGGGGTTTGAAGTCACGTAAAAAACACAGGTGTTGCTTTGTTCAATTAAAGCCTAACAAGAAACTTAGTGGGATGAAAGGGTGGGAGGTGGGAAAAGGAAAAGGAAAAAATGACGTCATCCTCAGCTGGAATTGTCAGAGGAAGGATAAAAGCTTAAAAACGGCTTCCTAAGCACTTCTTAAAAGGGAATTTGGAAAGCGCAGGATTCACAGGACTAAATCCTGTCCACAAAAACAATTTTCATTTTAGAAAAACAATTTCTGAAAAGGTTTTCCATCTTCTTGTTCTTCGAAAACACGTGAACCGGAAGTTGCGGTGGTTAAAATTAAAGATTGTCTGTTGATTGAAGCAGGCAACAAATCATAAAATGGGATTTTTTTGTTCGTTTTATATTTTTGAAGGGCAGCAGGGGGATCAATTCTATTTAATATTTAGAGTTTAATGTTTGTGCACTGTATAAGAATGTATTATAGTAGGCATTTCACCTGTGCTACTGTAGACAGGACTAAAAACATCTTTTTGGTTTGTTTTTAATAATGATAATATATTTTTCGGAAATCTTAAAAACAGGCAATGCTCCAAAATTAAAATATATTGTGGACTACCGACTCCTCACTTGAACACTTAATTCTCTTATTCCAGTTTGGAATTCCATTTAATACAGGAAAACAGCAGCTTTACTTATTTAGCATACTCCAAGGCAAGAAATTCTCATGCTCTGAAAAACGTATTGAAAAGCTATGGAGAGAAGCATTACTTGAAACTTTAGGAAGCTCTTTGTCCCTTTCCCCATCTCCATCATCTTTAAATCCAGGTACATTTGTAGTAGGAATTTGTTCTCTGAAACCCTGCAGCAATATTTCTTTTCATTTCCATGGCAACAGCTCCCTATCAACTTCTGAAGGAACTTGCCTGTATTGTAAACAAACCTCTCTTGGCAATTGGCCTGTTTTCTTTCTGTATCTCATCTTCCATCTGCTCAAAGGCTTTGCTTCAAAAAGAAGTAGGTTGCAGGTGTGTACTTTTTCTTTCCTAACCCTCCCCTTTTGTTTCTGAAAGAGGTCGATCTTGGAGATTAAAATTCTCTCAACTAGTGACTTTAACAACCTCACAGAGAAAGGCCAAATACCTGTATGTACCTGTGAACCAATATTTGGAGCATATCAACATGTAACATGCCTGGTTCCATTTTAACACAAGTCCCATGAAAATAGGAAGCTTACTCATTCATTTTAGAAGTAAATTCTAACTGCAGAAAAAAAAAAAAAACTTTTGTGCCAGCCAAAAATGAATCAGAAAGGTTTTTTTTCCAAGATCTTTTATTGAAGACTAAAGTGCCTAATATAGATATTGTTTCATTATAGAAATAGAACCTTACCGGTAATCAAGAAGGGAAAGAAATAATTATTTTCTTTTGAAAAAAAGAAAATGTCTTATATGTTTAATCTGAGGTTTCATGACCTCAAAAGAGCATAAAATTTTAATCCTTGGGGCTTGAAATGTAGGTCAGTTATTTGTCCAATATAATAAATTTGATGTTTTTATAAGTTCATTTATTGACACTTTTAAGTCTTTTTTTATTCAATGTCTCAGATATTAGATCAAGTAGCTACTGGAGTAAACACAATTGTCTGGCCACATGCCAGATATCAAAAATAAAGAAATCTAGCAAAAAAAAAAAGATACATTTTCTTCATTAAAACACCAGATTTGAAGAGAGATAACTGGAAAGACAGTATCTTGGCTAGCAATTGAGAGAGGTTTGGGGCAAATAAAAAACAATCTCGGCTCTCCATTGAAAATGTTTTATTTGTTCATTTGTATTTAATTTTCCTGAAGATCCTGAGCATGGACCACCTCACTGATTCTATGAGAAGAAAGATATTTTGATATTTTTTGATATTTCCAGAACACCCAGATTTGGGAAGTACGGAGTGCCTTCTCATAGATAAAAGCATTTTCATGATCTTATCTCATTTTGTCAAACGGTCTGATTCACATATGTATTAATGTAATCATTCAAAAATATGTACTGAGTGCTTACAAGGGGCCAGGCACTCTGCTGACTGCTGGAAATGGACATGATCTCTGTATTCATGCAATTTCCTGGGAACTGGTAGATACAGACTTTAATCAAATAATCACACAAACATATGTAAAATTACAATGTGAGAACTTTTAACAAAGGAATTCGACATCTAGCATTTGGAAACAATTTTTAAGGAAGCTCTTGCAGAGGAGGTGAGTCTCAAGCTAAAATTTGAAACAGTAATTAAGCGGACAGTCTTATGTAATGTATTTCTTGTCTGTTCCTGTTTACCGAGATTTTAGTTTCACAAGAGCAGACTACTTTGTCGTATTTGCCACACTATTCTTAGTGCCTAAAACTGTGCCTGGCACAAAATTCAACTCTCAATGAACATTTATTAAATGAATGAACTAAAATGAGTTGAACCAAATAAGAAGAAAGAGAAGACCAATTCACACAGGCTTTTGCAAAGATCTTTAGCTGAGGAAATCATGGAATATTAAAAAGGCCATAAAACTCAAAAAACTGACTATAGATTTGGGGGCCTGGGGTGTAGGTGTTTAAAATCCTTCAGTGATGAGGCAGTGGGATCCGTTGATTTCTTCTTTCCCCCTTTTTCTCCTTTATTTTTTTAATGAACAGCCAAGATTCCAGGGTGTATCTGGACTGTAATGCTTTCAAAGAAATGACTAACATGTATAGCCACCTCCTCTTCCATGGCAGACTTAGGACATCACCTAGGAAATCTGTGACTGGTTATTATTCTCATCAAAATAAAAGCTGGTTTAGTATACTCACAGGGCAGTGCAGAGAGTAATGTATACAGATAATATCTCTTCTTCTCCTCCTCCTACTCCTCCTCCCCTCCTTCTCTCTCTCTCTGTTTCCCTCTCCCACTAACTATGCAGAGCATGCTCTACTCTGAAATTTTTATGGTGCACCTGAGTAAAATGTAAGAAGAGGGCTCAGAGCAGAATACACATTGGCCTTGAGTAGAGCCAGTCAACATTCCATGGGTATTCCCTGCATGCCCGGGGCTCTCCTGGACCGTTTTTGGGAAGGACTCCATCCTGAGCAGGCATCCACTTAATTGGAGAAGCTGAAACAATACCCTCGAAAGGAGATACCAACAACAAGATTTCAACTCATGGAATGAATTCTGGGTGGCGTCGTATATCAGTGCCCAGTACGTGAGTTAGATGGAGGCCGCATCCTGAAGAACACAAACGTTTTAGTTTGATTTTGAAAGAGAAGTATCTTGATCATCAGAGAGAAAAAGAGAGGTAGAATAGAAAAATATTTTTATTTGCATAATGTAAATATTTTCAAAACCTAGGACTATTTGGGAAAAAGCTAATTACCTCTGAAGCAGAATCCTGGAATATCACCATAGCTCAGTGGAAATTACAGCAAACAAGTACATGTACAGCCAAAAGAATAATTTTCCTTATTTCTTTTCAAGGTCAAATAAGAGTCACTCTCTTCTTTCACCAAAGAAATGTAAATACTTACATTCAAAGGACAAGCAATGGGTTAAATGAAAAAAAGAGCACATTATGAACCATATAGCAGCAAATTTCTTTAAAACTGAAAATTTCTCAACCTAAACTACAAATTGTTTATTCTGATATTAACCTTTATGTCATCTTTCCTCTGGTATAAGAAAAAATGCAGTATTGCGATAAGCCACAAACTGTTTCTTTTAACACACGTACCATAAAATTTTAAAATGTATTCCATAACACTAAAAATGTAGATAATGTTCCATTTGTAAGGCATTTCCTACCTGAAGGCACAAAAATGAATTCGTACTGGCTGTAAGTTTGTGCTGTAAGTGTTTTCACCTTGTTTTGGATCAACACCTGCTAGTCTGGTCATGTGTCTCTTTCACTCTCTTAGATAGTATTTCACTGCTTAGGGGCCTTTGAAAGGTAACAGATAACAAACACTCTTTGGTCCCTTGTATTTCAATAGAAAAACCTGAAACTTCTTATCATGACAGCTCAGGCAGACCATGATATTTGGGGAAGGACTGGGGGATCCCAGGTTCTAGTTCCGTGTATAATTTGATTTTTTAAAACAAAGAATAGGTTTAATTGAACACAAATTTATGCCCAAAATAACTTGTTACAGCAGCACCAATGATTCTTCCTAGGTTCTCCCATTTTCCTCATTTCAAAACTTAGCCCTCTGTTTACATCACTTCTTACACCTGCACATGCACGACGCAAACAGAAGAGGACTGGCCAGACATCAAGGCATCAGGGCCCTGGTTCAGAGGGAGGCTACAGTGAAGCTGTATTTAAGTTACAGAGCTCCTGATGAAGAGGCTTTTAAACAGCCCCTGACCAAACCAGCTAGTCCGATAATCGACTTAGACAGACACTGAGGAAAATCCACCTGTGGCCAGAGAGGACATGACATGAGCTCACTGTGCACACCAGATTATGTTAGACATTACAAAGCCATTTGAGGAGAAAACCACTAGTCCAGCTAAAATGTTATCGAACAAGTGTGTGTGTGTGTATTTAAATGATCTCTAAGAATATAATATATACTTAGCATGATTTACAAGAAAATAGTGCTTAGAAAAAACTATTTGCATTGGAAACTGTGACTTGCAGTGCACACAGCATTCATTCACGATATGTCCTAGCCCAGGGCCTTGTACATTCAAGACGCTCATTCTTGGTTGAATGAATGAACGAATGAATGAATGAATATTGTTGCCTATCCTATTTAAGCTGAGAAACTCAACAGCACAATTCTGAGATTAGACAGTATGCATGAAGTGACAGATGCTAACCTGCAGTTTTCTTCTTTCTGAGTACACATGTAATCTGTCACGGTCAATTATAGTTCTGGCACAGCCGGCCAATGTTTCTCTGACTGGCCAGTGGCAAGTCAATTAACTTGTCTTTAATTCAATTTCTATTTTTGTAACTTGGAAATGAAAGTACAAACTGACTGCCTTCCTCAGAACCAATGTAAAACTAAAAGAGATACTGCCAGACAGCGCAGTAAAAGCCAATAAAATTGGATCATCCAGGTAAATCCATAGAGACACAAAGGAAATTAGTGGTCATGCTGGGCAGGAGGTGGGGGCGGGAGGATTGAGGAGTGGCAGCTTGATGGGCAGATATCAAAATGTTTTGTGACTACATAGAAGTAATGGTGGCATAACACTGTGACTGTACTAAATGCCACTGAATTGTACACTTTAAAATGGATAAAATTTCAACGAAGTGAAAAAAAAATCCTATCATAACATTCATAGTTGTAAAGCATGTTTTTGCTAAATCTGCAAAAAGAGTGATATGGCGAATGTTGTCTATGTATGTGTCTCAAAAGGACAACTGTTCCACGCTTTTTAAATAAATGTCTAATGAGTGCACAAAGACAGAGTGGATATTAATAATGAATGCGGTGATAGCCTGATAAAGTTACAATGATTTCATTCTGCACCTGAAATCAGGGCAAATTTTGTGACTTGGTTAGAAAGAATAGCTCCTGGCAAGCAAGAAATTATTTACCTCCCCGACGATTAAAAATGGAACTCACTAATATCTTTTGTGTGAAAAACATTAAGGAGCAAAATTAACTATAAATTATGGTCCATTTACACATAGTCTCTGAAAGCAAGATTTTGTTAAAGAAAGCTCTGTTGTCACATTAGAATTCCACAAATCTTGCTCTTCAGTAAGTAAACAAGTATTTAGTGAGCTTTACTATACGTAGTATATGACAAGCCCTAGTACCAGACTTCGACGTTAATGACAAAAGAAAATGAGAACACAGGTTTCATCTCCATTATTTTATTGTTTACAGAGTTGAGTTTTATCAAACAGATAGTATCAAATGGTAATACTTTTAAATTAAGCAAATAAATGCAACATAACCTTGCAGCTCTACAGCTCTTGGCAAAATACTTTGGTGTGTAGTAATACCCTTACAGTCAACCTGAGAGGCAAGCAGAGTATAATTATTTATTGCCATACTGTAGGATTAGAAAGCTGCAAGGACACACAGTAAGTATCAGTACAGCCAGGACTTGAACCAGGTCTTACACCTGGGCTGCTGCCTCATAACACATAACCACGGGGGTGGAATGTCTGAGTTCTAACTATGGTTCTGCCATTCGCTTGCTAGCAGGCACTGAGTGCATCCCTCAGCTTCGTACATTTCAATTTCCTCCTCTCTTAGATGAGCTGGTTAGGGAATACTTTCTCAAATGTGCTCTTTTTGGAGCCTGCCTCTCTATTAGCAAATGCGGGAATTGCACATGCTTTAGCTAACTGTCCTTTCCTGTCATTTTTTAACCCAGGTACACCATTTTCCTTAACATAGCTCAGTTTGCACACGCAGTAACACATTTTTTAAATGCTCACGACAGAAAGTTTATGTTTGCAAAGCCACTTCAATTAAAATAGCCTGACAAAGAATTTCCTCCAACTCCTCACCTACAGCATATGATCTTCTCAAGGTCACACTGGTCCGATCCACAGGTAGCATTTGTTCTTGCCTGCTATATTCCCTGCTGTATAAAGCACTTCAGTCTGTGCAAAGTGCTTTTCCATATCTTTTCTCACTTGACACTAGTAACAGGCAAAGGCTCAGCGTAAATCAAGCTATCTCTCCCTAAACTAACACAGCACTACACCCAGTCCTATTGTTAGCCTACAAGGATGAGACAGAGATAAGATAGTGTGGGAAACTGACCCAGTGACAGCCAATCAGAAGAGCTTTTGTCTGTGGATCTGACCGGGGTGATTCACCAGCTACCAATCCCAGTGGCTTTCAATGGGAGAACAAAAAGTCCACTATTACCCCAAAGGCTGTGCTTGGGTTTATTCCCTTGTGTTAACTGTTAGGTTAACTGTCAAGAGCAACTTCAGAATTCCCACAAAACAAAGCTCAAGGGAGGAGAGTCCAAAAAAGAAAAGCTACGTGTATTGCTTCTATGTTTCTACAGTTTCAGAAAGAGTAGAGACAAGCTGTTACGTAATCCAGGAAAACCTATCCCTAAAAGAATACCCCAATAAGCTCCTTTGTCTTAAATGTCGACAAAATTGTTGTAAAAAATAAATTATTGCGAGAATGGCTTCAGCATTCCAATCACAGGTGGAGTAAACTTGTATATCATTTTTTTATGCCCTTCTGGTTCTTACTATATATACATGAGTATACAGAGACTTTTTTTTAACTTGTATACTCCAAAGTACCTTTAAAATATAAATTTAAGCAAGCTCTTCCTTGCCCTTATATAAATTTAAAATTTTTTATTGCTATGGAATATGATATTATTACACTCGCAAGTTTTAGAATACAGAAAACTCCATCCACAGTTTGTACCGGAAAGACAAAGTGTGCAGAAAACCATGGCTAAGTGACACGGATAGGTAAGTGTTCCAGATAGTGGTAGATGGTGGAGAGATGAACATTTCACCCAAAGAAATTCTCTAACCACCCTTGTCTACAATGGACTTCCAGAGTTAGAAGGGAGCACTATTAAACAAGGGAAGCAGTGGGGGAAAAGCCAAAAGCAAACCCATAACAACAACAGTTATTTTACAATATACCAACACTGTATATGGACTCTGACTGCTTTCTCTAGATGTTAACCTTTTAATTATTTAATTATTATTATTTTTAATCATTAGGTGCAAAATGGTATAGTCAAATGAAAGGTGATCAGGAGATATGAGTTCTAATTGCAGCACCAAGCTCTGACAGGAGTATTAGGTTTTGTGGACCCCGGGCCAGCCTGGTCCCAGCTCTGGTTGCGATGCAGGCTCACAGCTAGAGTTAGGAGCCCGGATCTAGTATGTTACATTAAATGCAGTAGTGCGCCTGCGCCTAGCTTATGTAAGAATGACTCAGCTTGTTGCATCACTCATGAGTGGCAGAATGCCACTATTGTTCTCTGGCATATATAAAGCCCATGTAGTCCCCCAATGCGGAAGCACAGTCCCTGCAATAACATTTTGCCTGCCGCTTCATTCTCATGTCAGCTCCTCGTGCATTCTTTCACCTGGGCGTCTACCACCGAAAATTCCCCTTCTTGATCAGCTTGGTGCTGACAGATGTCCTCAGCCCAGTTATGTGACATTTGTCTTATCATTAGTTGTTCAGTGATTGCTTATCACATGTGCAATATTTTCCAAAGGCTGCACTGGGTCCTGGCTCTGAAAGCCTGCCATGATCAAGACTCTTTTTGAAGAAAACGGTACAAGCATTCCCTACATATAGATTTCGGTGATTTATATTCCATGACCTTCCTACCATGACCTTATCAGGAACTGGCAACTGACCCAAACACTGCCACCTATTAACCTTCCAGCAGCTTGCAAAATAGCTTATGAAAAATACTTAAAATTCTTCTCTATACTGGATAATAACCAATGGAACCATTAGAAAAATCTCTTGGGGGCAGGGTGGGAGTGTTAAATGCCAAATATACAGAGAGGAGAGTAGGCCACAGACTGAGTAGGCAAGAAGGAGATACAACCACATGCACAGCCCATGTGCGTGCCTACGCATACAATATGAGGAGAGTGAAGAGGTTGGAGAATTGGTAGCAAAAGAAGTAGGGACCTTTTCTAAGAGGAAAAGATGAATCAGTTTAACCAATAAATGTTTATTGTATACTTTCTATGTGTGAAGATACAAAGGAGAGTAAAACAAAATCCCTGTTCTAATGAAGTCTACAGTAAAAGCCAGACATTAATCAAATAATCACATTAATGTGGTAAGTGCTTAGAAGGTAAAATCACAGGGGTTTTACAGGATGAAAGAAGGACGGGTGGCTGATTTGGTGTAGAGGAGGGGTGCTCGGTGAAGACTGCCTGAGGTGGTGACACTGGAAGGAAAATCTAAAAAAATGAATAGCAATTAAGTGGGTGAAAGTAATTTGTGGAGAACTATATCACGTAGACATTGGAAGAGTAAGGAGCAGAGGAGATCAAAATTAATCTAGAAAGCTAGAGAGAGGCCAGATCATATCAGGTCTTGTAGGCCATTTTAGTGATTTGGGTCTTAATCTCAAGAGCAGCAGGAAGCCATCAAAGGATTCCAACAGAGAGAGACAAGCAGAGATGTGTATTTAAACTGACAACTGTGACTGTCATGTGGAATTAATGGACAGGGCTTAGAGTGGAAGGACCAGTTCAGAAGCTTCTGTGGGTATCCCTGGGAGAGACAGTGACAGCCTAGACCAGGGCACTGATCCTGAACATGTAGGCTTTAGGATGGAAGAAACATCTAATTCATCTCTGCATCTATAATGTGTGGCACAATCCTGGCACCTAGAAAATACTCAGGAAATGGTTGTTGAATGAATAGAGGTTGAGTCTACGAAGTCAGTGGTCAGTAATAATTTAATAAGTTTTTCTCTTTCACAATGAATCTACCCTAAATGAGATATATTTAATGCAATTTCAGGCACTGCATTTTTCTCTCTCAGAAGAGATATTTGAGAATAAGGGAAACTCTTCGCTCCCTAAATGACCCCACTAAAGGCACCTCTGTTCAAGAGGCAGATAGAATAGTGGTTAAGATCATAGATTCTGGTGTCCAAGTGCCCAAATCCATCTCCCAATTCCCCAATTTCTCATTTTATTAAAATAGACATACTATTTAAACCCTCTCCGTCTTCATTTCTTTATTTGTATTAATAGTATTAAAGCCTATCTCAAAGGATTATCAGGACTATTTAATATGTTGATTACTTATCATAAGAATTGACAAATAGGAAGCACTCAATAAACACTGTTGTTGTTGTTGTTGTTCTTACCTAGACTGTGAGCTTATCAGAGTAAAGCATCCTTTATTAGAAGATAGGGCCTGTGACATATTAGATACTCAATAAATCTGTGCTGTTGATTTTGCATCCTAATCTATCACCCTGAATTTGAGGATTCCATTTCAGCATGTTTGTTTCAGTGTCATCTTTTTTTTTTCCTAGGTCTCCTCACATCTTTTGTATCCTGAAAGAGGATATTATTCTCACCCTGTAATTATCGGGCTTTCCATCACCTTCCTCTTTTCCTGTTCCAAAAAAATTATTGAGTCTGCTTCCCTTTCCCTGCACAAATTCTGCCATTTCAAAGTTAATTGCTTCTCCTTCCATTACACACCTGCATTGCTTTATTTTGCCTATTAACTTTGTGTTCTTGTAAGTAGATTATATCTATTCTGCTTGTTCCCTTTCCCTTATTAATGAACTTCCTAGCCCTGGCATCAGTTGAGAGTTATCCTTCTTCAATCCAGGCTTTGTAAACCAGTTTCCAAATTCTTTGCTGCTTAGGTGATCACTTTTGGCATCCTTCTTGCTAATTCACCTTTGTTAAGCAATTCTTGTCTCTGAAAACATCCCTTTCTTACAGAATGCAGGAGGCAATTATTCCTCCAAATAATTTTTTAACTGCTCTTTCTTTTGAATTGGTTTTACTTTCTTCTTCCTTTGAATGGCTAATAATATGCATCTTCCAGCTCGAATTGCATGTTGTCTCTACCTCTGGCAGATAAAAGAAAATAGCCACACATTCAGGGACTCTTCTAAAAGGAATCGAATAAAAGCCCACCCAGCTCTATTTCTCTGGGTACCTCTGAGTGTAGACTGGTTTCCTTCAGGGAGAACTGTATCAATTCTGTCTTTTCCAATTTTTATGCCCCACTGGTATTCCTCACCTTCCGTATCTCACTACAGTGTAGGCTGATTGTTCTTCTCCTTAATTGTACCCTTAACACTGATTCTATCTCCTTATTCTGGACCCGGTTTCATGGATCATTGGAAATTATTCATCTCCATCTCCTAACACCCTCATCCCAAATCTCTTGGATTTATTTATACAACTCTTAAATAAACTCTTTGGAATTTTGTTTGATTCAAGTGTGTTTTTATATGACTTCTTTTTGTTTTGTTTTGTTTATAACTCTTACTTGTACTTCTCTTGGGGTCATTACAATGGCATTCCAGGGCTCTGTGTTTTGTTTGGTTGCATTTCTGCCTTCATTCCTAAAGAAATAGCTTAGTTGATCACGTGACTCAGCATTAATTATGTTCAAATTTGTCTTCTTCTTCACAGCTGATTCAGTAGAGAAAGAGGGTGACTGGGTTGAGAATTAAATAATCTTAGGACACAGAGAACTTTAATCTGGTCAGTCTCCTCTCCAACAACTATGTCTTCCTGACTGCATTTTAAATGCTTCAAGTGACAGGAAACTCATTGATCTATAGGCTACGCCATTTACTTTTGGACATTCTCATGGTCTGTGAAGTACTTCCTAATTATTAAATGAAATACACTTCGCTGTAATTTTCACACTGTATACTACTTTTGCCTTCTGAAGTTCAATTCAATACATTTACTCACCATTTCCCCATTAAATCTTTCAAGTATTTAACAACAGGGTCCTAAAGTTTTGACTACTGCTTTTTTTCTAGGCCAATTATCCCAAATCTCTTCAACCATTGATCAAGTATAGTGGCCTCCATCTTCTTTATACTCTGCTATAGAGTTCTTTCATGCCAATGTCCCTACTGGTGCCTTCTGACCTGGAACCAAGTAATATGTTCCCAAGGATCTGACCAACTCAGAGCATGATATAAGAATGACCATTTTGTTATATTAATTAGTCTAAGACTGCATTAGCTTTCGAACATCCTTACTTTATAAGGACTCATAAAGTGTTCTATTTCTAATTTTGATCTGAATTATTCCTGAACCAGATATCCTCTGCTCTAGAATAGCACAGTTAAGTTTTGGAACCTAAATGTAAGGCTTTGCACTTAGATGTATTAAACTGTATTTTGTGAATTGTGGGCTCTTATTTCAACTTTTTTATTTATTTTTAAATGCCGGCTCTAACACTTAGTATACCGATGCTGCCTTCACTTTACTTCAGCTATTATAAGTTTGGTAAGAACTCCTCCTATATCATAATGCAAATCACTGGCAAAACATCAAAGAGTCAGAGACAAGAACACTAACCAGAGAGCCCCACGTGTGGTTGATATCAATGAAACAACCATCACTCTTTAGGTCCATCACTACCCAAGAGCCACAACTCTCTGGAACACATGGTATCACTCACATTTCTTCAAAGGGTATACAAAGATACCATGCACATCACGATGATGAAAACAACTAACGTGTGTTGTGAGTCTGTTGGTGCCAGGTGTTTTTCTAAGAAGTTTATATGCATTAGCTCATTTAGTCTTTGTAATAACTATGAAGTGGGCCATGTTATTATCCCCATTTTAAACATAAAGAAAATAGGACACAGAGCAATTAAGATGCTCTGTCAGACATGGGGATTTCAACTTAGCCCTCAAAGACTCCAGCACTTAAACTCTTAATCCCTCATTGAGATTGTCAAAAGACATTCAAAAATATAAAATGTTTATGAGTCTCCCAATCAACCAACCTAATGCTTTCCAAAATAAGAAATGCGGCTGGTTTAATGTGGCTTCTACGTGAAAGTGTATGCGGCTTTTAGTGATCACAACTTCTTTCTAAGTCCTCACAAAGCATGTGTTCAACAATCCAAAGCTATCATTGTAGCAGGATTAGAACACAAGATTGAACTTCTATAACCTCAGGAATCATATTTGTTCCACCTCCATACGTTTCACGTGACGCATGCGGTTTAGTTACTACTCTCACAGCTTATCGTCTTTGATTCAGAGACTGTACTATTACCTTGGCTGCCCTCAGAAGTAATAAACCAATTTAAACATTTAGCCTATCACTATTTTAATCGGCCAACCTTTCCTGAGCCTCAGTTCTCTCTTAACAGCTGTGATCCTCAGCCGAAGAATATACCCCAATTTGAGAAAAAAATAGAGGTTAAGTATTTCTAGTCTCCTACTTTCATCTTATAGTATCTTTTCCTCATAGTAGGCCTTTCTCTTTTTTCCTGGGAATTATAGTGAAGAGTACCAGTGTAGCAGAGTATTGACTTTCCTGCTCAAAATATGGCTCAAGGGAAGATGCTATCAAGGCATATAACATGCTAGGATGTTTCAGGGACAGAATACAGTTCTACTCAAATATCTGCTTTCATAGTCCCTGTAAGGAGAAAACAACACTGTGTGCAGCCCAGTTACACTGAGACAGTTCACCCCAGACAGGCTGACTGGAGTGGTGCGGCCAAGCAACCAGAACCCATGGACAGTGATACAGAGCCCAAGGGAGTCAGGGAAGTTGAAGGTTCACAGTCACTGGCAAAGGAAAGAACGAGAACTAAAGAAAGAAGGAAATATGAGAAGATAAGAACCAAAGAAAAGAGAAGAAGAAATGGGGAGAAAGTGATCTCTGTGGGCTGGGGTAATTAGCATGGGTCATGGTATCTTTTAACGGTCAGCTAGCTTACCTTTCCAGCTCCAACTCTTAACGTTTTCCTCCCATGACCCCAGTGTACATCATACCCAAATGTCACCTCAGGCTGAACATTCTGGGCAGCACATCATGACATCATGACCCTTGGCCTTTATTCACAATTGAAGAAGATTGGCAAATAGAGAACTTGGTGCTATACCTAGAATATAGTAGTTGTATGACCTTTATAGTTAGTTGTTTTCTCTGTGCTTCGGTGACACTCAACAGAAGGAAAAACTCACTTTTTAGATACAGACCAGCTTTAAGAGCCTTGCAGAAATGGCTAGAATATGAAAACCCAAGACTGACCTTGGAATGACCTTGAGCAGTGGTATGAGTTAATAGATTAAGCTGAATCAGACAGCTTTGATAAAGCTTCTTGATATTTATTTTATGTTTAGTATGTATTTTCCAAAAATATGCCTCCATAAGCCATTGACTATAAACAAATTACACACACGCACACGCACTTTTAATCCAAACTGTAGTGCTCATAGTAGATGCATGGATCATTTCTCTTGCCATGCACCCTCCCCCACCCCCTCAATTAATTTCCAAAGAAAATTTCTATAGAAAATTTATTAAAACGTATTTTTTAAAATAACTCTTTTGAAAAAGAACTGGATTGGCAGGAATCTAGAGCACAAGTTGTACATTGGGCTTAACCTCTTAAATAGTGGTCAGTGAGGGAACGTAGCTCATGGTTTAGAGAAAAGTATTGAGAAGAGCGTTGTTCACATACTGCTACTAAAACAACAGAAGTCGTTTTTGTCTCTAAATGTTTCAGGACAAATTGGATCCAAAAGAAATAAAGAGGGGGAATGTTTTTCCTGGCTACTTCTCTTGTGGCTTTCAGCATTCTGGCATGGTGGGGGCAGAATCACGTGACAATCTTTTTGAGATGGAGAACATGGGAATAGCCCTTTCTCAGATTGTGCTTGCAATCAATCTATAAATTCCAGCCAAGCCAGATTTCATTCTCTCTCTCCAAAACTGTTGCCAGGCATTAAAACCAAAAGAATTATACTGCATAGACTTTTTAAAGAAATCAATTACAAACTTTTTTTATTAACTGAATAAGGTCAACTACTCGAAATATTTTGTATGAAACATATATAAAGACCCACAGTGGTTTTGCATGATGTTTACAGGTCAAGCATCTTTATCACCAAGGTAGAATATGATGAACGAAACACAAGTTTTCACAATACCCCACATTTTTTCTCATGCTTCCTCTGTGAAGGATTGTGAATGCTAAAGACCAGCGATGGGGGACCAGCAGCCAAGACAGAATTCAGGGCCATTCTCACTGACAACACTGTGGAGTTACTGAGGGAACAGCAAGATAAAGCTTTCAGCTTTTTTCAGTGTCTAGGAGAAAGTATTTAGAAGTAGATTGTGCTTGTAGAAAGTTTTGTTAGGTTCAAAATTAAGAAAGAGTCATGATGCAATTAAGCTGAAGGAAAGAAATTGCATCTGAGATCCCTAAAGGGCGAAGCTAAATTTTCAAATTTACTAATCAGAAAGTGAAACTGCTTTAGAGACACAGGTCTCTGAAGAACTGTGTTATGTATAAGATTATCCCACAGTCTTTATCAAATTCCTATCAGTTACAAGTGCCTGAAAAATTTGGTCAAACTAATAAAAATGACTGACTATAATAGTTTTCCACATATGAGAATTCCAGGTCATGGGCAATATTGGACCGATACTAGTAAAAGTTCCTAGATCTTCTGCAGGAAACCCCTCCACATCTAAATAGAAGAAAAACCAGAGTCAGAGTGGTAGGTGACACCCCATGACTGGCAACAAAGAACTTCTTGTTCCCCTCCACAGAGTAAGGAGTTTGTATACAAAATATAATACCCACACATTTCCTGAGATTCTCTTCAACAAACACTAATAAGCATCTAAAATGGGGCATGTCCAAAGCTTAACTTCATCACCTTTCTTGCCTATCCTGCTCCTCGTCTCAAGTCCACTGCCTCAGTAGAGATCCACACGTTTTATCCAACCTAGAGACCTCTTTCTTCCTGAACTTATTGTATCCAGTTCTCACCAAGTCCTACTAATTCTCATCTCAAACATCTCTTGCAACTATCCATACCTTTTTTTTCTTCGTTGCAGCTGCCCTCGTTTAAATCAAAATTCTCTTCTGTTCATATCACCGAAATGGTCTTCCAGTGGGTCTGTCTCTTGTCACAACTCTTCTTCATGTCTACCCTCAATTCATAGTCTCTTCCTCAGTCGACATGATTCTTGGAAAACGTAACTATTCAAAAGAATTCTTTACCACTTATAGACACTGGTTTGGGAATTCCAGAAGCCAAAATTAGATATTGACTCTAAATGATAAATTGCTAAATTATAATTCTGATTAAAATAACAATCTCACTAAAGCTCTTATGTAAAAGGTACTGATTGGAAAAGTGAGGCATCTTTACAGTTGGAATAGGACTGGCTATTTGCAAAAGTTCTGAGGCCTTAAAGAACCCATATTTAAATGCTTCTTACTTAATAATTATCTCTTCATTATTGCTGATTGGATGACCACACTATATCTCGATGAGGCCCAAAGGATAAAGTGTGTCATCCAGGTAAAGAAGTAAGATTTATTCTCAATAGAATAACAAAGATTCTCTAATTTATATTTTTAAAAATCTGGGGGAAAGTATGTCAAACACTTTGAAGATGTTGTACCAAAGAGGACAGAACATAATTTTAGACTTCGTAGCAACCACCATTGACAGAGGTGCCGTCGTCACTCTGTCTGCTCTCAGTGTGCTCGCCTAAGCAGCGGACCGCAGTTATAAACTAGTCACTGGGCCAGCTAACTCAAACTGAGATCAAACACAGGATCATGCTAGGTGACATCAGAATGCTAGAAAATCTACCTGTGGAAGGAGGACAGTAAACTTTAGGAGCAGTAAACTCCTTTGGAATGTTCAACTCACTTTTTTCCCAATCCCTCAACAAGGCCCCAAAGATCACCTTTTCTTTTACCACCAGGAAAAGATTGGGGAGAAAAGCGGTTCAGTCTTTAAAATGTGCTTAATATCTGGGTTTAGTCAGCTGGGACTGTTGATTGTAGAGGATTCAATTAAAACAGAGAAGAGAGGGGTATAATCATAATAATAGGCAGAGTGCCTAATTCGGAAATTTGATCTCAGAAAATGATCTGACCGGCAGGGATAGAGGTATTAGGTTGATGGCTTTATGTGATAGAGTCTCCAGTTGTGACAGACACCCGACTAAGCACCTCACTAGAGAGTCATAGCATCTATCTCACCAGACATGAGACTCAAGTCTATCCTCAGGCCCAAAGTAGCATGAATAAAAGACAGGCTGTGTAGCTCTGAGGAATAGCCTTCTTTCACCGCCATACAGTTGTACCATGAATCTCATTCCTGCCCTTGACTTACGTGAAGAGAAAATCCTCAAAGTTGTGATTTCCTTTGGATACTGCCTCTAAAGTAACACCCAGACTTGGGGTCTCAGAATAAAATTTGTCCTGGATCCACTTGACAAGGGTCAATGGTCTAATCTTGTTTGTCCTTGCAGTGTGTATAATGAGACTCAAACACATCCCAGGATCATTCTCCCAGTTTCTCAGAGTTTAGATGAAATGGACCTCCAATAGCTGCTAGAATTGCACATTGGCCTTTAGCCCTTGAAGTAATAATGGATTAATGGAATTCATTGTTTCAACTCCTCTCTCTTTAAGAGTGCATGAAGCAATGCCACTTTCTGGGGGGAAACTGAAGAGACTGGTGTAATTAAAAAGCATCTAAATGGGCAAGTGTGTTGCTTCTTATCAGATTAATTGCCAGTTTGGCCTGGCTGAGAGGTGATATAGGTAGGCACTAGGTGAAAGGGGAGTGCTAGGGGATAGAACTCTTTTTCAGGGTTTACCCTGAAATACTGAGGAGTATAGAATAATCTTAAGTGGACATTGAATTTTCCACTTTACCAAGAAGAACAGGTCCAAGGGCATGAACTTCTTCGATTCCTGGGAAGTGGCTACTGATCTGGTTTCATGGTCAAGAACTTGGAAAGAAGAGTATTGGGAGTTGGCGATAAGAAACTTTGAGAAAGGTATGTGTGAATGGACCTCTCAGAATAGGACCAGGCCTGCAAATACAGTACATCATGGCAAGTCTCTCCAGGACACCCTTTCTGCAAGAGAAGATCTGGTTAATATAGAATAGCTAAGTGTTAATGTACTGACCTCTTTTGTCCTTAACAGTGGACATAGTGAGACTCAGACACCTTCTCTGGTCATTTACCCAGTTTCTCAGTATAGATAAGACAGTCCATTTGATGGAGATTGGTCATCCTTTTTCCCCAGGCAGCCCAATGCTTTCTCAATGGAATAACAATAAAGGAGGCCATAGTGAGCTCTACCACATATCTATCCCATCACCAGGGCTGTCTAGGCTACTTCTATAGCCATGTGCCCAATTCGACACTAGTAAAGTATTTGAGATCTCCTGCCATAGTTCAAAAAGACTAGGCAAAAACCAACAAGTGAAAGATCCAGTTCTCTAACCACTAAATTGCAACAATTTGTTCTTGTTGAAATAGAGACTAGTTTTTCATGTTATATTTTTAGAAGACCTTTCTTTCTTTCTACTCTTTCTCTCTTCACTCTCATCCTACTGAATATAGAGAATGTAATCAGTGTTGTTCCATATGATGAAAGAATAATACAGTCCCATGATAGACCTAGAAGCAGAATATGATCTTTCCTCAATGAGCATTCGATGATGTTAGAGAGATAAAACTAACACCAGAAAAAAGAACATCACGATAATTATGTACAAGGATTTGGGAAGGACTCTGGTGAAATAATCACTTCTAAAAGGAAAGGTTACTGAGGATTCAAGACATCTAGAAAGGAACAAGAGAAAATGCAACAACCTGAGCTCAATGGAGCTGATGGAATGGACAGAACGAAGCTGGACAGCATGCCATGACGGGTGAAGTTGCAAGTAGGTACTCAAGTGAGGATGCATAAGTGATCATGCAGAGAACCAAACTTCGTGTTGTTGATTTTCTATCTGTAGACTCAACTCTAAGACCCAGAATGCCCCTGATCCTTTCTTTGTGCAGGAAGAATATTTGCAAATCATCACTTTGTCTGAAACATCTTTTCAATAGACTTTGAAAATGCATTCTTTTCTTTCCTGCATTTTAATACCATATAATCTATTTTAAGTTCTCTAGATTCCTAAGGAAAATGTCTTGTCACTCTCAGCTGCTAATACTCTTTTCATGAAGAGAAGGTTTTATTCAAACCTGATAAAAATGCAAGAGAACAAACAAGAATGTTCTGCTTTCCATTGCATTTCCTTTCATCCAAAATTCTTAAAGCACTTTGAAAATATTAATTATATCTCTAAAGAGCTGTAATGTAATATGACTGTACCACCATCTTTTCTTTGTAACTAGTGAGAATAAAACATAAACCACTATAACTATTGACTTCAGTGAATGAGGTCCCGGGATCCAGACTAGGAGCCAAAACATCTCTCTATAAACCAGGGCATGCAAAGGAACCGAAACTAGGGGGCATAGGTCTTGCTGGTTAAAAGAAGCAAGTTCTATTATCTTTCTTAGAATTTAAAAGAGTCACTTATATTCAATATTTTCAATATCTGTGAAATAGGCATAATAAATGACTTTGAATGACTGTGGGATGTGTGTACATCATTTCGACACCTTGAGAGAGGGTAGAAAAGAAAACTTTCCTATTTTCCAAAGTTATTTTTCTTTTGCTGACCAGCACGTTTACCAACAAGACAAATTTTGGCAAGGTAATATTTTTCCAAATAAAAGAAACGAGCTTCATTTGCCTGAACTAGAAATACAAATTGTCTCTTTTGCCATTACCTCTCTCTCTGCAATCTTAAATCAACTCACACCTTCTAATTTCCTGGAGTAATGATAGGGGATTTAAAATCCCAACTCCTTCATGGAAAGGCTTCCTGAGCATTTTAGTCCAGCTTTGTTTACTACATTTTCTTGAATTTCCAGAACGATGTTTCGTGGTTGGCATTAGGTGTCAGAGAAGGTACACTAAGCTATAGCAGCATTTCCTCCCCGCAATCACAGTGCTAAATTATAAGCAAACAAGGTCATTTTAAAACAAAGAGCTCTGCAAAAGTGACCACCTAATTAAGGACATTCAAATCCCTTGATGCCTTGGCTAATTCACCTGCCCCCTTTTTTGACCTAAAATAAGCCATCTAATCCAAAACATGAGACTTTTTTTCCCCCTAGGCCAATGAAGCCACAATTTGTCAGTCAGGTCATTTAGAGCTACATATTACCGTAAGTCTCCCTAATGTAGTGCAAAGTCACGGTTATGACATTTAGAGTTTCTGGGTAGCCAATTTTAATGAGGAATAAATAATTTTTCCTGTTCAACTAATACCTGTTGGTGTAAAAAGGCAGTGCAAATGTCACTGCTCCATTTCTTTATTGCAGAAAAAGAATAATGTGAAACATCTGCTTTGAATATGTACCTTGGGGAAAAGGCTTGGGGTCTCTTGTAATCGGGATGATCTGTGAGAGCTGAGAGACCACTCAGAGGGCTCTATGTCTCCAATAGTCAGTGTCATTGGGGGGAAAAAAAAACAAAAACAGGATGCTCTGGGCATAAAAGACTGCACCATCATGGCTATGTACATGTGTACACACTTCTGCTCCAAAAGGTTGAAAAGCATCCAGGACGGGAAGCAAACACACAAATGTGTTTATTGCCACTCTTTAATAAACAGAAGCAGTAAGAGGAGCCTTTGGGGACAGGTTTGGTTCCTTCTGGATTTAGCTTTGTCCACAAAGCTGGTGAGAGCCCAGGTGACATGGTCATAAATAGACAAATATACAATCCAGCCTCTGTAAAGTACCCCAAGCCATGTCTTAGCCAAGTACCCTTTGTGCTGTGCTTATCACCTGTGATGCCAAGGGGCACAGGGTCAGAGCCTGATGTCCACCTCCCCCACTCCCGCGATCTGCACAAACCAGCTTGCCTCCAATGGGGATCAGCTTTTTCCCATTTATCAGAAGACTGAAGGCTTGTTTTGATTTCTTGGCTTCTTACTTTGCTGAGATGTCTGGATATTTATTTTTCTTCCTTTTGAGAACATATGCCCAGACTCCTCTAGATTCAGAAACAGAAAAATAAACTCAACTAAAAAATGAAGGAACATAACGTGACACTCTCTGGGTCCCTGACATCTTCTTTTTTCTGTGTTTTTAATTGAGGCATTCCTCTGTACACATTTATTATGGACCAATACTTAAACAAATAAAAATGAGCCTTCTTTTAAAAACTAAGTCACCTACTATAATGCCTAGCTCTCTTTAGGAAAAATATATGCTATATACATGAGGAATATGAAGACAAGACTTTATGCTTTTTTATGTTTTTATGTATAAAAACAAAGAAACAATCAGTTGTTTCATTTGATAAGGTATTATCAAGGAAAAAAATGAAAAGAGCTTTTTTCTCTCGTCTTTACTTTGAATTCCATTATTAATTGAGAACCTGTATTAGTTAGGGTTACCTATATTAAGTCATATTAAATACATAAAAATAATAAACTCTAAATCTCAGTGTCTTAAATTTACTTATTTGTCTTATGTGGTATGCATGCATGCATGCATGTATGTTTGTATATATGTATGATATCATACCTGTGGTTCAGATGGCTGCCCTGGATGGCTCATCAAGATACCAGGCTAACTCCTTTACTTACCCCTGTGCTGTAAGTCTCTACAACACTTGCATCTGTAGGATGGTATAGGGACAGATCTCAATGTCACTGGTTCCACACTAAATCTTTTCTAGGGTAGTGATGATCAAATGAAGAACTTTTCTTTTAAGGCCATCAATTGAAAGTCTTTTATAAAAACTTAATTTCAAAAGTAAATGGGGAAGAGATGTCTGAGGGAATTACTAATTACCTCATAAAAATATCATTTATGCTCTGAATATCTGTGAATTTATCATGAGATCTTTTATTTGTATGTGGTCAGTGCAAAACACTGATCATTCCTTTGAGTTATATTTTTCTTTGGATCCTGCTAGTTTTTATCTTACTTTTTTCTGACAGGGTGTGTGTGTGTATGTATATATACATACATACACACACACACATATATGGATATATATACATATGTGTATGTATGTTATATATTTAATGGTATATTCCAACATATATAATGTTATATGTAACTATACATTTATAAATATAGATTTCTAACATGAGGAAAATATAGCATGTCACTATCCTAGCTTCCCAAAGTTTCCCTTAATTTTTATCTCTATTTTATGCATTTATCATTTTTTTAAAAAAAAATCATACTTTACTTAAACAGCCTTAAATCTCATGGCCTTTTTACATAAGTAAATGTATAATTTTCTTCTGAAAAAAAAAAGTACCTGATAAAGTAAAAATGAGCAGAACAGTGGAGAAATGAAAATATGACACAATTGCAGTCCCATCTTCAGTTGGGCTGCATATCTTTTGAGAAGTCCATGTAAAATGCCAAAACTCCATTTCAGAGATGTCTTTTACATTTGAAATCTGTGCCTAGCTGGGCTGAGAAGGGTCCATGGACAAGCATATGGACTTTTTATCTCATCATCTGGGCACTAGACCAGCTCCCTTAAAGTTAATCCACAAATGTTCCCTTTTTTTTTTTTTTTTTTTTTTTTTGCCTTTTGGTTGGTTTTTGTTTTTTCTCCTCAGGGATAACAACATGTTATAGTGAGCAGACCGTGAGCTCTGGAGTAAGAAAGGTCAGGGTTCAAAACTCCAATCCACCTCTGAGATATTGGCCAGTTACTCAACCACAGACTCTTTCTTCACTCTCAACATAGGAGTAGCTATTATGATCCGAAGGCACATTCATGGACCTTATAACTCTTCAACTGAAGCCTTATTATTTAACTTTGAGAACATCTTTATATACTTTCTGGAGTTCAAGCCCAGGTATTTCTACACCAACTGAGACTATGCTTTCTCCACACCAATCTGAAGAATGAATTTTCAGAAGCCTAGCTGAGGTGACCATAGGCACATTGGTGTCAGCCACATGACATTGGACAAATTGTGAGAAACTGATTTGAAAGACAATTAGGACAATAAAGGAGGGCAAAGATAGACATGTTTATTTCCTTTTAATTAGCAACCAACTTCCTTATAAAAAGATGTTTGACTGATTCCCAGGTAGAGATGAAATCATCTCATCTACCCAGATCTACCCAGACCTAGTCTATTCCAACCTAACCTGGTGTTACACTACCAATACTGACATCTTTACACCTAAGTAGGTTTCATCCTGAAAGAAGAAGACCCCATCATGAGTGTAACTGTAACTTCTGTGCCTAAACGTAGTTCTCTAGAACGTCTCCAGACTGAGGTGAGCTATCCTATCATAGAATGATATTCAAGGCTGTAGTGGGTGAAGGAAGGAATCTTGAATAAATGTAGGATGGAGCTCTCTTCAGTTTATAGGAGAGCTGAGCATAAAAATTAATGGCCACACGTCCTTTGAGGAAAGAACTGAGGTAAAATGCTTTGTTGGTGTGAGGTCTTTTTCACTGGGACTCAGTCTCTCCTTCAGTTGGTTCACATTGAGAACTGGTACAAGTCTGAAAATTAAGGAATCTTGACTTTGTTAGGAATGAGTGCTCTCAGCCTCCTGGTCTCTCATACTTTTTTTTTCTTGATTGCATGAATTGAGTAATACCTTTGTTTGCCGCCCATCTACACTGCCCCTAGAAGATGCATAGTGTTTTTAAAATTGTTTCCAAAGCTTCCTGCCTCTGGGTGCCACTTTGACCTTGATGCTCATTTTGAAAAATTGTAGTCACTTTACTGCTGACAGTCAACCACAGCCACTTGGCTTTTATTATACTGGGATATTTTTTTTATCCTCACTACTATCAGAAAGTCCTTTTCTGTAACAGCACCTCCTACTATCAGCCATGGTTTTTAGAAGACGGTCATCCCTGACCTTTTCGACAATACTGGTGTCCTTCTTTCTAGTGTCCTCTGGACCCTCACATGGAACGTAATGAGCTAGTGAGTTTTCTATTCTTATATAGTATATCCATTCTTTCATGCCTATCTTTCAACAACTGTCTGCCATGGCAGTTCTGGCAATTCTACTCGACTTAGTGTGTACCATTACTTTTACAAGGCTTTTAAGAGCTACTCTTCTAGAGATTTAGCACCATCTCTCAGAGATTTTGCTAGGGTATTTAATCCATACAATGGAAGAGTGTTTCTATATTGATACACTCTCCCTTATACATCTTTATGTTCTTCCCTTGCTAACCCAAGTCACTCAGCAATTAAATTTACTTAGATTTTAATTAGCAGGTCCAATTCTTTCTAATTTTCGTTCCAGGATGGAGTGGACGTTGCATGTTATCTTGGAGGGCAGAGGCTTTGGCACTTTCTTAAAGCAATGAGGGAAGAGTTAGCTTTTAACAGGGAGGAGTGAACTAGTCCTAGAATGTGCAGGGAACTCTTGAGATTCAAAGTTCTTCTAGAGTTATCAACAGATAGATTTTCCTATCCCAGGTATTAGGACTTCCTTTCTTCCCAATCAGAGCACTGACCTTGGCATAGGAGACTTGGTCCAGGTGAGAATTCAACTTCTCTAGAGCTATACTACTCTTTTAATTAAGTCCTGAATCCAATCCTTAGCTTTTTTTCCACTTAGTAACAAAAGATGAGAGTCTCTTCGTAAGCTGCCAAGGAGGCCACCTGGCTTTTAGGCTTCACCTTGACTGCATGGTTAATCATCTTTAGCTGTTCATTGTCTTTCTTCAATGCATCAATAGCAACTGGCAAGAGGAATCTGATTCTATAATCTTTATCATCACTTCTTTCCCCCATACCTCCCATATGTGTGAGATATGACACACAGTAGTTAATTAAGTATCCCCTTCCTCTGGTACCCTCTCCCAGTTCACAACAAGGGAAAGTTTTAAAAATTATGCTATCACATGTCAACGTATATCACTGCTCTGAATACCATCCGTGATCAAGTCTACATTGCCAGTCAGCCAGTAGATTTATTATTAATCTCAGTTCAAAATTTGCTCTTAAGATTATTTCAAGTCTTGGTTTTCTGGTAAATAGATACTTATGCAGATATTTTATGCAGAGGGTTTATTGGAAGAGCCCTTGGGAATAACATCTATAAGGGAGAAAGAGAGGGAAGTTTAAGAGGAGGAGGAAGTTGAACTGGGATGGTTTTAGCAGAGGCCTCAATCAATTCTGGGAGTAACTTGAGAGCTGGGCATTTCAAAAATAATCCTCCTTCACTGGAAACTTTATTATTGGATAATAATGGGTAGAACTGGGCAAATCAATAGAGAAGTAGGAGACTTGAACACACTAAAACAATTAGAACTAACAGACACCTTTTGAGCTATAAAACATCTATAGAACTTCTCCTCAAGTTTATCCAGGAACACTCTCCAGGATAAACCACATGTTAGGCTATGAAACAAGCCTCAATACATTTAAAAGAATAGAAATAATGTAAATCATGTTCTCTAATTACAATAAAATTAGAAATCGATAACAGAAAGAAGTTACGAAAACACACAGAAATGTGGAAATTAAACAACACAATTCTAAATAAACAATGTATCAAAGATGAAATCTAACAGAAAATTTAAAAATATTTTAAAATGAATGAAAATGAAGACACAGTATACCAAAATCTTATGCGATGCAGTTAACACAATGCTTAGAAAGAAATATATACCCATAAATGTTTAAACTAAAAAAAGAAGAAAGGCCTCAAAGCAGTAACCTAGTCTTTTATTTTAGGGCACAAGAAAAAGAAGAGCAAACTAAACTTAAAGCAAGCAGAAGGAAGGACATCAGAAAGATTATAGTGAAAATTAATGAAACAGAACAAAAATACAAAAGAAAATCATTAAAATCAAAAGCTAGTTCTTTGAAAATGTCAATTAACAAACTTTTAGCTACATTGATCAAGATAAAAACAGTACATTCAAATCACTAGAATCGGAAATGAAAAAAGATCTTGATATCAATCTCACAGAAATGAAAAGGATTATAGAGAAATACTATGACTTGTATATCAATAAATTTGAAAACTTTGATAAACCGGACCAAATCCTAGAAAAACACAAACTACCAAAACTGACCCAATAAGAAACAGACATTCTGAATGGACCTATAACCAGCAGAGAGATTAAATTGGTAATTAGAAAACTACCCACGAAGAAAAGTCCAGGGACAGATGGCCTCACTAGCTAATTCTACCATTCATTTAAGGAAGAATTAATACCAATTATTTACAAATTCTTCAATAAAGAAATAGAAGAGAACACTTTCTAACTCATTTTATGAGTCTAGTATTACCCTGCTACCAAACCAAAGCTACTACAGACACATACTTCTTATGAATCATGAACACAGAAATCCTCAGAAAAATACTAGCAAGCCAAATCCAACATATAAAGAAAATCTTACCCACTATAACCAGATGGAATTTGTACCAGGAATGCAAGATTTACATCTGAAAATCAATTAATATAATACACCATATTAATAAAATGAAAAACAAAAACTACATAATCATTTCAATAGATAAGGAAAAAGCATTTGACAAAATCCAACACTGTTTTACAATAGAAACACTCAACAAACAGACACAGAATGGAACTGCCTCAACCTGATGAAAGGTATATATGGAAAACCCAGAGTTAACACCATGCTTAATGGGAAAAGACTGGTTACTTTCCCCTAATATCATGAAGAAAGCAAGAATGTCGACTCTTGCCACTTTTATTCAACATTGCTCTTGTGGTTCTAGTCAAAGAAATTTGGCAAGGAAAAGAAATAAAAACATCCAGTTTGGAAATGAACAAGTATAAATACTTCTATTTGCAAATGACATGATCTCATATGTAGAAAGTTCTAAAGAATCCACTGAAAAACTTGGAAAATTAACAAATGAATTGAGTAAGTTTACAGGATACAATTGCATTTGTATTCACTAGCAATGAATGATTCAACAATGAAATTAAAAAACAATTCTACCCAATACTTTTAACCAAAAACAAAAACAAAAACAAAACATTTATTATAGTTGTTTTTAAAATCCATTTACAATAATATCAAAAAGAATAAAATACTTAGGAATAAATTTAACAAAAAAAGTTCAGAACTTATACTTTGAAAACTACAAAATATTGTTGAAAGAAATTTATAAAGATTAAATAAATAGAAAAACAACCCATGTTCGTGGATTGGAAGATATTAATATAATTAAGATGGCAGTACTCCCCAAGTTTATCTAGAGATTCAATGTAACTTCTCTCAGAATTCCAGCTGGATTTTTGTGGAAGTTGAAAAGCTGATTCTAAAATTTTTGTGCAATTGCAAGGGACCTAGGATAGTTAAAGTAGCTTTTAAGCACAGAATAAAGCTGGAAGACGCACACTTATTAACATTAGAAGTTACTACAAAGCGAGAGTAATCAAAACAGTGTGGTACTGTCACAGGACAGACATAGATCAATGGACTAAATTGACTGAGAATCCAGAAATAAAGCCATATGCTTAAGATCAACTGAAGAGTGGCAAGGCTAGGTAAGAAAGTGGGGTAAAAAAAATCTGGACTCTGTTTCGAAATAGGTCAGGCAACACCTCACAATAGGAAACAATAAGATGTTTCACAGTCATGACCAGCTCTGGGCTCAGCTTCATCAGTTTGGAATTCCAACAAGACATTCTAAGATGGCAAAGAGTTCCAGCTGTGGCTAGAGTTGGGACACTCTTTCTATGTGGCCAGCACTCATGCCTTATCGCCAGCAAGATACTAATTATTTTGGTTTTATAGAGGCAAAGAATAAGTGCTTCCCATCTAGCTTTCTGGGTTGTGAAAAAACAATACTCCCCAGTTTGGCATCAGTGTATATGAAGTACAGACTCCTTGAAGAAAGGACTAAAAGGTGTAGTTTGGCTTTCTAGGGTAAAAGAAAGAACCAAGCTCGTTATTTCCATGGTGAAGTCAGCTAAGTCCCAATCAATAATAAGAAAACATTCTCGTCTTCAGCATTGTGGCCGTGTCTTCATTTTGGCCTCAGAAAAAGTTTATCTTTCTAGAAACTGAGGGCAGAGCAGCTACTTTTGCAGCCTTACAGCCCCTCAGTTGAGGCTCTGCATCAGAAAAGTTAGCCCTTTTAATAATAAAAAAAAAAAAAGCTATCTTTCTTTGGCTGTTAAATGTGATTGTTTTTAACACACGATATTTAGGAAATAAGATAAAAGGAAGAATCAAATCATGTAGAAAGCGATTTTTACTTAAAACTCTCAATATTCATAGCACTTTCCCTAGAGGAGTTTAATCCCAAATGCCGCTTAGTTATTTTCCAAGGTAGAAAATTACAGCAGACTGAGAAGAAAAAGAGAACAAATTACATTAATATATCGATGCCCCTTCCCACACTACTGCTTGCCTTCCTCCTGTAGTGAGTCTTTGCCTGAAAGCTAAGAGAAGTACATTTGTGGCTAAAGGGTACTCTTATAGTCTCAATAAGCATTCTTTACATTTTTTACATTTTAAATACATCAGGTTGGGGGGGGGGGCAGGGAGGGGACCAAAGAAAGAGCTGCCCTTTATTATATAGTGTAAATTATTATGGACAGGAAACACCAAAAAGAAGATTTCCATGTCATATTTGACCTTATTTCTCCATTGAGCTGTCATTTCCGGTCTCATGAACAATTCACGAAGCATGTACAGTGGGTGGAAGTCACTCAGAGAAAGAGGAAAGGTGGATCCAGAACTTCCACAATTTAAAATGCTCTCAAATCAACAGACAGACTTTGCAGAAGTGGCTGGAGGTTGTTAACACCTTGCCAGTCGGCATTTTAGAAAAGTCATGGAGACTCTGTAAGAGTCTTAAATTGAACATGGTCAGTAACTAACAAACACTCTCAGGCATCTTTAAAACATCATCAAATGATCCATGTGTAAAACCTAAAGAGATCACAAGAACAAAATAATAGACAGACCAAGGGAGAGGTCTTGACTCTCACTCTGTCTGGTCTCCAGGAAGCAGAAAATGATAGAAATATTTTGGTTCCAGAAAGTCCCTAACCTAAGCCTTGCAAATAAAATCTTAGTATGTACTAGATTTTATGGCAACAAAGAACTGCTATAGGTGAGTTGATAGAGCCCTGAATCCCACAGTGGACACAAAACAATGGCCTTGAGGGCAGACTGAGAAGATTCTGTTCACCCTGGGGAATGTGCACTCAGCATATCTCTCTCCCGTCTCTCTATTCCGAGATTGGATATGAGACACTATTGTGACAGGTTCATTCATAAGCTCCCAAATACCACAGTCTGGTGCTCCCAACTAACTTCTCAGAAGTCGATTTACTTTTCATCACCCCCAAACCCCAGCCGCACTGGGCCATCAACCAAGGTGAGTGGCTACCACCAATGCCTGGGAGCCGAATGCATGTTGTGTGATGCTTTTGCAGACTCTACGCAACCTACTGACCCAGGCCTTTGAGGAGAGAGTGAAAAGAGGACAGAGAAGTAGATCTCTCTTGGATCATCAGAGGTTTTAGGTTCCCGGAGACAAAATTAGGGGAGTAAAGAAAAATGCTTCTGTATATTTAAGCCAAAAACAGCTTGTAAGACAGGTTGGTCAAGAGCACAGACTCTAGAGACAGACCCTTCTGAGTTTAAATCTTTGTTGGACAGTCTATGAGATCTGTGACCAGACCCCCATATCCAGCTTCTCTGAACTATAGTCTCAGATACAAAATGGTGTTGAGGGGTAGCAAGTAATGGAACATACTTCGTGAAGCTCTTTTGAGTATTTAGTGAGATATTGCATGTGAAGTGCACAGCACATTGCATGGCCTTTAGAGATGTTCAATTACTATAATTATCAAAAAAAAAAAAAAACAGACATAAATATAGAGAACGAATTGACAGTTGCCAGAGGGGAGGGGGGGTTGGGAGGCTGAGTGAAAAAGGGGTTAAGAAGTACAAATTGGTAGTTACAAAATAGTCATGGGGATGTAAAGTACATCATAGAGAATGCAGTCAATAATATTGTAAGCAACTACGTGAAGTGCCAGGAGGGTGCTAGACTAATTGGGGGGATCACTTTGTAAATCATATAAAATGTCTAACCATTATGCTCTATACCTAAAACTAATATAATATAATATTGGCTGTCAATTGTAATTGAAACAATGAAACGTTAAAAATAAACCAATAAATAAAAGATCCCATTACATAGAGAACATTATTTTTTAAAAAAACTCTTCCTATCCAGGAGAACATTCTGGTTTTGAATAGTTTAATATACAAAGCGTAGAGCCTCCTCTGAGAGTTAGAAGGCGAGTGGCCCTCCTTGCCTGGCAGAGGTCCCCTTTCTGTGCCCTCCTGCCTCAGCTATCCACTCAAGACTTCTGGCCTGAAGCTTCCAGTCCAGATTTGAAGAAAAAAAAAGAATAAAGAGAGATAGAGATATATTTTTTTCTCCTTTTCAGTCTCTTCTCTGTGGAAATGAGGCAAAGTATGTTCAGTAATTACTCAAAAGACAAAGAGCATGTTTCTCAAATCAAGAAAAGTGGAAGTTCCTTTGGAGGAGAGGCAAAAGAAAATTGGGGAGGGAGAAATGAGGCAGGGAACATCAGGACTACGAGTCTGGAGAGACTCGTGGCCACGCGAATCTGCATCAGCGAACATTCACCTAAGTGATACCTTCCAGTTAATGGATGTTTGACATGGTTTTCACTCCCCAGACTGCCCTGAACTCTACATGCTGGAGCTCTTCAAATCCTATCACTGGAGAAAAAATACCACTCAAGGCTCCGAGCAGCTCTGAGCTCAATGCGCTAAACTACCATGCAGTATATTCGCGCCTTAACTCTTCGACACTGACTTGAACAAGTTCCAAAATTAAAGTCCCACCAAACCCTGCTAACTTGGGATTGAACCCTTAACTGAACACATTTGGGTACTGTCTTGCTCACATAGAGAATTGTGTAACTACGACAGCAGAGAAGATGAAAATACGCGTGGGCAAAAATTTTAGAAAGTGCCAATGAGACAGGAAGGCAATTTCTTGCTGTTGAGTTAGTCAGAAAGGTCAGCTGCTGGGGCCTGGTAACTTTCATGAGAATATTGACCCTAAGGTATCCCCTAGACATCAAGGAGGATCGAGTGGCATACCAGCAGTAAGGGACTGTCCCTGTCACCACACATGCGCAGTAAGGCCCAAGAATGTCCCTTTCCCTAACTTAAATGCCTAGGGGTGAAGATTTAAGATGCTAATGAAATATGTGATGCATGAAGTAATACGTAGTCACACAGCACATGTGCTAAAAAGAAATTGCCTGTTCATGTGTTGGGGAGGGACCAGAGGAAGATGAGGGATGGCCCCTAGCCTGAGAGTGCCCACAGATGAGCAGTACCTGTAGCCTCAGGAGCCGTATCCATTCTCTTTTGGAGTGATGCGCCCTTGGTGCATCAAACTTTCGCCTTAATAATCCTTTCTTTCTGCACACTGTTTTACCCACTCTCTTGATTTCTATCCTGAGAGCAGCAAAGTAACAGCTCATGTACTTGGCATATTTAATCTTTATAAAACACTAAAATTAATATTGTTTTCTACATTTTACATACAAGAGACAGGCTCAATGAGAAGCATAGCCAGGCTTCAAACGCCAAGCCTCAACTCACATCCCGTGCTTTTCATCACATAGATTTACCATCCTGTGGTATTATTGCAAACTGGGTGTCCTTATTCTGTTTCTAGCATTTTTATGACCTTTTTCTCACTTAAAAAGTTTGTGGATTGGAATAAATCACCTAAATGTTACTTCCCAGCTCTGTCACTTATTAAAAGGAAGGGCCTTCCTGCAATGTGAGGCCTAAGGATAACAGGAGTCTTTCAACGTTTGGAAACACCCTGCCCCCTCCTTTGGGGCAGGAGACAAAGCTGGGATCCATGGGGGGCTAGCTGTGGGCTGAGAAACCAGGCAAGTGTGAATTCTAATCCCGGTGCTGACATTGACTTCCTCCTAATCCTCACAGTCACTTTGTTTCTGAGTTTCCATCTATGCAACAAGGTTAATAGGACTCATCAATCTCCCAGGAGGGTGTTCACGTCTGCACAGCATTTGCAAGGAGCTGAAGGCTCGTTTCTGAGGGCTTGTTGTGATTTTACGTGGGGATACCCTAAGAAACAAAAATCATGAATGCTCAAGGCGGGTTGTCAAAAACTGCATTAAAAAATAAAAGCATGTGGGAACTTGCTTGATTATCTCAGCTATAAAACCCATTTTGAAAAAGCAGTAGTTCATTATTTGTTTAGACATTAGGGTAAAAATTATGTAGCTAAAGTCTAACCTAGGAAGAGGCATATAGTAAAAGAGTTTCTAAAATAATACCAGACACTTCGGAGTTTAACAGCCACAAAAAAAAAAGGGCGATGTAATCTAATTATTTTCTTCTCTTTATATTTTTACCAACAGAACGAAAGGCCGGATTGAGACACAGAACAGTCTTTTGCATCCTTATCTGAATGGTCAATTTTTTTTACCCTGAAGAAATATTCTAGAAGAAATAGAATCATTCAGAACTTGCAAATGTGCTCAGAGTTTTAAAGGGTGAAAATAGCCAAGCACAGCAAGAAATCTCCAGTTCCTATACTTGTCTATGAGGTTAAATAATTTGCAGGGTGAGCTTCACGTTGCCATGCCCTTTTGCAGATCACACACACACACACACACACACACACACACACACACACAGTTTTCTATTGTAATTGAATGTACCTCCAGAGTGTACAGCTTTTTGCATCGAAAAGATTTTCCTAACTTGCTGTGATGAAGTGCCTGCAGTGAAGAGTGGGAGGGAAGAGAGTGGGTCAGCTAACTGTGCCCCTACATCTGTATTTTCTCTACCCTGTGCATTATGAGAGGAGAAATTTTCTCATGTTGCTCTCTATACCTTCTTACCATCACCAGAGACTGCTGAAATTTGCACCTATCCCCCCATCCCGTAAGAACAGTGAGACTCGCTTTTCTTTTATGTAGATCTTTCCTATAATTTTTTTTTCAACCCTGAGAGCATAGAGCCTTCTCTGGGAGGTAGAAGGCAAGTGGCCCTCCATACCTGGCAGAGGTCCCCTTTCTGTGCCCTCCTGCCTCGGCTATCCACTCAAGACTTCTGGCCTGAAGCTTCCAGCCCAGATTCAAAAAAAAGAATAAAGGGGGATATTTTCTTCTCCTTTTCAGACTCATGAAGATGAATTGCTAGTCTCTTCTCTGTGGAAATGAGGCAATCAGGGACTTCTTCTTCCCACTGTGGACTCCATTCTGGCATCACAGTAGCTATACAAACCAGAGTTAAGCAAACAAAAGAATTTTTCATTTTCTCTTTCATTCAGTAAGGCTTCATTTTCTGTCGCCCTCCAACCTTTTGACCTGTGTCCTAATGGTGTGGTCACTCAAGGGCAGAAGTTCAGCTGTAGGTTAAGTCTGTGTGTGTTTATGTTGAGGAGAGGGCCTGTTTGCACCCACTTCCTGTTGTCTGTGCCTGCATAATGCAGTTGCTCTCCCAGAGCCCTGGGATCCCACCTTCTGAGTGAGCTCCCTCCCTTGAAAGTTTGTTTAAAAAAAAAAAAAAAAAAAGGAGGCTGTTTCCCTTCCTCCCTCCAGGCACCAAACCCCTTTGTCTTTGCTGCAACTGAGCTGACATTAGCCCGGTTTTGCCTGGAGAAGGTGAGGGAATGTTTGCTGTAATACCAACTGTTCCATTTGACTGTAACAATTTCCCACTTTGTATTTCCTCACATCTATTAATCCATGAATCCTGAAAGTTTCATTAAAATGTGCTTTTGGTTGCTGTTTTAAAATGTTTGAAACAAATCGGAAACCATGTATTAATAACTGAATCACCATGAAGACAAAAACACGATGGAAAGTTCTAATTTAAATACGAAAGTCACACAATTTTCCACATAGGAGCTTTTTTTTTTCCTCTTCTATATGTCTACTCTCTCCGCCTCACCTGCTACTGCCCTCCTCTGCCATCCTACAACATTGCTTCCTGGAAGATAAACACTCTAGCTACCAATAGAATCCATGTTAAATAGCTGACTGATTATGGAAAACGTTGCTATGTGCAAACATTCATTCACTCATTCATCTACCCAGTTATCCATTCAATCATCATTTCTTTCTCTACTGGGCAGCCCCAAGCTCTAGAGGGTAGATAAATGCGAACTACTATGAGTAGCTCGGTATGGCTCCAATATAGGGTGGGACAAAGAGCAAGTGAAAACTAGACTGAAAAAGGACACAGTGTCCATCAGCCACTCCTAATAAAGAACTGTGGGATAAACACCATGGCTTATATTCTTATCTTCCCTAGACCTTCACTACATTAACCACCCACATTAACAGGCATTGTCTACACAGCACAGCAGTGCCCTCCAGGGACCCCATTCTCTCCCCTTCAGCTGGCCCCTGAAAGATACCACAGACAGGATATTTAATTTGGTATCTCTCCAGAAACACTGATTTACTCTCCCTGCTGGTTCTCTCTTTGCCCTCTAGAGTCTACATGACAGACTAAAACCAACAATGGGCATGTAATTAACTACTTGACCTCTGTTCGGCTATATGGACAGATGAAATGTAACGCTTCCTTCCTTCTTTTCCATTTTTGCCAGGATTCCGTGTTATGTGTGTTCCTTCTGTTGCTCAATCTCTTGTTTCATCTTCCCCCATATGGTGTGACAGATCACGACAGACCGTTATGGACGGGCTCCCACGTGGGAAGACTGCCCTACTGAGGCAGATTAATGATCATCCTGGAGTAGTGCCACATTCTGTTTTCCAGGGGCCAAACCCGTATGCTACTGAAGAAGATATAAAAAACCCATAGACACTTAATCGTGCAATGTTATACTGCCCAATGCCAGCTGGTGTTCAAATTATGAGATGAAACAAGAGGATTTATAATCCTTGAAATTTCATCTGAGCCTGTGTTGTCACAGAGGTTGTCCTTACCATATGGTTCATCCTTTTTGCAGGGTTCCAAGAAACCCACCAAGGCCTTGAGTCCCAGGGGTTAATTTCATTTTGTCTGTTTACTTCCTATTGTAGCAAGAGATAAGATGGAATACTCCTACTCTGCTTATTATTTTTTTCTTTGAATCTATGTCCTCTTCAAATATAAGTGGTTCTCTCCCTAAAATATATGACTCTTCTTCCCAAAATGGTTTGACATTTCTTACTATAAATCCTTCTTCATACAGCTGTTCCTTATTCTTTATCTGAATTGTCGTCATACTTTCCTTACTTAGGATTTCTGTCATCGTCCTCATTCTAATTTACCATAAGCATTTCCAGAATTTTCATGGTGACTGAGTGTTTTTCCCATCTCTGACTCCAGGATCTTTGCCAAAATATAAATATCTGGAACATAGATTTCTATATGTGGTTTTGCACCAGTATCAGCAGGAAAATAAACTTTTATGTACCTCTTCTCCAAGGCTCTTTCATACCTGTATACAGAACTTAGGAGACAAAAATGTCTTATTCGAGATGTAAATGGTAAAGCTCAGGTATTTAGGAAATGTATAAAAATCAATGAGTTCAATTTTAGATACAAAAAAAGTTATCATGGGTCTCTGAAAGGAGATATTAAAAAGAAAGATAACGGCCAGTCTGGAAAAGAGTAAGATACTTTCAATTGGATTTCATAGGTAGGTGTGGCCTAAAGGTAGAGCTATGAGGAGTTGCCAGTACTCTTAGTAAACAAAGACTTTTGAAGGCACTAAAAAAAAAAAAAAGAGATGTGAAATTCAAAGTCAAAGTCATGGGCAATAACCTAAACAATTCACAAAACTGAAAGTGGAAGAAGAAACCATAAAGACTATCATTAATACAATTTAAATAGGTATTTGTTGATTAAATTAATTAATTGAAAATTAAGTTTATCATAAAAGAGACTATGTTCAGGCTAGAAAGGACTTAAAAAAATAGAGAAGAAAAAAAAAGTTGATACCTTCAAAAATTCAAAGAGGGACTCCAATCAGGATAGACAGAAAGAAATGTAAACAACCAGTCATGTCCCAACAACCATACCCTTAATGGTCAGGTGTTAGAGCAAAGGAGAATGGATGTAAGCATGTTGCTGTTAAAAGCACAGACTGAAGCCAAACTAACCGAATTCAAATCCTGGCTGTGCCATTTACTAGCTGAGCAACTTGTCCAAGTTGCTCTCTCTCTCCATGCCACAGTTTCCTCATCTATAAAATGGCGATAATAATAGTATTTACCTCTAAAATCGATTAAGAGAGCTAAAAGAATATCTACATATATATTTTTTAAAATAGTTCCTGACACGTAGTAAGCACTGCATAGGGATTTGTTGTTGTGTTGGTGTTGGACAGAACTAAGAAGCAAGAAAGAACTGTTATTGTGTTAACCTTTGTAAAGCCATCTGGCTTAGGGATAGCACTAACTCCATAGACAATTTTAACTGCATTTGCAGGATGAAAAAAGGGGAAAGGGGCCAAAGGAAGAAAAGAAGAATAAGAATGCCTTAAAAATAATTTTTTCCAGAGTTAGTTCCAACCAGACTCTTTATCCCCACATTTTCAACACCTCAACACAATAATGGGGACTAAAAATACAACTCACTCCCTACACTCAAGGACATACACCCTATTGGAAATCACTTTGGATATTTGCTCTTCGTAATCAACTTTTTAAAAACCAGATCTTCTCATTTCTCTACTCGAATTCACCCCTAATCTCCCTATGCGGCAGCTGAGATTTTGAAAAGTAGAGAAGGGTTAGAAATGTTCATACCATGTGAAGGGAACAGCTCAAGCAAAGGCAGAAAAAAGAAAACATGAGGGTAAATTCAGAGGACACATGGATTAGCATACAAATACACCGAAGTAATGTGAAGGAGAAACGGGAGATGGGATCCGGCAGGCATGACGCATGCCAAAGTGCAAACGTTGTGCTTAATCTGGGAGACAACACAGGAGGGCCTGGGGACCTGTCGGGGAGAATGTTTGATGGCAGTCATAGTGTAGAAGCAAAAGGCTTAGGAGTCAGAGAACCTGTTCACTAACTAGACAAACTTGCTCGTGTCCCTTAAGCTCTCTAACCCTCAGTTTTCTTATTGTTTCAAGTTTTTGAAAAGTGTGGAACTTAAGTTATGTGCCAAACACTGTTTAAAGCCCTCCATTGAATTCAAAATTGAACAGCAGCATCTGGGCAATTAAAAAGTCAGACCAAGAGATTTCTTCTGAATGTCCCAAGTCTAACATGTCCACCAGTTAGATTCCCAATCCTGTTAATGAAGGACAGTCAAAATAGTCACCAAATGTTGTCATATATAATCTGGAGACTATTGAACTCTAAGGAATTTTGTTAAGATCTACCACCACTGGCCTGACGATCATTTTACTTTTTCCAGGTGAATAAACAGGTGAAGAAAACTTGATAGAGTGATTGATTCCTTATACTGCCTAAGAAATTAATTACATATGAGAATGAAAAAAAAACAGAAGTGTAATATATAATGATAACCAGAAGGTACATTATCTTGTCTAATTTTAATCAACTTTTGAAATATATAAATAGAGATTTAACTGGTTGGTTGATTAATTCTCTTTCAGTTTGTGTGTTTTCAAGTGATTTGGGATTCTTTAAAATGTTTTCTCCTTTCCTTTTAAGAATCTCTGGCAAGTTGACATACATATGGTGAACATATGGCCTTCACCTAATTGATTTAATTCAAAAGAGGACCCAGGGGAAAGCTCTGAGCATTATCTGTTTGAGAACTTTAGGGAATGTTTATTTCAGAGCGAAGGGTATGAGTGCAATCCCATCAGAACAGTGCGATGGAAACAGGTCAGGTAGTACCCACACATGGCAGGAAGTATCCACGGCAATCATTAGGATAAGTTTAACTGAAAGACTCTGATTTGACAGAACAATATAAAAATACATTTTTAACTAAAAGTAGTAGTTATGGATTCCGATGTTCATTGCAAAAGATTCAAAAAAATTGTACTAAATTTACCCCACAAGTAAAACTGTCACTCCCCCGGTGAAACTGCATTGCCTAATTAACCAGCACCACCTATTTAGAGATCAATTTGCCTACATTCCAGAATGAGCTTATGTTTGCCTAATGCATCCTTTACTTGATAGAGATAATTCTGTAGCTAAACTACTGTGGAAGAGAAGGCGCAATCGACTGCATTCCTTCCCTACAGACTGCTATAAATAAAGCCATTTGTCTATCGTCTGTTTGCTAAATGGCTCCTAGATGATAGTAATCCAGCTGCAACAAAACCAAAACCAAACTGAGTTCACTCTCTTTATTGTCCTCCTTGGTTTGGCTCTAACAATAAAGTCAAAATTCCTGTCACTAGCTGATGATGACCTTAGTTTTGGAGCTTATTTGGATCCTAAATATTGGATCACAGGACTAAATTTTTTTAATCTGACATCTGGCCATGGTCTTATCAATGTCTTGTCTCAGTAATGCCCTATACACAAAGCCTATTTTTTATGTGAAAAAAATAAAGGACATACTACATATATCAGTCCTTCTGAGTCAGGTATGACTCAGGTATTTAATATATATTTAGTTAATTTAATACAGTATTGTACATGTATATATATATATAATACATATATGTGTGCATATATAAAATACATGTCTCTTTTTCCTCTTTAGACTTTAGCCTGATATATAATATATTTCTAATATTCGTTAAATGAATGAATGGCACTTCCTATGGTTTACATAAATAACTATCCAGTGAACAATTTTTGAGGCAGTAGCACTAGTAGTAGCAATATTGCTACTACTAGTAATAACATAGCTACTCTTAATTGAACTTACAGAAAGTTCGGGCACTAATGAAAATGTACTTTGAAATAATTTTCTGTCTTATTTAATTCTGACGATTGTCCTATGAAAAAGAGCTTGTTATTCCCCAGATTATAGATCAGGGAGTTGGGGTGTGAGGAGGCTACACAATGCACTTAAGAACAAATAAGTAATAATACAGAATCTAAGTAATTTGTTTGTAACCGCCAAACTACTTCAACTGAGGGAGAGCATTGTCATTTCAATGAGATTTCATTAGAAGTCTGGACACTATTTTTGTTTGAGCAATATGATTTCACTTACAGTTTTCCTTCTCTTCTGGGAGTTAATTCAATCATGTTAAATTGCTCTGGCAAATTGTTAATGAGCTTGTATTCACAGACTATAAACTAGAAGGGGTGGGGATGAGGCCTTTGATTCTGGAAATGAATTGCAGTCAAGAACAAAGCAAGACAGGAGTCAGAAAGTATTTCTGGAGTGCCCTTGTCCATTTCCATGTGCCTGAACAATCCTCAGAAAAATTATTATGCCAAATTACCAACCTTTGGATCATCCTCAAATCTCCTGTGATGTAATACAGTATCATTGCTTCAGTTCCACAGACTATTTAGAAATTTTCCATTAGAAATATATCCGTAGGAAGATACCTTTACAATCTAGTCTGTAGAGACCACCCCAGAGTATACTTGTGCCTTTTAATGTTTTGTAAAGTGGTGCAGCATAGTGCCATAGAAAACAGCTCTCCATCCAGAGGTTACAAATCAAAAATTCTCTTTTTGAAGCTCATGTGGCCATAGTACCAAGGTAAAAAGGAGATGTGATATATTTCTCTATGTATCATGACAGTGTACTTTGGTTTACCCAGCAGGACCCAAGGAGGGAGAGTCAGTCCAAATATTATTTTGGAACTAAACATTAGTTCCTGTCATTTATTTCACACGTCAGAGTTACTGACGCCTCTAATGCCATTCCTTAATCAACTGGAACTTGAGCTTCCATAGTTCCTACAATTAATTGCATAATCTGAACATGAATTGTACACTAAAAATTTTTGCATTGTCATAGCTGAAGTGACTCAGGTAATAATAGGGATACTCTAGGCTCACAATAGAGGTCTCCTCTGGATACCTTGGGCTTTATCTGTAAATAAAAGCAGAATTAGAGTTCTTCACTTTTTAAAAGTCTTTTTACAGAATCCCCTCCAAAGCCATTCCAGTTTTCTCCCCTGAACATCTTTTTAGTACAGAGGCAAGCTGGTCAGACTGTGTGTTCCAATTTGAGATTTGAAAGCATTGCCACCGGACACATACATAACAAGTGAGATACATAAGTTAAATATGGTACCTTCTCCACCCTGGTATTGCACAGTATTTTGAAGGGAATAGGACAAGATTGATCAGACTACAAGGGAATTCACACCAAAGAAGCTAGTGATCCTCCTTAAAATACTCTTTTCACTAAGGAAAGACAATTCAAGTAAATATTTGCATGGTGAACAACTTACATTCTTCCTTTCCCATAAATGTCTTCCTTTCATCAAAGATCCACTTGTCACCTGCACAAATTGCAGGTGTTGAAGCCAGGTCTCTGACCCTGAAGATCGTCTTTGCCATTCCTGAATGACCTATGCCTACAAAAATGTGCCCTATGTCTACAAGCAGTTGAGCTTCTGAAATTTTCTCTAAGGAACACAAAGCATATGCCATGCAGCTGGCTAACATATCACCGGTGGTGTCAGACAACTGCTCTCTGAAGGGCTCTGGTTTTCTGATCAGAAGACACCTGTCATGCTAGTCACGCCATGGGGAAAGTATGGAGCTGGGATGCCAATGACCAGGTTCTGGGCCTTACTTGGCCACCAGAGATGCATGGGCGTGAATTAGCTCCACTGTTTCTAAGCCTCCACTTGCTCACTTTACAGGTGATTACCCGAGCTGTAAGGACTTAACCCAGTTTAAAATACCGGTGATTATATAATAATACAATCTAACAGGATAATAGTAACTTACTTCAATCTACTCTAAGAGCTTCTTTGGTTTTTAGATACCTTAGAGAATACTGCTTGGCAGAAAAGTATTTTTGGTAATTTTTTTACTTACAAATTCAGTCTACACCCACCTTCCAACAAATCTATGATACATAATGAACAACATAAACTCCTATGTATGCACAAGCATAAGCCCTCCGTTGGCCAATGCATACTCATCAGGTTTGAAAATTTAGTTCAGCAGATTCTTAGTAGATTAAGCTAGCATGAAGAGATCAGAGGAGGCAGTAAACTCCAATATTGCTCTTAACATTTTATAAATTTGTAGTATCTTATAAATTTGTAATATTTTTTCCTGGTATATTTTCTCATAAAAGGAAAATAAAAGAAAAAGTAAACAAATGGGATACATCAAACTAAAAAGTTTTTACACATCAAAGGAAATCATTGATGAAATGAAAAGGCAACTTACTGAATGGGAGAAGATATTTGCCTATGATACATCTGATAAGGGGTTAATATCCAAAATTTACAAAGAACTCAGAAAACTCAACACCAAAAATACCCAAACAATCCAATTAAAAAGTGGCCAGAGGACCTGAATAGGCTTTTCTACAAAGAGGACATACAGATGGCCAATAGACAGATGAAAATACACGCAACATCACTAATCATCAGACAAATGCAAATTAAAATCACGAGATATCACCACACACCTGTCAGAATAGATATCATCAATAAATCAAAGAACAAGTATTGGTGAAGATGTGGAGAAAAGGAAACGCTTGTGCACTCTTGTGGGGATTGTAAATTGGTACAGCCACTGTGGAAAACAATTTAAAGTTTCCTCAGAAAATTAAAAACAGAACTACCTATAACCTAGCAATTCCACTTTTGGATATTTATCCAAAGAGAATCAAAAACAGCTACTTGAAAAGATATGCACCCCTAGATTCACTGCAGAGCTATTTACAATATCCAAGATATGGAAGCAACCTAAGTGCCCATCAATAGACAATTGGATAAAGGAGTGGTATATATACTATATATACTATATATATATATACTATATATACTATATATATATATACACACATATATATATATACACACACACACATACATACACATACACACAATGGAATATTAGTCAGCCATAAATAAATCTTACCATTTGTAATGACATAGATGGACCTAAAGCATATTATGCTAAGTGAAATAAATCAGACAGAGAGAGACAAATACCATATGATTTCATTTATACGTGGAATCTAAAGAATAAAAACAAACAAACAAAAAACAGAAACAGACTCATAGATACAGAGAACAAACTGGTGATTGCCAGATGGGAGGGGAGCTTGGAGGCTGGGTGAAAAAGATGAAGGGATTAAGAAAAATTTACTTACAAAACAGTCATGGGGATGTGAAGTACAGCATAGAAATATAGTCAATAACTTTATAATAATTGTGTATAGTGCCCGGTGGGTACTAGACTAATCAGGGGGTTCACTTCATAAATTATATAAATGTCTAACCACTATGCTATATACCTGAAACTAATATAAAACAATATTGAATGTCAACTCTAATTGAAAAATAAAAAATTTTTAAAACAAATCAGAGGAACTTCTTTTATGGTAACAAAGAACTGGAGAAAAATAGAAAATGACTATTTTGTCTACTTGAAGCATTCTGTATAAGTGAGTGTGATTCATTTCCCAATCAGGACAAGTAGAAAAAGCTGAGCAACCCTGGACCCTCAAAGAAAACTTCCTGCAGCCTTTCGAAACCATCCTGAGTCAAGGAGATTTACCCCTCCAGGGTAGACACTACTTTCTAACATGGAAAAATGTAGGCAGCGAAAGTTGAGGAATAGCCATGCCTAACCTCTCAAAAGCAGATACTATTTGTGAATAGAAGCCTTTAAATAATTTGGCTTTCATTAGGACCCATAGTCCCTAGCATAGCCCAGTAGACCACTCTTGGCTACCCTGGTCTCTTTACTCAGAATGGACCCTGAAAGCGACCCCTCCCTACTCTAGTATCTTTCTCATAGCCTTCTCCAAGCTTCCTCTTGTCAATCACCAACCCCAGTCTCCACAGTCTGCCCTTTCCTCTCTAAGTCGTCCACACATCCCAGTCGGCTTAGGAGCATCCTGGTATAACCTGTTGTCTTGTCAATAATTATTCATTCCCCTGCCTTTCACTCTCAGAAGTGTCCCTCTTGGAGGATAAATTATATGGTCACCCTCTGCCTGGTCTACCCTTTCTCTTTCTATAACGTCTATTTCTGCAGCATCAATATACCACATTAATATGATGTCTTACAAAGCACTCGTTTGGCTCTGCTCTCCCTTCCAGATAGAAAGCTCCATTTTAGTGCTACATGTATCTATTTGAGAGTTCTAGAAGGACTGTAGACTCAACAAATAGTAGATTAAGTCATCTACCTCTCTTTCTCAGACAGATCAGTTACTCTCTGGCATTATAATTTCTGTTAAAGAATGCCAATAAAGCTCAGTATTGTAAAATCATCTTGTCAATGGGATCATGCTATTTCCCATGAGCTTTTCTGGGTCAAGATGTTCTAAACCCATGTTTTACTTTCTCCTCCAGGAGAAGCACCCTCATCCCTAATCTCTCTCTCTCTCTCAGACTATTACAAAATATTTGCTCATAGCTGCTTAAAAATTAGCAGTGATTCCAAAAGATGGTCAAATGAACTTAACCCCCCTGGCCTGGCTTCCAGGGCCTTGAATACTATAGCTTCGACTCAACTTGTTGATATTTTTCAGCCCTAACATTCCAGGCTTTATGATTCTATATAGTCTTCCTTAGTTCTCACGAGTAAAATCAACTTTGTATTCTAGGCTTCGTGTGAAACTCTCTACCTATAAGACAGGTTATAATCAATCTGAGAATAATTTGTAATTCCTTACCGATATGGCCTCAACTGTGCAATTTCCTCAGTCTGGAATATTCTCATCTCTATTTCTAATGCTGGCATCTATCCATTCTTCACAAACCTTTCAAATACCACTTCTTCAGAAAGCCTTCTTTTCTTCACTCTCCCCCTGCCCAGTAAGTAGTGTTTGTCTCCCATCTTCATCCTCATCATTATTACCATCATTCTATATTTTCAGAACCCTCTATTATAATGGCCTGTGAAAGCTCTACCTTTTTTTAATCCTAGCCACCTCCAGATGCATTTGCTATATTATTGCCAGACCGATTTATCCAAACATAAACCCCATCATAGCACCTTCAGGCCTCAGTGTGTTTAAGGCCTTGAGATTGGCTTCTAGTCTGCCCCTGGAGCCCCTACTTTATCTCCGAGGTCCTTGAAGTATCAGGTACTTTTCCTTCCTTTCTTACAGATACCTCCTACCTGAGTGCATCAGTCTGCAAAGTAATGTCCAAGGCAGAACACAGTATTATAAGCTCCCCACTTCCTCTAAAATAAAAATATAAATAACAAAGCATAGGCAAGAGTAACCAAAAAAAAAAAAAAAAGCAGAAATTCCAAAATGTGCAGCTTCAAAAAATTATTATAAAAGTCCTTGGCTGGTTCTAGAAATTATCTTAAAATCTGGTTCACTCAAATCTATCTTCGTTGGACATTACATAATCTTATTTTCAAGCCATGCTTTCCCCATTCCCAAATGCTCCAATTAACTACCAGAAACTTTTTTTTTTTTTTTACCAAAAATAAAAGTTCGACTTACAAAACTCCAAACAATGCTTTGAAGATTATTACAATTTTCATTAAGAATGAATAATCAGTTCAATAGAATTAAATGTGGCAATATTATCAAGGTATTTGCCAGGGCACTGGTATCAAGTTTACAATATAGATAATATAGATATCCATTTAAGTAATATTTATTCTGTCCCTAAAGCTGTGTACATCATGTATTTTATATTATGGAATTAATTTATTAAAACTCATTCTCGGTTATTTTTTGCCTCTGAGCCTAGATCTATATAAATGTATTCATTCAGTATTTAAGATTCAATAAATTTATTGAGCTATTACTATGTGCCAATGCTACACTAGGCTCCAGGAAATGAATTGTAAGTAAAACGATAATGTCCATGATGTTCACGGAGTTTATATTCGTGTGCATGTAACTACATTGGGGGAAGACAGAGAAGGGATTTTGTTATAAAATAAAAAGTCAACACACACATATGACAATACAAGCTACAGTAAGTTCTATGGAAACAAAATAGTATAGAGGGATAGAGTATGATGCGGTAAGCAAAGGGTTAATGTTAACAGTAATGGCTAACATTTGCTGAGTGTTTAGCACATGATAGGCACTGTGTATGTATGCACACACTGATTTAATCCTTACAACCTCTATGAATTAAGTATTATCAATCTTATCCCCTATTTAGTAGACTAAGAATCTGAGTAAGATGCAGAAAGTTTAAGTTATACACTCAGTGTTTGCTTTGCTGGGAAGTGGCAGAAATGGGAGTTTCTCCCAAGCTCCTTCCAGAGCCTGGCCATCTTCTTATCAGACACAAATGTGACCCAATATGACTATGATGGAAAAATTGAAGTCAAATAGAAATATTTTAATGGCCCTCAGACGGATGTTTCAATCTCTATAATAATGTCAAGAATGTAAATTTCCAGTGATGGTTGGTACATTCTTCTCTTCTCTTAGAGCATAAAAATTAAAAACAACAACAACAACAACAACAACAAAAAACAGGTGGATGAAGGTAGAGTTGGAAAAGTCACTGTACTCAGGAAATATTTTCTGACAAAGAATCGGCAGTAATTTTAAATAAATTCACATGCTTTTTATCTAATTAATTATTTTAGAGTAACAATGTAACTAAAATAGGGGAGTTTTTATGATGAGGGATAAGCAAATGTAAGTAAATCTAAATTATTAAGAAGAATAAAAGTATTAGCACAAGTCAATGTAATAATCACTAATAGTCTACTGTACTGATAATGGCAGGAAAGTAATTCACCACTCTTTAAATGGCAGTCAACTAGCTTCGCTTACGACACATTACATTAGTGTGTTTTTTTTCATTTAGCTTTCCTTCTTCCCCTAATATAGAGTGACCTCTTTTTCCTGTCTTGAAAAGGGTCGTTTCCCTTATAGATGAAAAACTTTGATTTTGAACTATTGTTTGCCTATCCTCTAAAAATACTCTTATAGGCTTGAACACAAACATATAAGATTTGGAGAAATACTTGCTCCAAATATTTTATGAGAGAATCTAATTATTATCTGTGCTTTGAGTTACTCTAATGACTATAGAAACAAGAACATTTAAAAGTAGATTCAGAAGTATGGTACTGCATAGCCTACAATTCAATGATGTTAAATAAATTTTATTAAAATAGGTATTTAAAATTATGATATGACATGTGGACTATCCCACATATATATGTGGACTATCCCATTTAATTTTATGAGGTACCTTTACACAATTGAAATGACTGTTTCATTCTTAAATATTCTATATAAAACCATCACAGTTTGATTACTAAGTCAAAGACTAAGAGTAATCTTACATATTTATATGACAGTTTTACAGGTTGATTTGGTTTTAAAAAATAATGTGATAGTGTGAAAAATGGATAAGGCTTCAGACCTATAGATTTTTTTATTGTGCATATGACTTCACCAGAGCAAACATGTATATCGGATTTAAGGCCTCTTAGTGAACATTGCCATGTGCATAAATAAGAACATACTTTATAAGGAGAATAAGAAGTTTTTTTGAAACCTAAGGATTTGTGAACACTGTAAGTCAAAAAAAAAAAAAAATCATTCTGGGTTGCCAACCAGTCCAAAGTCTGATACATTGTTGAAAGCAACCCTGATATCCGATAAATATAGTGAGGAGATGTGTGAATTCAGACCCACACGCACGCACCGATACCCCAGACTGATGTGGATGTAGGCAACCCTTTATGTCTGTTCTGACTTTGGCTTTTGCAGCTGCTGTTTTCTCAGTGTTGTCTCCGGGGCAGTTTCCTGTTGCCATAGCTGATGGCCTGCCCACGCCTGCCTGGGCCTTTCAAGTGTCAACACTCCCAGGCCGGCTGCAGTGGTCAAATGCTTGTTAATGAGATATAGCAGCTGGGTAGGGGTGAACCACTGAGACGGATAAAGGAATGCCGCTGGTGCAGGAAGCGATGCCTTTTGAATCTTTTCAGCAGGGTGAAAGCTTTCAAATCAAAGAGGGTATGTTGTATTCATTAATAAACCCGAGTTCCCATGCAGTCACATTAAAGCCAGCAGTTTAACTCTGCATCAGACAGGTGAATCCCCCCTCCCCCATTTTACCCTGAAAGACAATGCCCAAGAAAACAAGGCTTTAGCTGGAACAAAGCAGCACTTCCTCATCTGTGGGGCTGACTGGACTGCTAAACCAAGCAGGGGTTGCCGCATTCTTTTTCAATTTATCCTTTTGTCCATGTATTTGTGGGTGTGTGTGCGCACACACGCGTGCATGTTTCAAAGCTCATAGCAACCACTCCTGCTCCCTTCTCTTTTGAGTCTTTTAGTCAGAGCATTTTTTAATCCTTTCCTTTAAAACCTGACTTTCAAAAACAGAATTAACAACTTAACAACTACTTGTGAGGAAAAAAATACACAGGCGTAGATGTGGGCCCATATTGCCTCTGTCTCTGATGGACTATAGCTGTGCAACCCCCAACTCCCCACCCCCATCCTAACCTGTAGATGAGGTTGTTTCTCCAGGGGGTGTGGAACTTGGTAGCATCATGAGACGGCTCCAACAGCTGGAAGAAGCCCAGAAGGGAGAGGGAAAACGGATATTGAAAGCATCTAACTAGTTGGCAGGGAGTCCTAAAGATAGTGTTGAGGAAAGTATTATTTTAAAGTGCATTGGCTAGAAAGTTGGCCTCATAGGGTATGAAAATAGCCACAATAAATAGCATCAGAGTTGGATTATCTACTTTAGGGTTGTTTGAGAGAATGTGTAATGAATGACATGATATTAAAAGCAGGGATATGTAACTTGGACCGAGATCTAGAGATATTCTTGCGTCTCACCGTCTCCATTTCTTCAACAATCTTATGTATGAATTAGCTAATAATTCACCAAGGCTATCTAAGCACTACAAAGCAAAAGCAGTATATATGTATTATCCTGGTGACATTTTTAACTACAAAGAAAATCAGCTATCCAAGGAAATAAATAAACAGAGTGGGAGAAATGCATTCGGTTTTTTAAATTTTCACAAATTAATATATTTTGAGCCTCAATTCTTATAATAAGGCTTTAAACTCTTTGAAAAGAGAAATGGAAATCCCATTTTTATGAATGCTTTTAACAATATGTCAGGCACTGAGCTAAATAGACACTTTTTAAAATGTGTATATACATGCACACACATATATACAATCACTTTAAATGTTAAGATAATACTGTGGGTAATTTTATGTTTTTGTTTGTTTGTTTGTTTTTTAAACTAATAAGGGATCTTCAGTTTTGGAGAGTTTATATTATCAACCCAAAGCCATAACTAAGAGATAAATTTAAAAAGAACCCTCTTTACTGTGCCTGAACCTCTCATTTTACCATATTGCCTCCTTAGCTGGGCTGATGTTGGCCATATCACTCTGACCTACTAGGTATTGTCTGATTTAAAAAAAAAAAAAAAAAAAAAAAAAAAAACTACAAATCCAGAATATTCAGTGCTGTATGTAAGTATATATGTGAGTGTGTATTGTGTATCTGTGTGTTTGGGGTAGGGTAGGAGAATGCATTATTATTAAATAATCCAGAAATCCTAAATAAAAATGTCATAATGCACTTTCATGAAGACTGTATTTTCAATAAATTTAGCCTAGAGATGACTACAGACTATGCTATATTTGTAGTCCACATTTTAAAAGGTCCCTTAGGGCTATGAATCTTTATAGCACTCCAGAATAGAATTAGGGTGAATGGAGAATTGAAGACAAGCAAAGGTCAGGTCTGAAAAAGGTTCTTGAATAGAATCTACAGATTGTCTCCTTCCGGAATGCTTTCTGTGCCCAATCTCCCATCTATGGCAGGTTACGAGAAGTTTGACTTATATGGTAGGGATCTAAGGAGATTCCACACAGAAATATTATGCCCAAACTTAACAATTTATATGTGTGTAAAGACATCTAATGATTGGTTTGTTTTTTTTAAACTTCATCTCCTTCTATCTTCACCTCAAGTTCTTAACACCTCGAAGGAGCTGCTGAGTCTTGTCTTTCCAGCAGCAATAACAGTCTGACTCATCTGCAGCCACTGCCTCTGCCCTGGCACCCAGGAATCTGCCCATCTTAATAACATCCTGTCCAACCACATATGATGGTAAACTGGGTATCTATCCACCAGTAGCCTATAGCTCTCTTTCCAGCAAAGGGCGGAGCACAGCAGCTCAGACCTGCTCTCTTTTGCTTGTATTTCTCTGCCTTTGAATTCACTGGATCTTTGTAGTTCCTTGGAGAGGCAAAACCCCAAACAGCCCCCAAATCATTACAGTTTCTATGTAAAACAAAACAGAAACCTCATTCCCCAGAGCACACGTGCACTTACTTACGGTAAGTTTAGCATGTGATACACTATGCATTTTGTTCTGTTCTTTTCTGCTTCCTCCCTCCAAACCACCTCCACTTTACACCATATTCTCCCATTTCTTTTGCTATTTTTTTTCTTCTAGCTAAGAAGGTTTTGACTTAAAACTGAAAATATTCTAAGTGACAAGTAAGTAGCCCCTTCTCAAATAAAACCTGCAATAACGTGTCTGGATTACATTAAGGAATGCTGGAGGGGATCCCAAGAACCAGTGTTTGAACAGTCAAACTGACAGAATCATAGGACACCATTGAAAAGGCTCCTGTTACCTAACTGACTTAGAGCTAATCAGTGTAATCCGCATGACAATATATTGTCTGACTTTGGGAACCTGCAACAGCACCCAGCAGGAGTGGGGAGGCCTGGAGGGAGCCACTGGGAGTGTCCCAAGCCTCTGCCACAGTAAATGTGACAGGAGCTGCCTCTCCCTCTGCCTCTGCTTTTGAATTTTGTGGACCAAGAAGTTTCAGAGTGAGAGAACTTGGATTTATTAAGGCAAATAAGCTTAACATGAAGAAAAACACAGAAAACCACAGAAAACGATCAATAGCTAATGTCCAAACCCCAGGAAACAGAGTAGCTGCAAGAATACATTTCTTGGCAGGAGAACCAGATTGGTCCAGAAAAAAAGTTTTGGGAGAATGTTTAACCAGTCTCGACGGAATGAAATGTTTCTAAATGAGTTCTTTGACTCGTTTTTCCCTTGGACAATGTGGAGATCAAATGAAGGGAGAGTGTGTGGGACGGGTAAATCTTTTAGGGGCAACTTAAAATTTCCTGGGCCTATTTAGCCCATTTCTGTGAATTGTCTCAACACTCCGAAGCATAAGACTGTAAGAACAGACTCTCAGTAGCATTGGATCTGTCACCTCCTGGGTCCAGGTCGAATAGGTGGATAGCATGATGTCAGCCTTAGTGCCAACAGCTGTGTCTTTTGTCGAATGTGCCTCCCACTCAAGGGAAAAAAAAAAAAAAAAAAAAACCTCTCAACATTTGCCATTAACACTTTTTAGAAAGAACGCTTCTGTTGTGAGATTCTTGTGTGAAATGTTTAATCAGAAAGAAAAGCACTTACATTTATATTCTGGCTTTATTTTATTTCAGGCCATGCTGCCCATAAGAAGAAAGACTAATATTGAATGCCACTCCAGTTTTCATTTATATTCTGAGGACACAACTTAAGAAAAATCAAGGATGCTAAAGGACAGAGAGGGAGAGAGAAAAGTTGAGAATTAGAAGACATATTCTATGGTTTCGACATAATTTTCAGTGAAATTAAAATCTCCAAAGGCTTGAATAGCAAGATGGTCCTGTTGACTATCAGCATTGGCTATTTCTAGTTTACCATTTCTTATCTCTTGTTCAAAGCTCTACTTCAAAGGACTATTATCAACTGTTCAAGTACACAGCAAAAACTTGCAATGCTTTAGAGCACTCAAGAGTGAGGAAAATATGAAAGCATTCTTTCCTGGGGTAGAGGTAGATTTGTTGCATGTTGAAGAGAAGAGAAAATGGCTGCTAATCTAGTCACGGGGCTAAAGTACCCATGAGTGAATAGGCACAGCGCAAGTCCCTGGGAAATAAAGAAACTTAATTAGAAGTAAGAGAAACAGAGAGTTTAGATGAAACCAAATTTAATTCTAAACTGGAAAAAGCTAGAGACTGTATTACAGCAAAACCATTCAATTTGTTCCAGTAATTTTCTTAATGATTCACTCATTCAGCAAGTATTTATTGAGCAACTATTAGCTGCCAAGTTCTGTTCAGGTGTTGGCAGAACTGTAAAGAACAAAATAGGTGAGAACCCAGCCGTCACAGTGCTTATAAGCTAGAGATTATTACTATTTTGCTATAAAAACAACACAACCATACTGAAACTGCAAAGACCAGCCTTAGTCAACCATTATTCCTAATAATTTATATGTAACAATGCTGAAGCTTTATGATTAAACTAATAGAGAAAAGACACTTCTTAGGTAATATAGCACTATTAATCACAGCTTAGATTGATGGTGTGTGTGTGTGTGTGTGTGTGTGTGTGTGTGTGTGTGAGTTGGAGAAGGTATTTTTAAATGTGGAATTCAGAAAATACTGTAAAGAAGGGAGTTATTTGGCAGAGAGGGGGTTGGCCCTCCTAGAGGTATTCTATATTTTTTTCCTCCAAAATCAGAGTTTCCTGAGGGAAGTAACTTATTTTCTAGAATCACCGAGGACATTTTCTTCAGGGCCAAGTGGTTGCAGTTCACCCAACTGCAAAGTCAAGTCAAAGCAGAATAGCATCAAGAATAAGCACTGAGTACAGGGAATTTGTAAAGAGGGCCAAGTCAAAGGATATAAGAGAAGCCTATGAGTTGAAAAGGAAAGGATGATTCTAGAAATTAGATGTTTATTAAGTACTAATTCTTCTAGATATTGTTTATGCATAGAAATGGACTATTACCTTTTTAATATTTATTTTATAATAAAACTTGATTTCAAAAAGTAGAACGACAGTATCCTTTTTAAAAATATAAGCTATGACTTGTTACATTTTATTTAAGCTTTAGAGCAATAATAAAATAATCATTGGGACAAATCCTTATCTTTAAAGATAAGTATTAAATACAGTATATTGTATTTTCAAGTGCAAGGACAACAAGGAAGTTCTTCGTAGAAAACGCCTGTCTGTTTGAAGCACTTTCTTTCATTTCTCCTTGTATTGGACTCTTCCCTCTGCAGTGCCCTAAAAGGTATGTGGTACTTAGTTTTCCAACACGTTCTTTTGAGGTACTTAATAACTTTTGCCTAGTATTATAGACAAATTGTAGCTGATTTTATTATCCAAAACATTTGCTTTTGTTAGCGGTATGTATCTGTTCTATATCCTATTCTCTCCATAGAGCACACTCAAAAAAAGACCCACCAAGAGAACTAATAGATCAATCGCAACCTAATCCCAAAGGAGGAAGTCAACCCTTTGATTTTTATTTTAGGTAAGCTCCGTACAAACAGTGATCAATTGTTCACACTCAATTTCAATTTCGACCATATAATTTCAAAATCAAAGTTTACGAATATTGCCGAGTTGTAACATAAAAAGGTTATACCTCATTTTTCTGAAATTCTTTATCAGACCTCTATAGTATAGATGCAACTATTCTAAACTGTTTTTAACCATCTGTTTTGATTCAGTGAGTCTTGCTGTTGGCATGCATAGAAACTTATTTCAACAGTGATGCTACTTTTTTACTTCTTGAAATTGAGTCAGTGTAGTAGAGGAAAACTGGACGTTTTCTTTACACAATAGAAATAGCCCAACTAAATTATGCGCAGCAAAAATTATCCCCTTTGAAAATTACTAAATTAAATAAACTTTTTTTTTTTTTTGCTGAAAGGTCAAAGGTCTGAATTAGAAGTCGTTACTCTTCTATACATTTTAGGAGGTTTATGGAGGTCTCATGGGTAGCATAGCATAACTAAGTTTGTCTTGAGAATGAGGAAATACAAAAACTGGGTCCAGTTGACTTTAATGTAGCTGATGCAATCTACCGTCTCCCCAGTGGACTGAACAATGAGTTATATAAGCCATGAAGATGATTGATATGATCAGATTAGCCATGCCAAAGTATAGTTTAGCAATCACCTATAGACATCCAGCTAGAACCCATATTGCCTCAGCTCTCCCAGAACCGAACTGATTCTTGGAAGGCATCATTGAATATAGGTGTCCCTCATTTAGGAAAACAGACTAAGAAAAGTCCAAACACTCAAAAAAAAGTTACTATAAAATAATTCAAACTGCAATAAGATTTTCCCTGCAAGTTATCCTTAAAAGTATAAGCTGCTATATGCGTGTAAGCCTAGTTTGATTTGTAAAAACTCGAATTGTAGTCAATGTTTCTGGGGCACACTCATTGTATAAAATAGATGGTACACGAATTAAAATCTCAACTTTTATTGAATGTTAAACACAGAAGGAATGATTGGAGAATAATCTAGGTTCAAAAGCCCATTTTACACAAAACAATGGAAAGCAAAAGGGTAAGCAATCTGACCATAGCAGTCATAAATTTTAAAGACAGAACCCAACTATTCTCACATCTTAAACTTCTAAAACGTAGAATGTTTTAACCATTACACTCTTTTCTAATCTGTATGCTGACTATAGTGTATGAATCATTCAACAGTCACAATTCAAGTTTGACCTTTCACTTTTTTATCTAGAGAAATTTTATTTTCAAGTATCCAAGAATATTTAAAGCATTCTAAGTATTTCAAGAAAACTTTTGGCACATGTCACCCAAACTCAATAGCTAACAGTTGCTGCCACCTATAGGCCCAATCACAAGAGAAGGAGTTGAGACTTGAACAGAATCTTACAAGTTTCAAAGGCATGGTTCAACAAAGCAAGTTTTTTCTGTATCATAGAAAGAAACAGTTGATACTCACAGACCATAGATGCAGCTCCCCGAAAAAGTGGAATTAGATAAGACAAACTTCATTGACTTCAACAACCACAGCCTCTTTTAAACACCTCACAAGGGGTAGGAACTTTGAAGTAACAGTCTCTCCTCTCACAAAGCAAACAAATGAAACAAATAAACCAAGTTAGCTAGGTCTTCAGTCACATCTAATTGTGATTGTCATGGCTATACAATGATGTGAAAATAAGTGACAAGGAGATATTTTCTCTTATAGCTATTAACATGTATCGCATGCTAAAGTCTGAATTTTTTAGGTAGATTCTTTCCCTTCTGGAGGTTTTGTGAACTTTTTCCTGTGAGATACGTGTATGTGTGCTTTCTTCTAATTTTTAAAATAACAATTGAAGGTAGTCATTATTGTCTCCATTTTATTGATTTAATATATATGTATGTCTCAGTGAATAGTATGTAAGAGCTTATAAAAATTTTAGGCCTCTTACACCTAAATTTTATGCCTGTTACACCTATTTATACTATTATAAATAATTTTATATTTTATAATATTATAGAATTATTAATTTTATAATATTCTGCAAGTCATTTCATAATTGAATTTCTGATTCTTTATGTGTAAAGTGAGGAATTTAGACTAAGTAGTTCTTAGATTCCTCCTGAATTAGCATAAGGCAATTGCATCCTCTCTACCCATACCAGTTAGACCCATTTCTGTATTTGTGCTGCCATTATGCAGATAGATGATTGAGGATCAATGTCCTCTGGCCATGTGTTCCCTCTGTATTCCAGGACACTTAGAGATTAGAAGAAGAACAAGGTCTTCATAGCTAATATCCATTGCACTATTCCTAAGTACAACTGTTCCCCTGTTATGAAATATGCAATAAGGGGTTATAAAACTGAACATCAAAAAAAAAAAAAAAGAAAATCCAATTAAAAAAAAGAGTAGAGGATTTAAGTAGACATTTCTCCAAAGGAGATGGCCAAGTGACACATGAGAAGATGATCGACATCATTAAGCACCAGAGAAATGCAAATCGAAACCACAATGAGATATCGTCTCACACCTATCAAAACAACTATTATCAAAAAACTACAAATACCAAATGCTGATAAGGATATAGAGAAAGGGAACCTTCAAGTTCTGTTGGTGGGATTATAAAGTGGTATAGTAACTATGAAAACAGTATGGAATTTCCTCAAAAACTTAAAAATAGAACTATTATACAAACCTGAAATTCCACTTTTGACTATCTAGCCAAAGAAAATGAAAACACTAATTCAAAAAGATATGTGCACCCGTATGTCCACTGTAGCATTATTTATGATAACTAAGATATGGAAACAAACTAAGTCTCCATTGATAGATGAATGAATACAGAAGAAGTGGTATATATAAACAATGGACTATTACTTGGCCATTAAAATAATGAAATCTTGCTATTTGTGACAACATAGATGTACCTAGAGGATATTCTGCTAAGTGAAATAGATTAGACAAAGACAAATACTGTATAATTTCACTTATATTTAGAATCTCAAAAAAAAAACCAACAAATAAATAAACAAAACAAAACAGAAACAGACTCATAGATACAGAGAACAAAGTGATTGTGTGCAGTCAAATTTTCTCTTCTTATATGTTGCCAGAAAAGACAGGGGGTGGGGAAATGGGCAAAAAAAAGGCAAAAGGGATTAACAGGTACAAAATTCTAAGGATATAAAAAATATATCTCAGGGACATAATGCATGCATAGGGAATATAGTCAGGAATATTGTAATAACTTTGCATGGGGACAGGTGGTTTATTGTGGTAACTTGTAAGGTACACACACACACACACACACACACACACACGTTGAATCACTATGTTGTAAAGCTGAAACTGATGTCAACTATAATCTAATAATATTTTAAATAGCTTTAAAAACAAAAAAAGGAACCAATCTCACCAACACCTTGATCTTATAATTCTAGCCTCCAGAATGTGAAGAAATAAATTCCTTCCATTTAAGCCATCCGCCTGTGGTATTTTGTTATGGCATCCCTAGCAAATCAATATACCTCTTGATCGAACTCTGACTTTGAACAAATTACTTATGTTCTTAGATTCCTTATACTTAAAATATAAATAATAATGCTCTCTTTGAAAGTTATAAGATTAAAAATTATGATGTATATAAATGGCCTGCTATCTAGCTAACACAAAGAAGTTGCTCAAACATTCTTTATCTTCCTGGGCCCTGCCTTCACCGTCAAGTAAACTTGAGTAATCTTTGGAATATAATTTTATTTATTCTTTTTGTTCTTCCAATAGTCACCTGGTCTATGCATATATAATTTGACAAAATATTTTAAAATAAATATTGATATGTGATATCTTTTGTGAAACCAGATACATTAAGTGTACTTGGTTATATTTAATAAAATATTTTCTTGAAAAGAAGATATATATAAGAAAATAAAATCATCTTAATCAATCTAGATCACATGTGTAACATATATCGGTGTGATCCTTAGGCTTACCCTACAGAATTTCATGATTTCACCACTCAGATAAACACTTCAAAGTCTAAATGTTTACTGAAATCTTACCTTAGGCATACACATATTTGCTGAGTCTCCAAAAACCTAATATATTATTAAAATCTTCTTGATATGTCTTTTTTTCTCCCTCTTTCTACCCTCTAGCAAAGCCTCAAATAAAAATGTTGGAGCTTGACTCTCTTGTACCCACCATCTTCTATCCTCCACACTTAATCTTCGATTATATCCCAGTCTTTGCCTTTCTATGATAGTCTAGGGTGAATTCAGTATTTTCTTAGCACATTATTTAAACTTTACTTCTGCAGATTTTGTAAACTAATAAAGCATAAGGTTAATAAAAACACAATCAATAACCATACTGGTAAAACTAGACTAATTCAAGAGGACAAAACTTTCAAGAAAAACACCCCTACCTTTCTCATTCTTTTACCCCGATTCTATAATCTTTTTATTTCTCCCCTCCTTTCTTTTTCTCCAAATCCAAAGCCCAATGCAGAATCTCCCCAGAAGCACATGGAAAGAAAGAAGAGAGAGAGAGAGAGAGAGAGAGAGAGAGAGAGAGAGAGAGAGAGAGAGAAGGAATAAAATAAAACAAATGTAAGTTAAACTTTGTGCGAACTTTGGAAAATTAGCTGTTCTGGTTCATTTCTAATTTTTTGGCAAAGTTCCAGGATCGAATAAGAACCAACATGACAAATCCACAGTGAAAATTGAAGAGAGTACATAGTTTAACAGTAAGTGGAGAGCTGAACAATTATTCATTTAAGAGGGAGCTAGCTTATGTAATTATGTAAAATCAGGAATTTTTCTTATATATGACTTGGAGAATTGTAAATATCAAACCTTACCATCTGAGATAATAAATTAGTATGGTATTGTTTTCAAACTGACAAACATTTGAATAAACAGGCAATAAAACTTGAAAAAAACTTTTAACTTTAGCATAAATAGTAGGTATAAGAAGCCATAAAAATAATTTGAAATAAAAAGTTATAGTCATAAGTGTATCAACCTAGTTCTTTAGTTAAAAGTAGTACCAATATGACTAGTTTTTTGAGAAATTAAAAATAGAAGAGATAATTCAAAGAATAGAAGAGAATAATTTATTAAAATTATAGTTAGTATGTTTGGTGGACACTATTGATTAGCTCAATCTCATTCAGAACTCCTTCCCTTTAAAAACCTTCCAACGATTGGTCTACGGTAGCCATGTGACCCAATTCTGGATAGTGATATATAAATAGAAGTCACTAGTTTGAACTTTCAGGAAGGTTTTTAAAAATATATAGTTATCTCTACATATAGAAATATATAGATTCAGTTCAGTCTTTTGCCATTATCTTGTCTTCTTGTTTGAACCCTAACCAGAGAGCAGTAGCTCTCTTATGACCGTGGAGAGATGAGCATAAGGAAAGAGTCCCACATGCTAAAGAGTTCCCAGACAAAAAGAATTCCTTTACTAGATCAACTCCATTCTGCCTACCCCCAGATTCTTGCTTCAAGAGAAAAATGAACCTCTTCGTTTATTAAGCTACTACAGTTGGGTTTTCTACTACTTGTGGCCAAACACACTTATAACTGATGGAATGGCCTCAAAGAGATGTATAAGGTATTTCATTCATAAAACCAGAACAGGTTGCTATAGAAAGGGGACAACTGTCGAACCTGAAAGAATTCTTGTGATTTCAACATCGGATTGGCAAATTAAAAAATAATAATAATAATAAAAGGGTGAAAGAATAGAGTAAAATTAATTTTTCTGATTATAAAATATAAAGCATGGATATAAAATATAAGAGGAAAGTTTAGCTATATGGTAGGTAAATCCAGTGGGCATGAAATCTGATCCAATAAGCTCTCTGGAGAAAAAAAGAGGGTGGGGGGAATGGGAAAATATAATCAAAGAAATTAAGATAAATTATTTTTCTTCTCAAGTGAAGTAGAGCATAAGTGTCAAATTGAAAGGAATTACCAGTGTCAAACAAAATATATGGGAAAAATATCTATACCTTGGTACTTTTTAAGAAAGTTTCAGAATTCTAAGAATACTCAGATCTAATAAAGTTCCAGGAAGAAAATATAAGGTTTTCATCTACTTAGAAATTGTCATCAGACTTTTCATCATTAATAGAAGATGAAAACTCAGAAATATATTTAAAGTTATATAAGCAAATAACATTCAATGTAAAGTTGTACATTCAAGTGAATGATTATCTGAGTACAAGGATGAAGTAAGAATCTGACTCTGTTTTGGATATTTTACTACTGATACTTTTCATTCTCCACCCCTCTATCTTTCCCCCTTGCCCCACATCTAGGCAAACCTATAAGTACTATTCACTACTTCCCTTGGTGCTGGCAAGTTCAAACCTAACTCTAGCCTTACCTTCTAACCGCAATAAAAGCCAAAGCCATTTGTTCCTCCTTTTAAGCAAGCCATTTCTGACTGGCTTGACTATCAGTCTGCTTTCTCCCCAGAAAGTCTTATTATGTGAGTAACAAATGTAACAATTTTTATACTGCTTTGGTGAGTGTATGACATCATCAGTCTCAATATTTAAACCAATTTTGGGTGAGAGATTGATCCTGCCCACTTCAAGGCAATCACTAATCAGAGGCTAAATAAATACATTTCCTAATATTCAAGTCCTGAATAACCTAACTTTTATGTACCTTATAAGGAAAAAAAAAAATCTGTTGAAGATGTTCCCCAGAAAAGTGAAAACTGTTTCCAAGATGATATCCATCCTAAAAAAGAAACATATTTCAAGACATAGAAGACTTAATCCAGGAGCGTAATGAAAATAAACCCTGGGATTGCTATGGCGAGTCAAGAAATGAGTTAGACCAAATTAGAATAGAAAGTCAGAACTGCAAGTACTCAGACTTTCGAGAAGGACTTCAAGACAAATGGTGTGGTTACGAAGTTTAAATTTCTTAGTGACATTGTTTAGACATATTTCTTATATCGACAAGAATAGAGACAACTAAAATCTCAGGGGTAAAAATGTTCAACAAAAATGTTATAATTCAAACATGGAGCAAACTAAAATGAGAAATAATTTTGAGCAATTGATGATATGAACAACGAAAAATCCATATGACTTTGATAATTTTTAGAAATGTTCTTTCTCTACATTGAATCATAATATTTGGTTCTTCACATAAAAATATACACATATTATATTAAGAATACTCTTTATTATCGTTCAGTTTGGAATCGATATATAGATAGAGCATAGAAGACAGAGTTTCAGATTGGATTAGCATTGTTAAAAGTCTTAACAATGAAAAATATCTTAGGTAACAGATGCCTGAAATACAGATTGGGAGGGTAAGAGGTGATAAGAATGAGATACTCTGTGTGTGTGTGTGTGTGTGTGTGTGTGTGTGTATACATACATAATATATACATATATAATGTATATGTATATGTAAACAATGCTGTGTGTGTATAAACAATATCTTTATGGTATCTTTTAGTAAATGAATGTTCTTTATTTTAATAATACTCAATGTATCAATGTTCTAATCTTTCTTTGGTGATGTCATTCTAAGTCCATAGTTTTCTTTGGGGGAAGTTTTGAATTATAGATTTGATTACATTAAAAAATATAAGACTGTTTAAGTTTTTCTATTTCTTATTTTGTCAATATTGGTAAGTTGATTTTTTAAGGAATTATTCCATTTCATGTAAGTTGTCAAAATTATTGTTGTCTACAATATCCTCTTCTTACCATGTATGAGTATAATATCTTCATAATTATTTAATTTTTATTTAATATCAAGATATTATATATATACAATATACCTTGATTTAAAATATGTATATATAAAATAAAGGGATATAAAGTACTCCTATGAAGCAGTGAGAAAATATTAATGAACCAGTATTAAAAATGGTCATAAGACAAATATTCTCAGTTTTCTTACCTACAAAAAATGATACATCTATTTCACAGAGAGTTAAATTAGAAAATCTTTACAAAATGAAACACGTAAGATGAAGCAATTATCATCGTTTTATTACTATCGTTATCTAATATTATAAGAATCCATTTAAGAAGTAATCAAACAAATTTGGATGATAGGCATAAAGGCATAAAAAAACACCACCTATTTCAAATTTTTATCTTTTAACTAGGTATGCTGTTGTCTCATATGTATAGCCAGAAAGAGTAACAAAAAAAGAGAGAAAAAAAATTATCACTGTGGACAGAAGTTTGCTCATTCAAATAAATTTAAGCCCATTCAGGAAATACAGTCTGTATTAACTAATTTTTATCAATATGAACTCTCTTTACTCCATTAAGACTACATCATTATTTTCTGAAAGAAGAATGTCTTTTGCTATTGTAGGAAATATTTTATAAATTTACAGCTAGAGAGATAGGAAACGAAAGCTTCTGATTTTTCAGCTTCAGAAAAATCTTTTCATTTTCAGTATGTAATTATCATTTTTATCTGCTAAATGATGTTAATAATTAAACCTAAAATAATATCTCAGTTAAAAATATATGTATAAAATACAAATAAAATAATGCCAGAATATAAAAGGTCGTCACTATATATTTTGCAGCACTAGCTAAACAACATGTACTTGTTTTAAACTGTTGCCCCAAAAAAATCATTTTAAGATTTGTCATTAGTTTTGACTCCAAAGCTGACAATGTTTTATAAAGTAAATTTTGTATTCGTTTAAAGTATTGAACATGATTATACATTACCTTAAAAATTCCTGAGTTCACGAGTTTGTTCGGCGCCTATGCAGCTTAAATATATTATCAGATGTCATTTAAAGTATGATGAATGAACATCTAAATGAGGTGCAGCCAGCCTCTGTGAGGCAGCTATTAACCTAAATGAAACCTCAGAGTAGCTCACCTATCTTGATTTCAAGAATTTTACATGGAAAATAATCCGAAGAGAAACTGGTCTTTAATCTAAATGTACAATAACTTAAAGTTGTGTTTTTTTAAAAAAGTGACAGAGAAACAGATTATTTCTATTTTAATATCTAATTTATACTCTAGAATTTATCTGTGAACTTTACTGTTTCTTAATGGTCTCTTAAATGATGTGCACAGGAAAGCATTTTGTAATAGGGAGTGTTAGCTGAGACTGTTCTCTTAAGTTTTTGTTTCCTTAAAAAACATTATTCTCTATAATTACTGAATAAGATCTCATTGTAAAGGGCAAGCAGGCTGTTTTTCTAGAGGTAGAGCCTTAAATATTGCTTTAAAGAAAAGAGATTTTTTTTTTCTATTGGTTTTTTTTTTTTTTTTTGAGGCATGTACCTTTGGATTATTCAATGTGAAAAACAAAATCTCGTCTGGAAATCCAAGATCTTAGAAGATGGAGAGGGATCTTAGACGCTATGAAAGGAATTGTTTTCTTGTGGCTGGAGAGCAGACTGAGCAGGCCATGATGCTTCCCAAAGTTCAGGTGAATAGATTCTGAGAGCGAGGTTGAAATGAGCAAGGCCATTGACATGCTGGTAGAGGAGGGTAGAGAGGATGTTCAGGAGAAAAACTGATAGATGGAAAGTTGGCTAGGTTAAGTAAAATCAACTTTAATTCAACATTTATTACTAACAGCCGCACCTGTAGTCGTTGTCTCAGGCCAATAGCCACAGGGTAGAGTAGGCAAGAAAGGAGAGCCAAAGAGGAAAGATGATCTTTATCTTCCAAAGTTTCATGAAGTTAGTTGCTGTGTATCTCTCAGTTTGAAGAAGAAAACAATGATTCAGATTAAAGCTTGCCTTCAAAATAAATTTATGTTATAATGTACGATTATTTACTCCCTAGTAAGGTATTATATAATTCACAATCTATATAAGATAACAAGTAACTTTAAAAACGACTGAACTTTGTGTTCTTTCATGTTCACTAGCATGTACCAAACAAAACCCCTTAATAATCAAAGAGAAACTCAAATTAACGGATGTATTGGGAATCAATTTAGTTTAAAAACCACCTTTTATTTTACCTTCACTTTCTGAGAAACGAATGGTGTTTTCAATAGTAGGCTCTGGTCTTCAAAATAAAGAAAATCATAACATTCACATAGCCTCAAAATTCAAAATCTAACTTCCAACGAGAGTGTATGGATGGTGTCTATGAACTTTCCGAAACTATATAAAAATATTAGCTTTCAAAGTATTTAAATGTATTTTTTTCCTGAGAGGATATTTGTAATTCTTATGAGATTCTCAAAGAAATCCAATGTTCTCAAAATGGCTAAAATCCAGAAGTCTCCACCAGAAGAGACCACCCCCACTGCTATGAACTAGACCTCATTGGAGGATTTCTCTGCTGATCTGTGGCAGGAGAGAACCAGCCATTCCCATGGAGGGGCCTCACTCTCCCCAGTGGGGGACACTGCTTTGTCTCAAAAGCAGAAAGAGACTCTACCTGCCTCTCTCTCACAGCTACCAGCCACATGGAACAAATAGACAGTAAGAGTAGCCTCTCTATTTTCTCCTCTCTTGCAAAGAACATTCCAGTCCAGGGCCCTGAGCTGACCTTCTACAGTGTTAGAGAAGTAGGACAAGACCCCCTTCATTTCACTGGCCAGTGAAATGAGAGTCTGATTTGCAGAACCAAATTCTCCCTGCAGATGGGTTCAAATGTTAAGTTTTGAGGGCCCATATTAGAAGGCTCTCCAATTTGGCCTCAGATCCTCACCATATTCTTTAAGGCAGCTTTAGTTGGGAGCCATAACTTTGAAAATTGGACCTCAATTAATGCTGTTGATCCCCCGCCCCCCCCCCCCAAGTGATTCTTGCTTACCAGCTAGAACCTAGAAGGGTGGATGAATAAGTACTACCTGGGAATCCAGAACTCCAGTAGGTACCTCTTGAATAGCACTTGCAATTTACAAAGCATTTTAACATCCATGAACTCTTTTACTTTTTGCAATAACCTTAAGTGTAGGTTATTTTATATATGAAAAATGTCCAAGTTTAGGTAGCTGTTAAATTGTAAGGCTGAGGTTCATATACAGATCAGTTTGATTCCAAATGTGTTGTTTTTTATATGTCTGATCCCGACCATAGAGCCAAGGGTCATTCCTCTGAGGATGGTGTGCGCTCCTATGGTCCACTGAGATATCAGGATCTGATGAGGACCTGACATCCCTCCAGGAAAGCTTTTTAAGTGCCACCCTTTAGGGCATTCCTTTCCCCCGGATATTTGGATAAATAGTATTACCTTCTTTATGTCACCCCCATCACTTCGGTGACCTTAACTGACCAACACTAATGGAGATTTAAATCACCAAAATATATGGAAATAGAGATTGGAGAGAAGGGCTAAATATAGCACAGATACCTTAATTCCCAAATGGAAATGCAAGAGAAAGAAACCGAATTAATTCCTCTCTAACCAAATAATATTGAACTATTATTAATGCCTTTGGTTATGAGAAGCAGTATATATATGTTCTATGGGTCTCTGAAGGTAATTGTGAGATCAGGCCTCACAATAATGGAGCCATGCTTTAATTTTGTGTGTTTGTTATGCATACGCCTGTCAAAATTCCCACTTGGATCCTTTACTATTCAGCGTCCCCGTGTCTATCAGTCACCCTCACTCAGGCCACTTCATCCTGGGCTCCTCCTGTTTTTCTCCTATCATGTCTCAGCTTGATGGCCTCTCCTTACCTCTGGCCTTTGGGTGATCTGATCTTTTAGTTGGGTTCATTCACAGGCTGTTTCTCGGAAGAGTATTCCAAGGAGAGACAAGAGGAACTAGACTGTCATTTAGAATAGAGGGATAAGTAAGTAATTGGGATAAGAAACATGGGGTTAATTTGTGATTAGAAATATAGGCTATGGAGGCAGATATACGGATGTTTAAATATTCAAATTCTACCCCTGCCACACACATACTTTGAGCATATCTCCTAAATTAGCTAAGGATCAATTTCCTCATTTGTCAACATGGGGATAATAGTCCCTGCTTCTTCTGGTTGCTATGAGATTAAATGAGATAATGTGTGTAAAATAATTCCATAAGTCTGCTAGATAATTGTTATTTTAAAAAGGAAAATATAATTATTGCTATATTCTAGGACGATTTCCTTAGCCAGAAGTGAATCTTCCTAAATCTTATAGCCTTTTTGCTTATGCTAAAAATTGCTATTTATAACTATTTATTTCAGTTATTGGTGTTCCTGTACCACCTCATCTATTATTTTTAAAAATTCTTAAAGATCTTGTACTCTACACATCTTTGTATTGCACTAATGCTCTGCAATGGTTTACATTACATAAATGCCCCATATTTGTTAAAAGATAAAAGGAATTGCATTTAAGACCACGTTCTCACTGTATGATAGATCTCATTATTTAGCTGTGATGCATGCCCTTTCCACTGAAATCTGATGCATCCGATTTGTTTATAATGGATTGTATGTTCCCCATAACCAGCACCATGCTGATGGCCTCCAACCTTCACTGCAGAATTTTTAGACTAATAAAACGCACGGGCAGAAGAACCCTGATCAGGCTGAACACTGAGAAGAGAACATAACAGGAAGGCATGGACTACACTCAGCCTTTCTCAGTATTCTTCTGTGCTAAGGATCCAACCAAGAGGCATTGGTGTCTGGAGAGGGATACTTTATTCTACATTTCACAACATTCTGAATTATTATACTCAGTACTTAGTTATGTTTTTAAAGAAGGAGAGGGGTCAAGAGAAAGAAGACGAGGAGGAAAACAAAACTGCTCTTGGTCATATATCTCCCAGTGAACATATTTCGAGTTAGGGTCCCTTCCTTTGCAACAAAACAGTTAAAATCTCCGGGGGTAAAGGTACCATATCATCTGTTTTTAATGACAGTGTAAATATGGCTTTTTCTGAAATTTACATTTGATAGATTGTCCATGGCCCAAAAAGGCATTAAATTTTAAAATAAAATTTTATTAGGATATTCATAAATAAGAAAGTGTTTTTATGAAACTAATCCAAAGGAGGTATCTGAGGAGAAAACAATATATACTTTTTTATTTCATTTTCACTGCTAATGAATCTCAAGTTTTTGGGTTGTTTTGTTTTGTTTTGTTTTAAAGTGTCAAATGACCTCCACAAATAGTCTTCCTGGTGTTTCTGAATAAATTTGTTACTGATAATGCCATTTAAGATACTCCATTGAAGAAGAGTCTGCAAGATAGTCTGACTTCGTTAAAAACCAGTGATAGTGTCTTCGTATTGCAGGAGACCTCGCAGAATGTGCCTGGTGTGCTGAGAAAATCTTATGTTTTGTAAATAACTTCCCTCAAGTCTGATCTAAAAGTGCTCTCTTCCTGATTTCATCAATAAGGTTACTATGTGATTTTAAAAAATTCCACTGCTCTAGGAAAACTTCTGTTTCTTTTTATGCCCAGATTTAGCAGGTTTTTCAAAGCCCTTCTTATTAAGAAAAGTTGTGGCTGGAAAAATGGATAAGTAACTACAACTATTCCAGGAAGCTATAAATATTCTGGTTTAAGCCATTTAAGAAATTCTCTCCTTTATTGTCTCCCAGGGCCTACCTACAACCGGGTGCTACCTTCCCAAAGTGAAGTGGATGGTCCTAAATGATCATAGGTGGGTTTTGAAAAATAAACACAAAATTAGTTTCACACCTACTTAGACAGCTTAGAATTTTAATGTGTGAAGTATGCCAGGACTCTGCAGTGAAATAAAGCTTTGCATTCAAACTGATGTCAGCCAATCAGAAAACAGTACAGAGCACTGCCCATTTCATAATTAGGGAGCATTAGTCCAAGTTCTAGATTTTGCTTATTAATGGATAAAGCATTTCTTGACCCAGTTTTACCATTTATTCATAAGAACCTTGTTTTCAAAAAGTGTTAAAATAGCGTGAAGGCCCTGATTTATGCCCACCAAATCCAGGAAATTCAAAGCTAATCCTCAGAACTATTTGTGTCTAGTTTTGCAGCAAACATTCTATATAAAACTGTGTTCCATTCGAGGATAACACAGACTAAAGAAACTACAGTGGGCCTTCCTGCAAGCCTGACTTTTTTGGTTTCAAAGTTTTAAGTTATATGTTGACAGATTTTTTATTGTAGCTCTCTTTCTGCCATACACTTATTGTAGTCCTGCTTGCCTGTCCTTTGTTATATCTTTTGGCATCGGTGGGATTTTGTTGGATAGACAGGAGCCATGGCAACATTGACTGACCAAGAGTCCCATGGGGGTGAGAATTCTCAGACTGCCACAGGTGAGAACAGTTACAAATCTTTTCTTCTTCCTTCTGCAAAACTCCTCTCTCTGGGACCATTTCTACACATACCAGATTCTGAGAAAATGTTCTTGATGAAAAGGAAACAATGACAAAACAACTGAAATCTGATTCAAGAGACCGTCATTCCTGTTTCCTTTCCTGACATGCCAGCCGTCCTTCTTCATCTAAACAGTCAAAACTCTACTCGACCTACAAATGCCATTCACATGCCACTTCCTTTGGTAGGTTTTCCCTGCGATTGGGCCCCAGCTTTCCCAAGTGTGACATTAATGGGGAAGGTTTAGATCTTGAAGGTCTCCTCCAGTGTTCAGATTCTGTCTCTTTGTACCTTCTCCCACATAGTGTGATTTTCCAGTTCCGAACTTTAAGAATAATCTTGTGTCTCATTCACCTGGTACTTACCATATCCTGAATTATACTAGTTCAGGTCCCAGCTTTGTCACATGTTGTGAGACTTTAAGAAAAAGTTACCTAATCTCTAAGCCTTGTCCACAAAATGTGGATCATAATGGTATGAGGCTTCCATTATATAGTCGTATCAAGGATAACAGGACAGAAAGAGCTCATCACAGTAGTTGACGATTAGTAAGTGCTCAATAAATATTAGCTAGAGCTATTTTTCAATGTATAAGTTCTCTGACATCCTCAACATGATCATCTGCAACATGATCATAAGCTTGAGGTTGAGAATACATGATATGTTTGCTGTTTGTCCTACCTTGCTTATTACAATGTCCTAAAAATAATAGGAATCCAACGGCATTTGCTGATCACTTGATTGTTACAGCTTTAGGTTTGAGTTTCAGCCATTCTGTACTTAGTTTTTCCATGAAGATTGACTTCTACTGATTCAAGTCTTAAAACTGTATGAAAATGAGTTGTGATAATATTCTGAATTGATTACAATTCCATTATGTAAATAATTTTAGAAGGGCAGCCTAAAAGCAAGAGTGTGTTTGTATCATGCTTGGGCCCGTCCTGATCAGAAGGCGCATACCCGAAAAAGGCTGACCTAAACTGAAGTTGAAGTTCACCCACTAGGAAGTCATTGCATTCTTCCACTCCAATGAACCTTCCAGTGGATAGAAGCGTATTTGTGTGTTTGTCATTTGTTTGTTTTTAAGAGAAAGAAGGGGGAAGGAATAAAGAGTGAATGAGAAGAGGAAAGACATATAACGTAAAAAAGAAGAAAGGGACAGAGAACGAAAGCAAAAGGTGAGAAGAGCAAAAGGGAAGAGGGAGAGAAAGGTGTTCTGCAAGGGACCGTGTGAAAGGGAAAGACTGGTGAGAAAGGAATGAGGAGATAGAGATAAAGTGGGTATTGTGGTTCCAAAGCTGAGAAAGCTCCATCTCTAAGTCTAAATGCGCAGCCTGCTAACCTGGCCTCTGAAATGTTAACAGGAGGCATGGAAATAACTTAAAGAGGGTTTTGCTCCAAAGCTGAAATTTGGCCAACCAAACCATTAGATTACTCTTTTCATTTGAGAGAGATTTCCATTGTGGAATCGAAGTTGATGGATTCTCAGACTAAGGGAATCACATCAAATCATTATTCTTAGTCTGACTCTTTGCAGGGGCCTTGTCACAATTCTGAGAAGGTGTAAGCAACAGTCACATGCTTTTTAAAAAATTTTTTCTACCAGGTGCTTTTCCCCCCTTTCACATGTTAGAGACTTAAAATTCCAAGTTCTGCAAAGGAACAAGACAGAGCTGCAGTGACTTCCCAACTGGCTGAATGCACCTCCAGAAGAACCAGCTTTATTTCACGAGGAAGTTCGAACACTCTACACCACCTTCTTCTGAGTTGCTGAATAGTTTGCCTTTCAGTTGACTTAAGAATACAGTTCTCTTAACCAAACCATGGCCCCGCTGGGGAAACCAATCAGACACCAGGCCTCAAACCCCCAAAGTAATATGAATGGCCTTCTGTGAATCTGAAGTAAAGGGTGGTGTTGTTAGGAATTACTCAACCTTCCAGGCAGATCCGAGTATGTAGAAATTGATTAACACACCCATGTTCCATTCCATCTACATTTTGGAAAAACATGCCACTTCGCGTCTACATAGGCAGCTTATCTCTGTGGGCTACAGATTTTCAAGTGAAGATTAAATCTTGTTTTGTAGAAGGAGATTTTCCCAAAGATCCTTGTGAGATACAATTTTCAGTCAAAACTATCATGAGTGGGGTTTTTTTTGGTTTTTTGGTTTTTTGGGTTTTTTTGTTTTGTTTTGGTTTGGTTTGGTTTTAACTGCAAATGTAATCAGCGAGCCTAGTGGCGGCTGCTTCTCTGACAGGCGCTCGGATTTACTGGAATGCCTCAACTCCCACAAGGGAAGAAATTGTTTCCTGTGAATTCCAACTCCTGCAGGTTACTGAAACATAGCCATTTCCTCCTGTTGCTGAGTACTCTCCCTCACTATCTCTCCAAGGGTTACATCCCTCTGCTGCGTAGCTGTGGACATCCCTGGCCCGTTTCCATGGAAGCGCATAGCAGGAGACTCTTGCGCCTGGGTACTGGGCCAAGAACTTTCACTCTTATAAGACATATTGGCCTCTAGAATTTCAGTGCTGTTTGAAAAACAGATACTTCAGTTTTCAAGGAGTTCTCTTGTGAAACATGCAGTTATGGTATGATTTAAGTCATGCTTATCACAAGACAGAAAAACAGAAACCGATGAGGGTTAGAAAAGGAGGAATTTATGTGAACCTCCCCATAGGTGTGTTTATTGCATGACTATGGAGCTTTCGGACATTCTGAAGCTAGGACTATGTGAAACATTGTGTCAAAGAGTCAGATGGCTTCAGTTTAAATCACAACCCTACCACTTCTAACTGTGTAACTTGGGTAAGTTTCTTGACATCTCTGAATGTCAGTTTCTTCATTTGTATAATGTAAATTAAAAGAAAAAATGAGGGTCAATATGAGAACAACTAATACAATGTATATAGAGGTCTAGCATAGAGGAAGCAGTCAATAAGTAATAGATTCCCCTGATGTAACATCAAAGTGGTTAAAGGATTTAATAATCCAAAGAGTCATGACGGGGACTAAAATTCGTTTCTTAACTTGTTCAATCACCTGTTAAACTAAATCACCTCCCTATTAAGTGGCTATCATTCTCCAAAGATTGTTAAAGAAGTTAATTCTCACGTCACATTACAGTCAGTTGGCTACAAGAATATAATTTTCCACCCAGGAGTATTTTGATGCGTATATGTTAATTTGGGAAAGTTCAGTTTTGTTTCATTTTTCCAAGTTTTTATCTGCCATCTTCCCAGCCCTCACTTGCTCCCTAAGCCATTCCATCCAGCCCTAATAGGCTCTGGGTTGTTTTGCTCCCCAGCAGAACTCTTCGAACCCTTCTTCAAGCCCTACTCTTCCTCTGAAGCTCAGATGGAGATCTTTACAGCACACTCCTAATTAACACCACCCTCCTTGTTTCCTTTGAACTGCACAGAATTTATGGCCTGTAAGAAACAATGTTACATTTAATTATATCTTATCTTACTATTCTTATTGGTTTATTAGCTGTATCTCCAGCTAAATAAGTTTTAAGCACAAAAGCCATTTCCTATATTCTTCTCCGATAATTGCCAACCTAGCATTCAGCACAAGTGTTTAATACCTTGTATTAAATTGATGATTAACAATTGATAATTGATACAGTTTCATCACAATCACCATTTTCCACCAAACACCTATACAGAGTGTCCACAAACAGGACTTCGGCCATGTTAATATTTTGTCTGTTTCCTCTCCCTCTCGGCTCGACTATTGACTATGGTTAATATGTACCCCAGCAGCAGCAGCAGCAGCAGCAGCAGCATGGCTGCACAAGATTGGAATCGACTTTCCCTTTAGTTCAGTCCCCACTGAAAGGATAGGTGACAGCCAGACACATAAGTAGTGACTTTTACTCTAAGAAATAGAAGGAGGCAAAAACAAAACAAAACAAAACAAAACAAAACAAAAACCTATATTATTAAGGTCCCACAGAGATGCCTTGGAACTCCAAATAATATAATTCACCCATAGAACTCATAGAAGCAAGAAGCGTGAGTAGGTCGATCTGGGATATAAACTAAGTGTCGGGGGGGAGCACGGTGTATTCAGATGGAAGGAAAGTGAAGCATCGTGCAGTCTACACAATGAAGAACAGGAGCAAAAAATAAATGAGATTACGTAAAATGTTATTACTCAAAGAAAATAACAGTTAACATTTGGGATAAATGCTGCCAGTCTTGTTTCCAGGTAAACAGATGTTTTTCTTTTTGAAAAATTGTGTCATAATGTGTACGATGCATTCATGAAATGTGGTATGTTCATGGCACATTCATGAAATAACGTATTTATTCCAATTAATAATTTATCATAATTATTTTTATGTCTTCTGTATTCTTCTACAAGGTTACTTTCAATTACTACATAGTATTCCATTGGGTAGATAAATTTTTACAATTTCCATTACACGCTATTATTAGCAGTCCTGGGATATAAATTTACCACTTAACACTTTTGTGTATCCTTCATTATATCCTTAGGAGAAGTTCCTGGAAGTGAAATTTCTGGTACCATCAATTCTTGCTCTCTTAACCTTAGCCACTTGTCCATTTCCGGTCTCCTCTGTGCTGGGTATCTTCCGTTTAACTCTATAAACCCACTCCTGCCCTTTTGTGACTCAGGAGGTGGATCTGCATGGACTTTGTTGACAAGCTCTCTGGCCCTCTTGGTTTTGGTTGGGTTCAGCCACTGCAACATGAAGCAAGAGATTGGAGGGGTGGAGGCGGAGAGTGAGGTTGGAGTCTACACTCATTTGCTTCCTCCTTTACCTGAAAGGTTTCCCAGGGGCTAGCCATACCCTTCCACTGAGCATCACAAATCCTGTTAGGCAGCCCTCTCTCCACATGGCTCTTCTCCCTTTCTCTCTAGGTTCTAGAAATGACTCTCTCTTCTTACTTCATTAGGCTGAGGGTGGCAACAGAGCCTACTGTTAAGAAGTCCCACAGTAATGCACTATTCTTTGTGGTTCCCCTACTCTCTGTGCAAACCTTTGTAAACGGTTCATTTACTAAAATCCCAAATTACCTAAATTGAATGTACCATCAGTTCACTGCTGTGTTGCTAAATGAGCCATCCCCTTTCCAGCAAAACTCCTTACGTGAGTTGGCATTATTTGTCAATGCTTCCTGTTCTATCCTGAAAAACTCCAATCATGCTTCAATTCCACCACTATCACAAAACGACAATGCGTGCCACATTGCCAAATGCAAAGCACAGACTTCAGTCATCCTCCTTCTGGGCCTGTTAGCAGCACTTGGCTCACGCATCTGTCATTAGCTCTTGAAACACTGCTCACCTCATGCCTCTTCCTGAAGTGTTCTCCACCCTCTTCTGTTGGTTCTTCTTTAACCTCTATCATTGAAGTTAAAAGTGCTCCACTCTTTGTACCTCTTCTCTTCTCTATTTATACTTGTTCTTGGTGATTTCCATTAGTTCCACGATTTTAACTATCATCCCTATGCTGCCTACTTCCAAATTTACATATCCAGTCTGTATCTCTCCCCTAAACTCAGACTCACATATCCATTCACAATAATGCCAATGTCTTTCCAATGACTTGCGAGAGCCTAAGTCACCTTGCCTCTGTGTATCTCTCTATTTTTATCTCATACCTCTGCCCCCCTCAGACAATCCTTGCTAGTTCTTCAACACACTATTCTCGCACCTCAGGGCCTCAGTATTTATTTCCTCTTCCTCAAATGTTTCTGGAATGTTTTTCTGCTGGATAGTCACAGAGATTGATAATTGGGTTTCTTTGTGGCTCTATATAAATGTCATGCTATCAGAAAGGCTTTCCATAGGATCTCGTCTTGAAAACCATGCAGCTAAACCCAACCTGCTCCTGCATTTAATGACTAAACAAATGAATAAAAATGTGTGTGTATTTCTTAAATGTTTAATATGAACATTTAAAAACATACAAAACTTAGAGGAAATGGTTTAATACATCCTCATTTATTCACTAGTGAAGTCCAATAATTATTAATATATAGTCAGTCTTGTTTTATCCTTCTCACTCAACTTCCCTCATCCACTTTCTACTATATAGTTTAAAAGCACACCCCATATGTCATGTCATTTCATCTGCAAATTATATGTGTATTTTTGACTGTCTTCTAAAAAGTTATAGAATTTATATTTACATAGCTATGTGTTTCAAATGCCCATTCTCTCATCTCTTACTCATACTAGCAGATATGATTATACAAAAATAATATTTGACAGTTTTATCAATGAATTCTTTATTTTTTATATTAAAAATAATGAATAAAAAGAAAGTTCTTAGAACCTATAATTATGTCTTCTTTCTCCCATGACCTTTAACAATTCCAAGATACTAACAGACAAAAACGTATCAAATTATATTTCTTTCCTTCTCTTGTAAAAAAGCTTGTCTCATATAATTATGCATAATAACTTCTATAATTATAAGATCAGAGCCCTATCTTAATCATCTCATAACATACTACTAGAGGCACATTAGAAGAAACATAATTTTTTAGAAAAAGGGTCTGGAGTGAAAAGAGAAATTGCTAAAACAAGTTGTTTGTCCCTAGCCAGTATCTTTTTTAATCGGGCAACTTCATTGATAATCTCATTTAAAAAAAAACTCTTTTTGGAGAATTTGCTCAATCCTTGAAGCCATCTTCTAATTCTGGAAGGGGAAAGCCAGTTCAGTACAACGTGCCCCTGGTCCCCTCGTCTGCCGTGGGCTGGAGACAGATCGCATCCTGGCAGCGCCAGGAGGGTTCAGGTCGGCGGTTCGGGCAGTTACGCAGAACAGCTCTGTGACTCTCTCCAGAGAAAGCCTTCTGTTCCTTTAAGCACTAGCATATTAAGCATCTACTGCATGGAATAGGATGGCGAGGGGTTTGGAAAAGAAAACGTGAAGACAAATGAGGATATTTAAAAGCAGAAAAGAAAGTCGGTGCTCAGAACAGCATTCTTTACCTCAGACTAGCTATAAATTTTCTTTCTTGTTAATTTCCTGTCTTGGAAAGAACCCATTAATAAAATTTAAAAAGAAGAAGAGGAAGAAGAAGAGGAAGAGGAAGAAGAAGGAAGAGGAGGAGGAGGAGGAGGAGGAGGAGAGGGAGGGAGGGAAAGGTACAGGCTGGAGGCTCAACTCTGATCATTTTTCCTTAATGGTAAGTCTGGTATCATTCATATCTGTGAAATAAGAAAGGAAGATCTGAAAATCTCATTTTGTCATTTGACCAAAAAGCTCGAACAACCTATTTAAAAGACATGAAAATAAATTTACAATCTGGGCAGAGATTGAGGAAATACTTTTCTTGCCTTTCCCCCTACTTGCTTTACCAACGGAGCTTGAAGCATCTCAGTCTATCACCAAATTCAACTCCATTTCTTCCCTGCCAAGTATCTGATGGCCGAGTTTCCAGTTAGCCTGGGCATAGGATAAACCTTTGTTGTAATTTACTTGAGATCTCACCTAACTAGATTCTTGGATGAGAAATTTATTGCTTCTCCTCACTAAAGGATATAACAAGTCAACAATTTTCATACTCTATATGAGTGGACAGTTACTAGACCATGGACACGGCCCATTTATCAATCAGTACGCAAGTCTAATTGGAGATGAAGAATGAAAGTGGGGATCTGCAAGGTATGAGGTCTCCTTGGGCCGATCCTTTCTAGAGTCCCCCGAGAGGGCTGCTAATTCCTAAGCAGCTTCTCCAGCTGTCTGTGGCTCCTGCCTTCTATGGTTTGGGAGGGCAGGACCAAGCAGAGCGGTCTTTCCATGAGTGTTCCAGAGGCCCTCAGATCCTTCTCATAGTAGCTGCCACCTAAAGCCCATAGACTGGCCTTCTGGAGTACCTGTCCAGTGCCTTCAGAAACATACACCTCAGCAATACTGTAAACAACAGAGTGCTGTCCATTCTCTCAGTGCCCTAACTTAGGCAGGATGGATATGACTAGGCTAACTACCCTGGCTACCAGTGAGAACTCACAATCCCCAAAGGAGTATTTTTCCAGGCAAGAGAGAGCCATCTTAGCCACAACACAGTGGGTTCAAACTGGCTGTGCATAAACACAGTCTAGAAAGAAAAGAGAAGAGAGAGTGGAATAAGGAGAAGGAAAGGGAGTAGAGGGGAGGGGAGGGGTGGGGAGGAAAAAAGCTAGGAGCTTACCACTTTTATTACATCTATTTCCTGGTGCTATTCCAGAAACTGAAGATGTCAACTAATGTGAAATATGGATTCTTCATCTAATTATCTTCATAGAGGTATAAAGTTTTCAGTGGTACTTCAAATTACATAGCAGGTATGTTCCTAGAAATCTTCTTTCCTCCTCCAATTTACATAAATTCATATTTCAAATGTACTGAAAAAATTACCTACTGAAAGCATCCATGTTAGAAAGTTATTTTAAAAGTAAAAGCTTTTGAAATGAGAACAATTGCCTACATTATTTTGTTTCATTAATGTGGCATTTTTTTTGCAAGTTAAATAAAAATCAGAATAAAAAGTGCTATATTTAAACAGAACCTGACTCAGAAGTTAAAATACATGGTTATACTCATTCTTTAAAATAGCCGGATGAGGAAATAATATATTGCTCCTGACTCTGACCAACAACACAGTTTGCAAATTGTTGATGTTATGGCTAGAATTTGAGTCCCCCAGCACTAAGGTTATTACCTATGAGAAAAAGGAAAATGTTGTAGCAATGCCTTACTTAACAAGTTATTTGGAAATAAACTCTTTCGATAAAAAAAGTCCCTATTTAGGGAAAAAAGTTACACTACTTTTGAAAATAACAAAGATTGGAAGACAAACATTGCATGAAGGCTGCCTTCTGTTCCTCCATCTTCTCTTCCATCCCTTTTTCCATTCTTTGATGTCGATCCCTCCCCATCCCACTCCAGTTGTCCCGAAAGCTGTCTATCACTTTGCTCTTTAGTAAAATGACTCACTTAAAATCAGCTAAGCAAAAAAAACTTTGGTATAACAGAGTTTCAGGGGATCACCCTAAGTAACAGCGGCGAAAAAAAAAAAAAAGTTTGTTTTTCAATATACTGGGTTGCAGTTTGTGCCTCTTATGAAGAAAACTTCAGATGTAAGCAAATAGATGGTGATATAGATATATAATTTTTAAAAAATCATAAAGTCATTTTTCTATAGGTTGTTGAAGATAAAATGAGAGGAGAATTAGCCCAGGAAAACTCTCATGGACAAACTAGGGCTCCATGTCCTGTCTAAAAGGTTTCTTCCTGGCCTGCTCTTCCCTGGCTGACTGCCAGTGTATCCTCTCTCCCTCCTTAAACCTCACTATCTCTGATACATTGAAGGCTCTCATCTTCCTAAAATTTGATATTGTTTCCAATACTGTTTTAGTATTACTAACCTTTTTGTTTCATGTGCAGTGGCAAAACATAGTTTTTGTAACTTAAGAACTAACTTATACAAATATGCAATGAACATGTGTAAAAATTATTCAACTCATTAATTCATGAACATACCAGTAGGTAGTAAAGTTGTTTAAAAAGACATTTCGAGAACCAATTTATAGGTGATTTAAAAAACAAACAAATGATACAAAACTGATTAATATCCTATAAACCATTAAACCATTATGTATCTTTTCTACCAGGTAGAAGTCATTTGCATCTCTATTAAACAAAACTACATATAAATATGTAACTCTACAGTATCTGGGCACTAGCGAATAATAAATTTCAAAGTTAAATAACAGTACATTCAATAATTTAGGGATGGGTCCCAAATATAACATTAAAAGAAAATGCAGCCATCCTCCAGAACTTATTTACAGATTTTGGATAATTTTTCTTTAAAGTAGAAATGCAAGTCCTATTGTTATAATATTATTTCAATCCAGTTTACAAAGCTTAGGACAATATTTAAGAGGGGTTACTAGAACATATGTTTATTATGTGATTAGAACATTAGTTGAGGTATCAGCACAGCACATGTACCATTTAACAGAAAAGAAGTAGGAAACACATTCAACCAAAAATATTTGCTAAAGGACACAGCTGTCATGCCAGCCAGTAAGACTCATCAGACTGTAGCCCTCCAGGAAGATCATTAAAACAGAAAATCTGAGAAATCAGGAGCCATGCCTGATATGGATTATGACAAGCTAGAGGTTGGGAAACTGATTTAAAAACTGGGATCAAGGAGCATGCAAGGTTGGGAAGCCAGAAAGCAATGCTTGAGGCTACAATAAGTCAGGTGTCAATAGCCAAGATCTTAATGAGCCAACAGTCCTCAAAGGTCAGGACAGATGAGATAGTCAGATAGACTAAGTCAAGGGCACCACATAAGAAATGTGAGAGCTTTGACCTTAGACTATACTTGATACCCTTCATCTACCACAGTAGAAAGATTTCTTAACATTGGGGCAGAAGGCTCCATCCCAGGGTCAAGTGTTACCCAGCTCTGTGGACTCTTCTACCTGCTCCATTGTTTCCAAACTAGAAATAAATTTGACAGTAGAAAAAAAATAGAGATAGAAGAATAATATCCCTGTGTTCCTATGTGTTAGTTAAGTGGTTTATTACCCTCTCAAATTAAATTACCTATAAAAAAGAAAACTGAAATGAAAGAAGTGTCTCCAGAAACTGATTCCAGATTTCTGAATTATTTCTGAGTTTTTATTTGATCCCACTGACATATCTCCCTGATGTTAGTGAAAGCATAATTCCTATTTTTACACAAACAAGAAACATAAGTCTCTTCTGCGTTGATGATAAAGATGGTTTGAAAATTTAATCAGCAAAATTAATCAGTGTAGGATTAATCAGCAAAAAGTACTACGTGGACATAAAATCTTTCTGAGGCTCCTTCTAAATCACACAAATTTAGTTCCCTGAACTCTTCTGAGATAATTTGTATGTTATAAATTTGAGGTTTACAGTACTTCTTGAGGTCCCTTCCTTTCTATCTGTGAGACACTTTATGTAGTAACTTTCTGGATAGAGGAAATAGACAAGTCACTCTCTCATTAACTATACCTAACACCTGATTAATTAATGAGGAGCAGATTGCTTTTGGAGTGACTACCCGGAGCATGACCATTTTCTTCTAAGAATATGTCCCCCTCTCTACACATAAAGGTTGGCCCTGGCTGCCCGGTTAATAATATCCATTCTTGTACCTTTGGCAAAGCTGTGGTACCTAACACAAACTGGGTCAATCAATGATTCCCCCTTGAGAAGCTGAAATTGAAATTCCAGAACATTAGTCAGTCTCTGCTAGTTACTTGAACCGAGGGTATGTAAATGAAATCACTATCAGAGAGTTATCTTTTTCCATTTTGCTGTCCAATAGGATAGAGACTAGCCACATGTGGTCATTTAAATGTAAATTAAGTTAAAAATTCAGATACCTAATCACCTCAACCGTATTTCAAGTGGTCAATTGCCACTTAAGGCCAGTGACACCATATTGAACAAACAGTACAGATATAGAATATTTTTATCACTGAAGAAATTCATTGAATAGCACTGATTTACCACATGTTCAGAGAAAGAGAAGAAACCTGAATGCAGAGACAAGAGAAGGAAGTCAATGTACAGACAGAAGTAGAACCAAGAGAAGTAGAACCAAAGAAAATGGAGGAGATTAGCTGCCTCTATTTTCTAGGACTTTTTTTTTAGTCTCAAGTAAAATTCAACTTTCTCTTGCCTTTAAATTCCATGATATGTGTCTATATCCCTATAATAAATTCTCTTTTCTCATTTGAGCCAGTTTGTTCAGAATGTTTTACTTGTAACTTAAAGATGCTTAATTAAGCAATCTGAATCATTTTAACCCTCCCTCTCTTCTTTCTCAATACACCGTGGCACTGAATTACTTGGATAGTTATTACTATTTTCCCCTTCATTTTTGTCTACAATATGAGTTTTGGCTTTGGGTTTTTGTTTTTGTTTGTTTGCATTTATCTGCAATAAAAATTCCAAAAATTTACTGAGCAGGGGGTATTAATTTTAAATCTGGGATAATTGATTCATACAACCTGTGAGTAAAGCTTGGCTGGGTTGAAGTGAGGTGTTAGGTATAGTTAATGAGAGAGTGACTTGTCTATTTCCTCTATCCAGAAAGTTACTACATAAAGTGTCTCACAGATAGAAAGGAAGGGACCTCAAGAAGTACTGTAAACCTCAAATTTATAACATACAAATTATCTCAGAAGAGTTCAGGGAACTAAATTTGTGTGATTTAGAAGGAGCCTCAGAAAGATTTTATTTCCACGTAGTATTTTTTGCTGAAACCTTTTAGAAGAGAAAGCAAGTAGCCTTGTCTCTACTGACATAACTTTAGAACACACAGGCTTGCAAAGCAAGAGCGATCTTGACCTGGAGCAGGCAGAATACCTTTGATCTTCACCAGCCACTGTAGCTGCATGAGATTATCTTAAATGCTAACCAGAGAGAGAGCATGCCTGAAGCTATACTACTCCACTACCTGCCCTGTGCAATGATCCTTTACAGGCGAATGGGCTGCTGTGAAAAGTGATTGAAGTCTACAAGAAGTAGTAGGGAGAGGAATTTATAACAGAAAAAGAAATACTTTGCCACCTGAAATTCTGCCTGCTGTCCAAGGGAGGTGGATCACCTTCCTTGTGTGTTGATGAGTTTATGTTTGTAGGTTTAGGGAAAAATTCAGAAATATATAGGGAAGAAGAACTGAAATTAGGAAGTCAAAGTAATAAGGAGAACCTGAGAATAAAACAGAGGAAATATTGGAGTTAGACTCTGTGAGAGGAAAAATCCAGGGAGAAAAAACAAATTCAGAGATGTGACTCAGGAAGGAGTTTAAGGAACTGCTTTCACATAAGCTTAAAAATTGTTTCATGTGAGATGCTGAATGTAAATATTCATTCCAACTTCTCTCCTATAAAATTTTAGTAACACTTGCCCTTCTAAAAAACAAGAACCTCTCTTGTGGAGGTAGATGAACTAGCCTGGGACATTCATGAGAGGTGGACCATTGATGAATCTCTCAGTGTGAGGATATTCCATGTAAGTCTACTTCACAATCAGTGCTTGACTTCTATTCATAATAATCTGGCCTCGATAAACTTGGTGAAACTATTTAACCTGCTAAAAATTACATTTTAGCCAAAAAACAGTCTTAGGACCAAAGTGGAGTAAGTCAGGGGAAGTTAGACTATTTCATTCTTATGTGAAGAAGACCACACCATCAAAATTGAAAGAGAAAATAACATGAATTGAATTAAATATAGTAAAACACTCAGTCCTCAGCTTTAATCAATCACCTATTTCATGTCTAGTTCTATGCCAGATCCTACAAGCAATATACATACACACAAACATGAATATAAACATGAATATAAATATAAATATAAACATGAATATAAGTATAAATATAAATACAAATACAAATACAAATATAAATATAAACAAACATATTTTCTCTGTCCTCAAGGAATTAAAATGTTTTTTAAAAACAAAATGCTGTAAGAGAATGAACTAATTAAATGACGTCAAAAGGACAAAGGTAAATCGAATTCAAAAAAGAGAGAAGGAAAAAAGTATGTGTGTCGGAGTGAATAATTTCAAGACTTTCATGAAGAAGAGGATAGAACATGTGGGAAAACAGCAAATAAACCAGCCACTCTGGGTGGAAGAATCAGGATGGGGGCGGGGGAGGAGAGCATGCAGTAGAAAATGATGTTAGATAGGATCTAAACCAGTTTGCAGAAGGCCTTGGATGTAAGGCAAAAAGTTGGAAAGGCTCCTCCTCCTCTTTTATTAGTTCCTTTTAGCCTTTTCTCCTACTCCCAACCCCAGTTACTCCATAAGTCCACCGATTTTACTCTTCACACAAAAGTTAGCAATATGTAACCGACTCTATGTTCTGTGAACAGTCACTCAAAGCTTATGGATTAAATTTCGTCTGTGCAAAGATGTGCCAGCTCAAGTAAAGCAGACCCTTTCTGGAGGGGCCGCAGGGGTTCTTCAACCAGATGAACATTACAGGGTTGATATTAGTCATAGCGATTCCTGGATTCTTATTATCTTTAATCTGCTTAACCATCACTGGGATTCATGAAGGGAATTTAAATCACATGAAGAAATTGTCATTATGAAGTTTATTTTTACTAGATATTTTGGGAGATTTTATTTCTTGCAACACAACTTTCATAAATTGGGAGGTTGCTAATACTTAACCGAGTCTTGCCTTTACTTTTACCTGTGAATTTCGACGAGACTTTTTTGGCCTTTTAAAGCCCATTTAGTCCAAAGGGATAATGAATTATGAACATCTCATCTTATTGACTACTTTGCTGTCCCTTTCCTAATTATTTTTGGTTTCACATCTTCCATGTCTGAGATAATTATTGGATAATTTCCCCCTTCTTTCTGGTACATTTAGAGTTCAATTTGAGTGCGCACCATCCCTCTTCCCCTGGAAGGAATAACAAGAATGTTCATGTCTTGTTTTAACAAGTGGATGATCTGCCCCGACTTCAGTCAGAGCTTCACACTATAAAAAAGGAGACCATTATGTTTAACTTTTTGCCCTGTGAGAAAAGCAGGATATGTCAAGCCTTTACTTAAGTTTTTTTCTTTCATCCTTATGAGTCCTCTCATGAGCTAATTTCTTTCATAGACTATATAAGCCCCTTAAAGAGCTGTACTGTTCCCTGACAAACACGCTGGCACGCAGTTAATCATTAATTTTGCATGGTCCACATCTGCTGTCTGCTGGACTGTGCATTGTTTGAGAGACTTCCTCCCATTTGTATAAACGCTGTTGTGTGAGGGTCAGTGTGGGATCTTTATCTAACCTATTATCAGCAGTCCAGACGGAGTCTTACGGCCTCCCTTTAACAAGTCCAAGTTGCAGAGTTCACAAGGCTTAAACCTGCATGAATACAGTAGTATTTTTTTATGGCAAAACAACAGCTGCAGGAGCAGACTCAGCAACACGCCCTGGCGGAGTATGTGCAGACACCAAAAACAGGTGCACCTCATGACTAAAACTGTGGTGCTGTGTGCCATTAAAAAAAAAAAAAAAAAAAAAGCATGACATTCACTTCTTCATCAGATCAGGGTCTAAGTAAAGTATGTATGGGAGGCACACAAAGGAATTTAGAAACATGGTCAGCTGAAATATTAAGGCTTTAAAAAAGCAATAAAGGTAGAACTTAAAATTGCAAGAGAAAGATTACTTTTATTTTTACTGCTGGTGAGTACACTACCTTATAAAAGTCTAAGAAGCCAGCCAGCCATGCACATAATAAAAGTTACTTTTAAAATGGCAAGCAAATTAAATTATATCATCTTTCTTCTTTCTTGGACTTGGTCTGGGGTTCCAGTTTTATACCACTTGAGGGAAAGTTGAAATTAGGCTTTGTGTGGGTGGAGGAGAGGCAGATTTGAATGTGATCCTGTTTAAATAATCTCTCCCTGCCTCGCTCTAGGGTGGTACGTGAAGGCTGGAAAGAGTGAGCCTCCGAGCCCGGCGTAGGGGCAACACCTTCGCGGCCACGCTGCCAGGAAGGCTCCAAGGGGAGTGCCCAATAAATGTCAATGTTGTGTGGCTGTTTCAACTTGAAAGTAACTTGCACAAGTTTACTTGAAAATTAACACTGCAGTCATACAGAAGGGGGAAAGGAACGTGTGTTGTTTCCAGACATAATTGAGATTGAACTCTAACCAATTCAGAAACAAGCGTTACTTTCCGCAGCCCTAGAGAAGCCAGCTCGCCTCTGCCAGAAGGGAAGTATTGCAATCGTCAGGAACACAAAGCGCTCTGTATGCAGTTTGCAGAGAGAAGAAGCCCTGCTATTCGGGCTGGCCATTCATCTTTGTGTGTCCTTATGGCAGAGGTAGTGTGAGCAGGAGGAGTATACCGCCCCCCCTTAAACATGAGTGATGCTTCTGAGGTATACTTGGTGTCCAACATCAGCTGTCTTTGAAGCATTGCTGACACAAGAAAGAGCCTGAAGATCACTCTCAACCTGCTGGATAGACATCAATAATGCTGGTCTGTCCCAAGAGCTCTAAGCACTTATCTGCTTTATACGGAACCTGACTTTTCCCCAGGATTCACAGTGAGGTTGGCAGTGGACTTTTGAGGGAACCAGACAACCTCAGGGGACTTTATTCAGCCCTGCCAGAACTACTGACATGTGCGAGCTCTCCTTGGTGGTCCGCTACACTTAGGAACAGACTTGGAGACTGAGAATTCTCAATTTATGTAAAAGCTGAGTAAAAATAATTCTGCTGCTACTTTTTATTATAGAAGTTTCACATTTGGTCTCTTGCAGCTAAACTCCTAGGGACGTGAGAGTGATTCTATTGCTGATTCACTGGTTTGGGACCCTCTTGGGTTTCTGTCTTAGTGGAGAGCCAGGCCTTTGATGTGTGGTGAAATAAGAAATAACGAATAAAGCAGGGTTTTTTTCACTGTACTTTTTTATTAGTCCTCTTTGTATTCTTTTATCTTTGCCTCTTTTTCTTTTTTCCTTTTTTTTTTTTTTTTAGAATAAAACCGTGGATAGAAATAATTTTCTAAGGCATAATGGCAACATTTTGGAACTACTACATTCTTAATGGCATAAATTTTTGTTTGTTTTAAGGAAGAGTACAAGAGTTTTAAGCAAAGGATCAAAGCATCTGGTTATTTTATTATTTATTATTTATTTTTATTAAAAATTATTGGGGCGACATTGATTAACAAGATCAAATAAGTTGATTTTCAACCGTAAGTTGTACACATATTGCATTGTAGATATTTTAATATCATGAGGTATTGTCCCCCCCAATTCCATTGGCAAGAGAAAGAATAGAAATTTTACTATTGAATAAATTGTCAAAAAGATGATTGATACAAGTTCAAATATTCTGAATGTATTAGGTGCGATGTTTACATATTGATAAAACATTTACAAATGTTGATAGAAGTGTGTGGCCACTTCATCTGCCAGAACAGCGGCAGAGAGAGGGCTGGGTTAGGACCAGCAAACGAGGCATGAAATCTTACTCGGTTTAGCTGGGGGTGAGGAGCTGTCAAAAGCAAGTCCATTTTCAGAAGGCTAAGAGATCAAAGGAGTCCCAGTAGCATCGTAACAAAGAGTGTGGACTTTTCCAGCACGCAAATATGCTTTCAAAACTGGCTCTCTACTGGAAACCCTGAACACATTGTCTGAACTCTCTAAATCTGATTTTCTGCATATTAAACCACCTGTGGGCGTCTTATGCAGACTAAATAAAACAGTGGATACCTGAAAGTTGTTATGGGTATAAGCAAGAGTCTAAAATCCAGGAGTGTGACACAAAGGTGAACATATACAGGCTCCAAACCAGGTGAACAACTAATTAATCAAGAGGTTGAGAAACTGTAGCAACGAAGAACAAGGTCAAAGTTTCCAGAAGCCGTAAAAGTACCCAGACAGCCAGATTTCCAATGTGGACTTAGAGATCAAATTCAAAACAATTCAAAATCCTGGATATCGTGTAAAGAAAAAACATCCGACCTGAGGCCAGAATGTCACGGTGAGCAAACCTTGCATTATCTCCATCTCAAAAGAGAAAAAGTGGTTTGAAGTAAGAACTCAACTGGGCCTACATGGCTTCTATAGCCAGTGAGACAAAAAGGAGCCACTCAGTCCAGATACAGGGCAATAAACAGGAATATTTTAAAGATATTTATCTGCCGTCACTCACTCTCTATGCCATGTCATCCAGTCTTATGATTTTATATCTGTTTCCTATGACTGCTATAATGAATTACTACAAACTTACTGGTTAAAATCAATAAAATTTTATAATCTTACAGTTGTGGAGCTCAGAAGGCTCACTGGGCTATAAAATCAAAGCGTCAGCAGAACGGTATTCTTTCTAGCAGCTCTAAGGGAAAATCTGTTTCTCTGCCTTTCCTGTCCTCTAAAGGTTGCCTGCATTCCTTGGTTCATGGTCCATTTTTCCAACTTCAAAGCCATCAGCTTAGTGTTTTGAAGTCTTTTTCCCTCTCTACTTTTCCTCTCTCTCCCTCTTTCACGGTTTCTGACTCTGGCCCTCTTGCCTTCCTCTTATATGGACCCTTGTGATTACAATGAACTCACAGGGATAATCCAGGATAATCTGCCAATCTTAAAATCTTTAATTTAATCAAGTTTGAAAAAATTGTTAACTAGAGTTTAACCTATTGGGGTATTATTAGAGCCTAACTGAGCTGGGGGAAGCAAGTACCCAACTCTAGCCAACTACAATCATTTTATCTCACCTAAGAGAGAAAGAGTAAATCAGGAACACTTATGCAGTTCACAGTCCAGAGGCGAAGGCTTGCTAAAAGCTGAGACCTGATTATAAAGCTATAGAATTCTTCTCTTTCGACACCTCACCTCCATGTTACTAAAGACCTAGTTATAGTAGTTCCTTTTATCCAACATACCATGTTCAGTTATCAATAAAAAAATTATAAGGGACACCAAATACAAAAAGAAAAACACAACTTGGAAAGACAGAGCAAGCATCAGAACTAGACATGGCAGAAATGTTGGATTTATCGGAACAGGAATTTAAAATAATTGTGATTAATATTCCAAGGGCTGTAATGGATAAAGTAGATAGCATGCAAAAACAGATGAGCAATGTAAGCAGAGAGATAGAAATCCTAAGAATTTTTTTAAATGCTAAAGATGAAAAACACTGTAAAAGAAATAAAGAATGCCTTTGATGGGCTTATTAGTAGGCTGGACATGACTAAGGAAGAAATCTCTGAGCTAGAGGATATACTGATAGACCCCTCAAAAACCAAAAAGCAAAGACAACAAAAACTAAAAATAAAAATAAAAAGAACAGAATATACAAACACTGAGGGACAATTGCAAAAGCTGTAATATATGTGTAAAGGGGATACCAGAAGGAGAAGAGAAAGGAACAGGAGAAACATTTGAAAATATAATGACTGAGAATTTCCTCGAATTGGTGTTGGACACAAACAACAGAGCCAGAAATCTCAGAAAACACCAAGCAGAATAAGTGCTAAAAAAAAAAAAAAAAAAAAAAAAAGCAAAAACAAAACAAACAAAAAAAACCCCACACACTACATTTAGGCATATATCAGTTTCAAACTAAAAAAAAATCAAAGATAAAACAATTCCTGGAAGAAGCCAGAGTTTAAAAAAATAAATAAATAAATAACACCTTATTTACAGAGGAACAAAGATAAGAATTACATCTGATTTCTCCTCAGAACCATGGAAGCAAGAAGAGAGGGGAGTGAAATATTTAAAGAGTTGAGAGACGAAGAACCCACCAACCTAGAATTCTATATCCTGTGAAGTTATCCTTCAAAGTTGAAGAAAAAATACTTTGTCAGACAAAAAAAAAAAAAAAAGGTATTTGTTGCTAGTAGATCTGCCTTGCAAGAAATATTAAAAGAAATTCTTTAGAGGGAAAGAATAATTTAGGTCAGAAACTCAGATCTACACAAAGCAAGGAAGAACATAGAAGGAACAAGTGAAGGTGAAATAAAAACATCTTTTTGTTATTACTAATTGATCTGTTAACAGTTTACAATAACATCAATGATGTATTTTATTATGCATGTTTATGTATATATCATATATTATATATGTATTGTATATACCATATGATATGTACATGAGCATATATAATATATATACACATATATTTTATGTATAATTATATATAAATGAAATAAATAATAGCAACAATACAAGGAATAGGAGAGAATTAGGATTATTTTGTTATTATAAGGTACTCACATTACCCATGAAGTGCCACAGTGTTATATGAAAGTGAACTTAGATTAGCTGTAAATGTACATTGTGAATACTAGGGCAACCACTAAAAAAAAGTATAACCAATATGCTAAGAGAGGAGAGAGAATGGAATCATATAAAATACTCAGTTAAGACCATAAAAGGCAGAAAAAGGGTAAAAGACAAAAATAAGAAAATAAAACAAGGGCAACAAATAGAAAACAGTAACAAATATGGGAGATATTAATCCAACTCTATCAATAATCACTCTGAGTATCAATGCTCTAAATGCACCAATTAAAATACAGAGATTGTCAGAGCAGGTTAAAAAAAAAAGACATACCTACATATTGTCTGTAAAAAAATCCTTTTATATACAAAGATTAATATAGATTAAAAGTAAAGGAATGAAGAAAAATACATCATTAATCTGACTAATCAGATTTAGTTACCCAATAACTTATATTTTATTCCCACCTAGATTTTTAATTGATGTCTCAAACTCAATTTGTGAAAAACCAAACTACTTAATTCCACTCAACACCTTATCCACAGCAAAACCTGTCCTTCCTGTAGCTTTCTCCCTCTCAATCCATACAAAGTACAATATTTCCATTGCTCAGAGCAAAAATCGTGAAGCTATTCTTGATTCCTTTTTCTCATATTCTACAACCAATGGATATATTTGCTATCTCTGTATGTTCTTACAAAGACTTATATACAAATGTTCAGAGCAGTTTTATTTGCAAGAGCCACAAACTCAAAATACCTCAAATGTTCTACAGGTAAATGGATAAACAAAGTGTGGCATATCAGTATAATGGAATACTATTCATTAATAAAAAGAATAAACTATTGATACACATAACAACAGGAGTAGATATCAAAAATTATGCTAAGGGAAAGATAAAAGACATAAACAAGTAATGACTCTGTCCATTTATAGACAATTTTAGAAAATTCAAAATAGTCTACAGTAACAGCAAGCATATCAACGGTGTTTAGACACAGAGTTGGGGTCATGAGTAGGGGCAGGAAGGAGAAATTACCAAGGAGTACAAGGAAACTTTTAGGAGTGATAAATATGTTCACTATCTTGATTATTATGATTATTTTGACATATACAGGTACATGTTATTTCAAAACTTATCAAATTGTATGTATTTTAGGTATGTGCAGCCCATTATGCCAGTTATACCCAAATAAAATTATTAAAAACATATCATTGTAATTATTAAGAAAATATGCTTTGTTTTTATAAAATTAGATTGTCTTTTTCCACATAGAGGGTATTAAAGTGATTCACAACTGAAATAACTACTGACATTTTGTCAAGAATTCAGCACCATTAAAACTGCTGAAACGGTCACAAAAATTTGATGCTTTGTTGTTCATTTCTTCTCCAGAAAATGTAATTTTAGTTCAAAGAAAAGAGGGTATATGAAAATGACAAGATTAAAAAGATTAATGGAAAAACTATGTTTATAAAATTATAGTTTTTATGTAATTTTTAAAAAGTAAATGACATACTTTTTTTCCTGAAAAATGACAGACAAGACAATTTTCAAAACATAGAAATGACAAACCTCCCATTGCAAAACACATAGAAATCTTGGCTAAAAACCAGCTGCATCCTTTAAAACATAAGCTGAGTTTGTAAAGAAATAAGATAGCGCTTTTATACACCAAAAAATGACTGGAGAAAAAATTAAAAACCAAAGTGCTAATTTTCAAACTGAAAGTGCAACTACTGCAATGGTGTTGTGTGTGTTAATCTCAGTCTTCAAGAGTTTGAATTCTAATGCCTACTTTGTGGAAGAAAACATGGCCTGGGCTTGCAAAGAGCAAGAGCTTGTAAGAACCCCATAGAATGTCAGGACACTCAAAGGACCATAATCCTAGTAGCAATTGAAAAATAATAATTCACCCAATAATACAAGAAAACAACCAGAAACTGTGTTTATCTCAGTCTAGACTCTGAGTGGTGAAAAATAATCTCCTCTGAGAATTTCTCATTATGGGGCAACAACTCCCAGGGGTTTGGGACTTGAATTATGATATTCACGTGATATGGGAATCATAGAATGAGAAATTAAAACTAAAAATTAACACAAAATCAGTAAGCTTGAGATGCCTGGCAAAAACAAACTCAGAACTCCTCTAGAAGGACAGAATTTTAGACAGGAATTCTTACAGATAAAGCCCTGCTCATGCTGAATTCACAATCCAAGATTACCTGTAAAAACAATCCACATGAACAAAAGACAGCAAACCTAGCAGTGTTATTAAGATCTCTGCTCTCATAAAATTCAAATAATATAATCATCTAATATAAACTATGAAATGATCATATTGATATTGATTAAATATATAGTAAAAAAAACTCAAAAACACCAAAAATAATGTATTGTTAAAGAAAGAAGACATTGTAAATTTGTAAAAGAACCAAATGGAACTTCCAGAAATTAAAATAAATAAATAAACACAAAACTATTGAAATGTAAAACTAAATGAGTGGGATAAATATAAATGTGACACAGTTGAAGAGAAAATCATTGAGATGAAAGATGCAGCTAAAGACATTACTCTTATTCAGCACAGAAAGTAAAATATATGAAAAATATAAGCTATGATATTTTCAAAATGAAAGAATGTCAGAGAAACAATATCTAACAACATAGAAATAGAATTTTCCAGAATTTATGGAAGACATGAATCATCAGATTCCAAAATCATGTTTAATTTCAAGCAGGATACATATAAATTTACTCCAGGCATATTGCAGTAAAATTGCTAAAGATCTGAGACGAAAAGATTTCAAAGCAACTAGAGAGAGAAAGACAGAGGATTATACAGATATAACAATTAGAATCTAGAACAAGGAAATTAGAATAATATCCTCAAAATTTTAAGACAAAATAATAAAATTTAATGATGCTACATATAGTTGGAATCTTTGAAAAATGAGGTAGTCTAGCTGAGCAAATATTTCAGGTAACTGAAATTATCTTTTTATACTACAGTAATTTACATTTTGGCTAAATGATAAATGAAACTCTTTAAAAAATATATTATACCCATACCTAAGTCCAAATTTAAGGTACAATAACATTAATGTAACTTTTTTTTGAAATGTGCCATAATTGTAATATGAGCAATATGAACAGGGGAGATTTGGGTTCTAAATAACAAACCATGTATGTAAGTTAACTATTTTCTCAAAATCCCAATGAATTGTCAATAAAAATGTATAAAAGGAATAAATTTATCACAAGTGCTGAGAGAAGGACGGCATACCAGAGACATAACAAGTTACCAGGAGAGAGAAAACATGGGAATCTTGTTTCCAGTTAGCCAGAGGAGGAAATTAAAGTCCAGGGAAAGACCAAGCAAACATGGGAACTTTTCCTTTTGACTATAAGAGCAAGTAGGACAGATTTAGAAAACAGGAATGATGATGATACAGTAATCCACACACTAATAAAAGGGCAGTATAGAAACAGCTGGGCCAGATCACCTCTCTTCCACACATACAGAAATATGGAAGCAGGAGTGTTTGCTCTGAGACCAAAGCAGAAATGGATTTACTAAAGAAACAATATCAACTCCAAGGGAATAGGAGTGTGGAGGTCATCCCCAGGTTAAAGTCCTTCTGGGTGGGAGAAGCTCTACATTGTTACTTTCTCCCTAACAGCAAATCAAAGCCCAGAGGCTGGTCTCAGAAAGAAAGTCAATTCATTTACATATTTAATTATAAAAACAAAGGGAATTATCTCAATAATAAGGTAAAAGTATACATTTTTTCTCTTAATAAGGAAAAAATGACAGAGGCTCCAGAGAAAGAAAAATAAGAAAAAAACAGCCAAAACAAGAAAATCACGGTCTGTATCTACAACAAACTTAACTGTAAAATGATTTTGAGTATTCGATGAAGTAGAAGAGAAGAAAATCCATTTGACATTAACCATGATTCTCCCTTGAATGGCAGAAGTTTTTTAACAAATAATCCAATTTATTTCTTTATAGTCTGGCTAGTAATAACGGTAGGAAATATTTATTCTTTTACAATTTTAAAAATAAACCTATAGTCAAGGCACAGAAAGCTAAGTTGTACTTACAGAGCAAAATGCAACATTCATAAACTTCAGCAATGTAAAAAGATACAGCTGAGAGATGTAAAAATCTGGAAAAGTCCAGATAAAATGTAAGAGAACAAGCAAATTGAAGTCGATAGATTAAGAAGTGGAAAATTAAGAGATCATTATGTTAAATGATACAGAAAATTTAATAAATTAATAGTATATCAAATATAACAAAAATATGGTAAAGAGAAAAAGGTAGGAGAAACAATAATTGGTTAAATTCTTCCCATTTCATAAAGAGAATTAAATTCTGTTTAAAGTAGAAAATTAAGAAATGGCACCTAGATAAACACATTACTAATAATATCGAATACTCCCCAGAAGTGCTGCAACCAGAATGATCTTAAGCGGTTTTCTCTTGAAAAAGCAAGAATTTTTACTCTCTCTGTATATTTTTGTGCCATTTTATTTTTTTATTTCATGTGTTTATTTTCTTGTAATTAAATATATATCAAAATAATAATAAACTTACACTTCTAGAAAGTATTGGAGATTGCCCTTGTTCTAAAATATTTCTCAAATTTCATATACAACCAAATACTAAAACACTTATGTCTAGAAAAAATATAGATTAATGAAAATGAAACTGAGAAGAAATTATGGCACGGATTCCTTTTAAGATAAAATAGCTCTTCAAGATATAACTATGATTGATCAGATGAAAAACATTTTAAAGGTATTACTTTAATTTTTAAAACTGCATTTAAACATAAAGTTATATTCTACATCTTTCACTTAATATGTGCCCATAAATGAGTTATTTACCACTGAATCTTGATTTCTCAAAATCCCATAAAAAGAGCTTAACAATATCTGTGAAGGTTGTTGGCAGAATTAAATGAGATGATGCCGATGAAATTACTAGCCCTTTTTAGGTGTTCAAAACTGCTACATTAATAGCACCAATATCTAGATAATGTCTGTATATGAGGACACTCTCTCAGAATGGTACAATAGAGAGATCACCAAATTTTTAAACAGAGACTTGAGTTCTCATCCTGGCTCTGATATCTTGTGCATGTGTGATTTCAGACAGGTAATTTATACTTTCTAAATCTCACATTCTACATTTAAACACTGGGAGCAGTAATCTATCTCAGCGATATTTTCAGAGGACGTTAAAGTTTATGGAGTGGCTGCTTTCACTTCCACAGATGATACCAGACAGATGAAATATTGTAGCTGGATTTTTTTCTTCTGCATTACTGTCCATAGTGGACATCTATCATGTAAAATAGATGAATCTGATCTTCTTTATAAATTTGGGGAATGCCCTACATCATGAGTCTTGGCTGAGATCCAAGACCACAAGGAGCTGCATATATTGAATACTTACTTCCCCAGCCTCCTCCTCCCTTGTGCCAGTGTGAGAATGAAATCTTGACTCTGCCAGTCAGAGCACCTGACTTAGTTTCCAGACCTAGGACACGAGACAGACTATAAACTCAAATTTCTGTTGCAGAATTAGCTGCATTGTAAACTGTCACTTCTGGTGATCAGAGTGGGTAAGAGCAGCCCTCCCTCTACTCATGAATAATTTTGCAGCCTTTTCAATGCCTCTGTGACCCAACCAATACTCTTAATAAATGTCTCATCGCTTACAGCTAAGAACCTGACTGGTATGAGGTGTGGTGTCATTCCCAAATATTGTTGGTATCTCTCCTAGCGATCTTTACCTGTGCCCAACCCCAAATCTACATCCAAATATCCAGAAAAAAATATGGTTCTACATGACAAGAACTTACAGTTTCAATCACAGAATTGTGATTAGGATCAATATGAATCATGGGGGATGGGAAAGGTACAGGAAGATCAGACTCATAAAAATGGTGCAAAGAAGACCTGCAAAGAGACACATTTGTAATATAGATAGGCTCTTATCGTTCCCTGCATGTGGTGTTTTAAAAAGTATCTGTTGACTGAATGAACAAGTACATGTTAGCTGAGTAATGTAGAGTGCACAGACAATGAGAAAGGACATTGGGAAAGGAAAGAGAGCCATGATATGTGAAAGACTGTCTTAACTAGAGTGCATGGCAAGTATTGGAAAGTAGAGAACATAGGCTGATTGAGAAAATAGATGAATCAAACTAATGTATGATCATGCCTACCAAGCTAATGAATTTGGACTTGAATCTTGGTTCTTAAAAGAGAGGGAAAGCATAATAAGAGTGATGTTTTAAGAAGATTTTAGCAGATCATATGGCAACTTGGTAAAGAAGTCACTAGAGATAAGAAGAAAAGTCATGAGCACACTATTGAAGTAATTCTATATGACTTTGACATATTAAGACAAAGTCCAAACATAAAAATCTTCATTAATGCAAATGTTAAATGAATAATTGCTCAATTTCCATTATTTAATTAATGTAATTCACTTACAAGCCAAAGTGTAACATTTGTATGTATTATCAGTTCCATGTGCTTATAATTTGAATATAATTATGTTCTGATCTGTTGGGATGATAAATTTTTTGCCTATTCCTTTGACTATGGTCAAAAGTATAAACTTTCTGTATCTTAAATCATGAAAAACTCCATGTATTTGAAAAATTAATCTATCGAATAAGCAGTCAGGCTTGACCAAGAAAAGCATGAGTTGTGTGCTAGAGAATCTAGAGGTAAAATTTGTCAAGCACCAAAAGGGTTTTGTTTTTATTTGTTTATGTGTATGTTTGTTTGTCTTGCAAACTAAAATACTTAAACAGAAAGAGGAAAAGTTCTTTTTTGTGTGTGTTTGTTTTGTCTATAATTAATACCCAGAACAGAAAAGTAATGTCAAATGACGCGTTTGTTTATTGTAGATTAATAATATATAAATGACAGTTATGAGGATTGTTTCAAATTTTAAATATGTTAAAACTACACCAATAAAATATAATTTCAAATTTTTTATTCCATTTAGATGCTTCTAGAACATATGACCTGTGCATGTTTTTCCTAAGATTCGAACTCACACAATCTGTTGACTTTTTAGCTTAGACCAAAAACCTTGGATTCATCATTAATTTCTTGATTTATTGTACAACGCACATCTAATCTATCAGCAGGTGACAAGGATTCTACTTTCAAAATATGTCCAAAATCCTGACACGTCTCCCCACCTTCTCTGCCAACAGCTGATCTGAGCCACCATTATCTCTCATCTGGGTTGTTGCAAAAGCCTTCTAAGGGGTCTTCCTGCTTCCATGCTGCCTCTTTTTAATCAATTTTCAGAACAGCTACAGCGATTATGATAAAACATCTATCTTCCCCTTATTACCCTGCATTCTAGGTCATGGGTAATGTTCTTGGGGCAGATCAAGCATGAAAGTGATCAGAGCCTTTACATTTGCTAGTCCCACTACCTGGAACATTCTTCCCCCCAATTTCCGTGGAGTACTCCCTACTCTTTCCTCCACTATTTACTCAGATGTCAGCTTCTCAGTGATTGACATGATCAAAACTGGCACATCCTCTCAATATTCTTTATCCCACTTTTCTGCTTTTCTTTTTCCATAGTACTATGTAGTCTACATATAAACCAAATATTGCACTTATTTTGCTTATTGTCTAGAATAAACTTCGAACTGGGCAGAGATTTTTGTCCCTTTTATTCACTGCCGTATATTCAGTGCCTAGTGTATTATAAGCATCCAATATGTGCTGAATCAATGAATTAATTTACTGAGTATTAATATCACCACAATTTAGTGTTTCATAGGTTGTTCATGAGGATTGGCTCAGGGACAACAAGGAAAAATCAGGTCATTTAAATGTCAGTGACACCATCAAAAGCAGTCAGAGATGGGTACTAACCCCACCTCTACCACATCTGTCCATATTACAGAAGAAATGTTAAGTGATCTCTTTGCATTTGAGATTTTTCACCTATAAAATGTGTGCCAAATAGTTCTTGGATTAGTGAAAAGGTTGAATGTAATTTGCATATGAAGTGCTTAACATAGTGTGTGGCGCATAATTAGTGATTTATAAGCCGTATCATCATTACAACCATATGATTAGTATAATAAAGAAATGGATAGATTAATCTTTTGGAATTCTTTGTCCTTGCTTTTGTTCCTGACACAGTCAGTCCAAATGTATCTGAACTGAATATATGAACTTCTTTCAATTCACATTTAAAAACTAAATAAGAGAGTCACAGAACTGTCCTATATCTTGACTGTGGTGGTGATTACATGACTGTATGCATTTGTCAAAACTCATAGAACTATATAATGAAAAGGGTGAATTTTACTATATATGTAAGTCATGATGTTTCAAAATAATAAATGAGAACATTAGTGCAAATGTGTGAAACCAATCATAGTAGTCAGAATTAATTACCTGCTTCCCCTCAATGAGGAGCAGAGCCAAGGGAAAATCTAATGACATCAGAGGTAGGAAATTTCCCTCTCAATGCATGGGAGACACACAATAACTATGCTTGTCTAATTCCCAGTAAAAACAGTGATTTCAAACCAAAACAAAATAAAGTATTTGCTAGTGTCACAAAGCAATGGACTGACTCTCTTGTTGCTCTCTTAGACTAAGGGAAAGGTAACAATTATAAGTCTTGATCCGAATATATGAAATAACCTTATTATAATATATGTATAATTTTATGGCTCCTAATGCTTTTTAAGCAAATGTAAATTAATCTAAAAATAGCTCTTAAATGTAATACTACTCAGAAACTTTTATGGTTATATGCTAAAGCAACATATTCAAATTTTTACTGTTCTTTTGATGAATTAACTAAAGACCCATAGTTAAGAGAAAACATCTAGACCTTAATAATATTGCTAGGCCTAATGAAATTTACACACATATATATCAATGAGTAAAACAGAAAAAGCATAGTTTTAAATGTATGTTTATAATTTAAATGACCCAGTTTCCTCAAACATAAAAGCAGTTATACTTTCCAACATAGCAACATATAATGTGGTCAACAGGGAGGAGAGAAATCCACATCTTTATTTTTAAAAGAAATTTTAAAAGAGATTATATTTCAAGGTAAACTTTCATTTAATTCATTTATTATTCATTTTTCCTCAATGTTTGGCAAAGCTGCCTGGCTGCCATATAAGGAAGAACAAATAAAAAAAAAAATGAAAATTGTTTGCTTAAAGTCAATAACTAAATTTTTGTAGAAAATTTCTCATTAATATATACCTTGAAAGAAAAGAAAATCAATAATTGGTATATTCTAATCCCTGATTAAGGACCCAGGCTCAAATTACTCAGAGATTTAGCTAGACATGCTAAATAAATACAGCATCAACAGGGCTCATTTGAAATGAATTTAAACAGCTCTCCCTGGTGTCTAGACCATAAATGATAATATATTTTAAAAACAAAATGCTAAATGGTTAAGTATTTTCACAGTCTAATTTAGAAGCACAAAGTGAAATCGTTTCTTCATAAGCTATTGGAGTTCCCCAGTTATTTCTAAACACCTGTCTCAAGGAAATATTTTCTATGTAGAAATGATGAAAAGATTCAAATCAAGAACTGAGGTCACTATTACATGGGTTTGAATTCCTAAACTAACATGTCTAGGAGGGTAACTGGCAAAGGCAGATTTTTTTTTTCCTAGAGAAAGTAGTCCAAATGCAACTTAATAAAAGGCAGATGGCAAATTGGAGAGAGTTGATGATTAGAATTATGGAAGACATGCAATTCATTTTTGTTGTCGTTGTGAAAACTATTTGTAAGCACCAGATCCTTCAAACCACTAAGATTAATACAAAGCAGAGCAGTTTATGAACAATCTTGCTCCTTGTGATGGAAAAAAACTCCATCCTAGGAACTGATTAGTAGCAGTGCCGGTGGCATAAAAAGCTTCAAGGCAAGCCAGAATCTGTTGTGATGTGGTGATGATTTAAAACAGTTTCAAAGAAGACATGACACATGCATATAAAAGTAGAAGTAGGATCCTCAGAGCCCCTATGGGATATAGTCACCTAAAAGTTCAGTACTATGCACATTCTTGGTCTCCACCAATTACAAGAGATACAGTATATTTGCACACAGTTCAAAGCAAATCAATGTAGATAATTAAAGAGCTGGAAAACAAGGTGTCTGGGCAAAGGAACTGGAACCACCTTATTTAGTTCCCTCGGGGCAGGGGCTTTGCATATAGTTTTGCTTGCATCCTTCTGAACAGTGAGTACATACAATACACCAGGTAAAGTGAGTCCTTGGTAAAAAACGGTTGGCCTAGGGGGGAAAAAAGTGAGAAGAATGACATGATAACAGTCTTCAGATATGTGAAAGGTTATAATTTTGAAAAATGGTAACCAGCTGTCTCTGTCTCTACCCAGTAAATAGAGCAAAGATAGAAGGCAAAAAGTAATCAGAATAAGTTAGGGTTCATCTATAGGGTGACTAATTTATTCCAGTTTGCCCAATGCTTTCCCAGGTTTAGCAATGTAAGGCCTATCCAGAGAAACCTGTAACTGGTAGGCATCTCGCATTGCAGATGTTTAAAATAGGAGAGATTCTTATCTGACTGGGAGAAAACAAATGAATTCTACTAAATACAAGGGGAAAAAATCTAACCGTCCTTTCATGGGTCTTTCCAGGCATGTGATTCTACCAGTTTCATTACTATCACAATTATTAATTATCCAGGGCAATAACGACAATGATAAAAATAGTAATGAATGTATTTTCTATCTGTCAAAGTGAGTTTGTGCTGATATTAGCTCATCAAAGCCCCATTAAGTCTACGTTTTAACCCTAAGCAGAAGAGCTAAGCACATTCCCCAAAGTCATAAGGAAATAAACATGAACCACAAAAATGGAGTGTAACAATTACTTGTAGTTGCATAACAAGCCAGTCTATGCTTGGTCATGCTTAAGGTTGATCAGGCCAAATAAAACATAGCCGAGTGTTCAACAGCAGGATTTGGAATCATGCAGGTCTATGTATAAGTGCTTATTACTGATGAAATGGCTTTGGAAAAACTACTAAACTCTCTAAGCATCTGTTTCCTCATCTATAAAATGGAGATAATGTCATTACCTGCTCATAATAAATTTATAAGACTGTTTCTTGTAGTGAGCCTTACTGCAAAGTGATGGCATAATGAGAGCAGGTCTATGAAATGGAAACATAATCGGGTTCAGGGACTAAGGCCTCTGGTTACAACGGCTAACATTTTAAATACTTTCTATGTGTCAGAAACTTTCTCAGCACACATTGTGCATTACACATTGAATATAATAATCCTAAAAGGATTATCGTTCTCATCTTCATTTCATAGATTAGGGAGCTAAAGTACAAAAAATTTAAGTACTTTACCCAAGATCATATAGGTAGAAAGCATCAAAGTTTATAGTCAAACCCTAGCAATATAACCCCAGAGCCTTTAGTATTCATAAACACACACTATTCTGTCCTTGGTTTACTTTCAGATGACCCGCGAAGGTATGTATGGACTGCATACCCTTAAAAAAAATAATGCATAAACACAGCTTCTCTCAGGAAAACTTTCAATAAGTTTTAGTGGCAGTGAAGTTAAGGTTAAATTCTCTGACAAGTACCTAAAATATTAAACTTTGTTGATTATAAGAATGAAATATTCAAACCTTTAGGCAATTTGAAGTGATAAATGCATACATAGTACATCCAATCCAGTTTTCACCCAATGCAAAATGCATTTCTACTAGCACTAGGTGCTGTATGCTCTGTGTGTTAAATAATTATTTATCAATAAATTTATCACATAGCCCATTTGAATATTCCAGGTTCAGTTAGCTCGCTACTTCGTGAAACAAGCTACTCTTAATGATAGGTTAGCTTTAGAAGTTAAAAAGATTTTTATGACACAAATTGATTTGGCTTTCAATAGGGGAGTAATTTATAATGTACTAAACCTTCTTCAGATAACAATTATAACCTCTGAAAAAACATAAATATTAAAAAAAAAAACACCATTTGAAGGCACTTGAGAGTGATCAAAAGTAGACAAAAGAAATGGGAGAGGATTGAAAAAAAAAGGGAACTTCACAAGGTCAACTTTACACTTATATGGCTTTTTATGTAAGTCCTTTTCTGTCCGTTTGGCATGGAGAAGCTAGAATTCAAGCAGAAAGCCATAACAATATGAACTTGAGAAGCTCAAAGTTTGGGGATGCCAGAGAGGATGGAAAGGGAGGGAAAAAAGTCTTAGGAACAATTGAGCAACAGAAAAGTAACAGAAAAATCTTCATGGATTTACTGGTGAATTCTATGAAACATCTGAGGAGGAAATAATAGTAATCTTACACAAACCCCTTCAGAAAAGAGAGATGAGAACACTTCACAACTTGTTTAGGTCATCCTGAACCCTTACATGGAAACTTGATCAAGACATACAAAAAGAAAAAAAAAAAAAAAAGCTATAGAACAATTTCCTTCAGGAACATCAATATAAATACCTTTAACAAAAAGCGAATGAAACCCATGAATATATAAAATTGATAATATAGCATGATGAAGTGTCATTGATTACAATAATGCAAGGTTGATTCAACATTCAACATACAATCACTGTATTTTATTGTATCAACAGACTAGATAAGAACTATATGATCTAACATATATGCAGAGAAAGCATTTGACAAAATTCGAAATCTATTATTAACAAAAACTCTCAACAACCTAAGAATAGATGGAAACTTTCTCAATATGACAAAGGACCTTCACAGAAAACCTAAAGTTAACATCACAGTTAGTGTTAAACTATTGAATTCTTCCCCACTAAAACTGGAAAAAAGGAAAGGAAGGATATCTACTCTCACTTCCTCTTTTCAATATTATATTAGAGGTCCTATTCAATGTAATAATACAAAAAAATTTTTAAGTCATTTTTATTTATTAATATTGTCTATGTAGAAAATCCTAAAACATCTATCTACAAAGCAGATACCACATTCATAATTAAATTTAACAAAATACAAGAACAATTTTAAAAAGTCAATTGCATTTATCTATTCTGAAAGCAAACAATTGGAAAACATAAATTGTAAAAGCTATTATGTTTAGAAGGGTACTTTTTAAAATATAAGATACTTAGGAAAAAATTTAATTAAAACTGTGTAAGACCTCTATACTGAAAACCTAAATATCACCATGCTAAGACAAATCAGAGAATATGTAAAAAAAAAAAAAAAAAAAAAATGGCAAGATAAACCATGTTCTTGGATTGGAAAACTCAATATTGTTAAAATGTCAATTTCTTCAAAGTGATCAATATACTTATGGCCATTCTTATCAAAATTTTGGCAGCCTTTTAAAATAGAAATATATGAGCTAATTAGGAATTTAAATGAGAATGCAAATGTCTTAAAATAGCAAAAATAATTTTCAAAAAGAACAAAGCTGAAGGGCATACACTACCTAACTTCAAGATCTATTATCAAGCTGGAAAAATAAAAATGGTGCTTTCAGCATAAAATAAATAAAAGATCACTGAAACAGAACAGAGGGTTTAGTAAGAGACTCAGTTATATGGTCAATTGATTTTCAACAAGATGGCAAGATAATTCAATGGGAAAGGATAAATTTTCAACTGGCTATTTGTATGGAGAAAACAATGAATCTTGACCATCACCTCACAACACATGCACAAATTAGTTTAAATGGATAATACACATAAAGACGAACGCAAAAAAATGCAAAGCTTCTAAGAGAAACTATTTAAGTTGCATGACCTTGACACAGGCCAACTTTTTAAAAATAAAATAAAATAAAAGCAATAACTATAAAAGAAAATATAAATAAATTAAACTTCATTAAGTTAAAAACTACTTAGCAAAAGTCACCATCAAGAAAATAAATAGCCAACTACAAAGAGAAAATATGCCCAAAACATGGATCTGAACAAAATACTTGTCAATAAAAATTGCCAGAGAATTTAAATACTCTTCATGAAGATGCACAATTGACCAATAAGCTCATGAAAAAGTGTCCAACATAATTTATCATCAGAGAAATTCATATTAAATGAGCTATTAAATATTAAATTGAGCAATGAGCTACAATTACTCACCAACTAAAATGGCAGTAACAGTATCAAATGTTAATGAGAATGTGAAGCACAAAAATTCTCATACAGAACGTTCGGCATACACAGGGACAAATTGAGACAGCAATAACAGAAAAGGGGAGAATTCAAGCATCCAGATTCGCAAAGGGGAATGGAGATAAGGCATGAGCAGAAGAAAATGGAAGCCTAAAATCAGTAAAAGAAAAGAAATAATCAAAATTAGAGCAGAATTAAATAAAACTGCAAAAAAACAAAAAAAGAGAAAAAATAAAGAGCTGGTTCTTTAAGAAAAATTGACAAACCCCTGGTTAGATTCACTAAAGAAAAAAGAAAAAGACACAAATAAACAAAATCAGCAACAAAAGAGAAATTATGACAGGTACTGCAGAAATACAAAGGATCATACAAGGCTACTATGAAAAAGTATAGAACACCAAATTTAATAACCTAGAAGAAATGGACAAGTGCTTAGAAAGATACAACCTTCCTAAACCAAATCAAGAACTGGAAAATCTAAATAGACCAATCAGCAGTATGGAAAATTAAACAATTATCAAAAACCTACCAAAAAGTAAAAGTCCAGGACCAGATGGCTTCACAAATGAATTGTACCAAACACTAAAAGAAGATTTAATACCTATTCTCCTCAAATTCTTCCAAGAAATCAAAGAGGAGGCAATATTTCCTAACTCATTTTATGAGGCCAATATTACTCTGATACCAAAATCTGGTAAAGATAACGTTAAAAAAAAAAAACAAAAAAAAACTATCGCTCTCTCTCATGAACACAGATGCAAAATTCCTAAATAAGATACTAGTAAACCGAATACAGCAACATATTAAAAAGATTATACACCATGATCGAGTGGGCTTTATTCCAGGAGAACAGGGATTGCTCGACATACGCAAATCAATTAATGTGATACACCACATAAACAAATTAAAAAATAAGAATCACATGACCATATGAACAGATACCAAAAAAGCCTTTAACAAGATACAGCATCCATTATGATAAAACCACTTAACAAAATTGGTATAGAAGGAAAGTACCTTAACATAATAAATGCTATATATGACAAACTCTCAGCCAACATTATTATACTGAATGGTGAAAAACTAAAAACCTTTCTTCTAAGATGAGGAAAAAGACAAAGCTGTTCACTGTTATTCAGTATAACATTGGAGGTCCTAGCAAGGGCAATCAGGCAAGAGGAAGATATAAAAGGCATCCAAATAGGAAATTAAGAAGTTGAACTGTCACTATTTGCAGATGACATGATTCTCTAAGCTAAACCCTAAAGACTCCACAAGAACACTGCTAGAAACAATAAGCAAACATAGTAAAGTTTCTGGATACAAAATCAATGTTCAAAAATCCATAGCAGTCCTATATTCTAACAATGAATTGTCAGAAAAAGTGGAAAAAATAATTCCTTTTGCAAATGCAATGAAAACAATAAAATACTAGGAATAAATTTAATGAAACAAATGAAGGACCTATATAATGTAAACTATATAATCAAAATGGCATGGTATTGGCAGAAAAACAAACACACAGACCAGTGGAACAGAATCGAGAGTCTAGAAGTAAACTCATGCTTATATGGGCAAATAATTTTTGACAAAAAAAGCCAAAAACATACAGCGGAGAAAGGAAAGCCTCTTCAATAAATGGTGCTGGGAAAACTGGAAAACCACATGCATAAGAATGAAACTAGACTGTTATCTATCACCACACACCAAAATTAACTCAAAATGGATTTAAAGACCTGAATATAAGACCAGAAACAATATATTGCATAGAAGAAAACATAGGAATTAAACTCATGGATCTTGGACTTAAAGAGGATTTTATGAATTTGACCTCAAAGGCAAGAGAAATAAAAGCAAAAATAAATGAGTGGGACTACATCAAACTAAAAAGCTTCTGCACAGCAAAAGAAACCACCAGCAAGGTAAAGAGTCAACCATATAAATAGGAAAATATATTTGCAAGCAATGCCTCTGATAAAGGCCTAATATACAAAATATACAAAGAATTCTCACAATTAAATAACAACAAAAACTTGAATAATTCAATTTAAAAATGGGCAGAAGACCTGAACAGTCACTTCTCTCAAGAAGACATACAAATGGCCAACAAATATATGAAAAGATGCTCAACATCGCTAGCTTTTGGGAAAATGCAAATAAAACCACAATGAGATACCATCTCACACCTGTCAGAATTGCTGTTATCAACAGAACAGGTAATAACTAGTGTTGGAGAGGATGCAAAGAAACCCTCATACACTGGTACAGCCACTGTGGAGAACAGTATGGAGGTTCCTCAAAAAACTAAGAATTGATCTACCATATGATCCAGCAATTCCTCTACTGGGTAGTTACCCCCAAATACTTGAAAACCTATATCCAAAAAAATATTTGCACACTGATGTTCATAGCAGCATTATTTATGGTAGCCAGGACATGGAAGCAACCTAAGTGTCCTATGATAGATGACTGGATAAAGAAGCTGTGGTGCATATATACAATGAACTATATTACTCAGCCATAAGAAGAGATGAAATGCTGCCATTTGCAACAACATGGATGGACCTCGAGATAATCATGCTAAGTGAAATAAGCCAGACAAAAAAGTTGAAAACCACATGATGTCACTTATATGTGAGATATAAACCTAAAAGCAACAAACAAACAGGACAAACAAGCAGAGACTGGTGGACATGGACAATAGACCAGTGGTAACCAGAGGGGAGGGGAGTGGGGAGAGGTAAGTGGGTAAAAGGGGTTAAATATGTGGTGACAGAAAAAAATCCAACTATGAACACACAATGCAATATATATATATGCCTTACTGTTGAATGGTACATCCATCTGAAACTTACTGGATTTTGCTAACCGATGTCACCATAATAAAAATAAATAAAATAAAAATTAAAGAATTCTCATACATTGGTAGGAGAGTGTAAAATAGAACAGTCAGTTTGGAAAAGTGTTTGTCAGTTTCCTATAAAGTTAACCGCATGTCTGCCTATGATCGAGCCATTCCACTTCTAAATAACAACCTGAGAAAATGGAACATATGTTCACACACACACACACACACATACACACACACACACACAGAGAACCCCTTAAAATCTAATGTCAAATATTTATTACAGCTTTATTTGCAAAAGCCAAAACTGTAAACAACCCAAACATCTATTAGCAGAACAAATAAATAATTTGTGGTATACTCACGAATATTACTCTGCAGAAAAAAGGAGTGAGCTTCTGATAAGCCACTACATGAATAAATTTCACACCCAATACCTTGAGTGAAAGAAGCCAGACACAAGGGAGTACATACCATATGGTTCCATATAGATGAAGTTCTACTACAGGTAAACCAATCTTGTGTTTAAATAGATGCCAGAAAAGTAGGTAAATTAACTGCACATAGCTCTAAGGAACTCTCTGGGGTGACAGAAATGTAACATAAGTTATAGGTAACAACTGTATTAAGGTATTTATAAAAACATCAAATTAGCTAATTAATACTTATATATTTCACTATATATAAATTTTATGCCAAAAATATAAACAATAAAAATTTTTCTTTCATATTCGCCTTCTTGTAACTTCACTTATTCTGGTTCAGTACTTAGAATGACTAACACAACACTGCTCCTCCCTTCACATGAATGCCATCCTGTACGTGATGCCAGACCATATTCATGTGGTCTAGTACCGTGAGGGGAGATGGGTTTCAACTTGAGAACTAATTTTGATCAATTGGCAGTGGATACCTAGGCTGCTGTTTAGGGAAAGAATTTGAGACTGTGTCCAGTTCCTCAGAGGAACTTAACTTTTTTGAGTGGTTACCATTATCTGTCAGGATGTAGGAAGAAGTGATGAATGGTGATCCCTGCCCATTCACCATCTTCAGCTCTTAACGAATAGCATCTCTTGGTCCACAACATCTGAAATGGTGCCTTTATATACTCCCGCAATATAAATATTATTGCATCAATATGGGAGGCATTGCCATACATGGAGTTTCCTTCATACCATGTTAAAATAGATGAGTTGTAGATCAAGGTGAGAATGAAATGATAAAGAGGCAGTGACACTGTTTAACTTTTTACCTAACTATACATTCTGGATCTGAAACTACTGATCACTTCTTTTATTCATTTTTTATGTATAAGACAATGCAAACATATATAATATAAATAATGTATACACATATTATAAACAATAAAAATTAACACCCATTATCTACCATTCAGCTTAAATCAAAGAATACCATACTGGTGAAGTCCTTGGGTACTGTTCCCTATTATATTCCACTCATCATTCCAAAGTAAACACTATTCTGAATGTTGTGTTTATCACTCTTTTGATTTACTTTACAGTTATACAACATGGTATGCATCTTTAAGCAATATGTTGGTGAATTCTGTTTCTGTACATAGTATAATTGGTAGTAGTTTTTATGATTTATGTTTCTTAATTGAATTCATATTGACATTGGTAACTATAGTCTATTAATACTTACTGCTATAAATTATTCTATGCTATTATATGTTATCTATTCTCCTCAAAATAGTTATTTGTTTTTTTTTTCCCAGCTTCTTAATGCTAATAATCAATGCTGCTATAAAAATGAAAATATGCAAAAGTTTTAAGAATGTTTTATAGGAGCTCACTTTCCAGACCACAAGTTAATATATACTCAGTTTTACAAGACAATACCCAAATTAACTTCCAAGGTTGTTGTACCAATTTACACTTCCATCAGTTGCATAGAAGAGATTTCTCAACAAACAATATTGTCCAATGTCTGTCAATCTAGTGGATAAAAATGCTACTTCATTGTGGTTTTAATTTTGTGTTTCATATTGCCAATGAGGCATGTATTTATTGGTCATTTACATTTTTTATAAGAAAAATTTATCTGTTTCTTTTGCCCACATTTTCTATTGAGTTGTTTGTGTTTTTATTGTTGACTTATAGGTGATTCTTTATCTTTTCTAAACCCAAATCCTCTGTTAGCATTATACTTGCAAATACTTTTTCCTCCAGATTGTGGTGTGGCTTGTCATTTTGTAATGATGTCTTTTGAACAGATGTTCTTAATTTAAGCAGAGGTGAATTATTGATCTTTTCCTTTATGGTTTTTCCTTCCTATGTCTTATTTAAGAAATATTTCCCTCTCATAAGGTTGTAAAACTATTCTCCTATATTTCCTTCTAAAATTTTTCAGTTTTGTTTTTTACATTAATGTATTTAAAACATCTGGAATAGTGTTTTTAATATAGTTTGAAATAGCAATCTAATTTTATTTTTTTCCATATAGGTAACCAATAAATCCAGCAGTTTATGGAAAAGTTCATCTTTCTCCACTGCCCTATAGTGTTTTGCTCTTATGTAACAAAGTTCTAGACATAAATGGGTCACTTTCTAACATCTCGGTTTTTTCCATTGATATATTTATCTACCCTCTGTACTAATATTATATCTACAAATTGCTATAGCTTTATAGTAACTTTTGATTAGCTTTAAAGTAAATCCTCAAAGTCCAAGGTACCCGCTGATTTGGTTTCTAGTGAAAACAGTCTCCCTGGCTTGCAGGCTCTCCTTTTCTGCCATCTTGCCATGACCACACATGACCTTTCCTCATTGCCTGCTCGTGGAGAGAGACCAGCCCTATCAGATTAGAAGCCCACTCTTAGGGACTTTATTTAACCTTATTTACCTCCTCTAGGTAATAAATACACAGTCCTTTTGGGAGTTAAGGTGTCCACATATGAATTTGGCAAAGATACGATCAGTCTATAGTAGAGGAGAATGTAATGGAAAGAATCATATATGTAGATGTAAGTTACTACGATGTCTGAGTTGGGTAATGAGTAATTTATTATAACATATAGTTACATATATTCTTTGTATCAAAATTATATTTAAAAATTTTTAATTAATTAAATTTTTATATTAATAAATGTTTTAAATTAGCTGTATGAGTGGAAAGAAAGAAAGAGAGAGAGAGAGAGGGAGGGAGGGAGGGAGGGAGGAAGGAAGAAAGGAAGAAAGGAAGGAAGGAAGAAAACCCTCTTACCTTATTATTCCTCAAATTAGTTTTGGCTAGTTTTGGCTTTTTCCTCCTTCATGTTTATTTTAGAGTACTTTGTCAAGTTCTATGAAAACTCCTGATTACTGAACATTTTGATTCTACAGATCAATTTGTGTAGATCTGGCTCTTACACCTTCTATATATTGCTAGAAGATAGAAATGCAATTAACTTTTCTATATTGATTTCACATATACTAAATTTGCCAAATTTTGCTATTTGTTATTTAAGGCATTGGTTAAGCTGCAGACAGAGATCCAAAAATGGAATGGCTTGAAGATATTCTCCCATATTAGTTTCTAGAGGTTATATGTTTTATATATCACATTTATGTTTATAATACATTCAGGATTGATATTTCTAATATGCTGTAAGTGAGTTTCAAGTACTTATTTTCATACAGACATTAATAGGTCCAGTACCACTTTTTAAAAAGTCTGTTCCTCTCAACTTCTCTATAATGTCACCCTTATAAATTCGATAATCTAAATAAATTTGGGTCTGTTGCTAAATTCCATATGAGTTCCATTCATCTATTTCTATGTACTTATGCTAATGACACTATATTACTTATTATAGTCTTAACAAAGTAAATCTCACTTCATTCTTCTTTAAGATAGTGTATTATTTCTAGCTTTTTAGATTTCCCAATAAATTTTAAAGAATTTGTTAATTTCTACAAATAAATACTAATTTAGAATTTTTATAATTACCCAGTGAGCTTTATAAAATACCCCTCTTTAGCTCTAAGAATGCTTCTTACCAAAGGTCTATGTTGTATAAAAATAATATAGTTATACTAGCTAGCTTTTTAAATATGTATTAGTCTTCTAATAACATATCATTTTCTTTTTTTTACTTTCAAACTTTTTATATTCTAATCTGTCTTTTAAACCACAGATTTTTAAATCCAGTATAACAATGTTTTTTTTTTTTATTAAAGTAGTGTGTCTGTTTACATTTGACATAATCACTAATGTCTTTGAGGTTAAATCTACGTTGTTAGAGTTTTTGTTTGATCTGTATCTTCAATGCTCCTTTTTCTTTATATTCTTTCCTTTTGATTAACTTTAATTCAGATATTTATTGAAATAATTATATATTCACATGCAATTGTAAGAAATGTAAGAAGTAATATAGAGATTCCTTGTGTACTTTGCCCAGTTCCTCTAAAGGCAACATATTGCAAAACTATAGTATAATATCACAACTAGGATATTGACATTGATATAATCTAATTTTATTCAATTTTTTCTATTACTTATAGAAACAAGTAATCATAAGTCTACGGAGACTCTAAGTAGAGACACATAAGTTAATTTTTGCTTCTAGCAAGCAGATTTTTTTATGGTCACATTTTCACTGAGGGTGTAGTCCCTTCAAGGTGCCCAGGATTATGTTTAGGCGTTCAGTTCACCTGCTCTCCTTACAGGTCCACTTAGTTTCTCCCATTATCTCCCATAGTATCTGAACCCCTGATTTTGATATCTGTTCCCAAGACAGTTAAAGCTGCTTCTTCAATCTACTGCTCTTGTTTCAGCCAGTTAAGTTATGCGTACTATATTTTATTTTCTCTTTTCCGTGTCTCTTGAGAGTTTCTCTTTCTTCTTTGTGATGCAAGTAAAACATATACAAGTAGTTTTGCTGTTATTGTTGCTTAACCAGACCTACCTATTTCTCAATGTGAGATTTTTTTTTTTTAGAATATGTAATCAATCTATACTACTGAGAATTAGAGTCATATAACATCTCAAATAACTTTTTTTAATACTTGAAATGACACAAATTTTAACTTGGTTCATCTCTTCTCACTAATGCTTTGGAAAAGCAATGAAACAAAGAAAGTCCTTCTACTGTTTTTTTAGACATAGAAATAATTTCAGGAAAGCAGTTCAGTTTCACTTCCCCCAAGTGATACCATAAAGGCCTTAACATTGAGTGAGAGGGAGAAAAAAGTACCCTAAGAAGATTTTCATGTGAAGATACTCATAATCATCTTGTAGCATCACCAAAACAGATTTATTTGGGGGAGGGGGACTTTCAACTTAGGTTCTTCACAGATGGTAAGGCAACACACACACAGATTATTTATTTCAACTTCATGTGTGATCTTTCTGACTGATAGAATTTTTTTCCCATAATTTGTTAGCCAAATTATTCTTTCCTCACTACATTATGAACTCCACACGACACTGATTATGTATCCATGCCATAGCTCTTTTAAATACAAATCTTGGGCATTATCAGTGACCCCTTTAAATATTATTCTCTGTTTTTTTATTCCGATTGTCCTTTTTCTTTTTTTTTTTCCACAGAGCTAGTAGTTCACTCAGCTAAATATAACTTCTCAAAAGGTATTTCTTTAAGTCACTTCTGAAGACCATAATAATAAGTCTGGCTAGGATAACTTCTGTAACTGCTTATTAAGTAGACAAGACCAAATACAAAGTTTGTCTTTTTGTGTGTCTGTTGCAATGAGACAGAGGAGAATATACAAACATCTGCTATAGTTAGAGCACACTGGAAAAACTCTAGAGATTAACTGTATTGGACATCAACTTGGAAAAATATCAGTATGATATGTTTAGAAAAATGAAATCTAGAATTGCTACCCAGCTTCTTTAACAAAGTGTTTTGCCAATTCAAATATAAACACATGTGATAATAATCAATCCGTTTAGCTTCTTTTGATTACTATTAAACACCTACTCTAAAATTAATGCATTTATTTTAATGGTATGCTTCTTAATTTAAAACTTTTATTGTTTAAAATTTTAATTGTTAAAATATGTACCTTTAGACATTTCAAATAAAGTATATATTAGCAGAATGTGAAGTAAGTAAAGGTAAAGGAGAAGGTAAAAAAAGAGGAAGAGTAAAAATATGAAAGAAGAAAGGCGAGAAAGAATAAAATAGAAAAAGGAATTAGGGCAGAGAAATAGTCTGAAAGTAAGAGAAAGTTAGAAGTTGAGACGCAATAAGCATAGTTAAATTATGTTGGATCTGTAACTTAGTAACCTACATGTAAATTATTACCAAATCTATTTCTAAAAATTATACCTTTAATCCGCGTTCCAGATTGATGCCTATAATTACTTCCTGCACTTTCTTATTGGATGAATCAGAGACATCTCAAGATCAAGTCTGAAAATAAAACCACCGTCTATTCCTAACTTACTTTCCTCCCCTAATCATATATCTAAAACTGCTACACTCGGTACTTCTAATTAAAGTAAATTGTTCCCCCTGGTCATCTTGTCTGGTCACTTGGGGCAAATCCTTTTTCTTTTTCTCCATACATATAGATAGAAAGTACTGTTCAGCCTCTTTTGCAGTTAGGTATGGCCATATGACTGATTCTACCAATAGAACATGGATTAAAATAAAATATGTCACTTCCAGATCTTTATTCTTCACATTTTCTCTCTGCCTTTGTCTCACAGCCAGATGCACAAAATCCAATGGAAGAGTCAGAAGTTCTAGGATGGCAGAGGCACTAAACGGCATAGCACCCTCAATGACCGCTAAGAATAGAGTCCATTTCTATGACAGACTCTTATCAGACTGATACATGAGAAAGAAATATTTCTTTATTATACCGAGGCATTGAGATTTGGGAGGTTTTAATTATAAAGGTTTGCCATCTGAATTAAATTTGTATCTTAAAGTAAGGAATTCTGGTAACACCAAAAATACATGGCATTGGCTTACCAGTTGGAAACCAAGCAGTAAAAAACAGCTGCTAAAAGTTCTGAAAAGATGGCAACATATATTATATGACGGAAAAATATTTAATAAAACTGTTGCCTGTCATCCACATGACAACAAAAACTCAAGATCCTGGAGAGGAGGCTAGAAAAAAAACCAGAATGTTGTGTTACCTGCTACGGGCTTCCTCAGGCAGGGTATTGTAAGAACGAAATGTGCTTTAAAAAGAATTGTTTTGTTTAAACCAGAAATGAAAGAGAAGAGAGTATGGAAGTTCAGAAAAGCCCATTGCTACTAGACCTTTACTAATAAAAGATTGAGAAAATCTCCAAGCAGAAAATGTTCAGTAAAACTTCTGTTAAACAAAGTAACTCAAACTTTATGGCAAAGATCAATGAAGGGTCCTAACCTATCCATGCTTATTGTTGCAGATAACTTCAGGTTGCTTCTACTATGTTGAGAAATATGGGAGAAAAATCACTTTAAAAAGAAAAGTAAAAGTAAATATGAGAAGTAGTGTAGGAAATAACTAGGAAAGAGTGTACTTTTTTGGTACATGGAATTGACTGGAAACAATAAAATCAGAAGCCTATTACTTTTTTGAAGCAGTTGTACTGACAAAGAAATTATAAACCTGGTCAAAATATGCATGGGGGTGTTCAACGAGACTTGAAACATACCTCAAGCAAGGACAGGCTATCAAAGTTGTGCCTCCTTCAAAAAAGGCAAACTTTTTAACATCCGCTTCCATGTGGTCAAGGAAGATATAGACAAGCACCAATCTCCCAGAGGATAGAACCAGGGGTCATGGACCAGGGAGTTTCTCCAAGAGAGCAGAACTGGTACTAATTAAGAAACTTTCCCAACCTCCAGGATAGAGAACTTTTCATGTCTGTCCAGTGAATTTCAGAATTGCTACACACTGGTGGCCATGTGTTACCCATGCTCTCTTTCTGATGGAAATGTTTATTTGTGCTTATCGAATCTCTGTTACACCATTGTACGAGGAGGTTGGGGGTAATAAAACTTGTTATTTTAGACCATAAGTCACCAAACTATGAGGAGCCTCATCTCTCACTATAAACCATCTGGAAATTCTGCACTTTGAGCAGAATGAGTGACTAGTGAAATTTGGTTGCCTCCCTTGTAAAAAGGATGAATGTCTTCTACATGAGAGAAGAATAGTGCAAAATACACTTAATGGTTGGAAAGGCAGACCAGGCCTTCGTCTTCAGCAAAGTTTATATTCTTCTCCTGGACTGTCACAGAAACTACATTTCCAAGGCTTCTTTGCAATCAGGTGTGGCCATATGTATCAACTCTGACCAACAGAATGTGACAAGGGTGATACACAAATTTCAATGACTGGGCTCTAAAAATCTCTGTGTAGTCCTCCACATACTCTCTCTACGTCAACCAGCTAAGTGAAGGCTCAGAGGAGGACTTCGAGGTCCCACGGGATTGTAGCATCACAAAATGGAAGGAATGACTGTAAGGAAGGAATGAATGCAGCAGTAACACTCCCATTCGCCACTACTAATATGCCTTGGACTTTGCCACGAGAAAAATATAAACTTTTACTAGCTTATGCCCATTGAGGTTTTGAAGTTGTTCGAGTAGTTAGTCTGCTTTTTGACTAATATTCTCTCCGAATACTAAAAATTAGTCGCAATTTTTCACTCACGTTTACCTATTACATATAATCATTTTGATGTCTATTCAGTAAATACCTTTAAGATTCTTCTCTTTCCCACTGTCTCTATTGTCACTGTCTTAATTCGGATCCTCATAATCTTGCATTAGAATTATCGATACGGCCTCCTAATTAATAGCTCTACTTTCAGTTCACTGCCTATGCCCCTAACTCACCTTGGCTACTAATTCCAGAAATTTTTCTAAAATGAAAATCTCCCTGCTTAAAATCTTTCAGCATCATCTAAATACCTTCAGAGAAACTCCAAACATTTTAGCATGTACTATAAGGAGTTCCACAACTTGATCACTGTCTACCTCTCTGGCCTCATTTCTCCCCTTTCCATCATACACCCTCAAACTTCTTCCATACACAAGTACCTCTAGGTTTTCCAATTATGCGGCTCCTTAAATAACCACCTATGGCTTGGTTTTCTGCTTAGGGTGTCAATGAAAAACAGATTTCTGCTCTCACAAACTTTATCTGGAACACTCATGCTTTATCCACTGGTACCCTTATTCCTCACCTCTCCCTCCTCAGTCTTCATTTATTACTCCATGTTCTTCTCCTTCCTCATTTCTGAATCATTGGTCTATTTTTCATTGCTGTACTAATTTCATGCTTATATTTAGAATACTGACTAATTCTATTTCTCCTAACTCTAGTCTGACTCCACGTGACCCCATCCCTCAACTCTACATTCCTACTGATGACTTTCAGGGTGACACCCTCCACTTTCTCAGAATCTACTCTCTCTGCTCTTTCCCAGGACAATCAAGGACGATCTATACTACTCCTAGTTTTTTCACAATGGAAGCTTTATCTGTGTTTCCCTCCTTCAGGAGTCGAGAATAGGACTTAAACATGTGTTTCTTCAAACTTCCATTCCAGTGTCCATTTAAAGTATGTCCTCCTAGTGTTGGAGAGGATGCGAAGAAAAAAGAACTCTCATACACTGCTGGTGAGATTGCAAATTGGTATGGTCACTATGGAAAACAGTATGGAGGTTCCTCAAAAAACTAAGAATTGATCTACCATATGATTCAGCAATCCCTCTACTGGATATTTACCCCCAAAGACTTGAAAACCCATATCCGAAAAGATATTTGCACATTGATATTCATAGCAGCATTATGCACAGTGGCCAGGACATGGAAGCAACCGAAGTGTCCTATAATAGATGATTGGATAAAGAAGCTGTGGCACATATATACAATAAACTCTTACTCAGCCATAAGAAGAGATGAAATACTGCCGCTTGCAACAATGTAGATGGATCTTGAGATAATCATGCTAAGTGAAATAAGTGTCTTCAACTCCCTGAATCATGATCATGGCTTCCCTAGATCAACTCTCAGGATTTTGCAACTCCAAACTCTAAATATCACCCAGACGTACTCTTCCCCTACCGAAAGTGGTGGGCAAGGGGGAAACGTGCCGCAACTTGTCACAGACAACACCAGGCTCTGCACAGAATTTCTTTGGAATGTGCTGTGGTCTAACTATGGCAGGCTCACTTTCTCATGCATTAGTAGTAGCAAAACTCTGTTGATCAGACTGTTATCAACTACCTCTAGGAAAATAAAACACTTCTTGGTTGCCTTCTTCAAGCTGCGTTTTCATGAACACGTCTTTTTAATTTTGTCTGCCCAACCCTGCCCAGCTTCCAAATTCTTAAGAGCTTCTTCCAAAGTTACCTCTGAATATGTAAACAGAAATCTGTCAGTTTTAAAAATAATTATTCCTAAGTCAAAAGTTAGCCTCTTCATGAGGAACATCTTACTCGTAGGAGAAAATTGCCAGTGATATTTGGCTTGATTTAACTCAACTTGGATAAGGGGTCTAAATCTGTCATAACTGATACTTGCCCAAGCTTATACTCAGAAAGTGAAGAACATATGCATGTTATCAAGTCATTATCTCATTACTGCCATCAGTGCTGTGTGCTTGTTGGGCAGCAGCATGCCTGTCTACTCTAAGCCTGAGAATGAAATCTTACTGCCAATAGTTAGGCTGCTGGGAAAATGGCAAAAGCCAGACTGTGGTAAGGTTAGGATTCAATTGCCTATGCTAGGAAGTTTAGAAAGTTTGAAAAGAAAAAAATTGGCCTGGTGAGCAAGTTTGATTTTATGCTCCTTTAACATATTTAAAAGGTTTAATATACACACATAAATAAATATATTAGTTTTTCAGAAAGGCTTGACATCTCATAAGCTTAGTAGAAAAAAACTTTTACATAGTTCTAACTATGGATTATAGTTAGAAATGTATCTCAAAGTTCCCATTATAGTTAGAAATGTATCTCGAAGTCCTCTTTAAATTAATATATAATTTAAAATGTGTCTTGAAGTTCTGGGAAAGAAACTTATATCTTGTTATTTTTATTTTAGGAAGATTTTAAAAATCAAAACAATGTCAGAAATATGTAGAATGGGGGTTTCAAAAGGGACTTTTCTTTAATTTTCACAGGGTCTTAATTATTGGGGATGCTAGATCCTATTTCCTCCTATATCAGCAGGGAGTTGCAGAAATGACAGTAGCCAGACTGTGGGAACAAAAATTAAAGTGTGAGTTTTCCATGCATTTTTTCCCCATTAAGCCAAAGCCATATAAGACTGAAAATTTCTGCTTTCGTTAGCTCCAGTCCCCCAAATGTATGCTATCTGTGGCTTAAGATATAAGCCCTATATTTCTCTGAAGTCTAAGAAAAGCCAAACACCCCATAAAATCCATCAGTTGGTTAAAAAAATCTAGTGTCTCGGTGCCTAGAATATTCAGCAACAAATTAGATAATTGATTTGGATATTTTGGTGACCCAATTTTCCTTTTTTTAAATTTAGCATTAGAGCAAAATAAACACATTGTAAACTTCGATATCTTTTAAAATTTGACAGCAGCCTCTATTCTCTGACTGACTCTTCCAAGTTCTAAAACTCAAATTTTTCAACACAGCATAATAATGCATTAAGGAAGGGCAATAAAAGGTACATAATGCCTGATGACTTTTAGCATGAATAAAATTCTAAAATCTAATTGACAGCCAGAACTTCTCAACATCCAGCTTCTTGAGACCTTTAATGATGTCTGCAAATTCTCTGCTGTTCCTCTCACTGAGAGTCACAGTCTAATTCTCCTCTTCTTGAATCTGGACTGGCCTTGGGGTATTAATTGTGCAGTAGAATTCAGCAGATGGGCTGTTCCGGTGCTTCTCAGACCAGGTGATAGAAATCTTGCAGCTTCTTCCATTGCTAGGAGAGAGACCTGAACCACCATGTAGGAAGTATGACTACCCTACGAACACCATGCTATGAGAAGTTAAGTCATGTGGGGAGGTCCTGGAGGATGAGACATCATGTGGAAGAAAGAGAGGGGAACGAATAAACACATGAGTAAATAAGCCATCTCGTATATAGATTCTCTAGCTCTAAATGCTGCAACTGATGCCGCAAATGAATCAGAGACAAGTCTCCTAGTGAGTCTTGCTCTAATTCCTAGATCTGAAAACTCCGAGCGAATTGAAATGGTTGTTTTAAGCCATTACATTTTGGGGTCATTTACTGTGCAGCAATAGGTAAAACAGAACTGAATTGGGATATTATAACAAAAACCTAAAATGTGTGATGCTGACTTTTGAATCCAGCAGTGAGCAAAGCTGGAAGAGCTTCTTCACTGGCCTTAAGGACAGTGAGAAAATGATTACTGGAGAAAAAGGCCAGAGAAAAAGGCCACCCCTATTTCGTAGTGGTAGATAATTGGGTAACACTGTGTTACCCTGTGAACCAGTGGACTTGTCTAAAGAGATTTCCAGGTAAGATGCTGAAAGTAACAACCAACTTATAGCTGTGTTCGAGAATATACAAGAAATTATTTTTTAAAAAAGAACTGTCCTACTTTTAAGCAACATTGAGAAGAAAAATAATGAAGCCAGAAGTTTCTGGATTTAAAAATAAGATTCTTTTTAAATACTAGCTTTTCCAATCAGCAAAAGACTGTCACAATAAGAAAAGCCTCCAGGTAAGTACCAAATCCTGGGCAGTGCCAGTTAAGCATCGCCTTGCGATAACAATATCAAGGATGTGGCTAAGAATGATTAAAGGGTATGCCCACTAGGGCCTCTAAGAATCTTAAGGTCCTGATTCTCAGATCCTCTCTCTTAGATAAAAGGGTCTTTAAAAATCTTAAAAATAACCGTCCCCAAGAATCCCAACTCCTAGGTTAAGAAGAAAAAAAAGACCAATTTTGGAAAACAGTATGGTTTGTCTTTGGACTAACAGAGTGGATGATAATTTGATATATACAAACCCAAAGTTTTAAAAGAAATTATATTAGTTTGAACTGAAATTCCAAAATGGAAAGCGACCTTTAAACCCTTGAATATCTTTGGGGAGACATCAGGCTAAGAAAAATAGTCAGCTCGGAATAGGGACCATTTCTTACAGAAAAGGAAGGATGACTCGGTGGGCAGAACCAAGAGTTCAGAAGGCAGCACAAATAGCCAGGGGAATCTTTCTCAGAGAGCAGAGCTGAGCCCTAATCAAAGATGCAGCATCAAGTGCCGAGTTCAGCTGCTTACATGACTTCTGACCTTCCCCGTTTTTGAATCAGAGTTTCTATTGTGGTTCTCTTATGTCAGTTCTACCACTGTATGCTGGGTGCTGGAGAGAGAAAGAAAATATATCTCTTTAGTTCACAGGTCTTCAGAATGATACTCAAAGAACTTTACCTGAGAAACTTATCTACATCTGGGCCTGTTTTTGCCAATCAGATCCTAAGCCAGTGCTGAAAACTGATGAGATTTGAGAGCTTTGGGATATGTGAACATGTTGTGTGTTTGAGGGAAATGTAAATATTTCATGGCCAAAAAATAGAGCGTAATTGATTAAAGTTGTCCACAAATTCTTTACTACTTCTTCCACTGATTCTTAACTGACCTTAGAGACTGGCTTGAATCCAGTATAGATGACATACTGGAACTAGAGGCTACTTTATAGGAATTCTTACAGCTTCTGTCAGGGTCTATTAGAACATATCCTCTGAGAGCCCTAAACCACCACGTAAAATATCTGAACATCTTAAAACTGCCAAACTGTGAGAAACAAGTCATCTTCCAAGGCTCTGTTGGATGAGACACCATATGGACAGAAAGGCTGAGATGCACTGAGGTGCCAAGTATGCGCATAAAGAAGCCATCTTGGAAATGGATGCTGCAGCCTGAGCTGAGCTCCCCTTGATTGCGCTACATGGAGCCATTCCCAAATTTCTAATCTACATTATTAAAAGAAAAAAAGGAAGAAATGGTCCTTTAAGGCACTAATTTTTGATAGTTTGTTACACACCAATAGATAACCAGAACATGTTCTTTGCTTATTTTCTCACCACTTTCCTTTCCCAATTAAAATCTTTCTATTTCAGAATCTTTCCTATGAGTTAAAGCTTTTAGGCTACAATATGACATAAGTCATATAGTTTTAGAGCTGCCCTAAATGTAGCCTAATTCATTAATAGTGTTTCTCCTTTAGATAGCCATTTATAGAACATTTACCACAAATATGAGGGCTCTTTATTTTATTCTCTCAAGATACACTGTCAAATCTGAACTTGTAGTTCCAAAGACCTCTGCTTTTTAACCACAGCATATGCTGATGTTACCCATTTGCTGGAAAATGCCACTTTGGTCCTACCCTTTTTGATTAAGAGATAAAATTTCAGTATCTTACCATAAGATCTTACTTCTTACTTAAGATGTTCGCTATCTAACTGCATTGGTCAAGATGGTCATTTGGCTTAAAAACTATGCGTTTTCTCTTCTATCTGATTATTGCAATTGAAATGCAGCATCCACATTGTGAGGATGCCCAGGTCACATGGAGAGGCCCTACGCAGATTGTCCAGGGCACCGTCAGGCAGTAGGACTGAGAATTAATTAGGAATTCGCAAAACATGTCAGCAAAATTTCAAATTTTCTATGAATTCTCAACTGCTGTGTATTTCCCTTTTCCCTCACCACCATCCATTTTGAATAGGAAAGGCTACAGCAGTTATCCAATGCCTTCCTTAACATGACATTTTGGTTACAGGGGACAGGAAACTTGTCTCTGTAACTCACAGTTCTTCTGACCAAGAGGAATGGTACTCAGGAGCTGTACTGATGACCCACACCCACAGAGCCTCGTCGTACATGGACCTGATTTTAACAGCGAGCTTCTGGACCTCAAGCCTGAATCCAATACTAAAACAAAATGAGATTTTAGAAGCCTTGTAAGGAGGGCGAGTGTATTTTTTATGAAGAGATTTCTATAGTAATAGCCAAAATTGCTGACTGTAGACATTGTGTTTTCCAAAAATGGCCATGGCAATATTTTCAGCCACACATGTGCTTCCAGAAATTGCCATTCCTTCGTCAAAAGGTAGTTTATTTCTTTTCCCCTTGAAACTTGGCAAACTTTAATGACCGCCTGAATGAATAGAATATGGCAGAAGTAATGCTTATGTGACTTCTGAGGTTAAGTCATAAAAGACAATATGGCATCTCTGTCTCTCTCTGTTTCTGTTTCTCTGCCCACCACTCCACCTCCTGTTTCTCAGGATGCTTACCCTTGGAAAATCCATTACTGTGTTCTAAGGAAGCTCAGACCACTTAAAGAGGTCCACACGTAGATGTTTGGCAATACTCCCAGTCATGGTCTCAGCCAACAGTGAGCACTGACCATCAGACGTGTGGCTGAGCATGCCTTCAGACGATTCCAGCCTCCAGACTTCAAGCTGCCCCAGCTGATGCCACGTAGGAGAGACACAAATTATTTCCACCAAGATTCACCCAAATTGCAGATTCATGAACAAAACAAATGTTGTCATTGTTTTAAGTCATGTAAGCTTTGGGAAATAACTAACTTTGGAGCCCATCATGGAAACAATTTTTCTGCCTCCCATACCAAAAACACAAATATCCTCGCTCCTACTATGTTTATAAGCACTATTGTATACTTGAATGAAGAAAATTTTTAATTTTCAATGAGGACCATCTACTCCAATCTCCCAATCCTTGACAAAACTAAAAGGAATGTAGCTATTTCTGAGAATATAGATGCTCTCTGTTTATTATTAAATGTAACAGTTTCTGATGAGGTTGGAACTGAGACTCAGAACATCACAATGTAAGATCGGTCTCACTCCCCTCTACACATACAACTCCTTGAATCCTATGCACAATGGCAAAAGTATACATTCAGTTCATCCACAGAACACTTACTGAGTGCTTGGGGTGTGCTAAGTACTATTCTATATGCTGAGCATACATCTATAACAGATAACATAACATCAGTTTTTAAAAATACCCTGCCCTCCTGAACCACATCACCTCCTCTTTACAACAAAATAAACGGGTTAATGAAACAGTGCTTTAAAGATGATCATGAGTAAATGAAGCAAGAAAAGAGGGTGGGAGTACTGGAGAGGGGGTCATTTTAAATATGAGAAGATGACATGTAAGCAAAGATGTGAGAGGTAGGGGAGTGAGCCATGTGGATATTCGGAGGGAGAGAATTCCAGTGCAAGAACCAGAGGAAGAGGTGAGCCTGGTGCTTTCCCGCATATGTGATAGATAGGTAGAAAACCTTGGTAGAAAGCAGAGGGACCTAAAACAATCATAAGTGAGGGTCTCCCATGGTAACTCAGACTCAAAATGATGGAGGTGAGAAATGCAAAAGTACAGATTCCAGGCACAAGGTGAGGTTGCCCTGGAACCTATACTGTCCCAGCCTCCTGGAGTTCTACGCACTATGGGAAGGTGAAGATTACATGGTAAAACTGAAAGACCTGAATCTATGCGGCTCTATGAGACTCAACCCACCCCAGAGAACTGGGTGGTAAAACACAAATAACTAGGAAGTAGTGTTTTGTTAGGAGCTTAAGTAACTCCTCTGTGTGACATCTCCCTTCCTTTCTAGCATACCATGTATCCTCACTCCCCTGTCTCAACCTCGGAAAAATAAAGACACTTAGAGCAGTCTTTATTTTGAAATGATCTCAAACTTACTGAAATGTTGCAAAAATAGTGCAAATTATTTTTTACTAAACGATTTGCAAGTGATTTGTTAACGAGTGTCCCACAACTCCAAATACATTTGTCTTTCTTACAAACAAGGACATTCTCCCATAGAACCTTAATGTCACCGTCGGAATTATGAAAATGACACTGATACCTATCTATGTCGAATTCTTAGACCCCACGCAGGTTTCACCAATTAATAAATATAATTCTGAAGAAAATGTATGTTCTTTCATTATTTATTGAGTACCCACTATTCTTTCGTAAGCTCCATTCCGGCCACCATCCTAGGCAATGCAACACATCAGTGAATAAAACAGATGAAGATCCCACCCTCCTGGACCTTGTAGTCAGTGGATGAGGAAAGAGAGAAACGGATTTTAAAAAATAATAAGTACACAGTACATTAGAATTATAGAGATAAATGCTAAGAAGAAAAAAGTGGAACAGAATAAGGGAATTAGGGGTGGTGGGGAGAAAAGTTTGCAATTTAAAACAGGCGAGCCAGGGTTGGCCTCATTAAGAGGCTGACCGACACTTTTTAAATCTCCAGAAGATTTGAAGGAAATAGACACCTTGCCCTGTCTGGAGTGTCCTAGGTAAGAGCAAAGTGCAACAAGTGAAGGGAGAGACATTAGAGATGAGGTCAGTGTAGCAAAGCCCTTTAAAAGGACTTTGCCTTCGATTAAGAGTGAAATCAGGAACAATTGCAGAATTTTCAACTACGGAATGACACGAATAGATAGCGGGATTACTGGCTGCCATGTTTAGGAACAGACTATTCAGAAAGCTATGGTAGCTTCACGGAAACCAGTAAAAGGCAATTATAGTAATCTAGGTAAGGGACGATAGTGGCTTGTCAATAGTACTAGCAGTGGGTAGGTGGAAATTAATCAGACTCAAAGTATATTTTGAATATATAAGAAGGAAAAGCCACTTCTTCTAGGCCAAGAGAGGGATGAGTAGTGAGTGATGGAGACCTTTAAGATGGTGGCCAAAAGCAGTCTAGACAACCCAAGGAAGGTCAGTGCCACCATACAAGCGACCTCAGTGGACACAAAATGTACAATAGGTCAATGCAGCTGAGACCCAAAGCAAGTGATCCAGAACCTTAGCGAGCAGTGACAGAGAAACCAAAAATATTTAAGAATATTTTTCCTAAAGTCCTGTTTTCTGAAACAAATTACATAATTTGGAAGGTCCAGCATGATGTGCTTTGTCCTGAATTCTGTATCAAGACCACTGATCCAGATCCCCTAGTGGCAAAACGGCAAAACTTCATTGCATTTATTGTAGTATTTTGTCTTTTCCACTTTCATTCCAACCCAAACAATGGGAGTGTAGAAAAAAAGAAAAATTAAAGGCCACAACAAATTGCAAAACATGAACTGAAAACTTCAGAATATACCTCAGCCTCACTAAGAGTGCTGTTTGCCACAATCCAGCTTCTAGCTTCCGTCTTTTGGGCGTCTTTGTTTAACTTGTAAAAGATCCAGCAGCATCATTGGCTTAATGTTGTAATACATTGGGATCCCCCCTCAGATGCATTTGGCAGGTACTTATGTTTGGGGAACCCTTTTCTCTCAATAACTGTCTTACTAATATGGTGAAGTTGTAAGCTCCAGGAGGTAATGTGGCCATGTGTAGTAAAATAATCATCTCCCACGACTCAGTTTTCCGCTGGCTTGTCATCTGCTCAACCAGAAGGGTAGAATTAGGGCCTTGTTTCTTCAAACATTTCCCAGTTAAAGAAGGAGAAAAAAATGCGGAGCTAGAGAAGAAGGGTAGAAAACACGTTTTCTTCACTCCAGTTCCTTTTCTCTTTCCCAAGAAAAGAAGCCAATTGATACTTTTCTCCAAAATCTCCAGAAACTGCCAGAGACTAAAATTTCAAATATCCGCAAGAAAAACCTCTTTAGATAGATGAAAAATTTAAGAATATCCTCAGATTTTAGACAAGTTTTATTTTTTTAAAAAATGTAATCGATTATACCTAAAGGGGGAAAGTGGCTAAGTGGATTTATTTCCATTTTCAAAATTCATAGTCCCAAAGCAGAAAACTTGTCCTCCATTTTTTCCCTCCCTCTATATCTGCTCAGTCACACAGTCCTGGATTAACATTTCTTCGAACAGTGTCTGTAAATTTCTTTTCCATTTCTTGTCTCCATCGCGATACCACTGCCTCCCCTCTTTACTCTCGAATCACAGCGGTAGGCCTAGATCTGACTTTCCACATCTATTCTTTCCCCTTCACCCTGGCTGCCAAATTAATCTTCCCAACACACACTTTCACTAGGTCACTCCCCTGGTCTGAAACCGTCCATGATTCCCCAGTGCCTACAGAATTAGGCCCAAAAGCTGTACATAGCTGCCCCCTGGTGGCCATCTGCTGACTCACTGTGCTGGATTCCAGGCAAGACATAGGATGCAGAGAATACTAGTTTTTCATGCAACATAGAACAACTTTTTATGTTCCAAAAAGGGCCACAGGTGAGAAATTAAAATAAAAAGAAGTCTTTACTTTCACATCTATTGAGAAGAGCTCCTAAGTGGAATAACATCATTCTCCCAATGAGACACTAGTTTTTCCGCCTGGCTCTTTCAGAACGATCTCAGCGTGTCGAGATGTAGTCTTCTCCATTGTTTCCACCTTTGAAAATTCCAACAGCAGAATTTTCTGGACAAAGCATGTTTAAGCATTCCCTAATTTATCATCTAAATGGTTCTCTGACCTTATTTCATAAAGGCACAATGCCGTAAAATTAAGATTCCATTCTTGGAAGGGAATGTAACACAAAAATACCTAATTAGAAAATAAACTTTTAAAAACACACATAATTCACTTTTAGACACACTAAAAATGTAAAACTAAACATTTAATGTCATTTTTTAAGTGTTTCTCTGGGAGATATTTTTTCCTTTTCATTGTCTGGACAAGCTAACACATGCTAAAATGGAAATGTGAATGGATTTTGAAATGCAACTCTTTCAGTCTCGCTTCCAGCTAAGGTCTTAATGCAAGTGAATACCGACTATTCTGACATTCAAAAATATAATCCTATGTCACTCTTGCAGAATTAGCAAATAAAGTGGCTAAAAAACTGGTTGTGGCATTGACCCCTCAGGTACAAAAAGGTTAAAGTAGAGAGCAGAGAGGAACTGGACATGAGAGAGAAGATGTCTTTAAAGACAACTGCAGCTGTGCTGAGTCTCCATTCACCACCGTTTTAAGAGTGGAGTAGGAGTGTGATCGGGTCTGTGAACCTCAAGCCTAACTATAAAGACTCTGAGGAAACCATTCAGAGAGCTCGAAACGTGTCCCCTGAAGTTTGAGGGACAGAGCAAACTGGCACATCTGATTCACCTAAGTCATCTCAAAGGAGAAGAGGCTGATTGGAGTAGCAGAGTATGAGTTACAGTTTGAAAAACAGTACCGTTTCTATGGACAGTGAGTCTTAGATATGCATTTCTCATACACTAAATGTGGGTCATGAGCGAGCAAGTACCAAAGTCATCTTAGACCCTGTGCAAGAGAGCCTCCTGGAGGAGGAAAGAAAAATCAGCAGAAAGCTCCTGGAGAAACTGCTGGAATTCTTGGGAAATGATGACTAAATCCTAAGTGATAATGACAGAAGATGCATTCATCCACAGCAAGGAAACTCATGTATAAGATCTGACGTGATGGTGGAGATGCGGGATGTCTTCAAAGAACCCGAAAGAACCCCAACATCTGCCATGGTCAAAGACATGTCACGTCATGTTAGAGACAATCAAAAAAGACCTATTTTGCCTCTCACACCTACCTCTTCTACCCACCTACCTCTCCCACCCCCCATGCTGGAATCAACTCTAGAGAAGTCAGCCCAGGGACCAGGGGAGAGCAGTAGAGGCACTAAGCATGAAAACAGAGAATGAGTAACCATGCCCCCTAATCTCACTACATTTGACTAGACATATTAATTTAGATTACTAATAAGTAAAAGCAACTAGAGGGATTTCTATTATTAGAAGTGACCAAAAATTCATGAGCTTACTACTCTACATTTCATTGAAAGCAGAAAAATAACACTCCAACTGCCTGAAAAATTAAGGCAAATTGTCTTGAAATTGCATTGCCAATGTTCATAAATGGTAAATACTGGATAGTTTTCATGTAATTTAATCAAATTTCTCTACTTCAAAAATTTCTTGTTCTTCTGTTTGAATAAGACCTACTTATTTTAAGAAGGAACATTTATATGGTTGCCTGTTAGGTTATAACTTCAGATATTTTATAACATAAAGCTATTTGTATCATAAAATTAAGGGTAAAAAATTCCGGTCACCTAAAAACATTTATTTTAATATATCTCTATGACTCATGCAGTGAATTTAAGATTCAGAACTTTATAAAAAGTTATTTTTCATTGTTTTTGAATAGATACTTTTTCCTACATGTGTCTGAACATGCAAGAATAAAATCTGCTTGATTTATCTGTGCCTTAACAACATTCTCCTTGAAACTGAAAATGTAAACCTCAGAGATTGGATCATTGCCACCTTAAGCCCTCGGTTAACTGTAGAACTGAGAATAATTCTTGTCTTAATAGCTTTTTAATATGACTTAATATGAGTTATAGTAGATTCAACACCCCAACTCTAAGAACTTCAATCACCATTAGGGCTAGAAGGTACCCATGTATCATTGATATTCAGAAGCCACAAGGGATTTTTTGAACATTCCCTTTGCTCCTGAAGATGGTATAATATTTAGCAAGCATTTACCAAATGAGGAGACAGATAGGATATGGTGGGATGTGAGTGGTGGATATTGAAGAGAACTACGTGTAGCAGTTTAGTTTCCACTCAATTTCTCATTTATCTTACAAAGTGAAGAGATAAAATTGGTTTCATTCTACATTTTAAATATGCTCTTTCAAATATGACTACTTCTATGTCTAGAATTTGTGTAGCATTTATCTGCTAAACTATAATAGCTGTAAAGGAAAAAGACTGACATTCTTTTCTTTTTTTTTTAATCATCCAAAGACATGAACTGGTGATCATGTGAGATTTAAGTATATATGAATAAATAATCTAACTAAATAGAACTCAAACCAAAAAGTAGTAGAAGCTAGGGATAAATAGATCAAATGTGACCTAATTATAAAGGTATCGACTTCCATTTTTGGTCATCTAATCATGATAGAATAACAGGGACTGCATTTTCCCATCTGCCTTAATGTAAATTAAAAAAAAAAAAAAGAGCAGACAAATATATAAAGAAACTCTTTTCTGACTTTGGGCAGCAGGTAGTATAGGACAGTGATCTCTGAGAGAAGGCAAATAGGGTGAGCTCCACAAGTAACCCATCTCACTCCTGTCACAAGCCTAGAGAGTTTTCCAGTGAGGCCAAGGGAGAGGGAACCCAAACAGAGCTTGATAGTTTCCCTGAGTAGATGACATAGAGTTGAAAATCAAGAGGCCGTGGCAACCAGAATTAGCAGATTAGAGCTCTATAGAGAAGAGAGATGCACAGAGAGAAAGCAAGCTCAGAGATCTACACAGCTCTACCTTGCTTATCTGACCAAGTTCTAAACAGCCTGTGAGGAAACTGGTAAGGCCAGAGAAAGAACCACCTAAGAGGAACAGGAGGAATGATCACTGGAGCTTGCACAAGGCTAGGAAGAATTCCTGTTTCCGCAGCCAGAGTGGAAAGACCTCATAACACATGGAGCATCAAGGGACATCCCCAGAAGAGTATTGCCTTAGTAATGGAGCCAAATTAGGCATAGACTGCAACTACTCTGGACCTGCCTAAGAATGCTTAAAAGCAAGCCTCAAAAGGATCAAACTGATGCCAACCAACTTAATTGCACCCCAGAGCAAAACCCAGAAATATTTAAAGAAGTACTAAGGAAAACCTAACAAATAAACAAACAAATAAAAACTCAGTACCCACCATTGTAAAATTCACAATATTTTGTATTTAATAAAAAATTTATCAGGCATGCAAAGAAGCAAGAAAATATAATCTGTGACAAGGAAAGAAAAACAAATTAATATAAAGATCTTAAACATCATTGGGGATAGTTTGTAGTTGTTTCTTGAGTAGAAAAGGATGGGGTTCATAGGTGAGAACTAAAGAACTTTAACGAAAATGCAAAAAAACAGAACCTCCATCAGAAGACCTAGGTAGAAATCTAGCAATGAGGTAACTCTTGCTCAAGAGTTGCAGTTCTTGAATGAGGAAGATATGAAATCTGTTTCAAGTGTATGAACCCCAGGGCTTGCATGATGGCTAGCAAACCATGATGAGAAAGATGTTTAAAAGCTCCATTGTTTTTTAATTAATGCAACTTGGAAAAGAATATTATCATAAAACAACAAAGGAAAGGTAGAAGATAAGATCAGCCTTGGGCATGTTGAGTGTGAGGTCATTGTGGGGCATATCCAGCTGAAGATGGGCCATATGAGACTAGAAAAGGATAAGAACATGGGAGATGGTGCCAGCCACTCTGCCACCAAGTCTCTTCCTGCTTTCTGAGAGTCATAGCCTCAGGCGTGTGGCTTAGTTGCTATCCTATACATTGGTGAGTCACTCAAGTTAAATCCAAAGAGGAAACTATGTTCAAAAGAACAGCTCTATGGAAAAACTAGACTTGTTGCTGAATAATCTGTAATTTCTTGGGGAATTCCCCCTAAAATCGGGATTCTGGGAAAGCCTAGAGATTTCTAACTTACATCTTTCACCGCAACCTCTGGGCCCTTGCAGGGTCCATAGATGTGGACCTCAGTTGACATCTGCTTACCCGTGTCCTGATGTAGCTTTGTTCCCTCTGCGGAGGGTCTCTATAGACTCACTCCAGGCAAGTTCTGTCCCGCCAGGGCCTTACTACTCGCTTCTTCTCAACCCGTGTCCTAGTAGCTTTTTCCAGTGGGGGTGCTTACATTCCCAGGTGTGTACCACGTGCTCTAACCTGGTGCTCCACCACTCGGCTAGGAAAATACTAAACCAGTGAACTTACATTTTCTCTCTGGCCCTCTGTTTTACCAGCTGCATTGCCTGTGTCCAATTTCCCCTGATAGGTAAGTCCAGAAGAATCATTGACAGCCTTATTTCCCAAATGTCAGATAGAGTTTGCTTTAGTCACTGTTGCTCAGTTTAGTTAGATGGTCACACTTAGTTTCTCCTTCGCAATACTTCCTATGGAGAACATTTATATTGTCTCTCAGTGATTATTAGCCTAGAATCAGAGGATTGCAGACTATATTGATTAATTTCCAAAATAGTCCTATGTATTTCATTTTGTGCATATTTAAAAATATTCTGAGAAGGTAGCTATAGGTTTCATCAAACTACCGAAAGCATTTATGGCACAAAAATGGTGAAAAAAAAACCAAAAACCAAAACAAACAAACAAAAAAAACCCACAATAAAACCAATTGTTTCATGGCAGAAATGTATTATTGGATTCATTAATATAATTGAAACATTGACTACCTAGAAAGGCCTAAGGTAGTTTGTGGGAAGAATGGAGACTATCAAGATGTGCAAGGCATAGTCCTGGGCAGTTCACATCTACATTGGGAGAATAAGCCATGTGCATGAAACCTGCATAAAAGCCAGACAAAATCACTTTCCACCACAATCCTTGTTTCTACTTTCTTCATAGATCTAATAATATTTGACATTATCTCATCTGTTTCTACTTTGCTTGTCTGTTTTTCATTGTCTGTCTCCCCCACCACAACATCCCATTCACTCTAAATCTAAAGACCTATAACAGTGCCTGGCTCATGATAGGAACTCAACGTATATGCAGTGGATGTATACATGAATGAGCTAACAATGGAAACAGAGACTAGAGAAATTCTAAGACTGAACTAGATACTAGCCGTGGACTTTTTCATACAGCAGCACCATACACACACACACACATCTTTCCTGCTCATCATTTCTAGATATCCTTTTGTTCCTCTACCCAAAAGTGCATCCTGAGAGAAGCCACTTAAATTCTCTTCCACTCTTTCTTATCTAGAGAATTCCCTTTACTCATGCTGCATTCCCTGAATTTTCCCTTGTCCTCCTGGAGCCAGTTCACGCCCTGCCCTCATCCTGCCTCAGTGAGTGACAGCTCTTCACAAAGGACTGGCCTCACCAAGCAGCTGCTGGAAATAACATTTTTCTCCCGAGCAGCAGCAGCTCCCAGAATTTCTGGTGGACAAAATTCTTCATCTTGCCTCACATACTCGAAAGGCTAAGTTAACAGTGCAACAGCAACCAGCACATAGGAGTTCAAAGGAGGGAAGGATCAGCAGGCCCTGGAGTCGTCAAGAAAAACTTCATGGCAGGCATGGGACTTGAGCTGATGCTTAAAGGATTAGGTTGCAAGGAGTTCATACAGTGCCCTGTCCCAGGTCAGGGCCCCATGCCATACAGATCCGCGTTTGTAGCATTCACTGGCTAACATGCAAAACTGTTCGAGAAGGAATTGGAGCTACTATTTAAACAGGCCCAGAAGGATCCTCCACACTGAAGGTCCATTCACAGCTTTCGTTCAAATAAAACTGAACTCTAAATTCTCCAGTAAACTTCATCACCTCTCAAACACTTATCCCTTCAGCAAACCATGGCATATTCCTTGATTTATGAAATCTTTAGAAGGTGCTAAAGGCCCTGGAGGAGGATATTCAATTGCAAATTCCTCAGTGCCTCCCAGCCCTGGGACTCTATAATGGCTGGAATCCTAATATTTGGCATTTGACTAGGACTTTCCATGCAAAGTACCCAGTAAGTCTTCACACATATTATCTTAGTATAATTCTTAGTTAGAATTTTGCATTTTAAAAATGCTTCAGGAAGGCTTCCTGTTCCTCTAACATTACCTCAGATTCTACTCTAGAAGTACCAACCTATATGACCTCAAGAAACCTGAGCCTACAACCATTAGACTCACTCTTTTCTGTCCAATGGGCCATGTTTTAAACATCAATACATTTCCTGGGATGGGTAATATATCATGAACTGATAAGAGTACTTTGTCAGACCCAGACTGGCCTCTGAAAAAGTAAAGGGGATACTAAAGAGGTGAAAAGAAAGTGAATAAATTTAGGTTATGGGTAGAGAGTAGAAAAAAGGAGGATTAATGGTCCAGACCATGAAAGAGGGGAGAGTGTTGGGCAGCAAGGTTTCTCAATGAAGTCAGTGGCAGCAGTGGAATAAATAACCGAAGAGAAAGAGATTGTCTCCACTCCCAAGCTGAGCTTATTGGATGGACATAGGTGTGGGTGGAACCAACCTAACCGCTCAGGGCAACTGTCCAAGAAGTGATGGAGCCAGAAGTCGTCATAGAACTCATGTTCTTAGTGACAATTATAGAAAATGTTTAAGAATTTTAGCTGTAAAACAATACCAAAAGAAAGATTATCCCTGATTTTTCTATCCTATCACCAAAACTCTGCTGTATAGACAGTAGTGAGTACAGCAGGTTTTCATTCTGTAATTATTCCCAAGGATAACTCTTAGAAGCATGCTCTCTCCATGTTTCTAATTCCCTCTTCCTTCCTGCTGGAAACAGATTGGCCCCTCTCCTCTCAGCTCTCAACAACTCAGATCTGCTTCTCCCCTCTCCTGTGGTCTCAGCTTGGTCCCTCCCACCATCTCCAGCCCCAGCATGAATCTCTGTGGCTCCATTTCTCTCCTTGCCTTCCTCAAGAGCAGTGACTGCTTCCTGATACCGCTCTCCTCTCTCAACAACTGAGTAGATGGCACTGAAGTTCATCATTCTTTCAAATGTGTGTGCGTTATAATTAATTTTTAATTCCCAAACTCTACCTCTCAGATATAATCTATATTTCTCTCATATAATCTGTACCTTTCTCAATTTAATAAGGTGAGATAGACACATTCTGTTTAAAAACACATTATTTAGAGTGATTATTTGTCTACTCAATTAGTCTCATCTATAGTTGTTTTCACTCTAAATAAAAAACCCTAAATTCTATCTTTTCCATTCCACTATGTGTATCCAACCTCTGAGAATCTTCTTTTGAAAATAAAATATTAGTCTTGATTCTTCTCTCCAGACCTCTTTTTAATTCTATGTATTTAAAATTTTCATGAAAATGTAAACAAAAACTACAGCTTCTTTCCAGAAAGGAATATTTTCAGTCAAGTCACTTGCCTCAAACAGGGAACTCTGAATAATGGAACATGTGTTTGGCTCTGTTTCAAAAGAAATACTGCTTTCCTGTTCCTCTCAGTGCTAGTCCTGCAGCCAAGCATTGATCCCTAGGGATCTGTGAAGTTTCCACATCTCACTTACTTTAGAGCTTAAGAGAAGAAATCTTTCTAAATTACCAAGTACTAGCTGATCAGTTTAAGTAAAGTGCTGTCATTTCTTCATTAGACTATTCTAAAGCACTAGAATTATTATTCTCTTCCAATCACCTTCACACTTCTCTTGCCCTGGATACAAAGATTAATAAAATAATATGATGACCTCTATGAATTTTTTTTAAAAACTGCTTTTCTTTCTGTTCTACCTATAAATCTCTTTGTCTTGCTGGGTTACATTTTGTCACTAAAACTAAAGATTTTTTCCTTAGAAATCCATCAAATTAATTATGCCATGCTGTGTAATAGAAGGAGCATTTAACTGAATCAAAACATCTTGATTTTATTCCAGAATCTGCCTCTAATCATGCAATCCTCCTAATCCACTGGGTCTCAATTTCCTCATTTGTAAAATGAGCAAGGCCAGCTTTATGAACATCACACTCTTTGCAAACTTCATTATTCATTCATTCAGCATTTATTGAATGCCTACTGTACGTCGGGCACTATGTTAGACGCTGAATATACAAAATGCCATGGCCTCAAAGAGCCCACATAGTGAGTGAGATCAAAATATAAACAATTTCCACAGAGGAGAGGGAATTTGAGAGATACAATTAGAGAAAACTTTTCCTAGAGATGGGAGCAGATGTGGTGCAAAGGAGATGACAGTTGGACGGGGACTTGTAAAAGAATAGGTAGTCCAGCAAGCACAAAAGGCAGGGTGAGCAGCTGGGGATGGGGAGAATTCCAAACACAGAGAAAAGAATGGACCCCCAAAATACTATATAATGAGTTCTTTAGCCTTCCCAGAAAGCAGAGACATATGAAAAGGAATGGCATTCTGGGGACACGGGAGATGTTTGCATTAGCTAGAACTCTGTGCACGGTGAGGAATGGTAGCAGATGAGCCAGAGAGAAGCTGAGACTGTGCTGCATAGGAGTCTTATGTGCATCAGGATTAAAGCTTCATCCTGGGCAATGGGAAGCTGCAAAGGTTTTGGAGGAGGAGATTAAGCTGGCAGCAGGGTGTGGATGAATTGGTGACAGCATGTCTGGCAGTGGCAGGATCAGTTGGAATACTCCTGCAATATTCTAAGCAAGAGAGAAGGACCCAGAATAAGAGCAGGCCAGAGGGGATATAGAGGAGGGACCATGTATGACAGATATTTCTGAGGTATAATTGGTTGGCCTTGCTGACCAATAAATGTGGATGAAGAGCAAGAGGAAAGAACTGGGTGACCATTTGGATGTTGGTCCTACTCATCAAGATGGCACAAAGAACAGTTATGAGAGGCAAGATAAGATATTCAACAGGGGACATGCAGTATCTATAGGTCATGCAAATGGAAATATTCATTAGGCAGTTGCACAGTTAGGTCTGGATGTTTGGGGAACAGGTCAAGGTTTGGAGGTTAATTTTGACATTACCAATAGTATATCAATGGCAGAAGTGTGTTGACTTAATTTCTTCACCCCTTAATGTTTTTCTTACACCCTCTGTAGAGTACCATTAGAATTAGGGCCTCCAGAAAGGTTTCTTAGTTGGTGATTGAGTGGCTCTTCTCAAAAAGCTCACAGGACTGAAGACTGCTTTCCTTTGCAATCTGAGGAAGGAATCTAGACTTACAAATGGAAGTAATTCTTATCCAGTTTGACAATTGAAAGTCCCTAAACAAACTGTGCTTGTCTAATGCTACATCACAAGACCATTTCTTAGAATCCTTAGGAAAAAATATCCATAGTTAAGAGTTTAGTAGGTTGAGAAAAATGATAGAGCTGTAGGTAGATCCAAGAGAATATATCAATGAATTGTGATCTGAAAGTGTCCCGGGATTCATCTCTCCATTCAAATACTAAACTGTGCATTTTAAATTGATGTTATTTACTGTATATGCACATGGTCGAATGTTGGGGAAGGTGTAGTGGTTTTCAGCTTCAGTGGGACAGATGTAACTGATGAAAAGTAACAAAAGAGAGAATGGCAAAACAAAGTTCCAGGGAAAGTTTAAGGTTTAAGGAAGAGTGATAAAGATAAGAAGGGACACAAACCTCCACACTATCAGTTTATACTTAGAAAAGAATAACTAGCTAATAATTCAAGACACATTTAAAACTACCACATGGCCCATAATTTAGATAAGAAAAAAATTATATCTGGGTTCTTCCAAGTAATCTCTCTGCTGGCAGTTGAAGTTGTGAAGCCATGATAGTAAATGTTTTCCAGAGGAAATATATAGACTGAGAAGGAAAAAGGTTCAAGGATGGAACCAAAGAGAACAGTGAGATTGGTTCTCGAATTGTTCTATGTAACAAACCATGAGAGAATCTGATTACAGCTGTGGACCATCTCCATAAGGGGAGAAAAGGGTTTGCACAAACAAATTTTAGCACAAAATTTAAGGGGATTTACTGACTCCATGATTCAAGGATCTCAAGTCAGATAGAGGGAGGAAGAGGACACAAGGAACCAATTTCCATTGAACCATTTTGCTATTAAAAATCATAACCTTTCCAAGAATGCTCCTAGCTGGTAAACGAGACCCTTAGGATTTTTTTATTTGTTTGTTTTATTTTGTTTGCTTTTCCTGCCATTAAGCAGACACTCTTTCTATGCACAAAGAGAGAGGCACTGAGAATAAAAAGATGTATGTGCAACATGTTATATGTGAATTATATTTCCATTTAAATACACACACACACACACACACACACAGACACACACACACACATCCCTTACATGAAATTCCATACATACACAACTCAGTAACATGGAATACTATAAAGCAATGAAAATAAATGGGCACAAGCTGTAATGAGGCTGAATCTCAAAAACATAAAGCTATGTCAAAGAAGGTAAACACAAAAGACTACACATTGTATGCTTTCATTTATATGAATGTCCAGAAAAGGCAAATTTACAGAGATGGAAAGCGAATTCATAGCATAGGACTCAGAATCAGAATGGATCCTCTCTACAAACAGACAGAGAACTCTGAGATGGTGGGAATGTTCTACAACTAGATTATGGTGACAGTTCCATAAATCTACCAAAGTTCTTTAAATTGTACACTCATAATGGGTAAAAATTCTGCTTATAAAATACACCTCGATCAAGTTATTTTTAAAAAGCTGTCTCTGGAAGCAAATCAACACCTAAGCATCTTTCTCAGGATCTAGAAATGGAGTGTTGATATTTGAATGCTTTGTTTCACAATATTTGGAATTTACATTTTAAATTCTTCTGTATCAAGTCATGAACAATCAAACTGGTTGTTTTCAAGGAGTCTTATTACATTAACCCACCAGTGTGTGTTTGTAATTGTAAAGGAGATTAGCGTAACAACAATCTTCCATTAACTCCACTTGAAATCATTGTAGAAATTTCCTGTGGTCAGGAGGGAATGTCTGACTGAGCAGTTGACAGGCTCAACAGATATTCCATGAGGCTCACTTCATTGTGCTGCCATCCCTTGAATAGCTGGAGTGGTTTGGCTTAACATAAATAATTTTTTGTCCTCAGTAAGTATTTGCTTAAGTAGAATCATCATTGTTATGCCATTAGGTTGAATTTTAGGACTTAGGCTTGTTTTGCCGGCTTTTGGTGCATTTATGTCTGGCTTTCTTAGGCATTAACCACAGACCATTAGTGAAGACAATACAGAGGCCTGGAGAACTATACAGAAACTCTGAGCAGACAGTGAGGAGGTCCTTAGCAAAGTTTCCCAGACTTTTGCCCAGAGTACCCCCAAATGCACTGACAAATATCTCTATTAAAACTCATTTAAAAAGAAAAATGTCTCGAACTATTTCCACAGGAATTCTCTGAGCTTACCTCATCTCCCTTCCCTCACTGCCTGCTCCATGCATAGCACCCAATTAGACACGCATGGTAAAATGCCAATACTATGTTATTTTTAAAAAGAAAAACAAGATTAAGTTCCATTATCATTAAAGAAAGAGGAAAGATCTGGAAGCTCCTTATACATTTTTTAAATTTCATATATGCCTGGAATCTACTCCACCACTATCTCCACAATTCTGTTGAACGCAGTGGGGAGGAAGGGAGGGACATACTGGCAATGAGGAAGGCTGGCTTTGGAAGATTCTGCCATAACCCTCAGGTGAGTGAGGGCATATGTGGGGATTACAGGTGAGGGTGAAGGGTGGTGCCTGTTCTTTGAAAAACCTGTCCAGATTAGTTTGCCTATAGGAGTTAGGTATTTCCCCCTTGATATCCCCAGATCGCTTTGAGATAACTCTATTTTGGTGTTTATCATAATGTATCATTGTCTTTCTCTCTCACTAGATTAAAATCCTCAAAGATACAAATTGTTCTATCCACAGTTCCTGGCGTGCTGTCTTTCTCACAGTGTGTGTTCCATAGATATGTATAGGATAAATATATCTGTTAAAACTTTAGAAAGGCTATTATAGAAGTTTTTATAAATAAAAGCAATTATGTAGTGAAATTAATTTATTGGAACGATTACATTGATTAACAACACATTTTACCTAGGGAAAAGAATGTTCTCATTTGAAGATTTTTCATCAGATTTTATACTCAATAGTCACATATTTATTTTTGTAAGCCAGTTGCTTATGTTAATTCGCAGCATACTATATGCCTTTAGCACCAAAAAGAGTCATGTTATCACTGGGAGTTTCTCTAATTAATGTCATGTCAAAGAAACTTCCAAGCACGCCTTAGTAATGCTTATGTAAAATGTGTCCCTGGTCATTATATTATGTCAAGTCTAAATATAGGACCTGCTGCATGTAGTGTTTTTAATTCTTTGTACTGTTTCTTTTATTTATAACCATTGCCACTTGTTTTGCAAACCAGTCAACCTATTATGGTGATATCCATATGTGAAGTTACATAACAGTTTTTCTTTAAAGATTAATGGTAGCTTAACAATATCATACAATATTTAGATCTGACAGAACACTTTATAATTAGATGCAATGTGCTTTTAGAAAAAGTCTAATAAAATACAGCCAATAGATAATGTGACAAACCAAGCCTAAGTGATTATCTCTTACTCTGTGTAACTCTTTTAACTCAACATCACAAATTTTGCAGGAAAGTTGAACTCTAATGACTAAAGGGTCACTAGTAAGAGAAAAGAGGAAGAGGAATGCACCCACTTCAGTTCCCAATTCCTTACTGAAAGCTGGCTTCTGTTAAATTTAAAGTACGTTAAGAAAAGAGAATGCATTGATTAAATAAGTTACCACTAGTTATTTCATCTCTGTTAAACAACAGGAAATCTAGATCTAAAGTCAACTGACATAGATCTGCCAATAAATGCCTAGCTGGGGAAATGGCTGCATTCCAGCGACTGCCATCTGGTGACACCTTATTGAAAAACAGAGATAAGGAACAAGAGAAATTATTGTGATCTTTCTATATCCTGGATCGTTAAAAGGATGTTTACATCCACTCACCTTAATGACCACATATTAAAAGTTCCTCAATATCTGACCTTAAGTAAAAAGACCTTTTAATGTTTTATTTCACCACATTTTAGCTTTTCATGAAGCCTGGAAAGATGTGAATGGTCCTTAAGCACCGGGGGAGGTCATATGCCCAGGTAGGAAGGGAACATGACTCCTTGTTCAAACGCATTTTTCCTAAGTGGTCCACAGTGAAGCAGGAGAGAAAGTGATGTCCCTTAGAAGGTAATGACTTGGTTAAAGTTAAACTAACTTTAATAGAGAGCGTGAGACAGAGAGACTCAAAGGAATGTTTGAAACACTGTCCAAGAGAAACTCAACGACCAAATCTACTCATTTGTGAGGTGTCTAAGAAGCAAAAAGTGGGAAAGTCATATTTGGGAGTCTTTTTAAACCTCCAGAAATAAAATGATGATCATAGGTTGACTATAATCTTAAGTCTTTAATTAAACGACTCATTTTTAAATTTCTATTTTAAGGTATATATAATTTATATGCTTCTTTTCCTAAATATCGTTTTCAAAAAATTATTTGATATCAAGGGGATATGAGAAATTTTTTACCAATCATTTTTTTCCCTAAGACTTAGTAAGTAGTAGGTTTTTTGAATGGTAAAGATGAACCAAAATTTATTCTAAACTCAGAGTCAATTCAATTAAATTGGATTCTGCTCACAGCCAATATCCTCATTCATTCAGCTTACATATTATTGTAATTCTCTAAAAGAGTTATTACGTTATAAGTTGTTAGGTTTCCATTTGTCCAATATGGGGCTACCTTGGAATGAGCTTCTGCCTATCCTAAAAATCAGCATTTCTGCATGAGGAACGAGCCTAGGTTCTTTTCAGTAGACTTGGAGTGGAACCCAGATTTTTGTCACATATTCTTGGAGTGACCTGAGAAAACTGCTTAACTTTTCTTAGACCCTGTAAAAATAAATAAATAAATAAATAAATAACTCCCCCTCAAAGGTCGCTATAAAGATTAAACAAGAAAACACATTTAGAATGTCTGGCACATATTAGATCCTCAATAAATATCATTTTGCCTCCTTCTTCTTGTAATAATAAAACAAATGCATCTTAATGCTTCCAATGGGTTCTTATGGATCCAAGATTTTAATGATAGCATATGAGGCAGTGGACAAGGAGAAAGTACCTATCTTCAAGGAGTTTACGCTTTTATGCAGGTAAGGAGTTGTGAGAGGTGAGGCATGGTTTTCCTCTCTGACCCCTCACTTTGTTCCATCCTCTCCACACCCTTGGTAGGAAAAGGAACTTTTATGCTACGAGTTTATGGAAGTTGTACCTTAAAAAAAAATCAACATTAGCAAGAGAGAGAAACTTCAGATTTATAATCCTCCACCCTGCAAAATTAGAAACAAAACAAAGGCCAGCCCTTTAAGAGTACAGTTCAAGTCTGCCACACACAGGACTAGAAAGTCATTCTATTTTTTGCATGAAAACAAGCAACAATCCAGCCCCCCGCCAAGAGTACGGCCTTGAAAGAACTGGAACGCAGCACCTCTGGCATGGACTCTGAGACTCTCGTGATGGATCCCAGGCACTGCTAATAGTAAAGATACTGAGGACATCAACAAAAGGAAGGCAGAATAAGAGAGAGGGAGTATGGTAGATACTATTCATAGCCTGGAGCCAACAGACTGATCCGTTCCCTTTTGGGGAATACTTGAATACTGAGGGATTTTCCAGGAATGGCTTCAGTTCTATGAGTTTAGGTAATGACTGAAACAGGTCATATTTGTAATAAAAATACCAGATGCTATCTGCCAATACCATTCTACATTCTTTACTCGCATTAACTCATGTGAACCTCACAATCACTTTAAGAGGTAGGCACTATTATTAGCCCCATAATATAAATAAAGAAACTGAAACTCAGAGTGATTAAGTGACTTGACCAAGGGCACATAGCTAGTAAATTGGAGCTTGCCCTTGTAGGTAGGCAGTAAGGTCCATTCTTAGCCACTATGCTACACAGTGAGGACAGTTAAACTTGACACTGAAAGTTAAGGGTATATACGATATGCCTCCAATTTTATGAAATGGTATATACAGTATATATATAAAGCAAGTTGAAAATAAACAGCTAAATGTTTACAACATTTACAACATTTACCTAAGACACCTCTCAGGTAAACATTTACAATAGATTTTTTTATATGTGTATTTTTTAATATTATCCAACATTTCGGTAGATAAGAATAATTGACACTGGAAGTCACTTTTAAGAGAAACTTCATAATAATTACGTTTACTTTATCTTACAGTTTTTCTCTGTAGCGCCTTATTAAGATAATCCCCAAGTCTTAATTTTATAAATGTCATGATGAAGGAATATTAATCCCAACATTTCAAAGGCCAGAAAATTGGAACAAAGAAAACAAAGACAGAAATTATTTACTCAACAGCCAATAATGTCCTAATAGGTAAATATTTAGGATATGGCCACTAGTGTTTGTCAAATATTTATCAGATTTTTAAACTAAGTACCTAAAAAGAAAAAGAAGAGAAAGCAAAATAAATAGCTGAAATACCCTGAAGAAAATTAATGCAGAATTCAAAATAAAACCTAAGCTTCATGAGCACTAAACTAATGGTTTTGAGTACTTCCAAGCTCATCATGGTTGAAGCCCTAAGTGATGCGATGAGGACTCACACTTTCACTGGGAGAGTCCTGGGTTTCAGTGGACAATAAATGCAGATTCTGAAAGAGAAGACATTGTTCTAGATTTTCCTATAAAGGCAAACTGTGGGGTGTTGTGAGGTATAGGACCACACCACCTGTCAAATACAACATCCTGTATCCATCCTGTTCAATACAGTAGCCACTAATTTCACGTGGCCATTGAGCACTTGAAATGGCTAGTATGACTGAAAAACTAAACTTTTAAATTCATTTAATTGTAATTAATTTAAACTTAAATAGCCATGTGTGACTAGAGGCTACTATCTTGGACAGCATAGATCTAGAACTTTCCCACATACTACCGGTTTACAGTCTATTTCTCCTATTCTTTTTAGATACACATATAAATATTTGTAACATGAATTCTACCTAATAGTTTTTAATAATTGATATTCTCTCTCTCTCTCTCTCTCTCTCTCTCTCTCTCTCTCATTTCTTAAGCTACAAAATTCTAGCCCTTAAAATGTATACTTGGGTAAGCTTCTCCAAAATTGTTCTATACAGAAACAGTTTATTAGAGATTCAGAGGCAAGAGTGTCTGTTAAAGGAACATTAACTTAGGTTCCTGCCTCACAGGAAGATGGTGCATCCCTTAGGGAAGCTTGAACTACTATCTCTCTCTCTCTCCCTCTCTCTCTCTCTCTTAAATAACAGCTTTATTAAGATATAATTCACTACCACAAACTTGATACCTTTAAAGTATACAATTTGGTAGTTCTCAGTATATTCACAGAGTTGTGCAACCATCACCACTATCAAACTTTAGAATATTTTTATCATTCCAAAAAGAAATCCTGAGCCCATTCTCAGTGACTCCCCATTCTCCTCTACCTCCAGCCCATAACAGCCACTAATCTACTTTTGGTCTTGGCAATCCTGTCAAAGTACCTAATTCTTTAAGCAACAAACTTGTACTAAGTAATCTTCATTTTTCTTCCTTCCTCTTTTCATGTTTTCTTTTGTTTTTTTTTTTTATGTGTGTTTGTTTTGTTTTGTTTTGTTTTTACTTTATCATTTTAAGTTTCTCCCTTGCCCTGAATTTCTCCTTGCTTGGCTACACTCATGCACCTGGGCTCTCCAACCCATCTGCATACAGTATGTTTTAATCCTTTTAACTCCAAAGTTCAGAGGCAATAGTCATCTTATCATCAAAAAAATAACAAGTGAGGAAATTAGTATATGCTTAAGAACCTGGAGGTTTAAGAGTCTGGGATTGATAGAGGAAGTACATGTAGAATGAGAGTGTCTCTCAACTTCAATTTACTATCTAAATAGTATTATTCCCAGCGCACCTTCCCAGCCCCCAAGCTCCAGCTGGCACTGTTCCAGTTCTCAGCATCTAAAACAATGCCTGGCATATAACACCCCTGCCATAAATCATTGTTGAGTGAAGGAAGAAATAAACGTATTTCTCTGTTATGTTTATAAGTTTATCCCTCCCATAGAGCCATCTGGCTAGAACATTATTTATTTTCTTTCAAAAATTGCCTAATAAATGGCATCCTGGCACTTGAAAGGTTATATATAATGTGAAGAGATATATGTCAACTTGGAGTGTTTTTCCTAGAAGGCTAACTCCAGTGAATTCTCTGAATTCTTCTCTTTGGTGACCACAAAATTATGAGGAAGGCTCTCATTTAAGTTCCCCAAAAATGATGGCCTTTCCCCTTTCCCCACAAAACATGAAAATATAAACACCTTCATTTGCAACTTGCATTAGTTCTTTTGTTAGTGTTTCTTAGCGCCCCCTCCCCCGCCACCTTTTTTTTTTAGTTTACTCCTAAGCCAGCCTTATTCAGGGCATGCAGAAGATTTTAGCGTCTCTGTGATATTCTTTAATGTGTAGACAGGTGAGGGGAAGAAAGAGAGGCGCTAGGGAGTGAGCAGCAAGTCTCCACACAGACCTTTCTTTCAGTTCAAGTATGAAAGTGAAGATAAAAAACCAGACTGCGGACGTACTGTACTCAGCAGGAGCCAAGAGCTACCTTTAAGATTGGCAGTCCCAAAAGGCATCAACAGGAATCCTTTTGGTAATTACCAGTTGGGAAATGTCATCCCACTGATTGTGACAGACACGGAGCAGCTGCGCTTTGTTGAGGGCGAACAGAGGCTGGGCCAGAGCAGCAACAAACAGCGGGCCAGCTGCAGCCTGCACTCCAACTTCCTATTCCTCCCCACAAAACTCTCTCGTTTAGTACTTGCCAAACACTGAAGCAATTAATCACACGGTAGAAGTGGATCTAAAACGTCTGAAACTGCCTGTTGAAGATTAACTGAATCTATCATATTTCTAGCCTGGTTTGGGGGCAGGGAGGGGAGAGGGAAGAAGAGTGTCTTTTTATTGTGAAAAGATTCTCAAATTAATTGCAAAGCTCTCAGGCTGGTCATTCCAATTCTGACTGGAATGTAAAGACTCTTCTGGCCAGAAATCCTTTTTCTTAAGTGAGAGACAGAAAAGAACAGAGATATTTCCCTTTATAAATTCCTGGTGTGGAATCAAAGGTATAGAGCTTGAGCCAATACAGGTGTCCCTGCAGCATAAACAGGTTTGTGAAGGGCAGTTTTTAATTTACTCTGCCTATTGTTTGTATAGAACAGCTTCTCTGCACCACACCCGCCCCTCCCTTGGTGGAGAATTTTAGTGCCTGTCAGGGGTCTGGGGCCACCAGCCTCACCCTCAGAGAAAAGTGAGTCTGGGAGCTGGGCCTGCAGTGCTGCTCTTAGCTCTCCGAAACATCGAGGGCCTCTAAAAGTCACACTGCCTGGGGCTGGGGGACTGCTCAGGCCACAAATTACCTGCAGCTCACCCTAGTGCCTCTTGCAAAGAACTTTGGGTGACTCCAGCCCTGCTATGGAAATGAGAAGTATTTTTATATTCTTATATAGTCACTGTCTTTAAATATCCCAGACCCAGACCTCTAGGGAAGTCCCAGAAGACAGCCGTTTCATGGAGGAAAATGGTCAGGTCTCCTTTCTAATCCCATCAGTGTCTCATTTGACTCTGCCTAAGTGTTATCATTGCATGATCTAGAGGCAAGTTAACTTCTATTTGAAACTATTCATTTATATAACATTGACTCCTGCCCAAAATGCTGCCGTTGTTGTTTTTAAAAAATCTTTGTTTACATAAATATCTTCTTAATCATCTAAACACTTCTAAATAAGGCATAAAAGAACTTCAAAATAAAATAAAAGATTGATAAATTTCAACAGGAGCAAAGAAAGGCCAAAATATACTGGAAAGTGAAAAAAAGCAAGAACAGAATGTTTTGAATGAGTTCATTTTCTGAAAAATAGTCATATATAACAAAGAAGTAAATTTAGAAGAATATACATTAAATTGTTGAGAACTTCTGCTTCCAGCATTTTTTATTTCTATAATGCCTAAAATTTTTATAACAGATCTTGGAAGCTGGAAAAAGAAATCGCAATAAAAGTAATTACCAGGCAAAGCCAATTACTAGTTATGAGGACAAAGCCTAAGGCCCTATCTAGGGCCTCATCTCCCAAAATGTGATCCCAAAATATCTCAACAGCAGCATCACTTGGGTGCCACTCAAAAACACAGCATTTTAGGCCCCGTCCTATGTCTTATTCATATTCATGTTAAAGCGGGAGATGCACTGACTGCATCGGGTACCATATCAACTATTACCCCCTTCACCTGGTGCATGAAATTCCTTTTCATAACAAAGAACAAAAATATTCTTTTAACTTAGAAAAACACCTACAGTTATTTTATAAGCTGAACTAAGAGCTAAACAGGTTTTTGTAAGAACAGATTTTCGACCATTCAATGGCAATGGCGTAGACTCCCATTAAGAGGGAAAAGACGCTGCTCTCTTCCTTGCAACAGAAAATCAAGACCGAGTCCACGCCCTCCAGGAGCACACAGTCAAGGGAAAGACAGACAGACAGACAAACGGTCAGATGGAATAATATGTAAAACTGGTAAAAAAAAAAAAAAAAAAAAAAACAAGGTAAAAAGTAATGAAGAGCTACAACTAATCAAAAGTTTATCAGTTGTGTTATTTGGCTAAATAACGACTATCCAACGTCTTTGCATACCTTGCTGGCTTTGTATCACTCAGATAAAGGGAAAGGATGTCAGAGCCACGACTCTGGACTTAATTGTGACCATCAAGGAAGAACGAGTTAGTCATATAAAAATAAAGAGGAATTGGAGGTGGGAAAGTAGCAATGCCATCTTGAGCTTCTGGTATTAACAACAACAATAACAACAACAACAACAACAACAACAACAAAAACAATGGGTGTGTCTATGTTTTAGTCGAGCCGAATTGATCCAGGATTCTAAAATGAATACAGTTTAATTGGAGTGGAATGTCCTGAAAATGAACCATTTTGTCTATACATCTATCCATAGTCCAGATTGGAGGAGAAACACTTGTAAAAGAATGTTAATGGCTCTAATAATGAGAGCTTTCTGGTGATGTTAAAAGGTCATTTACAAACATGGGTGGATGATCAAAGTTTATGATACTCCTCTTCAGTGTACTTATATTTGTTTTGGGGCCTGTGTAATATGGAAATAATATTTACAATTTTATTCATAAATCCAATTCATAGAAGCTTAGATTGGTGAGTTGAAGATGTAAAATTCTTTAGGAGAGCTTTATCTGTATGCTCCCTTGGGAACTAGAGACTTGAGCCAACAAGAGAAAATGACACACTACACTGGTCATTTTCTGAAGGAGGAAAATAAAAGACTGGCTAAAAAAAAAAAAAAAAAAAAAGTGCTTTGAAGTACCATTACATGCATGACTTTGGTGGACAGCCCTGGAGTCTGGGGAAAGAGAGGATGCGCTGACCATTTAAGAATTGGGGCCAGTCACCCTACAATCCTAGTGTCTGCCACACATCTGGGACATTTCAATAAAGGCCTTGGAGATAAGATTGACAGCTTCATGTCAGACACAATTAGAGGAACCAGGGTTTCAATTTCTGATATGTAAGATGAAAGTAAAGTAGGACAAAAGCAGAAATAATAGCAACTCTTTAGATAAAAGTGAATAGGACAGAGATATTTAGGAAATAAATAAGAGATCCACCAAAGTCATTCTCCTTTGAACCCAGCAATGTCTTGACAACCCTAGCGACATTCCAACACTTGAGTCTAAAGAAATATCTTAGTAGAATCTCTCATTCAGAATCTCAGTCTTTATTATTACTTATCTTTCTAAAGAGCATTAGCATAGCTTGTTGATTTTCATTATACCCAAATGAAAATAAGTGGAGATCATGTTTTAAAGATGGTTCTAACACATAGCTCTTTTCTTTTCTCAGAAACAGCTTCTGATTTAACAGATAAAAGATGCTGCATCATTAGAATTATTTAATAGGTAGTCTATTTTTCTTTGATTTAACTTTCAACTTAAAAGCCTTCAAATTTTTAAAACCAATGCTGTCTGACCAAAACAATGAAATTAAATACATTGGTTTATATTTCACCTTTTTCAGGTAAAGATTTGAGGCAACTTACAGCCAAAAACATTTATAGGCTGTTTTATAAAACATTTATAACGTTCTATTGAGATCAATAGAATAGAAAATTAATGAAAAAAATGAACCCAAGCTAAAGAAAATAGCAAATATAAACTACTCCTATGCTCTATGGTTTGCAAGAGTTGCAAGCACTGCCTTGGTGTTCCTGGCAAATTATAATTGCTCTCATTATCATGAAAAAATACTAAACCTTCACCTATGAAATGATGTAGAAGAAGCACATGTTGTTTTCTTTTGTTGAAGTAGGGACAAGGCAGGGTCGACATTAATCTCTGCCCTCTTTGAAACCCTGAAGCACTGATTGTGTTCCCAGGACTAGCTGCACTGGCATCAGCTGAGAGCTTGTTAGAAATGCAGACTCTCAGGCCCCACCCAAGACCTGTGACCCAGGAGCTGCATTTTAACAAGATGTCCAAGGGCTCTGCATACGCATTAAAGCAGCTTGAGGAGCATAGGTCTCTAACACTAATGATCATATATTGTCTTGTTTTTACATAAATGTTTAGTGTGTGTCTACCTTGTCTTCCAGGAAAACTATCAATTCCTCGGGGCAGAAACTAACTTATTCCTTTCTTTTTTCCACAACACCAAGCACACCAAGAACATCGTAAGAGTTGAATAAAAACTTAAATAAAATAATTAAAAAGTGAATGAACGATCATAAAAGAAAAAAATTATACCGCGAAGATCAAAATCAATTCATACAATTTGAAATTACACTACAGATGATATATTTTAGCTTGATATTATTTTCAATAACATCAATAATAATGACTGATATTTATTACTTATTCATGAGAGGTACTAATAAGGACTTCTTATCTTTTTCACAGTTCTATGGGGTAGTAGTATCCCTATTTTATAAATAGGGATCTGGGATTAAAGTGTCAAAGTCAAAATGGTAGAACTATAATTAAACACGGACTATCTAATTACAAAAATCATGTTCTTAGCCTCGATTGTCTAATGAGAGTTTGAGCCCTGGTTTTCTGAATGATATGAAACTTCAGGACCGAGTACCAACAGCAGGAGCTAGGAAAATTCAGTGGACTGAGTGACTGGATCTAATCAAAGTAGATAAGTGAGTAGCTCACAGTTTTAAACAACTGTAGCATGCTTATATTTGTGTGATTCTGTAAACCCACAGGCCTGCTTTTGCAAATTGGAAACGTATATTCTAATAGCAATGAAAATGAGATACAAGTAAATAAACTGGATAACAGGAAATGGCAAGTAAGCTTATACATGACAATGATTCAAACTGTAAAATATTTACTAAATATTCATCCCTGGGGATGTTTCTAAGTATAAACTGTTTATGATTCCTTAGACAATAGTTATCAAGTATAATTTATCCTCACTACAGCTAGCTCCAACAGGTCAATGTGAATCAGGGACCTCTTCAGGTGACATGTGGCATGTCATTAAGATACCTGTATTTGTCATGACCCACTACATTTTCTCTCTCCTATTGGTAGAAAATGTAAAGAAAGGAAATACACCTTATTCTGTATTTCCTGTGTGTATCTATTCATATTGTGGAATCTGTATAATAAATGGTATCACAGGTGAAGGTGAATGTATAGGTAGGAAGATACATGAATGGTGAAGGCAGTATCTGCAAGGAAGAAGAGGGTACATTTCTCTTTATGGGCTGGAATTTTGTGTTGTTCCTCAAAATATTCCCAGTCCCCAGCACTACACCTAATACTTGGAAGGTATTTGATATATTTTATTGGATGGCTATCTACTCTGTGCTTAGCTAGTAAGTTCTTAATAATTACCTGCTAGAAATTTACCATCAGACATATCTGGTTTTGATTGCCAATCTTACCAGTTCTATGATTTTAAGTGGTTTAACCTATTTAGACCTCAATTTCCTCATCTGTAAAATGGGCACATGATGCTAACCTCATCAAGTTATGAGTATCCAGTGAGATAATATATGTAAATTGCTTACCATGGCCCATGTCACATTAAGTGTCCAATAAATGTAGCTAGGATACCAACTCTCCAGTGAGGTTACATTTGGCCTCTTTTACCTATGACATCTTAGCCAAGCTTATGATTTTTCATCTATATAGACTATAAAGAACCATGAGCTGACAGTCTCTTAGCAGCCCTTGATTGGGTCTGGTCCTCCTTATTCTCAATTCACAGGAGAAGGTATCTTATTTAAAATAAAATATTGAATTGTCTGGGTGTCTTTCTCCATCAGAAAGCATTTCTTCTAGACTCTCATGTGTCCCTCGTGGGTGAGTGGGTTTCCCACATAAACAACAAGGAAGACCCCACAGTGGGGCTGTGACCACGAAGTTCATGGTTGCCCTCTTAATTTGCTAGAAACTATATGTGCCACTTCTGCTGCTCAGGGAGGCCACTCATCCCTTCGTGTTCTGGGAAATCACTCAGATCAACTATCCCCAAATTCTTTGAGTTCTTTATATTTCTTACTCAGGCCCTAAGAGGACATATCTGGTAGACAGACTACTTGGAGAATTAAGCCTAATGTTGCATAATTTTATGGATAATGAAAACAAGCAGAAATGAATCTAATGCATCATGAAGGAAAAATTAAGTCTTGTAGAATGGCAAAGTTTCTTAGGTCTTTGAGTGTGACCATTATGATGACTTTGACAAGAGGTGGTATAGTGCAGTGATTAGCAGGGGTTGGAAAACTATGACCTGGGGGCCAAATCCACCTAGTGGCCTGTTTTTATACGGCCCTCAAGCTAAGACTAGATTCAACATTTCTTAAAGGGTTGTAAAGAAGGAAAAATAGAAGAGGCAACAACAGAGATCATATGTGACATAAAACCTAAAATATTAAATATCCGCCCACTTACAGAAAAAGTTTGCAGATTCCTGGTTAAACTTTGATGTCATACTGCCTGACATAAAGTCATATAAAAATATCTTATTAATTAAATGACCTCAGGGAAGTCACTTAGCTATTCCACAATTCACTTTCTTCATCTTTAAAATTAAAAAATAGTTTTTATTTATGCCTGGCACAAAATAAGACCCCGTAAGTGTTTGCTTCCATGATTTATATTGAAGCAAAGGAAGCTAGATAAGTGAGATTGGTTTAAATGTGATTACTTATTCATCTTCTATTGTTATTCATCATGTATTCCTAGCCTTTGGCATAATACTTGGCACATAACAGATGCTTGATAAGTATTTATTGAGTTAACAGGTATTAAATTCTTTAATTTTTTAATGTATTTTAATATTTAACATTTTAATATGTTTATGTTCTAAATTAAAAATAAACCTGTTGAATAGATAAATAAATGAGTTTTTTAATATATTTTTGTAAATATCAAAATACATTTACAAAGGAAAATATATGATGTCTAGAATTTGCTTATAAGGTAGTTATAAATAATTAACTGAATCAATTAAAGGGGGGGAGAAGAGACAAATCTCCCTTGGAGAAAAATTCCAAATATTAATGCAGATACTCCCTCAAGAAGAAAAAGTTAATTTCCCTCTCCTTAGGCATGGCTGCACACAGTGACTTCCCCAATATGGAGGTAGGGGGAAGGGATGGAGTAACTTTATAGTTGAGAAACCTGACAGACATTACCTCAGCCAGGTCGTCAAAGCCAATATCAGCAGTCAGAAACCATGTTGATAAGTATGTATCCTGGATATGATGTGATGAAAATGGCACTCTGCCTCTGGGGTCTTTCTCTCAATAACTCATAACGCCAGGCTAACCATGAGAAAAACATCAGAGTTCCAAATGAGGGACATCTACAAAATACCTGACTAGTACTCTTCAAAACTCAAGATCGTCAAAAACAATGAAAGTCTAAAAAATAAAATAAATAAAATAAATAAAAACAATGAAAGTCTGGGAAACCATCACAGCCAAGAGGAGACATGACAACTAAATATAATATGATATCCTGGGTGGGATCCTAGAACAGAAAACGAACATTAGGCTAAAACTAGGGAAATCTAAATAAATCATGAACTTTAGTTACTAATAACATAACAATATTGGTTTATTAGTTATAACAAGTGTATCATACTAATGTGAGATGTTAATAATAGGGGAAACTTGGTATGGCGTATAGGGGAACTGTGTACTGTCTTCTCAATTTTTCTATAAGTATAAAACTGTTCTAAAAAAATTAAGTAAATTACAAAAATTATGGGGAAAGGTAATTAATGAGAGAATAGATGAAAGAAGATTTGACCCAGAATTAATAATTACTGAAACTGGGTTATGGGTATAGAGAAGTTTATTACACTTTAATGTATACTAAACATATTTGAAATTTTCTATGGAAAAAGTTTTAAAAATAAATAATTTTCAATCAGAAAATAAGGTTAAGAAATATTATCCTAGACTACATTGTCTCTCAAAGTTCTATTTAAGCATCAGTAAAATTACCAGCTACTGAGAAACTTTAGAAATAAGTTTGGTTTTGACTTGCCAATTCAATATAAAGTTTCACTCATTTATTAAATAAAATTTTCTCATGTGATAGTTGCAACTACTGTAGACAGCTGCAGTCTCTACCGAAATAGATTTGTATGTAGCTATAAATTTATAGATGATATGCATCTATTTCTAATTAAATTTTCTCTTATTAATATTCCTGAGTAGATTTATTCTCTACCTTTAAGATAACTGCTTTGTATTACCTTGCTAACTCTATTCACTAGGCTTAGGATTAAGGCTATGCCCATAAGGTGGTGAGTGTCTATAATTCAATAATCATCACAGTATCCCCAGCTCATATTTTTCACATGACTTACTAAATAATGGAAACATATGTAACTTTTTTGTTAAATTTGAGTAAATATCAGAATAATGATACTTGATATGTTAAATATATTTTTTAATGATTATGGAACAAGAAAAACTGTCTTCTCTCACAGAATTCATTTTCTAGCATATTTTACTCTAAAAAAAATACTAGTCAAATTACCTAATTAAATGCAATAAAATAATAATTAGAATAAGTGTACCTTACGATAATGGTAGAAGTTAGCAATCCATTTTACAAATAGAGAAACTGCAGCAAGGAGAGGTTGAATCCAAACTCACAGAACTGGTGAATGACGAAGCCAGACATATAAACAAAAGACTGAACGAAGTTAAAGCCCATGGTTTTTGAATAATATCAGATGCTTTTCTTCTGAAAGATTCTCTCTGCAAAGGCTCAAACTGAAAACTCTAAGTTGCTTCACAAAGTCCCCATCTCCTCCAGGACAGAGACCTGTAGGTCAACACTGGTGTCCCAGCGATTATGCCTTCAAGTTAGAGGACATGTATGTAGCCTAGGCTTTGTTCTTCCTTTTTTCCAATTCTCTTGTGCAACTCATTTTTCTTTACATTTATTAAAGTATTATCATTATTCTTATTGCTGTATTATTTGATCCCAAAATAACAATTTTTCACTTTTTTTGTGACATAGTTATGGGGGTTTATAGGATTATCGAGTTCCTTTCTTACAACATAAGAGAGGTTTACTATTATTAAATGTGCTACACTGATGGTGTGCAAATTGCATTTGAAAGCAAGGTTAACTATATTTAAGAAACTGCCCGCAATAAGAATTATACGGGAGTTGTACAATCTCTTCTTTCTTAATATTACCAAAAATAGTGTCTTGACAATAGGACAGCATGCTCTCAAATTCATTCAGTTATTTTAAACCTCACCTTTTAACTTCATACATTGTCATTTACTTATCCACAATTTTTCTGAGACATACCTCAGGCTTGATAAACACACTGAGAGTGGCTAAGAGAGTAACTTACAAGTACAATGCCTGACTCCATTTTACATAGTTCACTGGGGCAGATCAGACATAGGCCCAGAAAAGTGAAGGAAAACATTTGAATGTAACACCTTCAGCAAACTGCCTCCACCACCTTTCTGAATGGATAGTACTTCACACCTGCTCAATGAAGGGCTTGATGAAAGAATAAATGAGATAATGTCTGTAAAGCCTGGGAGATTTCTAAACTAAGGTACCATGTACAGATTTTAACCAGATTTGATACTTTAACAAGCTGCATTATTTCTGTGCGTCACCAAGAAGACTCTTTTGCCCTGAAATTATTAGCATAGCTTCTAAGTGAAAAGGCCAGCATCTTGTCAGGGGCCTCAGTAACACGGAGAGTTCTCAGGAACACTGAATTCTAATGCTACGGTTAATCCTCAGCAATTTTCTGAAATTCTGCATGCTTCAGCTTCACCTACAAAAGACCTTAACAGTGATTTTTCTACAGAACAAACATCAGCAAAGAGAATTGGAAGGCCCTTTGTAAAAACAACTGTTAGGACTATTTAGAGAAAGCCAGCAACGTGCAAACTTGTCCCCACTTGCTGAGAAACCCAGGAGTTGTTCTGTTGAACCACCCTTAGTCACACAGTAGAAAAGCCTCCCAGCCTGGCTCATGACGGGTCTTGTCATAATTCAGCTGGAGCCACTGGTAAATATCCACCTGTCTATTACTCATTAATAGAGAGAGACAGGATGTCAGCTGTTTCCGTGACTTGGAGAAACACAGGCTTTTACCACCTTCTGGCTTACTCTCAAAGTCATATTAGAAACAATAAGACAGGCAAAGATTTTTAAAAGGACAGGAAGATACAATGTCATAAATAAAAATAAATCATCGTTGTCTGATAGATACAAAGATTATAGCCTTTAACTTGCTTTACAGGTTTTGATAATTCAGCTTTGGCAGTTTGGTCATCTTCTTAGAAGATGGGGAAAATAAAAGTCTCTAACCTGACTTACATATTAGGAAATTTTATTCTGCTTAAGCTGATACATGTTTTGATTATGGGTTGTTATTAACCCTCACCAGTAATATTTAGATTATGTAACTGATGCTATTTGGGTAATAAATAATTTATGTCATAATATGTTTCATTATGATATGATTGGAAATCTGGCAATTTGCATATTAAGCAGAACTGCTTCCTATCTTCAATTTTAATCCCAGGATGTACTTCTTGTGTCAGTAGCAATACTAGTGGTTATAACAAATAAACATGAAAATTCAGTGGTTTAATGCAACAGAATTTTACTTCTCACTCATCTAATAGTTCAGGACAGGTGTTCCTGGAGAACAGAGAGCCTCTAACAATCTGGGAGTCAAGGACCTGGGCTCTATCCATGCCATGGCTCTGCTATTCTTGAGAATTATGTCATCTGAATTCACTGGTAGGAGGGGACAGGAAGCAGAAAGAAGGCACAGCACTGATCAGATGCCTTTGCCTAGAAGTGAGATATCACATATGTGACCCAGCATAGAGGCAAAGGGACTCAGACATGCAGTCCCTTTGAGTTTGCACCTTGGAAGGAAGAGCACAAACTCTAAGGGACAGTGAGCCACCTCTGCCACAAGTATAAACCTATATAGATGAAATGCATAAAGCAAATTATTCCCAAATGCCTCCTCAACTCATTGGGTGCTGTCTGAAATTTTGCAAAGTCTCATTTATTTAGGTTAAGACTGTGACTTCCTGTTATAAGGCAAATATTCTTTCGACCGTTACAGTTATTTACATTGTGAGTGGCCTTCTGCTCTGTTCTATTTAGAAGAAATATAATAAGGTGAAAGAGAAGTGAAAAAATGAGAGCCTGAGGATATGGAGTAGAGAAGGAGGACTAGGAGGAGGGCTATAGAATCCTCTTCTCTGAGACCTTCTCAAACCTGTAGCCAGAGCCCTGGGACCCCCAAGGACCCTTTTATCCCCAAGGAAACCACAGGACAAATTCTGACCCTGGCAGTGGAAAACTGGAGATCCTGAACTCAGCTCTGGAAACTCATGGTCAGTCACACTTGCAGCCAGTCAGGCTCTTGTCCCGTAACCAGAACCAGTGTTTGGCCTTTTGACAGCTGCTGTGACAAAGTCCTTGTCTTAAACTTTTCCTGTTATTCATTCCTTTCCACAATATCTGGATAATGACTTAATTTGCGTGGCAATTTCATGAACATCAGTCTCATACAATCTTTAAATAATCAGTGTGTAGAGTAGGCATTTTTGTTCCCTTTATAAAAATAAAGTAATGGAACCATAGGGAGGTTAAATACTTATTCAAGTCAATGCAGATGGTATGTGACAGAGCCAAGACCTGAAATCAACCTCTTATTTCCATCCAATATTCTTTCCCGTATGAAATACTGTCCTACTGCCTGTGCTTCTTCCTCTAGGTCTGGAATATTTGGCCCTGTTTGCTGGCACAGTCCTCTAGCCCTCTCTGCATCCAGAGTACTATTCCTTTGATGCCTTTATCCCACAGATAATTAGTCATGTATCACTACTATGTCCCAAGCACCAGGTAACCAAACAAATAAATAGACTGCTTCTCCTTTTGGGGTTATTCTATTCACCAACAAACAAATATATAATTTCATGTGACAATAAGTACTACAAAGGAAACAAATAGAGCAATATAAGAAATGCAGATGGGAGAGGTGGAGAAACGGGGAGAGGAAACCTATTCAAATGGGGCTGTCAAGAAAGTCTCTCTGAAGGGTTGACATTTAAGCCAAGAGCTGGAAACTGATGAGTCAGCAGTAAGAAGAAAGTGGTGGTATTGGGTAGGCGATAGTCTGTGTGTCATAGAAGAGCTTAACAGGTACAAGGAAGGGGAAGGAGGCCAATATGACGGAAGCATGATGGAGAGAGGAAGAAAGATGAGTCTGAAGAATAGGCCGATCCAACCACTGAGAAGTTGAAATTCTTTTTGATTTGTGGTTGGGATCTACTGAAGGGTTTTTAACAGGAAAGTAACGGGATCACATTTATTAAAAGATTATTCTCTGTGTGCTATGGAGAACAGAGGAAAGAGGAAACAGTGAAGGCACAGAGGCACTGCGGTGGCCCGGGAGCCAGTCGATGGTACCTTGGAATGTGGGAGTGGCAGACAGATGGAGTTCAGCGCACAGAGCTGAGATGCGTTTCAGAGGTAGAATGATAGAACTTGCTGATGGACTAGCTTTGAAAGGCAAGAGAAAGGGCGGAATTAAGATTGTCTTTTCAAGCCTTTGGTTTTTGCAACAAGATCCTAGAGGTGGTATCTTGCAAGTGTTCACCCACTCTGCATGTTTCCCCATATTTTAATGTTTCTAAAGTCAGGATGTGTCTTAGCATCCATATCAAAGGAAATCTCTAGAAAAGCAGGCTGTAACAAGGTTGCCATCACTTATAAATATGTATATGAACTTGGCCTAGGATAGAAGGCATTTGCTGGTCAGATTGTCAAGTCACCTAGGTTATTTACACTGATTGCACAACAAATGGTGCATTTTAGCATGTTTTATTTAACATATTTGCATACATATTACACTATAAGGCAGTCTTAAAATAATAAGGTATTATATATGCAGAAGAACAAAAAATAAATAAAGCTGAAGAACACAAATATACCAAAAATAAACCACATATTTGACTCTGGAAAACTGATTGTTTTACTCTAAAACAATAAGCTAGTGTTTTCCAGGGTCTAAAACCTAAAAAGAGCCACAAGAAGATAAACTGGGGCTGATGGGGTAGAGGAGAGGCTGGGTGAACTGTTATTGAGATATGTATAAATGTATAAACGCCTGTCATATAGAAGGTAATGTATTAAGGCAATATAAACTGCTCAGTCCTAAGGATTTCATCATAGAGTTTTCAATTCAAAAAGAGGTTAATTTGAGCCATTCAGATATTAAACTTTTATCTGACTGAAGCATCTGACTGCCAAAAAAGCTGTTCAAATTTTATCGAGATGAAATATACCAGACAGTTCACTTGTACTTTTCCTCTGCTTTAGCAAGAGAAATAAAAGGGCCTTGACTGCCTTGTTGCAGGGAGGTGCGCTTCCACCCCCACCACCGCCAGCCATGAGAAAGCTAAATATACACGGAGCATCTAAGGCCTAAGTCCCGCCCAATCGGCCATCAAGAAGGACAATGAGGGAAAGACAGAACCAACTCTTTGTGTTCCAGGAGGTTAACGCAGCCTAATCTCCAGTGGGTGATCAGAGCTGCTAAGGAGCAGCCAACCTGTGTACTGTAACTCTGGGCTGAGGAGGCAACACCTGGCGCTGAGAATTAGCATCGTTGATCAGACATGGCACTGATGTAAGGACCGAACTTGACGAACCATGCTGACCTGTGCTAGGAGCTGAGTATGTAAATAAATAAAGGCCAACCAATTGAGAAAGGCTATTTTTTCAGACTCGTTACAGCAAGGGAGTTAGCCACTGTCGCTTGCATTTTAGCAGAGACTCAAAGGCAGGGAGAGGAGTGGAAAAGCTTTATGGTGGAAGAAAGGGAAGGCTTCAGTACACCCTGTTTGGAGGCTCTTGGAAGTGGGCTAGCTAGAAGCGGAACATCCTATGTGATTAGTTATGGGTACTTATTTGGCTTTCTCTGGATGGTCCTAAGCTAGAAGTAAAGGCAAAAATTAGGAAAGCAGTCATTTGTTAATCCAGCCCTGGGTGTTTGGGATTGATTGTTACAGGGTTGTTTTGGGGGTTTCTAGGCCGGTTGTTAGAAATAGCGGTCTGACTTCCTATAAGTCTGACTTATAGGTAGTAAGTAATAGACTGGTTCCAGGCTGGTTGCTGGAAGTAATAGGTTGGTTTCTTGAGTGGTTTGCGGCTCAGAGTTCTAGTTTACATGTGGTCTGACTATTATCCATTTGTACATTTCGGTTTCTCATTGGATTCTGGAGACCTCACTCTAGTGGGGACCAGCAGGGGCTCAGGCCAAGGAAGACCGTGCCTGGCAGCAGCACCACCAGACATAAAACTCAGATGCTTCTAGCAGCCCGTTCCTACAGGAGGACAGTGCTCACAGTATTAAATATGGACCTGAGCTGGACTATGGGCAGGGCAGATGGGAGGAGAACATAATTCAGCAAAGCAACGAAAATTTATGATAGAATAAAGCCCCTATGAATACCATCTGTTCTATCAATTTTACTTTCATTACAGCGTATGATATATCTATGAGTGTAATTAAGCAGGAGCCCTTTACCATTAAAAAATATTAGCTAATTGGACTAGGTTTAATGTTGGAATACCATCTATGGCCATGCCATCCTGAACAAGCCTGATCCAGTCTGATCTCGGAAGCTAAGCAAGGTATGGTCTAGTTAGTTCTTGGATAGGAGACCACCTAGGAAGACCAGGTGCCGTAGGTGTAAAAAATTAAAAAAAAAATTTTTTTTAATTAAAAAAAATAGAAAGGTCAAAATATCAATGAGAGTCTCACATGTAGTGTTCTTGCACATACCGCATGGTTTTTAATTAAGATAATATGGATTTATATGCTCGCTTCATTGTAAGAAAAATAATTACGAAAATCCATATTCAAAAAAATGTTGTCAATATTGTGACATTAAAGTAACAAGCATCAAATACACAGATAATGAACATGGGACTGAGAATTTCCTTGAAAAAGAATCTATTTCTCTTAATGCTGTATTTTAGTTGAAGATACCAACAATGAAAAATAATTTACTTAACCTTGTTTAATAATTATTTGAAGATGCCCAGAAAATGATCTGGGTCCACCTCACATGTACCAATATTGTACTTACTCTTTGCCTATTCTGAACAAGGCACTGTCAATGTTGTTCATTCTTCTTTAAATATTAAAATTCTATCTGTTACGACCACTGTGTTATCTCACGAAGTGTTTTCTAATAATGTTAAAACAACCTGACACAATAGATATTATTATTATTCTCATTTTACTGGAATGAAAATTGAGGCTTAGAGGGGCTTTGAGATTAAATCAAAGTTACCCAGCTAGTAAATGTGAGAGCTAGTCTCAGTTTTGTCTTCCTCTTCAAAACTTTTGCCCTTCCTATCTTTTGTTTCCTTGTGACAGTCTTCCTTGGGGAAAAAATAATTTAATGGGACTCATCAGATATATCAGAGCATATACAAAAATGAGTATTGTGCTTCAAGATATTTACTTCAGGATGGCTAACTACCTATTTCAACTTCGAACTCTTATGGAAACTGTCTTCAGAGCCTGTCTACAAACTGGAGAAGACAATGAGTCTCAAGCTTGCAGTCAATCACCCCTCATAATGAGTAAGCAGCTGCCTTCTTCCTTCAAGTGAGTTTGGAGGCATGAAAATGCCTCAGCGTTCTCCCAGATAACTCTCTCACCCATAGGGTGAAGCCTGAACTCCCTCAATAAGAGCTTAATCCTTTTTAACTTAAAAATCTGACTTGTGTTAAAGTGAAAAACTCTATAAGAAGAAGAACAAAGGATCTAAACAAAAAATGGAAAGTCAGATGACCCTCACTGCAATCTATACCGATGATCTCTTATCCTATTGTAGAGTGCTCATTTACTCACATTTTTTCTGTTTGGTTCCTAAATTTGAGGGGGGAAAAAAATCCATGCTGAATTGTTAATAATATATGTCTATCCTCAATGTCTTGCTTTATATTTTAACAGTAATCATTTAGAAATATATTCTGATTAATAAAATTTTCAAGCCAATATTAGAAAACACTTTTGGCAGAGGTGTCTTTCCATTCTGATAATCAATCTTTCTTAATCACTTCAATTCCACGTCATCTGATTAGCATATGGTTTTGGATAACCAATCCAGTTTCACATAGAAGTTTGTCTTCTAGATAAAAATCCCTAGGAATTTCAATCTATACCAATTTTTTTCAACAAGAAAAAAAGTGGAGTTATTGCGAATTATTTATTTAGAATGAATAGAAGTCTTTCAAAAAATAAGTATTGGTATAATTCATTTATTATTCTTTATAGAAGAATTATTCATTTTACTACCTATAACAGAAACTCCAAAAAAAATCTTATTTCCAAAACACAAAATATATGTTTTGGAATTTAGAATGTGGATGTTCTTATCCCCTTACATGACCAAACAGGAAGGCCTAAGCCCCAAAACCACTCAATTTAGTGCCTAAACAATCCTAAATACTTGTTAAATACTCCCTTCCCTTTGTACTGCAGAAATTCACAGCAGGTATGAATAGAAGAAACAGCCACATCTGTGTTTGTGGGACTTGGACCCAAATCAAAATGGACCATATCACATTTCCATTTTGTTGTTTCCTCAAGCTTTGTCATTCATTTAACATTTTCTTAATACTTATGAAAGATATTTGATAGAAATGATTTCTATTAAAGAGGCATAATTTAAGTTATATATTTTGCTTACTCCATTTCTGTCTTGATGTGAGTGACAGTGAAAACAGATTTATTCTCACACCCAGGCTGTAGTGGTCAGTATTTGAAGCAAAAGGAAAAAACAAATCTATAATCACCTTACTTAATCTTTAACTTGCTTTTGTTCCTATCAATGGATCCATAGTTCAGAATATTAACAGATGTTTTTAAAAATTGAAAAGAATAAAGCAAAGACAGAGGAAGGGAAAAGAAGAAAATAACATAGATATCCTATAAGCAGGATTGTACCTGCTTATAGGAAGGCAAAAAAATTAAAAGCAGTCCCTCTTTGCCTTCCATCTCTCAAGCACATGGTTAAATAATTTGCAAACTGTAGGGGCAAAGAAATTTTGCCTTTCTTCATACATTTCCCTCTCCTGATGTCTCAATAACCAAAGTAAGTTTTTTTTTTGGTTCATCAAATCACCTCCTCAGATTCTATTTAAATGACATTAACATTTGCCCACTGGGACTGACTGATATTATCAACTTACTTGACAAGGGCTATGAAATTTGAGACAGACTGTGGGAAAATGTTGTCTCAATAGATAGTACTATATTTCTGTTCCTCTTTTCTGGGCCAGAATGTCAGTGAGATAAGTCTCTGAATCCACACAAGTTACTTTCCCTGCCTAGGCAGCACATTGCATGGCAGATGGCCGAGTGCAGACTAATGTTCTTTAGTAACTTAAGTGTGGGATGGAGCCAAACCAAATCATTATCTTCACTTTTTTTCTTCATCAGAGAAACAGCCTTGAAACTCATGACTCCATTCTTAAACAGTGAAATGTCTTTTTAAAAAGCTCCTGGGTAACAAACCAGGGAGAAACTGTATGTATTTATCTCTAAGTCACAAAGAACATTCTGTAAGAGCAGAGAATTTTGATAAATTAATATTTTCCAAGTGATATTTTTCTTTCCTTGAAAAATGTTTTTATTATCTCATACATACTAAATGGTATATAAAATTATTCTTTTATGTATTTTTTAATAGAATGTATATAGAGAAATAGACAATGCTAATAGAGGGCTCTTGTGTATTCCTAACTGATCACCTCTCCCTTCTCTCTAAGGGCAATCATCATCCTAAATTTATTAATCATTCTTCTCTTTTCACAGATTAACTTCATATGTATGGATCACAAAACTATTTCCTGTTTAGTTTTGCTAGCTTTTTAGCTTTACATAAATAAAATCACACAGTATGCCTGCTTACATGATATGCATCTTTCACTCACTTTTTAAAGATTCTTTCTCTCAGTATTTAAGATTTAAGGTCTATGTTCACACTGCTAGCTTTCATTCACATGTACTGCTATATAGCATGGTATTAATACACCAAACTTTATTTATACATTCTATAGCTGGTGAATATTTGGATTTTCTCGTTCTTGACTCCTCACGAATATGCAACTATGAACATTTTTGTACATGTCTCATGATGGTCATGTGCAGGAATTCTTCCAGGAGTTCTAAATACATATTTTAGCTTTACTTGGATGGGGTTAAACTGTTTTTGCAAAGAGGCTCTACCAGTTGACTCTCCCACTAGCAGTGAATGATGCTTCCATTGCACCATATTCTTTCCAAGACTTAGTAGTACTTCTCTTTTAATTTTGCCAGTCTGATAAGTATTAAATGGTATTTCATTTGAGTTTACTACTAACAAAATTAAACATATTATATGTTTATGAGCTGGTCATGTAACCTTTTCTATGCAAGTCTATTCAAGTCTCTTACCTACCTACTATTGAGTACATTCGTATGTGCTTTATTACTTGATGAGTAGGGGCTCTTTGTATATTTACAATACCAACCCTTTGTTAGTTGTAAGTATTCGTAATATCTTCTCCTAGGCTTCTGTTCATTTTTTATTTTCTTCATGGTTTCAAATTTGTTCAATTTAATGTGGTAATTATATTATTCCATTCATGGTTTGAATTTTTGGTGTTTTCTCTAAGGAATCCTTTCTTACCCAAGTTATGGTTCAGTATTGTCTTCTAAAAGTTTTATAGTTTTGTCTTTCACATTACAAGCTTTAATCCACTGGAATGATTTATCTGCTTGCCCTCATGTTACCAATTTACATAATCAGAGTAGTTATGAAAACCAGGAAACTAACATTAACACTCCAAACTAAACTATAGAATTTATTAAAATTTCATCAATTTTTCCCCAAAAACATTTTTTTTATGTTCAAGCCTCAAATCCAAAAATTGCACATCTCATTAGTTGTATGTTCTTAGTTTCTTCTGATCTGACAGTTTCTCAGTCTTCTCTGACATTAATACATTTCATGAGTGCTGGTCAGATATTTTGTATAATGTACCTCAATTTTGATCTTTCTAATGTTTTCTTATTATGAGAATAGAATTATGCATTTTTTTTTATTAAGAATATCATAAATGTGATGTTATGCCCTTCTCATTTCCTTACATCAAGGGGTTTATGATGTCATTATCTTAACCAGGATCACTTGGTAAAGACAGTGTCTGTCATGTGTCTCTACTGTAATGTTATTTTTTCCTCTGCCATTGAAAATATCTTAGTAGATACACTTTGGATTATGTTAATGTCCTATCTCTTCGTACTTTTGCCCACTGATCTTAGTGTTTTACTTGAAACAATTTCCTGAGATGTTAACCTAATGTCATTCCTTCTACATTTATCAATTTGAATTCTTTCATAAGAAAGAGCTATCCCTTATCCCCATTTATTTATGGACTCAATTGTTAATTTACATCAATATGGACTCATGAATATCTAGTTTAATCTATGATTATAATCTAACACTATTATTATTTTATTTCTCAGATTAGTCCAGTTTTGACCATTGGACTTTCTTTCCAGGCTTATCTTGAATATTTCTTGCTCCAATCCTGTAATCAACCACTTCTCTGAGAATGTCTAGCTCCCCTTATTGGATAATGGTATTTAGAAACCAAGGTGCTAGGTTTGCTTATTGCTACTAGGGTGCCATGCTCCTAGGCCTCTCAGCAGACAGAGCTAAGAATGTGTATGTATACTAATTCACACTTACATATACACATCTATATTTATTTCTATACCTATCTATTTGTGTATATATGTATATCTCAGATACTTTGAGTTCATACTGATACCTCTGATTCTAAATTGACACAAAATTTATTTTAGTCTTCCTCTTTTTCTTATTTTTGATATCTTTTTCTGATAGAGATAAATCTGACTCTCAATATCTACAATTCATTCACTTATTCCTTCAATACTAGTATACACATAAAGTGATTCCAGAGTTTCTAACCCATAGGAAACAGATTTACTAACTTGAATACAGTTTTTGTCTAGAGGGTTTTTTTTTTTTCTTTAGCCATACAATATCTAGTCAAAATATACTTTTCCAAAGTTACTCAGATTAGTTCTTATCTTCCCCATCCCCTTAGGAGAGTTGTTATTTATTTGTAATAACAAGTAAATTTATCTGTTACTTTTTACATTTCATTTTGGGATCTCTACATCCTGGTTGATTTTGTTTTTTGAGTACATAAAACATGACTATGGTTCTTAGAGTCAAAGCTATTGAAAATTTATATTCAGAGAAGAGCATTAACTCCTCCTCATCCACACGATTCCATTCCCGTTTGTCCCTTCCCTCTGCCATTTACCTTTTTTAATGGCCTTAGTACTCTGTTTTCTCATTTAACTTTTTACTATCTAGTTTATCAGGTTTGTTTTTAGTATCCATTAATTTCCATCTATACAGCAACAGGTTTTTTCTATTTTCTTATTTTCTTCTTCCTTTTTCTCTCAATTTTTAATTACATTATTTCTGCTTTGTCATAGTATGTGACATTTGTAAATTTATTTTCTATCCTCATTACTTTACTCAGTCTTAGATGTACTTTTATATCTTTTTAAATGCTCATCATTAGTCCTTTTGCTGAAATTTTCCCCGTCACCACTTGTTTGGATAAATTTCATCCTCTAGCAGATTCCTCAAAAACAAGTAATAAGTACAGGATTCTCTCATTTCTTGTATTCTGAAAATTGTTTTTCTATGGCCTGAATAATTGACAGATACTTGGTAAACAAAACATCCTTGGCTTTCACTTTTCACTGATTTTTTAAAAATGTGCTCTCTTGTTGTCTTTGCTTTATGGGTGAGTTTTCAAAAGTCTAATGCCAATCCAACTGTTTTGCCTTTGAACGTTATTGGGATGTTTTACCTAAGGCCTTGAGAAGTTTATCTTAATCCTTGAAATCTAATAATTCATTGGTAAGTTATTTTGGCTTTTATATATAATTGTATCATCTGAGATAAATATTTTCTTCCTTTTTCTCTTTCTGTCTGCTAGTCTGACAGTCTTACTACACAGACAGGACCGCTTTCTTGATTATAGCCCAGTCCAGTCCCACTCCCTATGAATAATTCTCTGTAATTCCTGGCTCTGTGCTCTTGGTTCTGCTTTCTGAGTTACCCTATAAAAAAATGGCCCAAGGTTGCAGAGGAATAGATTTCTAAGCTTGTTCCTTTTGGCAGTAATTTAGAAATACAAAGTCCTATTTTTACTTTGTGCTGGCTCTGCCCCCTTCAGTCCATGCTAGTCTAAACATATATTTAACTTACCAATGTAAAATGCTGAGACAGGTGGCAATAAATTAAAAGCATACTAAACGCTTAAAGAGGTAATTAAGAAAATAAGCAGCTTTAGGCTCTGATGCCAGGCAGACTTGGGTCAAACACATAATTTGCCACTTACTAGCTCTGCAAACACAGTCTCATGTAAGTTCTCTATATTTCAGTTCTATCATCCTAAAATGTGGATGAGGGATGTAAATGAGTAAACTTTTAAAATATTTCCAAGGCCTGCTACATAGTGAAAACTAAATACATTTTGGTTATTGCCAAATGGTTATTATTCCTTCCCACATAGCATTCCTATTCTTCTTCGTGAACGAATTAATAAGATCAATGGCAAGAACTGAGCAGAAAGAAAAGAACTCCAAGCTAGTTAGCCACTTTGACCACATTTTTTTAAAATAAGTATAATAAATAGTGGTAGAAGTTTTCTTGCAAATTTTATTTCATTTTAGTTTTTAGGTAAAAGCAGCACCATTTAATTTTTTAAAAAAAAAAAAAAAAAAGCGCACTGACCAGAGTTTAGAAGTCTTGGCTCCTCATACTGGCTCCTTCTCAGCCAGGAGCCACTTGTAACTCACAACCCCCCTCAGGCTTATTTTCTCTGTTTGCAAAGGAGAAATTCTATCCCTGTCCTGTTCTCTCTCCGTGGTTATTGTCATTATCAAATGAGACAATGAAGCTGTCCAAAGAAGAAGAGAAACATCACTGAGTGCCCACATGTGCCAGGTCCTAAAGGTATATCATCTTGTTAAACCTCTCAAAAACCCTGAGGGAAAGTATTATTTGAACAACTTACAGTAAAACCGAGACTCAGAAAGCTTAAGTGACTTGTTTTGGGTTACTTGCTAAATGAATCTAGATGTGCATCCAGCCTACACATTTTCTCATGACATTGCACTTAAGAACAATCGTCCTCTTGGAATTATTACGTCTGGGATCGTGTTAATTAGACTGAATGAGGCTGACTCAGAGAGGCTGAGACCTGGAAGCAGGTGGACTCACTGAGGTGGGTGCGGGAAGGGCAGCCAGAGAGCCGTAGCCAGGGCGGCAGTAATACAGTCAGACAGGCAAATGTAGGAAATCAAAATGGAGAGAATAGAACATCTGGATGGAAAGGCATCCACAAGAGATCCAGAGGTATGGAAGCTTGCAGGCAAGGCAGATAAATTAGCTCCAGCATAAGGAAATCAGCAGTAGATAGTGGGACCTCTGCCACGGGTTAGAGATCACAAGGCAGGAGAGATTTTTTATCTGTTTTGCTCACTGCCACACTTCCTATGCCTGGTAGATGGTAGGTGCTCAATGAGTAATTGGATAAATGTGAGGGTATAAGAATAGAACGACAGTGTTTTAGATAGCTATTGAGATAGTGAAGCTCAGTTATCAAAACTGCAAGATGACTTCCACTTTAATAGTCTAAACTTAGTGTTGAGTCAAGAAATCCTGTTTTAGAGGGATCTCTTATTGAAAGTCAAAAATTGACCTTGCAATTCAAGTAAGGTTAAACCTGACTTCAGTGGGAAATCAAGCCCACACCTTCTCATTGCTTCATGAAAGTTTTCTCTGACCTAACCCCATTCCAGCTGTCTGTAATGCTTTTCTACCTACAACCTCTCCTAGATTAGTGAGCATTGGGCATCCCGGTACATTCACAAATAGACTCTGAAAATATTCTTTTCTTTAGTTACCCACATCCTCATTCTCAAAGTTCACCTTGGAGGAAAGATCCTAGCTCTCAATTCCGGCTGATTCTCCTGGAATTCAATCTATGTTCCTATAGGCTCAAGTTTCTGCTGGCCCTTTCATTGATACAAAACGTAAATTCCTAATTTGATTCCCTTTTGGTACAAAGCATTGCCATTACTGTAAAAAAAAAAAAAAAAAATGGAGGTGTACCATTACCTCTCCTGGCAAATAAGAACTTCCATATTGACTGCTCCCTGAGACTGGACCAGAGTCTATTCCTCGATCTGTGTATTCATGGGAAAGGACTTTGCATTACACAGTTCCATCCTTAGTTTTCACTCCCTCCCTTCCATCCCCTCCATGTCAGTGATAGGTCTCTCTTCTCTTCATCACTAAACTTTGGCAAAAGTTGCCATCTTATTTCACAGCCAGACTGACTATTTATGATACATAGGTGTCTTTCTCCTGATAATGGTTCCCAAATATGAGCTTGCTTACTTCAGAATCTCTTAACTCAGTATAAGGTCCTACGAACCATTGGAAAACTTTGGACTTTAGTTTGTGGGAACTCATAATCTACTCTGGTTATTGAAAATAGCAAAATAAAGGTCTCTGTGCTCTGTTAGTATATCTATCCCTAAACACTGAGAAAATAATGCATAAGCTGAGGCAGAAAAACGAGCTGGTTAACGATGTTGTAAAAGAACATTTAACCAGCAGTCATCTTCTGTGCAGAAGGAAAAGAAGAGCCTTTATTAGTACAGAGGATTTACATTTATTTCTCTATTATAATGAAAGCTTAATCAAATATCCACTGGTTCTATTTATATCTATCCAACACAAAATAGTTGAGAGTAAAAGAAAGCATTCTCTCTCCTCATTTTAATACCTGATATAGAATGCAAATACTTCAGTAAACTACTTAGCTTAAGATCAAATTAATCATAGCCATTTCCCATATTAACTCAGAATGTCAGACTAAAGAATAACAATATTAAATTATTATATTCTAAAAAGTGGATAAAGGGAATCACTCGCTAAGATGATTTGGAGAGAGCATAAAAGGCAGAATTCATCAGTAACTTTATACTTCAAATTTTATTTAATGTAAAGATAAAAGCATTTTTCTTTTTGCCCAACTATATTTTTTCATAGAGGACCCTGACACATTTTTGCCCCTCAGAAAACTACTGCATATGGAGAATAAAAATGCTAATAAAAACCTTTCGGATTTCTTTTAGTTCCTAACACACACTCTAGAGTTCATGCTATGGTTATCAGGAGAAATCTATGAAAAATAAAGCTGAATAGAACTGCAGGTCATTGACTGGCTTAATTTTGTCATGGAGGGATAAAACCGGAAGTGCCATGTGATGTTGACTGACAGAAGTGAAAAATGATAAAGAAAACACACTAAAGAAAAGATAGTGAAAAAATTAATGAGGTCTGTATTCTATCGTGGCCAAGACCAGATAAAACTGATATACGTATCATATGTTTCAGCAAATGAGTAGGTTCCAGTAGCCTCTTTTAACCTTTCTACAACCTTGTTCACACAATCTTGATGACAGGTAATGAGGGTCACCTGGACTTAGATAACACTTCTAATGGTACAAATTACATTATTGATGTCCTAATACCACGGCTACTACAGCCCAAATATTGTACAGTGGATTACATAAGGTCATAAATTAGAGAAAAAAAAAATTGAGGACTACAATAAAACTTTTAAATTACATTCTTTTAAAAAATTATAGTAAAATATACGTAGCATAAAATTTATCATTTTAACTATTTTTAAATGTATAATTTAGTGTTAAGTACATTCATATACTTCTGTACAACCAATCTCCAGAACTCTTCATCTTGTAAAACTGAAACTATATCTACATTCATTAAACAATTCCCCATTCGTCCCTCCCCAAGCCCCTGACAACCACCATTCTTTTTTCTATCTCCATTGATTTGACTGTTCTAGGTACTTCATGTATAAGTAGAATAGCATAGTATTTGTCTTTTTCTGACTGGTTTATTTCACTTAGCATGATGTCCTCAGTATTCATTCATGTTGAGTATTTGTCAGAATTTCCACCCTTTTTAAGGTTGCATAGTATTTCATTGTATGTTTATTCCACATTTTGTTTATCCTTTCATCCATCAAAGGACACTTGGGTTGCTTCTGCCTTTTGGCTGTTGTGAATAATGCTTCTGTGAACTAGTCTTTCTATTTTAATACTGTTTATACCTCAGACCCACACTCATGAAAAAAACTGCCATATCAAGTCACTCACATTCTTATTAAATGGGAAGACTAACCACAAAAGTGTAACATAATTTAATATATTAGCAGAAGATATCTTTTAGAAAAGCAGAGTCCCCAAACATTATATTTCATCCTCAGAAATTTTTCTTGTTTTGTGCTTTTTGTTGTCGATGTTTTTTATTTAAATGAAAGCTTCCAATGTATCATTCGAGAATATTTTATTAAGTCACTATTAATACACTCAACACCTATTGGTTAATCTTGTCAATACAACATGAGCCCTTGATTCTTAGGAGAGATAGCTAACTACCTGTTTCTCTGAAAGAAGAGAAATCTATCACAGATTACCACTATATCCTAAGGTTAACTGAAAATAGATAGATTCAAAAATGATTTTTTTAAATATAAAGCCACAAAATAAGAGAAATATATGATTAGAAAATTCTAGATATCTAAAGACTAAAATGTAAGAGTATCAGAGGATGGATAAGCATTTTTAAAAGGCAAACTGCAATAAAAGCAGGTACTCAAATTACACTAAGTCACTACGACAATTGTACTGGCACGGTTACTGTTATCTGTGTGAATCCAAGAAAATATCTGCCAGGAACAAAGAGCAAACTGTGATGGGATTCAAGATAGTAGCGTCTGACTACAAGTTAGCTTTAAAATTCCTCCAATTTTAATGAATCTCAGGGTATTTTTATGGTGTTTAAGATTAACATAAAAGGATTGTTAAAAATAACTACTATTAAGAAATGAATCAAATGATTAAATTTAGAACAAAGAAACCACTTTCTAACCAAAATAGAGACATGGTCTTGGTATATTCAGTATAGAAACCTGATACTGATCTTCATCTGTTCGAGCATGTGTGAACTTCACAATCTTCATTTCAGTGTAAGTGTCTGATCAACACTGACAAATGTATTACAAATCTGAAATCCCAAAAGGCCACTAAAGGTACAGAAGAGAAACTCATATTTATTAATACCTTTCTGTATTGGGCACAATACAAGGTATTTTTATATGCTTTTCGCTAAAGCCTATAGCAACTCTGCAAGGCAGGCAAGAGCAGCTCTGTTTTACAGAAAAAGAAATTTGAGGCTTCGAGAAATTATGCAATTTTCTCTGCATCACACAGCTAGTAAGTGATAACACAGAGATAAATATTCAACTCTGAATCTCAAACCCACACTCCTCCTTTAATGTGAGCTTAAATCTTAGAAACTCTTCCTTCAATATCACTATACTAGATGGTTGCATCTCAAGTGATTGTATTATTTTTAGCTATAACTTCACAAAGATTGAAGCAATTGAACCATGTGAATCTGATAGTTGACTGTATGCTAAAAAGAAATGTGAAATTATATATGCGGTGTTTTTTTTTATTTTCTGAGCAGCTGCATCATTCTAAATTATTAACTATTCTAGAATGTAATTTGAGGTTTTCTTTTGCATATACCATTTGTCATACAGTAGAATCACAAATTGATAGTGTTGTAGGAAGGAATGTGTCGATCATCTTATTTTGTTAATATTGTCGTCTACATTTGATGTCTATAAAAATTTTTTGAATAAGTGAATAATTGATTGGAGGTACAAATATGAATATAAACGAAAAAAAGTGATGAAATGGCATATAATCACTCTGGGGGTTTCAGAAGAGTCAGGAGTCCCATTTCAGGACACATGTCTAACACTCAGGAATCACAAGACTTTCTATGATGCACTAGATCTTTGAAGCACAGGAAATCCAAGAAACAGCTAAGAAAAATCAGATCTATCGTTTCCCTTCTTGAAAGTTCAGTAGTATTGCAGGTTCCTGCCCAATGAAAGTGAATATACCTTCCACTTACTTATATCTTAATGATGGTAAATGCACTACCTTAATCCACCAAAATATTTCAGGTGAAGCAGATGCCCTTGTATTATTTGAGTTATCCCAAATTTATTATGACACCGATTAATTTGCAGGTACTTCTCATGTTATTAGTACCGCTATTTCCTAAATTCTCAACTTCCTATTCCCTAAAATCTATTTGTGAGCCTTACAAACTAATACTATGTAGAGAGTAATTGTTCTCAAATTAGGGTTGAGTAGGTAGGGTATTAGAATGCCTAGGATTGAATGGATGGGATACCAGATGGTCCTATGTGATTTTCTGAACTACAACCCTGCCCCTGTTCTTTCTCCCTTCTGAGGTTTTGATGCGTACCTATAAGATGCTTGCAATAATCTTGGGGAACAGGCATAACAGATGAACTTTGAAAAATTTACAAACTGGCAGTTACAAAATAGTCATGGGGGATGTAAAGTATAGCATAGGGAATATAGTCAATAATAATAACCATGTATGATGCCAAGTGGGTACTAGACTTATCGAAGAGATCACTTTGTAAGTTATATAAATGTCTAACCACTATGCTGTGCACCTAAAACTAATATAGTATTGTGGCAACTATAATAGAAAAAAATTTTAATTAAAAATAATTATATCCTACCCTAGGAGACGGGGATAGGCCAGAATCTGGGGCAAAGGGCCAATGTGTATGGCTTGAAAAAGACCCAAATTTATCCTGATACACTTAACTTGAGACTTATGCTAGTGGCTCCCTGGGTTTCAGATTTCATTGCCAGTAAAATATTTCTAAATATTTCTAAAAAAAAGACATTATGTAGTTTGAAATTTAAGACAATTCCTTAAATGCAAAAGATTCAACTCCATGAAAAACTCACTTCTTTGCTAGAACAAATGAAAACTTTCTGAAGCACATCAGACAGGAACAATTTCACCCATATGGTCTGTAAAGTGTAATTAGCACCTCACTAGTTACAAAGCAAGTTTCCTTCCTTCCTGCCACATGATCTTTACTATGCCTGGAGAGAAAGAACAGAAATTGTTATGTTCATTTCAAGGATGAGAAAACTTCTGATCTGGGCTGGTAAATGTGATGCCTGAGGCAACATGATCAGGAAATGACAAAATCAAAAGTAGAACCCTAGACTTTTCTGTGAAATACAGAACTAAGAGCAAGCATTTAGAAACTTTTGTAGCAATTTATGAAGTAAATTTTGTCTGTTAAATCTAAAAATAAACTAGGGTTTGCTCTTTGTATGTCTTAAGGCTTTCTATTTCCTTTTTCTCATAATTTTACTGTATTTTACAAAGTATTGGTCCACAAGAATTTGAAAACTAAGGCAAAAAACCAAATTCTTCAGCACAGATAGTTTGAGAAATCACTGTTGGACTCTAAAATTCCTCCCAAAAGCAAATCAACCCCTGCGTGGGTATGGGTGAAAATAAGTGTATATAAGCAATTCCATATACTATTTCAAAATAGTTTATATGTAATAGTAAATTAAAGCGAATATTCAAAAAATATGAGAATGTTCTTATAAAAGCACACGATACGCAAAGAGATAAGGACTGTACCCTAAAACAGCAGAAGAGCCAAGGACAGAATCTGAACATGAAGGTTAAATGTTACCATCAAGGAAGCAGGATGAGTTTGACAAGGTGTTTAGTTCTTTTGTGGCACATGGATGAAACCACAGTCCTGCCCAACCACAGCCCCAGTGCTGACCTTTCCAGGTGTCCTCTGGTTGTCGGCTATTCCTTTAGGTCACTGAACCCCTCAGAGAGAACATCCAGTGCCCTCTGGTCACCTTGGGTCACTCCACAGGTCAGGAATGCCATCCCTGACACCCAGAGGACTAACGATGTAATCTGTTTAGTGCAATCCCATAGTGCTTTTTATTTGCTTTTTTGTTTGTTTTTTAGACAATATTTAAATTAGGGTTCAATACAATTTATAGCATTCAAATAAGATTACTTTTAGAAGTAACAACCTGTGTTCTGCAGTTTTTATCTATGGTAAGTTGGTCCTTGAAAGACACAACGTTTATAATAGAACTGCCATGAACATTCTCGTAAACATAAATTGTTTCATATTTAGGTTTCTTTTCATTGCCTTAATTTTCAGGCAATTCTTCTTCGTTCCACCCGAAGTAGCACTTTACTTTCCCTGACATTTATACATTCAAATAATTGCAGATAGTTATAAAGGCCTTTGCTGTCTCTAAGCCAAGGTGAACCCATTTCATTCCCGTCACCCGTCCTCCTAAGTCAGTCCCTCCAACCCCCTCAGTCACCTTCGTGACTTCTCGTCTGAACTTTTTTCCAAGAAAATGTCTACATCTTCCCTCATCTCAGGCTCCCAGAACAAATGTGGTTTTCAGGTGCCATTTCATCAGAATCACTTCCCTACCCTGAGGTAAATCTCTTGAATTCTTCACATCCCTTTGGTCTTTTCCCCTCATCCTAAATTCATTGCGGGTTCAAGGTATTTCACTGCCCAGGGCGAAATGAGACTTCTCCTTTTCTTTTATGCCACATAATTGGATTCATTTCAGAAAGTTCACATGCTCTTCTGTGTACTTCCCCCACTCTAGCTTCTGAATTATAGATAGACTGTTAAATTATCTGGCTATAAGGGACCATAAATAAATTCAATGTCTTGTATTCGGAAAGGTTATAGATTCTACGAGGCAAAAGTATGGAATCTGGTAATTCCCTTAATTTCTAAAAGCCTCAGCATCTTCATCTTCAAAAGTGAGCCATAATAACAAAAATAAGAATGAGTATATAACAATAAAAAAATATATATGCAAAATTACTTGTAACATCTAAGGAATTATATAAAGTAAGGCTTTTTGTTCTTTTGTTATAATAATTTAGTGTTTGCTAGAAAAAAATAATTAGGTAACAAAATGACTTAGCAAAAATAAACACTGCATGAGGAAGAAATGCCACTGGTAATATGGACTTCATGCTTTCTCCCTCAAAAGCCTTTAGAATCATGAAGGGTCTGTTGTTTATATACATAGAGTTAACTCTAGTCCTATCACACTCAGGGGCTGTGTGTTGGCTTCCATGACTCCTAAGAAACAGCCTTTTTATATCTATAAAACCTCATGTTTCAAAAACAAAAGTTACATTTTCAGTCAAAGTCTAAAGGCAAAGGAATTCAGATTTTCTGACTAATTTAAAGAACAAATTTATTTTTTCTACAGGAAATGTTTAAATAAAGCCATTTGCTATAGATAGCTTTTAAAAAGTCAGACCATTTTACTGAACGTACTCAATGTTGAACACTCTCAGCTTTTGTTCAAAAGTAAAAACATTTCCTTTCCATGTCATTTCTGACACATTCTTCCCCACCTATAACACTCCTATTGTTAGTAATGTCAGCCTACATTCAATTTCTGTACAACCTTCCCCAGGATAGAGATTAGATTAATTAGTAAAGGAAGATCCACTCACCACTCCACTCCCACTACGAATGCTTGAATGTACTAGATACTTGGCCCAGATCCTGCAGGACTGAACCTCTCACTCTATTTGTTGGGTGTGTTGATGGCCAACAGTTCTCAGTTACTGTCTATCTCCAGTAATTGCCTTGCACAGGAGAAAGCCCCTTACCCAAGGTTCATCACTCCACTCACCTCCATCCAATGACTGGTTAATTAAAGACATTAGAAGCCTTGGAATTGGCTGAGGCCTTTGTTGCAAGCAAATTGTAGTTTAACCTCTCCCAGGGTCCAATCACGCTTCTTCCTTCATTCCCCACAGAACTCACACTCTCTTCAATAAATTTTCTACACCTGAACCTCTGTCTCAGATTCTGAGAATGTGGCGTGGTCCAAGGAAGCAGACTCTGAATTGGGACTCTGAAGGATGAACAGCTGGCCCACTGGCCATAAAGACCTCCTCACTGGTAAGAGTACAGAAAGTTTCTTATACAGGTAGCAGTACAATTGTTAAAATTTTCTCCAGTGGAGATCTGGGCTTGTGTACTAGTGGAAGAGAATGCATGGAATGATTCAGTATAGCAGACATTTAGATGCATGTTGCTGGAATCAATTGATAATTTGGGAAAATAGAATAAACAGATGAGAATGAGTAATCACCAATTAAAGTATAAGTGTTCAAGCTGGTGACCTCATTAAGTAGTAGTATATATAAAGGCTCTCATCTTTTACAACTGAAAGGAAAGAAAACTTGGAAAGAAATCTACTACTTAATTTAAGAGTAGCAGGGCTACAGGAGAGATTGTATTCTCAACTTTGACACATTTGCTACTCCCAGGTCAGGGCCCTGATTGGGAAGTAAATACTGGGAACCTAAAACAGTGGGTAAGGACATCTGAGTTGATACATTTAAAAATCTTGAATCCCCAGATTCTCCTGAGCCCTCTGGGCCTGCAGAAATGGCCCACTCCTCCCTATTAAATGCTAGTGACTAACCTCCCTTTTCCAAAAATTGCAAAGAGATTTCTGCCTTGGAAGATGACACAAAGAAAGCACCCTTGATCTACTCCCGCCATCTAGCCACCAGACCAACAACTAGAGTTAAATCAAAATATAATCCCACTGAAGAAGTATTGTGTCTCCTAACAAGGTGAAGACATTACACCTTAATATTGCTGCAGGCTCCAAGAATGTACCAGCAGAAACACGCAAGACAGAATTCTGAGAGTACTACATCAACTAAACAAGAGAAAGTTTCTATTATGGCAGCACTCTTTTGTGAATAAATTTAACACAATGGTCTATAGCCATGCCACCTTGAACAAGCCCTATCCAGTCGGATCTCAGAAGCTAAGAAGGGTCGGCTTGGTTAGTACTTGGATGGGAGACCACCTGGGAAAACCAGGTGCTATGGGTGTAAAAAATAAAAAATAAGGGATTGTAAGCTGAAAAGGTCCTTGCAATCTGTGAGGTCAACCAAGGGTTGCCTCACTTAAAATTAATTAATTGATTGATTGATTGATTTAACACAATGGCAAGGACCCAGGGAGATAAAACTAACACTTTGCTTAGATGGCTCTGGGAAGCTTAGAGAAAGTGATAGCCCTCACTGAATAAAAAGACATGCCAGAACTATCATCGTTAATAGTGAAGAAGGAATCAAAAGTCTCAGAGAAGTGGGCATGTAAGAGTGGGTATAGCACTCCATAAATATTTGTCGAATAAACCAATGTACCTACTAAGCTCTCAAGACTCAGCTTTTCCCACTACTTTCTCTTCCAAACACCTGTCATTTAAAAGAACAGACAGATGACTTTCTCGCCACTCCCCAAATACAATAGCTGTTTGTAGACTGTGCCTTTGTATAAACTGATCACTGCCTCAAATGCTATTTCAACATTCTTTTATTCATTCACCCAACAAATATTTATTGAGTGCTATTCCCACTCACCCTGTCAACTCCAATTCACTCTTTATGTCTGTCATCTTCTCTGAGAAAAGGTTTGAGCCTTTTTCTACAAAAGTGGTGTTTTCTGGGCCATGGCACTTTGGACCTTCTGTCCTGGGACTCTCCTCTTTAAATTGCTCCTTTCAACTTACCTGTCTTTCTCTCTACATCACTGAGTCCACACAGAGCAGAAAGACCGCCATCTAGCTCAGATCCACAAAAGATGTGTTGCTTATACATTTTTCTTTTGTCCGCCTAGCTTCACCTACAACATTCTTCTTGTAACAACATTCCTACTTCTTTTCAGGAACTATTGACCTCGTCTCCATCTTCCCAATCTATGTGGCTCCAACTACTAATCACAGTTAGTCACAGATGTCACACGTGCCCTTGGTCACAGAGGTGGGCATGTGACCCAGCTCTGGTCAGTAGTGAATCTCCTTGCACATCATACTTGGTCCAAAGATAGAATGTGACCCGACCCAGACCAATAAGACTTCTTCTCTGAAATATTATATGTGGGCACTGAAAGGAGGAGCTCCCGCTTCCCTCTGGGGTCACTAACTTAAAGCAGCCTATGGCTATGACCTCCTGTTCTCACCACTTGAAGGAAGCCCATCGGAAATAAGGAGAATGTGGCCAACAAGCAGAGAGAAGCAGGGTGGGGAGAGCATACCTAACAACACTATTTTAGCCTCTTAAATCCCTGAGGCCAGATACACCCCTACTCATTCAAGTAAATCGTAAAAAAAAAAAAAAGTTCTTTGAATACAAATACAATTTTAAAAATACTTTTAAAACAGTGTTCTTTGTCAAAACTCAATTCAAACATGTTAAATTATCCCATAAATTATTACTGAGTCTCTACTATGTGCTGGGCATTCTTTTTAGATGCTAAGCTGACACAAACATCTTACCCTTTTCATAATAAAATGCCATTTTATAATGCTATTTGAAAATTAGTGTACCTCAGAAAAAGCTTAAAAGCCCTTAGAATATTATTAAAAATATGTATTTTAGAGTGATAAACCCAATCCTCTTTAATTGTATTTATAGTCTTAGTTATTGGGGTAATTTCAACTCTAACATGAAAGCAGATAATATTTTTTTAAATGGTATAGATATAGGATCAGTAATGTAAAAGTTAGCTAACCAGTGAAAACAATATATCAAACGAGGTCAGGAATAAAAATGTATACTGTATATATTTACTCATAAAAATTAAGATTGATTTGATTCTTGATAAAGCAAGAATGATAATGTAGGAATCGTGTTGCTTTTAAAGAACCTCTCTAACTCTGCCACCTAAATTTACAAGTTTTCCCTCAGATCAATTAGCGTGAAGCAGATGTGCCAGACTGTAGGTTCAAGTGCTCAATGTTCTTGAAAAGCATGTAATTCAAAACTTAACATAACTTAAGATGTGATCTCACTAGGACAGAATACAGGATTACTATCCTCTCCCAACCATAAGTCCTGAATGTAGAACTTTGGCATTCAAGGATTAAATACTTGAGGTATACACTCTTGAAGAGTATTTCAAAACTGTGGCATGTACTTTCCTCAAGGCATCAAATGATGAGGATTTTTCAAGCAAATTACTTAGCTAGACCTGTGTTTGTTTTCTAAATCTAGCTATGCATCAGAATCACAGTTTTTAAAAACTAGGGCTATCTGGCTACTTACTTATCAGTCTGACAGATTCTGAATTAATGGATCTGAGATAAAGAAAGAGGATCTGTATTTTTTTCAGTTCCTAAGATCATAATAATGCAAAGCCAGATTTGATATCTAGAAAACATCCCAGCACTCCTAGCTGAATGAAGCTTTCTTTTTCCTTACCAGTTATCATGCATGGTCAATTTTTCTTAATGTTTATTAAGTAAAATACAAAACTTTAACTAATATTGAAGAGATGGAAAACTTGTGTCACAAAAACATGCTTAGAAAATATGTGATGTATTTCCATATTCAAAAATTTGAGAATTCAAGAAGATCTCAGAACATAACCCTCCTGAATGTCAAGTCTACTGTTTTTTTATATATATAAATTTTAAGATTGAAATGGCAAGCACATTATATTAAAAGTTATTCAATTTTAGAACTTGAACAGACTTTGGAACTCATTCTGTCTAACTCCCTCATTTTACAGAAGAGGACTCAGAGATATTGATGTTAACATATTAATGGATTTCATTCACATGGCCAATGAACTCTAAATTGTCTATGTTAATGTAAAATTTCCAAATTCTGCTTTGTTGAGCACAGTAGTCTCTCGAATCACTAAAGCCATTGAAAAGTATTGAACCTGATCCCTGGAGTCCTTTGTTTCATTGGGTTAGTAAATAAGGAGATGGTTCCATTTATAAAAACCTCTCGGTTGACAACCGTGACTTTTTTTATCTGTTAAAATGGTCAGTTCACCTGATGGTTTACAAAACCTCTAATTTGAAAAACAAGGACAGATTCCAGAAATCAAGTTGACAAATATTGACAAATTATTATGTCGTGTTCCAAGACAGAGCACAGTATTCTACAACTGGGTAGATTATGATAGGTTTGTGGCTCAGGTTTACTTCAGAAAACATTCAAAACTGGTTAAGTTAATTAGTAAATCAAAGCAGAACAAATAACTTTCTAATCATAACAAACAAAATTTTCAAAAAGAATACTAGTTATTGGTTTTCAAGAGAATTCTACCTCAAGTTAAACATATGACATTCTTTGTAGCCATATATACATTGTTTCATCCATATACAAAGCCAATTTTTTCTAACAAGGAAAAAATACATGACAAAAATAATACTAATTCTTAAAGTCCATCTTTAAATGTTTAATGCGTTTCTAATTAAGGACACTTGTGACTTTAGGTGGCTTATATTATGTCACTATTTTTATATAGCAACACGCCAAAGAAACCTGTCAAGTTTAGACTAAATTTGTATAAGGCAAGATTCAGTATGAAACATATCCCAGATCACTTCAGACATTTTTAGCATACATATGAAGTGTGTCGGAGACAGAGTGCCCACAACAGATCTTCTACAAGTCTAGAGGGTTGTGGTTTGACTATAAAATCTGAAAGTCATATTTAGGTAAGATATACATCATTGGTCAACTATGCTTCAGACTGTGGGGGAAATATTTCTGAACAAGTAAGTGAACTAATTTGTAATGAAGGGAGAGACATATCTGAAAGGATCAGAGTTTGAAGGGAGATTATTTCTTTTGCTCATTAATTCATTTATTCAATAATCCTACATTGAGCACATTCATCACAAATATAAACTGGAAATTTAGGTCTGGGCCTTCCCATTGATAAGTTAAAAGGTTATATAGTATAGCCTTGTCTGTTCCAGATTTACTGAACTGTTCAGTTTGAAAATTGACTTAAAGAAAAAAGATATGTTCAGTTATTTATTTATACTATAGATAGTATTGAAAATATTATTTAGGAACTATAGTGAGACTGCTGAAGCTACACTCTGGGAACTTCTGAATAAAGAAAATAAATTGCACTCTCAGACGAAATTTAAACTAATAGTGCAACAACTACGAAATCAACAAATAGGTCATCCCATGAGTAAAGGAGACAAAAATTTTAGGCTGGCACAGTTTCAGAGTCCATTTGAATATATAGTCAGCTCTATTTTCAGGCAGTGGATAATCCATTTGAGCATTTTTAGGCATTAATTAATCTACCCTGATTAAGCCTTAGGGCTGGGTGTGGGATACCAAATAGGAAGAGACCTCTGAGAAGAAGAGACCATCATCTAATTTTAACAATAGCACCTCTTTCCAGGCCCTTCAATTTCCATCAGTTTTTCTAAATGTTGAGTTACACATAATATTAATTAGTTTTCAACACAAAAATAGTGGGTAGGGGCGCAGGAGATATTTATTTATTTGTTTGTTTGTCTGTTTTAGGCGAGGCAACACTTGGCTGACCTCACAGATTGCAAGGACTTTGTAAACTTACAATCTTCTCTTATTTTTTAGTTTTTACGCCTACAGCACCTGGTTTTCCTAGGTTTTCTCCCATCCGAGTACTAACCAGACCCAACCCTGCTTAGCTTCCAAGATCAGACGGGATCGAGCTTGTTCAGGGTGGCATGTCCGTAGACAGATTTTTTTTTTTAATAGTGATATCATACAATGTGTATCCCTCCTATTACTAATTTAGTAATTTCATCTTATCACATCTAAAATTGACTAGTTATTAATTCATAAGTCACATCAGAAGTAACAAATACTGCATTTAGGAAAAACAATGGCCCATGCTATGCCATGAAATTTTAAAAACTAAAGAATAGTTTGGAAAAAATAGATCTCAATATGACATCAAAAAAAATTTTTATTCTAAGTATACTAGAGCAAATATTTGGAATTCATGTGCTAACATTTCTAGTTCAGAACTTCTCTTCAACTTTCTATTCTGTCAACAACTTTCTCATTCCAAAAAAAAATCTCTAACCTCTATTAGGATGTACAATTTTTCTTGAAGTCCTCAGCTCTTAAAATGCCTTGTATCCCAAACCTTAATATTAAAAGGAGGAGAGGGCACAAAAGACAAAGAATGGCTTAATCTAATCATTTGAATTTCTCTTTTTTCCTAGTTTAAGGTGAGAAGTATTTTTAAATAAAGAGTTAGTGACTTATGGGGGAAAAAAACCTGTGTCATATTGCACAGCATAGAAAATACTTAGGATTTTTATAATACAATATTGTGTTACCTTAAAATGCTTAAGTCCCTCATCTCCCAAAAATAACAGAAAAGCTTGAAAAATCTTATATAACAAACATTTAACAGCTTAACAAGAAGATTAAGGAATAAAAATAAAATAGAAATTAATAATTGAGGTGAGCCCAAATGTGCCAACCATAAGCTGAAATAAACAGAATTGAGAGTAAAATCTGTGATCTTTCTGAGAAGTAAGGCTGTTTACAGGAAATACAGTCACCTACATCAGTGCTTTGAACATAAAAGTGGAAGCACATTAATTTCTTGAATAAAATAGTAAATATTAATATCATAGATATTATATATGGACATTGTGTGGCTCGGTAGCTACACAATGTTGACAACAGTTTTCCAACAAATATAGACATCCTCTTTCAATGACCCCTATTTTTCAGAGATCACATCATGGAGATAAAAATAGGTCATGATAATGGCGTTCTCCAATTTGATCCCAACTGAGAAAGCACAACCCATTTCAAAGGCCTCAACAAAAAGAAAAATCCCTAAGAAGTGCCTTGCTAACCATGACTTGGCATCCACCATGTTTTTTCTCTCCCCTTCCCGTAGTGATTAGCTCCTATCACTACTGAGGCCAAAAATGGCAGCTGCATCACTGTCGCTCACAGAAGAAGACATCGCCTATGGTAGACGATGACACTGCTATTACCACCGAGACCCATCAACATCCAAGTCAAGACCACCTCATATCATAAGTGTTGATATCTGTACTGAGACTGCCATCTCCCATTTCTGCAGAAGTCCTGGCATCAGAGGTAATTAATGAATCAATGGAGATTTTCTTAAAAGTGTTTATTTTAATATTTATGATGGCTGTTATTATTTCCCCCTTTACCAAGGGCCTGATTGGACCCTGTGCAGGCAAACAGCAAGAATATAGCAAATACATTTCAGGGCATTTTTCCCAAATTAAATATCTCCACAAAGTAATAAGGTTAATTCACCACTAACCTCAAATATTCTATTTGTCCCCAAAGGACAACCAATTAAACATAGAAAAAAAAATCTGATTTTTAGAATAGAGGTGTTGGCATGCATGCTGCAAAGGGATAATTTCAATTAAAACAAGTACCTCTCTGAGAAACAAGCACTCTTAAAATTTAAAGCAGTGAGGAATCAAGAAAGTTTGGCTAGCTGTGAGAGAAAGCTCTCTGCTCCATGGCAAGTCAGAGCATGCGGAGAAGTCAGAACTATTTCAGAAAATTTGCACAGTGGCTCCTTACAAACTGAGAGGTGATTTGGCAATAATCTACATATTCCTAAAACAACGACACCGTGAGTACAGCACATACCCAACATGGATAAAAATGTTTTTATTACCCAGGGCGCCGACTTCAAAAAGGTTCAAGTTTCATTTGCAGAATTTCAGACAAGATCTAAATAAGTAAATAAGTATTTGTTTAGGTTGCCCTTTTTGAATATTGGCATGAGAGCGAGGCTGGTTAGGAAATGTTAACATGCTGCGTGCCATGGTGTTACCTGAACTGGATGACCTGACATTGCTATTGGAGTACCAAGGCCACAACAAGGTATAGTAATCCTTGGAAAACACGACCATACCATACACTAGCAGAACCTGCAAACCACTGCCATGAAGCAGCAAGGACTGCTTTAGTTAGTATTTACAGTTTGTGTTGCGCGGCCAAGTCTCTTAGGACAAAAAGCAACAGCATTGCTAGGATTCATCTACCAACCCAAGCTTTCAGGACCAAGTATTCACAAAACATTACAAGAACAAACTTCCTTCCCACTCCCCACCCCAACCCCATCCCCCATTATAAAGTCAGTCATAAAATTGGTGAGTGACTTCGGGGTAACATTTTGACCAATCTTGTCCTGAAAAAGAGAATCAAATACCTTCAGTTTAAAAATGAAAACTGGACCCAAAAAACAAGTGGAACTATATACCATGAGCTCTTTGATAGAAAGGCAAAATACCAACTAAATTTTCCTAAGTTACTTTATAAATTTAGCTTAATTCTAATAATCATACACATGGAACTTTTAAATTACGTATTCCAAATTTAAAAAAAAAAACAAATAAAAATTTTAAAAAATAAAACAACAAAAACAACTACAAAATTTCTGAAATAATAATAGTAGTCAAGGAAACTAGCCCTTCTCAATATAAATTATAAAGCTACAGCTATTATAGACAGTATGATTCTGTCATATGAACATGCAGATAGATAAATAAGATAGAAATTGCAGAAATAATTACAAAATATAATATTTGATTAAAGTGACACTTCAAATCGATGGAGAAAAAGTATGCAATAAAAGTACAGGTACAACTGGCCAGAGGGAAAAAAATGGATTCTTTACTTCAGAACTGACAATAAAAGAAATCCCAGTTCAATCAAATATTTAAACATGAAAACAAAACATTAAGAGCATTAGAAAAAAAAGCGGAAGTCTTTCTATTTTTGATACAAAATCCAAAAATCGTAAAGTAAGACTTTAAATTTGATGACATAACAATAGAACATTTCTACATAGTAAACATATATATGTATGTATACCATTAATTAAGTCATAATTCCAAAACAAATTAGGAATAATATTTGAATTCATGTCAAAAAGAAGTTCGATGTCTCTAAAACGAGCTTCTGGATATCAATAAGAAAAGACCAATAAAAAGCAAAATTTAGGCAACAGACAAGTCACAGAAGAGTAAATCTCTCTTAAAAATATGAAAAGATATTCAAAGAATAATTTTTGTTTTTTGTTTTTTTATTTTTAAATTTAATTAGTTTCAAGTATACAGTACCTTGGTTAGACATCTATATATAGCTAGTAAAATGATCCCCCTAATTGCTCCCTTCCTCCCCTGACCCTCCACCTAGCCAACATATTAATGCCAACTGCATTCCCTATGCCATGCTCCCCATCCCCATGACCATCCATCAGCTACTAATTTGTACTTCTTTAACCCTTCACTCCATTCTTCCAGCTCCCCAAACCCTCCTCCCCTCTGTCTGTCACCAAATTGTCCACTATATTTGTGAGTCTGTTTTTGATTAGTTGGTTCTTTTTAGTCCTTAGATTCCACATATAAGTGAAATCATATAGTATTTATCTTTCTCTGTCAGACTTAAATACTTTCTAGGTCCATCAAAGCAATATCTTTTTCCATCCTCTTCCTTTTCACATGTAGGGGTCTTATTTTCTTATCTTTGCAGCCACTCTATGTTTTGGTTGGAGCACCTAATTCTTTTCCATTTAAAGTACTTATTGATAGGAATGTAGTTGTTACCATTCTTTACTCCTGTTTTCGATACATGATTTTTGTTTTTAAAGAGGTCCCTCCAACATTTCCTGTAGTACTGGCTTAGTGGTGATAAATTTCTTCAGCTTATTTTTGTCTGGGAAGGTCTTTACCTGTCCTTCAACTCTAAATGATAGCTTTGCTGGATAAATTATTCTTGGTTGTATATCCTGGGTCTTTATCCCGTCTATTATTTTTTGTCAAGCCCCTCTGTCCTTCATAGTTTCTTTTTTCAGAAATCTGCTGCCAGTCTTATGGGTGTTCCCTTGTAGCTAATTACTTGTTCTTCTCTTGCTGCTTTTAATAGTCTCTCTTTGTATTTAAACTTTGGCATTTTAATTATGATGTGTCTTGGTGAGGGCCTCTTTGGATCCCTGAGTTTTGGGATTCTCTGCGCTTCCTGGGGTTTTATGTCCATTTCCTTTACCAGGTTAGGGAAGTTTTCCATCATTATTTCTTCAAACAGCTGTTCAACATTTTGATTTTCTTCAGTTACACTGATCGGACGGATATTTGGAGCCTTAATAGTGTCCCATATCCTCCTTAAATTATTTTTATAGTGTTGCCATCCATTTTCTTGCCATTCTGACTGAGTGTCCTGATTGGCTGTCCTGTCCTCTAGATAGTGCATTTGATCCTTTTTAAAAATCATTTTGTTTATTCCTTTGTTTATTCTATTTAATATACTTCTCATCTCAGATAATGTGTTCTCCATTTCAGACTGGTTCCCTTTTATAATTTCCATTTCCATTTTTATGTTTTTTATCTCTTTGTTGAAGTTCTCACTGAATTTATATCTACACTTCCCAAAAGATCATTGAGCATCTTTATAACCAGTGTTTTGAACTCTGCGTCTGTTAGATTACTTAACTCCATTATATCTGGATCTCTGCTCTGTTCTGTCATATGGTTTCTGCTTCTGTGTCTTTCCATTTTGGCTGCCTTTCTGTGTCTGTTTCTATGTACTAAGTGAAGCTCCTAAGTCTCTCGGTCTTATTAGTGTGGATTTGTGAAGTAGGTATCCAGTGGCACAGTCCTGAGAGGGAGTCAGCTGCAGGCCAAACTTAGCCCAAGCCTCTACCCCTCTGGAGCCACCTGTTAGGATTTATCAAGTAATCCACAGATGCTGTGCTTATAGTTGCCTCAAACGGCCACATCAGAAACCGGGGCCAGCTGCCTCCACCAGTGTGAGTCTCAGCAAGGAGCACTATAGTTGTTGAGGATACACTTGGATGTGGCTTGGATGGGGCTCAAGTTGGGGTCTACACCATTTTGTTGTTGTTGTTCAAAGAACATTTTTTAAATGCAAATTAAAACTCTACTGAAATTTAATTTTTTACCATTATCAGATTGGCAAAGTTCAAAAAGTTTGCTGATAAACAGTACTAGCAACCATATAGTAAATAGGGAATTAGACTGCTGCTGGTGGACATGTAAATGAGAGCAATTGACAATTACTATCCAAATTTAACATCCCTCATTTAGAACAGAAATAACTTCCCTTAAGTCTTTAAGGTCCTTGTTTGCCTAATCTATCAGATCCCACAACCCTGTCTAAAATTTAACTTGGTTACCTTGATCCCTGACACTGGATTAAAATTTGTCATCTAAACTCAAAGCAGATATGTTATTGCTGAAATACTCCTTTTCCCAGCGAATTCTTTAGAAGGAAGACACGATATAAAAGGCAAAGAGAAGAAAGTTAATAGGCACTGCTTATTTATTCATTCTGTAGGTGCTTGTGTTGAGAACCTACCAGGTCTCTTAAAAGCCTGCCATGTGGCAGGTACTGTTCAAAGATCTGTAGTTGAAGTACTGATCAGGACAGACAGTGGTGGAGCTTAAATCTAGTGAGAAAATATGTGATAAATGTTACAGTTGGGAAAGATGGCAGTTGTTAGCTGAGAATTTCACACAGTCAAGAGTTAGAAACCTGAAGCTTAAAGAATTCACCATCCCAAACAGAGCTGGGCAGGACTGGTACCCAGGCATGGAGAACAGGGAAATCTGGGCCAGAGAGAGCACGGTTCATTAGAATAACTGAAAGAACTTCGTGTACCTGGAGTGTGTGAGAGGCAAAGTGGTGAGAGAAGAGGCTGGAAAGGCAAATAGCCTTAAGCCATGGAACCCCTGTCAAGGAATTCGAACTTCATCCTAAGGGCATTAGGAAATTATTAAAAGATCTGAAACAGGAGAGTGATATAATCAGATTTCTAGGTTTTTTATTTGTGTATTTTGCTCTGTTGTTTAATTGCAGTGTGGAGCATGTGTTTGAGGGGAGAAGGAACAAGGCAGAGAGATCAGGTATAATACCCCAGAAGAGAGATGCTTGTAACCTGGTCTTGTGACAAACAGGACCAGAGAGACTCAGAAAGGAGCAATCATGGTAAACCTCAGATCTGATCATGACATTTCCATGCTTGACACTCTTTGAACTTTTCCCATTGTTCTTAGGATAAACTTTCAAAAATTCTTAACATGGCTTAAAGGGCCCTTTGTGCTTTGGGCCATCCCTTCCCCTCGTACTCTGACCCTCTCTGTTCCTTGCATGTACTAAGCTCTTCGGACTTGAGGCCAATCACATATAACCTGCCTAGAAATTTCATACAGGTCATAACTTTGGTTCTGAACAAAGTGGATAATTTAAGAGGTATGTAGGAAGTCAAATCAACAACACGTGGAGAGGAGAAGGACATCAAGGATGAAACAAAGGCTTTCGGCTTGAGTTACTGGTTGGTTTAGGGAACATCTAGAGAGGAGGCAGAGAAAATGGTTCAATTTGGCTTAGATTGAGTTTGAGGTGGTTGCCAGTTATCCTAGAAGAGATGATAAATATGCAATTGAATTTAAGTACTTAGCACATGCCAGATTCTGTGCCAGACACTTTCACATATATTATCTCATATAAATAACTGAGTAAAATGTAGATAGAAAACAATTAACTATATGAGCTAATTTTGCAGTAGGCTCTACAATAATTATGTTAATCTAGACTATTCACATCTATTCATCTGAAATGAGAAATTTATTCTGAAGAAGTTAAAAACTACCTAATGATTTGAATCACTTCATTTCCAAAGTACCCCTCTGGTCAGTTATGGTAAGACTTTTTAAAAAAGTATAGATGGGTTGCTGAATAATTTTATGCTCATGGAGCAGTTTCAGCCTGTCCTAGACTTTTGCACGAGTAATCATGGAACCCAGCTTATTGTAATAAGCTCAATAGAAGTAAAGGGGAAAACGTCTTACCACTCTCACTTCCAACAACGCTCCTCATTCCATGTCACTTCTAGACCAATTTCTGTAAGGACTTCTGCTGCCTGCTTTGAGCAAACAGTTATTAAAAGCCAGATCTGTGAAGTATTTCTTCCACCTAGTTTATACATTTTATACATCTTTACATTGTGTCCAAGGGCAACATTAGCTTTCCAGAATACATTTCTTCTGTATTCTTCAAAACTTCAAGACTCAATAAGATCCCCAGAAACAGAACTCACCTCTTTGCTTCATGATAGTTTAGAATAATGTTTCTCAAAGTTGATCTGTAGCCAAGCACGCTGGCATCAACAGGATTGCTTCCTTGAAGCACAGGCTTGGCTCCTTACCCCCAGATTTATTAAGTCAGCATTTCACAAGATGAGCCCAGGAATCTGCATTTTAAAAAACTGCTCAGGTACTATTTATTCATGCTAAAGTTTAAAAATTTGGATAATTTTTTTAAAGTAGGGTAGATAATTCTCATTACACATCTTGCTAACAGAAATAATTACTCCTCACAGAGAAGTAATATACCAGAACAATAAATAGATTAAAAAAGTAAAAATTTGAATCCTTTGTTAAAAACAAGAGACTGAACACTTTAATCAGACTTCATGAAAGGTTTTAAAAGATGCTACATACCTACTACTGCTACAAGAATAATTGCTAGCGAACTGAGTTGCAAATGTTTTACATGGAACTACTAAATACCCAATAAATATTCGCTGATTACGAAAAATAATAAGTAAATTGAAAGGAGTATTTTAAAATTAAGATGTTTTCTTGAGAAGTGGGAAGATTCGCATTTCAAAGTAATTCCCATGTTATAAGGTTTTAGTTTTTAGATTTTGTTTTCTTTTTTGTTTGTTTGGCTTATGGCAAGTGCTTTTCAAAGATGTTTTCTAAAAGTAATTAGCAGAACTGACTCATTGAATTAAACTCTCAATTATCACCCACAAACTTGTATCCAATGTCTGAATCATTAGTCATAGAAAGACTGTATAATTGTATAAATATGCATGTATATGTTTATATACATTTAATACTCAAACCAAATAGTGATATTTGGTGTGGTGAAAACTCTTTTGTTTTCCAAGACAAATAAATATTGTTATTTTAAAGATATGGGCCAAATCAAGGTATATGAAACTAGATCTTTGCTTAATCTGTATTTTGTAAATCTAAAACAAAAAAGAAAAAATCCTTTCTGTGAACTTTTTCATTCAAAAACCTGTGTTTTCTAAAATTCAGATACTAAAAGGTTAATCTTTAAGTACTTTCCTTTTGCAAAAATAAATAGAAAATTTTATTATCCACCAATTAAACATAGGTAAGAAGTAACAGACATTGAACAGAAGAGAGATACATATTATGCATGCAAGGAAAATTATAACTTGGGGTGTTGCGGGGGGTGTGCTTTGATGTATAAAAGAACTATTGTCAATGTGGGACAAAACCTCCCCAGTACGGAACGGAGATAAAAAGGAGGGAGCTTCTAGCAGATCAAGGTCAACCAAGATCTATGAATAACATAAATGCTATTAATCTAGTACCAAATGAATTGCAGGAGTTCAGCAGGGTATAGTTATGTGGCAGGGTTCGTGGCAGGAGTGTTTTATGTCACTTTGTATTAGATAATGAGCATATTCATCAAGATTCCTAAATACTATCCAAACTGGCACAGAAGAAGCTTTAAGGAGCTTGAGAGAACAAATCAAAGAACTAGATCTGAGGCTCAGAAAGGTAATAGGGATGTTCAAACAGTGCAGCAAGTTTAGATATCTGCAGGCATCCGTACAATTTCACTCTGCAGGAAACAGCGTGAGAAAGGATTTCTTAGTTGGATAGCTAGCAACTTATTATGTATAATGTCGCCTCCCTCATTATGTCCTAGTTTTCTGGTGAGAAGAGATGCAGACAGCAATACCTTAAAAGACTGTATGCTGAAAAACGTGGAATTATTGTCCTCTTATGACTAATTTAAAATACAAAACAGTTAATTCTCCTTTCTTCAGGAAAACTCAATATAAAATCACTAAGTATCATTCTTCCCCGCCCCCCACCCCTGCCCCAGATCCCAATCTACATAAATGTGTGGGATCCCTTTCATCTAAGCCTTATTAAAATATACATTTGTTGAAATATATAGTAAAAAATATATATGTTTACATTCCAGGCCCATGGCTTTTAAAAGCCCGATTATAAGGAGTTGAAACAAGAAAAAAAATGGGAAAAAAAGAAAAGGAAGAACTGAGAAGAAAAAAGAAGACTTGTAACTGGTGATAGTGTTAATCCAACAGAAAATAGGAGAAAACACGAGCAAGAGCAAGAAGAAGAGAAAAAGTAAAAGCAAGGAAATAACATAAAGATGAATTTTTTTAAGTAGACTACAAAGTAATACTCTTCCAGCTAATGGAGTGCACTTCCATCAGCCCAATAAGGCATAGAACCTTACAAAACTGTACTGAAAACTCAAAAAGAACAAGTACCCTAGATGACTGTCCTATAAAAGATATCTTATTTTGATTGTAGCTGGCAATATGTATTGAACACCTACGATTTAGACCCTATTTCAACCCTATTCATTCATTTATTCAACAAATATTAAATGCTTTGAATTAGGCATTAAGGATATTGCCCTGAACAAGACAGGCATATTTCCTGCCCTCATAAAGCTTATGGTTTTCAGCTCTACTTTGATGGTTATACTGAGCTGACAGTGCCCTCCAAGCCTCATGTCTACTCAACCTCAGAATGTGACCTTATTTGGGAATTGGGTCTTTGTATAAGAAACTAAGAACCTTGAGATTATGTTAACCTGGATTTAGAGTGGACCCTGAATCCCATGTCGGTGTCATTAGAGGAGCAGACACAGAGGCACAGTGAGGAGGAAGTGATGGGAAGTTGGAGGCAGAGATTGGAGTGATGCACCCACAAGCCAGGGAATGCCAAGAATTGCCAGCAGCCACAGGGAGCTAGGAGTGAGGCATGGGATGCTTCTACTCAGAACCCCCAGAAGGAGCCCATCCTGCTGACACCTTGATTTCAGACTTTCTGACCTCTAGAACTGTGAGAGAATAAATGTGTATTGTTTTCAGTCACCCAGTTTGTGGTCATTTGTTAGGGCAGCCCTGGGAAACTAACACAATGGTGAACAGAACTGATGGAAAGTCAGCAGCCAGACTGCAGCCTCCCTTATCCCAGAGGGCCACTGAGCATGTGAGTGGCCTGAGGAAACAAAGGTGCCAGGGGGCACCCTCTTAACCAAATGCTCAGTCACGGGACCAAAGGGTGGGTTCACTAACAAATGTGCAAACTATCAGGGTTGGAAGGGATTTTGATATTGTCTGGAGTCATCCTATTTATTTTAGCTTAAGAAACTGATGTGATCTGTCGTTTGGCTTTCTTTCTCGTTTGCCTCAAGTGAGATGCAGATGGTCTGCCCTATCTCAGGCAGGAAATCTCTGTCTGGCTGACACCCTGAATGATTCAGCTGGATTCCCGGGGGCGAGTGGGGGATTTCTTGCAAGTAAGATAGCAACTATTAAATCCATTTATTCTACAATTATTCTAGAGTATCTACTCCATAAGACACAATGGGAGAAGCAAGATATATGAAGTCCTGTCCTTTAGAACACATACACAATCCCAGATATGAGACATTACATTTAAATCATAAGTGAAACACATGTATTTTTTATTTCTTTGGGTTAAAACTAAAGGCTCAAAACAAGGCAGAAGAAAAGAAAACTGCAGAACATTCCATCAGTCGCTTTAAAACCGGGGCAGGACTTTCTTCTCTGGCTCATAGTGGACCAGTTCTCCTGCTTAAAAAAAGGAGAAAAGCAGGATCCCCCCCACCCCCACACACACACACACGCCTATTTACTGATGTTGAAGAACTACGAAAGTAGCCCAGAAATCGAGGGAATCGAAATCTCTTGAAGAAGGAAATCTCTTGAGAGACTGGTCAGAAGGGGGTTGCTGATGGGCAGGGAAACTGAGCAAAACTTTGAGAAATGTCATGGGACAGAAATGTCAAAAATGAGTGAGAGTTTAAGACTATCAAGAGACCCAAGATGAGAGAAGCCAACGTTCTAGAGAGATAGAGAAGCTGATCCCAAAAGTGCCTGCTAAAAGGCTGAAACACTAAACAGACCTATTGGCAGTCTCACTGTGCTGGGAAGATAAAAAAAAAAAAAAAAAGAGTTAAGAGGCTGCCAAAGCGGAGGTGCCCGGGCAGACACTCCAGGGTTTCACTTGAGACTTCCTACACCTTAGAAGGGCAAACCCAAAATAGTCAAAGCCTTAAAGACTGAGACTCAGACTCAAGTCAGTTTGCTCCCCTGATTGGATTAAGATGATCTGCTTCTCTACTAACTGCCTTTCAGAAGCTAAATAATATTCTCTCTGAAAAATGTTCATACCCAAGGTCCAGCCTTCCCTGGAAGATTATCAGACACACCCAGAGAGAGGACTAGAGAAAAAAAAAACCGTAACAGAACCAGACCCAGTTGTGATTCAGGTACTGAGATGATCAGACCCAGACTGTAAAACAAGGACAGATTTTTTTTCCTGCTCCACCACAGATAGTTCATAAAGGACCACAGATAGTTCATAAAGGATCACAGAAGAACTTGTAATGCATAAAATTAGTGTGAGACCTTGCCAGAAATCTTGGTAACTCAGAAATGGGCTTCTCCTTGGGAGGCTGTTGTTCTGCGTGGAGGGGCCTTGTGAAAAGGAGAGACCAGTGCCCCAGAGACTCATTCCTTTACCTCTTAGTGGTTACTCACAAAGCCAGTATCTCCCCAAACTCCTGGAGTCCTGAGCTGTTGCACAGTACTTTTAAGTGATAAGACTGAATTGTGTGAGTGGTCAGGTGGAGAGCAGGGGCTCAGAATATCACCTGAGAGTGTCCTATGAGTTACAGTGGAGGGCGAGAATCAAACGGACTATAGGAAGAAAGAAAATGGAGTTCCTACATAAATTGAATTAATATCCTTTTACTTTTATCGATCAGAGTTAAAGGAGAACATAGGACAGGGGGCTTTGAGAAGTTTAGTCCTCACTCCTATCTTTTCATGCCTCCAAGTTTATTAAATTGCAAATTAAAGAATTAATATCTTTGGTGTTTTTCATCTCTCCTTCCTGGGTTCCCTCTATGAATATTGTATTTTACTTTCTTCCCCTTAAAGCTGTGCACACTGTCCCTCCCATTCCCTAAGTCCTGGCACAAGGCTGTCCCTGAAGTCACAGTCTCTGGGACCCAGATAAGCATGAAGGGAACTGAGGGGCGCCCGGCTTTCTGTCAAGCATGCTCCGACCTAGGCAAGAGCTCTCTGCCCCTGACAAGTGCACATGCGGGTTGCGAACCCTTTGCTCCCTTATACCAGGACAGATGACAGACTTTGCTCTGGTCACCACATCTGTGCTCTGTGTGTGTTTGCAAGCTGAAACAAAGGAGAGGGTTTTTACTCTCTCTCCCTTCCCGTAATTACTTTTAGTGGTGAAGCAGTTAATGCGATATTCCTCCTCTTGGCTCAGAGTTTTCATTTTTTATTGGCACTGTTTTATCCCCGGAGACAATAGCAGATTGTTCCTGCTGTGCGCAGAAGGATCTTGTTCTGGCAGGCAGGCTTTCAGTCAACAACTTAACATCCTCGACAAAGAACGTGCGTATGCCTTGTTCGAACCTGACTTTCAAGTGTATTTTATAAAGACAATCATCCTAATCACAACCTGCAAAGGCATTAGGAACTTGCACAAAACTGAAACCAAAAATGCTCTAAAGAAAAGTCTGAGGGAGAAGAGAGCGAGGAAGCTCCAAAGGATAGGGGAAGGAGGCCACCATCAGAATCCTTAAACCAAAATGCTCCTGACCTCAGACTCTCTTCATATTACCTGATTAGAAAAAGCCCTTGTTTTCCTCATACCTCTGACCTAGGTAACAGCCTTAAAACAGCTCTATTGGGTAATCTTAACTGCAGCAATCACCCCAAGATGAGGAGCTTTCCCGGCAGGAAGGGAAAGGATTCAAAGTAATTCAGAACTCCCTACTGAGGCCTAGGGTTTGTCCCAGCCAGCAGTTACCCCCTGAGGCCATGGTTCCTCCCCCACTAGTGGCCAGTGCATTGTCACTGAATGCCAGGGGAAAAGAAAGCACTATCTAAATCACCTTCAGGAAAGGCTGGGGTTAGGAGGCGTGTGGGGACAGATAACACAAAAACTCCGAACTAAGAGAAACAATTACTAAGACCTTTATATGGTCACAGTTCATAAAGCACGAAGCATTTTCACCTACCATGTCTCGAAAATGTATGTGAAAAAGACAGATTTTAAAGATAAGGAAACAAACTCATCAAGGTAAAAGACTTGCCAGAGGTCATATGGCTAGCGAACTACAAAGCTGGTTATTAAAATAAACTTTCCGGGGGAGAAAAGACAAATCTGTCATGCAGAAAAATTGCAGGTAGTTTATGGAGAAGCTCTGCCCTCCAGGCGGCGGAGCACATCCCCCTCTCCTCAGGTGTGGGCTGCGCTCAGGGACAGAGCTCACAGTGGAGGTGGCTAACAAACAACCTCAGGGCCTGTGAGCAAGGTCAATGTCAACAGTAGTACAGCATCTCTACAGCATGTAGCCTTGATTTCATGTGACAACAATGGCACTTTACCTCTGTGGCCTCTTCCCCCCAAAACCCATAACCCCAGTCTAGGCATGAAAAAATCATGAGACAAATTCCAGATGAGGGGTATTCCACACCAACCAGTACTCCTCAAAACTGTCCAAACCATTAAAGACAAGGAAAGTCTGAAAAACTATCACAGCCTAGAGGAGTCTGAGAGACATGATGACTAAAGGAAATTTGATATTCTAGATGGAATCCTGGAACAGAATAGGACATTAGGTGTGAACCAAGGAAACTTGAATAAAGTACGGACTTTAGTTAATGATGATATGTCAGTAGTGGCATATTAATTATAACATATGTATCTTACTAATGTAAGAAGCTAATAATAGAGAAAATTGCATGCTGGGTATATATGAATGCTCTGTGGTATCTTCTCAATTTTTCTGTAAATCTTAAACATTTTGAAAATTAAAAGGTCATTTAACTAAAATAGGTTCTCTGCCCCAACTCACACCTTTCCATAAATAGCACACTGTTCTGCCTCTTATTAAGCAAGTGTTTTCTTGGTCTGCAATTCATCTAATGTCTAGCTCCCCTACCAGACACTAGATTCTGAGAAGGCAGAGACCATACCTATTTTTGCTGGGCATTAGACCCCTTGCATCTTGCATACTGCCTGGCACATAGTAGGTGCTTAATAAATATATGCTGAATGAATGAAACTAAGTTCAAGGGTGTCTAAAACTGGTTTGTCTAAACACAATAAATTCCAATATTTGATCCTAGGTCAAAAGGATGCTAAAATATTTAAATTATCAAGGTGAGAAAATAATATCCCAGAGCCTATTTCAATTGTTAAAGTGTTAATTCCAGCAGTGGAGTTGAACATGGACATTTAAAAACAAAGCAGAAATGAAAGCAAGGTTACAAACATGAGTTAGACCGCACATCACAAAGAAGAAAAACAGAATAGTCAGTGCACTTCAAGATACATATGAAATGATGTAGTGTCACATTAATAGCCAGGTTATCCGCGTGTACTCACAGAAACACAACATTCGTAGGCCCACGAGTTATCCTTTCACTCTCCTGGCTTCTTGGCTTTATTCAAAATACTGTTTACAGCTCGAGATTGCCTGCAGAAAGAAGACAAATATTAAGATAATTACAGGATAGATAATACCCCATATGAGGAAAACTTTAAAAGCTGAGAAAATATAGCCAGAAAAGGGAAGAGCTAATAAGTGACTCAATAATAATTACTGAACGTATACCAAGTTTTTGTAATGAGAGAACAGACCGCTTCTGTAGCTTCCCAGAAAACCAGAGAAAAGGGAAATGAGCTTAAATTGCAACGAGGCTTTCTCATCAGAAACTTTCTCTTTTATATCCTAGATTGGTTTAAAATTAGAATAGTCAACCATTTGGCCTACCGAGAAAGAAGAGTGGCCGTCATGTAAATCTTTTAGACACTTACCAATCTATGATTCTACTGTTTGACTCTGAACATATATTAAACAATGGCCAGGATTCTTTCTTCCATCACCAAACTACAAACTTCACGTGGACAGAAACCATTTATGTTTTGCTCACCTCTCTCCTCAGCACCTAACTTTTAGTGCCTGGCAGTTGGTACTCAGTAAATACTTGTTCGACAAACAAGTTAATAAGTAAGTCAGCCTTGAATCATGAAAAAGATGACCAATTATAATCTGCTATTTTAGACTCATGACGGAGAAGAACGAGGACCAAAGAAAAGGTCTACGGCCATGCCGCCCTGAGCAAGCCCGATCCACCTGATTTCGGATGCTAAACAGGGTCAGGCTAGGTTAGTACTTGGAGACCACCTAGGAAGACCAGGTGCTGTAGGTGTAAAAAATAAAAAATAAGGGATTGTAAACTGACAAGTTCCTTTCAATCTGTGAGGTCAACCAAGTGTTGCCTTGCCTAAAAAAAAAAAAAAAAAGTTGCTATCATTAATTTCTGTTCAATCATCTAAAGGAACTTAAATATTCTTTTTGGAAGGCTAACACAGTGCCTGAAACATTGCAGGCCCTGCGGCAAAGGTATTTAATACATAACCCATCTCACAGGCCCTTCTACAGAGTGACACTGGCACATCTCCATTAGCGTCTGTGCTCCCTTTTCTTGAACCCAGGCTCACCTTGAAACTGTTCTCAATGTTGCAAAAATGATGTCACATGACTTCTGAGGCCAAGTCATTCGAGGCAATGTATGGCTTCTGCCTCCTTCTCTTTCTGTCTTTTAGGATGCTTACCTTTAACCCAGCCACCATGTTGGGAAGAACCCCAGGCCACATGGAGAAGCCACATGTGGCGGCGCCAACATTAAGCACTAGACATGTAAATGCATGAGCCTTCTGATCATTCCAGCCCCCAGGCTCTGAGTCTTCCACTCGGGTCCCCAGTCATTCTGAAGCCATCTCTCCCATGCTGTGTCGGAATTTCCAACCCACCAAAATTATAAAAGGTAATATATAGTTATTATTGTTGCAAACCACTAAGTTTGGGGTAATTTGTTTCACTGCAATAGATAACTAATTCATGTACTTACTAAAATGTTTAGTTGGCTTATTCTTTGAATATCCCCAGTTTAGCTGGTCGAATTTGCTGAATGCCTACTCCTATGTGTCTGTCACAGTATTAGGCACTATGAATACACACAATTGAGTTAGACAGGCCACTCTCTTCTGCTAAGTTACTTTCAGAAAAATATCATCTATCATATTTATTATATAAGCGAGACCTCCCTGGCTCAAACTCGGATCCTGAACTGGGAAGCTGGCGACTGCTATGGGAGCCTATTTATTAAAACTGATTGATACGTAATTTTCTGGCTTTTCTCATGATAAAGGGAACAAGAAATGTGGCTAAAGAAGAAGGCAGACATTATGTTTTCAGTGGGCTGAGGCTCTTGAGGAGGGGGAGAGATGCAGCATGAGGGTTGGTAGCTGTTCCACACCCCAGGCCTATTCTCAGTCTTTCCAAAGGAGGAAGAGACTAAAAAGTGGAGAGAGTTAAGTTCCTGAAAGGTTTTGTGAGACCCTCAGCAGCATCGGAGCTGTGGTAACGGCCCAGGTGGGAAAGGCACCTTCTATAAGACTTTAAGTGTTACTATGTTGGTTATTTCTCATTGAATTAATATATTTAAAGTTGGTTTTTTGTTGTTCTTGAAAAATATATGTAACATTTACCATTTTAACCATTTTTCAATCCACAGTTTGATGGCACTGAGTACTTTCACAATGTTGTAGAATCACTGCCCCCATTTATCTCCAGAACTTTGTCATCGCTCCAAACCAAAACTCCATGTGCATTAAATGATAACTCCACGTTCTCCCTTCCCTTTAGCCCCAGGTAACTAACATCCTATTTTCTGTCCCTATAAATCTGACTATTTGAGGTACTGATTCACAAATTCAGGAGCCTCCTGGGTGAAATCTGAAACTGGTCCTGAATACCAAGGGCAGGGAGAGACCCATGAAGGTGGCAGGTTTAACGAGAGAGGGGACTCACTTATGAGGCCCGTCTTTCATGGCCGCAAGGTGGGTAGATCTCCTTCCTTGGCAACCAGAATCTTAAACATATATGCAGGGGCCTTAATGGGGTTAAGTCATGTTCACAGTCGGGTAGTCTCAACAACACATTGGTCTCTAGATGCTATGTCCTTGAAAATGACTCTGGCTTTGGGAATAGTGGATAGAACATACACTCCAAGGACAGCGGATGGGTGAGGAGCCTCTGATTGCCCCCTCTAGCTCATGGGTCAACTGGTGGTCACATCTTCTCAATAACCTCCTCAAGCATTGTGAGTGATACCACGCAAATTTACCCTTTTGCGTGTGGCTTATTTCGCTTAACAATGTTTTCAAGATTTATACATGTTGCAGTGCAATCAGAATTTTATTCTTTTTCAAGACTGAATAATATTTCATTCTATGTATATACCACATTTTGTTTATCCATTTATTTGTTGATAAGCACTTGAGTTGCTTCCACCTTTCGACTTTGTGAATAATGCTGCCATGAACATGGATGTGCAAAGAGCTCTTTGTGTCTCTGCTTTCATTTCTTTCAGATCTATACCCAGAAGTCGAATGACACTATACCATTGATCACCTGGATCACTTTCTCAGAGGTTTCCTCAATTCTGCTTCTCCAACTTTTGCTCAGCCCTGTGCAAAACCCCATTCTGCCTTCTCAGTGCTCGCTGTGGGGGGCTGAGGTGCTGAGACATATCTTACAACCACAGAGACTTACCGAAGTAACAAAGTTACATGTCGCCAGCCTCAGCTGGGCCCACAACACTGCCGAATAATTTTTCCATTGTCCATTGGCTATTTCAAACCTTTACCACACGCCCTCAGCCCCACAATTTCTGGGCTCTCATCTCTCAATACTTCACTTCACCTCTTCTGTCAAGGATTCCTAATCACCATCACATAGCACCTTTCTTACTTTTGTCCTAATCATTTACATACTTAAGTATGTAAGTGGAACTATCACTTAATAGTTTAAATATTAAAAATACTTAATATTTTTCTTTAAATCATTTAATTTTTAATTTATTTATGTGCAACAACATCCAGATATATACTACATAAGATATTTTTTTTCTGTAACACAAGTATTAAAAATGTTCATCCATGCACCACTTATATTATTATCATCGGTAAGTACACTATAATTTGGAAAACTGTTTTGTAAATGAGAAGATTAAAGGCATCGAGCAAATGCCTGCTCAACCCCTGTAAGCGCTCCTAGATCCATACCCAGGAGATTCCACCACCTGGAATTTTAATTCTCACCTATTGTCCTATCAAGAAACCTGATCCATCAGGAGTCTCCCCTCTCCTCTGTCCTCCCAGATCCTGACCCCTTTCAGCTCTTCCGGCTCCCAGCTCTCTCCCTAGGACTCCATCGCCTGTCTCTGCTTAAGCCTCCGGGCTCTTCTGCTGTGCTCGCCTCTAACGTTTCTGCTTAGCAGCACTGAACTGCCCGAGCATGTATTGCTCTCTCTCACCTTCTTTCTGTTGCTCAGGCTCTTTGCTCTGTCTGTAATTCCTTTTCTCTATCTTCTCTCTCTATTTTGTTTTTTTTTAAATAAGAATCTGTGGACATAACAAAGAATAAGAGGTTTGACTTATTTCTTTTATGACTTCTAATTTTCAGTGGACATAGCACGTGGACAAGTTATATAAATTTGCTCAATTTTACTACAACCCCTCATTACCAGTCATCACTCTTTTATAAAACTCTATTATTTTAAAATATATATATATATATATATATATATATATATATATATATTTCCCATTCTTTACTTGCATCAAATGCCCTCTGGATTTATAATATTGACAATAACACTAATAAGCCCAAGAGCTCAGTTCTGAGTACAAAGTAAAAGAAATGTGTCAAAAATGTCTTTTGCCACAATATAACTCTCAGTAGATATGACATATACCTAATATGTAACATAAGTTAAATATTTAAACCATATCTCCTTAAAATAAATCTTCTCTCTAATCTCACCAATAGATAGATATCAGGCAATATAAATATTTAGAAAGTTCATTATACTTAATATAATAATCTTTTGATTATCAACTAAGAAGTATAGAATTGCTATATATAATATAAAATTATATTATACGCTATTATAATTACTATATATATAATTTTGTTTAAATTATTTAACCAGTGTAATTTTTCCCAAATGACTTTATATGAGTGAAAACTGTCAACCAGGTTATTGTCCATATCCTGATATTTTCAAAAACAAACCAAAAAAAGCTAAATCCTAAACTCAAAGCTAATTTTTAAAATAATTTGATTGTTTATAGGAAAGATATTTCCTGATAGAAACCTAAACCTATGTTCTTTATATGCTGGACAGGAAATAGGCAGCTCATAATTCACTCTGCAAACTTTTAAATTTTATAAATAGAACTTTATAAGTAAGACATTTACATTTTCTTCCCTTCTACCTAAGTAGTACGCTAATAGTCTCCAAGGGAAAAGAAGAGAGAGAGAAAAATTCAAAGTACTAGGAATGGCTGTGGTAACAAGTTTCCTCCAATGAGCAAAGCATTGGGCAGTTGGGCCCAGACAGGTCATTCCAGGAAGCAAAGATGGGAATCAAAAAGTAGACGTGTGCCGGACGATGCGCTGTGTAGTAAGTTCTCTCCAAACACTGCATTATTTTTTTAAAATAGTATTTTACAGAATTGGGAAGAATAAGCCATAAAAGACTACCCTGGAATTTTAATTTCACTTTCAAGTAGCCCCATGATTTTCTGATAAGGAAACACGTCAGCAGATATAAATATTCTCCAGTGCAGGTTTAAAACGCTGTCAAGAATAGCTTCACTGAAACACAGAAACATGAAAAGGGAAGAAACATTTTAGGGTCGGAGATTTTTCATAATGATAATGTATCCAATCCACTGTTAACAAGTATAACAATTATAATACTATATGGCCACTGACCTAGCTTCAAAATATATAAAACAAAAATTAGCAGAACTAAAACCCCAGGGTATGATTGCCAACTAACAGGGAAGCAACAGGCTGCTTTAAAATTTCAGAGAAATACATGAACATTTATCAAACAATGCACAAACTAGTCACAGCTTCCGCATTAGATAGCACTCCATTTGTTTTCATGGCACCATATATTTGTGAAGCTGAGTTTTCAGTGATTGCTGTGATCAAAAAGCAAGCACTACTGGAAAACCAATATGAAACAGGAAACAAGAATAGTGGTGTTGAATCTGATTCCAAGGGTCGAGAATTGTGTCTAGTATCCAACAGGTGCACACATGTCATTGGTAAGTAATTGTGCTTGTCAAAGAATAAATTAAATAAAATTCAAAATTGTTTTTCCTCTAAAATAAAAGGAAAAAGGGCTAGGTTGTACAGGGATACCTCAGCCACCTCTGTGAGCTGATTTCAGAAAGAACACTGTGATTGGGTGTGATGGTACACGTTTGAAGTGGGATGTGAAAAAGTCTTGCATATTCAGTAAGGAAAATAGAGGCCAGCCCCCCAGGGAGGACCTCTGATTTTACGGTAGGGTCTTGTTACCTAAAGTGGTAACAAGTGGTATTTCTTTCCCATCGAGTGAAGATATCATTGTAAGTAGGAGCTGAAACACTCTTTTTGTTTTAAGTACCAGAAACCAATCTAGCTAACTGAAACAAAAAAAAAAAAGATGGAAAGATTTTAGAAACTCTTATGGAATCCAAAGATTCTTGAAAACCAGGCTTTCAAGATGCCAGTCACGGCTGCTCTAGGAAACTCATCAAATGAGTTTACAGAGTCTCAGTTACCCAAAACTCAGAGGCTCTGTATTTCTAAGCTCTGAATTTTTGGAAGAGAGAATCTGATTGGCTCGGCCTGGGTCAGTTGTGCACTTTTGGACCAATTTAGTTATGGCCAGGAGACTGTAGAAACACAACAGCTGGAATAACACCTCCCAGTGTTAGGTGGAAAGTTCTTCTTTAAGAACCCACCAAATGTAGGGGACCCAGTATTTGGGATATTCGTTTTCCCACAAAGGAAGAAAAAAACACAGTTCTCACCTACTGGTTCTTCTAAACCAAGGTCCTCATTTAAACTTAGTTTTATGTTACAATATTTTTTTTTCTCCACGAAGGAAACTACTGTAACAGCACTGACATTTATGTCACAGGAAGACTGCTGAAATCTGAGTGGGAACCCCTTCCAAACGTAATAAATCTTGATGGAACTAATCTATAAAATGTATACCGCCCTCCAAAAGGTTGATACTTAAACTTTTATATGTATTTTAAGATATTTCATTTTATTTGAATGTGTAAGGTTGTGATATAAATTTTTGACTAAGTTTTTATGCTAATAGCTATGTAAAGAGATTGAATCTCAGGTTACAAATTCAAGTGGGAAAACTATTTATTTTTCTATAACTAAACTTATTTTGATCTTTGAGCCTCATTCCATTAATGACATAAAGTTAATGCTAGTCAAGCAGAATTCGCTCAGCCAATTTAGAATGTTTTCCCCATCCCCTTTCTATTTCTCTAAGATTTGTGTCTGAGATTCAGAAGGACCTATATAACAATCAGGCACAGGGGCGAAGGGCACTTGGGCCTGTGTCATAAGCCCATGCTGGGATTTCCTGCTGGTCCTCATTTAGACTGTTCCCTAGTATAGGACAATGGCCCCAAAGCACCCTGGCCATTGTCCCAGCTGGTCTACAGTCTAAACTCCTTGGCTGTTCCTCTACATCTCTCCTGTCCTGCCCTCAAGGCTCTGCATGTCCTACAGCCCTCTCTGCTTGTTTCTGTGCCCTACTCAGGGACAGAAGAAGGTTTTAGATGGTTTCCCTGACACTTTGCCTTAACATTGTGACCCAAATCACAATGCGAGAAACCTGTTGCCCTTTCAGCAAACAGAGTTACAAAGCTACGTATGGAGTTCTTCATTCTCGTAACCATGGCTTTCTTGTCTACCCTCTTCTTGTAACTTTATCTAGTCTTGGTGAGTGGGCTACCTGGATCTGTCCAAATTCTTCTATGCCTCGTCTGTGGCATTGTCGTACTTCAGTTCTTCAGAGTACTGATTTTTGACACTGATTTTCTTAGAACCCAAACTCATTTTTGCTTCAACTACTACCCCAGTCATAAACATCAATGTGCATTTGAGAATATGAAATTGAACCATAAATTTTTTTCCTTAGTCAAGCCCCTTGTTAGTCCTTGCATTGCTGCTCTAATAGCCAAACACCGAGAACTGTTAGTATTACCTTCCCTGCTGCCTGACTGGAAGGTGTATGGTACAAGTCACAAGAAGATCAAGAAAAGAGGTATAGATTAATATTTTAGGTCATTATCTCATTGCATTAAAGAAAGGTTTGCAATTATTTTTGATATTTCATTTCAAAATAATTATTGCGTTAAAAATATAAAACATTTTCCTAAACTTACCATAAATAAGTGATATAGAACATTTGTTAATGACATATCAATCGACAATAAACCTATTCATGCAATTTCTGATCCATTTCTATTTGGGGGTTTAATTTTGACATATTGTGACAAATTTAAATTCGGCATATTTGTTAAAGATGATGATGTTAATTAAAACATTTCTTAAATATATTTCCAGTGGGACAAGTATAACCAACGAAAACCCAAAAGTTTTCCTTGCCTGCATGGATACAGATCGGAACTGCAAGGATTCCATGGGCGTTAACCGCAGCGATGGCTCTTTCCACCAAGGAGCACTTGCAATTTGCTGAGAGCTAAATATTCTGATCTATATTGGACCAGGCCCACTCAGGCTGCCTGAATTCGGCTTTTTGATGCACTTAATCTATCCCAGTCCCTCCAGCACCATGTCTTTGCCTATCAGGTGACTTTTTCCTGTTCTGGTTTCCAGAGCCGGGTGACCTAAGTCAGCCCAGCACATGAGTCCTTCCTTATATAAAAACAAAATGGGAGAGGATCACAACTATACCTTGTCAACTTATCTCAGCTTATAGCACTGCCAAATTGGGGGCTATAGTTCACTTTTATTTTATTCTAAATGCCAGTGAATGGTGCCACCTCTGGGTGTCCTTTACCCATTAGTCTTCTCCTCACATTCTGTCTGCCAAATGAGGTTTTTTGTCAGAGACATACGCAAAAGGCAGCACTGAAAATCACTCAACTACTGTGATACTCAGCTTGACCATTAGTCTCTAGAGCTGACCAAAGAGCCATGATGAGAATTGTATCTTCATCCTTTCAGCCACTGTTGACAACACTACTGTGATATTTCATACAGTACATAGGCCATGATTTGCCACTGCCGGACAATGATTATATTCACTATTTTATTATTATAAGGCTGGCACGAATATCTCTAAAAGGTACTTTTTTCTTCAGTTGAATTTTTCCATTTGATAAATTCCCTAAGATGAGATTATTAAAACCACTACAAACTATAATTATGATAATTACATAAAAATAAAATTTAGGATAAAATATCATTAAGAAAAAAAGAGAACACAATTTGCCTGAGAAACTGCAATAACTATGCATGAGGTCAAAACCTGGAAGAATGTGCCCAAATAAAAATTGTATCAAGATAAAGTTAAATTTTGCTGGAACTTTTTAAAAAGATAACTTTAGTATTCTAATTGTAGGGTCACAAGAGTTTCTTATTGAAAAAGTATGTGGAAAAAGAATGGCTTTTCTTCAGAGCATTGTAGCTTTTTAATAATAATCAAACTATACTTGTATTGTTTGCATTAAATCTTAAAGTACCCTGTTTTTATGGTACTGCTCTTTCTCATAAATATGCACATTTAGGGGGTTGTAATACTAGTTGATCCACTGGTTAAACATATTTTAATAATAATTTTTTCATATTTTAGTCTTCACTCATTAATATTTGAATTTAATTTACATCTGGTATGTAAATTTCAAAGGAAAAAGAAATAAACAATAAGGAGATAACACTGAAGGTCACATGGATTTGCTTTGTGTGTACAATAAAATATTTCCTCTACTTGTAAAGTTATCTTAAAAGACAGCTAATAGCATTAATGTACTCTAGTTGCCTACAATAAATCAAAATAAGAGAGACCTCAATCTTTTCTTCTTTTTGCTTCCAAGTATCACTATGTATTACTTTATCCTTACTTCAACAATCAGTTAAACTTTAGCATTAAATACATTTTTGTTTTATGTCTAAAAACTTCCACATAGGTCAATACAGATACCATTTTTTAAATAATCAAAGTGTCTAGTTCATTTCATTCTGAAATCACAATACAATTGGCCCTCTGTATCCCCAAGTTCCACATCCATGGATTCAACTAACTATATATAGAGAATACGTACCTCAGAGATATTATAGGTTCTGTTCCAGACCACCACAATATTGAGTATCACAATAAAGCACGTTGTAATCTTTTTGCTGGTGAAGGGTCTTGCCTTCAAGTTGTAAAAAATGCACATCTGCGTAACTCAATAAAGTAAAGTGCAGTAAAATGAGGTATGCCTGTATTCAGGGGGGAGAAAACATTACGTTGTTGCTGACATGTACTTTGCCATTAGGTCTGCTATGGTTGTGTTTGTGTTGAATATCTAAAGACATTTTTTTCTTGTCACTATTCCCTAAACAATACAATATAACAACGATTTACATAACATTTACATTGTATTAGATATTATAGGTGATCTAGAGATGATTTAAAGTATAAGGAAGGATGCGTGTACCTTATATGCAAATACTACAGCATTTTATACAAGGGACTTGAGCAACCATAGATTTCGACATTCAAGGGGGTCCTGAAGCCAACCCGCTATGAATACCAAGGGACAACTCTACCAAATGCTGTAGACTGCTGCTGCTGTGAATGCTGTCTCTCGTTTTTGTTTTTCATTGTTTTTTGCTTAAGAGTTTATCGTGTGTGTGTGTGTGTGTGTGTGTGTGTGTGTGTGTCCGCGTGCGCGGGCGCTCAGCAGGGAAAACAAAAAGAAAGGAAATTACAAGAAAGACATCTGCTATCAACTTGTATTTGCCAATCCGGAAGGGGCTTTTACAAATAGGCCACTCATTAAAAGTTTATATGGTAAATTCAGGAAGGCTCATTCTGAGGAGAACAAGAGTGAAGGTTTTATGGAGCATTCTGGATGCACAGACGCATCAGGCAGAACCAGAAGCTTACGTAATCCTCTGCTCTCTCAGATACTCATCTACCGCTCAATAAACATTCGGTTATTACTTACCTTTAAGTAAACACATCTAATCATTTTTCTTCTCAGGAATCAAAAAAGCCAAACTTGGTTACAAATAAGGAAGTTATTTATTCCTCATCCTGCTTTCCAGATATGTGAATGCTAAAGAAAGCCAGACCTGATGGGTGAGAGCAATGTAAACTAAATTAAGAAATTCAGCAGTACCTTTTATTCTGTTTATTTAAGAATGTCATTTTATTCATATTAAAATCTTTTTACAATTCATCCCAAAATCTGTGAAATGATCAGCAACAATATACAATAGAGATGAAAATTTAAAAAATTTTTAAGAGCATTTTTAATTTTTACTGATGCAGGCAACTAAATAGATGTCTATTTACTCAATTAAACATAAAATACTTTTCCAATAATAGCTGAAAAAAACTGCCTCCAAAAATCTTGCTAGCTTGGTTTTCCAAGTATTTCTAGAAAAATTCAGAGTATACAGGTCCCATTGCACATCTGGACTCTGTCATCTCATAATTCAAGACCAGTACAGTACTTTGTGTTTCTCTGGATAATCTTTGCTTCATCCTCCGTCCTTGCTCTTATCACCAGGGCTCTGTCTTTTGTACATTCGACACAGTATCAAGCTCAGGGCTTAAAGACCATAGGGATTTACCTGCTTCTCTATGTTAGCATTCTTGAAGTACATTGAAATAAATAACCAATGACTGTAATCACTCTGATTTTTCTCTAGTGTGAGTTACTTGTAAGGTTAAATACTTACTTCCACAGTCACATGAGCATTTCTTGACTTTTTTTTTTCCTAGTTTAGATTTGAGTAACTGCACCATTGAAATCCTCATTATGACAAGTGATTTTTGAATGAAACCTGGACATTACGTATTATGTTATGTGATTCTGGTTCTTATTAAAACCTGTTTTAGCTGGCTTTCTCTGGTGGCAGAAAGGAGCGGCTGCTTTGTTGCTGCCAGATGAAGTAGAAGTCCAGGTCCCCACTTGCCTGGCACTGACACTCAAGGGGGGAGACCCCTCCTTGTAGCTGAGGAGGGGAGGGAGTTCCAGCTGCCCGCGTGGTGTCTACTGACACTGAGTAGCATGACCTCATTATCACTGGCAAAAGGCCTGACTCCCCACTCAGCGTCCTCTGAAACCTATTTCAAGCCCCCTACGTGGTCTTCTCAGCCCAGAGGAAGGAGGGGTATCATGCCACAGCCTGGTGAGTATGGAAGTCTAGGTTCCCCACTTTGTCTATGGAGGAAGGAATGAGATCATATTTTTCTGTGTTGAGCAGCTGGGTGGCTATTGTCCAAAAATTTTCTGTCTTGTTAGGTTGCCCCTTTCTTGGTCCCTTGGTAATCACTTTTTCTGGAGCCTATTTGCACTGGTGTCTTTGGTGTGTCCAAATTGCTGGCTTCTTCTGCTCTATATCTGACATATCCAAGGCCAAAAAACTCAAAGAGCTCTTTCTTGTGTCATTCCTGGGTCCAGAGTCCCCATCCGGTCTGCCTTCTTCTCTCCATTTTTTCTAAGGTATATTTTATATAATCTCGAGGTATAATTCTATCAAAATATGTACAAGACCTATATGAAGAAAATTATAACTCTGATAAAGGAAATAAATGAAGAACTAAATAAATGGAGACATTTCCCATGTTCATGGATAGGCACATTCAATATCATCAAATGTCTATTCTTTCCAAATCGCTCTGTAGCTTTAAAGCAATCTCGCTCCCCTAAGATGGGCTTTCACATATTTGGTCAGAACTGCTCTGAAAGCAAAATATTTGGGCTCGAAGTGAAATGGAGCTTGTAGTCATTTCACAATGGTACAGTTTCTTCAGATTCTGTTCTAGGTGAAATATAACTGGTTAATGATTTCAATTGAAGACTCCTACTTCTGGGAAATGGGGTAGCTATACTTTTCTTATTTCTTCCACAAAGTACAACTAAAAACCTTGTTTTCGCTACAAAATTTGCACTACGAATTTTGATGTTTTCATTTTTATTTAGTTCAAAATATTTTAAAATTTCTCAATACTTCTAGTTTCATTCATGCGTCATTTAGGAGTATATTTGAGTATTGTCCAGTTATCTTTCTGTTACTGATTTCTAGTTTAATTCTACTGTGGTCTGAGGACAGACATTGTAGGATTTCTATTATTTAAAAAATTTTAAGGTGTGCTTTGAATGTCAGCTATCTTGGTGAATGTCCCATGTGAGCTTGAGGAGAATGTATACTCTGTTGCTGTTGGATGAAATGGTTTATGGATGTCAGTTATATCCAGTTGATAGTGTTGCCGAATTCAACTATTGTCACATCCTGGGACAGCATTTTGGTCCTGAACCAAAGGAAATTACTCTCAAACCCAAATCATTTTGGTCTTCTCTAAACCTACCCAGGCTGGATAGTCTTATAAAACCCTGATCCATTTCTTCCCAATAACCTGGTTCCAGAGAAATTCTCACCAAAATGGTGCTATAAGATCATAAAGCAAGACATTTAAATGCTGCAAATACCAGATCCTGGAATAGCCCAGCTCCCAAAGGCCTTGAAACCACAAGTCATCTTCATTTAGAGACTAAAGAAACAAGGAAATAAATGTTGGCTTCTCAGGAGAAATAAACTACGTCTACAGTACTCTCCCCTGAGAGCTATCTCTTAGAATACAGAGCGAAAGTCACGCTATTTCAGACATAATACCTGAGACAAGAAGTCATGCTGACATCATAGAGGGAGGAACACCCTAGCAAAAAATGTATGTGGAAAATTATGTAAGAGCATGCAATAAACTGTTAACAGGGGACACTTCCACAGAGAGAAAAGGAGCTGAGAGATATGTGAAAAGCTATAAGAGGTCTTTATAACTGGAGAAGAGGATGCCTATTCCACTGTTGGCTTCTGAAGTCAATAATATCTGCAATGGCAAGATGAGTGGCTCATAATGACTTGTGAAAAAGCTTGAATTTTTAAAGGTGCTTATTACTGTGTGTAAGGCGCATTGGAGGCTATGAAGTTACAGTAGCCTAGGTCCTGCCCTCAAGCAGAAGTGATGAGGCATGAATACAATTACTGTGACACAGTAGAAAGTGGTTCAAAAGAGACACAGATGAAGAGTGGTGAGAATGGGAAAGACAATTACTTCCTTCTGAGGCGGATCAGGGAAGGAGAGCATCATGCAAGAAAGGGCGAAGTATGAAAAGTTTAAACATACTTGCATGTTTCTATTTTTTTTAAGATCTAGTTCTAGTGTCACCTCTGCAGTAAAAGGGTGCCTTGATTCTCCCAAAGTTCAGTTGCTTGGACCCATGATTTTTATTCCTATATCACGCTAATTTATTTCCCCATTTATAAACCTTCCTCCATTAGACTCTGAGGGAAAGGCGGAATGCATTTTCCATATCCTGGTACGCACGCAGAACCTGGCACTAGCACCACTCCATCCATCACATCCGTTCATTCGATTTTTCGAGTTCCGTGCTAGGTGTTGAGAAGGCATGCAAAGTGGAGTAAAATAAGTATCTGCCATGGAGGATAATAACACAAAGATGAATGACACTACAGTATCATAACTGCCTTGATAGGAATAATGCACAGGGCTAAGAGAGCCAGGAGGACCAGAATCAGAGTATAAGAGAAAGGCCTCACAAAAGACACAGTGCTTAAGGGATTTCATGTGGAGGCAAGAGCATCATCCTTTAAGAACTATAAATAGATACTCAGAAATATTTAATTGACCTAAATTATGATCAGAGGGGGGAGAATTTAGGGGACTTAACTCCCATCTAAATATTTCCCTTTCACAGTAATAGACAGTTTTGAAAATAAACCCAGGATTAAGAATCCATGATTATAGGAGAAAGCAGGTGATGCAATTTATCCTAGAATTAGAAACAACCTGCCCACCAACTTATTTTCTGATCACTTCCCAACCAGGATTTTAGTATACTGGCTCTCTAAGTAAAAGCAATGTTACCAATCATCGCATCATCTCACAGTGAAACTGAACGACTGGCCTCCAGGCCAAGAGAGACCTGTGCGAGCTTCTCTCTTCCTACCAGCTGGAGTGCTTTATTGCTCAGTAAACAGGCAACTCCCTTCCTCTCTTTGCGTGATCATGTCCCTTAATATCCATTGTCATCTAAACAACTTCTGCTTTAATTCCTCTTGCTGTGGAGAAGATATAAGGAGCCAACACTAGGTCAACATGATCCTATTATAATCATGCTTCTGAAAGGGGCTGGCAGATACAATGCCCACATCAGGCATGGGCTCATTCCAAGTCCTGGAGGCATTTGCTAACACTAACAGGCAGCCTGGTCAGGAAACACACCGAGCAAAAATGTAATAATGCCTAACTTTTTCTTTTGCATAAAGCTCACCTAATCCTCAGGTACATATTTTGCTTCCCAAAAAACAGGTAAGGAAACTGAGACTTTGGTTAAGCAAATTGCCTGAGCTTGCATGAGAGTTTATATTTGAATTCAGGGTTAATCTGGCTCCAAAACCCAGTCTTTCTGTTATAAAAAGCTGCCTCTCTTGATAATCTATAAGCTCCTTAAGGATAGAGAAGGGAACATGCTACTGGGAAGAAATTCTATTTTTTCAGGCAAGACAAATCAGCTATATGATCATCCAATTTCTGCTTGCTTTACTGGATTAGAGAGAAAGTAACTGCCTTCTCAGCACAAACGATTCCTTTCTGCCACAAGGAGCACAAACTGCCCTGCAGAACTGTGTTGTGTGTATAAAGGCATGAAAACCAGAATGACTCTCATTTAAGAGCGGTCACAAAGCAAGAACTCAATAAATGTTCATTAACTCTTTAAGATCTACTTTACCTGTCTTTTCCTTTATGTCTGACTGATATACTGATACTAACGCTTGTAACTTTCTATCACCTGTATACCAGGAGCTAGATATGGAAGATGAGAAAGGAATCACCACTGGTACGTACTACTGAGACTCGAATTCCAGAACTTCAAACTATGGGAAGGAAATGTGCTGTCACAGGGCAGATATATTGCACTGGAATCTCTGGAAATTGAAGCCAGAATGTTAATCCCACCCCACCTCATCCCCACTCCAAACTCAGTTGATTATAATGCAACAAACATATTAAGGAATTCATCCCAGGAGATCCAAAAGGATTAGGGAGATATGAGATTCAGATGTCTTTTAAAAGTTCGTAATTCTCAATGAACTGGTGCGACATGTTTTCCATAGTCTGCTCATCATTTTAAAAATCTGGATTTAGGAAGTGATACTTCACACTTAATCTATCACCAACTATTATTTTATTAGGATGAGATGTCACCAGTATTTACTAATGATTAAGAGTGTTTTGGTCTTATCTCTGAATAAGACAGGAATTAAAATTTTGGAGCCCAAATCCCATAGCTTGCATAGCCAAACCAAATCATTATGGAAGAATTCAGGTGGCTGAGAAACTTTTTGATACAAGAGGAATAAATATATTTCCACACAATGTATTTATGTACACATGCTGTTCTTGTACCTTTGAAGAGTTTATGCTTTCCAACAAGGTTATTTGCCACTTTTCACATTCTGAGGGCGGAGGCTGCCCTCTAAATTTCTTCTGAGGTTTGGGTAAACTTTTGTTTTATTTGCTATCCAACCTAATTTCACATCAGTTATTTTCATCTGAAATCTTGAAAGGTCTGCCATATGAACACGTTAGTGAGGCAAGGTGGTGATTATATATTGTGGACTTAAACTGATTTTCAAAAGGATGCATCACAAGCTCACATTTTCACATCTATAGAACTTTATTAACAAGTAAAACAAATCAGCATGTTTTATATATGGGCAAGGACATTTCTATAATAATAAATGGCACAATATCATCTAACAGTTGAACTTTATCAAGAATGAGGGTTTAAAAAATAATACACTGATATTTCATATGACTATTTGAAGAATTAAATAACTATTAAAATAACATTTAACAGCAGTTTGAAAATATAAAGCTCATTATTTACTATTTACCATAAGCTAGAATCATTCAAATACCACAATTTCTATTAAAAAAAAAGAAGATACTATGCATGTTCTACAAACCTAACAAATGGTTGGCTAGGAAAGGCTGTGACAATCATTGGCCCCTGCCCTAATACCACAGTACCTTCCTCAAAGGGCAGGAGGTTTAGGCAGTCACTTCTCAGTCCAGTATACAGTTACACATATGGTAATCATATAATCTATCTTCTAAATTATAACACTTTTGAAAGTAAGATGCCCTATTCAAGCTGAGAAAATGGGAATAACCAGGACTGTTCTGAGCAAGATCAGGATATCTGTCACTTTAGTTAAATACGGTATCAAATGCAATATCATTACTTTCGTGCTTTGGGGGACAGTACAGGCCAGATGAAAAATAAATTAAGGAACCCTAAATTTTTCTCCAATCAAACTTTTTGGACTCCACTTTTCCTGCTGTAAGAGGTCTTCTGGAAATGTTGGTGATTATTGTTTTAATGGGTTAAAATTCATGAACAATCTCAAAGGCATGAGATATAGCATATAGGCTCAAAATAACAGGCTATAGAGATTAGTATTTTTTCTATTAAACAGATTTTCATTTTTACGGAGTGTACCAAGATTTGACTTTACTTTTAGATTTCTAAAACATATCCTTAACACAGAAAAATATATTTTTAATTAGTTTATTTCATAAATACATAAAAATGAATAATCCTGGCCATAACTAGTGTATTCAAATATAACAGAAATAACTTAATTTTTTTCATTAATTTCCCAGCCCCAAGTTCACATTCACTCAAAAATTTAGACACCCTAACAAGGGTTTTGATTTTCAATCTCTAAGGCAGAGTGCAAAGTGGTTAAGTGTCCCCAAAACATCCCAGCAGCTGTTCCATCCGAGCTCACAGGAAATAAAGGGAAATATGCAGAATTTGATAAATCTGAAAGGGGATGTTAAGTTTTTAAAAATAATATTCCAATTCCCCTGCTCAGATGATATTTAAGGCTACCATTGAATTGTACAAATTACAGAGGATTAGGAAACATGCACACTTGAATCTTATAGACCTGGGGGAACAAAAATCAAAACAAAAAGTGAAGTTGTGATGTTGGATCAAAAGTGACATAACCATATTCAGAAATCAAGTATGAATAGCACAAAAACTAAAATAAACTTTTAGTAAATTGATATTTAATACTTGATCTAATATTTTAAAATTAGCATGCATTATAGCTTAATTTCATTTGAAAATTATTAAAATAACAAAGTATAGGTCTATAGAAAATTAATGAGAGAAAGAAGAGATTCAGCACGAGTTTATATTTCTTATAAGTACATTCTAATTGTAATTAATTTCCAAATCAGGCAACTAAATTAAGTACTGTTTTATTTACCCCATGCTATCGTGTTACTTCAAGGGGTGTAACATTAGGTACTTAAATCAACAATAAAAATTTTATGCAGAAGAGGATGCTCAGTGGAGGAAAACAGAAAATAGGCTCAATTAGCAAACATAAAACTGCATGTTTTATTTATCAAAGACAACGAAATAAATGAGAAAATACAGATAAATACAAAAGATGTTGTAAAACATAATAGATTTTATTTTTTCAGAAATGGAAAAATGTCCCTGAATAGTTTTAAATGTATCTTTTAGTAGTAGTCCATGTCTAATAATAAACAATCAATTTTATATGTTCTATTTAGCTGTATTAAATGATTTTTAAGTTTAAAGATGAAATAATTCCCATCATTTTTAATGCTGGCATTCAAGAGCAAAGATATAACTGAAAAGAAAAACAGATGAGACATAAAATGATTTGCAAAATGTAGTAGCTTGTGAATGTAGATTCCAGTTGTAATAATGATCACATACATACACTCTCGCAATACACATATACACCCCACATTCCTATATTCCACAGATACATTTCTCAATTCAAGATATGATTTTTACAAGTTAATCCTACAATCATAAAGCAAGAAGCTATTAAAGTACAAGTTTTTATTTGCTAAATTTAACAAACTAAACATCTAAAAGTTATTAAAATGATACTGAAAGATATTTTTATTGGCTTTTTAAAAGACAAATGCAAATGAGGATTACTTAGTCAAAAAATTAGTTTTCAAAAATGTCTTAAATGAAATAAATATAATATCTAATACAATCTCTTCCTGTAAGAATCTCTAAGACAGGCAATGCTAAAAGCCAAGCTTCTCAATTGATAATCCCTAAAATTGGCATGTCCTTTAAAAAAATTTTTTTTCTTATAAAGGACATGTAAAATACCATATTCTTAAAATCTGCCCTAAAAGAAACTATCTTTAACACCCAAATTTTCTCTATATATTAAGTTCACTTAATTTAAAATTACTAAAAAGATATCTAGAGACAATTTCTAAGAACAAAATGTGGAAAGTAACTTATGCATGGTTATTTACAGAAAAAGCTTTGCTAATGATGTAAAATCATATTCAAAAATCTGACAAAGCCTTTCTAATAATCAGCACTGCAAATTTCAAAAATCTTTATACCTAGCAAAGGATGTTTCATGTATAGAGTTACCAGATGAATCTAACAGCCAGAAACTAAAGCATTTGACATGGTTAATTTCATTTTTTATTATATTAAACTTCAGGTCAGAAGTCAATGGCATTTACATGCTGGAAGACTGCTTATCACTTAACTCTTTCAATTATATCACTGATTAACCAAATGCGACTGGACTTCACTGTTACAATTTTATGGTTTCAAGTGTATGCAAATCTTTTATATGGGCACATATGCAAATGTGCAAAACAAATGAAATATAAATATTTAAGAGAATGAACAGAAATGGCTATTAGGCATAAACCACCCTGCCATTCAATTTGAGAGCTCTATCTTTTCTTGACTAATGTGTCTTCTGTTATTAGTGGTCTTCTATATCCTATTAAAGTTGTAGGTTTACAGATGATCTGGAATTTCACATTGGCATAAGAAAGGAATGTATGGTTGATGCAAATCTAGGAACAAAGAAAGATTTAGTCTTAAAATGTATTAAGTTGCAGTTATATAAATGATAATACTATAAAACCCCATTTTACAAAGTATACCAAGTATATAATTTTTTTTATAAAGATGACAGAAGAGCATATATCAGAATATATTCCAAAGTTTAAAGCTTCTATAGGAGACCATGTACAAGACATTTACATTATATTTTAGACTCTTGAAAATGCAAACAAGATAATCATACTGACTACCCACAGAAAATCATTTAAATTAGTATAATTACTTTGACTTTTATCATATAGTTAAAACTGACAAATTCTTAATGTCACTGCATGCAAAGACATTTTACTCATTAAAGAGAAAATGGGACATCTTTGCGGGGAGATCTTAATGGAACATTTAAAATGATACTATAATATGATCCAGAAATACAATTGTATTCTTCAGTAGAAATAAATTGTTAGCTTATGTAAAATTCATATAAGTTAAAAATAAATCTTAAGCAACCAAATCACAAACTATATAATTTATGTATTAAAAGAACACTTAGTATATAGCAACCTTGAAAAACTTTGTACTTGTGGATAAATCCCGAAGTTAAGTGTTCTAGCTGATAGTTTATGCAGTTCAAATACTTTAAAAGTTCAAATCATTTATAGATATGAATTGTACAGTACCTGCTTTCAAATACAGGGTAGAAAGTAGAGATGAGGTCTCTTTATGTAAAGATACCACTACCTCCACAATAAATAAATGCTCTCATTTACTAACTACATGGCCTCCAGAAACTCACTGGATAACTAGTAAGACCTCTGCTGATTTCTTTAATTATTATTTATTCAAGTTGTAGCCTTCATTATTGGTACAAACTGGTACATGTTAAGAAAACCAGTTTGTACCAATAATGTATACCAAGTATACCAAGTTTTTCACAAAACTTCCATTCCTTAATCTAGTCTGTTAAGATCAGTGCATGGCAAACTGCTTTTGAATCACAGAATTTTTTTGTTCTTTTCACCAGATGTCGAAGTGGATTTCACATGGTTTCATGCAAAATGCCCATCCCTTCTGTGTAAATGCTTTATCATATTTTGTTTTTCATGCCTTCAAATTATTTGCTGGTAGTTACTTCATAAATATATTGTGGTCAAAGTTTCAGTTTACTCATTATACATTTTAAAAATTAAAATTTATGAAATTCAATTTTAAAAATCTCAGTGATCTTTAAAAGTTCACTTTATTAAATTTTAATAGCTGATTGTTAACAATATTAAGTGTGCTAAATTTGAGTAAATAACATGAGTATACATTAAGTATTTAATATGCATCTGATAAATTTTAATACATAAAGGGAATAAACAGTTAATACATTAATATTTCTTACCTCTATAATAAGAAGAAATATCTTGTTCTATGAGCAGCTGCCATACTTTCAGACATGTTTCTGACTTTCAGATAATTAACAAATCCTCTGAAGAAAAGAAGCAGGCCTAAGAAGGTTAAAAATAATAGAGATATTATATTCTTATACAGAAAGAGGGCATGACATAGACAATTATAAACAAGATCCTTTTGGATTAAGAAATTTTATCTATAGAATTCCATTCATTCTATAGTATATTTTACACTATAATGATAACTCCATTATGAGGAAACAGAACTTACTGCCACCTAAAATGTCTTTCGATTTATTAAGCCTAAGTATATCTAAAGTAAAAATTAAAGTAAAGCAAATCCGGCCATGAAAATCCAGAATTACATGAAAATACATTTAATAAATGACAGTAAAGTTACCTAATGCACCTAACTGATTCAACTCATAGAAATCTCATTTTACCAAAAATTTCAATTAATATAGCTACTAAGCAAACTAAGACATATCTACTGATATAAAATATTCGAGAGAGAATATGTGTATGTTAATGCTAACAACTGTGGAGTAAAACCAATAAGCCTGACTAGCAATAAATATACCAAGTGTCTGTCATCAGTGAAATCTGTATGTGAAGATATGTGCATTATGTAAAAAATTTTAATTATTAGTTCTTATTTTCAAGTAATAGTAAAAGACTAATTTATAATAAAAATTAAGATAAGAATCAGGAAAGACTTGAGAAGTAGCCACTCTAGTAATTTCTTAAAGGATATGAGTTTTATCTATCTCAGCATCCTTCTCTGTAAAAACAGTGCTTTTAAATAATAACCACTTACATCACAGGTATCTAATAATTAATAAAACAATGTCTGTGAAATGCTTCAAAGCTTCCGATGGAAAATATTAACTAAGTATAAAAAGCAGTACCATTAATAGAATTAAGTTTCTGATATACTTAAGCATGTAATTCTAAGGGAAACATATATTAACCCCAGTAAATTTTTAACCAGGTAACCACGGGGGACAAAAACAGAAGATCCTTATGCAGGTAACTTTTCTTTTATAAGAAAGAAGAGTTTGTCAATTTAAAATGTAAAGCCTCAAACTAAATCTGTACCCCAACTCGCACTAAAAAAAAAGAAGTATGTTTATAATAAAGATAGAAGAGATATATGATGACTTAAATAAGTGTTATAAATTTCAGCTGAATCTGATCCCATCTGCTTCCCAGACCCTAACTACTTCCGTTTTTGACTCCCACTCTGAATTCCACCACCATGTGTCTCCAGATGCTATTCAAAGATAATGGGATTGTGATCCAAATGTAAAAGTATTAATGAAAAATATAAACTAAAATTACTTGCGAAATCCCCTCTTTTGTCTATGAAGCTATTGTTTCTAAGACATATTTTGTTCTCCTCGAGTATTCTCTAAAATAAGTCAATTCATACCTAGGAATCACTCAGTAGCTATTGTTTCTGAGTTCTACAATGTGTTCAACATTCTTGAGTATACATGAGAGCAACATTTTGCTCATGGATTAAATTTTCACGTTCCCTTAAATGTTCGATTATGGCTCTGATGTAGAAATTGGACTTGTCCTCTGCATTCCATTCTGTCCCACTCTGTTGTCTTCCTAAGATCCTCAATCCCTTAATAATATATAAGCAAATATACTCATTTAATATGCTTAAATACCTAACAGACTTTATATGTTCTTTCACTTTTAAGTAAGAATCTCAATAAAAAGCACAGAATTCAGGCAGTCAGAATACAAAAAAACACTATAAAATCTGGCTATCCCCTGTATGTCTTACTCCCCCCAAAAATCTTAACACTAGAATAATTTTACTGTTTTTATTAAAGATAGAATCCAGATTTTTAGTGACCTTAACTGACCACTAAGAATTTGTGTCCCACAAAATCCTACACATCCAATAGCAGGACTAAAGTAACAACTCAAGGAGAAGACTGCCACCTACTGAAATGCTATTATTTTCTGGTACAATTAATTTTACTAAAGAAATGTAGGCTTTAAAATTCTATATAGAAATAAAATGTGTCCTTCATGTCAGCAAATAAATTTTAAATGTGGGTTAAAGGTAAATGTAATTTTTAAGATTAACTTAATTATCATATATATAAAGTGAAAAACACAAGGGAACAAAAATAGAAATCCATAAAATTCATCAATTTGAATAATACGGCATGCCTTATAAGAAGATAACTCAAGAAAAGTACAGTGATTATTAGGCATGAAGCCTTTCCTTATGTCTGGATGATTAATGATTAATGCAGGGCAAATTTCAAAAGTATAAAAAATGTTTCAGTGATCCAAAAATAAGAGAATGAATAGAACATTCACATTCAACTATCCTCCTGTCAACATTTTCTAAGATCATTAAAAGAAATTACGTACGTATATTTTCCAAGATAAAACTGAAGACAATTATTTTTTAATCATGTTAGTATTTTCGAGTTTTATAGTGTTCGACAGTCATTCAACTTGTATTCTTTAAATTGAATGGCTCTGTATTTTAAATCTAAGAAATCTGTAGTACTATGTAGAATTACGCGAACAGCTGAATTGATATGTTTGGATATGAAATTTTACAGTAGAAGAAATATCGAAAGTAAAACTAAATACAAATTAATCAAAGTGAAATGCATTGAGAATAAACTTACCAAGTACAAGAAATATCCACCAAAGCCAATATTGTCCATTAAAATATCCAGTAAAATAGTCAGAAAACTATGGAGTAAAAATAAACATATTAATCATATTTGTGTACCTAATTTGAAACTCAGAATAGCCTCAGTTTCAGAATGATTTACTTTAAGTAATCTCTAGTACTTAAAAATAGCACGAAAAGAAAAACAGAAGAAAAAATGATGACGTATATATAATTATTGATTTAAAAAAACATAGCAAACAAACATATGCAAAGTATTTTAGAAACAAAAATTAGTTTCAAACTGCTTGTGAGGTAAAAAAGGTAAAAGCTATATATCTGAATCCAACATTTTCTCATTAAAGAGTTCACGTCAGTTCTTTTTTTCATAATCTCCCAAAGCCATGATTACCATCCCAAACACACTGCGGCAACCTGCTGCTTCTGATATCAACACCAAAAGCCACATTAGTTTAATCTTATCAGATGGGGATGTTCTGCTGACCTCTAAAAAGAAGAGCTTTTGACCTTCCGTACACCCCCTACTGTTAATCACTGCCAAGAACACTAGGCACATAAAGACCCCTGGATCATTAGAGTCTTTTTATTTTCATACTAGTTGCTCCAGCATTCAGTTCCCAACAGTGAGCTGAGAACAGCTAAATGAACCTTGAAGTGGCATTTCAACAGTTCCTCTTAGTGGCCGTGGAAGGCAGTTTCATATTCTCTGTGAAATGAGAATATGAACAGGCATAAATAGAGACAGGGTTTGATGATACTGGACAAAGGTACTTTTCTGTGATGAGATTCTAGTCATTATGACTTATTATATTTTTTTATTACAATTACTGGGGTGACATTGATCAACAAAATCCAGTAAATTTTAAGTGTACGATCCAAAAGCATGTCATATATATATACTGCATTGTGTTCACCATCCATAGTTAGATTTCCTTCCGTCACCAAATATTTGACCCCATTTACCCCTCTTTACCTCCCTCTCACCCCCACTTTCCTCTGGTAACCACTGACCATTTTTAAAGTTTTTTTAAAAAAAATCAACCTAATTTTCTTCAGTTATTTTGGCTAATTCTTTTTTTTCTATTACCCCTTAGCATCTAATGATGCTTCAAATGATTATTTTCAAAAGTGTTTATTATAATCTATTCTAAAACTACTAAAAATTAGCTTGTTTTATCTACTGTTTCCATTGGTCTCCAAACTGAATCTGATTTAACTAAAAATGATTTTGTTCAGTGTAGATTTGTCTTCCAATCTAAAATTAATTAAAAGTATCTACTTCCAACTTTTTAGGTCATTATTTCCAACTATTCATTGGCAATTTCCATAAAAGCTTAAAATCCTATACTTTTGGTAGTAACCAAAATGCTTAAAAATTATAAGTAATGTCACTACTGAGGAAAGATATATACTAAAGATCATCTGTTTTTTTAAAGCTATTTAAGTATTTTCACAGGAAGTATTTACAATTTGTAAATGAATCATGATCTAAATTCTCAGGCCCAGAGTTTTAGAAATTTCAAAGATTAAAAAATTCCTAATACCATTAAAGATGCAAATCTCACATACACCAACACCTTTAAAATGTATAATGAATGGAGAACTAGAAAACTGGGAAAATATAACTTGTAAAGTAGGACTGCACTACATTATTTTTAATCAGTAATTAATAATTAGAAATAATAGTTTTCATATAGGTTTTAGAAGCTCTAAGAACAAGAAGAAATAAAGAACCAAAGCAATACATTTTTAACTTTCTAATTTTAAAATATATTTAATATATAGTCTTAGGTGGCAAGAAGCAACCAGAAAATTAGAACAATGTCATTCATCACCCAAGTTATTTAACTAAAGCTATTCTTTCTTTACTCCCAAGTGAAGAATATCATTACTTTCACCTCAAAGTCAAAGAGAAAGACTTACTATGTAAAAAAAATACACCAATAAGCTTTTCGGCTCATTACTGAGTTATCGAAAATGTTGTAAAATACTAAAAAATCATATGGCTGAGCCCAAATGCTGTTTCTTAAAACAAACAAATAAATAAATAAATGTTATGTTGACTGGCCAATCACGGGCAGCAGAAATCAAATTATAAAAAATAAATTAACCAACAAGAATTTATCTGATTTTATTTTATTAATATAACCCAGTGTTTTATTGTTTACATTCTACTTTCGAAAACAAAATTTGTTGGTTTTTAATAAAACCATATACATATTTAAAGAAACAAGAAAAACATCAAAAGCCTTACACAAAAATAATATCAGAATGTTGGGCTAAAGATGTTTACACTAAATCTGAAGTTCATGGCGATTCAGAAATGAAAAGGAAAGCAGCAGTATGATTTATACATTACTTATTGTCTAATAAAAGGAAACACCAGGCTTTTAGGAGAAAACCTTTCTCTTAGCACTGACTTCCAAAGAAAATTTATTGCTTGGTGCATTATAATAAAAGTCAAAGTACAGAGGCAGTACAGAATTAGGAGAACAGGCACTGAATTGAGACCAAGCTAAATCCAGCCCCCATAGAAACTGCAGGACATTAAGCAAGTTACTAGACTCTTTTTATTCTTAGTTTAATCATCAATAAATGGTTGGATTGTCACCAGCATCACTGATACACATAGGGTTAAAGAATTTAGTGTTTGTAACAAATTATGCCTGGAACATAATAAAGTACTCAGTGAATGGCAGCTATTATTATTTTATACAAAAGGTTTTAAAAATTCCTTTTCTTACATCAATTCTCAATAAATACTACTGGTATAATATTAACCTTAACTCAGTAAAGGTATTTTAAAGGGAAACTAAATAGCCCTGGTGATCAACTTGATGCAAGTACATGCCTTACAAAACTTTCAGGAACTCTATAAGTTCTAGCCTTAAAGTTTCCTATCTTATCATATTAACTGGAGTTGATTCCTAGATAATATAACCTAGGGTTCAGTTCTATGAGAGAATTAGGCCCTAGTACCCTAAAGGTATAGGTTGTATATAATGGACTAATTTCTTTATGAATCTAGAATGATATCAGCAATTTACCAATTTAAGGAGAATTGAAAAAATAGCCTCAAATCATTTTCTGAGTTCTGTGACTTAAATAAGAAATATCATTTGAATAACAGTAATTAATTGTACTAATAATATAACCAGGGTTGTACTAATCTAGCTCCAACTTTTTTGAGGTATTTTTCTACTAATAATTTCCGCAAGGCAGGGTTTGTATGTTCATAACACCCAGTAGAGTTATGCTCTTGGTGGTAACCCACTTTATATTTTTTAAAAATTAAATTAGAACACAAATCTGCCAGGGGGCAATTATTACAATGGGTCAAGTTTTAATAATTTCAGAAGAAGCCAATCCATAGGTCCCAACCAAGAACCAACTGATTAATAAGCAAAAACCTATGATCTGGTTTTAATAGAGGGTGAGATAAGATTACTGAACCCTGCCTGGGAAGTGATTAAATAAGCTTAAAAATAATGAAGAAACACATTAAATTCACAGTTTAAAATATTTCTGGTCTATGGCCATGCCACCCTGAAAAAGCCCGATCCTGTCCGATCTCAAAAGCTAAGCAGGGTTGGGCATGGTTAGTACTTGGCTGGGAGACCACTTAGGAAGACCGGGTGCTGTAGACATAAAAAAATAAAAAATAAAAAATAAAAGATTGTAAGCTGACAAGGTCCTTGAGGTCAACCAAGGGTTGCTTCGTCTAAAAAATATATATATTTTTGTAACAGGCACTATTTTAATCAATTTGGTAATGTAAGTACACTAGTGTCTGCAATACTTAAGAGCAGTTGACATATCAGGTATGTGATTCTACTGACAATCTCAGGAGGATGTGATCATTCAATTAGAAATCAGTGTTTAAATAAATACGATTTGTAGAAATATGTATTTTATTAATTGCATATTAGCACTTAAATGTGTGGGTAACTTTAAAAAAAACTTATAAAACAATAAATAAAGCCACTTTTGAACATTCTCCTAGGCCTTATCCTACAGAAACCAAAAATAAAACTGTAAAAAGAAGTCAAAAGTGTTCTTCAAGAATCCAAGATGAAGAACTGGGAAAGGCTAGGCTAACAATAGTGCTGTCTATGCAACTATTACAGAGAACTATGTTGGACTAGAAAAGCTGATGAGATACGAGAAAGAAAAGGACTTATCCTTGTTGCCTCCCTATGCGCTATCTTGTACATAAGAGGTAGACAGAGGGTAATTTCCAAAAACAGCAGGAAAATGAGAAGGCTTGGAAGGAACATAAGGAGGGAAGACACTGAGTTCTGATAGCTACTTGAAAGACCTATACTTTACTTTTGAGCTCTTAATGTTATGAAAAAAAAAAAAGAGAGCGAATGAGGAGATGTTTAAGCCCGTGATAATTTTACTAAACAATAGAAATTTCTGTTTTAACTGATTTTAGGCATGCCTGCACTATGTCACAATAGTGGTAGCCACGAGATACTGAGCATGTATATTTGTGCAGCAATTCGGCAAGGTACTTCAATTATATTATTTGCATACCTCGCAAAATTCCTAAAAGGCAGCTATTATCAGCCTATTATGAAGAAACTAATGCTCAGAACAATTTAAAAACTTAAAGTTAGAATAGCAATATAAAAAAAGATGAGATTCAAACTTAATTTTTTTCTGCTTTCGAAGCTCTTTCTGTGTACATACAGTAGTCCTCCCGTATCTGTGAGGGGTATGTTCCAAGACCCTGAAACCACAGGCAGTACTGAACTCTACATACACTTTTCCCATACATACATACCTATGATAAAGTTTAATTTGCAAATTAGGCATAGTAAGATTAACGACAATAATAAATATAACAATTATAACAATATCCTGTAATAAAAGTTAGGTAAATATGGTCTCTTTCTCTCAAAATATCTGGAATTTTCCATTTAATATTTTTGGACCGTGGCTGACTACAGGTAACTGAAATGGCGGGAAATCAAAACTGTAGATAATGGGGGACTACTACATTAACAGGCTCTCATAAACACAGTTACAAACTTTTGCACCACAGAGAGCACTATAATAGTTAAGTCTAAAAGATATATCTCAAAATAATTGAATTTATGTGCATAAAATGAACAGTTATGAACCACACAGGGAATTTCATATATTTTTAGAGACAGAAGTGACAGAGGTTATTATCAAGACACTCACCCTGACAATAAGGATCCATTTGATCAATGAAAGGCCAAATCCACAGATGGCACCATACCTTCCGGCTATGGTATTGGTGATACAGAAGGATAAGCAAAATCCAAGCCAGTTGAAAATAAATGCCACTGAAAGCAATAGAAACAGTTCTTTTAAAACCCATTGTTTGGAAACAAATTAACAGAGACTTGATATTAACAATACTTCACTGCTCAATGGAAATAGCAGTCCCCTTTCTTTTAATTCTGCACCAATTAAACCTTCTTTACAGACTGTATTTTACCTTTTGTATTTTACTTACTATACGTCAATGGATGTATAAGCTTGGCTTCTTGTCAGTTGGATCAACAGGAATAAATTCCTTAAAGCTTATCACCAATAGGTGAAACAATTTTAAACCAGATAAAAACCAGGTCACAATGTGATCCCACCCAAGAAGCTCAGTCTAAGCAATGGCTAACTAATCAGCCAATATTAAAGATGAGCCAAATAAATTATAAAATCAGGTTACCAGAGCAGATATCATCATTGCCTCTTCTTCTTCCGAACAAAACCGTGTTTTATCCCTTCTCAGACTCTCCAGGGAAGGCTGGACCCTGCACTTAGCCCCAAAAGGTGGGTCCCAAGTCGTCTGGGAAAACCACAAGAGGCCAAAACTCCCTGGCAATGTTTTTTTTTTTTTTTTTTGTTTGTTTGTTTGTTTTTTTCCAAAATAGGACTTCTGAAAAACATTTCCTGGTTCTTAAAAATACAGCAAGTAACAGGGGCTCTAAATTGATCTGTCGAAGCTGGGTGATGGATAAATGTAGATTTATTATACTATTGTCCACTTTTATGTAAAAAGAAAAGAAGAAATGGCCTCCACCTTTTCCAGTAGATGTTTGAACATGAGACCTAGAACTGCTGCAGGGATCTTGCTATCAGCCTGAGTGTGAAACCACCACTCCAAGTGCGGGAGAGTGAAGAAAAGCAGAGCCACCACACTGATACTTTCTGTGCCTTTGTACTGCACATCCAAGGACTGCCTGTCTTGTGAGATAATCTCATTATTTAAAACAGTTGAGTAAGGGTTTTCTATTACTTGTAGATGAAACCATTCTGACATAGGTCCTTGAGATATAATCAGAGTGCCCTATTTGTGCTCAAGTTGTCATTATTACTAAAATAACAATAGTAATAACAATAGTAATAATAATAATAATAATAAAACTTCTAAAGATCAATGGTCCCTCTCAGTGCCCATCCTCCTGCCGTATGTATCTCCGACTAACCCTCAGAGAACAAAGTAAATTACCTAGAGAAATTCTGACTTTTCAGAATTCTGAAGACAAAGGGGAAGCACATTAGGTTAAGTTTAAATGCAGTAGCTATTTCTTTGAAGAAATTTCCCTACTTTAGTAATTTTTTCCTTCTTAATATTTTCTAGTCTCAATTTTCTCAATCATTTATGGGAAACTGTATTATATAATGCAATAGTCAGTCAAAAGAACGAGTTTTGAAATGAGACCTGTATTTGAGTCACAGTGTACTCAGTCACTAGATATGTGACCTTGGACGCTGCTGACCTCTGTGAGCCACAGTCCAGTTTCCAGATCTGTAAGTACCCACTTCACAAAGTTGATAAGAGGATTAAGTGAGATAATGGCCGTAAAGAGTTTAACACAGTACAGAATGTGGCACATTGTGATTGTGGAATAAGTGTTAGTTATCATTACTACCCATACGAAATGGTCTCTTCACCTTACAGAGTAGGTCCTATCTTTTCTGGAAATGAAAAACTTCAGGAGACATCACTGGAAATAAAGCTTATTTAACTTTCCACTTTTCCTTTTTTTAAGCCTAGATATGGATCAGTATTTTGCTATCCTCTGTAAGTGTGTGATCCAAAGCCACGAATCACACTGCTTCTTCCTTGTGCCCCAGGAACTCTTCCTCCTTTATAACAGTTATTTAAATTTAAGTCAAATAAAACTAAATAAAATTAAAAATTTAGTTTCTCTGTAAATCCACATTTCAAATGCCCAATAGTCACATGTGGCTTGTAGCTACGATATTATCAGACAGCAGAGATACAGAATGCTTCCATCATCATAGAATATTTTATTAGAAATAGCTGCTCTGTATCTCATTGGCTAATATTTGTGTTAGCTATGTGGGAAAACATAACACTCAGCTAATCAAAAAATAATTTTATATCTATTTAAAATAAAGAATTTACAACAACGAATAGCAGTAGAGATTCCCAGCTGGTATGGCACATACAAGTTAGTGACAGGCTGAGCTATTTCTCTCCTCGGCCCTCAGGGCAGGCAGGTGAGGTCTGGGTCAGAAGACAGACTGCCACCAGCCCTGAGCACCTTCTTCCTTTATTCCAGTATGCTGTCAATATTCTATCATTTTGTAATCATACTGTTAAAATATAGGAAGCCCTGGTAGAGAAAATAAAAAATGAGAAAATATTACAAAAATATATTTTTACCTTTCAGTATGTCTACATTTAGCTTTGGGAAAAAAATAATTCAAACGCTGTCCAATTAATTTCTTCAAAATCAGACTTACCTATATCTATTATTCGTATCATTGTGCCCACACCGGAAATAAGATATAAAAGAACAAAAAGTGTTTACTGAGCCATCATGTTTTCTTTTTGCTCTCCACCTGGTATGGATTCCTATAAACTGTGCTCACATGATATAATGTGTTATGGACTGAACTGTGTTCCTTCAAAATTCATACATTGAAGCCCTAACCCTCAATTTAGAGACAGGGCCTTGTGGGAGGTAATTAAGGTTAAATAAGGTTATAGGGTAGAGCCCTAATCTGACAGGACTGATGTCCACATAAGAAGAACAGACACCAGAGAGCTCTCTCTCCACATACATGTATAGGACAGGTCATGTGAGAACATGGCAAGAAGACAGCCATCCGCAAGCCAGGAAAAGAACCTGCACCAGAAACCAAATTTTCTAGCACCTTGATCTTTGAACTTCTAGCCTCCAAATCTCTGAGAAAATAAATTTCCATTTGTAAGCCACCCAGTCTGCGGTATTTCGTTATGGCAGATGGAACAGACAAGTACATAATTTAACCATCTTTAATTGGTTTAATCACTAAGATAACAGTGAAGCTGGTGACTAGATAGACTCACTTTTTATGTCTTTTGGCCTACAAGATAGAAAGTAAAGCTGAATATATCTTAAAAGTACAGAAAAGACAGAATCATTCAATTCTGGACCCTCTACGACATGTCACAGTTGCGGGGGGAGAGTGTGGAGAAGAGAAGGTAATAAAGGTACACTAAACTTGAAACATGTAAAATCTATGAAAGAAATAATGTGTAGTAGAGGTAGGAGAACATATAGAGGGCTAGAAAAGAAGAGAATAACATTTTTCTTTTAGCACTACTTCGTTCATGCTACATTCCCCTGGAAACCTAGGGTAAAATAAGGAAGCTTAAAAGGTACAGGACACCTAACTCTCCACAAAGCAAAGCCAAAGATAAAACCAAAAAAGCAACACACTTGTATAGCCTATATTCCTTAGGAAATGTAAGATTTGGGGAAGCAAACAGCAGGGAAGCAAGGCAACAAACTCAGAAAAGTTTGTGAAGAATGCTGAGTGCTGCTCTAATTCTACTTCTCCGCATTCACCTCCAGAGCGCCCTTTTTTGGAGGAAAGCAAATCAGGAAGCATCAAACAGGTTAATGACATTTGAAAGAAGGCTGGCAACCACATTAAATCACATTACTTATTACAACTAAAAAAGGTGAGTTCCCAGTTAAGGATGGGGAAGAATATTACCACCACTTTCACTTAATAAAACTCCATAATTTATGACGTTCATATATTTTCACTCATTTGATCCTCACATTAGCTCTTTAAGAAGGGCAAGGCAGGAATTAAATCCATTTTACAGAAGGACATATTGAGACTTAGAACAGTTAAGCTCCACATAAAGTCGCAAGGCAAGAAAGTGGTATAGCTAGGACTGGAGCATCCACGTCTTTCCCCCCCTTATATAGTTATCTTTTTACCATCTATACCTCCCACTTACCCAGAAAGGTTAGCAAGATAACCTAGAAAGCAATATTGTACACCATAGTTTCTCTATTAAACAGTATAAGGCTACATTTTCAAATTTGCAATAGCTACAAGATACTTATCAAGTAAAAAGGAAAAAATAGTAACTTCATAGTAAAGAGAGCTGGCAGACATCAACTTAACCTGATGAGAGTTAATATCACCAGTAGTAAAACATACGTAGATCATCCGCTGCCCCCCCCCCTCCGCCCCAACCCCTGATATGACATACTAAGGACACATCATTTCCATGGTATTTTTGGAGAGGGGAGAGGGGAGAGGAGAATGGGGGAAGAGGGAGGGTGAAGAAAGGAGAGGAGAGAAATGCATAACCTGAATCTAATCATGAGAAAAAACTAACCAGCACTCTTCAAGAAGAATCAAAGTCATAAAAAACAAAGATTACAGATTAAAGCAGACTAAGAAAACATGGCAACTAAAAACAACGTGTAAACATGGATTAGATTCCGGACCAGAGAAAAGCCATTAGTGGGACAACCGGCAAAATTTAAATAAGGTCTGTAAACCAGTTAGTGTAAATATTAATTTACTAATGCTGATTATTGAACCAAAGTTACATAAAATGTTAACACTTGGAAAAGCTGGATGAAAGTTACATAGGAACTGTATTATTTCTACAACTTTTTCCTAAGTTTTAAAGTATTTCAAAATAAAAGTTTTAAAATTAAAAACCTTGATACTTGCTTTGATAATAAACAAATGAAAATCACAGATGAATGAATATATACATAATACAAACATTGAGAACGTATTAATTTTTTGATCACAGAAAAATCTTCATTACATATAAATGTACCATTTTTCCAAGACAGCAAGTTCTCAGCAAAGAATAATCAATTTCACACTTAAGTCTGAACTTAAATAGGGTAAATTTTGGTCTTATTCTTGGGCTTTTTGTTTAAACTATATGCCATTAAGAAAGACATGAAACTAATAATTTATTAGTTTTAAGACATTTCCACTAAATTATAAAGAATCAGATAAAAATTATTTCTCTTGTAAGTAAAACAAATTGAATAAAATTTAATACTTCATAAATATTATGAGTTTCTTAAGGTACAGTTACAATTCTTAGGTGTTCCCTTTCTAGATTCATTTACAATATGTAATGTCTTCTAAAAGCTATGTAAAAACACGGCTTTGCATGCATAGAACAAATCATTAATGTATTTTTTCATTATGTGTGATATCCAGACAACCCCTTTAATAACTGTAACTTACCTACTGTGACTTGTCCACAGTAGGCAAATTTACTGAATGAAGATCACTAAGATACTACCATACACCTATTGAAATGTCTACAGGAACTCTCATTCACTACTGGTGGGAATGCATAGCGGTATAGCCAACTTTGGAAGACGGTTTGGTAACTTCTTACAAATCAAAATTCACATTTCAAAACACTATTTTCTCTTTAAAGGTACAACTAATTTCTCTTTAATTATGTTATCCTCAAGTATAAAATGGGTGTAATGCAAATGATTAATTATTACTATAGCACGCTGATTAACACACGATACGAAAGGCTTGACCCTGGAAGAAAAAAATTCTAAATAGAGCCCATTACATTTATTTTTAAGTACTAGAGTTCAACGTCATTTTCAGACTGTCGATTATTCAATAAGCCAAATATTAATATCTAGCTTTAACTGATAAATAACAAAATTCTACTCCACTCTCTTAGAGAGAAAATCTGTTAGGCATATAATAGGCATTTTGCAATGACACTTTTAGGGTTTATGAGAAGCTAAAACATTATCAGGGATACATAAATTTCTTTCTTTAAATTTTCTGAACATGAACATGCAATTATCATACCCAATTTAGGTCTAAACTTTCTTTAGCGTTACATGTGGTAAAAGACAGAAGTGTAGATGTTGAAAACAGAAAAGGCAAGAATTAAACCAACGAAAGGTTTTAACTGAATTATTCTTATTGATATTCAATGTAGTTTTATTTGTACAACTTATATAAACAGAAATGCTTAAGTTATAAACCAAGTAAAGAAAATCTATTTCTGAATCTTAGAAATAGACAATAGAATAGAATCTAGATAAATACTAGCTGCTAGACAGACAGTTGAAGGAGAATGGAAAATACAGCAAGTTGCAATTTGTAGAATGGCCACTAGATGGTAGTGATTACAAATAAATCTATGCTTAGTAAAGCACATAAGCTCAGGATACAGTCCACCAGAAAAAAATATGTAAAGAAATAAAGATGAGAAAGAAATTTATAATTTTACTGATAATAGTGCAATATTTGTAACATAAAAAGCAAAAAATATATAAATTGCAGAAACATAATTTAGTAAAAGTCACAAAATTTACATTAAATATATACACATATTTATATTTACATTAATTAATATATGATCACTGGCCAAAAATAAAGTCACCCAAGCATCTACGTTATCATGCATTTATAACACTTACATCAGTGAAATGTTTTCAAATCTAAAAAATAAAAACTAAAAAGAAGATAGTAGGGTTTAGTAAATACAGAAATGAAGAATACTTAAGCTTTGAGTCAAATAATTAGATGGTGTCAAAAAACATGTTTTTATTCCCAAGAAACAAGTATTTATACTACAAATAGTACAACAAATTTAAATTTGTCTCTAATTAAGGAATCAATGTTTATGTGACTTCTTGTAAACAAAATATGTGGAAAGTGTGTTCTCAATGTAAAAGGTTACCAGCTGAACCAAAACCTAAAATAAAACGCCAAGGTTCACTAGACTAACAGTAAAAAACAATATTTATAGCCAAAGTGTTTATTCATTTCCTTTTCATCACACCTAATATCATATTTAATTAGAAACAGTAACTAAAACAAGACTTAAAAATTTCATATACATTAGCTGGTTGCCAACCTGAATATAATTTAATAGATTTGAAAAGAAAACTATAACTGCCAGTCCACTCTCGCCCCCATTTCTGAGTGGTTGTCTACTTCTATTCTTCAGAAGACGAAATAAAAGAAAGGAGGCAAGAAACAATTCCAAAATGGAGGAAATTGGTGGGTGAATTTTCAGACTCAAAAGTAACTCAATTCGGGAAGTATGTATTTTCTGTTTTTAAAGTTGAATGTGGCACTTTAAATAAACTATTCCTTGGTTTTCTTATCAGAATAAATCATAAATTAAAATGAATTAAATTAGCTTTGAATCAAAAAAGGTATGAAAGCTTGATCATTTAGGTTGAAGGCAGAAATTAAGCATATCATAGACTAATAAATTTACTCACATTCTTTAATATTAGGTTTCCAAAGCTGATTTTAGCAGTTTATTAAATTTCACAATATTATTTATTGAGTTTACTATGTACTAGTTAGGAATTGAAATAATGGAGACTATAACAGTCAACCCTCAAGGATCAGAAGTCTAGTTTGTAAGTTAAATATTAAGAATTTTGCAACATGTTATAAAATATTGCTTAGGTTTCTGGGCTTCTAACTACTCACCACTTCCCCCAAATAAGATTTACTCTCTCATATTTCTGTGTCTCAAATCATATCGTTCTAGTTGCCTATTTCCTTTTTCAACTTCTCTGATTTAAAGACACTCAAATGGAAGTCTTCTTTCCCCAAAGCAGAATTTATATTTTCATTCTACATGTTCCTACAGTGCTGAATGGACATTCAGCATTTCTCATACAAGCACATATTTAGCATAAATATGTTCGTATATCTCTATACAGTGAGCATCTTAGCATAATGACTATAATACATAAGTATCTGCTAAGCATTTAATAAATTCTAGGATTTGTTGTAACATACAATCACACTCAGCTAACAGCTAAACTTGGTAGAGACCTGCTAATGATACTTGCCTTTCTTCATTCACTGTCTATGGTATTTTAAATATACACAAACCAATATATGCAACAACAGCAAAAAAGTTTGTGAAAGGATGATCACTTACTAAAAAATGCCAGCATGAAAATCCCATCATTACCCACTCTGAGCTGGTCTGCATCACTGAAGTCATCTCTTGGTGGACACTCTTCCTCCTGACTCTGCAAAACATACAACAGTAGAACAGCTCACTAAAAGAATTACAACTTTATTATCTTAAATGTAAAGATAAGAATTGAAGTCTGCGGCCATGTCACCCTGAACACGCCCGATCTCAGCTGATCTCAGAAACTAAGCAGGGTCAGGCCTGGTCAGTACTTGGATGGAAGACCAGCTAAGAAGACCAGGTGCTGTAGGAGTTAAAAACAAAGAAAAAAATTCAAATAAAATCTACTATCCTCAATTTGTTGTACAAACAAAATTAAATAATGAGTACAATGTCTAACATATAATAAGCACTCAAAAATATTAGCAAGTATTAATTTTACATGGGCATGCCTGAAAAGAGTAACTTTAAAGATAAACCCAAAAATAAAAGTTGAATAAGGTCTAATTAATGAAAATAACATCAAGAAAGATAGATGTGACACTGCTGCATTAAGTGTCAAATGGGAAATAGGAACTTTCATAATCAGTGGAAGAGTATAAATTGGTACAATCTCTGGGGTTTGTGATGTGGCAGTATTTATCAAAAATAAAAATGCACTCACCCTCTGACTCAGCAATTCAGCTCTTCAAATATATTGTACAGATATACACATATATTCCCACTTAAATTCAGGGTTCCACACTGTGTGTGGAGGCATCAACTGGCCTCCCTTTAAGTTACCCTGTAGGAACTGAGGCTCAGAGAAAATGGTGTGAGAAAAGTGCTTATACTCTGGCTACTACTACTGATGTGAACAATAAAGTTTTGTTTCTAACTCAGCAGTGTCAAGTCTTCTGCCAGCATCCACAAAACTAACAAGCTAATCAGGTATCTCCACTAGTAAAATCTCAGATCATTCACAATTCCTGACAAATAAAATCAGTTTTTAGATATAAATCTGGTGAAATTCAAAAAAGCAATGTAAAAAATTTAAATAGAAAAAAACAAAAGTTCTTAATATTCTCATGTCAGTCTCCAAAATACTTTAAATGAAAATCATTTGTATAATATATCTTTTGTGTACAAAAATATACTAACATATTAATCTATTTGCTTGTAAATGTAGAGAACTTCTCTGCAAGTATATACAAAATCTGTTATCACTGATTGTCTCTAATACCTAATGAATATTGATGAAATACCCATTCTACACAAGGCTTAGCTTCCTGGTAGCTAGGATATACAAGTGTACATAAAGATGCTAGCTTTTCTGGAGCCTATATTCCAGTTATGGGAGCCAAATAACAAAGACATAATAAATGTTATTTATACAATTATTAAAAGGTGCAAATGCACTGGGGGGAAACAAGGAAAGGATGGTTTAGGAATGCCTTGAGCTTATGGGTTACAGTATTAAATGTGATGGTCAAGAAGCCTCACTGAGATAACTCTTGAGCAAAGCTTTAAAGGAGAGTAAGAGAGTTAGCTATGTAGATATCTCAGAGAAGTGATTCAGGTAAAGGAATAAGCCAGTGCCTCATGAGGACCTAATAAGCAAGGCCCTAAGGTAGAATCACACCTGGCACATTAGGGAAACCACAAGGTTTGACTAGAGTAAATAAGAGACCCAATGGAGGACTTTACTGGGATACTGGGAGGTATAAAGTTTTGACCAAATGAGTGGCATGACCTGATTTACATATATATTATCTTCATGTTACATATACATAATCTCAGTCGGGTACTGATTTTTCAATTTTTAGTGTACACAGAGGATCAGAGAAGCTAAAGGCTCTGCCCAAAATCACATAATTAATTAGGTCAGGGCCAAACTTGAATCCAGGACACTGATGCTCTTTCCATCCAGCCATGGTGAGCTCACTTACATATATGTTGATTTCCTAAAAGAAAAAGACTTTCAAAACCATATTGCTCATATTTGGGTAAAAAAATTCCTTAAACTCTGCGATTGTATCCTAGGCAACCTTCTTATAATATATGTAATGACTGGCAACAATTAAATACATATTAATAAATTTTATATAATTCCATGTTAACTGATGAAATAAATATTGAAGTACAGTATTAGCCCCCAAAACCATCATCAATATGATGGCAAAAATATTAATATTTCATACTCTTTTAAAACAGCAGTCCAGGGATTTTATCATTTTTAAAAAGACAGAAGACATATGCACAAAGATATCTTTTACAAGGTTAACACCAGCACGCGCACACACACACGATCTAATTGTTCACTAGAGAGAATGGCCACTAAATTATAGTATATCGATTCCATGGAATTTCATTCAATCGTTAAAAGAACAAAAAAAATTACATAAAATGTTTAAAAATAAAAAAGTATCTGCAATAATTTCAACTACCTTAAACATTGATTTAAAAATCCTAAAATTGGTAAAAGACACCAAAATATTTTAAAATAAGAGCTGTAATAGATTCTACTCTAGTATTTTCTTCCTCTTAATTTCCTACACTGGTTAATGTAAAGAAAGCATTCATTAACTTAATTAACTGTTATTTCTTAAACACCAATACATGACAGATAATCGCTTGGTGCTGGAAATGCAAACACATGGTCCTTGTCCTAGAGTTGCTCACAATTTATCAAATGCTAGTTACTGACACACAATTTAAAACAACTTACAAAAAAAGAACCTTACCGGGTTATGAGACTGATGAACAAGAAAAAGGCATGTTCTAAAAGTTTCATAATGTGAATTATTTGGAATTCAAATATTTTTCACAGAAATATTAAAAATGAGTATCCCATAACATACATGCAACCCTAAACATTAGAAATACAAAACAGTAGAAAATGGTGTTTCCAAGTCTCCTGGCCACCTATATACTCCCAATAAAGTGGATTCAAGAAATAAGCCTTTGAGCCCACCCAGCTGAGATTCATTCACAACTGACTATACAAGCATATCTCATTTACTGTACTCCACTTTACTGCACTTCACAAATGTTTCATTTTTTTACAAATTGAAGGCAAGACCCTTCACCAGCAAATAGATTACGACTCACTTTATTGCAATACTCACTTTATCGGGGTGATCTGGAACCAAACCTGCAATATCTCCAAGGTATGCCTCTACTCAAACTGCAAATAAGACTGGTTTTTTATCTGAATCAGATGTAAAAACACACTCAATCATTCTTTGTAGAAAGCAGGTCATGGAGCACTGGGTTAGAAGCCGATGAATTTAAAAGATTTTTTACAAGGACCTAAGTTTGTCTCTTATGTACAATTCTATTTTGCTTTCCATGAAATTGTCCATAATCCTCTCAAGCTAGAATTAGAAAGATATCAGAAGCAGGTAAAAACAGAAAACTTTTCCGTCTAGACATGTGCCAGTTCAGGCTGGGTATCACATAACTTTTAAAACAACACAATGGAAATGATGACAGAGAAGGGTTGAAATAGTTACACTCCAGAGTTTTGTCTCGAAAAGGTAAAATCACCTTTATCCTTTTCTCAGAGCACAGAGAGCAAGACTTAATGCTTACTACTTTCTCTTCAGAGTTCTAGCCTATTGCATGTAAGTTAGGGCAATAAGGATAAAAGGTCCATGGCACCCTTCAAAGACCTTTGCCATTTCATTTACAGGGTCCTAGGGAGACACCACTGGAGTAAAAGAGTTACTGTCCCTCTCCTTCACTGAGAGTGTGCGCATGTATACATATGTACAAACATGTATGTGCTAAGCAACCTAGAGTTGATTTTGACAGAAACGCCATACTTCATATACCGATCCTCTTCCTCTCATGATTCTCCCCCCGCCCCAGCGTCAAAAATCCTTATTGATTGAGCTATGTTTATGCCACTGTCTTAATAGGGACTTACTTTCTCCCTAAGAAAGAAAAGGAATAAATAATTTGGAGTTTACTGTTTTTACTTATGTGCCCAAAGCTATTTATGTTGACATTTAACTATGAGTGTTGGAGGATGACAGTGGGAGCAGGTATAGAAAGGGTTGTAGCTGATGAAAGAAACCCAACCAGGAAAAACGCTCACTTACCAGAGAATCTACTTGCTGGCTTTGGCCTGATGGTGCAAAGAGGAGAATGCTGTACACAGAAATCTCTCTCTCTCTCTCAGCCCCTTACCTAATTCTAACTTTCCCAAGTGAAGTGATTTTTTTTTTCCCTAAACAAAATAGGATGAATTCAGGGATCTAAAATTATGTCTCAAAGTCTGAAGCAAGGAAAAAAAAGCAACAAGCCCTAGTCCTGCTTGCAGCCAAACTGAAATGTAAATAATATCTGGCTCTACACTGGCATACATGTATTTCATTGATTCTCCATTACTGAGACAGCTACTCCCTTTACCAAAACAAGAAATAACACATATTCATATCATTGACTCTATTACAAAGACAGAAAAATGAGGAAGAAAGGGCAGGTATAATTCTTGACCATCATTCAATATTCTAGAATAGGATGTGTTAAAAGGACCAAAAAAAAAAAAAGCTAATTGATGAACAATTTGAAGGTTTTGAACTTATTTATCTGTGCTTTTTAATATACCCTGAGTTCCTTCATAGTTACTAGACTATGCTAATATATAAAACATGAATAGGAAAAGAGATGATTTATGATTATAGCGACAGACCATGGAACGTAAACTATATAAAGAGGGAAATAAGGACATTGACAGTATAGAGGTTCATGGACATGAGGTCTGGGTGAAGGACTGTTAGAGTGGGGTTAACTCAGGTGAGTCGGAATGATGGGAGGGAAAGGTCACCACGTGAGACGCCTGAAATCAAAAACTTAAGAAATGATCACTGTATTACTAAAGATAAGGTCTAGGATGACCACAAGCTAAGATGGGATAAAGGGGAAGATCAAAAGAAAGGGAAAGAGAAGTGAGGTCAAAGAATGAAGAAGGAGAATTTAACTAGGAGAGTGCAGATTTCACTAAAAAATATAATGACACACAAAAGTATTAAAATACTTTTAAAAAAATCTACAGGCATGAACACTCAAATACAGAATACTATTTTTGAAAATACTAAATGTACATATCAATGAATAAAAATAATATTCCTCCCAAAAGAGGAATTTTTCTTACTCTTTGAGAAGTTTCTGCTGCTGCAGCTGCCATTGCGGCAGCTTTAGCCTTCTCAGCTTCATCATACGTAGGAAGAGAGGTGGCAACACTGTAGGGAGGTGGCACAGGGTAAAACTCACTGTAAACTTCTGTGTCTGAAGAGAAAACATTTAAAAAGGATAACCATTAAAATGAACTATTTGATATAATTTTTATAGCCAAAAACATAATTATAATTCACAACAGACCACTAGAGAATTATTACTGCTTTGTATTTCTATGTTATAAGCTATATAAATTATTTTAGTCCTATAATTATTATAAAGAAAAAGGACTGATAAATATTATCTAAAGGCTGATACACAAAAGAAACTCAAGGATGAGATTTTGAAAAGGAGTGCAAGACAAGGGAGGTAAGCAATAGTGCTATGCTGAAAGAATTTATTTTACTCGCCCATAATCTCAGTCAAAAATTAAAAATATAGGAGTAGTAACTTATAGTACCAACCATTTAATATACCAGTCTATGTACATTAATCTTAGCAACTCAGGTTCAGAAAGGTTAAGTGATTTGCCAGTATCACACAACCAATTAAGTGGCAGAAGCCAGGGATTTCCTAACTCCAAATATTATGCTCTGATAACATGAGGTTAATTTTTCTACACCTCAGTTTTAGCAACTGCCCTAATCACAAAAGCAAACTCAGTACTTCTCTTTGCCAAGAGATTAATGATATTTAACTCTTTTTTTACTCTTCTCCCTTTCTCTTCCCATTTTTCCCATTAGCTCCTTTTGACTTTCTTTGTATGAATATTTTTTCTCTCCCCAATTTTTGAAATATAATCTCTAGAACTTTATTACAATAAGTACAGACTGCTTATTTGGGGGAAAAATTGTATCATTTATTGCCACCATAATTAGTATAAGTAAAATGATACTGGTCAGTCAACTGATGAGGCTTCAGCTAGAATCAGTCACATGAAAAAAACAGGTACATTCTAAAAATAGTGCATACCAAAATATATGATTATCAATTCTGTGATTTTGCCTCTTATAACTGCAGTATTTACAGTCTCTATATTGGTTTATAATTTTCTCTATCTTTATCAGAATTTCTTGCATTTCCAACATGAATACAAACACATTTTACTTTAGCAAAACTTTCCTTGTTGTCTTTTATGTATATGTTTTAAAATAAGTTTTTTAAATGCTGTCTATAAAAACTAAAGTGAGGTTGTTTTTAATCTAATGAGAGGAAGTGGTAATAACAATGCAATATAGTATGTTACCATATTATCTACCATAAGGCACAAGAGTTATAAATTCTTAGAAAAGACTTATTACTAGGATATAAAAACAGTCAAGTAAATAGATTTCTTTAGTTCTGAAGACCAGAGTAGAAGTAATATTTAAGTGAAAATAATTGTTATGAATGTTAAGGCAATAACATTAAAATGACGGATTTTTTAAACTGGAACAATGACATACAGAATCCATGGAGATTAGATCTTTTATATTAACAACGGATATTTAAGTTTTTGAAACATTTTAACATCTAAGAGAGAAATAATATTCCCACCAGTAACAGATGAAAGTTGGGAAGGAGCACTGTGCTGTCTTTAATTTTCACTTGTTAATTTTATTTATTTTTCTTCTACCTTTTAAAGCAGTGGTTCTCAACCACAGGATTTAAAGTATGGAGAGCTCCAACCTCAGCTCCTCTTCTTGAAAGTTATCTTAACTCAGGCAAATCACTTAAACACCATTAAGTTCTTCTCCTTCATCCATGAAACTGGCCCAGCAAGGCTGCTACTTACAATTAAGGGATGAAATAGATGAGTATTCAAGAGGACTCTGTAAACTGTGAAGCATTCTACAAATGTCACCTTTTACTGATGTTGCTCAGATCTATGAAATCAGCTATGAAGTTACCTACTGAAGAACATAATCTCCACAGAAAATTGACACTGATCGTGTTTAAAAAAGAACAGTGACCAAGAAGCTGAAGAAAAATAATATCAATAGTTTTCATTAAACAGAGACCCAAAATTCTAAAATTACTCAGTTCTTGTGTTCCATCATGGTTATGAATGGCCTATTAGCAAGAGTGTAAAACATCAGAAAGTCCAGTAATCATAAAGAATATTGTAATAATAACAGACCATCTAGATACTAGGCTCAACTTGTTTTACAGTTGGAATTTACTTGCCTTTAAAAATGTCATGCTTCATTTATCGAAACTATTCTAGATCATAAAAAATGAAAAGTTTCTCAATTCATTTATGTTGCTTCCATAATATTAATACCAAAACCATAAAGACAGTACATAAAATTACAGATCCCACTAATAAAGCTACAAAAATGTTAAATAAAATTTTAACAAATCTATATCCAGAAGAGATGAGAATAGGAAGACAAATAGAATCTATTCCAGGAATATTGGGATAGATTAGCATAAAGAAGAAGAAATCCATTAATAACATATTTCATTACATTAAAAACTGAAGGAAAAAAAAAAAATGTCTCCCAGGTTTCTGGCCTGGGAGACATTTATTGAAATGGGAAAGACTGTCAAAAGAGGAGGTTTGATGGTAGAAGGAAAGGCAGTATGTGGTTGTGGTGGTTTTAAACCTTATTCTATTCTTTGAAAATCTTCCCATCAAGAGGTGGAGACTAATTTCTCGATAGTCTTGAATTAACTAAACTTGGTGACTCACTTCTAATAAGCCAAATGTGGCAGATGTGACACTGTATGACTTTTGAGACAATGTCATTATAACAGGTGATGTAGCTTCTTCCATTTGGCTTTCTCTCAGAATGCTGCTTCTTGGAATCCAGGCTCCATTCAGTGAGGAAGCCCAGGCCACAACAAGAGGCCGCATAAGCATGAGGCTGATAGCCTCTGCTGAGGTTCTAGCTGAAGCCTGCATCAACTGTCAAACATATGAATAAGAAAGCCTGCAAGGCTCCTCCAGCCCCAGTCACCATCAGATAACAATCGTGTGAGATCATGGGAGAAAAGTGCATAAGTAAGCCCAGTTCACCCCCAAAACCATGAGAATTAATAATAATAAATGACGGCTACTTTAATCCAGTAAGCTTGAGGCAGTTTGGTAGAAGCAATAGCAAAAGCAGCCACAATAAAGAGATTACAATTTCACTTTCAGTATCTTCCACCATCCAGACATAGGCAGCAACAGAATTTTCTTTCTTCAAGATTACCATCAACTAAATCTAGGATAGCAAACTCATTGCACTATTCTGGAAACTTGAAAAGTTAGCCAATAATACATTTTAACAAGCACGAATCCAGCTATGAAATCTTAGAGCCAAAGACAAACCTGATGTAAACCAATACAAAAACTGTGAATCAAACTGAGTGCTAAACAAGTATATTGATCAAATAACATTATATACAAATAAAAAGACTAAGCATTTACTAATTTAACTAGTGAATACCTCCATGGAGAAGACGATTTTCACTAACTGCATAAAAAAATAAGTGAATTTGGTGTAAAAAATAGAGTCTTTTTACACATCTCATGTGATCTAGATAAAATTTGGACAAGTAAAAATGGTAACCAGAGAAAGTTGGCATGTGTATGAGAAAAAATAGATGACATTAATTATAGAATAAGAGATAAAGAAGATGAAATATTCTAATGAAAGATTTTTTGCAGTAAAATGTTTTTCAATAACTGATCTTTAAATTTTTCATAATGAATATATAAAATATTTAGGTTATTTATAATAGTGTACAAAATAATATCTGAAATATTATATAATGATTAGATTAGCATTACAGGGAGGGGGGCGGGTGGATATAAATTGTGGCCAGAGAACTAGATACGGGTTGTACTTCGGAATGACCTGAAAGGACAAGATGAGCAAGCAGGAATCACTGCCTTATTATCATGGTTATGAGATAACAGTATGTATACCTTTTACCTCCATTAATACATACTCACCACATTCCCACTCACATTCATCATTAATAACCTGTTTTATAACTATGTAAGTAGGTAAACACATGCACATGTAGATCTACACATGTAGAATAGATTCTCATAAATCTACTTTTAAATTAATATTTTAAAAGAACATTGAGATATAATGTATATCTCATATAATTTATCTCATACATTATATGAGATAAATTATTTTACAAACTATCCTTGGGAAAATCTTTTTTTAAAAAAAGTATAAAATCAAAAAAGCTCATAAAGAGAGATGATAACTACATAGAAACATATTGGTAAAAAACAAACAAAAAACTTAAACTATTAAAAACACTATTTACTTCATTGCTGTTTCATACTAAAACGACAATACCTGAAGTTGTAGGTACTTCCACAGTAATACTACTATAAGGTGGAGGAGAAGGGTCGGTTTCAAGTCCTGATGCTGAAGAAGCAGTCTGCATGATCTGCGGTGTTGGATTTGAAGTTGATGGTTGCTCTATAGCAGATGATTCTGTATTATCCTCTTCATTGTGAAGCTAAGAGAACAAAGGAAAAAAGAAACATTAATGTAATTCTAGTATTTAATTAACACCAATTTTTAAAGATTGTTGCAGGCAAAAGATCACTTTTTAGCTATAAACAAAATAGCATTTAAAAAGATGAACAAAATATTGAAGAGATTTAATCAGTCATTATGAAGTTTTAGTTATACTATATTAGTACCTAGAATAATTGGAAATGTAAACTGAATTAATGAAATGACCACGCATAAACATTCCAAAATGTGAAAAACTCTAAGGAGGCTTTCTCATGTATCCAAAAAAAAAAGTCATTAAGCAAAATGAGTCAACGTGTATATAAAATTCTGGAAAATGTCCTTCACCACAAATGCACTGAAAGTGCTAGTTAATTAGTTGAGATCTTTAATCATTTAACTCGTTTAATCCTCACAACAAACCAGTGAGATAGAAAATGTTGTCCCCATTGGCAGATTAAAAGGAAGAAAACATCTGAAATATCAGGACTTTAAGTAACTTTTGTCAAACATCACAACAGCTGGGAAGAGAAAAGCCAGGAATAAAACACAAGCAGTGTGGCTACAGACTTCTTACTTCATTTACTATAATTGATCCTTAAATATATTTGGAAAAGAGCTCTTATTAAAATATATTTAAGACACTTTTAAAACAACTAGAACCTTGATTTTCTTTTCGACATTCCATTTTCATTTTGATTTTTTCCTGTTACTTTAAGAAATTCAATGTTAAAAACAATCCCTCAAAGAAATTTTATCTGTACATATACAAATCTGAGTGTTGTGATGTAATGGAACAAACAAACAAACACGCATTTTTCGAGTTTAGAAAGAAGAGCATGCGAATTCTTCCTCCACCTTTTAGGGGCTTTGATAAACTTATCTTCTGTGTGCCTCACCATCTCCACACATTAAGTTCTGAATGTAGCCAAAATCTTCATAGAATTGTAAATAATATTTGGAAAGAATCTAGTATAATGCCTAACAAGAAGGCAGGTAATAAATACTAATTTCCCCTTTTCCCCCCTTATTTAATATACTTTATTTCATGAGCTTTATCATTTCAATAAGTAGTTACTCGCCTATAAGGAACAAAAAATTTGCAAAGTAAAAAAAGTCAATTCACTTCATTACTATTTGTATATGCCTTGGTAAGTGATCACACTAACAAAACAATTTTGTGAGTTAATAAATGTATTATAAGTTTTAACAAAACTGTCAAAAACATACCTAAAATCATTTCTCAAGTTAATAAGACAAACTTTCCCCATAACACCAAGGTTTTTATGTAATAAAACACACTCAGAGAAACCGAATTCTAAAGTTGAATAATCATAAAGAGAACTCTGTATGAGTTTTACATTTACTTGCAGTACTTTCCCAAGCAGGTGCTAAATGACCATCCTCCTGACTAGCAGCATCCTAGTCACAAAACGTGTCACAAAGCACCTCTCATGTTTCCCATTACAAGGTGCCCAGAAGAATTCCTAGTTTAGTCATCTTTGATCATACTTTTAAGAGCAAAAATGTTAGACAAGCAACGTAAGGCAAGTAAACATCAAGTACAGATATACATTTAACAATATCAACAAAACAATTCAGCAACAGTGAAGGTGACAAAAAGAGGAAATCACTTTTCCGAACTACTGTTAATGCTGCAAATGTAGATGAACTGTACTGAAGAAAAATATCCTGTATGACAAAACATTTCTCCTCTATCTCCTTACAAGAAACATTCCTTATGCATCAAATACGTAAATGTGCTCCCCTTCATTGTTAAAACCTGTCAATTTATTCAAATAACTACAATAAAAACAATAACTACAGATACTTTTACATTCGATCTCAGAAGTAAAGCTCTGGAACCTGTAAAACATACCCTAATTTATTTCAACTGCTGTACCTAATACCTCCAGTTTTATTTTACAAAATGATAATATACAGTGAACATTTGCTATATGTCAACAGTGAAACCCAGTCAATAATCTCTACCCACTACAGCAAAGACCTTCCAGTTTGCTTTAAATATAACACTGCAATATTTTTGGCACCTTGATAAATTAATCTACTTTAATTGCCTTTTAACTAAATCCATATGAGGGTTCAAATCAAATTATATCTTTATCAAATTAGCCAATGCCATTCATGGAAAGCTTTCATTTAGCACACTGCCCAATGATTCTATTTTACTTTTTTTAATGGTTACCTAAAGAGCAAAAAAAAAAAAAAAAAAGAGGGAGAAGGAACAGAATGGGACCTACATATACATACAGTCATGAACCAGGCTGTGTCCTACCCATCCATACATCACCTCCAAAGTCATCCTCCCAGCCTGTCCTATTTATAAGCCTCTTCAAAAAAAAAAAAAAATGTGGGCAAAAGCACATAAAAAACTGTCTTTAATATAGTGTCCAGGGTGGTGAAAAACTGCATATAGAACCACAATCTTTTTAAAATTTTTTAGGCAAGGCAATCCTTGGTTGACCTCACAGACTGCAAAGACTTTATCAGCTTACAATCCCTTATTTTTTATTTTTTATGCCTACAGCACCTGGTCTTCCTAGGTGGTCTCCCATCCAAGTACTAACCAGGCCCAATCTTGCTTAGCTTCCAAGATCAGACATTGGGCTTGTTCAGGGTAGCATGGCCATAGACCATGGACCGTGGCTCCATTGGGGTGCAAACCCAGGACCTTCTGCATGCTAACCACTATACTATGGAACCACGTCCAAGAGGGCTATCTTAAATGTATCTGTAGCCACTCTTTATAGATAGATATATAGTGAATGTTTCCAATGATAAGAAAACTGTAAGCATTATGGTTAACTCTAGCTGGAAGTCCAGTCTTCCCAAGTATAAACCATTCTTTCTTTTATGGTAATTGGCATGACTCCTATACTGTAGTCCTTCATTGTATCTCAAGGTGATAAAATATTAATGTAATAACCAGAAGCTTTGCTTTTGAGAAGGTAGGGAACTTCACTCGATGCTTTCTAAACATACCAAGATAAGAATGTATGAATGTGCCCTATACCAGAGCCTGGTGGATTAGCCAATACTATCGCCTTTTTTCATTTTTCTTCTTGTTCCTTTTCTCTTCTTTTTTGTTTCAATTTAGGCATTGTTGGAACTTCAGGGAGATAACTAAGATTTTTAAAAGTTGGTTTTTAAAAAAAAAAAAAAAAGCATCTAAAAAGCTGATATATTTTGTACACTATCATATTCTGATTATATTTAGTACCAGAGGGAAAAACTGGGAAGAAAAGTTAGTAGCTGCAAGGAGATCAATTTTAGCTCAATAAAAGAACTTTTAAATTTTTTTAATTAGAATTTTTGAATTATAAGAGCACCAGTTTTTCTCTGGGGCAACCAATAATTTCAGGCAGTTTGGATGATTATCTGGCAAGGCTACTGTATAACTAGGATGATCACGTACCTGTTTTTCCCAAGGCAGTCCCACTTCATGCATGTTGTTCACGACCCTACTCAATTTAACATTTTCTCCACCCCTTTCGATCTCAAAAAAATTGTACGTCAACCCACATACAGTAGGATTCTTAGTATGATATTAGAATAGATGACAACAGTTCCTTCTAACACTAAGATAATATAACTCTAGTAAAAGCCTATGGTAGTCTCTATCATTCAATACTGCCCTATTTAAAACATCTGATTGAGAAAAGAAAACAGATTAGAGTTGCAATGAAAACAACTGGTAGAGTTAAGCTATTCATTTTAGTTACTCAAGAAGAAAGTAAGCAACCTTATCTATGCTCCAAGGGATAAGGTAAAATAATAGCAGGTGCTTAGGAATCGCTGCAGGCAGCCCAAGCATTCAAAACCAACAGCTCAGGAGATAGGTTTCCACAAAACACTGATGCTTGGCAAATGGACCTAGACTTTCTACCAAATAAGTGAATTACAGTTGTCTTCCTCATGCACACACACATATACTATTACAGAATTTCTTAATTTTAGGATTTTTTCCACTAAAACTTTGCTGCCTCTGGACACTTACACTAATGAGAGCTAGCATATAACAAAGAAAAAATATAAACAATTAGGAAAGAATATATATGTGACAAATGAATATTAATTTTAAAAAAAAAAATGCAAGCTAGCAAATCATGCCTAATTCTCAGATTCTTCTTTTGAAAGTACAAAAGTTTAGTCATGTTGCTACATTTCATAATACAAGCATATTTCTGCTAGTAAAAATCTTTTGTTAGTACAAGAGAATATCATCTCATGGTGTTCCACAAAGAGCATCATGAGCTCCAGATGCTCCATCGCCTGAGCAGGTATCCAAAAATCTGTTAAAACCAAGTGTCATCAGATATTTTCTCAACTAACTTTTCTTTTAAATAAGAGTTTTTGTTTCATTTTTAAACTGCTATTGTCTATTCATGATATCAAGTGAAAGAAAGGTAGAGAATAGATACGGTATAACTGAATCTTTAAAATAAGAAGAGATATTATTTGTATAATAAATATAGGTGATTAAAATTTCTGGAAGGATACACAAGAAACAGCAAAGACCTGCAGGTGGGGGGAAGATATTCCATCATTCTCTATTATTTGAATTTTTCACAGTAAACATAAATTCATTTGAAATTTTTAATAAAACAAAAATGCAATAAAATGAAACCTCCAATTTCTGGTTTTGCATGTCTCAGAAGCAACAATGTTAAGGCAGAGACTATATGATAAGCTTTTTTCATATGAAATATTATGTAATATCATTATAATAGTTCCCATAGGTTAATGCATATGCAATTTCTCTTGAAAAATGACACAATCTAGAATAGTAACACAAAAAGTATAAAGAACGCAAATCAGAAACTGCATCTGTTTTTTTAAGGTAAATAAAGAAAGGGATAATTAATGTGGAAATAAAGTGATTAAAGAATCGAAGACAAAGTTTATACTGCCAAACTAGACTTTTTCTAAGCTTCGGACCAGTATGTCTATTCATTAATTCATTTTTTTAATTAAAATTATCAGGGTGACATTGGTTAATAAAATCAAATAAGTTTCAAGTGTACAATTCATTTCTTAAAAGAAAATTAAACATAATCACATACAAAAATGGACTCTGGGCTATGCAATTCTTTGTGTCCCCTATTGCACTGCCTAGCTAACTTCTAGCTAAGCAACTTGTTCAGATCTAAGGCTTAAAATCAAGTTCTCGGGAAAGCCTTTCTTATCTCCTAAAGGCAGATTTGGATACTCTGACATAATTTTAAAGTATTCTGTTCTTCAGAGCAGGTATCACAATAGCAATTATTTATGTAAGCATTTACAATCTCTTTTCCCAGCTAAAGTAAAAGCTCTACAAAAGCCGAAGTTATATATGTCTTGTTGAACACTGAAAATAAAAGTTCCGAAGTTTTGGTTAAAATTAAAAGAAAATGCAATATAGGTCCCCAGTCATAGTAGTAAAAACTGTAAAGCCTTGAGAGAAAATAACCTTGTTAACTCAAGTATTTTAAGCCTGTAACAGTCAGTTATTATCTAAGTAAGTGAAAGAAGAGCATTTTCACATTCCGGAGACCTCCAAGGAATAAATATGCCAAACAGATGGATTAAAGATCTTATATAAATTTGTATTTTCAACCTCTGGTTAAATTCCTTTTTATATGCTAAAACTGCAATTAAATATGCTAGAGCCTAAAATTCCATCTTTGAATACAAACTGCTCTCTATATGGCACACCCATTAGTTGTATTCATTGTCCTTTAATTAAAAGACAAATACCTGACCCGATTCTTAAATTTTTATAAAATATCAACAGAAAGATACTCTTTTCAAAATTCTATTTAGCTTACTCAGATTTTACCTAAGGAAGACCTGCCCATTAATATTGTCTTTATCGATAGGACAATATGATTTTAATAAAGATTATTTACAGCTTGTTTGAGCTCACAGCCCTCAAAAGACAAAAAGAAAGAAAGAAAAAAGACTACAAAAATATCTGAGTGTGATGGGTTGGCACCTTTTCAAACTTTCATTTAAGGTTCTCTGCCTTCAGAGCACTGCTCCCCCTACTGGCTTCCACTTACCTTCTCAAGGTCTCCCTATAACCTATTAGTCTAGCTCATATCAACTTAGCATGAGAAGACCATAATATATGCCCATCAATGTCAATATATTTCATCGTAGGAAACTGTTCAGCCTCATCTTTGTGCTTTTATACCAAAATACATGTTACATATAATACATTTTAAGTTTACTTTCAAAAGACTGCATTTTTCAAAGTCTGGCCACTAACTTGGGTTTTTGTCTCTCTACAATGCAAGCAGCCTTGCCAAATATACTTATTGGTTACCATACTGTGGTCTTAAGCAGTTTGGTTATCTGTGGTAGACATGTGATAATTTCCCCAAAATCCCTTTCACTCCTCTTTCACTACAGATTCACAGTGCAGGAGTTCAGAAGAAGGCATCCCAAGATGTGCCTTAGTGGTAGGTAGCAGATTATTCTGACCTGAAGACAACCAAGGCCCTGTAGACTCAAAGGAAAAAAAAAAAAAGCTCCTACATGCTCCCTATCTAAAAGATTTTAAATTAGGAGCCTGGCCCACAACAAGAATTATCACCAGAAATGACTTTTTAATCTATCTATATGGCAGGGCAAACTAATAATTACTGAGCATGTGTTCTCTCTGCAATTACCTTCTGAAGCCCCAAGGTGCAATAACTCACCTCATCCCTAGCTCAGAATGTTTTATACACTTTGTCTCTAAACTTCTCAGGTATGCAGGGTTCCCATACATATATACATAATTAAATCTGGTTATTTTCTCATGTTACTCTAGTTCATGTTTATTTGATTATTCGACCAGCCAAAAGAACCTTGCGACTACAGAGGGAAAAAGCTTTATCCTCTCCAACAGCAGCAATTTGGGTGGGACTGAAGCCACTCTACTCAATGACTAGGTCCTGACTATCTACGTCAGTCTGAATAATGCTCTTCTTTGGCACAGCAATCGGTTCCCAACCAGCATAGCCCTCCTCCTGGGCAAGATGCCTGAGTCAAAGGAGAGCAATAAAACAAGCTAAAATGATCCACTCCGAGGATTTCCAAAACTCCTGCGGATGGTCAAGGGGAGAACTGATGACTAGAAAGAAAACAGATAAAGTTGAAAGAGAAATGAGACCCTCTTCACCTTCCTCAACACAGCTGAGGAAACACCACGAACTTTTAGTATTTGTGTAAATCAACATAGATGAATAATTCCAGACAAACCTGCCTTCCATCAAATTATGCTTTATTAGAAATAATGATAAAGAGCAATTTTAGTATTTAAGATTTCCTTAACTGATTTGGGGACCATAATTTAGAAACCTCACTGGAGAAGATGCTCTTGTGCATTTATAAAAACCAGAAGAAATTATAAATGATAATGTTTTAATTTATAAACTATTCAAATCCTGAATTTTAAAATAGTCCAATGCTCTGGTTTTTACAAACTAACACACTGGTATCCTACCCAGCATAGGCACTGATAAACATAATGGTAATGGCAATTTGTAATGAAAGGTTTTATTCATTTCTGCTTCCTTAATCAAATTACATTAAAAAAGCTTTGACAGATTCTTCAGAAAGTTTCTGATTTGCATGCACCAAAACAAATCAGAAAACATAGTAGCTGCTAAAGTTGAAAAGTAAAATTGGCTTAGAAGTATACTTCATAATAAATGAGTTCTCAGACATTAAAGATAGTAAAAATATCAAAATAGATACCATCAGGCTTAAAATATGCCCCCTTTCAGCAATCAGAATCTGAACATTCAAGAGGATTTAAAAGCAAAACTATTCAGGCAAAAAAAAAAAAAAAAATGGAAAATGAGAGCTAGTATATTCTAATTGCAACCATTTCCTTCCAGAAAACTACCAGTTGCAAGTTTATGCTGTGCTTCATGAGGCCCTGGAGGCTTAGGGACCCCGGTAACCTCTAATTGGATTTGGGGATGTTTCTACTTTCCCAATCAGATCATAAGCTTCTGAAATTTAGAAAATATGCTTTATTCACAGAGTTTAGGGCATAGAGTAAGCTCCATATTAACTGCACAGTGTCCCAAGCCACCCAGTTTTTCTTTTACCAAAAGGCGGGAGAGAGCTTAGTCAATAATGGGTGCACTGAACATCTCAGGATCATATATTTCTATGATTTCCAGGTGCTTTACACATAGCAGGAACTTGAAATATTTAATCATTCAACTTTTGGGGACAGTCACCATCACTCAATAAGCAAATATATATTCCTAAAAGTTTAGCTAATTAAACTGTTTTCCAAAAACCATATATCACTGAATTGCACATCCTAAACAAGAATATAAATGCCAACCCCAAGTCACAAGTGAATAACTACTCTAAAGACAGTCATTCTTATCACAGATAGACAAGATGGCCAATATTAGTCACAAAAATGACAAGGAGCTATCCTCTCTCACACAAAATCAGAGTTGACAAGGCGAAGGTCACTAGATTAGAGACAGTGACTCTTTCTTTACACAGTGATGAAAGGTATCAGTGACAAAGCACAGAACAGTACAAAGTATCCAGAGGACTTTTATTCATCAAAAAAAAAAAAAAAAAAAAAAAAACAGGTTTACTATTGAAGAATATAGTAGAAAAACTAAAAACAGGCACAAAAAGGGTGATCTATTGATACAAGTTAATAAAAGTGAAAACTCCAGGAAAAACAAAGATTATTGGACAAAGAAAATTAATCAGCAGTACACAGGAGGAATATAAATGAATGGAAAATATTTCTAATAATTAAAAAAATGAAAATTGTGTGTTAGAAAGAATTAAAAAGAAGTAGAACTGTTGCTACTAAGAACAGAAATTCATTTAAACATCCAGAAGAGCAATTTAGCAATTCCTAGTAAGGCCAAACATGGGTGGTACCCAATAATTTTACTTCTAGATGTCAACGCTAGAAACTTTCACACTTGCACATAAAGAGACATGGACAAGAATGCTCACGGCAGTACTATTTGTAATTCTGAGACACTGAAAACAACCATTTGGCCAGTAGAAAATAAATATTATTCCATGATTTATATACCACAAAAAATAAATAAATAAAAACGTTTTAAATTGATGAATTAGATCCACATGAACCACCATAGATAAATCCTGACATGCTAAGTGAATAGAGCAAGCTGAAAAAGTATAAAACATAAAAATACTATAACAAATACAATTTCACATAATTTAAAACTAAATATCTACTTTATACAGACACAGATATGTAATAAAAACATTCACAGATATATACACCAACTTCAGACAGTGTAATGGGAAGAGAGAGGGGCAAGGCATAAATGTAGACTTCAGCTTATCTTTCTTACAAAAAAAATTTTCAAGATCTAAAACAAATATGGCAAAATATTAACATCTATTATCTCCATGATGAATATAACAATCTTTTACATTATTTTCTGTACTTTTCTTTATGCCTGAAATGTTTCATAGTTTTAACGTTTATTAAAAACCCGAAGTTTAGCTAGCCAAACTGTCTTCCATGTATAAAGTATATAGCACTCATGCATCCTTGGAAAAACTACTCTATGATGAAAACAATGCAATCAGAAAATTGATCAAATAAAAAGCAAATGAAGAGAAAAGCAATGGGAAAACATATGGTGCTTAGCACTGAATCCTTTTAAATACAGAACTAATGCTAAATATAGAGCTAAAGACTAAATAGTTGCTGGTAAACAGAGAGCAAACATATACTCCTGAAAATGTAAAATATACGCAAACTAAAAATCAGAAACTAGGGAAAGAAGAGGTGAGAAGTAATATTAGTGCCACTCATCTCATATTTCACACCAGGGACTTAATCTCGAATATTCAAAATTAAAATATGCTTATCAATAGCTACCCATTTTAATATTTAAAGATATTTTTAAATAAAAGTAAATTAAAATAAGCAGTTTTTTAAATAACGCCAAATTCTTACTGGTTTTTATACTCTTTTCTTAATTTTCGTGAAATCCTACAGAATCTAATGGTTCTGTGGTTTAAAAAGAAAACTCCACCTAGAATTCAGCAACTCTTTAAGGTATTTTCCTTGTTGTTAAATTAAAACAAAATCATATTTCATATTTTGATTTCTAAAAATAGCACAAATAACATTATCTCATTCTTATATAATCTTATCCCTACCTATAAGCACAAATGGAATGATGTTCTACAAATATTATTAACATAAATTATTTTTGGTTGGTAAGATTTGGGTGTCTAGACTGATTCTTGCTTTGTACTTATGCCCCCTGTATTTTAAAAAATAAGTATATATCACTTTTTATAAATTAAAAAAGGTTATGAAAACATTCACACTTTAGCCTACCAATTCTCACTTTGACTATACCCCAAGAAAACTAATCAGAAACTTAAAAAAAGAGCTTTTTTCTCCATGATTTCAAGTATTCTTTATTAGATTTCGATTGTGTCACATAAACATCCTTTAGTTTTGATTTTTTTCGTCTAAAATGATTCTTGCACTCAGGAAAAACACACCTATTTTTTTCTTCTTTTAACTTTTCAACCTAGGTGCTTGAATTTGAAGTTTAGATAATAAACATAACTGTTGTAGTCATGGTTATAATCATGCTTTTTTTTTCTTTTTTTTTTTTCAATTACAGTTGACATTCAATATTATATTAGTTTTAGATGTATAGCATAGAGGTTAAACATTTACATAATTTACAAAGTGATCCCCCCAATTAGCCTAGTACCCATCTGATACTATAAAACAGAATTTCTTTATAAAGCTGTTCATCATAATGTTGTAATAATAGAAAACTGGAAATAATCTATTCATCCAAAATAAAATAAAAACATAATCAATAGAATAGAATATTAAAGAGCCATTTAAGATGGAGTTTTGAAAGGATACTTAATTACGTAAGGAAATGTTCATGATACAGTGTTAAAGAAGTTAACAGAATCGTTTGTGTGTGTATGTGTATAAAACATATATTATTCCAATTTTAAATAAGAGAAAAATGTTAACAGTTTCAAAACAACAACAGGCAAAATGGATAGCCAGTTGTTATTTTCTTGTTTTTTTTAAAAAAAAAAAATTCTGTATTTTTCCAAGTTCTCTAGAACAAAAATGAAATTTTAAAAAATTCTCTTGTTCTTAGTGTAGAACAGAATGTAGATATGTTAAAGACATTTCTGTCTATGCTTAAAGGAATAAGCTTCTGTAAGTTAGAAAACTGACATTTGGGAAATTTCTCACAGATTCCACACCCATTCAACAACCTTTTATAACCATTATCATCTTTACAAGAAAAGAAAGTCAGGTACATAAACTCAGATATTATCATGTTTGTTATTTTCCATAAATCGGTTAACAGTACTAACACACAAAATAACAGCAGCATGTATCTATTTTAGTGTGATGATTTTCTAATGAAATCTATTTTTGAGGTCACAATGATTCATAAGGGCTTTTTGTCTCCCACCTAACAAGAATCTTATTCATGGTGCCTTTTTGCCTTAACTAGCTGTTAATCACATTATATACTGCCTACATAATCTACAAAGGCATTCTGTTTTCACAGTAATACTATCTCTTAGGATTCCAATTTTAAGGATGGCACAATAACATTGTAAGCAACACGCCACCAATGTTCCAACTGCTTTATCTGACAACCCAACTGATAAAGGGCTCTGCAAACTCCACAAACTCCACAAGGAAATGCTCATTAAGCACCCAGCATAGCAGCAGTAAGCTACTGTGGCAATAAATGTTGTTAGTTGTCCTCCACGTTACGTGTAAACAGTGGTTCCTCAATCCAAACGAAACTTTAGAAATCAGATAGTGTCACAATATTTAAGTGCTATATGGTAGGAAAGTGCAAAAATGATAGGGACATGTCACAAGGTCATAAGAATAGATGGAAGATGTTCCCGCTAGTCAAATCTAGGGTGATCTGAGCCTCAAAATAAATGATGATAAGGTAAGATTAAAACTAATAAAATAAAATAAAAATCCATGAATTCATACTGACATAAACAAATAAACTTAAGGCAAGGGAAAGTTTTTCCTTATAGAATTCTAAATAATAAATGTAGAACAAATTACAGAATTAGAAAATTACCATTTGACAGCAACCATAATTATAACTCTTTTAGGCAATAATAACTTACGAATTCTAAAACCAATGGGTGAAAATATAATTTTTTTAAAGGACATTTGTGGGGTATACTACAAAAAAAACTGACATGAACCTTTCTAAAACATTAATATCATGAAAGATAGAAAAAAAGATTAAAGAACTGTTCCAGGTTAAAAGAGACTAAGAGGTATAATATCTAATAATGGAGTAGATCCTGATCTAAAAAAAAAAGGTTTTCTTTTGTCATAAAAGGCATTAGTAGAAAAACTAGTGAAATATGTTTATAGATTATAGTAGTTTCAATGTTACTGATTTTGATAATTGCACTGTAGTTTTAAGAAAATATCCTTGTTTTTAGAAAATATAGACTTATTGTTTCTATTTACGAGATTCCAAATCATTCCCCAGTAAGACTAATTAGCCAGCTCCCTACCCACAATATCATCCCCTCTACCTTAAATCCTATTATAATACAAGACAGCTAAACTGACTTAATATCTCAGCTATAAAACAGGATAGAAATGATATCCAGAGTTGAGTAGTCCAGTAACTAGAATGTTTCTCTTCTTCCCTGACTTGATCATCATCCAGAACTGTTTCTACATCTTACTTTCTGGTCACGACCTTTTACTTTGTACCTTTCTCACTCCCTTATTTCCACTAAGTCTATTCTTTGGGCCCTCCATTTGCTGCCACCTGGTTACTTTCTATCCTATGTAGCTTGGACTACATAGTGAAAAACTTGCATGACACTCACCCTGTTTCCTAGTTCCCATATTCTCTGCCACATCTACTCCACTGAGACCCAATATGGGACAAGCCTGTCTACTATCTCCTGGTAGAAGAAGGGAAACAAGTCACATAACTTTGTAGGTTGGTCCAGTACAAATTTAGTTTCTAATCCCAGCAGGGCTTTCAGAACTAGTCATCGCCCTGGCAGGTGTTTCAGTTCCACTGCTCTCCTATTCCCCACTTCCAGCTATGAAACAGTCAAAATCTTTGCATCCTAATTCACAGAGAAAAAACAGGTTTTCAAGCAGAAATTATCCCCTCAAATCTCTAAATTTAGCATTATGGCATCCATCCTAACGTATATTCTTTATTCCTAAATGCCAGAGAACTGTACAGAGACAATCCTGCCTCCCAAAGTACCGTTTTTCCTTTAAATAACATGTCTCCTTTTCTCCACTAACTTCTTTCTCTCTATTCACATATATTCTATTCACGCCATACTTAAAAAAAAAAAAAAAAAAACCTGCCCCCAGCTAAAATTAAATATTTTTTCTCGTGATTTTTGAATTATTTTAATCTCTCCCTTCTTTCCTTCAGATCCAAAACACATCTATCCTCATTCTGTGCACTTCTAATGCTCATTTCCTCCCTAATACATTACCAACTGGCTTTCGCTCGAACAGCTCTTGCTAAGAATGTTGACCTTCTAACTGTTAAACCCAAAAACCTTTTTTCTATCCTCACCCTACCAAAAATCTTTAATATATTCAACACAGCTGAGTGTATTCTAATTGGTTTTCCTTAGCTTCCAGAGAACTATATTCCATTCCGGGTTTCTTCCTACCTTTGACTATTCATTCTGTTTCATTTTGTAGCAGCCTTGATTTTCTTCTGCCAACTTTAAAGAGACTTAGCTAAAACTGAATCCACAGCTGTAGATATTGCCTCTGACAGAGATACTGGAGAGAAGCTGAAAGGTGTATAACTGGTCTGATTTAGTTTCATTTGCAAGGCCATAAGACTACTAATCCTATGCGAAATTGTTAAAGTTACTATTATAAGCATTCGTCATTTGAAAAATTAGTAAGGTGTACTCTGGTTTGATTTCACATTTTTTAGATGGACATGTAGTTGCTATATGAATAAACTAGAAAAGAAGATAATTCAATGCCAGAAGACCTAAATTTAAGATACAGATCTACCATCTCCTAGCTGCATAACCTTGATCTTTGAGCCTCATCTTCTTTCTGTGATTCGTTAATTTTCATTCATTCAGTCAGTCAGTTATCAGTTGCTCAACCAACTTTACTAAATTATATGTTCTAGGTACTATCTTGGGTGGAGGAAACAGGCAAAACCCCAATCCATCGATCCCTAGAATGTCTAACTTCTAATGACTAGGAGATCTGGGGCAAGGCCATGATACAGTATGACTAGGGCTGCAACAGAAGGAATAAAGGAAAATAAAAGTTTATATATTCTATCATAAGTAAACCAGAGAGCTAAGACTAGCAAAAGACCAGGCCTGAAACACCAAAAACAGAAAGTTTTTTCTTCCCTCATAAAACACAGAGAAGCTAATAAGAGAATCCTCAACCAAAACTAAATGGAGTAATATCAATTACTAAGATGCTGTTATTGATGATTCATCCCGGAAACACAACAAATGCCAAGAAGCAGGCAATAGTTAAAGGGCTCATCCATCGAAGTGTTATTTGCCAAAGTAAATCCTCAAAAATTGGCTGATAAATCTCAGAACATAATGTGAATAATTTCATAATATCAGAAGCCAACCCACTCCCCCTTCTCTCTCTCTCTAAAGTAGCAATCATGTGCCCCTATATTGATTCATCCTATATATTTATTCCTGTACAAATAATACTTATTCTCATGTTACAATGATCACTACAATGCCACATTTCTAAAGGTACTAGTCAATAAACAGTTACATCAAAGTTTTCCACAAAACTTTCCATGATTGGCATGTTCTAGAAAAAATTACATGAATTCTATTACTGCATTAATTTGAACTAGAAGTAACGATGCACAAGACAAAAATATCTTATAACTTGTGCCTTTAAAGAAACCAGAGCAAAAATACTATCCAGAGAGAAACTGAGTAGGTAGTTCTCTGTGGTACTCAAATTCCAACTGTCAGCACACACGATAAAACAAATTTACCAAATAGTTTTGGAGGGGGAAAAAAACCCCGGATATCTAAATGTTTAACTACATTTTGCTTTAAAGAGAAACCTTTGTTAGCTTAATAAAATACTGACAGACTTAAAACTATTTCATTATACAATAATTTTGCTTTTAACAAGATCAATGAAAAGCACTGTATAATAATATATTACATACAGATAAATGAAATAACAAAATGCTGGCACACATATTTTTAAGCCTACTCAATCACCAATACTGGGCTAAGAACAGAAGCACACTGGTTAAGTTAGTACACAGGAACTGGAATAAACTTTTCAAAATTGAAACCTAGGCTCCAGCACTTACTAACTCTGTGACTGCCTGAGCCTCATTTCTACCTATAAAGTGGGGTATGTTTTCTCATGTGGTTTTTGCAAAGATTACAAAAATTAACACCTGTACATATACTTAGAATAATGCCTAACATAGTAAAGCCCCAATAAATGTCAGATTTTTTTTTTAAGCACTTTATATATATATCATCTACTTTAGTTCCTAGAATAATCCTCTGAGGTGAGTACAATGGAAGAATTTTAAAGTAAACTGACACACTTAATTAGGGGCAAAGAAAGATTCAAACTCAGTTTTCAATGTCTCTAAATTCAAGCTCTTTTATTTAAAGATGCCTCCAATAAAAATTGACAGGTAGTAATCTACCCCACTTTATGAGTGCTTTTGTTGATTCAAATCACGTACCTACTACACATACATCTTTAAATCTACTCATCTACTTCTCTTTGATGCTACTATTCTAATCCAGGCCACCTAAAACTACTGCCATTATTTCTTAACTACACTGCAAACATGGACATTTGGGAGGCCATGAATGAAAAGGTTAGCTCACCAAGAAATGACACAACACTGAAACCTACCAATCAACATGTCAAAACACAAAAGCACAACTCATAGACTATAAACAGGCAGAGAAGGAACACCAAATTTAAAGAAAACCTCCAACATGAAAGAAAAACAAAATAAAAATATTAGGAAGAAAGTTAATATAGGAAGTAAAAAACAAAAATCTCAAAAATCTAGTTAGCTCAAGTTCCAGAATGACAGTGCAGGGCCCCTACAGTCCACTCTTCCCACTGACGGCAACTATAAACTTGCAACAAATGTTTTAAAAAAATTTTTTAAAAAAAGAAAGAAAAAAGCAAACCCAATTACCTGAGCATTCTGGACTAAAGAAAACAGAGAAGTAAAGGGAAGTTAAGATCTGAAGAAGCAACCTACACAAGTGAAGGTGCCCCCCCCCCTTTTTTTGCAGCGTTGCTCTGAGGCAGAACCATAGCTGTGAAGAAGCACCCAGCCTAGGCTACTAAAACTCCAATAGAAACCTTGCCATTTCTAGCCAGAAGCAGCACGGAATGGAGTCCAGGCAGGCCAGAAAGTGAGGAGAAATCATTAACCCTCAAACCAGGCATGTGTAGGACTGACCTAAAACAGATTAGTAAAGGCCTAACAAATTAAGCTTAGATTTGAACCCTAAACAGAGTGTGAGATACTGTTTACAATCTAAAGCTGAGTTGACTGCCTCTAAAACAAAATATTTATATTCTTCAAAGAACCAAGCAAAACTCATAATATCCAGTATAAAATCTTAAATTACTAGAAATACAAAATACTAGGAAATATAAATCAGACTCCAGGGAAAAGGCAATCAAGAGATGCCAATTCTATGACTCAGATTATAGTCACCAAAGACTTTAAAGCAGCTATTTAACTGCTCCAGTAAGTAAAGCAAAATTACCTTGAAATCAATGAAATGACAGGGACTCTCAGCAGAGAAAGAAAAAACAACAAAAAGAACCAAACAGAAATTTTGGAATGAAAAAATAAATTATGTAAAATTAAAAAATCCACATGGGATCCACAGTCTAATAAAAATAACAGAGGAAAGAGACAGTGAATTTAAAATCGATATAATGATTGATAGAATTTATCCATTCTAAAAAAAAAAGGGTGGGGGGAAATTGAAGAAATAAATAAGCAAATAAATAAAGAGCCACAGAGACTTTTAACATTTATAAGGTCTAAAAAACATGTAATTTGAGGCTCAAAGGAAACAAAAAAGGGAATGAAGGAGGAAAAAATTCTGAATAATTTCCAAAATTCTTCAAAAGAGTGAAGGAAGTAAATTTACTAATTCAATTTCAGTGAGGCTAAATTATATTCAAAGAACACCTAGATACATCATAATAAAACTTCTAAAAATCAAAGATAAAGAAAAGTTATTAAAAATATCCTGAGGGAAAAAAACAATGTATCATATACAGAGAAACAATGATTCGAATAACTACAAGTTTCTCAGCAGAAACCATGGTTATCAGAAGAAAATGGAACATCTTAAAGGGCTGAGAGGAAAAAAAACTGAGCCAAGAATTTTACAGTGAAGTATATATATCTATATACTTCAGGGATGGTGGCAAAACAAAGACATTTCAAATGAAATAAAAATAAGAGAATTTATTAGCAGATGATCTGTACTTTAAGAAACGGGAAAGGAAGTTCTTAGGCTGAAAATAATAGATAATGAAGAAATTTGCTTTTTCAGGAATGAAGAGAGAGCATAGGAAGTGATAAATATCTAAGTATATATAAAAGATTTTTTTCCTCTTAAGTTTTTAAAACAAAACTTGTAACATTGTTAGGGTTTTCACTGAAGGTACAGGTAATACATATGATAACTATAACATCAAGGTTGGTGGCGGGAGAGAGTTCACCAACCTATAAAGTTATAAAGTCTGACATTTTACATTAAGTGATATGACATTAACTTTTTACTGTCATCTTACAGCAAGCAAAAAAATAATAATGTAAAGAAGAATAGCTTTTTAGGCAACAGAAATATTGAAAGGGACACTGAAATATTTTTTAAATCAAATGATACAAAAGACAGCAAAAAAGAGTAAAAGGAGGAACCACCACCACCAAAAAAAAAAAAAATCAGAAAGATAATGGTAGAAGTACACCAACCATATCAATAACTGTATTAAACATAAACACTCCAAGTAAAAGGCAGAGCTGTCAGAGGCAGAGTGAATAAAAAAGCAAGATCCACTTACAGACTACCAAAAAAAAGACACAGTTAAAAGATTCAGACCAGATGAAAGTAAACAGAAAAAGATATGCCGTGCAAAAAAATAAGGAATGGCTCTATTAATAATAAATAAAAGAGACTTGAAGACAAAAGTGTACAACCAGAAATAAAGAGAGGATCTTTCATAATAAGAGTCTCAAAATATAGGAAGCAAGAAAATGAGATAATTAAAAAGAGATAACTCCACAATCATAGCAGATTTTAAAACTCCTTACTCAGCAACTAACAGACTAACACAAATACAAAAATCGGTAAAGACACAGATCAGAATAATACTATAAACCAACTTGATCTGACATTTATAGAACACTATATACAATAATAGAAGAGTATACATCTTAAATGCACAGACTACATCACCAAAATAAATATACTGGGCCATAAAACAAGTCTCAATAATAAAATTAAAAGAAATAAGATTAAAGTAAGTGTATTCTCTTACTACAAAAAAAAATTTTGAAAATTTAAAAAAGTTATCTAAGAAAATCCCAAATGGAAAATTAACACACTTCTATTTATATACTGTTCGAAGAAGAAATTACAAGAGAAATTAGAAAACATCCTTACTAACAGAAATATTACATCAAAATTTTCAGGATATAGATAGCAAAACACTTTCTTCTGAGAGGGGAAAAAATCAATGACCAAAATCAATGACCAAAAATTCTACCATTAGAAGCTAGAAAAAAGTAAAGTAAATCACAAAAAAAGGAAAGAAATAAGGTAATATGTAAATGAGGTCAAAGCGGAAATCAATAAAATAGAACACAGAGACATTTAGCAAAGCCAAAGGCTGGTTGGTTCTCTGAAAAGATCAACAAAATTGACAAAAGTCACAGACAATTCAAGGGGAAAAAAAAGGAGAGAAAGCAAATCCCTAATATTAAGAATGAAAAAGGGGTTATCACCAGAAACCTACAGACAGTAAAATGATTTTTTTAAAAAATATGAACTTGATGACAACAAATTAAATAGCCCCTTCCCCCCCCCCCCACCGAGGCATTTTTTCTTGGAAACCTACTGGGAAATATGTTCAACTAAAATAAGAGAGTAAATCAAAAGAGGCTCCACATAACAAAGTTATAAAGGAAAAAGTCTCAGTATGACAACTGTGCAACAGTACAAATAGAAACAGGAGGATGGAGGGTTCTAGGAAGAATGTCTTCAAAGAAGTAAATAAAGGCACTAATTATCTGAAGCATTTGACCACGCAAAAAAATATATATATATATAGCTGAAGAGCAAATTTTGAAAAAATCACCAGAGGATATGCAAAGAATGAACAACAGATTCATAGAAAAATAAAGATTAAAAATTAGAAAACTCCCTGAAAAATTTAAAGTTACAGAAAATACACTATCTGACACAGTAAACAATATTTATAGTAATAAATGTAAATATTAATTTCTGATTTAACTAAAAATTAGGAGTTTTCCATGCATTTATTCCTCACAATAATTCTATGAGGTAAATACCTGTATGATCCTTATTTATAGATGAGGAAGCTTTGGCAAAGAGAGGTTAAGTAATAGGCTCAAGGTTATACTGCTTAAAAGTGAGGAGCCAAGATTTGAACCCAAGATGTGAGACTACGAAGATCATAATTTAAGGGAAAGCAGGCCATGTAAGAAAGTAAAATTAATAAATTAACAAGTAACTGAATATACATATCTGTTAAAAATAGAGTCAAAAGAGTTAAAAAGTTAAAGATTAATTTCTTTTAAGGAGAAAGGCTTGGAGGAAAACGGATGGAAAAGGAGACTACTATTTCTCCTTATTTGTCTTTCGGTACTCTTTTTAACTTCTGAAACTGCATACTTGCATTATTTTGATTTAAAAAAAATACATGCTAGTCAAAGAAAACTTGTCACAAGCTGAATTCAGCACAATGAACTGAGTTGTGGAGCTCTTTCATTTATTAGCTAGGTAATTAACTATGCCATACCTATTCCAAGTTTTCCATGTCTTGCATCACAATGAATAAAAGAAAGTTAACTATAATGAAAGTTCTTTTTCCCAGGATCTTTGATATATTTTAACTCAGCTGATACATTTAGAATAACAAAATAAAATTTGTCCTCCCAGCTTTGCTGGGTAACTGATCAGATTCTCCCTCAGACAATCTGCAACAAAATGAGAAGGTTGAAGAAAATGATCACTGACTACTTTCACAATACGCAAACAGTTTATTTTCCTTCTTTCCATAGGTAGACCAAATAACCTAACCCAACTATTTTGCAAGTGCAAGCCATCAATCAGATGAGACATTATAAAAATACCGGAATTCACCTAAACAGATTCCCTGGCACTACTCTATAAGTGAAGTACATACCCTAATTATGGAAATCAAAAATATCAATATTGTATAGGCTAGGCAACACACTGTTACTTTTACATAAGAGAACTCTGGAAAACTGTTCACTTTATAAATATATACCAGTAACCTCATGCATACTCTTGAAATCAATTCAGAAAGACATTCACTTAATTTCTTCAATAAGTACTATTTACCGCATATGTGTAATGGGCCCACAAAACTATGTTATAAACATATCTATGCCCTACTTCCCATTGAATTTACAAAGTAACATACCATAGAATAAGGACTATGATAAGAATAAGTGCACACTGTTAAAAGAGCACACAGAACTTGTTAGTAAAGGGTGGGAAATTGGAGGTGGGGAGGTAGAGGGGTGAGGAAAGAATATCTAAATAGATTTAAATAAACAGGAATTAGGCCTAGAGGAAGGAGGGAGAAAAGAGAAAAGGAGAATAATATGTTCAAAAGTCGGAAGGCAAGAGAGACCACAGACGGTTTGGAGTGATGGTTGGAGAGGGGTAGAACAAGATAACAAGGTCTCAAGTGTTATTCAAGACCCTTCCCCTTTGGGGAAAAATCTCACAAAACATCATGATGATATGGGCAAAAGCTCTACTCAAGTGAGAACAAATGTTTTGTGAAAACTGTCACTATTGGATTTCTTCAGTCCGATATCCAAAAGGCTACAAGTCCTAAGAGCCTCAAAATTAGTGAAGAGGTAAAACCATGCAGTTTATTTCCTTATTCTCAAAGCCTCTGCCAAACAGCATGATTGCTTTACATAATGTAACAGGTAATTCTGGAGAAACATCATAGACAAACTAAACCACAGCACATTCCTAAACTTAAAATGTTAAATTGTTCATGCTCAAACAAATCTTAAAAGCAAGCAAGTCAAAACCCTGAAATAATCTGATAATAAATCTTAGATGACTGCAGCATTTCCCAACTTGCATTTGGCATGTCTTTAACAAGAAATTTACCCACACCTTAATTCCAGCTAAGTGATCAAACTTTTGAAGAAACCATAACAACATGACATGAAAACACAGACGCAGGCTGTTTTACAATCACGTGATAGGTAGGCTAGCCTTAATTACAACAATCTTGTCAGTAAATTCACATTTATTAAATGTCAGAAGAATGCATTCTGTATTTAAACTAAGGCCTACATACATAGAATATGCATAAAATTCTAAAATAACACTACTAATACAGAGACAGAATGTAGGTCTAATATTAAAGAAAAATAACCATAAAATAGTCACTAAGTAATCAATATAAAACAGATGAGGAAAATCAAAGCAGTATCCACAACTCCAGTTAAAGAAAGTACTAAATAAGCAGGGCCACTGCATATGACTTCATAGCTTATTTACTGAGCTGTAGGGGGTGCCAATCATATGTATGGGGGCAGGGGGACTGGAAAGAGCAGGAAGGGAAGGAGAGAAGAGGGAGGGAGGGAGAGAGGGAGGAAAAAAAAGACACTAAGCAATATATGTTAAGCTGTAAGGCAATAAAAACAATAAAACTTTAGAGAGCCAAAGTCTCAGCAGCAATGAATATAAAAACAGAAATTGAAAAAAAATAACATAGGCAAAGTTTTGAGTCTACAAAATTGGTCTTGAACATTTTTATCAAATATTATCAAAGTGCCTACCTTATGCCAGGTACTGAAAGAGACAGCAGAAAAAAAAATGCCTGTCCTCATGAAGCTTACACTTAGGGAAAAGGTGGGGGAGGAAGGAATTAAATAAGAAAAATATTTAGAATTTCAGTTGGTGACAAGTATTATGGGAGAAAACATTAAAATAGGAGGAAAAAATTAAAATAGGGAATGGTATTGTGATGAGGGTATAGTGATTTAAATAAGGTGATCAAGAATGGCTCAGTGTGGTGAGCAATCCAACAGAATGAATTTTCTATCAGGCATGAGAAATTTGTCTTTGCCATTCTTACAGAAAATTTTATACTCTATTCCACTATTCATTCATCTCTACCTCAATTCTAGTGTCAGACTAGGTGTCTGCTAATTACTAGATACAAGTAAGTTATGCAAAAAAACTTTATCATATTCCTAAGGGTTTATTTCAAGACTAGGTGAAATAAAAAATTAATTTGCCAGATAGTCCTAAGGGTTTATTTCAAGACTAGGTGAAATAAAAAATTAATTTGCCAGAAGTATCCTACAACAGACCCAAGCTTCAGGCCTGTATGAGGCACATTCCTATCATCTACCTCAGGAGTGGGTACAGCCAGCAGGCCAAATCCAGCTCACCGTTTCTAGAAATAAAGTTTTATGGGAACATGGCCACATTAATTTGTTTACATATTTAGTATGAATACTTTTTCACTACAACAGTAGATGTGAGTAGTTGTGACAGACCACATGGCTTGGAAAGCCTAAAATATTTACTGTCTGACCATTTACAGAAAAAGTTTGCTGACCCCTGCTCTAAATCATTACCACCACCACCACCACCCCTACAATGAGACTACTTTCAGGGGCATCTTTATGAGCACATAACATGTATAGTCACATGGAAACTTGCTTCAGGTGGGCCCCAAACTTTTTCAAAGCTCTGTGGTCACCATCTTGAAATTCTTAATAATTTTATCTTTGAATCTGAGTTTTATAAGAGAACTCCAATGGGACAAAAAAAGCATGTGCCAGCTTAGAATCTCAGCTCACAAGCAGTCTGTCTACCCAGGAAGGATTTTCAGTCAGCTGAACCCCTTGGCTCACCTTAATCTCCTCATCCTGTAGCCAAGGGTATGGCAAGGCAGTGGCCATCCACATTCCAGTGTGGCATCACAATGACACATTTGCACGTAAACCAGCAGAGTCTCTTGCCTATCACCAATTCAGGTATTGAGCAAGTACTAACGTGGAGACTACAATCCTTGGGGGGCTGTCAGTCTGCTGTGAATTGTAGGAAAACAAGAATAACTTACCTGTCCCAGGACAGAACCCTGCATTTGCATTTAGTACTGAGACTTACAAATTATGTACCTGGACTTGATTCCTTTCTTGAAACAAAAATTAAAAGCTAAAGAAAGCTATAAATGAGAGTTCCATTCTATCAAATTCAGCATAAAATGTATTTGTTTTGTCCCATTCCACCCTGAGCCATTCCTTTTCGCCTTGTTCTAGCCACACAGTTTTCTTCGCATTTCTTAAACCAATGGACTCATTTCCACTACAGGTCATTATCATACCTGAAATATTCATCAACTATAACATTTCAATCAAGTCTCAGTCTCAGAGAATGAATGGAATTCCCAGATAATCCTGATTCCAATTAACTGAGGCGGTCAAACTGACTGATGTGTCATATCATCTCTAAAGATGGCCACCATGAACTCCTTTCTTCCATATGTACATGCCTCTCCCTCACTGAGAGATGAAGTTTATTTCCTTTCCCTTTAAATCTGGGTTGGACTTATGCCTACTTTAACCAATAGAATGCAGTAGAAATGACATTCTGGACTTCGAAGCCCGTATCTTAAGAAGAACAGCAGCTTCCACTTCCTGCTACAATATGAGAAGCCAAAGTCACATTGAGAGGACACATGAAGAGGGCACACAGGGAAGTAAAATGATCCCGTCAACAGCCCCAGCTGAGCTCCCAGTCTATAGTGAGCATCAACTGCTAGCCAAGTGAGTGACCCGTCTTGGGCGTTCCAACCCAATGAGCCCTCCAAATAGCTATAGCCCCAGCTAACATCACATGGAGCGGAACTGCTCTGCTGATCAAAGCCAACAGGAGGGAATCTTGAAACATAATAAAATGCTTGTATTTGGAGCAGTTTGTTACAAAGCAATGTAAAACTGAAACACCAAGATTTGAGTATCAGATCCATCACAGCTGAGCCTATTATTTAACCTCGTGATGTCTCATTTTTCTCATTTGCAAAATGATGATCATGACATTATCTATTTCACAGAAGTGTCCTAAGGATTAAATGTGCTCACGTGTAAAGTGCTTAGCAGAGTTCTCAGCTTATTCCTGACATAATGCAAAGTCATTATTGCTCTATTGCTACAATGTATGATAGGATGTATTGTTAATATTGATAGGATGTATTATTAATTCCATCAACCTGCTTCATCTTCTTTAAACCACCTATTACTACCTAAAGTTATGCTTATTTATCTGCCTCCTCTTCGCAAAAGTATGAGCCACAAGACAAGAATTAACTGTCTTGTTCACGAGCACTAAAACAGAATTTGGCAGACTAAAGATACTTTCATAAATTATTATATATTGAATAAATGAATAAATGAATCCTAGGTCTTGACATCTAAATAGAGCTCCCACACATTATTTTCAGCATACATCTGACAAGAGGCACTCAAAACATAAACACATAAACTCTATAATGTGGTATTGTCATGACATAATGCCAATGCATTTACTTGTTACTCCACAAATATTACACCATTACTAGATTATGTACTGCTCAAATATGCCTAAACTATGAGTAGCATTTGATTCAACATTATTCAGGTGTGCTAAAGTAGTTTACTTATTTATACATTTTTTTTTTAAAAAAATGAGCTGCACCCAAATCACATCAATGACACACTTATAGTAAATATCAGTAGATGCATAGAAATACCAGAGAAACTTTTAATCTGCTGTCCATTCAAAAACAAATTACCTTGGCAACACAAATTAACATACTAGTCTTCAAACTGTGGAAATTAGTATAAAATATACCTGAATATGAATTTCCTCAATTATAATTTTTTAAAAGTTTAAAACCTATTTTAAAAAAGAAATAAAGATCAAACATTCACAGAACCCTCAAACATCTCTGAGGAAAAGCACCAGTTTAGAAGGTATAAACACACACAAAAACATAATTCAGTATGACAAGTTCTCCAATACTGTGAGTTTCACCTTTTCCTCTGCCTAGATGATGACAGATACAAGAAACTCGCCCTGCCTCCCTCTTCCAATTATAGTTTTGTAGGACTTTTTACCTTTAAGAACAAGATTTTATGAGGCAAACAAACCAGAAGGGTGTGTGGTACAGAACTTCAGATGAGAAATAAACATATGTGAAGAGAGAATACATTACGGTTGAAGAACTAATAATAAGTAGGTTCTGCTAGACTCCAGAAGTTAGTGCATAAAAATTAAGAGGTGGGATTGCTAAAATATAAGGAAAAACTAATACAAAGAACTTGTATATATAAAAGAAATTCATAGTTCAAAAATCCAATAAGCCTACCCAAATAGCTAAAATTAAAAAGAAAGACACCACCAAAATTTTGGAAAGGTGGTGGAGCAACCAAAACATTCATACATTGTTCGTAGTGAAAAATGGTACAACTACTTTTGGGAAAAGTCTGGTGGTTTCTTACAAAACTAAACACACACCTAACCTAATGCCCAGTAATTCCACCCAAGAGAAATGAAAACATATGTCTACAAAAATACTGTTTGAAAATATTCTTAACAGTTTTATCCATAATAGCCAAAAACTAGAAAGAACCCTATGTCCAACAGAACAATGACTAAACAGAGGTATAGTGATACGATTTACATAATTCATACAAAATACTATTCAGCAATAAAAAGGGGTGACCTACTACTGATATACACGATAACCTGACTCAATCTCCAAAACTTGACTCAGAGTGAAAGCAGCTTTGCAGACTATATGCTGTATGATTTCAGAATAGGCAAAACTAATTTAAGGTGAAAAGAATAAGAATAACTATTACATGGGGAGTAAGAATTGAAAGGGAAGGGTCATGAGGGAACTTTCTAGGATGATAGAAATGTTCTATATCAGGGGTCAGTAAACTTTTTCTGTAAAGGGCAAATATTCTAGGCTTTGCAGACTGTCTCAAATTCTCAATTTTACCACTGTAAATGAATGAGTACGGCTGTGTTACAATAAAACTTTGTTTACAAAACCAAGACTTGGAAGTTAGTTTGCTGATTCCGCTTGATATTTTGAAAGTCATTTGGGTTAAACAGGTGATTTGTCAAAACCCATCCAATAAGATTTGTTCACTTCAGTTTTTGTCAATTTTTACCCTAAAGAAAAAGAATCATAAAGAAATATTAAACTCTAAGCTAATGGTAAGCAAGCAGTTTGCAATGAGGTACATTTATATCTGTGACTTACTTTGAAAGCACCAAAAAAGGGATTGACAGGTGTACAGTAATACAAATATAACAAACTGTTGGTAACTGTAGACCCTACTTGGTTTATGGAGGCTAACTGTACAATTCTTTCAACTTTATATAGTCAAAAAGTTTAATGTTAAATATGGGGACAGAGCGAATTTAATAAGATGTCACTGAAGATTTCTGAACAACAATAACAAAAAAATGAATAATCTAACTTACATTCTATAAATATGACTCATGTAATGCAAATGATACCCTGAAGGTCAGATGAAGGAAGGAAGTAGTAACCAGGCTACTACAATAAGCCATGCCATAGAAAGCATCAATATTTAAGGAGTTAAGTACAAATTAAGTTCATGAAGAGAGGAAAAATCAGAGTAGAAAGTTTCTTCTTAACAAGGAAGAAGTTTCAAGGAGGAAATTCAAAGTGCCAATGTGACAAAAATGAAGCAAGATAAAGAGCTGAAAAGTATCTTAGATTAGATTAAGCAATAGACAACCCTGATGATGTAAAAGAGGCGTGGTAAGAATATAAATCAGATAAAGAATATTGGTAAGTTAAAAAGAAACAAACAAGTGAAGATCAAAGGAACTGAATTGGGCCAAGAAAAGAAGAGCAACTGAGAGCAACTGAGTGGATTCACATAATAAGTCACATAGGCAACAAAGGTAGTCAAGATTACCACCACAGCATGTCACTGCCTTCCCAGGGAGAGGTGAACTAGCTTGTTTGTTGTTTTACAATGTTTGCTGCTTGCTAAAAAAGTGCTTGCGCCCTTGTTCTTGAGTTCCTCAGCTGTGACCCGCTAGTGCATCCATGCAGACCCATCACCCTCATGGGACCTGGGCAGGCGCAAGGAAATCCTGTACAAATATGCTAATATTCACGCAGCTTGCCGTGATAATGCCATTTGTTGCTGACCTGGGAGTCTCCTGTTTTCTGCCAGCAACCATGAAATATTAACAGATTAACTTATTAGCTTCTAAATATGGTAAAATAAAATTTAAAGATTTCACAATTCTTGACATGAACGACAAAGAACTAGCTGACATTAAGGTTGCTAAATAAAACAAGACACAAAGGTGGTCACCAATAATAACTGAAATACATAAAATATTTTATAGTTTATTTTATATTATTCATAACAATACTTATTTTTCATGTACCAGCCTCTATGCTCTTATATGCATTTATAAATTCTCTAATAATCCTAATGAAGTGAGTACTAATATGAGGAAATTGAGGCTTCAAAGTTCTAAGTAACTAAACCAAGGGCTCACAAATTGTAAACAACACAACCTAAATAAAAGCCCAGATGACTTTGTAACATGTTTTTTTTTTCCGATCATCAATAGTCAACCTTCTTATTAGCTGATTTATCAAGGGCAACTCTCATTCTCCGGATACAGAGCTAAGTGTATAGATCTTCACAGTTATGTTCATTATGTTCACAGAAAATGAACATTTTGGAAATATTAATATAACCTTAAATTTTTCTTTAAAAATCTGTGGCCAAGATTTAAGAGTCTGGTTAAACAAATCCAAACCAACGACTTCAAGAAGAATTTCTCATGGTTTTAATATGTAAATTATGCTTTAATATGCTAATATGTTCTAAATCTTCTAAGACTCTTATCACTCAGGAATACAGTTTGAGAAACCTACTGCTGCAACAGAGTGCCGATTTAACAGTGCCAATTTAACTGAACACCTTTGAAATCTTAGAGTAGCTTGGTACAGGTACATAATTCTTTAAAATAGAAAACATCAAAGTTAGAATGTGGCTTAACAGCTTCAAGTCAAGTCAACTACTTCATAGTTTGGCAACACTGCTCATTTCCTACAAAACAAAACAATTTCTCATAACACAATGAAACTACACATAATACCTGGCTTTTTCTGAAATTAGATGGGTAACGGTCAAGGCTTTTTGTAGCTCTAACCAATTATCCACTGCTTTACTTAACAAAATTTGTACTCTTTTTAAGTGGGAAGGAAAGAAGACACCACAGAAAAAGCAGTTTCCACATAAAACTTGTGCACTTGCTAAAGGTAGTAAGTCATTCTGATTGTCCTGGTAATCACTGCTAACTTTCCAATATGGAAAGCTAAATTTTAACTCTACCAGCAAGTGATAAATTAACATTGCATACTATTTCACCCCTAAGCATGCTTGCCTGTCTCCTACTTTAGTCATCACTTAACACTCAACAACTGAAATTGTTTACTGCTCATGTTTATTAAACCTTCCAGAGTTTTCAAAACACCTGAGCTAAAGGCAGCCACACAACACAGTTGTGTTGAGCCACAACTGCAGACTGGTCCCTGGCTAAATAGTCTACTAGAGAGCAATTCAGCAGCTTCTCTGACATACACCTTGATCAGGCCATTTTCAACAAAACCAGGAGTCATACTAGACAGATGAAATTACTGTATAGTTAAACAGGAATTAAATTCCAAATTTAAACTGTGCTAAGATTCTTAAACACTTTGCCTTACAAGAAAAAATTTATGTCCCAACTACTTCAATCATGAGTAGTATGATTTAGAAGGACTGATTTTTGCCCTTTGCTCTGAAAGAATGCCTCCACCCATTCAAAGTCTGTGCAAGACTCATCTCCAGTTTGGAAAAAAAAAAAAAAAAAAAGAGCATTAAAATATAATATTGTCTACTTATTTTGAAATGAGTTGTAAAGGAAAAAATACCTTAAAACTGGGAGAGCAAATGTCAATATCTTGGCATTAGGCATTTTTAAAAATAAGTCAAGTCTTAACTACTCATAACTACTGAAAGCAAATGTGACAATATAATAAATTATTTTAAGGCACAGCTACATCACTTAAAAACGTTTAGTGACTTGTATATGAGAACATGGTTGATTCTGATATAACTCCCAAAGAGAAAAAATTCAAATCAGCTAATGTCATTAAGGGAAACAAATAAGAAAAAGAAAAATACATTACGAAGAGAAACAAGTATTCAATATATACCTACTGTATTTTCTTTTTGTTAATATCTACAAAAAAGTAAAAATGCTTTTACAAAAAAATAAAACCAACAAAACTGTATACACTGACAACTTGAAAAATGCCCTACATGCTATCAGTAATATCTTCCAAATTGTCCAGAAAATACTGATAACTTTGCACATAATTCAGAATATGGATCATTTGGAGGAATTACAGGAAGTAAAGCAGATGAAATGTATTTCATCTTCTGTAGCCTTCATTATTTGTCAAAACACACTTAATAGAAATTCTTAACTCACAACTGTTTCACATGTGTAAACAGGTTTAAAAGGCGAAATCCCCTAACATACACATTTGTAAAATGTCACAAACAGTACTATTAATTGCACCATCAGTGCTACATATTAATGTTTTTCTCCTCTCAGTGAAGAGATTTAACTAAACTACAGTCTCAAACTTTATAGAACAACATGTTACCTAGATGCAACAAAATAGTCAACTATTGCTGAGTCCATTTTATTAATAGTATTACAATAGGAATTTCCAATTAGAAAAATTAGACACTGAAAATAGAGAAACACTTTTCACTCATTTCAATATACAAAGGTTTATACAGTTAAGCTGGAAAATCTTGTACTTAAGGGAAAATAATTTTCCCAACAATATTAGCATTTTTCTAGTAAAATTTCCTGTTTCTCCTCGCCCCCTCCCCCCAAAAAATGAGATAGAAAAAATACACTCACTTTTAATACTAACAAAATGGAAAACGACAAAAATGACAAGGTTAACTAGAGCTGACAGACGAAATCAGCATCACTACTCTCTACAGTTGCACAATTTTTAAACCTACATTTGTTTTTTGCCAAATCCACATCCTACCTTACGTAAAGCTTACATCTCCTTTACCCCACCCACTCCGTTTATGACGGTGATCACCTTCGCAGAAGGTACGTTAAACTCAGTACCATTTTCAGCAAACAATCCACTAGAATATCTCAGAAGTCACTTGGTCAGGGAATAAGGAAATGACCCAGAAAGTGAGAAATAAAACAGATATAAGTTTTAATTGGGAGGGGAGGTTACAGCAGGGTGTAGGATGGGGGTGAGGGTTGGGGAGCTAGGAGGAGACGGGTGGAAACGGAAGGGTCTCAAAGGAGTCAGAAGCAGGCTCCACAGGAGGCGTGAAGGAAGCAGGTCCGGCCAGAAGAAACAAAAAAAAAAGAAGGCCAGCACGTCACCTCCGGGAATAATCCGAGGCAAGAGACTCGGAGACACGGAGGGAGACAGTCCTGGGGTTCCCAGGGACCGGAGCGGGGGCCTGGAACTTACCACCTGGTAGCGGCCAGTCCCGGGCTGGTGATGATCCATCCTACCCGGCTCGGGACCCGGCTTCCCAGCGGGCGAGTCTCCTAGGTGCTCAGCCCCCTCGGCCACCCCAGTCGACGACGTCGTAGCCGTAGGGCTCCTTCCGCCACTGTTTGTGCCGCCGCAGTCACCAGGACAGGCCGCTTCACTTCCTGTCGCTCCCGCAGCAGCCGCGGAGACCTCCGCCTCTGCCGCGACGCGGTGATGCTCCGGCGCGCCGCGCGCGCTACGGGGCATGCTCGGGCTGGTCGCGCATGCGCGCTGGGGCCTCCGGCGTCCCATCCGCGACGCGAGTTGCGAGGGTTGGCTGAGTGGGAGGAGATGGAAAAGTAAGACTAGACGGAGGAGCTGTCTAGCTTGTCACCCTGTCGGGAGTGGGCGGTGGCAAAAGGAACGGAGAAAAAAACCGTCCTTGATTGGTCTTTTTTATTGGATGGTTTTCACCCAGGCACTGGGGAGTGAGGGATCACACCACGGCAGAAACAGATATAGAGGAGGGAGCAAACGCATTCGTAGAATACCTGAGGACAGGTCATTTACCGACACTTCCCTTATTACTCACCCAACCTAGGACAATGCAGGGAGATCCATCTCTAGAGCATTTCTAAAATGCTCAAAGTCATTAGCGAGGTAAGATATATCTTTTTAAATATTTTTTGTTTCCCTCTTGGTAGTAAAAGACTTAATCCCAACAAGGACTTCAGCCATATTCATCTCAAGGAAAGAGGCCTGTAGAGCCCTAACTTACTGGAAGTATACAAGAAAATATTGAGATAAGATAGGACCATTTTATTTTCATACATAAATAATTTGGGAGAGTCGAACAGTAACGAATCACTTTGTGTGCAACATTGTAAGACTATCTCGATGTCTGGTTAACAACACATAACCTGTGTCCACCTAAGAAACCTGTAGAGAATTTTTATGAATTTGAGCCAAATGGACGACATGTGAACAAGATCTCAAATACTCCAGAGAATAACAGTTTTGCAGTTTCTTTTATGCATTTGAAATTAAGGAAGGGACATAAGACAGATTGTAGAAAAACAAAGCAGGAGTTGGATTACAGGATAGTTAATAAGATGATGTGTTCTCTTGAGGGTTACTACCCCTTCGAGATGTATTACTTCTGTTATTTCAGAAGAATCCACAAGAACAACAGACAGGGCTAGTATAAATTCTTTCAATAATGAAGTTATAGGCCTGGGACCTGACTACCCGCCATGACCTGTCCAATTGGGAATTTATGATCAAATCGCCCTGTGAGGTTTCCGTAGAACCCCTTTTGTTCTGTCCATGCGTACTATGTCTATCTCTCACAGCGCACAAAGAGTATGATGGGGCAGCATAAAGTATCTTATACCCTGATTTTGGATTTTAATAACGTCTACAAGATAGCTTCATAGCAATGCTTATAGTACTGTATGATTGAATAATTGGGTATATAACTAACCAAGATGACACTGAAAACTATCCCATGTTTATGTAAATGCTACAAGCTGAAATTGTCTCTGTATAATAAAGGATAAAGACAGAGGAACAAAAGAAAGAGGTACCAGAGAGTTAGTTTAGAGGTTAAAACAAATTTCCATATTAAGTATTTCCTAACAGCTACATTTTCTATACGTACTTTTATATACACGGAGACATCATCAGGCAACAATTAGAAACGATTTGGATTCTGATTAACTGCATCCCAGTCCTAACACTTTTATTTAGCATTTTAATTGTTCCTTTGTTTGGTCATGAGCAACAACTGTGAGCAAATCAACAGCTATTTTGCTTTAGGAGCTACATATTTTACACTGAACTAAGTTATTAGTTATTAAATGGTCTACCTTGAGTACAGAAGGCTGTTCTCTGACCATACATAAAAAACTTTATGTGTTGTATTTTTCTCCTTTTTTTCTCTGCAAGCCTAATAATCACTTTCATCACAGAAGAGTAGGGTTGGCACTGAGAATATTGCCTATTATAACAAGTTTCTCTTGACTAACTAATGTATGATCATGTTGTAAGAAGACAAATACTATATGTATGCTTGTGAGTGTGGGTGTGTTTATAAAATACTGGGAGAGAAAAATGTCTACACTTCAAGCTTTCCTTAACATGGTAAAAATTGTTTGCTTGCTTTCTTCTGTAACAGTAACCAGGCCTCATTTTTTAAATAATCTTCTCAACTAAGAAATGTCCAAACTTGTAGATAATTTTTTAAGAGTTTATTTGAGCCAAACAAAAAAACACACACATAAATATTAACACATAGGGTAGAAAATCAAAATGTTTTTTGTTTGAATGGGACAGATGATTTATCTCACTATATAGGCCCTTGAAATTTCCTTAGAACTCAGTTGTCTATAAAAGACAATTTCATGGAGTTATAACACTTTAGAATTTGTATGGCCCTTCATGATAGCCCATCCCAAATCTTCATTTGAAGGTCTCACCGTTGGGGGTAATCTACGTTCTTCTTGCCCCGCTGGCACTGGGAGCCTCAGTCCTTTCCACCAATGCAATAAAGAATTATATAGATCTGTGAAGATTAGGAAAAGTAAGATTAGTTAAAGTATATTTCAAGAGAGAAATGTGCTACACCAGAGAAGGCTGTAGCTTCATAAATGTGGGGAAGTCTGTCTTATATTTGGGCTGATAGATGATTACAAGGATGGTGCTGGCTGATCGAAGTGTGAGGTAGTTTTGATTGACAGTTGACTGTTATATAAGCTATTGTTAACTACACGTGTTCCTCCCTGGAATTCAGTCTGTTATAGATTCATGAACTTCTGGGTATACGCATGATATTATAATGATGGTATAATGAGGCTGAGTTGAAAAGGTCAGAGTACTCCTTACTGCACGTTTGTTGCTGGCCTAAACCGATTGCTATGCTAGGGTCATTTATTTCCTTGTGCTCTAGGATGTAGAAGTTCTCGTTATTTGAAAAATGAGTTTTTCTCTGGGAGGGCCGAAGGGCGGCCTCTTGGGTTGGGCTATCAGCATTGTCATTTCTATGGTTATGGATCTTGGCTTTTGCTCCTATTGCTCATGGTATGGAAACTGAGCCTCAGGTAAATGCAGTCATAGAGCGATATCTAGCCCATTCCACTTCCAGCTGTACCAAGTATGGTAACTCATAAACAATCCAAAATACTCCATTGAGTATTCCCACAAAATCCAACAAGAAACAGCCCTCCAAAACAGTACTACTAAAAATCAAAAAATATAGAACTCCAATACAAAATGAACTCAACATGTCAAAATTTCTTATAGAAGAAATGCTATAGTTAAGTGTATTACAACCAAAAAGGATAAGTTCTAGAATAGCTGCTAATCCTTTCAGGGGTTCCTACTCTGGAACAAGTAAAACATGTATGTTTTAGAATACAGTAAGTGGGCTCTCCAAAAATATGCAGTATTCCCCCTTATCAACAGTTTCACTCTGTAGTCTTAGTTACCTTTGGTCAGCTGTGGTCCAAAAAGATTAAATGGAGAATTCCAGAAATAACTCAAAAGTTTTAACCTGTGCGCTGTTCTGAGTAGCATGATGAAATCTCACACTGTCCTGCTCCGTCTGGCAAGAATCGCCCTTTTGTCCAGTGTTTCCACCTTTTATGTGCTACCTACCTATTAGTCATTTAGTAGTCATCTTGGTTATACTGTTGAGGTATCACAGTGCTTGTGTTAAAGTATCTCTCATTTTGCTTAATAAAGGCCCTAAAACACAAGAGTGGTGACGCTGGAAATTCAGGTATGCAGAAGGGAAACTGTAAAGTGTTTCCTTTAAGTGAAAAGGTGAGTATAGTACAATAGGATATTTTGAGAGAGAAAGAGCTACCACGTTATTTACAAAATTTTTATTACAATATATTATTGTGATTGCTGTATTTTATTATTAGTTATTATTAAGCTCTTACTGTGCCTAATTTATAAATTAAACTTTATCATTGGTATGTATGTATATGAAAAACATAGTGTATATAAAGTTGGGTACTATCCGCAGTTTCAAGCATCCACTGGGAGGTTTGAAACATATCCCCAGTGAATAAAGGGAACTACTGTAGTCTTGGAACATATATAGATACCTAACATTAGTTATGTGGGGAAGGAGGAAACTTTTCTCTATCTTCAAATTTCTTTCAGCTGGTCTAATAATCAAAGAGAATGAGATAGATTTGCAAGGGAAAATGACCAAATTGAATTATATACATTTGTATGGGAACTCCATATATATGAGAAAGTCAGAGACTCCACATTGCATTAGTCGCACAAGAGTAAAAAAAAAAAAATGTATATATATGACATTCTGAGCTAGGGATGAAGTAAGGTGCCTTGGGACTTCAAAGGGTCATTGCACAACAAGGAGAAGAGCAGATATTTAGTAAATAGAAGTTTGCCCTGCCCTACAGGTATGTCAAGAGGTTATCTCTCACAATCTCTTATTATAGGCAAGGCCCCTAATTCAAGTTCTTCAAGGCAGTTGAGGGGCAGAAGTTTCCCTTAACTCACAGGGTCTTTGTTCCCTCTAGCTCAAAAAATCTGCATACCACAGAGGCACATCTTGAGGTGACTTGTCTTGAACCCCCGCATATATATTTATTTTTTAATATTTCCTGAACCCTCTAAAATGTACACATTAGGATAAAATTTTTCATAGCTCAGCCAGCAGAAATCCTATAGCATAAGGTCAATGTCTTATGAGTAATAATGATATAAGAATGTACAAACCTGTCAAGAATTTTCATGAAAATATATTCGAGCCAAACAGAATACACCTGGAAGGAGGACATCAACAGACGGAGAAAAATGCTTCTCAGATGGCAGTGTGCAGCTTCTCTTATCCATTTTGAATTAAGAAGGAAATGTAAGGAAGATTACATGAAGGTGGGAGAAAGCAAGGTAGGAATTGAATTATAAAATAGTTAATAAGTTTATGTGCTCTCTAGGGTGGTTTGATTATTTAAAGGTGTGTTAACCTAGGTGTTTTTGCTTCCGAGTGGTCCGAAAAGAGGCATTTCAAAGGCATGTTAACCTAGATGCACAGAAAAATGGACAAGGTTTGCTTAAGACAAAGATAAACCTTTTATTAAAGAAGTTTTATGTCTAGTTCAGGACTACTCACCATGACCTGCCCAGTTAGGAATTTATGATAAGGTCGCCCTGTGAATTTACTTTCTGTAAAACCCCTTTTTTTGTCCACACGAGGTGTGTAATTCATAATTGTACAGCTTAAAGATTATTCATAAACTGAACAAACCCGTGAGACCAGTATCCATATTTAGAAATAGGATATTTCCAGAACCCTAGAAACTCCTTGGTTCACTTCCTCTCTCTACTTGCATACAAAGATTAGCCATATCCTGACTTATTAGTTTCGACTAATTTATAGTTTTGACTTTATATACATGGAATCATACTATATGTACACTTTCAAGTATGATTCTTTTGTTTAACTTTACATTTGTAGGATTCATATTGTTGAGTTGTAATTAGTTCATTTTTATTGCTGTATAGTATTTTTAGATGAAAAAAGGGTTTCTAGGGCAAGTCACCTCACAGGGTGATCTGATTATAAATTTTTAACTGGGCAGGTCATGGGGTCATGATGTGTAGTCATGCCCAAGGCATATTACTTCTTTAGTAAAAGGTTATCTTTGCCTTATACAAGTGTCCATTGTTTCTGTGCATCTGGGTTAACACACCTTTGCAGTAAGCTGTAACCACCCTCAAGAGAGTACACTGTCTTGTTAAATATCCTGTAATCCAATCCCAACTTGTTCCCCCCTCCCCCCCACACCCCCATCTTTACCCCCACCCACCTCCATGTAATCATCTCTCCTTAATTTCAAATGCATAAAAGATGCTACAAAACTATCATTCTCTGGAGCATTTAAGATCTTGCTTCCTGGTGTATGTCATCATTTCGTCTCAAATAAACTCATAAAAATGCTCAACAGGTTTGGACGTTTCTTATGTCAACATATTCCATTGTGTGAATATATCATACTTTATTTACTTGTTTTACTAAATATATACAACTAGCTCGGAGTAACAAAGGGCTGCTGTAACAAAGTACCCAAAACTGAATGGCATAAGCGACAGATATTATCTCACAGTTGTGGAGGTTAGAAGTGAGAGATCAAGTGTCAAAAGGGTTGGTTTATTTGGACGGATGTGAGCAAGATATGTTCCTTGGCTCTCCCCACTAGCTTCTGGTGGTTTTGTGTAATCTTTGCTGTTCCTTGGTTTGTAGCATTACACTGATCTCTGCCTTCATCCTCACATGGCATTCTCCCAGTGTGCATGTCTGTGACCAAATTTCCCCTTTCTAAAAGGTCACCGTTCACATTAGATTGGGGCCCCACCCTACTTCAGTATTAACATCTTAAGTATTAACATCTGCAACAACTCTATTTCCAATAAGGTCACAGTCCGAGATACTAGAGGTTAAGACTTCAAAATATTAATTGGAGAGAAGGGCACGATTCAACTCATAACAGGGCTATTATGAACAATATTGCTAAAAATATTCTTGCACATGTTTTGGTGAATATTTGTATTCATTTCTAGTGAGTACATTCCTACAGTGGATATGCTGGATTATAGAGTATGTATATGTTCAGCCTTAGTAAATTCTACTAAACAGTTTTCCAGAATGGTTATATCAATTTTGGCTCCCATGATTAGTATATGAGAATTCCAGTTGAGCCACAGACTCACAAACTTTTGATATCATCTATCTTTTTTATTTCAGCCTTTATGATGAAAATATAGTTGTATCTCATTGTGATTCAATTTGGATTTCCCTGATGACTAATACAATTAAACTCCTTTTTATATCTTTATTGACTATCTGGAGATCATCATAGCCTACTGTACACGTGACCAGCATCCATATAAAAATTCTCGACAGGTTTGTACATTATGTCAGCACTACCCATAGAACATTAATATTGCCTATTTATCTCTTGAATTGCATGAAATTTTCTTGGATTTGCAACAACTCATTATTTTCCCAGAAATAACTGGTCCTTTTTCCGATAGATTAGATAGATAGATAGATAGATAGATAGATAGATAGATAGATAGATAGATAGATAGATAGATAGATAGATAGACAGACAGATAGATAACTCCTTTATTCTTTTTGACATTAAGAACCAGGCTTCAGGTAGGTGGACAGGTATAGTTGATTTGCTTCACTTTCTGCCTCCTCTTATGCATGTGTTTATAATACCAAAGGTGAGGATGGATTATATTCCGTAATAGGAAAAGGAGGAATAAATTGCAGAATTATCCATCAACAACTGGTCTTTAAAAAAAATTTTTTTTAATCTGACTTTTACTTTCGGAGAGTGAGAATATACATGTTTCTCCATATGAGTGTCAGACTGTTTATCTCTCTGTCTATTCCTTTCAGTGTTCCCTTCAGAAAGCTTTATCTATTTGGCCTGCTCACCTGTCTTCTTTACAGTTTTTTATCTGGGCTTACTTCTCCTGCCTTACAAAGCTTGCTTCAGATAAGTATAGAATGTGTCCACTTGCAATACTTAACACAGAATCTTGCATAGAGTAGGCCTTCATTGTTGATTCATTGGCCCTATAATTGATTGAAGCCTCCATTTTATTGCTATACAATAGGTGCATAGCATTTGTTCATAGAATACTCTTGTTTTCTAAGAATTTTTAGTATCAACAAGGAAATATTCTAAGAGGTAATAAAACTATCATACTTTATGAATGAAGCTTAGGCAATTGCAAAGAGTTTTCCATGACATTTTCCCCAATTTACTCCAATGTAAGTAGAACTAGGTTTGACCACATAAATGACATGTTATTAATAACCTCCTTCCCACTTGCATTTATTATTATAGATAGTCTTTTATGATTCTCAACCACTATCGGTTCTATAATGGGCTAGAACTCTACTAATAGAGTTTTCATAAGTTACTTTTTGTCATGGTGGTGTAACACAACATAAAATTAACCATCTTAACCATTTTCATTTTTAAGTGTACAAGACAGTGGCATGAATACATTCATATTGTTGTGTAACCATTACTATTATTCATCTCCAAAACTTTTTTATTATTCTCAACTGAAACTCCCTATTCATTAAACTCTAACTCCTTTTTCTCCTCCTAGCCCCTAGCAACCACCATTCTACTTTCTATGAATTTGATAATTTTAAGTACCTCATATGAGTGAAATTATACAATATCTGTCCTTTTCTGCCTGGCTTATTTCACCTAGCATGATGTCCTCAAGGCTCATCCATGTTGTAGTATGTATCAGAATATCATTTCTCTTTTAAGACTGAAATTTTATATGTAAACATAGATATATCACATTTTATTTATCCGTTCATCCATCAATGGACATTTGGACTATTTCCACCTGGGTTATTTTATTTAATCCTCACAGTTACTACCCATGGTAGACCTTAATTTAAAAGCTGATTCTATAGCTTATCAACCCTAGCCAAGTTGAATTTTTCTTTGCATATTCGTTCCCTCATTTGTAAAATAAAAATAAAATCACTCACTTCAGTGGACTGAAATGAGGATTTAATAAGATAACAAAATACCTAGTATAGCCCCTGCCATATGGTGGATATTCAATAAATGGCAGTTAGTAACATGATTCATGTTAATAGTAACAATTCAAGAGTCTGTTTCATACCTTCTAGGACTAGTCTAGACTAATGTATGCAATGTATCTCTTGCTTCATAAAAAATCATCTTCGGTTATACATACATGTCATATCCAAAAGATATTCTTAGCTTCTAGAGTACTGAAATCAATGAAGGATAACAAGAATCAGTTGTGAAACATGTACTTTTTATTCCACCCACAATCTATTTGCCAACATCAGAGAGATTAAAGTGTCAGTTCAAAGAGTTCAGTTTTATGGAGTACTAATGATTTGTCTCCTCAAGGAAAAAAATGTTTAATTTTATTTATCTGACAAATAAGTAAAATAATTTCTTTAAGGAGTATGAGCTTAATAACTTATTGGTAATAGAAGCATCTTCAGACTCAACTAAGACCAATCTCATTCTCAGGGTGAGCATTTGGAAAAGTAAATGGCCAAACTTCTCAGGAGAATTTTTTTAATGAACTTTTATGATAATTTAGATCTAGATTATTTCTAATATAAAATACTAATATAAAACATAAAGAACTTTTAAATGTGCCTTATCATTTTAATAGCTAAAGCTTTATAATAAACTTTTTTCTGAATATATAAATTTTGAACATACAAAAAATAGATAGACGAAGATTTATTTCTTGGTTTTTTTCCTAAGCATAGTTTTTTGGGAGGCCAAGAGGAGGAAACATAGTGGATGATTCTCTATATTCATTTTATATTCTTTTCCCACTTAACCTTATAATACCGTACCCTACCTAGGATTTTTCCAAAGTAATGAGAAACTCTTTTATTAACATATTGTAAGAGAGTAAAATAGCAAAGCAATTGAGAATGTGTACCTACATTTAATAGGGTTGGTATAAAAATAAAATTTGTTCATCTTTAACACATTAAATGCATATAAAATTATTGAATATATATAAAGTATTTTAATAGTGCCTCACATATGGTAAGCATTCTATAAATGTCACCCATTATTATCATTAGCTATTAAATACCCTTAATGTGGTACTGAAATCTTAAAACAAGACATATATAATAATTGACTACACTTAAAATCTGTAACATTTATAGAAAAATCATTTATAATGCTTTCTCAGTTTAAATTTTAATATTTATAAAGTGTATCAGGTCAAGTACTATGACTTCTAATCCCTAATTTTTAACTTATGGACTAAGTTTGTGATCTTATTTTTCACTTGTCAGACAGATACATATCTTACCAAAAAACATAATTTGTCAGAACTTTTAATGAAAATTACTTAAAAATGCAAATGAAAATCAATACAATTTAAACTTCCATTCCCTAGTCTACTAACCACTTGTTCATATCAACCAGTTCAACAGCCATATAGGCTAGTGGCTTCTATGTTGTACAGAGTAGACATTGAATATTTCTATCACTGTAGAAAGTTCTGTTGGACAGAGTTGTATTATAATCTCTAGGCAAAAAGTGGCATATTTGGATTATGCATCAATTCATGAGTAAAGTGTTTGTGCTGCACTTTCATTTAACTATACAAATTTAGTAATTTAAAATTTTTTCTAATATGATCCAAGTTTGATATCATTTGAGACCTAGACCTAGATCATCTATGGTAAAGATCACATACAAGAAAAGCAATATGTGAGTGTAATATGCAGATTTTATTTCACATTTTTCTTCATTAAATGAAGAGCTTCTCTCACTATACTTAACAAAGGTTTTATTTTTAAATAATTAATAATTTAACAGATTAAAATGTTTTTATAATGAAAAATCACAATTTATTTAGAAGTAGAGACTAATATAATAAACCTTCCTGAATCTATCACCCAGTTTCAACAATTATCAATCAATGACCAATTTTTTTTCATCTATAGCCTACTCTCTCCCATCCTCCAACCTCCACTGGATTATTTTAAAGCAAATATCAGACATAAATTTCATTTGGTTTGTAAACATTTTAGTAGGTATCTCTGAAAGATAAGAACTCTCTTTTAAACATAATCATAATATCCATTACCACAGTTAAAAAAATTACCTATCAGTAATTCTTAACATTATCAAATAAATAGTCATTAAACAAACAAAAAGAGTCAGTTTTTCTGATTTTTACATCATATTTTAAATTTGAGAAGCACATGTGATATTGTCATCAATTCAAGGTTACTGATCATTTCGTGTCAGAAGCACTATAGATCAATATTCAGGAAATGAGAGTAGTATGTTTTACCAACTATTTGCTAACAGCTAAAAGCTTCATAAATGAACTAAAAACTTAACCTATCAAATTATCCAAAGTAGGCCAAATAATGTTAATAACGTAAACAAATTACTTCCTCATATCCATTAGAAAGGTTACTATCAAAAAACAGAAAAAAAGTGTTGGTGAAGATGTGAAGAAATTGGAACACTTCTGTACTTTTGGTGGGAATGTGAAATGATAATAGCTGCTATGGAAAGTAATATATGGTTCTTCAAAAAATTAAAAATGGAATTACCATTTGATTCAACAATTCCTCTTCTATATACTCAAAATTCCTTTATATACTAAAAAGAATTGAAAGTAGAGTCTTAAAGAGATATTTGTATATCCATGTTCAGGGAGCATTATTCCAAATAACCAAAACATGGAAGCAACCCAAGTGTCCATGATAGATGAATATATAAACAAAATGTGATATATACATACAGTGGAATATTGCATACCTTAAAAAGAAAGGAAATTATGACATATGCTACAGCATAGATGAGCATTGTGGACATCGTGCTAAGCAAAGTAAGCCAGACACAAAAGGACAAATACTGTACAATTTCACATACATGAGGTAGTTAGAGTAGTCAACATCATAAAGACAAAAAGTAGAATGGTGGTTGTCAGAGATGGTGGAAGGATAAAATGGGGAGTTATTATTTAACGGGATAGAGGTTCAATTTTGCAAGATGAGAATTCTGGAGATGGATGATGGTGATGACTGCACAACAATATAAACAAACTTAATCCCACTAAACCATACACTTAAAAATGGTTGTGATGGTAAATTTTGTTATGTGTATTTAACTGCAATAAAAAAATTTGGAAGACAAACAAGTTAACACACTACACTATGCTATTTGCATACAGAGACAAACTGTATAACGGTAAGACAAGATAGATTCATAAATATTTTGCATATGTACTTGTAAATCTAGCATACACAAATATATAAGTGACTCCTGTATATCTTGAAGGACAATATTATATAGGAACTCATTTTTGCTTGGAGATTTTCCAATTTCTAGTTAATATGGAAAAAAATGATTAATAGTACAAATGTAAGGAAAACACAAAAAGTTGATGATAAATACCTGCACTGGTGGATCAAAATAAGTTGTTTTGCTTCTCTAAAACATCCTACTCACAGGCCAAAAGAGATAGAGAATGGATTGTGAAACCTTCGCCAATTTAGCACAGAGATTCATATACAGGAATGAAGAGAGAAAATATACTGTCATTTGGATTGGGGTTACTAGTTGAATTTACTGGATGCATTAGGAAATTGGATAGCCATTGTAGGATTTTATAGTAAAGGGAAAGATAATCAAAAGAAAGGCCAAAGAATCAAGGATACAAATAATGTAAAAACAGGAAGCATAGCTGAATATAAACCCAGTTGATTCTGATGAGGTATATGTGTAAATTTGAGTTACATTTTATTTTTATGTTTTTTAATCTGTAGGCATTTATAAAATAGGCTATATGAACTCTGAGATCCTGTCCACTTCTAAGTTTAATAAGTTTCGATAAATTTTCTAGATTTCAATTGTATTTTGAAATTTTAATTTGCATTCTTACATACCTCCCATGGGAAATAACTTGTTGGCTTTTTGATGTTTTTAATTCAATTGTCCAGTAGTTCATACAGGTATTTTTTCTTTTACGAAGTGCCTACAAAAACATCTTATGCCATTGTGTTATATTATGTGCAGTCACATAATGAATCAGACACCTTGCCTGCCTTCAAGGATCTCAGAATCTGTAGCAAGGGCAGACAAATATACAGGTAATTCCTTTATCTTAAAAAATAAGGATGAATAAGGTTAGAAAGTGGGCTAAATGAGTTCCAGGCAGGAGGAGCTTTGAAGATGCACAAGTAAAACCCAGGAAAAAGAATGTCCGGTGCCTAGAGAAATTGCAGGCAGTTAAGTATTCTTGAAGAGAAGAGTGATGAGCAATTGGGCTTCATGGTTAGAAGTGGCCACATACTTAAGAATTCTACTTGGCATGCTAAGGAATTTGGATTTTATCCTGAAGGCGAAAGAAAGTTAGTTAGAAACTCAAATGAGGAATATGACAAGGATTAGGTGGAAGTGTATTCAGGAAGTTTGAGGTACATACGGCAACTAAAAGAAAGTGATAGTCACGCTTACCTGGACCAACATAGGGACTGTGGTCACACAGAGGTAGAACTAGAGCCCAGAGATATAGAAGAGGTAGAATTGGCTAGATGCGTTGAGGGTCTCACCCCAGGATTTAGTATTTAGGACCAATATTTCAATAAAGTTTCCCAGGTAATGCCATAGTTTAATTAGATGTGGGACCCAGCAGTGCAGACTGCTTCTCAAGCAGTCGGAGGGTCAAAGAAAAGGAGAGAAGATGGCAGTTAAAGGGTTGAAGGGCGCCTTTGTTTAAAAATCTAAGAACCTTGACTGTTCACATGACAATGAAAGAAAGAAGACCAGCAGGAAGGGAAAAACTGGAGGAGCCAAGGTCATGAAATCTATTTTGCAGGGAAAAGATTTCAACAGGAGGAGGATCTCAGTGCAGAGACAGGAACTAAAGAAGAAAGGATCGGAACAGAGACACAAACAGTTGGAGAGAAGGGATAGGAACAGGGTTGAGAGAATTCTACCTTGAACCCCCTCCTTTTTTCTCAGTGAAAACAAGTGATGAACACCCTTTCTACTAAACCTATTTAGTAAGGACTAAGATTCATGAAAAGAATAGTAAGGACCATGGAAATGAGAACAGGCTCACAAGAGAAAGATGAAAGTGCTGCTTTCTCTCAGGGAGACTTGTTGAGGGAAAAAAACTGTATTTACACTGGTACCAATGGGCACACCCTGTGATTTTCTTCCTAGAGGGTTTCAAGATTTAGCAAATAAAAATGCAAGACACCCCCCCCCCCGTCCCAGCTAAATTTGAATTAAAGATAAACAATGGATAATTTTTTAGTATGGCTTATGCAATATTTGGAACATACTTAAACTAAATTATTAGTTATTTAAAATTCACATTTAACTAGACATCTTGAGAACTAGAAAAATCGGATGTGTAGATTATGACCTAATACTTAAAGTTAAGTTTGAAGTTTTCTATGAAAATCCTCTTGATTTATTAATGTTTCTTTGCAAGCAGGACTTACTGTCAGCAGCTGACAGGACCATAAACACATGCTTATAACATAGCAAAAACTCAAGCAAGATTGATTAGCTTGTAGCTGCTGAGCTGCTTTTTTCCTATCTGCTTCTGCCCTCCTTCCAGGCACATCTACCTTGACCTCTGACTCCAGGAATCAGTGTTTCCTATCAGTGAATCATGTGTTAGGTTTTTGTTATCCAGATCTTAAAAAATCATTTCTCTTATATTACCCTAAACCAGCTACCTTGATATTAGCTTTCAAAAATAGGGTAACCAACTGTCCCAGTTTGCCCAGAACTAAAGGTTTCCCAAGATTTAAGATTTTCAGTGCTAACACTGGAAACATCCCAGGCAAATTAGGATGGTTGGTCATCTGCCTTCACCATGGTAGATTCTTCTAAGGCAATGATGTCTCTATGTTGATTATTAACCTTTAATTCTTACAAGAAAATTAAAATTTTTTCTCCTCAAAAACTTTGTCTTCATTACTTAAATTATCTTTCTCCTTTATATAAAAGATAATAATTTATAAAGGAAAAGGTACATTTTTCACATTTTATGCCATATCTCAGTTCTTAAAACATTGTTAGTGGAAAATGTCAATTATAAGACCATAATTTTATGAAGCTAGTTATTAGTGCTGCCATTTTTAAATGGTTGGGTCAAGAAAAGAGTTCATCCTTATATATAGGCTGATTTTATCCCTTGTATGCCAATTTAAAGTTACCCTATGACCCATGAATAATACAGAATGACACAATACATGTATTTATCTGTATATATTTGTCCTGAAGGCAAGGGGAAATCCAAGATATAAATGACTGGTAACCTGTCTTATTTTCAGAACTCAGAAATTTTACTTTTGTATCTTGAATGATCTTCACACAAACTTTAAGACACCTTGCATTCCACTGGTACAAGCATATCTTTACCACAGGGCAAAAACAAAGAAATCATAATTTTGGAGTACTGCTTAGATCAATTAAAACCTTCATTATGATCCAATGTTAGGATCCTGATTTAGTTATGAAAAGTTAGCTGTCAAACCAATATTGATTCTCTTCTTACTTAATAACAAAACTTTGATTTTTTTCCAGGTAGCAACATGACCAATTAAAAAAACTCCTTTTACAACCTCTTTTGAAGCTAGACATGGAATTCAAAAAGGCTCCTTAAGAAAGAGATAGTCATCTTGCATGAATTCTTTTTACTTTCTTTCTTTTCTTTTGCTTGCTTGGAACTCAAACATGGTTGATGGAGCTTCAGCAGCCATCTTGGGTCATGAGAAAAACCTTGAATCTAGAAGGCATGGCTATGAAAAGCATGGATTTTCACAGGAATATAAAAATAGGTTTAGTTTCTGATTATTACAGCACCACCCTATGAGATTTAGACTACCCACCCCCAAATTTCTTTTACCTGAAAGAAAAACAGTTAAAGATCCTGTTATTCTTGTAGTTTGTGACTAGATGCCAAACATAAATTCTAACTGATAGAACTGTTAATTGTGAATATTAATAAAGGTGAGGTATTGCTTCGATTAGTAATAACAGTAAAACTTATTGAGTTTTTACTATGTAATATTTTCTGAAATACTTTTTAAACATTATTTAATCCTCATAAAAACTATGAAGTAGGTATTATATATACTCCATTTTTCATATGGAGAAACTGAGCTCAGGAATGTTAAGTAACTTGCTCAAGGTCACAAACTAGAAAGTGGTGGTATTGGAACTCAAAACTGGACTTTGGGTGATGAGCATGCAATAAAGTATACACACATTGAATTATTATATTGTACACCTGATATTTATGTAATGTTATTAACCAATGTTGCCTCAACATTTATTGTAAAAAATAAAAACAGACTGTTACAAGAGCCCTGGCTCTTAATTTCTCAAAGGTGAAAGAAATATAATCCTAGTAACAGAAAGCAAAGATTTTAATTCATACAACTGAACAATAATAACAATAATAAAAATCCAATTAAAAAGTGGGCAGAGGACCTAAACAGACACTTCTCCCAAGAAGACATACAATGACCAACAGATATGAAAAGATACTCAACTTCACTAGCTATTAGGGAAATGCAAATGAACACCACAATGAGATACTACCTCATACCAATTAGAATGGCTATTATAACCAGGACAAGTCATAACAAGTGTTGGAGAGATTGTGAGGAAAAAGGAACCCTCATATACTGGTGGGAGTGTAAATTGGTACAACCACTATGGAAATCAGTATGAAAGTTCCTCAAAAAACTAAGAATAGAATTACCATAATACCCAACAATCCCTCTTCTGGATATTTACCGCAAAACCTGAAAACATTTATCTGCAAAGATATATGTACCCCAATGTCATAGCAGCATTATTCACGGTGGCCAAGACATGGAAGAAACAAGTGTCCTACAATAGATGTCTGGATAAAGAAGATGTGGTTCATATACAATGAAATATCACTCAGCCATAAGAAAAGATGAAATACTGTTTGCAACAACATGAATGAATCTTGAGATAATCATGCTAAGCAAAATAAGTCAGAAAAAGTTGAGAGCCATATGATGTCATTCATATGTGGGAAATAAAACTGAAAGCAACATACATGATAAACAAAGAGAAACTCATGGACACAGTGGATTAGTGGTTACCAGAGGGAAAGGAGGAGCAGGGAGATTGATGCGGGAAAGGAGATCAAATATTTGGTGACCGAAGGAAATCTAGCTTTGGGTGGTGAACACACAGCACAGTATACATACGACATGTTGTTAAATTGTACACTGGAAACTGATTTTATCAACCAATGGTATCCTAGTAATTTTAATTTTAAAAAGCTAAGATTTTATAATTTTTAATACATCAATCATTTGTGAAATTATCATTTATCATGAGCTTTGCTCTTTAATAGAAGTTATGTAGAAATGAATAAGATATCCCATTTTTATAGCACCTACTTTAGGAGAAAGGAATCGTCTAAATATTCCTGGGAATCTGCTTAATAATCCTAAGGAAGTTATGAAATAGAAAAAGTTCTCCTTCTGAGCCCTTGAATCCTCGTTAGTTCTTCCCTAATCTCCAGTTACAGGGAGAGCTGTTACCTGATTATGCTCTGAACTAGAAGCCTCTGTTCACATTGTAGTCATCATCGATTTGTGGCTTTAGATCCATGATTTTCTGGCAGATGGCAGTAAAACGTGAGAAAGCGTTTTTTTCTAAGTTTCACAAGGACACCATTTGGGCTAGTGGCAAGGGTGCTCCAGGCACTGTAATTTGTAATCTCCCACCCAAGCCCCTCCCAACAGCCCTAGCCCCAGTCATATTCTAACCTTAACCCAACAAGGTATGTCCCAGAGAGCTTTCAGTGTCCTGGAATTAACCCTCTCATCTGCATTCAAGGTCTTGCTGTCATTTAGCTGTCAAGGCACAGAAGTCCATAAGCTAAATTATGATAACAATGGAAATTACTCTTTGTTCTCGTCAAGACACACTTGGATATTCAAAGTCTTAATTCACATATGTGTGCGTATGTCTGTGAGAGAGATTTTAGTAAAGCAATAGTTGTTTAAAAATACAGTATTCTTACTCTCATTACCATAATCCCTTGTCATTTCATTTTTCAGATGAAACTTTTAACACACTTTTTTTTTTTCTGGTATCTACCTCCACATTTCTAAATATTCTGCTTGTATTGGTATGTCTTATTTATCAATTTCAAATTTATTAATATCCTGTTATGGTAAATGATGATTTACATCTCTTATATCACCATTCCCACTTTCCTCACATCTGCCACTCTCCCAAGATAGTTATATCATCATTTTTAGTTAAATTGATATTCAGTGTTCATTTGCATGTCTATATAAATGTTGACACTTCAGTCATGTTTTTTCCTGTAAAACTGTTTTTCCTAGCATTAATAATTGCCATGTTTTGTCATTTTTTAACATTAATAACTGCCTCATTTCTCAATTTTCCATGAGAAATTTTTATACATGCTCCATTATATCTCTTAAATATCAATGTTTTTCAAGTGCTTGAATACATTAAATAATCTATCGATTCTATTTTTTTCCCCAGAAGCTCCCCTCATCCTCCTGCTACAATCTTGACTAATTTACTGTTGTGTTTTGTTGCACGGCTGTCATTTAGGGTGTCCTTTTGCTATTACTCTGGGACTTTCCTTTGCTTCCTACCCATGTTGAAACCCTTTCTTTCTGTGGTCCCTGAAATTTGCTGTCACAGATTCTCTCATCTGTTGGAGTATATTCTCCAGTAGTTTCCAACAAAAGTTATAAATTTAAATTCTCATGTGTCTTCAAATGTTTTTATTTACCCTTATATTTAACCATTAATTTGTCAAGGAGAAAATGATTGTCTCACAAATGTTTGCAGAATGGCTTCATTATCTTCTAGGATACTAAATTGCTACTAACCAGGCTGATCTCGTGCAATATCTATTCCCTTGCATGTGACCTGATTTTAAAGACACTTCAAGATTCTTTCATCCGTGGTGTTCTGAACTTTTGTAATTATATTCCTTGGTGTGGATCTTTTTTCATTTATTCTGCTGATACTTAATGGTGTCCTTTTAATTTGAAGACTCATGGCCTCAGTTCCAGAAAATTCTCTTGTTCTCTTTTTCTGGAACTCCCCTTTCTTCAGATGTTCTCCCTGATTAATCCCTAGAATCTATATTATATTTTTCTTTATAAATGTTCTTTTCTTTGTCATTTTTTTCTTAGTTTCTGGGAGATTTTCTTAACTATTTTTCATCTCTTTTACCTATCATATTGTTGATTACTAAGAGCTCTTCTTTGTCATTTTGCTTTATTATTATTATTATTATTATTATTATTATTTATTATTATTTATGCCTACAGCACCTGGTCTTCCTAAGTGTTCTCCCATCCAAGTACTAATCAGGCCCAACCCTGCTTAGTTTCTGAGATCAGACATCGAGGTTGTTCAGGGTGGCATTGCCATAGACCATGCACCATGGCTTCACTGGGACATGAACCCAGGACCTTCTACATGTAAAGCAGACATGCTAACTGCTATACTATGGGACCACATCCTTCTTTGTCATTTTTTATTGCATTCTGTTTTTGTTTTTATTTTTCAGATGAGAAAAGAGTTAAAATAAAGAATATATAAAATAGAATCATTTCAACCAAGCTGTGAAAATTATTAACATTATGAAGGTTGTGCCATATGGAAAGACTCCATTTTTGTTCTAACTAGCCTAGAAACTTAAATTTTTTTTGAAATTTCCAGTCCTGTGTTGTTACAAGCAAGGAAGGCAACTACCGAAAGGACACTTTTGAACACATTTGTGTCTTTCCACAGTGCCAGGTTTATTAAGAAGAACATTTTCAGATAACCAACCAGGTACCCACTCAAGTTTACAGGGGATGTACAGAGTCTTACACGACAGAGCAAAGGAATGAAAGTCCTTCGCATCTCCAAAGCGAGCTCTGTTGGCTGGCAGCACCAGCTGCTCAGTGGTTCCAGGCCAATGTCTATAACTATGGGTCCGAAGGTCAGAGTCTTTGGCTCTAGCACACCTGTCCATGATGCTATGTGGTCAGGCTTGCGCATCATCTGTCTGAGGTGTTCAGCTTATGTGGATCTTACAAGGTGGGATCCTTATGCTTATAGACTCCTGCAGATGGAGGCTTATCCGGAACAGTGACATTTCTGTGGTTTGGGGTGGTCCAGTTACACTCTACGGATGTCCTCATTATGTGCCAGTTGCCAATACTGTCACAGCTCCTCTGAAATCCATTTTGTAAAATCCAAAGAGTCCTCATTTCTTTATACTCTATATATGTGTTAATGCCTGGATACACATTTGGACTTCCAGGTAACCCTCTAGTTAGTCCCTGAAGGATTCATATTCCAGGACTCCCGATTACCCTGTGAAAGACTCATGTATACATCCATTAGATATCCATCATCCAGCCTAGCCTGAGACTGACCAGATCTCCTGGCACCCATCTTCCCGACCACCTGGCATCCATCATCCTGACTGCCTGATATCTATCCGACTGATAACTGTCCTGGGCCAATCCCAGGCTAAGAATGCAGGACTGATACTTCTCAATAATGTACTTTTTACTATAAGAACTTTTAACTTTACTTTCTTCTTTGAACACTTCTGGGGGTTTGCCTAGCTGTATATCCCATTTGCAAACTCCAAAACACTTGAGTAAATATCTTTTATATCTAGGAAAGCCTCCAGATTCTTTTTGAGTTCTTCAACATTGAGGTACAATGTCTTAGAGGAGGTTATATATGCGCCAGGATATTAATATTTGGAGATCAAGTCAGGAAGAGATGGCTGACAATCCTCTTTATTGGGGTTTATTGGGGTAATATTGGTTAATACAATTATATAATTTTTGGGCATACATTATAATTCGACATATATATTATATTGTGTGATTACCACCCAAAATCCAGTTTCCTTCAGCTACCACATATGTGAATCCCCTTTACCCACTTCACCCTCACCCAAGGATTAGATTTCTTCTCAAAGTAGCTTCATGACTGCCTTTGTTTGCATCAATGGAACAAGTGTTTTTGAATTCAGATACAACTCAAATATGTAGATTAGGTTACAGTAGGCATTAGACAATCTAATGGATGGAAAATGGTTTCAAACAAAATAGACTATTTTCTCATTACTGAGCTCTGACCAATACCAAAAGACCAATTTAGATTTCATTTTGTCTTCTAATTTTCTCGCTAGGATTCCTTAGGTTCAGAGGTAATTCACAGTGCTTCACAGAAATGATAGCTATTTGCTCAGTTTGTTTTGATATTATGCACAATAATAATTGAGGTCAACATACTTCATCTGTTTCTTTGTTGTTTAAGACCCTTCCTTTTAACTGGGCTAAATTTACACTTTGTAGTTCTCTCCAGGGTTTTTTCTTTGTTTGTTTTTTGTTTGATTGCGTTTTTTTTTTTTTTTTGATTTTTAAGTCTTTCCTAAAAGACCAACCAAGCAGCCAAAAATCTTTGCATCTAATCTAGCTGTCAAATTAGCCTCAGATTAGTCACACTCTTTCTTTTGTTATTCTTAAAATAATCTAACTCTAGAACAGTTTGGGCAGGGGCAAATATCACAGCCTCACCCTTCATTTTGTCTGGTTAGCCAACATTTTTATACAGCTAGAACTGCATTTAATGTAAAAATCAGAGTCACCTGGAGTGTTGTTTAAGGAGAATAAAGGACAATCTAACGCTTTCTTTTAAAGACAAAAGAGGCTAACGTGTACTGATTATACAGACACAGATCAGAGGACTGTTTCTAACAGTGGCTGAGCCACTTCCTCTCTCTCTCAGAAGAGTCACTGTCCTGAGTCACTGCCCCACTGTTGCCAGGTGCTTGTTTGCTAAGTAGTAACACACTCCACCCCCACTTCCCCACACAGAGTTCTGTGGAATTGCCCTGATTTTCAGCTCTGCTGTGGTGGTTTGTGACTCATTGTCTTTTCTCTTTAGCAACATTTTAAGGAGACAGGAATAACCCCTATTTTATTTTATTTTATTTTATTTTATTTTATTTTATTTTATTTTATTTTATCTTATTATTTTATTTTATGTTTGTCATTTCTCTTGTAGGCTTCCTTTTATTTATTTGAACACAAGCTATAATCAAGTCTAAAATCAATAACTTTGTTTTGAACATCATTTATATAAAATTGACTTTCTATTCTGCTTCTCAGTTAAAATATTTTCTTTCCATAGTGGGTAAAAAATAGTGCAGGAGAATCTTATTTCCTACAGGAACGTCGACTGCATTTCCCATTAAATGCTATCAGTAAGTGTCCAAAATAAGAAATAGAATTGCAATCCTAGGAATTCTATTTAGGATCTGTTTACCCTTAGCTTTACACACAATACCTCTCTGGGAAGACAAGGATTGCCAGGTTGTAACATCTGATTTTTGCACTATTTTGCAATGCCAAGTGATTTTTAAAAAATATTTTAATTACGGTATATTTATTTCTTCGTTTTATTGTTGTTGTTTAAAACTCATCATAATGAAATATCCACCTTTCAAAATTTAAAATCCCCTTACTGATATTTTATGTTAGAATTCTTGGCACTCTCATTAGCAATTTAATCTCCCATAAAGTGGAGAAACCCATGTGGATGGGCAGTGGAAGATATGTCTTTGTATATGTACTTCTATCACCAACCATGGAGCCAACTGGATTAGAGAATTTTAAGCAGCTCAATTTTGTTGGAACATAAGGTGTGAAGGTGGAAATGGCAGGAGATGATGTAAGAGAGTGTTAAAAGAACCTAAATTTTATTTTAGAGTTTGTCATAGGTCTGGAGAGAAAAGCTGGGTGTAATCTAATTTTAGAAAATCTAAACTCTAAATTACATCAATTTTGCTACATTTAAGAAACAATATTTCAAAAAAAATTAGAGGAAAAAAGTATAAAGTTCCTATGTAGTTCAAGAAATATATTTCTCATTATATAATTCACACTAATACTGAGTAGATACTCTACATTATAGTGTTATTGGTTTAGTATATGTGTAAATGAATGGGAGATATCAAAAGAAACAATGTGAGTCAGGAAATTTTTTGGTAATCTCACATTTAAATTATATATATATATAGTTTTGAATGGAATATTATCTATATATACACATATCATATATAGCACATAAAGCATATAGCATATGGTTTTTTATATAGTATATAAAGCATATAACAAGACAATGCCAATGGGCAGCAATATGTCTAAAGGATGAATTTAGATTATTTTTTAAATACCATAAATAGCAAGTTGTTTCTTTTTTCCTTCCTTCTTGCTTCCCTACCTCCCCCCTCATTTCTTCCTTCCTTTTCTGTTATATATGACAAAAAAAAAAAAATTTTTTTTAAATAATAAGTAAATAAATTAAGGCAAAGAGAAGTTCTAGCTCTTGAAGCTGTGACCTGTGGCAGCTCCCATTCAGGCCTGCCATGCCTCGTGCATGTTTGCAGGCTGGTCATTGTTGCGTAGAGCCAATGAGGCATGACTGTGGTGTCATTGTACATATAACCTATGGACCAGGTAACAAGATGGCATCTATGACACAGTAAAAAATTCTACCTAGGACCTGGATGAGATGCAGGTAATATAGTTTGCTTAAGACAGTTTTAGAAGCTATCTAGGTAATTTCAGGTGGACATGGTTTAAATAAGAGCAGCAGCAGATCCAGGTTTTCTGGAGGCTGAAACTCAATTTGGGAGGAGGACCCTGTTCAAAAGAAATAAAACTGACAAATTCAAAACTGTGGTCTCTCCCAAGGCGTTAGGAAAGGCTTGTGCAAGTAAGGGACCCTAAAGCTTAAGCTTAAGTCTGCCTTTCTCCAATGGGCAACTTACCCTGACATGGCAGGACCTTATCCTGGACAATCACAAAACCATTGCCACTACCCTAACACATATCCTCTGAGGGACTCAAAAAGCCACATTTTCTGCTCATCTGTGCCACAGAACATGGAAAAATGATTTAAACAACAATTTAATCAACTCTCCCAAGATGATTACATAACTAGTACCACTCTCTAGATGCATAGCAAAGAAGTTTATTCATTGCATTCAATAGATGCCTTAATGCAATAGTGCAATAAAGCCCAATTCTCTCACATAACTAGTTGAGAAAGGGTGCCGTAGCTTCATATCTTCTGTTATTCTTTGCTGAAATTTTATCACTGGACATTACACAATAAAATGTATAAGACAAATATGTCAGAATGCTCACTTTTGGTCTCCTCAAAGCCTATTTCTATGAAACTAAGTCATCATTGTAGACCACGGTCCCAGAAATAGGGCTTACTCAGAGTGGACGCATGCAGGCAGATATGCTCCTCTGGTTAGTATCAGAGGAATAATATCAATAATTAGGGCCAAGAGACAAAGATGAGGTCATGAAAAGGAAGTGAGGAAAAGCATCAGGCACCGTGGTGGTTAGGAAGGTGATATCGAATCTGAATACAGAGGAAATGTTGCAACCGGTGTGTGCTGAGGACACAGTGAAAACATGCTTCTCATTTCCCATGCTGTTCCAATTTTTCCCTCAGGGAGAACAATCTTTTGATGGATAATCATGAAATGAATATTACCAAAGAACAGAAACCCACAATTAAAGAAGAGTTTTCAAAGAACATGCCAATCCTCTAAAGAAGATGAAATCTAATCTGGATAAGTTCCATGTCAGCAGTGGGACATAAAGCATAGTTACATATTAGCTATGCCTGAGGGAGAAGACATCTGGGAAGGATGAAGAAAAGGCAATGCTTGAGATAAATCTCAGAGATAAATAGAACATTGTAGATGGACAAGGCAGGGTGAAAAGGTAAAGCAGTGTAAACAAGAACTTGCATGGGTATCAGTGATGCTTGAGCAACTGTGAAAGATGGATTCAGGGCAGGAGTAAAAGATTATACAACATTCAGAAGAGATGAGATCCTTCCACAAAGTCTAAAACAGTTGATCCCAAGGAAGATTCTAAATTGGATTATTGAAGAATGCTTCATGTCTTTCTAGTTCCCAGCATGGCTTAACTCGAAAAGATCACATTCTAAACTCATCTCTCCAAATCCCACAACCTACCATTCATAACTGGTAGTAGCAGAAAGTGTCTGTGCGCTTACAGGAGGAGGGGAGGAAAGAAGAAGAAGGGCTGCAATGGAAGTTAGTATAACATGATATCAGGGGTAAAAGCAGATAATGGAAAGGCTATGGCATAAGAGATTTTAAGGCCAGACGATTGAGGAAAGAACAAAAAAAAAATGTGCCAAGTTTCAAAAATGTTTTTAAAAAAGCAGAATATAGTACCAAACATATGGGTCTCAAGATAATAATAGCAAGTGCAGTTTGGGATTAAAAATGAGGAGAGGGAGAGAAAGGGGAGGAGATAGAGGAAGCAGGTCCTGAAGAGTTACCCTAAAACACTGGTTCTTAAATTGTGGACCCCAGATGATTATCACGCGAGAACTTGTTATAAATACAGATTTTCAGGCCCTGCCCCAGACCTAGTGAATCAGAAGCTTTCAAGTGGAATTCAGCAAGCTTTATTTTAACAAGCCCACTAGGTGATCCTGGCACACACTAAAATCTGAGAATAACTTCCCCAGTGCATCAGCTGGAGTTTGCAGCTTGCTTTAATGAAAATAGGGAGCTCAATCTAACTCCAAGGGCCAGTTTCTGTCTTGACCGATGTATGTTTTGGCACTGTGTTTAGATTTCAGGGATCAGACACGGATCCTTTTGTTAAAAATATCTGCTGCAGAAAAGAACGTCATTTTTCTCTAACCACCGAGAGTTACAACGGGATTTTTATAGCTCTGAAAATAACCTTAAAAGAGCAAAGTTAGTGAACTTGCTGCTGATTCATTTGTACCAACCAATAAAATTTATGAACCATAATCAATTTTACTTCAGCTATTATAGGGTGACATTAGGTAATTATTTACAACAATGCTTCACGAAACCTTAACGCACTCAAGTAAAAAGGTTGCTATTTGTGTATGTCATAATAGATAACAGGTTTTATAGCATATCTTCTTTTTGGGCAAAGAAACTTAGAGAACAGAAAGTACACTATAAAACAAAATACAATCTGATTTAGTACATTGATTATTCTCCTAGCAAATCCAACCAGTGAAAGACTTAATTGGTAAAAAAATAAATAAATAAATGATTTCTTTCTCAAAGGTTTATGGGTCAGGGTCCAGGATACAGAAAACGTGCCAATTATCTGAAAAGAAAAAGGTCAATATGAAGAATTGCTAAGTAGTGGAAGGTGCTCATTTACCAAAATGAGTCCTGAAATGTCAAGTGTTAAAAAAGCAGCTACTATCTGTAGGCTGTGAAAACATAGACAATAAAAGGACCAACTACCAGGAGAAGACTGCCCCCCACCGCAGGCTGAGTGTCTAACCTCTTCAGAGAGGAAGAAGCTACCATAGCAACATACAGCCTACCTGTGGCTGAAGAACTAGCCAGAGTATAGGCTAGCACTGTTTTGCAGAAGAGCCCACCATTGCTGGGAGATTGTGAGTGGGCTGGAGCTGATCTCTAGAAGTGACACACAATTGCCAGAAGGTGTAGGCAGGCTAGAGTTGTTCAGATTTGCCTTCTGGGAGATCATGGCCTCAGGGCATGGCTGAAGTCAATCTACACAGCCAGTTACTAATATCTTGCTCTAAATAATATCTAAAAATTGGAATCTAAAAGAGAAGTATCTTTCTCCTGTTATTGCCTGATGGCCCAAACCAGCGCCCCCTACTGGCAGAGAAGCCTAACATTCCCTTAAAAGAAGAAGAGTGAAACGTTTGAGTCCAGCTGCAGTATCACAAAGTAGGGCAAAGGATGCTGGGTTTGGAGCTGAGAGACAATAATTTGATAACTGGCTACTCAGCTGCCATATACACTTTTCTACATGAATTTAGACTTCCACTCAACAACGAAACAGCTCAAGTTTTCCACCCAACATGAGATGTGGCTATTCTTTGTGCATGTGAAAAAGTTCTCACCCTCTTACCAAAATAAGAGATACACAGTTCCAAGAATTATTGTAATTACTGTATTGTAATTCAACCATAGACCCACTGAATAATCTGTTTTCTAAGGCTAAATTGTAAATTTAACCTTCAAAAATTTGTATGTAAAATAATAAATGAGAAAAAATTACTAATATATACAAATAAATGCAGGCATCCAGCAAGCAAATAGAAAATATACAAAGCTACTACAGTCCTTGTTTCTGTAATTGACTATGAGGCTGGAGTTGATATCTATGACTTTTTTCTTCTAATATCTTTTCCATATTTTCATTGTTCTTAGGAAAAATATCAGCTGGCTGGGGCTCTCTACTGGTTGGAATAATCCAAAACTTAATTCCTGAAGAGTCTGTATTCTCAATAATCTTGTTTTATTCATTCAGTCATTCATTTATTTTGGGTTGTATTTTCCATTAACCTTAGCGCATGAAAATACTAAAAGGTTTGATAGAATCATTATTTTGTCCGCTGGGAGAAGAGTTCCCTCCTGGAACTAAGTCCAATGGACTAGTAGAACACAAAATTACTGGGCCATGAAGCAAAAAAATTTAAATATAAATTTAAAAAATCATGAAAATACTGAAAGAAAACATGGGTGAATTCCTCTTTACCCTTGGTGTAATGAAAGACTTCCTAATTGTGACTCAGAATCAGAGACAATAAGAAAATAATTTAATCACAAAAAATTTTTTAAATGTTCATGACAAAAAACTGTAAACAAAAACAAAACATAACCGACAAATTGGGAGAAATATTGATGACATACAAGAAAGACAAAGTACTAAACATCTCATGTAGTAAATCTTAAAATTAAGAGGCAGTAGGTGAGCAGTACTTACTAGGACATATATAGCATTAAATATTTATATTAGAAAGGAAGAAAAGTTTCAAATTAATGATGTAAGTTTTCAATTTAGAAACTAGCCAAGGAAGGAAAAAATAAACTTAAAGCAAGAATGAAGAAAATAATAAAGATTAGAACAGAAATCGATTAAGTTGGAAATAGAAAAACAATAAAGAAAGCCAATAAAACCAAAAACAAAAAAAAGGGAGGGAGGGAGGGAGCAATGGAGGGGATCATTTTACTAACTATATAGATGTCTAACCAATGTACTGTATACTCGAAACTAATTAAAATTTAAAAAATAAAAAAGTTAATCTATAAAAAAAAAGCTGGTTCTTTGGGGAAAAGAAAGTAAAATTGGTAAATCTTAGCAAGACTGAGTACATGGCATGAAAATACTAATATCAGTAATGCAAGAGAGGATATACCTACAGACCCTATAGACAGTAAGAGTGTAATAAACAATTATGTGCACATAAATTTAATAACTACTATGTATGTAAGATAAAAAGGACCAATTCCTTGAAAACCACAGACAACCAAACTTATTTAACCAGAAATACATAACTTGAATAGTCCTGAATTCTTAACTTGAAATCTTCTGAAAAAGAAATATCCAGCCTAGATTTTTTCGCTAGAAAATTTTACTAAACATTTAAAGAATAAAAGTAATTCTATACAATCTTTTCCAGAAAATAAAAAAGAACACTTCCCAATTTATTTTATAAGCCCAGCATTACTCTTATACCAAATCCAGACAAAGACATTATAGGAAAAGAAAATTACAGACTCATACCTTCAAGAACATAAACACTAAAATCTTCAACAAAATATTAGTAAATAAGATCCAACAGCATACAAAAAGAATCATACAGCACAACCAAGTGGGCTTTTTATCCCAGGAATGCAGGGATGGTTGGTCCAGTAACCAAAATTCAATTATAGTAATTCACCACACTAGCAGTCTAAAAAAACCCTCTGCATTATCATTACTAATTAATGCCCAAGAAAACAAATCATTTGACAAAATTCAACATCTATATATGATTTAAAAAATCTCAGCTAACAAGAATAGACAGGAACTTTCTCAATCTAATAAAGTAAACTACAAAAAGTCTATAGCTAACTTCCAAGTTAAAAACCTTCAATTCAATATCAAATATATATATTAACATATTATATATTTTATAAAGTTGATATGAAGGCTTTCTCTATAGGTGGCATGATTCATATCTTTGCATACATAATTCATAAAGAAGACAATCTTTCCCTTCTTTTCATATTCTCAGTATAGTATAACATTATCTTCTGATGATCCTAATCTTTTTCTGGTTAAAAAATCCAAAATTGCAAAGTGTAGTGTGTCCTTGTTTTTTATCTTTTACAAGGCAGAAGTTTTTTACATAAATGAAATAGCTTTAACTATAATTACAACAAAGACCAGTAGTCTTGCTGAAAAATACCCTAAGGTTTTTTCTCACTTATGTTACACTCAAAGTAATTTTATAATTTAATTAATATTCCAGAAAGGTAATATAGTTATCTTATAACACGTAACATACTGTAATTCCAAATTCTTACCTCAAATATTGATGTGTTCCCCTTCATAAAAGGGATATTCATGAAAAGGCCCAAATTTATTTTACTTAGAGAATTTTATATTCCATTTATATGATGATTTGGAAGATGAAAGCTGAATTTATCTCATCAGCCTCATTATATTTGCTTCTGCCTAGATGGGATATTAATATAATTTATAATAACTACTAAATTATAGTTAATGTAGATAATTGTCCAACAAATGGGTAAAAAAGGGTGATTCTATAATTTATAATTCTCATCTTAAAATAATTTAAATACTTATTTTTGCTTTTTTTTAGTATATAAACTTGATAAGAGTTAAAATGTATAAGACTAATCTAAATGTATGTGATGGGCTGAATTATATACCTCCAAATTTCATGTCGAAGGCTTTACCTCCAGTACTTTAGGCTGTGACTATATTTGGAGATAGAGCATTTGAAGAGGTAACAGAGGTCACATGGGTAGGCCCTAATCTAGTATGACTGGTGTCCCTTATAAGAGGAGATTAGGACATAGGCATGCACACATACATAGGAAATACTATGTGAAGACACAGAGAAAAAGTGGACACCTGCAAGTGAAAGAGATAGGCCTCAGAAGAAACCAATACCTTGATCTTCTAACTTTCAGAACTGTGAGAAACAAACTTCTGTTGTTTACGCCTCCCAGTCTGTACTACTTTGTTATGCCAGCCCTAGCAAACAAGTACCAGTTTTCAATATTTTTTTCAACATGTGTTCAGAAATGTCTGCTGTACACTAGGCACTATGGGGAAAACAAACATTTTAAGAAACAGTTTAGAATATTAAGATTTAACTGGGTTCGAAACCACTATGGTAGAGCCTATATTCTCTAATAAGCAGAACAACATATGTATATATATTCTTTAATAAACAGAAGAGAAAATTGAGTGTTCTCTTCATGATGGTTAAAATAAATCTTACAGCGTTCTTTGGATTAGAATACATAAAACTCTACAAGACATATAAATGCAGTTTCATCAGGGAAAAATTAATTGAAAACATTTTTTTTTCTGTTCAACAGCACTATCACAAGAAGTATGAAAGCAAAAGTAGTGAATCACACTACGCTTAACTGGGAGTTTACTAATGATCTCCAAACAGATGCTCATTAACAACTGAGTATTCACTGAAAGAAAATAATTTGGGACCAGGAGACCGATAACTAGAACTGAGTAGAGAACAGAGTTCATGCACCAGTAGAGCTAGAATTCAAACTGTGGTATCCAGGATTTTACTATTCTTATAAAACAGGAGTGGCTCTTATATTTTTTATTGTTTTGAGGAGTAACTATAGAGAAGTTCTCTCCAGTAAGAAGCTTCAAAACTTATGTAATTGCTTTTTCCACTTTAAAAAAAAAATTGTATCATTAGTTAAAAGCAGATGTGTTGATAAATGAGAGTTTTCTCTGTTCTTTGTGGTTTGATACAAACTGTATAATCTGTTCCAACCACACATCTACATTACCCATCTCTATCACTGAATAATTGAAAGCCTCACATTTAGGTACTTACTGCATTGTCTTCTCATACATTCTTAATACTGTGTTGCTAGTAAGTTGTTAATGTAACCCCTTAGAATAGAAATAAATAATCAAAGGTGCTGAACTCTGGGAATATAAACTATTAGCGTTCTTTTCTCCCTAAATATTGAGTGCATTACTTTGCTTATTGGGTCAGTGCCTGGGGTTATCCCATCCTCTGTGGAACATTGGATAAAGCATTTGGGGAGAACTTCTTCTGTAAATGATTTAATTAATTTTATCAGAAAGGGAGAGAAGCAAGCTTACAGACATGTTTATAGTACTTCCTAAGAAATACTCCCAACACATAGTTATTGCTGAAAACTATGAGAAGCATTCTTGGGATTTTTTTAACAAATTTTATAAATAACGTTAAACAGATTAACTCCATTCATTCAGTCCACAAAGTTTTGCTAAATGCCTACTGTAAGATGCTGTCTTATGGCCAGTTCTCTTGAAGCAGAGCTTGAAATAGGGATTCTTGTAGAAATGATCAGTTGAGGGAGTGATCTCAGGAGAAGGGGGTGAAGGAGGCAGGATCGTACAGGGAAAAGAAACTTAGCAAGGGTATAGTCTCATCAGGACACTAGCTTTAGTCTAGTCCCACAAGAAATTCTGGTCCCATCTTGAGGAAAGGGGGCCACCTTTTGTGCTCATGTTAGTCAATTATCAGATGGGAGCTATAACCCTCAAAATGTTGTTGATCTAGTCTCCTGTTCCCCTGTGTGGGGAGAGTAATTCTCCCAGATGGGGACAGCCGTGAGTTGCTAACGACAGATACTCCAAACAGCTAGGGGACCCACAGACCAGCCGGATGGTGGGAGAGCGTCAACATAGTGCAGTAGATGCCTATGTTAGATACAGTCATGACTTGTTTGATTTTTGAGATAGAAAGTACCTTTCAGATTAGATAGCAAAATTCCACTCATTTTCCACCTAAGGAGAACTGAGGCTCAGAGATAGTCTCGGAAGTGCCCAATTTGGCATAATATAAATTTAAGAATGAATTTGACTTCTAGCAATGTAACTTTTAATATATTCTAACTGCTAACTTCAGAAATTTTTCTTTTGATTAATATATAGGTAGCAGAAGCCTACAATATTTTTCTTTTAGAGCACTAAAGAACCTGATAACACATTTTAGGACAAATGAGTTTGTAATAGGAAAGAAATGCTCGAGAACACACAATTGTACTTTCCCTGCTTGCAATGTGTTGAAGAAGAATTCAGCATCTACATTAAGATGAGAATAAAAAATTAATAAAAAGACAGCCCCAAACTGGAGATAAGAATAAGAACAACGAGATCAGTTTGTTCCTATCACAAGTGATGAGACAAAGAAACCTTGGGCTGGAATAATGCCTAAAAATGAAAGAGCAAAAAGAGATGTCTCATCACTGGACATTTTTGTTGTTGTTGTTGTTGTTGTTGTTGTTGTTGTTGTTTTGTTGTTGTTTTAAATAGCACTTAGCTTTTTGATCATATTTTATGAAGAAGAATCTGGGAAAAAACTGAGTTAAAATTCTATTTTTGAGTCATTAGACTTGACATAGAACCAAAAGTTTTCCATTTCTCTTTAAACATCTTTGCTTTATAAATGTATTTATGCTGTCTTAAGGCATTTTGTAACTATGCCAAATAGCCAAAACGTGTGGGTTATAAATTCTGTTTACCTATGTTTATATCATGAGTTCTTAACCTGGAGTTTTTAGATGTCCAAAGGGTCCATGAATAGAATTCAGAGGGTCCTTAAATTTGATGAGTAAAAATATGTATATCATTTATTTTCAATAACAATTAACTGAAATTTAGAAAATTCTTCAAATATGAATGTTGGCAAAAATCTTAGTAACTCTGACCTTGTTGCCAGCAGAAATTACAGATACTTTAAAATCACGTGAAGTTGTGACAGATATTTCAAAATATCATTTATGCTCATCACTCCCTCAAGAATACTGCAGTATCAGTTCTTAGCTTTTCTCTCCACAGACATTGATGCACTGGAGCTGGCCAACTTCAGTGCAACTCTGGGCCTCTCAACGGTGAATCTATACACCTCATAATAGAAATTTATTTCAAAAACTTTAATTAAATTTATGATGATATGTTTTAGAGAATGTTAATTCTCAACAATTGTAACCAAAAAAAAAAAAAGCAAAACAAAACAAATAAACAACAACAAAAAATTGGAAATCAACTGGATGTCTTACATCCAGTATCATGGCACATTGCCCCATCAAAAAAAGTTTATCATTCTTATACATGCTATGCTACAACAACCTCCACACTGATAAGTGTTGTAAAAATAAAATTTAACTTGGTCTTGCCTGTATTTTAAATCTATTGTTATTTAACATATTTTTAAAAGCTCATATACTGTTATATTACAAAAATAATATTTTATAAATTTTCAATATAATTGATTTTATTTGTAATGTTATCTATATATACTATGTATTCAAAATAGTATTCTTAATAGGAGTTCATAGGCTTTATTGGACTGCCAAAGAAGCCTAAGACATAAAAAAAGGTTTAGAACCCTTGATTTAGATGTAAGTTGTTATTTAAGTAAATCACAACACTGAATAATCACTGGCCATTGCTTCTGTGTTGTGACTCAAATCATTTTATTCTTAATTAATTTTTTTCCATTTTTTATACCTTTAATGAAACACATTTTACATATCATAACATTTACCTATTTCAGGTATATAATTCAGTGACTCATCTAGTAACTTTATTGAGTAGTGCAACCATTATCATAAGTCAATTTTAGAATTTTCATCCTCCTTTTAAGATCACTCATGCCTATTGACAGTCCTTAGCTCATTACTAGGAATATTTAAATTGTATCCCATCTCCATATCATTGATTATAGTGTTTTTAAGTTGTAAGAATTCATCTATAATGAAAGTCCTATAACTATGAGTGGACCTAGAGGTTATTATGCTGAGTAAAATAAGTCAGAGATAAAGATAAATTCCATATGATTTCACTTATATGCAGAATCTAAGGAACAAAAAAGAACAAACTAAGCAAAAACAGATTCACAAATATAGAAGACAATCTGGTGATGGCCAGAGGGGAGGGTGTTGGAGGGCTGGGAGAATGGGGTGAAGGGTTAAAGAAGTACAAATTAGTAGTTGATAAATGGGGATGAGGAGCATAGTATAGGGAATACAGTTATCATTAATGTAATGGCTAGGTAGAGAGCCAGAGGAGAGAACGAGCAATTAGGAGGATTGTTTTATAAACCATATAAATGTCTAACCAATGTACTATGTACTTGAAGCTAATAATAAAATAAAATTTTTAAAAAGATACTGATTCTAATTGATTTAGGCAGTAGTCATCAACAGATGCTAAAACTAGTGTGTAAATGCTTGAGGACTAACCAAATAGTTACATGATTTCAAATTATCTTTTCCTAAAGCATTAATTAATTATAGGAGGTAACATAGTAATGCTACAGTGAAGAAACATAGTAGACACCACTTTAGCAAATGACCAAGGTTAACTTCACCAATAGTGCGACAAATCAACAGCATATGCCTCCTAATGTGGCTCACTGAAGAACACAGCATCATTTCTGTGATATTTCTGCCAAGAGTACGTAACTTTAATCATGAGAAAATACCAGACAAACTCTAATATGAGGAACACTCTATAAAACAACTGTCCTGTACTCTTCAAAAATGTCAGCTTTATGAAATACAAAGAAAGTCTCAGGACTTCCATATTAAAGGAAAGTAAAGAGATACAACTGAATGTAACGCATGGTCCTAAACCTTTGTTATAATTGACATTATTGGGACGAGGGCTGAATAAGAGCTGTTGAGTAAATAACACTATTGAGACAGCATTAATTTCCTAATTTTGAAAATTGTGATATGGTTATGTAAGAAAATATCTTTGGTTTTTAGGAAATATACATTGAAGAGTATAGCAGAAAAGAGGTACCATATCCAAAATTTACTCTTAAGTAGTTCAAAAATGTGTGTGCACACACACAAGTGCACACAAGTGTAAAAAAAAGTGAAGATTGTGATTATAATAAAAGGTAACACTTGAGGATTCCGGGTGGTGGTTGTTCTAGAATTCTTTGTACTATTTTTGAAACTTTTCTGTAAGTATGATATTGTGTTAAAAGAAAACAAACTAAAAGGCAATCCTAAAGGCACTCACTGTCATGTCAAATGTTAAAAATTCCGATACCATAATTTACACTCCACTATTAGTTATTTTTAGCTACTGGCAAATTTTCTCCATGGACTTCTTGCCGTGCCCGTTTGCTTCTTTCATTGAGTATTTGTGTTGTCCTCTTTTGTTCATTATTACCCAAGGGCAGATGATGCTGAGTTTCAAACATATGGTCATATTCATTTTCTGCCAATACCTACAAAAAAAAAATGCCAAAAAAGACCAATCATGTGGTAAACTAAAATAACTTATGGAAATGAGGAGCAGAATGACTCATATATTTTGGGAGTCAGGAGTTTTAGTTGGTGGCTAATTTAATTCATGACTTTGGAAAAATATACGTCATTGCTTTGTGCCCTATTCTCCTTACAATTTTTTTTATTACAGAATGTCAAAAAATTAACTTATGATTGTGCATCACTTTGAATCTCTATGATGTAGATATTAAATAAGTTAGCACAAATAAATATCCCTGTAAATAGCATACTTATAAAAATTCTCTTCTTAGTATTTTGGTAGTTGTTTTAGAACTGTAAAAGCTTTTCATAATGTTCACAGTATTACCAGCATTGGCTTGTAGTGTATTTTCTCCCTATCGACATCATATTATTGAATATTACTGAAGACAATAGGAATAATGCTAGTGATTTATAGATCACCAGTACTTAGCCTTTTTTTTTCTAGACTAAAAGTGTCTAAGTTAACTTTTTATTCTTTCCAAGTTTTTACCCCCTGCACCAGGCCTATTGTTTTTGCCTGCCTGGCATCCAGTTCTTTTTCTGGCATTGAGTTTAATATAGGGAAACATGCCTGCCCCAACTCAGTTCATATGGTTTAGTTGGGACTGCCCCAAGTGAATAGGGTCCATGACACAGATCTCCCCAATCAGAGCACAACTTGCCTTGTCTATAATGATTGTAGGAATAGGCACATGATATGAAGGACCATGAGTCCCTCTTATAACTCATTCTAAAGTTAAGAAACAGGTGATCTCTTTCCACTGGAACTGCTAAACTGGGAGACTGTAGGCCAGTCTAGTAGCTATCCCGGTATCATGAAGGGAGAACATTTAAGCCTGTTTCCAACTCAGATAAAAGCAAAGGTAAGAAATAAAAGGAAGTAATTTCCTAACACTCACTTGAGCACCTAAATTGGGTATGCCTATACAGAGAGAAACCCGGAGTTTGCTAATGAGTCATTGTATTTCATTTCGTTTTTTGTTTTGTTTTGTTTTGTTTTGTTTTGAGAGCCCCAAACAAAATCATTTGATACGTGTGGCAGAGAAAGTTGGTTGCCTATTCAATATCTGTTTCCCCAGTATTCTTAGTAACATAATCTCAATTTTATTAAAGGTGCCAATTGGTCCAGCTTTAAAAAAAAAAATTACTTCCCAGCTTCCTTTGTAGTTACATACAACTATGTAACTAAGTACTGGTCAAAGGGATTTATAAGCAGAAGTTACAGGTTGGGATTTATTAGGCGGCTTTTATTAACAGAACTTTTGCATAAGGCCTTTTACTCCTCAGCCTTTATTTATTCCAAAACAGACATATAATGGTTGCAATTCCAGTGGCTATCTTGTGATCTTAACGATGAAAGCCATGGTAAGAAATGCACTGCAGAAATATAGAAAGACTTGCATTCCTGTTGTCTTTGTGGAACTCTGTACCTGTGTGGATAATCCACTTTTTAACTTCTTTTATGTAAAAAAATAAATTCTTAGGTATTTAAGCAATCGTAATCAGGTCTTTATTGCTAATAGCTGACAGAATTCCTACTTGACATAATATGTCTGTAATCAAATATGAAATCAATCATGAAATATCTGAATTTATTTTCTGTAAATGGAAAGCGAGGAGAAATGGGACAAGATGGTTTTTGTCTAAAGCTATAGGTAACTCTCTTCATTTTTGCCTCATTTATAAATTTTAGTTGACAAGCAGTTAATTCTAGATGCTACTACCTCAACCTCTTTTCTTTTCTAAACCTCCCTATACAATGAAGAAAATTTTAGATAGGTTGACTGTAGCAGTTTAGAGTCACAAAGCTCACTAATATAAGCTTATAGATGTTCTCTTTTTTTTTTTTTTTTTTTTGCCTTCTCTATTCTTATGATCATTGTCCCATTTCAGGTCATCATCAGTTTGTTATGTGAGGCTTCCGGCATCCAACATTCGTTCACTAAACCCAATCCACTGCACTGACATCACAGTAATCCTTCAAATACACATTATGATTTTAAAAAACAACTGCTTGAAAACAACTACCTAAATGCACTGGAGAGTGACTAAAATTAGTCAGAAGCTGGAAGGAAGTGAACACTTGAAGAAAGTGGCAACAGGTGAATGAAACTTTTTTTTCCTAAAACTTGTATGGAAACCCACAGTCATACTGGCTTAAAGAAACAAGAAACAAAGCACAGAGTTTGGTGTGACACTTAAGGCTATTTCCATGTCTTGGCTATTATAAGTAACATTGCCATGAACATAGGGGTGCAAATATCTTTTAGAATTAGTAGTTTGTTTTGTTTTGTTTTGTTTTGATAAACACCCAGACATGGAATTTCTAGTTCATATGGGTAGTTCTATAAGTTTTTGAGGAAACTCCTTACTGTTTTCCATAGTGATTTCACCAATTTACATTTCTACCAGTAGTGTAGGAGGGTTCCCTTTTCTCCACATCCTCTCCAACACTTATTATTTCTTGTCTTTTTGGTAATAGCTATTCTAAGAGGTGTGAGATATTTTACTGTGGTTTTGATTTGCATTTCCCTAACAATTAATGATGTTGAGCATCTTTTCATGTACCTTTTAGCCATCTGTATGTTTTCTTTGGAAAAATGTCTATTCAGATCCTCTGCCCATTTTTGAATGGGATTATTTGGTATTTTTTTGCTATCGAGCCTTATGAGTTTCTTATTTATTTTGGATATTAACCCCTTATTAAACATGGTTTGTGAATATTTTTTCCCATTCTATACATTGCCTTTTCATTTTTTTGATTGTTTCTTTCTCTGTGCAGAAGCTTTTTAGTTTGATATAATTTCCTTGTTTGTGTTTTTTGTTTGTGCTTTTGGAGTCATATCCTAAAAATAATTCCCAAAACCGGCGACATGGAGCTTTCCCCCTATGTTTTCTTCTCTAATTTTTATGGTTTCGTGTCTTGCACTTAAGTCCTTAATCTATTTTGAATTAATTTTCATGAATTGTGTAAGACAGGGGTCCAACTTTATGCATACTTTTGCATGAGAATGAACATCTAGTTTTCCCAGCACCATTTATTGAAGAGACTCTTGTCCCCATTGAATATTGTTGGCTCCCTTGTTAAATATTAGTTAACTATATATGGGTTTATTTCTGGGCTGTCAGTTCTGTTCTATTGGTCAATGTGTCTGATTTTATGTCAGTACTATAATGTTTTGATTACTATAACTTTTTAATATAGTTTGAAGTCAGGAAGTGTGGTGCCTCCAGCTTTGTTTGTTTGCTTTTCAAGATTGCTTTGACTATTCGGGTCTTTTATAGTTCTATAGATATTTTAGAATTGTTTTTTTCTATTTCTGTGTAAAATACTGTTAGAATTTTTATATGGATTGCATTGAATCTGTAGATGGCTTAGGGTAATATAGACATTTTAACAATACTAATCTGCTCCATGTACACATGGTATCATTCCATTTATTTGTGTCTTTTCAATTTCTCTCATCAATGCCTTATAATTTTCAGTGTATAAATCTTTCACTTCCTTTGTTAAATTTATTCCTAAGTATTTTATTATTTTTGCTGCTATTGTAAATGGGATTGTTTTCTTTGTTTCATAGGTAGTTCATTGTTAGTCTATAGAAATGCAACTGATTTTTGCATATTGGTTTTGAATCTTGCTACTTTACTGAATTCATTTATCAGTTCTAACAGTTTTTTTTTTTTGTAGAGTCATTAGAATATTATACTTTATTGATGTTATTGGGACAAATTGCTACCCATTTTGAAAAATAATGTTGGATCCATAATTCACACTATACTTTAGAGTAAAGTCACAATCCAGAAATCAATGGAAAAAAATAATAAACAAACCATAAAAGTAACAGAATAAAATATGGGAGAATTCTCAACAACCTGGGAGTTGGGATGGCGTTTGTAACTGTGGTCTAAAAGCTAAAAGATATTAAACAAGATCAATAAGTTAAACTAAGTAAATATGAAAAAATTTGAATGCCAAATGAATAGCACAAGTCAAAAGACAACAAAGGGGTGACGCATATCACAAAGGGCTAATTGTCCAATTTAAGAGAGACTGCCTACAAATTAATAAGAAAAGGACCAACAACTCAATAGAAAATTGAGCAAAGGATTATAAACAGTAAATTCATAGAAAGGAAATACAAATGGCTGACACTGATGTTCAGCTAACTCATAATAATAGAAATATAAATTATATGTACAACTAGATACAAATTTTTCATCTATCCAATTGGCAAAATTCAAAAGCTTGATTACACTTAGTTGGCAATATTGCCATGAACTAGGTTCATTATTCCTGAGGAAATAGAAATTAGTATAACCTGCGTAGATGGTAATTTGACAATATTCATCAATATTACAAACTTGTATATCCTTTTCTTTTTTGTAATTGCCTACAGCACCTGATATTCCTAGGTGGTCTCCCATCCAAGTACTAACCCTGCTTAGCTTCCAAGATCAGAAGAGATAGGGTACATTCAGGGTGGCATGGCCATAGGACCTTGTATGTCCATTTACCTAGCAATCCCACTTTTGGGACTTTATCCTTCTGACATAATCTTCACGTGTACTACATAGCACAGGTATACAAGGTTATTATCAAAAAATTGTTGCAATAAAAAAAGATTGGAAACAATTCAAAAGTTCATTGACTAAAAACAGCTAAATAAATTATGATATAGTCTTAAAATGCACTTGCTATCCACTATGCAAATGTTTTTTTAAAAAAATGAATAAGATCTCTACTATAGACTTACAGAAAGATTTCCAAATATACATTAGTGATAAAAGCGAGATACATAATAGGGTGTATGATATGCTGCTTTTTGCATAAGAAAAAAAATGAATTTGAATGAGACTTTTTTATTCATATACAGCTGCATATTCATGAAAAATTAAGGAAGGATACATAAAAAAATAATAATGGTGTTTATATATGTGAAGGAGCTGATAATTGAGTGCATGGGAATATGTTTATATTATGTTTTATTACATATGCAAGATTTAAATTTAAAATGTGCCATATTTTACTTATCATGTTTTATATTTGTAGCTGGAAAGTGTCCATTTAGTTTAGTCTACCTGACCAGAACCAGAAATCTTGGTAAGAAGTTTTTTTGAAGTAAAAGCTATTGGAAAAGTAAATGGAAAGAATTTTAATTGTCTGCTATTTCTAAATAAAACGAGTGATATTGATATCTTTTATGTTTGGGAATATATTAGTTTAACCAAAAGAATAAAATATATTTTTATTATTTAAATAACAACAGTACTTTTCAGAATCCAACAGCTTTTAAAAGTTAAATTAATTTTCTTTCGTGAAATAAAAAGCAAAAAGTTTGAGCTCCCTCTGCTGGCTCTGCAGTAGCATATCTGAGTGTATTTTGGCTTTAAGTAGAAACAAACTGACACATTAATTCCTTTAATTCATTTGCCAACATTAAAGAGAGTAGTTTAAACCTGTGTGTTTTTCATACTCCTGTAAATATTAAGTCCTGCTAATATACCATTAATATTAGCAAGATGAGCATTTGAATATAAATGTTAAAATTTTACTCAGTATGTACCTTTTCCATGAAATATGGTACCACTTGAGTAGGTTGTATAGGAAAAATTTCCACATGTACTGCAATGTGTACAAAATAATTTTAGTGTTTTGCTTTTTTTAAACTGTGGGAGCCACCAGGTTGAGAGGAGTGTGGCCTTCTCCTCTCCCCGCCATGGCGTGTGCTCGTCCACTGACACCAGTGTACTCTGAAAAGAGGGAATCTTCTGGCAAAAATGTCACTTTGCCAGCTGTGTTCAAGGCTCCCATTCGACCAGATATTGTGAACTTTGTTCACACCAACTTGCGCAAAAACAATAGACAGCCCTGTGCTGTCTGTGAATTAGCAGGTCATCAAACCAGTGCTGAGTCGTGGGGTATTGGCAGAGCTGTGGCTCAAATTCCCCGAGTCTGAGGCAGTGGGATTCATCAGTCTAGCCAGGGTGCCATGGGGGCCGCATGTTTGCACCAACCAAAACCTGATGCCGTTGGCACAGCAGAGAGAATACAACACAGAAGCGATAGGTCATCTGCTCTGCCCTGGCTGCCTCAGCCTTACCAGCACTGGTCATGTCTAAAGATCATTGTATTGAGGAAGTTCCTGAACTTCCTTTGGTGGTTGAAGATAAAGTTGAAGGCTGTAAGAAGACCAAGGAGGCTGTTTTGTCTGGAATGATATAAAAAAGGTATATGCCTCTCGGTGAATGAGAGATGGCAAGAGTAAAATGAGAAACCATCATCATATCCAGCACAGGGGACCTTGCATCATCTCTAATGAGGACAATGGCATCATCAAAGCCTTCAGAAATATCCCTGGAATTACTCTGCTTAATGTAAGCCAACTGAACATTTGAAACTTGCTCCTGGTGTGCATGTGGGCTGTTTCTGCACTTGGACTGAAAGTGCTTTCCGCAATTTAGATGATCTGTATGGCACTTGGCATAAAGCTGCCTCTCTCAAGAGTAACAACCACCTTCCCATACACAAGATGCTCAATACAGATGTTAGCCCGGAGATCCAGAGAGCTCTGTGGGCACCACGCAAGAAGATTCATCGCATAGTCCTAAAGAAGAATCCACTGAAAAACCTGAGAATCATGTTGAAGCTAAACCCACATGCGAAGACCATCTGCCAGAACACCATTCTTCATCAGGCCAAGAATCACAAGCTCCAGGTAGATCAAGCAGCAGCACCGCTAGAAGACAAATTAGAAGGGGGTTCCAGGCAAGAAGCCTGTGGTAAAGAAGAAAGGAAAGAAGGCTATTGGTGTCACGAAGCAGAAAACTTTGATGGGAAAAAAGGATGAAGCTACCAAGAAACCAGCAGCTGAGAAGGCCATGGAAAAGAAACCCACCATAGAAGAAAAGAAGCCTGTGGCATAAACTGGAATTAGTTTATTCTGTAAAAATCAAATCACTCTGGGACAGCTAATTTTTAATAAAAATCTGATCAAAGAGAAAAAAGAAAGAATTTTAGTTTTTTAAATTTATTATGACTTTTAAACTGTATTATCCAAGAAAAACTGTAGTAACCATAAAACCTACATGTTATTAGTATATTCATATATAATTAAAAATATGCATATTTTTAAGCTATGAGAAATGTAAAATATTTGCATAGTTAAGCAATGATTCATATGACAGTTCTGAGTGTCTATAAATAGTTTTCTTTGTCAATACACATAATCTATGATGTACTAATTTATGATGTGCTTTGCAAAATTATAAGCTATCTATTTTCCTATGATTTCTATTTTTATCCCATAGATTATTGATTATTATCTCAGTGGTGACCATTTTATCCTTATATTTATATACTAAGTTCTTTAAATTTTTTGTGTATTATACTTAAATCTTTTTATGGATGCCTCTTTAAAATTTTAAGTTTTCATCTCTTTCTTTCATCAGTTCTATTTTCCTTTTGTTTGTTCTGACTGATATTCCTCTTTCAAACTACTGATGCTTCTAACATAAGACGTTGTTTTTCTTGTGCTCAATTCTGATTGTTGAAATACTGGGAATTCCCCACATGGTGAAAAGCAAAGGTGTTTCTAGCCAATGATGTGCTGGAACCAGCTGCTAGCAGCCTAGGAGAGCTGATTGTTAATTTTTCAAGAATTTTACAAGCTATTTTTAAACATAGACTTTATTAAAAACTAAACTATCTGAACTTAAAATTACATTACTTATATTTAAAAAAACAATCAAAACTCATCATCTCCTAATTATTATTCTTTATTATTATTTATGTTCAGGTTATTTTCATCTATTATATCTGTATGGTAGAAATACTATGTAATGGTGTATTACTGCGAATCACTTTCCAGCTCTGAGTTCAGTGATATCATGTTGGTAACTTGAAATTGGTTATGGTGAGAACATTTACACTGTGAAAATTGGCAAGTGCTACAGAGCTAGGCTTGATTTATTGTTTCATTGATTGTCTAGACATAAAAAGTGATTCAGCAAACATTACGGATACAAGCATTTGGCAAAAATCAACTAAAACATTTTATGAGAACCAATTTGTTGTATGAATTTATAATAAAGGATATTATATATTTATTATTATTCATAAATTATGTGCTACACATTCTTAATATCAGTAAAACTTAGGTACATATATATATATCTATATATATATCCATTTATTTTGTTTTCTAGAAAGCCAATTGCTAAACATTAACCAGCATACCACTGAAATCTTTACCACCCAAGGTAATATAGGCGAACAAGCAGTCAATTCTCTACTGAGGCTCCTGAAGGAATTACTGATGTAGTACTCACCTAGCAATAAGGGTAGTGCAGTGGTTTTAATATACATCCACAAATTATTTGATATACCTCTTTTCCAAAGGTGAAGCCTAATTCTCCTCCCCCTGAATACAAGCTGTACTTGACTCTAATGAATAGAATATGAAGAAAGTGATGGTGATAGATGTCCAAAGCTAATTCATTAAAGACATTGTGACTTCTGACTTGCTTTCTCTTGGATTGCTTGTTTTGGAGGAATCCAGCTTCTATATCATGAGGACACTTATACATTTACATGAAAAGGCCCACATGTGGTGGATCTGAGGACTCCTGCCAATGGCCATTTTGAAAGAAGATCTCCAATCCCAGGCAGGACTTTAAAGACTATGGCCCCAGAGGGCATCTTAACTGTAATTTCATGAGAGGCCCTGAGCCAGAACTGCTCAGCTGAGCAGCTCTCATAAATCACTTTTGGTTCTTCAGCTCCCAGCATGTGTTATACAATGATAATTTCCACTGGTTTTGTTTGGGGTATAGGGCTCAGGAAAAGTAGTGGATAGGTGGTAATGTGCATGGACCACGGATCCAGGCTGCCTGGGTCTGAATCCTGCCTCTACAATGTGGTCATGAGCTCTGTGATCTTAGATAAGTTACTTCATTTCCCCTGTTCCAAGTTCTTCAACAGTGAAATAGGATAGAGTGGTAGCTACTTCCGAGGTCTATTTTAGAGTTTATATAGAGCACCTAGGATGGCACCCAGCAAATGTTTAGTACATTCTTAGATCTATCATCTCTTAGCTGGGTGACCTTGAGTGGGTTATTTAATTTTTTTGCATCTCAATTTCTTGACTTTACAATGAGAATAAGAAAGCTTTTGCCTCATTGCCCCAAGAGAGCAAGATGGGTCATCAGCAACTGTACTGGAGCCATCTGAGAAAATTCGGCCAGGGGTCCCGTTCTTTCTGGATCTGCTCAAACCAGCATGGTCTGACCCAGAAATATGGCCTCAACATGTGCCACCAGTGTTTCCCTCGGTACATGAAGGATATAGGCTTCACTACGTTGGACTAAGTGAACTTCCATGAATGGGTCATTCCAGACATCTACCTTACTGCAGAAAGAACGCTGGCTCTTAAAAAATAAAAACTTCAATTATGAGTGTTTTATTGTAAATGGAAGTTACATGATCATAGAAATCTCCTTTTTAAATTTTGCTATTATCTTCTCAGTGGATTCATCTTCAAAATTTGTGGCTTGTTAAACCCTGGTAATATAAAAGTATTTGTGCTGAAAAAAATGCAGATAAGAAAAATAGCACCAAGTTCATAGGATTGCTGAGGATTAAATACAATAATGTATGTAACTTGCCTAATACATAATGTATGTAGAGCCTTGCTTATGGCAGGATTTCAACAAAAAGGTAGTTTAAAAAAAGATTATCTCTTCTGCATTCCATACCTTATTTATATTGTTACTATGGCACATATCGAACTAGAATAGCCTATACTGGGAACTCCTTTAGGACAGAAACTTTGTCATTATTCTTCTGATAAAAAGACAACCAATTCATCTGGCAACTAAATGTGAGGAGGAACTGAAGATTAAAACAGAAACCAAAACTTGTAAAACTGTATTATAACTCACCAAACAGCAAAAATGTTATGAAACCATGACATGTAAGACAAACTAAGTTCAGACTCTTAACACCAATTCATTCAGATCCATGGTATTCTAAAAACTAAGACAAACTTATCTCCCAATAACTCCACGCAGTTATGCATTCTAAAGACAAAATCACTGATTATTCCAGCAACTTCCTGCTTTACAAATTCTAACCAATCTTTGCCAAGGTCATCCTGCGACTACCTATAGATATTCTTCCCTAACTGTTGAACTCTCCACGGTGTGCACTCTCCCTTGCTGTGGCAAGATAATAAGCCTAAGTTTGTTTGAAAAATGAAGTGTAATATCTATTATGTTAGATACTGGGAATAAAACAGTGAATAAAAGAAAAGCTTTTACCTTTAAAGAACCTAATCTTTAATGTGGTAGATAAACAAATATTAACAACACAGTGTGATATAATTATAATAAGAATAAACACCTGTGAACACTAAGCCCTGTTGGCTAGGACTTCCTGAAGGAAGTGATTTTTTCAGAGAAGTCCTGAGGGATTATTAGGAGTTAGGTAAAGAATATGGTTGGGCATGGTAAATATTCTAAAAGAAGGGCCTCCATGTGTAAAGAACAGAACAGAAAACAGTATGACTTGTTTGTGGAAATAGATTAAGAGTTTTGTAGGCCCGATGCATTAAAATATTATAATGCTTCTCCATTTGAAATTTAAAATAAAAATAATACTAACCATAAAATACACGTGGGAAAATCCTTCTGTCTGGTTTTTCTCATCGTGTTTATTACTTTAAAAGAAATCTTGAATTCTCTAAAAACATGTATTTAATGTTCATGTTTTGATGGTTTCTTCAGCATATACTAGGTTATCTATTACATAATGCAGTACTGTTTGGAGATCTACAAATATTTTGGTATGGCAGCATTGTAAAGTGTGAAAGGTGAAGAAATGAGATACAAAGTTAAATTGCAAGGCAGGTATCAATTACTGAAAAATCTAGTAAAGATGTGGTCTTTGTTATTTACTGACTTGAGTTAAACCTCTGCCATGTTTGGGCAAATTAAAGCCTTAATTTCCTCATCTATAAAATGGGGCTGCTAAATTGTGAGGATTAACATAATAAATGTAAAAAGCACTTAGCACAGTGCTTAATACCATAAAACACAATTTTAATTAACTATTTTTAATAATAAATTTGTACTTTAGCCTGGGAAAGGTGAGTCAATAAAGAATTTTAAATAGTGACATAATTAGAATAGGCTTCTATGAATTTCTTTGGCTACAGTGTATAGTCTGGGTTGAGTGATAATGAGTACATTGTATGTGCATTTAGGAGGAAGACTTAATAGATATTAATGGTTGATTGGATGGAGGTTGAATATACACATGTCTGTATACATATATTACACATTCATACACATACACATCCATACAATTCAAAAGTCTCCTGTAGAAACTGCCATAGATGACAGATAGATGTGAATCTCAGTATCCAGAAGAAAAAAATATATATAATATTATTAAAATCTGTCAATGAAATAATGTGAGGTCTGTGCTGTCAAAATAATTTGGAATGTGGTAAGGGGACAGAATCGAGTATCAATGAAATAAGATTGACCATGAGTCAATTACTGTAGAAGCTGGATGATAGGGAAAATTAAATTTCTTTTTGTTTTTGTGTATGTTTAAAATTTTCCATAATAAAAAATATTTTTTAAAAAATCTATTAAAGCAGGGAGACCCAGAAAATAAGAAGATCCCTAGAGAGGCCTAACAGACTGGCTAGAATATAAGTTCCATGAGGGTTAAGATATTGCTTGTCTTTTTCACATCTGTATCTCCAGGGCTTAGAGAAGTTCTTAGCACTCAGTAGGCTCTTAGTATATATTTGTTGAATAAATAAACATTGGAGAACAAAACCCGTAACCTGGGTAAGAGTCTGACAGCTTAGACTGAGAGACAAGACTCCTGGGGTTCCTTTCATCTGTCATGCTACCTGCGACATTCCATTAGCTATTTTAAGGACAAACATCTTAAGAAAACCATCCTGGGAGATAGCAAAGCAGATTCACAAACTTCAGCTGGGAATTCCATGAGAAGTAGGTATTTCATGCTTATATGCATATGATCCCCAGAGAGTTTCTGTGGGGATTCTGCCATCATTTCATTTAATTGCTTTTTTTTTTTCAACAAATATTTATTGTGGAGATGTCTCTGTCCTTCTAATCAAGAATCCAAAGAAAACTATGTATACCCTATCTTCTTCCTCCTTTTATTCTTTGGCTAATAGGAGTGAGGGGAAGAATAAATAATCTTTTGAAGAAGGTTCACATTTACATGTTGTTCTTGTTTCCCCAGTAGCTTTAGGGCAAAACTGCCTATTACAAAAAGTAATGAGGTAGAACCTTAATTAGGGCTTTTGAAATCCAAGCCCACTCTTACTGGTGGCCAGAATCTGAGCAGAGAAAACTGACCAACAACTCTGGAACAACAAACAGAGCCTTATTAAATGGCCACATGAGACATTCTCTAAAATTTTAAAGCTCCACTGCCCATATCCGATAGCCACTAGCAATGTGTGGGTTTAGAGCCCTTTTACTGTGGCTTATTTGACTTGAAATGTATTATAACTGTAAAATATACACCGATTGTAAAGACTTGGTAACCAAAGAAATAAATAAAATAGCTCAATAATATTTATATTAATTGCACATTGAAATGATATTTTAGATAAATTGGGCTAAATAAGTTATTAAAATTAATTTCATCTGTTTTATTTTTTAAAAATGTGGTCACTAGAAAATTTAAAATTACATATGTGGCTTACATTTTATTTTTATTAGAAACTGCTTTTCCAAAATCTATGGACTTTTCTTCTTTTGTGGAACAGAATAGAGCTCAGTGTATTAATAGCATAACTACTAGTCTTCTTACTCTGTTTTGGTATATTTTGGATCCTTTTCATTGAAGTACTGTGAAATGGAGTCATTATAGTCAATTATCGGTATAAATGGAGTCCCACCAAAGAACTAGTGACTGTCTCTCAAACTCTTTTATGCCGAAAAGTACTTTTATCTTATTAAGGGGAAAATGAATAGTATGTCCTCTGATCCCAGTTTACACCATTAACAATTGCTGAAGTGTTTCCTTTTGAATTACCTAAGGACTTACCTCCAGTAAGCATTATTTTTCTCTCCAAGTTATCAGTGTCGACTCTTAGATGAGAAAACTATATTCCTTTTAACATGCTCATAATTCTACTTCTAGGGAACTAAAAATTCTAGCATTTACTAGGTTAAAGATGATTTACATCTCTTTTGCTATTTAAAAATCCTCAAATTTAATTAACCTTTCTCTTAAAAGATGTATGTTCATGTTTTCAATTTATCTTGCCATAGTGAAAACCTTTCAATGACTGTGCATATTTTAAATAAAATCTAATTCAAAAATCTTAATATGGCTCGTGTTTACCTAATTTGAACTACAGCCATTTTCCTCTCTAACATGATACTCTGCCACTTCCTTGCCCTTCTTGAAGATCCTGATGTGTCTTTACCTTGGAACATTCCACAAGGTATTATGTTGGCTTGGAATGTACTTGTCTCTATTTTGTTTCACTTGGCTAACTTCTACTCATTATTCACTTTTCTTAACCATTTAAATATCATATCCTTAGAGAAACCATGCTTGAGACTTTCTAGTCTAAATTATTATAATGGTTCATATTCCTCTTTATTTTCTTTCATAATAACTAATATAATTTATAAATTTTTCCTATATGATTATTTGTTAAATGCCCCCCTTCTTTATCAGGCTATAAGTTCCTCGGGGCAGATATCAGATCTTTTTTTGTCCACCACTGTATTCTCAGCAAGTATGTCAGAAACAGAGCAGACCTTTCATCTGCTTAATCATAAATTTGAAAGGCTTAATAGAGTTCAAAAGTTGAAAATAGGATATAAGGAAGTAGCTGATGAAACAAGGCACCTGAAGAGGCCATAGGAAATTAAATTCAGAGCAAAAGATAGAAGATAAAGTATATGTACATTAAAAAATAAAATGAGAGGTGCAAAATCAACGATGGCTATAGAAAGTTAAAGGTTTGTTAGAATATATGTCTTGGGAGAGATCATATTAAACTGAGGTAGCCAGGAATGGTTTCTAAGAAGTAATTTGGCCGAAAGCGATGAGTAAATTCTATTAATTACAATTTTTTTACAAATTTATAAAAATAGAATCAGATGAAATTACTTGTGTTATAGGTTGGGTTCTCTGGGAAGCAAATGTTGAGCTAGAGTTAGAAGTGTAAGAGGTTTACTAGAGAGTAGCACTTGTGAAAGAGAAAGCAGGGGAGCAGTATTAGGATGGGGAGTCATTAGACTGTCATGTAGGTCTAACAAAGCTTCTGTCATCCCAGCATTAAATATGTCTTTATACTATGCCTTGTTCAGTCTTTGGCTGAGGATAGGCAGGGGGAAGAGAGATTGCCCTGAGAATAGTGTAACTCCAGCTTGAAAGCTAAGAGAACCTAGGAGTTAACAGCTAGAGGCTGTCAGCTAACTACATGCTTTGCAAGTTGAGTAGTGAGTACTCCCATGTAGGTAGATCTGAGCAGTGCACCTCAGTGACAGCCCAACATTATAAGATGTTCATTCAACTCAAGTTGATCTATAAATTTAATGAAGAATTTTTTTGACAAGCTCAACAATCTTGTTCTAAGTATTTGGAAGACCAAAGAGTCACATTTAGCTAAGCCAAATTTGAAAAAGAAGAGTGAAGAGGAAGGATTTGCTCTATTACATATTAAGATATTCTATATAATGATGGTAAATGAAAACAACATGGTACTGATGTAGTCACAGACAGAGACCAACTGAAGAGGTCAGAACCAGAGCCACATATAAACGGAAATATGAATATGTGATTAAGACGGCATCAAAAATCAATGAAGAAGGGAAAGACTGAATAGAATTATGGAGAAAAATTGGTTTGCCATTTGGAGAAAAATAAGCTAGGTCTCCACCTTACACCGTATATACCAGGGATCCTCAACCCCCTAGTCGCAGACCCGTACTAGTCCATGGCCTGTTAGGAACCAAGCCACACAGCAGGAGGTGAGGAGCGGGCAAGTGAGTGAAACTTCATTTGTAGCCACTCCCCAACACTAGCATCACCACCTCAGCTCTTCAGAACATCAGGCATTAGATTTTCACAGGCATACCGGTTCCTAGTGCCAAAAAGGTTAGGGACTACTAGTACACGAATGCATTCCAGAGAGGATAAAAACCTAAATGTGATTCTCTGAAGAGTAATGAATTGGAAAGCAAGTAGAAGAAAATACAGAATATCTCTGTGATGTTGAAATGCAGACTGAATTTTTAAATAAGACTCCAAAAGCACCATTTAGAGTAAAAAGATTGTATTCAACACCTAGGAGAGAGAACTAGAACCTGAGTAAGACTTAAGTACACTCTGGAGACTATGCCTACTATCAGGGAAGCTAAGTAAACCATTAAGATATATAGGTCTGTTAGGAGATATATCATCATGATTTGCTTATCCAAAATACTTTCCCCTGCCTCTACTTCCCTCATATTTAAGATGAAGTACTTATCCTTCGATAAACATTTTTAGTTCCAAACACTGTGCTAAGTGCAGGAAGTACAAAGAGGAAAAAGCTTGAGTTCCAATCTTTAAAGAGTTCATAATCAAGTTAGGGAGACAGATGAGAAAACTAAACAAAACATTTTATTTCCTATTCTACAGAGAGGAACCAAGAGGCAACTACCTTTGTCTAGGGCATCAGTGAAAAGTTGGTAGCTGAGCAAGGAGAAAAGTCATTCCACATAAAAGGAACAGCACTAACGAAGTCACAGGGCTTCCAAAAAGCATGGTGTGTTGAAAAATGTTAAGTCAGTAACCTAATGCTGAACATTCTGAAATATTTGTTACTGAATAGAGAGTAGTCTATGGAAGCTGTTTTAGTCTTATTAGTAGCATTGATTATCATATTAATTATCACCTTTGAAGGCAAAGCCAAAGAAGATGAAGCATTGAAGTGATTGAGGGATAAATGTTAATGGTTAAAGAGAGAAGCATGCTAGGAGGTACTAACTGTGGAAAGATAACAAGTACTGTACCATGGAGTTAGAGGCGGAAGAGATTCTATCAGCTACATTGGTCAGGAAAGATTTCGTAGAAGTGGTAGGGCTTCACTTGATTATTCAAAAAATAGAGAACTAAGAACTGACTCTATCTCTTAGGGGCTGTGCTTGAAGCAAGAGATTTAAAAATTGTATCTGCTAAGGAACAGATACTCAGATAATAGCAAAAATAAAGCAATTTATTATAATAGAGGCAAGCAAAGGCTGATGTAAGAAAAACCTCAGAGAACTCTTGCTTTAGAGCAGAGAGGTCAGGGATGAATTACCAAAGGCAATGTACTAAATTTTGATAGATTAGCAGAATTCCATCAAGTGAAAGGAAAGAAAACATTTTGTAATAGCTCTATTTAATGACGGAACACACCTCTTTCAAGGAACATGAAATAGTTCAGGATGGCTGGAGCAAAGGCTGAAAAGCACTGAAAGAAGTTTCTAAGGCAAATAGGAAGGGGTTTGATTATGAAATGTCTTTTATAGGATGTTAAAGAATTTGGATTTCTATTCTGAAGACAATATGGAGGTTGATGAAGATTTTAAGCCAGGAAGAGACATGACTTAGATTCAAATTTCACAATAATTGCTATTAAAGGTGATGATGAAGGTAATTCAATATGAACTGATATGGGGGGCAAACTGGAGAGATTAAAAGAGGTAGAGAGATTAAAAGGCTATTGCTATTGTTTATTAACAATAAGACAAGACTAAACACACAGTAGCAGTGGTATTGAGAGGATGAGTAAGGTTTAATTGTCAGAAAAAGAAGTAAAGACATTCCCTGTGGAAATAGATGTTCGGAAAAGAGGATGGTGAGCAAATCAGTTTATCTGGAGTTTATAGTATTTGATAGCAGAACGCTGATTAGTTTTGGAAGTCTGGAGTGGAGGGCCAGAGTTATAGAGCAGTTGGTGATGAGGTTAAAAGCGTTGGTGGAGTCAGTCAGAGGCAAGGCTATTAAACAAATAGCCTAACAATTTGAATTACTTTTCTCTTAGCAATATTAAATTTTAAATCATTTTTATTGGAGTGAAATATACATAAAATTTACCACTTTAACCATTTTTGAGTGTCTAGTTCAATGGCATTAAATACATTCGCGTTGTTGTGACTCATCAACATGGCCCACCTCCAGAACTTTTCAATCATCCCACACTGAAACTCTTTATCCATGAAAAAATAACTCCCCATTCTTCCCTACTACAATTCTACTTTTCGTCTCTAGGAGTTTGACTGCCCTAGGTACCTCACACAAGTGGAATCATATAATACTTGTTCTTTTGTGTTTGGCTTATTTCACTTAGCTAAATCACTTTAAACACCCTGGTTATTCGATAGCTGGATTCTAATTTGCATTCTACTCTGTATACTTTATTTTAAAACAAATGTCTCTAACTTTTCTTGATCTTTTTCACTTTTATTAAGAACACTTCGCTCTAGCAAAATATAAACTCAGAGTTCTTAACGACAATTTAGTGTCTGCCATAGAGAACTTTTTATTGGGTTACTCGAAGTGCCTTTATATTGTGAATTGTTTTCATTTCATTGTAGTTTATGGGCACTAGACCTTTTGCAAAGTTCAACCAAGTACCTTAATGGTAGTAGTAATAGCTAATAGAACAACTAAGGCAGGAAGCGACTTATTTGATCACTTAGAGAAGGGAAGTTAATTTATTTGGGATGCTGATATGAAGGCTCTCCTTTGAGAGTATGTAATTTTCCTATCTGGGATTCAATGGGCTCTAAATGAAGAGAATTAAAAACACAAAACACTTATCTTTAGCTGGAAAAAGGCCTGAAAGTTTCAGATGGTTGGAAATTACCTGAGACCCGTCAAGGATATCTTGCCTTTCACTTGGGGAATCCCTAGGACATTAGCGCTTTGCCAACAAGCGGAATAATTTTGGACAAGACTAATCCTTTGGAGATCTCAGTGGGTTAGACCAACCCGTGCCTCCCAACCTTGTCCACATCACGGCACATAGAGAATGTGGTATCGCAGGACATAGGTAAACGGAGGAGACAGTGCAAAAAGAGCTGGAACCTACTGGCCGCCCTGCGTCCCGGGATACACGGGTGTGGATGCTCTTAAGCCGCGCTCCAGGACGCAGGTTTATTCCAGCTGACGCGCCATGGCTGTCTGTTATAAAGGGCGAATTGGGGTTTCCGATGTTTCTGAAATCAGCAGTCTTTCTGTTCTTGCAAAAAAAACTAAAGTCTTTGCTCCTTAAGAGTAGTGAACTGTAAACAGGCACCAGAGCCGCAAACTAAGCAAATAAGCAAATAAAGTACCGCAGTTGTCCAGCGTATTCTTAGCAGAATCTTACGTCTCTTCCCAGCAGGCTCCGGGAGTCATCGCGAGACTTCATATATTCTCGCGAGATTTATCGGCAGCCATCTTCTTGGGGGTGCTGGGAGCCGGGAAGACCCCCTGAATCCTTTCCATTGAGCTGTTCTTCGCCTTCGCTTTCTTCACTTTTGCCTTTTCTGCGTTGCCAACAAGCATCTGATCCTGAGACTGAGAGAAAGTCCGGGTCTAGGCGCGTGTCGCGCTGCCAGTACAGAAAGATTTGCTGGGGTGGAGGGAAGGGGGAGGGCCCGGATAAACCGTTGCTGCCTTAGCCCGGGCCGGGGTCCAGGGAGGGGGAGCTCCTGACACCCCGTGGACACGCGGCCTGCGGCGGTCCCAGCAGAACTGTTCACCGATCGGGACTCGCGGGCACCTGCCACCGGCACCTCCCACCGCGGCCCACGCGGGTGGCGCGCGGAGGAGGGGGCGGGGGCAGCGGCGGCTGTAGCGGCCGCGACCTGGGCGGGCTGAGGAGTGTGACGGGCCCGGGGGCCGCTGTGGATGGTTTCTAAAATGATCATTGAAAACTTCGAGGCACTGAAGTCCTGGCTCAGCAAGACTCTCGAGCCCATGTGAGTATCGGGGCTATTTCCTTGCAGGGATGGAAGTGGGAGATAGGCAGACAGATCTATGCAGTTTCTCCAAGTGCCTGCGGTGGAGGCCAGAGCGGTAAACGGAGGTCCCAGGGCTCTGTTTTTTTTCCACCTTGTTCCCAGGTTTTGGATATTCCTGAGAACCTGAGCTGACCTTTATTTTATCGCTGAGTTGGTTCTTGAACCCCTATCTCCTGCTCTTTTCCGGTTATAGGTAGAGCTACCCCAGGACCCGCGCGCGGGCGCGCGCACACACACACACACACAGACACACACACACGCACGCACACGCACACGCACGCGTAACGTTTGCTGGAGTCCTCACATATCGGTTTCTTTGAGTGAATCTGAGCATAACCTCCTTTCCACAGACTTTTACTTTATTTAAACAAAGTGAGTGGACGTTATTAGAGATTTGGATAGTTCGAGTCTAAGCCACTTAACGTTTTACTTAGATACAATCTGAAGAAAAAGGCCACGTCTCCCATGTGCTATCTGGCATATCGTCACCGCTTAACTGATGAGAGATGTAACAGGTGCTGAGGTGCTCGGTAAAATTCCCTTTTCCCACTTCCACGTTTGTTCGAGGAGGAATAAAATGTAGTCTATCCATATGGACTATTTGACAATTTTAAGTAGTATGCTGTAGATGCACTGTTTTTTGTTCTTTGTTTTTTAGAGGAAGGTGATGTTCAGATTGCTGAAATGTTTTAGATCGGAACAATTAAGGAGTGTTTTAAGGATTTATCTGTGACTACGTAACAAATATTTTATATGCCAAGTGCTTTATCAGAATTAGTTGATTTGAAATAAAGTGCAGTGGGGAAAATCTCATTTAATAATTTATTAAGCACCTGCTAGGTACTGTGGGAGGCTTTGGGGATAGAGCTTTCAAATTCCAAAGTCTACAAGACATAACAAACACGAATTAGATAATTGCAGGTTATGAGAGCATTGATGGTTGTAATAATAGAAGATCATGTAAAAGAGTGATTAGAAGGCCTCTCAGAGAAGGTGACATTTGAGCAACTTGGGGGAAGGAGGAATCATCTCTGTGAAACTCTGCAAAGAGAGTGTTCTTTGCAAAAGGGACAGCAAGTGCAAAAACCCTGTAGCAGAAATGATCATGGTGTGTTCCAAGAAGAGAAAGAAGGCAATTGTGGCTGTAGGGAAACTTGAGATAGGAGAGAGAATGGAAGCGCATGAAATTGTAGAAATAGTCAGAGGCCAAATGATGTAAGATCCCCTAGGCTATGGTCCAGAGCTAGGATTTTATTTAAATTATAGTGGGAAGACAAGTGATTTAAAACAGGCAAGGACTGATTTCGTTTTAACCAGCTGCTTTGTGGGGATTAAAGGGGCAAGAATGGAAGCAAGGAGACCATTCTAAAGGGCATTGTAGGCAAAGATGTAGATAGTTGTGATAGTGGAAACAGAGAACTCAATATATTGTATAAGCAGATCTGATAGAACTTGCTGATGGATTGCATATGGTAGATAAGGGAAAAGGAAATGAAGGATGATTACTAAGAAATTAGCCTAGGTAACTAGATAGCTCATGGTAAAGAAGGCTGGGAGAGAACAGGTTGAGGGGAAGAGTGAAGGGTCATTGGTTTTGATCATTAAGTGTAAGGTGTTATACATCGCATTGAGATGTCAAATAGGTATTTAGGTATATGAGTCTGGAACTCGGGCCAGGACTAGAGAAATTTGGAGTCATACTGATAGTATTTAAAGCCATAGAACTGTGGGAGATTTCTTAGGAAGAATGTGTAGATGGGGAAGAGAGCCCAGGTCTGAGGTAGGAAGAAAATTGGGGGATCTGTTGCTAAAGAAATGTATGATAAAAGAGGCAAGTTGTCAGTTTAATGGGATGCTGTAGAATGGATGAAAAAATTAATAGGCAGATAAGTGGCCCTTAGATTTACAAGGTAGAAGTCATTGGTGATCTTAAAATAGTTTCACTGGAATGGGGTGGTGTAGATAAAAGCCCTATTTCAGGGGATTGGAAAGAGAGTGGGCAGCAGTGCACTACGGTTGTTGAGAGGGAAAACTCTTGAACCAGAAGGGCTGGCTCTGAAATCTTTCTCTGCCACTTACCAGCTGTATGATATTGGGTAAGTTACTTAACTCGGTGCCTCTGTGTCCTTATCTCCATAATCAAGAAAATAATAAATATGTATTAAAATCTTTGGACAAGGCTTGGTTTTAATTAGCACTCAATAAGTATTAGGTGAATAGAAAACTTAAAAATATTGAGTTGACTAGCATTTCTTTTTTTAAGCCTTCAGTTTTTAAATTACTAGCTTTACTACCATTTCCTTTTTTCCCACCAGCCTAAAAGGTTATTTATAGCTACTTAGTGTGTATGCTTATAATTTTTCTTTAGTCTCAATAAAGCATATTCCAGGTGTCATATAGCCTACTCAGATGACTGTACCACTGCAGTGATTACTGTTTGAATGAATAGGGCACTAATAGTAGAACCCAGACAGTGGTAGAAATTGGGATTGGTCATTTTATAATGTACATTGCTGTGGTAAAATTGAGCCTTTATCCAAGTTCTAGTCTTTAAATTGCATTTCAGGTGAATTCTTTAAGATGATGACTTTTCAAGCTGATTCCAATTATTTAATAAGACCCATGGTTTCTAACCTTGGTTTCGTGAAACTAAGATGTATTTGTTATCTGAAGGGATTTTTTTTTGCTTTACTTTGAAGCTATAAAATTGCCAAATAGTACCTGTTGGAGGAACATTTGAAGGACCAAGGATAAGATGGAACTCAAACTTGTATAGAACCCTTTAGGTGCTTGTGCTAGAAAGGCATCTCATGGTTTTGAACTTATTTCACATTTTGAATGCATTCAGCAAACATTTATTGAGCACTTAATGTACTCTGCTAAGCAATGTGTTAGATATTGGGAAAATAGGAAACAAAACATGAAATGGCTATCTTCATATTGTTAACCATTTAGCAGGTAATACAGATGTTGAACTGTGTACTACAAGACTGGGTGTTATGAAGTTCAGAATGTTGTCCAAATATATGTCTGGGAGGTCAGGAAAGGCTTTCCTAGCATTATTAAGTTTGACCTCAGCCTGAGAAAATGAAGAGCATTTGCTGGGCAAAATGATGGGAATGGAGAACTGTGAGAGCATTCTAGGTTTTGGGGGACAAATCACATGAAGGCACTAAAATAAAATAAAAAAAAAGGCATTTTGGAGGAACTGAAGGAAATTGAAAAAAGACTAGAAGGAAGAATAGCATTGGATAGGTGTGGCGAGAGGACCCAGATCATTTAAGACTGTGTTGAGTCATGTTAAAGCTTTTGAATGTCAGTGAAAGATAGTAGGAAGCCAGTAAAGGGTTTTACGGCAGGAGAGTTTTCAGATTGACGTTCAAAAAAAACTTAGCCTTATTGCAGTTTCAGCATGATATAGAAGCTGATAAGCCTATATTTTATTTGATTATGAGGTCTGTAGGTGAATAAATGTTAAAATGAATTATTGAAATGTAGGTGTTAAAATTATTTCGAAGTACTTAGATTGATATTTTGCTCTCAAACATTTGCTTAGTCATACTTGCTAATAAAATTAGATATTGATTTTTCCTCTAACTTTTTTTTTTTTTTTTTAATGTGAAGTCCTGGACAAAAATGTAAGCTTTTTTTTTTTGATCAGTTTTTCTCTTTTCATTTTCTAAGTAGAGTTTTCCTACTATATTTTAAAGCTTTTTAATGAGTTTACACAGTACTGAAGTTGGTAATTTAATAAAATCATGAACTCTGGCTGAAGGGAACCTTAGAAACTAATCAAACCCTTTAGTTTTTCAGAAGATAAAATTGAAAGGCAGACTTAATGATGTGCCCAGATTTTGTGAGTTTAGTAGGAAAGCACAGAATGCCTAATTTTGTGTTCTGCTATGTAGTGCTGTGAAGGTAGTATCGTATAGTTGAAAGAAAGTAAGTTTTGTGTCCACATAGACTGATGTTCAACTCTTAGTCCTGCCACTTGTTGACTGAGTACTCTAGGCTGATGAACCTTCTCTTTCAAGTATAATAGAATTATACTTGTTTCCTTCTATAGTTGAAAGGATTAAATGAGGCATATTTTTTAAAATCTTTTTTCATCTTTTTAAATTTAATTTTCAGTTAACATAACATTTACTATATTAGTTTCAGGTGTACACCATAATGGTTAGACATTTATTTCATTTATGAAATAATCCCCTTGATTAGTCTAGTACTCACCTGGCATTATACTTAGTTACTGCAATATTGTTGACTGTATTACTTTTGTTGTACTTGGGAGGCATATTTTTTAGAGCCTAGCCATTTCCTCCTTAAATATTGGTTGATTAAACACAGATAGATTACATTACTACTATTGCTACTATTCCTATTATCACTGCCATTGCTGCTGCCACTGCCACCTAACATTTGTATGCATTCTTCCAAGTTCTGTGAAGTAAGCATTGTTACCTCCATTTTGCAAGTGATGACACTGAGGCACTAAAGGAAAAGTTAAGATACTTGCCCAGCGTCACACAGTTAGTTAGCTATGCATGTGACTAAACAGTGCTTTAAACTCAAGCTTCTTGACTCTGGATTCATGTTCTTAATTCACTACTACATCATACAGTGTATTCTTTCCTATTACTGTATATACTCTTTTTATTATTATGGAACAAAAGCATTATGATAATCACTGCTTTAGAGTTTAAGAAAGAAACCTCCTTAGATCTTTTGTGGTCTTTCCTCCTTCACCCACACTCTTTACTGTACCTTTCTTACCACATTAAAATTTATTTTTGTTCCTGTTATACAGGAAGAACTGAAAGATGATCTTTTTACTTCTGAACTTTACTCCTATTTACCTTCTTTGATCTTTTCCTTTCTACAGATTCCTTTGGGCATAGAAAGTCAGTCTTCCTTTCCTTAGGGAAGAAAAACTCAGCAACAATAGCAGCAAAAACTAAACAAAAATAAATCATACTTTTCTTTTAGTCACTTTCATGTTAGCTTTCTTTCACTGGCAATTCATGAAATAGTAGGTAGTTTTTAATTATCACTCATTTGCTCCAAACCATTTATTTCTTAACGTTTTATAACATAGTTTCTGCTTGTTTTCAACCAAAATTGTTTACCCCAGTGTTACCAATGATTTTTGTTTACTAAATGTAAAAAGATTTGAGGATTTTTTTATTTGACCTGTGTTTATAACATTAGACAATGTTGATTCTGCCTTTTTCATTTTTTTAAATTTCTGAGGTCTTGATTCCCTAATACTGTTCGGTCTTCTCAAATTAGTCCTATTTCAGTTAGTTCTTTTTCTTGCTTTTTAATTATATTTTGCAAATTCTGTTCCATGACTTTTTCTCAACCCTTTCTACTCCTGACATTCATATTCATTCCTATGGATGATTTCTATTATAATTTGTGCCAATGGTTCTTAAAAACTATTTTTTTGTGTGTGGTAGATTCTTTGAAAGTTTTATTAAAGACTTCATTCCTTACTATGTCGTATGTACTACGTACACATTTGCTTTGAATTTCAGAGCATTTCCAAGAGAACCGCTATGCAGTTATTTTTCACTTACATATGTTTGACTTAACCACTCTTCATAGCCTTCAGAGCTTATCTGCAATTGCTAGATGTATACATACCTGGTTTTCTTATCTGAGCTTCAGACTGTGTTTCTAAAAATGTTCTCTGAATTCACTTATCTCTATTTCATTTCTCCAAATTATCAGGTGTCCACTGACATAAGAAACTTCCAAACCTGTAGGGAATTTTTTTTTTTTTTTTAAGTTTAAATTCTTTAAAGATCTCATATGCTCCTGAGAATTACAGTTTTACCGTTTCTTTTATACATTTGGATTTAGGAAGAGAATTTAAGGAAAATTAATGAAGGAGGGAAAAGAAAGATATGGGATAATTAAGATTATGTGCTCCTTGAGGTTGGTTTTCCAGGGGTTTGGAAAAGAGCATTTCTTCCGGCATATTAAAGGTGTATTAACCGAGATACACAAGAACAATGGATAGGGCTCCTTTAAAAACCTTTTACTGAAGAGGATATGTGTCTGGGGCATGACTAGTCACCCATCATAACCTGACCAGTTAGGAATTTGTGATCACATCACCTTGAGGTTAATTTCCGTCACTGAACTTACCAGTTTTATTACAGAACTCCTTCTTTTGTCAACACAGGCTTGAGGTTTAATTTTTGGCTTCTTCCCTTATTTCTTTTCCCTCATTTAGTTAATCACTGGGTTCTGTCTGTTTTAATAATTCTTACTAAACAATGCTCAGTAACGGTTCTCACTCCTTATCTAAACCATTGTAATTTGTTTCCTAACAAACTTTCCTGTCTCTAGTTCTTTTTTCCACTTCTATCATAAATACTCTACCTTGTTTATATCCCATTAATTGATCAAAATTTTTAGCAATCCTAAATAAAATGCTTTTTAACTTGGTTTTCAGAACTCTTAATCATCTGCTTCAAATTCTCTTTACAGTTTATATCTTCCTATTTTTTTTTACTTGAGTCTTAATTTCAGCAGAGCTGAGCTTTTCATTGTGATTCTGCATTACATTGTTTCTACTGTCCCTTTTTTCCTGACTAAGTAGTAGGTGACATTCATTGAGTGATTATATGCTAACGCTGCACATTTGTTGTGTATGGACTAGGTTCTGTTATCTCTATTTTATTTTATTTATTTATTTTTATTTTTTAGGCGAAGCAACCTTTGGTTGACCTCACAGATTGTAGGGACTTTGTCAGCTTACAATCCCTTATTTTTTTATTTTTTACATCTACAGCATCTGGTCTTCTTAGGTGGTCTCCCATCCAAGTACTAAGCAGGCCCGATCCCATTAAGCTTGTGAGAGCATACGGGATTGGGCTCATTCAGGGTAGCATGGCCTTAGACCTGTTATCTCAGTTTTAAAGATGAGGAAATTGAGTCTTAGGAAGATAAGTAATACACTTCATTCATAGCTAGTAAAGGGAGACAGGATTCAAAACAAGACATTTCGATTCTAGAACCTTGTACATGGTGATGTACTGCTTTTCTCCATTTCCTTTATCTGTGTTGAACTCAAAGGTTGGGTTTGAGAAAGCTATTTATGATCTATCTACCTGGAAGCAGTGGCATCATTTTCTCTTCTAGCATTAATTTTCACAGTCTACGGCACTCATCACTTGCACACTTATTCAACAATTCATACTTTTTTTTAGCTTCATCATTATTGTTTAAGGTCCTTCAGAGGAGACTCCAAAACTTGCCTTCATGTTCTGTACAACACCCAGCACAATGCCTTGTGTGTGGTATGCACTTGAGAAATAAATCAGTGAAAATTTCTAGTTTGTGTACCCATAAAGGGGCATATGATATATGCTGTATTTTACCTGGAAGAGAAGCAGATACATGAGCAGTTGGAAGATTTATTAATCCCTGGGTCTGTTTCTCTTTATTTTTACTTAATAGCACCTTAGGATTAGCTAGAGCTTAGTGATATTTTTTAGCAGGAAAGAACACTGAAGAGTATTAACATTTACCCGTTATCATTGGATGCTGCGGTGTTCAAGATTGCTGGCCTCCATGGAGCTTCACAAAAAAGAACTATACATGTTAATCCTAATCTGATGAATTTTACAGCTGGTAGAAGAGTTTTTCAGTAATTACTGGCTAAATTATTTTCCCTCTTTATCCCTTTAATTTTTATTGAGTTGACGTTCATTGCCACATTTCACTGCTGCAGCCTTACTTGGCTTTTCTATCTGAATGCTGAATAGTTAAAATGAATTTAGCCTTTCTTTGTTTTAGCACTTCCTTATCTTTGCTTATGGTACTTCTCAAATAAATATATTTTATGTGCATAAGCCAAGAAATAGGGATAGTGTTATGAAAAAAATGAAAAATAAGATATCCCATGTTTGGTAGATATTGAGCATGACTAACTCAAGCTAGAGGTAAACAGCTGGGAATTTTTTTTTCTTACTCCTGCTTACTTAGTCCCACAGAATAAAGAGAAATGAGTGGTTGGTAAACCCTTTCTATCATATTTACTCACTACCCCCCAATTTATTTTTGTGGAAAAATTTGTTTCAGTCCACTTTTGAAACAGGTAAAGATTATTTTTAACTTGGGGTCATATTCACTATTTTGTGTGTGTATGTAATAAAGTAGTACATTTGAGATATGTTACTCAGTGATTCTCCCAGAGACATTTTGCCAACATACAACCAAATATGTTTACGTAGTCTACTTTCAACTTTTTGACATAATTGATATCATACTTGGAGGTCATTCGTATAATACACATAAGACTTGCCTTTTTTTTCTTTTTAAGGCTGCCTAGTATTTTAGTGTAATGGATATACTGTAATCATTTAACCATTCCTTATTGATGAATTGCACAAATAGTAGTACAGTGTATATCTTTACTGCATTTAAGTTTATAATTAACATAAACAGATCAGTTGGATATGTTTTGACATGTTATATACACCCGTGTAATCACCACATAAAACAAAATATGGAACATTCTCTGGAAAAGTTCTCTTGTGCCCCTTTCTAGGTTTTACTTTCCTTCCCCAACAAAGGTAGCCACTATCTAAGTTTGGCATTTATGACTATGCCTGCTAAAAATATTCAAGTCTTTGTGGAAATATTTTCTTTCTTTTGGATAAATACCTAGGAGAGTAATTGCTAGGTCATAAAGTAGTTGTATATGTTTAGCATTGTAAGAAACTGCCAAAATGTTTCTAAAGTAGTTGAACCATTTCACACTGCTACCTGTAATGTATGAGAGGTCAGTTGTTCCAAATCCTCAACAATATTTAACTCAGGTTTTTAAAAAAATTTTGGTGTGAAATAGCATCCTATTATTATTTTTTGTACTGACAGTTTAATTCTATTTATGGGTTTAATTTGGCATTTTCTTGTTGACTAATGCTATTAAGGATCTTTTTCTGTGCTTATTTACTATCATATCTTCTTTTGTAAAGTGTCTAAGTCTTGCTTATTTTCAAAATTGGGCTGTCTTTTATCATTGATTTGTAGGAGGTCTTTATATATTCGTATGTAATATATGTGCTATAAATATTTTTCCTCACTCTGGCTTATATATATCTTTTTGTGAGCAGAAATTTAAAAAAATTTTAAGTCCAATTTATTTTGTTTTATGGTTAGTGCTTTTGTATCCAAGGAACTTTTGTCTCTTCTATGATCATGATGATATTCTATGTTCTAGAAATGTTTTGCCTCTGGGTTTTTTGTTTCGGTCTATTATTTATCTCAAATGAATTAAATATATATATATAGAGAGAGAGTGAGATAGGGTTGATGGTTTCTTTTTTTCCTTTAATATGAATGTCATATTTTTCAGAAATATTTGTTAAAAAGACTTCATTGGATGACTGCATCTTGGTTGAAAATCAATTGACTGTATATGTGTGAATCTAATTCTGGACTCTTTGTTGGTCCAATGATATTTGTTTATTCTGCTTATACTACACCGTCTAAAGCTAACTAGCTTAGAGTAAGTGTTGAAATCAGATTATATAAATCCTCCAATTTTGTCCTTTTTAAAGATTGTCTTGATTATGCCAAATAACCAAGCTTGCATTTCCCTATAAAGGGGAGGATCCCCTAGTCAGCTTCTACAAGAAAGCCTGTGTGATTGTTGGTAGGGATTTTATTGAACGTAGAGATCAGTATTAGAAGGAAGACTATAATATTTAGTCTTTGAGTCCATGAATATGGTATATCTCTCCATTGAAGTCTTTAATTTCTCCTAGCGATAATTTCTAGGTTTTCCCATGGGACTCTTTTTAATAGTTTCTGTGTATTAGCTGAAGTTTCCTATTTCCTTATGTATGTTGTCCACATGTTTTAATAAATTCTTCAGCATTTTTATTATAGTTTTTTAAAAGTTCTTTCCCAATAATTCTGTAATTTGGGCCATCTTTGAGTATGCTTCTATTTACTGTTCTCATATGGACCACATTTTCTTACTATTTTGTGTTTCTTGTTATTTGATCTTGTGCTGAACATTTTGTGTAAAAGAACACTGGAGACTGAACAGTGGAGACTGAAATAAATAAGATTTATCTTCAGTAATGGCTATGCTCGTTCTTTTGTTAGGCCACTGGAGTAGAGGCTGAGTCAGTTGCTCTGTAGTTGATCTGGTTTGGAGCTTTATAACAATTTCGATTCAGTTCACCATTGGCTTCTAATGTTTTGAGGCCAGGACCAGTATTTTCCCTTTCATGGGGCCTGGAATCTGAGCAATAATGAGATTCTGGTTACCTCCAGGCCCCCAGCTTTTGAAACGTGGTGAATCATCTCTTTTTGCTTCACAGTCCTGCTACCAGGTTTTTGAGTTGCTGAGATCTCTTTAGTCTCACCTCTGGCTTTCATTATATTTGTAGCTATCTTTCAGTATATTATTGCTTTGTTGCTCTTTTCCTTGTCATTTGTAGGGTAATCAGTTCTCTCTGAATGCCCCAGAGGAGTTTTGCTTAGCCCTCTGCTCCACGCCCAGACTTTGCAGGTTGAAAGTTGGGGGTGTGTTGGCAGACCTCTGCTAGTTCTCCTCTGCTCCCAGAGCTACTCCTGACTTTTTGGTTGGTAAGTGTTGATGAGTGGTTCTAGACCCATTCTGTCGTTGAGGGTCCTTGGGATTCCTATTTGTCTTGACAACCTATATGTGGCTGTTAAAAGATGATTAAAAGTTTGGCTGTTTTCTCTTTGCCTCCATCTATGGCAGATTTCTCTTTTTGCCTTTCCACCAGGATTAAGAGTAACCATGGTTTCTTTTCTCTTATAAAGGGCTTGCCACCTTCTGTTTAATTAGTTTGTTTTCTTGTATCCTCATCTCTTTAGGCTTTAAAAATACCATAATTTTGTAGCTTAACTGGTGTCTTTTGTTGTTAGGATGAAAGCATTGGTTTCTTGTTATTTTCCACATCCAACCAGAAGTGGAACTCCTAATGTAGTTTTAATACGCATTTGTCATATAGTTAGATTTATCAATTTTTATGATGTGTAAGAGCCATATATATTTTTTCTGTTGATTGTTTATACCTTTTCTAGTTTTTCGCTTGCATTGTTGGTTTCTTAAGTTGATTTGTAGGAGCTTTTCATATTTTAAGGAAACTGTGCAGTAGCTCTTTCCCCATACAGACTTTATGTTTCAATTCTGCTTATGGTAATTTTTTAAATATAGAAATATTTTATGTAGTTAGGTTTCTCTTTCATGGTATCTAGGTTTTGTATCATAGTCAGAAAACTACTTCATTCTGAGATGAAGATATTTTATAGTAATGATAATATGGCAATAGCTATCACTAATAATGCTTATTATTATATGCCAGTGTATTAATTGACTTAACACGGTAAGTCAATAAGCCCTAAATTGAACCAAGTCACTCTGTATCTTTAGAGTTCTCTAGTGATGTGATCCATGTCTTCTGTGATCTTATTTTTAATACTTAAAACTTTTATCTACCTGAAATGGATAATGTTTTAGTGCCAGGTGTGAAGTATGGATCTAGCTTTATTTGGTTTATTTTCATTCAGGTATATACAAAGTTATCCCTATGCAGTTGACTGCATAATCCATGTTTTCCTAATGATTTGAAATGTCACCTATTTACATACTAACTCATTATACGAATTTGGTTTAGTCTAGACGTTTTATATATTACATTGATCTTATGTTAGACCATTGATCTCTCAATTTTTGGTGAGTTGTAAGTTCTAGTGAGGTTAGTCCCCGATCACTGATACTTGTTCTGAGCATTTTCCTGGTCATTTTTGCTTGATTGTCCTCCTCTTAAAAATATTTTATTATAAAAAATTTCAAAAACACAGTAAAATTGAAAGAATTTAAGTGACACACCCATATCACTTAGATTCTGCTATTAACATTTTAGTGTACTTAACACTTTCATCCTTTGATGTATTTCACAGTTAATTGCACACATCAATGCACTTACCCCTAAATACTTTAGCATGCATATTATTAGAGTTTAGTACTTGTTTACAGTTTAATTTTTTGATGTAATTTGTATAGTGTACACAAATCTTAATGTACCCCTTGATGAGTTTTGATTAATGCAAACCTTTGTAAACCAGTCCCCTCTCAAAATAAAGAACATTACCATCACCCTGGAAAGTTTCCTCATTCCCCTTCTCATGCTCCCATTTACTCCTAGAAGCAAGCACTATTCTGTTTTTCTCCCCACTGTATATTAGTTTTGCCTGTTCTAGAACTTTATATAAATGGAATCATAGACTAGGTACTATTTTGAATAAGACTTTTTACTCTTAATGTTCTTGAAGTTTATTCTTGTTTTTGCATATATCTATAGTTTCTTTTGTGAATGGTATTCCAATGTCAGATTAATGCTTTATAGTTATAATTCCTATAGTATTTTTAGTCAATTAATTTTTGGTCTTGATTAATCTTTTTCTTTTAATTGAAAATGCTTGCTTTTTAAAATAAAATTTAAAAAATATAGAAGTATAAACAAAAAGTGAGTTTTCTAACCCCTCCTCAAGACCCATGTATAAACATGGAAGCATATATTTATAAAAATAAAAACAAGTTTAATGTTTAGGTATATAATGTTTTTACAGGATCATAGTATTCATATGTCACTAACGTAGTATTTCAGGTGACAGACACTGCATACGTATATTCCAACATGAATATGTTCTTAAGTAGATTCCTATTCCTTCTAGTGGCTCCTTAGTGTTACATTATGTGCATATACTACAATTTCTTTTAACAATATTTTAAGATATAACTTACTTTTAGAAAAAAAAATATTTTTGTAAAGCATGAAAATAATTACTACACCTACACATAGTTACAGGAAAGAAACGTTACCAGAACGCTTAGAAATGAAGTGTAAAAATCTTCTTTATACTTTCCACTCTAGCACTCTTAGTATTAATAAGTACTCTTTATACTTTTAAATGGCTGAAATCCAGTCTTATTGAGTGGCTATACCACAGTAACCATATTGTTCTTATGTGTCATTCAGTTTGTGTTCTATTTTCAAAAAATTTACAGTGGTTCCCCCCTTATCCACGGGTTCACTTTTCCATGTTTTTAGTTACCTATGATCAGCTTCAGTTCAAAAATATTAAGTGGAAAGTCTAGAAATAAATTCATAAGTTATAAATTGTGTGCTGATCTGAGTAGCCTAATGATATCTTATGTCATCCCAATCCATCCTGCCAGGATGGGAATCATTTCTTTGTCCAGTGTATGCACGCTGTATATGTTACCTACCCATTAGATTAGCCACTTAGTTGCTGTCTTGATTATCAGATTGGTTGTATGTGAGGGAGAGAAAGATCGAGATCATTATAATTGTTCTGTTTAATTATTAGTTATTGTTAATTTCTTAGGTGCCTAATGCATAAATTAAAGTTTGTCATCGGCATGCTTGTATAGAAAAAAACGATGTATAGAGGGTTCAGGATATCCACCATTTTAGTATTGACTGGGGATCTTAGAATGTTTCCTCATCGAATAAAGAACGACAGCTTTGTAAATAATTCTGCAATAAATATCTTCCCCTGTGTAGTCATTTGTTCATCTGTCCTTCCCTCCCTCCTTCCTTTTCTCCTATTTTCCTCCCATTTTCCCCCCATCATTGTTCTTATTAGTAGAAATTATTTTCCAATGTCACCTAATTCTGTCAGAGGCCTTTTTAATATTAAGAGATGTGTGTTTGAAAGTTTGGCCAAGTAGGTGTTCTTTTGATAGTGGTGGTTTTAATGTAGTAGTTCAGATAAACTGGTTTTATGATGTCATGTGATGCATTGTAGCAAGTAATTCCTTTAGTTTTCTTGTCTCAAAGAGCCATTTAAAAAGAGTGACAGAAGATAATGTCAGTATATAGTCTGTTTTGTTGACTTCTTTATAACTTTCTATATCCTGCTATTCCTACACTTCCTGTGGCTCTGCCCACATTCTCCAGTTATTAATTTTTAATTGCCTACTGGCATTTAAAAAGTTGATATGAAAAACACTTATAAAAATTTTAAGTGAATTCAGTTATTAAAAATGAAAACCATTTGAATGATTATAAATCCTATATATAAGAATTAAATGCCATTCAGCAGATCACTTGTTGCCTGTTGCCATTTGTAATACAGTTCTAATTGATTATAATTTGATGATGTAACATTGTATAAGTTTAAGGTATACAGTTTGTTACTTTGTTACATTTATGTTATAACATAGTTATCTAAGTAGTGGTATTTATCACATTACTTATATAATTAAGTACAATGTTACTGCCTATATTCATTATACTGTTAATTAGGTCTCTGTGGCTTATTTACTTCTTGTTACAAGTTTGTACCCTGTTTAAACACCATCACTCTATGTCCCTCCCATCCTCTGGTAACCACCATACTGTTTTCTGTGTCTGTGAGTTTATTCATTTGTTGCTTTTTGTTTTATTATCCCATGTATGAGTGAAATATGGTTCTTTTCCATTTGACTTATTTCACTTAGCAAAATAACTCTTAAGATCCACCCATGTTGTCACAAATGACAGTATTTCATCTTATTTTTTGTGGCTGAGTAGTATTCTGTTATGTACATGTACCACATCTTTATCTTATCATTGGTTGAAAGACATTTAAGTTGTTTCATGTCTTGGTTATTGTGAATAATGCTGCAGGTAACATAGGGATACATATATCTTTATGAATAAGTGTTTTTAAATTTTCTGGGTAGATAACCAGAACAGGGGTTTCTGGGTAATATGGTAGCTGTTTTCCATAGTGATTTTCTCAGTCTCCTCTTTTTTTCTTCCTCCTCCTCCTCCTCCTCCTCCTCCTCCTCCTCCTCCTCCTCCTCCTCTCCCCCCCCCCCCTTTTTTTTTAATATTTTGTGTCTCTGCTCTAGATTTTTGCTTTGTGGCTACCATGAGGTTTACATAAAAAAATCTCATAGGTAAAACAGTCCTTTTTTTGCTGATTACAATTTGCCTGTTAAGATTCCATTCTTTTCACTCTTCACCTTTTATATTTTTAATGTCACATTTCTTTATGCTGTGATTTTGTTACTTAGTTGTAGCTATAGTTGTTTTTAATACTCTTCTTTAACTTTCATGCTGTAGTTTTAGTTTAATATGCTATTCTTAAAAAGTTACCATATTCTAATTCTGGCTATTATTCAGAGTTTTGTATACTTTCGTCCTTTTTGTTTCAGCCCGAAGAGCTCCTTTATCATTTTTGTGAGGTAGGTCTGTCTACTGGTGGTGAACTCCCTCAGCTTTTGTTTGTCTGGAAAAGCCTTTATTTCTCCTTAATATCTGAAGGATAATTTTGCCCAATAGAGGATTCTTGGCTAGATGTTTATCTTTCAATATTTAGAATACAGTCATTAGTTTAATGGTGGAGCTGTGTTCCGAGAAATGTGTTGTCAGGTGGTTTTGTCATTTTGTGAACATCGTAGAGTGCACTTATGCAAACCTAGATGATATAGCCTTCTTCACACCTAGACTCAATGGTATGTAGCCTATTGCTCCTAGGTTACTGCATGTTAATGTACTGAATAGTGTAGACAGTTGTAACACAATGGTATTTGTGTATCTAAGCGTATCTAAACATACATAGGTACAGACAAAATACACTATAAAAGATAAAAAATGGTAAACCCTTAGGGTATTTACTGTGAATGGAGCTTGCAGGACTGGAAGTTGCCCTGGGTGAGTGGTAAGTAATGTGAAGGCCTAGGACGTTACTGTACACTACTATAAACTTTATGAACATTGTACACTTAGGTTACATTAAATTTATGAAAAATATTTTTCTTCAAAAATAATATAAACTTTTAAATTCTTTTTAGAATACTTAGCTTAAAATACAAACACATTGTACAGAATATTTTTTTATATATTTTATTCTATTTAAAATTTTTATTTTTTTACATTTTTAGGGTTTTTTTGTTGTCATTAAAAATTAAGTCATACACATCTTAGGCCTACACAGGGCAGGATCATCAATATCACTGTCTTCCAGCTCCACATATCTCACTGGAAGGTCATCAGGAGCAGTAACATGCTTGGAGCTGTCATCTCCAATAATAGTAATGCCTTCTTCTGGAATACCTCCTGAGGGACCTGCCTGAGCCGCTTGTTGAGGAAGTGTTACTATTTTCAGAAATATATATATAGTGGTTTGCTTTTTCTTCTTCTTACAGATTTACTTGTAAGCAGATAATGTGCCATGTCCATTCCTTTCTAGTAATGAAAACCTCTCATTGTTGAGTGTCCATATTTTCAAACTTTTAAAGGAGCTTGTTATGGACTGAAAAAGACTTGGCTAAGCCCTTCACTGTATTTTTTTGAGGATTCTTTTTATTTTATTGCAGTTTTCTGTTCTCTTGCCTCGGCTTCAGCTATGCATTCCTGTTCCCATTCTGGTAACTCCTTATTAGTCAGTTCCTCAGTAACTACCTCTAGGAGCTCCTCAATGCCATCCTCATCCACACCCAAGTTAAAGTTGTTTGCTATCTCAACAACAGCCTTGTTGAATTTTGCAAGGTTTGTGTTACAATACTATGATGTCACTAGGCAATAGACATTTTTCAGCTGTGTTATAACCATTGTGCCTGCAGTCCATCATTGACCAAAACTTTGTTATGCAGTGCCTGATTGTATGTCATTCTGCTCTCTCCTGGCCTTTTTAGTTTCTGCTGAGAAATCTGTTGAAAGTCTAATTGAGGGTAACTTTGTAGGTTACTGTGTTGTTGTTTTTTCCCCCTCTGGCTCTTTATCATTGGGTAATGACAGTTTTAACATGGCTTGGAGAAGGTTTTTTTGTGTTGAGATAATAAAGTGTCTGTTAGCTTCGTGAACTTGTGTTCCCAGTTCTTTCCCTAGATATGGGAAGTTCTCAGCTATTTCTTTAAATACACTCTCTGCTCCCTTCTTTCTCCATTCTCTTTCTGGGATACCCAGTATTCTTATGTTGTCTTTTCTAATGGAGTCACATATTTCTCATAGGGTTTCTTAACTTAAAAAAATCTTAGTTCTTGCTCTTCTTCCGCCTGAACCATTTTTATATTTTTTTCCTCCAGTTTGCTAATAATATTTTCCATGTGATCTGCTTTATTTTCAATGGATTCTAATGTATTTAAAAATCTCATTTAATGAGTTCTTCAGCTCCAGAATTTGTTTGAGTCTTAGAATTTCTATTTCTATCTCTTAGGTAAAGTACTGCTCTGTTTGTTAATTTTATTCCTGAGATCATCGTATTACTTTTCTGAGTTTTCTTGTGGCTTGTTGCATTTGTTTGTAATAGCTAATTTTGTTTTGTCAGTAACATCACAATATTTCATGTATTTGGGTTCGTTTGTTGGAAAATTATTTTCTTCCTGTGAATACTGTGTTACTGCGACTTGTGGTGTTTGATGAGAAGTGCCTCTTGCCACATTTGAAACAGTGAACACTTTTAAGCAAGGCTTTGTTCTAGCAGTTCAACAGGTTGGTAGTTAGGAGCCTTCCTTTTGTTTTCCAGAAGAGGGCACTATGGCTCAAGTTTTTGTTTCTCTTACTGGCGCTAACTTACTGCCAAGGTTGGGAATACTGTCATTTTTCTTTAAAAAAGCAAAGGGTAGTGTTAGAATCAGGAGAAATATGTAGTTAGCACTTGGGATGTGCCCACAGCCCAGTAGGGGATCCTCAAGTGAGGGGTCCCAGTGGTCCGTGGGCAGTCCTCTTGCCTCCTTGGGACAGACAGCAAGAGAGACTTTCCTTCAGTTCTCTAACTTCTTCCCTTCCCATTCTCACAGTCAGTGCAGTCTTCCTTCAGCATCTGTTTCCTTCACCTGTACCACTCATGGCCTTGCACACCCCCACTCACCGCCTTCATTCTCCACCTTTCTACCAGAAAGGTCATGCTGGCTCACTGCTGCATTGTCCTGTGCCTTCTCTGCCATCACTGACTGGCTCCCCACCTGTCTTAGGTCCAGACGACCCACTTTCAGGTGCACAGGCGGGTGGATCTCTTGGGTGTCCTGATATGCTGTGTAGAGACATTTGGATTTTGTTGTTTGTTTGTTTACTTTTCAGTTATAGGTGTGCAATTAGTTGTAAATTAAAGGGGAGAAGTAAAGTGATGGTGACATCTGTAATACACTTTTAAATGTAACAAGTACTTTGAGACCTAGAACCTGTTTGAGACATTTTATAAGACATTGTCAGTTGTGACCATTGTTACGTGTTTGTTATTTTTCTTAATGATAGCTTGAGTACTTATTTTACCTTTTTAAAAAGTATAATTTGTTGTAACAGACCATGAAAGAGATCTTGTTTTGAAAACTGTTTCATAAATGTGCAGTTTTTTACGCACTTCCTCAAATTGGATTGGGCTAAGGGTTTGAAGCTTTTGATGACATTAAATAGCCTAGATTGGAAGAACAGTTAAGTTTTCTGCAGAAAAATTATGACTTCATTATGGTTAGGAAGAGGTTTTTGGATCCTGTTAGCCTTTGTTCGTTTCACATTAAGAAGAAGTTTTATTGCCATGTTGAACTGTTGGGACATTTGGGAGACTGTGTTATGAGATCCTGGGGAAAATTTATAGAAGCAGGGGAGTAACTTGATCAGATCTTTTCTTAAGAATGATGCTTTGGTGGGTAGAGATTTGATTTGACTAGCTAACATTTTGGAGACAAAGAAGGTTTTTTTTTTATCCTAGTTTTAAGAATGAGTTGTGAAATGCCTGAATTTAGACATTGGCTGGAGGTAGGAAGAGAGAAGGTAATATTCTTGGAACAAAGGTACTGAATATATATGAGGGCCATCTCAGCAATCAGGATATGGGAAGAAAAGGGATCTAGGAAAGACTTATCAAAACACTGGAGATAGTTTTATTGACTTTATTTTTATTTTTTTTGTATCTGTGACAGATCTTTGAACTTGAACTTTTATATTTGCCGTAATTGGGTTTGACCTAAACTAAGAGTTGTCCTGTGTGACTTTTAGTTGATATGCCCTGTGTTTTAATAGCTCTTATATAATGTGCTAATTTGTAACACCTTGTAAGGAAAAAGGTAGGCATAATTACCAAGAAACCCTATGGGGGAAACACAAGCACAAAGTAGTAACAATTTAATACTGGTTGAAATATGTACAAATCTTAAGGTTTGCTAAATTAGGAGAAATAGAAAAAATGTTTCTTTTTAGTAGAATTTAGTTATTATTTATCCCTCTCAAAAGTTGAAAGTTTGCTCATAAGTATTGAGAAAGACCTAGAGGGAAAAATTTTTTTATTACATATTTTAAAGTTCAGTCAACTAAACATTCCTGGGAATGAGAAGAGTGGAGGGAGTGCAATGATGGTTTTTTTCGCAGATCATATGGTTCAGTGCCTTTGTTTTTAAAAAAAGAAAACTGAAGCCTAGAGAAATAACATACTAACCCGGGATTACATAACTAATGAATGAAGTAAGATAACACCAGACTAGAAATCTGAAAACCCCTGGGTTTTTGGAGTTTATTCCAGGGTCTTGCCTCTCCTCCCCCCCCCCCCCCCCCGCCCCTGCTTTAAAATAATACCACACTCCAAGGAAAGGCTGACAGTTTGGCTTTGAGGAACAGTAGATTTGAAAGGGAATTGTACTTTTAACATTTGTTCTAAAAGGGAGATGAGGTTAGGTGTCTTATAACTTTAAAATTTTATCGTATTTCTTTTGTAATCTGTAAGTAAGTAGACTGTGAATCCACATATGAGTAACTGAAGGGGTGGCATTAGGAAGGTAGAGCCCTGTCCCAAAGGACTCAGCTTTTCCTGAACTGTGAATTGGAACGTAAAACATATACTAAATGTGGAGTTTTGTTGTTGTGGGCTGCCATATTAGCATTTCGTCTGCAATCTTACTTTAATAAGAGAGTTCTGTGCATCACATTGAACCTTTGTGATGGTTCTTGTCTGTGCTGTTTGCCATTTGGGGTATGCTCTTTGCACTGAACAGCATAGAGTTTTACAGTCTGATTCTTACCTTTGAGAAAATGAAGATTGACTTTGTCTTTGAATTAGACACTTAATATCTTCTAAATTTTTAAAATAATTGTTCTCAAGTGTGGTGTAGAGAAAGGGTCTCAGGACACCCTGTCATATTTCATAGGGTCTATGAAGTTCCCATTTTTCCAACTTTAAGTCTGTGTGAGACTGGATTTCTTCATATATTTAAACTGAAACAGCATATATCACAATAGATTGAATGTAAAAGTAGATAGTAGAATCATTTTGCCTTCTAAGCCAGACATTACTGGTAATTACAAAAACTGTGAAACATTGTGAGTCTTCTCAATAAAATTTCATTTTGTACAAATTTTTTTTTTCATTAAAAATATGGTATTTCATTCCTGGTGAGGTTATTAGTCATTGAGCTCTGCCCATCCTTGCTCTGCAATAGAGTTATGGCCCATGCTGTGGAAGACGAGTCATTGTGATACAGTGGAGAGGGTGAAGGGTAGGGGAGAAGGGCAGGCTCCTTTCTCTGGCTTTTTTAGCTATCAGAATAATGTAATTCTGAAACTGCTCTAGGCCATCTTTATTGCCACATGGAGAGGGCCTGCCTGGAAATGGAGCAAATTCAAGGGAAAGCAGAGTGGAAAGAGAGGGGCCTGGTGCTATCATTTGAACTCCTAGGTCTGCTATGCTTGAAGTTAACCCTGCCATTGGACTTCCCATTTATTCGTACTAATAAATTTCTCCTTTTGATTATCCCCCACAAAGGGTGAGTGTTTATGTTAAATTGTAATGGATTTGTTGTTGTTAACCAAATTGATAATTTAAAAAATTTCCAGTTTTAGTTCTTCACATGGAAAATATTGATAGCTATAACCCATCTGAATACAAGCTCTGTGGAGTTATCTATAATTTTTAAAGTGTAAAGGGATCCCGAGACCAAAAAGTTTGAGAACCACAGTTCTCAAGAAGGGATCATTGCTATTTCTTGGTGTAATAATATAGGGAAACGAAAGAACTGACTGAATAGTTTTCTGTGTTATAATTACATGTATTGTGATGTTTTCAGTGATAAGAAGTGGTTTGTATGATGCTCATGGATGGATCATGTGTATATATGCTTATTTTGTGTTGGTCATTTTTGTAGAATGGAGTATGATAATCTCAATGAGTAGTCTTTGCTGTAACTAATTGCTATATACAAATAATCTATTTACTTCTGTATTTAAATTGAAGTTTTATTATTAACTATAGCAATTGAGTTTTTTGATGTATTATATTACGATGGAATTTGGATTTTTGAAAGAGTAATTCTAAGTACAGAGTAATAGAACCATGGCTGATGCAAATTAGGTATTTTTCTTGAATATAAAGTGAAAATTTGGTAGGAACAGATGTGGGTGTATATCCATGTTCTAAAGTTACTGAGTTAACATATTTAAATTTAATTTTAAATTCCCACTGCCACCTCCAGTTCCTCCTTCTCAAGATTACTGAAAATGGAAGCCTGGGTACAATTTTCATCAGTTATCTTCCACTGAATTTCTAAAGCCTCTAAAAAACTTGAGCAAAACAAAACAAATTTCCTTTTGAAATATTGTACTGGAGTGTTAGCTTTTTTGTACTTTACTCATTACTATTTTGAAAGCTCTGAATTAAAAAGTAAAAAAATGAATGTGTTAGGGTGGTAATTATAACCTTTATATTAGGGCTGATTTGATTCATGTCGATTTAAATATTAAGAAAATTCAGTTCTTTTGGGACCCTTTCCTGTAAGCACTTTGTGGTTAGAATCGTGCTTTATTTGCAGATTATGTTTTTGCTAGACTAAGTACTTATAGAATATAGAATTTGTGGGAATTTGACTTGAAGGTAGGAATGAAGTATGTCACTCTTTCAGTATTATTTCTTTGTCCTTAAACATTTCAAAATTATATATATGTGTATATATATATATATACACACACACACACACACATATATATTTGTCTCTCTCTCATCTGAAAGATTTCAGTCCCACTTTTCTTTCACATGTTTCCAGAATACTAGCTCTAGAGCAGAGTGTAACGTCTAGCTCTGACAAGATAATTCAAATCGCAAGCTTGTCATCAGCATTGGCAACTGGTGTGGTAAAGTACTTAATGAACAGCATTGCTTATCATGGAGACAGTTTTGTTTTTTTTTAAACAACAGCCTTACTGTGTGAATATAATTTTCTTTCAATTTGGTAATTTAGACATTTGTATGTCATTAATTTTGCCTAGGAGGTTATCATTGCTAAATGTTCAGATGACACAGCATCAGCACTTTTACTTAAGACAAATAGAAAAGTGAACACATAATTTGTTTTTTCCCTGGTCCATAAATTTTGATATATTATTACACTTCTGTGGTTCAAGTTATTTTTTTACAAGGCTGTAATTTGCAAGTACATACCTTTTGTTGGTTTGTTTTCAAAAATACTGAAATAAAAATGAAATCACTTCTTATAGGACTTAAGAAAAAATTGTCTCTGAATGCACATTTACCTGTTTTGCTATTAAACGTGAAATTAAAAAACTTCTAGTATATAATTTGCCTTCTAACAAATTTTTAAAAGTAATCCATCTTTCACACTATCTCAGGCATTTAAAATTTTTGTCTGTGTTCATTGATATGTTGTGGTTGTGACGTTTATTGGTTCTTGATTTGATTAGAATTGTTTCCTATAGAAATTGTTGAGAAAAGATTGTGAATTCTGTCTTGCCTTTTTATAAAACGGTAGTCCATCAACCATCATAATGATAAAAATCACAAAGACTTTTCTCCAGATTTTTAGCTGGTAACATTTTAATCAACTTGTAGAGTTTCCTGTTTTAAAAAATAATGGGATGGAGGTGGAATAGATTTGGTGTTGTGTTTAGAGAAATGTTAAGTGACAGATCATTAGAAAAGCCATTATTAAATTGAAAACTCACCGCAACAGTCAAGCCAATATAAAATCAAATTATATTTAGGGACTCAGTGTAGAATTTATCAACGTTAGTTGCAATAAAACAGTATATAGCAGTGATAGTGTTATGTAACACAGTGATTTCCAGTAAACTGAAGTATGTATAGTTTAATTTTAATTAAGGTAATGTAAACTATCATGTTATTCAAGTTACCTAACATGAGTAAGTATTATTTCATGGTCTCTCATGTAGTATTACCAGATTGCCTGATATATCTATCTATAGGCTGATACTTTATGAGATTATTGTCCCATTTCTTCATGCTTATTTCATAACAGACCAAAGTATTTCTATGCTCATTATAATAAACCATGAAAATATTAATTTATCATAAATTATTTTGTCTATTTAAAAATTTGTTGGTATAAGTAAGTATATTGAAGTAAATTTCAAAGTTTTTTTTTATCTCATGTACCATTGAAATGGACTTTTTTTTTTCTTCTTATGAGTCATAATCTAGTTCAAGTCTTTATAAATAAATGGAAGAAGATCGATGAGAAAAGTTGACTCAACGATCACTAACCAAGTACCCTGAAAATTAAGTTAGTAGCACATTGGACATTTTTCATTCCTGTAGGTCATGAATTTAAGAGCAGGTAGCATAGTTCATCTCTTCCTCATTGATTTGGATTGCCACCATTATAAAAATCTCAATTTCTATATATATTTGGGTCTGTTTCTAAACTTTTTTTTTCTGTTAAAATAAATAGACCTTGTGGTACGTTTTTAAGTTTCCATTTATTGTTTGCGCATTGTTTTTCTGGCTATTATGTGTTTCTGAGGGGGAAAAAGTTTTTTGTTATTTTTATTGGTAGCACACTAATTTTATTAGTTTTCGATGTTTTGAAATTGTTTTTACTTTGTTATAATTTCTCTTTTTAATAATAAAGCCTACTGAGTTTTTAATACATATATTAGTATATATTTAGAAGGATAACAACAACTACATATATTACCTAAAGAATATTAATATAAGAGAACTTTATTGCCTTCCATGAGCCAGGTACTTTTTACACATATTAACTCAGGTAGCTATCATACTGATTAAGTCAGATTGTAAATGGAATTTGTAGAACTTGCAATTATTTATAGCTAAATTTTCTTCAACATTGTTTTTTTTCTTCAGTTGTGATGCAGATCCATCAGCCCTAGCAAAATATGTTCTCGCTTTAGTAAAAAAAGACAAAAGTGAAAAAGAGTTAAAGGCATTATGTATTGATCAACTGGATGTATTTCTTCAAAAAGGTAAGAACTTTGATTTAAAAATACTATTTTATTTTAATAAGTTATTTAAAAATAAGATTATTTACAATATTGAAGAAACTCAGTACATCTTCTAATTGTAGCAAAGTTGAACCAGTATTATTACTGATTTTTTTCCAAAGCTTATTTATAAAGGAAGCTTTTTCTTTGATTAATATCCTTATGCTCTTTTAAAGCATGCTGATTTTTTTCTTTAAAAATTAAGAAAATAACTGAATCCTAGCTTATTCAAAGTAGTACTTTTTAGGAAACTACTTTGAATGTTGTCTAGCATGCTTCTCCTTCGTTTTTTTTTCACTTTACCAACATCTAGTTAATGGTAATGTTCGTGTTTTGCACTCTGAGCAGAGTACGTGGAGATTAGTCATGGCTGGAAGTAACTGGCCCAGAAGCTCTGGCCATTCTAGCCTCAACCACCCTGAAAACTGAATACATCAGTATTACTACAAGACTTGTGCCATGCCATACTGGTTAGGAAGTATTAAGTGGAGAATTAATGTCTTAGCAAATATCGTTTAATCTGTGTTTTTTGATTCTATTTTTAGAGACACAGATATTTGTGGAAAAACTTTTTGATGCTGTGAATACAAAGAGTTACCTACCTCCTCCAGAACAGCCATCGTCAGGAAGCTTAAAGGTAGAATTCTTTCAGCACCAAGAAAAAGATATAAAAAAGGAAGAGGTAAGGATTTGTGTTAACCCTTATATGTTCTCTAAAATATATAAGGAATAATTAAACTGAGTTGTATTTTCTGTATCTGTGTCAGGAGTCTTTAAGACCACCGCCAGGTTCACAAGGAGCACTCAGGACTCAGCATAGTCATTCTCATGGTTATGATTTAACAGTGGAAGGATACAAAGCAAAATCACAGGGAATAAAATGTATGCTTCAAAGTCTGTTGGAAAGCAGGCCCAAATTTCCAGAGGCCTTTCTCAGTGGAGTACTTAACAAGTAGTGACAACATGTGTGAACTAGGGAAGCTTGTTACAAACTCAGTGGTCAGGGTTTTTATTTAGTTCTAGCTGAGTAGGTAACTTCTTCCTAGTATGTACCCAAATTTCAGACTCCTAGGAAGAAAGCAGGTGTTTAGCATAAACTAGAATATATACACAAACAATTCAAGCGTAAGGACTTACTGTTATTATAAGGGAATTACAGAACCCTCCAGAAATCAAAGTTCACAGATGCCAGCCAGGGGTCTACCTTGCAAGCTGGTCTTTCTAAGGATAATAATCTCAGGCCTGCTTTTAATTCTCTTCTGCACAGTATCTTATAGCTATGGGCTCATTATCTGTGTTCCATGAAAATAATTAGATTGACAGTAGATCTGTTTCTATTCCACATGCATTTTGTAGGAAACTGTATTTAAGGTAGCCAAATAAAAGCACCTTCACAGAGCAATGGAAATGACTTCACACTTTAAGAAGTTTTGAAGTTTTTACCTTTTATTCAAGATTACTATTCTTGTTTAATAATCATAATTCAGATCTGCTAAATTTAATGTTTAAAGATTGTAATTCCAGCAAAATAATTGACATGCTATTATATTTCTACAGTTATTCCAACTTTAGGTCAAACAAATCTTGGTTAAAATTTTTGCTTTACCAGTTAAGTGCTTTGTGACCTTAAAAACATTATTTTTCTGAGCCTAGTTTACTCCGCTGTGAAATGATAATACAGTTAAATAACGTCTATAAAGCACCTGGCAAAGTGTGTGGCACATAGTATAGGTTCTCAGTAAATAGTAGTTACTATTATCATTGAGAGATTGTTGTGTAGTGGAAGATGTGGTTGTGACCTTTGTTTTTTTCACCTTATAATCTTTTTCGCAGATTATATAATTCATATTTATTATATAATGCTATGCATATGTATTATATAATACTCAAATACATTTTAATCTTTGAAAGTATTTTCATACATATATATGTATATAGGTAGACACACACAAAACACCTGTATCACTTCACTTTGCAGGGGAAGACCAGACATAATTTTATAACTGCATATTTCATACCAAAATGTATAGAGGTTCTGTTAATGAGGAAGAAAGGGTTAGTGGATATTGTGCTGGCAACTGCTTATGCCACTTATATATATACACACACTATTACTTATATATGTTTTTCCCACTGATGGAAGTTTGAATTGGTTTCGGATTTTTGCTGTTACAAATTACATTTGAATTCTTAAAAAATCTTTAGTAAATCATGGGCTTTTGGTTTGAGAAGCAATAAGAAGTCTTTCCCCAAAACTATTTAGTGGCAAAGCGTTATTCTTACCTCTGTTGATATAATAATTTGTCACTATAGGCTTTTTGACCAATTGCTAAGGATATTTGTCCCTGATTTTTTAGAAGTGTGAGAATGTCAGATGATAATCTGGATTAAAAATACTGTGAGTGAAGTAAAAGATGCCTACTGATCATATACTGTGGAATATGATGATCTGTCAACATAAATTACTGGCAAGTGTGCATTGAGGCAAACAGAAAGGAAAAGTGCATAAGAAGAGTTTTATTTGTACCCATTTTGGGGGTTTGGGAGAGAGTTGATATGGGTAGGAAGAGAACAGAAGTATTTACAAGAAAAAAAAAAGGTAAGCTGTTACAAAAAGGATTTTAAGCAGTGTCAGAGTTTGGTCTATTGATAGGATTTCCATTTAATTTATCATCCAGTATAAGACACTTTTGATAATGAGAGGCTCTTCCCCAAAGGGATGCTGGGGCAACTGGAACAATTGGAACATTTTTACGTTTTTATACTATCTGTAGACAACCTGCATCAGAATTTCTTAGGATTCTTATTAAAAATGCAAAATTTTGAGTCCTATTATATTTACAGAAGCCACACGTTTCATAGTTCCTGAATTTGTTTATCTTCCAAATCCTTTTTTTCTAGTAATACCTATTAATGATCCTATAGAAACGGTGTCCTGGGCAGTATAGCATGGGAAATTCTGGCCTAGAGAAAGTAGCACTAAACAAGGGAATGTTTTTCAGGGCTGCTTTCTATTAATTATACAGTATGAGTGGAGGCCTCTTGTAGGAAAGAGGAATACATAACTGCCAAACTATGAGAAACTGGAGAACTATTTCATCTTATCTATTTTCTGAAATGTGTTTTTCTTGGCTTGGTTAGTTCTTATGCATTCTCCCGTATTCCCTAAGGCGTTTGGTGCCAAACCAAATCCATGAAACCAAAACATGAATGTATGTTGGACTTTGGAAAGAAGGAATAAAATTGGGTTTTCACTAATAATGTTAAAATAAAGACACTTGCGTAAAGTGTTTTCTTACTACTGTTATCTAAGACAAACATTTACAAATTTCTTTATATTCACTTTAACTTTCAGCATGTTTGTCTTTAATGGTTTAACTAGATGATGATACTTAGAAGAGAAATTTCTTTGTTTAAATACTTTTAGAAGATGACAATTTTGCTTCTATATTTTAATATCAATTAAGTCATTGTAGTAGTAACATGGCAAGGAATAATTTTCACTAAAATTACACTTTTTTTTTTTTTTTTTTTGCGTGTGTCTCAGATCATAAAGGAGGAAGAGCGAGAGAAGAAGTTTTCCAGAAGGCTAAATCACAGTCCTCCCCAATCAAGCTCTCGATACAGAGAAAATAGGTGATTGATTCATTGAACCATCTTCATTGTTTAGATGTTAGTTATCTTTTTCTGAAGGGCAATAATGTCTACTGTTTTATTGGTCTAGGAAAGTGTAACTCACTTCTCTTCTACCAAGAATATCTAGGTCAGATTCATATGTCCTAGAAGTGAGATTTTACACAGTGGTTGGTATCTATTAATTATTGTTATTTTTATTCCTAACTTCAAATTCCAATGAAATCATAACATGAGACTTTTTTTTTGCTTATAGTTTCCCTTTAGCATGAATACATTACTTTTTCTATAAAGGCTCCAAAAGCATTTAGAGTGCAGTGCATGTGATACATGCCTACAAGTATGAGACATGGTACATACATGTATAAGACAATATATGCAATAAGACATATTGTAAAGATGCCTTAATGTATAGATGCTTTTGTTTATAAGATAAAGGATTAAGATTTTATGAGTAGTTTTCCCTTAAAAGAGTTTTGGACTAGTTAAGCAGATAATGTTAAGTTTTTCAGTTGTTTTTTAGTTTCCTATATTTGTATTCTGGTGGGATAGAGTCGTGATATAAGAATTTAATATGACTTTTGCATTTAGAGTTTTTTCTCTATGTAAAAATTATTAACATGAAAGTGATCATTTATTTCTTTAGAAGTCGTGATGAGAGGAAAAAAGATGATCGTTCTCGCAAAAGAGATTATGATCGAAACCCTCCTCGAAGAGATTCATACAGAGACCGGTACAATAGAAGACGAGGGCGAAGTCGCAGTTACAGCAGGAGTCGGAGTCGAAGTTGGAGTAAAGAGAGGCTTCGTGACAGGGATAGGGATAGAAGCAGGACTAGAAGCAGAAGCAGGACACGAAGCAGGGGTAAATCATATATGTGTATATATTGGTTTGCATTCTTTTGTTGTGAAAACACTTCTTAATTGAGGGTTTTAAAAATTGTTCAAATTTTGTCAGTGTTGTCTTTCTTTCTTTTCTATTTTGATTTGGTCCAGGTGATTGATTGCTTTTAAAATTAAAAAAAAAAATTTTTATTTCATGCAAATTAAAACCACAATGAATTACCCACTCCACATTCATTGGAATGACTGAAATTAAAAAGACTGATTTTATCCAGTATTGGTGAGGATGGCAGTAAACTGGAATCTTTAGAAAACACTTTGACAGTATCTTGAAAATGTAAAACCTACACCCACAAAAGGATCCAGCTATTCTACTCCTAGGTATTTACCTAAAAGAAATCAAAGTGTATTTGCACACAAAGATTCATACTCAAATGATCCTGGCAGCCTCATTTGTCATAGCCCGAAACTAGAAACAACCCAAATGTCTATGAACAGGTGAATGGATATACAAATTGTGTTATAATCTATACAGTGGATTTAAAGGAAAGAACTATTGATATGTGCAACAAAATAATTATGCTGAATGAAAGAAGCCAGACAAAGATTAGTATTTATGTAAAATTTTAGAAAATGCAAATAAACCTATGATGACAGAAAACAAATCAGTGTTTGCCTGGGATAGATTAAAGGAGGGATGGATTATTAGGTGGCACAAGGACACTTTTGGGAGTGATGAGTATGTACAGTATGCACATTATTTTTATTGTGGTGTTTGGTTTCACAGGTATATACATAAAATAGTCAGTCTCCCCCTCTTTAAATTGTATGCTTTAGATATTTTCAGTTAATTATATATCAGTTCTACCTCAAAACTGAAAAGTTAAGTCTTCATTTCAGATGTATTTGTAAGACCATGTGATTTCTAACATGTATAATATTTCTTGCAATGTATATTATTAAAAGGAAGATATAGCAAATAAAACAACTAACACACTTTTGAGTAAAACACCTTCACCCAGGCTTAGATTTTTGTTAATCTTTGCAACCTTTATTGTACGGTTATCTTTAGGAAATACTAATAGCCTGTATATAAGCTAGGTACTTCTCTAATGCTTTAAGATTTTTTCCCCCATGATCTATGTATACTAGGCCTCTCTGCACATCTTTCACTTAACTACTCTTCTTAACATCTTTTCTCTTTCCTTAAGACCATATTCAGCCTGGTTAATTTCTTCATATTTATTATGAACTTTTTTTACTTCCTTTGTTCATTCATTCTCATCTTCACTAAATAGTGTTCACTGTATAAAACCATGCTAGAGTATTTTGATGGATTACAACTAAATGTTTATCACAGGAAAATAACCGTAATTTTATTTATTTATTTTTTAAATAATTTTTTATTTTTTAATTACAGTTGACATACAGTAGTATCAGGTATACAACATAGTGTTTAGACATTTATAACAAAGTGATTACCAGATAAATTTAGTACCCATCTGACACCACACATAATTATTACAGTGTTATTGACTATATTCCTTATGCTATTCTTTACATTCCCATGACCTTTTCGAAACTTCCAGTTGTACTTTTTAAAATTTATTTTAATTAGTTTCAAATATACAGTATGTCGGTTAGACATCTATATAGTTCGTAAAATGATGCCCCCAATTCCTCCCCCCCTCCCTTGACCCTCCACCTAGCTAATACTAACTGCATTCCCTATGCTGTGCTCCCTATCCCTATAACCATCCACCAGCTACTAATTTGTACTTCTTTAACCCTTCACCCCATTCTTCCAGCCCCCTAAACTCTCCCTCTGTCACCAAATTGTCCAATATATTTGCGAATCTGTTTTTGATCAGTTCTTTTTATTCCTTAGATTTCATGTATAAGTGAAATCATATAGTGTTTATCTTTCTCTGTCTGACCTAAATACTTTCTAGGTCCATCAAAATAATATCTTTTTCCATCCCCTTTTAGTCTGTGTGTGTCTATTTAAAGTGAGTCTTTTGTATTTTTTCTTAAAGAAGTCCCTCCAACATTTCCTGTAATACTGGCTTGGTGGTGATAAATTCCTTTAGCTTATTTTTGTCCGGGAAGCTCTTTATCTGTCCTTCAACTCTAAATGATAGCTTTGCTGGATAAAGTATCCTTGGTTGTAGATCCTGGGTCTTCATCCTGTTGAATACTTTTCGCCAAACCTTTCTGTCTTGCATAGTTTCTTTTGAGAAGTCAGCTGTCAGTCTTATGGGTGTTCCCTTATAAGTAATTACCTGCTTTTCTCTTGCTGCTTTTAATAGTCTCTCTTTGTATTTAACCTTTGGCATTTTAATTATGTGTCTTGGTGAGGGCCTCTTTGGATCCCTGAGTTTTGGAACTCTCTGAGCTTCCTGGAGTTTTATGTCTGTTTCCTTCACCAGGTTAGGGAAGTTTTCCATCATTTCTTCAAACAGCTGTTCAACATTTTGATTTTCTTCGGTTACACTGATCAGATGGATATTTGGAACCTTCATGGTGTGTCCCATATGCTCCTTAAATTATTTTTATAATGTTACCGTCTATTTTCTTGCCATTCTGACTGAGTGTTCTGATTGGCTGTCCTGTCCTCTAGTTAGCACACTTGATCCTCTTCTTTATTCACTTCGTTTATTCCTTTGTTTATTCCATTTAATATACTTCTCATCTCAGATAATGTGTTCTCCATTTCAGACTGGTTCCCTTTTATAATTTCTATTTCCATTTTTATGTTTTTTTTCTCTTTCTTGAAGTTCTCACTGAATTTATCTACACTTCCCAAAAGATCATTGAGCATCTTTATAACCAGTGTTTTGAACTCTGCATCTGTTAGATTACTTGACTCCATTATATCTGGATCTCTGTTGTGTTCTGTCGTATGGTTTCTGCTTCTTTGTCTTCCCATTTTGGCTGCCTTTCCATGTCTTTTTCTATGTATTAAGCAAAGCTCCTAAGTCTCCCGGTCTTATTAGTGCAGATTTGTGAAGTAGGTTTTCAGTGGCACAGTCTTGAAAGGGGTTCAGCTGCCAGCCAAACTTAGACCAAAGCCTCCTTCCCTCTGGGGCCACCAGTTAATATTCAGCAAGCAGTTCACAGATGCTGTGCTCATAGTTGCCTCATAAAAGCCACACCAGAAACTGAGGCCAGCTGACTCCAATGTGAGCAAAGAGCACCAGACTCTCAAAGACACACCTGGATATGGCTTCAGTGGAGCTGTGAGTTGGGGGAGGTGGGGTTTCAAGGAATCTTCTGGGTGGAGACACCTCTGTTATCCAGTTTGATGAAGTCATGGCTATGGTGGCACTCTGTCTGGTGCATCGGTATGGGCGAGGGCTCAACAGGGAACAGTGGATACTGCCAGCACTTCTGTAGAATGAGTCTCCTCTTGGCCCTCCGACAATGTCTTTTTGTAAGTGTCTGGTGCCCCCTGTGCACAGCCAAATGGACACTGGTGCTCAGAGTGAGCAGGTCCGTCACTGTGAAAATCCGCTCGCGGACACAGCCTCTTTAAGAGGCTTCTGCCACTGTCATTGCCGCAGCCTCCGTCTCACTCAGCCACTTGAGACCAGGCAGCCTTGCATCCGTGCCCTGTCTTGTCTTCTGCCATTGCAGGGTGATTTCTTGGATTTCTCCCTAGTTGTATGGCTTGTTCCTCTAGATCTCAGGTGGTTTTTCTTTGCTGCTGCTTATTTCCATCACAACTTTGATTTGGTTACCAGACGGATGAACAGAGTCTCTGTCATCTATGCCATTTTTTTTTTCCTTCCCCGTACTTTTGTTGCATGTTTTGTAGGATGAAGTTATATATACTAAGATTACAATGAAGAAGATTAAGAATTATCTTTTTTCTATAAATACCTCCAAGGAAAAAACTCATTAAATAGAGCAACGTTGTGTGGCTTTTTACTTTAGGTCACACTGAAAAGAAGTAGCTTATCTTGGAACATTCTGTGTTCATTGAGTAGTTTTTAAAAAGAATTGAGGATTGTGTAAAATTTACACATTTTCTCTGTGTTTAGCAAAAATCACACTATTTCTTAGATCTTCAGCATTTGTTTTACTAGAGTATAGTTTTTAAGTCATTTATGTTTTGTTGCAGAAAGAGATCTGGTGAAACCTAAATATGACTTGGATAGAACAGATCCACTAGAAAACAATTATACTCCAGTTTCTTCGGTACCTAATATTTCATCTGGCCACTACCCTGTACCTACTTTGAGCAGCACTATTACAGTAATTGCTCCTACTCATCATGGTAATAACACTACTGAAAGTTGGTCTGAATTTCATGAAGATCAGGTGGACCACAACTCATATGTCAGACCACCAATGCCAAAGAAACGATGTAGAGACTATGATGGTAAGTCTTTCAGCTATTTCATGAAGTACTGAGTTAGTATTTCCAGGTAACTAAATTCCGAAAGTTTAGGTTGCACACAATTATACAAAGACTTAACCTATTGAAAATGGTGGGAAATTTATCTTAAGCATTTCATGAATTCCTTAATATTTTTGAAACTTCCATTAGTCACACTGACTATTGAATATCAATTTAAAGATATTTATTTGCGTGTAAGTCTTGATATATTTTTGGAGTTTCCCAAACAAGAACAATATCTACAGAGTCATTTATCAGGGAATCTACTACTGAATTATTCTTGATAAAACGCACTTCTTTAGAAACGAATGGTCGTTGGCATGTAAGTAGAACCTAAAAATGTGAATATCACCTCTGTAATTTTATAAATTAATTAAAGAGTCTTAAGGTTTTACTATAAAAGTTGAATATATTGTATTAAAGCTGTAGGTGCAATATCCTTTAAGTTTTAAATGAGAGATTTAAATACAGCATATGTTCCTCATGACAAAAATATGACATATATATAAGTTTTTACATAAATTAGTTTTATACCATCTTGATAGCTAGGTATACTCAATTTAATTTGGTGATTTTTTTTTTTAGTGTATATGTTAGCTATATTATCAGATAGGTGTTTTATATTATTAGCAATTAGTTGGTAAGGTTATGATATGGTTAATTATGATCTGGTTGATTATACTTGTCCAATATTAAAAATATTTTAAATATTTCACTTTTGTTAGAGGAAATTTTTATGTCCAGCACTTTCATGTTTCTTTCAATTTTTCTTCACAGAAAAGGGTTTCTGTATGAGAGGAGACATGTGCCCTTTTGATCATGGAAGTGACCCGGTAGTTGTAGAAGATGTGAATCTTCCTGGTATGCTGCCTTTTCCAGCACAGCCTCCTGTTGTTGAAGGACCGCCTCCTCCTGGACTTCCCCCACCTCCACCAATTCTTACACCCCCACCCGTTAATCTGAGACCCCCAGTGCCACCACCAGGCCCATTACCACCCAGTCTACCACCTGTCACAGGTAAGTAGTATATGTTTATTTACCTGGACTTATTATATGTCCATTCATAGTCTTTTTAAACAGTTAATGGTTTGATGCTCACTTTTGTTAAAAACTATCTTAAGTAATTTTATAGATGCCTGCTGGAAACTTAAGAGCAAGATAGTTCCATTTAGAATATACCCCCACTTTGTTGGAAACATACGATTTCCAGTGTTTTGGAGTGGCCTTGAATTATGCCCATTCAGCTGCCTGTAGTCCTTTATAGATTAAGACAAACCTGTTTTGGCATACATTAAAAGGATATTTTACGCTAGGAAACTAATATAGTTTTAAGAACTTGGTTGTTTTTAGATATTATAGTTTGATAAATGAGAATGTCATGTTTGGATATACAAATAACTTATTTTATTTGTTTGCTTTCAGATGATATTTCTTATTCTTTGGTTTTGACAGGACCACCACCTCCACTTCCTCCTTTGCAGCCATCTGGCATGGATGCTCCCCCAAACTCTGCAACCAGTTCTGTTCCTACTGTAGTAACAACTGGCATTCATCATCAGCCTCCTCCTGCTCCACCCTCTCTTTTTACTGCAGGTGCAGTTTTAGCCCTCTATATTCAAAATATAATATAGTTTTAGAGCATAGTTTTAGATAAGGAATTTAAAAATGTCTAGAGAATAAATTGCTCTAGCAAGTCTTTTTTTTTTTTTTTCACTATAATTATTTAGAATAAAATGTAGACATGGTGAATGTACATTAAACGTTAAGGCCTTAGTTATGATTTTTTAAAGTTAAAGTTATATTTTCTTTTTATTAACATTTTTATTTTTATAAAACAATTTTTAATACATGTGAAATACATTAGTTATATATTGGTAATATATAGTTTACTTTTTCTGTTGTCAATATAGAAAAATTATGGCGTTTTATAATTGTTTTTTAATTACAGTTTTTGTATTACCAGATACATATGACACAGATGGCTACAATCCTGAGGCCCCCAGCATAACAAACACTTCCAGACCTATGTATAGACATAGAGTACATGCACAAAGGCCTAACTTGATAGGACTGACATCAGGAGATATGGATTTGCCACCCAGAGGTACTATGATTAACCTTTTTTTCTTATCATTTTTATGATATCAAGAGTGACAAAACGTTTATGAAGAACAGTCAGTCTCTCATTTATTGGGGTTGAGTAAGGGATGGTGTTTATGTTTGTTTCTTGGATCCTTTGGTCTCCCTTGAGAGAAAAGGTGATGTGTGATTCCCTATGTGTGTATTGGTGACACTTTGTTCTACCACCCAAGGGGAGAGCAATTTCACAAAACTAACATCTTCTAAGGTAGCTTTCGTTGGATTATTTTCTGTCGCATGCAGTTATAATAGGTTCATTTAAACTCTTGAGAGTTTTGCTTTAATTCCTAAAGATAGATTTTTTCATAGTTGAGATAATGAAATTAGCTGTATAAACTTATGCTTGATGTGTATTTTACTTTTGTTTACTTTTTAACATGTTAGAATTTGATATTAGTTTGCTTCTAACATTTAAAGCAAAAGGAGTTATATTTTAGGATGTGATTCATTAGCTTTTAAAATTTTCTTGTGACTAAACTCTATCTTCTCCCATTTAGAAATTTCATTAAAAAGTCTGTCTCCTCTAAGAAAATTTTAAAAGCTAATGAATCATGTTCTAAAGTATAACTTCTTTTGCTTAAAACGTTAGAAGCAAACTAATATCAAATTCTAACATGTTAAAAGTAAGCAAAAATTAAATAAGTAACAATAATTAATGTGGTTTAGTAAACTTGTGATTACTTTGCATTTTTTTGTTTGTTCATTGGAAACTATCAGATTCTGAGCATCTACTTTGAGTATTCCATGAACTTTTTGTGTTGGAGGTGTGAGGATCATTTTCATTTATACCTAATTTAATTTGTATCCTTTTTGACGACATTTCATATGGATGTCTCCTTTCCTTCACCTCTTTTAAATTCTTCTTGAGACATTCTAATAACTATTATTAACAATGATAGACAAAAACATTTTTAACAGTTTCTTTGTAAGGAATATAAAATTGCTTGTAATTGAAAAGTAGCCACTCCAGTTTGCGGCTGTTTATCTCCTGAGTCTCTCCTACCTGGCTAGCTTAGAGAAAGCCCCTTCTTTCTTTGGGTTACTATTTAACACTTATTTTCTTTTTATCATACCAGAAGTCCTTGCTCTCACTAGAACTCCCACATCAAGTTGTCTCTTATCTTGCTCTTTTGGAGTTACATAAATATGTGCTACTACAGATCAACATTTATTAGACACATTTCAACGCTAGATCAATTTTTTGGCAGTGATAAGAGAAGGAAGAAGGATCATACACTTTCCCTTGTGCATAAATCTTAGTGTGTGGAGGTCGGAGTTGTGATAATTTCAGCTCCACATGCATAATTACAAGTTATAGGAAGTAGCCCTGTTGAGAGATGAATATCTGGTATACCTACTTAGAACGCCTTTTCCCATAGAATACATAGTGTTTAGTACTGTTCTTTAGATACATCACATACTATTTTTCTGAGCTGCTTTAGGAATATATTCTTTATTAATATCATTGTTTTCATGTACCACAGAACCGATTTAGCAACTCATTTAAATTGAGGATTACCTGTACTTCTATCTCCATAACTTTTTTTAGTCCCCCCTCTCTCCAGAATGTTCTCATCTGTTGCCCATTTGGTTTGAAATTTAATGTCATAGATTGTGACATACATAATTAAAAACTTGTTTAATTTTTTTATTATATAATTATGTGTTTCTAATAGCCTACAGATGCCCTTAATTTAAATTTGTCATAGACTATTATGTGATAATTATATTATTATGCTTTATACTTTAAACTTTATGGGAGGTTATCATTATTAAACGAATGAAAAAATCTAGGCCCTTCGATGCCTTGGAATTACTAATATAAATGTGACCTAGAGTCCTGATGATAGTTCTTTCCAGATTTTAAGGAGGTGAAAATTTGATAGATGCTCCCTTGATTGTTTATAGATGGGTAGGAAGAAGGGCCAAGTCGTTTTCTATTTGCCTTCAACAAAACCAGTGCTGAAAATTTTAAGCGGAAAAACTATTAAAAGGATATTGGGGTGGGGAACACAGTACACATAAATAATAGACACATTTCCTTCTTGTATACCCAGAGGAACTTGACTTCTTTTTTTTTTTTTAACCTTCTTTTAAATAAGTGACAATAAAAGAGAATCTGAGTGAGAGACTACAGATGAATGGGAGCAAGCACGGCACCACTGCTGAGGAAAAACACATCACTGCCTCTTTTAGTGAATCTGAACACATTAAAGTAAAATTGGACATTGGATAGCTCAAAGACTCTTCAAAAGGGCCAGTGAACCAGACTTGTCAGGCAGAGAAAAGTCAAAAATTCTGTTGCAGAACTGGTGTTATAAACATACTACTGGACAAAGAAACTGCAGCTTGCACTGTGAACATCACCCATGCTAGATACTGGTTATTTCCACCTGATCTGTTGTAGAGTTGTGTAGGATAAGTCAGAGTTAGCCAGAGAAAGGGAGTAGATAAAACATATATACCCTAAAATACTTTTAGAAACTGGAAGAACTTTGTGACTGGAACAGAGGGAGCAGGAGGCCAATTAAAGACATTTGAAGAATTCTAGAGAAGAGGTGATAGTAACTAGACTAGGGGAGTAACAGTGAGAAGTGAACGATTTAAATTTAGTGGAAAGAATTGACAATCCTTGTATCTTACTGGATTGTAGAACTTAGAATGGGGGTAAATGGAGAGGATGAGATTAAATATACCATGTTTCTGCTCTGGAAATTGGGCAGATGATAATATTCATTGAGAGGGAGAACTGCTTTGGTAGGATATAAATTTAGTTTTGGAAGTGTTTAATTTGTTGTGTGCTTGGGACATTTGAGTAAAAATGTCAAAGGTGAGATAGGATCTGGAAATCTAATGTCTGTAAGAGACAGCTGGCTAGAAAATACAGATTTTGGAATCATGAGCATGTAGAACAATGGTTCTTAATCTTCTCTGCCATTTAGTGTAGTGCAAAATAAAGAAAGATGGAAGGAGGCATACCCAAATCTGAAAGCCTGACTGATGACATAGGTTCCAAAAGCCATTCTCTTATATCTAATAGTCCCTCCTTCCCCCTTGAGAATCACTAAACTGATGAATGAAGCTATGGCAACAGATAGGATGTCTTGGGGAGATTATGTATAGCGAGATTAGAAAGCTCATGTTAATACCCTGGAGAATGCCATCACTGAAGCAGTGGGCAAGAGAAAAGGGAGCTTATGTAAGGCACTGAGAAAATGAAGCCAAAAAGGCAGAGACAAAAGCAGGCAGTACTGAAAATCGAGGGAAGATAATATCTAAGAAGGAAGGGAAGATGATCAGCAGCATTAAATGCTCTTGAGAAGTCAAGTAAGAGAAGAGCTGGAATATAGTCATAAGTTTAAGCAACAAGTTACGACATCAGCTACTTTAGCATGAGCAAGTTAAGGGCAATAGTGGGAGCAACTGCCAATTTCAGAGGATTAGTAAATGAGTGGGTATTAAGGAATCAAAGTTATTTAGCATGTGTAGGCATCTCATAGGAAATGGCTGTCGCAAGAGAGGAAAGTGGTCTTAGGAAGTTTCATTTAAAAATGGAGTAATTTGAGCTTGTTTAAAGGTCGATGGGAAGTGTCAGTTTTAGAAGCAACAGGGTTCTGGAGCACTGATTTTGGTAGCGCTCTATATAGGATAGGTTGATGGCAGGAGAATCTGGAAGTAGAAGCTCAGGACGGTAGACTAGGTAAAAAGTAATGCATATTTATACCTACATTATCTCAGCAGGAAATGAGAGGAAATATAGCTAAGATAAATTGAAGGGATGTGGGCAAGTCAGAAATCAAATGACTGGGAAAATGGTAGTTTCATTACTACAGATGTTTAAGATTTGAAAAGTACTTTAAATAGGAAGATAATTCGTTTATAGTTTTAGGATACCTGTAGAAAGCAGAAGATGGCCAGAGAAAACCAAGAGGTTAGGAATTTAGGACTGTTCCTCAGAGCAGAGTTTACATGTGATGGAGAGATCGAGTGATGTGATCTCCTGCATAGTAGAGGTCATAGTTGTAGCCGTGAGAAAGATTGTGCTGAAACCGATCTTAAGTTCTTTTGGTTAGTTATGTGTTTAGAAATGCTAAAAAATAGATTTCTACAACTACTTTATTCATCTTTAAAAAGAATTTTAAAGTTATATTTTTCTATGTGGACTAAGGTTTGCCTATTTTAATTGTCGGTGTCATTTGGGAGTAACAGGTTAAATGTACTGTATCAACTAAGTAAATGTAAAATGTTGACAGTAGCAGATATTTTAGCTCTGTGGCACTACATTTCAGTCTTGACTATTTACCTTTTCAAAATCAGGTATGCTGTAATTATGTTAATATGTCGATATTTAAATAAGCAGCTCACTTCAATTACAGCTCGAGTTATCAATTCTTTAAGGTCATATTTGTGGCAGGGATGATGGCAAAGGGGGAATAGTGACATGGATTTTACCTCCTGCCTTCCCAGAGAAGTGGCCCACGGAGTCAATGTAATTTGACATGTGAGAATTACTGAGATTCTTCTTTAGTTAGGTTGAAATGAATTTGGAATAAGTTAAAATCCCTTAGATTACTATATTTGAATGTATGTTTATATATTTTTTTCTGAAATATATATTTGGAGAAAAAGTCAGAACTTTGTTTCAGTATGAATTTAAGGAAATAGCTATGATAAAAACAAAATATTAATCTATGTTTTCTTATATTTTCTTTTCAAACAGAAAAACCTCCCAATAAAAGCAGTATGAGGATAGTAGTGGATTCAGAGTCAAGGAAAAGAACCATTGGTTCTGGGGAGCCTGGAGTTACTACAAAGAAGACTTGGTTTGATAAGTAAGCTGGCAGGGAAAATTGAGGAATATTATTATGCTGTAATTTTTGATGGGTAGTTGGAGTATTATTACGACTATACTGTTTTTCAAAATATAATTTATATGATTTTGTTCTGTAGACAGTCCTCCACTAAAGTGTAAGTTTTCTAAAATTTTATTAGTTGTCTGGAACTTGGAAGGCATTTTCAGGTGTGGTTGAGGACACAGTTTTTCCTCTTTCCACCTCCCCCCACCTATCAAAAATTATTCCTTATGTTATAGATGCCATTGAATACTACCTATGTAATGGATAGTCATGAGCTCCTTAGTAGAGAAGAAAATTTGTGTCAGGTCTGGGAGGAGGCTTTAGCGTGTGGGTAATTCCTGCTAAGAGCTGGAAAGGGATCTTTTTCAGGGTGGGAGAGGCTGGATAGGCACTGAACTTGTCAAAGAAAGGCTTCAGAGAAAGTAGTAAGGAATCAGAATATTGGAGTGTGTATGATAATTCATTTATAAATTTGTATGCTTGGGGAGAGACTAAGATAACACTTTTAGAGCTTTAACATTTAAAAATAGATGATTTCTAGTTGTCTCTGCCTTTAATTCTGTGCTTTAGGGTAAGCAGTGTAATCTCTGGGCCATAGTTTTGTCCTTTTAAGTGTCAAATGTATGACATATAGTCCTGACATTTTTTTTAAGTTGGGAAGTAGTCGAGACATTCATTCTTACCTTTGAAATAACATTTTAAGATAAGATGTATTTCAGTAAGCTGGCTTTTGCAGAATTGGAACAAAGGTTATAGATGCAAATTGACTGAAAAGATGCTAGGACCTCTCCTGCTAAGAGTTTTATGTAGAAGTGGATTGAAAATGGCAAGTAACAAGCGATATGGAAGGACCCTTCTCACTTGGTTTCCATAAAAGATGTGAACACAGCTAATTTGGAGACTTCATTGTTTTGGAAGAAAATTTAAATTTCCATTATTAACCAGTAGTTTAAATGTTGAAAAAAAAAAAAGGAACTTAAATTATAAGATTTTATTTCTTCGTACTTGATAGTGGTTAAGATTTATAAATGAATGTATTAATTTAACTTGAATTTTGTTACAGACCAAATTTTAATAGAACAAACAGCCCAGGTTTCCAGAAAAAAGTTCAGTTTGGAAATGAAAATACCAAACTTGAACTTAGAAAAGTTCCTCCGGAATTAAATAATATCAGCAAACTCAATGAGCATTTTAGTCGATTCGGAACCTTGGTTAACTTACAGGTAAGAACTATGAAATGATTCTGTTGTCTTTGCTTAATTATTTAGGGAGAGAACTTCATGTAATGAGAAAAATGCTTTTATGAAAAAATATGGAAAATTTGGTAATATTCTAAATTTAGACAATTGGATGTGAAATGAAACTTTATATTTTAGAAAAAAAAATGTGATTTTGAATAACTTTCGGACTTTGAAAAGGCAGGAGTTTTGATTGATCATATTATACACCTTTTACCTAATAGAGGTTATAAAATTATAGCAAAGTTAAATAATCATACTGGTAAAATCTAATCTTACGGTAGTTTTTATTTATTTAGTTTCTCAAAGTCATTACAACAGAATGCTCTAGTCAGATTATTTTAGCTTTCTCTATGTTGGGATGCATTTAACAGATACTTTTGGGGCCCAAATACCATGTAATCCATAATTAGCTTAAACATTTACTTTTTCCTTTACCGTTTTTGAACTTCTTTCAAGATAAATGTCAGTGTAACTTGTGTTTGACTACACGTAAAATTAGACTATTGGCTTGGGTGCATGAAACTGGTGAGGTTATTTAGTATCAAGTTTATATTATATATGTTGAAATAATGTTGGGCTTCTTTTTTTCTTTCAGTTTGTATAGTATCCTTTTCAATTAAAATTATTTCCCATCATCATCTGATAAAAATAAATTTTAGAGAGTATAGGTTAAGTTGATAATTGGGAAATTTTTGTTTTCTTGGCACTTAAAAAATAATATTATAAAAGTAATAGATGAAAAAAATACATACTTATTTGGAGTGGGACAATAAAGATTTATATAGAATTTAAAGAAAATGTTTTCCCTTCCACTCTTTGTCTCTCACATTTCTCTCCCCAAATTTTCACATAATTACAATGTTAATAATAATTTACTACATCTTAGAATTTTGTTTTGTTTTTCTGTATCTACTTATCAACAAATATACAAACTTAAAAATACATATATATTTTAAAATACACAGACCCAGAGTACACATATTATCCTGTAGTTATTTACCTAACCTCAGCTGACTCTGAATATCTTTCTATGGCAATTCATTTTGATTATCACATTTAGATCTAGACAAAAGAGTTCTCAGAAAATTTTTTCCTCACACAAAAATCAACTACACTGGTAATATTAAATTTAAAAAAATTTTCAAAGCTAAGGGGTGAAACATAATATCTCACTGTTCAATTTGTGTTTTCTTAATTGTGAGATTGCTATTTTTTCATCTTTTTACCAGTCCTTTTGCTATATCTGCATACTACTCGCATTATTATTTATAAACTACATGTTTTTTAAAAAAAGTTTTAAAAAACCCTTTAGCTTTATTTTAATTAAACATTGATGCGTTGCTGTTTCAAATCCCAGTAATGTATAATTATCAAAATGCAACCTAAAATCATCTTTATAGTATTTATTGAATGCTTACTATTTACTCCCTGTTCTACATAAATTATTGTCTGACTCTAACACTACAGTGTGGTGTTATCTACTTAATGGAAGAAGATACAGAGGCACTGAAAGGTTAAATAACTTGCACATACTCTTGTGAGAGTAGCAGTCAAGGTTTGAGTCAGGTAGTTCAATTCAGAGCTTATGTTCTTAATTTTTATTTTGTATTGCTTCACACCACCAGTAGTGTATATACCACACTTTGGTAAAAACTGCTATTATTAAAAGAGCAAGAACTTTGAGGTGAAAATCTTGTATTTACTACTTATTAATATGGGTCTACAGAATCACATACTCTTTGAATCTGTTTCCTTGTTTAAAGTATGATTGTATTTTTTTCTTAAATTTCCTCACACTTTTGGAAATATTTTTTGTGAGAATTACATATTTGGAAAATTTTCCTGTGGATTTTTTTTGTAATTTTTTCGTTAGAGAGCACTCCTTTTAAAAGTATTTTCATGGTCTTCTCCTGACTCTGGATCTTGGCCAAGTCACCCATTGACATAAGAGATTATTTTTCAGTCAGTATTAATATTGGGGGTAAAAACCAAACATTTTGAATGCTTGTTTATGCAATGAGCATTCTCTGTTAAAAGTCATATAGAGGAGGCTCATTATTCTCTGAACAGTCCTCAGTTACCAGTTCTTCTATCCTGAAAGTAGGCTAAGGTAATAATATAGACTAAAGGGAGTGTAAAGAGGGACCAGTATTTTATTTGTTAAGGAATTTTACTGTATAGAGCAACAGATTCATTTGGAAATTTATTTACTGTTTTTATTTTAAATCTTAGGTTGCCTATAACGGTGATCCTGAAGGTGCCCTTATCCAATTTGCAACATATGAAGAAGCAAAGAAAGCAATATCAAGTACAGAAGCAGTGCTAAACAATCGTTTTATTAAGGTTTATTGGCACAGAGAAGGAAGTACTCAGCAGTTACAAACTACTTCTCCAAAGGTAAGTGTGCAATTAAATGCTTTTCTTAGAAAGCTCTTAGCATAGTGTTTAAGAGCAGAGGCATTGCCGTCAGGTAGACTTGAGTTCAGATCCTGACTCAACCACTGTTAGATGTGTAGACTTGAGGAGTTTACTTTACCTTTCTAATTTCTTTCATTTTATCCTGAAGTTGATCCCCAGTTTAGACAATTATAAGATATGTGGAAAGCATATAGAGCAGTCCCTGGTGGATAGGAGACACTCAGTACACTGTAGCTGTACATAGTCCAGAAACTCAGATTATGGGTTCATCTTAGAAATCCTTCCTTCCCTTCCTCCCTCTTTCTCTTTCGATCAGTGAATCACCGTGTAATGTTAGATTCATTGCTAGTAGAGGTGTCTTACAACAGTTTGTTTCTTGATTTAACTTTCTCCTGTTTGTTCAAAAAACAATAATGAGGGGTAGATTTTAATTTTTTCCTCTACTTTATAAATAAGTTATTATATGCAAGGAAAACTGTGTGCACGTGTGTATGAGCGAGAGGGAGGGAAAGGGAGAGAGAAGGAATCTGGAAAGTGGCTAGGTTTTGATTATAAGATGTACTTTTAAGACTTTCCCTGCATGGGCAATTTAGTAATAAGTAACAAGTAACTTTTCATTCTCATGAACTAATAAGCTTGTTTAACTTTTTTTTTTTTTTTTTTGTTCCAAGGTAATGCAGCCTTTAGTCCAGCAGCCCATTTTACCTGTTGTGAAGCAGTCAGTCAAAGAGCGGTTAGGTCCAGTACCTTCAAGTACTGTCGAACCAGCAGAAGCTCAGAGTGCCAGTTCAGACCTTCCTCAGGTAAGTGAAAAGTCTTATTATTGTGCTTGTCACATAATAGGTTCTCAGTAAATTAATTGCCCTTGGTGATTTGAATTATAGTATATATTTTATACAGAAATAGGATAGTCTATACATATTTGAACTTCACTTGTTAATTTTTTGTTGCTATTATGTTTTCACATTCTACTTTTTCTGTAGTATTTGAATCTTAAATTCTTCTTTCTAGTTAATACTTATTTATAAGAACAAGTTCTCTTCCACTTTGTGGAGGAGGTATTTTTCAGCAAAACTGCCTGAAAAGTGAAGTTCAGTACACTAAATCTTATTTTTCCCATCATCTTTCACTTAACTAGAATTCTCTTCAGAGATAATTATGCAGTAGCATGAACTGAAAGCTTTTGGGATGGGAAGGCTTAAACCTCAGATTTTAGCGTACTGTTTCAAGTTACTTATGCAGCTTTCTCAGAACCTTGCATCACTTTATTCCTGACTCTTGGATTTTCTTCTCCATATGTCATTCCCTTCCCACTCCCTTCCATACTTGAGTGGCAGTTTCTTATTTCTACACCCTCAGTCTCTGAAGGTTAGCTTTCCTTTGTCTCCAGGTACTTCAGCATTTGCTATGTAAAATAGAGTTAGGATATACTATTCCCCTTAACTAATCGATGCCACCTTATTAAAGTAGTCTTCCTAGGTAATTCCTGCAAAGTAATATATCGAGAGTCTATAAAAATATGCAGAATGTAAATTGGTAAATTATTTTTTAAAAATCCCCAATCCTGTTATTCCAAATAATCACTAAGAATAGTGTATTTGGCTGTAAAAACAAACATACTTTAGGAAAGAATGACTTTATTTTTAAACTCATGAAGCAGGCACATATTTTACTCAAATCTAATATTTAAAATGTTCAGACTTTGTATTTGTCAATAAGGGACTCTTAGGTATTTATAAGTCTGTATCAGTGGAGGGGACTTTAACAATCACCTGGTTCAATCCTCTTATTTTACATCATAGTTTTTCATGGTTGAGTAATGGTGTGTACTATTTCTTTTTGCACAAACATTTTCTGTCTCTGTCCTTGTAAAAGGCCCAGGTTTTTGTGATTAACGTCAGTATACTTATGTAGTCGATATATGTTAGTAGAATCAGAATGTTCAAAGTCCCAACAGACTTATATATGTTTGGGGAAACACTGAATATGTCCATTTTAATTTTTTTAGAATGTAACTAAGTTATCTGTGAAGGACAGGTTGGGTTTTGTATCAAAGCCATCTGTTTCAGCAACTGAAAAGGTAAGAATAGCATGATGTGTTTGTCTTGGCTTCATGAATGTTTTCAGGTGGCATCTCAATTTTTTAATTTTTTTCATAGTTCCAAACTTTTGCTTCTTAATAGTATCTGTATCTCTTACCTCCTATCTTTTTGCTTTCCGTTTGCTGAAAAAGAAAAATATTTGCCTACCTTTTTTTACTTTTCTGCATCAGCATTTTAATATTTGCCGCTTACTATATTTTCCATGCGCTTCATTCTTTTTGTTTTTTTCTTTTGATTTATTATATTTATAGATACTGTACAATCTAATTTGAAAACTTTGGCAGCCTAGTAGAAAGGGCCATGAATTAGAAATTTTACCTGAGTTCGAACTCTGGCTCTTCACTTACTAACTGCATGACATTTGGCAGTACTGTTACTCTTTCTGAACCTTTCCTCATTGGTAAAATGGTGGTGGTAATATTTGTCTTGCTCACAGAGTTTTGTGAGGATTAAACAAAATTATTTAAAAGTATTTTGTAAACTGGAAAAGATGATGTAAATGTAAGTTTCTTATTTATCGCTAACAGCTATTATGTATAGCCTGACAATACATTTAGTCATTTATTTTTTTTTAATTATGGGGGCAAATGCTGATTTTAGACCATTTATGGACCTACCTTATAGTTCCGTGTAGATGTTTTTTTCTTCTGTTTAAGTATGAGTGAATACCCTTATCTTTAGTCTTATTTGAGGTACGTGGAATCACTGAATTTTAGAATTAGATAATGTTTTCCATTTCTGTACCCTCACCTTAAAGGAAGGTAAGGCTGAAATCATTTTTTGGTTCATCTATACACGATGAGTTACTGAGCTAGGACTGGAATCTGTCTCTTCTTTTAGTCCATAGCTCTTGGTATTTTGAAATATTCATAGGAAATTGACTTTATAGGTAGTAAGTAAATATCCCAGGAGATAGCTGACCTGCCCTCTTCACTGGTTTTTCAGTATATTATTATTTTTTTATTCACTGTGTTAAACTTTGGCAATTCTAAAAATTTGAATATGAACCCCATTCTGTATATCACATTTTTCCCTCAGGCACCTCAACATTACTTTAGGTATAACATGCCTAAGATTATTTATTATTTCCCATGTAAATTAATTTCTCCTAGCTCTCACCTTTGGAAGTGCAGTCTAAAAGCCTTTAGAGTCATTTTCTTGTGTCGCGGTTCACATCTCTTTGTCTACCATCTTCAGGCTTCTGGCCTCTGGATGTAGTGTCATAGCTGGCATCCCTCTCCTCTAGTTTACACTGCCACTATACTACTCTCGAACTTATTTTAATGTCAGTTCCTTGTAGAAACTTTCATTTCCTCAACTAAGTGACTTAGCTTGGTTCATAGCTCATCATTATCTTAATTTTTTTCATTCTGTTACTTCCGCTTTTGTCCTTCCTTTTCTTCCCTAAGAAATCTTTTTTTCTGCTCATTGTCCTTTACTATTTCCTGCCTCTTTTTTTCTTTCTTTTTTTTTTTTTTTTTTTTTGGCGGTGACTTTCCAGGAGTGTATTTTCCTCTTCCTAACTAAATTCTAGTCATTATTTTAAAGATTGAAAATCTCTCTAACCTCTTCTGTGAAACCTTCACATTTTTCTGTGGTACTCTCCTTTTCTCTAAATTTGTGTTGCTTAGTTTATGCTACTAAGTTTAGCATATGTAAATATTTACTTTGGTTAGGTTTATCCTTGATTATATGTAAGAAATAAAAACAATATGAGGTCTGTTATTCTTAGTGTAGTATTGAGCAGTTCTGCAGAGGTCTAAAAACCTGATTATGTTTAGAGATCTATTTATGCCAAATTTGGACTCTGAAATTGAAGTGTACTAACTATACCTTTTATAAAATTTTTCGAGTATGTTTTGCTACTGTTTTTATTATTTTTTAGCGGGTTTTCTATAGCTTTAGGATAAAAGAGATACAGACTTGGAATTGATAGTATAAGTATACTAATATGGTCATCATGAACTGAATTTGTGAAAAATCACTAATGGCAATAAGTTACTTATTTTAAAAAACTTACTTGGTAAATACTGTAAATTATCTTTTAAGGAAAATAGTTACAAGTATGTAACTTTCAGTCATCCTCAGTGAACCTGTTTAAAGAATAGCATTTTATTTTGGCTTATTCTTCGTGATATCTCTTCCCCCCTAATCCATATTGATTTTTGCTGTGGAGCCCTTAGAGGTCAGTGATTCCGAGAAGTCTCAGGAAGAATAAAAGAATGTTCTCTATCATCAAATATTATTCAAAAAAAATTTTTAATTGAAAGCAGGGGTGATTTCAAAACTAGCACAAATACACAAATATAGAATTTTATCCCCTTTCTATAAATAACACTGAGTAAACCCTTTCACGATTCTTCTTTATGCTAAGATTACATTTTTATGAGAGGGCTAAGAGGGAAGAAACTTAAAACCTAATTGATACTGTTAAGTATTAAGATATTACAATAGCTATTAAATTGGAATTGTTTGAGTAGAGTGATTGATTGGTCAAATGATGTTTGAATGCCTCTGCTTACTACAGGGAGATCTGTGAAGAATAAAGGTGGCATCTGCATATACTATCCTGGTTAGTTTTTGTGGAAGACATTTAGACTGCCCAAATTATCTCCTTAAATCCCTTCTGAATTGTGGGAAGCCAACAGAATACTTAATGTTTTTATATCACTTTTCGGTATATCAAGCATATGTTACAGGATGTTATTGTTTCTTAGCAGTATTTTTTTTGCAATCGAAAAATATATCTTGGTTCTTTGCATGATGTTAACATCTATACCATGGAACTTTTAAAAGGAAAATTATGTGGCATAATTGAAGGAACGTTGCATGTCATATACTTAGGCTGTTAGTTTAGCAGCTGACACTCTGTATGATCCTGAACAAGTCTTACCCTCTCATTTGCCTTAACTGTAAAATGCAGTCATTTAAATAACCCTTTGATTTTTAAGTTTTTATTTGCTGTGTAATTTTGCTACTTTAAATATAAAGATTAGGGAAATTTATGATAATTTTTTATAATTGTTATCGACTTTGATTTTCTGTCAGGATTATTACCTGGATTACTCAGTCAAGATTATTATAAGGATTATTTTTCTTACAGAGAAATATGATTTATATAAAATTATTTGCTATGCTATATCTTCTGTAAACAAGCTTTTGTGGAAAAAATTGATTACTGACTCTACACCTTTTTTTCTTTGACATTAAAATATTTCTTTGCAAGATCTTGAATCCCTTTATCTCTTAAACTACTGAGTATTAGTGAAGGAAATAAAACTGTTAGTCCCTGAAAATATTTTATAAATTTAACTTTAGTCATGTTGTTCTCCCTAGAATTCTCAATTTGTTGGGTTTTGCTATACAAAATATATCTGTGTGGTGCCTAAAAGGCTATCCTGAATGAACATTCAGATTTATTGAAAAGGTGATTATTTACTCAATATAAAAATTGACCATACAATTACTATATTAATAACTCCTCAGAAACTGTCTTATTACATTTAAGCAAGGCACTTCTGCTTTAGAAACCTGTTACAGCTGACCGTGAGGGTGACTGTGAAGCATCCTAAGTGTTTCTTTTGTATTTGATTCCAATTGGACATTGGTTACTTAAAAACGATATTTGGATGATTTTAATTGAAATAGCCTTCTTTGCTAGCAAGTAATTACAAAATACTTTGTTTCCTTCCAGTCTTATCCATGAGAAAAATCTACTTTTCTGTCTTTATAAGTACCAATAATAATTATGGTTGACAATATTATATATAGGAAATAAGATAAGGAGATGGTAATGGATTATAACCTCTATCTTGTTAGGAAATTGGCTTTTTGTCTTGGAAAGTAAGAAGTATTAATGATGTACATTTTAACAGCAGAGCACGTGATAATTTTTACCTCACATTATGAATTCATCATACCTTTGATACCAAACATGATAAGTATATTACAAGATAGGAAAATGATAAGCCAGTATCTCATGAACATAGTCACAAAAATCCTAAACAAAATATTAGCAAAAGTTCAGTAATATGAAAAAGATAATACATCTTGACCAAGTAGGATTTATCCTAGAAATTCAGGGTTGATTTAACATTTGGAAATCAGTTTCACTCATCACATTAACAGAATAAAGTAGGGGCAGAGGATGGAAGGGAAGAACCTCATATGATTATCACAGTAGAAAAACATTATATAATATCGTCATGTTAAACTTTCTGAAAACGAGAATAGAAAGAAACTTGCTTAATTTGACAAAGTATATGCAAAATAAAAAACCCTGTAGCTAACGTATTTAATAGTGGAATAATGAATTTTTTTCACCTGAGATCAGGAATGAGAATCTCCACTCATCACTTTTGTTAAGCAGTGTAGTAAATTAAGGCAAGAAAATGAAATAAATGACATAAAGATTAGAAAGGAAGAAACAGAACTATATTTACTCAGACGATGTGATTGTGTATGCAGAAAATCCAAAAGAATTCACAAACAATTGGAATTAATAAGTGAATGAAATAATGTCGGAAATAAGGTCAATATGTAAAAATACAGCACATAGAGAAACCTGTTTGGGAAGTGAAGAAGGTGTGGTAGTTTGTAAAGTCCGCTGCCTTGGCTGTGTTCTTTGGAATGGTAGTATCTTTCCTATTGGGTTTATCACCTCCCTTTGCTGGTTACATTTTTAACAGATTTTCTTCTCGTTTATCAAAACTATATCCTCATCTTTTGGAAATATATTTTTTGCTATCCAAACTTTACTGTCTAAACTCTGGAATCAAATAGATTCAAATATTAATATTTGTAATCATATAGTTCATTGTGTTAAGACATCCTGTTTTCACACTTCCTGCCTCTTAAATTGGGTTACATCATGTAGTCATCAGTGTTTATACTTATAATTGGCAGCCCTTTTTTTTATAATTGGGGTATATAATCTGATAATAAGTTTCATAGTGCTATTTTAAGCTCAATGAAATATGTTGGCTGATATTCTATTTTTAGTGGAGGAATTTTCTGTATAAAACAAGGAAATGTGATATTTCTAGGAATAAAAGAGTCTTCTCTTGTCAGATAACTTTTATTCGCTTTGAAAAAGCACTTAGTCTGATACATGATGTTAATATCTTTGGGATGCAGAGTGTTTTGTACTTGCCGAAATTGTAGAGAAATGCTCAAATGAACAAATTATATGGATTTCTTTACTTCTGGCTTTCTCACAGCTTTTATGATAAAATACTATGATAAAATACTATCATAAAAACTTTTATGATAAAATATTTTATGGTAAAATTTTGAAACTAGAAAATAGGGTTGTGATATTTATTGTTTTCAACTGATCTGAGTACAGACGTCTGGTCACAATTTTTCTATGTGTTATAATAGAACTCTCATAAAAAAAAAGTTTATGAAACACCCCATTAAATTTTGTTTTCAGCAGATTATCCTATATTTCTCCATTTAAAGCTATCGTCTTATCCTTATACAATCTTACAAATACAGTATTCTAGGGTTTTATTTCATTTAGAAGCTAGCCATTCTTGAATACTAAGAATAGTGAGTGATGAGTTGTTTAATAAACTTTGTGATGTTCCCTAATCTAATTTAATGATAAATGATTAAAAAGTAGTGTACAGATTGCAACTTCTCTGGTACACTCAGATATTTATATTTTTTAGTAGCTAGAAAGTAGGGCTCTTTTCTCATTGATACCCTTCTATTTATGTAGTTTTAAAACATCTTTTTATGTCCTCAACTTCATTAAAACTGGAAGCTATGTTTCTTCCTCTGGAAAGTTACATTGTTGACATATATGGTTTCATGTTTAGTTTTTATAGCATTCAGAACTCTTCCTGAAGGTATCCCTAGACTCCATCTAAGAACCAGTAACCTATGATCCCATGCAACCTATAGTTACTTGCTTTTGAAGGATAAAAAAAGGCAGCCTGTACACTTGTTTTCTTGACTTGTGTGTAGAAAAGATTGTCTACTCAGATCTGTCATCATTTCAGTTTAATTTAGTGCAGAGTGTTTATTGAATATTTATAAAGTACCCTGGCACTGAAGATACAGCAATGAACCCAGAAAAAAAATAATCCTCTTGGGTTTGTTAAGGACATTAAACATAATCAAGTTGAACTTTCTCATTTTGTAGATAAACTGAGGCCCAGAAAGGTACTTGAAATTGCCCAGGGTTTCACAGTTAATAACAAGATTTAGGTACTGGAAGTGCAAAGAAGTAAAAGAAACATAGCTTTTATTTCAAGTAGACAGGGAAATAGACAAATTAACATATTAGGTCATTTTTATTAAATATTTTAATAGCTGTAGAACTAGAATTTCATAGAAGGACCTGGGTAGAAGAAATAAATGATTAGGGCTTTGTAGAGATCTTAACTGGTTGTGCTGAACCTCAGCTGGACTTCAGGGAATAAGGTCATTTGAAGCAGATGGAGCAATGGCTAACAAAAGAAAGGAGAAAGAAAGCAAAAAGTTTATTTCTGAACTGTAAGTTGCAAACATGAGGGACAAACAGTTGCAAATTGAGAAACAGGGTCCAGTTTCTTTTTGTGCCATGTCTTATGAACGGGTTTTGCTTTAGTCACTAGGAATACTAACAAATGTATTTGGCAACTAATATTTTCTCAGTGATATAGTAATGACAGTGTTTTTTCTTGATTTAAAGTTTTTGTATGTTAGATTGTATTTGTTTCTATAGGTATATGGTGTTAATTTAAAAAATTGTAGTTTATTCCTCATTCATATTCTTCTTTAAAAATCACTAAATGTGATTTAGTTATTATTCATATAACATTAAGTTCAATGTGCTAAGTTTTGATGAAACTGCTTTAATGCTGAGTTTTATAAGAAAACAGGACTTAGGAAATCATGAATGCTTGATACATTTTTATGAAATTGATTTGTATTGGTAGGTGTTATCTACATCTACTGGCCTAACAAAAACAGTGTATAATCCAGCTGCTTTGAAGGCTGCACAAAAAACTTTACTTGTTTCCACCCCTGCAGTTGATAATAATGAAGCACAGAAAAAAAAACAGGTAAGTACAGCTGTTATTGTACAGAATTTTCATAGAGGAAAGCTTTTTGCATGTATGTGTTTTTTCAGTGCTTAGAATAGAATGGTACTAAAAGGAGTATGTTGGCTGCCACTGACCTTTTATTTTCCATAAGGTAGCAGTAAATGTTTTTTTCTAGGAATGAAAGGTTCTCCTGATCTTTGAAATTTGCATACATATTTAAGTTTTTACATAGGAAAACCTGGCATTTAATTTTTGTTGCCAGGCTTCTGCAGTTAACAACCATTTCTGTCTTCTTTTATAATTTTGTCTATTGGAAATATAAAAAGTAAATATTCTAATAATATTTTGATCCCTTTTTCTAGGAGGCATTAAAACTTCAGCAGGATGTAAGGAAAAGGAAACAAGAAATTTTAGAAAAGCACATTGAAACACAGAAGGTAAAATATTAAAGCCAGATTTAACAAAATGTATTTATAAATGTTACAATTTTGAATTTAATCTTATACTATATAGGTAGTCCTAGGAAACATATTTACTGCAATTGATAATGGTAAAACTGAAATATTATCAGTGGTAAAGTTTATATCATTGGAGAGTGTATTGGGGATATGAAGAGCATATATTAAATGTTAGAAATTGAAGTAGTTTAAATGGAACTGTGGTTATCAAACTTGAAATGAAAACGAGGAGTTGAGATAGGTACTCTTCTTTAATATGCTTGGAATCCTCTAGTCCTTATTGTCCAATAACAGCCACATCTAACTATTGAGTGTTTAAAATGTATCCATTCCAAGTCGAGATGTGCCATAAGTGTAACATACTAGACTTCAAAGATAGAATGAAGAAAAAAGTAAAACAGTTCAATAATTTCTGTTGAAATGTAGCATTTTGAATATTTGGGTTAAATAGAATATACATTATTAAATTAATTTTACTTTATCTTTTTTATCTTTTTAAAGTGATTATTAGAAAATTAAAACTCATGTGGCTTGTATTTCTTTTGTACAGTGTTGCTCCAGTTTATGACATTGAATTAGGTTCTTGATCATATATGGATTTATTATGTTTAAAAATGTTTGATAAAGAGAAATTACAGTGCTTTATACCAAAAACTGAAACCATCTTGACTTAAGAGAACCTATAATATTCTGTGGTTTCTTCTAGCCCATATTATCTTGTTTATCTCCTTGTTTCCTATCAATGTTGGGGGTATCATTCTTAGGCTAGTCAGTTACTGTTCACAGTGACAAAGAAAGTAATTAAATATTTCATTTTCCTAATACCTCATTATATGAAGGAAAAACAACTTTTTTTCTGATTTATTCTGGGTTACAGACTCCATTTGGACTGGGATTACTTAGAGGCAGTAATATCCACAAATGGATTAGAAAATAAAATGATTAATATTTTTTCAAACTGAAAACTTTTCAGGGATTGAATTGAATTTCTTATGTTCTAAGAGACCCAAATAGTAATACTGTAGTTCTTTACAAAATAAACCAAGATTACGGCTCTAATTGAGACAGCTAGCATCACCAATCTGCTATTCTGCAGTCTTAGTGGTTGTAAGCCTTGTTATAAATATATAAACTAAAAGCAGTATTTATTTTTATATTTTATTTGCTGTGTTTTTATTAGTAATAGTAGGAATAAGTATCTCACATTTTTCTCTTTTTAAAAATCTGGCAGATGTTAATTTCAAAACTGGAGAAAAACAAAGCAATGAAGTCTGAAGATAAAGCAGAAATAATGAAAACTTTAGAGGTTTTGACAAAAAATATTACCAAGTTGAAAGATGAGGTCAAAGCTGCTTCTCCTGGACGCTGTCTTCCAAAAAGTATAAAAACCAAGACTCAGGTATTTTAATTTGTATTATTATTCATATTACTTTAAAAACATTAAAACACTACATTGTTTAAGATTCATTTTCCTTTTAGGTTATAACATTTTCTAAAATTCTGACCATTGTATGCTATCATTCTCTTCTTCTTCCATTAATAAGTAAATAAATATAAACTTGCAAACTACTAATCTTTTGAATCCTGTGAATTACAGTTGGAAAGTCAGTAATTAGAATTAGTTATGGACAATCATGATAAGGTACTTTGAAGATAATGCAGGTACTTGCATGCTTGACTGAGGAGTTTGAGATTTATTTTAACTTTATTAAGGAGTTGATGGTATAAAGTGTTAATGAACAGAGATATAACATTCTGACAATACAAAATGAATTTATTAAAAAGGGAGAAAATTCAGGTAGATTAATCCATTAGACACAAATAAGTGAGCAAGTTAATTTCAGATGGTGATAAGCGATTAAGAAAAAAAACCAGTATACAATAATTATACTTGGTGTGTGTATATGTATAAAATCATGAGTTCATAATGTATTTCTGATCTAATCACCACAGAGTTCTTACTTTTGTCTTATTCCATATTTTATCTCCCCGTTCCCATAATGACAACTTGGTTCCCACTAACATCAGTCAATACAGTACTCATTTGCTCAGTCCTGTAATACATTTCAAATGGTCCCAGAATTGTTACAACAGTACCACTTCCAACAACTAACTAAATATAAAGTTTAGAATTTATTTGCTTTCTTTATAACTTCACAATGTATTCCACTAAGAGTATAGAGTGAGAACTGTGGTCTAGGATTACTTTCCCCTCCTCCCCCTTTTGTGTGGTTATATTATTTGATAAAGTTAGGTGTATCCATAGAAATCTCACTCTGGCATAGAGAAATCAGTGGACATAGGAACAAATTAGGAAGTCGTTGCAGTAATGTAGACCAGAGGTGATTGATAGCTTGAACTAGGTTGTTAGGTAGGACTGGAGATAGAGAAGAAATGTACAGATTAAATGGAAATGTATAAAACTTCTTTGTAAAAAATTTTGTGTAAATACAGAATATTAATTATTGTCATCTAAGGTAATTACTATTTTCTAGATGCAGAAAGAATTGCTTGACACAGAGCTGGATTTATATAAGAAGATGCAAGCTGGAGAAGAAGTCACTGAGCTTAGAAGAAAGTATACAGAATTACAGCTGGAAGTATGTTTCATTACAACTATGCAGTGTGCTAAAGAGGAGCAGATGTAGTTGTGGTGGTTAATTTGAAAATATTCCCTTCATTCTCTGGCATGTATATTGAGAGTCGCTATAAGGAAGAGGTTAGCAAATCTTTCAAAGCTAATAGAGAATATCTGTTATTTAATGAGGGATGGCAGCAGTTCTACCTATTCACCTGAGTCCTTCCACTTATAGTGAATTTTGTTCCTTTTCTATTTTTGATTTGTTCTTTCCCCTTGACCAAAACCTATTATAAGCTTTTCAGGTATTCTTATGGACTAGCCTGTGCATAAATAAGCATATCGTATTGAGTTCTATAAGAACCAGACTTCTAAGTGATAGAACTGTATTGAAGAACATGTTTCCTTAAGTTTTGCCTATAGATGGTGCTGTGGATGTTTATGAAAGAAAAAATAAGCTTCCTTAAAAGTTCCAGAAAAATCAAGTGAAATTGATTCTTATACATGAGAATTTTTAACATTTAACAAAAAGATGTTTAAAAATCAGAATAACGTTTTTAAATACAGAGAAACATTGTCATTAATGTAGTTGGTACTTGTCATTTGATGTCATAATTTTTGTATTTTAGATTATTACTTTATGCTTAACCTTAGAATAATACTTTTTTTCCAGATTTGTTAACAACTTGTTCATCTTTTTTCTGACATGGTGCAAATTTATATTAAGAACTAGCATCCAGGTATCAAAGACTTAACATTTAATAGCCACTAATGCTTGTCTTAGGACTCTTTTTTACCTAACAGTCACAGGAAGCATTCTCTGGAAGCTTGGTACGGTTCATTTGTGTTCTGCCCAAGTAACAGGTTTTGAAAAAAGATTTATGTTAATATAGAAATTCTATTTTCCCCATTCTGGAGATTTTATGCCCATGTTGGTGATATTTTAAAAACAATTATCAAAAAATTTTTGGCCTATAATTTTAGTAAACAAATAATAGTATTACCAGTATTGTTTACTAGTCTATGTTTTGATTATCTTGATATAGCTAAACTCTGAATAACATTCCTATTGTTTGTTTGTTTGTTTTATATATAATGCCTAAACTTTAGTTTGCAGTTAATGTATGCAGTAATGCAGTGTTCCTTAGAATGTGGTCATTCAACACACACATTCCATTTTTTTGTTAACAGATATTAGTGAAAAAAGCTATGAAGCCAAATAAATTTGGAAAAGATTATATTAAACATGAGTTTTGACTCTTAAACATGATTTTTTAGAGGCTTTTAATTTGTGAATCTCCAGAATTACATGTTAAATATTTAATACTACTTCAACTTATTTGACCATGGACTCCCTTTTCAGGGAGCATTTCGTTCCTCAGAGTAGACTTTTGTATATGCTGCTTTGTTATTAATCTTTGCCCTTTGAACTTTATTATTTGGATTTTGGATTATTTTATGTTAAATATCTTGAGATTGTATACTTGCAGAGATTTGGCAGTGGTGCTTCCTTGATATTTCCACTTGGAAGTTTCACATCCTCAGATTCAGCGTGTTCAAAATTGTGCTTATTTTGCCCCTAAATTCCATCTACACAGTTACCCAAACCAAAAATCCGAGAGCCTTCATCAATTCCTTCCTTTTCTTCAGTATTCATATCCAATTAATTACTAAGTTTTATACATGTTACTCCCAAATATATCTTAAATGCATTATTTTTCTATATCCATTGCCACCACTGTAGACCAAGCTTCTGTCTTCAGTTGCTGGGATTACTGTAGTAGTCTACTGCTTGGTATCCCAGCTTGTTCTCTTCTTCCTTCTACTCCGTTCTTAAAACTCTAACCAGAATAACATTTTAAATCCTGATTCAATTACATTACTCTACTTCTCCACCTTAAATGTTTTAATTGATTTTCATGGTTCTTGCGATAAAATTTAAAATCCTTAATGTGGTCCTTAAAGTTATTCATGATCTGGCTATGCCTGTCTCTCCAGCCTCATCTCTTCATCCCATGTGGTCCAGCTACACTGGATTTTATTCATTCTTTGAAGTACCATGTTCCTTTCAGCTTTTGGTTTCCTTGTTCCTGCTGCAACTACTTCCTTTACCTTTGTGTTGCTTGTTCTTTTTTCCTTCTTTGATTCATTGAACATATATTAAGTATCTGTAATCCGCCACCTACTATTATATGTGCTGGGGATTGAGTAGAGAATAAAACGGAGTAGGGAGAAATCCTCAAGGAACTAACATACTATTTTATTTATTGCAAATCTTAGTACTCTGTGCACATCTTTAATGTATCTGTTCAAATCTTTAGTTAAAGCATTTCCCCATTTTTTGAGTCACCTCTCATGGATAAAATCAAATAACTTAGTTGTTTGATGTCTCTTTACCCCTCTAAGATTTGAGTTTCATGAGAGTAAGGACTTACACATAGGAAGTACTCATCAAATATTTGTGGAAAGAAGGAATGGTATGCTATTCATACAGAGTGATGTGGTGGAATATAAGCTACTGTGAACATTAGTTGTATAATGATGTTACTGTAAGTGATCAGAATGATGAATTTGAGATAACTGTAACTAGTCAGTAGGGAAACAAACAGTTTGGAAATTATAAATAGGAAAATACATTTATTGTGTACGTAGCTATTTTGATTCCGTGTATTAAAGTGGCTTCTGGAGTAACAACACCATTTAGAAAACAAGAATCTCTGATTTTTTTGATAGAGTCTGATGTGTTGGAGAATAAGAACTTAGAAAAAAGCACACTTAATAATTTTGAATCAGTGCTTAAATTAATGATTTGTTTCTTAAATTTATTAACCGCCTACATTTGCTTTTACTTTAAAATATGAAACCCCAGCCTAAATTATGAGACCCTTATAGGGCATTATTTGGATATGATGTCAGAGTATATAAAAGTTTGACTCATCTGACAAAGTTTATATCACTTGGCTGTTTGTGATGTTTAACTTATGTGTCTAATTCCTTGTAGGCAGCAAAACGAGGGATTCTTTCATCTGGTCGGGGTAGAGGAATTCATTCAAGAGGTCGAGGTGCAGCTCATGGCCGAGGCAGGGGTCGAGGTCGAGGTCGAGGTGTACCTGGTCATGCCGTTGTGGATCACCGTCCCAGGGCATTGGAGATTTCTGCATTTACAGAGAGTGATAGAGAAGATCTTCTTCCTCATTTTGCGGTACTTTCTCACTGCCCAGTAAAACAAATACTGATAACCATTGTTGGGATAATGGATATATTAAAGGGGGAAATTATGAAAATGACATGACAAATTTAAACCCATTAATCTAACCAAAGAGTTTCTATGATGATCTTTTGTTATTTAAAAAGCAAGCTGTAGGGAGTTTTTGTTTGTTTTTTTATTATCTGGAAGAAATGTTATAATTCTTAAACTTAATAGGCCTTCAGGTATTGTGAAATGAATGTTTTAAACTGTTTTAGAGAAGGAAGTCCTATACTTTAGTTTCGTTTGATATTTACTTTTAAGGAAAAATTTAACACCCTGCAGGGGCCATTCAGAGGTTTTTTTTTTATTAAGATGGAATTTTATTTGTTAATAGTGTATTCTCGATCTAGTCAGTCTAGAAACAGCTACTGGTCTCAGTGGATAAAAATTATAATCTAAAATTTATAGAGCACTTATTTTATGGGAGGTATTATTCCGAGTGCCTTATATAACTCACTATATTATGAGTTGTTTAGATGACTATTTGAAGTAGGTACCTTTATTAAATCCGTTTTAGAGATGAGGAAAATGAAGTGTGAAGAGAGTAACTTATTTTAGTTTACACAGCTTGTAACTGACAGCAAGGATCCGACTGATTCTAGAGTCCATTCTCCTACTGTGCTCTACAGAAATTTTCTGTATGGAGTACGTGTATATTGAGTAAGTTCATGTTTATAATTTTATGTTTGGTAAGAAGAAAGGTATTAGTAATAACATACAAAGGACTAGAATTTTATATGATAAAGGTTGCTGTTCGTAGAAAAATCCTTCTACAAGGTAAAAAACAAAATCCAGCAAACCAAAACAAGCATAATTTAATATGTTTAGCTTGCAAATATCCTAAAAGAATATGTGGTTTAGAGGAATCTTTACTAAGAGTGAAAGCAGGGTCAGTTATTGTTAAACTTTGAATCGAAAGACCTGGACTCTCATTCTGGTAATTAACTTAATTACTTTGAGAAAAGTACTTAAGTTCTCTTATTCCCTCCCCTCACCCTTGCTGTCTTTACAGAAAGCTCATAAAATATTCTGAGGATTAAATATTCTGTTTTAAAAAGAATTTAGCATATTCTGGGATCAGAAATAAACGAGTATAGAAGACAGTAAGAAAGCTCAGTCTTTGACCATTGTTTATTTAAAGAATAGGTCAATTAATAATAAGTTTCCTTAGTTCTAGAAGGTGTAGAATAGTAGTATTTGGAAGGTAGGACCACCATTTATCTTAGAATATCAGGTACCAAAATGAATTATTCACCATTTTTTTCTGTTAATCACCATGAATTATTATGTATTCTGAGTTACATTTATTGGTATTTTAATATTTTAAAAACCATTAGATTTTGGATGTTTCAAAAATATTTATTTGGAGAAAATACTTGTTTTTAATTTAAAGCAATATGGTGAAATTGAAGATTGTCAGATTGATGACTCTTCACTTCATGCAGTAATTACTTTCAAGACAAGAGCAGAAGCTGAAGCAGTAAGTATTACAAATAATCTAATTTATTGAAGATCTATATTAAAATGTTATAAAAATATTGCTTTTAAATTTTAATATATGAATGAATTTTTTAACTTACTAAATAACTGTAGTTGACAGTAGGTAGAACATGTGAAGCAGAATTCATGGCCACAAATAATGTGCTAAAGCAGTTAGGCACAATTCTATATAAGACATATTATTAGAGTATGTGGAATATAAAATTGAAAACAACAACTCATAGACACAACAGTTTAGTGCTTACCAGTGGGAAAGTGGGAGGAGAGAGGTAGATGAGGGTAAAGAGGGTCAAATTTATGGTGACTAAAGGAGATTTATTTGTATTTAAGTATTGAGCATATAGTACAATATACATGTGAAGTATTATTGAATTGTATACTTGAGACCTATATAATTTTATTAACTAATGTCACCCAATAAATTTAATTTTAAAAAATATATATGTGTGTGTGTGTGTATATATATGTACACACACACACACACACACACACACACACACACACACACATAGTCAGCAAGTTGAATGTCAAGTTGTATTGTCTTGAGACACTAGGAATTCTCCTTGCTTTCTCTTTCACAAGAGATAGAGCCAATCTGCTTCCCATTATCCTTTTTTCCGTATGGCCCAGAGCAAGGTCTGTTTTGTCAGAATGAGTAGTGAGGGATAAGGTAGCAGCTGAGATATAATCCTTATGACTGCCCTTAACCATCCTTCATCTCTGCTGCTTCCTGGTGCCAGTTGGCCAAACCCTAAAGAAGTGTCTGTAGCTCAGCATACCCCTAACTAGCCCTCAACAACTTTTGCCTAAGACATGATACATAGCTCTAGCTTTCCGGGTCTTTTTAGTATAGTTGTCTTGAATTGTCTTGAATTGTCTTTCCAAAGAATGACCAGAAGTATATGCAACCTTGTTTTTCTTCTGGGTTTAAAAGATTTAAAAAAAAAAAAAAAAAAAGACTGAGTGTGAGTCTTTTGGGCCCTGTGTTGTTCTTTGTTCAGGATTGTAGAGAAATAGTTCTATCATTTTGTCCTTGGAAAAAATGCATTATATGTTCCAAACAGTTACTGCGAATGGAAGAGTTGGATCGTTTTCAGAAGTTTTAAGTTGAATGTGGTCTAAAGTTTTGAAAAACCTAAAAACGACTTAGCCTCTCTGTGGTAAATTCTCTTTGCCAGCACAGTGATACTTTGCTGGGGGCTTACAAGTTGCTCTTGGGACATTGTAACCAATAAAAGATTGTGCCTCTGATAAGTCTCATAAAAGTATTCAGCTGAACCTGGAATAACCTAGTTTCTAGGTGGGGTGGGTAGTAGATAATTTCATAGACTAGGAATTCCTTATCCTAGGCTTTTTTTTTTTTTTAATGTAGTTTTGAGTAAGCTTTTATTTAAACATCTTTTATGAAAATAAAGAGTAATTTATCCTTGAGAGTTTAAAACTTTCTTGTAAACTTACATGTAAATGTTTTATGTTGAAAAAATACATCTCTGATCCAGTTTTCTCTCAAAGGTATTGCTGAGGACAAAAATAAGCTTCCTTTAAATGATGGCTTCAGTGATATAATTTTCATTGTAAGGTTAGATAGGTATATGAGTACCATCTGTTTATGTTCTATCTGTTTTTTAGGAAGTAGTCATTATAAAACAATAATAGTGTTTTGTACAGATGGTTAAAATACTATATTACCAAGTTTGTGGATATGGTAACAACTTTAAATACACACACACAACTTTTTTGCCTGCTTATGTATAGGCTGCAAGGAAAAGAAAACCCCTTGCCTTTTAAATAACTTTTGTAAGTTTTGCTCTTGCTAGGGCCTGTTGACATTTCTTTTTCCTAGGGTCTTGTTTTTTCCATCTCAAATTATGTTTGTTCATTTGCTTATATATAAGTATATATAAAAAACACTGAATTGCATCAAGGTTGAATAAATGGCAAAAATCACTTAAGTTTAATGAGAGTTACCTTTTCAGGGTAAGTACCATTTTAGTTGAATTTACCAAACAAGATGAAAGGAAAACTACTGTTGCTATTATGCTAAATATTTGGAATTAAGTTATAGAAATTGTTAAACCGTAAACATTTCCTTAAGCCAAAAAATTTCTGGAAACATTTAACATTATATTTTAGAAGAAAATAGAAAATTAAGTTGAAGCTTGCCTTACACAAGTAGTATAGGCTAAAGGTTTTTAAACCTCTGGGTTTCAGGGAACATTAAGGTTTAGAAATTTAAAAATTAGTGTGATTGATACGGGGGTGCCAGTTTTTAACTTAATCAAGGAAGAATGCTTAAAAAGTATACAAAATTTGCACTTACCATCACCATCATTATGCAAAATAAAGGAAATTTTCACACCAATGTCTAGGGCTTTATAACGTTGAGAAAGGATAGACCTTGCCAAGAAAAGGAAATTATCAACCTTTTGCTAATGTTTATTTCTATTATTTCATTTTTCTTATTTTCTGAACCATCGTTCTAAGATGAGTGGATACATGTCTATTTTCTATAATCAGTAGATGCATAGTATTTCGAAATGAAAGTATAGGAATAAGGTAATTGAGACATTCAAATATGACTGAAAAGTAAGAAATTTTCCTCAGGAAAGAGATTGAAATATTTTAAGGAATAATAACATAAACAACACTTTTAGGTTTAAGTTGCCTCTGCTTTATTTTCTTGTTTGTCTGTCACCAACTCATTGTACTAAAGTTGAATAAGTACCCAAACAGGACAAAAAAAGTAGCCTCTCCCATAACTGATTAGAATGTTGTTTTTCCTACTCTGAATTGTTTATACCTTTGTAAGATAACCAAGATCCAGTTTTAGAATAGGAACAGTTAAGTCCCTATAAAATAGACCCAAACTCAAAGAGTTATATAGCTTTTTAAAGCAAAAGAGAATCCCATTCTACTAATACATTTTGACGCCCATGCCTCAACTCCCAATAGTTATGAGAATTCACTGAAACAAAACTTGTGAAGTACGTAGAACAATGCCTGGGACAAAGTAAACCCTCCTAATGTTAGCTATTATTAATACTGTTGTGGATTTTTTTCCGGAATGAGATATGATTGGAAACTGAATAGAGACAGGAAAGAGTCAATGATTTCAAAACTCTTTAGACTTGAACCTTAGAAATAAAAATTGAGGATAGTGCAACTTAACTCTTAGAACTCGATGGGGCTGACTGAATAAAAAGTAAGTTAATAACAAGAACAGTATGTAACTGGAGTCAATCAAGATAAATCAAACCATGTACATAGAACTTTTGTGTTTTTATCAATACACTTAATAGTTATTAAATACTGCTTACGTGATAAGCACTGTGCTACCGGAATTAGTAAATCCAAGCCTGAGCTTGTGATAAAGTGGCCATGCAGCTTGAACTCAAGAGTTAGAGGAATAGAAAGAAGTTTTTCCCTGTAAGTTGTGAAATTTTGATTTTACTTTTTTTTTTTAATTTGTAGTTCTTTAATGAAACTCCTGCCTAAACATTGTATACTGTGGTTATTACAAACATTGATAATCTTGGTTTTAGCCTTCTTTCATAGGTTAGTTTTAATCATCATGGTTACTAAAACTGTAAGACACACTAGGATTGCAGCTTTAAATCTTCTGACCTTAGGGCATTTTCCCTGTCCTGTTTTTACCCAACACTGGTTCTGCAAGAGCTGGGGGCTTCTCTTGTCAGATAAATTTGTGAAAGGCTGCACTTTGTATATTCCATTTAGGTTTACAATCTGAGTTGAAAAGGCAGAAGGTAAACATTCCTGTTGAATTTTGCTTAACCTAGTTTTTTTCAAATGTTGTTTTCAGAGCCATTTTCTACTTATGATATGGAACCCACCTCGTAACTAATTTTCAGATGTTTTTCTTCTTCTAACTTGGTCAGATCTTCAGCCATTTTTCCTTCTGTTATGTGTATGCCTGCTTTCCTCTTTGCTGTAAACGTCGAGTAACTATCTGTAAGAATAGGCAAAGGACTGTAGAGGGAGCCTATGAATAAAATGCTTCAGCTTTTAAACAGTTTTTGTTTACATTGCGTAGCATAGAAATTAGAATTGTTAAAAGAACCTCTATATACTCATCATAGAGCTTCAGTGGTTATCCACTTATAGCCTGTTTTGTCCATGTCTCACCCACTGCAACCCTCCCTCTCCTTGTTTTGGAGCTGTTCTCAGTCATCATATCATCTGTAAACATCTCAGTGTGTATGTCTCAATGTTAGAGCCTTAAAAAAATTAAATATACTACTACTATTGTACCTAAAAGAGACTGAAATTTCCTAAGTATTATCAAATCCCCAGTCAGGGTTGATATTTCTCCAATTTTTCTATAAATTTCTTACTCACTTTTTTTAAAGATCCAGAATAAGATTTGAATCTTGAGATAGCTTAATTGTTATTATACAGTCACGAACTCATACATTAAAACATTTCATGGGTATTGATTGATTCATTGTTCTTAGTTATTGATGTTTTGTCCTGTTTTTGCTGGCTAGTGGCTAGTATACAAGTTTATTCCTGAGTCCTTTTGACAGGACCCTAATAGGTTATGTTAGTAACTTAGCTTTCTGGCATGAACAGGTGTTCTGGGTTCATCTTATATATTTTCTATTTTAGACCTCAAATTGGCCATTTCTCTAAGGAGCTCTGATTCTTTTTATTGGGCAAAGGCATTTAGATACCACAATATGAGTACTAGGGGTGCTCAGTACTACTGAGTATTTTGCAGTCACTCACTAATCTTTTTCAGTGGTCAGAGCTGGGAGTAAAAAAAAACATACACTCTTACACACATGTACACATATACATACGCAGACATATATTTACATGTATACACATGTATAAAGAAAATAAAAAAATTCAAAGCTACTGATATTTTCCATTTAATTCTGAACTATAGGGTTTTTATACACACATATATACACATAGAAAGGTAGGTAGATTGAAAAAAATAAAATATTAGCCTGTACTAATACTTGCAAATCAGTTCTAGATTATATGGTTTTTTACTTGATCTCAGGTCTTCATATCTCTCTGTCTCTTCTTTCCATTGCTGAAAACTAAACCATTTTTACTGACACCAACATACTTATGTGCTCTTAATATAAGTGTAAGAATGACAATATCCCCTTTACCACAAATAATATAATTGTTGGCAAAAAAGTTTAAGATTTTCTGAGTTCCTCTTTTCCTTATGGTATATTATATTAGGTACATACCGTATATACTTATCACAAAATGCATATTGAGACAGTTTTAATGAATGTAAAAATTTTTTAATGGGAAGGAAATTTTAAATGACAATTATCTAGTTTTTCTGATTTATTGTTATGGTTGTAGTTATCTCTCTGTGGTATTAAGAAAATCCCCATTTACCTAGACAAGCAATTATAACCTTTTTTTTAAACAATTCTTTTTCAATTTCAGAACATGCTTTAGTAAAGTAGGGATGGGACAGCTACACAAAAATATTTGATTTTGGCAGCACACGTTAATTTATTGATAATGTTCATCATGTTAAAAGTTGCTGGTGGACAGTTTGAGTGTTTTTTACTACTTTAAAATGTAGTTTTAAATTTTATTTTTAAAATTTATTTTTGGATAGACAGTACATATTCATGATATAAGAACTCCAAAGGTTGAGAAGTAAGAAGTAAATCATCTTATTCTTATCCTTAGTTCTCAAGTTCCTGCCCAGAGATTACAAATGTTTTTAGGTGTTTTTTTTGTTTTTTTTTTTTTTTCTTTTTTTGCTATATTTTCATACCGAGACTTTGAATCTATAAGTATACATCAATAATTCTATCAAGAGCTGCCTTATTCTGTCATTTTTGCATAGATATTCCATTATATGGATGTACCAAACGTAGCCAACCATGTTGATGGACTTTACATTGTTTTTATTCTTTTACCTTAAACAGTGAATACTCTTGGTGCATGTGTCTCTGTATATATGTAAATATTACCGTGTGGGATATTCTGGATATGTTACTGCTGGTGAAAGGATATGTGCATTTAAATTTTTGATGGATAGTTCTGAAATTGCCTTCCATACAGGTTGTACCGCATTTGCTTGCCCGCCAAAGATGTTTGAGTGCCTTTTCCTATGTTCTTGCCTTAGTGTATGCTTTACATAGTGGTTTTATCCATTTTCTTATTTAAAAAATCCATGGATATGTAAATCACAGTGAGGTATCAAAGAGTTTTATCTTTGTAAAATAGCAACTCATTTTAGTTTTAATTCACTTTTATGAATTGAAGTTGAGCAATTTTCGCATTTGTTTAGATGCTATTTATTTCCATTTTCCTCCATTGTTAATGTTATTTGCCTATTATTTTGCAGAGTTGTGTATTCTACTGATTTTTTCCTGAATGAGCTGTGGGAGCTTTTTATATACTAGAAAATTAGCTCATAAGTTATACACATTTTTATGAATTTTCATTTGTGTTATATTTTGCCATGCAATAATAGTGAATTGTTTAATTAATTTTTTCTAAGGTTGGAAGGCTTTCACCAATCTGGGATGATAAACATTTACCCTAGCCTTTAATAGTTATTTTTTTCCCCCTTTTTTGTTTTTTAGAGGTTAGGTTCACTCTTTTTAAAAATTCATGTGATAGTTATTTGGAATAAGGAGTAAAATAGGGTACCTACTTGATTTCATTGAGTGAAGCTAGTTTTCCAAACTTATGTGAAATACCCTTAGTATATGAAAACTCCTCAAATATTGGGGGAGTGTGTTTTGGACTCTGTTCTCTTCTTGTGATCAGTTTTCATGTGCTTCTTCACTGTTTTAATTAAACTAACTTTATAATATACTTTAATAGTTGTCAGGTCTGTTGTTTGTATTTCCTCTTATGCCCAATTCTCAGAATCTTCTAGTAGTTTTATGTTTACTTTTTATATTAACTTTAGGATAAGCTATCTTATATTATTATGGTTCCAAAAAGATAGATTTACTTATGGGAGAATTAACATCTTTATAACACTAAATCTTACTGTAGAACATCATGTATTTCAAGTTCTTCATTTTTTTTTATATCCTTTAAGAGATTTAAAGCTTTTCTTTATATGGATAATATATATTGATCGTTAGTTTTGCCCTGATAACTTACCTTATTGCTATTTTAAATGAAGTCTTTTCTTTCATTATTTTCTATTGATTGTTCATATGTAGAAAACTATTCATCTATTTTAATTAAATATATAATTACCATTTTACCAAAATATCTTTTTATAGTTTTGTTCTCGGGGTTTGTTTGTTTTTGTTTTTGTTTTTGTATTTATTCAATCATATTGTTAAATCTTGTTTTTTTTGCTTCCAACTTTCACATTTATACACTTATTTCTGTTATTTAATTATTAGTACATTTAGAATAATGTTAAATAACAGTAGTAGTAACAGTATCTTGCTCATGAAATCAGTGAAAATGATGAATGAAATCACTTCTGGTATTTTTATTATATATGATGCTGGGTTTTTAGGTTAAGGTAGAATACATACAAATGATTCCTGTTTTATTAAAAACTAGAGATTTTTTATTTGTGATCAGAAGTGGATTTTATTATGATTTTTGTTTGTGTATAGAAAGATAATGATTTTTCCCCCGTTTTTTTATCTTATCTATATTGCTTCCTAATACTGAACTAATCATTCACTTCTGGTATAAATTTCATTGTATTATATTTTTCTTTGATAAATCACCGGTCTGTTTTTCTTTTATAATTTTAATTTGACTTTTAATTCAGTTTTTCAAAATTAAGATTGCTTTTATGTTTTCTCTCTCCCTTATAATGTTTCCTAACTCCTTGTCGAAGTTCTCACTGAGATAATATGTTCTGCCCCTAAGTTCATTGTGTATCCTTACAGCCAGTGTTTTGAACTCTGCATCTGGTAGATTGCTTGCCTCCGTTTTGTTTAGTCCTTTTTCTGACATTTTGTCCCGTTCTTTTATTTGGGACAAGTTTCTTCGTTTTTTCATTTTGGCTTCCTTTTGGTATTAGTTTCTGTATATTAGGTAGATCAGCTTTGGCAGAGTGGCCTTATGTAGTAGGTGTCCTTGTGGGGCCCAGTGGAGAGTTCTCCTTGTTCACCTGAGCCGAATGCTTCAGTGGTGTCCCACCCATACTGAGTCCCTGCTAATTTTTACAGCCAACTGTTGCGGGTACTCCTCTTCCCTGCACTGATGCTCCAGGCTGGGGAACCCTGTGTGGAGCTGGGATCACTCCATCTTCAGTGGGGACCTCTGCAGCTGAGATGTCCCTCCCAATTCTAAATCACCACACACGGATGTGAGACCAACCCATTTCTCATCTTCACCCCTCCTACTAGTCTGGACGTGGCTTCTTTATATTCTTATTTATGGGAGTTCTGTTTGGCTAGTCTTCAGGTGGTTCTCAAGAGTGGTGGTTCTATAATTTAGTTATAAATTTGATGTAGTTTTGGGAGGAAGCAAGCACAGCACAACATTTATCTGCTCTTCCATGCTGACCAGAAATCCAGAATTTTTTTAAACTTTAAAGATTTGATGTTGCATATTATCTGAAATAAATTTCTGTCTTCAAAAAGCAAGAACTGTTATTTTATATACACAGCCAAATAGCCAAAAGTTTCTAATGTAGCAAAGTTATTAAAAAGTTAAATATTATCCTGTAAATAATTTTAAAATTAAAACTTTAGAGAATTGTAAACTCACCTAATAAATTTGAAGAATCATGCTGAATACAGACATTTACAAAATTGTCCTCAGAAATTTTTGTCACAAATTTAATAGATATCACTAACAGTTTTTGCATTTTTTGGCTGATGAAAAGTTGAGTTTATGAGTAGACATTTTGCATTATACTGTTGGAATTCTTTACAGTAATATATTTTTATGTAATAGTTATAGCTTAAAAATTACAAATTGTTTCTAAACTTAAATTTCATATATAAGCATTTAAAAATTTTTTAGTTATGTGACATTGTGATGAGGCTGTGGACTAAAAACTCTTGAGCTGCATATTAATAGGCACAAAATCTTTTAAATTTATTATAAATTTATATGTGCAGATTCAACATTTATACCTAGGGACTTCAATATCCTATAATTCATGGTCAGATGTCATTGAACATGTAATTGTTTCTACATTTCACATGCTGTACCTTGAGATTATGCTATAAATATTTTGTGATGAATTATTTCAGTGTGTTGCTAACATTGATTTATGTTAGTTTGTGTTACATTAATTTTAATGCACATTTCCAAAGCAACCACTTAATGTGTAAGTACTTAGACTTTACTAAGTTTAAGTTTTATTTTATGTAATTCTGAATGCTTTGTGGGAAGTACTTTAGTTATCAGTAGAAAAGTTCAAGATTTTTTCTTTTGTTGAGATATAATTTGTAATAGTTGTACATCAAAGATTTTGTGGTTCTTGTGATTATATAATGTAATTTAAAAATAATGTGATACTTTACAAATGCAGAATCATTCTGTTAAAAGTTTCTAGTTTCTAGTTACTTACTATGTATGCCATTTGTAAATTAACAAGAATTAAAAAGCAATAAAATACATTTAGCCTGTTAATTCTAATTTAGACTTTGATTCAGAATCTACAGTCATGATCTTTAAGTACTTTGTTTATTGCCTTAAATAGCAATTATTGTATTGTAAACATATAGACATAATTCTTCTAGCCAAGTATTGGCCAGCACTGAAATAGCTTTAATCAGTTATGAGGAAGTTTTGTTTTCTCTTTAAAGGAATTTTTAATCACTAGGTCGATTTTAGAAATAATCATAAAATATTAATAATAAATAGTAAATAAAGAAGTAAATAAACACAAAGCAAGTGAATGGACATCTGTCTTCACTTGTGTTTAGCTAATTTAATTTAAATATTAGGTACTATAACATTTCATTTTTTTCTTTAGAAGTTATTAATGTTCTGTATTCCAATGTTCTTAATTGTTTTAGGCTGCAGTTCATGGAGCTCGTTTCAAAGGGCAGGATCTAAAACTGGCATGGAATAAACCAATAACTAATATTTCAGCTGTTGAAACAGAAGAAGTTGAACCTGATGAAGAGGAAGTATGTTTTTTTGTTTTTTGTTTTCCCCCACTTGGTTATGCCTTTAAATGTTCACGTTTCTCTATAAAATGTGCTTTTATGGCTGTGATTTTAACATTAAACTTCTGTTCCTGAGCCATGTTTCAGGCAGGGGATATCAGATAAATGCAGACAACTTTTAACTTTTCTGGATTAATGAGAAGTATGGCTTGCTAATCCAAAAAGAATATATGAAAACCACATATATACTCAGTTTTCAATTACTCTTAGAAGACAGTAATAATTACTAGATTTTTATTAACAGGAAATTTCATAGTATTTCAAGTTTTAGAATTTATATTATACTCAGAGGCTTTATTAACATTTCAAGTTTGTTTGTTTTTTTTTTTTTTTTAATTTTAATTCACATCGTTTTAGTTCATTAGAATGAATGCCTGCTATGTGGTAGATACTGCGATAGGCACAAAAATGAATAAGACACGGTCCCTATCAAGGAGCTTATGATCTGGAAAGGGGGGTGGCGGTAACAGACACATAAGAAACTAATTATATTAAAAGGCAGACTCATGTGCTGAATAAAGATTTGGACAATATGCTGTCGGAATCCAAAGGAAGGAGTGATTATTTCTGTCCAGAAGAATCTTGAAGGAGGTGGTAACGGTAGAGCTGATCCCTAAGTGGTAATAAAGTTTTCCATTACTAAGAGCTGAGACTGGGAATATAGGTGAGAGTCATATTTGGGCAGAGAGGTAGGTGTGAAGAGGACTTTTTTCTTGAATAAAGACAGTCTGAGGAATGAGACATGAGCATAAAGAGCAGTGAAATGGGAGAACTCATTGAAACCAGAAACTTAAAACTAAGAGACTATTTTGTTTAATTATGAAATAAGCTGTAAAAAAAACTTGAGGAACTTAAGAAATGTAGAATAAGTAGGAAAACGAGACGATTCCATGTTTTATCTTTGTTAGATATCATAGTGTCACTTCATTTGGTTTGAAGAACATTCAAGGCTGTTAACACATATCCATAGTCAAATGCAAGAATAAATTGTGTGTCTTGAAACTCATATACATGATTTGTCATTTTATATTTTAGATTTTACCTTTGTCCTTCCATGAGTTTGAATTGAATGGGGAGAAAAGCAGGAGAGCTCCTGGTATTAGGTATTTTGAAAAGCTTGAAAAGCAGTCTGAGAAGCTTTTATGAAGGGAATGGAGAAAAGAAAGGAATGCTATAAAAGAAAATGTTTGTATACAGTAGAAAATCTTGGTAGAGTTTTATACAAGTCATTAGTTGATTTAGTGTCCAGCGGTTGGGTACGTACGTCAGAGAAGACTTACTGATGTTTAAAAAAAAAAAATTGATCAGCATTTTGTAGCTATAGAAGATAGTATCATTTAGTAAATAGAGACAGAAGAAACTGCATGTACAAAGGCTTACTTTGATATTTAGTGCTTGTTTGATGCAAGCAGTAGAATAGATACTATAGAGAAACCATTGAGTTGGTAGAGGTTGCTTTTCTTTGTTTCTTGAATGTTCTAGCTATAAAAATACCTTTTGTATTCAACTCTGTTGAGCGAAATCAGTATTTAAAAGTGTCACCTTTTTTCTTTTCTTTTTTTTTTTGGGTAAATTCCTAAATGCATTTTAACCTAAAGTTTCAGGAAGAGTCTATGGTGGATGACTCATTACTTCAAGATGATGATGAAGAAGAAGAGGACAATGAATCTCGTTCTTGGAGAAGATGATTTGACTGATCATTGATCTACATATGCTAGAACTCTACCTGTGTTTCATTAGTATTATCTAATGTACTTTTACATATTTGTAAAAACAATTTTTGGTAAATGTGATGAAGATGGATTTCACAAATAGACAAAAGAGAAGAAAACTACCTTCTGATCCTGTATTTTGAAAGATTGATGTTTCCATTTTATTTCAGTAAACAGTTGCTAAAGACATCATACTAGAAACATATGCAATGTTTTTATTACATACTTCTACTGAACATTATGGGATTCTTTGGGTTCTTTGTAATTTAATGAATAGGTCTGAAAACTTATGACCATTACTTGTTATAACTTAGAGGATTTTGTTTTACTCCAAATAAGGAATGAATTTGCATTTAAAATCTTAATGAATGTTTTCAAAAATGAATAGATAACATAGTACTCTAACTAAAGTCTCCAAGTTATGTATTCATAATATTACATAGTAGTATGCTTAGGCTTACTATGTATTAGCCTTTTGTTGGACTTGTGTATGTATTTTACCATATGGGTTTTAATGATAATGGTGTATGACTGTTTTGCATATGACTCCTTATGCATTCGGATGTTTAAAATAAAGTGGAATGGTCTCTTAAAAAAGAAAAGAAAAGAAAAGAAAAGCAATGACAAAAAAAAAAAAGACAATGTTCTTTGATTTTAAAAAAAGAAAAAAAAAATCGAATAGACCATTCCAGATGGTGATCTACCCGTCCCCCCCAATTATCACAAAAGGAGCTATAATCACTAACTTATTAATAATGGTTACTGGTACCTTGACAATAATGTACAATCCACTGTTTAAAATTTATACCACTTCAGTTTGGTTTGATCCTATAAATTTTCAACAGATGTCTTAAAATTTAAAAGCAGGCTGATTAGTTTGGAACCAGACTTCAAGTAGAGCTAACATTTGGTGAATAAGAAAACCATCACATTACATTTTGGATGTATGAAAGAAAACTTGACCATTTGAAGATATATGAATAAAGAAATGTACTATAGATACTACTTTAGGAAAACACTGTTTGGTAAGTGTTCCAGTCTGATATTTTAAGTGTGCATTTCCTATACTTGTATAAAAATCTTTGACATTTGTGACAATATTGTGATTTTTAAGTGGATTTCTCTGGCAAGTGAACATGATCATTTAAAGTTGATAAGAGGAGTTTCCAGGAAATCAGTTCATTCTTTGTAGAATGAGGGGATGCAAGATCACATATTTATCTTTTCAAATTTATCATTTTGGTAACAAGTGTTTCTGCCCCTCCTGAGATTATAGAGATTATGTTCAAAGTCACATTTTAAAAAAGTTTACTTTCTTTCCATGCTGGAGTCCTCACAATCACAACCTGTAATTCCACCACCATAGTCTTCTTCCAGTAGAGTGACTAGTGGATTTTTCCCACACTTAGGGTTAAAATATATGTTTTCAGTGATAATACTATTATGTAGAAATGTTTTGGCTCAGAGTTGGTGTACATGTTTATATTTAAAATTTCAAAATCAGACTTCTTTTGCCAAAAAGTGACTATACTCAAAAACTTTTTTATTGTACTTAGATCTATGATATATTTTTATGTAGTCTCTTATATGTTGACTGTGCTATTCTGATGCGTTAGGTAAGTTTGTTTTCTTTTCTTTTTAGTAGTCGTGAAAGGTGCCAAATTGGCAGAGGCTCACGTTTCTTCTCTTTACACCAAACAGGTATTATAAAGAAAGAAAATCTTTCAAAGGCCAGTTAAATCTCTATGCTGATTTTTGGCTTTATAATTTGATTTGTAAATTTTAGCCTGATTTTTTAAAAAAATTACTGTAAAATTTCCTTATATAGTAACTGAAATTACCTACTGTTTATTTAAATGTGTAAATAGCTAATTACTTTCCCTAGTCTTACATTCTCTAGTAACCTAAATTAAAATGTTTTAAGCCATTTTGCTGCGAATGAATTAGAAGACAAATATATTTGGATTTGGTCTCAGAAGTATGGGGATTAAATATTAGCAGCACTTCTTAGGCTCACAATTATATTTTTATTAGCATTAATATAATTTTAATTATAAATATTACTTTGATTTTCATTGCTACTGAATTTAAATTAATGCATTTATAAATAATAGTACCCCACATGTACTGTCATCTGTTCTCCTTTAAAACAAAATATCTCATTGAAATAATTGTTAGTTCCCATTTTACAGATTAGGGAATTTAGGCTAATAGAGATGGAGTGACTTACCCAAAGTCACAGCTAGTAGTGGAAGGACTAGATTTGAATGCAGGCATTCTAGTTTCAGTGCCAACTTTTCTTTTATTTTTTTTTTTAACGCTACATTGCTACCTCCTTTCTGTTGATTAAGCATGAGATTGTGCAGTAAATGTGGTAGTTCTTGCACAAAATTAGTAGACTTCTTGGTCATTAGTCAGTTCATACCTTTACCCTCCCTTTTAATACAGCACTTTGTTCATATCTCTGTTACAAGTACTTATGTTATAATTTATCTGGTTTATATGTCTGTCTTCCCCACTAGATTACAAGCTCCTCTAGGAAGGGGACCATGTCTTATTCATCTTTTTATCTCTAGTGATTATCATAAGCCTGGCTCATAGTGGGCACTCAGATGTTTGTTGGATGAACTACCGAATGAATGTACGTTTAAATCTCCAATAATGGAGTGACAATTACCTCCCTTGTTAATTCTTATCAATTTTCAAAAATCTCTTTTGAGAGTCTTCTCAGTCATTGGGACCATTTTGCTAAACAATTGATAGAGTTAAGTATTACACCACTGGGGTTACAAATACTGAAAGAGGCATACATGTGTAGTCTTAGTGGAATTCCCATAACAATTAGCCATTAATATTTTTGAGTGTTAAATGTAGTCAGTTTCAGGAATAAAAAAGCCTTTTGGTTCCTATCTGTGTGAATAGACATTCCAAGAGTCACTAATCTAGTTCATCTCACTAATTTTTTTTTTAATTTTTTTTTTTTTTTTTATCCAGAGATGATCTAGTGTAGAGGACTGGACAAGTATTAGGATAGATTGAGCTTTTAGCTTTTGGTCCCAGCTCTATTACTCGATCGTGTGGCCTTAACCAAGTCTTTTAACTTATCCAAGGATGTTTTCTTGTCTGTAAAACTAAAGAGGCTGGACTATGTGATCTCCAAGGTCTCTTTCACATCTGTAGTTTTCCTGGTAGTATATTAGTGTGTAATCTAAAACAGCTGAATATACCAGTTCTCCATACTTGTTGGTGTTATGGTTTTTATCATCTTACCAATGGAAACAACTTCGATTTGGTTATGATAACTCATATTATGTGTCTTAGTACAGTTTTGTATATAGTGTTCCCAAATGCTTGCCCTTGCTGGCACAAGTTCTATTCAATTTATAAAGTATAGATTAACTTCTGTATTTACTAGCATTTTTCCTTCCTACTTAAAACTTTTCTGTTTACTTCTGAACTCAATTTAAAAATTCTTTCCTATTACAGTATGCTACCTAAAACTTGAAATGTTTTTAATTAACAGTTCTCATAAGTTCTTTGCTTTCATACAGATCTGGGCTGAGTTGGGAGTGAAAAAAAAAAAAAGATAAGAATGTAGGTAGCTACTTTTTACAGGAAAAAATTGAGGGGAAATATATATTATTGGTTAAAAGATTGATTAGGATTATCTCAAGGGATGGTTGAGTTGTCATTTTATATATTTTATTCATTATTTTATGTTTTCTACTTAAGCAGTGCTGTTTTAAATGTTATTGGATAATTGTAACATTTTAAAAATTAATTTTAGTATTTAACCAATGCCCAAGCATTTATTGAATCATGTTGTAGGAATAAGAGAGTATTTCATAGTGTTTGTTTTATTGTAATATGATCAAATGTATCAACTAGTAGTTTACTATGAAGACAAGACTTCACTGTTTTAGATGATGATAGAAAATACGGCTGAGCTTAATTGAAAGAAATTTCCTGTTACTAGAATTGTTTTATTGGGACTGTATTTCCAATCTTACTTCAAACACTAATCATTGGCTCTAAAGGTTACTAAAAGAAAGCAAACAGTTGCTTGTTTGGTATGTTAAAATATCAATGGCTATTTTAGAGTATTATACAAACTTTATCATCTATATTTTCTTTTTTCCCCTTATCCATAATGTGAACTAATCTTAGGAAATTATTTTTAGTCCTTCTAGAATTTATATTAATATATATATTTTTTCTTCCTAACAAAAGTCCTTTAGCCTTTTAAAATAAAAATGCCCTGCGTGAAATTAACAAGATTATGTTAGTTCACTTTTTTGGTCTTTCTCTTAGGGCTTTCTTACTCTTCTAAAACCCTATAAATTAAAGAGGAAATTTAATCTAGGATAAAATTATGAGTGTATAATATTTGTAAGGCAGAAAGTTTCCTTTTCCCAGATCTCAGGAACTACCTAGTTCTTGTTAACTTTTTGAACTGGCTGGTTGCTCTAAGGTATGTATACAGGCTTTTAGAGAAGAGAATTCTTTTTCCTCTCTAAATATTATATACCTGTCAGACAATAACAGATAACTTTCCAAATTAGCTACGAAAAAGTCCTAAGAAAGAAAGAAATCGTGGTGAACGTGACTGCCATGCTCAGTAATTTCTAAGGAAAACATCATTTAGTAGAAAAATTCCTAACTCTGTAAATAATTTTATTGCAATTTTATAGGTATTATGATACTCATTACTTAGTATAATCGAAAGCGTTTTTTATTTTACTAAATTGGTATTAATTTATTTTACTTGCTTCTTCCTAATCCCTCCTTTCCTATTACTTCATTTCATCCATCCATTCATCTATCTTCCCATCATCCCAAATTAGTCTTCCTTTGTCTCATTTTGATGTGTTCCTTTTTATTTATTTTTGTTGTTAATCATTGTGCATAGTATAGAATTTTATATCATACAATGTGACTAAAAAATGAAATGATTATATGGAATATAAAGAAACTAGATACTACTTGCAGTTACTTTGAAATCTTTGGGAAAGAAGATAATTGTTTTTGCTTTCATTTTTATATATAATATCTTGGAATTTGTTACTGATTTTTTTCGAATTACCTTTGCCTACCCACACCTCTATAAAAATTTACTATCTGGTCAGTTACTACATCTCGTAACCAACAATTCTAGGTCATAGCCATGTTGTAGGGCTATGATCTTTGCAGCTTAATGTTTTAAGGAAACATGATGCAAAGAGGTTTCATTAAAATCATTTTAAGCCAAAGATGATTTCTTTTTAAAATTTGTGTACAGCTTTGATTTTGATCTTTTCTCAGATTTATTATGTTTAGAAAAATTGGAAGTTAGTTTATACTGTGATTCAATTTTTAGATTTAATTACTATTTTCAGAGTTTTTTTTTTTTTTAATAGTCTTCTCTTTTTCCAGCAGAGAGAGATCATCATTGCCTGAATTTAGCTTTGTGACTACAACAGCAAGACCTGTTCCTGTCTGGAGACGACTGTTATAATAATATCATTCTGTCGTTTTATGTTTGCTCTTTATCAGTTTTACTAGATGTTTACATGTACCATAATTTGCATTTTATCTTTACAGTTCTCTAAGGGTACATCTGAGTCCAGAAGTATATCTGAGTGTGTGGTTAGACCTTATATCTTTTTTCCACTTTATAACCATTTATTTTTTAAACACCATACAAAATAAAAAGACCTCTTGATTTCTAATGAGATAACTTCAGTCTCAGCCAAGTTGAGAATCGTTTCTAGGAAATCGATAAAGTTATGATGCTGTGTTAATTAGCATGAACAATTTAAAATGAAGAAAATGATTAAAAAGTTAAATATTGGTTTGGTTTTAATGTTTCTGGGTTTTAGTATACATTTCAAGGGTTAGGATAATCACTTAAAATAATTTTGAACAGATGGTAAAATACTTTTTTACACACTATAATGACTTGCCTATTCTAAATATACTTACTGAAGAGTTTGCCAAAACCACTCACCTGAATAATTTTTTTTTTAAATTAGCTCTTCAAAACCAACAAGGAGGATAATTTTATTTTCAAGTAATGCAGGATGGCCTGTGGATTATAAATATTGAGAAATATCTATTAGATGCCTAATTTACACAGTTTTCTTATATTATTCTCGCTTGCAATCAAGACATCAAAATACTCTTAAAAGCAAGGGGAAATAGTGTTATGTGTCTAACATTGTTAAAGACTGCTGTAGCTTTCCTATCTTAAAAGATATCTGCCCATAATATGTGTAAGCAATAGGGCATAGAATTATAGAGTATGATTTGAATTTTATTCTAAGTACTTATCCATAATACTCTTTTTATAATGAGCACCATAAAAAAAGTTTTCAGAAAATTAATTTTTGAGTATTCTTTCATAGATTCTCATGAGGCGTTTGAGAAGTTGGAAGTTATACTCGATAGCAACTCTATTAGAAAAGTCCAAATTATATTTGATTTTATTTACCCTTGCCCATGCTCATATTATCACTTCTTTGTGTGTAAAATTGACTGTCTGCACACTTTTTTCTTGAGTATGCACTGCATTTGTCTTCATGAAAAATAAAAAAGAATGAACACATCAGTCATAATGTAAATTATCTTTTGATCTTTATTAGCTAGAGACAGCATGGTTAATGTTAGACTTGGTTTAAAGGAAAATCACATATTTTGGAAGGTCCTCTAACATAATTATGACCTGGTAGCCTACAAGGCATTTTTTAAATTAGACTTTAGTTTTAGTTTATATTTTCAAACTAGCATATAGCTGCAGGAAGTTTGTAAGTATTTTCCCATAGTCGTTCAGAATTTTTTCAAGGAAATTCTTGGCCCGTGTAATAGTGGTTTACCTCCTAGGTTAGTTAGGAACCCAAAGAACGTTTCTGAAGAGACCATGTTTGCTAACAGTTTTAATTAGTTAATGGATGTGGACCACATACCACTTCCCTCAATTTTATCTTATCATCTTCTTTTTTTCCTTGCCTTTAAATTAAAAAAATAAATAAATAAAGCAAAACAAAATTGAACATACCATTTGCAATCAGAGTCAAGATGATTGGATTCTCATTAAGATCATTGCGCTTTTTGAAAACTGCTGAGATCCAGTAGGTCAGTTACATAGTTAAATTCCTGTTTGTTGATTGATTAAATGATTTTTCATTTTATTTTTCTGAAAAGGATTCCCATAGAGCTATGTGTAGATAATTGTACAGAATCACTTTTGTGTAATTGAATGAAGCAATTTACCTCTGCATGATTGCATTATGGAAGCCTTTTATATATCTTTATATTTTTCAATATACTTGGATTTTACACTATTAGCTGCTCTAGTCATGCTATATTTGTTTTTTTAATAGAGTTTATAAATATTTATGCTCAAAATACAGATCAACTGAATATTTTTGGTCTTGTTTACAGGAGAAATAATACTTTAAAGTGATGCAGCCCCCAAGTGTCTTAGGAAAAAGTCATCGGTGCTACAAAACCTTTCAATATCATTTTTGAACCTATTTAGATCTAGACTTTGCTAGGCTTTAATCTGTGATTGCTTGTGATTTATTCTACTCTATCAGCATAATCATAAAAGTGGTCTGTGATGAGTCAGGTAAAGAGCCCAGCCCATTAGAAATACACCATAATTTAAAGATACAGAATGACAGTGTACTGATTTGTGCCCAGTTTCCCCAAAAGAAAATAGTTTCTTCAGTTTGTCATTAGCTCTTTTGATAGAAGGAATGGTGTTAATCTGGCTAGAACTAAAAAGGATACATCCAGCATGGGTCAGTTTTTCCATATTTCAAATGGAAAACTTTTCTAGTCCTAAAATATGGTGTAATCCTGCTCTGCTTTAAATTCTCATCTGTCTTTTACTCAACAGGAGGCAGGGTAATTCTTAAATATTTATAGAACATTGATGAGTTGGAAAGAGATGTATTATTTACTTTGTACAAGTTTTTTCTTAATGTGTAGATTGTTCTCTACAAGACTTCATTCCAGCACCTTAGTGAATGTTCTTAAGATACAATTTTTAAGTATCAGCAAAGCATTCATAGATGTTTACTTTTGATTCTCAGAATCCTGAACCAATTTTGGGTGTGATATTACTTCAGAACATGTTGTCTGGCACAAAATTTCCTTTAATAAGTGGTTTAGTTAAACTCGATTTCTGTGGATTGTTGAACCTAAAAACACCAAAGGAGTCTTTTCTTGTCTGGAGACTGGATTGTTCCAGTTTTTAATTCCTGTGCCCATAAGTATCTCATTTCACGAATGTGTGTGTTGGCATGGGGGGAAAATTCCCTGCTCTTTGAGTGGAGCGAAAGTAATTGGTTAAGCTGTAGCAGCTTTTTTTCTTTTATTTTTAAAAGTGATAAAACTTGAACTGAAAAAGGTAAAACTTGAATTAGAAAACTACTCATATGCTTAGAATGTTTATAGTGTTACATATGTATGTGGGGTTGTCAACATTTTTATTATTTATAGTTGAATTATGTTTTGTTAAATATCCATAATGTTTATTATTTTTATATTTTGAAAAAATTTTAAATAAAATAGTCTTACTTAAAAGCAGTTGTTAACTTTTTAAAATTGTTCTGAATCTTGCATCAGCTACGTTAATATAGAATAGAAAGAAAAATTTTCAGCCCTCAGTCTTTGCACAATTGAGAATTCTGAAAATGTTCAGAGAAATGGCTTCATAGTGCCCCTTTCCCTCTTTATCCTCCATTCTCACTTTAAATTATTCTAAATCACCTTTGGTTCCAATGAGTTATTTGCCTAATGACTCTTTTTCTCACATATATACAAATTCAGCATACCCTCTTTCTCCCTAATTCCTGCCTCTTCCAGAAATTTTCTTTTTATTCCATTGGGGACCAAAAAGTTTCTCCTTATCATGAGTGATAAGTACGAAAATGTTGTGATGGCAAAGGACTGCCATAGATTGTAAAGTGAAATTAGACATGAAGTACTTATACTGTCAACCTCCAGAGCTATTGAAAGTTCTTAGAACTCCCCTCCATAATTTTCACACTTATTTGAACATGTCTTCTGTTCTTCTGCTTTTCCAGTAATCAGCATGTTCATTTTATATTTAATTTTATCAGGTGATAAATTTGTTCATTTTGTTTTTCATTGCAGATATACCTTCTGTCATCTATAATGTGGGTTAAATAAGCTTGGTGATAATCTCTCTTCCACTAGTGACAACTACTATGAGCAAATACATTATCTCAAAAGTGCCTGTCTTGATAAAAATCTGGTTAAAGAGGTCTAGTTATAAAATACAGGACTCTGGCTTGAGATACTATAGAGGACTTTGGTTAATGACACACTTGGTAAAATTATTTTTAAAAATTCTGTATTTTACATATATATTGTCAGCTCCTATGGACTATTTGCAGATTGAGCATTTTGTCAGCTTTCACTTAACCTGAGGAGTATTTCTGTATAAAGTATGAAAATAAATACTTCTAAAGTATAACATGTTATTATAGAAAACCAGAAATTCAAAATAAAATGACAAAGGTAGGATGAAAGCCTATCTATAAATGATCACTAGACATTTTAAACTGGAGTTATATAATGTATACTATTCTGTGGTCTTTTTTTCATTTGTAATATAACCGATTTATACCATTTTCAAACCCCTCCATTTGTAGATGAATCATAATGTATTGAATCAATCTTCATTTGGGGCACTGAGGGCCCTTCTATTTTAGAAAAATTTTAATATAAATGGTGTATCCTTGAACACATTATTTCCTCAAGATACATTCTCAACTCCTGGGTCAAAGTACACTTATGTTTAAAATCTGATAATATTTTGAATTGGATCTTTTACAAAGCAGATATGTATAAACATCTAGATACTTTCATTTCATTTTGGAGAACAGCATAAGTTTAGTGTTTTTTTGCATATGTGTTAAAAGTTACTGGATTTATTATAATGAGAACCAAATTATGCCTGATACAGTAATTCTGATGCAATAATGACAGTATTCATATTTTCCACTATATATGGTTGCTAGGATATTACCTACTACAGCAAACTTTTTCTTTGGAACTACATATTTTAATAATTATGGCATTTTATAAATTTTCAAGAACTTTTGTAGTCTCATAAGTAGTCTATAGAAAGGTAGGGTAGGTAGATATTTACTTTTATAAAATGGCAGAATCAGTACTGTAATTTCCATTTCTTAATACCATATCCACAGTAAGAATATACAAAGATACCAAAAAATTTATAGCAACAGCAACAAACATTGCATATTTTTTATATTAAACCTCCAAACTGCTTTTCTCCAAGAAAATGTAATTTATTTTCTCCATGAAATTCTTAAACATTTTTTAGAAGCACATAAAGCATAAAATAGACTGAAAGAAGAAAATAGAAATAGGAAGATAGGGAGTTCCACATATTTTCCTTCTGTTATAAACAGAAAAGTTCATTTTGAAAAAGATTATTCTTTTTACTGGGAAGAATAAAATTTCTTGTAAACTATGACTCTTTTCCTGAGCTATCCATGTAACAATCATGTTTTATCTAATATTTGTCTAATATACAATATTGTATTACATTCCAACATTGGAAGATTTTCTATGTTATGGCACAATTTTCTTTGTCAGTCTGACTCACTTTTTATCAATATAAGATATATTACTGAATAATGTGAGGTACATTTTGTATTCAGTGCTATGAAAATCATGATTCTGATTAAAATATAGTATATAATTTGTTTCGAAGATTTTGAATTTAGTATATGGAGTAAATGAAAAGACTAACTTTACACTTCTGGTTTCAAGGATGATAAGAGTGTAGATTAAACAAAAAAGTAAAGCATTAAAAGTCTTTCACACTTTTTTTGTTGTTTATTTTTATTTTTTACGCCTACAGCACCTGGTCTTCCTAGGTGGTTTCACATCCAAGTACTGACTAGGCCCAAATCTGCTTGTCTTTCACATTCTTGAAACATTTTAACTATTAAAATGTTATTCATCTCAATGATCTCATTTAAATCAAAATTTTTGGTGACATTACCAACCTATTTTTTTTAAAAGTATCTATGACGTCAGATTTCTTAGATATCCAGTATTTTTATTAGAAGTCGTGTTAGGAAATATGTGAAAGTTACAGATGTTTGCAGTTTGAGAATTAGAAATGGATAGCTGTCAAATTTGTGCTAAATTTAATGCAGTATATATTGTATAGTTTTTTGAGATAGTAACTAAGTCTAGTTGGTAATATATGCCAGTCTTACATTTTATTTTCTTATCCGTCAATATTTAAAGAAAATTAAGAAATAAGAAAGGAAGATCTCTGGCACTTAGCAATTGTCATGTCTGAAAGAGGTAAGAATTTAAGTAAAAACCAAACAGTAACTTGACAAAACTATTTGTCGAGTACTGATCTGATTATTGATCATGATAGCCCTCACACATGTCATATTTGTAATATTACATGGATGAAAACTACATATATTAAAATGTCAATCTTAACCAGCCATTCTTTGTTTAACCTAAAGGAGTAAGAGTTTTTTAGTTTTGTTAAGAGCTCTCCAGTGAAAAAGAATTCACAAATTGGAAGTGCTAACAAAAGAACAGAGTCATCTAAGATGCCAAAAGTGGGAAGAGGAAGATGGATTCGAGAAACAGTCCTGCATTTGTGAAAGCTTTGATTGAAAGCAGCCTTGAAGCAAGTACATTTTTGGGTTTTTCCCCCTCTGCTGATAAGCTTTATTGAGCATCAAAAGACATGAAAACTTCATAGGAAAAGCATGCATCCAAGAGAACATTTGTTAGGGTACCTCTTGTGTTTCCTGTGGGAAGCCCTCTGCAAGGGTGGTGATAGCAACCTGAGAGAGTTCCAAGGTATCCCTCCCCCCAAAGGACCCCTTTTATCTGTCACAGAGCACCTCAGCCACATGGGGAAAAAATGACATACTTTGTGTAATTCTAACCAACCATGTACAATGTACACTGAAAACTGCAAAATACTAATAATGTAAATCAAGACCTAAATAGAGACACAAGTTTATGGACTGGGAAACCTAATGTGTCCCTTCTTCCCAAATTGATATACAGATTTAACCTAATACCAAATTTACAGCAAGATTTTTTTTTTTTTTTTTTGTAGATACAAAATCATTGTAAAATTTATATGGAAAGGCAAAAGGAAAATTTCAAATAAGACTAAAGTGAGAAAGATCAATTCACCTGAATTCCAAGATGTTATAGTAGCAGTAATTAAAACTCAATGGAGGATTCTTTGTGGGAGGGATAGACACAGATCAATGGAACAGAATAAAGATCTCAGACCCACACAAACATGCCCAACTGATTTTTGACAAAGTACAAAAGCAATTGAGTGGAGGAAATAATGGCCTTTTCAACAAATGATCCCAGAACAATTGGACATCATTAAAAAAAAAAAAAAAAAAAAAACTCTGACCTAAGTCTCACACCTTAACTCAAAATGGATGATGGACTTAAATGTAGGATTGTCAAACTTAGGGGGGAAAAAATGCTTAGGCTTGACACAACGTGATTCATAAAAGCATGATAATTTGGACTTCATCAAAATTTATAGCATGCTCTGTGAAAATCAAGATGAAAAGAAGCTACAAAGTGGGAGAAATATTTGCAAAACATCTATTATGTGTCAGCACTGGGATATACACATAAATGAAAACAATAAAAAAGTAATCCAATTAGAATGAGCAAAAGACAGACATTTCACCGAAGGTAATGTTTAGGTGGCAATCACATGAAAGGTATTTAACATCCTTTGCCGCTAGGTAAATAGAAATTAAAACCACAATGAGAGATCACTACATTTTTATCAGACTGGCCAAAGGAAAAATAGTGACACCACCAAATGCTAGCAAGGATTCAGAGACCGATCTCTCACCTATTGCTGGTAGGAATGTCAAATTGTGTAGCCATTTTGGAAAACTGTTAGTTTCTTAGATAGCTAAACATGGCAATTATGTGAATGAGCAATTATACTCCTGGCCATTTATTTTCACACAAATACTTGTACACATGTTGAAAGAAGCGCTGTAAGGGTAAAACCTAGAAATGACATGTCTTTCAATGGGTGAATGGTTAAACTTGATACATGCCACCCTTTGTATCTTTATAGTCATCTGCAGAGATTATAAAGGGGTGGAAAAGCTAATTCTAAAAGGTTGCAGTGTGATTTCATTTATGTAAAGTTCTTAAAATGACAAAATTATAAAGATGGACAGATTAGTAGTTGCCAAGGGTTATGGAAGTGGAGGGCTGGGAGGATAGTGAGTGTGACTGTTGAAGGGCAATGTGAGGAATCCTCATGGTGATGGAGATGTATATCTTGACTGTTGATATCAGTAAGCTGGTTGTGATTTTGTACAATCTTGCAAAGTATTGTCATTGGGGGGAATTTGGTAAAGAGTATATAGAATCATTATTACAACTGTATGTGAATTTATCTCAAAGGACGGGAGGGGAATGAAGGCAGAGTAACATCTACCTAGCTCCATCCTAGGGCACAATCTGGGGAAATGTCTCAGAAGGACCTGTGCTCACCATCAAGTATGAAGTCTTGAGACCAAGCATTTGAGCTATCTAAAAGGAATAAATTGAGTTTGCATGCTTGGGAATTTCTAGAAATACTGCAGACTTATTTCTCCCACTGGGTTCACTATAACCAGTGCCAATAAATAAAATAATCCTACATACATAGTGACTTTTATTCTTCCTATCAGTGTTGCTGCCTGAATGAGACTCCAGAATGAAAAATGACAGCTCATCTACCTACGAAAATGTGGATGAGGATTAAACAATTGATACCTTGTTCTCCCTACCCTTTACTATAATTCAATTGAAATCATCCAAAAGCAAAATGTAGCATAGGAAAAAAGCAAAATTATAAATTAAATGTTCTGAAGGAAAGGGACCATTTTATGGAAGTCCAAAGCAAATGAACCCGACCTATGATGTCAGGAAAGGCTTTCCATAAAAAATGATCTTTCATTTGAGATCTGAAAGCTGAACAGGAGTTTACTATGGGGGAGTGTTTTCTTGAGGGAATGCAAAGTTGTGCAAAAGTATAAAGGGACCAAATATGATGCATGTAAACAGTGGAAAGAAGCCCAGTGTGGCAGCAATATGATATGGAGACACACAGTTTTATGATTATTTAGTGCGAGAATTTTAATATGAGTGAGATTTCTAGAGATTAAGTATAGAATGAGGAAATATACACCTAATCCAGGCAATGTAGGCAGATTCTACAAAGGACAATTAGAAGGGGCAAAGAGAAAACCAGGAATGGTACTTATAAAAAAAAAAAGGGTTTTAGAAGGGAGTGTGATAAACAGTAGCAACTGTTACAAGGTAAAGTAAGATAAATCTGAAAAATGTCTGGATTTTAGGATAAAGAAGTCATTGAGGACCCTGGAATGTGTTTTTGTTTTGCTTGTTTGTATTTTAATGCTGGATGTGGGAGCCAAATAGAGTGCTAAGGAGAAATGAAGGTAAAGATTTGGAAACAGTATAGGCAGGCTTTTTGAGAAGATTTTTAAAGATAGAAGAGAGACATTAGTAGTTTTCAAGGCAGGTGGAATAAAGGGAGTCCAGCGACTTAATCATTTATAAATCTCTACATAAAGGACTTCTAATAAGAAGAGTGGATATTTGACGATAGTTTAAATCCCCCGCCCCTCAAAAAAAAAAAAAATGGGATGAGAAAAGATCCAAAGCACAATTAGACTGCCCTTAGATAGCAGATGAGGAGAGGAAGAAAAGTTTATTATGTTTTAGATTTGGTGGTGGAATTAAAGAGTTTTCTTTTTTTTTTTTTAAGCTTTATGGGCAAATTTTTTTTTATTCTATTTTTATTTTTGTGCCTAAAGCACCTGGTATTCCTAGGTGTTCTCCCATCCAAGTATTAACCAGGCCTGACCCTGCTTAGCAGCCAAGATCAGACAAGGTCCAGCACATCCAGGGTGGCATGGCCATAGATTAGAATTAAAGAGTTTTCATCCAATACCTTCGGTTTTATTTTGTTGCAACTAGTAGGAAAATCATTTGCTGCATAACCTGCACCTGTATAACTGCCCTACCATCTTTCCCAGTTATACCTTAGAATCCTCTAAATAGCTAGTTTTAACTAAAACCCCTGATTGCTTCCATACCAGACTCATCTGGAACCTTCACCATGGCCTCTACTGCCAGCCACAGTGGTGTCTGTTAAAATACTGCTTTCCTGGGTACACCCAGCCCCGGTGCCACTGTCTTCTACCCACATCACACGTTCGTTCAGGGCACCGAAGCTGCGTTGCGGTCTGAAGAAGTCAATAATCCTTCTCCAACTCTGTCACTCTTTTTTCCTGGGATGCAATGCAGAGTATACGCTCAGAGCTTGTCTTTTTTGAACACAGTCACAGCTCCTTTTTCCTGCCCTAAACCCCTCAAATCAGTGGGTAAACATTTTACCATTCCTTCCATAATTCTGTTCTGCTCTAATTCACACTCTTTTTTGATACCTTATTTGGAGAAAAAAAAGTTCCCATAAATTTCAATTAATGAATATAAGTACTCAGGGGAGTGGCAAGGAGCATGAAATGATTAGAAAGTAGAGTTTTAAGAAAAATAGAAGCTGCATAGAAGGAGTCTGGAGAGCAACAAGGTTCAGAGCATTTTGATCTTCATCTTGAGGTGTTGGGGAGCCACTGAAAGATTTGAAAGCCTGGAAGAAAGAAGTGGATGAAATGGAAGGATGACAGGAACAAGGGTAGAGGAGTGTGGAATGATTATATTTGCCAATTATATTTGAAAAATCACTTTTGCAATGGTGAGAAGGATGAATTGGAGGCAGGAAAGACATTGGCATAATAAGGTCAAAGAGACCCCAGGCTCAAGCAACTAATTTGATGGTTATGTCAGACTCTGAGATGGGACATACGGGATTGGGAGCAGGTTTGTAGGATAAAAGAGAAGTTGAATTTATTTGACACGTTGAGATTCAGGGCCTTGTGGGATATCAAAATGGAAATATCCTTTAGGCAGATGTCTGCTATCTGAAGCACAAGAAGGAAGTCTGAGATGCAGATTCAGGTCTGGGAACCTGAACCTATATCTGAGTGAGATTCCTCAGTGAGGACATAATATGTAGAGAGGGAGGAAGACTAAGGATGGCGAACCCCAATATTTGTGAGGGCTGGAGGAAGAGGTACCCATGAAGTAGATGGAAAAAAATCACTAGAAGAAAAGACCTAATTGAAGTGCTATCACAAAAGCCAATGAAGGAGAGAACTTCACAGATGGGGGCTTGAGCAAGTAAGTAAGATCAAGATGGAAAGGACCTGTGGGTCTGGCAATTTATAAGTCCTTGTGGAGGTTTGTAGAAGGAAAAACCAGACTGAGGTGAGATGAAGAGTAACTGTGATGTTAGGTGGAGACTATACATAGAAAACAAAGTGGAAGGCAAAATTTAGTGGAGTAGTTTGAAGACTGCTGGGTAAAGGAAAGATGGCGGTGGTTTCTTTTTAGAATGGTAGACACGGACAGATTTTATACACTGATGGAAAAGAGTCAATGGGAAGGAGAAGAGTGAAAGCATAAGGGCATTTACTTATAATCGACATTTCAGGGTTCCCTGTGGAAGGGGGTGGCAGAGAAGGAGTTATGAGAACGGTGATGAGAGTTTGCTAGAATGTGAGTCAAGACCTACCTGATCATTTGAGGATTGCCAAAGTGTGATAATGGCAGACAGAAATGCATGCAACTAAGTGAATTCTCTTTTTTAAATCAGTTTTGATAGAAAGTTCTTTCCTTCAGAACTGGGGCAGATGTCAGATGCTAGGGTATGCTGATTGCCTTTTGCAACCAATCCCCAAAAATCTTAACACGAGTAAAATGTAGTAATTGTGCTTTGCAAACTTTAAGTGCCTTGCTCATACCAAATACCCAAAATATTTGTAAAATAAATAGATTAGTCTGCCCTGGCTTGGGAGGGGAGAAGAGAGAAGGGAAATTATGAATAATAAAGATGTAAAGAGAATTAGGAGAGGGAGAATCCCAGGGAAGAAAGATGGAATCATAACAAAGCCTAGCACCAGAATTAAAACACCCAGTGTAAGGAAAAAATACATCTGTCCATGCTATGAATAAAAAAGAGAGAGAGAAGTGTTTGTTTCTGACAAGGACTTTTCTTGATGCCTGGGGTAATGAAAACCTTCCCAGGGCAAAAGTTGTTACTTTTGGTTCCTGCAACTACTTCCTAGCAACAAATAGCATGAGGTGGCTAAAGCTGAGAAAGAAAACACCAGGGTTTAGTAACTGTGACCTCAGGCAATTGATGTACAGTATCAATTCTCAGTCTCCTCAAGTAAAATGGAGCTAAAAATAGCACCTTTGTCACTGAACTATTGAGAAAATCTAATGGAATTGTGTAGATTACGGATTTATTTAGGACTTAGTAATGACTCAACAATTTAGTAATTATTTTTTTAAAAACTCAGGGAATGGAAAACACTGCCTATGAGCTCCACGTCTTGGGGATAAGGAAAGGCCCAGATAGTTATAATGAAAATGGATGTAAGCAGGTGCCACCATCTACTCCTAGTGCATCTTTTGGGAAGGTGAATTGGATTTACCTGAAGACCTGGACTGGTTTAGATCTAGGGAGTCCTGTGGAACGTCTGCTTGTCTCCTTCTGTGAAGTAGCAACAGTTGAGCTCTTTGTGTTGTAAAGAATTCAGACTGCTTGAAGCACCTTTTACGAGCTCAGCATCTTGAGGAAAAAGTGGTTTGAATGGGTATATATGGCTGGGAATTCCAAAATTATTCCAGGTTGAAAGCATTGACTTTCTTTCCAATGGCATCTCAGCCTTCTCTGAGTTTCTGCTCCACTCTGCTAGAAAATCCTCCCTACCAGCTAGAAAATCTTCTCTGTATTCTCCAGTATAATTTTGGGGGGAGAGATTTTCTAAGTGGCTAAATGTATACTGTTGTCTCCTATTAATCACATATTGCCAAACCAAAACAAACAAAAACAAACGTGTAAGAAAATATCCCAAAACCCAATGGCTTACAATTAGCTTTTTTTCTCCCACGTATCTGTACACTACACTGGTTCAGCTGATCTAGAACTGGGGGGGTCAACCGGGAAGTTTTGCTCCAGGCTATTGGGTGGTTTTAACTCGGTTCCAAATGTTCATTCTGGGGCCCAGTTTGAAGGAACAGCAACTTCATGGGCATCCCCTTCTCATGGCAGATAATCGAACAAGTCATGCTGGCACGCTGTCATGTTCACCCATATTTCATCAGCTCAAACAAATCACACAGTCAAAGCTCCCAATATGGCAGTGAATGTACTCTGCTTACTTTAATGAAGCAATGCCATGTGGGAAAGGGCACGGGTGCAGAAATCTAAAGCAGGAAATTGTGAAGAATTGTAAACAATGATTCAAACCTTGAGCCAAACAACTATGATCAATGTATGCAACAGGTGCCCGCTCTCATCTAATCCTTGATACTTACACATAAGGCTGCTGAGTAAAGCAGCCCATAGTGAAAACAGGTCAAAGGATACAACTCATCATGACTGACACATCTAGTGTGAACACTGGAAAAGGTGTAACAAGCACGAGGGAATAGAGAATAGAAGGGAGCATTCATTGTTCATAAAATTTTACCATAAATTTGTTTCAAAAGTTAAAGGTTATCTAATTTGTTTGGAGGTACACTTGTTGAAAATTTGTTGAAACAGGTGAGTTATGATTCAAAAGAAATGAAATTATGAACCTCTATATAGTTGAATCAATACAAATAACTGCTAGTCTTGGCTTTAGACCATTCCAATGCACGAATTTTACCACCATTTACGTAAATAACACCAGTCCCCCAACGCCATGATCCAAAATCAGTTACCACAGTATATGAACTGTGATTAATTGTATCAAGTGGAAACTTCACCACTAGCCCTTAAATCCACGGATCATTGTGTAAATAAGAGATGTTCATCACGATCAGTGAGCAATCACGTTGCTTCTTTCAAAGTTTGTCAGCAATTGGTCACTGTTTATCTTTGTTCAGTTCATACACACAGAGCAAAGCATGTAGTTGTATTGTCTTCTTGTCTCTTAGGGATAAACTCATGTAACATTTTATGAAAATGGATAATAAAGTGTAGTTACAACAGCTTAAAAGTGATGATGGTAGTCATTGCTCTCCCAAGAACAAAGAATAGAAAGGAACATATAGCTGTCATGGAAGTGGGACCAATTCACAGCAGCTGCTTGAACTTCTGAGGATATCACACAGCTGATTCTGAAAGTGATAAAAGATGCTGGAAGGATGCTCACAAGAGTTGGAAGTGTGAGCATCTTTTCTCCCTTTCTTTCCTCTTGTAGCCTTTTGACAGTGTCTTGCATTGGCAGTTAGTCTGGGAAATGTAGTTCACAGACACCCATTGTTACAGAGCCAAATACAGAAGGGATAGATCAGGTCTAAGAGGCAGTAAGTTAATAACCACAGTAGCTTCCATCACCATTTCTCCCAGGGATTGTTGGAAAAACAGAATTGCTAATGCCTTGCTTTGATACCCGATGTTTCCAAAGAGGCATGGCCACGGGCCACTGTCATAAATCTGCTACACTTGTAGGTCATGCATTGAAATAGATGGACACCTGTTGTCCAAGTATCAACCAGAGGTGAGTTACAACTACTTTTTCTTGGTCCACAAAAATCAGACATTTTTTCCTCCCAAAGGCTATCATTGTTATTTACTAATAGTTTACTTCATTTCTTATCCTTGGATGGCTAACCTTTGTGTGATTCCGTGTCCAAGAACTTTGTTTGCCTTCTCTTATCTATTCTCAGGCTGTGGGGTTGCTTTTTTTTTTTTTTTATTCCCTTTCTTATTTGCCTCTCTATTTCTGGTAATGAGGTATCTTGGGTGTTGATTCTTTGAGCGTATTTTTCAGTTTACTACTCAGAGGAAAAGAGGCTAAGAAATCTGAGATTTTAATTTATTTCAGCTTTGTCTGTTTCTTATACTCCTGCTGGCCCACTGGGAAGAAACAAGCCTACCCCTTTGGAGAATTTTAAGTTTAAGCTCTGGAAAAGAAAACAGTAGCTTGCACTTCTTAATATACTTCTTGTTTTCTTTTACATGCATTTTTTTTTTTAACACATAAGCATTTGTGTGATAAAGATAGATACCTACGGCATTTGAGTAGCTTAAAAAATACTCTTAAATTCTGGAATCCTTCCTGACACTCACTTGTTCTGAGTGGCAGCAACACCTGGATGGAAGAGGATAATGTGAATATACAGAAAAAGTTAATAAAAATTACTAATTGAACAACCAATTGAAAAAATAATATAGATGATAAATCTTGCTTATATTCTAATTTTCTTAGCTAGTTTTTCAACTATGTCTTTGATATGCTAAGAAACTATAAGATACCAAACAGTTAAACTGACCGGTCCTTTTTTTAATTGTATTCTTTTTTTTTTTTTTTTTTTTTACTACTTTTTATGACAAACTTTTAGAAGCACCTCACTTTTGACTAAAAAAATTGGTATGTTTGTTCCAGAATGCTGAACCAAGCAGTCAGCTTTTGAAAAGGTATGCCTCCATGGCTTTAAGGGAAGATTGGCTTGCTATCACATACTAATGAGGTCTCTATGATACATCAGTCGGCCGACACCATTGGTTGAGAAATAGTAAGTGAAAGTTCTAAACTGTTTCTTATAATCTATAACATAACACACACAGGTATATAATGAACAAAACATTTTCTATGATGTATTCATTTCTATTAACCGGCTACAGAAATAAAGTATATTCTAGTGGAAAGAGCCTCGGTGACCATGCTGTTAGTTTAGACTCTACTACTAGTTAACTCTGTGACCTAAGCAAAAACATTTAACCTCTCTGGGCCTCGCTTTGCTTATAAGAGAATATGAACCAGACCAGGAGTGACAAGCAGGATTCATCCTGATCGGCAACTGCAGAAAGCAGCCCTGTTTAGGGCTGAGTCTAGAACTCCAAGGCTGAGTCTGGGCTTAATGAGAAGGAGTGCCACAGTCCACTAGTGTTGTCTGTTATGGGTGCAGGAGGCGGGCAGTGACACCCAGAGAGCCATGTATTAGTTGTCTCTCTAGACTTGATTACTCCAAGGTCACTTGTGCTACGCCATATAATTCAAGTCATTCATCATTTAAATTCAAATTTATAAACAAACTGGAAAAACAAACCTGAGGTTTCCTGATCTAAGTATGGATTTTGGAAAAACACCTTTTATTTTTTCTTTTGTAGGAAGTAGGAATGAAAAAGATTTCTGTAAATTTATCTCTCTTCACCCTTTCATTCTCTCATGAAACATTTATTAAATACTAACTTTGAAATTGACATAATGCTGGGTATTGAATATTTGCTGAACTGAATTGAAATGGGTGGTAGAAAGATGAAGTAGACACAGCTTTTTGCTCGTGTGGCATTCATGGCCTAGTGGGGAGGGCAGACGTTCTAGCAGGTACATCCGATACATGTTAAATGCTATAATGGTCTTGTGACGCTTAAAAAAATGAAATGACTGTCTCAAGAAGGTGCTGCAGGTTCCACAGAGATGACAGCTGAACTAAGTGTTAAAGGATGAATAAAAATTTGTCTGGTGGAGAATGATAAATTACGTGAGTTGTTAGGTGAAATGATTCCCTGAATTTAACTTGACCAACACCACCTTGTGAAATAAGTTGACCTCCAGTTAACCCCAGGAGGGGCGGACCCCTATCACTTGAAAAGAACTTCCTGGGTCCATTAAGTTGTTGACTGCCTTGCCTCATACAGCTCTTAACAAGCATTTGCCTGCAGGCTGCTTGGCTTCCTGTGTATCAGGCCTCCATCCCCTTTCAGTGCAGAGATCTGTCATCCTGCTGCCACTGCTGCTTCTGTCCAGGAAGTCCCCTTAACAACTCTAGATGTCATTCTGGAGTTCTCAGGCTGTTTCTTTGGTCTCTACGCCATGGGAAATTTCCCCAATAATTGGCACATCAGCCCAGAGACTGGAGAAATGGGAAAAGGAAAGGAAGCTTCGGTGGGGGAAATCCTGAGTTGGCCATCGACCTCTGTGTGAGGAGGGGTGATCCGTGTTAGATGCTCGTGGCTCACCATGTGAGTACTGAGACCCCCAAAAACTCTGGCTAGGCTGGAACATTCATTTGAGTGTCATCTTGTCCATTGTGGTAAGAAAGAGCGGTGAATGGCCACTACAGTGGGCCGGCCGCTTTTATGGGCAGTTCGGTTGGCCACTGACATCCTTTTCAAGGCTGAGATGAAAGTTGGGAAACTAGCAGGGAATTCCAGCTGGGAAAGGATGTACACTTATTTGCCTCCCTCTTGGCTGCTGACATAGCCGAGAAAGTTGAAGAATAAAATACCAAAATAGAATCCATATCTTTCTGCTTTATAAAATTAGGAGAAAAAAATTACAGCGGCACTACTCATGAAACCAGAATAGGATACGAAATCCTGGACTCCATTGGAAGACAGTGAGAATGAGAATGTAGAGCTTGTAGAAGACCCATCCTTGCCTTGGGATGAACATTATGCCCAGCCATTAATGCAGTGAAAGGCTAAGTCATGACAGACACAGGTGTGCCAGTGAGAGTGGGGGTGGGGAGGGAATCAGGGGAACAAAAGGAGTCAGTTGTCAGAGAAAGGTCTTGTGGAGCCTAGGGAGGAACAGGCTGACTAGCAGGAAAGCCTTCATTTTTAATATGTGCAAAAAATAAATAAGTAAAAAGAAAGAAAAGGAAAAAAAAGACAAGTTGTGCTGTAGACCCTGATGGTTCCTGGGGAAAAGTGGAAGAATTCTCAGACTAGGATCCTCCTTGGAGGGAAGAGCTCCAGTCAACTCCTTCTCTCTATGAGCTGTTGAAACCATTGGGGAAGAGTGAGAGTGGACCAGACTGCCATTTTCCCTGACATAGCCTTGACTATGGTTCGGAGGGTTTGGTGGCCGATGTTTTGAGTTGTGACTGTGTCGGCATGCTTGATGATAGGGGTAGCAGCCAGGTTTAATTCCTAAGCTGCATGTACCTACCCATTTGGGCAGCAGATGAGCCATTATTAGTATGTGTCCAAGCCCTCATCTATGTGAGACTATGAGGCTGAATAGTGAGGTCTTTGGCCATTTACCCACTGAACAAGCACATTTTTAGATTAAAAGTACAATAGGCCTTTTGTTCTAAAAGTATGAAATCAGACGTGTTAGATTAATCAAAATGTGGCTTGTGTTCTGAATGACACAATGAAAATTCTGCCACATAGAATTGGGATTTGTGGGTATATATATTTGGCTTTAGTCAAGTGGCACACCTTTGGGCAAGCCACCAACAAATTGATCATTTTCCGGTACGTCTAATGAACTCCTTAAGCAGGCTGCGTCAAAGACGGCAGCCATGACTACTGCTCTTTTCACAGTGAGGCACATGTGATATTGGGAGGGCTGGGAGAAGTCAGCATTCAGGTTTCAATTTAGGAACATTATTTTCTGGCTGAGAATTTTATGTGTGGTGTGTGTTTAATTTTATTTTTTCTTGCAGCGTTGTTTGTTTGTTTGTTTTGTTTTGTTTTTGTTTTGGTAACCTAAAACAAAATTTCACAGGGCATAGTGAGATTTCCTAACTATATAAAAAGTGCCTTATTCCATTTTAGAAAACTGTTAAGCAGGATCTACTAAAGCTATATTTTTGTACTAAAATATATGTGTATATCCAGTGACCCAGCAATCCCACTCCAAGGATATACTCCATGGAAAAGAAAATTTAAGTGCAGCAGGGTTAATGTACAAGAAAGTTCATAGCAGTAAACCAACTGCTATCAGTGGTAGAATATTTTATACATACAATGGAATATTATACAATGAAAAAGCAAAAACTACTATTACACAATAACACAAATAATTGTCACAAACAGAATATTGAGTAAAGAATTCAGACACTCTCCCCCAAAAGTCAGACCACAAAGAGTATAGATTTATATGATTCCATTTGTATGAATTTCAAAAATGGACAAAATCAAGCTATGTTGATGGCATTGAGAAGAGTGGTTATATTTGAGGGGTTAATGACCGAGAAGGCCATATCAGGGGCTTCTGTGGTGCTGAGAATGCTCCATTTCTTCTCCTAGTTGGTGGTTACACAGGTGTGTTTACTTTGTAAAGTGTCATTGATATATGTACTTATGACTTGTGTACTTTTCTGCACATGTATTTTTACTTCTAGAAAAAATTTTAAAATAGGTTTTTTTAGTGACAAATGTTTTAGTTGTAATCATCTAGTCTTATAAAGATAGGTTTAATTATTTCTTATTAGAATATTTGGATCTAGTCTTTTGCCCAGGAATTGATATTTTTATTTTAAATACATATAGGTAACAATAAATATTTTCTGAATTTTATAATATTCCCTACATTGGTTTATTCTGTGTTAAACCGATGAATTTTAAGCTCTGGACTAAGGTAACAAATTATGTCAAAGTTTATTATAGAGCAGAAAAATTTATATTAGTTACAGCATCTATTAATTGGGACAAATTACCTTTTAACATTTATGTATTTTCTTGAATATGAGTATTTTGTAATTCATTTAAACATGGTTTGCCTTTGTTACCATCTTTACTGTCTGCATCTCTTCATATATTATAATATTGCTTGATATCCTTCCTTTGTAGAAAAAGAATTTAGGGTTACATTCACCCTTTATGTATATATATTTATCTCTAAAATACATATGTGTGGCCTTTTTCTTTTTGTTGAAAATTATTAATGTCTTCCCAGAAAAGTGTGTGTGTGTGTAGTGATAAGAGAAATTGTAAAAATCAGATGTTGAAAGGAACTGAAGACAACAGTTCATATCCCTGTTTTCAGACGGGAGACTCTACCCTCTGAACAATTTAATGTGGTAAGACATTCTATAATTTTATTGCAGAGACAATAAAACTATGAGACCTAGGTGAAGCAAACTAGATAACAAACTGTAGTGTTTTTTAGCCCTTTTTGGCTTGATTGAGTCATGGACTGTCAGTACCAGCTGGACAGAGTGCAGGCACCCTGTAAATTCATGGAAGTGGTTCCTCGGCGTCAGCTAGGGACTGATGATTGTGCTTCAAGGCCCTAGGCACGTAGGAGATGCCACCCTGAGCCCGAACCTCTTTGCAGACACACATTTGAAGGTGAACTGACTCTGCCAACTTTACAGAGGGGACATTTTTCTTGCTGCACATGGACGTCCTTTAAGAAGAAAGCTGCGATATCCCTTGGATTTCTATCCATTGTGCTTCACTTTAAAATTTTTAAACTTAGCTTCAGTCCTAAGGCCGGTGGTATAAGAACACAGCTTTCCAATCTTATCTATTTTTCAATGTACGATAAACACGTTAGGTTTAGTTAAATTATGAATGTTGATAATATTCATTTGGTACAATTTATATTCTTCTGTTATCTTTTTCTTTTTGACAGTTTAGGCTGGAGCATAAAGCATAATTATATTCTCGGCATCCTTCCTCAGAAGTTCTAAATCAGTTCATGAGGCTTTCAGCGCCACTCCTGTCATTTACCCATCAGCACTCAGTCCATTTAATCCCGGCCTCTCAGCCCAGCAGCCTTAGCCCCTGTTGTGAGTGATTGGCCTGCTCCACTGCTCCCAGCTTCTCCTGTCACATCGCATTTGCATAAAAGAGGACAGATAACCAAATTTGAGCACACAAATGAAAATGCTAAGCGCTAAACCTGTCACAGTTGTTGTTCAGCTAATTGTGAAAAATTTGATTTGCTCTCCTTTCACTGTTTGTCATGTGGACCCCCTTCTCAAATGTGCCTTGGCTTCTGCCTCTTTATATGTAGCTTTTAAACTCTTGAGCACAAGCAGCTCACCCTGGGGATTACTTACCTCTCCTACCAGCTTTTAATGTTGGCTCATCTTCTTGACTAAATTAGGACACCCTGGCAAACAAACACATAATTAAAAACCCAGGAAAGACAACTGCAGTTGCACTTCTTAAATTGATTTTTACAATGCTAGTGCATGCCTCCATGTGCTCTTCCACTTAATAATCTTATTTCTTTATATAACCTTTTTGGTAGGAGAAAATTGAGGATGGGCATTCAGCAAGCTTTGTGCTATTTTAAAACCTCTGTGTTATTTTGATTCTTACTTTCTGTTCCCCAAATATTAAAAATTGTATAATAGGTCTTAAAAAGCACATTTCTAGTCCCCAATACTTTACCTGACATAGCACTATACATTTTTAATCAAGGTTTCAAATTATTCAATTTGAAATAGTATTAAAAACAATGGATAAAATTCTTTTGCTTACAACTCTCAATCACCGAGCTCTATTTAAGTGGTACATAATATGGACATTTTGAAATGTGGACGTGTGCTATGTACAATCTGGTTCAGTATTATAAAGAGGCTTTAATTCTCTATGTACAGGCATGGGTTGGTAATTTCTTGATGCCCGTTAAAACAATACATACAGTTTGTCTATAAAGTCAAATAATTTGTTTTCCAGGAGTCACACAAGAAAATCTCTCTCTTGTTCATAACAATACTTCTGATTGCTTTAATGAATTAATTTGTCCCTAATATTTTAGCTATGTAGAGTTTAAGCACCAAGGAAGATAGCATTAACTTAAGTTGAAACCTTTTAAGTTTGAATACAGCTTAAATTACCTTGGAGATTTAGAAGGTTATAGTTTTGAAATTGAGTTAAAATGAAATGTGACATTACAGTGACAGTTTGTGGTTTGCAAAAATTGGATGTAACATCATTTATTGCAGTATTCTTTTGGGATTTATTTTTAGTAGGTCATATGAAATAGATTAATTAAAGAAATAGTTGAATATATATAATTCTATATAGTCATATCCCAAAGAAAACCTCTTTGCACAACCCACTAGGATGCTGAGGGATTTTATCTAACTTGAAAAATTGAGTGTACATTAATTTGTTTACAATGTTTAACTGCATTTTATTCAAAGAAGTTAGATTAGGGTATAAAATGCTTACTAATTTAAAACATACATGATAAATTTAAGAGTTGAACTTTTTTTTTTACAGAGCTAAGGGGATTTTATTCTAATTACATTGTTCCTACTTTACTATTTTTATGTCATAACTTTTCATTTTGAGGATGAAAGTCTGTATGAGCCTGTACATATAAATTTTAAATAAATGCAGCTAGTTACACATGAACATTATTAATTATGAGATATTTTAATGTCTTTAAACCAAAAATCTGGAAAGGACCACAAATATTAACACTCCAGGAAGGACTGAATGAAACCTTTACCAGAGAAATCTTTTATTATAACAATTTTGTCCAGGACCTCATACAGAGTAGAAAAAAACAAAGTCTCCTCCACTGTTTACTTTCATTCTACTTCCAAGTTGTGCTAATTCCTCTTCAGTAATATTTCTTATTTTTTATCTACATATATTTTACTTTGCATTGGCTTAATTATGGATCTTGTAATTATGGAGGCAGCATTAATACCAGTCAGTAGTTTGGGCGTTAGAGCCAGACTACATGGGTTGGAATCCTGTCTCGTGCTCTCGGTATCTGTGTGAACTGGGGTGTAAGTTGTTGTTTGTTACCTTTAGATTTCTCTTCTACATAATGGAGATGATAATAGCACCTTTCTCATAGAGCAGTTATTAGGTTAAATAAGTTAATACATGTGATGTCTTTAGATCACAATGTAGCAAACAGTAAGTTCTCTAAAATAGCAGCTGTCATTATAGTGACTATAAGGCTAATGCTTTACTTTAGCCTTTGATTTATCTTAAATACTTTTTTTTTAAGGTTTCTAAGCAATTATACTTAGCATTTTAATGGATTTATATAATCCACAGTTTTTACCCACTATTTCTCTATCGGATATTCATATTATTATTACTTTTTTGTTTGTTTATAAATAAACACAGCTATCCGTTACCTCTGTTCATTCAGGCTCCTTTCCCTTTTACTCCCACTTTTGTGTTATCCCACTGAATTAAGTTTCCAGAAGCGAGATTCCTATTTCATATGGCATGAACCTTTTACGAATATTGAACTATACTATAAAACTATCATCCAAAAAGTTTGAATCACTTTAGTATGTCAGCTGCAATCTCCGCCCTCACCAGTCTTGGTCTTGCTAGCATTTTTTGCCTTTGTGTGTTTATCGCCTTGAAGTCACATCCCAGGTCAAACTACCGCCATGGCCTTTTCTTGCAGTTCCATGCCTGACCCCACTTCTTCATTTCACGTTAGAATAATTCTTCTTAACTGTTGTTTATCTTCCGTGCCTTCTACTTCTTTTCGAATGAAGTTAAAAGTTTTTATTTATTTTATTTATTAAGTTAAAATAAACTATTGAACCAACTGCCATCTACCTAGTCTGCTATTTCTATTTATTCTATTAGGAGACTGTGCAGCCTAGTTCTGAGAATGCAGGCTTCGAGTCAGACAGACTTGGGTTTGAATCTTGATGCTATTATTTACTAAACTGTGTAATGTCTGGTAAATCCTGTTAACTTTACTTCCTCATTCAGGGTAAGAATAAACATACCAGCCTCACGTGGTTACTGTGATCTCAGGTGTGTGAAGTCTTGGCTGGGATTAGGAACTCAATAAGTATTAATTTATTCTTTCAGTCACTGCTATATTCCTACGTTTGCTCTTTTTGCAACTATTTTTCCTCTTCCATTTCCAAATTATTGTAGGCACAGATTTTTTGCTTATCTGCTGAATTTATTTTATTTATTTTTATTTTTAATTTTTTAATTATACCTGCTGAATTTTGATATTCTTTTTCTTTGAAATCATCTTTACTCACATCTCCATATTGGACCTGTCTGCTTCAACAGCTGCTTCTCTTATTTAGAATTTAAAGAGCTCCCAAATACATGTTTTTACATAGATTAAACTTAAATATTAAATATTAAACTTAAATTGGGATAAAATGTTGAAGGAATCTATGAATTAATATGAAAATAAAAGTTGTGATTGGTTGGGAAAGGAGGAAAAGAGAAGACTATTTCTCTTCCCCAATACATAAAGCTATTTTGGTTCCTGAGATATCCTCCTTGTCTTGGTGCTGGCAGGAAGTGACTCTTTGGCTAATTACATTTATAAAGTGCTTTCTGCTTAACCTGCTCTATTTACATTTTTAATTGTATAAAAACATTTCTCTGACCTTAGGAAACATACAAGTTAGTTGAAAAAATAAAACATATTTTTAAAAATCACAGATAAAGATTGTGAAATAAACAATGTCACCAGCATGAAATGACAGAGACCAGGGTTTTCAAACTCAACTGCTCAGGTGACTGAAGAGTGTACGCGGTCCCTAAAAGTATTAAAATGTAGTTTAGACACTAGCAACAGCATCATGTTGACCAAACAAAATTCATTTGAGTGACATTCTGTGGGATGCTGCTTTGTGACTACTTGTACACAAATTATGTTGTATTTATAGAGCCAGCCATGGTTCAGGAACAGTTTACGAAAGCATTTATTTTAGACTGTAAATGACAAGTGGGAATTGGAGATGGGAAAACTATATGCTAGGTAGGAGCAATTGATGAGGAAAGGCAGAGAAATAAAATAAATGATCTTTCCTAAGATCAGCGAGTGTTCGTATTTGGGAGAAAATTCATGCTTCAGGACAAAGCTCCACTAAGGAAAAGGAGTTGGTGTCTAATACTGTATACAGTGGCAAGTTCTAGAAGCATCCTCTTTTCCTCACTCTGGAGATTAACCTCATCGAGGTGATTGTGCAGGCCACATGCGTAAACTGGGAGAATGAAAAGCCTGGAGAAAGGGAGACCAGTTAGAAGATGATTTCAGTGGTTCGGGTGGGAAGCGCTAAGTAAAATGGTTGAGAAAAATGGCAAAGGAGGAGTGCAGAAAACAGAGATTTCTTAAATGGAATTAATAGGCCTTGAGACCAGACAAAATTGGGGGCTAAGAAAGATAATGAAATCGGAGTTCACTGATATTTTGTACTTGGGTAGAATATTAACTAAATGATGGCACAGAGATTGCTGGCTTGAGGGCGATATTCTGAGCGTGAGTCCAGATTTATGAAGATATTCAAGTGATACAGTATGTATGTAGTGGGGGCGATTGAGGTTACAGGTCCAGATTTGGAGATCAAATATAAAAGTTATGCGGAAGGAGGAAATGGAAAATAATGAACAAGACTCAGGATATAACTTGTTTCAGTAGTTTGACATTGAAAGAAAAACGCAAACCAGGAAAATAGTGTGAGAAGGTAGGAGAATTATAAGAAAGTTTTTATTTTTCAAGGAAAGGAAGAGAGATTGGAAGGAGCCAGTAAAGTAGGGACACCTCTTTCCTATGGCGAGGTGGTTTTCTGTAGGTTGTTCCTCTGCCAAATACAAGTCACATGACCTTGTCACTTAAAGTCCAAATCCCACATTGGATTGGATCCTTTTCTTTGCAGCTCTGGGGACAGCAGTGAAAGGGAACTCTTTTTCTTCTAGCATGAGACAAGATCAGAGTTTAAAGTGGGAAAGAAGCTGCCATAAATCACTAAAATATAAAAATAAATTCCTGCCATAACATAAAAATATTTTTTAGGATTCTTTTTTCATGACCTTTAATATCTGCTATGGAGTTTTGTTAAGTGTTCTATTGGCTTCGAAATGTAATGATAGCTTTTTATTAAGAGCTTTGAGAAATTATAACCACCAAGACCCAGCCCCTGGATGATGGACTGTTATGATCATTCACAGCCCTGGCGGGTATTCGAGCTCTTCTTCAGCGTCTGGTTTCCCTTCCTCTTCGGGCAAATGGGTAGGCAGCTCTCCCTACCTGCTGCCCTGGGGAGAGGTATGCTGTGCAGTTTGCTGTGGCCAAGGCGTGTGAGGGGAAGTACTCTGTGTTGGTAATGACTCGGGTCTCCTGCCTGCTCGTCCTTCCCATTGCGATTAATCGCGGGCATGCACATTAATGTGGGGATCCCCTAAAACTCAGGTGCGTGGAGATGAACTACCGGGGAGTGTTGTCTGTTGTCTGTCATCTAGGAGAGAGAGAAGCTCTTGTTGGACTTTTTTATAAACCAGAGCATAATCTAGTTTATCCTGATTAATAAAACAACTGAATTAAAAAAATAAAATATAAAGCAGTTTTAGGATACGTAAGGGTCTCTTTTTAGTTACCTATAATGTTCGTAGTGCTTTAAAATTTGAATCCTTAGTTTTATAATCACAATAAACCAGTGTACAGAGGATAGTGATAACAGCTAACATTTGGTATGCTCTTCCTGTGTGTGTGTCAGGGCCTGTCCTGAGTCTGCTTGTGCATTTTCTCACTTAACCTTTGTGACAGTCCTAAGAGGAGACTGCTATTTGGAGGGCCATAATATGGAAGGGGCACTAAGAACAGGGAGATTTAGTAACATGTCCACAGTGGAGTCAAAGCTCAAACCCATGTAGAGCTGATTTCAGAGTTTGTATGCTTATCCACTACAAGATGATTTTATGATGTGTCCTTGAAAGGTGAATAGTAATTGACACTCTGAATGTCTGAATGGGCTGGATCCTGTGCTTTCTGATTCTAAAACTTAGATTTTTCTTCTATTATTGTATACATCAAACTTTCAAACCTGAGATTCTCTCTGCTACTAATCTTTGAACCAAAAGACAACATACAGATTATTTTGAAGACTGATAGTTTGTGAAGATGAGAACCCTTGATTAACCTGTGGGTGGGAATCAGGTGAAGCCTGGCCAAAGTAATTGACGTGCAGTTGCACCTTGTGAAGTAATTTACCTGATTGGGTAATTCCCTACAGGCAGGGACAGGGAAAACAATGCCACATGTAAGGTGAGAAATCTTTGCTTATGCAGATTACTTTATTTAGTACCTCTGATGTACAAAGAACTGTAGTAGGTGTTATGGGGATTCAGAGATGAATACACATAGTACCTTAGGGAGCTCACGGTCTAGGGATTATGTGAGATCAGAAATAATAACATCTCATATTTCTGAGCATGAAAAATGTGCCAGTATACTAAAAACCTTGAATTGTACACTAAAAATATGTGCCAGGCATTCCACATACATTTTTTATTTAATCTTCAAATTAATCTTACATAATAGTGTCACAAGCAAGGAAGGCAGCTACCGAAGCAATACCCCGGGGTGTTGTGGGCACCCGGCCTGACTGGCTCAAGGTCTGGCTGGTCCAAGGGCTGGCTGTGATCCAGGCTGCCGGCTAGGAAGAGGGCCCTGGATTTAGCATTAGTGCAGTCAGGCACCTGCGCCTAAAATATGTAAACATACTTTAGCTTCCTGTATCACGCATGTGTGGCTGAAGGCCACTATTGTACTCTGATCTGTGTGGAGCCATGCGGTCCCCTGGAGAGCCAAAGGAGAGCAGAAGGGGAGCACAAGAAGGGGAGCAGAAGTGCACACAGTACTGCGCTCCCCTCGTTAAAACTGCACTTCCAGAAACAGAACTGCTCTCTGCACAGTACAGTTGGTGCCCGCTGTTTGATTCTCATGTCGGCCTCTCGTGCATTCTTCCAGCTGGGCGTCTCACCATCAAACCCCTTCTCAATCAGCAGTACCGCTGACACTTGGCATAGCTGTCACGATCCGCTCAGCCCTGACAGGTGTGTTTGTGTCTTTCTGCCATGCCGGGTTTATTGAGTGGAACCTTCTCAGGTACACCAATCTGAGAAGGCAGCCATGCAAGTTATAACACAAGAACGGAGGGGAAGTAAAGAGTCTTACGCGGCAGAGTGAAGAGATGGAAATCCTTAGCATCTCTAAAGCGAGCTCTGTTGACTGGCAGCACTGAGAGTTTCGTGTTGGTCCCAAGCCAGCGGTTACCGGTAGAAGGTCAGAATCCTCCTGCTCTCAGCGATGCTCTTAGGCTGGAGCCTCATCTGCCCAAGGTGTTCGGTTTATAGGGTCATTACAGGGTGGGGTCCTGATGCTTATGTCTTCTGCAGTGAGTCACGCTGATGTTTCTGTGGTTTGGGGCAGTCTAGTCACACCCTAAGGGTGTCCCCATTACGAGCCAGTTGACATCACTGTCCTGGCTCTTGTAGAATCCATTTGTAAAGTCCGGAGAGTCCCATTTCTTTATGCTCTATACAAATAGTTTTCCACCTTACAAAATATGAGGCTGAGAGGTCAAGTAACTCATCTGAGACACAGGAGGCGGTGGAGCTGGGATTCAAATGTGATTTTCTCTGCTTTTCTTTTTTTTGCTAGTATTTCTAAAGTTGCATTAGATTTATACTGGTTGTACAGCAGAGATTTTAATGTAGTACATAAATAAATACCTTATTTGAAGAGTAATGGTTTTTACAGTTATTTTCTACTTCATGGAAGTGATACTGGTTTTCTACTTATAATAGTGATGTGCAATTTTATTTTAAACTGTATGTTTTTTAGGTAGATAATTGATTTAAATAAAAATAGTGTTTAGGGATGTAGACATTGTGAAGCTAGCTCTTGAGCACTTAAGCGTGGAAAACATTGCTCTAGGCCACATTGTAGCGTGGCTGTTGGAGGGCTGAGAGTGAGGAGAGGCTCTGCTGCTGTAACAAGCAACCCCGAAGCAGGAGCATGAGAAAAATGGTTAATTTATTTATGGCCTGCATTATGCACCCAATATGACTGGAGGGAACAGTGGTCAGGTAGAGGTATCTCTGTTCCATATAGTCAGTCACTCAGGAACTGGGTTGACAGAGGTCTCACTATTTTATGTAACTCAGTGGGAGGCTGGAGGATTAAGCAGAGACCAGATCCATGAAAGGTTAAAGAGTTTGGACCTTATCCTGAGGGCAAAAAGGATTAGTGTTTTTAATGCCTTTTGTTCTAGTCATTGAAAGCACAGGCAATGTCATGGTCTAAGAAGATAATACAATATGTTGCCTGGGGGTCTATCACTAACATTTTTGTGATTTGAACTGAATATGCAGAAATCCAGGTGTATACTGCAAATAAACCTGGGGATTGTTCAAATTGAAAAAGGTTTCTTTTGCTTAAATAATGATTAATTGCAGGGTGCTCTTTAAGATGAGCTATTTAGTATAGGTTATTTGAAATGGTTATTTACTTAATTCTGTGTAAATCCAACTTTTTAGAAACTCTTCTATTACATAGTTTCATATAGTTCACAGTGAAGGTAACAACATAACTATTTAAAATGGGAATTTTGTTTCCATTAATATAAACAGCAAAATAGAATTTTTTCCCCCAGGTGAATGTAATGAAAGTAAACGTAATTTAGATTCTAAGCATTGTTACAAATACAGTTTTGAGAGGCAGGAACATTATTTCTTTAGTGAGTGTTTGAGCTCCCAAAGTCTTGGTTTATGTTTCTGTGACAGACCTTACCTGCTTTCACAGCTGGCTTCTTCACTAGCTCCCTGAGGGCAGAAGCTCTTAACTTTGTCTTTCCGGCACCTGACACCTATCCCTGCTTCAAGTAGGTGCTCAATAAATATTTGCTGAGTGACTAAATGAACACCTTCTTGTATTTTTCAAACCAAATTCTGAAGCAGGAGGCTTTCCCAGTCAGTTTCACCTCTGCCAACCATGCCTTTCTTTTTAATTTATCAATTCTTACCTTTCCTTGGATCGTACCCTTGCTAGAGGTAACAGTTAAATCTGTAAGTTACCCAGGATAAACAAGAAATACCCTTCAGGAGACCCAGTGTAATCTTAAATTGTTGATTCCTGTGACTGAGTGAGAAAAATGAGTGTATCTGTGTAGTCAAGAAATAAATTCCGGGCAACCTTAGCAGAGTTGTCTAGTTTTGAAACATTAAGGCCAATTTATCAGCCATTACACTCTAGTTAAGTACTAATCAAGTTTGTGTTTCCCCTCCAAGCTAAGTAATAGAGAAGTACTCGGATTGCAGGGAACACCAAAACCACCTATTATGAGGTCTTACAAAGCATATGACTTTAATTTCTATGAAGAGCATATGCTTATTGTGCTTAAATGTCAGTTTCACAAAGGCCATACATCTCAAGTGGGACGGTCAAGTCATTGAGACATAATTTGCAAAAAAAAAAAAAAAAAAAAAAAAAGAGTTCTTGCTTTATCACCTCTTACTTTGCAAGCATTTCTTCCTTCCCGTTTAGGTAAATCTATATTATGTTTCTTTATGTCCTGAAGTATATGTATTGATGCAGATTCCAAATTCTATACCATTTGTGCTGTTGAGAGCTCTAGTTCCCAGATGACCTCCATCATTTGTTATCCTTGAAATTTATGTGACAAGGCAGAATTGTGGCCATGTATGCATTTGCTTCTGACAGTGCAAAACTTACAAAGAGTAGAGGTAGAAAGCAGATGTGCTCAGGGCTCAGATTAGCACTTGAGCTCAGTAATAAAGGACCTGCCAGTAATTAAGCCATCTCAGAATAATAAAATGATTATATATACAGTACTGAGGGAGCCCACCATTTGATTGCCCACCATAGCTACAGGAAAGGAGGACCTGGTTTTTGCGGGAAGAAGTCTTGGCCTGCCAGATGTTTTCTTTTGGTACTTGTGAAATGTGACATTGTTCAGAGGCCTTACATCCACATTTTTGTTTGGAAGGAATGCAATGCTGGGCTCACGATATATTAAACTTTCTCTATGTTGTAGAGCTTCTAGGTCTAGGGATCAGAATTTTTGTAGTTCTTAGTTAATTGGAGAGGGACTATATAAACCAGAACGAATTTCTTGGGGGAGGAGGAGGGAGTCAGATCATTGTCTGCAAAGCAGGGGAGTGACTTTCTCTTCAGCTCCTGTCATTGTGGTTCCAATTCAGAAAGCAGCACTTAAAGCTATTTAGATGGAGGGGAGTGAATAGGGATGAAGAGACCAATTAACCAATTTTTCTTGGCCTTTCCTCACACACAGACACATTCTGTACAACACCCCAGTTTTGATGTATTATTTTAATTAATCCCAGTCTTTTGATTCCTGCAGAAAGAAGGTTAGCAAATGTAACAATGCTCGGGAGTTTCTTTATCGTAAAAGACACATAATTTCAAGCATTTAATAAGGTAGATTTATTCTGGGTAGTTTAGCTTGCACATTCACTCAAACAGCCCTCCCCAAAGACAACATTAAAAATGTGATTAGTTAGCTGCCATCAATAACACAAAATAGGAAAATGCTCTCTGAAGGGACAGCTTTGTGGAGGGCACTGCACAGTGTGTAGTAAAAATATATGGCCTAATAAGTTTACATTTGCAGGCTCATTTGTTAAAACTCTTGAATTTCTAATTTGTGTCGGAAAGATAAATGGATGGAGCCACAGTAAAGTGTGAGATTAATACTGATGGATGGGGATTCAGTTTTTTGCTAGCCTCTTAGTTCCTCACAACCCAGTAGGCAGTTTATAGGAAAACCAAATGTAAATAGAAAGGACATTATTGACTCTGGTTGAGACCAATTACCAGTTATTTCTGTTCCTTTCAACCCCACAGTTAAGGAAATTTCTATATAATTTAATTGTTATACTTCAGTAATCAAAAGACCTACAATTTATAATTTGATGTTTCTAAGATTGGTCCCCAGAAGATCTATTATGTAAGGAACAGTTAGGGAATGTCTTTCTCCTTGCATTTAATAGAACATTTCCCCAGTCACATTGTCTCTAAAAATAATTTCTGGATACAACATAGGAAGAAGATAGTGGACTTTTTCATAGCAGAAGATTTAGGAAAACAACATGGGATTTGTAGTGAAAAAAGTTGGAAGCAGAAGGTAAATTTAATGCCTCTTTTTACCATTTTAAACCCCCTACACCAGGCACAAGGCTCGAGGCCTTAAGCAGCCTCCCAGCACGGAGTTTCCTAATGCCTCAGGAATTTCCTGCCTCTCTGTCACTGGCCATTAGATCAGAAATGGCAGTCCTGGTCAATGGCAGAGAGGGCGTCGATGCCCGAAATATTTAATTTGACAAAAGTCTCTCAAATCGTGAATGAATACTCAACACATTCGTAAACTCTAGCTCCTTTGAAGCTAGATATTTTTCTAATTGTGGAACATTTTCTTGATTTTGTGCCAATATATCATAAGATCGACTTGGAGGGGTGGAAATCGGCAAGTTAAATTCCCCCCTCCTCCTTTTTCCCTCTACCCTTCTTTCTCTCCCTCCCTCCTTCCCTTCTTCCCTCTGCACCCCCAACACAACCCACACTCAAAACAGTCTCTAGGGCAAATCCTCCATCATCTGTTCATGCATCAAGCGAGCAAGAAGCACTGCGGCCCAGGGTAAAAGGGCCTTGGCCAGGGGAGCAGAGGGCCTTGGGGGCGGCTCTTAGAAGCGGTGGTGCGTAAAAGCTTTATGATGGGCAAGTCACCTTCTCAGAGTCTCATTTTCCTCATCTTTAGAATGGGGACCGTATTTATTATAAGGTCTATGTATGTTCAACGAAGAGGATAAGCATATAACAGCGCTTTAGAAAGTAGTTCAATTTTCTATCTTTAGGCTGAAATAACCTTAAAATATTAAAAATTATAAAGGAGAGTTAAAAAATCAACATATAGTAATGTGTGCCTATAGGTGTTAATGTTATCCATAAGAGTGCTTCCATCAACAAGAGCCTGGGGGCAAGGCATTGTCCAACTCAGAGGGGCTCTGTAGAGGTGGCCTCTGTCTGCATCACTTCCGTACACGGAAGAAATCTAGGCTGTAACTGCTACATGAGCTGGACTCAGGCCAGTGGCCTCCAGACTCGCCTCTCCTGAGCCCCAGCAGCAATTTTCAGCCTGGGGCTCTCTGGAGGGATTTCCGAATGAACTACATCTGCCCATGTGGCACCATGCAGTTCGGCTCTTCAGCTATAAAGCTCATTCTAGTGCTGACTGGTTTTGTGTGCTCTGCTTCGGTCAGTCTTGGAAATGTGGCCTTTTCTGGAGGTATGCTGCTACTCTAATCTGCTTGGAAATTAGCGGGAGGTGCTCACAAATCTGGCAGTCAGCCATTCATTTACTGAGCACTTACTATGCTTTATGAAAGCATCTCTTTTCACAGTAATGCAAGAAAATGGACTTCACCTGTGTTTAGGCAGCGACCCCCCAAGTCACGTCTCTGTGCCTGAGGTGGAGTGCGAAGGAATGGGAGCATTGTCAGGACATAGAAACACAAACCGAATTGGCGAAAGGGCAAAAAATTCCAAATACATTGAAACTTTTTACTGAGAGACATTGGTCCCCAAAAACAAAGTAATTCGTAGAAAGAAGATGAGAAGCTTCTGAAAGTTTTTTTTTATGAGTATTATTTGCAGAAGACCTGAAGCTGCAGATTACTTTAGGAAATTCAGGAATAGATTTAGCATGCACTTAAGGCCCCTTTGCTTAGGGCTAAGTGGAATTAGAGGGGTTATAAAAGACATAGAAAAGATGTATTCTCTCTTTTTACAGGCCCTTTATCTAAGGCCAGTAGAGGAATTTGTGCAGGTGAGTGAATCCTCCTATCAACTCTGAAATGGAGATAAGAGCATTTTCAGCATCTTCTTAGGTGAATTTGTGGTAAAACATGGAGAAACAGATTAATCTTGAAACTTCTAGGACTGTATTCTCTTAAAAATTCTGAATAGTTCCCACTTGGCTACAAGATAAAAATCCAAGCTCCTTTGCCCAGCGTACACTACCCTTTGTAATTTATTCCTAAAATGTCTTTGCAGCCTCAACTCCTTACATTCTCTACCAATGCATTCTGGCCTCAGTTACACGGAACCCCTTTATAGGTTTCTGAGAAAACTGTGCTTGCAGGCAATGCCATTCTCTTCAGATGCTGTTCCCTGGACAGGAACGTTGCCCTTGATCTCTGTTGGTGCTCCCATTCCCTAATTTTCAAGGCAACACTCATATGCTGCCTCAGATGAAGCCAGAGCGAGCACCTTCTTTCTCTCTGCTCCTCCCTCATGCTCACTTCCCTCTAATACTTGGCCGTTATTCAGCAATCGCCTGTTTGGCTATTGTTTCTGAGCATAAACTGAGCCCTCGGAGGAGAGAAACCTGGGTTATTGTCCCCCCCCCCACCCCGCCCCCGCCACACACACACATGGTGTAAGAACAAAGGCAGAAAGAAAGCGGAAGAGAGCCATTGTTCCCAGTTAGTGTCTCTGAGTTTTGTAACTGAGAGCTGGACAAGATGGATTGGCCAGGTGGTTGCTGGAAAGTCAGTCACTTGTGTGTTGTGACCAAACACGGTTACAGACACTTTTTAAAGTTTGTGTGTTTTGAGGTAGGTTGGAGTGGGATGGGGGCAGTGTTTGGCTTAGCCAGAAAGCAAAGGCAAATTTAATATGTGGGTTGAATGATCAGCGTGGAGGTCTGGATGACATTTCCCATCATTATTCTAAAAGGCTCATATGTTTTCAAGGGACTTTCAGACTCATTAATGAGCATGTTTGTAGCCTTTTGCTCTTTAATGCAATAAAAAGGAATACAGCTCTTGAGGTGACAGCTCTCTGTTCTAGGTCAGAAGAGATTATAATGCTAACTTGAATAAAGCACATTGTAAATGAATTTCCTTTATTGGAAGCTCACAAACTTTCAAATATAAAATTGCATTCAGCCAAACAGTAAGGAACTCGTTTCTCTGTCAGTAATCAATAACTCATCCCCCACCCCTGACCCCCAAACCCAGCAACCAACCTGTCAGTCTCTTGTTTAATCAGAATTTTAGGAAGGATTGGCTTTGTAATGAATCCTTGTAAATTTGCTCTCAATCTTCTCCATGTCAATGACAGCCTTGCATATGTATATCTACGATTGCCTCTTTGACATTTCAGACTCCAAAGTATGATCTAGAAAATTGCTGTAGTAATTTTGATGGTTGATTATCTGTTTAATGTAATGTTAGTTAACTTTGAGGCTGTAAATTAGGCTGGCTTGATTTTTTATCAATTTTCAGTGCTGTCTAGTATCTTAAACAAAACAAAACAAAAACTCTACTAGAGATCTAGGGAGAATGGGGGTAAGGATGGATTTTTATCTTTATGGAAAGTATTGACAGGTGTTCCCCAGCATCTGAATGTAGCTTACTTTAATTCTAAAAAACAAAAGACATTTTATATTCTCAGATTTAAGAAAATGATATTCCAGACAATGGATCTATTGCTTCATTTTTTATCTTATTTTATGATACTGGAGAGTCTTGCTCTGTGAACAGAACCAAGTCCTTTCTTTAAGATTGTATTGATCCATAAAAATAACTTTCTATGGAATTCTGTAAATAGGTGTTTGGTGAGATTTTGTTAATATGACATTTTGTTAAAATGTTCAGTTTTTTAAATTTTATTTTAACTGAATGTTTACTGTCATAGAGACCTAGTTTTAGAATTGAAGCTGTTGTTATATTTCAGATCCTGATTATATGGAAAACTTACTTGGACTATCGAAACTTTCATGCCTACCAAATTCCATTTTTTGAAAATAAATATATAAATTTAAGAATCTCATATGTGACATAAATATAAGAAGTGCAGATAATCCCCAATCCAACTCAACACACTATTGGTATGTGCTACTGAAATACCAGTATGTTTATCGCCTTTCTGCCTGTGTTGTTCATTTTAAGGGTATGAGTTTATAGGTGCTAAGAATTGACAGGAAGGAAAAGAGAAAGGGGTGGAATGGTCGGAATTAAAAATTAATTTCAAAAAAATTATTTTTTTATTTTTATCAAAATAACGGACAATATTTAAAAGTCAAGGCTTTTCATGAAGGCTTACAACAAAAATCACAGCCGTCTCCCTGTTCTTCCCAACCTCAGTCCTGCTCCCGAAAGGCAAGTACCTTCAGGTCTTTTAGTTGTTCTTACAGTCTTTTTCTCTGGGTTTCTCTAGATTATATGCTTACACTGCTATTTTCTTAATTTATCAACTTTAAATTGATTTATCAATTTTAGAAAAATCTATTGACTTGCTGTTGTGGTAGGTAAAGATATAGCTTCCTTCACTCCCCATGGTCCCCATATCAATATAGTTATATTACTTTCTTTCAATAAAGTTGTTCTAGTTTTTGATCAAAATATTTTAGTGTTTACATCATTACGACCATGTAAGTATTTTTTACTGCTGTACAAAATAATGTACTATAATCAAATTCCTTTTCCAAGAGAAGGTATTTTCCTAGTACTAATAATTGCCAGTTTTTTCCTTGCTAATATTTCTGTTAGTTTCATGCATTCTTCAAACCGTACCAATACCCTCTCAATATCATTTTTATCACACGTATGTGATCACCTAGACCGATCCCCAATTTGTAAAAATTTATTTCTTCTGTCCTGTTATCCATCACCTTGATTTTTGTCTTAGTTTTTGATGAAATGTAGTTATTATTTCAGCTTTGTCTTCTAATCCTTCTATTGAGGTTTAAGTACTCACAGTTTAACCTACTAGGGTGTTCTCCGAGTGTCTTCTCCTTATCTTTTTATATAAAAAAGCATCTTTTATAGGTATACTCTTGTTTTTTCATTTTTTCTGAGGCTATTTTTCTTCCTCCCTCCCTTCCTCCCTCCTTCCCTTCCCTTCTTTCAATATTCTTTCGTTCCCAGTAAGGTTTCTCCAACACCCCCCCCCCTTCTTTTTGTATTCCAGGTTTAATTTGGGAAGGTTTTCTCGAATTATGATGGTCTTTAGCTATATGTTTTTATTTTGCAGTTCAGTTACTACAAACTTAATTGAAAGTTCTAGGTATGAGTAGGGCTTCTCAAATAGTAAGATTTTTCAGAGTGAGTTTATGCCTAGCCTATACATTTTTTAGGAGTGGTGTTAAATATTAGCATGTCTATAGGTCTTTCCCTCTGGAATATTTGATTTTTTCAGGAAAAAAGAATCTTGAATAAGGAATATGGAGTAAAAAATTAGTTACCAGACATCTGGAAACTGAGGAGTCTAGGGTTTTCTGAAATGCTGGGGTCCTTCTGTTTTCAGTCTAATATCTTACCTCTACCTGTTCATGGTATCTTGTAGCTCTGATTCAATTTTTCCAGATCTCACATTCTCTAAAAACTGTCTTGAGGGATTGGGGAGGGACGGTCATTTGGCATTACATAGTAGAAATGAGTTATTTGGGGATTTCATCAATTGCACTTTTTTTTTCAGTCCCATGTCCAACCTCCACTTTATATATACTTGATAGCTCCAATTATCAAGCCTTTCTAGGGCTCTATCATGGGCTTAGCCTGCTTCTTGTTAGAAGATGTGCAGATTTCAGCTCCCAAAAGTCAGATAGAGCATCTTCACGAGCTTTTCATTTTCTGTTTTCTTTGTCCCTGTGGGTTTGATTTGTTTTTTGTTTTTTGTTTTTGTTTTTGTTATAGTGTGCTTTTTAGAGGGAGTGGATAAAATACATATGTTTCAATTAACTTGTTTAAAGAGTATATAAACATTTAACTTATTAGTAGTTTTACTTGTACTCTGTAGGATACTTTATAAGTCTCTTTCTTATCATCACAAAAAGCTTCAAAAGGAAAAATCTGCGTTTGAGAAGAAATAAGTAATTGGTCCAACATCATGTGATGGGTAAGTTGCTGAGCATGGGTTTGAACCCTGTGAATTTAATTCCCAAGTGTCATCATTTTCTGTGGTGCCACAGTACCTCTTCTTCATGTGAAAGACACTATGCTGAATCTTTATTTTCTCATGTCCATAAGGTTCAACAGTCTTCTCATATTTTTACTGCTGTGCTTGCAGGAAACAGAGTTAAAACTATCTCTAGACAGACAGCCACTTGATGCGCCTGAGTATTAGGAGATCCCTCCATTCTTGTTCTGGTCCTCAGGTAGCCTCTCTCTCTGCCGCTCTCATCTTCTCCCTCCGGTGACTGACAGTCTATGTGTCCCTTGCATCCTCAATTACCTCTGTCTTCGGATTTTGCTCTAGTTCCTGGTTCCCACAATCCCAGACGACACGTTTGCACTCAATCTGTTCTCCAACTTTAACACTTTCTTTTCCCTATTCACACTTAACTAAAGACTGCTTCTTTTATCACTGAGAGAATGGAAGCTATCAGAAAAGAACTTCACATTCTCCTGTCAAATCTACTAACCTATATCTGCATGAAGCACCCAAAATTCCCTCTTGTTGCACTGGATAAACTGTTTTATCTCTTAATTTAGGCCAACTCCACCTGAGGGCACTAGATCTCTGCCCTTTTAACATATCTGAAGACTCTTGCACCATCATTTTTTCCTTTATTGAAAAATTTCTATAAACATATATCAAGGTACAGTATTCTCCATTAAAGAAAAAAACCCTCCTTCCTTGAATTCTGATCTTTTATCTAGCTATTCTTCCATCTCTCACCTCACTTCTACAGCAAAGTTCCTTGAATTGCCTGTTTTGCTTTCTTTCTTTATTTGTTTTTTTGTCACATTATTTCTTGAATCTTCTCATATCGGGCTTTGCACTTAACACTGAAACTACTTTCATCAAGACCACCAAGGACCGCTCACTGCCAAGTCCACTGAAGAATAATGAGTTCTCATTTCTTCAGTCTTTCAGAAAATTTCACTGTCGGTTTCTCCCTTCTGGAAATATGGCCTACATTTGGCCGCACACTCATAGATTTTTCTTCTTTTAAATGCTATGCATGTTAGATTCCTTTCCCAGATTGACCCCCTCTTCTTGACCCCCACTCACTGGGGACGTCTCCTCCGTTCTTTGAATATTCATTTCCTAGATGATACATTCATTTCTGAGGCTTTAATACCATCAATATACTGATGACGCCAACATCTATTCCTCTAGCTTGAATTTTCCTCTGAACCTCAGTCCTGCTTATTCAACTACTCGCTCAACACCTTCACAGTGTCTAACAGGCTTCTGAAATTTCACATGGCCAATAGAACTCTTGGTTTTTCCCCTTTATATCCATTCTTCCCTTAATAGCTCTTATTTCTGTAAATGATTCCTCGTCCATCCAATATTTCTCAGTCTTCAAAACTTGAAATCATCTTCGACACCTCTTTTTCTCACACTCCACATCCAAACCAAACCATACCTTCAACGTAGATTCCACATATGACCCCTTCTTATCACTTTCATCACCAGCACTGATTCAAGTTGTCCTTCTTTCTTGCCTTGTCTAAGACAATAGCATTCTAACTAGTTCCCCTACCTCCATAATTCTCTGATTGTAGTTCATTCTTTACACAGCAGTCAGGATGATATTTTAAGAGTGTAGATGAGATAATGCTGTTCTCTGCATAAAAGCATCATATTGCTCTGTCTTATTTTCTTCATATCACTTACCAGTATGGGATACTATATAACTATTTGCTAATTTGATTATTTACTTTCTTTACCACCAAAATGTGAGGTCTGTGAGGACTAGGACATTGTTGGTCTTGTTCACCTCTGTCTTAATTGGCTTGAACTGCTAAAACAAAATTACTATAGACTAGGTGCCTTAAACAACAGAGATCCATTTCTTACGGTTCTGGAGGCTAGAAGTCCAAGATCAAGGCATAGGCAGATTGAGTGTCTGGTGAGAACCTGCTTTCTGATCCACAAATGGCCTTCTCATTGTGTCCTCACATAGTGGAAGGGGTGAGGGAGCTTTCTGGAGTCACTTTTATAATAGAAATAGTCTCATGCATGAGGGTTCCACTCCCATGACTTAATCACCTCCCAAGGCCCCACCTCCTAACACTGTCACACCAGGGATTAGGTTTCAGCATGGCTTGGAGGGGTGGGGACATTCAGTCTATAGCAATTTCCATGTCCCAAGTGTCTAGAAGAGGGCCTGGGACTCAGGAAATGCTAGTAAACATTTAACAAATAAGTGGATGAATGATTTTGGAAGCATCCCGCTCCTGAGATCCTGTAATTGTTTCTTTAAATATTATTGCTTGCTTCATCCTCCTGCCTCATCTTAAATAGCCACTCTCCCACAGATCTCTTCGATATATCAATATTTAATGTTATGCAATTTATTTTATTCCCCTAGTCAATTTATTTAAATATAGTTTAGAATGCTGGATAATAGAATGAAACATATAATAGATGGTTCGATAACTTAAAATATGGTCATCGTGGATTTTTCTGTAAAACAATCTTTGTTTATGAACAAAACTATCATGACAGTTTTGGAGGAATAAATTTGAGTTAAATTATTTCATCTTACAGAACATTTTCTTTGAACATGAGCTATTGTAAATATCTAGGTGTCTTTTTGTTTCTTGCCTGTGTTTGCATGCATGTGCACGTGTGTATTTGTTTTAGAAGCTGGGATGATTAAATAGTGGAAGATATGATCTCTGCCTGATGCACAAAGAATGCGCTTAATCTCTAAATTTTCTGACAAAGAATTCTATTTTGTCACCTGATGCCCTTCATTTAGAACAGAGAACGTGGTCATCGTTAGAACATAATCAAAGGCAAGCACAAAATATCAGTCATGAATTGGGCTCAAAGTTAGTTTGCTACTTTTCTGTGACACTTTCACTCTTGGAACTGTTTGTACAAGGGATTTTTATACATATTTATAACAAAGTGATGAGTCCTTTACAGATAGGATTCTATCAGTTTAACTTAAAAGCATATGGCAATGTATATATAACCTGCTTTATGTTTGGAATACTAAATATGTCAGGACAAATAGGAAATGTTAAACATGGTGATATTTTTATACCATGTAAATTTATTGCCCATTCAAAAATTAAAGTTATAAAGGAATGTGATTGATACTTTACCGTGCAGTTGCCACAGAGACTATGTAACACCACGGACATTGTACGTTCACTTTCCGCTGAGCGCTGTTTTATTAGTAAATAATTTGACCGTCTCGATGCTCCCTTTCCTCTGTAATCCCGTATTGTCTACCTAGAAAGCATAAAGAATAGTCTGGAGGTATCGACTTCTGTGCAAACAAGTTTCCTTTGCAGTCTTTCTTCCCTCAATGGGAGAGAAATACCAGCGGGTTTCCTCACTCTAGTTGCTTTCCTCTGCGGAATTTATTACGGTTTGGTTTCAGATCACTTTCCCAGGTTACATGAGAGCGCAAGGTGAGTGATAACTGAAGAGACTTGCACTGGCCTCTTCAAATGGAATAAAATAGATGAGGCAAGGAAGGAAACACAGAAAGGAGACACGTCTGAACAAAGGATGTGCCAGACAGTAGATCTTGTATGATTTACTCAAGGCTCGTGTTTTTATTCCCTCTAAATTTTGAAGGAGGTGAAAGATATGTGTGAACACCTATGAGTATATATAAAAACAAATGTGTGCATAAAATTTTGTATCTAAACCATCTGAAATAACTCAGCCTGTCAGCTGGATTCCCTTGAAAAAAGACTTGGTGGAGAGAAATTCTTTAAAGTAGTTATAGGCTCTTTTGGGATCAGAGAATGAATTTTGACTTGTGTTTAGAGACTACATTACTATGAGCAGTACAAAGATCTAGACAACATATCCTAGCTATAAAAACAAAGATAAAACTAGAAAAATGGAAATTTTGCATCAACTCAAAACCCGGATGGGGGTCAACAGGGAGTCGTTCTGCTATGCTTTTCACGCACAGAGGTGCCTGCTGCTCTTGCTCGATGAAATGCTGGGATGAGAGGGTAAATTGTGTGCATTTCATGCCTTTGGAGCAGACAGGTAGCTATGTAGTCCTACCGGCACTAATTATAAATAATGTTCTCTCGGAGTGGCCTGGTGCGTAAGCCTGGTACTCACGCGTGTGCCATCCCTCACAGCCCAGCTGTGGGGTTTTCGGCATCTGCACCTCATTGCTGGGAGATCCTTTGGGAGGAATTCCAGGAGTGGATTCCTTCCTGCAACCCTTACTCTCATTCACAGACTTTTTGCCAAAATAAGGTGAAAGAGGTGGTGAGGAGGACAGGTCAACTCAAACCAAAAGTTCTTCCCGGTTATTCAAGTGTTTTCTCAATTTCTTTAAGGAAGCATTCAAGGCTGATCGGAACATCCTTTACCTTAACAGAATCTTTATTGGCATATAGCTTGTTGTGTGTGGTAGCAGAAGTAAAAACAGCTAGTCTTTATCTCCCCCGTAATTATACAGGGAGGTATTTTTGTTGTTATTACCCTTTGAAGAGAAAAGAAAACTGAGGCTGAGAGATGTTGAATAATTTGTCCATGTTGCATAGTACAGGGTGAGGCCACGAATTAACTTTTTCCCTAATGAAAGCATTAATGCAATAGTATGCTCAGTAGAATAAGTAGAATAATTCCAATTTCAATGACAAGCCCACTGTCGTTAGCATATAAGTAATATTTATCTTTTGTGCAGTATTAGAATCATCTTCAGAAGTCAAGGAAATCATTTATTATGCCCACGCGTATAGCCCATGGATATTGCTCCTTCATAATAAAATAACACTTTGAAATTAAGGAAACACTTAAAAATAGAAAATTTTTATCTTGATTATTTATTTAGTTTTTACAAGAATCTTGTGAGATAAGTAAACATTATTGTCTCTGTTTTATAAAGCTATAGAGGCTCATGACTTGCCAACATCTGTTTACTGCCTGTGATTTTTGAACTGTAGCAAGTCAGAATCTTCTAACTTAAACCACTTCTTCCTCATCTCCCTCTTTTCCACTGGTACAGGCAACTAACTGCTTTATCCCACATTAGGGATACAGCTGAGAGGCTGTATAAATGCATTTCATGACTGTCCTTAAAAAAAACAAAAACAGGAAAACATTTATTCTGGGCGCCTCTTCCTTATTCTCCCTAGAATGTCATGTGCTGTCACCCTCCCAGGCTGCAGTGCAGGAGGCGAGAAGCACATGCTGAGGGTCTGAGGCAAGCTGCTGTAGCCCACATAGAGAAGGTCACTGTAGCAGTAGCCGAAATCAGACAAGTAGTGGAAGAGATTCTGAAGTAATATGCAAGATAGGTTAACAGAGGCAAAGTAGGAAATAAACAAACAAAAATAAAACCAAGAAGCATTAAAAAACAGGACAAATATATATTAAAAGATGGACACAAGTCCAACTATATCAATTATGCAATAAAAAATAAATTAAATATAACTAGTTAAAGACAGGATGGTTAGATTAAGTGTAAATTAGAATATTTTAATCTAAAGTGTAAAGGTATAGAATGACTTAAAGGATGGAAGAACTATATACCAGGAACATGTTAACCAAAACAAAGGTGGTACAGATATATCATCAGTCAAAATAGGCTTTAAGACAAAAAGCATTATGAGGAATGTAGGGGGTCACTAAGTAATGATAAAAATAATGAAATTACCAAAAGATATAGCAACTCTAAACCCATATGCCTCTGATGAAATATTTTAAACATGTAGTGCAAAAATTAATAGAACCAGAGGAAGACAAGTCTACCAGCAATAGTGAAAAATTCATTACGCTTGTCTCAATTATTGTCATAGCCAAGAAAAAAATATTTGATAAACATACAGAAATTTGAACATAATACATAAGTTTGATTTATTAGAAAACTGTACCAAATGCTTGAAGAATATACATTCTTCTTAAACATATGTGGGGAATTTACAAAAATGGTTATGAACTGGATAAAAAAATGAGTCCCAACAAATTTTGAAGAACCAGTATTATAGGCACTGATCTATAACCTACATCTCCCAGATCTTTAGAAGTTCTGGAGCCTTCTGGTAAACCCCTGAGCACTAGCCACATGGGTTGGTTACATGTGGAGAGACTCTGATAGTGCCCAGATGGGTCTACAGCCTTGGGTTGGTGGTGCTAGGAAAAAGGATGAACTGGCTTTGTTGCAAACTGAATTATGGGGTGACAGACTCCTTCCAATGATGCCTAGGTAAAAAGATATAACCTCATTTTCCATAAAATGTAAAGAATCCAACAGCTAAGCCAGAGCTGAGAAGAATTCAGTTAATCAACAGCTGCTAATAAGGGTAGTTACTAGAAATCTAGCTGAACAAAGGTGAAGAGATGTTTAATTTATTAGGGAGGAATGAAAAATTTTGGGGTTTTGAACCATGTCAGAGGAGGTCAGACGACATGAGTTAATGTGAGACGAACCAACTCTGCAATGGCTGTTTCCTGCTGTGTCTACAATTTAAGGCCATTTCTTCCAGGTAGTGGACGTTGTATGTACAGCCACATACAATTTTAATTTTCTGGATAATATCCTCATTTTGGTTCTTTTCTACATTTTCTTGTTGCCCAGTCTGTATAGTTGATGACTGCTCTTTAACTCGTATTCCTTTGCATTTGAGTTATTAACCTAGGTGACATGAAATTGGGTGGACACATGTGTGCATTATAAATTTCCTTTGATTATTCTTTCTGTAAAGAAGGTTGATAGTTCTGGAGGCAGGGAATATTAAGTACTGGTTAGGCACTAAACTTAACTCCTGACATTACCTATTAAGTATCTCTAAAGGAAATAATAAAATGGCAGCTTTTTAGAGCCCATTTGTGGCTCATAAAATATGGGTTAAAACCTCTCATTTTCTTATACTTTTACTTCTCTAATTATTACTATAAATGATAGAACAGTGCAGAGCAATCAAGAAATCACCTCTTTCAATTCCTGCAAGGGTCCATAGGCTCTCTGAAAATAATACAGATCCTACATTTGAAACAATCTATGAAAGTCTAGAAAACAGCCTGATGAAATAAAGAAATAGATCAAACAAAAAGGAGACCAAACAGACAGACCCAACTTTAAATAAAATAATCAAATAATGCTAAGAGGAAAGATTCGTAGAACCCTGAGCCTATACAAATCTGCCTATTCCCTGCTCTAACACTTAGGATGGCCCTAGGAGATCTGCTCAATGTCTCTACACCCTCATATACTCATTCAGTAAATAGTGGATAATTATAATAATGAATTTTGTGTTCTGCGCACTGAGTTGATGTATGTAAATACATCAGCACCAGTTTTGACATAGCAATAGTCAATAAATGCTAATATTAATTATTATTATAAAAAATAAAAATTATTTTCTTACACATGGCCCATTAGACTGTGGTATGTCTGATGTGATGTTTATGAAGCTATTGACTGGTAACCTATTTTTCTCCCCAAGATGACATGTGCTTGAACTAGTAATTACAATTGACTTGTCACAGGAAAAGTCTATTCTCACTAGCTTTAGTTAGTGAGAAGACAGTAAATCTGTTAGTTTTTACAAATGTTGTGTGAATGTCCACTATCTTCAAAGCATTGCTCTTTTCATTATAGAAATAAACCATAGTCCCTGATTACAAAAAATTATGGTATAATGTAGTACCCAGACACAGATACAAATACTGTCATACAGTAGAACTAAAAAGAGGTTGCATTGGGGATGGGATGTGTTGTGCATGGACTAAAATTAGAATTTAAACTAAACCAATATTTGACCAACAAACTACTAAGTTTCAGGTACTTTTCTCAGAACTTATTATTTGATTTTGAACCAATCACGATGGCTCTAAATTGGATCTTTAGTTATGGTGATATGTAGTAATCACTTTAAAATCCCATGGAGGGTCTTGTGTCATATGGTGATAAAGAATGAACCTTAGATATGACAGACCTGAGTTTTAATTCTTGTGCCTGCATATATTGGTGACTTGGGCAAGTTACTCTGTCTCCTTGAGTCTGTTTCTTTATTGTTGAAAGAGGATAAGAATCTCTATTTCAGAGAGCTATTGTACAAATCAAATGAGGTCAACATGTGTAAAATGTCAAATGCAATGTTCTGTATGTTTCAAAGAATAACAAATTATAATGGAGAAAGACAATAAATGAGACTAATAACTAAAATAAAAAGTGCCATAGTAATCAAGGTTATGGAGGAAATAAAAAGCTAGGAAAGTAAGAGGTGGTTTGCATTTGCAATTTGAAATAGAATGGGCAGGGAAGGCCTTATTATAATGTGATGTTTAAATAAAGCCGTGAAAGAACTGAGGGAATAAAATCTGTAGGAAGAGAATTCCAGGCTGAGGGAACAGCCAGTGTGAAGCCTGGTGTATCTTAAAATAAACAAGGACACCAGTGTGGATGGAGAGGAACGAGCTCTGCTTGCGTGCTGTGTGTGTGTGTGTGTGTGTGCGTGTGTGTGTGTGTGTGCATGTGTGTGTGTGTGTGCATGTGTGTGCGTGTGTGTGTGTGCGTGTGTGTGTGGGGGGGGCAGGAGGCAGGAAGCAGTAGGATACGGAGACAGAGAAGATGGGCTGGCGTCGATCATTTGGGCCCTTGTTGGTCATTACAAACGTTTGGCTTTTACTCTGAGGGAGGCAGGAAGCTTTGGGAGGTTCTTGTGGGGAAGAGCAACAAAATTTGACTCACATTTTAAGAGTCTCTCAAGAGGGATCGATAACATGATAAAGAGAACATAAACCGATATTCATGGTAGAATTGGGCATAGGGATATGTCGATTCATTGTAAAACATTTTTTTCTTTGCTGTAGGTTTAAAAATGTTCACAATAAAATATTGGGGGAGATATTTATTCTGGTTGATGGTGGGAGAATATACTGAAGGAGTCAGTCGGAGGCTGACTAGTTAGAGACCGAAGGAGACCGGTTGGAGGCTACCACAGACACCCAGGGGAAAGGTGGTGGCTTGGAGAGGGCGGCAGTACCAGAGGTAAGAACAGGGTTTTGATCCTGGATTTAGTTTGGAGGGAGAGCCTCGAGAATTTACTAGCACATTGACCAGGCGGCGAGAAAGAGAGGAGTGAAGCATGAGGCCAGGTGCTTCAGCCTGAGCTGCTGGACAGACGTAGTTCCCGTGCTAGACACCTGCCGGACTGCTGCATTTCATGCTTTAATTGCAGGAGGGCCCGTCCCCCACTGCAAAGCGGGCAAATTGTCTTTGTGTCGTCCTTTCCTAAGGACCTTCCTTGTCCACCCAGTGTGGCCTCTCCCAGCCTGACACACATTGCTTATTGCACATCACCACCCAAACCTCGGTATTGCTGTGGTGTAGATATAGGATTGAACTTGAAGTCAGAAGCCTCAAAACATCACGTAACTTTTCTGAACCTTGGTTTTCTTCTCATAAAATTAGGCTAAAAATGCACACATTAGGGATGCTATGGGAATTGAAAAAACAAGTGAGAGAACATTTACATAGCAGGTTTGCTCTTGCCTTCTTTATTTTCCTCATATTTAATTTCCCACTGAAATTTGTTCATTTTGTATGTGGTTACTCTGAAGGTCTTTGATTTATTGTGAATTCCATGGAATTCTTGGAGTTCTGTGGTGACGTTCTCAAGTGCGAAGCACTGGCCCAGGAGCCCGAATAGGTGAGTTCTAACCTGCTTCCTCTCCTCATGAGCTGAGTGCTTTTCACAAGTTACATCCGCTTTTTGTGACTCGGTTTTATTGTCCTGGTATTCTCGAAGGGTCCTCCCTGTCAGATATTGCCTACCAGGTGCTTACCAGCCAAAGTCTCACTTAGTTCTCACAAGGACTGTCTGAAGTAGATGGTCTCCGATTCTGGAGACAATATTCTCACCTGTTCAGCCTAACCATTTTGGATTCTAAATGTAAGCTTTTTGGTCCAGTTGGTTTATGTCTGAGATATATTTAGTTATACACTCATTTAACAGATATTTATTGAATGCTTTCAGGCCCTGGGAGAGCTGGAAGGTGGCTTTTTCAGAGCCCTTCAAAATCATGCTCATCCAACTGTTCCCTGAGACTTCTCTTGAAGAGTCACTTATAGCAGCCCGACTGTGAAGAAGTGGGAAAGTTTCCATAGGAAAGTTTCTTATTTCTGAGTAAATTCTTTTAGAAAGAGCTGGTAATGAATGGACTGTGAAATAAGAGAAATCTGTGAGAGAAAACTAAAAATAATCAGTTAATTACTTAAAGCATTTCCCTTAAAAATTGGTGAAAGGATGTTTTTAAAAGAAATTAAGGATATGTTCCAAAGATCGGAAGACTTTTGTAAATTATTACACTCTTTTGGGTCTGTTCAAAACTTTCTTGTTAGGATGCAGGGAAATGGACTAAATGAGCTCTTATGTCATTTTAGGTATTTAACAAATTACAGCATCATTGCAATGTTCTAGGCCACTTCTCAACTCTTCTTTTTAAGCCCAAATAGGTAAAACTTCTCCCTTCACTTCTCATGCCTATGTGACTAAAGGAAAAATGCCTACTTAACCATTATTAACTTCATTCTCAATGAAGGAAAGGAACAGGCCCACATGCCACTGAAAAGTAAACAAATGGAGGAAGATTTGAAAGCTTTTCTTTGGTAATACGGCTAACTCGAGGTAGAGGAGAAGTTGCTTTATTTTTATACTAACTTAATTAGTTATCATTTACAGTTGAGCTGCATTTTCATGGTTGGTTGTGTTTTAATATGCACAATCAGTTCAATTGTTAAGAACTATAGAAATTGCTGAGTGTTACATTTTCACATCTGTCAGTATAGATGGAATTAATTGTTGAATGGTCAAACTCGACTGTGCAGATAATCTGCGAACTCTTGATTAGTTTATAGGAAACCAGGTATAGTGCAGTGACAGATATTTTGGGGATGAGCACGAAAGCAGCTCTCGAATGCAATCACATTACTCTGGAACTCTACCTTGTCTACACTGCAAGGCCTGCTATGTTAATACTGTGCTAATAACATCTTTGACAATTTAAACACCAGAAATACAAAAGCAAAAGTAAATTCCTCAAAGTAAAGAACAAGAAAAAGTTAAAAATTAATATTTTTATCTAACCAGATTTTCTGCCACCACTGAGTAATGTTACAGCTTCATTGAAGTACAACTGACATACCATAAATTGCATATATTTAAAATGCACACTTTGATGAGCTTTGACATATGTGTAGATGCATGAAACCATTATCACAGTCAAGATAAATGAACATGTCTACAGCCCTAAAAGTTTCTTTATGTCTTTAATCTCTCCCTTACTCCTTTTCCAACCTTCTTCTACACCCCAGGAAACTATTGACCTGCTTTGTGTCACTGTAGTTTGCACTTTATGGATTTTTATATAAATGGAATAATATGATATGTTATTGTTCTTTTTTGTCTGGCTTTTTTCACTCAGTATAATTATTTTGAGTTAATCTGTATTGTTGCATATAACAATAGCTTATTCTCTTTTACTTCTGAATAAATTCCTTTTATTGCTGAGTAGTAATCCATTGTAAAAATATAGCGCAATTTATTTATTCATTCATCAGTTGATGGATGTTTGGGTTGTTTCCAGTTTTGGCTGATACAGGTAAAACTATGAGCATTTCTGTATAAGTCTTTATGCAGATATGTGATTTGATTTTTCTTAGGTAAATGCCTAAGAATGGAATTGCTGAGTTGTACGATGGATATATGTTTAATTTTTAAAACTGTCGAATTGTTTTCCAAATTCATTGTACAATTTTATATTCTTTCCACCAGTATATGATAATTCCAGCAGCTCCATATTCTCACTAGCACTTAGTATGGAGAAGCTTTTTAATTTTGGCCATTCTAGTGGCAATGTAGTGAGATCTCACTGTGGTTTTAATTTGCATTTTCCTAATGACTAATAATATTGGGCATCTTTTGAAGTGCTTGTCTATCTGTATATCTTCTTTAATCATATATTGGTTCAAATCTTTTACCCATTTAAAAAAGTAGGTTGTTTGTCTTCTAATTGGATTCTAAGAGTTTTTCAGATAGTCTAGATACAAGTCTTTTTTCCATATATATGCTTCGTTTTATTTCCTCCCAGTCTGAGGCTTGCCCTTCATTTTTGTAATATTGTCCATTGAATGTCAAATTTTTAATTTCAATGACTTTCAGTTTATTTTATCTTATAGTTTGTGAGCTTCTGTGTTGTATTTGAGAAATGTTTGTCAAACCTCGGATCACTAAGATTTTTCCTATGTGTTCTTCTGGAATTTTTTCTAGTTTTAACCATTACATTTAGGTCTATGATTTAGTTTGAATTAAATTTTATACTAAACTCATTACTTAGGAAATTTAAAAAGACCAAAATAAAGATATTTATTAATAAAATTTAATATTATTAAGGTGTCAATTTCCTCCCAAACTGACCTATAAATTCAACAACCCCAGTTAGAATCTCAGCAGACTTTTTGTGGTAAAAATTGACAAATTGATTTTAAAATTTATACAGGAATGATCTAAAGTAGCCAAAACAACTTAGAAAAGAAGATATTTGAGTGGCGTACTCTAATATCAAGAATTACTTTAAAGATATAGTAATCAAGAGAAAGTAGAATTTGTATATTGATAAATATATTAATGAAACAATATAGAATCCAGAAATAAACCCACACACACATACATATATATATATATAGTCTATTGATTTTCAACAAATGTGCCAAGGCAATTTAATGAGGGGAAGGATAATCTTTTCAACAAATGGTGATGAAACAGCTGTATATTTGTATGCAATAAAATGAACCTTGACATTGTGGACGATTTAACAAATCATTATCAAGAACCTAATAAACAAACTATTGTGGTTTGACTAGGATTTTCAAATAACAAATAAATGATTCAATTTTAAAAGTTTAAAAATTTGAATTAACATCAGTCAACTGAGAAAAATTCATACAAATGATCATGTACATGTCAATCAATATTGACAAATATGATTAATCAGTCCTTGGTTTGCCTCCTATAAAAATATGCAAAAACAAATTACTATAACTGTAATATATAGAAAATGGAGATAGCCAAGTCAACTCACATGCTCTATCATTTTGTCTACATAGGCAAACCAATTTATAAATATATTTTTAAAGAGATTGAATAAAGAGAGAGATTAGGTTGTTTTGAAAACAGCTTGATAAATCAGTAAAACACATAAAACCTATAGATGTCTATTTACCCCTTTTGTGTCCAGATGAAGCCTAGAGTAGCAAATATAGCACTGAGATATGAAGGTGGAAGATTTACTAGTTCAGGAGTTTATTTATTTGTGATCAGTTCCTTAAATGCTCCTTATACTCTCCATCCTCTGACTGTCATCACTGTTTGGTAAGACAATACTAAAAATCTGTTTTCCTTCCTTATCTTTTTTTCCATTTAAACCAGGCGCAGATTTGTTAGAGCCTGTGCTGCTTTCCATGCCAGTAGATGGCATTCTTATTCTTGTTTTTATTTTAAGAGTCGTAGGTTCGTGATAAATTCAGTGCCATGGGCTGGACTCACATTCAGTTCTGGGTCCTACAGTTCAAGAACAATTTCTGATGCACATGTAAAGGAGAGAAACACACTCAAGGGAAGGATAAAACTGCAGTTATTGGAAAACTGAGATGTATCCAAAAAAATCGCTGCTTCTTTACTTTTTACTTTGCTGCGTAGCGTCAGCTCCAGTGAGGGAGGTGTTTTTGACATGAGGGAAAGGCTGAAACTTGGTCATTCAAACTACCCCTGTTTCTGCAGGGCAGCACAGTTTCTTGATGTTACTTTCGCCGTTTCTGGGTGATAGCTCAAGCTTGCAGGCTGTCTGTGCTCCTTGTTCCTGTGGGTGGGACAGCTTCTGGTTGCAGGAACACTGACCTCGCCGCTACAGGATCAAGTCTTGGTCTGCGTCCTGGCCATTTACCTGGTCACCTGTTCCTAGTGATTCTGCTGCTGTAAATTCTTTGGACAGTCAGGGTTCCTCACCCTGGCTCTGCAGGTGCTACTATCTGCTGGTCTCAACCACAGCCTCCATCTGGCCCTGGCTTTGACCATTCATCTTGCAGACTCTGCTTTAGAATCAGCTTACTCTCAGCAGGGCAACCTGTAGCTGACCTCTGGCTTGCTACTGTTGACGTCAAGCTGACTCACACTCTGAAGGCACCTGTGAATGTGTGGATTCTTTCCACATCCACCACACGGAGCCACTGAAATCTCAGGGCCACCATGTTGGACCTGCTACCTACCTCTGTGCGCCCCACAGCTACTTCCACTCTGCTGTGATCCCCATATTCTACCTGGGGGCATTGTGCAAGGTGGCATCTTCCAAATGGGAAACAGACCCAGAGCTCTGCTCCTGCCTTTAATTTGACCTTCTTTCTCTCTGTGATGGCTACATATTCACTAGGCCTTCAGAAGCCAATCATACCTGTCCTCCCACAAACTCCCTTCAAATTTTTGTTCCCAGAAAGGGCAATTTCCCCCATTCATCCATTCATGTCTGTTGAAAACTCCCCTTAAATTCTTTTTCACCATACAGATTATCTTTGCGCTAGAGCAGTGTTCTCAGCTCTGTCATACCTAATGCTCCCCTTTTACATATAACAAATATTTTGTAGTACCTCCTTGACTGTTTTAAAACAATGCTCAAACTTTATTACAAGAGAACAATAAAAGGAAAGTAATTTGTTCTAAAAAGATGTTTGCCCCTATATGTAGGATCATCATGAATCCCATAGCCGTGGATGCAGATTGATGGAACTGCCCTATTGTTGACACATATATCACAAACAGTAAGATTTCCCAAACTATGAACACTCTTAAGAAAATCTGATTATAACGAAGTGGAATATTTCCTTGATTTACTTTGCAGTTATCATTCTGAACAGTTGGTGCATACAAAACTGAGTAAATAATGATATACATGCCCATGTATGACAAAATTAGGTAACTATAAATATTTCTTCATTAATAAATATTGTATAGAATTTTGTGGGAAGTGGAACAATTCTTCCTTGTGCAGAACTACCTTGTGCATCGCAAGGCACAACACTCCTGCCTCCTGCTAACTAAATGGCTGTAGTGCACCAGCCATTGTGACCACTAACCCCAATTTCCAAATCCTTTCCTAGGGGGCAGTAGTATTTCCATTGAAGACCATTGTTATAGTCAGTACCTTCCCATAAAATAATTTTATGATCCCTTCCAGGTCAGCAAGTCTGTACAGATACAGCAATACTCTGCAAAATAAGACTTTTGTTTCGTATACTTTCAGAGCATCTCAACATTTATGCGGCGGGACTCCTCGATACACGTGTCCCATTATTGGTACATCTGAGGGCTCCTGAGTTGCCCAAGGTTTTGTTTGAGAACTACAGTACCGTACTCTACAGTCATGAACACATAATGATATTTATGTATGCGACGGACCACATAATACAACGATGGTCCCATAAGATTATGCAGTCATTGCCGCTTAACTATGGGGATGCATTCTGAGAAACGTGTCATTAGTGTTTTTGTTGTTGTGCAAACATCAAAGTGTGTACTTACACAAACCTAGATGGTATAGCCTACTACACATCTAGGTATTGTGTCTGTGGTCTGTGGTTGACCTAAACTCATGCCGTGCATGACTGTAACGAAACATTCCTATCACCTAGTGACGTCGGAGCAATGCATTACTTAATATTTGCAGTGATTCTGCTGTAAAACACCAGATGCGGCTTTGTAATTCACATAGAAGTATATAGTACATACAATTATGAACAGTACATAATACTTGATAATGATAATAAACAGCTCTGCTATTGGTTTATGTATTTACTATACTTTTTACTGTTATTTGAGAGTGTACTCTTCCTACTTATAAAAGAAAGTTTGCTATAAAATAGTATGTGTGTTCCACTGGCAGCAACCTCGTACAGCTCACGTTGATCACATCTTTCAATTGCATCCTTTTGTGCTTGATTTAATCTGTTGTTTTACAAACTTAGTGTAGCCTCAGTGTGCAGTGCTGATAAAGTCTACAGCACTGTACAGTGGTGTCCTCGGCCTTCACATTTACTCCCCTTCACTCACTGACTCGCCCAGAGCAAGTGCCGGTCCTGCAAGCTCCATTCACGGTAAGTGCCCCACACAGGTGTACCTTTTTAAAATTTTTATATCATATTTTTACTGTACCTTTCCTATGTTTAGATACATAAAAACTTACCATTGTGTTACAGTTGCCTACAGTGTTCAGTACAGTAACATGCTATACGGGTTTGTAGCTGAGGATTAATTTGCTATACCATACAGTCTAGGTGTGTAGTGGGCTGTACCATCCAGGTTTGTGTAAGTGCACTCTGTGATGTTTGCACAATGACAAAATCATCTAATGACACATTTCTCAGAATAAATCCCTGTCATTAACTGGTGCATGACTGCACTGCCTTCTACTCCCGTCCTTTGTCCATTTATCTATTGAACTATTTTCTCTTTAATTTGTATTAGCTTTTAATACCTCTCGGATTATGATTAGGAAAATTGAGAACCAGAGAGGCCAAGTGACTCCACAAAGAGTCTCAGAGGTAGAAACTGGGCAGATCAGGATTAGAACCTTAGTCATGTTCGTACTGCGTCATATTATTATTGCCCTATAAATTAATCCATTGGCTTTTTATTTGGAAATTTGTGTTCAAATAATTTTTTTATTATTGTCATTGTTGCAAATCAATTCAGTAGGGCCTGATTGTGCTTGGGCGTAGTGACACAGTGATTTTCTAAACCTGCAGACAAAAATGTGGGAATCCCACCAAACCTACAGCCACTTTATGAGGACCAGCCTAAGAAAGTCTGGAAACTACACTTGTAGCTCCTCATCAGATCCAAGTTGCCATGGCTTTCCCTGGCTCCTTAGCTCATATTTATATCCATCCTGTAGTCAGGCTTTGTTTACTACATTATCTGAGTTTTTCTTCTTCTTCTTTTCTTTTATCTTTTTTGAAATGCAAAATTTCCATTGCCTAAACTTTCATATGCTGTCTTGGAACAATTCATCTTGCCTAGAACCAGATGATACAATGAGTTAAACATATAAAACAAAAATGGAAGCAGTTTTATCTTCTTCTCTTGAGGTAGCCAGTTCTGATTAAGGAGGACAAAATTAGCATCTTTTATACAACATTAGAAATTTTTTCTATATCAAGAGCAAATTTGATGATCTGATTTCCTCAATTTGAGTTCTGATCTACCTAACTGTTACTTTTCTAAATCAGGAAAACATTACGTATATGGTTGAGTTGTGAATGATAAACCCTGTGTGTGTATTAGGGAGAGAATGCATATGTAGCAATTGACTTAACTAGGTGTGCAGCCCTGTGTGCTTTTATGTCTGAGACCCAAATCAAGCCCTTAACAGGCAAGATTCTTTAATATAAATGAGAAATAGGCTTTATCCTGCCATAATGACCTGCAGCCTCTCAGACATGACTCTCCACAGACCGATCACGCCACAGAAAGGTTGGCCAGCTCACTGAAACCATTATCTTTTATTTATGCAGATCAGATTGTGACAATCCTTGGAATTCTTTGTTTTATCTTTTTTTTTTTTTTTTAATCCTCCTGATGTGACCTTTTCTTTGTTTCAGTATAGGCAACTCCCCAAACAAGCATTTTTATGACTTTCCAAGTCATTGAATGAAAATATTAGAGTGTAATTTGGTTTGCTTGTATTATTCCACAAAGAAAAGAAAACTGTTTTAATTTTAGAGTCTACTAGATAAAGGAAGAGGAAAAAATTCCTTAATTTTTTAAACCACATAGGGAGCTATGTACTGTGCCAACATGCTAACCAGCACCAATCCCAATAGTTTACATTTTCATTATTTAATATGCCCTCTGGAGTTTTGGACGTGGCTCAGAAAAAAAATTTTAAACAAATTTTTTACATATGACTCTAATTTCAATGGATGTGCTTTGAAAAACGTTAGCTTCTTCCTTTTACATTTCCCATTAGTCAATATTAGCTACAAATTCATGGGTGAGAATTTAAATAGCATATATCTTACTAAAAAAAAAAAAAGGGTGACTTTTTTAATGGGTGTGCTTCCAGTGAATTCTTCCTCTTGGGGCAGAGAGGAGGGGGAAATGTTCGACAGTAAGAATTGTAAGAAAAAGAGAATATTACTTTTGAGTGTGGCAGTTTAGTCTCCATTTTTTCCCCATGTGGTACTGTTCTTTCTAGCTTTTATCTGAGCCAAGTAACAAGGCAAGAGGCCCACAGAGAGATCGGGCAACCACCATTGTAGGAAGGATTTTCCCAGCTGATTCAGAATAGTACCGAATTCAGCTGACATCCTCAGGGTTCTTATTCCAGAATTTAACCCATAAGCATTTTATTGAATGCTAATAATTATATTTAAGTTATTTTTCTAGATGTTATGGCAGATATAAGAAAGAATCAAACATGATCCCTGCTTATATGTATTCATTTGATAAACATTTGCCATCCACTGGCAAAACAATAAACCAGCTTCAGTAGTCTTTTCGGTGTGTCGTGGAAGACAATGTGAATAAGTGACGGTGGCCGTCATAAAAACAGAGGTAAGAGCATTATGGGAGCATAAAACACAGTGTGTACTAACTTGGTGTGTGTGTGCAAGGGTCAGCAAAGTTGAAGTAATAAAGTCGATGTTGAGACCAAAAGCATGAGACTAAGTTAGACTTTGGGGGTGTTAGTGAATGGAGAGTGTCCTAGGGAGATGGAACATAGCTATGGGAAGGCTGAGTTGAGAGGTGCACTGGAGGAACGAGAAGAAAGCTCAAAACCAGGTAAGACTCAATGCCTTTTTCTCATTCAGATAGTTTTGAGGGCTGCTCTTAAGTGGCCATGAGTGGCAGTCTTCAGTGACTGGAAGAAATGAGCTGCATTAGGAACAATGTGCCATTTGTAATCCACATCTCACTGGGAGAAGTGGGGAAGCCTCCCCCCTCCACTCCCCCCCCCCCCCCCCCCCCCAATAGAAGATGTGGGTGGGGGGGAAGAGTTCAAAAGTAAATTGTTTGGTATGGAGGTAATATAAAGAACTAGCAACCCATAAAATATTAATTGGCGATAAGAGGAAAATGTCTTTCCGCAACCAAGGAATAACTGAGCTCCTGAGAGCGGACATGGATTGTATTTCAAGCTTCTTATCAGCCATTATTACCAGCTTGCTAAGAATGAATTTTTAGCTTCCAGTTGAAGGCAGAGTGTTGAGAACATGGGATTTGGGGCAGGAGATGTTCTTTAGAGATGAGAAGAGAAGAATGTATTAGAAGACCAGGGCGGCTCCAAGAGGGTGAGGGGGCAAAGGGGGCTTTAGCTACAGCTCTCGTTCATCTTGTGACTATCAAAGGCCTTTCAAGTGACAACTGATACCTGTGTTGTGACCTAGGTGGGGATTTCGTAATTTCCAAACTGTGAAGTTTGCCATGGTTCCTCCTCTTCTACTGCCATCAGGAAATCATTTCCTATCATGCGGTATCAGTAGGGAGAGATGTATGTGGGATCAGAATAGTTTTGGAAGGAGATTATCTGAGTGTCTTCAGGAAAGAAGGACAATATTTTTCTTACAATAGTTTGTTCTTAAAAAAAAAATCTTTCCTGGCTTTCATTTATGATAGATCAGGAGTATTATTTAACTGTTGAGATTAAGAAATAATAAAGAAGACCATATTTGACTACGTTCACGTAGAAAACCAGTGGTGAAATCCACGACGCAAAGCAGAGATCCTAGAAACTCCAAAATAAAACTAGCCAGGTAGTAGCAGAAATAAAAAGAAAAATACACATTCAAATAATAATAAAAATAATGAACTTTCCAACCTCATCCAAGCAATAGTCCTTGAATCCCCTTAGGCAGAGTTTGTCATCCTCAATTGACACTATCCTTGCGTGCTGGCTTTGATGAATCAAAGATAGATGATTAAGATGGGTGATTCTCATATTTATACTAATAACAGAAAATGGTCATCAAATCTGAAATTACTGTGTTCCAGTATGAGTGCTCCCTTCACAGGGCACATCTATGGGAATGCGGTTCTTATTTATTGCATTCTGGGTAAGGCAAGCTATCTTGTTCACGTGTGAGCAACTATAATGCATCTTTCACATTTAAAGTGCCCTCTGAAGTGTTCTGCTTCACGGCCTCTCTCCTTCTTCTTTCGCCGTTACCTCTAAATTTTTCATACTGTCTTGAGCATCTCTCAAAGAATTGCAAATTCTAACTGGAACATGATTAATTTAGCATGTGGCCTCCTCCGACGGAGTGCTCGGCCGTCCATCCTCCTTACACAAGTCTACCTCTCTTCTTGGCTCTTAGCAGGAAAAGTGAATTAAGGGAAAGGCCCAGGTTGTTCAGATGTGCTGCTTGAAAATGAATTTTTACTAGCAGTGCCACAAAGTCAAAAGTGTGTTGTTGCAACAGTGAAATTACAATATATAGTTGATGTTATTTTAGTTGCGGAGCTCAGTCACCGCATTTCCTTCTCTCGGTTTGCTAAGGGAATATCTATTATTCTTTATTTGAAGGTGAAAGGCAAAACACTGGCATTTCTCCTCCTTAAAGTCTCCCTACCTTTATTTTGTTTATGTTTCTACCACCGTCTTTATTTCATCAGTTAATATTTCCTGTGCAAAGGTCACCTCCCTTTGCTATTCAAAGAAGCAGCCCATTTATCTCCCTTGTTAGGATTCTTTGACTAGAACTCAGCTGAGCTGAGCTATGAAGGCCAATGCCACTGTCGTCACAGATGGTGTCCAGTGGCGCTAACCAAGGAAATCTGCTCCAGAATGTTTTTTAGACTTAGACCTATTTGGCTCCTGTAATTTTATGGACAGTGGAAAATACAAACTTCCTCTTTGGATGGTATTTTGAAATCTCATTTGAATATACCACCTATGATTTAATCACTTGCTTATTTAAAAATCATCTGTTTGTGTAAGGTATGTGATTATCGGTATTTAGCAAGAGCTTAGCCCGCAGTTAGAGCTAACTCCATGTCAGTGATGACGATGACTAGGAGGAAGAGGAGGAGGAATATGGAATGCCGGATCTCTGAAAATATCACCAGAATGACTTTTTTATTAAGGCAACGCTCAGTTTATTTGTGCTGCAGTAAGGGAGGGCACCACTTCTCCAGTGTCCTAATGCAGAATGTCAGTCTGGTTTAAGGCAGGTCTTTCGAATTTGTGGGGTAGTGGAAGTTGGAGGAGGTGGGAGATAGAGGAGTGTGGGAGGTGGATGTTCATCGGGACTGGGTAAGGATCATGATGTAATAGTTTTAGGTTGGTGGAATCTAGAGTTTCGAAGGGTCTAGAAGAGTAAACAGTCCTTGAAGAGTCGACCATTTTAATGTTCGCTCGAGTGGGATTTTCTGGAAGTTCCTGGAACTAACGATAAAATTATTTGCAACTTTTTTCTTCTTGGGTAAGTTTTCTGAAGTAGTAATGTCAATGAAGACAGTGCAATAGTAAAGTTATGTTAACATAGCCAGTAGTCAAGCCACGTTAACATCAGGGTAAGTTGTGAGGATATAGGTGGCTTCGGTTTTTCTTTCTCCTCTTCCTCCTTATTCTGGCATTTGAAGCCGAAGCTATTTACTATCAGGGAATTAGTTACTTGAGGTGTGTGTGTGTGTGTGTGTGTGTGTGTGTGTTTTATAATGTGGCAAATATCCTGTGCTGATTCGAAAAGAAAGAAGCTGTGCCAGGGAAAACAATTTTCACAGCCCATTTCAATTCTTGAGTCTTTATGGAGTCAGACCAAAGGGCCAGAGGACTGCACACCCTTGATCTAGCTCCTCTGTGACACTCCCAGGTATCCCTGTGAGGTATTAGGGTTTGCTCCTTTCTTCCCCTCCCTCCCTGCACTGTGAAATCCTCAAAGTAGGAGTGGTATCATCTTTGTGCCATCAAATATTTCTCTGCTGAATGCCAGGGACTCTACTGTCTGCTGAAGATGCAATAAAGAAGCAGCAGCAGTGCTCGCCCTCTTTGAGCTCTCATTCTAGTAGAGAAAGTAAATGAAATTATAATTGTCATTTATTCACCTTTTAAATATTTCTATGTACCTAACAGAACATTGCATCTAGTAGTGTTCCAATAAATTTGCGATGAATAAATAAATGGCTCCATTTCCATGAAGTGAGTGTGAAATGGTATTTCATTGTAAAGTGATATAAAGTAAAACACAAATTTCTTCTGAGAAATTTGAATATATATGGACATATATTCAAATATCTTTTATATATTCAATATATGTCTGAACATGTATAGAATATCTCATTTGTTGTTCCTTTTCTGAATAAATTGCCTTTTAAAATATCATTTATCTAATTTTTGTTTTTAGGTTGTTCTTTTAAAAATGGATGTGTAAGATTTTATTGTATATTCCGAGCAAAAATTTCTTGTTGATTTTATAGATAGTAAATATCTTATCTCTATGTCTGACTTGTATTAGTGTCACTTTTTATATATTGCCTCTTTAGTATAATTAATTATACTAAATTTTAGTATTATTAATTTATCTATTGCCAGTGGTTTTTCCCTTATGGCTTGTTTTTTTTTTTTTTTTCCGACTTGTTTAAGGAAAATTCCCTAACTTGATATAAGAGAGATGTTCTCTGTTTTCTCCTAAAAGTTTTAAAGTTTTGCTTCTTGAATTTATTTTATTGAATTTACCTAGAACTGATATTTGTGTTATGGCATAAGGTAGAAATCTGACTTTATTTTAGTTCCCTCATATGGATGTGATGATTACTATCTGCTGAACACTTAAGGGGACCCTGTGCAAATCTATGAAGGTTCCTCCTTGGGCAGCTCTCTCCTCTCTTTCACACTGTGCTTCTACCTCAAGCCTCCTTGTTTTCCAAATGAATTCTCAGCTCCATCCGTTCATTTCAGGGTTTTCACTGGGCTGTGCCTGAGTTCATCCTCTCTGTGCCGTGGCTCAGAAGCCCCCTCAAGGCTGTAATAGGCTGGGGGAGTCACAGGGCTCGCCTTATTTGTTTTCTAGTTTTTGAGGATTACTATTCTTGGTTGCCTGATGTTCTGTGTCTGGAAAACCTTTGTTTAATAAGTTTTGTCCATTTTTTGGTTGTTTCAGACAGGAGTGTAAATCTGGTCTCTGTTATTCCATTTTGACTAGAAAGCAGCGGTCTGAAGAGGAGAATGAAAATTCAACTAGTTAAGACCTGAACTTGGGAGAAGGTCAATTTGAAAGAGCTAATTTTATGGGTCAGCAATTTGAAGGGGAGCCCACAATGATTCGATACAACTGTATGAGAAAATGGAGGTTTGGAGAAGTAAAGCAACTTTTTAGGTGTGATCTGTGTACTAAACAATTATTACTATCCAGGAAATCAGATGGTGGCTTGGTTTGCATTTTCCTTGAGTTCTGGCATTACATTTGGAAAGACAAGATGAAAAGAATCTTTTTTCCTTTCAGTGTTCACGGGACCTAGGCTGTGGTTTGGGCTAAGGTAGAATCAGAGTGGTCAGAGAAAAATAAGCAGACTCCCTGAGAACGAAGGCCTAAGTTAATACAAGGCTTCTTATGACCTTGCCTCCAAAGTCCTACAGCCTGACTTCTGCTACAGTCCATTGATAAAAAGTAAGTCAAGGCCAGCCCAGAGGCAAATGAAGGTAAACAAGGGTGCGAGTATCAGAGAGGTTATCAGGGCGAATGTTTTTGGAGCCAATTACCCAGTAACCCACTAAATATTTGCGTGGAAAAATGGGACATAAAACAAGAAATACAGGATAAGGCCCGATTGTGAGAATCTTGAATACCAGGATGTAGTTAAAGGGGGAATTAAAGGCTCTTGTCCATAGGATTAATGAGGCAAAATTATTGTTTTGGGAAGAATGCCCTAGTAGTGATTAGAACAGGGAGTAAGTGGATGTAGAGTGAGATGTTAGGAGGCTGTTGCAATAACTGAGGTGTGAGTAGGTAGACTCAAATGAAGGTGGATGTAGTGAAAATAGAGGGGGAAAAAGGGAGATTTCTAGGGTATTTTTATTATGATTTTCATTTCAGAATCCTGCCAATAGAAAGATGTGTTTCCATTGGCACATGATAGATATACAAACCAAATAAATACATTAAGCCAAAAATTTTTCAAAAATCTATAAGAAACAGAAAGAGAAAGAGGACAAGAAACATATTAAATAAAATAGGGAGCAGGAAGGAAGTAGCATAGAAACAGTGGACATTAAGAGTGGGAACAGGGACAATGATTAATTATACCCACAGAGAGAACCTAAATTACACGAGAAACAAAGATATTCACAGGGGAGGAGAAAAAAAACATTGAGTAGAAATGCATACCATTCAATGTAAACTCAGTAGTGAAGCAAGCAGGACATGTCTCAATGATGTCACTTAAATGTTATAGTACAATAATTGATTTTCATTAGTGATAACACATTCACTCATTTAATAAACATTTCCAAATATTACTATATACACACATTGTATCATCTCTGATACTATTATGTAGACCTTCAAACCCTACCATCAAGAAATTTGGAGATAGACATGCACAAAAAAATTACAACGTTGCAAGATAAGTGCTAAGTAGTATTAGGAAAAAATTACTTAAAACACATTGGAGGGGATAAGTCACTTTTTCTTAGGGTACCAGAGATGATTTCAGGGTTGATCTAAGGCGATCAGAAGGAATGAGGGTTCAGTGGCTGGAGAAGGTAGACCATGTTATTCCAGATAACCTGGCGCATGCAAAGGTGGGAGGCTTTAGAAGCAAGCATGACAGATTGGAAAACGAGCAAGAAACCGCATGTACTCTGTTCACCAAGGTAGGAAAGTTGAGAAACCATTTAAACTATTAAAAATATTTGAAATATTTAGTACCCAAAGGGTGAAACCGTCAGTTATCTGGAAGCCTGTTAGCCTACAATAGCTCTATACTACTCCAAACTGCCCAAACCAAGTATATCCTGGTGGTAGTCACTGTCACCTAAACTTCTTTCCTTCAATATGGTAGTAAGATTACTGTTAAGATTTGTAGAATCCCGAGTTAGGAGGCTTATGTGTCTCCTTGTGTTTTGAGGCAGCAGACTAGACTTGTAGAGGCAGAATTAATTCATGTGTTAAGTATTCCTGGGGTGTCAGAGAGTGGGGGTCCTGGAGAGGTGGGAACCAAGACACCATGGAGATTTATAGCTTGGATGATGGTGAGGCTGGTGATGGATTCAGTGAGGTGGGATGAGAGAGTAAATTAACAAAAAGTTATTTGTTTTAAATTCTCATAGTATTTTAGTTTTGGGGATAAAGCACTGCTTTTTCTTTTGGAAAAAAGAGTAGCAAGCAGAAACTCCGCGTTTTGTGGTGCACAGCGGCTAAGTTTTTACTCTCTTTGGCCCAAACGACCTAAAAAAGCGCTCTCGCTGGGACACGCCTTCCGACGTTGTGTTTCTGTATTTTACAAGGGAATTGAAACATACCGCTTTAGAGTGAATTAAGAGTGAGTTTGTACATTTTTTCGCTTAGTGGAGCTCAAATTGTTTCCCAGGGAATACGTTCTCTGTTTTCCCAACACCTTTCCCTTATTCCCCAAACAGATTACCACGTGTCTTTCCTATTTCCCGCCGTGTCATCAGAATGTGAGCGCGAGGGAGAGATCAGGCGTAGGGCAGGATAATTTTACACTGGAGACAGAGCGATGTAGGATCTGAAGTTTCTAAACTCCCAGGGACTCTCGGGTGCAAGGTATCTTTTGTGTTCCCACGCAAAACCAGCACAGCACGCGAAGTAATCCCTGAAGGTATCCTGGCCGCAGACGCTGTACCTTAAAATTCGTATCGTTTCGCTTTTGGAAACATTTCATATTGTTTCCTCAGTGCCCAGTTTCACATTTGTAACATATTATAGTTGAAAAGAAAGCCTTCGTTCATATTCAACAGCACTAACGCAGAGGAAATGTAAATGCAGTTTTCTTACCTTGCCTTTGAACATTTTTCTCCTATATTTAATCTCGTGGGAGTCCCTTCTCTCTCTCTTTTACCCTCTGTTTTACTCCCCTAAGACCTCGAGGACTCTAACTTCCCTGAGCAAAGACCAGGAGAAATTCTCTGATCCGCACCCAGTACTACCCAGAACAGCTAGATGATTAATCTCCTTTGGAAGAAGCTTCAGAAGTTATTTACATTAGAAAGAGGTCACTTGCATAGTAGGGTTGCAAATTTACATGCACTGCACCCAGATGTGCCCAGAAAAATAATCTGGTCTAGGAGGCAGAGGAGGAAAAGTAACTCAAAGTCTGATTCCATTTAAACCCTGGCTTGATACAGTTTAAATAGCCCTGTTGGACATACTCTCCCTTCTTTACCCCATGATGGTTTCTTTCTGTTCCAGGAACTTCAAATGCCTTTTGACATGGCCAGGAGCCCTTGGAGTTTCCTTCCCGGTTCTTAGCATAACCCTCAGCTGCTCTGTCCTGTGGCAGTGTCCTTTGTTTTGTAGGTGGCTGCTGCCCTGGTGGCAATCAGGGCTGCCTTTTGTGTGGCCTGGTCTCTCTTCCTTGGCCATGACCTGAAAGCCCTCCACATATGTCCTGGTCTCACCTTAGGTATCAGGCAGCTCCAGCTACTTGGAGGTATTTGGAGCATCCTGAGCTCTATCCACATTTCTGGAAACCCGACATATATTGAGAAAGCATTACCTTCTACCTGTGCACCATGAACTTTATTTTCTGAGGCTGAGTGTTGGGTTGGAGTGCGTGCCATTGAGGGCTGTTGGATCACCATGCAGTGACCCTGTGACATAGAGAGAAAGGTGGACATTGCTCTTAATGTGGATTTGGGCCTCTGCTCTTCTCGTCATACATATATCATTGGGTAGGGCAACCTTGTGATTTAATGTCCAAACTGAGATGCGTTTGAGACTGAAAGGAGGTGCTAATATATTTAAAATTATTTAATATTTTGAAGTATATTTTATTAAGATACATTGGTTTTATTACTTTGCTGGTCTTACCAAATAGTTCTATTATAATTATTTCAGAATAAAATTCTTTAGACTAAAAATAAAAATGACGTATATATTCGAACAAGTGAAAACAGGAGCAAATAGTCTCCTATCCGTGAGCTGAGCCTGGAAAAATATTGGATTCACATTTCCAAGAATATCTGAAGGCAGGATCAGGGCACCCTAGGTCAAGGGCTGCAGAGCTGAAGGGGCTCTATGCTGGGGCTGAGTCCTCTGCTATAGCTTTCCAGGTCCTGGCCACTCAAGGGACAACAAGTTACACAGCATTCTCCATTGCCAGTGGAGCAGCAGCTACTCACAGGACAAGAGACATAATACAAGTGGCAAAGGGGCCAGTGAATCTATTATTATTGTCTGACCAGCGCTGGACCTTATGTTTTTTTGAGCGAAGTCCAAAGAGTCAGAAGCCAGAGTTTGGTGAAGAAACCCCTAGAACAAGGGGAGAAGGAGGCAATAAGGAGGGAAGCTCCCACAGAGTTCTTTTTCTACTGAGGGTTTGATGGACCTCAGAAGGTGAAAAGCCTTACCTAGATCTCTTCAGGGGAGCGGGTCCTTTAAAGGCAGTGAAATACCAAAGTCAATGTGATAATCATGGCCTCGGAAATGCTGCCTTACTGAAAACAGTGAAAGGAGAGGAGCTATGCTGGGATTAAGCAAACCGGTGCAATGTTAGAGTTTATCAGAGGAAGGAAGTGAAAGTAGCTTAAATGATTTTCAAATGATTTGGAATGGCTTTCTCAGTATCTCATTAGCAACCTGGCTTCAACTCTGACTAAATTTTCAAATAATTACTATGCTAGAAATAGCATACAATTCCTATTCGTCTAAATAAAACTGAAAATAACTTTGTTTTCCTTGGAGAGAAGTTCTGGGAGAGGAAATTCAGATCACAAAATCCAGCCAGTCCAGTTCTATATGACAGGTGTCTTTTTGGAGATGGATACATCATCAGCCATGACCCAGAGTGAGATCTTTTACCAGAGTGGCTCCCAATTTGGTCCTTGGAAAACAGAAGCCGGGCAGCGCCCAGATTATGAAGATTCTTTTAGCCCTTCTAAGGACATTGAGCGTTTTCACTGGGAAGTGATAGTGAATGACCACAGGGATTTCAGCAATACGAGCATGATGAAATTTGTATTTTAGATCACTCTGGCTCCATTCTGAGGTGAAATAGGCCATTGGCACCAAGCTGATCAATACTTCTGGGATGATGGCCAGAAAAGCAGTAGAAGTCTCCAAAAACAGCATTTATTTGAAACCAAAGGGTAGTCCATTAAAGAGGAGATTCTGTAAGGTCAAGTCATACCAAGGTGAGTGTGACACTCTTGAGAACATCAAAGAACCGAAGACTGAAGGAGATGCCGCTGACTTCCTTGCTCCTGCAGAATTTCTCTAGCTAAAGACATTCTTTTTCCTGTTCAGATATACTCCATATTACTCTGAATTTCTGCTTCATTCTAAGATTATTTTCAAAATGAGAGTCGATTTTTTTTTTAATTTAGAGGCAAAATTGTATTTCTGAACCTCTTAAGCAAACATCAAGATAAATATCTTGAATGGAATTATTAAGAAAAGGAAGCAATTACTATTGTTTTATAGACCTAAAAGTAAAAATCTGCCAGAGTAATAATAGGGGATGCATATAATTTTGTAACAATCAAATAACAAAATGTAAATATTTACTGACCTATTTCAATAAATTATGCTTTATTTCCTAGTAAAGTTAAGTGGAGCAGAGATGAGACCTGGTTTTGCGATTCTGTAGCCTAAGAAGTGCTGGCCTCTCCCTTTGTCTCTTAACTATACACATTATCTCTAGTAAAACAAAATCTCATATAGCTGGGGTCGCTCTTGGTAATCAGCCATTGTCTAGTACAATTTGCATTCCTACTTTTTGTTGTTGTTTTAAAAAACAAGATAGAAATATATATATGCATATATACATATACACACACATATATATATGTATATATAGTTTGTTTGTTTGTTTGTTTGTTTGTTTGTTCTGGATTTATTTTAAAACTTGCATGGTCCACACAGTAGAACTCTGCCAGGGAAGATTTTCCAGTGAGAATGGTTTATTTGAGCCGCTGTATTCTGTTATAGAGTATCTTATGACTTGCCTCAGGAAAATGTCTGTATTCCCTAGAATGTTTGATTTCAGCCATTGTTTTTGACTCTTTCAGGCTGCCTGTCTCTTTGTGCTGACTGGTGTTAGTTCAGCAAGCAGTGGGGAGATATCTTCTCTATAGCCCGTTGATGTCAGGGTCTTGATGAACTCAGATTTTGATTTTATCTGCCCCACTAGAGGTACTCTATTTGTATTGTTCTTGTGACACACATTTCCCACATCAGAATCCTGAAAATTATGATAACAGCTATAAGGCAGTAATATTTTTAAAAATCTGCCCTGATGCCTTCTGAGAGACCTACAACTGATGACAAATGTCTTTTTAGCTACCCTAGGAGTCTTCAGGGTAGTTATACTCACAAACTTGTTCTGTAGTTTTACTCACAAACTTGTTCATTTTCCTCCTCTCCTGATCTAACTTTCTTCAATGATGTTTTTATTTCCAGGGAAATTATACGCGGCCACCCTGCCCCTGTGGCTCCCAGCAATGGCATTTCTGAGAGTGGTGCCCACTAAGAGAGGCGTAGGCGTAAGATGCCTCCTCTGTCCCCATGATGCTGAGGAGGAGGTCTCAACAAAGAATCACTTTCTTTCACCATAAGTGCTGGTGCCCATACTACAGCTGCTTTGCTCTGAGTGAGACATTGCCCTTGGACAGGAAGATGAACATTTTTATAACTGTCTCCTTGCTCAGGACTTAGTCGTCAGTCTCGAGTCCCCTGTGACAGTCCCTTGCTTCTGTCTCTAGATAGCGTAGGACTCCGGGTTTCCAGCCCATTTTCTGAGGCAAACGAGGTATGTGGTGTGTGTGTGTGTGTGTGTGTGTGTGTGTGTGTGTGTGTGTGTGGTGTGTATATTTGTGTGAGGGCGTGTGGTGGGTGTGGGTGTCCTCGTGTGTATAAGGAGAAGCTCAGAGAGACAGGTGCCCAGGGGCCTGTTAGCCCTGGACAACTAGAGGATGAGAAAAACAGTCTATTTTCTTTCCTATTTTTTTTTGAATGGTTCGAATTTTTACAGCAAGCACATGTTATCCCAAATAGCCTAAGTGGTGAAATGTGGGTTCTGCAGGTTCCACAGGAAGGAGCGTGTTCCTGTAGGTGGGTGGGAGGAGACAGAAGCTCAGTATTGGTGGTCTAAGTGGATGGAGCCTTAACACAGAGGAAGAATGTGGGGAAGGAAACCAAGGGCCAACCCAGGAGACCTGTGGAGGAGGGGTGCTCTGTCATTAGCCAATGACATGTCTTGCTGAGAGAGTTCAAGATGGGCCCTTCTCACCCACTCTGTTCTCTCGTCCGAGACTCTGAGTGGTGCTCTGCTCACCATCAGTCCTGTTGCTGGGGGAGGAATCAAGAGCAGCAGCTGCTCCACCGTACCAGCTGTGTCCCCAGGTGGAACTTTCATTCTTGGTTCATACCCAGGACTGTGCCCACCCCAGGACACTGCTGCCCACTCAGTTTAATGCCTTATATTATTTCTGCACATGTCTGTATGCTCTATTAGATTATAAACCCCGTGAGGGTAAAAACGTATCTTATCCATTTTTACTCCATTCTCTAGAATTTTAACGCTGTAATTTACACATAGTATGATCTCAATAAATGTCAAGTAAAAACAAATACAGAAGAGGGAACATTTTGTTGATTTCACTAGTGTGTCAAAGGCTATACCCAGTGAGAAAGTCTTGGTTTAGCTCCCACTACATTTGTCATCTGTAAAATAGAGATAATCCTAATCTCTCAGTACGTTAGTAGCATTATCATGAGGCTTATAATAATATAGATTAAGAAAAAAAATTCATGCTAAGAATGTGCCACGTTAGGTTTAGGAAAAATAACCCATGTTAAGAATGTGCTGTGTTCTGAATGTGGATTATTAAGCACTAATATTAACAGTGCTTAGTAAATGTTAGCTGATATGATTTATGCAAATCTAACAGTTGTTACTCTTTTGCAAAGCTAACCATGTCTGAGAATGACCGAGGTCAAAATGCCCATGAAAGTTTGGAATTTTGTTTATTTCGTGTGTTTGAACGCAATCAAACTGCCAAAGGGAACTTATGTTAATAAAGGGGTTTTTCAGTCTACTCTGTTTTCATTAATATATTCCATAACGATTAGTTTATAGCTAGTTGAACTTACCTAAGCTTATCAGACCTGGATGAACCTAAAGATCAGGCAAATTGGGTTAGTGAAGAGGAATGTCTCTTGGGCAGAAGAGACCGAGAACTACACTAGACTTCAAGTCCTGGGAGGGCCAGGCCAGCTCAGTTTTTATTCATCTCTGAATCCTCAGCCCATAGGAAAGTGCCTGGCCTGAAAAGAGGCTGAAGATATTTGATAAAATAATTACTGAATGATCTAGGGTCAAAGAGCCAAAGTTCCTGGATGGTTCTAAGTTATACAAAAATTTATCAAATATGTCAACTATATCACTTAGAAAAAATTGTGTACGTGGTTCTGAAATTTGGATATCCACAGCAAGTAAGTTATTTCTGATTAAAAACTGTAAAATCAAAGTAGTTCAGCCATTTGTTACTGAATATTCAACTAGATTGAGCTGAGTCAAAACAACCTAAGAGAATCTCGGTCAAGTGGCAGTAATTCAAGATTTGGGTCAAAATGCTGCTTGTGAATCCCGTACAGTAGGAAAGCTAAGGCGTTTGACAAGTAAATTGATAATTTGTGGAAGAATGCTAACACAGACGCTACTTGCAATACATGTGTGTGGAAAAGCCAGTTAGGAGTTTCTTTCAGAAACGTGAAAAGAGCAGCGTTGGTGGCAGGAGTTCTTGAAATACACGTCGAGCTCCCGCTGCCTTGCAGAGGAGCCACCCCACCTTGCGCTCGCTCTGCCGCCGTGCCCAGCAGTAGACGACCCCAACGCGAGAGGCAGTGTGCCAAGAGGGTTTCCCGCGTTAAACGCCGTCTCCCTCCACCGCAAAGTGCCAGGATTCAGCAGCTCCTGAGGGGGCAATCTCCATGAAAATGCTTTTGCCAATTCTGAAGCACCAACTTCTTTACAAGTTATGAAGTGATCTTACATACTTGATCTCACTTGATCTGTATGATAATTCTGAAGGGTGGCGATTCCTGTCAGTCCCATTGTATAGATCAAGTAAAGCTGGAGGCAAAAGTGACAAAACTGAAGCTGTCCTACTTTGGGCACATCATGAGAGGCCAGGGTTCTTTGGAAAAGACAGTAATGCTGGGGAAGATAGAGGCAGCAGGAAAAGAAGAGCGAATATGAGATGGTTTGACTCCATGAAGGAAGCCATAGGCATGAGCGTACAGCAACGGTTCCCAACCTTTTTGGCACCAGGGACTGGCGCTTCTATGAGAATCTAATGCCTGTGGATCTGAGGTGGAGCTGAGGCTAGCTCTGGGGAACGGCTGCCAACACAGATGAAGCTTTGCTTGCTTACCTGCTGCTTACCTCCTGCCGTGCAGCCTGGTTCCTAAAAGGCCATAGGCCGGTACCACAGGTACCGGGGTTGGAGACCCCTGGTCTACAGGAGCTGAGCAGGGCAGGTAAGCACAGGACATTGTGGCATCACTCATTCACAGGGTTGCCAGGAGTTGGAGCCAATGTAATAATAACAGTCTTAGAGTTCAAAAACGCATGTAATACAAGTCCTGTGCTCTTTCCCTACCTGATAGTGCAATTTGGTGCTTTGAGCACGTTAATAGCTTTTGAACAAAGGTTGAGACAGAAGTAGAGCAGGGAGTGTTGCTGATAAATAAATGAAGTTGTGGAGCATGAACGGCACGAAAACTGGGAGCTGAGTTTTCCACTTAGTCCTCCGGGTGGATTCGCAGTGGCACAGCTGGTTGAGGACTCCATAAATACCACCTTGAAAGTGGAAGTAGCTTAGGCTCTGGGACACTACCTCAAAAAAAAAAAAAAAAATCTGGAGAGGGAGGATTAAACTGCTGTTTAATTGTGGGGGACATGTCTACAATGTAACAGATGCCCTTAGAGAAGCAATTTGGAAAAGAGTGAGTTGGAAACCTTGGGGGAAAGTCAGAATCTTTAGTCATAAAACACCTGAACAAGACATAATTATTAGCCCCGAGCTTTATTTTAATGATGTACTATGTCTTAAATATAATACCGACAGTTCGCTGAAAGATGCCAGCTGCTCAGAACAAACGAAACAAAAGGAATAGAAGGGCCATTTGTAATGAGTCTGGATCTTTGTACAACCTGTCATTTTGGTCATCTGATGCTCTGGTGCCCCCAAGGGGCTGACAGAATGTGCTGGCATATGCCAGGGGACATCTGCTGACAATCCTCTGGGCTGTGAGTGGTCCCCACTTTGATCCTTCGCCCGCTGTGTGCCTCGATGCATTTTTAGCAGGTTGTGAGAGAGAAAGAGTGAGTGGTTTATCCCTGGAGTAGGGTGATGATCGAGTATTTTCCTTGGAATTTGAAGACCCAGGTTCAAATTCTGACCCTAAATTTAACAAATAACTTAGTTTTTAGACCTCTCTGTTTCTTATCTGCAAAATGGGATTGAACGTAGATACTTTAAAGGATTCTGGTGAGAAATAAGTAAGATTCTCTATTTGAAAGTGATTGGAAACTAGCAGAAGCTTTTCTAAAGGAAAGGTGATTATTTCAATATCTTCTAGGGAAGACCAAATCCCATATTATCAAGTAAATGTTTATGTGGACAATCAGCCTTTTCTTTTTATTAATTACTTATTCTTTATCTTACAAAAATGTATTGTTCAACCTAAATCACTTGAGACAATGTACCTTTGTGACCTGGCTGAGTGGACAAATAATTTCATTTAGAGAAGAAATAGGCTAGTGATCTTCTTTGGTACTTTTCACTTAAAATTAATTTGAACTTTTCAGTCATTTGGAAAAGGACCAGATGAGCAATACCTCCCAAAGCATTCAAATATTAATTCAGTACTACTACCGCCACGAAGCCATTCACAGGCACCCAGGCCGGGGTCACATATTCATTTGTTCCCTAGGCAGATGCTCGCCCGCTCTTCTCTGATCCCACGGTGCCCACACACAGCTCCATCATTGTTTTCACTGTTTCACCATACGATTAACTTTTTGTAGATTTCATCTCCCCCAGTAGATTAAGAACAACTTAAAGTTGAAATTTTGGCCTATTTGTCTTCATGTCTTGTGGGCTCCACACAGTGCCTGGCATAGTGTACTTACCTTGGCGAGTGTGCCATCGGCAGCAGATCGCTTAACTCAGAATGACTAGAATGCCAAGGATTTTTAGTATTCACGTTGTAAGAAGCTCAGAGGTGGGATGGTTCTAGCGTTGGTTGATTCATTAGCTTCAGGATATCATCCAAGGTTCACGTTCCTGCTCTTCCATTTTCAGGGGATTTTATGACAGCCATGTTTTGAGCACTACATCAGACCTGTAACATCCTACAGAAAAAGGGTGTTCCACTGCCATGAAGTTGATTTAAAATATTTAAAAGTCATGAGTACTGAGTCCTCTTATCTCGTTTTCTGAATAAACTATCTTAGAAATCTAGAAATGTATAATTCTTAAAGGCTTTAGAAGGGCAGGATTTATATTAGGGTAAAACAGAGGAAGAAAGCTCTAAAGATAATTTGCCCACCTACCTGCCGATGATACCTTAGATGGAGCCACCAGAGCTTTAGCTCTTTGGATTCCTCACTGACAGTGGCACATTAGTCTGTAGTCAGTCACTTACTATTTTGCATCAAATATTTTATTACGTATGTTTTCCCATAAATAAGCCAAGCGTAAATGTTTGATATGTATTAAGGGAGAGAGAAAGACCCCCGGTACAATGAGCACTACCAGAATATCAGTAAGATTTTCAGGTTTTCTATTTTTTTTACATTTAATATGAACTGGTATTACATTTGTATATTCAGATTTGAAGATGTTTAAGTTGAAGTAACCTAAAAAACAGGTAGATCACCTCTCTCTAAAAGTCAAAACTATCCTATCTAGCATTAAATCTTGGAAAATATTTCTGTGAATATTTGACCCTAGTGTAATTAGAGAGGAGGTGTATTTATTTTTCTCACAGACATTGGCTCCTAAGCAGAGTGCTAGCATTTTCAAAGGAAACAATCCCTTAATCATGTACCTTAATGCATGTTAACATGAAATTTAACCTTAGACCAGATCCATCTCTACTGAGGCTCAGTTTTTGCTTTACCCTTTATGTAGTTTGATAGCTTATCTAAAAAGAACTGCCATAAATATGTTTCTTTACTTTTACTTTTATTTTTTTACAGACAGATTTAAAAAGTTCTGTGATTTCTCATCTTACCTGTTCCTATCACCAGGATCACATGGTATGGTGGATCCTTTTAATGAGAGTGTGATTGGGACTGGTTATTTGTCAGTCAATTGGAAAAATAAAAAAAACACTTAAAGTAAAAAAGTTATTAAACGTTGCCTAAAGCGGCTTGCATAGATCGGCATACCTGTAAATTCATTAGCCAGTTTGATAGAGGCTGAGGTCTGTGTTTTGTACGTGGGTCTCATTAGACAGCCTATCATTAGACCTCTCACATCGCTACACGCATTTGGAATCCCTGATGATTTTCAGTTTGGGATTCTTAAAAGTGGAGCAAAATGACAAAGACTCCTATAAAGGAATTTGAAAGAGTATAAAATCCTCTTAGTTTTACTATTTTTCTCTTTGCTTACATCTCTCTCTAATTTGAGAGCAGTTTTTAAAGTAAGTCTACATTATCAAGTCTCTTCAAAGTATTCGCCTTAATTCTCAAAATAATGTACTTGTTTTAAAACTTGTATTTCCTAGGTTTATATAATATCTAGCAACATTAAACAATAAAATGATAACTGGGATCACGGACCAGTTTGTGAATAAACACAATTGACTCTTGATGTATCGTCCTACCTACCAGGAGGAGAGGAAACGGATGGGCGTGGTGGAGGGCAGCCTGACGTTTGAGTGCGTTCTGCACACTATTGGTAACTGCTGGTATATTTTACAGGAAGGCTGGAAAGTGGCAAATTTGATAAATTAGTTAATTAGAGGTTGGTTAAAACAGCTTCTATATTTCCATCTGTCTGAGTATAACTACAAATAAGAACTGCGAGCTTTTAACAATTGAAGTGATCAAAAATATACTTTCTCTGAAGTGCAAGGAGGCTTGTGTAACTTTCCAGACATAAATGATTTTAAACAAAATCTCCGCTTTATGTCATATGACAGAGTAGAAGTGTTCATAATCGCTTAGAGGAGATAATGTTTTATGTGTCACCAGAGGAAAGTATAAAACAAATATTTTACAATTTTCCCCCAGCCCATTTATTGTTTTGATTTGACTCAAATAACCTTTCCTTGTTATTGTAATCGACTTCCTAATGCATCTTTTCAACCGCGTGGGCAGATACACAGAACTTTATATGCATGAATAATATAAGTTGATGTAGCCATATATTTTCTTTGTTTTCACATTACACATACAGCACAAATTCTAATAAAACTAGACTGGAATATATTACAAATTCATTTGGTTAGTATTCAGTTATCAAGTGAGTGAATAAATATATATGATTTAAATTAAGGATGTGCAGCCCATTACTTACATGCCATCTTCTTCTACTTTATTTTGACTTTTGCACTTATCATGTTTTATTAACATTTTGAAGTTGTAAACATGAGTAGAGTGAAAGCCAGATCACAAAGTTGAGGTTAGAGGTTTGCTATGCATTGGAATATGAAAGCACCGAGAGTAACTATAGAGAAACTTGTTCTCAGGTACAGTGATTGATAATATTGCTGTGTCAGTGAAGCTTCTAGCTTTCCTTTGTGGATAGTGTGTGCTGATGGTCCAGTTGGTGCATCTTTAAGAGTAGTCAGTAGACCACTGGACTGAATTTATACTCAGTCCTTTTTAAAAATGCCAAACCCTTGGCTCACCATTCACTTATTACATTTACTTCTCTGGAGGTGGGGCCAAAGATTGTACATGTAAAATAAACTCTACTGTTGGTTTTTATGAATTATCAGGTTTGAGTTTTTCTTAGTTCTAGTTCCTTAGGAAAGCTTTTGATATGGCAGTTGTAATCATGGAACATCATTTTATCAAGGAAGTGTTTTTTTTCTGGAAAATTCATGAGATTGAGACTGAAGCAAGATAGATGAAGAGGAAGGTGCTGAGTAATGGTGTAGTCTCAAGTAAAAATCTAACCTTAGTCTGATCCACAGGGGTGGACTAAGGAGTTGTCAGCATCTGAGGCAAGGGTGGCAATGCTTAGCGCTCTGCTTTCACTCAGTCATGGGTTGTGGGCTGTGTAGGGGTTGAGGGTAAGGGAGATTGGCGCAGACCTTCTCTGGCATGGCAGCTCCTCTTTGCAGAGGGCAGTCTGGCCAAGGACGCAACTGTGAACCCCTTGGCAGTTAACATCCACAGCAGCTGGAAAGTGAGTGTCCAGGTCTGATTAAGGGGATCTTGGTGGGGTGTAAAAACAGCATTTGTCACAGTCTACCCCTTGCACTGCTTGGGTCCATTTGCTTCTCACATTAAATTTACTCTAGTAATACAGATCCCATGATCGCCATTCCTGGGGAACCACACGAGGATGGTTGGTGAGATAAACTACAGCTCCCACTATTGCGATAGGTACTAATGTCCTAATTGAGACTTGTTATCTGCCTCTTCTAGCATCCATTTTTGAGTCCCCTTATCCTTGGCTAACACTTCTGGTGGGTCTTGGCAACTTGCTTATTTTGTGCACACTTCATCTTTGAGGAGCCTAAGTCTCTGGTTACCATGCCTTTTTGAACCTGGGGTTGCTGTACTCGCCTATTTATAGTCACAAATAGTCAAGGATGTGTCAAGAAATGCCCCGGCTGATGCATTAGACATACTCATTTATGTCCCTATTGTTAGGTGATAGTTCTACTTCCTCATGATGATCACAGTTGATTTTCCTGGCCATTTGAGTGGCCCCTTTTTTCTATCTCCTGGACTGCTGGCATAAAAAAACAAAACAAAACAAAACAAAAAAACCCCAAAAAACCAACGTGACTAGTGGTAGCCTTGTGTCCTTTTATTAGGAATGTTCTCCATCTTGCCATTAGGACCCCTTGACTCGGAGACTGTAAATGTATGTGGGGATGGGAAGCACACATTCTTCCAGTGAGTCACAGGAGGTAATGAGAAGTGGGGCTACTTCCAACTTTCTATGACTCAAAACTTGGACCTGTGTATTCTATTTATGGGCAACACAACACCATGCAATGAACCTTGATATAAGGAAGTTACCAAATCCTGTAGGACAGTACCTATCCTCATAGTATCATCTTCAAGCTGGTGTCTCAGCTGCATCTTTAAGAGGCTGTTTAATCACTCAATTTGGACAGGAGCCTCTTGATAGTATAGAAAGTGGCAGGGCTGTGTATCCCATGTATACATGCCCACTGCCATACCTTCTCGGCCATAAAATGGGTCTCTAGATCTGGAGTAATCTGCAGATTCCATGATTATAGAGCAGGCATTCTGTGAGTGCTTGGATAGTGGTACAGTCCAAGAATCTCTGGGCAAGAAAGGCAGATCCCTATCGTATGTGTTAATCCTGATGAGAATGCATCTCTCTTCTTTCCAAGATGGGAGAAGTCTGATGCACGTAATTTTACCATTGAGTAGCTGGTTGCTCTCTTAGAGGGATGTGTGTATTGTCCCAGGGAAGGAGGTTTAGGTGGGGCACCAAAATTAATTCTATCATAGAGACCTACTGGCCTTTCTTTCAGGGTGTAGTTCAGGCCAGATTGAATGCAAAGGACCCAGTTCGACCATATTTGTAGATAAATTTATAGCTTGGATTCAAGCTATTTGATTAAACCCCAAATATGACTATATGTTCAAATTGCTTGAATTAATAGATTTTTTTGTTTGATTAATTTATTTTGAGTAAACCAAAACTAGGTCTATTATTATGTTAACTAATTTAATAAACACAGACTCTAGTTTTTGATGTTAGGCAGTTGAAGGAAAAATGACCAAACCATTTTGGTTATGTAGAATTAACCTTTGAAAAATTTTAGCTGTTGTTGATAATTAAAAAGCACAGAAATAGAAACTGCAGGGGAATGGCATGGCTAAACAAGGATTCCTTTTGGATTTTGAAAATCGTGTTTTATAAGCTATTTTTTTCTTCACAAAATTACCAGTCTATATCTTGAGATAGAAGGAAATAATTAGTAGCTTAATTTTTTTCAATTAGCAAATCACTTTTACAAATTTTGAAATATGAAATCAGTGTAATGAAATAGCAGAACTGAGAGAGCTTGAATCCTTACACACATCCTTCTTTCCATTAAAGGAATTCTCTTTATTATAGGCTGTTGGTCAAATAGCTTCGACTAATTATGGGATAGGGCATCTATCTAGTCTTCCTAAGGCAGTCTGCTTAATTCTTTTTAAACATTGTTTTTAAAATAAAAGAATAATATATTTTTTATAATAGAAAAATCTTAATGGACTCAGAAACTAGAAAATAAAAAAGTCATTTTAAATCCTCCAATAAAAAACTGCTGTTTTTAACACTTTTTCAGTATTTTTATATGCTTTAATCACCCCCACAAGTAGTTGTAACCGTGATATATATATATATACATACATATATATATATATTGCTATTTTTTTACTTAAGATTATAATAGAAGCCTTCCTTTGTTATTATACTTTTGAAGCATTCTTTGCAATGACATATAACATTCCAGCTGTTCAAACTGCAAGATGTGGTTCAATCATACATTACTTTATCATTCTCTTATGGTTAGACAATTAATTGTTTCTTGGCTTAAAGAAAAGGGTGATAGGGAATTCACCTATAGATACTTAAGAATATGTTACCTTTTAAAGTTATGCCATCATACCATGACAGGATGGATAACTATGTCTTTACTCACCTGAGAATCTTAACGAGGTTTATATGCAAACTTTTAGTTTGCATATGATTCTCCTTTCTAAAGACTGTATATGCAAGGCAGGAATTAGATAATTTCATTTTCTCTGATGTCAACACATACTTTGAAAGTATAGAGACTATTTTTATTTGTTCTTCTTGCTTTGAAGAACAACACATCCTCTATGTTGCATTTAGCATTTTTTTTATAAGCCTGAATTCTGTTCTTCAGTTTTTTAAAAAAAATCTTTAGTTTTTAGCAATTTGACTATTATGTTCCTAGGTGTGGTTTTCTTTGTATTTGTCCTGTTTAAGTTTTGTTAATTTTTTTTCAGTCTGTTGGTTAATATTTTTCATCAAATTTGGAACATTTTCAGCATTATTTATTCAATAAGCTTTTCTTATTCCAATATTTCTCTCTTGTCCTTCTGTGACTCTATTTATGTATGTATTAGACCACCTGATATTGTCAGGCTTTTTTTTTGTTGTACTTCAGTTTGGATCATCTTTATTGGCCTGTCTTCAGGTTCCCTACTTTTTTTCTACTGCAGTCTTTAATCTACTGTAAAGTTCTTATAGTAAAATTTTCATTTCAGTAATTTTAATTTTCTAGATTTTTTTATAGTTTCCATTTCTCTATTAAAATTGTTCTTATGGACATTCATTGAGCTCATCTTTATAAATATGTACATATACTTGTTAAACTGTTTTAAAATAATTTTCTACTAATTCCAATATTTCTGCTATCTCTCGGTCTGTTTCTATTTACTGATATTTTTTCTCTTATTTTAGGTCAGTAATCCTAAATCTAGTTTTCTGTGATGTGTGGTATATATTGTAGGTGCTCTGTTATTGAGAGTCCAGATTTTACTTTTTTAAACACTGTTGAGTTTTGTTTACCCAGTTAATGTTTGGATAAATCAGCTTGATCTTCTCAATGCTTGTTTTTGAGTTTTGTTATGATGTATTTATAATAGTCCTTACTCTAGAGGTAAGCCCTATGGTCTTTTGGGGAGCTTGGAATGCCTAGGATGTTAATCAAAGTCTCTGGACTCTTGCTGATTGAAAGTCTGACATCACTAAGAAGCCTTTAGAATCTCCAGTTAATAAACATGTCTTTAGTAACTGCCTCCCCCCCTCCCCCCCCAGGTTTCAAAGAATCTTATCCTAACCATTTGCACTTAGTAATTGATTAAATTCTTAAGAAGGCCCCATGCAGAATTCTGGAGTCCCTTCTCTGTGCAGCTTCCTTTTGACAAATTCTAGTCACCTCAGCAGTCTCAAATTTTGACTTCTGCATTCTCAGCTCAGTGAAGCAGTTGCTTGGGCTCCACCTTCCTGTACTATGTTCTAGAAAGTGCATGTAAGTGAGAGAACCCACATGACTGTGGGACTCACTTTGTGTGTTTTTCTTTTCTAATGGATCACAGTTCTGCATTATTGTTTAAAGCAACGGAAAACTGTTGCTTCATATGGTTTGTATAACTTTATAGTTGTTTATAATGGGCAGGCTAGTCTAGTACAGTTATATCTGGAAGTGGAAGCCTTTAAAACAGTTTCGTATGTATTAAGAACCTAGCATTTATCTATTCCCAAGATGTCTCTTCTGTTATTCTATTTTATTCTTTGTCCAATTAATTATTTTATGCGTCTACCCAGTGATCTAGGTTTTTGATATATGCTTGAAGTTAAAAATTCTTTTAAATTGCAGTTGACATTCAATATGATATTAATTTCAAGTGAACAGCATAGTGATTAGACATTTATATAACTACCGACCACAGCCCCCATGCTCCACCCCACATCCCTGTGACTATTTTGTAACTGCCAATTCGTACTTCCTAATCCCTTCACCTGGAAACTATCAGTTTTCTGTATCTGTGAGTTTGTTTCTGTTCTGTTTGTTCATTTATTCTGTTTATTTTTATTTTTATTTTTATTTAGATTTCATGTATACGTGAAATCATATGTTATTTGTCTCTCTCTGCCTGACTTACTTCAACTTAGCACTTGAAGTTTTTTTTTTTGTTTTAAACTATGGAATCATTGTTGTATATGTTTGGCACCCTCTAAGGTAAATAAAATATACAAATTAAATTTATTTGCAAATGAATTTACTCTTAATTTTTCTTTATTGCCACATTTAATCTCTTGTATTTTTTCTTCTGCTGACATATTATCCAAACTTATTAATAACTGTTTCTGAGGCCCAGACTTTCCAACCTATGATTCCAGGTGGCATGCCAAACAGCTAATTTAACTGAAACATTAAACAGTCTACAATACCTATAATCTCAGAAGTTACCTTGGCCATTTCTAAGATGGGATCCAGAGGCATATTTGAGAAATAAAACTTCACCAGTATTTTCTGCCGAAATAAAAACTTCAATTCTGATGATGGAAAATGTACTTGCTCCTTTAATAAAATTCATCACACTTTTTTGGTGATATTTGTTTTCCCTTCTAATTTGCAAACCCCATGAGGGCAAGGAACTTGTTTTCTACTGAACCATTAGCATATAATAGTGTGTCTAAACATAGTAGATACTCATTTGTTTAATAATAATAATAAATAATAGTAATAATAATAGTAGCTAAACGATGTGCCAAGAGCTCTTCTAAAAACATGAATAATAATATAATAATAATTATCGTACATGTTTTATGTAGTTAATCTTACCTTTGTTCATTCTGACTTCAGTGAGTTGTATTTTGGTTATCTTTACTCAAGACTTTGTTTAATCGCTGCTATTGCCATTGGTTTGATTTCTTTCAGGATCAAAGTAAGTGCTTTAATATAAAATCTTATTTTAAATGCCTTCTTTGGCAATTCTTTCCTGGTTTCTTAGTTTTGCATGATTATACTTACAGTGGAGCTAGCATCTGAAAGTCACCAAGATAAATTCTCCTACTCTACATGATCTTATAATTCTACCAGTTAATAAAAAATGTTCAAAGCTAACCACAAAAAATCCTAATGAACCATATAATATCAAAACCCAGGGATAAATAAGGTTTTCAACACCTAAAATTCGGCCAGACTCCAGACAACCACTTATAATTTTAATGACTTTTTAAGATATGGTTAATTCTTTCTTTGACCCTCTAGGTGTTGGCTCTTTGGCAGGAACATTTTTCCCAATGACATAATATCGGGGATTGGAGAAGATTTTTAGTTTTTGAAACACCAAGGGATTTGAGAAAAAGGGATTTGCCTCGAGATGTGGCTTCTGGTAAAGAAATAGTATTGAGAAGGTGGATTAGACAATACTTTTCAGGAGGTGGACTGTGAAAGAGTCACATTTCAACTTAAGTAAGGGAGCTCGTGAAATGAGGGAGGCTGCGTGAGGCATGCTGCTGTTCTTCTCCATAGTCAGATCTTCAGAAAAATTGTTGAATTCACCAAATTTATGAATGTGATTACATTTCTTATATATATAGTTTTGGTCTATGTACTGGTTTGTTGGAGGGCAGACGTAGGGTGACAGAGACCCACAGAGTATCTGAGAGCAACCTGGAGAATTAAGGTCAAAAATCTACAAAAATTATGGGAGGGAACTTAAATCATGTGAGCCTTCTCAGCCACATTGATCTGATATCCAAAGGGCAGGAAAACCCTAAGTGATACTTGGGTCACATTTTAGCACCCCTATTCGGACTATCTGAACCTTTCTGTCTAGATTAAATGTCCATCTTAAGGTTAAGTCAAGAGCATACCTTCACTGTGAACATGAGACTTTTAGACACAGGGCAGAATAGAGCTGACTAGCGCAGGAAGGCATTTGTCTTCCGTGTTCTACCTCAGTGTTAGACCCAAATGTTTGAACTGCAGTTCGATAGGTATTATGGACTTCTGGGGTACACTGTTAGTTCTTAGATATATCTGAAAGTAAGATTCAGATTCTACACCATTATGTGATTTTACTAGGGTAATAAAATTAGAGAAATTCCTTGGTGCAAGAATTGTTGAATGGGGAGCCCAGGCGTTATTTAAGAATATGCGGTTCCTTTAAGAATTGAACTTTTCCTAGGAGGATAGAAAATGTCTAAGACAGATGCTAGGCATTGCTAACATCTATTGACTGAAGCTTCCAGCTATCAGCCCCTAGAGACATTTGTGTGAAATGTGGCATTAGAGTCTGAGTTGTCATTAGAACAAGCCAGTGTTTGTCAAAATGTGGTCCTTAGACCAGAAGCATCAGAATCACTGAGGGACTTATAAACTCTCAAACTTTGCCCTGACCAATCAGAAGCTCTGGGGGTGGGTTCCACTAGTCTTATTTTAATAATAATTCTCGTGGATTCTCATGTACACTAAAGTTTGAGAACCACCGAGATCTAAAGTATTGAAGTCTAACGGTGCTGGTGTTTTTCAGCAGCAGGTAAAGATACTTAAAAGAAAAATTTTGAGGTATGGGTTAAGAATCATATGTGGTGTTTTAGACTGAATGTGCCCTCCTAAAATTCATATGTTGAAGCCTAATCACAGTGTGACGATATTTGGAGACATGGACTTTGGGAAGTAATTAGGTCATGAGGGTGAAGCCCTAATGAATGGGATTAGTGTCTTTCTAAGGAAAGACACGAGAGCTTACTTTTTCCTTCTCTGCTCTCCACCATGTGAGGGTACAAGAAGATGGCCATTTTGCAAAACAGGAAGCAGATCCTCACTAGACACCGGATCTATCAGCATTTCGATCTTGGACTTTCTAGTCCTAAGAACTGTGAGATAGAAATGTTTATGGTTTAATCCACCCAGGGTATGTTATATATATTTGATAGTAGCCCAAACTGACTAAGAAACGTGGTCTAAAAGCCACTGATGCTTCCACCTCTTGCAGAATGCATGACAATACTCAACATTTGGCCACATGGCATTTGCTGAGACTTGTATACCAGGCTGACTACCAACAAAATAGAAAAGAAAAGACTTCTACATGCATAGCACTATTTGAGAGTGTCCTATAATAAACCATTAGATAAGGTGTAACGTAGCATTGCTTGGAAAATCAGAGCTGGTTAGTGCAAGTTACAAGGAAAGTCCTTTAGAGATGAGCATCATTGGTGAAGCGCAGATTAAGAGAGAAGGTCTTATTAAGCACCCCTGCACTCTCTCTAGTTTTCACAGTTGATTAAACTGGTCTGAGAAGAGGAGCAGATGGAGGTGAAATTGGTTAAGCTGAGGGAACAAGACTGAACAAAAGTGACAGATCAAAGTACCAGTTCAGATCTTAAGAATTGATGTTGATACAGAAATGATTAAGGTCCCACTTCTGTATACCCACAACCAACCCACTGTATAAAAAGAAGTAAGGAGAAGGTAAAGAACAAGAGCCCCTCATCATGGGTGAGAATATGGCCCCAAACTAACCTAGACCAGTCACACAGATTATTCCAACTTTCTTGTTTCTCTTGTGAGGGACTAATCTCAAATAGGATATGTGTAAATACACAGGCAGTTATTTACCTCCTGCTCCTTAGAAGGCCTCGGTATGTGTGTGGTAGATTAAGGAAAAAATTAAAAGTGCCTAGAACTCTATGAAATGAAAAAACTCACTAGTTAGCTTTTATGTGCTTAAACCACCATCATGTTATAGGTTGTACCTCTCAGGAGTTTCCAAGAAATTAGTGTTGGAAATAAGTAGCAGGAGTGATGAACTCTTCTGAGCTGAGGAGAAGAGAAGCTCAGGAAACACATTATACTCTTTCCTAGAAAGAAATAAGACAACTTTTGGGTTAGGTCTGGGCGAGAAGTCTCAGCCATAAATAATTAAAGGGATCTCACCCACTTCTCAGGGAGAGAATTCTCAGAAGTTATAGCGAGAGAGCAGAAACGTCATTCCCTAGAATTTCAGACCGAAATTGCAGGGCTGTTTCTGTCCCAGCAGTGGATGGACACCAGGCTGGCATGGACATTTTTCAGGACGTGATTCTCTGAGTGGCCAAGGAGCAGGAGCCAGGCCAGGGGCTGACAAATGCTCTGTGGAGACAGATGTTCTCTCTTTTCGTTATTCTCAATGGAGCCAGCTTACTAAACTCACACTTTATGAGTGTGATTGACTTTCCCATGGAAAATTGCACAGGGTCAAACTGAGGTGGTAGACCTAAATAGGAATGGAAAAAGCAGACAGATCAGAAGTATGCAGAAAATGTATGGAGGGTTCTGGACTCACACAGAAGGGCAACTCAGAGGGCCAGCTTGACTTAACTCTTTGAGGGACTGCAAGTGATACTTGGAGTGCAGTAGGGGAAGTGGTAAGATAGAAATTCTGAAGGTTACTTGTTGTTTGTGCTTTCAGTAAACAAGACTGTTTTTGGTACTATAAACTCCAAAAATTACTTTTGGGATTCTATACTAAATTTGCCTGAAGAAACATGATATTTAAAGAAGGCAGTCTCAAGAACATGCTTTTCCTAGTCTTAGACCAGGTTAGACCACCAGAAAGCTGAGATATTGACTATGTAGTCACAGTTCCTGATAAATTATCTTTGATCCATTTTACATTTATGTAGTAGCCATGAGCTTTGAGATTTATTACAAATAAAAACTGTCTGATAAAGAATGCTTCTGCAGTTATAAACACATGGACAACAAAATCACTTTTGTTATTGAAGACTTTTGTCCATTAGTTCACTCAAAGCACTCTGTACTTGAGAACATATTTAAAGATTTAGTGCCCACAAATACATTGTAATCTTGAAGAAATAGGTATTCCTCTTTGAGATAATGAACATGAAATGTCTTATCATACTTCCTTCCTGTCTTGGTTCAGTGACCACTGAGAGCCAGATTTGTTAGTTATTTGTAATAATGTTATAGTCTTCATACTCAGCATAACTCGTCTGCCAACTATAATCTTGAGTTCCTATTTTTCTATTTAATTAAGTTTGTCTAAATAGCTTTTGTTTTAAACTACCACAAATTCTTCTTATTATAATTCATGCTTTTGGGGATATAAATAAATTTAGTAAATTAAATAACTAACTCATGGATTAATATATCAGTCTCACCAAAATTGTTTAATTTTTATCTATTTGACATCAAGAGTAATTATTTTAGTACTCAACCTTACACTCACATGTTTCTAACTTCTCTTTGACTACAAAACTAAAATTAGTGACATGAATAGAAAACATGGAAAACATTTACATTACTTGCTCATAGACACGATTTATCACATTCTTATTTTCCATTTCTTTCTTTTCTTTATAATTGTATTTAACCTTTTTTTCTTTGTTTTTCTTGTCCAAAATGGATATATCTAGTCTGTTAGTTCAAGAATAATTATTTTTCAGTTCATGGTGACAATTTAATTTATTTTATTATGAATTGAATCAAATGTCCCAGGTAGTGTATTTTTTAGGGACTTAATGTGCTCCACTGACTGCCAGTGTATGAGTCAATAGTTAATTTATTCCTTTTTCGGAGGTGCATGTCCACAGCCTTTGGGGTTTGCAGTAAAATGCTCCTTTAGGAAGGGATTCTAGAGCTGGAGTTTTATCGTAACATCAATTAGATTGAAGAGTATTGTCTACGCAAAGAGTGTTTGCACAGCTCACAGCGACAAGAGCACGCATTATTCTGAAATTCTCTCTTCTGGTTTATTCAGTAGACTTTCTGTGAGAATTTGGAGCTCAGAATCCTATTTCAGGGAAGAAGTTGAGGGTGTGAGACTGGATTTAGTGTAGGATTCACTGAAAAGAGGTGGAGATTTTTCTGAGATGAATGGTAAAATCTGGAATACTTCCAAAAAATGGATAAAGTAATTCGCCATGTTAAGGACTCTCCTGAACAACAAGAGGTATACAGACAACAGATGAACCAAAAAAAAAGTCACAGGAGGCCGGGAGTTTACCATCCCAACAGAATGCTTCTAAAGATCCTTAAAACTAGTATGTCCGCTTCGCCATAGGAAGTCTTAACCACATAGAGTTTTTGCCTTTATTTCTCTGTATTTCTATTTTTCTCTTGGTGGAATGAGGATGGAATAAATGTAGTTGATTGTAATTCCACAGCCCATAAGATTTGCAAAAGTGCATATCCACTCAAATGGACCAATGTCACCATTTCTGTATTGTGTATGGACCTGTGTCCACTTTGCTCACATACCCCTTTCTGATCAGGATCCTAATCATATATATCATGGGCCTTTTCCACTTAATGGTGCAATTGTAGTCTAGGTATCTCCAGCATTTCTTGGGCACTTGGAGAAAAGGACTCAGTAATTATACTGATTAGTGTGCTAATTAGGGCTAATTGCAAGGATCCTTTCCAGCATGCCTACTGTTGCAAATAAAAATTTGATAAGGGGACCTCAAATTTGAACTTAAGCTCCAATGACCCTGAATTAAATACAAAATTGAGTTATTTGAATGTGAAACATAAATCCACATCGGACTCTATGCCCTTTTTAAAAGCTTTACAAAGGAGTCAACAGAGCTCATTTTGTTTCTCATTTAACCCTCATTTGCTTTCCTTCTGTCCAGCGGCTGCTGGAGGCAGCCCTGCAGGGAGAAATGCATAGTACTTCAACTAGGAGACCTGGGTTTGAGTCTAGCTCTGAAATTCATTATTTATGTGACCTTTGGTATAGCCCTCAAACTTTCAGAGCCTCGCTTTCCTGACCTGTCCCATGGAGACTAAAACTTTGAGCATTGAATAGCTGGGAAGATTAAATGATTAAAAGATTAAACGAGCTGTTGTATGTATATAAGTTTTTGTGAACTATAATGTGTGCTAGTCATGTGAAGAATATTAATAAATATTATATAGTGGCATTAATTTATATTTTATAAGATATTTTGATATAATTTGGGAGATATTCTGATAAAATTTGGGAGAGCAACTGACCAGATTTATTTCTTTCAAAGGTGTCCTGTGTGCCTATAGTGGTAAATAAGTAATGATGATAATAAATAAATCCAGGAATTAAGTATTTATGTATAATACTTTACAACTTCATTTGGTGGAGCATCTTTCATGCCAACTATATCCCCAAACAGATTACATTCAATAAAGACTTACAGTGATAAGCAATAAATACTAGCAGTGAAAGACAGACATTGAGATAAACAGGCAAAGGGAAAGTGCTTTTCAGCAAAACTCTGAAAAGAAATGAAGAATTTAGGGGTGAACAGACCCAGGAGAGATGTCACAATAGGCAGAAACTATTGGAGATAAAGTTCTCACACTCGATTTTCTTAGTGAAAGGCCTGAGGCACAAAGTACCAAGGCCTTGAACCGCTGCCTGAGTCATCTTGCTGGCAGCATGTCCTCATCATTGGGAAAAAAGATGTTAAGTCTGAGGGAGGTAATTCCAACTTCATGGGAGTAGTGAGGCAGGGGAAGCTTCGCTTTGATCTGTATGGAACAGAGAAGAACTATGTATTGGCATTTTATTCCCTATATTCTACCTGAGAAGTGTATCTATGAAGTCCATCACTGAAAATCAGTTGGAAATCTGATTATATAGACTGAGTATTTTCAAGTTAGTTCCAAATAAACTGACTTTTAAACTTTCCTTAAGTTTGTCTTTGTTTCAACCAGTTTTGATACAACAGAGTGATTTTTTTTTATGTTAATTGGATTTTTTAGTAGACATGTGGATCACATAAGCTCTTTGAGTAACTCTGTGTGTGCGTGTGTGTGTGTGCGTGAAGGAGAGAGCAGTGGCATATAAAGAGAAAGTAGAGAAGAGAGGAAAATGCTACTAATTAAGGTATAATTTAAGATTGATTTTATTCTAGTCTGATTTTTTTTACCCTTAATTCCTTCATCTGTAAAAGGTGGATAATATACCTCCTACTAGGGTTGTATGAGAATAAATAAGACAACAATGGTAAACCTTTGGGAGAATGTGCTACGGCATATAGATCTCTCAATGAACATGAGTTCCATCTTTATTAGTCTGAATTTACCCTTGCTATGGAACCTAGAAAGCATGAGAAGGAAGTCCCTTTTCTCTCTCTTTTTATAGAGTTAATCTCATGGCTTCTTGGCCTTTCGGCTAAGATCAAGGGTAAAGAGTTAATCCTAGTTTGGGGAAATATTTTATATTAGAGACAGGACCAAATCACAGAAAATCCTTAGAATATATAATTTAGAAAATCTCTTATATTTTGATTTTAAAATGCATTGTATGCATTTTCAACACACTTACCTTTGTTAGACCCTCTCATCTAGCGTATTTCTGTAACTTGTACTGACTCATGTTGGGGGAAGGAAGAGTGGAGAAAGATAAGACTCAAAGGCTAAGGAAAGGTTGCTTCTATGAGGTTTGATTCAGATCATCTAAAGAGTGCAAAGAGTTAGTGTACTTTCTATTCACAAAGTGTTTTTGTCGTTATGGTGGTTTGTTTGGCTGGTTCAATCTGGTTTAAAGACAAACTAATTCCCTTCAATGAAAGATGACCTTACGAACCTGTCCGAAACCCCATTACACCATGTCATACTCAGAGTTTCAGGTGGAGTTCCATATCAGCAGGGTGTCTTAGGCTAGCTGGGCTCATACTGACAACCTTAAGGATGGCCACCGAAGTGTCTTTCATGATGCTAAGACTGCCTGAAAATGCATCATATATTTTGGAAAAGCACACTAAGAGTTAAAAACAAAAAATACTTGGAAGTGTTGAGATGAAGAGACACTGTCTGTAAATGAATGAAGAGATTAGTACAAGCACAATTAGCTATAAGCATAAATTGATTTCACAGCTGCTCGGGGTATGGCCATTAAAAAAAAGATAAAGAATAACAAAGCTCGTCAAACAGCCATGAGGCAACTGACTCCTTGAGGGTAGGGCTTCTGTCTAGTTGTACAGGACACATCCCAACTATTCTATTGTATGAAAAATAAATATATATGAATAAATAATATATATCAGGAAGGGAGTCACTTGACTTTATAAAAATTATTTTTTGGGTAGTCTCTAGATTATTTGACCTCCAAGACAGAGGCTGTCTTTTATAAAATTTCTTCTAATTTCCAGTGGTCTTCTAGTGGGTATTTCTGTTGATGGTGTTCTTCAGGGGCTGGTAGGTGAGGAGAGATGCCTCAAGGGACAGAGTGATCTGAGGTTGTTACATTAAAAAGGCTTCCTAGGCAAGTGAGAAATGGCCTGAAGTCTGCTCCTGGTTATAACTTTAATCATTTCACACAAGCCGATTGCAGAAATTCATCTGCGAAGATGAATGATCAAGAAAATACTTTAATGTGAAGTTCATCATTTACTTTTGCATCTTTGAAGTTCTGGATTGAAACTAAGAGCACTGAATATTTATCTGCAACTTCAGTCCCCAAATTCCAGTAAATCTGAGAGAGGATGTGCTGCTTCATGAAGTGGATAAGAGGAAGAAAAGGCTGGGTCAGACAGGAAATCAGAAATAAGAGATTTGGTTGTGTGTGGGGTTGAGTGAGGAGGGAGTTCAGGTCCCAGAAAATTAAGTTCTAATAGCTTTTGTGAATTTGAATTAGGGTTTGGAAAATAGTAAGGCAGATCAGGGGTTATAAGATTGATGGCTATCAAGGAGCAGAATTACACTATGTGTTTGGAGGCTAGGAAATCAAGCTGACTTTAGAAGTCTGTGGTCTTGGATACAAAAGGAAGCTGAAGCTACAATAGTTCTGAAGTCAGTAAAGGTGAAAAAGAACTTGCAGGACAGGCAATTAAGATAGATAATGGACTGGATTCCAAAAATTAGGTCAAGAGAATGACAGCACTTCTCGGATTATTCTTGTCTGATTATTCTTACATAGAGATTATTGGATTTAAAGACCATTTCCCTTTCCAAGCATAGGAGCTAGTTCTCCAGCACTGTGGAGCACTCAGGTGGCATGGAGCCTTCTGCAAAGGCCTGCTTTCAGCTCAGGTGTGAGTAGGAAATTGAGATGTCTAGAAATGTTCGTGTGTGTGTGTGTGTGTGTGTGTGTATGTGTGTGTGTGTGTTTTCCTGTGAGCAGATCACGTTTCTCAGCTCAGAGGGGGCACTGAGAGTGGAGACTGGAAAAGGCTTTGCTGCTGAAAGAGAAGCGAGAAATGAGAAGACGACATTATAGAATGATCTATTCTGAGGGCAACTCTGGGATATATTATAGGAGGATTGTATGTCCTGTAAATAAACACAAAGTCCTTTTAATGTGTGTCTTCTACTTTAAAAGAAGAGAGACTCAGTAAATTTTCGCCAATAGAGACACCAAATACACAAAGGACAGGTGTCCTGAGTGAGATACCTTTGAGGTGTTAACCAAAGTCATTTTCAGATTTAAGGATCCCAGGAGTCTAAACAATGTGACATTTCTTTTAGCTCCCTGAATAGTACTGCAAATGTTCCTCTGCGGTTAGGCTGATAGCACAAAGGACCCAGAGGTGAAACCGCTTCTTGGGTTATATCTATAATGTCTGATCCATAACCTCCATCATTTCTGTTCCTTCTGTTATTTCTTTTTTTCTTTTTCTTTTCTTTTTTTTTTTTTAATTTAAATATCTTATGATAACACAGCACATTTGAGTACGCTTAAAGTTTTCAAGTGGTGCTACTGGCTATATAATTAAGTTCTTTCGGCCTTTCCATTACAAATTCCTCTTTCCTAGGTTTCATATCTGAGAGATTTCTAATCCCACTGGGCCAAATTTAGTATAGAAATTGTCAGCAGGAATGCAAATTTTTATGCTCACTCCTAAATATTTCCAATAAAACAAATGTGTCTGTGTTTTCCTCTTAACATAGGCATAAAGAAATAAATTTTAGGTACTTTTGAAAAGCCAAAAGTAATCTAAGCACAAAATCTCAGAGAAATGTACAACAATGCAAAACTTATCTAGTTTTAGGATAGGAGGGCATATATTGAATACTTCTGGTATCAGAGTTTTTGCCTTGTGTTTTTTATACAGACTCGAGTTTTAACCATGAAATAAAAAAGCATATTGGTTGTTGCTTTAGACTTTCAACTTTTGTTTTTTAAAGAGAAATGATTTTTACTCGTGTGAGAATTTAAGATGATCAATTGATTCTAATATATTTATCTAATGAGCTATAATTTAAATGTTTTTTCTTTTTCTTTTTTCTTTGTATTTTGAAGCCAACTGAATGAAAATCTTTTGTGTTACTGCTGCTTTATAACAAAATTATTAAAATCAAAAAATGATTTTTACCCTTTATTGTGGTAAAAAGTACATAACATAAATTTAACCATTCCTAAGCATATGGTTCAGTAGAGTTCAGTATATTCACACAGTTGTGCAACCAATCTCCAGAACTTTTTCATCTTGCAAAACTGAAATTCTATACCCATGAAACAAAAACTCCACATTTTCCCCTCACCCAAGTCTTCTACAATCACCATTCTACTTTCTGTTTTCTATGAATCTCATTACTCATAGAAACCTCATATAAATGGAATCATACGCTATTTGTCTTTTTTGTAACTGGCTTATTTCACTTAATGTAATGACCTCAAAGTTTATGCAACGTGTAGCATGTGTCAAAATTTCTTTCCTTTTCTAATGCTACCTGATATATAAGTTATTAGCCTTTGACTTTTGGGGTGTTTTTCAGTTTCGTTTTTGTTATTCATGAATGGAAAGGTCCAGTTCCTTAAATGGAAGCACCCATTATGTCTTCAAATTCTTGGTCACTTGTTAAAATTCCTCTTTGGGGGTTTTAACTCTTTACCGTAAAGCTACAGTCTTTGACCTTGGTTATACTGTCAAAGAGAGTGAGTGGTTTTTATAGCCAAGATTCCTAGCCGTGGAAGACAGACCTCCTGAGGGTCCCTGGCTGTTTGCTTCCGGGTCAGACTGGTTCTAATTGTCCGCATTGTCGTCCTTGTGCTGCCACCACTGCTGTTGCATTTCCGGCCTCCATTCTGGCTCTAACGGGGACTTGTCATAGTTCCGAGTGTTCCACCCCCTTTGACATTTTTATTTGTGGCCGGCAAGCTCTCATCTGCCTCCGAAGTTATTTCTATTGTGTTCTTCCACTTTTCTTCTCTATCGTTCTGTTTATTTCTGTCTCTTAGCATTTCTCTGATTCTTCTTGTTTTCCCAAGAAAAGATTAAGTTTTTCAAGACATGTAAAGCTTCTTCTCTTTCTCATTGAGCTCTAACCATTTGGCAAAATTCTGTTCAACTCTCCAAACATTTATGGGAAATTTCTGGGTGTCAGACTAAAGATACAAACAACCAGATAGTGCCTGTATCTTTAAAGAGACCAGAGCTAATGGGGCAGATCGATATGCAGACAAACGAAGACAATGTGGAAAATGAAGGGAGAAGAACCCTATCTATGGGTTTTGTGAGAGGCGTGGATGAAGAACTTCGCCATATGTGGGAAAATGGGATCAGACCGTAACGATAAGGCAACATTTCAAGTCGGTGTTAAAAATAACTACAAGTCGGGTGGAAAAATTATATTTTTAACTCGATCTCCTCAAATATTTGTTTACTTAGAAAACCACACTTTGAAGTGCATAGTCCTCAGATTTCTTCCTACTACAAAGATACACTGGGCAAAATCAATAACTTCTCAGGTGTATTTGTTGTTTCTGGTTGCTCCAGTGCCACTGAATTTCCTACAAGGACAGTAGGTTTACTTTTGAGGTCCTCTGGCTCTGGTATGTTAAAGAATCTCGGAGGAATCTGAAGGAATGGATTCTAAGCTAGCTCACTATAAACTGTTATCAGTCATTTGTGTGTAGGTGCGAATGAAACAAATGGAAGCCTGTTTTGAAAGGGGCAGGAAGACAAGAGGCAAGAGGGTAGAAGGAGCTTGGGAAAGAAAAGGCTGGTGATTCACTGGTAAAAGGGAGTAGGAAAGTTGAAGGATAGGGACCTCGAACAAGCTAAAGACCCAATTCTTTCTAGAAGTAGCCCTATTTGTGGGAGAATGCCCTCTGTGTCATACTTAATTTGAGCAATGAATGTCTAAGGTATCTTCAAGGTGGTCTCCGGTAAGTAGCAACCCTCTTTTCTACTTGGGTTCCAAGTACTTAGAAATAGAACAAAGAGGAAATATAGGATAAAAACGGCCCCTTTTGCCACTGGTAGAACTAGTTCGAGTTAAATGGAGGAGTTTTATGTCTGTTACTCCAGTGTGCTTGCTGATTTTGAACCCAGAACTGAACAGACTTGGTCTCCACACTCCATCTTGGCAGCACTAGACTGAGGCCGGGAGGGCACTCCATAAGGCTAAGTCCTCAAACTCTCCTCCATATTCACAGAACACACGTGTCACTCCTCTTCCCCCAGGCTGGAGTGAGGACCTGGATGGTGGGCAGGAGAGCCTGGAAAGATGCTAATATCCTTACTTCATAGGAAGGAAGCTTAAGAAATAAGAAAGAGAAAAGCGTTGCCCTCTAACAAATTACTCTTACTTAATTTCTTCTTCTTTTTTTAATGGGACTCAATATCAGTATGAATAGTGTTGTCATTCAGTTCTTTTAATTTTTAGCTTTTGTTTTGTCCTTTGTTTTGGCATTGAAACTTTCTAAGCTTTTTTTAGTAGAGTTTAGGTGTAACCAGTTTCCATCCCTCTTTGTGGAAATCACATCTCAGTTCTCCTAGTTTTTGTTTGTTTATTTGTTTGTTTGTTTTTGCTTATGCATGACTCTAGCTTCTTAAAGCAGAATGCAGAGGAGTGTATAAACTAGATGCATTTGAGTCCTCATTGCTGTTACCATCTTCTGCTCAGGCACCTTTTAGCTCTCTTTCACATACGGAGTAGGTAGATTCCACCAGGTTCAATGTTGATGTGCTGGTTTCTCATCATAGTGAATGTGAAAGTGATCGCTTCCTCACTGCAGTATGCTGAATTCTTATGTGACGTATGAATGAGCCTTTATAGTTATTTTAGGGAGTCATTTCCTTCATCTTTCAGTTCCCTCTGTGTAGCATTGCCTCTGTGAAGCTCATGAGAGCTGCAGGAACTTAAAAATGTAGCAAATGGCTCTCCAAGGAAACATCCCTAGGAGGTGTGAACTGCATGGCTCTTGTGAATGCTTGGAGTTTGATTCTCACTGTGAAACAAGATCAGTGTAAGATAGAAATGTAATGAAAACAACACTTTGTTCCAGTGGGTAAACTCAGACTGGTGACAACTAGGTATTCTGATAGCGAAGTTTCATAATCTGGATTGATTTCTAGAGAAATTTAGAAACCATCAATTGTTACAGTGCTATGAATATGTAAGAGTACCAGGAGAGGGGATTCTAATACAAATGAGAGTCAGTGCTATCAATGCTAATTTGCTTTCTGTTTTGTTCATGACACAACAAAGCAGTCGAAGAGAGCCTTTGCTGCTACTGTTGGCACCCATCTTTCAAGTGAAACGTAGTTTCAACATCATGGTTTTAAAAAGTGCTTTTGGCATGGATGGTATATATTTTTAAAGCACACAGAGTAGTGTCTGACACCTGGTGATTATTGCATGAGGATTTTTTTTTAAATCAATAAAGTATTAGAGTAAATCAAACCACGTTTGCCAAAATTCACTCATGCTCATGAAAGTGGAAACTCTTGGTGTTGTTGATCATTTGTAGTTCAGATAATCATTCCTGTGTTTCACATATTTTAGGATTAGCAGAGTCACTTTGAGTACTGCCAGGTTAAAGCTTTTTTTACAACATCAATTAAACCTTACCCACAAACTTCCTTCTTACAGTTACTAAAAGTTAGAATTTATTGTAAATGTGGTAAAATTATAGAGAAGATTAATGAGAGTTTGCATATTGATTAATAAAAGCTTATGGTAAATTAACTAAAGGCAAAGTGATTTAATTATGGAAAAAAGATGACATTGTTAATCTGAAGAAGAGTCAGCCATAATAGTGCTCAAGATATTTGCAAAATTTGGGAATAGAAGAAAAAACTGTGCATTGACACCCTATAATTTATGTCTCTAAGGAGATTGGTCTCACCTCTTTAGAGTTTAGACTATATAAAATAGGTGAACCAAAGGGCTTAGAATCCTATATCTGGTTAATTTGATGATTTTTGTTTGTTTATCTATCTATCTATCTATTTATTATAATATATATTTTTAGGCGAAGCAACCCTTGATTGACCTCACAGATTGCAAAGACTTTGTCAGCTTACGATCCTTTATTTTTTATGCCTATGGCACCTGGTTTTCCTAGATGGTCTCCCTTCCAAGTACTAACCAAGCCCGACCCTGCTCAGCTTCTGAGATCAGAGAGGATAGGGCTTATTCAGGGTGGCATGGCTGAAGAAATTTGCTGATATTTATACAATGTATACATAAGTAATTTCTACTCTGTCTGAGGTTCCATATTAGAAATTTTATAAGCACTGAACAATATGAGGAGAAAGAAGATGGTTTATAACCTACTGTGTTTCATGGAGGTTTTGAAACTAGTTGATTTGTGTGATGATTAAAATTTCCTTTTAAAACATTTTAAGTTAGTGTGTGTAATTGGTTCTTTTCAATCTCTTCTTGAGCAACCTCAAACTTAAGGAAAGGGGAGTGTTTCTGTTTTCTGTAAACAAAAAGTGATGGTTCTATGATACTAGGAACCATTTAAAGATGTGTTTAGAAGGTAATAAAGAGACGTGATGAGAAAAAATGAAAGGAAAAAGAAGCACAAAAGTTGAGTTTGAGAGTGTCCTGCTGATTCAGAATAAATTCGACCTGGTAAGAGCACATTTTAAAGGCTCTAACTGATTTTGAGAATGCCTGAAGCATCTGTTACAAATGTTTAGAGCCCTTATTCAGAATGACCTGTAAAACACTCTTTTTTTTTTATATGCTTTACCAAAGAATGTTTTGACTTTTACATTTAAGATAGGATGTGCCCTCATCCTAGGCAAGTTTGAAATTGGTTTTCAGGTTCTTAAGCTGATAGAATTCAGGTCACCCAAATTTATTCCTTCCCACCTCCATAACATCTGACTTCCACCATTAAACTAGTTTATGTCTGTTGCTTTGTCATTCTTCCAATAAAGTTATGAGTCCTGGATCCTATTCCTCAGTGCATCTCTTTTTGTTGGTTCTTCTGCTAATCAAAATTATGACATTTATTATGGTATATATTAGTGGCTATATATATATATATATATATATATATATATATATATATATATATATTAGCAAAGACATATGTCTTAATCCTGCAAAGAACTAGTGGCAGAAATGTACAGCTTGTCATCACTCTTTACATTGCTTGTGCAATGCCTGCAGATGGCAAAACTTAGGCTAAAATTTCTTTTGGAAGTCTAAGGATATAGCACACTGCAGAGCTCTATTTTTATAACAGACTTACAATATTGTATTGTGTGGATAAATGAATAAGTTGACTGACAGCATTCGGCCTCAACAAAAGACAGTTTAAGTAGATTTTTACTTGTGACATCCTTCTTTTTACCTTTCATGAATAGTAATGCTGTCTGTGCCCATGTAGGTTTTCAACCAAGTAAGACTGGTAGTAGTTAAAAAATCCAATATGATGAGTGTGTTCAGAGACTTTCAAACTTTGAGCAATTTATAAAGTCATATTTTCCAATCGTGAATAAATTCTTTTGTCCCTTAGAGTGCATTTTGATATTTGAATGAAGATCATAGTGTAAGGTGGTTGCTGAACTCAAGCTACATTAAATTGCCTGACTGCGCTGCTTTATTGTTTGTGAGCAGAAGTAAGGCTGGGCGATAGCGAAATAAAATATTGATGAAAATGCACTGAAAATGTGTTAAAGCAACATATTTTGAAATGTATGTAGAACTCTTTGAAGTGAAATAATGGTTTTAAGTGAATTCATAAAGACATTAGCACCTCTTTTTAGTGATAAAATTGCAGACAGTGGAAATTCCTAACCTCATCCAAGAACATAGATTAACTATAAGGTTTGTTAATTTTCCAATTTAAGAATAATTTAATAATAACAGTACAAGAAATATATGCTTCAAGGACTGAATTTTTTTGGTAAATCTCTTTAATATTGGCATGATCTAATAAAGATGCATGTGGCTACCACAAGATTTACACATGCTAAATATTTTTAGATTGATTTCAACAAGAGAGATTGGAGAACACTCCTTCAGAAGTCTCAGGAGAACTGTTTTAACATATTTTTGATAAAGACCCCTATGCACACAATAAACAACCTCAAATGTAATATCATTTGAGCATTTAATCTAGTTACTTTTTAACCTTTAACCTTTGTAAAATGTTAGGCCTAGATTATAAACTTAATAGAGGAGGCAAAGTGTGTGTGTGTGTGTGTGTGTGTGTGTGTGTTTTAATATAATGCAGATCTTAGAATCTTTCCTTAGAACAACCAAATCCATCTATTTTCACTAAAGACAAAAGGGAGAAAAATATGATAGAAATAAATAAAACGCAGCGATAACTTTTAACATATCTATACATGAGGTCACCGATCTGTCCATTTGGCAAGAATCTGTCTTAGAAGAAGTTGTATTTTGATGATAGCCCGTACACGTTATTTAATGTTTATGAATCATGGACGGAGGGATGATACTGGATGGACAGCTAGATGGAGCTGGCTTTCCATACGTCACCAGCTTTTACATTGCTAAAAAAACCAACTCTGATAGTTTGGTGCAGGTTCTGTTCTGAAGATAAAAATAAAAACACTGAAGTGTTCTCCCTGGTGGGCCAGTTATGACAGTAAATGATGAGTCCCATAAAAACGGAAACAGAATAAATTGTCACTTAATTGAACACAACAATGCAAAGATTGTCAAGGGGTTTGCTTACCTACAAGAAGTATTTTGTTATAAGCATCCAAAATCACAACTGAACCCTAAATTTATATAAACCCTAAATCTTCATTGTGTAATTGCCTTACTGGTAGGTAACTAGATTAAGTTGGTGAGATAGTTTAGCTGGAATATCTAGGGATATATACAGCATAGTCAATTTCTTCTATTAAACAAATTTATTTCTAGTTGCTTTCTGTTTCATTATAGTAGCTATAAATTTCTTTTTATACACATAAATGGAAAGATTTTTTTCTGAGGTAAGTAAGACCCCAAACTGCTACATTTAGATTTAGAGATTAGAGGCCTAAGCTTCTAATCACTACTTGGCTACAGACAAAATACCTTGTAAAACTCCCTGCCCATCTACCCTAAAAAATTTTAATTATGTTGGGTCTCGGGTTCGAAGAATTTCTGTAGGTCTGATAAACTTAGCATAAATGACAGCATTTCCATGATTTTCTGTAGAGACTACACTGTTTTTGATGTCATCTTGTGCTTTCTAGAAAAGGGTCTTAAAGCCACCTTAGAATTTTCTAATAAAAATTCCCAAAGGCATCTCCCTCTTGAAACAGAAAAAAAAAATTATCCTGGACACTTATTCACATCATTTTAACACATTTTTCAGAGATACAGTAGAAGAAGAATATAGAATCATGACCACAGAAATTCTTGGGACTCTTAATTTAGGAGTCCTGTTTATCATAGTGACTTTTTTGAGGCTTCTTATATTGAGTTTTGGATATTTTCTTTCAGTTCTTCTCAATACATGGTTTTGGAACTTTTAGGGGTTCGCCTGGATTGTCTCAGGAGTCCTCATGGTCAAAATGATCAATATTGTACTACTAAGATATCATTCACTTTTTTCACTGTGTTGACATTTGCACTGAGCCGTAAAAGCAATGGTAGGTGATGTAGTCATGTTTGTCACTGTCATGTGGCAGAATGGTTTCTATGAAGCAGTACAAATTACTAATATTAAATCTCAACCCTAAGTATACTTCTTTAATATCCTATTGATAAAATGGGAAGTGCTCATAAGCACACTGCTGCTGCACACCAAGACATAGTGGGCGTCTCAAGAAAAAGAACTGGTGTGATGATTTGTCTTGAGAGTTCAACTAGCTCCTTTTTCGTGAAACACAATTTTTACTTGAAAGAATGACAAACAAACCAGGTTTGGGTATTCAATAGACATTTCTTGAAAATAAAAACAAACCTATTTCTTCTAGGAAAACAAAAGACAGTTGTTTTCAGTGGTCGAATTCAAGCTTTTGAACAAAACTTAAAATTTTAGAAAACTTGGCTACTCCTCCATAAATTTGAAAACTCTGCAATACTTCCTATAAGATTGGTGGGGACATTAACGAATGTATTTTTTAATGTTGTATAATGGAATGCATGAGTTACAAAAATGGAATGCAGGAGTAAAAGATCCATTTGAAAGGTAAGATATAGATCAATCTATTTCACTGTAACAGAGTAGTCATTAGAGTTGTAAAGTTCATTGAAATGCTTTCTTGTTGCCATGTTACAACTAGCTTTTAAGAAATTACTTTGTTGAGTTTTGATGTAGTATTGAATATTATCCTTAATTAATTGAAAAAGCTCTTAAATACTTTTCCTTTTTCTAACTACATATCTGTGCAAGCTCAGATTTTCTTCATATACTTCAACTAAAAAAAAAAACCTATTGAAATAGATTAAATACAGAAGTATTCAGTTGTCTCCCATTAAGCAAGACATAAAAAATTAAGTAAACAATGTAAAATTATGTCACTATTATCACTAATTTTTTTTGAAAATATAGTTTTTTTTAAAGTAGGTAATAAGTTTATATTGTTATTTTAAAATGGGTTAATAAACAAATATTTTTAAATTTTCTCAGTTTTAATTTCTCTTTAGGCAAATGTAATTCATATAAAAATTCTTTGGGTCCTCAGTTTGTAAGAGTAGAAAAGGATCTTGAGACCAAGAAGTTTGATATTGCTGTTGTATTTTCTGAATGAAGAGATACAAATCTCGAGGCTAGATCACTCACGTGTGAGGACACCGATATGCTGTCCAGATCCCCTCTTCAGGGAAAGGCTTACTGTCCCAGCCGTTAGGAGTGCTGCCACCATCAGCCTTCAGTTGTCTCAACTGCAGAGAGCTGCCTCATCTAAGGTTATGGCCCTTCCCAGGGTTGCCCATATCTAGTGATTGGTGGATGCAGGTATACAAGGTCATGACCGTTTTTGTCTAACTCAGGACAACTCCGAGGGTCTATTATAGCTCCAGAGCTCCCCGTGGGATCAGCTGAAGTGTCAGTTGGTCTGCATCAGTGCTTGACTTCTTCCTTTGCCCATCGTAATCCCGCCATCCTCCCCCCACCGCCCCACCCCAAGTGTTAATTCCAAGGTTCCTCTTTAATATGTATTCTGCACAAGAACTCTGTCCCAGGGCCTGCTTCCCAGGGAGTCCACCCTGAAATAGCACGAGAACTTGATAATAGATTAAAAGCAAATTCTCTTTACAACTTCGAGTGAGCAGGGCTCCTGAGGTACCATGTCACACATCCTAAATTCCTTATTGACAAGTCATATAAATCCATTGTCCTCTAAAGGGCTTTATGTGGCCTGGAACACTGTCTAAGTCTGGCATGCTCTCAGAATGCATATCCTGGAGGCCTGGGACAGGAATATGCACAGAGAAAACCAGGCTTTTGCTTCTGGAAAGCACAGGTTGGGGAAAAAAAGAAAAAACAAAACACAAAAAACTTATGCTCCTTCTATTTGTATGGCCTTGGGATAAAGTATCTTCCAAATTTTAGGTGTGTGTTTAAGAAGCAAGAGATGAATAGAGAAGGGTCAAGAGGCTATTCAAGTGTGAGAAAACCAGACCTGTTCATTAAGCCCATACTCACATTTAATATATACTGACAGTAAGAGCTGACTTGGTTTTGTAGTTATCTGGAATAGTTGTTAATATCATCAAAAGTGAATGGATGGTCCCTGATTTTTCTCTCGGGCCTTATTACCTGGCCTAGAAACCAGACCTTGGGAGTCAGCTTCAGTCAGATCAGGAGCATTTCAGGATTTAACATTCTAAAGAATGAGGAAGCTCAGTTGACCTTTCTATATCAACAGAACATTTATTTCCAATTTGGTAATGTTAGCTTTCTTGCTCTAGGTATCAAAAACTGTTTCATAGATCCCGGATATATAAAGGGCAAGTGAGTTGCAAATGAAGTCAGGTTTTACAATGTGACATTTGAAAATGACCCATCTATATACTAATGGGCTAAATGTTTGTTTATTCCATTAACACTCATTCAGCACCTACTATGTGCCAGGAAGTACCCTAAGTTCTGGAGGATACATTGATGGATAAGATAATCTTGCTGACTTTAAGAAAGAAGCCCCTTAAGTATAAATTTCCAGTTATAAAATAAATAAGTCATGGGGGTGTAATATACAGCATGGTGGTTACAGTTAATAACACTGTATTGAATATTTGAAAAAAAATTAACTGTATGGTGATAGATATTAACTGGACTTATTGTGATGATCATTTCACTATATAGGTATATTGAATCATTATGTTGTACATCTAAGGCTAATATAATGTTGTATGTCAACTACATCTCAAGAAAAATTTAAAAAATGAAAAAATAGCATAAAAAAGAAGTTTCTTAAGACATGTAAAAAGTTAAATTGAGGCAGAGCTCTTAAAATTTTTAAGAGTTTGTTTGGGCAAAAATCAATTCAAATCAGGTAGCTTGAAAATGGAAGTGGTTATGAGTGCTCCATCATCAGGAGCTAGAGACAAGACATTTTGCTGAAGCCAAGAAAGGACATTATTTGATTAGTTATAACTTAAGCAGATGCTTGATTTGGAAAATCCTAGTTGGCTGTTTGTGATTGGTTGTTTTTAGGTTTTGATGTCTTAACCACAAGCCATTCAAAAGCTGGAGTTTTGGTTTGCTTATGTGGATTGCTAAGGCATCGAACCACCTTAATTGCCTTGTTTAATTAATTTAACTGCCAGATTAAGTTGTGTGGATCTTATTCAGTCTATTTGCCTGTGCAGGCATAACTCATGTGAGGTGAAATAGGAAAGAGTTAAAGAATTAGAAAGTGTTGAAGGGGCTTTTCGGTTGAGATTACGAGCACTGACTGTTGTCACACATTTGCATGCAAGGTACTGTTCTGTGTTCTGGGGAGTCAATGATAAACTAGCTATTTTGTCCCTCACCCTATATATTATGGGAGAAAGTGAAAACGTAGGACCAGGAAAAATAGATATGTCTCTAAAATCAATAGATCAAAGCAACAAAAAAAAAAGAGAAGACAATAGAATATTTGAATAATAATCAATATGCTTAATCTATTACATATCTAAAATGCAAGAGCATACATATTCTTTTCAAAGTACATAGAAAAGTATAAAAAGTGACAATATATTAACAATGAATAACACAAACTCCCAAAGCCGAAATGAAGGCTGGTCACAATATTTACCCATAATGCAAATAATGCTAGAAATAAAGAAGAAAAAGATATATTTTAAAAATCCTAAAAATTTCTAAAGAGGGAAGCAAAACTGTAGTTATACATTATTTAAAAAGAAATAATACCAGTAAACTATATATCACATCTGTGTGATATAGCCAAAACTGTACTTAGGAAATGTGATAGACATGAATCCATTGATTAGGAGATAAAAGTTTGAAAATAAATAAGCCAGACATTTAAATCAAGATGTTGGAAAAAGAAAAACTATTAAAGAGCAGAAAAATGAAAATCATATATTATTTATATAAAAGTAAGCCAAACATAATACAAATGGTAAATAATAAATAAAACCTAATTGTTTCAAAATAATCAGTGAACTATTTAAAAACATTTGGTGACTTTTATCAAGAAATAAAAGAGAAGACACACCATTAGAAATGAGAAAATATGACAAATTAAAGATGTGGAGATTTTAAAATCATGAGAGAATTCAATGTACAATGTTATATTAATAAATATGAAAATTTTACAAAATTAATGATTTTCTTGGACTGTATATTAAGAATGGCTCAGAGACAGAGAGAGATAAGAAAATGTTAATAGACTAATAAAGAAGAAAACGACAAGGACAGTTTTATGGGTGAGATCTACTAGTCTTTCTAGGAAAAGATAATTCCTATGTTAAACAAACTATTCCAGAGAAAGTTTAATATAAAAACACTTCTTACCTTATTCTATAAGAATAGCATAACCTTGGCATCAAAATTAAATAAGCATAGATCCTAAAGAAACAGAACTGTACAATTTAACTTATGGACATAAACACCAAAATTTTAAATTAAAAAAGTGCCAAATTAAATCCAACAATGTATTAAAAGAATAATATTACAACCAATTAGGATATATTCTAGGAATGCAAGTATAAGACATCATTAAAGCTCCAATGTAATTAATCACAATACTTTTATTTATTAATACTTACATATTTGAGAAATATTTCTTGAGTGCCTACAATGAAAAAGAACCATTCTAGGTACTAGGATAAAAGTGTAAACAAGACAGACAAGATCTCATGAAACCTGCGTGAACTGAAAGATTAAAAAATCCATATAATCATCTTGATAGATGCAGAGCGATATAAATGAAAGTCAAGATAAAGAATCTTCATTGATAGGAGAAAGGGTGTTTATGCTGAAAACCCAGAATAATTATCAATAGTGTAGTATTTTGGCCAAATATAAAAGCAAAAAATAGAAATATTAAATATAAGTATTCGATACAAATATTAAAAGATTTTCTCCATAGTCTACATTACCCAAAGCAATCTATAGATTCAGTGTCAAAATACTGATGGAATTTTTCATGGAACTAGAAGAAATAATTCTACAATTTATATGGAACTACGAAAGACCCTGAATAGCTGCAACAATCTTGGGAAAGAACGAAGTTGAATGTATCATGCTATTTGATATCAAAATATACTACACATCTATAGTAATCCAAACAACATGATACTGGCATAAAAACAGACACATACATCAATGGAATAGAATAGAGAGCCTGGAAATAAATTCATGCTTATGTGGTCATTTAATCTATGGCAAAGGAGATAAAAATACACAATAAAGTAAAGACAGTCCATTCAATAAATGATGTTGGGGAAAATCGGATAGATACATGCAAAAAAATGAAACTGGGCCACCTTCTTGCACCATATATAAGAATAAACTCAAAATGGATTGAAGACATAAATGTAAGACCAAAATCCACAAAACTGGAAGAAAACATAGGTGATAAACTCTCTGACATTGCTTTTAGTAATATTTTTCCTTACATATATATCTCCTTGGGCAAGAAAAACAAAATAAAAAGTAGACAAATGGGACATCAAACTAAAAAGTTTTCGCGCAGCAAAGGAAAACCTTCAAACGAAAAGACAACATACTGAATGGAAGAAGATATGTACCAATGGTATATCCGATAAGGGGTTGTTACCCAAAATTTATAAAGAACTCATACAATTCAACACCAAAAAACCACGAACAATCCAATTCAAAAATGGGCAGAGAACCTGCATAGATGTTTCTCCAAAAAGGATATACAGATGGCCAATAGACATATGAAAAGATGCTCAACATTCCTAATTATCAAAGAAACGCAAATTAAGACCACGATGAGATATCACCTCACGCCAGTCAGAATGGCTATCATCAGAAAATCAACAAATGGCCAGTGTTGGCAAAGATGTGAAGAAAAGGGAAGTCTTGTGCACTGTTGGTGAGATTGCAAGTAGGCGCAGCCACTATGAAAAATGGTTCGGAGATTCCTCAAAAAATTAGAAATAGTACTACCTTACGACCTAGCAATTCCATGTCTGGTTATTTATCCAAAGAAATCCAAAACACCAATTCAAAAAGATATATGCACCCCTATGTTCACTGCAGCACTATTTATAGTAACCAAGATATGGAAGTGATGTAAGTGCCCATCAAAGACAATTGAATAAAGAAGAGGTGGTACATATATATGATGGAATATTACTTTGTCATAAAAAGAATGAAATCTTAGCATTTGCAATGACATTGATGGATCTAGAGGGTATCATGTTAAGTGAAATAAATCAGAGAGAGACAAATACCATATAGGTGGAATCTGAAGAGCAAAATGAATAAACAGATTCATAGATGCAGAGAACAAACTGATGGTTGCCAGATGGGAGAAGAACTGGGTGGGGATTTGGGGGACTGGGTGAAAAAGGTGAAGGGATTAAGAAGTACGAACAGGTAGTCACAAAATAGTCATAGAGATGAGAAGTACAACATGGAATATAGTTAATAATATTATAATAATTATGTATAGTGCCAGGTGGGTACTAGATTAATTGGGGGAAATCACTTAGTAAATTATATAAATGTCTAAACACTCTGCTGTACACTTGAAGCTAATATAAAATAATATCGAATGTAAACTGTAATTTTAAAAAAATGTTTTCTCCTAACAGCAAATAACTAATTAGAAACTGCACTGATTAGAGCCCATTTACAATAATAGCACAAGCCTCTTAAAATACTAAAGCATGAACAAAGAATAAATGTGTAAGACCTGTTCTATGTTGAGAAATTTATACCTTATCTAAGAATACAAAAAGACCTAAAAAATATATCAAGGATACTATACACATGGATAGATAAAAAGATCAATGCAACAAAATAGTATGCTTAGAAACAGATCCAGTCATTCTAGTTATCTTTCTGAAACTACCCTTTTCTCAACCTCTTTTTTGCCTTTCTTTGCTCTGGTCTATTCTCTGAGAGACATCACCTGGGCTCCCTTTCCAATTTCACTGGACAATGAACCATGGGAGGCATGAGCAGGAGACTAGAGGGCAGGAGGAGAGAAAGCTCATGGTATTTCTTCCCCATTCCTCCCCTGTGGGCTGTACTTTTCTGGAAGTGGTGTTCCTCTGCAACTTCAGCTCCAATGGGAAGCTTCTCCCCAATGGTTCCAGACTCATTGGGTTCCAGTAAGTGTATTTTTTCCATGGATAATAGCTTCCTGGTTTAGCTAATTCCTGGGTGCCTCAACATGCCTTACTTCCCTTGACCTTGCTCATACCTCTGTCAATATCTTCATTTGAACCATTGGCGTGAATTCTCTTTTCTGCTGTGATAATGTAATTGGCACCAGGAATGGGGTCATCTCATTTCACACCCGATAACTCAGAGAAGTTTTGCTTTTTGCCTCTGTAACTTGGAGCTCAACAGTTCAAAGTCTGAGTTGTCAAGAGAGAAACTTTTTCACCAGTGAACGCAGTGCCGGCTCCTAATAATATGGAAGCTGAGACTACGACCTTTTTCATCGTGGTTCTAAATCTTCATACAGAGAGAGCAGGGCTTACTCTTGCCAGAGTGATCAATTCTTATTGCCAAGGGAATTTGAGTTGCTGTTATGCAACGAAAAAGGAACAGTATCTCTGAAACTCTGGGCATTCACTGAAACACCTGTCATCGTTAACAATGTCCAGTGATGGCTCTCAGTGGAAAGCCGTGGCATCCCATTAAAGACATGACTGCCATGGCTCAGGGCCTGGGAGAATAAAGATTCAGGTCGCAAAGTGATAACAGAGAGAATAGGTGGTGGAAGGAGGAAGTTATGATTCTCAATTTCAGCCTGGTGACCAGATAGAGAACAAAAACCACAGCTACCATGCATATCTTATATTAAATGATGATTTCCCTTTGACCCTTTTTACCTGTTTTTATGAAGAGAACAGATGGAGTGTAATGTTTTAAATTAGATTCCACGTGAATACATAAATCGAATAAACATCACCCCTTGATGATATCATAACTGACGGGATTATAGGAATTTCCTGTTTGAGGATGAGGGTTTCTTTATCTAGCAAAGGGCAAGAATTGAAAGAATCGATGCTGACTGGCCAAAGGGGTGAGCTGTGCTTGTAACCCCCACCCCCATTCTCCATTTTCCATTTCTCCTTTTGCCGATCTTATTTAGGAAGCTGAAATCTGCAGGTTCCTCACTAGGCTTCCCTGACCTCTGCCTTCAGTTTGGGGTTGACTGCTGGGCAGCACCTGTGGGGAATCAGAGGTGGGAGGAAACTGAGGGTGGCTTTTAGGGCAACAGCTCTGTCCCTCTGAAGCTCAAGCTGCTACTGGGAAGACTTTCTCTGTTTTTCCAGCTCTCAGTGAGCTCCAATAATGCTGACTTCTGCTTTTCCCTTCTGTGCTAGAAGCGGGAAAGACTTCCTGCTATCACTGAGTACCTCCATGTCTCTTTTAACGTTGTCTCCTTATTGATGACTATTTAAACCACCTGACTAAATCCTTTTCTTTGTTGGGACCAACACAACATGTGTATATGAAAGCTGCATTTATGTCTGAGGTATCATTAGAAATTACTGGTAAAAGGATGGATTATTCAATATAGTTGACCTTATATACATTTCTGGGCTCTCTATTCTGTTCCATTGACTATGTGTTTGTTTTTATGCTGGTACCATACTGTTTTGATTTATATAGCTCTATAATATAGTTTGAAACCAAGAAGTATAATGCCTCTAGCTTTGCTCTCTTTCTCAGAATTGCTTTTGTTATTCAGGGTCTTCTGTGGTTTCATACAATTTTAGGACTGTTTTTTCTATTTCTGTGAAAAATGCCATTGAAGTTTCAATAGAAATTGTATTGAATCTTTGTGTAATATAGACATTTAAATAATATTAATATTAAATAATGTTAATAACAACATTTAAATAACATTAAATAACATTTAATAATATTAATCCATGAATACAGGATATCTCTTGATTTTTTTGTGTCTGCTTCAATTTCTTTTATCAATGTCTTATAGTTTTCAGTATATAGATATTTCATCTACTTGTTTAAATCTATTTCTAAATATCTTATTACTTTGATGTTCTTGCAAATGGGATCATTTAAATTTTTTTTCACATAGCTCATTGTTAGTAAATAGAAATGCAACTGATTTTTTTCTATGCTAATTTCATATCCTGCAACTTTACTGAATTCACTTATTCTAACAGTATTTTTGGTTGAGTCTTTAGGGTTTTCTATGTATTAGATCATGTCACCTGAAAACAAAAAAAAAATTAATTTTTTCTTTCATATTTGGATGCCTTTTTTTTTCTTGTCTAGTTGCTCTGGTGAAGACTTCTAGTACTTTATTGGATAGGAATGGTGAGAGTGGGCACCCATGTCTTGCTCCTGATTTTAGGACGAAAGCTTTCAGCTTTCTCGCTATTGAGTGTGATGTTATCTGTGGGTTTGTCCTATATAGCCTCTTACATTGAGGTATGTTCATTCTATACCAAATTTGTTGAGAGCTTTTATTTAAAAAAGTGTGTTGAATATTGTCAAATGCTTTCTCTTCATCTATTGAGAGGATTATATGATTTTTATTCTTTATTGATGTGGTGTATTCTGTTTATTAGTTTCTTATGTTGAACCCGTTCTTACATGCCAGGAAAAATCACACTTAATCATGGTGTATAATCTTTTTAATGTGCTGTTGAATTTGGTTTACTAGTATTTGGTTGAGAATTTTTAGATCCGTATTTGTCAGGGATATTGTCTTATAAATGTAGCATCTTTTCTTGTATTGCTCTTACTTGTCTTTGGTATCAGGATAATGCTGGCCTCCTAAAATGAGATTAGGAATGTTCCCTACTCTTCAGTGTTTGAGAAGAGTTTGAGAAGGCTTGACATTAATTCTTTCAGTATTTGGTAGAATCCACCACGAAACCATCTGATCCTGAGCTTTCTTTGCAGGGAGGTTTTTGATTACTGCTTCAATCTCCTTAGTTGTAATTGTTCTGTTCAGATTTTCTATTTCGTCGTGAATCATTCTTGGTAGGTTGAATGTTTCTAAGAATTTATCCATTCCTTCTAGGTTGTCCTATTTGGTGGTAAATAATTGTTTTTAGTAAACTCTTATGCTCTTTTGTATTTTTGTGGTGTCAGTTGTAATGTCTCCTCTTTCATTTATAGTTTTATTTAAGTCCTCTGTCTTTTTACACTATCATGGTAAAAAGCCATTTAAAAATATCCTAAACTGTCATTGACTAATACTTTTGTAAAATACAGTAAAAATAAATTACTGGAAAAATTAAATTAGAAAAAGACAAACTATAAGCCTGTTTTTATTGTTATGCGATCCAATAAATATAAAATTACCCTGTCAAATTGCCATAGCAGTTTTTTAAATACTTAGTTTCGAATTCTCCACTTAACTTGCTGTGGTCTGCTGACAAATAGATACTGCACGCCGAGGCGAAGCACTGAGGAAGAGGCTTTTCGCTCAGAGCTTGGCTGTAATAATTAAACCTGACATAAATGTCCTTTGTAGAATGGTCACTTTCAGTCTTGTATTTTTACAGTTTCCTCTAAAAAAACCAAACCAAAACAAAACAGATTCTTCCCCTTCTTTGAGTACTTGCTTATTTTCTGGCAAGCCTCTTATCCTTAGTTGCTGACATTTCTTTCCCATCAAAGGAAGTCTCACTCTCGGAGGTCAACTCCCAAGGCAGTAGGTTTGGCCTTTTCAGCACCTACAATAGGGCTTGAGGAAGTGTTATTCAAAAATACCCTCAAAATGTAAATGTTGGTTTTAAGAGCCAAGTCAGGGAAATCTGTGGACTACAGCTCTACAGAAGATAACACTATGTAAAGAAAATGTACATATATCAACAAGACAACATGGCTAGACATGCTAAATTTTATGTCTGTATCTTTTACCTTAAGTAGTGACTTTGAACTTGTTTCTTATTTTGAGTGCTCAGGTTTGCTTTTGTATTCATTGGGAAGATAAATAATATGCTTGTAGGAAACCGTTGATTAATGATTTTAAAGTTCTATTGAAAGTTTAATTAAAACATTGTTGAAAAAGAAATTGTTGGGAATCCAACAAATATAGAATATTTTTGACTTGTGTACATTTTCAAATGTATTCATTAAAATGGAAGGATTGAGAACAAGTGGCTTGGTTGCAGTATGACAGGTATATTCACAGTGCTTTGTTTAGCTTCTTTATTTTGTGGTCTGTTCATAAAATATTAATATCGAGCACAGTGCCATCAAAAATCTTTAAAATGTAACTACTCTAACGATATGAAAAGCTATTTACACCTTAGCCAATAAAAGACCTAGGGGAAGGGTTGCTTAGTTTGAAGTTTTTTTTACTTATAAATTGACATTTGAAGAGCAGGCTTTGTACTTGTGTATCATGAAACTGCTTTAGCACTCTGCAAAATTGGAATTTTCTAATTAGCTACCAAAGATGCCATAGTTTTCCTAAATGTATAGTATGTTACAGATTTGTTTTCTGGGTATTATTTGTATTTTGTAATAGTTTGGTTGACAATTTTGAATTGAACTAGTGCTGGTATGAATCACAAATCTCTTTTATTTCCATTTTAAATTCATATTGATCTGTTATTATAAGTTTGTTGATTACAAGTATCACCAGGTAAAAACACTTTAAACTGAGAACTTTAACATTTACCCTAAAAACAATAATTTTGTTTTTCATATTACTTGAAATTAGATTAAAATAATTTTAGCAAAAGAGTTTTTAAAAGTATAATTGATATTGTATTATATATGATCTAAAGTTACCATATTGCACACTTTGCAAATGTCTTGTGCAGTAATTGATTTAAAGGACTAAGTGCTGAACATTTATAAAAGTTAGACTTTTTTAAGTAGAAATTTGCTTAAAGTAAATGCAAAAGTTTTTGACAAGTTGATATATAAGAAGAGACACAAAGATAAAACTAAAAGATATTCATGTATTACAAAAATCAGTTTATATTTTAAAATCATATTTGAGATAAAGAAGAAACACATAATAAAAGGTTGACTTTTATTGAGAGAAAAAAGCCCAGCGATCATTTAAAATCATAAAAGTCTTTTTGATTCAGATAACACATAATTTAGGAATGACTTAGTGGTGAAAAAGGAGCTTCTTGCTTGTTTGACTTGCCCCTAGGTGGTGATAAAAGCGTTGCAAAGTAAAAAAGACAAGACAGAAAGACAAATGTAAGCCAGATACCAAGTTCTTTCCGAAGACTCAGGTTTTGATTCTGAGAGATAAATTGACTCAAGTTACATACTCCTTTTCGTACTTTTGCTCAAACAAACAAGAATAATACTTTTTAAGAGGCTTATATCTGGGTATTTCCTCACACCTCTTTCCCTCCGTTTCCTGTCCCCCATGAAACCTGGCACAAAAACAGACTTGGGCAGTCATTTTCTGAACTATCATTTTTGACTCATCAAATTTCAATTTTGATAGAGGCTTATAATAATGTTTTTGATTATAAATAATAAAAACTACTCAGACAATGCAATATTTAAAATGGTTAAGTGAGGAATTACATTGCATATTTAATCTTTTGCTTACAAACATAAAAAGGAACCTGCTAACTAATTACATATCTTGATTATCACATCATATATTATCCCAGACTTTCATATTCCTTTGAAGACATATCGTTTAGCCAGAAATCCCCTGAGAACTGAAGAAATTGATTTCCGACACATTCTTGAAATTGAACTCCATTTTCTTTTTAACAAATAAAAGTTTCTCAGGGAAATATCACTGTATTATTTTCGAATTGTTGTTTGTGAATTCAGATGCATTTCCCTCATGTATTTTTAGCATAGCATGCTGGTTGAGATTTTTCTCTCTTAGTGGTAAGCTTGATATAAATTAGTTAGATTAATAAATTTTAGATGCTCAACCATCTCCCCGTAAATTTAATATCCACTCTGGTTAAAGAGATGTACAACTAAGATTAAAAGTCCGATTTAATCTGAAGAAAAAAAACAATACTTTATTAACAAGTATTCTGTCTTCTTTCAGAAAATGAAAATACTTCTATTTTTAAAAAGAAAACACAGGCATCAAAATGTTGAATTTATATTTGCTATTCTGATATTATGTTGATTATTGTTTATTGTAAGGTAAAGGGGATGATTACAGAGTAAAGGAGCTGTAACTCATGGCCCTTGTGTTATCTGCTAAAATCGAAAGCTGAAACAGAGCTGCTATATGCAGGCATGAGGACTATATACTGTATAGCTCAGGGGAGCACTGTTTCTAAGTATGCCAATGTAAATGGCACTCCCTGGATTTAGACAAGATAGTACCCTGAGCTGGAGGCCTGGACAGAAAGCCCAATAGGGTGCTTGCTTTCAGAAAAGGCTGTAGAGATAGTTTAAATTAAACAGATATAAATTTGTTAGGGAGCACAGCCCAATTTCTTGAGATTAGCTATTCTATATACCAGGAAGATAAAGTTTACTGCTATAATATCTGCCTCTACAAACATAATTGAACACATAGAGCATGCTTGGCATTCTGTTAAGAAATTTGTATTTTTCTTATTTAATCCTCACAATAATGTTATGAGGAAATCAAAGTTTAGACAGATAACTAAATTGCTCAAGGCAATGTAGCTGGAAAGTTGTTGGAACTGGAACTAAGCAGGTTTCTCCGACACAGAAGTAGGTGCTCATAATACATCTTATACCGTGACACACCATGGTGCGCTACACAGTTTGCAGCAGCCTGTACTGAAGTTTGCACTGTGGACTTCCTGGTCAGTAAGTATGAAATCTGAGTACTTTGACATGAGAATACTGTGAAGAAGTTCACACCTTAGAAACTTCCTGATAAACACAAAGTCTTGTCCCTAAAAGTCAGAACAAAATTTTGAGGCCATGGATGACTTCTCAGTAATATCATTTTAAGTATTCGGCCTCCTTTTCCTCATTTATTCATTCTTCTGAGATTCAAACTATAGAAGGGGACTATGGGTGACTTAAAAAGAAGAGGTATTAATTGAAAGTTTACTGAGATCTCATGAAATTGCTATGAAGGATGGAGAAGCAAGCTTAAAGAACACTCGGAGAAAAAGAGATGCTGCGCCGCCAGAACCACAGCCCAAATCAGGCCCCGGAAAAAAACAGGGGCAGACCCCACAGCTAATAATAATTTTTATTAAGTGACATTTAGCTGGCGATGCCTACTGCCGGGACTAAGACGAATCATGTGCAGCACTTGTGTTGGGCTCAAAATTTAAGAGGACCCCCGCCCCAAACTTAGTAATCAAGACAGATAATATTTTAATAAAGTATTTTTAAAAATCTAAATCAGTGCAACAATTCATGATAGACAAATGTCAAAATTTTAAATCGAGACAAGATAATGATAAAAGATAAACAGCACAAGGCACAGAACTGAGGAGTGGTATGTGTGTGCATGTGTGTGATACATGCATGACTCTGTGCGTGCGTGTGTGTGTGCATGTGTGTGTGTGTGTGAGCAAGTTCAGTTCAAGGTAGGATGAGTTCAGTGTGTGTACAAGATGTTTAAACTCTTAATTATAGTTCGAAATGCTTTTTGAAACTCAAAATATAGTCGAGCTAAAGGTAGGAATTTAAGGGTCTTTATCAAATAGATGCTACTTGACATCATGGGAAAAAAGGATATTTAGAGAAATTTAGGGAAGAGAATGGAGAACTGAATCCTGGAGAATGCCCACATTTAATGAGGGGTAGAGGAAGAGAAGCCTGTGTAGGAGAACAAGGAGAAGTCAGGGTAGTGGCAGGATAAGCAGGAAGGAGTGTCCTGCCAGAGACCATGAGAGGAGACATTCTAATGATTAGGATGGGTGAAAGAAATTCACAGCATTAGAGAAGTTGCAAAGAAGGTAAGCAATCAAAAGCAACCATTTATAAGCACTTGTCACATACCAAGCACTGTGCAATACATTTAACATATCTCTTTTAATCTTCACATAAACCTCATCGGCAGGCATTATCCTCATTTTATATATGAAGAGAGATGAAATTCTGAGGGCAAAGAATTTGCCAAGGTCTCACAGTAGTGAGTGAAAGAAAGATTTGGAACTTAGGTCTGTCTAAATGCAAACCCATCTGGATGTAGTATTTACTGCCAGACTCAGAGTTTTCATCTCTATTTGATCATCTGAATCAACATGAAAGCTGTAAAAATTATAGACAGATGCTAAGGCCCTAGCCCTGAAGATTCTGTTTCTGCCTGTCTCAGGAAATGTCTGTGAGACCATGGTTGAGTCACAGCCTCTCTACAGTTCAACAACTTTATAAAATAAAGAGTTTCAATACCTTTATAAAATAAAATAAATTCAGCGATTTGTGACTAATAATATACATGAGAAAAGTAGAAAGAAAGCAACATGCATTTTTTTCTTAAAAAGTGACTCTGATTTCAGTAAGAGATTTCACATTTCTTTGTAGTGCAGGCAACATTCAACAGTCAGAAAAGCAGTATCACAGTGGAATCAGTGAGCATATTAGTGATTAGAATCTGTAAAATGTGACTTCTAGCAAATCACCTTGTATCAGCATTTCAGTATAAGATAATGCATGACATATCCCAGCTCCTTTATTATTCAGTCATTTGAGTTGTCATTTGCTACAAATCACCATTCTGCTCATAAAGAAGAGTATCTGCTCCATTGTAGGAGTAAATAAGAGCAAGAAAAAAGTGCCTTCGAAATGAGTTCTGTTTTAAACTCTCTATTAAATGAAGTTCTTACTTAATGTGGTATCATTTGGTCTTGATTCCCTTAGTGCAGTTCAAAAGGTAGCCTTTATGTAGGCAGCTTTTTTAACGTGTTGCTTGTTTTATTTGACACCAAGCACAATGTCTTGCACAGAATAGATGCTAAATATTATTGCATGTTTATTAAACGACTATAAAGGAGAAACAAATGAAAATAATATGGTTGTTATTTATACAGCATTTACAGGATACTGCAGAAACTTGATTCCTGAAAATTATGCTTATAAAAGTACGATCAGGGATAAAATACAAACATATATAATATTGTAATGATATTTTATGACATAGAAAAAAATACAAGAGACTTTAAATGATTTGTATTTTTCCTGTGCATACTATAGATCCCTATGACTTATTAAATTAAAAAAACCCTATGTATTGTAGTATAAGATTAGAGGTTATTTATATCAATATTTCTTGTGCATACCAACAAAACAGCATCTTAATAATAGAATTACAAATGCAAACTACAAATATTGACTTTTCAGATGAAATTTATTATTACATTTGGGATTGTTTTATTAAACCGTAACACTTGGGATCTGTTGGTGTCTTTTGGAAGGGATTCAAAACATTTGCTAACACTAAATATAATTTTGGATACCAGTGACAAATGACACATTAGTAATTGTTCCCTATGGCAGTACCCATCAGGCCACTTTGCATTCAAGACCTTATGAGAGTTAGACAGGCTCCTTGATTTCAAATACAGCAGAATAAAAATCACTCTAGTCTTGCATGACAATCTCTACCTATAAAAAGACTGACTCCTATGGGAAAAATATTAATAAAGAGTAGCTACTGGAAAATCATCATCTAAAATGCATTCTTGTCTGTTGTTGGTATCATGAGTTAAGTCTAAATATTATTGGGATGGTAAAATCAGAACACATTAATTATAAGAACTGCCGTTTCCTGAGAGCTTATCGTTGGTAGGCACTTTACATATATCTCATTTAATCTCTCCAACAACCACTTAAGGTGGGTTTTGTTAACTCTTTCTTACAGAGTGTCAGAGTTTAATGTTCTGCTCAAATTCACAGAGTTATTGAGTGGTAGAACAAGAGTTTAAACCCACATATTTCTGACTCCAAAGTCTGGGTTGTTACCCACTGAGACCAAAAAAGTCTATAACTTTATGGTTTTCAATAGCCTGATTCATGTAGTTGTGAGCTGAGTGGTACAGAGTGACGAGAAACCCAGCCGGTTCTGCTGGCTGACCTGAGACCTCGAACAATGATCTAAATGGTCTGCATTGTTTTAAATTAGTCTAAGGGTCACAATATACTCTTTACATCATTTTTTTTTAAACTTATAGATTTCAATCTATAAATTCTTTAATTTAGAAATGATGTCTGAAAAGCCATATGTTATAAATAACTGTTGAAAAGCTCGGACAGAGTTTTTATAATGAAATAAGATATTTGCATTGTTATCTTTTCACTTGCATAATTTCTCATGAGAAGTGTGCTGTTATTCTTTCCTTTGTTCTTTGGTATCTTCTTTCTCTGATTTCAAGATTTTTCTCTTTATTTCTTGTTTCTGGGAGATTCTGGTTAGATGTGTTTTATTATTTTTGGAAAATTCTCAGCTATTATTTTACAAACATTCATTCTGCCCAATTGTCTTCTTCTTCTTCCACCTGAGTGGGCAACTCCATCATCCTGACACGGTCTGCTACAAGTGAGCAAGGACCAGTGTTTCATGTCTCCTGGGGACATTATCATTCCTTAGATTTCAGACTGTTTGTAATTCCTACTCCATTACATACTCAAGAAAAGATGTAATTTTGTAGATTATCTGGTTTCTTTTGTTAGAATGAGAAGAAATTTTTTTCCCACTTTGTACCTCCTGAGCTGAAGCTGGAAGTCTCTTTGAGCTATTTTGAGAAATTTATGAGAATTAAGATATTTTCCCTTTGAGGTGGTTTAGAAGTAACTATAGATATTTAACCAAAAGTTTTGGTTACTTCTTATGAAGAAGAAGGTTCAGTTATGTGTTGTTGTAGCATATATTATAGTTCTTTACAGATGTTTCTGCAGCATCATTACCAATTACATGGCACCAAATTCAATGGTTAGTAGCTAGTTATTTTTTTCTAAGAAAAATCCCAAATCCGCATGTAGTATGGTCAAGAAAACATGATGACTACCTTCTAGATTAACTGAGTGATTTATTCATAAAATACATTCAGTAGAGAAAACTGACAAAGATCAACAGTTTATGAATAGTTTGATTCCACTGGCAGTATTTATTCCTCAATTTGCTCTGTTAAATGAAGAGATCACCACTCACATAGATCTAAAAGAAAGCTGAGTGTGTTATAATTTCTATTAGTTGCTCGATAGAGGGAACTATATACATAGAATACAGTCTATATGAACAAAGCAAAGAATGATCTTATAAATAGTGGGTTTTGAGGAATTGTGGAGTTTAGGAACTGCTGACATTTGGGGTAGCGAAGCGAACCTATGACTGACAGAGTCGGGTTTGTTTAACCCTGTTCTGTGGTTACTAGTTTATGACTTGGAAAAGGGCCAAAGAACAGTCATGTGCTTTCTTTCTTGAACTTGGAAGAAAGGAACTTTTAATTCTCATTCTAAACTCAAGTTAAGATTAAAAAAAAAAAAACAGTCTAAAATCAAACATGGCTAATTATTTGATTGTATTTCATCAGTTGAGAGAGTTCTGGGAGATAAATGTGCAACACGATAAGGGGCATATAAGTGACGGATGATGAAGAACATTAGTGTGCCCGTTAGATTGCTTGGCTGCAAGCAACAGAAACCAACTCTGGCTATTTTAGGGGGAAGAATGAAGAATTGGTTGGAAGGATGTTGAGAATCACAGAATCAAAGGGAAGTTAGAGGACTATGCTTAGAAAAAGGGCAGAAACTAAGGTAGTTTTAGAGGCGTTAAGAAGCAGGATGTGGAAGGTACAAAGCTGTCCCCTTAGGGATAATCTGCCCACGATTCCATAGGCTACTGCCAATGCTGCTGTGGAGAATCCAGACATTCATTCTTTTGTGTGTTTAATCAGCAAGTACTTATTGAGAATCTACTGCATGCTAGATTCTGTTTTTAGGTACCGGAAATACAGTTGTCACTGTCTCCTTGAAATTTACATTCTGGGGAAGGAGACTGATAATAAATAAAAAAGTAAATATATGCTACAGGAAAAATACTTTTTATTTCCAGTGAAAAAGGGTTGTGACGTGTCAGAGCTGGAGACATCGGGCTGCAAGTTGATATAGAATATTCGGAGTGGCGCCCACAGGTTATGTTACATGTTTTGCAAAGAACTGAAGAAATAGAAAGTCCTGTTGATATGTGGAGGAAGGGTGTTCCAGACTGAGAAAATAGCAAAAACAAAGGCTTTGAGACATGAAGGCATTTGGGGAACAGCAAGGAGGCTAATGTGGTTGGAACAGTTACAGAGGGGGAGAGTGGGAGGGGACAAGGTCAGAGACCAATGAGGGTGGGGAGGAGGTAAGAAGGACTGAGTAAGAGGGACTTCAAAATCCATTCTAGAGATCTAGGCATTTATTTATTTTCTAGCTTTACTTGAGTTATAATTGTATAAGTTTAAAGTGTGCAATGTAATGATTTGATATATGTATATACTGCAAAATCATCATAATAAGTTTAGTTAATATATATCACTTCACATAGTTACATTTTTTTTTCTTGTGATGAGAATTTTTAAGATCTGATTTCTTAGCAACTTCAAATATACTCTATAGTAGTGTTAAGTATGGTCACCATGCTGTACATTATATCCCCAGGACTTACTTATCTTATAACTGGAAGTTTCTACTTTCGAGCCACTTTTATTCCCCTTCCTTCTTTTGGAGAATTCTCTGTTCTGTTAATCATATAGTCTTGGTGAGATATAGCTCCCCAATTTAAATTTTTACCCATTAATAGTGCTGGATAGGCCAGTAGGCAGAGGTTTTACAGCCAAAAGTTCCAGCTTACTTTTTTCTTCCTCTCACTTCTAGAACAAATTCTCAAAATAAACATTATCTCACATGCTCACCAAAGTGAGATGCTGTGTTTAGGCTGTTTTCATTGTGAGAATTCACCTGGAGGTGTCTCTGAGTGAATCAACATGTTGAGAATCATCATTATAAACTCATCAATTTTTTTAAAAAACAATTTAATTTTCTGATGAAGAATATGTCCTAAATGATTTTTAAAACCAATTAAACATTTTATTTGAGGGAATTCCATTTTATAAACTAGAAAATGTTGTATTATTAGCCTGTTTAGAAAGAGATTGTTTCCAGAAATTCTTCAGAGTCATAAGAGTCATAAGATCAGAGAACATAGGGCTGCTAAAATAACCCAAAGGTTTTAAGTATTTGTGTATACTCAAAGTATTGATGCCTTTGGTGTTGAGAGATTTGGCAAAGGAATGATATACTATCTCATGATGCCAGCCTTAAAAGTAGGTTCAAAGTGAAATTTGTTTTATATTTATAAAATTAAAGGCAGTCATTATTTTATTTTACTTATTTCCAGCTTTACTATGGTATAAGTAACAAATAAAATTATAACTGGATGGTGAGAATCCTTTCACAATGTGTATTTTTAATCATGATACAATTTATGATAAATCTATTGGTGTGTGACTTTACAAAGCAATATTCTATTATTATGTGTATATAATATATGTACTTTATGTAATATATACTATGTAAATGTACTTTCCAAATTTTTTGGAAAAAAATTCTATTCTAAATTTTTTCTCTATTACCCATTTACTTTATATTCTTTATGGGAGATAATTCTTCTTTATGGAGTCTAAATATAGACTCCTCTCCCAGCCAAGCTACTTAAGATTTATCCAAAGACATTTTCAATTTGTTTTTGAAAAACAAAAACAAAAACCGTATAATATTCGGGCAACAAAGATGGCTAAGCAGCTCAGAGGTATTTGGGCTAATATTCTGCCTAATGCAATCTTCCTTTTATCAGCTCATCATCAGCTCATCATCCTTTCAATAATGTAATATAAGTGGCTAAACCCGTAGAGCTGATTGTATCACAAAGGGATTACCCCAGTCCCATTCTGGGAATTAAGCCTACAAACAAAGGGCAGACAGCTGGCCACCTGCATCAATTTGAGGTCTGCTATCTGCTGCTTACATTAATAAAATCTGCTGCCACAGGACAGAATTGTAAATATTCGGGCTGTATTCTCAAGATCCTGTTTTTGAAATATTAACACCCTTCTATGGGGTTTAAGTACTCTATAATATAGTTAAATTCACAGCAACTGAGGACATAGGAGGAAAACTTAATGAAGCTAGAAAGGCTCTGGATTCCTTAAGATTTGTCTTTGTGAGTCTGAAAAGGCACTGAGTTGAACCTTGGCAAAGAACTAAAAGTGTCATCTATAATTGCTCAATAGTGATGCCTTTTACACCGCTCAGCTTCTTAAGAACTTTTTCCTTTCTTACCAGTAGGAAAACTTGATTCGATTTGAAACTGGAATCACAGTAAACAATTACACTATTTTTATTTGTATTTCCTAGTTGTCTTATAACCACTTGGACAAAAATTCATAGATTAAGGGGTTTCTGCTCTGGAAATACAATACTCAAGGTTTTCAGATGCAATTTAACCTTATTATATTACCAGAATTTACTAGTTGTAAGTAATTTACATGCTTGCATGCACATATAAGGGCAGAAATCTAAGATATTTTTGTTGTTGCCCAGTGTGAGAATCTGAACTTCTGGAATGCTATCAATTTCATGCCTTTCCAAGATGCTGGGTGTTTATCCTCTAATCATTTTTCAGTCTTCGTGCTTCCTGAGAAGCTCCCTTGTCAAATGGGATTACATATTAAAAGGGACTATGCTTGAAATAACTTTCCCAAATAACACAATTCGATGGTGCCTTTGATGTGCCTGGCAGCTAAACAGGAATCCTATTTCAATTGAATCCTATTTAGGCCCTGGAATCACTTTAACACAATCAGTCAAATTACTCTACTGCTAAAGGCCCAAGACCTGATAGACATTGGGTGAGAGCTAAACTAAATCATGTGAAGTGTAATAATATTAATGAAAACAGAAAATTAGACTTATAGGTCTAGAATAAATTTAAATATTCTAGAATGAACGTATCTTTAGATATAAATTAAGCAATGTATATTCTTGTATTATTTATAGGCAAAGCAATAAATGTTAAAGAATATATAAGGCTAATCGAACTTTTCCTGGCACTAAAAATTTTTTGAAGACTAGATATCCCTAAGGCTAATTTAACTCCCATATTGAAAGAGGAGCACTGAACATTTATTAGAATTTTGTTAAAATTGGACCAACACAGGTAATGAATGTAAAAATGAACTTTTTCTCAAACTGTTTGAAAATGCTGAATTTTATTCAGAATTATGATTTAAAAGACATTGTAAAAAAGGCACACAAATATTCACCACAGTGACAACAAGTGCACACCAATATCAAGTGCAATTCGTCCCTTATTTCCCAGAATTCCTTTAGTTTGTCCGGTTTATAAGGGATAGCCCTCAATTAGTTGTGCTATGTTTTCTCTTGCTTGGTAAGCATTTTTGGTCAAACAAGGAATGGCAGAGTTCCACAATTAGATCAAAAGATCAATCCTAATGTACCATTTTCTCCTCACCCTCCTGCTGTAATAAAGTGGCTGCAGCTCTCCAGGGGACAACTCAAAATCCTAGGACTGATATTTCTAAATTAGCTGGCTCTCTGACCTTGCTGGTAATTGCATTAGTTTATCAATGTTCAACACAATTTATTACTCTCCAATATGTACCGAAGTGTTTATCTCTCAACACTAACAATATTAAAAAATCTAAACTATCTATTGCAGTACAAAGAGGCATCCTTTCATTAGGGAAAAACATAAATAAGTGGGAAATGTCACATGACCCGCCTAAGCACAGAAATGCTGCGGGTCCTGAAGGGAAGAGGGTGGCCGCCTCCTTCTTGGATTTGACAACGTTGTGTTTGTAAAATCTGGAAGAAGAAAAATCAAGTTTTATTTCCATTTCTATGTGTATGTGTACGATTCAGGAATGAAATTGTGCTAAAGTAATGGCTTCATTCCAAGAAAAATAAATGGCATCGATAAAGCCTTATCGAAGCATTTAAAAGCAATGTGGGCACTGATAGCATGTCGCTTTGACTTTCAACATGGTACACTCTGATGGGGAAAGCATTAAGTTTATGGCTTCTGTTTGGGAATGAAGGAAATCAACCACATTCATTCACTACTTTCATCTTAATCATTTTATTATTCATTATTTAAATATTGTGTTTGATTAGAATCATGAATAAGCTGTGAAAAACTCACTGTATATTAGATGAATTAAAAGTAGTTCCGTATTGAAATTTTGCAGGAGAAATGTTGTCTTCTTTTAGCGTGCTATCAACATGGAAATGTGGCATGACCTGGCTATGAACGATGCTAATAATCTGTTTAAGTAGAAGTAGGTGTGATAAAGATCATGCTGTCTGGCCGTAAATAATGGGCTGCCTTTTATCTGCTCTACTCCTTGCTACCCAGAACCGGACTTTTCTCTACTGTTTCTTCACAGATGACACAGAAGTTAGAAAGCATTCAGTCACATTCATCCTTCCAGCCACCTACCTACTATTTTTTATCAAGTCAAATCCCTGTGTTCATTCCTCACTCATAAGGAATGAGTTTTGAAGACTGCTTGTACTGGAATGAAACTGGTCTGAAGGCTTGCAAAGCACTCAGCATCTTCTTAAACTACTGGAGTTCTAAGTTATAGCTCATATTAGTATTACGATTATTGTTATTTTACTTTATTAATAACTGTTAGGCTAATGTTTTTTCAAATGCAGATTTGTTTTAATTTCTTTTGTTTACCAGAGCTCGTTTCAGTGCAAAGAATAATATTCCTTTGGAAAGGGAACTGTTAGATTTGCCTCCTTTCTGCAATACACTCTAGAGTTTTCCACAGCACTTTAAAATCTATATTTGGGAAATTTTATTGTTTTAATTACATGCCAAAGTCATAGAAATTTCTTTAGTCTTTAAAAGTCCTCAACTTCTCTGACGTCCCTTTACTGTTTGAGTGCTATTTATGCTACATTAACGTTGCCACCCCGAGTCAAGAACCCCCCAAAGTGTGTCCACTGTGTGTGCTGCTCAAGCTAAATTACACATGCAATTTACTATATTTGAGATTCATGTTAAACACTCATCGAGCATCTATATGAAGCCAAATTCTGTTCTATCAATTTCATTTACACATTGTGTCCTTTCTAATCACTAAAAAATATAATAAATGAATTTTTGCCCATTTTAATATAATTTTACTCGTATGCTTTGACTAGCCTCATAGCATTTCATTTAAATACATAATTATTTTATTTTCATCCAGGTAAAAGTGAAAGATAAGTAAAAGTTATTTTGAGCAATATAAAGCTTTGTATTTTATCAAAATAGAAGTTTTTATAAATACGAAAAACATTCCAGGGAAAGGGGGTTTTGAACATTTATTGGCTACCTTTTGTTTGTCCCCAGTGCTTTAAATATGTTACCCATTCTCCAAAAAATATTACTTCAACATTTATTTTGCGATAGGCGCTGTGCTTAGAATGGGGCATATGAGTGTGAATAAGGTAACACTCCATGCATTTGAGGAGATACAGAGAGGGGAGCAAGCATTTCGCTACAATGGGCATAGTGTTATAGAGACACACAGTGGAGTTGCTGGTCTGTCTTTGTTAGGGAAGTCTATGCAGACAAAGTATAGTAGTCCCTCCTTATCATCAGGGAATATGTGTCAAGACCCCCCTGTGGGTGCCTGAAACCATTGATAGTACTGAACTATATATATATATATATATATATATATATATATATATATATATAGTTTTTTCCTATACGTACATATCTGTTCACTTATAGGAAGTACTTTATGGCTCATCTTCCGAATTGCCGGCATTACTACTCTTATGCTTTGGAGCTATTATTAAATAAAATGAGGGTTACTTGCACATAAGCACAGTGATACTGTGGCAGTCGATGTGATAACCAAGAGGGCTCCTAAGTGACTGATGGGTGGGGAGCGTATGCAGCGTGGACGTGCTGGACAAAGGGATGATTCATGTCTGGGACAGGACGTAGTGGGATGGTGCGAGACTTCCTCATGCTACTCAGAATAGCACACAATTTAATACGTATATGAGTTGTTTATTTTTGGAGTTTTTCATTTAATATTTTCAGGGGTAACAAACTTCAGAAATCAAAACCGAGGATAAGAGGGGACTGACTACCGCGGTGATGCTAATGTTCTGTGTTCTACTTAGAATCCTTCCCTTCGCTCTCCCTCCCTCCTTTCCTCTCTGCCTCCCTCCCTTTCTACTTTCTTCTTCCTCTTGTCCCTTTCATTTTACTAGATTTTTAAATATTTCAAAAGCGTTACCTGATTTTTGTAACACATCTAATCATGCAGAGACACGGAAAGCAAAGGTTAATAAGCTCCTCATTATGTACTCCAAATAATGATAATTCTCTCAGGGAACTATAAAGAAGAGATATTATTATGTATTTTTTTTTTCCAAAAAATGGGATCACACTGCAGTTTATTCTGTAGTTGCTTTTTCTCTCAAAACTATGAGATCATATTAAAATATTAGAAGTCCTAAATAAAAATTGCTAAAAATGCTATTTTGCTAAATTAAATGCTTTAAATGCTAAATTGCTTTAAAAATAAATGTTTTTCTTTGTCCTTGCCATTTTCTTCTTTTTGTCCATTTTCTTATAATATCAGCTAGTCCTATACTTTGGGACTATACCAATTCTACTGTATGGAATGTACTTTTTCTCACCCTCTGTTGGAGGAGGACATTGAGAGGATGTGACCCATGCTGGACCTGTGCATTGAGAGGCTCCTGACTACTCTCCTGTCCTTGGAATGTATGTTCCGCCCACTGTTCCCATACTGGGAACCATGTTCGAGGACACAGCCTTGAGAGAGCAATGTGTTGTTGAGGCCATCTGGACTGAATATATGACTGAACCCACTAAAGTCTCTCTATAAACTTTTAAGATTCTGAAAGGCAGGGGTGGAGATCTACTTGTCTTATAGCACCCCCAAGAGAAGCCTGGCAAATTCTTTTTCCTGCTTGTTAAAACTGCCGCCCACCCATCTGGAGTGGTCTGGTCTGCCTCTGTCTTTGGTCTCTCCTTGCCTTCTGGATGCTGGGGCCACTTTGTGAACCAACATCTCCTCCTTGCCTTCTCTCCCTCCTCTCTTTGCATAGCCTCCCTACATCTTGGTTCATTCTGAATCACACATCTCTGTACATATACTAATCAACTTACATGCATCCTAACATATGCAGTCAAACACATTACTAGATTTTACTCTAGTAAATTTTATAAAAATTTGATTATTTAAGCAACATAATGCTCCATAATGGACAAAATCAAATTTAACTCTTACGGGTGGGTGATCTGGTTGTTTTTGGACAATAAAAATTTGCAACAAACATCCTTCTACATATGTGCTACAGTTTTTATTTCTGAAGAATAAAATCCCCCAAATAAAAATGCAGGGTTTAAGTATATGTGTATGCTCAAAGCTTTATAGCAGGGGCCAGATTGCTTTAAGGATATGGTAATATTTATCAGCAATGTATGAGTCTCTTCATTTCTGGTGCTTTTATCAACACAGGATCTTACTGCTCATTTTAATTTTTGCCAATATAATGGATAAAAAGAAGGTGTCTGTCTCACTATTTGGATTTTCTCAGCACTTAGTGAGGCAAGCATCTTTCCACACTCTTATTCAAGTTGTCTGCTGATGTCCTTCGCCCAATTTTTTGTCTTTTATTCTTCTTTTAAACATCAATTTGTAGATGCTTCTTTCTGTATCAGGGATATTAGCCCTTTGCATTGGTCAGTGCTATCAGTTGATAACCATGGAAATTGGCTGGTTTAGGCAGTCAGGAAATTTGTTGAAGGGGATTGAGCAGCTCACAGCATCAGTGGAAAGTCTTGAAAAACATGTTTGAGTCCTAATTTCAGGATTAACACACAGAACAGCATTAAAGAACTGGGCCGAGGAGAACATTCACTACGATAGCTATGCCTTCTGCTGCCTCCTCACCTCTCTCAACTCCTGCAAAATCAATCAACCTTACAATGCCTGTTCCCTCTGGATCTTAAGACTCATGCAGCCATACGTAATTGTCTGGACACAGTCATAGGACTGCGGTCCATCTGCAAAAGGCAGTAAGAAAATGGGGTTTCAGAGTTCCACTGTGTTTAGGCAGGTTAAGAATATGGTAAGCTATCAAAAGGCAGGATGAATATTCAAAAGAGTTTGGACATCACAAATGATAGCTGTCCACTGCATCTTTTCTCTGTCTTATGAGATGCAAATATTTTTTCCTAGTCTATATTTTGGCTTTGTTTATATCTTTTGTCATATGATTAAAAAAAAGGATATAAGCAAAATTATATTCCTTTATGGCTTCTCTGTTTTCTGTCTTGCTTAGGAAATTCTCTACCAGCCCAAGGTTATATAAATATTTTAAAATTTTTTCTTTAAATATGATTTTACTTTTTACCTTTAGATCTTGAATTCATATGAAATTTATTTTTGTATATGATATAAATTGGACTTTTAAGTTTTTTTCAGATTAACATCAGCTCCAGAAAAAAAAAAAACAACTGTTCTTTCTCCCATTGAATGGAAGTGCCGATTTAGTAATACATTTAGTTCTTATTTAACTGAATGTCTCTCAACTCTTTACTTTTTTGCTTTTCTATTTTATTCTTGTGCACGTCTATCTAGTTTTGTTTATGAGTTCTTAATACTTTTTAAATTTTTAAGTTACAGTATGCTTTTTTAAATGGTGGATTTATAGTAGAGACATTATTGCTATCTCAAAAATTTATTTTTATATGAAATTTAGAGTAATTTTGCCCAGTTCTAAGAAAAAAATTGGAATACTGATTGAAGCTGCATTACATTTGTTAAAGATTGACCACATTAGGAGAATGTCTTCCCAACTAGTTTGTATCACATCTAAGAACAGGGTCTGTCTCTCTATTCAGTTCTTTTATCACATCTTTTAATAAGTCTTACAACATTCTTCATATAGACTATGTTATCTTTCTTGTTAAATTAATATCTAGGTAAGTTATAGTTTTCATGGTTTTTGTGAATGGAAAACTTTACCATTTCAAATAATAATTGCTAACTAAATTGCTAACAAAATGACAATTGCTAACAAAAGCAATTTTTATATATTTATCCTGCATCAAGACATCTTCCTAAATCCTCTTAATATCGCTTGATGCTAGAGTTTCATGGGTTAGGAAATAAGTTTTTTTGTTGTTCTAGTTCTAATATTTATACCAATTATTTTATATTTTTATTATTATTTTTTAATTCCACCCCTCTCCCCACTTCCACCCCTGACCTATGGATGTTGGTGTCTCGTCTTAAGAACTGGGTCTCTGAAGGCGGGTCGTCTCCTCTCACGCTCCCGCAGTGCACACCCGGGGCCTGGCGCACCCAGGGAGCCTGGTGCACCCAGGGTATGGGCCATGGCTCCACTGGAGCTCGAACCCAGGACTTTCTGCATGTAAAGCAGACATGCTAACCACTGCTCTGTGGAACCACCCCCTGATATTTTTATTTTGAGTAAGTGAAAATCTGAATGTTGGGGAAAATAAGATAGAGGTTGGTATCATCTCTATCTTATTATGAATTTTAGTAAAAATGATTTAAGCACATAATTATTATGATCTTGTAGCTTTTTTTGGGTAATAGTTTGTATCACACGTACATAATTTCCTTCTATTTCTTTTATATTTAAAATTCTTAATAAAATAATTGTTGATCTTTAAAAAGTGCTTATTCAACATCCGTCAATATAAGCACTCTGTAAATAAAAGAAAGAAATTTCATGGGGGTTGAGACACTCTACAAATTTTTCAAAAAGTATATTCTTCATTTAATTTTAAGATGTGGTTTGTGTAAGAAAGAAAATTACTCTTCTAATATTATGGTGTTCTAGAAAGTGTCTTCCTTAGCATAATTTTTAGTCTTTAAAAAAATCTACAGATTTCTTAAACGGTGTTATTCTTCATTGTCTATTTTCAATCTTTTTTTTCTGCTTTGGGTTGTTTTAAACACTCTCTCGGCATAAATTATCACCTCTTTGGTGATGACTCTCAAACAGCTCTTTCTTTTGAGCTTTAGGCATATCTAAATGCCTGCTGGATGTTCCCACCAGGAGAGCCCACAGGTCCCTCAATTACAATACAACCAGAGTGAACCCATCATCTCTCTAAGATGTTCCCCTGAGATTCTCTTCTTCCAGTGTTACCAGTCTCAAGGAACGATACTACTATCCTTGGTCAAACCAGAAACCTGGAGTTCTTCTTGGCACCTCCACTCTCTTTCCACACCTACCTCTGATTCCCAGTTGCAAAATTTTCCTCAAAACAGTCATTACTCTCCTTCTCCACTGACTCCTCTCCAGTTTTAGAAACCACTAACAGGACCTTCTTTGTAGTAAAGAGCCACATTTTTGAAAATGCAAATCTAATGGATCAAGCTTACTATTTCAGATTCATTTTGTCTCAACCCTCTCATGTTGTTCTCCAACCATAATGATTTTCTTTTAGTTACTTGAACACACCATGCTCTTTCTTGTTTTTGTGTCTTTGTATACTGGAATTCCTAACTGGAACGCTTCCTCCCATTAGTTGACTAATTTATTGCTCTTTATCCTTCAGGTCTCTGCTTAACAAACATAACACAATGTCGATGAAAACAATGACGATGATATCAAATGGTTACTGTGTGCTTACCATGTGCCAGGCACTCTGATAAATACGTTATCCCACATCGTCTTCCTGGCAACTCTGTGAGAAGAGAACTCTTATCTCATTCTTACACATGAAGAGTCTGAGGCTTAGAGACTTAGAGACTTCGAGTAATTTTCCTGAAGCCATGAAGCCTGTGGGAGTTAAGATTTCAAACTAGGTCTCTCTAACTACCCGTGGAGCTAATTTTTATTTAGTTACCATCTGCCCAAGAAAGCGTTCCTTGCACAAATATACTTTCTCCTTCATGTTAATCTGTATATCACATTGTCTCTATTTCTTAGTCCAGTTCAGCTTCTATAATAAAATATGAGACTAGATGGCTTATAAACAACAAACACTTCCACAGTTCTGGAAGCTGGGATGTCCGGAATTGTGTCACAGGCAGATTTGGTGTCTGGTGAGGGGCCACTTTCTGGTTCATAGATGATTGTCTTTTCACTGTATCACAGGGCAGAGTGGGCTAGAGATCTCCATTTTGTCTCTTTCAAAGGGGCAGTAATTCCATTTATGAGGGTGCCACTCTCATGACTTAATAACCCCCCAAAATCCCACTTCTTATACCATCATATTGGGTGTCAAGTTTTCAACATATAAATTTGGCGGGGGGTGGGGGGCGACACAAACGTTCAAACTGTAGCTCTATTCTAATACACTTACCACTCTATAAGGCAATCACTTGTTCTATTCTCTGTTTCTCCAACAAGTTTATAATCATTGTAAAATGAGGGACTGTTTGTTCTGGTTTCCTAGCTCCAAGCACAGGGCCAGGCACATAGTAAGTGCTTAATAAATATTTGATATATAACTCAGATGTCATTGAAGCTTCACTGTCCTTTGCCCATCAATGGCTTTTGGAGGTCTAGCACTCTTCCTTCAATTCTTTCTAATTCTAGACATTATTTACTTATGGTCCCTTCTCTCACTGCTTCTGCATTGTAGCCTGCCATCTTGGTTAACTCTAACTCCTATCTTTTGCTATTTTCTCTAAAACGCTCCGACCTCACTTATGATTTCATGAGTTTGTTAATCTTACTGAAATCTTGAGGACTTACAGGGAGGAATCATGTTACTTACTCGCAGCCTCCCATCCTCTTCCTTTCTGGTTTTCCTCTTATGCTCTGTTGCCTTGAATCCCTAATCCATGACTGTCCCTGTCATGCTCAGCATACATGCAATTATTACTTGTTATGACTTTCTGCAAATCTGTTAATAAACGTTTTTCCATTTTGTTACAGATGACTGAATGAATGACTGAATGAATAAAGGTACAAATAAGTGAATAAGTCCAGGCTGAAGATTTGATCTTATACCTACCTTATATGATTTTAGCCACCCCACAGAACTTTATTTAAGGCTGAATCATTAAATATATAGATACACTACATCAGGTAAAAACATATAATTTCCTGGGCAATTCTCTTTAGCTATCCTTTAGGTACTGTATTATGAGAGAGAATTGTTTGTTTTTTTCAAAATATATGTTTATCTATTTTGGGCTCAGAGGCTGTGGGGAATGTGTCCTGTACTTTGTGTCTGCCACATGATTTAGCAAAAATACCTTGTGCAGAGTAGGCACTCACTTAATGGAGAGTTGATTGATTGAATAATTATTCCACCTATAAACACTTCTGTAGTACATTACCTGATGAGTGTCTATTTCAATATGACGATGGCTATGACCTTCTTGTAGTTCATTAGCAAATGAAAAGTATGCTCATTTCCATGGAAGGAAATGAGAATATAAAAAATGTGGTTCTATTTGTAGTGCCATTACTGTCTTACTGTTTGATTAAGAACAAATTCTTAACCTTTTAATGTTACCCGTTACCTATGACTCTGATCTCAAGGGCTATTGCAATACCAAAATCCTGGGGAGAATAATATAACAACCCTGACCTATTTGAAGGGATAAAAATAGGCCACAAATGAGGGAACTCATTGACCAGAATTAATCAGTAGTAGAGGAGAGGTGATGTCTTTAGAAATAAACAAACAAGCAAAGAAGCAAACAAGCAGTTTCACAACCACATTTTGTAATCATAACAATTCCCTGTGTGAATATCACCATTTTGCTGATAAGGATATTGAGGCTTAGAATTTTAAGTAATCTGAGTCAAATCATAGAACTAGGAAGACGCAGCTATTCTTGGTCCACTGTTAATTCTCCTCCTCCCACCTCCTGACATCACCCATTACTCATTGTCACCTTGAGTTTGAAATGTTTGTGGTAGGACGCCTAAAGCCATGACATCCCAGTTCATCAGGAAAAGGAAAATATAATTATTCTGAACTGAAGTGGCAGTTGAAAATGAGAACCATGTTAAATAAAGTCTTTGAACATTACTTGATGTCATGCATATACCGAATATATAGTGGGGGTGGGAGAAAGAATGGAGACTGTTGGAGTGTAGGAAGCTATTTCTGCAAATTGGAAGCTAAAGCCACCTTGCTTCTGGTATGTAAGTGGGAGATGCTACATTATTGGTTTTACTCAACGATTTGATTTGGGTAAGTAGGTGCAGGAAAGTTGGTACATTTGGTATTTTAAAGTTATTACTGAGCAGATTCTAGTTTCTCTTTCTTCTAAATTAAAGCTCACGCAAGTGATTTTATGGCGTTCTTTGTTCCTAGGTTGCGCTGTTTCTTTTCACTAATGCCTTTTCCTTCTTGGCTTCCATTGACTGTTTACATCTTTTCCTGCCCATTTACCATTTCTATCATAACCCTCCTGTGTTTGCTCCTAATGTGTTATAATTCTTCATAATCTGGTCTTCACCTGATCCTGATTCTCTCTAATATTTCTTTTTCTTCCCTTGAGGAAAGTATATTCATTTTTGGTTTCAAATGCTCATCACCTTTTGTAAATATTAAGGCAGCGATTCAATTTAATTTAAAATATAATGTTTTTCTGTTTCTTCTTCTGTCAATAAATTACTTTTGTCATCTTTTAAAGCTGTATTGTCTCATAATTTTCTTCTGTGCTCTTGTTGTTCCATTTTATTTCCCTCCTGAGGATGTAAGAATATATACTGATATAATGAACAATGTGGAAATAAAAAAAAAACAGGAAGAATTTAGGGTCTTATTTGTACTCTATAGTGTTTACTAGTGATCTATTTCAAAATAAAACATATATTTCAGTCCTGATGAATCAAATATTTAAGAAACATTCTTTAAGTGGAGAAATATACATGGAAAAAATCACTGCTGACCCTGAGAGGCCTCTTTGAAAGATTCTAGCCGTGGATGATTTAACTTCAGTTTCAGTCCTGCTTTTCCCACCAAGGGTTAGCGTAGTGAACATTGCTCATGAGGGTTCTGGGAGTATCAACGGGGGTCAGAGATCAAAAAACATAAGATACAATATTAGATAAAATATTAGTAGCCCCGGAAATATTCACAAAGTCGTACATTATGTCAGAGCTACTGTATTCCATGTAGGAAAATAAAAATGGGAAATGGTGTGAGTCATTTCCTTTTTTATTACAAAAATTAAGTGTCTAATTTAGAATTGTGAATTTATGTAAATAGCCACTAACAACATTTTATTAGTTCAGGTACTCGGGTTATGAACGCATAAATATACCAAGATTTTTATGGAGTCTGCATTAGTAATTATATATGTATATAAACATACACACATATACATATATGTATGTATATATATATATATATATATATATATATTAGGTGTTTAAAATGTATAAAACTACAAGGATGTTCTGAGCCACCCTTGAAGTTTATATCAAACCATGTTCATGAAAGTTGCTTGAGAGATACATTTGCTTCTTCCCTTCTGTTAATCACACTGTGGCGGGTGATGACACCTGTGCTAAGATGACGGCAACAGTCATCAGTTCTTCGTACCTAACAAGTACTTTGGCACTTTTTCCCATGTACACATTGTGCCACTTAACTTCCCAGCCCTGCAATTTATGCATTATTCTATTTTACACATGAAGGAAAAGAGGCTCAGGGAGTTAGAAGAACTTGCCCAAGGTCACGTAAGTGTGTAGAACTGGGAATAAAAGTGATTCTGCTTGTTGCCGAAGGCTGTGCTCTTCCTTTGACCAAAGGACTTTAGTCATAATGGGGCACTGAGTGCGAACAGAGGTGGAAAGACTCTAACGCATTGGAAGAGGGTAGGTTTTTTTCACTGTGAGTGTCCACAAAGAATCCTGATGACAACTCTACATAGTTTCCCTGTGTTATATGATGTGTGATACGTGTCTCTGTGTACTTCATAAACATCTAATTTTAGTATATGTGCTGCTGAAGCGAGCACTTCATAAACATCTAAATCTTGGACAAAACATGACAATCTTTGTTCTTTTTCTTTAAAATCTTTCTTGAACTGACTTGATAATTTGTACCTGTACTGTTAAAAGTGAAGAATTAAATCATTATTCATTCAGTAAACTTGATTAGCCTGAATTATTTAGATTATTTCCTTTCCATTATTAAAAATTAATTTTTACCTTTTAAAAGTTGATAAATGTAATATATGTGCAAAAAATGACATGTGCATGTTACTTAAAAGATTTAAGAAGAGGAATATCTATATGTTCACCAACCCTGCTTACCAAGCAGGACAATGTTAATATCTTGAAGCCTATGTTTGCTCTTCCTGGAACACATCTCTCTCCCTCTCTCTCAGGCGAACCATTATCCTGAATTGTATTCTTAACATTCCTTGCTTTTCTTCATGACTTTACCATATGTGTAGGTATTCCTATACATTTATTATGTTATTTTATTTTAGAGATCAATGTAAGGCTTTTGAGACTCATGCATTTTAGTACTCGTTGTTTTTCATTTTCAGTACATAGGATTTTATTAATACTACGTGTGGCATTAATATACTACAATCAGTCCATTTTGTTATCAATTGGCATTTGGATTTTTGTTGCTCTATATATGGTTGCTATGAACAACCATGATAAACGTATTCTAGGTTTCTCCAGAGTGTCTAGTAATGAAACTGATGTGTCATACTACATGTAAATCTTTTAATGTAGTAGGCAATGCTGAATTATTTTCTAAAGTAGTTGTACCATTTTTATCCTTTTTAAAATATGATTATTAGCCAACTGTGTTTCTTCTTCTGATAAAATGCCTACTCCTATTTGTTCTTCATTTTTCTAATAGTTGTTAGTCTTTAGTATTCCTTTCCTAGGAATTAAAAATGGCATCCGAAACTAATCCTTCGTCAGTTGTATGTGTTGTCTCTCAGTTTTTGACTTATCAAATAAAATTTCCTTTTTCCTAGTCCTACTCCTTGCTCCCTGCTATTTCCCGCAGAGTAGCCAGAAACCTTGGGAAAAGAGAAGCGAGGAGACAAAGGAAGAGAAGACCACACCCCGTACCTGTCAGAGCTTTGTCCCTGAAGGAGGCCCCAAATGGGAAAGATATAACTTGAAATGAAGATGGAAGCTTTCGCAATGACATGGAACCACACATTCAAAGTGCAGAGCCGAGAGCACCTTTGGTGATTTAAAGTCAGTGTAGGACTTTGAATTACCTGAGTGACCAGCATTGTCATAGTGCTGCTCAAATTTTTATTCAAAGGAGGGGAAAATTTTTTCCTACAGCAAATATTTTAAAGGGTTAGTCATTAAATTGCATTATGAGTAAATCCCACAACTCCTGCTTGTTCAGTGTGTATATTCATTCGGTACATATTTGCTGAGGACCCATCAAGTATTGGGTGCTAGGCTAGACTGAAGGGATGGAAGAGAGCAAGGTGAGCATTGCTTCTGCTCCGGGAGAGCCTGTCATCTAGTGTAGATCAGAAATCCTTCGGGAAGGAGAAAGTGACTGCCCTGGTAGGATTTGGCAGTGTTGCTTGTGGGAAATTTGTCTTTAATGACCAGCTACCTTAGTCTAAATTTGTATATGAGAGTCAAACTTAGGAAGAAGGCTAAGGTGATCTATGCTCGAAGGATATTAATCAACAGGGTGTAAATTTATTCATTATCACACAATAATCTAGTTTTAGCTGGATTGTGAGTTAAGTTGAAAATCTCAGTGAAACTGTGATAAAAAAAAAAAAAACATAATTGTAAGTAATCACTTTCTCAGAAATGAATTGTATTTGATTTCAATGAGCAGAGTCTTGTATGCAGATAATCATGTTTTAATTTCAAAAGTAAGACTACTGATAGAATTAAATGGGAAACCAATAACAGTTTGCCACTAAAAGACTAGTGTTAGGATAAAGTGACATGGTAGAAACTATAAGGAGAAAAACACTTACAAATACATGTAATTTAAGATAATAAAAGCACTAGAAGATAAAATAAAATTTTAATAGCATCCATATCATTGAAACAAATAGAACTAGAACGTATAGTGTGAAACTGTTTTGAAAGTGAGTTAAATCAGAACATCGAATTAAAGTTTTGGGCAAGAAACTAAATTATAGTAATTGCTACATCCTAATGGAGATATTGGACCACATATTGGACCAGAATTTACCAAGGAAGCATCAGAAAATTGGTTAGAGATTTCTTGAATTACTTCATACACAAAATATATAAAATTATTGGGAAAGTAGAGCTGGCGAGAGCTATTTATGAGGATTTTTTTTTTTTTTTTAAGAGAGAGGGAGCTTCTCTGTGCATTCTATCTACTGGGTGAGGATGTAGATAAGTACCATTCCCTACACCCTAGCCTGAGGAGAGGGACTTCGTTAGGTCTTTCCATAATGCTTACTGCATTGCTCTTGTAGTTAGGTGTGTACTCTGACATATTGCCTCTGAAATCCAAATGGCAAGAGAGATGGTCACTGAATTGTTCTGGCATCAGAGTGAGGAAGCATGGTGCCAGGCAGAAGCTGACCTGCACTCCAGGGCTGGTCAGAACAGGGTATATGAATGTTTCCTTTGGGCCAGAGGAGGGTCATGTGGAAGAAAGAGCTAGAGCCATTTTAAATTATATTCAGTGAAATACAGACAATTTGGAAATTCTTTTATGATATTTTCAAGGGAAAAATGCAGGTAAAAAGTGTTAATTATTGAAGCTGGATGATTGGGACATTGAAGTTCATTGTGTCATTTTCTCTACTTTGGAAATGCTTGCAAATGTCAATTGTAGAAATGTTAGGAAATTCTGCCCAAGAGGACCTCTACAGAAAGGCATTGCAATTCCAACAGAGAACATCCGTTTGGCCTGTACCTTCCTACAGCCTAGGAGCTGAGGTCATACAGGAGCTGGAGGAGTAGAGCACATTGTTTTTGTCAAGAAAACTATGGGCGAGATCCCCAGGGCTTGCGGATCATTGTAGAATATATGAAAACACCCCCATGGGGAAAGGTCCCCTTCAAACACTTCTCAGGCCCAGGCATTGAGAGGCTATCATTGATGGTGCCAGTCAAGTAAAAACTATCCTCTATCCTGTCCCCATTCATTTCTCCTTTCTTTCTTTCAAAGCAGGTCTGGCGAATGTAGGAAGAGATGAGAGTGAGAGCGAGAGAGAGAGGAGGGAAGAGAGAAGAAACAGGAAAGGGGTGAGAGAGTGTGAGAGAGGGAGAAGGGAAGGAGGTGAGTATGGGAGAGGGAGAAGCTGCACACCCTGCTTCAGGGGGCGAGGCAGCTTGTGTGCAATCAGTTCCAGTTAGGAAAACGAGGAAATATCAGGTGGAGAAGGAGAACGGGAAGACCACACCCCCTGTGCCATGTCACGGTCTAGCATGCCGTAGGTTTTCCTAGGAAGGGCAGAGGTCTTTCTAGGAAGGGAGCAGGTTAGCAATTCTAAGCCAAGATCAAGATCACAGTTTTGATTAATACATGGCGTTGGACACTTTTAATTACTAAACTGACATTTGGTTTGTGAGAGATGTAACTGTATGACTTTATAATGTCTATGAGTGACCTAAAAGTCATGAGTTTTGCCTGAGTTTTTATCCAGTGACAGAAGAAGAAGTACCTGTGTTGAGTCCAGTGAAAAGTTTTAAAGAGGAAAATTGGAGGAGGAAAAAAAAAGACAAAGATGCTTCTGGTTTACGCTGCAAACATTCTGCTTGCTCAGTTTGTTTTACACATGTACTCTCATTTTGATTTCATGATCAAAAGAAGTATTATTCTCTGCATTTTACCAGTAAAGAAATTAAAGTGCAAAGAGGCCAGGTGATTTGTCCAGGATCACACTGTTACTAAGTGACCAAAGCAAATCTAAAACTAGGATCTTTAGCTATGTTTCTGGTCCAGTATAATTCTGGTTCAGTACTTTTACATATTATCTCCTAAATCCAGGCAAGTTCTTGTGATTTAGAGAAACTCTGAAGATTTGGCTGAGTTAAAGAATCTCCTGGGCACTAGAGAAGCACTGGAGGCCACCTTGAGGGTTCTCCCTTAGCCCTGGAATCTGGTCCCTCCAGGTCCTGAGGCTTCCTCATCTCTCCAGAGATCTCGGAGGTTGAGATTTGCTTCATGTTTTGAGAAAGCAGCAGGAGTCAACAAGTCCAGGGTTTGTTTCCTGGACTTAAACATCAGAGGAGGTCCTTGAAGGTTGTGATTTTCTTCTGACAGCCAGGGTTGGTCAGTCAATCAATCAATCAATCAAGAATTCAACTGCTTATCAAACATTAACTCAACACCTAGTGTATCCAGTATTCTACTAAGTTCTAAAATGTGTGCCTGGGTGTTCCTTGCTATCTGTAATACTAGAGAGTACACAGAGTATGCTTATGCAAGTGATTGCCCATCTTATGTAGTCTCGAGGTGGAGATGTGACATTAGTTAGTTCAGATATAGATAATTGTTGGATAGATTAATGAGCACCTACAATGAACCACCACTGTGCTTGTCACTGGCCATGTGATGGCTCAGGGAAAAACAGAAATGGAAAGGCAAAAAAAAGAAAGGATAAAAGAGTGCTGCTCCTGGCTTCATGGGACTTGCAAGTCTCTGAAGGGAAAGAGATATCAGTGAAAGACACAAATAAAAGTATCAGCTCTGATAAGTGCTGGGACAGAAAGGTACATTGTGTTACAAGAAGCCAGTACAGGGGCTTGTGCCCCAGTCAGCAGAGTCAGGGCAAGCTAAAGGAATTTAACCTTTCATCAGCACAGATTAACTTGGTATCTTCTGTTGGGGTCAAAGAGGAGGAAAGGTTCCCTCCAGAAGTGTTCTCTTTCTTCCCTGAGAAAAAATAGACTATTAACACAAATAAAATTAAAGTTAAATTAATTTACGTGGGGAGAGCATCTTACTTTCATTGATCTAGGAAACATGAAAAATATGAACTTAGTACTTTTGTAACTTCTGTGCTTTTTAATTTCTGCGGAATAAGCTCTTTGCTATGCTCTAGGCTTTGAGGGAGCAGGAATTAAGTCTTGGACTTAATTTCTTTTTAATGAACATCATGACAAAAAGAAACTTTGGCGGGACTCAGCAGCAGGCTCCCCTTCATGAGGTAGAGAAGAGGTGGCAGGGAGGACGGGATTATGAGTCCAGCAGCAAACAGTCCCCTACAATAGCCTCAGAGAGTGACAGGTCTTTGTGAAGAAGACAGAACACAAAAAAACCAGGGTGTCAGCAGGGCTGTTGGTGACCTAGAGGAAAATTTCCTTGAGTGCTAGGATCTTCCTGTTTCTCTTCCTGTTATTTATTCCCATGCCTAGTAGCACAAAACTAGACTGCAAAACATGCTTACTGTATGAATGATGGCACCAAAACTATTTTTAAACAGCTTGAAACCAAGAACAAATATGAGGTAAGCTTGCCAACAGAAAGTAAGGACCCTGGAAAGAATGGAGAAAGAACAAAGTTGCTAAATAGGAGGGTCAGTAACAGTGGTTGTAAATGACTGAGCAACTGAATGGCCTTCAGCTTACTAACCAATGCCTGTTATCAAACACTGATTTTTGGTTTAATGCTCAGGTGGTTTCTCAAGTCACTACCTTTTTTAATTAGTGTACGTGCATGATAGTTTTTAGAGACTTGGAAAACCCAGCTGAATCACTTGTGTGGAAAGAGCATGCTGATAATTCAGAATGACTACTGTCAGGTTACTGAACTTGATAAAGGTCTCTTATGGGTTGCTGCTAAGGAGATACAGAAATCCCTAATTCTTCTGTACTTTAGGTATTTGGAAAGAAGGGAAGACTGCTGAGAGGGAGGGGTCCTGTTTTTCTATTGGTTTTGGTGATTTGGCTCCATTGCTTCCTTTAAGACTTCTGTACATATTCACTGTACTTTTAATTATTCCTGGCTTTCACACAGTGGCAACATTCAAAAAAGATTCTTACATGTGCCAAGCCATCAATACTCTTGGGAATATTCACAACTGTACTACAACCTCAGATAAAGTATGGTAATCAAATCAGAAAAATACGTTGCAATAAATCAAAAGATGAATTGCAGAAATAATAATGTAACTGAAAGAGAGAGAGAGAGAACTATTGTTCATTCAAAAGTTTGTGACAAATTTCTGAGTCTTTCAATTTGCTTTTCTCTTTTAAGATAATTTTGATGCCCAGAACATTGTCTGGCATACTTAGGTGCTCAATAAATATTCGTTGTATAATAAATAAATTTTCAGACCCTGACAGTACACAAAAATTCTGTGATTTTTTACACATTAATAATTATAATTACTTCTTTGGAGAAATAAAGGACTTATGGAAATGACCCTCTCATTTTTAAACTTGCTTTTGGGCCATATGTGGCTCACCCTTTAGAAATAAGCATCATTCCTCAGAGTGCTTGGTTTTTGTGTTCTTTATTTCCTCTTATTATTTATTTGTTTGTTTGTTTGTTCATTTGTTTATTTATTGGTAGATTTGTTTAAAATTTGTCTGGGTGTCAGAGTAGAAAATTTAAATCCATAATATCCAAAAAGTTACTTGAATACATGAAGATAAGTGACTGGAATCAACTGCTCCCAAATTTGACCTAAGACCGAATGGGTGTTTTTACTCTCTAGGCAAATGCCAGGCTGCTGGGTGACCTTGTTCCATCCTCTTACCTAATTGCAGGTAAGTTCTAGGGTTCTTGAATTATCAAAGTAGTGTGAGTGAGGGTAGCTATACAGGAAGAGACCTCACAACTTGTTCTCCTTCTATGTCCCAAAAGGAACTTCCAGATAAGCCAAGGAATTTTTGTTTCATAGTGGTCATATAGATCCACAATAGCCCATCCTATCCACTAAGTCCAGCTAAAATTTCTGAGTAAAACACAAAAACCAATAATCAAAGACTCAAGTATCCAAGTTAACTGAAGCAGGCAAATTGTGAAGGAGTAATACAAGGGAGCAAAAAATAGAGATCTATTCCTTGGTTACCTGCCCCCGCCCCTTTTAACTTTGCCTTGAAGGTGGGGCTTAGTTACAGAACTGTTTGGCAGAAGTGGCTAAAACTCTGGTAAAAATCCCAAAGAGTCAGAGAAAGGAGCGTTTGTGGGCCAGAGAATATGGAGGAATCTTAGAGAGCAGAAAGCGACGGGAGAGCCCCTTTTTCCTCTGTGTGAATTCACATGTCTCGAGTTGATCCCAAAACCATTCATGTGTCGTTCAGACACAAACCATGACAGCACAGTTTGAACCACTGCTCACAGAAAGAGTGGCGAGACAGATTTATTGATTCTGAGCCCAAACGGGTTGATTGCTGCTAAAACAAAACAAGTGGAAGCAAGAAAGAAGTAGTCAGCTTTTCATTTTTAATTTTTCAGGTGATTTAAAGTGATGGCTACAAATACAATGAAGATAATTTTCAGAGAAATTAAAATTAAAGGTAAATACATGAAAACTATTTTTTTTTTTTAATTAGAGTCTCCTCTGCATTATCTTATAAATTTACCAGGCTCTTCTTTTTGGCAAAATACAGTGCCTAGTGGTATAGAAGCAGATAATGTAACCTTTTACAAATGAAAAATAATTTCCAGGTGTTATGGACTGAACCGTGTTTTCCCAAGACTCATGTGCTGGTGTCCTAACCAACAGTATCTCAGAATTTAGGGATTTGGAGTTAAGATCTTTAAGGAGGTAATTAAGTTAACATGAAGTCATCAGGGTAGGCACTCATCCAGTATGACGGCTATATTTATAAGATTTAAAAATTGAGATACAGTCACATACCGAAAACAGCCACGTGGAGGCATCGGGAGAAAACGGCCATCTACAAGCCAAGGAGAGAGGCCTCAGGAGAAACCAATCCTGCTGACACTTTGATCTCGGACTTCCAGGTTCCCAAACCATGAGCAAATAAGTTTCTGTTGTTTAAGCCACCCAGTCTGAGGTACTTTGTCATGGCAGCCCTAGCAGACTAATTTACTAGGCAAATGTCAAGGAAGCAACAGGAGTAAAATGGATTCCTTCTGGAATTAAGTAACACCTAAATAGTCTGCAATAGGAAGCATTCCTGCTCCGTGAAAGGAGCCATTCATATCCCAGGATTTTTTTTTTTTGTTAATATTTGTGAAGTTTTTCAATATGCATAAGTACATATACAGGATTCCTTGTGTAATGAGAATAATGGAAGTCATAATAAATGTTGGAGTGGATGTAATTGTGGTTGAAAGAATGATTTTATTATATGAGAAAGGATATTGTTGACTAGAGCCAATTCATTAGACTGCTCTGGCAGTCTGTTATTATTATTATTATTTCTAGCTCTTACTAGATTTCATTCTTTTAGATAAAAACATGCATATCAGCTTTGGAGTTTGATTGCCTTATGGGCATAAAGCTTTGCATATTTACTGCCCATGAATCATACCCGTATGTGAAATCCAGAGAAGATTCAATTTTTCCTGCTAGATGCACCTCCAGCCGTTTAATTAAAGTATGTATTATTAATAAAACTATATTTAAGTCATATTTTTTACAGATATGACTGAAACATTAAGTGCAAATTGTTTCATACTTTCATAGTAATTTGCTTTTAACGTTTTGTGCCTTAATCAAGGTAGCACACTCGTCAAAGGTTTGTGGTACTGTGGACTTCTCAGTAGAGAAGTTGAGAAAAGCAAGTGGAACCGGTGATTAATGAAGGGATCTATTGACTTTCGGAAGATCTCTGTGCTTTTACTACAAAAGGAATCTATTGCAATAGGAAAGTGCGTTAAAAGAAATAGCAGAAAAGACTAGTCCCTGTTTCAGTACACAGCAATGACATTTGCCATTTGCATGACTGCTTTTTTTTTCATTTCTGAACCAACACTGTTTTAGCCTGGCCATCTGCCTTTAGATGTCACAGTTGTTCTTCCCCTGAACAGAACCAACTCTGTGCTTTCACAATTCTTCCACTTTCCGGAAACCTTGGATAATCAGTGACACATAATTCTTAGTAAAGGATTAATTCAAAATAGTTTTATTAAAATAGATGATGGCAGGGACAGCCGAGTGACTCTATTAGATACTGTATAACTTACCATAAAAATATACCTATAGTCTATGGAATTTGTTATTTCAGATGACAAAATTTCCAAACTCTCACATTTGGTCCAAGTAGTAATGGTGGGGCAGAGAAAGCAGAAAGGAAAAACTTTAATATAATGACTACCTACTGTGTGCCAGACACTGTGCTAACACGTTTGCTAGTTATGTTATGCAATCCTCATGGTAAAGCTTCAAAAAGAAAATACCCATCTCACGTGTTCACATGAGGAAACGTAGGCTCTGAGAAATTCTGCACCTGGCCCAGTGTCGTAGCTCGTAAATGACGGAGTCTGAGTTCAGACTTTCGGCTTTTCGCTCCAAAGCTCAAGTGAGACACTCTATATTCTTTCCCATACTAGAGCCTCTACAAATACACACATTTATCTGTCTCTCTCCAAGTAATTACATGAATATTCCCCCTTATCATCCTGTCCGCAACCTGTAAGTCTCTAAATAATCAACCCGGCTTCTATCCCTGATGGAACGTACTGCTCTAGTCCCTTTGTCAACCTTCACTCCCCATGCTCCCTTTCTCTGTCCATCCATCAGTGGAGATTCTGAAGTTCCACCTCGGTGGGGTGATGGCGAACTTCCTATTTTGACATACTCTTTAACATAGAATCTTACATCTGTCACAATATTTACCATTTTCAATTATTAAATTACATTATAATAGTTCTTTTCTAAGTGGCCTAACTCCTGGGATTTAATTTTTAAAAGTAATTTATTTGTGACTCTAGAGCCTGTAATTATAGAGTTGAGATTGACAAAGCCCTATCCTTTAAAACTACTTTGACTGGAAATTATTAGCCCAGCTAAAAAAGAAGGCATTTTTACATGTTTCCTTTCTTGGGACCTGTATGTGCGTGTGGGCATGTGTGCTTGTGTGTGTGTGTGTGTGTGTGTGTTCACGCACACGCATGCGCGCACACACACACAAATAAATAAGTAAACACAGGTACATAAATAGATGATGCGGTTTAGAGTCCATGATATCCAGTTAGGTGCCATTGCGCTTGAAAGTTCTCCTTTAAGAAGAAATAAAAGCTTGGAGCTGACTTAAGCTAAAGAATAAAAATCCCCACTAAAATGTGTTTCCTAGGGTATAGAAACCTCTAACACTAAGTTCATATTACAGAGATACTTAAATATGCCTTTTTGCCTTTAATTTTTCCCATTCTTCCACACTAGCTATAGAAATTGAACCAAGCATCACATTGCTACCAGAAAAACAGAGGCTACTTCTCTCTTGTCCCTACCCAGTGGGAGAGGTGACCTTCGTTTAAAATAATAACAACGACCATGCTTGAAAACCAAGGGAAGCCACGCAAAATCAGACCTGATTTTCCATAAACTGCAAAAGAAAATCTAGGCAAAGCAACAGAAAGCCAGCAAAACCCAGCACAATCTAAATTCCAAGAAACGATTGGCAAATTCCTAATTTTTGTTTGACAGGGCACTGGTGGGTCTCTGTTCGCCGTGCATTCACCAGGGTCTTTTACCAAGGGTCCTAGGAGACAGTCCCACTGTCTTCCCAGAGGAGGTGCTGCCTCTTAGCTCAGAGCTCCTGTCATGGGAAGTAACCAAATGCTAAGAGCCCTGAGTGCTCTGGAAAACAAACAAAACACACTCTGAGGGACTTATTATTTACAACACTCAAATTCCAAAACGCACTTGTATATGCACATGTGCTCATGCACAGACATATACACACTTATACATATTTCAAAATGTGATAGCCTATCTTGGAAATTTGGTGACTAGGCCCCCAAACCAGCTGGCTCTCTCTCTCAAGCCAGCCTAATACATACAAAGTAGAAAAGAGCTAAAATACATAAAATTATCCACGCACCAGATCTGCACAAACACCAATCTTCTAAGAATAAAAGCCAGAGAGGAAATAAAGTTGGGAAATCCAACAGCTCTGGCAGGAACCAGTAATGGAGAAACCCTTTGTGGAGTAACAGCTGTTAAAACACCCACCATCCCAGATGACCCAGTTGAGGAAAGCTCGGCCTCTGAAAACGTTGTTGAATTAGGTGAGAATTTTTTTAATGTGTCACCTTCCTTTTCAGAATTAGGACCTCCCAGGACCTCATGGCAGCAAGATGACTGAGGTCTGTTAAACAGTCTCATGCTTTCCTTATTTATTATTTCCCATTCTAGTTTTGGAGCCATGCGGAGAAGTTCAAAAAGCCCAAGGTATGGGCAGATGTGAATGAGATAAGCCACTGAAAATTTACTTGGATGAATTGAATCAGTTTCGCTTTTAAAAGTGCATGTGATTAAAAAAAAAAACTGCAAATGACTTCATTGCTATCTCTTTGCTTTCTAACAGTCAATCCTATGAGCTTGGACCATGTTCTTTCTGATTAGTATCTGTGTCTGCAAGTATAGAACTGTATACTGAGAAGCAGCAAACAGACGTTACAATGGTAACCTGTGTCCCTGTCTTCTTTCCAGTCTGATGGTTGGAATGTTAATTTTTATATTGAAATACAAAAAAAGTGGGATTGAACTGTTATGTGCTGGTGCTTATTTACCCTAAGGAGCTGTTTCTGGAAGCGCTGCTCAGTTATTCTAGGGGCCTTGAAAGAGAGGTCCCCGTTCAGTCTCTACGTCTGCTTAGGACTGCTAAAAAATATAGCAGCACCCCCCTTATCCATGGGGGATATGTTCCAAGACCCCCAGTGGGTGCCTGAAACTACAGAGAGTATTGAACCCTATATGTACTACATTTTGTCCTACACAAACGTATCTATGATAAAGTTTATTAATTAGGTGCAATAAGAGATTAACAACAACAATAATAAGATAGAACAATTATAACAATATGCTGTAATAAAAATTATGTGAATGTGGTCTCTCTCTCTCAAATCATCCTATCGTATGGATTCACCCTTCTTGTGATGTACTGGCGGACCCATCCACAAGCGAGATGGCTGTCACACATGCTTTCTGATTAGGTTGCCAGAACATAGGTAGATAATTTTTGTTTTTGTTTTGGGGAGCGTGTGGGTTCTTCCTCCTGCACACTATGCCTGGCTTTATCCTATGCCTTGCAGCCTTGTCACCTAGTCCCAGAGTTTACCTGTCTTTCCACATCCTATGCTCTGGTGCCTCCTTTACACTTTTACGAATGTAGGCTCTATTGGGTGTCTTCTTCCAGAAGAGCGTAGTTTTATTGCTGTTGAAGACTAGCTCTGAAGGGTATCATTTCTCTTTAATCAACTTCTCCAACCCTGTCAGGAATGTGGCAGCAGCTTCTGCATTGGCAGATGGAATTTTACATTTTATAATTTCAGAACACAGTTGACTGTGGGTAACTGAAACCGCAAAAAGTGAAACTGGAAAGGAGGGGATTACTGTACAACCATTTTAACTAAAAGTCCATGTTTTACTCCATCTGCAACTTGTAATTAAGCTTAGCAAAAATGTATCAAGTGAAAAAAAATATTTCTACTTGGGTTTAGGAACCAACTTACTCAACAAGTGATAAGGGAAGCACCTCTGGTTTCAGCTCTGAGAGTGTTTAGTATTAAAAAAAATTGCCATACTTATCGTTCTATTCTGGGGAGTATCCAGTTAAAATCCTCTCTAGGCCTTGATGATCACTTTATTTGCAGTAAGGAGTCATTTTTACAAAGATGTACTTGATCTTAAGTGGTCTGAGAAAGCTGAGGGCCAGGCAAATCAGGCACCCACTGGAGACCTGGGTGTTTGTATAGCTCTGCCCTGGCTACCACCTGGCCCCTTTGGGGTTGGATGTGTCTGTAACATGACTGCCTGGCTTTGAAACTGAGATTTAATCTCCTACTGAGGATCTCTGGTCCAGAGGACATCGATCTTATTGCTACAGGATTCCTACTGGCTGAGCTATAAAAAATTTCATCCTAATGTGCACATTGTAGATGTTCAGCAAAATGTGTACATTTTGAATATCAGCAAATATTCAAAAATATTTTTAAATAAAATTTTTATTCAAAAAATTAATAAATACATATTTTCATAATTGCAAACTTTTACAAACCAGAGAAAATCTGGTTCATACATCCTCAGGGCTGAGACTATTATTTTCTTTATCAGAATTTCCTTGGAGTTGAAGGTTCTGTTAAGCATGAACTTAAATACCCTTCACATTTGGGGTCCCTGTGTCCTGATCAGCAGTAGAAAAGCAGCTGCAGTTTGGTGACAGGGTATGAAAGGGCTCCCCATGGGTCTCTGGAGCAGCCATGTTTTATGCGGGATTGAATTCTGGGCTCAGAAACTCCTGGGTTAGCCAACAACGGTTTTGATCATTTACCCAGGAGGGAATGATTGAGTGGGAAGCGACAAGGTTATCTTGTTGATTAAAATTATAATCTAGCATTTACATTTTCAAAGTACTTTATGATTGCTAATGAGCTGTTCCTCCAAGTGGGCCTGGGAGGAAGGTCAGCATCGTTTTCCCCATTGTACAAGTGAGGACTGAGGCAGAGATGTTAAGTGACTCACCGGGGATCGCATAGTGAGTTCACTGAGGAGGCTTGATTGAACTTTCTAAATTGCTCTCTACAGTTGGGCTTAGACTCTTGGGAATCTTTCCAAAGGGAGTTCACTAATCCTAGGTTTCTATTGTCTAAATGTGGAGTGATATGGGTCTGAGATCATCTAATAAAATAATCAAAAAGATTCCCACCCCTGAAGGATGTCAAGTAAATGTGCTGATGGTTGGAGAATAATCCTGGGAATGCACTACTCTGGCCTGTCCTGGGCTGTGGTGGTGCAAATTCTGCTCATGAAGATTATTTCCAGGGTCCTAGGGTCTTTGCTCTCATTCTCCAACACATCTCTTAGGAGACCTTTTCCTGCAAGCCTGCTCTTTGAGATCAGCCCATGTTCACATTAATTCCCCTTTTAGATTCTTATTTAATTAAACAAACAAAATACCATATACTTTTTTTATTCTTGTTACAAGCAACTCATTCCTCATCAGTGCTTATGGGAGATGCAGACCTTCGAAATCTCTGTGAGTCATGGTGCTGAGGATATTTCCTCCTCTGAGTTCTGCAAGCCACTGCGCAGACCTTTATTTTTGCTTATTTTTGTGTTTACAACATTATAATGGATGCACTTTCTAGGAAAATGTTCACTATTTGGCTCTCTGAGATCTTGCACCAGACCTCTTTAATCATAGTATGAAATGTTTATTTTAAAGAATAAGTTCAGGTCACTATTTTTCTTTTTCTTTTTTTTTTATGTATAAGTGGCCAAACTTTTTGCTTCTTTCCAGGAAGGAATAATAAAAGTAGAGTCAGAAAGAGGAAAAGAGGAGAAAAGAAAAAGAAAAAAAAGCACAGAGTAGTGCCAGCATGTGATGTGGAAGCTCGTGTATGTACTATTTTACATAACCTCATGTGCTCTTATGAATTAATAACTCTATTTTGAAGAAGGGGCAGAGAAATGGGAGAAGGAAATAGGTAGATGGAGACTGTACAGGTTGCCCAGGTGCAAATATGTCCAATATTTGTGGTTTTAATTATAATGAAACACAACTAGCTTCATGTTGAAAACAATCATCTTTCTTCCAGTCAAATTCTGAGGCCAATGCCAAGAGGGAATTATCTGGAAATTGCGTAACTGCTGGTTTCAGGTGACTTGATTCAAAAATGTGGATGAGTCAATGTCCCACTTCAACCCCCCTCCCACTTCCCAGATTTGCCAATGTGTTTTTTAGTTACTGGAGTGTGGAGTGAGAAATATCCCATTTCCTGGCCAGCACCTCACCTATTTTCTATTTTTCATTTTTAATAGCCTAAACCCTACGACCTAAACCGGGAACATTTAGACATCATTTTTGGGAATTTTCTAAGAGGAGGCTTAGTCATATTTTCAAAGTAGAGGTTCTTCAGGAGAATAACCTTTGGTACTTGAGGGGTTTCAGAGATGCCTCCTATCAACTGAGGCTATGTGTTATGAGGTAATAGTGGTATGTTGGCCGCTATACAGGAATATGAATCGGAGATCTGAGATCCATGTCTGTACCTGCCACTTACTAGCTATGCTAAGCAAGTTACTGAACTTAGTATTTCAGTTTCTTCGCTTATAAAATAGGAATGACATTTACATTAGAGAAATTATGAGGACTAAAAGACGAAATACTAAAAATAGTCATCAATATTTTTGCGAATATTTTCTCCTGGTTTGTGGCCTGTCTTCTTATTTGCTTGATATTATTTTTTTGCAGAGCAGAAGTTTGTAATTTTAATCATGTCAGCTTATTGATTGACTCTGTCATGGATTGTGCCTTTGGTGTAGTAGCTAAAAAGTCGCTATCAAACCCAAGGTCATGTAGATTATCTTCTATGCTATCTTGTAGAAGTTTTATAGTTTTGTATTTTGTGTTTAGATCTGTGGTCCATTTTAAGTTACTTTTTGTTGAGGCTATAAGGTCTGTGTCTAGATTTGCTTTTTTACTATGGATGTTCAGTTGTTCCATTGTAAAAAAGACTCTCTTTCTCCATTGTATTTCCTTTGTTCCTTGGTAAAGGGTCAGTTGACTATATTCATGTAGGCCTATTTCTGGCCCCTCTATTCTGTGCTATTGATTGACTTGTCTATTCTTTTGTAAATACCACACCGTCTTAATTAATGTATCTTGTAGTAAGTCTTGAGGTCAGGTAGGGTCAGTACTCTGACTTTGTTCTTTTTCTTTAATATTGTTTTGGCTACTCTAGGTCCTTTTCCTTTCCATATAAACTTTAGAATCAAGAAAATTCAAATTAAAATAAGAATTTATAGATTCAGTGCAATACTAATAAAAATCCCAACTAAATATATTGTGGATATCAACAAACTGATTTTAAAGTTAAAAGATACCATCAGGGAAATGAGTTATTTTTTATTTATGAATACTTTTTTTATGGCCTAGAACACAGGCAATGTTTAAAACTGCTCCACGTGTACCTAAAGAGTGTGTCTAGAGTTCTATATATGTCTATTAGTTTGAGCTTTTTAAGGTGTTGTTCAAATCATCTTCATCTCTGTTTTTTGAATGCCTGAGCTACCTATTTTGAGGAGAAATTTGTTTTTTTAAAAAACTCAGTTTGATGGTAGATTTATCCATTTCTCCTTATAATCAGGAAAAGTTCGACTTTATATATTTTGAGCCTCTATTGGTGAATGTAAATAAATAGTTAGGATTGTTATATCTGTCAGATAAAATTTTTTTTATCTTTAAGAAATGTACCCTGTTAGCCATAAGAATAAGTTTTGCCTTAATTTTTGTACTGAGCAACTTTATTTTGGTTAGTTTTTTTTTTTTTTTAATGTGGACATATCTCATTACTTTATATTCAATAATTTTATTTCATTGCATTTTAGCATTTCTTTTGTAAATAGATCTGGATATTGATTTTTTTCTTTTTAAATTCTAATCTGATCATCCTTGTCTCTTAACAAAGAAATTTACTCCATTTATATTTGGTGTGATTACAAATCTTTGGGAGAGACTAACTTATAATACATTATTTTGTGTTTCATATTGGTCATCATTTCATTGTTTCCTTTTTCTCTTTTCTATTTTTAATTTATTGAGTTTTTTTTAATTTTCATTTATTCCTCTCTTAATTTGGAAGTTATATATTCAATGTCTGTTCTTATAATTACCCTTACATTTTTACCAAGTCTAGTTGATTTAATAGTATCAGGAAGCAGTTAATATCTGTAGCCTCCTATTAAATAACAATGTTCTTGGAATATTTTAATTCTGATCAACTGCTGACATATTTATATTATTGTTGTTTAAATTTTAACTTTCACCTTGTTTGTAATGCCTTCAACATTCTTTATTATTATTAATAGTATTCTTGAATATTAAGAGTTATTCTATTTTAGATTAACTTACATTTTTACAGTTCCTTTGTACACCATTTTCTTTTCATGTCATTCCTTCCTTCTGAGTTCAACTTCTTTTTAATAGAAATACAGTCTTTGAATTTTTTGGGGGGTAGTGTTAACTAATTATCTGTAAATGGTAAAATTATTAGTGTTTCTTTGTCTTACATGTATTTATTTTTGTTAATTTGAAAATTATAGTTTTGTTGTCAGTTGAATTATAATTTGACACACATATACTTTTTTTTTTTTTTTTTTTTACCATTTGAAGATCCTGTTTAAATATCTTTGGCATTTATCAGTATAATTTGTTGCTTGGCCTTTTTATGGGTAACCTTTTTTCCTTTTCTATTAACCTGTAAGATTTGCTTCTAGGAATTCTATTTTGTTGTTATTCAAGTCTGCCTATTTTTAGGTCATTCTGCTGTCTTATTTCATCTTGGTTTCTCTTTGTTTTATGCTTAATTTTTAGACATACTTTTAATTTTTTTCTTTCATGTTATTTTATTTGTAGTGCCACTTCTCATTTGTTATGTCTGCTGATGCTCCTTCATGGTGGTTTATTTCCTTGAATTTTTATTGTGAGTTCGTATTTGACAAAGATTTTTTTGTTTGTTTGTTTTCTTGGAAAGTTTCATTGCCTTGGGTAGATTATATTTTTCTATGTGGCAACAGTACAATTTTTGCCAAAATTCCAAGTGTTTTAATTTTTCAGCCTATAATTCTAACAGCAAAGAGATGATATAAATTTAGCCCTCCACATCTCTGCATGGTACAAAGTAGGAATTTTCATTTTTAAGAACTTTTTTTTACCTTTCCCTAAACAAGAACATATAGTAGTCTTCCTTATTATGTCTACCAGGAAGTATGTGGAGTTTTTCTAGTGCTCTTCACTAACTGGGTGGGCTTTTTATGAATCTAGCTTCTTAAAGGGTCTTCATCTCAGCTTCTCCTCCAAGGTCACTCTGTTTGTCCTTACATTGGTATTAACACCACAGTCCTACAACTCCTATCTGGCTTTTAAATGTATCTGGGTAGCTGAACATTTGATGAAAATGTTGCCCTTGTTTCAAGTTCTCCCTTCATTTCTGTGTCTGAAGGATTTATTATTATTATTTTTTAACTTGGCTATATTTTCAAATATAATTTTTAGTATATTTAACCTAGCATGTCAAATTTTATTGTATCTATGAGCTGTTGCTAGAGAGAATGCCTATTATTGTAATCTGCCATGATGCCGGCACTAGAATTAAATTTTTTTTTTAAAGAAAATAAAATAGATTCTGCAAATGTATTTTATTTACGAAATATTAAGGAAAGAAGTAAGTTTCCAGTGCTTTATTTATAATTCCGTTTTTTTAGTTTTTTAAAAAATCAACATTTCACCTCACTCTGAGTATTTGTTTAAATTGATTGCTTTGTTCGTGCAGAACAACTACCCTCCTCAAATTAACTTGAGAGACAAAAATAATTTACTGTTTTGAAAGTTACAAAGGGCTTAATTGAGAAGAATTTGCTGTTACATTTTATTTTGTTGAGGGAGAAAGAAGAAATATGTTGTTTTTATATTTGTTTTCTTGTTTTTTAAATTACTGTTTAAAGTATTCAGCATTATTTGCCTATAAGAACCATTTACAGAGTTTGTTTTTTAACTTAACCCAATGATCCTGAATACATGCCAAACTCAAGATTGTTCCCATTCGTTTGCCACTGTAATTCCATGCTTAGCAGAGTCCTAGTGTTGTGGAAAAATATCACCAAAGCTCCAAAACTCAGTCCAGTGAAAAACCAAGCAGTAACTCGGAGGGAAGGAGCATTCAAATTTATTATGTGCCCTCCCAGATGAAGATCTGGGCTGTGGGCTCAGCTGAAATATTGCTTATACACCAGAATTTTTACATAAGCTAATTGGTCAGTTTGAACTCAAATCTTTGCAAATGACGGGGTTGCTACGGAAACTACAAGTAGTAACATTGGTCAGGCCAGGAGTTGTTCAGGGTTGCCGACAATTACAAATTGTTACAGAAAGTGGGAGCTGCTAGGGTGGGTGCAAACAGTTACATTCATGGAGCAAAGGTACAAACAGTTTTGCAAGTTGAGCAAAGTGCAAGGGAGCTTTTGCAGGAGCCCTTGCATGCAGTAAGCTTGTTTGCAGAAAGCAAGCATATTTACAGAAGCAGAAAGCTGATTAGCTTTTAATGAAATTCCTCAAATTTCCCCTTCACTAGCACATGGTAAATTCTCAAGACATATGTCTTAAATAAATACCATGACATGACTAAATGAATGTGTCCATGCTAACTCTCCAAGTACAACAACAGAAATGTGGTATATAAATTAGTTACTGCCAGAGAAATGCTTCCTAAAAATCAATCCCACAATTCAGTGGTCGAAAATGATAATCATTTATTTTTACATTAATGTAGTTTGGCTGCTCTAGACTAGGTTCAGCTAGACTCACTCATGTGTCTATGTGTTGAAGATTGAAAATCTAAGGTTGGCTCACTGAAGGAGCTTGGCTCATCTCCAAGTGTCTATCTTGGAGCTGTTGGGATCAGTATGCTAGTTCATACATGTTCTTTTAAGGTTAATGGCAGAGGCTTAAGAGTATTTCAAGCCTCTGTTTGTCTCATGTCCACTAATGTCTCATCGGTCAAAACAAGAAACATGGTCAGGCCCAAGGTCAGTAAAATGAGAATTATATGCCTCCTACAGAATTGGGGAGGGAGAGAATTTTCTGAACAATAATCCAATCTATCTTTTGTAAAAATTCAAAAGATACTGAAGCCTACTTCTCCGGAGTACTGTTTAAAGGTCTCTATTCCTGCAGACATCCTTTACAACTGTAAGTGTGAAACTTGCCTTTTAAAAATCTACAATCTCTTCTTTTACCATTAAGAATGGCTACTTTATTTTTGAATGCCTACCTTGCACAAGTGATTTATATACATTATCAACTGATATGATGACACTATTTTTAGAGGGCTGTGTTTTCTTAACTATCAAAAGAGGTTCTTAAATATATATAGTGTTATATATATAGTGATATATATATATATATATATATAGTCTCACAATTTACCATTTTTAAAAGGGAATCATAGCGAGTTAATTGCTGATGCTTGAATTGATGATGAAATGTGAGTAGAGATATGTAAATTGATAATTGATAGAGGTGAGGTATTGCTAGCTATTTTGGCTCTGTTACCAGTTTTGTCTCCAGTTATCTCTATAACCTTAGTAAAGCCATTTTGCCCCCTTCGCCTCACCCTCGCCCCCATGAACTATCAATTTACAGCCTCTCCAATGATCAGACTGGCCTGTTGTTTATTCTGAACTTGCCACTACTTCCAAGCTTTATTTTCGATTAAGAAAAACTTGATGTTGATAGTTGGTCTCTTTTTCTTCTAGAGAAAGGGAACCAAACCAGTGGATGAAGAGATATGCTATGGATTTTCAAAGAGCTACGTGGGTGGGTTGTAGTGGAGTTTATTGATTTCAAATATAGATTTGTGAGAACATTCTTAGAAGATAAAGTATCCTTGGTCCCTGTGAGTCCTGCTGTATAATGCCCATCTTCTCTTCTTTCTTACGAACAGTCCAGTTTTATTTGTGTAGCAATATTGATAACCCTTTGCTTTTGTCTTGCTCAGATCATTGCTCTGTGAGTATAAGATGCTTAAAACTGTAGTAGCTCCCTTTCTGCTACAAGCACAATGCTATGGTGGCATAGACACTGAGCTAGCTCCCTGACGTTGTTGAGCTCTGGAGCTAATTTTGGAAAAATTCATCTCCGGACTGATTGTTAGTGAAATAATTAAATGCCTATTATTATTATTTTAACTTCTATTAGTTTGGCATTTTGGTATTTGTAGCTGAATGCATCTCTAAACACACTGTTTGTGGGAAATCCTAATTTCATCATTGAAGATGTTTACATTCAGTTTTTGTTTTTTTGCTTTTTTTTTTGTTTGTTTTTGGCATTCTGAATGTATCATTACTCTTTTCATTTAAATTCACTTATTTGTTTGTGAATTGGTCTAGGCATTGGAAAAAAAATGATGAGTAATTTTGACTCTTCTATTCACCTGGAAATAGGCAGAGTGAAATGTGCTATCTTTCTACCACAGTCTTTTTATCAAATAGCACCATTGATCACATTACAAATTTCTAGAGTGTATTGAGGAATTTGGATAAAATTATTTGGCTCAGAATAAATTGAAAAAATTCAAATCTCAGTTGACTAATGTTTTCCTCAAATCTCTCTACTTTAAAAAAAATTTTTTAACATAAAAAAAGTTGAAATACACAGAATGTGCTTCAGAGCCATAATATCCAATCAAGCTGCGGTTTGGTGAGATTGCTGTCAATACCCGTCTTGCCTTTAAGGTATGCCTGGTCATTTAAATCTATGTGGAACAAATTCCGCCCTCTAAGAAACCTTATTATGAAGATGAGCAATTGTGTTTATCTGACAACTGTGTCCTTCGATTGGCACAAAATGTCAATCACTGGGTCAGGTTTTGCTGAAGAAGCCTGGACTTGAAAAGAATTAGAACTGGAATGACCTTTGTATAACCTGCACTATACTTATAGCTAGCATGTTCCCTGTGCTTATATAATTATTATTAAAAAATATTCATGGCATGACTAGAATTCAGGGTATTTGTGCTACCCCATGCTGCATATTTCATGACATGTCATGTTGCATCACAGTTATCAAATAGTGACTCAGCCTTTTTTCCTCCAGGCAAATTATCATAATTATTATACCATACATTACCATAAACTGTTTCTGTATCAGTCGAAATGTATCAGGTACAAGATCTTCCTTGAAAATCTTGTCATATTTCCTGTATCTTGCATATATAAAGGAGCCTGAAATTTAAACACAGCATTTACTTCAAGGTTGCTCTAACCAAACAGGTTTGAAAATTGTACAGTTTTGCAAGGAGGCTTATCTTCGAAGGTTCGTCAAGTTGATTATCAGATCTTACCTTTAAAGCTGTGATAGATAGCCTATCAATATTAGGCATCAAGTGACTCTAACAAAAGCTGTGCAGCAGCTGCAGCTTTTATGAAGAAACCAACACCAGAGGCACAGTGCCAAGATGATGTCAGCCCACACCCCAAGCAAGAAATCCTTCTTTTCATCTCACACGATCCCTTCCTGTTGCTGTATGAAGGAATTCTGCCAATGACTGGGAGAACACAAGCTGGGCTGTGTTTGGTTGGTGAATGCTTGGGTTTAGGGAGAGAGCCAGACAGCCATGACATCGCAGGGCTCTTCTTTAGACCTAGTTAAGCAGGTGCTGGCACTTTATAAGCATATTGAGAAAAAAATCAAAGCTTATTGAAGAGATGAAATCCTTTCTTCAAATCTGATTGATATGGACAAAATAATGACAGTGCTTTGAACAAGCGCATTAGCAAAGACTAAAAAATTTCTGTAGTTCGCAATGAAGCAAGAAGCAGATAACCCGGTGTAGACCAGTGAGGAGTGAGACGCAGTTTGGTGTCCACAGAAGAGCATCCATATGGAGTGAGAACTGGCCAAGGGTCAGTTCATCAGCTATTGCTTGTGAAGAGGACAGGAAACTGCCATCAGACCCTATCACGTGTGCTTTATATTTGATGTATAAGTGAAGTATAATTATCCCCCAAAAGTGTGGTTCACTTTGTAGTAAGGGGAATGTCATCGTCACTATGGAGTGTGCCCTCGTCTCAGCTTCACAGAGCACTAAGTAATAAGAACACCCAGGGATGGCCTAGTGACCTGGGTTGCCTAACACTGATTTGTGGGGAACGGGATACTAAACATTACAGAAATTTCAGGACTTACTTTAAATCTTATTTCTATAGCCAGGTCACCTTTCTAGCTTGTGGGTGACAGAGCAGTTACATTTAGCAGCACGTTTCCTGTCTTGTATTCATGCAGTTAAACTTCTCCTTCTTCAGTTTTAATATTTGTTGGTTAATGTGCCATTTATTTTATCATTAACTCATTCAATTAACACTTTTCGTGGACCCATTATGGGCCTGGCATTCAGTTATATGTTATATGTCCAAAGGACTCCGTGGTTCAGTGTGGGATATTAAAATCCACAAATAACTAGGCTAGAGGGTCATATTTGCTGATTACTGTATAAGCAGGGTCTTGAAAACTTCTTAGAGTTAATAACTTTTAACATTTACAGTGAGGGATGGTGAGTTTTTAAGGGGAACAAGGAGGAGAAATGGTACTGAGGAAGAAGGAACAGTACTGGCGATATGATGGGGAGTTGGAAGTAGCTCTTCTGGCTGTGGCGTCGGCTGCCTGTGGAGGGTGCAGTGCTAGAAGGTACGTTAGACCAGGCTCTTGAGGTCTGACGTGTAGATGAGTGTGGGATTTGGACTTCTATCTTATAAGTGATAGAGAGTCTCTGAAGGCATTTGAGCAGGGAAGAAAACTTTTTTTTTTTTTTTAAGGTGACGTAACCCTTGGTTAACCTCACGGATTGCAAGGACCTTGTCAATTTACAATCCCTTATTTTTTTATTTTTTATGTCTACAACACCTGGTCTTCCTAGGTGGTTTCCCATTTTATCTATCATCTATCTATCTATCTATCTATCTATCTATCTATCTATCTATCTATCTATCTAAATGCAAGCTGCTCTTTAATGGTGAATAACAAAGTGATGAGTTTTTTAAAATGTAATTTTTAAATTTTATTTTATTAGTTTCAAGTATACAGTACATTGGTTGGACATTTATATAGTTTATAAAAACGTTTTTTATTTGTGTTTTAGAAAGCTGTCTCTGATGGCAGTGTGCAGAATCAGAGCTGTAAGAAGCAGGCAAGTTAGGATGGTTTTATAATCACCCAGACAAATGAGGGCTTAAAGCAAGACAATGGCTTTTATAAGCCTTTCCTAGTTGTCATCATCTAGCACCTTAGGCTGCAGGTAATAACTACTGAGCATTGCTCTCTCCTCCACGGAATTAAGATTTTCTTAAATGTGAGGATTGTATTTCATTCATCTTTGTATCATTAGTAATGTGTGATCCCTGATCCACTTTTCTTGAATCATACAGGCTTAAGTTCAAATTCTACCTCTGTAACATAATAAAGATGTGGTCTTAGGTAAGTCATTTTACCATGTCATCTGTAAAATAGCGATAATACTTTTGCAGAGTAGGGATAACTACATAAAGTACTGGGTACATAAATGGATTTTATCACATGATGTGATCAAATTTGTTTAGGAAAATATGATATGCACATACATAATTCTTAATATGGCTCTAAATATGGTAAACTCCATGAGTAAGGAGGAATAAGTACTGCTGCCCTTCACCCACAGTGCTGTTCACTAGAGCGTCCTTGTGTCCAATTTCCTCCACAGAAAATGCCTTTTCCTTCATGTCCACTGGCCCAGACTCTGCCTATCCTTCATTTCCAAATGCAAATGTCACTACCACTTCATCCAGCTCAAAAGCTCTCTCCTTCCTCTCAGCCTCCATGGCATTTAGCATCTCTTTCCTATTTTGCTTCTTGCTGTCTACCTTAAAAAAAGGAAATGTTTAGGAGCAAGCCTCATCTACCTCACAGCTCTGTTACCTTTAGAGCCTTTCCCAAGTCTTTCTGTGTCATCTCCTTGGTGTCTAAAGTAATATCACTCACATAGTTAATGCATATTAAGTAAGTAGTGATGAATGCAAGAATAAACAACCATTTATGAGCAGAGAGCAGGGCAAGTTGCATGAGGGAGAGACCGTTCAGCCGGCCTTAAGGAATGGGTAAGATCTGGGTGGGGAGAAATGGAGAGAAAGGATTTCAGAACTGGTGGAGTGCAGCGATCTTCATCATGTGGGGCTAAGCACTGGGGAGAAAACTTGTAAGGTATGTATGGGGAATGGTGCATGATGAGGAGTGTGGTTCCTATGGATAGCAATGGAAAATATATAGGTTGGGAAAGATGAGGGTCATATTTGGAATAGAGACTGAAGTGTTTGGATTCTAGAGTCAGGATCAAATCTTGTGGGCATGTGCAGGATAGAGTAGGGGTGGAGAAAAGATTGGAGGCCAGGCTCTAGAGATATTGCTTTTTTATGAAGTCATGTAGGCTGAACCATGTTGGTGTGGGGGAAATAAAAAGAAAGGGACACGTGCTAGTGATCATGCAACATTTGGTGGCATGTCATTCCTTGGGTGAAGAAAAAATGATGTAGAAGTAGAAGTCAGGATCGTAGTACCATTAGGAGAAAGAAGGAATTTTCCACTAGATACTCGTTTGGTGGAAGGTGATAATTTCTGTTTTCAAGGCTAATTTTGAAGCCATCTTGGTAGACATTAAAAAGGTGATGGTGATCTTGGGAGAGAAATCAATGCCTGAGTTGTAGTTTTGAAAATCTTTTGTATTGACATCATGATCGAATGGCAGATAACTAAATGCTGTCAATTCATACACTGGGTTCTTATGTGGGTGTGTCTGGGAGTGGATCATCGATCTAAGGTATAAAGTGGGAGCAACAAAAGCATTCATGATTATTCCTGGACGTTGTTCAAGCTTTCTGTGTTTTACCCCCTATAAGCTGGGTGTGCCAAACTTGGACTTAGCTATCTTTATACAGTTCAACTAGAATAAGAAGATGAAAACATATTTTTTATTTCTACTTTATAGATGGGACTAACAAGGCTAGTGAAAGTCAGAAATTATCCTCAACTCACTCAAGCCTTAGTCTCCAGAATTAGGGTTTTCCACATATGAGGAAGATGTATTACTTTAGGGGTATTAAAAATTTATAATATAGCTTTCATTTTAAGAATAAATTTCCTTTTGTCACTTTGGTTGTCACCAGGAAAATGCTCCTTAGGCTTATGTATAAGGTGAAGTTCTTTTAATAAGTTGCTTCGCCAGAAATTTGCCTGAGTGGTCCCCAACTCTAATATTTAATAGTTAATCCTCACTGACTGTTATAAATTGTGCCATTGGTGCATACAACTATTTTGGTGGTTTTATTTGAGCATTGTGGTTATAAATGGAATAGTACATGAAATGGGATCTATTAGCAAAAGAATGTGGGTTGAGAACTGATGCTTGAATTTGAAGAAATATTTATTACCACTGAGAAAAGCCTTAGTTTTTCTAGCTTCTCAACATTGGGGGAACTCATTAAGAGGGAAATGAAATATTGAATCCATGTTGCACTAATTAAATTATATCATTATGTCATTTTCCTGCTTTTTTGTTATTTTTTTCAAATAAAGTTCACGAATTTCCATCTAATGTTTTTCCTAAGAAATATCCTGAAAGATACGAATGAATAATTTTCAGGTATTACCAAAACAAATAAAATTTACATTTATTTCCTTTTCTTGTGGAAAGGTTTTTATTTGTTTATTTATTATCTTCAAAGAGTTTGAGATAGCTAGGTCAATTTCCGAGGCAATTGAATTTCCCTTCCTCCCTCTCTCCCTTCTGCTCTTTCTCCCTTCCTTCCTTCCTTCCTTCCTTCCTTCCTTCCTTCCTTCCTTCCTTCCTTCCTTCCTTCCTTCCTTCCATCTTTCCTTCCTTTCTTGGGTTGGGAGTGGTTGGGGTGTATATGTGAGAAAGGACCAGATGCTTTTATAGCTGCTCACTGTGGGAGAGGAAAGAAACAATATTTCATTTGAGACACTTGGTTCTTGCTCTTTTCAGCAATGAAGAATGTAATTGTGGGTACATTGAAAATACCACATCATATATTTTGATAAAACAGTTGTTTGTAGGAAGGAGGCAATACTTCTCTGCCCTTTTAACATTTTAGGTCAAGGCTAACTGTGGTAAGAACATTGCCCTGCGATGACCTGGGGTGACCTGGGGACTAGTTCTGTCCTAGGCTCTCAGGTGTAGATCCTCTTACTCTCTCTGCTTCTGCATTTCCTCCTCTGAAAAATGGAGAAGTCAGATTCAGTGATCAATGACTTCACATTTAGAGATTCTATGTAGCTGTGGTTTCGGGAGAGCTGGATTTCTTCAAAACGTTCCCTTTTCCATTAAAGCAATAGCCGAGAACCCATTTATGATTCAGAGGAAAGACCCTGAACATTTCCAGGTAAGGCAAGTTTTGGAGTCTATTCTAAGAAATCTGCACAGACAAAGCTGTTTGACCCATGTTGTTGTAAACATTGCTATAATTTACAGAAGGGACATTATTAAGTCATATTCCAGATTTATTTGGTTGGGTGTTATAGTGTTTGCAAACATGACTTTTAAACAAGATATTAATGTTTAGAATCTAGGTTTATGTCTGGTAAAGAACACTGTCACAATTAGTAAGCTACTTTCATTTCAAAGAAATGGCAAGCTGTCTTCTCTCAGTGTTTGCTTTTCTCAAAGATGCAGCTGCTGGAATGTTGAAATAGGTCAAACTGCTTTTAACCTGGCTACTGTTATTCAATTTTATCAATTCTTCATTTTCTATTAGCAGAAAATCTGTTTCATAACTTCAATATATAAAAGGTAGAAAGATCACAAAGTGGCCCTGAAGCAGATAAATATTGACTGAATCAGACACACATGCTGCTGAGACTTAGAATAACGTGTTCTTTTGCTCTGAGACCAGGCCAGATGAATGTTACCACTGTTCGTGCCTAACTTAGACTTCTAGATTTATCTCACTCACTTTCGTTTTTTGTTTAGTAAACATCTGCTTTCTATTAGATTGTTTTATCTCCTTAACCTTTATAAATGACAATTAAGTCCATCTAGCCTGTCAATAGCATGTCATTTATTTGTTGCTACAGCTGAGCCTGACCTTCATTGATTTTATTGGAGTAATTTGCTGGAAATGATTTTTTAATGTTAGATTTATTACCGAGGCACTTCATTGTCAGATAATTGAAGTAAATTGTAATGTTTTTTTTTTTTTTTTCCAAACCAAATACAAGAAGTAAAGGAAAGAGATATATTATTTTAAGAATAAGATATATTATTTCAAGGGGTTATTTCCTAATGGGATAGATATATGTTATACATGATGTCATACACTTCTCGAATTTGCGCACATAGATTGTTTTGAGTGCAAGTTTTTTCTCCTTTATGGCTTTTCCTTAAGGATAGCTAAGGTGGCAATAGGAGCTGAGAATGAATTAGTGTTCAAAAATAATGTTGCATATTAGAGATTTACATAAATCTATTAAGTAACTACAACACCACCCTTACATAATGAGCCTTGCTATTTTAACATAACTGCATGTTCGGTTATGAATAGACCACCGATATATAATTAATCTTACCTTTTCCACAAATATTATCCCCCTAGTATTGGCGTTAACAAATGTTTTTATCATATTGTGATTTTGGCTCTCCAAAAACTTTGCCCAGATGATAATTAGCATTTCAGTTCGCAAATGAGGCTTTCTCGATATTTGTGTATGTGTTCCACTGATGTGAGGGGTGGCTATGCTATTGCTATATGGATGCAGGAGGATTGAGTTATATATTTTATATTTTGAAAAGTGTGTGTGAATACACAACTCTTTCCTCGATATGCCGTCATGTCCCAATGTTAGCAGGGCCAGGCCAGCAAAGATTTGCCAGCAAAGCTGATGCTCTTGTTTTTCTAGAAATGGATTCTGGGTTGAAATAAAGAAAAAAGACTTTCAAACTCAACTTTAAATATTAGCAAATGAAATATGCTGTTTTTCAGACTCTAAATAATGATACATTGTTGTACAGGAGGTTTTCCAATGTATTGGAACTAGTTAAGGGAAAGTGGAGCAGAGCTAAAGCCGTATTCTTTAAGCAGTGCGTTCTTTTTTTTATTCTCATGGGAGTGGAATCAAAGCAAGTCATTTTGTAACCAAAGGCAAAGAGAATTCTGGACCAAAAGTCCCTGGAAACCTGTTCTAGTTGCAACAGTCTCTCTATTCATTCACAATTGTTTTGTAGCAAAAGAAAAATTAGAAAATAGGATTTTAAGCTTTTCATGTATTTTATATAGATTAAATATTACCGGACACGCTATCCCTGTTGTCAGTTTATGCACTAAAATTATGAGAATTCGAGTGAATATTGGCGATGTAATTGTTCCCACACATTATCAATGACTTGCTCTTGCATCTTGTATTTTAGAGTGAATTTTAGCATCGACTTTAATGAAGAGCAGCTAGGTTATCACTTCATCAGGTTTTAAAAATTCAAACTTGCTGTATCTTGAAAGGTAGTTACACACAAGTTTAGAAATAATTGTTCCGAGGGCCTTTCATAGAATAAAGTTCAGCAGAGACAGAATTTGCTTTAAAAATAGAAGCCTGATGTAATCAACTCAAAGTAAGGAGAATAAGCAGGCAATGGTGTCCTCAACAGATTGAATTCTGCAATTCAATTTTAATTTTAGTGGAAATTACTGGGGGAATAAAACTGTAAGGACTTGAGGGAGAAACTTCATGCTTTTAAATTGTCACGCTTCTTTCCTGTCTCTGTTCCTGTCACTATTATTGATATAAAGAATCTATCAACATATTTTTATGGGTGATTAAGAAAGGCTGACCTTTCCTTTGCAGGTACAAATAGGTAGTTCTTCAGAGGCTGTAACTGAATGACAAGATAATTCTATCCATTTAATATTGAAGTGATGTTGATAGTATCATTCTTCTCGTGTTAGAAGCAGGACAGTGTAGAGGCCCTTTCTGCCTCAGCCTGTTCTGCCCTGGGTGATGTATTTTCCCTCTGACTAATCGCTGTCACATTAACCTGCACTATTTCATCCTTCAGAGCTGTCAAGATAATGATGATAATCCAAGTGGCTCATTGTAGGTAAAGGAAATTATATGAGCAAAGTAATATCATAAAACAGTGTTTAAATATTTTAATTTCATTTGTCAGAGCTGCCCCAACACTTCATTACACATATAACCATCTCTCATCAGTGGAATTAGTGCATTATTCATTACTGTTAATTATTTTCACATAATGGCTGCCCTGATATATTTAACCTCCACATTATATCTCAGATAATGGGTCTGTAAAATTGAATTGTGTGAAGAGTGGAGTTCTAAAGCTCATTTGCAGAACATCAAAGAACAAAGAAGAGGAAAAGAATTCTAAATGGGACATTTTGCCCAGCTGGGGCCAAACATTTGTTTCTGTCTGATTTGCATACAGAAAATAGGAGGTGCAGAAGTGGCTTAATACTGTATAGGCTGTCAGCTCCTATTACACAACCAATTAGGATTTGCGAATGTCGCACGCATCAGAGACAACTTGAGAATTATGGCTTGAGAAAACGAAACAGTTAAAGAAGTACTCTTACACAATATAGACAAAATGAAATTTCCTTTTGGAGATGATATGTAATGGAGACAGAAAGAGAGGGAAAGAGAGGGAAGGAAGGGATGTTAGTGAGTTTCAGGTTAATAACATTTTTTATGAATAACTTTAATAAAGGTAATAAGTTTCTTAAAGTGGTAAAAACAAAGAATAACCATAAAAATTTATTTAGATTTTAGTTATTCATTTCTAGCATGGTCAGAATAAAATTTAACTTAAATGCTTTCAACATTCATACAAACAAAGCATTAATTTAGAGCCCCTAACACCCTATGAGTGGAGGCCAAACTTTATAACAATTTAATTCTTCCTTATTGTGCATTACTATACTATAATAGAGCATTTGACAAACATAATGGTCCAATCAGCGATGTCAAACATATCTGTATACAAGTGTATTTTTCTTTATACCTTTTCAATGTAGTTAAGTGAACCAAAAAGCCAACTGAAATCAGAACGAGTCAGAATTTCCTGATGATGGGGCTAAGACATGTATATATTTTAAAAGCTCTGCAAGTAATTCTGAGGGGCTTCCTGTGATCAGAACCTTGTCCTTAGAGGTTAGAGGAGTATGTGGCCCATGGAAGGCTCATAACCTCCCTTTCTTTGTTTTTTGAATGACTCTCATTTTTGAGCATGTACAGTAAGCTCTGCCTTGGGCGAGTGCTTGATGGCAACAACTATTTTTCTTATCACAGAGCACAATGTAGAGAGTCACTCAGTAATTGCTTGTTAAATTTACTTTGCCTTCCTCAAATTTTCACTGTTATAATTATAGTGAAATTAATTTCTTCAAACCTATAAATTTTTCTTCTTTTGGATTTTTCTTTAGGCCAAGTCCCATGGGTGGGATTCACAATTGTTCTGGCTCTTGGTACATTCTGTCAAGTAGAGCTCTAAGGGTTACACCAATTAATACTGCCATAACAAGGTATAAATATAACAATTTTATTGCAATCTTGGCAGAATGGGCTATTAAAGCACAGGTTTTGTTAACCTAATAGAAAATGGCATCTCACCATTTTATCCTGCATTTTTCTTCTTTCTGTTCAGATTGACCACGTCCCATTTTAATTTATATTTTTGCGTATGAGTCATCTCTTAGTTATTTTAGCCTTTTTTACTGTCTATCTATTGATTTCTTAGCATTTTTATTACCAAACTGAATGATCTCTTTATGTAATAAATGTATTTTACTTGTATTTGTTTTATTTACTATTAATATTGTTTACTGTTTGCATTTTCTTAGTCTTTTAATATTTATACTAATGTTTTTTTATTTCTTATGCAGTCAAATGAGTTGATCTTCTAGTGTTTTTTTCCCGTGTGTCTTCAAGGCTTATAACATTATCACAATTAGCTCTTTTTTAAAGATAAATTAGATCGAGTCTTGAGATATTTAAAAATACAGTGGGGAAAGCATAACTACAGTGTTGGAAATGAAATCATGATAACTTACCTCTCAGTCTGTCACACCACGCTTATATTTTAACGAGTTAGGCAAGCACTCCTCCTGAATACCCATCACGACAATATACCCAGTTGCTAGGAAATAAACAGAAGTTCATCTTTGCCACTATGTTCCCTCTTATTCTCATTCATATGCACCATATGGTGCAGTTGTCCTATAGCATCAATCCATCATTTATTATATATGAAATAAGATCGGAACTTTTGCATTGGACATTCAAGTATTTTCTTTTCTTCCATTCATCTTTTTGGGGGGTGTATGTCTCTCTCTACTCTTAATTCTATAGCCACCTCCAGTGCCTATTCATTTACAACATTTCTTGAGATTCTACCATGTGCCTGTACGGTGCTGGAAATAAACAAAAGCAATCTACCCGTGACTTTAAGAACCTCATAGCGCAGTGAGCCCCCTCCCCTGGAATAGTCCCTGTATTCTTCGGCTTCTAGAATCTGCTTAATTTGCTTATTCTGTTTGGATATTCTTAGGTCTTACATATTGCTTTGAAGAGCTACTTATTCTGTAAGGCTCCTGTTCAAATTCTACTTTCCTTAATAAGCCTTCTCTGTTTATTATACCCCTGTTGGAATGAATCACTCTGTTCCAAACATCCCCAATGAATGATGTTTTCTCTATTATGGTATTTGATCTTTATGAGCTTCATAATAGAGTTATTGATGTATGCCTGTCTCCTCCACTAGATTATGACACTCATGACAATAGCAATTGGATCTTCTTGACTTTTTATATCTCACTATACATAGCAGGGCCTGTGCCAATGATAGAAACTGAGTAAACATTTGTAGCTTTGTTTTTTCCTGTTCATTTGATTGAAAACTCAAAGTCCAAGATTACAATCAACTTCTCCAATATAGAATCACAATTAGCATGACTCTGCCATTCTCACATTTGTATATGTGTTGCAAGACTGGAGAAGCTATAACTTCCACACAACTAAAATTTAATATCCAGTTGGTGCTCAGTAAGTATTCTTCATCGACAAGCTGAAAGGGTGGCATTAAATCTATGTAGAGAACATGCAATATCTTTTATTATCCACTTTGTCTTTTATAGACCATTATATTTTTGCAATTAAAATATGGCATAAAACATTATTTAACTTGTTGTCACCTGATGCATCATGCTATGACTAAACCAGTTCTGTGAAAATCTTGCATTAGTTCCATGCAAAGTGTTCATTTATATAACTTCCTGTTTTCATAATTTGCTGAAAATGTTTATATCACAAATGCCAAGCGGCAAAGTGGTTTTGGTCCTTTCCATTAAGTATTAATAAAACATCTCATAATACAGATCCCTTTCACCTGGTTCATCTGAGAGTTGTTTGGAAGAGATCCATTTATTTCATTTAAAGCTTGTCACATCCTTCCATTTTTGTGGCAAATCCCAGGATACCACCATGGCCCAGAAAGGTTGGTGTTCATTTGTTTAGAGATTTAAGAAAGATTACTCATTGTTGTCAGTGTCAAGAGTGTCAAAAGCAAGGTGTCTCTTTTATTTTTACTTGGCAACCCTAAGAATGAAGACAATCTGATGTTTCTAATGAAAGTGACTATTATAAACAAGTCATCTCCCACTGCTTGCTTGATAAAATACCAAGGCCAATCCTTGGAAAAATAGGGAACCTGAGAAGGTTTGTTTTTCGTTCTTGCCCACATTGTTTTCTGAGCCACTTTGTCTTCTTGGGAAATAACCCTTCTTGTTCAATTTGCCTGTTCCTCCCCTCTGTGCCCTTCTACCCAGCCCAACCTCCGACTTTTATCCTACCGCCATCTCTCCGTCCTCCTCTGCTTTTCTCAGCTCCTGGTACGTTCATAGAGGGGTAAAGAAATAATGTTTCCTGACCATTTCTTCTTATGACCCTGGCACTGTGCTAAGCACCTATCAGTCCTTAAGGTAATCCCATGAGGTGGCAAATTATTGTTACCATCATTTTACAAATGAAGTGATTGAGTCATGGTGAGTTTAAAAGATTTACCTAAGGTCACACAGCAAGGATGGTAGATGGTCATTTTGCAGATGGACTCAACAAGATCCTGCATGTTCTTTGACAACGTGACCTTTCAACTCTTCACATTAAGGGGTTGGATCTGTATCTCTTCCTTTTGAATCTGGGTGGATTTATAACTATTTCATGGAACAAAATATGGCTGATGTGACATGACATGACTTCTGCATCTAGAACATAAAAGGCAATGTAGCTTCTGCTTTTATCTCTGAAATACTTGGGCTTGGAGCCCTGAGCTGCCATGAATGATGTCTGATTTCCCTAAAGCTGTCATATTTTGAAGAGCCAAGTTACATAGAGAAGTTATGTGTAAATGCTATGGTTGCCAATCTGAGCCGTCATCATTTCATCTCTAATTTTAAACATGTGAATGAAACTGTCTCAGACCATCCCCCCCAGACCAGCTCATCTGCCAGCTGAGAATCACTGAGCAATCTTAGTCAATGCTACAAGGAGCAAAAGAATCACTGAGGTGAGCACTTTTAAAAATCTATGATCCACAGAACATGTGAGCAGAATCAGATGGTTGTTTCTTTAAGTCATGAAGTTTTGGGGTGGTTTCTTATATAGCAAACATAACCAGAACAGCTCGTAAGTAGTAGAATCAGAATGTGAGTTGGGTATTCTGATTCTAGAGCTCTCACACATAAGCCCTGAGTTACAAGGATGAACTAACCTCTAATAATCCGTGACACACTTTCTACCAGTATTTTCATGTAACAGGATCCTGCCTTAACCACAAAGGCTGAATTTCTAATGGCGAAATTTCTGGCACTATCGGAAGTATTGATGGGTTTTCTCCAATCAAATCCAGATACTCATTATCTATTTCATACTGGAGAAACATTAGCCTTTGTCACTGAATACTGAATATATTTTATTTTCCTATTTATTAGAAAATGGGTTTCTCGACTTTTTTTTTTCATCGGGGTATAACACACCTACCAAAAAATGCACAAATCATAAGTACATGGTTCGATATATTGTCATCAAGTCAACTTTCCCACATAGTCAGCACCCAGGGCAAGAAATGGAACCCTGTCAGCCTCCAGAATCCTCCCTCGAACCATCTCAAAATCTCTTTTCCTCTTCCTCTTTGCTACCTTGACTTCTAAATTTATAGTTTAGTTTTGGCTGTTTTTGAATTCTACAGAACCATACAAAAGGTATTGTTTTGAGGCTGGCTTCTTTCGTGCCACGTTATGTTTGTAAAACTGACCCATGTTGCTAAAGGTAGCTGTAGTTCATTTATTCTTAGTGTATATGTTAATAGTATTCCACAGAATGAATGTGTTATGATTCAGTCTTTGATTTATGACAGATACTTAGGTCAGAGAAAATTTTTTTAAATTATTTTTTATTAGATATTATTTTATTTATTTATTTTTGAAATCTAGATATAATTGACATATAACATTATGTTAGTTTTAGACATATAACATAATTATTCAACATATGTATATATTATGAAATGATCACCACAGTAAGTCTAGTTAACATCATCACCACACACAGTAACAAATTTCTTTTCTTGTGATGAGAAATTTTGGGATCTCTTTTAGCAACTTCCAAATATACAATACAGTATTATTAACTATAGTTCTTTCTTGTCAAATTACAAATATAGAAGGAATATAACATATGGGAATAACCACCAAGTGAAATGTGATCTCCATCCATTATCTCTCCCACAGGTAAATGAGAAGAAATGTACATGGGCACAGCAAATGTCTTCATACATTGAGAGGTACTGTTAGAATGTGGGCAGCCTCAGACTGGAGAGAGAATGAGATTTGCCCTGACAGGAGTATGAGGATGGGGAGGGTAGAGAGTGGGAGGAATGAGGACAGGCCTCCATAAGGGCTTCAAGTCCTGCATCCACTGCGAAGGTGGAAGATGGAGTTCAATGAGACAGATGGGGGACAGTCATCAGCAAAGTCATCATGAAGCTGGTACTGTGATCAGGCAGTGCCATGGTTCTGTGTGATCAGCAGTTCAGTAGAAGGCCCAAAGCAGAAATTGCAAGTTTGGGGCAATGACTGCCAACTCCAAAACCACGGGCAGTGAAATCTGAGAGAGCTGCAAAGGATTGCAGAGCCTTTGCCAAAGCGGCTGCAGGCTCAGCGCAGCTCTCTAGAGGTCATTTGGAACTCTAGGCAGGGAATCTAAAGGAAACATGGTGGGAGGTAAGTAGCAATGGGACCTGCAGATGAAGTGGTTGGCCAAATTTCCTTCCTGGCTCTGCCAGTGTTCATTCTGATTGGTCAGTGCTCAGGCTGCGCAACCTGTTAATGTTTTGATTATCAGTCTTTTGGCTTCTGGCAGGAAAGACATGTAGGTGCAATTATAACTTTTGTGGTAAATTTATTCAAAATGTTATTGCTGAGATCTCAAATTGGAGAAAGTTAGAGTCTTGCTTTTCTTTGCCTTTACTTTTTGCCTTTGGCATGACTTGGATTTGAATGAGAATTGGTCGAAAAAAGTAAAACCTTCCTGAGAGTCAGGCTACCTGGGTCTGGTTTTAGTTCTGCTGCCATACAGCTTATGTGGGAGAATTTTCAGATAAAAAAAAAAAAGAGCAAATCTCGATTTTATTCACTCCTTCTCAAGAGGTAATCGGGAAGTGCAGGTCTGACTGAACTGTTGGTGCTGGGCCCCTCCTTCACAGCTTGTCAAGAACGAGGGGCCCTATCGCCTGGGAATTACAACTGATCACTTCAGCTACCAATCTCTTCACAAACATCGGAATTCACATTAGCCAAATAATGCAGATTTAAAGATATCTCAAGAGAGATTTGATTCCATTAAGAGTTATTAAGGCATCACAGTTCAATAGGATGAGCCAAAGAGCTGGATTTGTGCAGGACTGGGGGTTAATTGCCTCTCTCCCGTTGGCTTGCTATGGCACAAACTATCTGTGAATCTCGACTCTTCAAACGCGGAAGGAAAAATGTTGACTTCACTCTGTACGATAGTTTAGACAATAGAAATATATCGAATATTTTTTCCAAGAGAAGTATAATGCAATATACACCTCAAGGTGGATGCTAAATTTTCATGAGAAATACTTGATCTGTATTTAGATTTCCAAAAATTATGTTGAAAAAGTTGACTGAAGTTGTATGAAAGATATTCAAAGATATTGCCAATCATTGAGATGAGTATGTGTTTTAAATTTAAATTTAACTCAAATATAAGTAAAGCTGAAAATTGAGTTTCTCAGTCATATTAACCACATTTCAAGTGCTCAAGAGCCACGTGTAGCTAGTGGCTATCGTGCCGGGCAGCACAGGTCTAGACCACATGTATAAATACCATATACGTACTTGCACATAAATCCGCAGGAGTGAAAATTTCAGTTATGCATACATACAGGGAATGTGCTATTCTTTTGCAATTATTTTTTCCCATACAGCTTAGTGTTTACTCCTTAAGTGCAAACATTTCTTCTATTTCTAGGTAGACTCTTTGTAACATCATAAATTTTCTCAAGTTCTTAAATGGAGAACATTAAATAAAATCAGAACTTTTCTCCCTGAGCTAAAACCACAATTATAAACATTAATTATGGTACTGTGTTTTAATGCAGCGCTGACTTCAGCGGGCGTTAGCCCAGAGGTTGGTAAACTAAGGATGGGGACCAAATATGGCCTGCTATCTGCTCTTTATATAAAGCTTCGCTGGAACATAGTCATGCACATTCATTTGTGCGTAATCTGTGCCTGCTTTCGTGCTAGAGTTAAGTAGTTGTAATAGATACTGTACGACTTGCAAAGCTTGAAATACCCACTACCTGGCTTTCACAGATAAAGTTTGTCTATCCATGAAGTAGACTATACTATATGACCCAAACTAGAGAACGTTCAGATTCTTAAGTCTGCTTTTTATTGTTCTCCTTATACCCATTGTTAACAAGGAGTGTCTTTTCATCGCTATTGGGGTTCCTACAAATAATGACCTACCTACTTATTGATTTTAACCACTATGGATTTAGAAAATGAGTAACAACATGTGTTAGATGCTTATAATAAAAGCGAATTGACCATCATATATTCAGCTTTGGGTTTTGTGATATCTACTTGGCTCTGCAGGGTCTTTTATCTTTATTTCCACATTTTTAGACATGTTGGCCTCTGTTCAGATGTCCTACCTTCTCCTCTGGCTCTGAACCTCAAACGGTATGCCCTAATTGAACCAAGTTGCTTACAGTTTGCCCCCGCACCTTGCATATTTATGACCTCCTACCTCAATCATGATTTTCCACGTCAGAACGTCTTGCTCCTGTTTCCTCACCACGTTAATGCTACTTCATCATTCTCACCTCTGGAAGATCTTCCTTGACTCATCACTCTCCACCCCAAGCTCCTGATGACACCAGCCAGGGCCATGTATGTAGTACCTGCCTCCTCAGGACTTCCTGATACTACGAGATTATCTTACTTATGATGTTATATATAAGTCTTGCAATTATCTGTGCACATTTCTACCTGACAAAGGAATTGTGAGCTCCTGAAGGGTAGGCCTTATCTAGAATGTTTCCAGTAACATCACAGGGAATTAATAAATATTTATTGAATAGCTGAGTAACTTCAAATAATAATATATATAATAATATATATATATATATCCTTTTCTATAAATAAGAGTATATCCTTTTCTATAAATAAGAGTATATCCTTTTCTAATTATAGAATAATCATTAGGTAATGAGAACCTTAACTCAATCAATATTTTAAAAGATATTTTGCAACTTAAAAATCTGCTTAATGAAGTCAACTAAAACATTGGACTAAATGTAACCTACAGCATGTTAATGCAAAACTATCATGCTTTCTTCTCCACTAAAACAGGTCAAATATTAATTTGGTAAAACAGGCTATAAAAACAAGAATCTTTTATTTCTTTGGTGTGTAACATCTATGTAGAAGTTTCATCGACTCATGAGAATAAAGTATCAGCATATTTAAACGAGGTCACATTTCTGTCAATGGTGAAATTATAATGATTTGGGGGCCCGCTTCCCAGTACAGATACTCAAAACATTTCTACATTTCCCCACATCTCACAGCCTCCTCTGAAAACAGTTCTTCCTTCAGCCTTGGACCCACAGATGCAGATTTCCTGACAGGTGCCGACTCTCTTCCATCCTCTTCCTATCCCCCTCCCATTCTCCCCTTCCTTCTCCCATTTTACCTCTGCCCCTCCCAGACTCCTGGAACAGACACCAAGAAGACTCAGCTCGTCTTACGAAAGCGAACATTTCTCTGAAGGAAACTTGACTTACAGAGATCCAATGTTGTCTACACTGGAGGCAACTCTATATCACCACCTGCATCAGCTTAGCTTGTTGTAGCCACTGGTCTCAAATATCTCCATTTCAGAAGTACATCTTTGCTTTACGTTTGAAAACTGAAAGGACTATTAGGATAATTTTCCCAGGACTCAAGGATCAGTCTGCCTCCAATACAGTATTCAGAGACTATTAAATGTTACATTTAAATGACAAATTTCCCAGCTACCTTATTCAAGATTTTATACATCGTTAGGGCTCAGTTTTAGCAGTGACACCCCGTTTCCATGTGGGAAAGGGCAAAGCAATGTGTAACATGTACATTCACAGGAGTCTTTCTTCTGTCGTATCATGCATACTCCCTAGACTATTACTAAAAAACATTAATGGAAGAACTAAACTAATCCCTTGATAACTTTGTCAAAAATTCACATTGAATTAAACTTTTAATGAATCTATTTATTTCTCGGCATGGAGAAGAAATCCCATCCACATGGAAAAATGAAACTTCAAGGTACCGGGAAAACATGCATTATGACAACAAATCAAGATCAAGACATTGTAAGATAGGTTCATTTCAATGACCGAGTCCCAAGTCTCTTCTGCCTTGAGAGGCAGCTTCTAAGTGGAGCTTAGGATTCTCTCAAACAGGTAACAGTCTTTTCCCTAAATCTCTGCATATGGTTAGGGATCAAAGTCAATGCTCAGAGAAGGCTTGTGATCTGAATACCACCATTTTTTGATGATAAATAATTCCTTATTTAGATCAGAAATATAATAGAACAAAAAGGTTAGAACTGCCGAGCTCTATAATCTGACACAGAGGAAAACCTCATTCTTCAAATTGTTGTTCGCTAGTCTTTTAGATGAAGCTTGAAAGATTTTGTTTGCAAAAAGCTGTTGAGAGGTGACAAGGTCACCCCTAGCTACAAAGCTCCTTTGGGTTTTCAAAGTACTTAACCATTCCTTGAACGTGCCCTTTCCTTGAGAGTGTTCAAAGCCTCTCTAGCAGATTCTTCAATATTTCTTTTTCTACAGTCAAACTACATTCATTGTTTAGAAGAAATAGATTAAGTGAGTGTCTTTGAACTGCATCTCGAATGGACTGTGAAGTCAAGTGGCCTTAAACAGACACATATAAGCAATTTACAATGAAAGAGGGATTAAAAAATGTCAGCTCTCATGATGGGGGGAAAAATGTAGTTGAAATGGAGTTGTATTATGTTGGCTAAAAAGCAAACATATATTCTTGAGAGAGCTGAATTATAAGGATTTTACCCCATATTTTACATATGGTTTGGCTCTTGACCATAGGCCAACCTTACCTTTTTAAAGCGTTGCTCTTTAATTCATGGTAGCTCTTACATAGTAACAACTACATGGACAGAGCAGAGAGTTAAAGCAATACCAGGCCTACTCAGGCCAAAAGATCCACCGCTATCAAATAATTAGTAAATGTTTACTGAGCACAAACTATGTGCAAAGTAATATTGTGTTTTGTGGCCTTATTCTCTAAATTAAAGTCAAATTCTATAGCTTCCAAGGCTTGGTAAAAGTAAGATATGCCTCAGATTTTTATTATTTATTATTAGAGGTAAATTGGGCCAATTATTCACAAGCCAGTTTCCTGGAGTCAGAATGCCCACCTCACATTCTGGTTCTACTCTTTACTAGCTATTCCCATAGTTCAAACACACACACATCCTGATGATCCATTGAGAAAGAGCCAAGAAGACCTGGATTTATTCCTGTGTGTCTGAAAGTTTTCCACAGAGGCAAAATTTAATGCAGTAAGACGCATTTTTGTGTTAGTGTAGATAAAGGAAAAAAACACTAACTTTATCCTACCTCTCTTTCTTTCCTACTAGTGAGTCAGAATTCATAACTATTGGGATGAAAAGTTAGTATTCCTGTGCTACAGTCAATAATCTGTCCATTTTTCCTGTGTCATGCTGCGAGTGTGGCAACAGAAAATTTATTGGTGTTCCCCAGTTTTTAAGGTGATAAATTTCACCATGTCATCTAATCTAAATAATAATAATAATAATAATAATAATAATGTCCCACAAAATCACATAGAGAATATAAACACAACACAAATTTTCCATGTGATAAAATCTCTCTCTATACTTCTAATTAAAGCCTTTCTTCACTTTTTAATTTAATATTGTATTAAGACATACAAGAGCATTTTGAAATATGATCTCATTCCCTCTCTCTGTCTCTCAAAACCCAAAACTGTCAGAACCATGTTTGTCAATAATTGCTTAAAAATCATTTAAACTTCCTTTCTCATATGATACTTTCTCATGGGTAAAGACAGATACATAGTAGTTAGACTTAAATATGAAAGCAACTTTTACTATTTCTTTTACTCCTTTTTCACTTTATCTTTATAAAGCAGTGTAGAAATGTTGGGAACAAAGAATGGTAGAATGCTATTTCACACCGAGATAGCTAAAACCATGGAGAAAACTGTAGGAATGCGAGTGAGCTGAGGAGAAATTTGACTTCAGATTAATTAGTTGAGAGAAAATAAAAACAGGACTGATAATCATATTAGCCAAGATTCAGTAAAAAATATAATACCATAAAAGGATATTTTTTAAAAAATAAATTTTGCTGATGTAAAAAAATAGCAAATGCTCAATTAAAATTATTTGTAAAATACAGCAAAATATAAAGAAGAAAAGAAAAATTACTGGCAAGCTCCACTGAGCTAACCACTGTTGACATTTTGTGGTATTAAAAAAAAATCTTTGCTTTTATATACAAAATATACGTGTGTGTCTTTTACTTAAATGAAGTCAGAATGTATATATATTTTTATATCCTGCTTTTTTTAACTACACATAGCATGAGCATTTTCCTTGTATTATTAAACATTTCTTGAAAATATGATTTTTATTTGCTATATCCCATTCTGCGGAGTCTCTAACTCAATCCTTTTCTATAAATATAACTTAATCAATTAAAGGATTCTTTCATTTGGAATACCTTGATTAGTCAATTGTACCTAATTCACAAAGGTATTTTACTGAAGTTTTGGTTTTCTGTCGCAGGGCTCATAGAGGTCCCTACAGACCCATTCAGAGAGAAATTAATGTCAGAGAAGCAGGTGGCACTATAACCTGGGGATGAAAATAACTAAGCCTCCACAGTAGTGACCCAAACCTTAATTCTCTCTGATGGGATGTATAAGCCTTATCTGCCCCGTCTCAAACTTCAAAATCTTTCTTTAGAGTATCTTTGCTTATCTAGCCACCAATTCTTTTCCTTTCCAAACCATAATAGAATATCTCCTGCAGCCACATCCTAAGTTTCCTAGATACTGTCTTACCTCATTCAAATAGACATTTTACATTTTACCTCAAACTGGATGTTTCCCGAAATCCCTGAAATGTTTGTGAATTTTGCTAGAATGAAGATTTTGTAACTTCCCTCGCCACTGCACAATATTAGCTTCCTTTTCGATATTCACAATGTAAATGTTTGCTGCATTTATATATTTCTCTAATATACCTTTGTGTGCATTTTAATGTTCTGCCTTTGTTGCATCAGCAAAGACAGAGTCTACATACCATACAGTGGGCAGATTTGTGCTATAATTAAAACACTGCTCTGTTGGTGTGTGTGCAGACCGAAAGCTCCTTTTTAATCCCTTCCCTTATTTTTTTTTTCTCAAATATCCTTACAGTCATATTATACCTTTGAACTCTAATGCATTCTGTGAAGTACTATGTTGGAACTAAGCAGGGGTGAGGCCGGAGCTAAGGGTAGACATTACTGGGAGCCAAAAGGCATTCCTGGGAGCCTAAGAAGGAAATGCCTCACTTGATCCAGCAGGCACTTTAGGATACTGAATGCTCTACTCTGCAAATGAAGATTTGCCTGGTCATTCTAACCATGTGACCAAACCACTTTTAATTGATGTTGGTTGAAGTTGTGAATAAATTTATCGAACTTCCTGAATAGACACATTATTATATACTATGCCCGTGTTGCTAGCAAGAAGGGGTTGGGAGATAGGCTCTAAGGTACAGTCATTGTCTTTAAGGAATTTACAAGATATAAACACATAAGATTTAAAAAAAGAGCAAAAACTATAAAAAGCATTTATTACAAGCGGAAATGCAAATGACAATGAAGAGACTTAACTTCAGTAGCAGTCAGAGAAATGCCATACAACAAAATCGTGAGATAACATTTTTTGCTCTAACCCTGATCTTAATCCCATTGTCTTGGTAAGTATTAAAATAGTTGCTAATTCTCAGTGCTGTCAAAAGTGTGAAGAAACAGACATTCAAGTACATTAATGGTGAGAGAATGACTTAGTAAATATTTTTGAAAAGAAAGTTATCTTTAATTGTCTTTAATAATTAAATTTTGCAAAATAACCTTATAACTCTGCAGTCTAACTCTGGCAATCTACAAAGAAATAAAAGCATAAGTACAAAATAACATAGATAAACTTATTCACTGTAATATTGGTTATCATGTTGAAATAAATGGAAACGAGAGAATAACTGAATAACATGTGGAATAACCACACGATGGAATTTTATCCAGCTATTAAAAGAATGAGTTGGATCTGTCTGTACAGCTTTGTAAAAAATAATACAGAAGAAAGTGTTCAATAAACAGAAAAAATACCTTCATGTATTTTAGAATATATGTTTATATGTTTTGTAGGAATATCAGGACAGGTGTAGGTGCAACGTGATGGATGAAGAATGGGTGGCACTTGCTGTCAATCCTTGCTGGAGGGCAAAGATGACTTGATATTGACCTAACCAATGAACAACAGCTGAAACTTATAACGTGCATAAAGCTGTGCAAGGCTCTGGGGAAAATACAGATATATGAGATGTAGTTACTGACCTCCAGATAGAATTTAAATCTAGTTAGGTTGAAAATGAACACATATAAAACAGCATGAACAAGACAGGATGAATCAAATGGCATAAGCTCCAAGTGCAATGGAAATTCAAAGGAGAGCTCGATCCAGAAGAATGGTGGCGGGAGATGGGGTAGGGATGGAGGGGAGCTTATGGCAAAAATCTTGAATTGTGTTTAGAAAGTCTACTGCCTGATTCATTCTCTCTCTCTCTTGTTCTCTGCCTTCCTTTAAGACTTTCACTGCTGTGCTTCTGACCTGGTTATTTGTCCTTGACTCCATCTTGGTTAATACTTGCTTAGTATTTTGGACCCTAAGTAACTTAGACCCCAGTTAATTCTCAAGTGTGCCTTTGAACGTTCCCCCTAATCTTACTCCCTTGCAATTAGTATTAGATGGATTTTAACCAACTATCCAAGCTTAGTCAGTCTTCATCTTTACTGACATGACAAACATGACAAGTACCAAAACATTTAGTTGTCCTGGGTCATCTCCAGATTGAGAATTTAGGTCAGGACCCTATAGGGTTTGTTTAATTTCTGCCTCCGAGGCTGTTAAAATGAGCGAGGTGAACCATGCTGGTTGAATTTTGCCATTCTACATTCAGTTCATTGTGATTACACAAACCCGGCCTCAATTAAGTAATTTTTTTTCTGCAGTGGGAGGGGGTCATTTTGAGAGTAAATTTGAACGTCTGCATAGATCAGCATTATTGTTAATCACATCTGCACTTACACATATTTATATGCACACTCACGAGTGCAAAGATGCAGTTTCAAACTTAATTAAAAATAGAAAGCAACCTAAAGTGTGCTAGTATTTCCCCTGACTTCAGCATGATCTACCACTTTGACAAAATTTCATAAATCTCCTGCAATAGAAAATTCTACCACACAGAACCATTTTATGCAGCAATATAAGTACTTAAAATATTCAACAACTTTCATCATGTTTTGCCTCTTGGTACATGGAATTTTTATGCATTTAATAGTTACATATGTTATATATTTTAAACAGTATTTTTTACTAATGGTCCCCCACAGTACATTTTTCTGAAACTCGAACATTTGTGTTTTCTTCTTGGAGCTCATGATGATAATCTTCAATCGAGCACATCCAACCACAGAGGACAAATTTAGTTGCTTATTTTTTTAAGGTGGCTTGATCCAGTGATGGAGGCATCAAAAGTTATCCAGTCCCGGTGACAGAAATGCCTCCCCCATCACTTTTTCAAGAGCAGTTCCGGATCTGCTGTACGAGCAGCTCCTGCTGCTGCCAGGCCTGTAGCAGGTACACAGAAATTCAGAGCAGAGAAACCATGGGGAATGTTCATTTGTTACTTATTTATAAACTTGCCATGCCACATCATGTAAAATTAACACCTTTAATGGGCTCCTGCCTCAGTTGCTTGGAGGATGGGCTTTCACCAGCCAAGGCCACCCACGGGCTTCCAGGCAGTGTTGTTGTGTGTTTGCTTTGGGCTGCTAGCTTTGTGGGGTCTACCTGCTGAAGTCATCCTTATGCGAAGATGGCCAGCAAAGGTCTGTCTCATTAGAGAGAATGTTCAGGAAGTGAAGTCTTTGGGGCTTTGCGGCTGAAGAGACAGTGATTACTTTGGAGAGCAAATTTCTTTCTCTAGGTAATGAAGAGATTTACTCCAACATTCATTTATTATGAATCGAGGAGTGGAGGAGGATGGCTTCTCCCACATGCCAGCATCCATAGGGTCCCTTTCCTGTAAGAGTTCATAAATAATCAACGTTTACAATGAAAAGGTTTTGTAAGCATTATCTTTTCCTGTCATAAAAAGTTCTTCATGCTTCTAAGGGAAGACCATTCTAACTTGCAGACAAAGATTCTGGACCTGAAATGGCTTTTCTGCATAGAAAGTGGATACGAATGTTCGGGGATTTTGGAGAAAGGTCTCACCTTCCACACACTGCCTCATTGCTCCTGCTTCAGTGTCTAAAACTTCAGTCTAATTTTTAGCATTGTTTAAATATAAATGATGTCTGAGAGGAAGGAGCATGTTAAGTCAGTCAGCAAACAGCTGTCAGTGACTACGTGCTAACTATTGCACTTGGTAGATATACAGGTTCTTGAAGAGTTTATGATCCTATGGAAGAGAGAAACAAGTGACAGATAATTAAAAGCCAACTTAAAGTATAGTTGTGGCAGGTGCTGTGCGTTAAGGAAATGCAGAGGAAGGAGGAATTAATGGTGTTTGAAGAAATCAGAAAAGGTTTCATAGAAAGAAAGTGACATTTGAGCTTGAAGAATGACTAAGCATTTCTCAAGAGAAGAAGAAATAATAATTCTAGGCAATTTTTGAGGGAGCAAGATGGACACAGACACCACTGTACGCCGTGTACAGTACCTCACCTTGTGTGGCATGGTTTAGACATGTAATCTAGCTCGGTTCTTACAAGGGAGACATTATCACCGGTGTTTTCCCTTCATTTTGTTTTGTTTGTGAGAAAACAGAGGAGACCCCGAGAGGTTAAATGACTCCCAGTTTGGGGGTTCAAACAGGTATACCTACTCCCGAGCCTGTGCCTTTACTTTGACCTTGCCTCATTCTTGGCTGTCTCTTTGCACAGCTGCAGGAGACCATGACCTGTTGAGTGAAGGGTGAGATCTAGAGAGGGAAGGGGCTCAGGGGAATCAGGCCAGGTTGTGATGAGCCTTGAAAACTACAAGAAGTTTGAATTTTATCCTGTTGTAGGCAATGGGAAGCTAAGCCATCCTGACATTGGAGGGTTTCTTTTTTCCTTCTATCCCATAATCTTAAGCAAAATAGTTTCTTTTTCTTTTTAATTTTCATTGGAGGTTTTTAAGTGTGTGTGTGTGTGTGTGTGTGTGTGTGTGTGTGTGTGGCGATCACGTGGCAGATGAACTGCAGGGGAGGGTGGTCGTGCTGGTGGGTGGGTGGAGTGGGGAGGTCAATCCTTCTGTGAGATACAACGTAGGACTGCCACTAACAAGAGTACAGAAATTTAATCAACTTAGTATGTAAGAGGATTTAGACTTTGGAGGTGCACAGACCCACATGTTACTAGCTTGGGGCCTTAGGCAAATTATTTAACTTCCCTTCACAGTCACAATGCAAACTTAGGTCTCCTTATGTATAAAAAGATGATGATAGTATCTTCTTCATCAAATTGATGTGAAGATTTAGAGAATAATACATGCAAGGCATTTGTCCCATGCTAGGCTCATTGAAATTCCTAACTATTGATGGTTTTTACTCTATAAACACTTTCCAAAGAGAGTTACTTTATCAGACTGTTTTGTGAGTTACCTGTGAGGCTGTGAGTAACAGGGCTTTGAACACTCATGAATGTATGCAACGGGGTGACAGGTAGATGGAGGGTGGAAGACAGTAAGAACAATCCAGAGCATTTTTCCAGAGTGAAATCTGGGTCAGGGAGCTGTAGAATGTGGCCCAGAGTGGAGAATCCAGAGGAAGACCAAGGACAAGCAGTCCTTCCCACAGAGGCACTTGAGATAATCAGTGTACAGATGAATATTTACAATTTAATGGTGTTATATTTATTTTAATGACAATAATTAAATATTTTTCCTCCATTCTTTGTGATGATATAAAGTAGGCCTACTTAAAGATAAATGTTAAATAAATAATAGTGCAGGTGATGTGACGGGTATAGCAGAAATTGTGATTATAGTCCACATTTGGGGGCATGTGACACGAATGAATGTGATCTTTTCCAGGGCAGGTCCTGCTGGTGCTTTGGGAGCACTTTGATGGAATTTTAGCATCATATTTGTTGTGCTACTGACATCTTAGAGACCATCTCTTCCCCTCTCTGCCCAGAAACAGGCATTTCCTCTAACAGTATGGATTCTAAACAATTAGAGGGCTTGCCATGTTCTTGCTGAACTTCCGTGCAGTGGATGAAGGAGGCACGTGACACTCTATCTATTCAGCAGAATCATAATGAATGAGTAGGAGCCCAGGCTTAGAGTAACGTAGGCCTGGGTCCAAGTTCCTGTTCTATCTGTTGATAGTCACTTAATCTCGGATAATTCACTGAACCATCCTGAGACTCAGGTTTCTCATCTGTAAAGTAGCAATTTGATAGTGATAGTACTGAACTCATAGAGCTGTTATGAACATAGGTAATATATACGATGCAAAGTACTTGGCATAGAGTTTGTCAGAAATATGTAATAAATATTTATTATTTTGTTAATATTGTGCTAGTTATGATCACTTAAAGGGAGTGGGTTTTGTAGGTAGAGCACACAGTTTATGCCTGTTTTGGGAGAGAGTGTGTGGTTCATCTAGTGCCTAGCACAGGGACTGGAGCATAAATATTTCTGAGTAAATGGACAAGTAGGTAAGCCTTGGAAGAAGTAAAGTGACTTGATTTGGGGCCATTCGAAGGCATTCTGGCCCATATGCTGTAATAAGCTTTATAGGCAAGATAGCTTGTGTATCGGCCAAGGCAAAAGTAAATAGCCATGCACCTTTTAAAGAGAAGTCAGCTGTCAACATGGACATCGGCCAATACTATCTCTGCTTTTTGCATTGCCATGGGTATCTCAGGTGGAACCAGGACAGGGTGAGGTTCCTCGTAAGCAAAAGGCAGTCAGCCAGCACAGGCCTTGGCAATTGTAACACATCTCACGCAGCGTTATAACTCCAGTCTGAGAGGCTGAATTATTCTACTCATCTAAGAAATACAATACTTCCCTCTACACATGCTGCCTCAAGAGTATAATTGCTCATCAGACTTGAAGTGCTTTTTGAACAGGACTGTTGTCCTCAGCTTGACTGAACTTCAGACAGACTTCATCCTGATTCTAGCCCCAAATTTTCCTTTTCTTACAGCCTTTACTTTAGAAAACTCACAGTGGTCAATTCTTTGCTCTTTTAAGACAAAATCTTCTACAACCCAAAAAAGTCTTTCTCAAGGAGCTGGGATCTAGCTCTTTGAAATATAGTCATTGGCAGGAGGTAGCACCCCTATGTCCCAGTCTCGGTGGGAATGTAGGAGCCTTATCTCATTAAAGACCAGTTAGCAAACATGGATGGCCCAATCACATGGACCAACCTCCCTCCCCCACAAAAATCCTTCAGTGCTTTTCCATTAGCCCGCCGTGGGGCTAAAAATCCTGCCTTCTATTTCAGCAGAGTTGAGTTCGATCTCTCTCTATTGCAATAATTTTGACCTCTATGGCAATTGTCTTGAATAAAGTCTTCCTTGCCATTTTTAACAAATGTCTGGTACAATATTTTTTTTTTAGCTCCATGAATTAAAAGGAAGAGATGAGACCCACCTTGTTACTTTTACTGGTTGTCGTTAAAGTGGACATGACACCTATCACAATCAATCATGCGGGTCCCAAGATGCCAATGCCCAAAGCTTTCTGATGATGAAGTTCATGATCAGTTATGAGCAGGGTGTGGATTGCTTGATTTTAATTCACACTGTGGATGGCGGTGATGGACCTCAGGCTGAAGACTCAGCACTGTGAGGGCAGCCAATACAGAATTAATGCTGCTCAATTTCTCTGGTGAGGACTTGACAAATGTGCTGATTTTTGAAAAGCATACCCTCTAAAAAAGTTAAGTAATTGAAACTCAGAAGATCTGAGCTGGAAGTAAAGGCAGGAAATTTTGGGTCTCTTTTACCAAGTTGGGCACAGTGAATTCTGGAAATTAGTTAGGTAATTGATTTTTGACAATTTATTTGTATCATATTATTTAGATCCAATTTCTTGTGGAAATAACTTAAATTTTTTTCTTAATTGGGATATCATTGACATATAAGGTTATGTTAGTTTTAATATATGTATGTATTATGAAATGATTATTATAATGAGGTTAGTTAACATTCATCACTACACATAGTTAGATATTTTTTCTTGCAATGAGATCTTGTAAGATCTACTCTTTTATCAACTTTCAAATATACAACGCAGTATTTAAAACCATAGTCACCATATTTACATTATATCCATGGGACTTATGTATCTTATAACTGGAAGTTCATACTTTTTACCCACCCTTCCAGCCCACCACCCCTGGCAACCAGTAATCTGTTCTCTGAAATAAATTTTGAGAGTCACATCTCTCTTTCCTTAGAACCCTCTAATGGTTTTCTTTTGGATTAAGGATAACATGACCTTGTCTCTATCTCTCTACCTTTATGTGTTACTGCCCTCCTTCTCATGCCTTCTGATCCAACCATTGTGACCTGCCTCAAATTCTCTGAGCAGACTATGTGCTCTGCCCCCTTAATTGCATTGCTGTCTTAAAGTTTCTTCCACTGTTCTTCACCTGGATATTGTAGCTCATCCTCTTGGAAGCCTCCCTTGAACTCATAGAACAGGGTTAGAGTCCCCTTCTTTGTGCCCTCAAACCAAAGACGTCATCATTGCCTTTTTGTTTGTCTAGATGCTCCACCAAGACAAAGACTCTGCTTTGTACATTCTGTGTATCCCCAGCAGAGTTTCTGACCCAAGAGAAGTGCTCCATAATAATTTCTGAAGTAACTTACGTGTGGGCACTGTCAAGAATTCAGCCTATAAACTGAAGAGAAAGATGGGTCTGCACGTGATATGCTAAATGAATATCAAATGTTTGCAGCAATAATAAGAGTAACAATCTCCAGAGGGCTTTTTGATGTCACTAAATGTCAGCAAGCTCTCTCTTCCTCCAATAAATAAATTTAAAAAGTACTAGCTATGAATTTTTCTAGATGGGGTTGAGCGGGGGGATGGATGGATCCTTATTGACCTTGAGATTACTTAGAAAATGTGCTTAGAGGGCATAGTTTGGGATCAGACAGGTTAATCAGTCTGATGCTTGCCCGATGATGAGTCTGATTTCACCAAAATCTACTTTCTGGCTGCTTTACTGGGCTGGTCTCTGAGCTAATCTTGACTCTCATGCTCCATGTGTGCCCTGACTGCTGGCCCGGATTCTAGTGGGGGAGTGGAGTTCAGCCATCTGCAGCCCTCTTTTCTTTGCTCTTTTGGTTCCTTTCCTGTGATCACCAGCGCCCTCACTTCTGTAACACTTACTCTTGTCTTCCATTTTCTCCTTCTCTTTGACTCCAGTGATCTTCAGCCGTTATAATGAAAAGCAGCTGCTCTGTACACCACAAGTTGGCCATCTGCTGAAAAAGAACACAGAGACTTCAGGTGTACGGCTGGTTCTCTCCTCTTGTGTACAGGCTGACTCAGTTGCAGTTCTGCCGGTCTGGCTGAAACACCATGGGCAAGGTAAGAAAGGGATTTTTATGTCAATCCGAAAGTGATGCTTGAGCCGGTGCTTGCAGTGTTTCAACGTTTTATGGCACGTTCTAAATTCAGTCTGCTTTGTGGTTGTTAGGTATCTTCAACTTGATAACTGGGTGATTAAAAGAAAGATGAATGAGTCAGCACTTTTATAAAATAAGATTTCACCAGTAAATACTGATTTAAAAAAATTAATTGATGCCCTAAGTTCTACGTGTTATTTTGGATCGAACTCTACCTACACTGATAGAAATGCATTAGAGAGATGCATACCTGTGAATATTTCTGTTAGAGGTAAGCAGTCATTCCAGAAACAGAGCTGTTGAGGATTAGGGAGTCTGATGGGTTGTCAGCCTCCTCAGTGTGTGATGCTTAAGTGGAGAAAAGGGACCGAGTCTTTGATACTTGTCCACTTCTTCAGTCTCATCAGTTAAATGTTCCCTTTAAAAACCCACCTTCTTACCTGTTTCATCTCACCTCAATGCCCTCTTCCTAGGGGTTCCTTCTTTGTGATTCCATAGGGCCCTGTGAGCGCTTTTGTGCTAGCATTGAGAATACCATATTGTAACTATGTATTTACTTCCCTGTCTTCACACAGGATTGTGAACTCTCTTGAAAGCAGGAGCTATATCTTGTTTATTTTAAATTCTCAGAAACAGCAGTCACTGTTTCAAAGTTAGCACTGAGTGAATCCAATTTTAAAAGATTAATGAATAAGAAAATATTATTATGTTTAGTTCAACAACGCATTTGTATGTATTAAGGATTTAAAAACATTTGAACATCTGATGATCAAACATTCACAAATTAAAATACATTTTTATCATAATTTTTTTTAAAAAGCACAAAAGCTTTCGTAAAATAAAGAAAAAACCACCCATATTCCCGGTTTTCTGCTTCTTTTAGTAATATTTTAAATACTTAACCAGGAGAATTTCAGGATAGTTTGTCAAATTTGCCTTCTAAAAATTTCCACTGTGACTGGAAATGCATTAAATGTATAATAGGTTTGGGAAGAACTGTCATGTTTACAGATTTTAGTCTTCTCATTAAATACATGATTGATCCTGCCAGTAATGCAAGTCTTATTTTTTCTTCTAAATGTTTGGGAATTTTCTTCACTGAGATTGTTCTAAATTATATTGTTTTTGATGGTTTTGACTTCTGATTAAAAATATCAGTGTTGGAATAATGTGGAGAAATCGGAACTCTTGTGTACTGTCAGTGGGAATATAAAATAGCGCATCTGTTGAAAAGGCTACAGAGGTTCCTCAAAAAGTTAAAACTAAATCTGCCGTATTATTCAGCAGTTCTACCTCTGGGTATTTATTCAAAAGAATTGAAATCAGGATCTTGAGGCGACATCTGCATTTATGTGATCATTGCAGCTATATTCATAATAGCCAAGATGTGGAAACAACCTAAATGTCCACTAATGGCTGAATGGATAAAGAAAATGTGTCACACACACACACACACACACACACACACACACACACACACACGCCCTTATTACTCAGCTTTAAAAAAGAGAGAAATTCTGCCATATGCAACAACATGGATAAGCCCTGAGGACCTTGTGCTAAGCGAAGTAAGCCAGACAAAGAAGGGCAAATATTGTGTCCTTACATGAGGTCTCTAAAATAGTTAAGCTCATTAGAAAAGAGAGTAAAATAGTGGTTGCCAGGGAGTTGGGGGTGGGGGGGGGGAGGAAATAGAGTGGCTGTTCAAGGTGTATAAAGCTTCAGTTATGCACGATATGCTCTAGAGATCTGCTGTGCAATGTGGTACCTGTAGTTGACAATACCGTGTTGTACACTTAAACATTTGAGAGCACATCTCATGTTAAATGTTCTTATCACAATAAAATAAAAACCCAGAACGCCAAGTTTAGGAGTGTTACCGGAATGCATTTATTACTTCCTCATCCCGAATAACTCTATGTAGCTTCCTAACATATAAATGAGTCTATGACGTAGCAGAATTTCTTTCTAAGTTCAGTGATTTTAAAACAAGTATACAAATAAGCAAGCAAATAAACGGAAAGGTTAGTAAGACAAAATACTAAAAGAAACAAACCATGGCCTCAAATGTTTAGAGCTCTGTCCCCATTGATCCAGCTATCGAAGTACAAAGTCTTGTCCCCCTTCCTCCTCTCCCCCACCTCCGATCTCCTTGCGGAAGTTCCAGCACTCCCCAGGAAAGTGCGAGAGCTTGGAGAATCCACACTGTGGTGGGGATCCTGTTGCCTTATCACCCCACTGTAGACCAATATTATTTTATGAGATTCTCTTACCCTGCTTCTAGAGAGCGAGAATGGGGTCTACAATTGGGAGGGTCTCATGGGAAACGGAAAAACTGATCCCTGTGTCTTATTTACAGGGTGGGGAAGCAATGCTGAAGAATGACCAGAAAATCTGTGTCCCCATTTTGATTGATAGTCTACTCTTGTTTTTCCCCTAAAGCTTTCCACAGTGTATAAATATATTTTTTTTAAAGAAAAGGTATTCACTCCACTAAACATTCAGCTTCTCAGGCAAGTCTAGGCATCGTTGTTGTCAAATCTTAATTTCTTCAAAAATCGTAAGAGGTTATGAAAAAACTCAGACAGGCTTTTCTGATAAAACGGATGAACCAGGAGCCAATAAATAGTTGTAGTTTTAAGTCACTTGAATTTTGTTGTAGTTCGTTATACAGCAATAGCTAACAGATACAGGCTCCTTATTTTCAATTACCTAGTCTATGAGAAAAACAAGACAATACTTGGAAAATAGCAGTCATTTAATAGGTGTTTGTTGAATAAATAATTGAACGAGAGAACAAAAGAATGAATGAATGAATACAAGAAACAGTAGAGTCATATTTTTTTAGTCAAATTTTGTGTTCAGAAAATTCCATTTGACACCTCGAATACTAGTTTTCTCCTTCGCTGCTGTATCACCTGGCAGATACCTCTCTGATAGCAGCTGCACCAAATTGCAGTTATTTAGTTCAGTAGATTATGTGAAATTTGATATCCAGGACTGTTTATTGGTCAGCTCTGTATCTTTAGTGCTTATATATTCAGTGTACTCAAAAGGTTGATTCTTTGGGATTTTAGAAGTATATGTTAAGTTTTGACCTCTGGAAACTGGATGGCAGCTTTGTCTATATTAGCGATTCCAAACTGTGGCTGAAAATGAAAATAAGTTGAAAAGTTTTTAAAACTGTCGGTGTCCACCTTCACGTCAGGTCAATCCTGAACCTTTGGGAGCTAGGACTAGGCGATGCTACAATGCCGATGTTTAAATATTCAGATGTTCTCAAAGCTTATTGTGTTAGCACTGAGAAATGAACCTCTTCAGCAACTGGGAGAACCTGTTAAGAAATCATTTGAAATCTCTAAATATTCTAATTTTCAAAGTTAATAATGAGTGGTAATTGAAGAGCTTAATATTATGGTATAATATGGATGCAAGAATCTGTGTAAGGCTTATGGCAATTCATAACAAAATCTTGTTTATTTGGCATAAAGTTGTCTTTTAATTTTTTCTTTAAATTTTTTTCATCAGAGCTATAAAATATGTCTGGTAGTTCTTAAGTTTTTGACAAAACCAATTTCATTTTTCTGTTTAAGTTTTAGTCATGAGTTTTAAGATATTTTAGTGTTTACTCTTTGGTGTCATTTTGAACATTTTAAAATGGTTCATTTTAAAAAGATTTTGTTCAGCAATAGCTCATTCAGAACAGATCAGTCGATTGCCTCTCATATGAATATTTATACCCTAAGATCTCAATTTGACAACATTAAGCTCTGTATTCTTATTTCTTAAACAACCAAAACATATTTATAGATAGCTTTTAATGCATTTTTTCCTATTCAAATATACTATGATGAAAAGTTCACAGCCTTGGTTGCATTATATAATTTGAGAAATAACCAACAATGTCCCTAGTGATTAAATATTCAAGTTTGCAATTATTTTGTAACTTTTGTTCTGCTCTTCGCTCACTCTAAAAATTATCATAAAATTTTGAAAGATGTCCTCAGTGTAGAATATGTCCATAAAATATTAAATATTCAATTTTCCTCTATCATGGCTTGAAAAATTCATAATTACATGATGATCCACATAATAACTCATTCTGAAAAGTCATATGTGGCACTCCCTCTGTGACTGAGTTAATAATTTACTGCTGTGTGGGATTTTCACTCTGCACTGTTAGTCTTGGGAACATTTATTAAGCAAATGTTCATTTGCAAAGATCAGGATGTGAATGAAGAGGGTAAGAATTTAATGAGGAGTGACAGACAGGTGAACTGATTCCATATAGAACTTTAGTGCAAGGAAAAGCAGAGAGCTTTATCTTTTGTTGCCTCGATAGACACCTGAAATGAAATATAGAAGACAGAGGGCAGAAGGAAAAAAAAATGATACTTTGCTGCAGGGGCCAAATAGGGGGATAAATCAAAGGAAGTGAGGAATACATTTCAGGCCATTTGAAAAGATGCCATCGAATGGGACACTTTGAGCTTATGAAGCAGAGGGGATCCTGACTTTTTATTTTAAAATGCCAGAAAGGATACCTTGTGTCTTCTCTTTTTTCCTTTTATGTTCTAAATTTTCATTGACAATAGCTTGAGTGACCTAAGCATAAAATTGAAAAAGTAGACAGAGAAGGAAGTTTCCCTAGGACTGGTTATTTTAGGGCTTGGAATTGCTTAGAGACTTTTGGGAAAACCATGTCACTTAAGAAGCCCTAAAATTGTTATGTAACACCTAGGAATAAACTTTAGAAATGAATGATCCATATTCTCTTATTTGGGTCATTTCTGTATCAATATAAACATTGTGAATGAAACAAGCAGTTTGTTTGTGATTTATTGAATAACTGTATTACGTGGTAACCATGACTTCACCTTTCCATCTTATCTTGGAATATTCACAGAAGTAATGGGTCACCAAGGGAAGTCATCAGATGAAACCAAGAAAGATAACTGCCCAATTGCCTTATTATTACATAAGGTTTGACTGAAACATGTCGAGGTTTGACAAGAGGAGTATGGAACCCTTGCATGCCATCTTAACTTCTATTTAGAAGTAAATACATAAATGAATAAAACTAAAATAAACTTATAATTAAAAAAATGAGGCCACACTACACACATATAATTTGAAATTTATTGAAGATTTGTCTATGGTCACTATCCTTCAGTTATTTTTTCCATCTGTAATAAGTTATGAAAATCAGAGTGGACAAAAAAGGAAGATGTAGAGAGAAAATCAAATTTTGTTGATTGGAAGTAGATTTAATTTGGTTTGCTTCCCCTTAAAAGAAAAGGTTACATTTGTTATCTTTGACTTCGCTGGAGCCATAGGCTCCTGGAAAACAATGGAGGTTAAAATATACGTAGATATAAATAGATCTTAGTTCAAGTCCTGGCTTTGCCATCTGTTGGCTATGTGACCTTAGATGTGTCACCACTCTGTATCCTCAACTGTGAAAATATGTGTCATAGGTTAGAGATCTTTTCCGAATTCTTTCAGCTCTAAAATTCCGTGGTTAGAGAATGATGCTGGTGGTTCCATATCGATTGATAGGAACAATTCTTAAATCTTTTTTTCCTTTTTGCCATCCCACTTATTCCTTTAGGGACACACTGATAGGTGATCAGGTCTAATGTTTTGCTTTAGTTCTTTTTATCCACACAAACAGGCTATCAATTCTTGAATCTGAGCATTTATTCTGAGAGTAAGCAAGAAATGTTTGTGCTAAATTGTGTCTTTGCACTTCCATTTTGTTACTTGGAGATGTTTGACATTTTAACCAATAATAAATACTAGATATTTCTTTCCCATGCAGCTCCTCAGGGCTTCAGATATATGTAAGTTTTTCTATGAAATGCCAAGGTGTTATGGTTTCAAAAACCCAGGTACTTGGAACAGATTTTCTTCGATGTTCTCTTTCTCATGAACAGGTGAAGAGAAACTGGACTTAAGTAGCACTCACTGAGGAATCAATAAATTTCTTTTTTTAAGGTGTAAAAGAAGGCTTGACTTCTGGTTTTAACTCAGGCTCAGCTTTTTGGACTAGGTTCTTCCCATTTATAAACAGATAATAATAATTTTTGCAGTAATATATTTTCAGTTATTTTTAATAGGACAGGGAGCCTGTGTTCTATTTTGCATGCCCTGGGGGATGCCATATATTAATTGCTACAGTATATATATATATATATATATATATATATATATATATATATATGTATATATATATATTTATTTATTTAAGAGAAAAATTTTGTAATATTTATTCAAGAATCAAAATGAGTCAAGTCTTTTCCCTTTACTCTCCTGGCTTTGTCCTCATTCTTGTTCTCAATTTTCACTTTCAAATAATATAAAATCTGAATTCCAGCTTGTCCTTGCTGAAATTCACGCTGTACCAATGGTCAATTTATTTGTGTTTTTATGACAAAATCACCATAGCAAGAAGGACTCAATTTTCAAGACTAATAGAGACTGGAAAAGGATTTATAATCAAGTTCTTTGAATCATAATAAGTCAATTTCCTCATCAAAAATATTAATTACCAAGGTCTAAATGAGGTCATTTTCACATGCCAGGTAAAAATACAGTACTCAATAGTCTACCCTGAGTAGTCCTTCTAGCTTTAAATTTCAAAAAGAAGCAAGGCAAAATATTTTTATCATTGCACTAAAAAAACTCAAACTGATTGTATCTCTACTTAAAAATAATGGTTAAAACAATAACAGTGGATGTTGAAGAAACAGTCTTCTCAGGTATCCAATACAGCTAGTTCATCATTAACATGTGTTATTGCATGGAATATCAAAAGCATGCATATGTATATATAAAATGTGCACCCCCATAAATATGTCATCGAAAGTTACCAACAATGCAAAGTATAAGGTTTTGTAAATGCAATGAAAATATTTTGTAGGATATGTAAACTGGAGGCTCCAAGTTGCTCAAAATTATTTGGTTAAAGGGTAAATACACCTTGTACATCGTAATGAAAGTCTTATAGGTAGGGGTGGAGATGAACACTTCAGGCTGTCTACAGAATATTAATAAAATTCAATATATTTTCTAAAAGGTATAATTTATATTTTGTGGAAATGAGACCCTTTTCTAATAAAATTCTTCTGTCCTTCATTCTGTTCATATAATTTTGCTATAAATCATCCTGTAGGAATTTCCCCCCCTAAATATTCATCTCAGGGAGAACCTATTTAAATAAGCCCTCTTAGCAAGATCTTTCGGAATTAAAATTACACAAGTGATACTTCATCCGATGTTTCCTGTTATAAAATTTTTTATGCCTAAAATAATATTTTTGTTAAATTACATTATGTTAAAATTGTTGATTTGAGGTGACTTTGATAGCAAAGAAACACCACGTTAAAAGATCAACAATTTATTGTAACCTTTTTAATTGTACCATCTCTGAGTATGTTCCACTGCAGCTTCTTTCTGCTCCCCATCTACATATATAGTGAGAAAAACCTAAGGGCATTATTCTCTGCTTCACCACAAAGAAAGAATAAGAAGGAAGAAAAATTGCTGCTGGATATACTAGGTTTCCTTGGTTTCTGATAAACTAGAACATTATGCTCTTTCATAGTTGTCTGAAGCTAATTTTACTCTACTATATGGTAGTGATTAGAATAAATTCTATTTTATTCCCGATAGGAATATAAGAAGTAATTTGATTTTTTAGAATGTGAGATAGAATATGGAGGATAGATGTGTCAGTCATTCATACAACACACACACACACACACACACACACACACACACACACACACACACACACAATACATTTATGCCAGGTCCTATGCAAAGTCTCCTGGTTAGAGGTGTCCCTCGAGGGTATTATAGGAGAGTTCCATGGGTCAGACAAACTGACTCTGCAGAGCTCAGAGAAGGTTTTTGATGGGGGAATTAACAAATCTCTTAATTAGTAAATCTCTTCCTTTTATAAATTATCAAGTGCTTGACAAATGAAGATTCATATACTTTAATTAATCTATGTTTTATATCTGCCCTATGAGGTAGGTAGAGCAGGCTGTATCACCCCCATTTTTATAAGGAAACTGAGGTTTAGTGGAATTAAATGACTTCCCAATATTACAAAGCTCCTAGCACGGCTTTTTTGATGCAGAGTCCAGGACTCCACCGCTGTCTTTCTGTCAGCTCACCTTTTTGTCTCTCTGGGCTCCCCGGCCTTCATCTAAGCCCTAAGCATCAAGCAGATGCTCTCAAATGCAATACTATTTCATGTATATCTGCCTCCCAAATAGGCTCTGGATTCATTGGGAAACAAACCTTGTTGATTTTTTTATCTTCATCATTTAGTGCAGCTCCTAATTTTACTCTACTATATAGTAGTGATTAGAATAAATTCTATTTTATTCCTAATAGTAATATAATAAGTAATTTGATTTTTTAGAATGCAACGAGGGGCTCAGATTAAATGTGGACATTTACTGTTTGTTGTGGGATATATGTGAGAAGCAGTAGTGTGCAGTTTCTAATGTCCTTGCAAACACTGGGCACCCGATAAACGCTCTGTATGGGACAGGGGCATCATAGGCTGTAGTTTAAATATGTTTGGAAAAATAAATCACTGCTCTTATAATCTATGATTTCCAAAGCCATTTTGTTCTGTAGAGAAGAGAGTGGACTAAAGAGTAGTTGCAGTCCTTCAGTACAGTTCACAAATATTTACCGAGTATTAATACTAATTATAAAATATAATATTTATTGGACACTTACTATGAGTTGGACACTGTTCTAGGTATCTGGACATGAATAAATTCACTTACTCCTCATAGCAATGCTATTGTTATTATTACTATTATTGATTACAACTATTATTATCATCCCCCACTAAGTAGGTAAATTAAAGCACAGAGAGGTTACTTGCTCAAAGTCTTATAACCAGGATATATGACAGACCCATGATCTAAACCCGGCCAGAACTTGGGCTATGTGGTCCCATCTTTCTGGATCTTAGGAGCTGCACTAAATGATGAAGATACAAAAATCAACAAAGTTTGTTTCCCAATTAATCCAGAGCCTATTTGGGAGGCAGATGTACATGAAATATTATTGCATTTTATAGTTATCAGAGGGGAAGCACAGGCAAGGGATAATTAACACACAATACCCAGAACACCATTTCCCAGGCTCTCAGGGAAGTGTGTATAGCAGCAGTGAGGCTTCAGCTGAGCCAAGAAGGATAAGTGAGAGTTTGTCAGCCTTTAGCATCCAGAGAACCTGATTCCAATTACGGGGAATAGTACCTAAAAGCACAGAGGCAAGAGGTGACACTGTGTTCAGAAACTCTGAGATTTGTAGTGATTATGACACAGAATGCCAGGCAGTGATGAGCAAAAATAGAAGCTAAAAACATGGGCAGTGCTGTGTAGGACATGCACGTTAGATTGGATTCTCTCATGGAGACCTTGGAGAGTTGCAGAAGAGTTTTAAGGAAGAGACTTATGTGAGATTTGTGTTTTAGTAAGAGACTTCAGGATCAGTGGAGAGGATGGATTAGAGATGGTGGTTGAAATGAGAGGCAGTTAGACTAGTTATTGCAACTTGCTATGAGAAATGACAGGGACATCCTGAACCAGGGCAATGGTGGTAAGAATCTGAGAGAGAGAGAGAGAGAGGCCTTCGGATTTTCACACCTGTTATTCCCAGGGTTAATCTTATTAACATCGTTAGTTTCCTTTAATATTTTGCCTAAATAAGTCAGACCATTCATTCATCTGCTCTTGAGGAGATTAGGAATGTTACAGAAAGACAGCATAGCAGTTTGTATACTTCCTTCTCCAAATAACAAAATCCAAGTGGAAATATTTAAACAATGAGGAAAATGTATTATGTTACATAAACATTTTTAAGCAAGGCACTTCTAGATTTGATTAATTCAGTAGCTCAATGACAACATCAAGGAATATTATTTTTTCATTTATCTGTTCTATCTTTCTCAGTGTCACCTGATTCTTCTTTGTTTAGGTGTCTTCATGGTCTCAAAGTGGCTGCCATGGTCCCAAGAATCAATTTCATCAAACAGAGCAGGGAAGAGTTCAGTCTACCCTGACATGCATAGCTGCATGTACAAATCAGGGTTCTAGTGGCAATGAAGAAAGAAGAAACTGTCTAAGAAACAACTGAGAGTGTCTGCACAGAATGCCAAGAGGAAAAGTATAATATCCAGTTTCTTGCATTAAAAGAATAGGACTGTGCAACAAGAATCAAACCTCATACGCCACATCATCTGACAAGTTATCTGAATTCCTTCATTTGTTCTTTTAGTATACCATTAGGCAGGTTTAGCAAGTCCGATCATAGTTTCATGTAAATGAGGTTAAGACAGGAAAAGGAAGGAGGGGGGAATAGTCTGTTTTTGGCCCCAGGAGATTGTGGGAAGGAGAGAGGAGGGAAACTGGAGATGTCATTTTGTGTTCCCTTTTTGGGGTCAGTTTAGGGAAGTAACGATGGTGATATGGTGGGTGTGGGACCCGGGCATTAACTAGCTGTCAGGAAGCAGTGGGAGGATCGTGCCCTGGCTCCCCTCCCCGGGTTGGAGTTCGAGAGGAGACAGCTCTGCAGAGAGATTTATCAGGAGAGTAGAGTAGGGTGGTCAGAGAAGAAGAAATCCAGCTGGTCACTGTAGGTTTTCTCAGTTTCTATACGTTATAGAAGCTGAGTTGACACATAGTTGACCTAACTTGGGAATAGCACTGAAGGGGACTGGATAGTGGACGTGGTAGAGATCCAGAGTTTTCCCCAGAACCAAAAGAATTAACCATGAGTTCACCCTCTGCAGGATGCGCAGCTGACAGGTGGACTCAGGGCAGGTGCCAGCCAGGGCATACCAAGGACTAGCATGTCCACTCCTGCCAGCCCCACCCTCCTCTAAGGTCATGCAGACACACCCTCTTCCTTATCATGTGGAGGCTCCTCTGGGAGAGAAGAGTATCTGAGTGTCTGAACCAACCGAGACGAAGTGTGTGTTTATACCACAGCACTTCAACAGCCTGGAACAGACCCTCGGGATGGTTAGGGTCTCTCTAAACATGGTTTCTTTTTCCTTAAAATCTTAGTTCCTCTAGTTTAGTATGATATGTGAGATAAAAATTTGTTTACAACAAATCTTCTTAGGAGAAGGAGAAAAATGTTTAACAAATCTATATAGTAGCTACTCTTTTCTATAAGAATACTTTGTTCATTCCTATTTGTAAGAAGAGAAAACTTATTACTAATAAAGCACACAAAAGAAAATGTGCTAAGGAAGCCTTTACTAGGAAGCCTTTACTGGATAAAGCCTAATTCTTTAATTGTCATTAATTTGTATCCATTTAAAAGTAGGAACTAAAAACTGCAATTAGAATAAATGGAGGAAATCAAGGTGGTGAAGGGTCTGGAAAACCTGAGGAATTTCACCCACAGAAGATAAGACAGTGGTGAAAAAATTGCTGGCTACAAATATATTAAGGGTTATGTTGATAAAATCAAATAATAGACATAAATTTGTTTTATACGCCCTAAAGTGTTATGGAGATGTGAGCTGCTTCTTCCAGATGACGTAAGTAGACCTAATGGGTCAAGAGCATAACGAAGCAGATTGAATCTCCATGTATAAAATTGTGAGCTATGTACCAGTGGAGTGTGCTGCCTTAAAAATGGGAACTAAATTATTCAAGGACAGGATGACTCTTTTTCAGGGCTAGATGTGCTTTAAGGCCACCTTTAAAGCTCTAAGGCTCTGCTGTTCTAACAAACAGTTTCCTAACTTACTCAGTAAACAATTCATTCAGTCGTGGTCTTTTCCCTCTAAAATTAAAGAGGGTAAGAGATTTACTCCAGGAAATGGATCTGGTAAATGGTGAGGTTTTATGACTGCAAGGATAACTGAACACAGGTGCTTGTTATTCATGGTGCAGCTGCAGCATCACTAGGGAGTGTGTTAGATACTAAGAACCTTGGTCCACCCCAGAGATTGCAGGGCCAAATCTGCAGGCACTGAAAGTGGGAGAAGCACTGAGTTGGATACTTAGGGAACTCATGTAACCAGATGCCCAGTCTGAGAGAACCTAGACCTGGGAGACTCTAGAGATCTCTGAACCAGAACAGCTTCAGTTCAGACTCCTGACCACCCTTCTGCCAGGGTAAGTAACCTAAACCTCAGAGTGAACCCAGTGGGTTTATTTGGGGTTAAAAAATCAGTGGTGCCCATCGTAAGGACAAATGCAAATTAAAAGACACTTAATTCTTCCTGTTGAAAATAAGGGAAAATAAGAAGGAAAATAAGGACAGTAATGGCCTCTCCTCCTTTTCCTCTGAGCATTAACCTTAGGAAACTTATTACATGTACTCTCTCCTCTCTTTGAAATACAGTTGACCTTCAACACTGATTTTAATTGCACAGGTCTACTTAAACACAGATTTTATAAAATAAATATAGTCAGCCCTCGGTATCCTTGGGTTTCTTATCCACAGATTCATCCAACAGCAGATTGAAAAAAGTGTTTTCCATCTGCAACTGGGAACCTGTGGATGCAGAGGGCCACCTGTATGCATCGCCTATGCCATTTTATATAAGGAACGTGAGCATCCGTGAATTTTGGCATCCTTGTGGGGCCCTGGAACCGGTCCTCCTCAGATATGATGGGACAATAACTTCTTGGGGAGTCAAAAGTCATATCCAGATTTTGAACGGCATGGAGGTCATGACCCTAATCTTCTCATTTTTCAAGGGTCAACTGTACATATGAATCCTTTTGAAAACTAAAAACTAAAGAGGTCTTCTGTCTTTCTCAGGTCTTGGGAATGTCTTTCTCAAGAACTGGGGAGTCATCTCTTCAAAATGTAAACATCAAGAAAGATATTACCCATATCTCCCAGTTTCTGTGGGACGGTGGGTAGGAGCCTAACTTCAGTGGGTGCTTTGCTCCAAGATGCAAGACTGCCAAGACTGCCTCCTGTCATAAATATATAAGAAGTTTGTTTTTCCTTTGGATAAAGCCAATTAGCCCAACATATATGGTCACCCTAGCTATTAGGTGAAGTTAGGGTGAACCACTCCTGACAAATGCTGCTGTCAAGTTCTCTGACTTGAGGACTAGTTATTGTTTTCCTCAAGAATGTGTATGTAATGGGTTGTGTCTGCCCAGCTATATCAGGGGATCAGTTTCTTTTCTGTCTTTGTAGTTTCTTAGTAGATTGCCTGTGATGGTCATCTCATTCTGGATTAATGTTTGCTCAATAATAAAAGTGTTTTCTTTCTCTACTACCTTTGTGGAAAAGTTTCCTGTGTTGAAAGAAGATTTTTTTGTGTTTCCCCAACACCATCTGCCATAATCCTACCATCTCTCATTTCCTTCCTCCCTTCCTTCCTTTCTTCCTCCTTTTTTTCTTCCTCCCTTCCCAGCTGTCTTTCATCTTTTCTTTTTAGCGTTTTTTCCCTAGACTGGCATGGGAATCTATTCTTCTCCAGCCAAATTATTCAGTATAGATTGGTTAGTACATTTATAGGAGGATATATGTCACAGGTGTTTTGAAAAAAGGTGACAGCATGGACTCAAACAATTAAAACACTGGCTTAATCAAGAGTATACTTTTCTTTGGTGGGAGGAAGTTTCAGGACTAGACCTGCTTAGATTTAACCTGGAGAACTGGGGACAAAGTATGTGCTTCTAATTCAGAGAGTTATTAAGATGGAAACTATAAAATGCCCTTAGTATAGTATAGTATAGTATAGTATAGTATAGTATAGTATAGTATAGTAATATACTATAACTATAACTATGTTATATTATTTTGCATTATATCATATTACAATAAGTCATATGTATGTGTATTGAATACTGTGACAAATTCCATGTGCTAGCAGACAGGGGAAGAGCAAATTATCACCATCGTTCATTTCCAAGGCATCATTCTTTGGTGATAAAAACTACCCGAAGAGCATATTAGCAAAAGAGCCTATTTAAAAATACTCATTAAATAAAAACACAGAACCTCTATAAAGATTTAAGCAAGTGATATTATAATAGTTTCTATTGATACAACGTAGGAATTGATGAGCTCATGTGAATCTAGAAATTTTTGGTGGGAGAAACTACCTAGCTTAATATGAAATTTGCTCACCATTTATGTCCCGAAATGTTTTAATAAGCTACAGCAACTGTGTTCCTGATTGAATACTTTTCTTTTTCAATATCAATAAATACTTAACCTTTTGAAGCCAACATGCACAACTGAAATAAACAATGAAATATCTTTTAATTCTCTTGGAAGGCTTAGCCTCTGAAATTGTTTGTACAATACTGCAACTTAATTTCTGAACTTTTTTCACACCTGATATTCAAACCTGTCCTTGCCAGGGAGCCATGAAGCAACTTCCATCTTAAGGATAAATACAAATAAAATCTCACTTTTGAATAATCACAGATATAATTCCACATTGAACAGCACTATGTAGTACTATCTTAGGTCTACTGAAAAAAAATCTTTTTTTTTTTTTTTTACCACAAATTTAAAGCTCTTCAGTGTTACTTTTCTTAATTAAGCTGGGTTGCTCTCACAATTCAAAAAGCTTCATTTTGTTTTTCCTGCTTAAATTAAACTCCCTGTGCAATGCAGTGACCAAAACAAATAATCTATGACCTACAAACAAGACACTTGCATTCCCTGAAGAATTACGTTCTTGTTTCCTCTAGGTTATACATCTCTGAACCTCTCTTTGCTGTAACGACCTTCTGGCGCTCATTAGCATGCTGATTACCGTTAACACAGCTATAATGCGGCAGTTTTCTTGGTGTATGTCAGGGAGAAATGCTCATCTGAATGCAGTCAGGGGACAAAATTAACTGCATAAATCTACAGTGCAAACTGGATCTCGTCCAACTTTGCACGAGTCGTCTTTCCTCTCCTAGTTGTGACATCACCATCCAGATTCCCACTGATGGCTTAATAAGTATCTCAGGGTTTCATATTTAATTTCCTTTCATCTCCATATATTACATTTCAACTTAATTTCAGGAGTGCCTGACCACCTTATTATCATGTCTCATAATATATATTTACCTTTCATCTTTTAGCTATGTCCCTTAATGGCTCTTTTATAAGATTCACATCTATTTCACTTTTTACATCTTTTTTTCCCCCACATTTATATCTTTTAAAAAAATATTGGCTAATAGAATAGGATTTCAGTACACATGCACATTGATACATTTATGGAGCTAAGAACAAGATTGAGATTTTATGAGGACGGCAAGGCAGAATTATATGAATAGTCATGAAAGGAAGTGAAATTTTAGCGGGGAGAACAAGGGCTGTGTGAGGCCTGGATTATTTTCTTGCCATTGTCACAGACATTCGATTGTTCTTTGACAACACTGGTTTTCAAGCATGAATTGAGGATTGATAACTCAGCTTGAGGGGTATGAAGCTGATAGGAAAGCTCTGAAACTCTGTAACCCTCTGAAACTCTTATTCTAAGTTGTTCTTCGAGAGTAGTATTTTAACTATTTAGCCAATGAGCAAATGGCATCAAGGAGATTATGAAATTTGATCTCCTTAAAGTTTACATAATCAGAATGATAAGAAATGTGTCAGAGTCAAAGATCACTATTAAAATAAAATAAGATTTGATGTGATTACCAAATAAAACACAGTGTGAATAACCACTTCAAAAAAGGCAGAAAAAGTTACACATTTTGTAATCAAGAATGGGCAAAAATTCAGATTTGTATTCTTTAAAAACAATGAGCTGTAGCCTTTTTTTGTTTTTAAAACATGAAATAAATCATGCTATAAGCTTTTCTATTTTAAGAAAGCGACTGAGAACCATTTATTTGCTGCCTCAGGGTGACTAACCTCGATGATGAGTAGCCTCCTGGTAGCTTCCCAGCACTTCTCAGCATGGTGGGAGCTGATGAAAGGGTGTGGTAGGACGAATACACTAGTCTGCCACTTCTCCTAATACTCTCTGATCCATTCTATGGTGGCGACATGAACAAAGGGCTGCAGGTGCCCGCAGAAGGGGGAGATTAATTCTGATTCTTCCCTGTGGGAATAGAATTGAGGGATATGGGAATGAGGATGTGGGGTAGAATTTCATTAGACTGAGAAGGGTTGAGGGGAAAGCTCTCTCTTCTCATTTGGCTATTGCAACTATGGAAGTAGAATCACTGAACGTAGAAGTCGGGAAGAACTTCAATGATCTGTTTTCTACTGCTCACCCCTCCGATTTACAAATGATAGGAAGCACTACTTCTCTCATAACTCTGACCTGGTGATAGATGATAGGCCATTAGGTTTGTAAATACATCATTAATACAAAGAATAATAGGAATCTTTTTAATAGTCCAAATTTTTACTTTTAAGTACAAAGAAAATATTGTAAAAATGATGAAGCAGAGAAGAAACTTGTATTTGCCATTACTCTCACATAAATTACTTGAATTTCGTATATATGAGCATTTACTTTCTAAAAGTTTTCCCAATAAGATTTAAGTTCTGCTTCAAATGAGATCATTAAGTAAATCTTGTAATAATCATTGCTCTCAAATTGATTGCTTAACTGAGCCTCGTTCTCTATGTATAACTAGCCCCTTCTGTGTTTATACTCTCAAGGCATGATTTCTGTAATGAAAGCAGTAACCTCAAAGGTTAACGTAGCTTCCCAGCATTCCTAACTAATTTTCGAGGAGAAACTCATCTTTTTAAGCAAAACAGCCCAACAAATGCCACGAAATTCTGCACATTGTACAGGATACACGGGTGAATTTTTTGCAACCAGGAGAATTGTACGGGTTTGCTGCAATCAGAAATAGTTTGTCCCAAACTAAAAAATCTGTGAACTAGTTTGTGTCTGGATTGTGAAAGTTCAGCTATCAATGCTTATTTTTCTATCTATTATCATTCAATTATTCAGTCATTCATTTGACATCCAACATCCATCTGTTGCATTTCTGTCTACTATATTCCAGTCACTCTGCTAAATACTAGAGTTATATAAAGACATACCATGAACAGTTCACATTGACAAGCAGCATAGTATTACAGAAAAATATGAGTCAGAATTTAAGTGCTGGCTCTGGTATTCAACAGCAGTATTAGTTTACTCAGGCTGCCAGACAAAATACAGTAGACTAATACTATAGGCATAAACAACAGAAATTTACTTTCTCACAGTTCCGGGGGCTAGAAGTCTGAGATCAGAGATGTCGGGTACCAGCATGGCCGGGTTCTGGTGAGAGCTCTCTCTCTGGCTTGCAGACAACCTCCTTCTTGCTGTGTCCTTTCTAATATCTCTTCTTATAAAGACACTAATCCCAAGATGAGCCTCCCTGCTCCCCATGTCCTCGTCTAAACCTAATTATCTCCCTCCTTCAAATACCATCACATCGAGGTTAGGGCTTCAATATATGGATTTTGAGGAAAAAATTCAGTCCAAAGCAGCTGCTGTTCTCCTTTGATAAGATGTCACGACCTCTCTGACAGTCTACTTCCTCCCTTATAAACTGAAGATAATGCTGCATGTGTTTTAGATCATTTGCTAATAGCATAAGTAGTATAAACAAAAGCACCTCTTACGTATGGTGACTGAATAAATACTAGTGTCATGTTCCTTTTTGCCCTGCCCTTACCTGGCCAAAAGCTCCCAGTGGTTAGAGAGAGTGCAAGGAGAAACAAACCAGCAAGCTACCTATCATAATGATTCACTGTATATTAGAAATATGAAAAAAAAGTGTTGTAGATGCTCATTGAAGGAAGAAATTAATTCTGATTTTACCCTCTGGGAACAGTGGACATGACAGAGGGCTGTGGAGCAGTGCGTAGGACAGAGGAGCTATTTGGGTGAGGTTTTGAAGATGGAGCAGGACTACCCTAGGCTGAGACAGTGGGAAAGGCCTTCCAGACTGAGCTAAGACACAAGTGCATGATTGGGCATATTTCATGTGGGGAATCTGGTATGACACGACTGTGAGCACCTGTCTGAGGAATTTCAGTGCATTTTAAGGTGACTAGCTTTATTCCTTCGAAAGTTCCTTTACCGTTTCATCTTCTCATCTTAATGGTATATCACCTACAGGTAAGGAAAACGTATGTCGTTTATCACTGAGTACAAATTGGGGAGATTGCAGCACCCTGGGTTTTGGAGTTGCAGATATAAATGGCTTCACAGGGACTTCCAAATGTAAGAAGACATTTGAATGCTCAGCCTCCTGTGAGGCCTGACTGAGCGTCTCAGCAGCTGCTAGTTTATGTCCTTGAAAGGATGTCTATAATGGAAAATTCGTCTGCACACATTCCCAAATGCTGAAAGTTTCCTTTTCCAGATTATAAAACAAACAAAAAACCCTTTTTATTTCATAAATAAGGACCAAAGTAATAGGGGCATGTACATTAACTCTTAGGGTATCAGATTTTTGTTAAAATAATATAAAACAGAATACCCCTTTTCTTTTATTATAATAGAAGTGCATGTTCAATTTAAAAACTACAGAATACAGGTAAAGGAGAACAAAATTAGTCATTCATATTCCTATTACCTAAAGATAATTAATGTTTAAATTCTAAGAGATTGTACACTTTTTAATCATTATTTTATACAGATAACATCGTACTTTTCTATATAGCTTTTAACCTGTTTTATTAGATTTCATCAGAAATAAAGTATTTTTTTTTTTCAATTTAATTGCTATGGCTACTTAGTATTTTAGTATAAGTTTGTGCCACAATTTGTTTCAGCCAATTTCATAGTCTTATTGATTTCACTTTTTATTTTAATTCCACGATATACTCTTATAGTTTGTGAATTTAGCATAAGTTGATACTTATTAGGATAAAGTTCTAAAAGTGGACTATTTTAATTTATGGGTCTATACATTTTAAAGGCAGTTGATATAAAAAATTAACCAAACTTTCATGACTATGTTCTACATTTTTGTTAACACTGGACACTAGTATTGTTTAATTGTCTATTTGATATCTTTAAAAAAAAAAAAGAATAAGCTTTACTAGGGAGGGACCATTTGAGCTTTAGAAGAGGGAAAACTAAAGAGGATGGAAGTCCAGATAGAAAGAAAGTCTTGAGAGTCTAAGGATGCTCCTTGCCTAGTTCATGTTTTTGCCTGGGGCTAGCCCTGGGTTGCATGAATGTGTGTTCTGCATTTTATCCAAGAAGTCGTGATACACTTATTTGGAGTTTTCAAAAATAACAACAACAACAACAACAAAAACAAAAACTGACTTTGAAAACTTTCCCCATTTCGTTACAGATATGCCCTTTCTTATTGGCATCACCTCCTCTATTGCAGCAATTAAGAGTAAATAACAGAAGTCAGGCTTGACCTTTCTACCAAGGGTATCCACACCTTCTCGAAAGACCGCTGTGGAATGGGACCATAGAGATGATGCCTCTGCAGGTAGAAGTACGTCTTGGAGTTTTGAGATGCTAATTTTTAAATTTATTTGATGACACAAAGAAATTGGAATTTTTATGAGGTATATTATTGAAGTGATCATGGAAATAAAACCAACGAAAGGGAATTTTCCTAAAATGTTTACAGGGAATGTCACTTTACTCACTCGTAATTTACCAAGTCATAAATCTAGAGCTGAGTGTAAAGAAAAGGCCTTGAGGTTGGTTTAAGTTGTTAAGAGGACTGTTGCCTGTCCAGTGTAGCATGGGGAAGAACTGGTTAGAGTACAATGTAAGGTAGTGAGAGGACTGGTTGTGACGGAGAGACTTGAGTTAAAATCCACTTCCATCATCCGCTAGCTGTGTAACTTTGCCAAGCAGATTCATCTTTCCCTAACTTCTATTGCCTAGAGTAGTTTATCTTATCTATAAAATTTGGAAATAAAAGTCTCCTCATAGGCTGTGGGGATAAAAGGACATATCTATAAAATGCTTGGCAAAATGTCTAGCTCATGATAGGTAGTCAACAAAGAGTAGATACAGTTGTAAGCAACTGAGAATCTAATAGCCTGACTCATGTTAACATTGTGTGCGAAATGAAGACGCTGCATTCTATTAACTATTTTATAGTTTTAAAATGTTCACAGATAATAAAAACAGGCAAGGGACAGACATGCACAAAACTTCTAAATTCTCACATAGAAAGAAAATATAATATAGGTCATCGTCCTGCTACTTTATTGAATTTTTTTAAAAACTCATTTCGACCAGAAAATTGATCTTGGCTGGGGCAGAATATAGATGGCATTTTTTTTTTTTTTTTAAGGACAGGCCTTAGTTTCTATAGGCTTCTTGGACTGAGATGATAGACAACTGATTTCTTCAGGGAACAGGTAAGGTAATATCAACTAAAAAATAAATATATTAGCAGGCTTTATCTATGGTTAGCCCAGGAAAGTGAAAATTCTGGCCAAATGACAAATCAGATCTTAGATAATTTATTTAGATGCAAAGACTATTTAGCAAGAGGCTGGAAGCAATTGATGAACAATTCAATGATATTTATCTCTGGATTAATGAGTCAAGGTTACTAAAGATGGTATAATAAATATCTGGATGCCTCAGTGTCTTGTTTATCCTTTTTAATCCTCTCCCAGTGTCTAGCAGAATTCATATAAATAGACACTAAGATCTTCTCATTTCTAATTAATCCAATGCATTAAATTTCATTCTACTACCATGCCCGTAATACAATATTTTAATACTTTATAATACTTTAATATAGAAAGAGTGGAATATTAATTATTTCCTTTCCCCCTATGACACCGGACAGTTACAGTCCTCTTAACCACATGCGACTACTGTTTACAACTTAAGGTAACCTCATGGCAGGAGCCGTTTCTTTATATTCATGAAATATGTATGTATGTATGTAAGTATGTATGTACCAACTAATTTTATGTTTAATTCCAGGAACAGTCAGTTGTTTTAATCAAGACTCCACGATAGGCTAACATTTTATCCGGTGGGCCATACTCCAGGGGTACTGCTCCAAAGTGTGTAGAAAATTATTCATATTCCAACCTACATTTGAGATGATATTAATTAGCATAGCAAATGTCAAAAATGGGTTGTCACTGATGAAATTAGTGGTTCATTTAATGTCGGAAATGGGTCCTCACTGAGAAGTTAAGAGATGTAAAACATGTGAACCGACTAAAATATTTATAGGGTACCCTCCCCTCCTTTGTTTCTTTAGCACAAACAACTATTAAGAATTGACCAAGATCTGTAGCCAGGACCTTTAGACACAGGAAGCCCCGAAAGGCCTCAAGCTCAGTCACTATTTAGGAAGACTGCTGGCCCTTGATACCAACTCTAAGGGTAAGAAATCTACTTCTAGAATGCAGTCACATCTCGTGATTGCCCAAAGGGACACTGAGTTCACAGAACAGATTACATGAAGTATGTTGTGGCTTACTTGCTAATGAATGCTTATTTAATAAACGTCGGAATGCGTGAAAGAACTGGGCTCGGAGTGGTTTTCATTGACGCAGCTGTGTGTGCAGCAGTAGCAGTGGAATCCTCGCCCAGCTCAGATTCCTTCAGGGGCTGCTGTTTGTACCAAAATGCACCAAAGAGTCATGCAGGACCAAATTGGCTTAAAAAAAATTCACAGCACTCTTACTTGCTCTGTAAAGTAGTCTCTATTTGTTACTTCTTCTGATTTTTGGAGAAGATCCCACTTGTTCAGGAAAGTTTAGAGTAGATTTTTTTAGATCGTGCTATGCCTCCTAATTAACATGGCTCTTATGTTTAATTTAAAAATTCAGATATTGCCTTTTATTTCTTTCCTCTGAGTGTACTAGACCCAGTGACGTTTGGTTATGATGGATGTGAAACATATTGCCTTCATTTTTTTTCCCAAAAGAAATGTTCATTAAGGGGGATAAATAGCTTCCATCCTATGCCCAAGTGCTGTGGTACAGGGACAGAGACTGTCCTATGGCCCCAAATGGGAGGAGGGCCAAGGAGGGGACAGAGCAATGCACATAGTTTTAGCTGTGGAGGGAATCTGGAGGGGAAACAGGAAAACTTTCTCTGCCAATAGTAATTACTTTTCTGGTGACTATTTACTGAGTGCTTAACGTGTGTGAGGCAATGTGATCAATTTTCAGCACAGATTGTGATATAGTTGTTATTTAAAATCTCTACGAAGTGATTATTATTATCCTCATTTTACAGAAGAGAAAACTGAGACTACGAGATGTTAAGCAACCTGCTCATAATTGTTGGTAACAGGAATCGAACCCGGGTCTGTCAGATCCTAAAACCTGTAGCTCAAGGTAGCGGACAGCCAGAAACATTCCTTCGAGTTCTCCAGAATTTCTTTGTTTTTAATTATCCACTTAAAAATAGAGGTTCCTACTTACTTTTGAGACAATTTTATAAACTTTTACATACACGTTTTAATTTATTTTATATTCTTCCAGTAATTTGATTACTGAGTCTAGTAATCAAGGCAGAGTTAGGTCTAAGTGTGGTCCTCCAGAGCCCATTGATAAAGGAAATGCAGAAGAGCATTGATTTCTTTATTACTGATACTAGTAAAGATTCAGTAACCTGGGAAAGGAAAGGAAGCGAGACTCCTGTTTTTCCTGTGACCCTCATTGTAATGCCTTAACACAATTTCAAATATTTTGGATGAGCTCCTACTTGCAGAAATGTTAAGAGCAGATTGTGTAGATCATTCCACTATTCCAAAAGTAGATGAAAGTATTTCCTTTTCTTCCCTTTTATGAAAAGAAAAATGAGAAATCCATGTTTACAATAGGAATATTAGAAAACATGGACAAGGAAAAGAAAAACAATCAGTAATAATACTTTCACTTAAAGGACACCACTGTTAAATTTTTGGAATATGTCTTCTAATTTTTTTTCCTCCAAAGAATATATGGTGGCAAAATAGAATCACATTAGGAACAATTTTACAACCTTTCTCTTATTAACAGTGTATTATAAACATCTTTCTGTCACTAAATATAAACATGTAACATATATAGCCATGATAAGAAAGAATTATAACTGGTTTCAACTTTATACCCACACCCCTCCCCCACCCCAGGAACTCAAAATCTTTTTTCTATTATATCTTGGCAGCATGTGTATAACATTGTTACTCAAGAGACAATAAAAGTTGCTTATCAAATGTATCTGTACTTATTCCTCCCCAGCACAACCTGAAAATCAACTTCTTGATCACTGCAGATAGCATAACTGAAGCCATTTGTTGCTGCCGTTGTGTGAATTTTGTTACATTTTGTTCTGGGAATGGGGTCAGTATGGTCATAGATCGAAGCCTGAGCGCTTTGGCAGCAGCGAAATCAATGCTCTTCTGCATTTCCTTTATCAATAGGCTCTGGAGGACCACACTTAGACCTAACTCTGCCTTTACGTCTCAGCAAACATTTCTCCAAAATGTGGATATTGACTCTTTGATATCTGATAGAAGTAACCAGTAGCACATCCCTCCTTCAAAATGAGAGAATTATACACTACAAAACATTTCCCTGATTTTATTTCATAGATATCTATGGTATTCTACCCCCTTCCCTCTCTGTGCACCTGATGGTTATGATTGTTAATCTTAAGAAATCAATATGCAGACACACACACACACACACACACACACACACACACACATATCTCCACATTACAATTTTTAAAAAGTGCAGGTTTTTACTGATGATATTCGAAAAAGACAGGCAGTCTTACAAACAAAAAACAAAAACGAACAAACTAACAAAAACAACAGAAACAGATACTAACCACAAATCGAGCAAGAATACCAAAAAGAATTCAAGGTGTTTATCCCTTGACTTAAGAGGAAGGCGAAGGAACTTAGTCGATCTTGCCTTTTGCTGCTGTTCAGTCTCTCAGGCCTTCTCAGTTTTCTGAACCGAGAGCCACTAGGGGGAAGTAGGAAGTTGAAACGTATTAATATGTCAAAGTGTAGAAAGGTGAGTCTCAGCATTTCCCATATGGATGTGTTTTGATTTCATGTTGATTGGCTTATTTTTTCTCCTACCTGGAGCTTCAGAGGCTAAACCTGAACATGCAGAAGATCCTGACTGAAATGCTAAATTACTTTTCCAGTGGCTATGATTTAACGTTAGACTAACATTTCAGTGTTCAATGTATCCATGGCAGAGGGCAGTTTCTTTACTTGTTATAGGGTTTTTAAACATTCTCAATTTCTATACCAATAACAATTAGAGTAGCATGTACTGGTCTAGTGGACTAAACATTTGTTTGAACGTTTAGAGACTAGCATCTCTATTTGGATGTTAAAAAGTTCAAATGACTCACTTAGATTATCTAACTTTTCTAGGGCTCTCTTGCTTTTAGGTTTAAGGTTTCTCAGTGTTGTTTTAGGATCATCTGAGATGTTAGATGCTAAACGGCTTTGATTCAAGCACTGTACATAACGTGAAGGGACAATGTTACCAGCTTATCTGATAACCAGGAGCAACTTCAGTGCTTCTATTCTCAACATTTCCTTGGAAATTCATTTCTTAGCTGCACTTCTGAGTATAATCGTTAATAACAGGTTACATAAAACTAAGAATTCTCTCTCTCTCTCTCTCTCTCTCTCCCTCCCTCTTCCTCCCCCCCTCCACACACACACATAATATAGCCATTATAAATATGTGTGACCCTTGGATCTTGGATTTCATTGGTGCAAGAAACCGGAGTGGATCCAAAGAACATAAGATTGACTGCGCCTTTTTAAAAATTCTTGTAGGTTTTTTCAAAGGAATTTAAATTTTCTCATACAGGAAATGGCTTGAGGGGTTCTGATTATGCTCACTTAAGTCGGGTATATTTTCTTCTCTTTACTCTGAGGCAAATAACATCAGAAAGGAGAGGTATGGCTTGGAAGAAATTGGATTATTATAGTTTGCAATGGGAAACTTTAAAAAAATTGGGTAAAACTCTAATGCATCTGAAAACTTTTTGAATTCCTCTCCAAGATGGGATTATAAATTCATAAACTGCTTGTAAATACGTTGCTCCTGGAGTGTTAGGCTTCTGTTCGCCAAAGCATTTCCTCTTTTTAACTTTTATCGCATTATGTCAACAGGAAGTTTGCCTAAGCTAAGTCAGAAGAAAAAAGGTGAGCAGATCCAGCTGAATGCATCAGCAGCCAAACAGATTTGGTAAAAATGATGTTTCTGATGTTACAAGGCACCTGGCTACTGCCTCCAGATTCAGGAAAACTATAGCCAGAGATTTCCTCTGGAAAGAAGTCAAATGATCCATGATGGAAGAAGCTGATTTACTCATCTAAATTTAGTCAGGAGGCATTGAAACTGCCCCTACTCATCAAGGTTTATGCAAGGCCAGCATAATATTTCCATATTATCTATCTCTTAATAAATTCATTCAGACAGTCTGTTTGCTTGTTGGCCCAATGTAGCCCATTGAGGAGACATCTTAATTGAGCTGTCCATAATGATGCTTAGGTCTTGTTCGTGAAAGGTGCCAGCTAATTCAGAGCCCATCAGACTCATTAGTGTGTGGAGACTTTGAACAATCTTTTTTAGTATGCATTACTTTACAATGAACTGCTTGGGAATTCATTGGCCATGCACAACCCAACCAATTTCTCTTTTAGTTTCTTCAGAAATATTGCAGAATCATCCACTGTTTCAGCAAGCCTTAAAAGTACTGTTGTGGTGGTTAAATTCCTTGGCCAAATTTCATTTTTTTTTTTTTTTTTTTTTTTAGGATGTACATTTTCAGACTTTGACTACCAAAACCCTAAGGTTTTAATTTCGAGCCAAAGTTATATTTTAAGCCTTTTCCTTTTTTTATTTAAAAAATATCTAACTGAAAAAGGCCAGGAGAGAGTTCTATCAGTCTCTAAAGAATGAATGCAATTAGAATGTATAAAATCCTATGTAGAAGAAATATATTTTAATGTTCAACAAGGATAATGGATTCTATAATGGAAACCACATCTAATAATTCTTGTATTTGTCCAGATGGTCACTGGTTATCTTTGTAGTCTATGATTTGAAATTTATTTTAATGAGTTGGAGTTGATTTTTTGATTTAAAAAAAATTCTCCAACAATAATCTTCAGAATTTAAGACTGAAAGCAATCTCTAGGATTCATCCTGTGAAGAGAGAGGCTTAATTTAGGTGTTTTTTCCTAAAGAGATGAGCATCTACTATATTATAAAAGAGGGATAATTACATTTTGTGATATAATGACTTTTTAATGTATCTTTATAAATATGAAGTGAAAATCAGTCACATTTGGTTCTCTACAATGTGGAAGATTTAGATTAGTTATAAGGCTAAACTATTAATTAAGCCCATTGTTATTTCAACCTTGACTTGAGAATATTTCAAAGCTACACAGAAAATAATCTAGAGTTTTTCAAAGTCATTATGTACGTATCATAGAGATCAATTCTTACCGTATGTGAAGAAATGGAATTTGACTGTGGCTCTATCGACCATCACCCTCCACATGCTCCCACACCTGTGTCTCAATGCTAGTTGAATTCTTGTGCTTTGCCTCATTTTTATAAAATTATATATAATAACGAAACTACAGATTGTGTGATGTCTTTGATTTAGTTAAGTCTGATTGACTTAAGATCTCAATAAGATTTTTATAGTGGTAGTGCAGTAATATACATCACTATTCATAATGTTATACAACAACAAACATATTTGTATCTTGAGAGTATCTTTTCTAGGTGATAGGTCACTAGAAATAATTTGATTCTTTATCTTTGGGCTCTTAAAAATAATTTGGACTTGAAAGTGGCAAAAAAAAGCCATTAATATTGCATGTGCCAATGACATAATGCCAGGAGTCCAAATGTACTTCACCAAATGATATCCCTCCGTAATCATTGGGGGATTGTGATTGCCAAGGATGATCAAGTGGGAGGTTTTTTATTGGCACACGCTTCTCTTGGAGAGTGGAAGCTGAATATCGTGCTCAATTGTTTAATAAGTGAGTTTGGTGATAATGATATCAGTTTTACATCTTGTGAACATCATCATTTTTAAAGTCAACTATGGTATGCAATATACCTACTCACATCTTTCTGATGTTATCAATTTCTCTGAGATCTGTGGACCCTCTCAAACTCCCTGAAATGTGATTGACACTCACCAATAACCATTGTCATTGCAAAGGTACTAGCAACAAAGAGAAAGATATAAAATGACCTTTTAATAATTCAGTTATTTAAATAAACATCTATGCTGTGACTTACACAATACCAATGCTTTGAGAACTCACAAAATTATATGCAAAAAAGAAACATAATATTTTTCTGTGATGACACTTTGATGCACTGTTTTGCAACTCAAATTGTGGAATTAAGAAATAGAGTACGACCTAAGAATCCATCATATTAAGAGTGAACACTTCATCATGACAAACCAGAAATATGGACCCTTTTATGTTTCATGTTCTTAATAGACATTTGAGGACAAAACTTATTTTTTTAATGTATGTTGTTAATGGCTCTTGCAAAAGTATGGGTTATTATTCACTTTTGATTGAAAAAAAAAATAAGGCCATCAACATGGAGAACCAGCCATTGCCATAGAAAATGAAATATCTGATAAGTATGTGGAGTTAGGCAGAGAGAGAGACACAGTTGCCTAATCCTTTTCTTCTTGGTCCAAGGATCTTAATTATTACATTTGGAATATCTCAGTAGTCTCTGGAGTATGCCATCATTCACCTGGCTCAGACAAAATGTCTATGGAAAAAGCTATAGCAAATGTATTTTTAGATATAATCTAATAGAATCAAAATTATACAAAGGAAAATGGGGAATAAGGAGAGCAAATTTGATAGAGAGCTAAAGTAATAAAATATTCAAAAATTAGAAGGATGTCATAAGGAAGGAAAAAATATTTTCAAATTAGAAAAGGCGTATTTTAATGCCTACAATAGTTAGGATTTGTTCATTAGGACAAAGGCAAAGCTAATCAGATAAGTGTAATGGAAATGTTTCAATACTATCCTTTGTGTCTGTACACATTTATATAAATATTTTCAATCAGTTTGATTGAGGTAGAATTTACATATAAGAAAATACACATTTGTTAAATATAGAGTTTAATGAGTTGTGAAAGTACATGTTCCTGTGTTATCCCCACACGACCCAAATACTACAGACATTTGCCTTCATCTACAGCAGACATAGTTACCGCTTTGAGAAAAGGAATGACAGAAAAACTCTTCAAACGAATTTTTAAAGTGTTTACAGAGTCTATTGGTGGAGGGAAGGATTTTAGGCTCAAAGGCTCAAAGCGTGAGAGGGCATTGGAGTATGAGAGCCAAAGTTTTTATTATCCAAATAATAGACTTGGGAAGAATGCTGGATGAGCTTTCTACAAGAATGTTTTCCTCTTTTAGTCTTGCTAAAAATTTCCTCGGACCATGGAGGTGGAGGTGAGTTAGAAAAGCAAAGATTTAGCCTGTTCGCTCCAGTGTTATGAAGAACTAGGGTGCTAGAAATAATGATGTGGTATTCTTCAGCACATAAGGCTGATGAAGAGTCTGGACGAGGTACAAAAGGGCTTAGAGAAATGAAACTGGTTTTCAGAGACTGATACTGGAAGAGGGTGTGGCATCCTTGAGCTTGATCTGTAGCTGGATAAGGCCAGACATGACGACCTGGACAAGGTACTTCTCACCCAGGGAGCAGGTGAAATCGAAGCCAGCCAGGTGGATGCCGAGGCTACTCACAGCATAGGCTCAGCCCCTGGCTGGGACGTGGACATTCACCCAAGAAACTCAGGAAGTAAAACAGAGTTTCACTTCCAGCTGCAACTGGAGATGTGGAGGGAAATCAAGGCAGAATTCCAGTGTGCAGTATGTGTAAGCCATGGGAGAGGGGAGCAGGGAAAGGAATGGAGATGAGGTTCAGGCAGCGGGACCCCTTCCCTGCCACTGCAGGCTGACACTGTTGCTGACCTGACCAGACCAGGATGACTGTGGAACTCAAGGGACCCTAGACTACAGAGGCCATAGGCAATGCGAGGGGAAGAATCTAGAGAAGACAAGGACTGAATGTGACAGCGCCCATACAGCTAGAATTTGAGCTAGACTGCCAAAGAAAGCCCGTCCTGGCTGAATGTACTAGCCATCCATTTGACACGCCAATGAGTCATGAGAGCAAATTAGAAAACAATGCCTTGACCAGTAAGTTATTCATTTAAAAATATGTAAAATAATTTTTAACCAGACATCTAAAGGATTTTGATAACAATTTGTGATTCTAACATGGTTTGGGCATAAGAAATTTTTTCTAGATAAATAGCAAAAGTTGTCTATTCATCTGACCAGTCTTGTCTAGTGGAGCAGGGGTCTCCAACCCCTAGGGCCATGGACAGGTAAGGTCTGTGGCCTGTTAGGAACCGGGCCTCGCAGCAGGAGGTGAGCAGCCAGGAGGAGGCTAAAGCACCATCTATCTGTATTTGCAGCTGCTCCCCAGCGCTAGCATCACCGCCTCGGCTCCACCTCAGATCATCAGGTACTAGATTCTCATAGGAGCCCTGGTCCCTGTTGTCAAAAAGTTTGGGGACTGCTATCTTAGAGAGCTAATTAGTCTAGTCCCACGATTTTTATTTAAATCGTGCAGCCAATTTTAACAAGGCCCTAAGAGGGGCATTTAGGAGCAATTGGTTTTGTTTTGTTTTGTTTCTTTTTTTCTCTTTACTGGGAGACCATTTGTTCCCTGTGTTCACAGGACAAAGTATTAATCCCGGAAGAATAGGAGTAAGCCAATACACTTGTAACATCTACAGCATCTAGTTAGAATCACAACTTCAGGAGCCCCCAATGTACGAAGGGATGTGTCTTTAATTTTACTTATTCCACTTTGCAGAGCATTTTGAGTTTGTCTTCATGAGTGTCTGTTGCCACCCACTTAGCAGAAAAAGATAATAGGAGACGAAGGAATAGGAACCCGTGAGATGTGTGCTGTGTGCCCGGTACTCTTTGAGGTGCTTTACAAGGATTATCTTATTCTGTCTTCACAGCAAGTCTGTGAGGCAGGTACTATTATTATCCTCATTTTCCTGGACTCTAGAGAAACACGTATCCACAGAATCTTAAAGCTGAAAACCATGTGTTAATAAACATGGAGCCCTATTTTCCAATTGCTGCATGCCACACCAGCGTCTCACAGGAGAATGAGTGAGACACCCGTGTCTGACACAAAGAAGACACTGAGCCCCAGATCAGTCAAGTTAGTTGCCCAAGGGCATGCTTCTGCTGTATGACAGACCTGGGGTAAATGTAAGTTGTTTTACATTCATTTACTTTACAACTACTTCATACATTCTTTTAATTATAATTAGGGAATAAAAATAGAAATGTAAAGATATAAAATAAATGAAGTCTGGTACAACCACCAGGATTAAGTAAATAAAATTCTGTGGCAGCTGCACTGTGTGTGTGTGTGTGTGTGTGTGTGTGTGTGTGTGTGTAAATATAAACACAGGCTACCTTTAACAAAACGTAAGCGAAATAAATGAAAGAACACATAGAGATTCCAAATCCTTGAAAGCTTGTCAGACTTCCTCATGACCAAGTTTGTGTCAATGGTTTGGAGCCACTTTATTCTCAGCTCCTACAAAAGATCCGAAGAAGGTACCTATTAAAATTTCATAGGTCATAATTAATGATCCTGCTCATAAAATTGCTTCTAATATCTCTGGCTCTAGATAGACAGCTTACCTGCAGGGAGAATTTTCTTTGCAGCAACACATGGAAGATCATAAATTGACCTGGTTCAGGAATTTAGCGGGTCTTAGAGACCTAAACCTCCATCTTTCTAAATCGATGATTTCAAAATAAGTTTACTGCTACAAGAAAATGAGAACTTGTAATATACCTGCTTTCTAAATCTACTACCACGGCTTCGTGTTTTAAAACTTCAAGGAGATTTTTGACCTCCACGTCCCGTTGTTGTTTTCCTACATCCATGCCTGTGTGCTTGTGTGTCGTGCCGTACAGCTACAGGGTAGGTGCACATCATGAGCACGAGAAAGAGCTGCTTCTTCAATACTCCTGCCCCATGCAGCACAGTGTGCGGAATAACGAGCAACTGCATATTTGTTTGTCTAGGTGTCCCCAACCCCCTGGCTGCGAACTGATACCAGTTCATGGCCCGTTAGGAAACGGGCTACACAGCAGGAAGTGAGCAGGGGGCGAGCAAGCAAAGCTTCGTCTGTATTTGCTGCCGTTCCCCAGCACTAGCATCACTGCCTCAGATCATCAGGCATTAGCCTCTCACGGGAGCACCGGTCCCTGGTGTCAAAAAGGTTGGGGACCGCTGCGATAAACCATAGAGACTTTTCCTTTTACCTCCTTTGTCCTCTTCCTCCTCTATTTCTCCCTCTCTTTTCCCCCACCTCTACTATTCCAGCTCAAAAAGTCCCCACTCTCCCCCAAACAGTCCTTGTCAGTGTACAGCCAAGAAAGGCATTTATTACCATGTTGGCTTCCTTCTACCTCTCAAAGAGCTCACTGGTCTCTCCTCCACTGTCAGAAAAAATGACATACATGGATAATCCACTGGTTTGACTAAGCTTCTTAAATGTCTATAAACTTAAATATTTGTTCTTGGAATATATAAAGGAAACTCTATTGGGATAAACAAAATGCCACACTTTAAATTAAAAAATAAGGCTCATTGGCCCATTTGACATTCCTAATTATCTGTACCGATTCTCTTTCATTAGGGATTGTTGACTGCACCTAGTATTTTGTCTGAAATCGTTTTACATCCTTCACAGATGTTTTGATGGCAATGCAATAGAAGTCATCAGTTAGCAGGAAAGAGATTCATTAAGTTTGCTTTAAACAAAGACCCAAGTGGCAAACCATACCAAAAATATTGACTTGGTTTTCTAGACCTCATGGAAATAGATTAAGAGAGAGAAAGAGAAGGATGTTAAGTACAAGTGTGAAGATATAACTTACACATGGTTATTAATTTAACCAGTGTTGTCAATAGTATATTTTTCCTTTGCCTTGGGGCTAGCAGGAAATGGTAAAATTACCTCCTATCCAATCAACCGGCACCTGCCATTTGCATTGTAAATAATACCATGCTTAAAATTTGATAGAACAACCCAGCTGTGTAGACTTTGAACTCTTAACACTTGGAAATTATATCCCAAGAAACCGGATCAAATATGACACATCAGCCTAAAGTGGGGAAAGGTCAATGGCCCATTAGCAGCTCCCGCAGAGAATCTGTGTTATAAGTGACCTTCCCTTCCTCCTGCCTCTCTTACCCAACAGCTTCACAGCTGCTTGGGGAAGAGATAAACTAATCACCTGCATATACTAAATTTGCTGCAGGCCATTGTGTGATAAATTGTCCAATTTCACTAAGCAAGATAGCTTGGAAAAAGAAAGAAAGAAAATTTGGTCTCACGGAATATAAAGTCATTGTGTGGTCAGGTCTTCAGCTGTAATACGGGACTGAAAATATCTGTTTTCCGGCAACCTCACAACTTGCTGTGGGTATGGTGCATGAAGGGTGTGAAGATTTCTCCATAATATTTAGGAAACACACAGACGAGTCACCCTGGCCAGAAGGACATGGATTTTTTAAATTGATATGTCATCTCATTGATTTTGAAGTGTCATTTTTATTACTACTGTTTGAAGAAAGTAAAGCATGAAGTGTAACACTAATTTGGAGCACACTGTATGACTAGTCAGGCTGATAACCTCTGAAATGTCTTTCATTGGCCTTAAAATATGAATAATATTTTGGGTTATAGCAATTTGGATATCGACGATGATGACATAATGAATTCTACTGCCTGATCTAATGGTTGAGTAGCCTAGGCAAATTCTAGTGTATTTCGGCTTATATAGACAGACAGTCCCAAAACACAGTTAAGCTCGCCTTTAGCTGCCAATTTTGCTCCACCATTTCCAGGCAGAACTGTTAGGGATACCAGTTTTTTTGCTGAGTGGGATGTTAAGTGGGGTTAGAAAATGGGGCAATCATTTCTCTTGTCTCCCCTGTGCAATCTTGGCTTTTGTTTGCTGCACTGTTCCATCTCAAACGTTAGTTTCATTCATTTCTGGAGTGCCCCAGCCAGCCTTCCAAAGGGCTTGCCTCCCCAGACTGGTTACACAGTATACAAATAGGTGCTACTTCAAAAACAGGTGCTAAGTTGATTGGAAAACTCTGGGTTAAGTACAACGAGATAGGCACTTTTCCATAGGACTTCTCAATGTGCTAACGTGCATTGTGAATAACCAAGAAGGATAGATAGTATGCAGCATTTACCAAAACTATGTGTCTAAATATTCCTTTTAATCTAGGAGGAATTTTATTATGGGGGTGGTGTTCAATGGAACATACTTTGCCAAACACCTAATTTGCCAATTTCAAATGCATGCAGTCCCTAAAAACAATGTGCAATGTCAAGCATAATAAATCGATCATACTAGTACAAATATAATTGGGATGGCAGCATCCCAATTATACCAACGTAAAACTTCAGTGTGAACTACCATCATAAAGTATTTTTGGAAAAATCCCAGAAAATAAGAATATTGAAGCTAGAAGATAAATGAACATAGCGTAGCATGTTTCTGCTGACATGTAGTCTTCTCTGTAGGCTAGAGCGTTCCTACAGAAATTCAAGAAAGAAAAGAGCACTCTTGCCTTCTCCTGTCCTCACCTCCCACTGATTAGCTGGCCAGCTTTACGAGATGATGTGAGATTAAGAGATATCTCCACAACTGTGAAAGTTGGGGGGAGCATTGTGGGAATTTTTATTCTTTTTGGAATGAAGCAGCTCCTGGGAATTGTGAGTGGGCAAGGAGGGAAACTCACCAGGGAGGAAATGTGGCCCCGGGGCCTCTGGTTGAGATGGCACTTTACTCTGCAGTAGACCATCTTAGGCCCAGAAAGACCCCTCCTCTCTGGAGCATGGACTACCTTTTAACAGGACTTCCTTTTCCTCTAGGACCAGACACTTCCATGACCAATCAGAATTCTCATTAATATGGTTTATCCAGGAATAAGAAAACTGTGTAAAATGCTAGTTTTTAAATTTTTTAGGTTAACATGAATAATTTGGAAAGCTCCGTAATTAAAATGCTCAATAGGAAATAAAACCTATTTTATTATATAGTTATCTGTTTATTATTGTATTTACTTTTGAACCTCTTTTAATGAATCTTTGGCCTCTTTGTTTCCATATTTTCTTTTTCTCACCTTCCCTTGGTCTTCCTGCCCTGTTTCTAGGCCCAAACACACAACATTGATGGATTCACACAAAAATTCCTAATAGTTTCTTTGACCTTGTTAATATAACAATGCAAATAAACCCCTCACCAAAAGAACAATATAAAATTTTGAAGTGCAAGCTGACTCAAAGTGGAAGAGAAAAATTCATTGAGACATTTTCTGTTTCTTCAGGATATAAAGATCTTATATTCTAGGACTCCGATGCACTTACTTGGAGGAAATTTTTCCATGGTCATTTCTCTGAAAATCAAGCTGATACACATTTGCAACTAAAAACATAGATGGAATAATGTCTGCAAATATACATTTTTCCTAAATTAAGTAAAATTCCATTTTAAAACATGATTGTACTGATGAGCAAGTAATGTTTCAAAGTTGTCTTTACTTGCATTTAAGCAGAAACGTCTATATTTCTGAATTCTTGTTTTTATTTTTTCTTATCTAGATGAATATAAACATGTCTTCTCCAAAACTTTTTGTTTGTTATTTAATATAATGATGGATAAGTTCTTAAGTTGCAATGAGCCTTGTGAGAATGGGATAAGTACTATTTCTCTGTTTTACAGGTCAAAGAATAGAACTTTTAGATTTTCTTTGGCCCAAATCTGGGATTCTATCTATCAATATATATTGCCACTTCAAAATATCTAATGCTTTTAAAGCCAGAAGCATTTTGTGCATTCATCATTTCTCACCAAATATAAGAACTGCCACAGAAATGCCTAGCTTTTAAAATTCTATAGCAGAATTAAATAAGCTCAAGACTAAGCAGAAAATAAGAATACTGAAGCTTGAAGAAGAAAAATGAACATAGCTTAGCTTGTTTCTGCTGACAAGCCTATTCGTAGTCTTCTCTTTAGGCCAGTGTTCCTACAAAGCTACATGCTTTCAGCCGTTGCACAAGAATCTCCAGCTTTGATTACTGGACTGTCATAGAGCTGAGCACACCCACCCAGTCTGAACAATGGGAAGAATATCAGCTCTCCTCCAAACATCTGATATGGCTCAGCAGCTGCCATGACGAGTGCTTAGCAAGCCGAGGCTCTTCTTCACCTGATCATTCCCTGGCAAAGAGGAATGAAGCCACGTTGTCAGGACACTCGCCCAAGGCTGCAGAATCAGAATTAGCCTTTGGTTCCCCGACATCTAGAGTGTCTTGTTCAGGGCTTTTCATTGCTATTATTACCTATTAAACTCTGCAGGTGGGACTAACCGTGCTGATTTTTTGAAGACAAATCTTGCTGTCTCTATTTGGAATAACTCACCAAATGTTTTTAAAGTGTTTTATGGAGAAATCAGACTGAAAATGCTGAAGATATGGTTGGTGAGAGGAAAGCGCAGAGAAATTGCTTCCTGTCTCATAACCGAGGCGCTGAAGAGAGGGAGCAGTGCGCTGGCCTTGAGCAAGACCTGCGTTGTGGGATAGTTGTAGCGGATGGAGTTGTTGCAAAGGTGTGCAAAGTTCTTAGAAGAGTGGAACTATGTTTTGGGAACAAAAGTTCATTCCGAAGGGAACTTCCTTGAGAAGTGCAGATTTTGACATCCAAGTCTTTCTGCTAAAACCATCTCGGATTTCAGTGACCACCAAGCAGTTGCCTGGGTCGAGCTTAAGAAATCAGTTTTCAAAAAGGAAACTAGTCAAGGATAAAAAAAACTCTTTCTGAAAGATAACACTTTCTTGATAAATTAAGAATATTCATTAATAAGTTGGCAAGTTTATAAAATGTGTATTTGATGCCACCCAGCTAATGCTTTCTGTGTCCAGAGTTTCTTAAAAAAAAAAAAAAAACAAGCAAGGTTTTACTAGATGCAATATATAAGTATTTTCTATTGTCTTTGCAGTTAGGCTATTTTACTATTATTGTTGCTGTTGTTGTTGTTGTTATTTAGAGATGGCAACTTATTTTAATACAATTGCTTTCTACCTTTCAATGAAGAAGTCTTTGGACTCATCATTTTTTTGAGCAGATGAGGAGGGTAAGGCCTGATGAAATCAAGCGATTTATCCTCAGAATCAAACCTGAGTCCTCGGCTGGGCTGGGATAAATCACAGGTCCTTACTCACACGAAGTATTTATACTTCTTAAAGATTTTAAATAAAAAAAATTTTTTTTTTTTGCTTCTCTCCACAATGTTCATTAGTTCTAATCATATTATGGTCCCCATGTAGCTATTTTAAAGTGAAATTAAAAGGCAGCCTAGCTTTGGAGGGTAAGAGTTATTGAAAGAGGTGTCTGGAGAGCCATTTAAAATTTTCAAGTAAAAAAAAGAGAGAGTGTGTGTGTGAGAGCTGTTCTTTTCATTTTAAAAATTAAGAAATCAAATATAGAAATAGTCTAATTTACATTAATGATCTGCAATCTATGAAACAATTTTTAACCATTTTAAAGTGAAAGGCTGGTGATTATGTGGGTGAGTAGATGGCAATAATAACCATAAATCTTTGAAGGCCATGGATGTGTTAGGTAACAGTATGCAAAAATAAGATTGTCTAGGTTCCTGGCCTGAGAACTTTTCATAAGGAAAGCCTAAGCCATCTTTATGAGCCCTTGAGGGGGTGGGACTTAGTATTTCTACTTGTCTTTACATTTGAAGGTTGTCCTTTTTCCTCCTGACATCCCAAATACCCCTGTGCACATTGTACAGGATATAGGTAGGTCCCTAAATGAGCACTGGTCCCTCTCAACTGCCTCCCCGGGAGAGTAGGGCACAGGTAGGTCAGGAATGGGGAATGCTGGTTGTGGATGATACAACCTCTGTGGAGCTGCTTCTGTCTGAAGAATTCACCCTTCCCGCTGCGAGGGACTGGGAGCTCTTTCCGGACATGTACCACAAAAGAATGGTGCGCATCAACTGCTAGACTTTTGTAGACTTTTGTTCTCCTTCCTGCTAGGGCTAGTCTCTCACAGAGAAATAAACAGTATTGCTCCTCAGGCATAAGGGACTGAGAATGGAAGATGGAGGTGGAGAAGGAGACATGTCTGGACCTACCAGCGAGTAGAACAAACCTCAGCTCATATGCAGAGGGGAGACGAATGTGCCCTGGATGATTCTGCTGAGAAGCAGAAGCTGTTATGAGATGTGCAAGTTGCCTGGGGAAAAAAAAGACTCAGAATTGGAGATTTGATTGAAAATGGAATCTACTTGCCCTGTTTCCCAGATCTAGATCCCATCTCACCGTTGGGAAAGAACACGTTGTGGCATTTCACATGTAAAGCAGTCAAACCAACTGATTTTAAATGCATTCAGTGATGCTTTCAAATATGCCATGAACGAGCTTTCAAGGAATTCCCTTCCTATTGCCGAACTTAGAGCATGTATGTGCAAAGAGAAGTATGTTTGACTGTACTACAATAAATAGTATGTTTCTTAACAATTTAAATATCTCAACTATAACCCCAAATCTCTGAAGTTAAATAGTTAATGATCATTATGTGTGAATGTCATACTTTAAGGGAGGTCTGTGGCATGGATTTGGTTCAATACTATGGAAAAAATTTCAACTTTCAACCTTATTTTTAAAGATAAAAATGGATTTTTTTTTTTAAAGTCTGCAGAGAATTGATTCTAGCAATACCATTATGTGTTATACATATTAGAGAAGGGGAGAATGGCATGTACTCAGAGTTTTAGAGGAAATTAGAATGCTACAAATGATCCCCTTTCCTGAACCCTGAAAAATTCCACTTTGATTTAGCACCAGTGGAATTGTTAATAGAAACTTCTTTGCACATTGTGTATAAACAGCACAGCCTGGCCTGTATCAACTTTATGCTCCAATAAACAAGACAATAATGACAAATTATCAAAGCAGGTCTCAGATGTGACCCTCAATTGGGAGAGCAGCAATTTAATGAAGACAAAAGCTAGGTGAAAGCTGCTAATATCATTTACTGATAAACAGATTTTCTCGAGAGGCTCCTAGCTGAATCCCCTAAGGACCCATAAACCTGCATAATTCCATTTAAAATATTGTGCAATTCTCTAAATTAGTCTTTGAACATCCTTACTATCCAATTACGAAGCCCCAGCATGGACAGAATAATGAAATTTTTCAAACTGTGGAATGCATGTGGTCTTAACAAACTTATGACAAACACCAAAATTAGCTTTCAATTTTGAGGCCAATGTAGCTACCTTTAATACCTCAAGTCAGAGTGGCAACAATAAAACACTATTGCAGGGCTAAGCAGAACAGAAGAAAAATAAATCTTGACTTACTCAAAATTCTGAACACGGTCTACCTTCAGGAAAAAAAAAATCATAAGAAGTTGAATGATGTTTTGCATTTGCAAGCTATTTGGTCGCTTAAAATCTAGTAAAAGCTTTACTGAATAAAGGGTACAAAATACCTCCTGGACAGTTCTATCTTCCAGGCAGGCAGAAAAAGGCGAGAGTTTGAGGAAGTGAAATTTATTTCTGTTCAAGCATTGCAAGCTACATTATTAAAGTCATTTGTCATGGTTTGAATATTTCTGCCTGATTCACCATTAAATTGGCCTTCTAATTACCAACTTTGTCATGAAAAGTGGTTTGGCTGTTTCATTCACCAGAAAACTTCAATTCTTTAATCATCATTTGCTTCATGTATATAGAAAGAAACAAACAAACAAAAAGGAAAACAATAAAGCATATATTTTTATCCTTAAATCTTAAAATAGATTTAAGGTTGACACAATTATGCTTGAATTATCACATGGTTATACATTTTTAAGATGTTAAGAAGTATTTAGTAAGCGAGATACCATTTCATCTTTATAAAGAAACTCGCCAACATTCATGCATTACCTGGTTGCATAACTCAGTCTTGCTGTTGATCACATTAACTTTTGCTCTTGTCATGGCTTCAGACCCAACAGGTACCAATTATAATCATAGTGTGCCTGGTGAGAGATTTCTCCTTCTTATATTTTCTAGATTCTTTCTTTCTTAGTTGCTATACTTAGTTTTATTAACGGCAAAAGATCTAGAATCCATGACTTCTATGAAGAGCTTAGTGAAGTTGTTGATAAGTCGTTCACTGCTAGTTCATACTTCCAGGTAGACAAGATGGTGGGTTGTGGTTGATAGTCATAGGTACAGTATCTTCCCTTCTACATCTATTTCTGTTGGTTATGATAATGGTGCAACATGTACTCATATTTTAGACCACACAGCATAGCTTTCTTCAGTGATTGGGGGGAAAGAAGGCTAACCTACTAACATTGCTAAGAGAACTCCAAGAAAGGCTTAGTAATACAAATCTGGGAAACATCTATGTAACAAAACAAGAGACAGGCAAAAATGTTTTAACCCAAAGCGCACCAAATTGTGAGGTGTTTTACATTTTACAGACGAAGAAACTGAAGCATAGAGTGAGTGGTTTTGCAAGTTTTCCCCTGAAGTCACACAGCTAAGAAGCTCCATTTCCGGAGACCACAAATGTAACCATCTCTCTGTGTGTATGGATAGCACTTAGCACAATGCCCTGTGTGGGTGTACACATCGAATCTCTGAACTTAGTAAGTTCTATGTTTAGATCATGTTTAAAAAATGTATACAACTTTAGACATTCTCATTTTTGGGCTCCAGATACATACATACCTCAGAGACGTTTTGGGTTCAGTTCCAGACCATTGCAATAAAGCAACTATCACAATGTCACACAATCTTTTTGGTTTCCCAGTGCATATAAAAGTTATCTTTCACAGTATGGAGGTTTCTCAAAAAATTAAAAATGAATATACCTTTTGACCCAGCAATGGCGCTTTTGGGTATTTATCCAAAGAAAACCGAAACAACAATTCATAAAGATCTATGTACTCCAATATTCATGGAAGCACAATTTACAATAGCCAAGATATGGAAGCAACCTAAATGCCCATCAACAGACAATTGGATAAAGAAATTATGGTTTATAATTATGGAATATTACTCAGCCATTAAAAAAAATGAAATCCTATCATTTGCAATGACATGGATGGACCTAGAAGTTATTATGCTGAGTGAAATAAGTCAGAGAAAGATAAATACCATATGATTTCACTTATATGCAGAATCTAAGGAACAAAAAGAACAAACTAATCAAAAACAGACTCACAAACATAGTGAACAATCTGGTGACCGACAGAGGGGAGGACAGTTTGGAGGTCTGGGAGAATGAGGTGCAGGGTTAAATAATTACAAATTAGTAGTTGATAGTTGGTCACAGGAATGGGGAAGGTGGCAGAGGGCATGCAGTTTGCATTAATATAATGGCTAGGTGGAGGGCCAAGGGAGGGAGAGAGTAATTGGGGAGGATCATATAGATGTCTAACCAACGTACTGTGTACTTGAAACTAATTTAAATAAATAAAGTTAAAAAATTATGTTTACACTATACTGTAGCCTATTAAGTATGCAATAGCATATTGTCTTTAAAATATACACATGCCTTAATTAAAAATACTTTATTGCCAAAAAAAATGCTAACCATCACCTGAGCCTGCTGGAAAAATAGCACCAATAGATTTGTTTGACGCAGGGTTGCCATGAACCTTCAATTTGTGAAAAATACAAATATTTGTGAAGCACAATAAAGTAAAGCTCAAAAACTGAGGTATGTCTGTAAAAAGCTCCATATTTTAACTGCTACAAAAGCAGCCAACACTAAATTTGAAGATTACATTATTGAGATTCTTATGTCAGCATCCGAAGATCGCTCTTATAGATGACTTCTGTTGTGTAAACAATTTTCTATTGACCTATATTAGTAGTAAAAATGAGTAAAACATTAGAATAAACTTATGAGTATCAGAAGCTTATTTTTATATATTCATCTTTTGTTTAATACTATCCATACTTGGAGGAAAGTTATATCTGCTAATGAGAGGTTTAGTCATAGCTTAATAATCTCAAAGCTTCAAGATAATCGTGTATATTTTCTGATCTATTTTTCAGATTGTATATAAATTAACTAATTGGTTTTATCATGTTTTTTGACATTGAGCCAAAACGGAGAAATTTGGTTAAGAATGTTGAATGTCATAACATATAAAGTTAGATGTCCACTTTTAAAAAAAATCTAGGGTGATTTTGAGAATAGAAGGGGAGCTACTAATAATTATGCAAAAACAATAGGGCTAAACCGAGACTGTTCTAAATAAACCAGGACATTTTTCACCCTAGTATTAGGATGTTTTTATTCTGGATCTTTTTTCTTGATTCATTTTCTACTTTTTCTGAGTTATAACCTGCAGTAGGTTCCAAAAAAGGATGGCAGCAGGTAAAATTTTTGGAGAACTGGTATATTTAAATATGTATTTATTCTACTCTCAGACCCTGTTGAGAATGTTGATAATATGTCTAAAGTCATTTTTTCCTTAGAAATTTGAAAGCGATTTTCCCACTTCTTCTAGTGTCCAATCTTGCTTTTGAGAACTCTAATGCTATTCTGATTCTATATTCTTTATACATGGTCTGCTGTTTTGTCTTTTTCTTTTCTCAATCTCTTTCTCATTTTTGCTTCTTTCTCTTTCTTTCTTTCTTTCTTTCTTTCTTTCTTTCTTTCTTTCTTTCTTTCTCTCTCTCTCTCTCTCTCTCTCTCTCTCTCTCTCTCTCTCTCTCTCTCTCTCTCTCTCTTGTAGTGGTTAATATTTTGTGTTTATCTTCAGTGTTGTGAAAATTCATGATGACGTGCCTTGGTTTGGTCTTCTTTTCATTTATTGGGCTAGGTATTCATAATATCCCATAACTTAGAGACAAATGCCCTCAGTTCTGAGCATATTTCTTATTTTTTTAAAGGTAGTTTCTTTTACTCCATTCCCCCTGTTCTCCCTGTATCTTTTATAAGTAAAACATTATATCTTCTCAATTTACTAATTTTTTTATTCTTACCTTTTCTATTCCTTTGTCTTTTTGATATATTTCCTGAGAAATTTTCTTGCTTTTATCAATCTTTCTATTAAATTGATATTTTGGCTATTCTGTTCTCATTCTTTGTTGTTCTCTAATTGTTCTTTTCCACAGCATCCTGTTTTTGTGTTATAAATATCTTTTCTTGTCTCTCTAAGGATATTATTATTTTCTAAAGTTTCTTCTACACTCTGCATTGTCTGTCTGCTCTGAATTCCTTTGTTTGTTGTGATTATTTTTATAATCTTTTTCATACTGAAAGTTTTACTCAAATGCCTGGTGATCCCTTGCTGATTGTTAACGTTTATGAATGAGGCACTAAAAAGCAAATCAGAAGCTCCATATGTGTGCAGGGAATTTTCCACTAAAAGAGTTCACTGTGGCCTTAGAAAACACAAAGACATTTTCATCAGATCTCTAAAAGTTGGTTCAGTTTACCCAGAGAAGATCCCTTCAATGTTGTTGCTTTTGAGTTGGTGGCAAGCATTCTGTGAGCATGCTTTCTCTCAATCGAATCACTGTGTATGCAGCTCCACATCTTGACCCCAATCCCTTTTGTGCCTGTTGTACCTGCATCTGGAGACTTTTTGCTCAGTTTCTCTCAAAATATAAACCTCTAGTCTTTTGGGGACATTGAATGACAGCACGCAGACTTTTAGTCCACCCATGTCTTCTTGGCTTTGCACCCACTAGGTAACCTGACGCCTCCAAGTGCAGAGCCTCTCAGGGGTTCATAGGACAAAATAGCCCAGCTATGTCGCTGTTCCACCTGTGCCCGCATTTATGTTCTAATTTCCTCCACTCGGCTAAATCCATTACCACCTTTCCATCTGCTTTCTGTCTTTTGATAATCGACAACAACTCTCTTCACATTTTTACAATTTCGATCTCAGTGGAACTCACATATGCTCTAAAAATTAGCTCTTGGTCTGATTGCTAAATTCAGTGATAACGAAATAGATATCTGCTGATGCCCAGATTCCAGCAATTGTTTCAGAGGCTACTGAAAATCTAGCGATCAGGCAAAAATCCAGATCAGAGATCTGAAGCCAAAGAATTCTTTTAACTTCACAAGACCCCTGCTGAAGTATCAAAGCAGGCAGCCTCCAGCAAGTAGAAGGTTGCTGATCTTAAATCAGAAAAGGAATTGGAAAAGAAGTAGTGGTTTGCAGAGAAAAAAAAAAAAAAATTAAGTAAAACAGAGACCTGCAGTGTTAGCAGCAGTTGACATTTTAAAAAAATTTAAATGATGAGCTTGTGGCTTTAATATCACTACTCTATCCAACCTCTGAATCTTTTTATCATACCTAAAGAATTGTTCATTCATCTTTAAGGAATACATTAGAGCAAGAGAGTTTTCCCATAGGCAAAAGCATTATACATATTTGCAAATGTCTTACATAATGATGCGAATACCATGCATAGGGATGTTTTGATGAAAGGTAGAAACAATGCAGCAATTTTCATTCTATTTCATTAGCTATCATGCTCTCAAGTAAAGGGAGTTTTCTTTGTTGTTTATGCCTTTTCAAACGGTAAAAAGACTGGTATTTCAAATTCATGGTACTGACAGGGAATAGGGAAGCTGGTTGTCTTTTGATGGAAAATGTTTGTTTCTTAATTCAGATGTTTCATCTCACACTCATATTTCTGGTCATTTTTTCTAACGTATTTAAAATACCCTGCTTATTCAGAAAATAAGACCAATTTTTAAAAATAGAGATTCAAACGTATTTTCAATATATCATAAAGAAAAATAAAAACTAAATTCCAGCTGCAGGTACAAAATAAATTTTTTTTAATTTAGCTTTGTTCTGGTTAACCTAGGTTAAAGTTTTATTTTTATAGCAGAAGCTTAAATATGATGACACATTAGGACTTAATTGTCAATGTAAAAAAATAAAATAAAATAAAATAAAGTCCCAACAGTTTAGTGTCTGTTTTGCATCTGCATAAGAATCCCCCTTTCATTAGACCCCAGCTACTGGGAGCTTATTATGGCCATTGTTTAATTTGTGCTCTGTTGTTACAAATGACACTTGTACAGGCCTCTTGGGGCTGCTGATAAAAGCCAGGCCCCTCTCTTTTCCCTGTGTCAATTCTTTTGTGAACCTTTATAATTAGCCACTTAACAAATTGAGGGAAATGAACCTTAAGCTGCAAAGTATATCCTGAAGTTAAGTCAACCATATGACAGGCAAAACCGATACACGAAAATCTCCTTAACTCAATTGTTGAGTTGCCTCAAGGGTTAAGAGGCATTCTACTAGTAATAGCCTAAAAGAGAAGCCTAAGAAGGGATGTTTCTCATGGTTCACTATCCAAATGCCTGTTATTCTTTCTAAGAAACAGCACACATTAGAAAAAGCACACATTTCAAAGCACTGTAGCTACTTCTTTTCAAATCTTTTGTTTTGCAGGAGAAAAATGTCAAAAGTCTGAATGAAAAAAAACAAGATCCTGAGGTTTCAATTTTACAGATTAAATGTAAAAAAAAGAAAAGAAAGAAAGAAAGAAAAAGAAACAATATGATAAAAGGAAAGCTTTTCTCTTTTGGGCTGAAGTATTTAAGTACAGAAAATAACATCGTGTATATTAAGATATTAATGAATTTGTTTTCAGAATCTATAATAGGGATTAGGGATTCTAAGAGCAGGCTGCTATCATTACCAACTCTTCCCTTTTTATTACTAATTAGACTTCTAAATGTGAGTGTAAATGTACCTCAGAGAGTATGCATTAAAAGTTGCATATGCATAAGTGATAATTTCAAATTCATCTTCCAACAAAAACTTCAATTTGATATTTTCTCATGTTCCCACTTACACCATATTAACATAATCTTTTGTATTTAATTTCTAAATTCCATTGTGATCATTCTATCAAAGTATTTACTTTTGGGGAACTATCTGATATCTTAATCTTCAGTTCAGTAGCCAACAGTTAAATGTTATCAATTTAATGTATCTTGCTGTCATCAGTGATTTTTTTCCGAGTTAAACATTTATTGTCTCTAATGTGTACAGTGAAATTTATCTGGTTTAGTGGCATATCCAAATCAAAATATATAGATAATATCTTTTACACATAGTTGGGGAGACATAAATAAAGTTTATATTTGATGAGGGCTTACAGTATTATAATATTAGAAAATAAGAAATTTCAAGATGCTGTATTAAGATATCAGAATCCTTTGTATCTTGACAGTAATAAAATGGAGCACAGTATCATTTCTGTCATGGTCAGTGAAATAAAATAAGACAGGTTTCATTTCACATAAGCTCAAAGTGTTACTGTAAATAAAAATTTTGGTTTTATTATAATGTATATTCCAAATATTTTAATTGAAGTCTTATAGAAAAGTGCCATTGCTTTCAAGGACTGTTAATTTGGTATATAGTTTATTAAACCAGTGGTTGACAATATTGCCCATTTAAGGCCATGTCTGTACAAGATTTGTTAACTCATCTTTGTCTATTTTGTCTTAGCTTTATTGAGGTATATAAATAAAAACTGTATAAATAAAATAAAATTCGATAAATAAAAACTGTATAAATTTAAGGTGTACAATATTCTACAACATTGTGAAGTAATCACCACAATCAAGCTAATTAACATATCCACCACTTCTTATCTGAGGGGTATGTGTTCCAAGACTCCCAGTGAATGTCTGAAACTAAATAGCACTGAACCCTACATATACTTTGCTTTTCCTATACATTTATACTTATGATAAATTTTAATTTATGAACTAGACACAGTAAGAGATTAACAATAACAACTAGTAATAGAATAGTTACAACAATATACTGTAATAAAGTTATGTAAATGTGGCCTATTTCTCAAAATACCTTATTGTACTACACTCACCTTTTCACTTAAAGGAAGCACTTTATGGCTTCCCTTTGGCATATCCAAATTGCCAACATCATTACTCTTGCACTTTGGGGCCATTGTTCACTAAAATAAGAGTTACTTGAATGCCAGTCAGTGATCTGATAACCAAGATGTCTACTGAGTGATTAATGGGTGAAGAGCATATACAGCATGAATGTGCTGGACAAGGAGAGGATTCACGTCCCAGATTTGACAGAAAAAACCGTGTGAGATTTTGTCACACAGAAAGGCACACAATTTAAAACTTATGAATTGTTTACTTCTGAAATTTTCCATGTAATGTTTTCTGACAATGGTTGACCATGGACAATTAAAACTGTAAAAAGCAAAACCACAGATGCGAGGGAGTCACTACCGTAGTTTATATTTTCTTTCTTTCTTTCTTTCTTTCTTTCTTTCTTTCTTTCTTTCTTTCTTTCTTTCTTTCTTTCTTTCTTTCTTTCTTTCTTTCTTTCTCTCTCTCTCTCTCTCTCTCTCTCTCTCTCTCTCTCTCTCTCTCTCTCTCTCTCTCTCTCTTTCTTCCTTTCCTTTTTTGTATTTTTATTTTTATTTTTTTGTGGTAAAAACACTTAAGATCTTCTTAGCAAATTTCAAGCATACATTACAATTTTGTTAACTATAGTCACCGTGCTGTACATTAATCTTCGGAACTTATTCATTTTGAATAATTGAAACTTTATATCTTTTGATCAACATCTCCCCATTTCTCCCTCCTTTCAGCCCCTAGCAACTACCATTCTACACTCTACTTCTATGAGTTTGACTGTTGTACATTCTGCATGTTAAATCAGGCAGTATTTGTCTTTCTGTGTCTGGTTGATTTCACCTAGCATAATGTCTTCCAGATGCAACCATACTGTCACAAATGATAAAATTTTCTTCTTTTTTAAGGCTGAATAATATTCCATTGTATGTGTATACTATATTTTCTTTATCCATTCATATATCAACAGATATTTAGTTTGTTTCCATATCTTGGCTATTGTGAATAATGCTGCAATGGAGACAGAACTCAATAGCCAAACACCAAAAAAAAATAATTGATTAAAAAATGGGCAAAGAACCTGAATAGGCATCTCTCAAAAGAAGATATAGATGGCCACTATATAGATATAGATGAAGCACTTGACATCACTAATCATCAGGGAAATTCAAATCAAAAACCACAATCAGATATCACCTTATATCTGTTAGAATGGTTGTCATAGAAAGACAAATGATAACAAATGTTGTGAAGTAATTGGAACCCTTGTGCACTTTTAATGGCAAGGTAAATTGGTGTAGCCACTATGGAAAACAGTATGGAGGCTCCTCAAAAATTAAAAATAGAATTACCTTATGATCCAGCAATTCTACTTCTGTGTGGATATCCAAAGGAAATGAAATAAGGATCTCAAAGAGATATCTTCACTCCCATGCTTACATTTTTAAAAAATGGAGTAGTGAGAGCAAACTCTTATTATATGACTGACTGTGTGCCAAGTACTGTTTTAGGTATTTTACATATATGAATTAATATAATTATCATTGCAATCCTATGAGGTAGGTACTCTTACCATACCTCTCCAGATGAAGAAACTTAGACCACTGAGGATAATAAGATCACATGGGCAGGGAGTGGCAGAACTGAGATGTGACCCTGGCTGCTGGCTCAAATCTGTGCTCTTGGCCACCAGGCCATGGTGACTGCTTCCCCTGACTGAATAACTGCCTAGCTCTATTGGCCAAACTGACTAGTTTCCAGTAACATATGACAAGCTCAAGAAAACCCTCTTACAGTTCTTCTTGGTTAGAAGTAGTTTAACCTATCAGAAAGCCTTCTTTCCCAAATCGTTGATGGATTTAGAGACCTATTATTCAAGGTTGAAATCGGCTAGCATTAAAGCAACCATATAATGTATTGTGTCAGTGGGACATTTTAAAGAAAAAATTAGGTGCTATTTATAATTACACACTTGGACAACTGACAAAACTCGTACACTTCCTGGCAAATCTAGGCATATAGTTACCTTAGTGAAGCTTGACTTCTTATAGTGCAGAAAGGAAAACAGCTAGTGATTCTTGCCAATTTTCTCAATGCCCTTGGGAAATGGGAACAAACAATATATGCAGATGGAGTCGCCTCATTGGCTTTCTGCTTTGTACATTGGAATCCCATTTATAAATTCAGTTTGAGAGTAAAGAAACCTACCTTTCAGAAACTGCCAAAACGAACCAAGACTCTAGTCACACCTAAAAGCAGTCTTAACCTCCCAGCTACCAATTGGAAAACAGCTAACAATCTTTGCAGGGAAGGAACTCAGTAGGGGTTAGTGTTTCAGCCAGTTAATGCCCTCTGCCATCTCCTCCTTACCACCACCACCCTTTACTTACTGGTGACAACCTTGGACAGTTGCCTTAGCCCTTAATGTCATCACAGTCAATAGGTAATAAAGAATACTAAGGAGCATTCCTCTCAACTCATTGAAATTACTCATGACTTAGCACAATGCATGCTACATAGTATGTGCTTAATCCAGATTGCTGAATGAATGAATGAATGAACAAATAAACATGGTGGAAAGACTGTTGCCTCCTTGACATTTTTAGTGGTAGCAGCACACTGCACTGTTAATGGGATTACAGGTAGCATTTCACAGCCCTTCGTGTTTTAAGAAATAGGTTATAAAGTATTCTTACTGAAAGTCAAGCTGCTTATAAAAAATAAAAAATTTACAATCTTTATGCCTGAGTGGCCTATTAGAATAGATTAATTCTGGTGATATAGCTGCTAAGTGATAATGTTCCTCATGTTCAAAATGTTGTTCCAACTTCGATGGCTGGAATTAGGAAAAGTACAGTTCCATAAACATATGAGCCTGCCTACGGTGTTTCCACCTTTGAACTCATGTTGGTTCTTTCCCGCTTAGGGTGTCCTGGGCCCTGCTCCACCAAAGATTGCCTTTTGTGCTGGCTTCCTCCACCACCATAATCCACCTGAATCCTGCAACATATTCTGTCTGTTTCATTGTAAAACACACAATACGTGCTGCTTGAATTGTAGGCACACATTCATCTACGTACTAAATTACATAAGAATGTTTTTACTTACTGATAGATATTTTATATGTGTGGCAGAATTAATTCTCAGACTTCCTTTTCCTGTAACATACCACTGAGTAGCAAGATTTGGGGAGAGAGGAATTTTAGCCCTCACCTTCCTCTAACTATTAGAAGCTATATGTATCTACCTCAAAGAACCTATTAATTGCACATGCCCAAACAGACTTGGATAGGTAACAAGAATATTAATAAAAGGCATGGGGACCTAAGTGCTATAAGTTTCTTATTAATAGTATGTAATAGCTTGGTTTATTGTGAGTGCTAGATTTGTATAGTTTATTTCTATTCCTGAGTGACTGCACAGGTACATAAATAATATATGTCACAGCACTTATTATGTAAATAAATAAATGCAATTGCGCATAGCAGTTCAAAGCAGCATGTGTGTGGTTAATTACAATGATATGGACAATAGGTGATATAGGAGATTTAGGTAAGTGATCACTATGAATTTTAAAGTTCTTTCCTAGTACTAAAGCAACCCCTAAGGTTATAACAACTTTTTCTAAATACCCACTTAATGATATGAGGATGTTATTTTATATTGATGATAGTGCACTAAATACTAAATTGATTATAGTGCCCTGGTGTTCTAAAAGAGTTTAAGCAGCCTTATGAGTCCAACATATACCAGGACTCAAGTGAAAATAACCTGTCAGTGTTTTTCCTTTGCTTCTCCAGCTCTACTAAGTAAGAGAGAATGGAAGGATAAAGTCGTTACTTTCACAAAGGCCACATGGGGAGGTTTCTTTAGTTGTTACAGAATGAATATACATTTTCTTAAATGGGTGAGGCACACAGAGGACATTAGCAGGAGGAAGGACCTCCACGTTTCCCCTTCTCAGTCCCCTGCCTGGTAACGTCCCTCATTGGTGACAGCAGAACTTAAAATAATATGATGATAGTGGGTTGTTATTTCAGTTTTCTTGGCATCATCTCCACAACACTTTTCACACATAGGTACCCATAAACATTTGCTCGTGCTGCTAATGAAGAATTCATATTCAGAAGAAAAGTGATTTGGTAAGGTGAGAGCGAAAAGCATTTTCTTTAATTTTTCTTCTCTAATTTCTTTAATTTTTATGAATGATGCTGCAATGGGCAGTGAGAAAGCTTTTCATGGGACACAGAGAGACAGTCCCTTCTGAGTTGATAGAGAACATAGGTGTTCAGGTGTGCTGGTTAATCAAGCGAATGCAAATGAATAAAATATCCAAAGTACTTCATCTATGGGAAAATCAGGATGCAGGGATATGTCACGTCTTTTAAAACATTGTGCCCATATAGCAATTTTATAAATTCTTTCATCAGTTTTACAAATCATTTTTTCCAGTGATAAGTTGAGATTTTAAGCATATTGTTCTTAACTACGTGATCATGATGAATAGAAACAAATTAGACACATTGCTCTAGGTAACAGGTAGTATTGACCTATTCTAAAATGCATTATCAGGCCAATTTTAAAACAGAAGAATCAAAGTAATTGATTGGTGGCTGTGGTAATGTTGCTTCCATCAATATTTAAGTGTATTTTGAACTCTTCTGTGTGAAGTTAAGCAAAACTAATTGTAGTCACATAATCATGATTTTCGATATAACAAAAACAGAAAGAAAATATTCCGAAGGATAAAATAAATTTCTAAAGGCACATCACTCCAATATTTCATTCAAATAAATATTAAAAATCCTTTACATTAGCATAAACTATTTTTTCATCTTTTAAAGTAATTTGTAAAGTAGGTTATTCTCACTTTGAGAAAAACGTGTTTGAGAAAATTTTTCAACATGAGTTTTAAAGAATAATAACAAATACAGAAGATTAGTTATAGGTCACCAAAATTTTAAAAATGTAAAAATTTGAGTGACAATTTTGACAGCCTTACAAGAATAATTTTTCATTTTAGGTTTTATATAAAAATGATGAATAAATACATGTTTATACATTTCATTTGGTTGGAACCAACTGAAGAGAAATCAAAACACACCTATTTGCATGCCTCAGTTTTTTATTCACCAGACACAAAATAGTCATGAGATAGTTTGAGAAATGAAATCAAGCTTCACACAAATCACATTTAACATTTAGGAAACTTCTCCTCTATGAAAATTCACTGATTACTGTCATTTGTGCCTTGTACTTGCCCCTTATATTGTTTTCATGGTTGAGAGAAACTCATCTTTCTTAAACAGATTTGGGAGCCAACTGCACACATAGCGACACTATTGACATGTTAGTCTATTTGCTGATCTCTTAAAGCTCAATGCATACTGATGGAAGTCATCCAAACTATTCCTCTCCACTTTCACTTAACAAGCATAATAATGAATGAATATTTAAAGTAGCAGCAAATATATTAACTGGAAACAAATAGAGTTCATTTATAATACGTGCACACAGGTTAATTAACAAGAAGGAGCTTTTGTGTTGAGACAAGGCTCCCTGATGCTGTCTTGGCATGTGCCGTTAAGAGTCAATTGAGCTCTATAGGATAATTATCAAGTACTAGCCTGCTCTCTCGTTGGTTAACAAAGCACTGCCCACAATTTGCCTAAACCTATAAACCATCATCTGTGATCCTCAACAGCAATTAAGTGACAAACATTTCCTCATTGGAGACTTGGGAAAACGAAAGAGGCATGATTGTATTTAAGGAGCCAGATGGATATTTTGAATGTCAACTTTGAAGACAACTTTCTCGATAACGGAGCATTAGACAGAAACATATTTGGTACTATGTGAGAGAGGAAATACCAAGATATTTTTAAAAATTAAAATGAGCATATTGAATAACTGCAGTGTGTATTTGAACAGTTTTTGGTTCTAAGATCTTGGAGCGTTTAGCAAACTTAATAGAATATGGAAACCTAACTCATCTCCTTATAGCGCTGTCAAGTCACTTTTTTCCCAATTATTCTAACTACCCACCCACATTTGAGGGGGGACTATGAAGAAGACGGTGGATGTTCCCTCGCAACGGGAGGGGGATGGTCTAACCAATATGTAGCAGTATCTTCAGGGCATGAGTTACTAATTAGTTCTACAGAAAAAAATTTCTTTAGCTTATTACCGAAAATGATATATCAGCACAAAAAAAGTAATTTTAAACCTAGAGATCTCCTTCTATCACAAACTAATTGATCTAGAAGTTTTAAGGATGTAACATTTAAAATGCTTCTGTAAGCACAGCAATAGTTCCAGGAGCTATAAAGCTTACAAAGGCACCATTGAGTTAGTTCAATTAATTGTCTGGTTGGAAGAATCTCTAAAACTTGCAGAAGCTCTTGTTTTTATAGTTAAAAATCTTCTGGGCATTTAGTTGCCTACATTAAACAATGTTGTCTAACTGGTTTGCATAATTGGTAGAGCTAAAAGGCTATTCCGCAATATTAAAAAATACAATTATAAATGTATGAGTTTCCCTCAATCAGAAGGCACTGATTTTTTTTTTTCCTCCAGTGCCAAAATAACAGCATTTACAAATGTTTTCATGAACCGTGAGGAAGCTACTGCTCTGTGTGTTCTAATGTAGGATTAGGTCAACAGCTTTCTTGAAAGAATGAAACCAACCCAGGGCCAAACAGGCAGACAGGCCTAATTAAGCACTCCGGAGTAAGAAAAACACTCAAAAACTACAACAGACTCGACCCCTGCTTTGCATTTCACCAGGTTTTTCTATACCTTTGCCACTTTCCTACGGATTTATTATTTTATTATGAATTATTTAAACGAGGCCATTTCACATCTACAATTAGTTTTCAAAGAAAAGGCAACAGGAGAAAATGATCGCAAGTTAAACAGCGTGAGAACTGCTCCAGTTTTGGCAGAATGTTAAACGCCTGTTCCTGTATCAGAGCCCGCGCTTGCTGGTGGTTTCTCAAATCCCCTTTTGTTTTAAGTCCCTTAGATCCAGTCTACAGAGCAGCCCAAACTCCTATTTCCAACAGAGAGAACATGCAAATATCAGAGTTGCTTTTCTAGGTTTCCTGCCTGCATTTTTTTTCCTTACCATAATTTCAATAGGAGGGGGAAAAAATAGCCTAAAGAGAATGTGACATTTTTCATTATCATTAAGGAATAACAATCCATTGAAAAATGGAAATACTAGTACCACCAATCACCTGCAAAAATGGAAGTGCTGAACAATTATTTTATCCTAATTATCCTTCCCTCGCCAACATATGGCACTCAGTTCTGTCTTAGCAGTGAATGGCCTCCAAAAATCATGGTATCCTGACCCCTTATTTCTCATCAGAGAATCATTAAGCTGGAACAGATAGCAAGAGATCATTGAATTCATCCTTGTGCCCTCAGGTATGGCTACACTCTACTAGAACTCATCATATTGTAATATAATGCAACATAAAGTGTCCCATCTACCAGACTGAAAACTTTTCTAGCACCGGAGCTGAGGCCCAGTCATTTGTTATTCTCAGAGCTTGACATGTAACCTATACCCTAAAAGATCTGTACAAGAAAGGAGTAAAACCCTCGGTGTGCAAAATACATCTTTCTTGAAAAATCACTGGGGGAAAAAGGACGTTAAAATTTACCCACCAGTTATTTCTGCCCATTTTGATGTTTTACAATACTCCCTCTGGGAATATTCTATATAGCTAAACAAGTAGCAGTTTCTGCTTGATTGTTATCAGCCCAGCGGAAGAATTACCTTGAAAATCGAATATTTTCTAAAATGTACGTGGACTCAATATGCCATTTAAATTTAAAATTTAGAAAAAGGCATTAATTTCTTACATGGATTAAAAGCAAATTGGAAAAATACATGAATAGGAGGAGATGCACTTGATATAACATTAGAACTTTTTAAGATTATAAATCAGCATTTATTGAAGAGCCGCCATCTGCCAGGTCTTTAAGAAAAGGTTATTACTAAAACTCTGATGACAATATTACAAAGTAAGTTTTCTCGTTTCCAGCTGACAAATGTGGAGGCCTAAGCTCGGGGAGGCCAGAGGAAGGAAAGGAACCAGGGCTGCTCCAGGTGACCGCCGCCTGGACCTGGGCCGGAGCCATGGCACCAGTGTCTTCTCTGTGACTGAGAAAACTCTGAATTAGAGTTGGACTTTTTTTCTTTAAGTTAGAGGCCTGAATTGACAAGGTTTTAGTGACCATGTCTGAGTTCACTAGAATGGGAATGGTGGCACCAACCCCAAATTAGCACCATCACGTTAATAATATAGCAGAGTCCCCGCACTATACCAAGGCCACATAGGCACAAAATAGAGATGAGCAAGATGCCAGGACACTTCAGAACTCAAAAGGACTCTTTTCTCAGTGCCTTGGGAATGACTTGTGACCCATGTAAGGACAAGTGTGAGTCCTGTCCCCACCATCTCCCACCATGGAGCCAATGTGTGAGGCACTGTCATTCCTTCTCAAGTTTTTCATGATGCTGACAAATTCTAAGTCAATCCACTGCTCATGAGTTCTTACACAAGAAGGTGTAATAGGAGAAGAAAAAAAAAATCACAATAGGCTTAATTTAAAATTCCCCTATTTGCTAGTGAAGCAAAATAAGAATGATGTTTCTAAAATTGGATTTTACAACCAGTGGCTTATTTGACAGTTTCATGGAATACTAGTAATAATTTACCAATTACTGTTATTTTATGCTTTGACAATATAAGGCAGAAATCTGATGTGTTTAGCTGAAGCTATCCGAAAATAATTGCTAGATACTAGAATTTTTACATAAAATTACAGGAAGACCAGAGGCATCTGATTAGTGTATACAGACAAAAAAGAAAGAAACAGTACATCGACTATGATAGTCACAGCCAGAGCTGCAGGTGGGTCATTGTGTTCTCTTTTTGTGACTTTTTCATCTCGTCTGTCTCTGAGCTGTCCAGCTGGAGAATGAAGTGCTTTTTCCACTATCTGAGGTCCACCAATTGCACATGCTTAAATTAGTCAGTCAGACCCATCTCTCTTAGGTCAACATCTTTATGCATAAAGGATGAACAAGAAATGAGAATAAAATATAATAAAAGCAAGGCTAGATTGCACCACTCCTCAGCTCAAAATGTTTCAGTGGCTCCAGATTTCTCTCAGAGGAGACACCATGTTCCTTTTGTGATGTCCCTCCCCGCCCACAGTCCTGCTCTAACCCATGCTCTTCCAAAGGCTCTGACCTGTTGTTGTGCCTGAAACATGCCAGATATGCTCCCACTTTCGGGTTTCCCATGGGCTGTTTCCTCTGCCGGGAGCACGCTTCCCCACAGCATCTGGATGACGCACTGCCCCAGCGCCTTCCCGTCTTAGCTCAGCTTTCTCCCTGTGCTTGGTGTGGCAAACCTATTTAAATTACAACCCCCCCACCGCTCACCTAGCTGCGCCCCCTACCTCCAGGGCTCTAAAACTGCTCTCAGTTCTTTTCCATACCACTTAATACCTTCTAAAATGTTATGTTATCTTCTCGTTCATTATGTAGTCTCTGTCTCCTTCATCCTTCTCACAATCTAAAATTTAAGCTCCTGACAGGCAGAAATTTTGCTCTGTTTGGCTTACTGGTGTATCCCAGTACTTAGCACAGTGCTTCACAACGAGTAGGTCCTCGGCAAATATTTGTTGAATAAATAAATGGATCAATGCTCTTACCAAAAGTCATTTATTCCCTGAGTGAACACTGTATGAAGACATTTTGCTAAACGCATTGGAGAAACAAAGCTGATTCAGACCTGTGGGGAGCACTCGACTCGTAGTGATTTTAACCTGCACAAACATGCCGTTCCGAAGCAGAAGAGGTGATGAATTTCCATTGAGATTTTGATAGGGTTTTATTCAAGAGCAGATGCTTCAAAATGAAGTGTATGGGAAAAGCAAAGTTTGTCTTATGTTGCACTGTGGTTTATTCCAAGTACTTTCTCCTTCTAATAGCTTAATAATGACAGCAGGCTTAGGAGTTCCAGCGAGAGGTTAAGAAGCACCAGTAAATACTGAGCAGACCAACTACAATATACAGTAGTCTTTAAATCGGGCTAAGTTCAAATGTAAAAAAAACAAAAAGAAAAAAAGCTACAGAGACCACAGCATAGAGACTTTCTGTAAGAGCCAAAATCATACATTTTTTTTTTTTTTTTTTTTAATGAATGCCTCAAACCAACATACCATCAGACCTAAAACAATCATTTGGTGAAGAAACAGTGGACAAATAAATAAAGGAATTACAAAAGGAGGCTGAGCAGGAAAGATTCTTCCAATATACAAATTTAAGCATGAGCCTGGAATGGCTCCCCCACCAAGTAATAGAACTCAAATTCTACAGTGGGGCAAACAGGGTCTCACCCAGCCCCTGTGTGGCCTGCCATTGATCTAGTGCCCCACAATAATAGGTGCTTGGGAGATGCCTCCACAAACTGCACATCTGCTCCATGTCTTCAATCTCCCTCCAACTTTAGCCTGTCTGGTACACTTCTGTGCCCTTGAAGTCATCCATGCTGTTATTTTCTCATCTTGTTTTTCCACTCTCATTGCATTTATAAAGTCCACTCTACTAAAATTCCGTGTGTGTACCTTGGACTGGGAGCTGAATCTGACTCGTCTATGAATACCCAGCTATTCATTGGGTCTGCTGGAAATGGGGCATCAGAAAAGATCTTTGGATAAAAAAGGAACAAATTGCAGAAAGAAGAGAAGAAAAAGTGTTAAGTTCAAATAAGAAAGGAAGTTGATTTGCAGCTGAGTGTCCAAAGAAAATAGTTAAAGAGACATGTTTTCCAAATTTCATCTTCGATGTCTAAAGTTGAGTACCTGAGACTAAAACAACTTACTTTTTGATTAAAAAAAAATTAGAGTTACTTGTTATTTGGCACTATATGAGTCAAAAGAAATGGCAGTTTTATCAACTTACTAATTTTTAAAATATTTTTTCCTTTGAAAATGTAAGATTTATAGAAAGGTAGCAAGAATATCACAAAGAATTCTCATATACACAATTCTTCAATATTTAGTAGTTTTTGTTGTTGTTGTTGTTGTTCTTACTGAATAATGTAAGAACAAAATGCAGAGATTAAGTCCCTTTACTTCTAAAATACTTCAGTTTGTGTTTTCCAAAAATTAGAGCATCTTTTTTGTTTTTAGGAAATCCCAACAAAATTAACAAAATTAGGAGGCAAACACAGGGACAATATTATTATGTAATCTATAGACCTTGATTCAGATTTTGCTAATTGGCTTAACAGCTTTTATAGGAAAGAAAAGCTAACGTCATGTGCTTCATTTGAACATCACATCTCTAGTCTTCTTTAATCTGGTCCAGTTGTTTGGGTCCTTCTTTATACTTCATGAAACTGACATTTCTTTTAAGAGTGCAAGCCATTTATCATACAGAATGTCTCTTCTTTGGGGTTGGTCTGCGTTATCATGATTCAGATTCAGGTTTTGTGCTTTTGGCAAGAATATCACAGAAGTGACACTGGCTTCTTCTCAGTGCTTCATATCAGGAAGCACAAACTAGACTTGTGCATTTCCTGGTGATGTTCCCTTTGATCGCTTGGTTAAGGGAAAACTTACCACATTTCTCTTAAGATCCTGTTTTACCCTTTTAAATGAATACCTATTTTGTAGAGAGATATTATGAGATTAGCCAAATAACCCTCTTCAAACTTTCCACCCATTACTTTTAGTGTCAATTAATGATACTTCCCAGAATTAGTTATGATGGTGGTTGCCAAGTGTTAGTTTTCTAACTTCACAACTTCTTTCACTTTTATTAGTTAATGCCTTCCTACTGAAAGAAAAACCTTTTCTTTCTCACTCATTTGTTTATGTATTTATATTATTGTGAACTCATGGGGTTTTTACCTTATTCCATAGAGTCCAAACTTTTACTCTCATTATTTATTTGAATTTTTTAATGGTCCCAGATTTGGCTGATGGGAACCCCTATATTTCACTGGTTTTAATTTGTTTTCAAGTGACTCTGTTTGCATCATGTATTTAATCTCACACTTTGATCTTACTTTTTTTTTTTGGTGGGAGTATTCTTTAAAAACTTATCTTTGAAGATTTCATTCTTCATAATCAAATTTTACATTGAACAAATCCAAGTATCAATTTATGACCATGATTTAACACACGAACAGTAGCTGAATTTAGTTTTTTAATTAAACTTGAATTTTCTTTTTTTCTAGCTTCTCCTTTCTTGCTTATTTTATTTGTAGATTCAGAAAGGGTTTAATTTGCAAAAGAAAGAAAGAAAGAAAGAAAGAAAGAAAGACAGAAAGAAAGAAAGAAAGAAAGAAAGAAGAAAGAAAGAAAGAAAGAAGAAAGAAAGAAAGAAAGAAAGAAAGAAAGAAAGAAAGAAAGAAAGAAAGAAAGAAACCCCTTGAGTTTCTGTCAACATGAGCAAGGTCAAATAAAAAGTTGTATAAATTATCTGGATCATTACATTAGAACTTCACTTCTTTCTGTAGAAAAATATTATTAGCTTCCTACTTTGTTTTTAGCCTAAGAGGATATGTATTGGTCCAGAGGGGTGAATTGTGGGTAAAAAGGGAGCAGCAATTGATGTGGAATAGGCTTGCATTGCTGAAATATAGAGTACACTTATTCAATTTGGCTTTCTCTTTCTATGTAAATATATTTGCCTCTATAGACACATTTACAAATAACATAGGATTTCAAGGTTTCTAGGACTAATTTTGATTAAGACACACAACCCTTAGCCAATGGAAAAAATGCTTTTCCTTTTTGACTATTTTTTCAAATACCTGGCTTTTCAAACACTATTTCAAACAAATACACAATTATAGCAGATATATGCACAAAACAGATGGTCATGAGTCCTCCAAAAGTCCTCCACCTGGGAAGTTCTGGTGTGATGGTATAGATATGTCATTGCTGAGCCCACCTCTCTAGCCAAGACTCCCAAGGCTATGATATCACAATTGATCCAATTGAAACTATGGAGGAATTTCGGTAGAATGTAAGTCCCCAAATTATCATTTGGCCATAATTGTGTGTTAACAGTTGTCCTGAAATGAGCTTACATGTGTACTCGTTTTGTGGCTTTGCAGGCACGCTGGCATATCTCCGCATCTGCTTCCCCTGACTGGCAGAGGCTTTGCTTCGTTTGCTGTTGAGCCATTTCTAAGACATTAAGAAGTTCAGAGAGTGACAACCAGGGAAAAGACGGGCATCCGAATTCTGTTCTCACAATTGCGCTGCTGCCTGAGCTCGTGTCTGGCCTATCGTATACCATTACAGTTGATCAAGCTTAAAAAGCAAATTCAGATTTTCAAGTCGAGCAGTCACTGGAGTACATTTATGGATCGTGTTCTCATTCCAATACAGTTCCCAGGGGAGAGCGTGCACAGCACAAGTAACGTATCTTCTGTTTCCCTTCAATATAAGTTCAGAAAATAGAAAAGCTGCAGTCCTTAAACAATATGAGTGCCTGTCATACACATGGCAACCAGAAGGTGGCACGGTCTTAACATCGACCAAGGGCTGTCAGCTGCACTGGTGAATTGGAGCCGATTTTATTTGTGAAGATAAGTGCTTTTTGCTCTGGGTACCTTCATTTATGCGTTTGTGTCTGTCCACACTACATACACACAAACCCCTTTCTATGCCTGTAAACAGGACTCTTTGCTTGTTTCCATTTTTCTTTTTTATCTGTCCTTCCTTTTAAATTAATATTCTTTTACTTTATGTTTTAGAAGACTTAAATATTGCCCTGCGCTTGTCTTCCTGTTAGAGGCACTTGATTAATGAAATCTAAATGAAGCTCACACTTGCTTTGAATCTTGCTTATGTGTACCCGATTTCCATCATATGAAGTTCTTAATTTTATATTCATTTTTTAAAAGAGTTAAGTTCAAACAGTAATTAATTCTTCGGTAAGTTAGCAAAATGAATTGCATGGAGTGTCGTGCATGTGTTTAACTAAAAAGGGCATTCTAAATTTCAGAGGTGTTAAACATTGCTTTTCTATACTAGATTTGATTTTTAAAAAGGAAACGGCTATGAAATTCACTAGTATTTTTCTTTCATTAAGAGAAAAAAGATATGCTTTCTTTTTTTTTTTTTCAATGAAACTGGTTTTTATTTATATTTATCAGACGCCTTAGTGGTAAAAACAAGCAATGTTTAAACAAGTCAGCAATATTGCATAGCAACCTGTGAATGGTGGCAAATGGGCACCATTTCCATACTCATAAAAGTACCCTTCTTGAGAGGCCAAGTGAACTCAGGACAGTCACCCTTCATTTGTGGATAAAACAAATGCACATTTTCTTTATGTGTATTCTTGTATATATTATTTCTTTCTTAGTCATTTAGGTGGGGAAGTGATGGAAAATGACCTCCTGTTTTCCAATATTCTTCTGCAGGGCTCTCTTTACTTATTATCCCTCTGTGGTTCCACCCTCACACCCTTCCCAGATGGGAATTAGAGATGGGAATTTCTCTCTAAGCTATTCCTTTAACTTGGCCTTCCAGGCATTTCCTCCTTCTGTACCCACCATCTGGCAGCCCCCCTGCCCCTACTCGATTTCCTCCCCTCTTCTTCCCAATCTGCCTGTCAGAATGCTTATTGGGAGGCGTGGCTCTCTCTGACTGGGACGCTTACTTAGCCCTGACATGAGAGAAAACATCGAAAATTAATTGAGCTGAACCGTCGTTCAGGCTTGTGGAGTCTAAATAGCAACACAGAGATTATATATGTGATAATAGCCTAAATCCTGAGGCAATAGCTCATTTCTGTGAGCATCTCATCTAACCAAGCCCTTCCTCTCTCTCTTTGTCTCTGTCTCTCTCTGTCTCTGTCTCTGTCTGTCTGTCTCTCTCTCTCTGTCTCTCTCTCTCTGTCTCTCTCTCTCTCTCACTCACACACACACACACACACACACACACACGCACACGCACACACACACACACAGGAATATGGGTCAAATTTCCAATTATAAAATAAATAAGTCATGTGAATATAATGTACAGCATGGTAACTATAGTTAATAATATTGCATTGTAGATTTGAAAGTTGCTAAGAGAGTGGATCTTAAAAGTTCTCATCTTAAGAAGGAAATGTAATTCTGCATGGTGAAAGATGTTAACTAGACTTATTGTCGTGATCGTTTTGCAACATATACTAATATCAAATCAGTACATTGTACACCTGAAACTAATATAATGTTATGTGTTAAAAAATATCATCAACAAGTCAGATTCTAGATATTTCTCTCCTAAGGTTATGGAGAAAATGGGCTTAACGGAAGTTGAGTGTGTGAAATCTATACCTACAGCAGCTATTTTATTTTAGGGCATTTTAAAAAATCTATTTTGTAAGTATAAATAGGTCATACCTCAAAGAGCCCAAAAGTTTTATCTTATCTGTCCTAACCTCAGCCTACCATGCATTAGAGCTTGTTTCTATTTCTACTCATGCCATTAGGAAGAGAAGTGGAAGTTTACCCTTATACTGGCTCTATGATATTTCAACTCTCCCATGAAGGTCCTGGAATATTTTAGCATATGCCCATTCTGGCATAGATCAGAGAATGGCAGGCTTAGGGATGCCATATGGCCAAGAGCCTGCACGTTACAAGGGGACATGCTGCGGCTCCGGGTACCTCCAGCCAGGCGTAGATATGGTTTTGGTCTCAAGGGCCAGAATTAGATCCTAAGAGGCCCTTTGGGGAAGAACATCCAGTCCATGGATTGCTGAGAATAGTTACTTCAACCTGGAAATTTTAAAGACTCTATGTTGATTGAGCTGAATTGTCATCTTGTAGTGAGAATCATGAATTATAGCCCCTTTCTGCTTTAGGATAAGCCATGAAATGAAGACTATTCACTTCTATAAAGGCAACATGGAGATAATCCTCTACTCCTCCTGACCTCGCCTGGGGCTCTTTGAACCCAAGAAGTTTTTTTCCTCTCCAACTGTAAAACTCCAATAGATACATAACCCCTAATAGATAAAGGGTAACGTTTCGAGGTTCTCTTTCTGACGTACTGTGGATGTTCAATAATTTTAAAGTGAAGAAACAAATTCTTAGGTTCCTTGAAGTTAAATGGGGAGATGAAATTTCATCCTGAAGCTTCTCTTCTCCTCCTTCTTCTCTCTTCCTGACATATTATAGATTCTGGCTTTCTGTTTGTCTCCAGTATCTACAACAGAAGTCATCAATCTCCCTTTTTGGAGTTTGGGGTGGGTTATGGGGCCCTGGCTCACAACAAAATTCATTTGAGGTTTCATATTGTTTCCTTAATAATGCACAATGATTCAAATCAACTCCATTTAAATTATTTTGCCACTTTATTTTTTTTCAGTTTTATTGGCATATAATTGACACATAACATTGTACAAGTTTTAGGTATACGACATGATATTTTGACATATGTATATATTGTGAAATGTTTACCACGATAAATATAGTTAATGTCCATCAAGGCTAATAATTCTTTTTAAGGATTGGTTTCTAGTCTGGGCTTGAGTCCCCTGGCTTGTAAATGTGTACATTTTTCTGAAAACTGATGTAGAAGTTATATGAGCTGATAGGTGGAAATACCTTGGATTGGCCATTGGCATATGGTAAGCCATCATAAGGGTTAGCTGTTATTATTATTATTATTTTTTAACTCCTTAGGAAAATAAGGTTAGCCTCATTTCTTCCCACAACACTGTTGGGTAGAAATGAAGCCTCTCAGTTTGGAGAGGAGAAGACAGAGCCTCCTGGTGGTGATACACTCTTGTTCCTGCTAGAGGTCCTACTTGACTTTGCTCTGGAACTAGCTTGTCTTTTCGTGGGTGAAATCATTTTGGTTAATACACAACTGGCACTATGAACCTTCATAATAAGTATGAAATGGATTGGTGAATTAAAAGTAAAACCCTCCAAAAGCTGGAAGAAAATGTAGGTGGTTGTTGAATTTATCTCAGGTATATAAAAGGCTTTTTATTTGTTGTTGTTTAAATCGCTTCCCTCCAGATTTATTGAGATACTATTGACATATAACATATGTAAATTTAAGGGATACAACGTGATGATTTAATACCTGTAAATAAGTGAAATGATTATCACAATAAGGTTAATTAACACCTCTCTCCCCTTATATAATTGACGTTTTTGTAAAGGGCTTTTAAGCATAAAAGAAAGGGAAAGAAAAATTGATGGGCTATATTAAGTCAAAAAAATTTAACTTACATATGTAAAAAGTCATAAAAAATAAATATAACAGAAACTGGATCACAAACTTAAATGTATAAGGAGGATTTGTGATTAGAAAAATCCTCAGTGTGACAATAAAAGAGAAGGCAACAAATATGAACAATTCAGAAACAAAAGAAGTAATGTAATGGACAACAAACATGTGAAAAATATTCAGCTTCATTAATAATCAAACAAATACAAATTAAAATAAAATTTTCAACTTTCCAGTTATTAAATAATTAAAAATTTCATAATGCAGGTGAGATAGGCATGTGTTCTGATGCTTAGCAGGCAAGGTAATGGGAATGGGCTTTCCAAATGCATTTTTGGCAATATGTGTCATCAAAAAAATTTTTTTTGAACATTCTTGACTTTTAGCCAGCAATTTTACTTTGAGAAATCTACTCAATAAACTAGGGCAAAGATTTTCTTATAAAGTGAAAAATAAACCAAATATAATTTTAATGTGTGTAGATAAGGGGAAGACTAAATAATTTTTTGTGGGCTTATTTTTAATAACTTCACACACTTTAAGATATAAAATATGTCCAGAGACAAAAATAAAGATATCAAGATTAAAATATTAGGATGATGAAGAAATTTCTAGAGATCATTAGCATGAAGACAGAAATACATTGAATTATGAAGTGTGGAACGGAAAAAGAAAAGGCAGAGAGACAAACACTGACTGCTCTGATGTGAGTAAAATTCCAGGTTCGCACCCCAAATTCAGGCTTCAGAGGCATCTGGATAAAAAAAAGTGACTAGGTTACCACTTTGCTTCCTCTCTGTTTAAATCCTCACACCTTAAAACTGGAAGCTGAATTCGAGTAGGTTTTCTGGAACAGCAGAATGGAAAGTATGCTCTGGTTTGATTGAAGTAGCCGTTACCAGAGCAGTGTCACCCTGAGGAAGATGGGGGCAAGTCCAGGGCGGCCCTGGCTGGAGGTCCCCACCTATGTCAATATTAATTTCTTTTCTCCAGTCTGACAATCAGGAGACTGCGCTGTCCTAAAACCACCGACCGGAAATCGTCCCTGCCGAGCCCACCGTTCCAGTGCTGTTCTGGTTGCTTATGCCACCCTTGGCAAACTGTGGTCACCCGAGCCCCAGAGCCATGATGCTCATCTCAAAGACAGTAGCAGCCACTTAGCTATAGCTGTTGCTTCTATGTAGAAATGTGAGCTCAATGTTGCCCACCCTCCTAATTTGTTGTTTTTTAAAAAGATTGGGCTAGAAATCTGGATTTTTAAAATGACGAATCACTCTATTCTTAAAATTGGCAATTAATTAGAAATATTTAAGACCTGTGCTGGGCAACTCTTTGTGGAACAAACAGAATACACTTGATGGCCTCATCCAGACCGTGGGCTGCAATTCGAGACTTCTGTTCTATAGTGTCAGGAGTGACAGAATGGGCTCTATCCTGGAAATGACACGCCAGGCTCTGTGAGGGACCAGAGACGTAAAGATGAATAAAACAATTCTCTACCGTTAGAGAGTTTCATGTCTGATGTAAGAGACAGAACTTTAAGAAGGTCTTCTAAGTCAAAATACATCAGTGTAGTGTTACTATAGAGGACCAAACAAAGTACTAGCTAACACCAGAGGTAGTTTTGTCTGAAAGAAATCAAGGAAGGCTTGAAGGAGGAGGTGGCACTAGGTCTGGGTGCATTCTATAATTCCCAGTCAGAAAGAACCATGGGATTTGTTTTTTGCCTGAGGGAAAGAAGTTGTTTGAACTCAGTGACAAAATCAAGTATTTTCTGATCAATCACAGTTTTCTTAGAGGAGAAAAACACTTGTACCCTGTATAATCCAAACCAGTGGACAAAACAAACAAAGAAATAAACAAACAAACAAAAAACCCAGAGTGAAAAATATTCAAAGGACAGAAAATAATAATACAAGAAAATAAAAAGAAAATATCATAGGATGAGAAGCTACAGGAAGCAGAATGTCTACACGAGAGGAAATTTGGTGAAATGAGAAATGAATTCATAATGACTTTCAGTAACGCCTTAAAACTCTTGGATTATCTAGACCTTTCGTTCCTTGGAGAGGGAGGGTGAGCAATGTGGTAAATGAAGGGTGACTCAGACTCAACTATCTACTTCCAGCAATGAGGAACTGGTGATCAAAAATATTAATATCTACAGAACTTTCTCCCAGAATGTAGACTATTTATAATTAGTGGTGCACTGCAAACTCTAAATGCTTAGTAAGTGTGGTTTTAATGTTATCCCATTTCCCATGTTGAGCTATTTTGGGGACAAACTTTTCACTTAATGTCCTAATTAAGTATTCCCAATCAAATATTTGTGGCATTAATCGTAGGGTCTCTCTAGCGGTGCACCAGGAGGCATATTATCCCTAACTGAATCAGCCTGTGTGCTGCACACTCAGTAGAGAGAAAAGAAGACTTATATGAACAGAAGCCATTACTCTATTCTTACATACAATTAGCTCATAATTATTCTTCAAAGCAAATACGATTACCCTTTTCATTCCATACATAATTCTTAGGTTGAATATTGCCAAGTTGGGACCAAGTTCCATTTCAAGGCTTCCCTTGATACTAATTTTCACTTGAATTCATCTGGATAAAAACATCTGTGAGACAAGAAAGGGATATGCAGCATAATTTTCCATGAATACCACCCCTCCAGAAAAGAAAAATGTTAGTACCCAAGGATATCATACCAGTCAGGATAGGCTAAGTTATGTTGCAGTAACAAATAATCTTAATACCTCAGTGGCTTAGTATAACAAAAGCTTATTCCTTACTCACATTTCATGCGACAGATCTCTAATCACACAGACTTTCTCGATCACTGTAGTAAGGGGAAGGGGATATGATGAATTGTGCACTATCACTTAAAGCTTCTGCCCAGAGACTATCCGACCACTTCTTTTTCATTGGCTAAAGCGAGTCAAGCTGTCCTAACTTCAAACTGGGCAGGGAAGTGCATCCTACGATGTACCTAGAAAGAGAGAAGAACTGGAATAGATGAATAGCTTTGTTGGCTATCTCAGGCCTAATCCCTGGTGAAAGGAATTTCTTCTTTAGGTTACTGTAGAGTATAAGCTAATAGCCACTAGGAGATGAGATAAGTCATTTGATCCATGCCCCAAGTCAGCCCCCAAGAGGGGACAGGACTCAAGGATACAAAAATAAAAAGATTATTCTTTTTCTCAAGAAGTTTGCAGGCCAGTGACAGGGAGAGTGGTGATGATATGCACACAAGTAATCACAATGTTTTGTAATATTTGGAGGAAAGCACAAGAAGCAATGAGATCTTGGAGAAGGGGAAGGATTTAACAGATGCATAGAGAATGTATCTCAGAGCAGCTGGTGACTGGTTAATTACTGAGCATGAGAGAGAGACAAATCTTAGATGACTCCCAGTTTCTGACTTGGTAAACTGAATAGACTTTGGTACATTAATCAAGACAAAGGTCAGAGGGTTAAGAACAATCTTGGGCAATAGAAAGGAGACTGTTTGAAATCTGTTTAAGTTGTCCCTGAGGACCAAGGATATAAACAGGGATGTCCAGTTAATGTTTAAACAGAGAGGTCTGGGCTACAGGGAGCTGTTTACATTTGGTTGAGCAACTACTTATTGAGTGCCTACTATATGAATTACATTGCAAGACACCATGGATACAAAGATAAATAAAACATGATCCCTGCCACTGATGAGTTACATTTAGTGGGAACAAAAGAAACATTAACAGATAATCACCCTGCAAGATGGTCCCTATCATCAGAGATGGGTAGAGTACTCTGGGATATCAGCGGAGAGACTTCTGACCAAGGTTAGAAGGGTGGTGGTGTTCATTATTCAAGAAACTCTTCTTGGAGGTGATGTCTGAACTAAGTGTAGAAAGTTGCATAGAAACTCTTTAGGCATAGTTAAGCACAGCAATATGCAGTTTCTGTAGTGATACTTCCTAAATTTAGGTCCTAGGTCAACTATTTTTTGTGTGAATCACTTAAACCTCTCTGTCTCATTTCCTGATCTCTATAACGATAACAATAATTCTATAATGCTTATCTCAAGGCAGTTCTGAGGATTAAATGCAATAATGGTACATATAAGAGCAAGATACAACCCCAGACATGTTATTATGTTTTTAATATGACAGAGAACAGATATAGCAAAACGAATGTTTTTGATATCATAATAGCTGGATTATTTTGATATCTATAAGCAGTTAACTACTACTAGAGTTTAAAATATCAGTCAGGAAGTGGCAAGAAAAGAACCAATAGAAGCTGCCAGACAGGAGATAACTTAGCTTTGGGATTTTCTAAGCAAAAAGTAACAGCTATTTATGGGATTTTACAAAATGAGAGATGATCATATTTCTGTCGTTAAGAACTCTGTCCAGCAGCTATTTGGGACTGTAAGGAAAACGAATAGTAGCTGAAACACTCATTAGGGGTGTGTTGCAATTTTTTAGGTCAGAAATGGATTAAGACTGAATTAAGCAAAAAATAGTGAGGATGGAGCAGAAAGGATGGACACCAGAAATACTTAGGAAGTAAAACCAGAAAATCTTTGTGATTAGGTAAGGCCAAGGAGAGAGAGATGTTTCTCTCCATTTTCTCCCTTGGGTACCAGGAGGGTGATAGTGTCGCCAGCTGTGCTAGAATGAGAGAGAAAAATCAGGTTTGGGGGTGGTATGCTTTATTTATGAGATTTGTAAGCAGAAATGCACAATTGCATCTTGGGAGCTATGGATAAATAATTTGGGTGTCAATAGCATATAGACTCTACAAAAAATACTAGGACAATAGGCGATATCCGGGAGCATGTGTAAAGAGGGAAGCCAGTGGGTTGAGGATATCATTCTGGCAAGCCCCAGAAATTAAAGGGTGGGAAAAGGAGGAGGAGTGCAAATAGAAAACCTAGAAAAATAGCCAAAGAGATTTAAAAAAAATAAGAATCTGTTCATATGGGTACTAATGGAGTAGTCATTCATTTATTTAAACAACAAACATATTAAGCATCTATTCTGCCAGAACTGTGGCCAACAGAGACATATTCAGAAAATAGTACCAATAAAGTGGATTGAAATTGTTTATTAGATTTAGTCATAAGGAGTTTTACCGATGACCTAAATTGGAGCAATTTCTGTGGAGCGTTGAAAGCAAAAGCCTGAAAGCAGTAGTAGAAAGAATGAGTGATAGGTAAAGAGGAACAAATTGCAGAGTAGATAGGCTGCACATCGACCTATGCATGAAATTATGTAGTAAAAAAAGAAGAAAAGTAGGACATAAGTAAAGGATAGTAGAAGAGAAGACAGTGAGAAAGAGAAAAGGATTTATCAGATTTAGATTGAAAACATAAAAGTAGTTGTACAGTGAAAGGCAAAGGGAGAGGATTAAACAAAGTAATAAAAATTTATTTCAGATATAATTTTCATTTCTAAAATTTTAATTTGCAATTTCTGTTTTTCTTCTGAGAACTTCTATCTTTCCATTCATTTCAAGAGTGTGTCCACATATCATATGGAATCTACATATAATAGCTGCTTTAAAGTCTTTATCTGATAATTCTAACATCAGGGTCATCTCCATTGGCACCTACTGAATCCTACTGGAGTTAATCACATTTTCGTAGTTCTTCGTAAATTGAATAATTTTTTATTGTATCCTAGACATCTTTAATATTATGTTGTTTAGACTTTAGATCTTGTTAAGATCCTTGGGAAAATGTTGATTTTTTTTTTTTTTTTGGTCTGTCTTTCTGTTTGTTTATTTAGCAGGCACCCAACCCAGTCATTTTCAGATTACAATTTCTGTCTAATTTCTGGGGATGATAGTTTTAATGTCAGCTCAGTTGTCAAAGCCTTTGAGATGCAAATTTGTGTCTGCAGTAAGCATGTGCCACTCGGGTTAGTCAGAGCTGGGGGGTAGTTCAAGTTAAAGATCAGTTCTTAAAGCTTTTACTGTGTTCCTTTGGGTCTGTTCTAACTACAGCTCATAAAGATTCAGATCATAGTCTTATGGACAGAAAGACAGAATCTATCTGAGTGTCGGATGTCCGTAATGCCGCTTGTCAGCTCCCATGGAAGACTGTCCTTGGCTCAAGTCTATAAAAGAAAAGAGGAAATATTTTGAAAAAGAAAGATTCACTCTCTCCTCACAAGGGTCATATTTTAAATATTTTGACTCCCCTTGCCAATTTACCTGCTTTTTTAAAAAAAAAAAAAATTTGAGTCCTCAAGCAGTTGTTTTTTGTATTTGGAATAGAGATTTTAGTCATAGCGAGTGAGAACTATAAATTATATAGTAAGCTTACTCTATTTGGGCTGTTTCAGAAGTTCCAAGAAATAAATTAAATACCAAGAGAAATCCCAAGTAAAGTTAAAAGCATGAAAATTATTTATTTGATCTGGCTCTTAGGAAATTATTGAAGGTTTATACAAATTGTGTGACGTATGGGACCAGAAACAGGACGGGAGTGGAGGGAGGCATGAATGGAGAGTGGAGAAGCGGGGATGGGCGTGGGGGATGGGCGTGGGATAGCAAAACGGTGAGGGAAGGTGAGAAGAGCAACCAGGAGGGGTGGGTGGAAAGTGAGAAACATCTTTAAAGGAGGGAGGATAGGTTATATGCCCAAAGTCAATGAACTTGCTGGCAGCAAGATAAGGTAGTCCTCTTTGATTTTCTATTTCCTCCCATGACATAGTAGGTGAAGTCATGAGCTGAGAATCAGAAGGGGGAGGAGTCGCTGAGGGTTCCAGAAGAGAGACATGAAATAACCATCTAAGTGTGAAAGAAAGTGAACTTTGCAGTGAAAGACTGTAGGGTTGAGAAGCAGTGTGGAGGGCCCACTGTAGTTTGTAAACCTGAAAATCAAATTCATCCATTCTACTAGCTACGTAATTTCTTGCCTTCTTGTCCTCTAGTGGCTTTCACCTCCAATCCACATCTAAAATCCACTGTTGTATACACTGTGGCTGTCCCGGTGTGAGTTTTATCAGAGAGGATGAGCTAGGTCTGACGACCTACCTCAGGATGAGAGGTACTAGGGATCAGATCAAGCCAGAGAGAGGGTACCCTCAAGGTTATTCAGAGAAGAGGAAAGAAGAAAATAGTGGTTAATAAGGAGACCTAGGTCTTCAACCAGACGGAAGTTAATCAGCCTCCAGAGTGAAGGTGCTTAGATGAAGGCATAAATAGATGATGAGTTAAAAGACTGTAATGAATCAGGTCGGGAGTTTAAAATTGAAAAGTCAGAAATGAAAGACAAGTCAGGAGGAACGAATCCCAAACCAATGGGGATCTAGTTGGTCATTCTTTTATGTAAACTACAGTACAGTGTGAGAATGGACCCTTACAAACAACAGAGAACCAGCAACTCAGAGGCCCTCAAAAATCAAATTGTAAAATTCTACTCTCTGGATACAATCTACTCTCCTTTACTAGTATATTTTCCATTTATTTCATCAATTATGTATTTTAATCCCACGACTTAATCCCACACTATTCTCAATTGATCAGCCCAGCTCAACTGATTCGACAGCTCTTTTTATGTTCCCATCCTGAAACAATAGCCTTTCATTTAAATCTCTTTTTTTTGGCACCCACAACATTCTCACTTCACTGCAACTGTCCTGAATCCAACTTCCCTCCACCCTTAGATCGGTCCAGTCCTCTGACCTCTCCCCTCCCACTCAAACGATTGAGCATATCTGAAATGCCTTCAAAATATGTCAGCGATTAGCTCATGTCTTCAACCCTGGCACTTAGCTCATTACACTTCTCTCTCCAGTGTTGCCACAAGCGCCTCTGATCCGTCTCCCTCCTCCTACTCTTGACCATCACTAATATCTCGTACAGACAATTCTCCACACAGCAGCCATAGTGAACTTCATAAAATAAATTAGTTTACATCACTTTCCTGCTATGACCCTTAAAGCATTGTCATTTCCATTTGGATTCTGACCTACTTTGTTTTACTTCAGGATCTGACCCTGTGCAGCCCACTCCAATTTCCTCCTCCTCCTTTCCTCCCTCTTCATCCGCATCGGACTTCTTGCCATGTATTGTAAGTGACAGCCCTGCCTCAGGACTGTTGAGCTTGCTGTTCTCTCTGCCCAAGTCTCCATGCACCTGCTTCTTTTCATACAGGTCCAGTTCAAACATCACCTCTGTGACCCTCTGTGACCCCCTTCATTATCATTTTTGCCTTTACCCTGCTTTGCTTTATTAACAGTGCTTATTACACTAGACCAGCCCACACTTGATCAGAACTCCTCGGAGACAAGATCTTAAAACTATCTTATTACACTACTAGCCCTATGACACATAAGCATCCAGCATACGATAGAGATTTAGTAATTACTTGTCAGGTTTGTTGAATTACCAGCACGAAAGTAAAAATCCTATAGAATAATGATAATGATGAGTGTCAGAGTGGGAATGAGGGTCAATAACACATGACAAGCTGAAAGGAGGATAAATATTATTTGGGGAGAAAGACAAAACTATAACATTTTAAGAGTCATTGCTTCACTTACAAATTTTTTGGTAAGGAATCTATGTTAATGTATGCTGTACATTTGATTCTAGAGTTGGAGGTCACTGTGACCCATTAACAGGATTTGCAAGTATCATTTGTGTCGACCTCAGTTTTACAAAGAGAATGCTACACTCTTAAAGGAAAAAATAAGTAGCTTAAGCAAAAGTAATTAGGTATATTTTTCATTTTTCGTGGTCCATGTCTGGAATGGTTCCCAGGCATGTGAAATCAGTGACGGGGAAAAAATGTAAATATATTGCTAATGCAACAAACGTCAAAAAATATTTTGCTCATGCAGCCTTCATCATTTTAACCTATTCCACATACCCCAACTGGAAATTCCCAAAATTGATCACACTTTTTCTGTGTTTTAGAAGAAAATTCCAGAATTTAGCTGGTATTAAAAGGCCAAACTTTGATATTTGGAGGGTAACTAGAAAATGAGGGAGCTGAGCTAAGACAAACAGCCTCAGTGTCTTCATTTATAAAATGTTCAGATTTAACTTGGTGATCTTGAAGGGCTCTTAAAGCTCTTTAGTTGTCCAAATATATGAGAATTCTATGCACAGGGGTGAGTGGATCAGCCACCGCTTTCCCATTGACATTGGCAGATGCTCATTAGATCGGCTTGATAAGGAACCCAAAGTGACTATTACTACTATCGTTAATAAAAGGATCATTGACTGTGCCAGTTCTGGAGATCCATAAACTAGTTATACACGGCCATACGTATAAGCCTGGGGTTCTTTCTCTAAGTGTGGTCCCAGGCCAGCAGCCTCTGGCCACTTGTTAGAACTGGAAATTCTTGGGCCATTTCCCAGACCAACTGAATCATGAACTCTAAAGGTGGAGCCCAGCAGTCTGTTTAACAAGCCTTTCGGGTTATTAACATGCATGCTGATATTTGAGAATGTTGACGTAAATAAATAATATCAGCAGTTCAAGCTCTGAAACGTAGATTCGAACCAAGTACAAAAAGCATACAGTGGAGAAAGAAAGGGCTAACTCTCGGAGACATACGGACCTTGTGTTACGAATGGGAGTTCAGACAAAGTTGGAAAGATTTTCCCAGGCAGAAAAAACAGTATGTGCAAAGGTCACAGATGTGGGGGAGACCAGATTGATCCCAAGACCTGCCACGGCTGAGTGGGCTTGGGAATCAGGGTGCACTCCCTTTCCTAGGCTTCCTTCCTCCTCTCTTATCCATGACACTAACACATGATGCTGGTGATGAAAAGGGCAGAGATGGGAAAGTGAAAATTAGGGCCTATAAATTGGCAGTCTATGGGCCAAATTATGCTTGCACAGTATTTGGTTAGCACCATATTACAAAAATATGCTTGAGCAAATATTTAATGAATAAAAGTTTGGACCTTTAAAAAATCTTATCTTTGACTTTTCTTAAAGAAATGGATGATTTACTCATTTCTCCACAGCAACAACTTGCTGATGCTAGTAGCAGCTGCTCTTTATCAGGTCAGGTCTTCTCCAATCCCTCACTGTCCGCACCACAGCCTTTTATGTCCCCAGTAATCATTACCTTTGGACTGTTCTTCATAAAGAAGCTGTTCTCTATTTTCATGTCTCAATCAAAGAGGAGAAAATGAAAAAACAGACCGAGAATGCTACATCTCTCAAAAACAAACGGGAAAGAGCACATTGAAAAGAAAAGGGGGACTATTTTACATGTTTGGTAATAATTACAAAGAAACTTATAAACCAAGTTAATAGGAGTAAAAGTGAAAAAGTGATAAACTCTGTCTTGGCAAAACTTCACAAATGAGAGCTATTTCTTCACAAGCAGAGAAGGGTATTGAAGAATGAATAGAAGTTTTCCAGATGAAAATTAATTCATCCATTCGATAAATTTTTGGGTTCTAAGGCATTTTTTTTTTTTTTTTGGAAACATGAGCCTTTTTTTTTCTATAATTAAAGTAAATAGATACTCTCATCACAGGGCCACATATCATATGGCCATGTTGTTCAAGGCTCTACTTTTATATTAACCTGGCCTGAGGCCCTCTTTGAGCCCAGGGGTACGTGGACGTCCTTTTTAATAAGGAGTTAGTGCTTAGGGCTCAGTGCAAAGCCAGAGCCACTCTCATTTGAAAATGAGGAGTGAAGCTTAAGGGAAAAAAAGTTAACCCAATATGTCCTGCACTTTTTCATGCTTCCTTGAGGGGGTTCATTATGAATGAATACTTTCCTAGGTCACTGAAATATATAAAAGCAAGAAGCAAAAAGTATCAGAACCTAACCTTGTATGTATGGATATGTGTATTTTTCAAACCAGTACATTCCTTGAAAAGCCGAATGAATGCAAGGTAGCCTTCCTTCAGAATCCTGGCTGGTCGCTGAAACAGAAGCAGATACCCTGCCATCAGCTAAGTGAGCAACCCCTCCAGTTCCAGCAGTGACTTGCTGTCCAGAGGTAGGGGTTGCAGTTCGGATCTGAGCAGAGACACAGTCTCCACAGGGGTGCCCAATTATGGATCCCAATGGCCTGTGTCAACCGTGGCACAGGTGAGTTAGTGTACACCTGCTGGAGAGGACCCTGTGCCAGGGACATGCTCACCACACCGCTCAGCCTGGTCTGTTTGTGTGTTTGTCATCCAGTGTTTTGTGACTAGACAGGGAGAGTGTAATGGCGTCCCCTCGTAGCTGGAGGCCTGGAAAGAGGATGTAAGTGTGATTACTGCTGACAGCTAATGGAGCATCACTGTTAGAGCCAGTAATGGAGACGCTGCTTTTGGATGTCAGAGGCTTTGGTTCCCATCCCAGAAAATTTCTCATAGGGAACTGATTGATCTTGCAAACAAAACGACTGAATCAGCCAAGTTGTTTTTACCTCTTTCATTTCAGATCCTCATCCTTAAACTACAAAGACAGATGGCAGTTTGGAGGTGAAATGTTTGCTGGGCAACAGAAAGGAGTAGGATGAGTGCCCAAAGGTCTTTGCCATCACCTCCTCTTCTGCAGAGAGAGCAGTGACTGGCCGCGGAAGGAGAAGGGAAAAGTGAAAGCTGTCACATGCGATTTGCATATATCTGAATACATACTGGCACTGGAGATTTACACAAACTCAGCTCAAAGTGGTTCATGAGACATGCCCATTAACTTATCATGATGGCATCTACATCTTATAATGTCGATGGTGATCACTAGACATAGATTCAAAAACAACATAAGAGTATAAAAATAAATTTAAAATTTAAATAAGAAACGATGTGGCCTGCTCGGCTGTAACCTCTACCTTCTTGTACTTCCCCTCCTGCGCCATGTTGGCTTATGCTTTCTTCTCACTCTCTGCAAACCCGAGCTCCACACTTTATCCTTTATTGAGACATTTAGCTCCACCCTCAGCTCAGGAAACTTTTCTTTGAGTATTTGCAATTTACTGCATTTATTGTATTATAATTATCCATATATGGAACTGACTCTGCAACAGTGAGATCCTTTTTTTTTTCTTTTTAATAAATTCAACCAATATTTAGTGAGCAGTTATGTGTCAGGCAATATTCTCAGTACAAGGAATACAGGAGTAAAGAGAAGAAATAGTAAACAAATAAATAAAAGAACTGATTATTTCCAATATTGTTAAGTTCTATGCTACGGTACTCAAGCATTTAGAAGTGGAGCACGATCCAAGGAGGCTTCAGAGGAACCTGAGAAACACTGCTCATTAGGTAGGAACATTCTAGAAAAGAGAGTGTCCCAAGAAGGAAGGCATGCTCAACTTTAACAATTACATCCTCTGTTAGCTTGGGCCAGAGAAATCAAAGGGGACTTTAATCAGAATATATTGGTGGGATGGTGGGAATAAAGACCCTCTGGAAGGAGCAATGCAAAAATTAGAAATATAGGCATCCTGTTTAATCATCTTTGTACCATTTTTTTGTGCCTCCCGTGTTTAGCACATAGTTAGCACTCAATAAATGTTGATTGAATATATGAAATTTCTGTTCCTCTGCCCCAGCCCACATAGGTTTGAATTTCATTTTTGGACCTCATCATATTCTATATTAGCATGTACATAGCAATGACTTTTTGCAGCATTGATTTATTCACGTGGACATCTTCCCCTACTGGCCAATGCATTCCTTGAGGGAAGGAGTTTTGTCATGTCAATTTTTGTGTCCTGGGACCCTAACCCAGTTTCCGGAATATAACAGTCACTCAGTTAATATATATTGGATGCATGAGTATTTATCAGATAATAATATTTGTCTCATTTTTTTTCTCTAAAATTAGCAAAAATTTCAGGCCAAACTAAGAATAGCCTAAGCAGAGGGCATCTAGAAAGGAGATTTTAAACAGAAGTAGGCCTTGGATGATACAAGAAGAAACTTATAAATGAAAGATGTTAAGGGATAAAGGCTAGACAGCTTACTTTTAGAAATCGAATTCAAAAATTAAGATTGATCACTATATGAATAGCAGCTAACATTTATTACATGCTTATTGGTAGATACCGTGCTAAATGATATACTTATATACATGAATTGTTTAATTTTCAGAACAATCTTATTAGGCAAATAACATTATTATTCCCATTCTACAGATGAGAAAACTGAGTTCTGGAGAGAATTTAAGCTTCCCAGCAGTCATACAGATTTAAATTCACGTGTGACTCGAGAACCTGATCTATTGCCACCTGCTCTCCTGCCTTTAGGTGGAACTTTGAGATATGATTTTTAATGATGTGAGTGGGGAAACTCCTCACTCAAGCCCCTATTCGAACTGTAATGAACTTTGGTTTTATTATCTAAAAATCACAATTTCAACAATAACAAACGAACTATCAGTTACTGTGGTCTTGCTGACTCCAACACACTCTGCTAGGCACTTACATTTATTACTATGAATCCTTAAAGGGTAGATATCATTATCCCCATCTCAGAAGAAAAAAATGAGCCCTTGGAAAGTCATACGTGTTTCTCAACATCAATGTTTGGAGATTTTCATCCTCAAATCCAAGGCATTCCCACTGCCACATTATCTTCCTTCACATTCAACTATATCAGTACAACACTTAGGAAAAACAAAAACAACAGAAGCCTCAAACTTTCTTAACTAGCATAAATAATAGCACCAATGAGAACTAAGGGCTAACCTCATAACAAAGTCCAGAGACTATTTTTAAGGAAATAGTTCTGCAAAGGTAATCAGGGTGCGCACGAAGTCATAAAATCCAGAAACAATCTCGAAAAGCAGTTTTATATATACAGCTCACTCGCTCCGTCCCCCGCCCCCCCCCCACCCGTCTTCCTCTCTGACAGCCAGCAGCCAGTTTGGTTTGCTTATTTATTTTCCACATCCCGGATGGACACCTTCGACGAGCTGCCCAGCACTGACTCAGCGAGCCGGACCTGCACGGGTCGCAGGTCTCGGCAGCTGCAGCAGCTCCGCGTGGCCGCCAGCGCTGCGCCAGCTGTCTCCGCCTGCATTATCCACAGTAATGTGAACAACTGGAAGCAATAATGTGTCTCCCCATTTGCCTAACAATACCAACATGGACAATAACTCAGAAGACTGAAGATTTGTGCTGTAATTTAATAAACCCCACGCACATTTCTGCAATTGAGTATCACATCTGTGCAATGGATCCTAGAAGTGTAATATTCTTTTATAAGGGACCATTAACCAATCTTAAGTTTATAGGTTTCCTTAAATCTTTTTCATCAGCTGTTAAACTACAGTAAAGAGAAAATGGCCTCTTATGAGACAAGGGATAGTAAAATACAAAGACTGTGATTAAACGTCAATCAATTAAGGATTATAATATAATAAAATGCTGACTGATGATTAAAATGAGTACATTCAAGGAGAATTGTATAAGCAATATTAAGAATTATTTTTAAAAGTCAGTAGAATAAACTTCAATTAGATCACATTCGATATGTCTTTGCTCTGTAATTGAAAGAGATTTATAGAATTATTCCTCTCAAAATTGGCATTGAACTTCTATGCAGAAAAGTATTTTTCTAGCTTCTAATTTTACTATTCCCCAGTCTCCAGAATTTTAAATTCTTTTCTGAACAGAGTAAATAATGGCATTTTTGTTTCAGCTAGTTTTTCACCAGTGTGTGCAGCTGGACAACAGTTTATGAAAATGGGTTGCATAGTAAAATCACCAAACAAACAACATTGCAATCAAGGTAACAAAACACCAACTAGAACTTAGGGCCCCAGAAAAAAACTCTGAGACTGTTTGTAAAACTTCGCAGTCTAAGGCTCCCTGAAATGGTCCCTTATAGAATTTTTTCCTCTAAAGGCCAAAGCTCTCTTCTGTCTAGAAAGAGATCTCCTGCGGCTGAAGAGCTACAAGTAATCCAGAATGACCCACTTCATTTCTCCTTTCATCCGCCACACGGCTTTAACCATCAGCTTCTCCATTTGAGCTAGAGTTATGATGGAAGACCTGAGCTAATTACATCAGATTTGGCAGGCTAGCATGCAAAAAAAAAAAAAAAAAAAAAAAGACTGAGAGAGGCTTCTTCTTCATTGCTCTAGCTGCTATAATTTTTCCTTCAAGTATATTATTGGCAGGAGGCCAATATTTTCTGTGCTGAGCTGCTCCTTCCTCAGACCTTCTCTTCCACATTACCTTCCCAGAGTAATTTTCCTGCTACAGTGTTTGTACCTGGTCCCTTTGGAGCACCGAAGGCATTCAGACTCCTGCCAGTTTGCAGGGAGCACTTCGAAGCTTGTTGCAACAGCTGGCTTATATGAGTCTTGAAGGAAAAGCATGCATACATGTGGCAGCACATTTGAGGCACTAAAGCAGCTGGCAAAGTAAGCAGAGACCAAAAGGTGCAGGTAGCTCACAGCTTTGCTAGAAACTGCTGGAGGAGCCTTAAACAGCAGACAGAAGCATAATTAATGGATAAACCCCAGTGCAGCTTGGCTTTTGCCCTTATCACTCTATGGAAACTACTCTGGAGAAGGTCACCAATGACCTTCTAATTACCTAATTCAATGGATGCTTTCGGTCAATGTTTTCCTAGTCATCTCTGCTGAACTTGTCAGGACAATTGGGTGACTGGCAAAAAAATCCCACATTTGCTAAGTGACAATGCTGAAATATGAAACAGGTTTAACTCTAAACTCAAGATATTCCCATTGAACCTAGTTGTTCAACATTTCACAGATATTATGAACGAAAAGGCGAAGGAGGAGAGAGAGACAGAGAAACAGAGAGACAGAGAATCATATAAAAAGGATGAAGAACAAGGCTGCATCGGACTTCTCAAGTGTAACACAGGAAGCTAATAAACCAAAGAACAATACTTTCAAAATTCTGATGAAGAACGATCCTCAATTTAGAATCTTTGAACCAAGAATAAACTGAAGACAATTTTAGACGTAACAGGATTTTTCTTAGTAAAATACTGGACCATGTACTCCAGCAAAGTAAGGAAATAAACATGGATCGAGCCTCCAAGAAGAGCATCAGATTTTTCCAGCATAAAGCAATGGCTTTGCAGCAGCACCAGAAAGCGACCAGAGAATTAGGGCTGTGTGTGTGAGCTCTCCAAGGGAAAAAATGTAAACAATACATTATCTATTTGACTATTTTGAAAATATATTAATAGACATCAGAGAGACATATTAGAGCACCTGATGGAAAAAATGAGTGTTGTTTTTATAGGAACTAAACAAATGAAAAATGCCACATTTGTTGCTCAAGGAAAGACAAAAATTTAACTAGGAAAAAACATTATCAAAGTATACTCCTTAGCTCAGAAATGAACAGTATTCATATTCCATAATAATGTAAACATTGCCTATGGATTTTAACAAAAATGTTAGATATCTATAAGAAAGATTTCTGTCTGACTTCTCTATCAGAATACTCTTCATCTACCACAACAGTAAGTTAAGTAGATAATAGTTAATAAAAAAAATAATTTGCAGTATGAGCCTGTTACTTGGAAATATGAGAGTGAATATTAAACACCTTTGATGGTTAATAGTGGGGGCCTCTGGGATGATGTCCTGGGCATGGAGAAAAATATGGTAGGAAATATTTCTCAATATAAGTTTTCTGGAATTTTATGACTTTAGAAAAACTATATTTTTCATATCTAACTAATAAGAATAAAATTTTTAAAATTTAGAAAAATCCCAATGATCTCTAGGTGATTTTGCCATATCCTCCCCAGCTGGGCATGCTCTAGCCTCTTTTGGTTGAAAATCACTAAGCTTTGAGAGCAAACACACTGGTCACTAACCATTGGGAATTTGGTCCCTTGCCCAGTTATTGTGCCAAATCCATTGGTGATTCAGTATTCGAGTTGTGTGTGGGTGCACTCCTGTGTGCATGTATAGAAAGAGGCTAGTGACCAACCTGTTTTGAAGATGAAGAAGAAAAAAAACTTAAAGTGTTACCAGGATTTCTAGTTTAGAGACTAGGTTGCAACCATTTTCCAATTCTGTGTTATTCAACATGAATATAGTAGGGTCATATCACTAATATGTCTTTAGTCTGATTATTGTAAAACAGATGGAAATTACTAGGGTGTGTTATTTTTAAACCTTCTATTATTTCAAAATACAACTCATATAAAGAAAAGCGTGCCAACTATGGAGAAAATCTTAACGAATTATTATGAAGTGAATCTCAGAGTAAGCGCCGTCCAAATAGAGAAATAGAACATTGGAACCTTGGAGCTCCGAGGGCATTCAGACTCCTGCCAGTCTGCAGGGAGCTTTTTGAAGCTTGCATTCACCTTTCTGATCACAATCCCTTCCCTTTTTCTAAATGTAACTGCTACTACCCAGGTTTTAAGAAATTTCCTTCTTGCTTTTCTTTACTGTTTTAGCACTGAGATATGTATTTAATTTTACTAAGTGCAGTCTTAATTTGGAGTTAAGGAAACTGGAGTTTCTCATTGGCTAAATGGAGTCTGGATGGAGTCATACCAATGCGGAGGAAATTGAGGGGTTTCCACACCTCAAAAGACCTCAAGTACTTTAGATCAGGGTTGCTCAACCTCAGCACTAGCAAGATTCTGGGCTAGGGGTGCCGTCCTGTGCAGTAAGATGTTGATCAATACCCCAGCTTCTACCCTCTGGATGCCAGTTGCACCTCTCTTTTAGTTGTAATAATCGAAAATGTCTGAAGATATTGTCAAATGACTCATAGGAAGGCGGCAAATTCTTCTTTAGTTGAGAATCACTCCTTTAGATGGATTTAAGGACTACCATTGTCCAAAATGGCACTTGATCTACAAAGTTAGGTTCAGGCTCTTTTGGGAGTTCTACTACTCAGTCTTAGCCAAAAGGTGGAGAAGCCAGCCTGAAAGTTCTAAACCATTAGACAACTCAGCCAGAAACTGTAAACTTTCCAGAATTAGCCAGATTCAGTGGCCCGAAGGTCAACTCCTGGTGTCCCCGGTGGCAACCTTCCAAGATGGGATGCTTCGATTCAAGTGACAGAATTTTCTTGAGAAAAGGAATCAGCAAATGAGAAATTATTCACTTGACTTCTTTTCCTACCATCCAGTTTTTATTCTTTGAACCTTGAAAAACTGCCAACTTATGAAAAGGCCGTATAGAAACAAAGAACCACAATATCAAATGTATCATAATACGTTATAAATACATACCCATACATATTTATAACTACATATTTTGTAATGTTATAAGTAGGTACACATTCATATTTATAAACACATTATGTGAACTAATAAATACATATTACATAAATTAATATGTAAATATTAGAGGTTGTGGTCTAAAAGCATAGTGGGTAATAAAGAGTCCCAAATTTAATATTTACCTGCTGTTCAATCTTGAGCAAGTCCCTTAATCTCTCTCATTATCACTTTCTTCTCTCATACCATGAAACTGTCCAGGCACACCTCTAAGGGTGTTTTCATTTTATTTTATTTTTAGTTAATGAGGAGAGAAATGCGAAAATGTACTATAAACAATAGAGCACAATGATAATTTATTGCATCATCATTTTTTAAAGTTTCAAGCAGACAAAGAAATTCAAGGCTTGTATACAATTGGTAATACAGTACTATAGAGCTGTAGCGTCTCTTTCAGTGACTTATTTTTCTTTTTTTTCTTTCTTTTTTTTTTTCCTTTCTTTTTTTTTTTTTTTTTTTTTTTTTGACTATGGGTCAATAACAGAATAAGAATGGACTCTTCACCTTTAGATTTGAAGCAGTACTAGTTGAGAGAATTTGGTGCAGGCATAAAAAGGTTCCCATCTCATCCTCTTGGTGCAGTCCACCCTGCCATGGTGTCAGAGGGTCTTCCTGATCTTTGGAATCTTGTTTCTCCCACTAATTTTAACTTGTACATAAAAATTACGTTTCTCACTGGTGTATCTATTGTGTTGTCTAAATAAATCTCGCCGGGCTAGCACCGTTCATTCCCTCTCGCAGACTCCTGCGGTTGGGGCTCCCGCCGTGCTCCTCGCTTTGCCCGGTGCCTAGCGTGGCGCCACTTGCAAGGAGTTACCTAATGTTGATACGAGATTAGAAACATAAGTTCTGGAGGAATATGAGGGGCCCTGCGATGGAGATGGGCACCAGGGTCCTCTGTCGGTATAGGAAGCAATGGCAGGACAAGAGGAGAAACTGTTTAGACGGGGCAGCCAGGAAAGACTTCTGGGTAGGTAACATTTGAAGAGAGGTCTGTATGGTGAGAAGATAAACGGTCACTATATATTTTTAGTCTGTTTATTGAAAACTCTTCATGATATTATTATTTAATTATATGATCGATATTTATTTATAGGTATAAATATAGGTAATGTAGACATAGATGACATAGATACAGACATATAAGATATTTAGGGCCCATTCTAATCCAAGATGATCTCACCTCAAGATCTTTATATTAATTACATCTGCAAAGACCCTTATTCCAAATAAGGCCACGTTCTGAAGTTCCACATAGATATACATTTTGGGGTACAGTACTAAACCCACTAAAATAGTATAAGAAATATGTAATACCAACACTACTTCTGTTATTAATAAATGATAAGTGGCACTATAAGATTATACTTCCTTAATACTATTACCCTCATAAGGAATTAAACTCTTCATGGAATTACACTCTTATGAGAACCCATTGTCTACAAAGATGCTCTTTTAAAAATTATAAATTACCTGTAACTGTTACCCACATTTGTACTTTATATCAAAGGTGTATATTCTAGACAGTAAGAACTGTGTTGTTTTCACTGGCTTTGTTGCAGGTGCAGTGGAAATTTTTTCAATAATAATGTTCCATCCATAAAACAGACCCAAGCATCCAATAGATGGTGTGGATTTAGTTTGCCTCAGTGTAAGTTTCCATCTTTCAGAATGTGAGGAAAGTTAGATAATCAATATTCTTGACCGACCGGCTCTGCTAAACTTTTATGGCTGGCTACCCCTAGAGAGATGCCATTTTCTTTGCCCTGAGAGATCTGCAAAGTGTCTAGACCAAAGTGACTAGAGTTACTCTCCCTCACAAAAGGCCTCAGAGAGCAGATTAAAAACCGATTCCCCTGCTTTCCTGCCTTTTCATCTGACTCTTGTGGTCATTTCTGCTGATGTCAGCTCTAGTCTCTCCAGCTATCACCGTTGTTTTCCTACAGAGATGGATGGCTGAGCAGCCCGCAGGAGCAGCGATCCATCACATATGCCTATGGATGATCAAGGCCATGTCTGTGGCTCCAAATTTGGCAGGACTAAGCATGGGTTGCGTCCAGCAACACAGCCCTCTTGTGCCACCCACAGAGAATCAGGGAACCTAAAAATGTTTCTACTTATTTCAGAATGCTGCTAACTGCTCACCTGCTGAGATTGAAAGTGGTAGTGAAAATAAGAAAAAAAAGTGAAAAGGAGATGAAAAAACTGAATAAAGATATTGGGGATCTGAGGCAGTGGTATCTAGTGGGTCTTTGAGCCTGTTGGTTTTGTGGAGATCAGTTTGCTATGTGTGCCAAGGCTTAACATACAAACGATAATGCTTTTGTTGGTCAAAAAAGCTAGAGGTGCTGAATTAGGCACATACCTGAGTGTGAGAGAAGTGGCTGCTGCTCACAGAGATGTGCAAAGATGTGTTTCTTGATGACTCTCCAGTATTGAAGACCAAGATATACTGAGAGCATAACAAATATTACAGGAGGGTCTAATCTGTCTTCTAGAGCTTTTATTTTTTGCTATAGTCATTTATTCAGCATTCTTAGGCAGGTAGTATTTCTGATTCACTGGTGAATTGCAAAGAGGTGCAGTGAATGCAATGTGCAATGGTGGGTTAAGAATTATTTGAGGACAAAGGTTCAGATTGCTAGCTCAAGTCGCTTAAGACTATTTTGAAAATATAAAAAGGAATGGTGATTAAAAAAAAAACACAGATTGAACTTGTATTAAAAATGTGAATATATTCTAAAAGGAACCGGAAAATTCTTTAGGGCATACACTACACAAGTCATCCTGTTCTCCGGGGCTTTCCCTCTCCTCTTCCCAGAGAGTGGGTCAGCACACACTAACTGAGCACTTATTGCTTGGGTTCAGGTAAAAGATATTGCATCCAAGGACTGTACAGTCTGTCTAGGCACACACCAAACTCACAGATCCTGATTTTCTTTTCTTTTTGAGATACACTGATTTATGCCTTCTTTCTATTCTCTAAGTTTTGTGTCTTCTAGAGTGGCAAAAAGAAAACAATAAACTGATCATTGTTAACATTGGGATCGTAGAGAATGCCCTGAAAGCCTCTGTGTCTTTTGATGTAGTTGGAATAGTTTATGGGCGATCTCTGGAGACAGTGTCATGGCCCATGTTAGAATACTGTCTCCCTGGAGATTTCGAACTTCCACCACAAAGAAATGGAAGGACTTACATAAAGTTAAGTTATTTCAGAAGCTCATACTCTTTCCATTTAGTTGTTCGATGCTGGGTCATGAGGTAACTGTTTCTTAATCTGTTTTTATATATTTATATAAATTTTATGTATTATACATTTAATACATCTTATGTACTGAACTAGATAAAGTCATGTCTGCATTGGACGTCTTTGTATTTACTGAGACTCATTAGTGAAGAAGATAGTTGAAATGCTCTGAAAACCAACAGTATTACATTATGAGCACAGTTAGTGCCATTTTTCATTCAATATAGTGCTGTTCTGATTGGAAATCCATAGTCTGCTATTAACCCTGAAAATTTCTCTCCAGACAGTGGACAAACCAAATGATTTTTTCCCCTTCAGAATTACCATTCTCTGGAGCCTCATATCCTAAAATGTGCCAAGTTTAGCTCTTTGTCGTGTTTCACAGTGTATTGTGCCGGCAAGAGTGTTGCAAGATTTAAAGTCTCAGAGTAGGCTAGGGTCTTTCCAAATTTGGCAGCAATTGCTGGAATTTACGCTGTTGCTGCTCATTGCTTTGCATATTCTCTTTACCTGAGAAAAGGGAGGAAGTTTGGGGATCTCCTCTAGCTATTTACCATCCCGCAGTCAGCTCGATACATCCTAAAATTTGGTTAAAAAATCACTTGTATTGTCTCTGTTGCACCTATGAGACTTGAGAATACAAGGCGCCCAGCAGAGAGATGAGTGGGGACTGTAACCCAGCCCACATCTTGCTCACCGAGCTCTTTGCCGTGCCCTGGTATGATGTTGCATCCACTCAAAGGAAGAGGTACCACATTCTAATTTTCACAAAGGCCCCAGATTGGTGCATAGTGGGATCCACACAATTCAGCCTTCATTCTTCTTAATACTCTCTTACTTTCCTAAGCACAAAGGTCTTCCGCACCATTTGTAGGAATAAGCTGCAAATGAATCCATGATATCTCTTAATTTCACCTAGTTTGGAGAAGTATTAAGAAGAAATTTTCATGTTGCCCCTACATTTAAAAGTACTTTTGATGACCTAAATGTGTTGTCATGCCATGGCATGACTTGTCCATACTCTGCAGCATCTCGAGTTTGGGGAAATGAATGCAGTGTGGCTAGGACTATGTTAGATGCTATGAGGAATGAAAAATAGAATTCTAGGCATGTGGGTTTTATTTCTCACATGCATGTGTGTGTGTGTGTGTGCGCGCGCACATTTAGTAGTTTTTGTTCTTCTTTTTGCTCAATTGGAGTCTAATTTGTATAGTTAGAATATCTTTCCTATGTCTTTCATTTGCTGCATAATAAATTGCTCATTCTTCAAGGGCGAATTTCCATGTCCCCCCCTTTGGGTACCTTCACACCTCCAGGCAGGATCTTGCATGTTCCCACATACATTTATTGCCGTCTTTACCACTAGTAGTTTGTATCTGCCTGTTCTATTGGGCCAGCCTGACTATGAATGAGTTCTTTGAAGAGAAAGACTGCACCAAATGCATTTTTGTAGCTCCAAAGTTGGTGTCGGGTCCTGCACATCTCGGTTATTCAGAAAATGCTAAGCGAATCCATGGTGAATGACATACTTTTGGCTGTGCTGTCATTAGTCTTTGAGGGGTATAACATCTTTGAAAATGCTATAGACTCTCTCCCCAGGGGGGAAAAAAAGTACATTTATGCCATACCACACATTTTGCATAAAATTTTTAGGCTGTTCTTACTTAGACCCTCTAAAATCCTTTCATGGACCTATGAGTCCACAGAAGTCAGATCAAGACCACTTGCTAAAGGAAATAGACTAATACCCTTGGTACAATAAAGTGCTAACTATTTCCCTGCCATTTCCTTCACTCAGATATTTATTTTGCTGGACGTGGAGGATGCTATGATGAATATCACACCAGTGAGAGATACTGACAAATGAGTCCATAACGATACTCCAGCACTATAAGTCCCATTGTAGCTGTGTACACAGCATGTCAGCCTTAGGGAAGTGGTTTTTAGAGTCGTGATTTTTTTTAAATGGGGCGACTGATATAAATGGTCAAGTTTTCATTATCCAAAATCAGTACCTTAAAAAATGTTCTACTATCTCCTTCGTTTCATAAAATCTGACTACCCTGAAGGAAGAAATGTGTAATTTTGGAATAAAAACAATCCTTTTAATTGATCATATATAATTTTGGAAGAGCAAATTTTTTTCTCGTTTTATTGTGGACCTCTGAAAACTTCTCACACACTGGTATTAGGAGCTAAATGTTTGACTCCCCCTCTTTTAGGGGTCACCGAAGGCTTCCCAGAAGAACGGTACACATTGAATCTCAAGGGATAAAGGAGGAGCTAGAATGAGGAGAGAGCCAGAAGGGCTTATTACAGGCAGATGAAATAACAGCTGGAAGGCTCTGAGACTAAATGAATAAAACTTGTGCATATAAAGCAGTGATAGGGGTGAGCTCAAGTAAAGGTCTTCATGGAAAAAATGTCGAAAGTTTCTAGGAACTGGACTTGTGCAGAGGAAAGGCATTGTGTGCTGGTCGTATGCTAAGGCTAGCATGGAGGGAAGCTGTGAGAAGTTCTGGGTCTCTGTATGAAGATTGACTTACCATCAAGCTAGGCGTAAGAGCAAATTAGCCAGCAAGATGGTCTCTATAAGCAAGCAGTTTAGGAGAGGACAAGGTAGGGATGAAAGGCAATGAAGAGAGCCGGCAAGTCTCCATGCAGAAGAACCTAAGGAAGGCCTACTGGAGGAGACTGGCTGGAAAGTGGCATTTGCACCAAAGACTGATGGGAGGAGTGGCAACCAGAGACGAGGCAAGTATCCAGAAAAGCTGTTCAGTCAGTAAGCTGAAGAGGGCCTTTTTTGCTAGGTAGAAATGGAAATAGAGTGTAAAATAAATGCCAGATGATAGAAAAAAACAGAAGAATTGGAGGTAAATCCATATACATAAAAACCCACAGAGTTAATACTACCTTATTTTAAAAATAATTTAAAGATATTCTTTTCTCTTATCCATATGAAATGATTTCAGTCAGCATATGTGGTTAATCAAACCTTAGTAAATACATATTTTACTGTTAAAACATTTCTTAACAATTGTATTAATGCTTTTCGATGGTATTTGTTGACCATATTTTTTAAAGTTTTCAGTTTTGCAAGAGTTTATAAGCAGATTAACTACTCAGATAGTTAACTTAAGGTAATTTAAAATGTTATATGTTCCAAAATTACTCTTTTCAGATGAACTGCAGGTATGTGTTTCTCATCCACCACAGGGCTACTGCTACTGAATAATTCGCTATTGAAGACAATAAGCCTTTAACAAAGGGTACTGTTAATATCTCTGGATAAGTTTCTATTGAGAGACTTTTGTACGTTATCAATGGCTCAGTGTCAGATGCTTTCTACTTATGGCATATGAATATTTAAAAGCCATCTTCACCTGAAATCACCATTTCCTACCTGCCTTTTCTTCCACCTAAGATTATCCTTTTAAATCTGTAGCAAATAATTTTTAGACATATTTCTTATTATAACATTACTGCAGCCAGCACAAACATCTTCTTTTTCCTTCCTCTCACCATGTGTACACATAATGGAGTTTCTTATTAAATATACATGCAGCTCCTCGTTGCATATGAATGTACCTCATCAAAGAACAAGGGAGACCCTGCAACTTTGCTACCGATTGGTCATAAAGACAGGGTAATATCTGAATGATGTTCTCAGGCTCTCTCTTAAAAAAAGACTGAAAGAGTCATGTAACTTTAGCAATCATCATAAGGGGCTCTAATGTGGTTTCCCTTCTTACATATTTATTAGGCCGCTTTATAACATATTTTCAAGACCACAGAAAGCAGAAACAGCTTTCCTACTTTCTGAAGAGAATGTGCAGAAGTCATGGGTTTCATCCACATGGGGCGATACTCTCATCTTTGGGGAAGATGTCAGTCTGAAGAAAGTCACACAGTGGGGGTCGTGTTAGAATGGCCCGGTTGTGAAATGCTTCCTGGTAGTTCAAGTTCATCTCAGAAGAAATACCATGCAGTGCCGTTGAAGATATCCTTTGAATAAGTAAAGACGAAGAATATTTCTCATATCCAACAATTTCACTTTAACACTAGATGCAAATGACTTGAAATTCACAAAAATGTGATGCGGAGGAGAAGGAGAAAATCAGAAGCTTGTTAAGGAATAATAACGTAGGGATTTGGAAGGACAGTCTACTGTTTGGTTGAGGGTGCAGTCCTCAGGAAGCTCTTCTCCTTCAGGTTTGGGGGTGCTAAATGACATTGTTGGAAAACACACTAGAATGAGTGCCTTCTGCCAGGTCTGCACACACTAGGTGAAACATATCTATTGACTTACAAGCTGGATGCATGTGTCAAAATGCAATCGGGTATTTTTGTAATAATAGCTAGCAGTCATGACTATAAATTATTCATGGAGAGTATTCAGTGCAAACAGGTTAGTGCACACATCCTCTTCAGCTCGACTGCCCTGGTTTTAGATCACGCAGACATTCAACTCCTCAGAGATCTGCTCTTATCACTGCAGACCCTAAAAGAGGCCCAAACTGCAGTCAGTTCAACAACTCACGCGCGCCTGGCCACTCGCTAAAGCTCTGCCTCAAGGTTCAGTGAGTAAACACGGTCCCTCTGCCCCCGCTCTCACACCCGCCTGGCCCCTGCGATGTAAGGTAATATCAGACATGAAGGCGGATCGATCTCCAGAGCAGAGGCATGGCAGTGCTCTGCTATCTTTGTGCAGAAACATGGAAGAATGTGCACAGAAAAGGCCACCGGTGATCTTAACGCAAGCTGACATTTCACTAATACCATGTTTCGGAGGCTGGAAAGAGCTGGCTATCCAGGAAGCCCTCAGTTTAAATTTAAATAAGTGTGGCACCCTATTGCAATGTAGAGCATGGATTTCCCCTTCTGCCCTGGACTATTTCAGCCATGGCCATTTCCATTTCTTCTCAGTGATCACTGTAGGCAGGTGGACTTCTCTGCAGTGCCACATAGATGGCCAGAAAGGTTACAGCATCTTTTACATTTTAAGAATTAAAGTCACAAGGGAAAGCAAACTCTCTGTTAATATTTCAAGAAGGCTATTCTGCCTCCCCATCAAACAGGCAATTAATGAGATATGGACCTCGGATGTCCCAGGTCAGATAACTACACAATTCACTGTACCTTCTTTGTCCTTTAAGATGAAAAGATATTACAGACTTTCCACTGGTTAATATGGAAGAACTATTTGTCATAAGATATCACAGCTTTTATTTGTGAGCTTGGAACAGGAAGCGAGTTATGCTATCTGCTCACCAATTTATAAGCAGAATAAAAGAGATGTTAGCGTAACTATTGAAGCAAAATTTGGAAACGTAATAGGCACTGTGAAATGAGAAGAGCAGAAAATAAAATTTGCAGGTTCTAGAGCTGGCTTTCTTTAGGATTAGATAGCAATAGTTTACCTCCAAAATTGTTTTTCAGAGTGCTAGAAAGCAATAGATAAAAACATCTCCATAGCTCAAAGGGCACAGTATGAAAAATTAGAAACCCTGGTTCAGCCTATTTGACTTAAAACCATTCATTTAACTTCTCCGAGGGGCAGTTTCTTCATCTATAAAATCATAATAAAAATAAAATTGTCCCTGGGCATCATTTTGTTGTAAGGACAAAACGACGTGATAAAAGGAAAGAAGGTTATTGTAATAAATTGAATAATCCCCTAAAATATGTCCATTGCTTACTGCCTGGAACCTATTAATGTGGCCTTAGTTTGAAAAAAATTTTTTTTTCAATGATTTGATTAAGCTAAGGATCTTGAGATGAGGAGACCATCTGGGCTAGCTGAGTAATCCCGAAATCCAATGGCAAGTGTTTTAAGAGACATAAGGAGAGAAGACGCAGAGAGAGAGGAGAAGACCCTGCAAAGAGGGAGGCAGAGGTTGGAGTTATGCAGCCACAAGGCATGGAAGCCAACAGCCATGAGAAGCTGGAAGAAGCTAGGAAGGATTCTCCCCCAGAGCATCAGAGGGAAAGTAACCCTGCCAACACTTTGGTTTGGGACTCTGGGAGAACACATTTTTGTTGTTTTATTCAAGCTATGAATTTTGTGGTAATTTGTCACAGCATCCATCGGAAAATAAGATAATTATGTTCAGAGTGGGAACCAGGAGGACAAGGTGAGAAAAGCTCTCACCTCTGGCACAAAATTTAAAGTGCCCCCTCCCCAAACTCAGTTATCAAGATAAGTAATATTTTAAGACAACATTTAAAAAAAATAAAATCAGTGCCAAAAAATCTATAATGAGTAAAATATTTAAATTTCTAGATAGTAAAAGATTTGTCTTCAATATTGAAGTGCCCTCTCTTTATTACAATTAAAAATAAAGATGAAGTGAGGCATCTTTTTTATGTTATAGCATCTAAATGAGAAGTGTCAGTCATCAAGCCACTTTTCAGTTTTTGACTTACGCTTTGGTGACTAGCTGTTTGAAAGCCCTAACAAATGAAAATATAGGGCCCTCGGAGTCAATAGAATGCTAATCTAATCACAAAGAAAATTTTCATGTACAATTTTGTGGTTCTAGTCTCTGGCTGCATATTAGAATCACCTGGGAAGATTTATAAAATCCCTGTGCTCATGCTCACACCAGACAAATTATATCAGAATCTCTGGGGATGGGACCCAGGTGTCAGTTTTGAAGTACCCTCGGAGATTCCAGTGGCAACCAAGCCTGGGAACCACTGCTGTGAAAGATGAAGGTGGGTGGAGGTAGAGATGCTCTCTGGGTGTCCGGGAGGCTGAGTTCTGTGACCCATCCCTTGGTATGTCATTTAAATGATAAATTGTGTGGGGGTGATTATGAACCATGTTTAATTATACATCAGTCAGGGCTTACTTTTCAACAACTTAGGTTATTTAGAGAGTTGTCTATTGGTAATTCACTGAGGATGGTATTGCTGAGAGGATGGTATTGCTGACTGTATTCGCGCTTGTATAGTTTTTTTGCAAAGAACAGAAGTTTCTCCCCCTTGGTCACCTGTGTGATCCCTTATAGTTCTGTATTTCTAAAATACATTTCTCAAATTTCTCGAATGCTTTTTCTCTGAAGTAGGATGAATGGTACTCTTTCCCTTCTCGTCCCCCAAGAGGTACATCTACCTGAAATCTATTTGGGAAAAAAAAAATGTCTTTGCAGATGTAATTAAGTGAAGGATCTTGATATGAGGAGGTCATCCTGGATTTTCCAGGTGGTACTTAAGTCCAATGACAAATGTCCTTGACGTACAGAGAAGACACAGACACAGAGGAGAAAAACGCACCATGTGAAGAGATTATGCAACCAAGGGATAAGAAAGAGAATTGAGACTTGCAGTTATTGTCAGTACAAAAGAAACTATTATCCGAATTTTGATTATAGTCACAAAAGGATGAAGGTAGGTCCAGGGTCCAGGAACTGCAAAGAAGATGGGAATTGTGGGAGAGGTTAAGCAAGTCCAGTAGAAAACAATGGTTATGAGTTGGAAAGGGATCACAGGATAAAAAAGAGTAGAATGGAAGCTAATGTCAAGAGTCAGGAAACAGAGAAAAAGAGAATTCCCCGGGGGATTAGAAGATGCCTTTAGCCCACTTTATCTCTGTCACCAGCTTAAGACGTGACAGTAAATATTTATCAAATCAAACATGTGATAATTTGTCTCTACATATTTTGCAGGCAAAGTGTAAGCATTAATTCCCCTGTGATATTCTTAAGACAAAATAGCTCTGAAGATAAGAAAGTAGTTCACATTTTCCATGCTTTTAAAACAGGTGGTAGGTAATAACACAGTTCAATTACACGGGCATTCTCATCATGAGAAGGGCTTTATTTGTCAGTTGGTTGTACATGGTGTTCCAAGTAAAGTGTCACATGCACAACATGCTAGTATATGTTCTAGGCTAACATATGGAAGAAAATAAAACTGTAGCTTACTAATTGAGATTTTTCATTTTCAACCAAAGAACTAGCCTTTGTTATCATGTGTTATTCACCTTCACAAGTCAACAATTCTATAAAAAATGGGTTTTATCCTAAAGAAAATTGTCGAAATTTGTTGAAAACTCATAAAACATTTTCCCATAGTTAAAATACTATTATAGATCCATAAGTTTCCAAGTCACTTCCCCCCAAACTCCATTTAACCAGGGAAGTATTTAGAACATAAGATATATAGTTTAAGACTCATACATGGATTCATCCCATAAACATTTATTGAGTGCATTCTATGAACTCAGCATTGAACTTGTTGCTGGAGAGACCAAAAAACCCTTGCTTTTAACAAGATAGATTCATGTTCTTAAAGTGTTCAGAGTGCAGTTAGAGATACAGATACATTCAAAAATATGACACGACATAACATATGAAAGTGTAGTTTCCACAATAGGCGTATAAAATAAACAAGACCCCCCCCCATCATAGTGCAAACAAAGGGGACGTTTATTAGTGACATCCAGGAGAGATATTGCCTGTATGTCTGCTTGATGGTAGATTTACATTTGTAGAAGATATTTCTTGATGTTGAGTTATAATTTTATACTAACCAAAGTTAGTATGAAAAATGATAAATTAGATGAAAGGCCTTGTGTTAGGACTTAGCCTAGAAGGTATAATTATGATTTTTCTCCCTTCGAAAAATAGAAACCAAAACAGTACTAATAAATTTTAGAGTGCAGAAAGTAAAAATGCTGAGTTGAAAACGTACAGTGCAGACGAGGAATCTAAACAAGCAGCGAAAGAGGAGGGCGGGGCTTGGGAGAGGAGTTATAGGTACTGGGACAGCATGAGCAGAACGCAAAATTGCGAAGGGACATGGCATTGATCTACATGGGCTCGGAGTTCGTACCTAAATGGAAAGGGAGCCCGTCTCCTAGTTGGTCAGCATGTGCTTTATCTCTACTGACTTGGCAATGAAAATGATAGCGTACTGGAAAAGAGCACACATTCTGGTGCCAGACGGCCTGACTTTGCGTCTTACTAGCACTAGGACCTTAGCCATTCTTAAACCTCTTCCTGTCTCAGTTTTCTCATCTGTAAAATGAGGATCCTGAAAATACTTAGCCCATGGCGTTGTTCTGAGAAATATATAAGTTAATAAATGTGAAGTCATTAAAACAGTGCTGCCAGCAATTCATCATTCTCCTAGCATCCTTGCACCTTCTTGCTAGAGATGCCAAGAACTCAAACCTCCTTGCTCTTCATCGAGGACGCTTTTCGAGATGGTGTTTACAGCAAGCCACTTTAAGAGATGAGATGATGTCCCCTCTGGGACAAAGAGCACGCTTCATTACTACTTGCTATAAAACAACACGTTCTTCAAACACAGTGTTTTCCTATAATGGAGCCAATGGCAGGTGCAGGCATGCACCTAGGCTTATGCTGCATGACCTTCCTGAGAAGCGGGGGCAAGCAAACGATGTTAACGTGGTGCTCATGTTGTTTGCTCTGCTGTCAGCGATAAAGTCCTTTTCCTCTGACCCAGAACTCTCATGTATTCTGCCGGCATTTGCGAAATAATAACAACAGGCTAAATTATTAGCTTTTAAGTAGGATAAAATAAAATCCTATACTCAATAGTTGGCACATAGTAAACATTAAATAAATATTAGTTTTAAGGGACAGATTCTGTCAATGGAAGCTAAAGAGGCCTGTGAAACCCAGATGGGCCCTGGAGGGGTGGGGTTGACAAAAGCGTCAGGGGGTTTATTCTTGAAATGACTTTCCGATTCTTCCCTTTTATTCCCCACACCCACTTGCCTTACTTATTATTCACCAGTAATACCAGTAGTTTTTATAACACAGTGTCCTTCTAAAGCTGCTTACTGACAATAGGATCTGAACTCAACTCACCTCCGAAAGGAAAACATAACCATTTGGAGAGTGGGAATTATTAAAGTATTTTTGCCACATCTAACAAAGAAGAAGAATAGGAAAAACTTCTATGATATATATCCTTTTTGTTTGGGCTTTAAAAAAAATTTACTGAGAAAGACAATTCTCTACCCAGAGGTTAATGAAGAATCTTTAAGGATGTAGATAAATGAAATAATATTAATCTACATCTTAAAAAAACAAAACAAAACATACAGGATCGAGCTACCTTGAGCATTTCTCTAGAAACACTGGGACAAATGAGGGTTCAAGAGTGAAAGAGTGTACAGGAAGAGGAAGTAAATGTGCTGAAATATACAATGAGGGCTGAAGACACAGAGCTAGGGAAGCTGGTTTACACCTCTGCATCCCTAGGCCAACGACTTCTCTCATCTGCCTCCTCCTGACTATCTCCCCCTTCTCTGTTCCCTGCTACTGCATTTTAATAAGGCTTATGAACCAAAGTACAGCAGACTGGGGAGGAAGGTGAAGGGAGAGATAAGGGGACATGGTTGACAGAGACTGGGCAGGAGCGAGGTCACCATTGCATCGGTGGTCTCTGATATGCACAGGAATTGTGGCAAACGACATCTGAAGTGAAACCTCCAACAAGATAAAGTTTGGGAAGGGGTGCCAATTAATCAAGCATTATTGTCTTCAGACACTTGGAAAGGATGCTCATATCTTTTACAGTGGAAGACTGTCAGAGGATATCCAATGTTTAAATTTTAGACTCATTACTGAGACCACAGCTTGACCTGACAGAAAAAAAAACAGTGCACCGGGGTCAGAAGACCTGAGGGTTTTTTGCCTCTGTTACCTCCTCTAACAACCTTAGGCAAGATGCTTCGCCCGAGCTTGAGTTTCCTCTTCTCTAACTGGAAGGTAACACTCTCTAACTCGCAGAGTCCTGGAAGCATGAGCCAGAATAATGTACAGAAAATCCTCTCATGCTGTAAATCGAGAAGTGTTTACTATACAATAAGAAAAACTATGAAAGAAATTCTCTTTCAAAATCAAATTCTGTAGTCTTCATAACTGTGTAAGAATATAATTCTGTATTAGCTCTCCTGAACAACAGAAGCCAGACCATATGACTATATGTACTTATACACCCATGCTTATGTACCATAAATACGTATATTTTGAGATTACACATGTTTGTAAGGAGACCATGGAACATGAGTTGATGTTATAATTTCTCTTGCAAAAATGATCTTGACACACAAAAAAATCCATGTTTCTCAGAATTAGAGATCCCTAAAATACTATCCCTTTGGACTATGTTTTCAGGGACTATCGATACTTTGAATACATGAATAATTACTGAGGAAGGTCAAAGGAACACCTCATTCTTCTATCAACCCACTCGGCTGGTGGCAATGTGAAGGTGCTACTTTTCTGTGCCTCAAATTCAATGCTCATATTTTAATGGCAAGTAGAGGCCCTGGCAACCCAAAATATTTTGCATGATAACTTATACCGGACTGAAAGAAGCCCCAAATGTTTAATAACTTGGTAGGAACTATATTTACCTTTTGAAATAGGGTTGCCAGATAAAATACAGAACACTTAGTTAAATTAGAATTTCAGGTAAACAACAAATAATTGCAATAAAATTCAATATTTGGGACATGCTTACACTAAAATATTATTTGTTGGTTTTCTGAAGTTTGAATTTGACCAGCATCCTGTGTTTTTTTTTTTTTTTTTTGCTGGGTCAGGCAGCCCTACCTGATGCACCAGCTGCAACATGACCCCATGTCCCTGTGATCTCACCATACTCAGCTAACTTCATGAGGTAAACAGCTCTGTCTCTTTGGCCTCTGTGGGACCTGATATTTCTCCTTGTCCTCCCTGACACTGTGAAGGGGGAGATCACGTATCCTGTCATCAGACAAATTGTGCCTGCAGTAATAGATATTAAGTCACATGCCTTCCTGAAATCACTTGGAATTCTTTAACCATACTCCTAGGAGAGACCTCAAAATGAGCATACAGTTACTTTGGAACGAATAAAACACAACTTCCCTTTCTGTAAGTGATTAAATGGAAATTCCTGGAAGCTCCAGGTTCTAATTCTACCCAAGATGAGTAATGCATTAATGATTAGTTTACCTTGTCTCCTTTTGATATTTCTTTGATTAGTTTTTTAACAATGTCATTGATAAAAAGCTAATTAGATTCTAATTATTTCCACATAAGCCTTAAGCCTCCATCTCAGATAGATCATGATATGGTGACCTCAGATCAGTTTCTTGGCATTTAAATTATTTTTTAAAAAAATAGAGAAAAGGTATTACTATTCTGTATAATTATTAGCCTTATTTAAGAAATAGACCAAGATATAAGCTGTAGTGGTGGCTTAACAAACCGGTTAGGGCTAGCTCAGATTCTACTGTCTTCTGATTAAAATACAAATCTGGAAATATCCACCTCCATTATCACCATGAAGACATGATGCTTTCAGGCTTGATAATCATTTCAGTCCTGGTAATCATTTTCATGAAGATCTGGTGGGACGAAGAAGGATATGAGAGCCTGGTAAACACACCCTTGATTTATGGTTCTGTGTAATCAGCTAGTATCCAAAATTACTGTTAGAACTCTGAGGGGGATCCCCAGGCTCCCTAATATATATGTAAGATCTAGCATCCTTAATTATCACAAGGTAATTTGGAATTTTCATTGCCATCACATCTGAGAGATATATTATAAGTTGTGTGTGGTTTTTTAAAAAATAAAAAGCAAATAAAAGTAATTAATTCAGCTTTCGTTTAACTGCCATCCTGAATGATTGAGATGAGAGAGACATTCTCCTCGAGCACTGGAATAAAATTTAGAGTCCCTTTTTGACAGTTCTTTCAGCTAAAATTGTCCAACTTTTTGACAATTGCGGTATAATTACACTAACTGAAATCTGCATAGGTTAAAGAATAAGTAATTTTCCCATGACTGTGAAGTTGCACCTGTATATTTGACTGCAAATCATCTATAACAATAAGTGAGATCATCCTAATTTTTTTTTGTACAGTATTATTTTCATGGTTTTGTGGAGTAGCTGACATGTTGGAAGTAAAGAGGATTTTCCCATTTCATGGGTTATTTGGAAGAACTAAACTCCAAAAAGATATTAAGGAGCTTATAATACAATCACAGGCCTAAAAAGCACTTAACAGAAGACACAAAATCCAGGAATTAAATAAAGTAGTGTGTTTGGCAGAAAGAAAAGCAGCGAGGACAATCGGGGAGAGATAAGGAGGCCAGCGGCTGTGGGAAAGTAAATGACATGCTGAATTAAACTCACTCGCTAGCAAGAGAAAGAAAGCGAGCAGATTCCAAAATTTTAATTGCCAAATGGTTAAAAGGATTTCAGTTTTCCAGTAGAATCAAAGTTTGCCTTCACCCCATACCTGCAGCTGGAGGTGGGGAGATGCTGTGATGTCACTAAGAGTGTCGTGTTTGGAGGTGACTGAGGTCTGGTATTTCCAAACAGTTTCCAACGCTGAATCGGGACTAAGGGCCCTCAGAGGCCGGGAGGTGAGATCTGTTCTCCCGCTGAGCCTCTGTAAGGCACTGCTTTTCCAACATGCTGACCATGACCTGCATTTAAAAAAACAATGACTCCCTTACTGTATGTTACCCTGGTGTTTTCTAATCAATTCTATTTTTATTTACGTGTAAAAGTTCTAGTCAAAACCCACTAAGTTAACTTTTTGAGCCACTAAATAGATGGAGACCCACAATTGGAGAAATGCTGTGCCAGCAGGCATAGCATTTTCTTAAAATACAGTAAAATGGTAAAATGTAGTGTTTTATATTTATATAAATATGAGTCTATATGCATCCTCGGACATATATAGTATTTCAAAATGTATATGTAAAATTTTGTTTTATATATGAGGTAATAACTTGCTTAAGCTCATGACAAATCTTGAGCTTAAGTTTAAACATATCTTTTAATAATACAGTTGAGTTAAAACCTATATTAAATGTTAACATGATAGTATGTATTTTTATTCATTTCATAGATTGCAGCTTGTCTTTTTAACACAAAGATATTTTAACTCACTCAAATAATTAACCTAGCTAACTTTTGAATTCTTGTTACCTAAGTTTTTTTGATAGCCTATTTAATAAGCTTTCCTCAGTCTCCGGGGAAAGTTTGTGGAATCAAGCATATGAGTTGGTCATTTATTAGTGTCTGTATGTCAGCCTAGCACATCATTTTTTTCAAATGCGATTTAGACACAACATGATCATTAGCTTAAAAATTGTATTGTTTGTGTATTTTTCCAAATGACAAGTACTTAAAAATAAAATCACCCAGGTTTTCCTTCCTACCTGCATACTATTCACTGAGTTCATTTTTCTCACTCTGTCATCATTAAAGAGTGTCAAATATCTTAGATCAAGTTGTAGCTCTTTTTATCCTCTGAATAATGTCAACCTTTTCTTTTGTTTTCAAATCTATCATATCTGAAACAGCCCTGTTCACTATGCATACTTGAGGGGAGATGCAGCTGGCATGCCGGGAAAGATGTCCGAAGCAATAGTGCTTGAACTGAGAGAGATAAGAAGTTAGCCTGAAAGAGAGGCAGGGTAGAGCATCCCTAAAACACTGAAACTTACTACAAAGAGGTCAAAGTCATTGGGAATGGAGTTCAGGGTGAAGAACAATGGAAAGTAATACTCCAAGTGAAGGCAAGGGCCAGATCAAAAATTTGTTATTTATTACATAAGCAGGAGAGAGACTTGGGATGTTTCCAAGCTGAGAAGTGACATGATTAAACTTTCATTTTAGAAAGATCACTTTGACAAAAATATAGAGAATGGATTGAAGGTCAAGATATTGAGGCTGAGAGTTCAGTTAACAGGCCATGGCAATAATCCAAAAAAGAAATAATAATAGCTGGATTAATATATGAGTAGAATTGAAAGAAAGAACAGGGACTCAGTAAGACATAATAGAGGCCAAATGTCTGGGCTTATTGGACACTGTAGAGGTGTATTCATGGATAGTGTTTGGGGGTGGGACAGAGGTGAAGAAGATGGAGTCTAGAATGATTCTTGGCTTCTGGCCCCGGATACCTGTATAAAAAGTGGTATTTGTAACAAAGGAATTAAGCTGTGCAAGAAAAATGATGCATTCGGCTTAGCAATGTTGAATTTGGGAGGTTTATTGCCCTTCTCTAGAGAGATGCTCATCCGAAGAGCTAGCTAACTTTCACTGAGCACTTACACTGTGCTCGATACTGTGCTAAGCATTTAAATGCATCAACTTTGTCTTCTAATAACTCTTTTAAGGATGACTATTATTATCCTCAGTTTAAATATAAGAAAACAGAGACCCAGAGAGTAAATTTATTGGCCCAAGTTCACAGAGCTCGTAAATATCTGAGCAAGGAATCAAATTCAAGTCCATCTGACCCTGTACCTGCGTCTTACTACCTATGCTAATCAGGACTGGTGAAATAGAGACTTGGCATCAGTGAAACATCCATGGTAGTTGAAGTTCTAGGTGTGAGTGAGGTCACCAAAGTAGAGTACTCTAGCAGAAAACAGAGGCCTAAGGAAAAGCCCTAAGGATCACCAACATTTCATGCGCAGGCTGCAAATCAATGCTCTCTTTTTGTCCGCAGATACAGTTTGTCTGGCTAGCACAATATTTTTAAAACCTTGGATTTGAATGCCTTCTGGAAGGGGTAGGGAGCTCTCTGCACTCCTGCACATTCCCCAACACCTCCCATTAGTTACACATGGCTCCTTAAAACCTGTACACATCCTGCCAGGTCCCCAGAGGCGCTAGAGCTGCAACCCCTAAAGGGTGTAGAGGAAGAGAAGCTCATGTAGGAACAGAAAAATCAATGAAAAGAAGGCAAAAAAAAAAAAATTACTAGGAGAATGTGACTTCATGAAATTTGAAGAACGAAAAGGTTTCAGGAAAAAAAGGGACAGTCAACCATATTAAATATCACAGATACTCAAGAAAGATTAGAAAAGAACAGTGTCTATTGAATGTGGTCACTTATAATCTTAGTAAAAGGCAACGGGGTGGGTGTATGGGTAGCGAATTCAGATTACAGTGAGGTAAAGAGTGAAAGGATATGGAAGAAGTGGAAACAGATGGTTAGAGAGAATGGAGATCCTGTGGAGTCCAAGGTTGTATTAGTCTGCAGTGGCTGTTGTAATAAAATACCTGGAAGGCTTAAACAACAGAAATTTATTCTCTCACAGTACTAGAGACTGGCAGTCCATCATCAAGATGCCAATCAATTTGGTTCTGGCGAGAGCTCTCTTCTCGAGTTTCAAACAGCTGGCCACCTCCTTGCCATGTCCTCATAAGACCGGTGAGGCTGAGGAAGGGGAACCTCTGGTGCCTGAATTCTTCTTAAAATGACACTAACCCTATCTGATAGGGCCCCATCCTTATGACCTCATTTAAACTTTATTACCTCTTCACAGCCCCTGTCTCCAAATACAGTCATATTGGGGGGTCAGGGGTTCACCATATGAATTTGGGGGGATACAAAAATTTAGTCCATAACAGTTATCTATGGATAAAAGGAACACCTTGAGGTATTGAAGAAATGGGAAAGGAAATTGATTAAGAATATGAAAATACCTTTCATTCTTTTTTCTTTAAAAAGAAAAAAACCTGTATTAAAGCTAAATTACTTCAATCTTGCCATAATTCCAAACTTTATGTAATAAAAATATTTGGGTAATGAAATCATTATTTTTTCATGTACATTCTTCCATTGACTTAGAATGTAGGTGCATTCGGGTAATTGGAAAGTTCTTTATTTGGCAGCAGGTAAAGCAGAGTAACACGACAGCCCAGAGCTGAATCAGAACCGAGGCGGTCTGTATGACTAGAGGACAGAGATAAAAGCGGGAAGCTGGGAGAAGCCCCGCGAGCCAGGAAGGACACGTGAGGACGTCGTGGACACTGCATAAGTGACAGGGAGGAGACAAGACCCCTGTGCCTGGCAGCCGATCTGGAGAAGAACAGAAATGCCTCAGAATTTATATTAGCTTCCTCCGATGTCGACATGTGATCTGCTTCGTTCTTCAAAAGAAATTGTCAACAAAACCTATAATGCTCATTAATGCTATGTGGAACAATTCAGCCTTTTTTTTTTTTTAGGAGGGGCAAAGTGGTGAACCCTGTTTTAAAATAAGTGCTTGGAGGAAAACATAGGAAGACATCTACGTGTTGGAGACATTCAAAGGCCAACAACTGTAAACACAAGATAACACAAAAATTAACAAGGGTGCGTAATTTTGACATTATTTTCGCAGGCCCCCAAAATATTTAATTTTGACTGATGCTCCTTTAGAAGTTTCACTCTAATTTTGCAGGAAACAGGCACAGATCATTTTAAAGCACTTTTATACCTCATATGCACCCCCGCTCCAGCCTTTCACCGTGGCTTATGTTGCAGCATTACTGAGCCTGACTCGGCTCAGTAACACTTACTGCCAGAGTCCCAGCTACTCCATGACACTAACAATACTTTTCCAAATCAAAGCTGGAACAGCTCCAGACTCCTCTAGTTTGTTTCTTGACTCTTTCAGGGTAATATTAGTTCACATGGATTCCTCATTTCATGTCAACTCCCAGTACCTGTAAATGCATCCTCGCTTATTCCTCATCATCTGATTTTTTTTCTCCCCTAGACGTTCCTTCTATGTAGGATTTTTCTACAGCTAGATTGAGAAAAGGCTGCCTTACACTTCCTTTTCATTCCTTGAATCTTCAGTCTGGTTACTTGCCCAGAGTGGCCCATTAATCAATGCTGGCGGAGTTAATAAATAAATAATAACTAATGATCATTTTGACTCACCCAGGTGTTTATCTGCTCAGCTGCATTATTGAGATGCCAAGGGTATCTCTGTTTTATAGAAATATTTGCTGATTGAGAAACTTATTGATAGATGTGAGTAATGTGGCTGCTTTATTTTCAAGGTTCTCTTAAAGTGTTGGTACAGCTCAGGGCTCCTTGTGGATTTATGTTGCAAATGATTATAGAAGTGGCATGTGGAGAGTGGACTGGGAAGCCAAATATATGCAGGAAAAGTGAAAATCACCAAGGAAAAAGACTGAAGGAGAAATCAATATGAGGTGAAAGGTCAACAAGCCTCCTGCTGTTAGTCTGTCAAAATGTATTTAATGGGTTCATTGGATATTTTTCACATTTAAGAAATTGACATGAGAAAGGGTTAGGCTGCAATAAGTTTTTATCTCTCTCGTACAAAATAGCTATTTTTTTTTTCTTTTGAGAATTTTACCTCTGATCTTCATATTGCATTCATGCCCTGGGGTTTGACGCTTCAACAGAACTATATAGATAAGACAATTATTTTCTCAGTATTTCGTTCTGTAATCACAGCCACATTAATTTATCAAAGTGTAATTTAAAGTATACTCATTAAAATTAAGTAAGAATCACATATGGAACGTGCTATATCAAGGGTCTAGTTTATGGGTCTGATTTCATTGTATTTGCTAAGAGGATCCCCTTTTTATTCTCTTCTCTATCACCTGTATAATTAGATTGATCTTCAGTTCTCTCCTCTTCAAGCAAGAGAGTAGGAATAACAGATACAAAAAATTGAAGTCATTTTCAACAATAGATTTTGGTGAAGAACTTTAAAAATAAAAAGTCTCCCCATGTAAAATCACATTTCCACTATCTTTCTTAAATTTTATACTCTCATTTGGTGTACATTTTTATTTAACACTCTCTATTATTTAGACAGTTCGGTCATCCTCTTATTAGAGGCTCAAGTTTTTGTATTTTTCTAACACCTTTAATCAAAGTACCTTTAAGTGGGTCAGAAAATTAATTCATGCAATGGTTCCTGAGCTATACAGAGAGATTAAGCATTAAACATTAGTATCTGGAAAACTCAACATGCTAAGGATAAAACAGGGAAATATTTTTCTCTCAGTTCTTAGTATCCACTGGTCAGCAGGGGGCATGGGTCTGGATGCCAAATGGGTGCTAGTAGGGTCAGAGGAGGCCCAGGGTGGAATGAGGACAGTAGAGCGTATGACCTGAGATGACGTGCTTCCTAGTTACACAAGCAAAAAGCTGGTCGAAACTTGTGCAGGACTGGTGGCTGGGCAAAGTGACAAGGGCTAGAGAAGGGACTGAGGGGTTTGGAGAAGTGCGTAATGAGTGTTTGATATATTAACCCTTAAAAATATATTCCAAACTATGGATTCCCTGTCAAGAAAAATGCGAACATGCACACATGCACATATTATACACACTTCAGGTAGTTTTTCTTCCTCCAAAGCCGATCCATGTGCCCAAGACTCTCTGTTTAAAGTGCTCATTATAAAGAAAATACGGTATTCATGTGGGAAACTGTATAGGTCTCCTCGAAGAAAAAAAAATATGCCTTCTTTAAATAATTGCCCTTTTTCCCTATGAAGTACTCTCTTTTTAAATATTCTTCTATTCTTCAAAAAGTTCGCTTCAACATTTTTAATCTCTTTAACAATAAGCATGGGTGTATTCTGAGTTTATCTAGAGTCATTAGTTGTAGCAGTTATAAAAAGGAGTGAATGGCAAGGTTGGGGTTTGATAAGAAAGCAGAACCCCAATATTTGAAACTGCAAATACTCGTTCGAGGAACATTATTATGACATGAGCCTTTTTATCTCTTTATGCCAAGGTATACCAGGAACAATGATAATTTAATCTCTAACTTAGAGTTTGATAACAATAAATACTGTAGACACAGGGACTAGTAAGATAAAGTTTCCATGTTTAACCACCATAGATTAGTTTTGATTCATGCTAGAGCTGTCATCTGAGCTCTTAATACAGTCAACAACCTGGGAGTGAGAAGGTGTAAATGAATCAGGAAATCTCAAAAAATTAGAGGCAAATTGAAAACCTTTTCCTTCTTGAAAAATAAATATAAAGAACTGAATATTCACGCATATCTAGGTGAAATAACAGTTTTCAAGACAAAAGGAAATCCTACTAAAACTCAGATAAAACAGAGGCAGAGCCATATAAGTGGGAAGATAAAATGAAAGCATGGGAATATTGCAGTCAATAGACACATAGTCACACAGAAAAATAAAGAAACTGTAAGACTATTAGATTTTCTCTCGAGACCCCCATCAGATATCCAATAAAAAACAGCAAAGAGGGAAAGAGAGCACTCTTTGACGTCAGGTATGGATTTGAGTATAGATTTGTTGTGGTTATTTGCTCTTTTGCATTTTTTGTGATGGGTGGAAATATTGAAAAGTTGAAGATGCAAAAGTAGCTCAAGCATGACATGTATAATGATTTTAGAGTCTTCCTAGAAAGAATATGAGAATTGCGATCTAAAATCCCATATTAGTTCCTAGACATACTTTGGAATGTCAAAATTGCAGAGCTAGCAATACTACTCAAATCTCTTCAAAAACTTGTTCACCATTCGTTATCTTTATAATCACTTTAAATAAGCAGATATCTCATAACGAACACTGAGAATGCATTTCGAATCGTCCTCCTCTTCCTTTCTTCATACTCCTGTGAGAACTGAGACTGACTGGACTGCAGAGTTCCAGTGGAGGTGGAGGAATGTATAAGAAATGCCTGCTTTTGACTTGCTAAATGTTAAAGAAGGATCCTTAGCGCTCCAGGCTAAGGGACGGTGGCATCGTCTGGTATTAAGCAGCACAGTAAGGTTGTACCTTCTTCACATCTGCGAGGTTCATACCTCTCAGCAACATTGTTCTTTTTGCATTTGTGAAGTGATGTTGTACAGCTAAGATCCTTGACGTGTTTGGATTTTCTGATAGAATTTTCATATAGGTTAACTGAAAAAGACCTGAATTTTAAAATAATCGTCTGCTCACATTATCTCTCTTGCTGTTAGGAGGAAGAAAAACAGAGATAGTTAGGTTTGCAAACTCTCTATCTGCCAAACTTAAGGTGTTAATTCTTGAGGATAATTGTCCTGGAGGAGTATGTCTTTTCATTTCTTCAGAGGGAACAGGGTTAATTATCTTCAGGAAAGTGTCCTCATCAGGCCTCTGCCCTTTCATAAAAGCAACATAGTGTCTCTACACTTTATATTCTCCCTAGGAAGTAAAACTCTGAATTCTTTGTTACCCTAAATATCCAAAACTTTTGGTTGAAAGGAACAATGTTTAAGAAAAAATGTTTGAGACTTTGGGTCAGGTAAAGATTTCTCAAATATAACACCAAAAGCATGAGCAATAAAAGAAAAACTTGATAAATTAGACTTAATCAAAATTAAAAACCTCTACTTCAAAAAGACACCATTAAGAAAGTTAAAAAGTAATCTGCAGAATGGGATAAAATATTTACAAATCATTAAGGGACTTATATAAAGGATTTATAAAAAACATTTACAACTCAATAAGACAAATAATCCAACTTAAAAATGGACAAAAAAATTCAAATAGAGATTTCATTAAAGAAGATAAAAGAAAGGATAATAAATACATCAAAAGATGTTCAATATTATTAGTCATTAAGGAAATACAAACCCAAATCACAATGATATATCAATTTATACTCATTAAAAGTCTATAATCAAAAAGAAAGATAATAATAAATGCTGATAAGAATTTGAAAATATGAGAACCCTCTAAAATTACTGATAGGACTGTTAGTGCAACCACATTGAAAACAGTTGGGAATGTTCTCAAAATGGTAAACCTAGAGTTACTATATGACCCAACATTTTTATTTCTTAGGTATCCACTCAAGAGAAGTCAAAAGGACTTGTACATTAATGTTTATAGCAACATTATTCATCAAAACCAAAAAGCAGAAACAACCCTAATGCCCATGAAATGAGTGGAGCAAAAACCATGGTACATTCATATAATGAATACTATTTAGCAATAAAATGGAATAAACTGTAACGTGGATGAACCTCAAAAACATTATGCTGTTAGAAGACAGACACAACAGACCACATATTGTATAATTTCATTTTTATACAATGTACAGAAAAGGCAGACAGTAAATTAGTGGTTGCCCAGGGCTGGGCATGGGAATGGGAATGAACCATAAATGGGTACAGGGGGTCTTATAGGGTGAAAAAATGTTCCCAAAATGGATTAGGGTGATGGTTACACAATTCAATAAACTTACTAAAAAGCCATTGAATTGTAAACTTAAAACAAGTAAATTTTGTGATGTGTAATTTATACCATCGAATAAAGTTAATTAACGATTTCAACAACTATTGTTGAGGAGAGGTACCTCAATCAGAGATACCTGGCAACAGACGGCAAGGAGGGTAGCACCCTTCCAGACTAGACCTTGAGTGCCAAGTCCATTCCCATTGAATGTGCAGCTATCCCTAGTGCTTAAATTAACGGAGTTACATAATTTTTGAACCACATTTCTGAAGCATGACACAACACCTATCTATCTATATCTATCTATCTATCTATCTATCTATCTATCTATCTATCTATCTACCTATCTACATAAATCCTACATATATACATATGTATATATACAGATACATATATAAAAATTCCTCTAAACCAAACAGATCAATATATGAGTAAAAGTGCCCCCATGGCCAAGAATGAATAATCAATATGTCAGACCACATTAACTCAAGTGAGGAAAATCAGAGTGACATGAAAGAAATGAATGATTATATTTGAGTATTAGAGATTGTCTGCCTCAGGTTATTTTGATGATACTTCAAATATTTATGGAAACAAGGGAATCTTTTTTTTTTTCCTTCGAACAGTTTAAATTTGAGTAGGGATGTTTCTGGATGTTTCTGGTAGCATCCTAAGAAACCCTGGTGCCATCAGTAAGTCCTTGATTCTTTGTAAGGACCCCAAGCATATACAAATTTTTGATGAGCTTCAAAATAAAATGTGTGAGGCAGTCTAGGAACATATTAAAATTAAACATTCTCTAAGTTTCTTTCAGAGAAATAAAACATTTTACACATGTAATTATTCATTCTCTTCATTGCAATTACCCAGTCCCTGGTTATTACTAATGAAAAAAATATGAAATTTAAAATACTCTATTATGTTACTATTTGAATTCCCGCCTGTCTTAAAGGACTGTATCATGGGTTCTAAGAAGAATGGGGCCATCTTCATCTTTGTGTCCCTAGCACTTGGCTAAAGCTTTGGACACACTAAGTGCTCAATACATATCTCAAAAGTGATATCTAGAGTGACTTAGTTATATTCATTGACAACCTCTATTCTCTGATACAATAAGTTAATCAATAGTGTTAATTTCTTCATTCACTCATTCATTCACTAATTCATCGAACAATATTTGCCAAGTTCCTACTCTGTACTAAAAATGTGTTAGATGCTAAAATTACAATGGCCAAAAAAGACACAGTCCTTACCTCTTAGAAGCTCTGGAGAACAAAGGCACAGAAATAAAATTCTCTGTGATAAACAGATACAATATTAAGTCAGGGGCCTGAGGACCAGCTTTGAACCCAGTTTAGGGTGTAACTATGAAGGAATCAAGTGGAGGCCTAATAATGGAGGTAGGCAAATAGAGAAGGAAGCAAGAGGGGACAGAGAAAGAGAATAAGGCTACACTGCAAGGTATTTGAAAGGCTTGGAAAAAATGAGGGCTTTCAGACAGACCAGAGTTTCTATCCTTACTTAGCCACTTACTAGCTGTGTGACCTTGGCCAAACCATTTATTCTCTCTATTTTGCTCTTCTGCAAAAGGGGGCTAATGACACTCATCTCACTGTTATTGGCATGATTAGGGCTAAGGTGGCTGGTGCAAATCCTGGCATACAGTTAATACTCAAAAATTGTAGTCTTTATGATTGCAGTCCAAATCTAAGTGATTCAGCTTCAAAAGGATATGCGAATTTTAAAAAATGTAGTAGTTTTAATATTTTAATTTGAATAATTCTTAATAATGCTTGGTAATTTTTTCCAACAATTTTTCCTCATTTGCAAATCTTAAGTAGCTTCCCATTGCTTATAAACTTAAATCAAATCCTTTTTTAAACAGATGTATTCAAGTATAATTTACTTATTATATGAATATACTATCTTTGATTTATTCATTCATCAGTCAATAAAAATTTGGGTTGTTTCCACTTTTTGGCTTAGTGAATAATGGTGCTATGAATATTTGTGTACAAGCCCTGGCGGACATATATTTTCACTTCCCTTGATCAGATGTCTAGGGGTGGAATGCTGGATTATATGGTAACTCCAGGTTAAACATTTTGAGAAACTGCCCAACTATTTTCCAAAATATCTACACTATTTTACATTCTCACCAACAATGCATGAAAGTTCTAATTTCTGCACACCCTCCCAACACTTGTTATTGTCCTTCTTGATAATTTAAACACTTTTTAAATGAATATTATTTCAATGATAAAAACAAAACAGTTAAATTGTATAAGTTTTGAAAATATATAGAATTAGATAAAAAGCAGAATGATTCATAATTTTGCCAAACAAAAATGTCAGCATATTTTTTAACCCATATCTTTGTAATTTTTTCTTAAATAGCACTTTTTTAGCTGATTGGGATAATACTGAATGTCCAACTTTGATCAGATATGAATTTAGAGAAAGGACTAGTATAATCAAAGAAAAGTATTTTTAATAGCAAACATTACTTAGTACCTATGCTAGGAATTGTGTAAATTTTTTGATTGCATTATCCAATTTAATCCTCAAATCAGTGCTCTGAGGTGGGTAATATTATTTTAGTCATTTAATAGATGAAAGCAAATGAAGAAGTTTCAAGAAGTTAAGTAATTTCTCATGGTTAATATTGAAGTAAATAATGGAATCAGACCTCAAACTTAGATCTGGAGCTCTCCAAGTTTTCTGTTATAAACCACTAAACTCATGTGGGTTATGGGATGTAGTTGGGCCTAAAGGATAGGTGAGATTTAGTTCACAGGGGAGGACCTATTAGTTGGGCAAGGAATTATGATATAAGTGAGACTTGGAGTAAAGACAACCATAAAATATTTGATGGTCACTGAAGAGACCACTTTAATTAGAGTTGTGCGAGGAAGATAGGGTTGTACAAGTTGGACTATAAATGGTCTTGAATGAAGGGCTGAGGATGTGAACTACTTCCTAAAGGCAATGGGAATTTAATGAATGTGTTTGAGATGAAAAAGTGGCATGAAGGTTTACCCCACACTGATGTCATCAGATGTATCGAGGAAGGGAGCGATTAGATAAGGAAGGGGAGTCAGGATGTTATTGAGCCTCTGGGTACGAGGATGCCAAGTGAGACTATGGGGTGGCAGAGGAAGACAATGGACTTAAGGAGTATATTAAGCAGGATTTAAGGGACAGAATGGACAGAAAGAAACTTTCCCTACTCCCCCCACTTTCACCATGGCTTGTAGTAAAGAGAAATTAAACATGGAAAATAAAATAAATGAGTTGCTTTATTCTGTAAAATTCTCTACTAGATTAAAAATATTAATTTTCAAGATATTTCTGATAGCTTCAAGTGTTTTTAATATACCTTGGCATCTAATTCAATGCTGTTCACACCGACATAATCAATGAATGTCAATAAGTAATGATTTCCTCTATAAAGGAATTAAGACCTAGTATTAGGAAAATGAAACTAATTCACAATAATCTATGTTATGTTAAACTATAATATGTGTATTCTTCCTAAGGTCTAAGTGACCTGATGGGCCTACGTGGGGACAGGAAGGAGCAGGCAAATGTTTCCAGGTTTCTAAGGGACTGCTGCAATTATGTTCCTGATGTGACTGCAGCCACAGTAGCCTCAAACGGCAAATGCTGCTTTTCTTAGGTTTTTTATGTGTAACAAGGGAGCAAAGTGAAAAGAAGAGGAAATCCACATTTTAACATAAAATATAACTAAGATTATTAACTTTTCATAGCTAACATTTACTGAAATTATAGAATATAAAAACACCAAGGTCATTCTAAACACATACATCTCCAAGTTGAAATTACTTTTTGTTTATGAGAATAGTGATGCACTGTTTGAAGGCCCTGCATGGCTTGCTCTCCACCTGTCCGTCATCATGTCTCCTTTTGTATGGCCTGACTTCTGCCCTTTGCCTACTTGTTCCCTTTACCTAGTCTCCCCTCTGCCCCTCATTCATTCAACTCCTTCAGTGTGCCTACCATCCTCATCCACTTTTCCACATGGGATTTATTTGTCTAAGTCTATTCAAATGTCTCTGTCTGTTGCTTTTTGTAATATTTCCCTGGAATTATTGACAGCCTTCCTTCTCTGTACCTCCAAAGGACATTAAGCCCACTCCTTTACCCACATACACATATGGTTTGTGTAAATACCACTTTTACTCAGTAGATTGTTATCTTCTTATGGGCAAGATCTGTAACTTAACCTTACCTTCACTGTGGTTGATCTTTATAACTAACACTTAGCACAATACCTTAAACTGAATTGATAAATTTCTTAAGGTCATCTTATTTATTAGCAATCATGTTTTATATTTATTCTGCTTGTTCTTTAATGTATCTATCATGTAGTTTGCTTAGACATGATTCTATTTCATTCCAATATTTGATTAACGTCTCCATCAAGGGACTGTCCCTAAAAAAGTCCAAAAAAATAGTTTATGCTTCATCTGTGTGGCAGTGACTAGCTGGGCCTCTAGCCCAGATCACATTTGCAGTATCTCCAGATTCACACTGCAAAATCATATCTACTTTTTAGACCTAATCACAACCACATTTAAATCTCTTTAAGTACCACTCTCTTCCAAATGCTTCTTCCCATATCTGATGTATTATTAATGGAATAGAATTAAATATAGGGGTTTTAAAATGAACTTGCTTCCAAATATATTAGACTTCATTTTCCCATTTTGACATTCTTTATTTCTTGATATTGCTATTTTCACAAGTCCTTTGACCCATTTTTTAATCTTCCCTTGTGTTCATATAATCTATCCAATTGATATACCTCACAATTTAATTGGTGCTTTGTTTATGATACTGCGAATATCTCTAGTTAAGACCCTAGATGTGACTTAGTACTGATCTTTCTAGCATGTTCCTGGATGATTCCCTCTAAGTATCATGATCACAGGGTTTCCTTTATTTGTTTGTTTGTTTGTTTGTTTGTTTAAGCAGGGCTCTGATCACATTCCAAACCACAGTCATCTTTCATTTTCCATCTATTCTGAATCAATTTTCTAGCCAATATACTCTATCAAATTATTTACTTGCATTATGTACTTTTCCTTTGTATGTTGATGAATCTCAGAAGGAAGGAATTACTGGCAGCCTTGGAGACTCCGGGTTTTTACGTGTGGGAATGGGAAGTGACGAAGGAGAAAGAAAAAATATAATCTAATGGTAAATTAAAAACTCGAAAACACAAGCTTGTATGAGCTTACTCTTTAACTGAATGGTTGTTTGTTCCTTTGTTTTCTGGGAGCAAATTTAACAGGTTGGCCAGGTTATTTGTTTAACAAAAGTTTCTGGAATGAATTTAAAAGAAAACAGAAATCATAGGGTGTTTTTTTCATCCTAAACCCACAACATTCTGGTATTCTCCATTACTATTGAAAATCTAGTTAAAATGGATACAGAATTCCTTACAGATCCTTATCTTTGTCCTCTCGGATTGATTATCTAGGGTGGATACTCTAATAAAAGAAGTCTGAGTGGAGTAAGTCAGACAAAGAAAGACAAATGCTGTATGATTTCTCTTATCTATGGAATCTAACGAACAAAATAAACAAACAAAACAGAAACAAACTCATAGATATAGAGGACATTTCAATGGTTGCCAGAAAGGAGGGAGAGTGGGGGAGGGGAGAAAAAAGGGAAGGGATTCAAAAGTACAAATTAGTACTTACAAAATAGTCATAGGGATATAAAGTATAGCATAAAGAATAAAGTCAATAGTCAACAATATTGTAATAACTATGTATGGTGTCAGATGGGTACTAGATTTATCGGGGTGATCACTTCATAAGTTATATAAATGTTGTACACTTGAAACTAATATAATATGGTATACCAACTGTAATTAAAAATAAAAATTTATTATAAAAAATAAAATAAAGAAAAAAGAAGCATTTTAGAATAACCATTGCTATTTTTCTTTCTTCACCCAGATCTCTATCTTTTTTTTTCTTTCAATCTTGAGGTAATTAATGCACACTAAAATGGAATAAGCCTCATATGAAAGCTATTCATTTTACCCAGGTCATCTTTCTTGGTTTTTCTTCTCTTAAGTCAGAGGTATTGAGTAGATCCTACAGGATTCATGTTTCAATTTTTACAATATCCGAAAGGGGTCTCTGACTGGAGAAATTGACTAAGAAGATGTTGAAAAATATTGAACTCTCATTCTGTAATGTAAACTACATAGAAATGAAATGAAAACTAGCCAAGATATATTCTGGGCTTACTGCATGGTCGGCACACTGCTAATTGATTTTCATTTAGCATCTTTTTTAATCCTCACATTAGTCCTGTGAAGTTAGTACTTTTATTATCCCTGTCTTACAGATGAGAAAATTGAGACTTAGAGAATGTAAGTAACTTACCTAACGTGGTAGGGTGGTACTACTGGATCTAGCAGGTAGAGACCAGGATGCTGCTAAATACTCTACATTGCATAAGATAAGTCCCACAGTGAAGAATTATTCATCCCAAATTGTCAATAATGCCAAAGTTGAGAGACCTTGTTCTAAATATCTGACTTTAGTACTCATGGAAGGTTGAGGAACTGAGATAACAGCAATTTTTTTAAGAGAAATTTAATCATTAAACAGAAAGAGGAGGATTTAAATTCAAGATGTCCCAAGTTTTCTTAAGACTGCTCCAGTGTGTTCTATGAGGTCTATTTCTTGCTTCTGGATGCATATTACTGAAAATTGGTTTCTCTCAAGCAAATACTCAAAGTGCAAGTTTTAAATATGAAGCGTTTTATCACTAATTCCTATGACAAGCTTGGCTTTCTTCTAGTATGTTCTGCAAAATGCTGTGGTGCTCTCTAACTTGACTGTATTGTGCTTGGTGTTCTTCTGGCTGCCAGTTTTTACTTGCACAATCTGTGGCATTAGGTATTGTAATAGTTGGTGGGTGGGCAGCAGTAATGTCCCTTGAAGAGAACATTTCTCCCAGAATAGTGTCTGAACTTACAACCCATCTGGCATTGGGTAATGTCATCTTACTTGTTAAGTCAGGTCACCAAACACCTTCCAGACAGCAACAACCCTGGACAACACTGTTAAATATTTCCATGCCAGTTTATGTGGGCCAGGCTTATACGCCGTGGTTAATCTGCTACTCTCCCCATTACACTCCTTGTAATAGAGCTGTTCAAAGACAAAACAAATCAACATTGCCAACTTGGAAAATTATTTCAGTATAGCTTAGAAAAGACATGGGGATGAGTGCATAGTCAGCATACATCTTTTTGTACTTTGCTTATTAGAAGGGAAACTCTTTGAGAGCAAGAACTAAAGTTTTGAAGGTCATGTGTAGAGTTAAATGTAACGTAGCTCAGAGAGTATTTAATATTATTTTCATTAAAAAATTATCAGATATGCCTTTCTGATTATTTTATAACAGTTTGGGAGCATTTAGATAAGAGAAATATGATGACAACTTGGAGGGAGTTCAGAATGAAACAATAAAAATGAGTGACTGGTTAGCGAGAAGAGGGAATCAGTTATGTGCTGGCTAAACAAGAATAAAAGAAGAAAAGGCCTATGATAAACGAAAGGTGTATGTATCGAACAGTAAATTGCTTAGTCGTTGATAGGCCCTTGAGTAAGACAGCTTCCACCTCTGAAGCCATATATTTTGGAATTAACAGACCTTTTTTGCCTTTTCTACAATTGATTCCCTGGCCCCAATTCTAGTTTAATTGCTCCATGAGGAGTTGCTTACTGCAGTTGGTTGAAGCCAAGGCATTACCCAAGGTTTTGCAAGAATACATTTCTATTTTTCAAAAACTTGACATCATTCTAAGCTAATAAAAATAAAATATCCCTGATAAGAATTCCAGTTCTCCCATTTTTAGTAAGAATCCTATGAAATCATGAAGGGGTTAGGGAGTGTGTGATAGAAATATGGAAAAAGTGGTAAAGAAGAAATAACTACTTGGAGAACAAACATATAAGGCCATGAGACCTGAATTCTGCTCTATTGGCTGAGGATCCCCACCCCTGTGCTGAGCTGACCACATCTAAAACACCATGGAATTCTGAACACCATATTATAAGAGGAGCATTGACATCAAAGAAGGATCATCTGAGTGAAAAGAGTTTGAAGATGAAATAATAAAAGAAATGTGGGTGATTAGCCAAAGGAAGTTTAATGGGGGAAATTATAACCATCTGTAAATGTCTGGAGCCAGACAAAATGGAATTTAGACTCTTTCCTAGCATCACAGAGTAAAGAACAAGCACCAATTGCTAGGAATTTCAGCAAGATAAATTTCTGGTTAACATAGGAGAGAAATGAAAAATAATGGGCTGTACCATAATCGAAGGGCCGCCTAGAGAGAGAGGTGATAGCCACTTGAAGCATCAAACTAAGACTAAATGATTTTATGTTAGATTTATAAAGGAATTCATGCATAGATAAAAGAGATAGGACTGCAGTAGTAATTCTAATGATAAGATCCTTTAATTTTGTTGAGTAGATCTGCTTTCTCATTAAAAACTCAAATAAATGATTAAAAGATGCTCAACTATTGTCTACACATCTTTATACATGGTTTGCTTCTACTGATATGCATTAAATCTAATTATATATGGGGAGTTAGTAAGAGGGACATAAATCATCTTAATCCATTTTCATTCTTAAATATTTATTAAATTTTACCCTCATATCCCCATTCATACCTTCTATTTCCACAGTCTTTCTCTTAATTAAGCCTTCACCCATTCTCCCCTGGGTTATTGCAGTAGCTTCTGAATTGTTTTATCTGCATTCTTTATCTTTCAATCCATCTTCCCCAGTGCAACTTGTGTGACAAAATTGGCCTAGTCAGCCCTTTAGTTAAAACATGCAGATGGCTTCTCTCTGCCCATGGATACAGACCCAACTTCTGAACACAGAACTGGAGATCCTTGGTTTATGGACCCAGCCTCTCGCACTTGCCTTATCCACTATTGTCCTTCCCTGAAAAATCTTTTCTCCAATAGTAATGGATCTACTGTAATCTCTGAAGTGGAAATGCTGTCCCACATGTTTAAGACTTCGTGCATAACGTTTTGACTTGGTCCATAATGTTGAATGCCCTTCCTCAATCCTTGTCCTCTTTGTATATCTTTATTTTTTAGTCATCTAATATATGGTCTTTATTAATAAGTCCAGTCTGTTTTATATCTTCAATTATTTATTCTCAGGACTACCAAACCGCAATGGAAAAGAAAACACTGTTATTTAGTTGAATAGTGTTTTACACAACCTATTTCTCGGTAAGTTCTCTTTGATTTCCTTAATTCTTGGGTGTAAAGTCTAGTATCTATTTTTATTATTGTGTTTTGAACATTTTATTAAAATGTCATCTTCATGGTAATTAACAAATTTTTTAACATTTAAGAAATATGATAATATAATATTCTTATGAAAAACAATTATATTATTATATCATAAATTATGTCATAAATTATTATATCATAATTATATCATAAATATTAATCTTATTTTTCTTATGCCATATACTATATCTCCAAGAGCCCCGATCAAATGCAGAGTATGCCTTCTGATGTCAGGCTGGTGAAAATGCCTCTGCCTCTGAAATTCTAAAAGCAGACTATTTTGCATATCCAAACTGGGCAGCACACAATGTTGTTTACAATGTGTCCAGTTACATAACATTCATCATCCTTGGTATGTAATATGTATAATTCAAGTACATTTTAAATATGAATCTTTGCATAATGCACGTTTAAAAATAGATTCGGCATCCACTATGTAAAACTACACACAGGTGTGGTACCTTTGCTCAACTACAGTAAAAGCAATTCTGTAAAGATGAATTTAGTCTGATAACTGGAACCCCCAGTAGTACATCATAATAATCAAAGCTTTAAATGCAATAATGTTTAAGAATTGAACTGGCACCAGGGAGACTAAGTCCTCAAGTCAATATTTGAAAATTAGAGCTGTTGTGTGAAATGAAGTGCTAAGCTGGAGAACTGCCAACTGCTGAAAGCTTGCATGCAGGAGCTGCGACACAAAATACAGAGTTTCCAAATGAAGCCAGGGAGGAGATACCAAGGAGAGTCTGTCTCATCATCATCTCCTGTATAGGCTCCGTCTCTGGACTCAGCTCTTCTCCTGCTCTCTTTCCCTTCCTGTCCATAGGTGTTTTAGCCTGGAGTTTCTGTGTTTTCCCAAGTGAATTGCTATTTACAGTTAGCCCTCTTTGGAGCCAAGGGAGAAAAAAAAATACGATTATTTTTTAGATGGAGATGGAAACTTGTTTTTTTTTTCTGTCAACTCTATTGTTAAGAGAAGCATTGTATCATGTACAAAATGTAGAAACACATTAGAAACCAAACTGTGAATACTGCTTCTGTTTCAGAGTTGAGAGAGACTTGGATTAATGATGTGAACACAAATAGAAATTCAGGTAGAAAAATTGGACACGTTCTAAATTAAGCATATGGACATGAAGTGTGTAACTTTTTTCTCCCATCCAATACAAAATCTTCAGTTCCTTTACCTTTTAAGCATCTCTGCAGATCTCTTACAGAAACACTGAAGTGCTACAGATCATATGCCTTCTTGGGAAAGAAGGGAGAGATGAGACTCTGATATTGTTTCAGTCACCGTTCAGTCAGGAAAACTGTCTGTGCTGGGTAATTCAATAGAGGAGATTTAATATGTGGAATGAGAGATAGAAGTGTCGGAAGGGCCGAGAAGCCAAACAGGGTTCTGCAAGACAACTCAGAGATTAACAACAGCAGAAAGCAGCCACAACACCAAAGGATGAAAGATAGGTGAAGAGAAGGTGTGACCAGAGCTCAGCAGCAGCCACCATAGTGGGAATTTCAAACAAAGTGGAGCCTGTTCTGAAGGAACCATGGAAGGAGACACTTGTTGACCGGAAATGAAGACATGGACATGACACAATTTCTATCAGAGGTGCTACCCAAACAATAGTGTGTATGTGCGTGTATGTGGGTAATTTCCTTTCCTCCCACCCTCCGATCTCCCACCAGTATGTTCCACTGGCCAGAAACTGGGGCAAGGAATCCTGAGAAATGCAGTTTTCAGGACTCAGTCCCTTAAAAATCTCAGACACAATTACATACCCAATCAGAATAAATTCTTACAAATGAGTAGTATAGCAATAACTTGATTTGTAGTTTCCTTTCCCTAAAACTGCCTCCTGCTATAGAAAATCTAATCTCACAGTGAGAGATTCTGACACGAAGTTAACTATCTTCCAGTGACAATCCTTTGCCTATCATGAGTTCCTGAACTTGTGTAAATGTAAATCAGCCTATCATGCAAGTTTTGGCTAAAGGCTTGTAGTATGCTATGGGGTGGGGTGTTGTAGTTGAGGAGGGGAGAGGCAGGTGCTTAAATGTAAACTCATGAATGAAATGTCAAAATAGGCAAGACTTTACAGAATGCAGTGCCCCGTTTTATTGTGTAGACTATGGAGAGAGAGAGAGAGAGAGAGAGAGAGAGAGAGAGAGAGAGAGAGAGAGAATATTCCCAGAAAACAGGAGAGCAACCAATACATATAATCAGGATAGACCTCACACGGGATCAGGTTTCTGAGTATAGTTAAAGAAGTAGGTTAAATTAATATAGGAAGAGAAGAAAATATTAAATATTCCAGCTAAAACAAAAAAAAAATTAAGGCAAAAATGAAACTGGCTTTTTCTTGAGTCAAAGAGGTAAATGATCTGATTAGAAAAGATATGAATAGAGAAGAGAGACTGGGAGAAAAAGGTAATTGAATTTTGTGTGGAATTAGAGGACTAATAGGAAGACTAAAGGATCATGTAGGGCAGCAGTTATTTTCACAGTTTTTTTTGTCCAACATACAAACGTAAGTAACAGTAGCTACAATTCAGGAGTGGGAAACGAGTGAGAATAATTCAGGCCCCACTGTGCCCCTCACTGCTATCCCACTGGGGTCTAAGGCACAATCAATTTAATCTTATCCAAAATACAACTGTCACATTCCCTTTAAGAAGCTTTGAAAAATTGATATCTGGGCAAATGTATAAAGCAAGTAAAATAAAATAATAACAATTCTTTCAATTTTACATTTGAAAATTTTTATAATAAAGTTGAATTTAAAAAAAACACACAAGGGGGGGATACTTCATTTCCTTCCTTGGAAGATTATCAATGAGAAAATTCTTCCAAAGATCATCTTCTTCACACATTTTAAGTGTGCTCCCTGCTTTCCTTAGCCTTTCTCCAGCTCTCTCGTGAATTCCTTATATTGAATGTATCTATACCTATTTATGTGGATCTTTCTTGCCCCCACAATTAATATATAATTTCTTTAATAATAACAAGGATGATATCTACTTATATTTACTTTGTGAATGGTCAGTACATACTCTCTACTTTTTTTTTTTTAATGTCTTATGAGACTCCATATTATTCAATTGCTGCTACAGGCAAAGACTTGTCACTAATCATTAGATACTTACATTTTAAAAAATTTCCTTACTAATCAACACGCTTGATTATAATTAAGGTGACATTTTAGCTCTTGTGGAGTGCATTTTTTTCACTTTTTATTCATGTATATTATTTAGTATATGGTAATGTCAGTTCCTGTGTTTGCATGTGTCTATTAAATATTTCAATTTATCCCATGACCGTGAGTTTCGTTTTTAGGGTACAATGTACTCATTTTATTATAGTAAAAGAATCAGTCTAGTAAGCCTAAAATGAAAATGGTATATTTTATAAATAGGTAATAGTATTCAAAGACAGTTTTATTGCCTAACAACCTCCAGATTTAAAGTTATATAAATAAAATATTCATTTTCTATCAATGTCCAGTCATATGAATAGAATTTGGCAATTCCATATATTGACTTAAAATACATAGACTCTAATTACCTAAGCAAAATATTCAAAGTCAGTTGATCACTGGAAAAAAAGGACAACAAATGTTAATTTCACAAGTCTGATCTCGCAATCGACCACCAAACATGTGTACACATCTTTACACTTACAATTTGGAATATTTGAAAAATGCAAGGACATCATATAGTTCCATTTGACTTATATTGGACTCTTACAAGTGTTGTGGCTCGATCAATACGAGAGATTGAATTGTTCATCTGTGTATCCACAGAGCCTGTTATGGGGTAAAATGGGCAAGTTTATCCAGGTTACAAAATACTTTTTCTGAACTCCAAGCTCCCAGATAGTGTCCTCTTTCTTTTCACTCTAGCCAACAGTGATAGACAGAATAATGACCTCCCCAGATGTCTATATCCTAATCTCCAGAAACTGGGAATATGTTATATTACATGACAAAAGGGATTTTGCGGTGTGATGAAGTTAAGAAATTTGAGATGGAGATTATCCTGGATTATCCAGGTGAAGCCAAGCTACCACAATGGTCCTTATAAGTGGCAAGAAGTTTAGAGTCAGAGAAGAAGATGTAATGATGGAAGCAGGGGTCCGAGAGAAAGACATTTGAAGGTGCAACACTACTGGCCTTGGAGATGGAAGAAGGGACTCTGAGCCAAGAAATGCAGGCGGCCTCTAGAAAATGGAAAAGACAAGGAAACCGACAGTACCCTAGAGCCTCCAGAAGGAATGCAGCCCTGTCAATATCTCGCTTCTGGAATTTTGGCCTCTAGAGGTAATAAATATGTGTTGTTTAAAGCCTCTATGTTTGTGGTGGTTGGTTATATCATCAGAAGGAAACTGAAACACTGACCATGTTGAATACATATGACACTCACTGTGTCTACCTTACCATCCCTGGTCACTGTCATCCCACCACCATCCGATTTCTTTCCTCCTTTCTTCGAGCTGCCTTTACTGCTCAACAATAATATTAGATGTTGCCAAACACAGGGATTATTTTTTTGGACTTTTTCTTACTTGATCTTTTTTCAAGTAATTGGCAGGAAACTTCTCACCTAGATTCTCTATTAGGTGGGTTCCCTGGTTTGTGATGAGATTATCCATCTCATTTTCCTTCTGGCAATGAGAGGTTTGTAAGGCAACTTCTGACGTGGCTCCCAATGATCCCCAGCCTATGTAATGCCCTCTCTTTGAGTGTGTACTGGATCTAGTAACTTGATTCTAATGAATAGAATATGTCAAAAGTGATGGGATATTACATCAGAAATTAGGTTACAAAAAAACAGTGACTTCCATCTTGCTATACTCTTTTGCCCTCTTGCTCGCTCTCATGGAGGCAGCTGCCACATGAACCACTCTATGGAAAGGCCTATTTGGCAAGGAATTGCCAAAGCCCTCCAGCCAGCAGCCAGAGAGGAACTGAGGCTCTCAGTCCAGTACCAAGGAGGAATTGAATCCTGCCAACACATCAGTGGCTGTAGAATAAGATTTTCTCCCCGTTGATCATTGCAATGAGACTGCAGCCCTGAATACAATACCTGAATTGTAGCCTTGTGAAAGAACTCAAGACAGATGCACCGAGCTAAGCTGCAAAGAGATGCTTAACCCCACAAACTGTCATATCATAAATGTTTGCTGTTTTAAGCCATTAAGTTTAGGGATAATTTGTTACACAAAAATAGATACCTAATTTAGGTGGTTCGTAAAGAGAATATACCTAGTCATAAGGAAGGTAAGATTCTTGATTGTGTAATCAGACCTCAGAGTTAAAAACTAAGACATGTGGTCCCTTAACAAGAACAGGAAAAAGCAATATTTTGTAAAGTCTCAACCTGGACCACAGTTTAGAAACCAGAAGGTGATTCGGGACTTCACTCACTCGTAGTTCACTAGGTCATCTCCTTTCCCCCTTCAATAGCTGAAGTCTGTGGACTCCTGCCCTCATGCTCAGCCAGAAGAGATGCAGTTCTGCTTTTACAACTTGTTTCCAAGCAACCACCTCACCATTTCACCTTTTTCCAGGGCTTCTGCTCACACATGGTTTTGGTTACCTCATAGATCCTGTAGCCTGCCTTCTCTGTGTGTTCATCAGCTCCTACACCCATTATTAGTTTGCCAGGGCTTCCATGACAAAGTGCCACAAACTGACTTCAGCAACAGAAACTTACTGTCTCGTATTTCTGGAGGCTAGAAGTCTGAGACCTGGGTGTCAGCAGGGTTGGTTCCTCCTGAAAGCTGTGGGGGAGAATCTGTTCCATGCCTTTCCCCTAGTTCCTGGAGATTTGCTGGCAATCTTTGGTATTCCTTGGCTTATAGAAGCATCACTTTGATGGCTGCCTTCATCTTAACATGATATCTGTATCCAAATTTTCCCCTTCTTTTAAGGCTACCATTCATACTGGATTAGGGGCCTTACTCAAATTATGACCTCGCACCTCGCCTTAACATTAACAACCTAATTTCCAAATAATGTCACATTCTGAAGTATCCAGGGTTAGAACTTCAACATATGAATCTGGGGGGAAACACAACTCACCCTATAATAATAGCTGCTGCCACCCCTCTCTATAAAACCCTGGATTCTTGGTAAAGAGAGTTCTACTTATCCACTTGGTCGTTACTGATCCACTGAGTAAGGTTCGCACACCAGGACTTCCTTTGAGAACCTAGGCCAACCTACAAACTGGCTGCCCTCGATTGAAAAAAGCATGTGGCCCAGAGCACACTCACATATGTATCTAAATGATGAACCACCCAGGGCTGCTTCCTTCAACAACGAGCTGTGAAAGAGACTCACTCTGAAAGGAGCTGTGGGATGAACGGAGAGATTTTCCTAAGCTTACTCTTCCACTAAAACTTCTATGACATTATTTCCCAATTTTACTCCCACTTCTCTGTTACTCAGCATTAAGAAGTATTTTCTCCACTTGCTGTTTATATCTTGGTCCCCCAGGCCTTTATTCTCAGCCCAATGCTCTTTCTTTCCTGAATACTTTGCTCTCGGTCACTTCATCCAAACGCATGGTTTCAACTGCCACTTTGGACTTCCAGATCCATTCCCACAGCCTAAAACCATTCTGTTGAGCATATTTATTCAGCTGCTGGCATAACTTCTCTACCTAGGTGTCATTCAGATACCTTAGACTCAGCAGGTCCAGACCTGAATTTGCCAGCTCACCGCTTGCAAATATGCCTCTCTCTCAGCTCACCCTACTTGGGTATCTTCCTAGCTCCCCAAATGAGAACACTGGCAGCAGCTCCCTCTCACCAGTCATCCTGACGCATTCGGTCAGCTACCCAGGTCTATGGCTTCTACTGAAATATTTCTCGTGTCTTTTCCCTCGTAGCCATTCCCACCATCGGCACTTTAATTCGGGGCCGCCTCGCTCATCTCCTAAATGGTACCAACTGTCAGTACCACTCTCAGAACATTACTTCTTAAAGTGAAAAAGTTATCTCATTATTTCTCTGCAGAAAATCATTTAATACCTGACACATTAGAGTTAAATTTGAAGCATAAAAAATACCTAATTTTCAAGTCTCTGCCTACTTTTCTAGTCCTTCATCTCCTGCGAGCGTACTTATAAATATTCTCTGCAAGACATTAATAAACAGACTATATTAAAAGGATTCTGTGATCAAACGTGATTTAGTCTTGTCCATCTTCAATGATCCCAAACTTGATTTAAATTTAGATTTCCATTTATATTAGTATTTATCTGTAGCCCCACCAAATTCTATAGATCATGTTGTTATAGTTCTTACCACATTTCGCTATAATAATCAATTTACTTAATTGTTTCCACCATTAGAAAATAAATTCCTTGAGAGCAGGATCTATTTGCTTTATGACCGCAAAGCCTGGTGATGTGCTCAATACTGTACTATTAAATGAATGTATAAATATGTTAGATGCCGTAATGAACAAGTTGCAGTTCTTATATTAAGGAATCATGTTGAAAGAAATGTATTTCATAAACAATTATAATACCAGGTTAGATATCTGGTATTGGGATGGAAAAAGATATATCTTGAGAAAGCTGAGGAGTAGGAGAAGGTGAATTCAAGACACCGTTCAATATCTAGATCCAATAAAAGTGATTCACAAGTCTATCCCTCTGGAAGATCATTCCTTCATGTGCCTGACCACATGAGCCTTTGCTCTCAATTGATTCAAAGAAGTAGCGTTTATAATCCCACACACTAATCCTCCTAAGTCTAATAATTTGGTGAGAAAGCCCTCCAAAAAGAATTTGCAACAGAGCTTGTTGAGGGCTGCTTTGTGAGACTGTGGGTTCTGTCACTGGAGATGCCCAAAGAGAAACTGGGTAATGCTTTCTAAAACGTTTTAGAAATTATCTCCATATTAGATGGAAAAATAACTAATCTTGTATAAAAGTTAAATTCCAAACATGAATTTCTATTATTCTATTATTTGTTTCTAATAGTTTACAACAAAACTCACCTTTTTTTCAGACCACAATGACAGAAAACAGCTTTGACATAATAATTTTACCCTTTAAAGCCTAAATTTCTCAGGCTTCATATCATACAGTACAGAATATACAATTTCCTTTTATTTGTGCATTTCTTAAATTTTATTGACTTTTTTCTTTCATCTTTAACTTTTTATTGATTAACATTTGTTTTAGTTCTGTTCACATTATGTGTGTGTATGTGTGTGCATGCATGAGAGAGAGAGAGAGAGAGAGAGAGAGAGAGAGAGAGAGAGAGAGAGAAGACATTTCTAATCTCTATGGAGTTAGTTGAATGTCAAGAGAGATTTATTTTTATTCCCTCCAAATATTTAGTCAAAAGGGTTATATTTGCAGCAGATTACAAGGATTAACAAAAGACCTGAATCCCGAAGCATCATTCATCTTGAAGTAGCAAGTGCCCAGACTCCTATAAATGGAATATCATGTTATTTTTAGATGAGGCTTTTGCCAAGAGGATCCAGGACATGGTGAACTATGTTCGGTCTGATTAGCGACCTTATTTAAATATATGAATGGCTATGGTTTCTTAACATTACTTTCAATAAGTCTGTGGCAAGCCTATTCCCTTAGTGAGGATGCATTATTTAGTTCATAAATTTGAGAGAGAGAGAGAGAGAGAGAGAGAGAGAGAGAGAGAGAGAGAGAAGCCTTTCAAATACTGCAGTCTTGTTTACTAATAACAGAACACAGAAGTTTGAGATGAGAGTTCTATTATAGTTCTTGTTAAGTAGGGTACCAAGGCATATTTTCAACCCATGGTGTCTTAAAGGGTACTCATTGACAGTTATGTTACAACATTTCTAGAACCAGATCTGCTCACCCAGAAATTAGAATCCAAAGACCAGTTATTTAAGCAGTTATCCCCAACAGCAGTCTACTCAGGAGAAAAAAAGAGGCATGGAATACTAGATAGGAACAAAACAACCATTTCCTACTTTTAGAACACTGCAGTTGAGAAAAATCGTGTTATGAAAAACAACCCCCCAGGTAGATGGTGGAGCTGCTATGTGATGGAATCTATAAGCAGGGAGCCTTATGTGGCTATAATTCTCTGTCACTACGAAAGAAGGTTCTGGAAGCTTTGTCTGCTGAGCTATAAAAGATGCACTTGGGGCTAAATAAATGTTACACTGAATTTCCATACCTAAAGTTTCTCTTTTTAAGAAAGCTTTTTGTTCAGGGACCATACGATAAACAATATCATTTTAGCAATAAGCTTTAAAAAGTCAATACCTTTTACAATTATGCTCCATTTCTTCCTTGGTCTTTTATGCTCCTCACTTTTATTAAGTGACCAAATTATCTAATGCTAGGGCTTTAATACAGCTTCTAAATTTAGACAGAGGACTAATTCATACAAATCACTGCCTTAACGCATGTGCTGAGTTGTTTTTTTTTTTTTTAATAGACAGTGTTCTCCTTCTAAGTGTGAAATCCAATAATATCTTTCAGAGAGAGGGAAAAGAATCTGTTATTTATTATGCACAAAACTTATTGTAAGTTGGGGCTTGTTAAATCCAAATGGCAAACAAATTGACTCCCAGGAAAGACCACCATATATCTAAATCCACCAGTTCTACCAGAGGAAACAAAAGGAATTAGAATACCTTGAAACCCCCACCGTGGTTGCTAGCTTTCCTAATGTACTATCTCCTGCAGGATTGCTAAAACGATGCCCAGTGACTGCCTACATAAGTAACATCTGGGTGTTGCTAAAAGTATAGATCTCTTGTTCTACCCCAGACATGCTGAGTCTGAATCTCTAGGTGTGGGCACCAAGAATGTGCACAGCTAACAAGTTCCTTGGATCATCCTTATACTAGAATATTTGGGGAAGGTCTGTTTTATGTAAATGAGGTATCCAAATTGTGAAGTTCTAATTGGATGGGGCAGGTCTCAGTCTGTTGGTAGGAAAATGAAATGAGGGTCTCCCCACGGTGGTCAACTCCAACTGTAATGAGTGGGATGGAGTGGGCCAAGCCAAGAGTTCAGTCTCAGGTCCTTCCCAGTACACAGAGCACATGAGGAGCCCTTTTCAGCAAATGGCTGCTAAGCTCTAATTATTTATAAAATTTGGGCCCTCCATTGACCACGGGGAATCCAGCTCAGCAGACAAATTTCTTCTTGGGGTTCACATCCAATGAATCTTTCTTCTCCAGGTCCACATTAGTATTCTGCTTTAGATGGATTGTTCAAACTGGCCTCTGCTCCAATCCCTGGTGATCTGGTCCTAGGTGCTATCTTCTCACCTGGGAAAATCTTAGGCTGTTTTTGACAGTCGTGATTCCACATGACCATCGTTCTCAGACCCAGATAGCTCCTTAGAAGCTGAATTTCCCTTTGTGGCTACTTCATGTTTCACAAAGCAATAGACATTGCTGCATGTTTTATGAGCATGGAATATAGTCAGGGTTCAGGCATTTGTTCAATGAATGCACGGTCTGCAATTTAGGAGACAAGCTCTACTGAAACCACAAAACAGCAAATTCCTTGAAAGACAGGTTAGTCCCAAGAGGAATTTTCATGTCACTTTTCAAATATAGGCATTAAAATAAGCTTCTTCTCTTGGGAATCATTTCAAAAAGAAAGTAAATTTGAAATCCTTGGAGGTTCTCTTATATCTAATCAACATATCATACGAAAACAAATTGCATTTTGTGTGCTGGTAATCACAAAGAAAGGGTGGACAGAGCTCATCTAATTAACTCATTAGACATGCCTATGTAAAAAATGGAACCAGTTCCTATCACAGAAACCCCAGAAATAATCATGATGTGTAGCTTTCCAGGGTATTTCCTGTATTGCTTTGCTTTGAAATTTTAGAATTCTCCTTTGTTTTCATTCAAGTAATTCAAGCACAAAGAAATGAGATTGCAGCCCATTAATCCCAAGAGAATATCAGCCTGGGGTATGATGCCACCGTTGCTGTCAAGCCCTTTGATTGAGAGAAGGAATCAGACAGGAAAGCATGACACAGTGTGTAACCCATCAGATCTGGTGGCTTTCCCAGTGCTCCTCCTTCTCTTGGTCATGCCGGAGGCCTTTGTGACATGAGCAGCAACTGCTGTGGGGTAATTATGTGTAGTTATATAAAACAGACTAATGCCGGCCAAGCAAATTGCGTAAAAGGACTGGTTGTGTTCCTTGTTAAATGTTTTGTCAAGCTGACCATGCCCTTTATTTATCTCTAACACAACATGCTTATTCTGCCCCATCTACTGTATTCACCCTGCAAATTTATGAGGCTCTATTAATCTTCTGCCCTGCTGACTATCTCTGTTGCAAAGTGTCAGCAGACTTTTGTACCTTGCTAATGTACAAAGGGCTTCCTATGAGTAATATCAGCATTTTGCCTTTTAATTGCACATATAATTTTTAGGTCTTACAGCTAATAAGGGAATTGAGACTACAGTTCATCACTGTCTCGAATGGTACTCCAGGGGTGTGGGGACTGTGGAAGCTGAGAGAAGAATATAGCTGTTCTGGTTCCAAGCAATAGTTTCTTTCATTATAATGGTGCCATCCCTACTATAGCGTTAAGTGTCTGTCACTTTTCACATTATACACCCTACTTTTCTGGGGCTTTATAACTCTGCAGTAAAAATGAACTCTTCTTTGAAAACTTTTTGGATTGGATCTTAGCCCATGGGCATTGTTATCAACCTTCATATCAATTCCAAAAGAAATTAACTGTGTGATTTCTAAAACCAAAACTTTATCTACTGGTCAAATTCCTGAATTTCCAAGGCTTTCAAATGGGTACACTTTTGCTAGTCCTTCAGCTGACTTTTTTTTTTCTGTTGAATTTTTTTTTTTTAATGCAAACTTAGTTTTAAGTACTTTCAAGAAAAAGAAATGTTAAAATAAATGGGGGATTAGTGTTTGCAATGTGGGCATTTTGCTTTGGCATTAATAGCCTTTCATGAACATTTTTACTATCCCTGAAAAATGTGCATTATTGATGAGTGTACTTCTTACTGTGCACAAGCCATTAGGAAAGAAATGAAAGGTCTGTGACAAGAAGCAGTTGCACAGAGAGGACCTGGGCAGACAGTGTTTTCATTCAGCAGTTAGGGTGTGCCCACATTCGTCCTCTCTGCACTGGACCATTCCATTTGCATTTTCTTGCAGGTACCTCCATAGTTACTGCACACCTTTGGGCACCTGGAAAACAGGTACTTGTAAAACTGTGATTATATGGCATTGAAAGCAAATTGCTAAATTTACTAAACAATCACTTCAAGTGGAACAGAAAATCAGACACTAAAATTTGAGGAAGAGGCAATTTGGCGAAGGTGGGAGGCCTGGGTTCTTGTTTTGGCTGTGTATAATTCTGAGAATTTTCCTGGGCCTCAGCTGTTTTATTATTATTATTATTATTATTATTATTATTATTATTATTTATTAAATTTACTGGGGTGACATTGTATAGGTTTCAAATGTATGATTTAATGATATGTCATTTGTATATTGCACTGTGTTCACCACCGCAAATCAAATCTACCGTCGACCATATATTAGACCCCTTTAATCCTTATCACCTCCCCCACTCTCAGCTACTTTAACTGTGACTGAAAGAGTTGGATTGTGGCTTAATGTCCTTTCTATGGCTTTGACTCTGGGCAGGTTGGACAGAAAGACTAAATCAGAATGGGTGAACATCGACTTGATTCCATTAGGCAGGGAAGGTTCTGGCAAAACCGAATGCAGTGTTTGGCAGCTTGAGCCTCCTGTTTCTTTCATTCCCTTATGGTATCTATATTTCTTTTACATCTGTGCGTCAATCCCCAGAGTTAACCCACCTCACAGCTAGATGAAGGCCTTCTGCTGAGTACTATGATTCTTAAGGTCCTCCTTGTGGTTTTAATTTGTTCATTCCTTGGAGTCAGGAATTTTTGGCCATTCTTTGGCTGAATCCTTGAGCAATGTCAAAAGCAGGAGAAGGTTTTCTAGTGGTTCTAAGTGTACCACAAAAGGCACCAAGTTGAGATGAGAGAACAGAGGTTCACCATGACTTATGGAAGGAAAAAATCTACAGCTCTTTGTTAGAAAGGAATTCAGAGAAAAAACCAATCGAGTGACCGCTGTGTGCCACCCGCTCTCTTGTTTAATTCTCTCATTAACTTGGATTATAGAAATGATCTTCATGTTACAGATGAGGAAGTTGGCATAGAAAAAGCCTAGGTAATTTTTCTAGATACATGGTTCATATCCAGACCTCCTGAATCTATATAAAATCATCTTTTCTTGCATCACAGAGCCAAAAAGGCCAAAAGAAAAGATGTTTTATAGCTTGAGATTTACCCTTAGAGTTCTGGTTTAATACATGCCCTTCTTGTAGTCACTTTCCATCTTCACTTTTGCCCTGTTATTTATCCATTTAGTCATTCATTAAAAAAATTAATGAAATAACTTGTATGCCAGATGTCAACATGTGACATCTCTGTATCATTTATATACAAAGATGCTGCTTCAGCAATTACCTCTCATGTACCCAACGGGGCCCAGGAGGCTGATGGGTAAGCAGCAGTGCCCCCTCCATGAAAGGGCAGAACCGCAGAGCTGGGCCGGCACTAATGATCGTGATTATTTTACCTAATTTTCAGAAAAATATAATCACTTCTGCTAACTCTATCACAGCAACACGATAACTAAAAGAGTCTTGTTACTCAAGCAAAACATACATTTACACAGATTATTTTCTTAAATTAAAATCAGTTTGAGCAAAAGAATAAGAATTTTATAGCCAAAAATGTTCTTAGGAATTACAGTAAAAATTAAGAGTATATCTTTATTATTTTTAAATAATTTAAAATTTGTATTTTTCCTAGAATAACTCTTTCCTTATGTCAGTTTCATTATTTGTAATACATCCAATAATATTGATTAAAAGCTCATATAATAACACAGTCCCATAAACTGTTTCTCAATATTGGAAATAAGATTGTGCATTTTTAGAGCACATTAGCTACTGGAATCCTTCTTGGTTTATATAGAAAAATTCTCTTGGGTCTATAACAATCAAAGATTCAGATCTATAGAAGGGCTATAGATTTAGAATCAGACAAAGTGGGCAGCTTCCTGGGAAAGCACCTTTGAAGAAGGAGACATAACTTTGTATTGACTTATTTTCCCTTCCATAATATTTAGTAGAAAAATCGATAATATTAAAGTTGTGAATATTTTATATTTTTTCCCTCTGCCACTGAGGTCAGTGTCTACCTTAAAATATTTTCAGAAAAAGCCTTATTGTGGTATTCTAACCAATGAGTGCATTGATTTATTCTAAGGACTAGTCCCAATCTTTAAGTTCTGTTAAAATTGTGTGACTGTATTCATATCTCAGTGAGACTGAGGACTCTGGGGCAGAATATCCAGTTCTGAATCCTGGCCCCTTTACCTATTAGCTGTAAAATTTAGGTTAAGTCACTTAACCTCTGCCTACCTCAATTTTTCCATCTATAAAATGAGGATCAGATTGGATTATCTCAAACGGATGTTGTGAGGACTAAGTTAGATTATATTGGGAAAATCTAGAAAACTATTCTAGGCACCTTGTGCTAAATAATTATTTTAAAACTATTTCAAAGTCTCATTCATCACTTTCATAAGCATCTTTTAAACTTACTGGATAGCAAAATAACTTCTCATATTTTTTTACTCAGAAAACATTTTCTGTAAAACTAATTGGCTATCCAAAAATAAAAACTCCTAATGTGCTTTTCAAATGTATATTTATATTATGTCATGGTACTAATTTCAGTAACTGTACAATATGTCTATGGAAGGAACCAGAATATCTTAAAATCATAACTAAGAGGTGTGTATCTTGTTGGAACTGATGAGAAGAGACTTGGCTATGAGGGCAGACTCTAAGATGATCCACAATGATCACTGCATTCTGGTATTCAAACCCTTGTAATCCCTTCCCTTTGAGTATGAGCTGGCTTCTACAACAGAATCTCACTTCTGAGATTAGGTGATATAGACTATAGCTTCCATCTTCCTCAAATTCTGTCACTCTCGCACTCAGGGGGAAGCCAGCTGCCATATCAGAGACAGCTTCATGGACAGTCCTCATGTCGACAGACCACAGCCTGCCAAAAACTACATAAGTGAGCTTGGAAGACAAACCTCTATTTAGGTAAGACAGCAGCCCTAGCTATCAGCTTGACTAAATCTTGAGAGCCTGGAACCAGAGGCACACTTAACTGTATACCTGGATTTCTGGCTAACAAAACTGTGAGATAATAAATGCTATTTTAAACTACTGAGTGTGGGGAAATTTTGTTACACAACGATAGATTACCATTGAATCAAATACCATTGAATCAAAGAGCCAGATTTCCAGTTTCAGTAGAAGATAAACCAAGGTTTGGTAAACTATGGCTGTGAACCAAGTCCACCTCACATCCTTTTTCTTTTTTAATTGAGATATTATTGATATCCTTCTCTGAACAGCCCCCAGGCTAAGAATTGTTTTCACACTTTTAAAGGTTATAAAAAAGAAAACAAAACAAAGAATATTAACAGAGGCTATATTTGGATAGCAAATCCTAAAATTTTTACTGCCTATCTGTCCCTTTACAGAAAAGCTTACTGACCCCTGAGATAGACCACTGCACTTATCATGTGACAACTGACCCTCCCAAAGTCACCCAAAGGAACCTCTGACTGTAGAACACAGTTGCTCAACACTCTAGACGATCGATTCTTAAAGGACCCATCTTCTCTAGTCTGTGTCAAATGTTGCGTGTATTCCTTTGCAAGGAGTAAAATAATAATCACCAACTAGCTCTAATTACGTAAAGTTACTCAGAGAATACTTAAAGAGAGAACAAAAACACCTTGCATGACTATGCATATATTAAATTATATTTTCAAGTGTATATTTCAATTAAAAGTTTAGAATTTGGATAGACTGTATTGTCGAAGAACCTCAGTAATAGATGCATATCAATTCTGTGTTCTAGATGCCTGGAATCCCTCACGATGCAGGGCATGAGGACAGTCAGGCAGTCATCATGTCCATGGTTGCAGTAGAGCAAAGCAAGCTCTAGATAAGTTCTACTAAAACTGTGGCTCATGGACCATTGCTGGTCTATGAACTGTTTCTAACCTCTAGAACTGAAAGTATTCAGAAGCTAGTATAGCAATTGAAAAACTAATTATGTCTTTTGAATGCAATTATTACAAAATTAAAGCTTGCCTTTGTATATCTTTGGAATTTTTATTTAATTTTCTAGTAATAATTTTTATTTTACTAAAGTATTAATTCACAAGAGATTGGAAATTTTTGAAAATGGTTCTTCACAACAGGGATATTGAGAATGCTCCAGGAGGCCAATAAAATCTTCCAACATCTGGAGTTAAATCAAAGTTTTTATAACAAGTTCTATTTCTTTCAATACTACAGATATTTTGGTCAACTATAGCAATAGCCAAAGCCCACCAACTTAAAGCAATATACATAGGCCAACCAAGGATCTGTTACGGAGACTCAAGTTCAAAAAAAGTTGGGTGCCCCCTCTCCTTTGTCGATGCCTTCTCTTCTCAATATTTAGTTAAATATTTAATCATGCTATGCTAAAGATAGGCATCCTGTCCTCTACTCCATTAAAGAGAAGAGCTCTAAGAATGAAAAGGATTATGAGGTACTGAAAATTTACAGCACAGTGTACAGGGGTGACCAACGATTGGCAGCACCTTTGAGTCTTTCCTCCATGGCAGAAATTTCTGCCTATCAACACGTTCTTTCCTGCCAAGCCAAATGCTGCTGTGGGAATCTTCTCATCAGAGCATTTCAGAAAGCCCATCAAAGTGGGCACATGAGCTAAAGACTCTTTTCCATCTCTAGAAAAATGAGAAGAGCATGGGTATCACAAAAACTAAGTCCAAACTTGGTTCTGATAGCCAGCCATTTGAATCTGGTCCACTCGGATCCCCTCTCTAGATCTATTTTGTGACATCTGGAACACAGGGAGTTGGACTGGATAAAGGATTCTTACATCAGAACTCAGTGTAGCTTTTAAAAAATGCTGATGCCTGAGCCCCAACTTTTGAGTCCTTTCTCAGGCTGTCTAATGATACTTCAGGCATTGGTAATTTTTAAAGCTGCTCTTGTGATTCTAATATGCAGACTTGAGAACCATTGTATTAGATAATCTCTACAGTCCTCTAATATTCTAAGACTCCAGGATTATTTGAAACAATAATGAGATCAGTTGCACAGACTTATAGTCTACCAGTTAAATTAGATTGGTTAGGAGTTGAGGGGCCAACTTAATCCCTTGGGCGGTTTATAACTAGAGGGAATAAAAGGCATAGGAATATTTAATTATGAGGTAATAACTCTATTTTAGGTATATGTGATCATAACCACTCAAGCTTTACTCTTGTGGTTTTTATGACTCCTCAGGATATCTTATAAGAATTATTATAGCCCCCAAAATCACCTTTGACTATTATTACAGGTATGTCAAAATTTATAACAATAATAATTACTATTGTTAATAATAATATGCCCTGTAATGATCCAAATTCTTTCATTTGAGGATTTCAATGCATTTTATAGATCTTAATTTATTAATCCCAATATTTCTATGAAAAGGGCATAAACCCATAATCATCATCCCATTTTATAGGTGAAAAAACTAAGTCAACTAAGTATGAGTGTGTATATGTATACTCCTACATGCTTAAAATCCAATTCAGAATCTGCAAGTTTTATGATGCTAATCAACTGGAGGTTTAAATATCCTCTCTTAAAATTTCTGTGAAGCGTAATCCTACCATACTTGTTCGTCCGTATCTACTATCTCCCCAACACTGAAAGATAACAGAGATGAGCAAATGCTCTAGTATGGAGTTGAAAGAGAAACATTAATAAATGCAATGAAAGATGACAAGTTCTTTAATGGAAATGTCCGCGATGCCAAGGCATCATTGGGAAGAGTGGTGCACATTGGGAAAAGATGCAGATTTTACAGAGAAAATCACTTGAGAACTGGATTTTGGGCGGTATCTTGAGTTTAGCTGTGAGAAGGTGAAGTGTATTCCAAGCAAAGGTATTTCAGAGGCACTTTTTTGAAATACAGAAGCATGATGGTGATGTCTGCCATGTGTGAGTGAGTAAGAATGGGAGCAGATAAAGCTGGAAAAGGTTGTGAAGAAATCCTGAGGTTCTTTAGACATTCTAGATTGTGGATTTTTTTCTTTCATAAAATTTGTATTCATGGCTTGTATTTATACATCCATCCTCCCTTTAATATGAAGTCCTTTGTAAGCAAAAACTATAGTTTTAATGTCCTCATCTTTAGAATATATTTCAAGACCTTGAGAATATAATAGAAGTATGCCATGGATTTCTGTTTTTGTAAGCAAGGATCTTAGAGTATTTTACTCATCACTTGCCCATTTCCTGTACTGAGAAATGAAGGGAGCCTATTTAGACTTGTAGAATTTAAGAGTTAAAAAGACTTTAGAGGTCAACTTCAGAAGCTTTAGAATCACCCACCACCAGGTAAAACCTGTGGTCTTATGCCTTATACAGTGGTACTGTGTAGCATTTACACAGTACATTCTGTCAAAGTGCTCCATTAACAAAGGGAAGGCTCAAGGTCCAGAAAGTTTAGAAAGCCCTACCTTCAGAGTCACAAAATGCATTGAATGATAAAGACTGCAGGAATCCTGTAGGAAACAGCCCTGTTAAAGATTGCTTAAATCATTATTTCCCAAACTTGTTTAATAATAGAACTATTTCTTTAAGAACTCCAATTAACAATCAATCAGCCTTTTTCTCTCATATTTGTCACTTAGTATTATTGATTTTAATCTGCCCTTCAGAATCTTGAACTTTATGGCTTCTTTACTAGTTTCTTTCTTTATTTCTTTTTCTTTTCTTTTCTTTTCTTTTCTTTTTTTTTCTTCCTATCTGAGACATCTTGGTTTAAATAAGTTAAAACAGAAAAAAGGCTGTCATCCATATCACCCTTATCTTTAGCAGTATACTCAGCTTATATTCTTAGAGAACTCAAGGGTTGCCCATCTCAGGAGTACAAACAGAATTCTTCTTTCAGGGCTTTCCTTGATGTCCATCTTTCCCAGACATCTTTTCCTGGTCACTCCTTTCCTCAAGGCTCAAGTACTCTTGAAGAATTGTCCCTCTTATCTAGCTGTCAGCTTCCCATGGGCAAAATGTTAACCACTCTGCTTTAAATACTCTCACACAGAAGCTAACAGAATCTTTCAGTCCCAATTCAAATGGTCTAAGAAATGCTGAAGAACCCTTTTTCCATGATGCTAATTTAAGAAATATAAAATTATTTTCAAGCTGCATTTTCATTTAATTCAAAGTGAAATTAACTTTATCGAGTCCATGGATACATTTCTAAATAGTCATAGTTAAGAGTACTACTTTATTAAACAGAAGGGTGTTAATGCACAAATGGGACTGCTTTTAAAGACAGAAAAACATTACCATATAATTGAGATATAGCAACTCATGGTACATCTACTCATCCATAACTTACATTGTAAAGTTCTTTATGACCCAGAAAGTGGCTTCACAGACATTTTCTGATTTTAAATTTAAAGCTAATCTGTGATCATGTATTATTATAATACTTACTTTATAGTTAGGAAAATAAAAGCTTAACAAAGTGCAGCAAAATTGCTAAAGATCACTCTGCTGAGCTTAGACTAGAATGAGTCGAGTACATTAACACTATTTTTACTTAGAACCCTTTCTAAGCAGGTGAAGTGGGTCCCTTTCTAAGCCTCAGGATGTGCAGATGAGAAAGACAGGATCCCAGGTAGCTCTCAATCTAAACCTGACTCTCTCCGATTATAGTATTGCCTCTATATTCAAGCTGGTATGCAACCTGAACAGCTTCAGTGTCCCTATATTTCTCAGAAAGGCTGACTACACTACACTGGTCCTAGACACCGCGGTGGCTGCTGGTGCCTAGAGGCTGCAGCTTGCTTTTGGTCTAGGTCTGGGCCCGTGGGTGGTACCTTCGACCACCCTTGACCTCTACCTGGTTTGCCACAGGCCTAGGAATAAGAAATGCTAAGGACTTTCACACTTTCACGGGGTCTAAGATGTTCCCCTAGGTCTAGCAGTGCTTCTCAAACACAGGTATATACCAGAATCACCCAGAGGGCTTATCAAACTGCAGTTGGCCAGGCCCCACTCCCCAGAGTTTCTGATTTATTTATTTGTTTATTTATTCCTGACCCCCACCCCCACCCCCACCTCCATCTACATCCTCCCAGAGTTTCTGATTTAGTAGTTCCAGATGAGGACAGAGGTTTGTCATTTCTTATCCGTTTCTAGGTGATGATTCTGTTGGTCTAGGGACCACACTTTGCAAAGCATTGCCCTGGAGTTTCTCTTTTGCTCCCCAGCTCGCTCTCCTCCCTCATTTATTCGCTTTTTCAAGAGTTAAAATGTTACTTTAGAAATTAAATCTCGAGTCTTTCCAGAAGTTAGTTATTTCCTCTTCTCATACATCTTAAGTTGCTCGACTACAGCATGAGAGAAAAGTACCTTCATGGCAAGTGTTCTATAGCCAATCCTTAATGCCAGGTCTGTCATTATATAGCTTTTAAGTTTTGAGCACATAGGCACCCCAGTTTTCTTGTCTATAAAATGGGGTGATATTTTAGGCCCAATAGTTTATACAAAGATAAAATTATACTCATATTTGAAAGAACCTGGTAGTTTTAACTTTAAAAGTTAAAGATAAAAAGATCAAAAGGTGCAAACTCTAGTTATAAAATATTATGAAGACGTAATGTATAGTGTAGTAATTATAATAATACTGTTTTGCATCTTTGAAAGTTGCTAAGAGAATAATCTTTAAAAAACAAAAACAAAAAACAAAAAACCACCTACAGCACCTTGTATTCCTAGGTGGTCTCCTATCCAAGTACTCACCAGGCCCGACCCTGCTTAGCTTCCGAGATCAGGTGAGATTGGGCATATTCAGAAAGTAGATCTTAAATGTGCTCATCACAAGAAAAAATTGTAACTATGTATGGGGATGAATGTTGACTAGACTTATTATAATAATTATTTCACAATATACACAAATCTCAAATCATTATGTTTTGCACCTGAAACTAATATAATGTTATATGTTAATTGTACCTCAATACAAAAAAAGTTAATGACATAGTTATAAAAATCAAAGTGAAGTCTTTCCCTGTAGTGTACTGACTAGCTACTGTTATAAAACTACTTGTCTAAAAATATACAGCAAGAAAAGGCAGAATCAAATATAGAATTCAGGCCTATTCATTCCCCTCACAGATTTCCCCCAGGTACACTACTCCACAATAATAACAATAGTAGATAAATACTCAAATGGGCTTTGGAAAGCCTAATATGGAACCTGACAAGAAATAAAGTGATCTATCCACTCTGCTAGGTATCTATTTTAATGGTTCCATTAGTAATAGAATTTATCTTCTAGATGCATAATTGATAACAAAATAAAAATAAAAATAGATCTTTAATCTAAGTATCTAAGTACAATACATATTATAGTGCAGCAATCATTCCTGTAAAACTCAGGGGTGTGATTTCATTATGCCAAGTTTCAAATTCCCTTAAAGCTCATCGACAATGCTTTCAGCTAAGTTCAGTCTGAGAAATGTTTATGTTTGCATTTGGGAGGTTAACTTTTTCTTCTGTAAGTGAGAGTCTTCTTCATTTCCAAAAATAATGCTATCGAGGTAAATATTTCATTCCCCTTTAAAACAAATGACTTAAAACCCCAGCTCTGAGAATGATAGCAAGATGAGGGATGACCTGTGCCAAAGGTGAGAACGAGGCATAAGAAGACATCATCCAATAGTTTAGATGGAGAAAACTAAGGAAATCACTTCATGATGACTTGGTTTGGCTTCTAAAATTAGGAGCTTAAACAGCATAGAGCTTCAGATAGTTTAAATGAAGCGAAAGCCTACTAGGATAGTAATGATTTTTGAGGGGTCAGCAAAAGAAATGCAATTTTGTTTAATTCAGTTCGACGAACATTAAATAAGTGTCCCCTGTGAACTTGGCAATATTTTAGTCACTGGGAATGCAAAGATGAGGAGGATACAGTCACTGCCTTCTAGTGTTTGAAAAAATCATATTGCAATAATTCAAAATGAAATGGTTTCAGTTTCAGGCCAGAATCCAGCATGGATCACATTTTAAAAATCAAGATAAAATAATATAGATCAATTAAACTCAAGTTAGCAAACACATATCGGGTACTGGGCACTTAGTATGAGGTAAGAGATACAAAAGTAGTACATGACGAACAGGCACTATACCTGCCTTCAGATTGTGATACGGCTTCTCCTAAGAATGACAGAAGGAAAAAGGAGGATACAGTTTGTGACAAACATTCTGTTGAGGCAAGAAACATGTACTTCCTAAGAAGTATATTTAATCAAAAAGCATCTATATCTTTCCAGCATCTGAGTTTGAGGCTCAAGTTCATTGAATTCCCATGTGCTTGGGCATGAGGGAGCTGGGATTATGGCCTATGATAATACTACCTTCGGAAATAAGCTCAGCACTTTTTTTTTTTTTGGCTCTTTTTTGAATATATTTTATTTGATGATAACTGTTATCTAATAATTCAAACTTCTCTCTTCATTGACTTTATTTCATAAATATTAGAAAGAGAATAATAGCATTGCAGTAAAACGATGTCTTTTGACAAAGATGAAAGAGAAAAATGGTCTAAAATTCGAGACAGCATAGTTTAACTGAGATTGTTGTCTGTAATTTGTGTTCTACTTGGGAACTTTAATGTTGGTTCAAGTGGGAAGTAAATAATGAACCAGCTTGAGGTTAGAAAAAATATGAGATTGTTCAGATCATGTGAGACAAAAAGATGATCTGGAATCAAAATATCTGATCATTTCTTCCTCTACATCCCTGCTTTACTATATTTTGACCTTTAACCAAATAGTCACCATAGGACGTGAGTTTTGACAGTTCTTCAAGATTCCTGAATATAAGGATATTGTTTTGTCATGCTAGATTTAGAGATCAGCACAGGCTCTAGTACATAAATTACTCTGCATGAATGTTTGTTGGGCATATAAACCTGGAGAACATCAAAAGTTTTGAGGAGGTGGGAGAGACAGATGAATGAAGGACATTGTATGGTTTCTTTACACGGTGCCCTAGATATCCATGTCACTGGCTATTCTATAGAATGGCTAAGCTACCAATAAATACTGAAGGAAGAAAAGACAAGAGGAAAGAAGATAAAGGCATGTCTTTTTTTAAACGTATGGGAAAAAATATTGGAAGAAATTGTGCCAACATTTTAAATCTTTTTATACAATGGGATTATGGGTGATGTATTCCATATGTTTAAATAATTTCAATAACTTCCAAATTTCTTAATTTAGTATGTCTTAGTTTTATAATAGCTTTGAGGGTTGCAAAATTAACTATATTGTCCCCTTTTCTTTGGGCTGCTAAAGATATTAAAGGCAAATTTATAGAATCTATGGTAATTACATAAGTTATTATTTGATTGAGTTGTTAGGAGAACTCATATCAGGAATCTGAATGAAATAAAAATGCATGAATAAATGCTAAGTCTCTGCAAAAAATAGTTCCAATTCAGTTTTATTTCCAATTGTTATAATATCAATAAAACTAGTAATAAGCAATAATTTTATATTTCTTTCCTAGAGTATATATTAACCTTTTCTCCTGTTGCAGAGAAAAAAATTTTATAAATGGAAATTCTAATTTAAAACACAAAATGAATAACATTTGCAAGTAAAACCACAAAAAGTCCTGGGGCTTATATTTCTTTAATGTTGGAAATATTTGTTAAAAGTTATATTTCCTGGTTTTTTTTTATATTTAATGACTATGACTTAGCCTCAAGTCTCTGATATTTTTATACACTTTCCAGAAGCACTGTGCAAAGTATCATAAGCAAATCTATTTTTAAATGCTTAGAACATATTAATAATAATTACTATTTTTGTGTTCTTTTTATATAATGTTCAACCTCTGGAATTAATTTTGAAAAGCATGTTCCTATATCTTTAATCAGACTTTTATTTAACTAAATGAATAAGCTAAAATCTGATAAAATTATTAAGGTTTTCAGTATTAGTCAAGGGAAGTGGTTTTATTTAAAGGGTCCATTGACTTAGTTTGTGGTTCCACAAATTTAGGAATTATTATGTCAGGACATTCATGAGTACTAGATAAAAGCCTATGTTGAACACTGAGGGGAATCCAAAGCTTAATATGGAATGGATATTGCTTGCAAGAAGCTTAGAATCTAATTGAGAAAAACAAGACATGAAAACACACGCATTTAAAATATGAGAGTGATAAAGATGACAAGAAAAGCACAGATAACGTTCTAGTGCCGTGGAAATAAGAGAAAGGAATAGGAGATTGGATATCATGTGAGCTAGAAATGAATGAGTAAGACACTGATATGCAGAAATGGGTCCAACAAGCATTGCAGCTTCGAGCTCTTACCTATCATATTAATTTTAACTGTTGGTTTCTATGACTATCTGCATTTCACTAGACAACGAACGCTGAAAACTGGGACCATGTTTTATCTCCTTTGTATATCCTTGGCTCCAAAGACAATGACTGGAACTTAGCACTAAGGGCAACGGAAAATATTCTACTTTTATTTCTATGTGTCAAAAGAGAAGTGAGGTACAATATAAATGATTTTATATGATATTGGGAAACAAAACTAATACTTATTTAGAGTTCGATGGCACAATTTTACTCTATTCAATTTTAATTTATTGGAGGATATGATTGCCCTACAATAATGCTATGTTACAATCATCTACTATACATTGCATAATTACTTCAACCCTATGGAGCAACCCAGAGGTTATTTCTATTCCACTTTTGCTCCCCTTGCCTCCCTCTTCAGACTTCCCCTAATGATCAAACAGGGCAATTTTAGCTTCCTTCACATTAGCCAGAGACAGTTAGCATTGTTAGGAAACTGCAAAAATGTATGTGTATAAAGTTTGAAAAGTATGTGACTGCAGAAACTTGCTGGGAGGACTCAAATGGCCCAGGTTTGTAGCTAATTTTTGCAAGAAAAGATCAAGAACCAAGCACGATTCACAGCAATTTCTCAGAATATCAAAGCTGATTATTGCCATTAAGCCTGTCTGCAGAGCCACTTGCGAACATTTATCGAGGACCAGTCCCTGCGAGGGGTGTTCGTGCGGCAGATCAGTGGCACAGCCCTGTGTTGGGGACTCACAGGCCATTACCGACTCATTGTCTATTCATTTTAGATGGTTTCTATGGAGGATTTATAGAAACAATACCATGGTGGCACCAAGGTGGCTATCAATGCTGTTTACAGACAATTTAGAGGAATAAACCTGCAGTTACGCCCGGGCTGGCTTCCCTCGTGGTCCTGGGGCATAGCGTTCTAATCCTATTGTGACGTGATTGTTTCACCATAAACTGCTCCACAGAGGCCTGTAATTGGCGTACAGGTTCAAATTAGATTGCTGTGTGTTTAGGAAAGCAGGGGTCATTTCACATCAGCACCTCTCATTAAGAAGCAGGCGACCAAAGTCTCCATTATAGGAGCTCTAATGTATATATTATCTTTTATTATAAAGAAAGTACTCAAAGTATGTACTCACGACACACACATATGTTACCCATCTTGCCTTTCATCGCTATGAAGAGGAGGGCAATGTGTAAATGCAAAACATCTTGCTGAGAATAGCATTTAAATATTTACCAGCAGTGTATCATGGAACGCCAGTTTTACGAGCTAAAAAGAAGAGACAGGAGGAAAATCATAGATGAAAAAGTCCAACAATTAGTTCTGCTTTCTCCTAATAATGTCATGACATGATGGTGACCTTTTTCTGGGTACCAGGAGAGGACTCTTATGTCTCTATGTTTTCAACTGAAGTGATGCGTGAACTCAAGTGAGGTTTCAGAATAAAATACCCACTTCCTAAGCTTCTTTTCAAAATCACCAAATAAGTCTTCAAACCATTGAGAGCAAAATTTATTTATTAAAGAGTAATATAATTTATAGCCTCCAGAACCGTGAGACAATAAATCTCTGTTGTATAAGGCACCAGGTATGTGATGGCAGCCCTAGCAAATGAATATAGTCCCAAAGCTAGGGTGTCTGGCTCTCGGGTGATGGATACTTCAGTACTCTTTTCCCAACTTTTCAAATTCCTCAGAGATGAAGATGCCTTGTCTTCTGTACAGCAGCCTGTAAATTCTCTGCTACTTTCTTGCTTATGTACGTCAAGCAGGCAAAATTATCCATTGGCAAATGCTTCCGGCTTTCTGTCTTCAGGACCTATGATGTCCAAAGCCTACTGGAAAACAAGAACTTCCTAGAGGCTTAGAAGTATAACCCAACACCAGCATCAAGGGACACAACACAAGGCCTTACCCACAATGGCTCCAGCCACCAATCGTGTTATCTTTATATACGTGCAGCTTCGACAGTTTCAAAAAGCCATTTGGTGACATTGTATTCTTTCCAAACCCACCAGCACAATAGGAGCAGCACCTGTGCCATTGGGGCACAGGAAGCAGGACACACTAGTTAATGGGTTCTTGGTGGGGCCAACCAAAATCTTCATATACAATTGCTATATGCTCTGAATTCCCACCTTACCACCAGCTGCCTCCTTGATAGTATATTTCCACTATGATTTCAGAGAAGAACCTAAAAGCTTCTTTGCTTGACAGTGATCTTAGTGGCAATTGCCATTAAGATATCTTGAATACATTAATTGTAAGTCATGTCCTCCTTGACCTTTGTCCCTGAGAGGCTCAGTTTGGGACCATCAACCTCCTCATTCAGAAACTGAAGGGAACATGAACTAGAAAATCTCCAGCTCCCTTCTCAGATAATTATATTTCTGCTAATTTAAGGGGGTCCTTTTTCCTAAATTCTCCATGTTTCACTGGCTTGGAGCCCTTCCCAGAGTGATCTTTCATCAGTGCTGTCTGGTTTCATTGACAGTTTTCTCCAAGGTGAATGCTTTATAGTAAGTGCTCACATAGACCCCTCTGAGTCTCTTTTACGAGTAAAGAGAATGAACACCCTATACCCCATATGAAACCCAGCACATCAGTGGTTTAAGCGGATACTTTCCACCACCAGAAAGCTCTGTTACGTAATATAACTATTAGGCTAGGCGGAATTTCATCTGATGATAAATGACAGGTCACGGAAAGTTCATGCCCAATAACAGAAGTCGTACATTGGTATTAGCAGGAGCATACACATGAAAGGATGCCAGAGCCATCAATAACCATGTTTGGGCTTGATAATCATTATTAGCTTAGTAATAGTTATTGCCATTTTCTCTCCTTCTGCTGATTTAGTAAAGAGCAACTAATAACAATGAGGGGTCAAATGTACAAAGCAAATGATACTCTTTGGCCAGACACAGTGCAGTTTCTAATGAGCTAATAAATGCTCTGTGTGTGTGTGTGTGTGTGTGTGTGTGTGTGTGTGTGTGTGTGTTTGTGGATGTGTGCTCAACCCAAGAAAATTAAACTTGCTAGGTGGCAGAGGTGCCGCCAACTACATTTTCTTTTTTTTTCTACTAAATCACAGACCTACCATAAGCTTTCTTTGAAACTCTGCAATATAGCAAGGACTAGCTAAAGAATTCCCCTTCTGGCTGCACTTTGAATCTTCTTAAAACCTAATTCAAAGTATTGTCATTCCTTTGTAGACACAAGTCTATAAACTCATTCTCCAGATAGAAGTTTTGAAACAGAACATGGGGACTTCTGAGACACGAAGGGTTCCTTAGTAATTAAGATAAAATAAGGATTCCCACACCGGCTCTCTATTACAGATCTGTAAAACAGCTCAATACTTCACTGGGCTGAAGCCCGTTTGGGCCATCGAGTTGAAAACTGCTGTATTATTATTCTTTGATGTCTACAGCTTAGTAGCACAAAGCTGGTCTCTGAGCACTTACTCTCTATAAAGAAACTCCAAATGTTTGGCCTTTGGGCTGTAAATATTGTGTCACCATTGATTTTTAACATATAAAGTGTATTTTCCTGAATGTCAAGTATTTTCAAAGTGCAGGGCCTCCCAAGAGCACAAAGTAGAAGGAATTAAGATGGTTTAAAAGCTAGAGCTACAAGCAAGTGGGGAAGAAAGGCAGGGAAGGAAGAAATGAAAGGGAGAAATGAATGAGAGCAATATTCCAAGCTCTATGTTCTCTTTCATGATTTAGTTTCAAAAGTTACGTAAAAATTTATCTCATGGTCACTAAAGACATGTTAACATCAATACTGTCAATTCCATTCTTTTCCAGTAACAACTGTGCTCCAAAACTCTGCACACAGCACTATAGTGAAATTTTTGTAAGAACTCCGCCTCCTTCATTTCCTCATCTCTTTAATTCCTCTTTATAGTAAGTAGATGCAAAAAAGTATTTGTTAAATAAATAAATTCTACCAAATCCTCTACTACCCAAACGGTAAAATTGTATGTCAAAGTAACTGCTATTAAATTGCCTGTTAGAACTTTTATTCAAATTAGGAAATAAACCTATGAGAAAATAATTCAAAGCAACTGTTAATACGTTAAAAAGTCTGTCAAATTTCACCTTCATGTCTTGGCACAGCGTGGAATTCAGACCAATTTAAAGCAAAGCAACATTTCTCATTTTTTAAAGAATAAATTAGGAGAAATGTCCTGAGCTGTGTCCCAGATCCACAGCAGATCACCTTGCTCTTTCTTTATCAGCCTCCTGTGCCAAGTCATAATCGGACCATCAAGTTCAGTTTCTGACCTCCCAGATGCAAGCTGAACTGTCCCTTGGGATTCAAATGAGCTGAGGGAGCTATTCTCTTTCCCTCAGTCAATCAGACAGATGCAACTGAAGTTAGGAAAAACCTCCTTAGACAAAGCATTCCAGATTTGCATTTGCCTGAATGTAAAACTAAAAGAAATAAAGATTTTTGTCACCCGCCTTAGAAAAAATGAGTGATAAACATCACCAGACAAACCTTCAAATCCCTCATTGCTTTATAAAACTTGTTATAATATATATCAATACATAATGTAAAAAATGACTCAATTTCAAAAGGGTTTAGAATGTCGAATCATAGCTAAAATTGTAAAACTAAAGCATTGCTGGAAGAGACCAGAAGATAGTCTAAGGGAATAGGTTTTTAACAAACAAACATGTCAACTCACTGATGTAAAAGGTGGAGGTAAATGCTAAAAATATTCCTGCCAACTTCATGCATTATTACTAATCACATCTTTTATAATGCTGTGCTGGCTTGCTTCAGAATTTTAAGGAGACTGTGATTCTGATCATTCATTTATCCATAGCCCACGCCAATCTCCATCCTCTATCTCCTGTAACTGCTCCTGACCATCACTAATTAACTGGGAAAAATTCATTAATATTTATCTTTCAGCAGTTATCTAGCAATAAATTTTCACATTATGTAACCATGTTCTATCTATGCTTAAACTGCATCCATGCAGTTTCAGACTGCTAACAAAAAACAAAACAGGTTGATTATTTTTAATTCTATACAAAATGTAAAAGAATTCATGTTAACAATATTCTAAACCCTTTAGAAATTGAGTCATTTTTTACATTATGTATTGATATATATTATAGCAATATATAAGGATAAATCAGCTAGTATTAACTGAGTTCCCCTCATATCCTCAGTTAAATGCCAAGGCAGATCACCAAAGGAAAAGCAAAAGTAAATTAGCCTTTGCCGAGGAATAGGGACATCTTAGTGCATCTCTGCCGCGAACTTGTTATATAACCTTTGGCCCATATCTCTCTAGTGCTCAGTTTTTGAAATTAAAATAACTAGGCTGGGTGGACTTTAAGGTCTGTCCGGTATTCCAGATACTTCCTGTGTCTCCTGAGCCTTTAAGACTGTGTGTTTTTTTATCACACTCTTAAGTGTGCAGATGTATGAGACAGAGACTGAAGGAACTGAAGGATAAAACTGAGGGATAAAATAATAAACAATATGTTATTTGTTCATTGTTTGACCACAATAAACATCTGAAGTCAAACAATGAACAAATATATATTATTTATTTATGGGACTAGAAATATGATATTTGTAAGAAGGGGAAGATATTTACTTTAATATCCATTATATTCGGAAAACTGACTAGTATTAGCATAAATTATGTTAAAATTCTGACAATGCAAGGACCATTCTTTTGGAAATTTTAGGACATTTTAGGTTCTTATTCTTAGTTGCAATAAGAAAGACTTTTTTCTCTAAATGGGGATAAAACATGATTATAAACCAAAATTTATACGATGTCTGCTTAAAAAGAACGACACACTAATTGAACAATTACTGAGTTTTAACTGGAGTTACTTTAAGGATTTGCTTCCAACTGTTGCCGAAAACCATTAATAATATAGATAAAACATGGCAACGTTACCTGTGAAAAAAATCACATGCTGAAGTTAGCAATGAAACCATAATAAAATTACTCAATAGAATATTAATCATCAATAGAATATTCACTCCAGTAGGAAAATCTAATTATTTCTCTAATAGGATAATCACTAAAAATCTACACATACCCCAACCTGAGTGTCTTAAAATTTGATTCCTTTTCAAGAATTTGTAGTCATTTAGATCAACAGTTTCAATAAATAGAATATTGCCTTTCTCCATTTTCTTGACCACATTCGATTATCTAATAATTTATTCAGATACTCCTTTCACTTGATTACACTGGAGAAAATAAACACATATGGTTTATCTACACTATCTTAATTTTATGGTTAATATTAAAAAGAGGATAGTAATTCATTTGATCCCTTGTTTTATGCCAAGCAGTATTTGTGGAGCCATGGCTACAATACTGACCAAAACAGAAAAAAAATTCCTTGCCTTCTGGCAACTTACATTCCAGTGTCAGTAAGGTAGATAATAAACATAATAGACACAAAAATTGACAGCACTATTAGAAAAGTGGCAGTACACATGTTGGACTATTGTTCCTCATAAAATGGTTTAGTCTTGGTTATGAATAATGCATCTTGCTTCCACAAAGCATTCAGATGCTCATATAATTAGACTCATTTTTGAGGTCTTCCTATAGTTCATGCATCAAACACAGGCCCTTCAGGCAGCTGTGCTTGGGTCTATAGGCATGGGATGTTAAAGAAATGAGCATAGTCATGCTAACACTGCCCTCACTCCCTTACAGATGTAGCATGACAGTGATCGCCCAAGGCATTCTAATTACAAAGTATTTAGTAGTCAGGATCTAGCACACACCTGCCAGAAACTTGAGAGGAGAGACGCTGCACCAGGATTTTTATTCTACACAGGAACCCAGCTGGAAGCCAGGTTCTAAAGATGCTGGTGGCAGCATAAAAACCACATGCCTTTCGAGTTCAGTTGGAAGTGTCTGGAATTCTCCCCTTAGAAAGGCAGGTACGATCTCCTCAGTTACAATGCTTATGCCATAAGGATCATTTATTGGCCTTAAAGCTGACAGTGTGTTTCTGCCACGACTTGGATTTAGAAACGTGATTTACAAAGCCAGACAACTACACTTCGCACCTGGACGTATATCTGAAGGGTTGCCAAATGAAGCATGTGGGTTGGTTGTTTCCAGAAAAGATAACATTGGATTGGAAGTTATACCTCCTTCTCAAATTACTGCAAATATGTAGTTTTGAGAATAATAGGTATATGTTTAAATGGCTCCTCAACTTCAGAGTTGAACACATTAAATCATCAGTATTGAAGTAAGAAGGCAGTCTCATAATGACTTGGAGAAATTTATTGAAATAAAAAATTAAATATTTTTCTGAGAAGATAAAATTTAAATCAACGTGTTTGTTGTTGCTGCTTCTATTTTCGCAGATAAATTCTCCGTGCACTATCACTTTAGGTTTGTAATATAACACTGTTATTTAAATACTGTCTCATATGAAAATCCTGGAAAACAGGATAAATCCATTAAACGATTCTACTTCTAGACTGTCAGAAATAAACTTAGAGGAAAAAAGTCAAATCCACTTGTTTATTGCATATACCCACTGTATTAATCTGATAATAATAGGAGGTATAAATAATTAACTGCTATCTCATATGCCACTTTGTAGGTAGAAATCGGTAATCTCATTTTGCCATGAAGTAGAACCATACGAAAACCTAAAATTCATCTTGGTTTCCTACGACTTAGGGAATACAAGTCCCCAAATGGCTCCTACAGAATTCTTGCTTTATTCATTGAATTTTTACCGACTTGTCTGTATAGACCTTGTTTGTCATATTATCTGTAAAATATCTGGAAAAATTTCAGATGAAAAAGTTAAGGAATGAGGAGGACCTGAGATATTATCAAGGCTATGCCCCTACTTTGTAGCAATATCTCTCTTTAAACACTCCAGACAAATTCATCTTTGTCCCACTTTAAAGTCATTCTGAAGGAGATTCTAAATTTCTCTCTGGGAAACTCAACTGAGCGAGCATTAAAATTTTTTAGGATTTGGAAAATACACATTGTATTGAACTCAAATTCATGTTGCTGTAGTTTTTGATAAGTTTCACACCAACAGAGAATGGCAGCTATGGTAATAGTTTTATCATTTCCAAGGCAAATGTTCTAGTTCTGTTAACCTTATAGCTTTATTTTCTCATCCTAGAATTCTTACTTGTCATAAACCAGTCCAGATTCAGAGTGATGTTTCTATCTTGTCAGTCTTGTTTTCTCTCAGAAATCCTGCCTCTAATTTCCTAGATATTAAGAACCAGAGTGTGTACAATTTAGTTCAGAAGCAGAAACCTCCCAGTGGAGATAGGTTCACTATGGTAATTTCTGGATTTTTCTGCACGGGACCTACAGAACCATCTCACGCACCGTGGACAATTTCCTAGACTTGATGGACTCATTAAAGTGAAGGTCAAATCTAACCTTTTAGTCAGAGAAACTACTGGGTTTCAGATTTTAGTGTGAGAATCACTAGGGAAGCTTAGTAAGAGGGTAGCTTCACTTCCTGTAGCATCTCCCACCCCACTTCCGCAAATTCTGAAATGGGAAATCTGGGCCGGAACCCAGAATCTGCTCTCTAACAAGCCTCTCTCCACAGCACCTTCTTTCCCTCCTGCCAACGGTTCTGAGGCACAGCTTCTGGAATTACAGTTCAGAAGGGGTTTCCTTTATCTGCCATTATCCTTTTCTTCTGAATTCAGGATTTGACCTGAATTCAGAATGTACAGACAAGGAAAGATCCATGAATAATTGGAGGAAACGACAACCTTGGCGGGACCTTCTCAGCACGGCCTTCTCAATTTATTTGCATGTATTTGTTCACTTAGTTGTTCATTTGACCATGTACTCAGCTTCCACTAACAGTGTCTTGGGCTTCAGGGTCAGCAAGCCAGGGTCTCTGGATAGAGATGTGCTCTGATCTGTGCCGGGTAAGGTCCCTTGATGACAAATGAGCAGCACAAATAGTAAATGTTGCTCTATAGGAATTCAAATAAATTATAAAGCATTGCAGGCTAAGCAGTCTAAAAAATGCTTGAAAAACTGTCCACTCATTCAACAAATATTTATTGAACACCTACCATAAGAATGAATTAATGAAAACTTGTCAAATACTTTGTTTCAAAAGGCAATGGACAAAGGATGAAATGTGTACTGTCATTCTGAATTCTTTTATGAAACTTTTATTGAGCAATTACTATGTACCAAACAGCCAACTAAGTGCTAATAATGCAAAGATGAACTCACTCAAATATTTATAGAATGCCTACTATGTGCCAAGTACTTTCCTAAGCACTGAAGATACAGCAGCGAACAACTTTAACAAAGATCTTTGCCCTCTTGAGGCTCATGCTCTAGAATGCACATTGCAGGTGCACAGCAAGGAAAAAAGCTTTAACAAAGTAAGTGAAATCGGTAGAATATAGTTGGTAATAAGAGGTGTGGAAGAAAATAAAGCAGAGAAGGGAGATGAGCATGTCAGAGGTGTGGAACAGTTGCAATTATAGGTGGCTAGGAAGATTTCCCTGAGATAGATGATGAACTTTGGCTAAAAATCTGAAGGAGGTAGATAGTGAATCACATGGGCGTTAAGGGGGCAACGCATTCCCGGCCGAGGGAACAGCAAATCAAAGACTCGGAATAGAAGCAGGCCCAGAATATTTGAGGAATGGCGGGGGGATGGATGCAAGAGGGACAACAATAGAAGATGCATTAACTGATAAGTGACAGGGACCTCGCAGGGCGTTACAAAGACTTTGGGTTTTACTCCAAGTGACATTGGGAGCACTGATGGGTTTCAAGCACGGAAGAGTATGATCAGATCTACATTTGGGAATTCTTACATTGGGGCTTCTGGCTACTGTGTTTTGAAGAGCTTAGGGTAGAGGTCTTGAGAGGAAACACTAAAAGCTTTGAAAAGTGTTAGAACAATTTAACTGAGAGATGCTAGTGGATTGGACCAGGATAGTGGGAGCGGAAGTGAGAAGTCTTATTCTGACATGATTTTGTGAATGGAACATGAGGTATAAAGAAAAAGAAAGGAATTAAAGATGATTTCAAGTTTTTAAGCCTAGAAGCCTGAAGTTGCCAATAACTTATTATTAACAAACAGTAGGAGAAGAAAGTTTGGAGAAGATCAAGAGATCCACATCTGGACATGTCCTGTATGAGATGTCTTTTAGGCATCAAGAGATGATGCCAAGGATTGGGTGTTTAGCAGTGCAGAGGAAGGGTCAACACTGGAGATATAAATATGGTTGTCATCAGTATATAAATAATGTTTGAGGCCATGAAACTGGATGAGATCACTTAGGAAGTGACTGTAGAAACACTAAGGCATTTTCATGTTTGGAGATTAGAAGAAGTGAGAGAACCAGCTGCAAAAGAGACCCCTGTGATAACGAAAGCTTTGAAAATGTCTAGAATTCCACTCTTGTTCTCTACTTCATTCTGCATTCTGCATTCTGAGCGATCTTTTCTAAATAAAATCAAATTTCATACATTTCCACTGTCATCTGAAAACATCTCAATAACAAATGACCTTAAGATCAGTGTTACTCTGGTTTATGAAGCCCTGCATGGCCAGCTGCAGCTCCTCTCTGCAGGTCCATCCTGAGTCTCTCGCCCACTGTTCTCCAAACACACTACTTCCTTTCAATTCTTCAAAGAGAATTCCTTCTTTCTGCCCCTAGGCATTTGCACAGGATGTTCCCCTTCCTAGTACAGTCTTCCCCTTCCTTTTTCCCTGTTGCCTCCCCCAGGTGCCTTCCCTAATTTAGTCAAGTTCTCTCTAATCCTGTTTCTTCATTCCCAGCACCATATAACTTTCCATCATAACACTTACAGAGAGCTAATATGACTGCCTGTGTGATGATCTGATTTCCGTTTGCTTTCCCTACCAGACCATAAGCACCTTGAGAGGAGGAATCTTGATCATTGTTTTACATGTCTCCAGCCTCTGGCACAACACATGGCATGAAGTGATGCTCGATAAATCTTTAAAGGTAGAATTAATGAATAAAGATAATCCAAAGCTTTGTTTCTAAGACGGACCAATAAAATACTCACGTTTCCCTGAGTTGCTCAAAGAAATGTACCCATATTGCCAGAAGTACCCTCACAACTGAAAGTAACAGTAGTACCCTTACATAGAAAATAACAATCCACTTCTCTTCTGAATGGCATGTTCTAAATTTAATTTCTTTTACATTCTGTCCCTTTTACAAGCAAGTTGTGGAACAACAGCCTCAGGCTAGACAGTGCGTTTCTGATGAGTCACAAGGCAAGGAGAAAGAGTGCTAGGAAGTGGGGGTGGGGTGCAGTCTATGCCATTACTTGCTACAAGTGAATGGCCTCCAGTTTACTATGCTATACACATTATAGAATATGGATACTGGGTTTGCAATAAAAAAAAAAAGATCAGGCTGGAAGGAAGTCACAGAATCCATGGAGAAAAGGAGCCCACTCTGCTGGTGGCTAGAATTGCTGCGTGGGGAACAAGGTTCATTCAGCTGGGTTCTCAGCCAGGGGCGCTTCTGTTCTGGTGTGCCCATAAGCCAGGCAATGTCTTTTTCAATCTTCATGCTAAAGCAATTTGTCTAGCTTGGTGCATAACTATGAGTCTCACCATTGTCCAGAATCAATATGATCTACGTTAGACTTTGAAAAGAAAAAAAGAGTGGTCGAATGGTTTTCCTTTTCGATTTTCAGGATTATAAAAGCCATAAGCTGAAGTTCAGTACTCTATTTAAATCAAGTACATGATATAAAAGACATATTCTTATTAAGTGTTGAATTTTGGAAGGATGTGGCTTCTCGACAGATAAAAATAGTATATAATTACATGACATCAGATTGCATTGTAATTTTGATTTTTAAAAACTTAAATACTTTATAAAGATTGCCTATTATTTATCTTTGTGAAAGAAATATGATTAGCTCTATTTTATGTTGAGAAAAATGAGAATGTAAGATAAATAAAATAAGATAAAATAAGATTAAAAGTAATCTGTGTGGTAGATTCACTCAAATATCACAAAATCTAGATGCTTAGCTTTCTTCAATGGGCAGTGGGCTTAGTAAGTCAGGCAGCTTTCAAAGACATGGTATGATACAGCAATCATATCTACAATAAATTAAAAGGTTCTAGAAAATGTAGTACATAACTGCTTTCGATAATAAGCTCTTCCTTATAAAAATGATAAGGAAGTTAGGATCCTTTCAGCAATTCTAACTCCAGCTGACTTTTAAATGCCAGAGACATGTTATCTCATATAACAGGAAGTGTTAGGTAGGGCAACCTCAAGGCATTACACAGTCAAGGCTGTAGCACCACCTTTTGGCGCTTCTCTCAGCCCTACATCCTCAGTATATATTCACTTTGTCCTCGGATTTGCTTCCTTCTTGGTCACAGGAGGACAGCCAGAAACAGCTGGGACAGATACAGGCTTCTTTGTGCCTGTCCAGCTGAAAGAGAGAAGCTGACTTCCTCCCAACATGGAATAAAAAAAAACCTTGCCCTTTATCTGATTGGTCCAACTTAGTCACATGCCCAACATAGCCTGCCATCAACAGTTATCAGGTGAATACCAAGTGCCCATTGGCTTCTCAGGGCAGCCCTCAAGTGTGGCTCCAGCTTACCCTGAGTCATGTGGGCTGTGGGGATGGTAGATGCCTGAACAGAAAATCTTATTTGAAAGGAAGAGGAGAGGAGAAGCCTCTGGGCGGGCAATCAGCAGCATCCATTAAAGATGACAAAAAATAACCTAGCTTTCAGTCCTAAAGCAAAAACCTGTCCAAAAGTTTTTATTATTTTTAATAACATGAACTTCATTGTGCTTTTAATATTCATCAATTACCTACTTTGAAATATTTAATCACTAAAAAAAATCCTTTCTTCATTATTTCTGTTAGCTGTGTTGTCACTTATTTCCATTTTCAATGGTCCTTTCTCCTCACCAGATTTTGAACCCCTTGTCTTCTGCTTCATCGCAGAGCCCCCATGGCACTGAGTTCATTACTTTACATCCAGCAGGGACGAAACCATTTGCCTGGCTGCTAAATTCCAGCCAATTGGCTGCCTCACTTCTTGGCCTTTTGGCTAAGAGCAAGCACAGCATCAGTTTAGTCAGTGTGACATCTTCTATCCAGGGAGTCTTCCCTGTCCTGGCAGGAGGACAAACGCTACAGGCTAATTACTAAGCATGTGGTTTTTAATTAATAATGCCTATGATTAAAATGGAGCAATTTTTATCTAATACAGGGTATTATGTAGACTGAAAGAAATATCATTTCAAAAAATATCTCAAAACACACTTGTGTTTAGAGCATACAAGAAGCAAACGTATCTTCAGTAGTTAAAACACACACACACACACACACACACACACACACACACACACACACAGAGAGTCATGAAATTCTGGCTTCCTCTATTGTAGTGAGTAAAGTTTAAAAGATTTCAGCATGATCTAAGACCATGTTATTCTGAAGTATTGTGAAAGACAATGAAGCCTGCTGGTAAACAAGGTAAGTAAGTAAATGACCCTGCCCAGCTCCGAGGATGCCTTTTTGTAATAACTGTACTTTTAGAACACTAAATAAGTGCTATGTAAATTAGTAATTACACTTTTTTTTTCTTATGGATATAGTTACAGGAGAGTGACAGTTGCTCAATTGTCTGTTATTGACCTAATGTGCTTCAATTTGTTCAGAGAACAAAGGCCCACGTATATTTTTGCTGACTCAAATAAAATTTTCATTAAAATTAAGAATTTGTATATGCTCTAGTGAATGACATAGTTTACATTCTCCATCTGGTTTGTCTATTTTGTTATTAATCTTTAAGAAGCTGATTACTTAGTCTGGTTCAATCTTGCACTTCAATTCTTAAAAAATAGAAATGAATAAGGGAGTAATTGCAATGTCATCTGCATTGTAACAGATCTTTTACAACACAGTAATGTAAAGAATATCATAGAACACTAATAACATTAACAGTAGTTACTTGCTTTGCATGAATTATTTTATTTATTTCATCATATCAACCCTGTAAGTAATACTGTTATTTCCTCTGTAGATTAGCAGACAGGCTCAGAGAGGCTATGCTGTTCACTTTTAATTCCTATCATCTTTTTGTCAAACGTGGCCTGGAATTCAACTAATGAATGGTACAATCCAAGAACAATTACGTGATGGGCAAGAACTTCTAAAGAATTAGAGGCAAGTGCAATATCCCACAGTTCACTAATGGAGAAACTGAGACAGTGATGAGGGAAGCAATTTAACAGCATATGGGGTTCAGCTCATATTACTTAACATAAGCTAAAGAACCTGAGAATCAGTGAGACTTCATAGCCAGTCCACTGGCAAGGGGAATTGTTCTCTAGTCTGGTATGTCATAGTTGCTTCTTTACTTCATCAGAACAGTATTTCTTCCAAGTATCTAATGAGAATGGAGACTTGAGCCTTAGGCCAAAAATCATCACCTAGATTAAAGATTAAAATGTAAAATAATACTTCTGAGGATGAAGATGAGGATAAAAATCATAAAAATACTATTAAAATACTTAGATAATCTTGACGTATGGAACGACCTTTTAAACATAGTCTTAAAAAGAGACCCGTAAAGAAACAAAGCAAAAACTTCGATTATGTAAGAATTAAAAGGGTGGAGGGAGTTAAAAGAAAAGCACTGTAAGCGAAGTTAGAGAAATCAGTAAGCAGGGGAAAATATTAAGCAAATGGTTACTATCCTTAATATAGAAAGAGTTCTTGCAAACCATTAGGAGAAAAAAACATCCAATCCCTAACACACATATCACACAAAGAATTAAGGACATAAATGGACGAAAAAAAAAATCATTGTAAATGGCCAAGAAATATAATTTTTAAATGCCCACCTTCTCTAAATAACCAAATAAATGCAAAGTCTGATTAGAATAATATTTTATTGTGCAATAAAGAAATAATAAAATAATTTTTAAATTAATTCTCCCCTTTTCTCTTTTGATAAAGTATTTTCAGCTTCAGCAAGCATAATGTTGAATTGAAACTACACTAAAGCAATGCGAAAATAAAATACATATATTAATACGGAATATTCACATCCAATATTATCCCCATAAGACTGCTCCAAAGAGATACTTGTTCAGCTATTTCTACCTCTTAAAAATTTTTATTCATCTGTTTAATAAATTTTTTTAACATATATCTCTCCTAAAATACATGGTGTCTTTGGAACAACAAAAGTGGACATTGGGTGGAACCTTCATGCTTCATGTAACATGTGGTGACATTCATCATCTTTCCGGGTGCCCCTAGTTCAGGGTCTCTACTTAGAGGTATGGTGTTCATTTGTGGTTTTGAACAAACTTTTGGTTTCTTCTCTTAAATTTAATATTTACATATACATTTAACACATCTTTATGTAAACATTGAATCTACTACAAAGCCCAGTATAAGCGCTTCATGTTCTCTTTAGTTTATGAGGAATGCATGGGGAAAAGAATAGGTGCTTTGGAATAGGAAAGACTTTGATTTAAACAGTGGCTCTGTCACTCATGAACTTTGTGATTGTGGGGAAGGTATCTAAAGCTCAGTTTATTTACGTGCAAATTGAAATTATAGTACCTTCTTATATCTGTTTTTAAAAGCTCGCAAACTGTCTGGCATATGCCAAACACTGATTAATGAAGCGGGGAGCGGGGGGTGGGGGGGATGGTAAGGATTGATTTATATGACTACGATGGATTGAGTTGTGTCCCCATGGGCAAAGATATGATCAAGGCCTAATCCCCAAAACCTGTGAATGTGAAGTTATTTGGAAACAGCCTTTGTTTGTAGATATACTCAAGTAAAGAAAGATAAAGTTGTCATGAAATAGGGTGGGCCCTAAATCCAATGGCCTTTGTCCTCCTAAGAACAGCATTGACAGAAAGAAACACATGAAACACACAGAGAAGACCATGTAAAGATGGAGGCAGAGACTGGAATGATGCAGACATAAGCCAGGGATTTCCAGAAGCTACAGAGAGGCAAGAAAAAGCTCTTCCCCAGAGCCTTCAGAGGGAGCCTGGACTTGCTGACACCTGGAGTTTAGACTTCTAGCCTTCCAAACTGTAAGAGAATAAATTTCTGTTGTTTTAAGCCACCAAGAAACTAACGCAATAATTTAACCCAAATTCTCACTTGGGCTTTTGTATGTCATTTAAGACTACATAATAGCAGTATCAGTTAATAGATTAGGCCCATTAGAAATACTTTTTGAAGAGAATCCAGCACAGCACCGTGAGCTGAAGCTAATGGCAATAATATAAGTTTAAAAAAACAAGTTTGTCCATAACATCAAAATAATTCAAGTATGTTTCAAAGATTAGGTGTTGAATTGTGTATCTTATTAACTTTATTCTACATGTGTGTATATATAACTGTACACATCATTATTACTTCTTAAAAGTCATAGAAAAAGATGATTAATTTTGAAAAGGCCATATTTTAAGAATTAACCCTATCTTTAAAATAAAAACTAATGAATGAAAGAATTATAACTAATGAATGAAAGAATTATAACTAAGGAAAGTCATTTCCATAAATAATGAATGATACTGACTGACTGACAGATGTTAGCAAAAGAAAGGAAACAGGAACTCTACAATACAGAGTCCACTTTAATTGACTTCAAAAGGTTTTGCATTATTTTGTTTATTTTGCTTTGTTAGTAGAGCAAAATGGAATATTCCATTCTTTTACTTACTCAATTAAGTTTATGTATCTCCATCATAATCTAACCCTCTATTAAAAGTCAAAACGGAAGAACTTCATGTACTTTAGAATGAATTTTGGCAATTGGTTCCTTGTTTTTTAAAAAACTTCTTTAAGGATAAATCTCCTCAAAGAAAATAATCTTTGAGTCCCAGAGCAATTAAGTGTTCTGCTGAGTTTAAGCAGCAACAGTTTTGGACTTTAGAAAAATGTTAATACCAGCACTAAAATTTATTTTGTTAATTGCTCTAATAATCAATAAGTAATTTTCATTCTAAACTAGGTTCTTTATGTGGCTTAAATAAACCAACTGAAGGTCATTTACATCTCAATAACAATTCCTAATAATGTCACATCATTAAATTCCGCCCTGGTTCTCAATAATGTTGGTTAGTGACCAATAAAGGAACTTATTACCTGGGTCAGGTCCTCAGGGACACAGAGTGAACCAATGAGTGAAGGATTTTCTTGTTACACCATGATTCTGAGAGAGCCTTTCTTCCCCTGGGACTTTTGCCACAATTTAGCCGCAGACTAGCCTTTTCTCCTCTCTCTCTCTCTCTCTCCTCTCTCTCTCTCTCGTCTCATCTCCTCTCCTCTCTCTCTCTTCTCTCCTGTCCTCCCCCCATCCCCTCTCCCCTCTCTCTCTCTCTCTCTCTCTCTCTCTCTCTCTCTCTCTCTCCCCTTCTCTTTCCTTCTCTCTCTCTCTTCTTTCTTCCATATTTGCTTTTAAATAGAATAGTTTTGATCCTAGTAAAAGGCAAAAAATTTATAAAGGGACGAATCTTCTGCATCTTATTTCTCTCTGCATACAATTAGTAGAAAGAACAAAGTATTTTAAAGAAAATACAGAAGTACACTGAATTTAAGATTCTTACACTGAAAAAAATAAATAGAAGGAGTAGATATTTGGGAATTATCTATGCATGTAGATTAATAAAGATATCCTATTTGGACACTATTTCGAAGAGAAATATTATGGGTGTATGTTACTAGGTTGGCTATATATATTGACCAAATTAGTCTCTAGTTTCTTTGTGCTGTGCTGTATAGTCGTAATGATGTAGAAGCTACTGTGTACCAGTAAAAAAGTGTTTTTAAGGCTAAAATATGTATAACTGAAATAGTGAACATCCTTACTGTTTTTAAATACATTTTTAACAATGCTTTTGTGATACCAACACACTTGGTGATGATATTGAAATTTTTATGTTAATTAAACAACCCCTAACTACTTGGTACATTTCGGATATGTACACTTTATAATTACCTCCATTATTGAAATAGCTAGCTTGATTTATCCTTGCCTCAGTAACACTGCAGCTTCTGTTATTTTTGTCTTTAGAAAAACATAAGTCCCAGCTAGGGAATATAAAACTATTACCGTAAATTAAATATTAAAGCTAACTTATTTTTGCATAAGAATGCTGTCAAATAATGGTGATAATTGTTGCTAAAATAGAAACTATTTTTTGGCTTTCTTTTTTTTTTTTTTTGGAAGCACAAATTAAAATCCAATTTTCAGGGGTTTTTTTTGTAAATTGCATGTAGTTAGTGTATATAGTTTTACTGATGGTAGTAGCTTAAGGAGGAGCTATTACAGCCTTAGTTTAGCGATTAAGAAATACAACATTTGTTGAAGGGTTGGGCCTTTTAGTCTAGAATGGATTAGCACTTGATCCTTCCTTAAGCATTTTTATACAGGAGTGCATTATCCTTGGAGCCACCCTGGGCTCCATGCCTCATTAGCTTGGGTGTTAGATAAATCAAAGGCAGCCTCGGAGACAAAGATAAGCAAACTGCAGGCCAGCAAGATGATGATGTATGGATCCAGGAGGCTAATAGGAAAGTATTGACAGGAAAATGGTGTGCTTATCCTGCAATCACTGCATATTGCAATGAGAGCTCCCAAAAGCAGATGGGATACACTTCAGGGAATGCACCGTTACACGACTGATAGGCAGAAATGGATCCTTGTGTGTTAAATTCAAACAAAAACTTAGTTTCTTTTTAGCAGCAATTCAAGTGCATTAGCATTTGTAACAGCACAAGCCATGGCAAACTCTAAAAAGTGAATCCTATTTTTAAAGAGGGAGCATTGGAATTATTTTCATTCAGGAAGATTTTTTTTTTCTCTCACCAATATAACCTCTATGTAGCAAGAAATGAACACTTACTCATGCTTTCAATGATTAGATATGCTCTATCAGTCCTTAATACATTATGAAGTTTGCTTCTTGATACTTCTGCAGGATTCAAAAGGAACTCCACCTGAGCAAATTTTAACATAATGAAATATATGTATATATACCCGATGTGTTTTGTAGCTAAATAATATTTTCAGATTCTCATCTACGATTAATATCTTAAACTGAATTAGACTTAAAAGATTATATACAGAGTCATGCTCAGAGTCTTCTACTTATTACGGTTTATTTTTCCTCTCTTTCTTTTGGAAATCATGCACTTTATATATTTTTAAGCTAATTCAGTCATTTACCAAATTTAAGAATTTAGTGCAAAAATAATAATAGGATGACCCTATTCAATAGAATCACTTATTCAGAAAAACATTCATGCTCACTTGATCTGAGCCTACTGGGGTGCTGCTGTGGGTTGGAGGTTAACTAACAGAATTGATTTTCCAAATCATGATGTACTTATTCAATCTCCTTTCCTGGCTCAAAATAGGACACCCTGATTCACTCTAAATGATGAGACCATCAGTCAACTGTTCTTCTGAAATAAGAGCTGCTTTGAGTCTTCTTGTTCAACTCTTTAATTTCCAAGATCATGGAAACCAAATATATTTATCCAGATGATGACCCAGGGGTTTGGAGAATCTTGCAACCCCATGAAAGGTTGGGTAGTTATTTGCATGAATACACATTAACTCATGCACCACAGTTCTGATGAAAGCGGGTCTGCTTTGTATTCAGAACACTGTGTTATAATGATGGGTGAGGATCAGTTTGTTTTAAGGAAGTAAGCCAGAACCACCCTAGTAGGCTAAAAGAAGAAATCACAGGACAGTGCTGCAAATTAGGGACCGTAATTTATGGTAATTGACGTGTTAATTTTGCAGTTATTGAAACGCTCTACATCATAATCTAAAAACCTCAGACTTCCCCATATTTAAGGCACTAGGAAACTTTATCTTATAGACTACACATGTGAATTTAGCAAAACTGTTATTATTGGAATAGTTAGCATATCTTGATTCACGATGGATCTTTCATATAAATTTCTAAATCCATTGTTCAATGGCAAGTAGAGACACTTGAAGCTTTTGTAGTTTAACTGCATTTAAAGATGAATCGGCTAAGAATCAATGAAACTCCATTGCCAAGTTCAAATTTTACAGATGAGAAAGAGGAGTTCCCCTCTACTCCCCAAAATGAAACTGCTTGCCAAAGGCCAATTAGTAATTGGCAATACAGAACTAGATTCTAGGTCTGCTGACAGCTAGATTGGTGTCTCAAACATGCTGCCTCTCTGATCAGCATAGAATTAAAGGTGGAGAGGTAGGAGATATAGCATAGTTACTAAAAATGAAAAAAAGAAGAGAGTTAATTTAAAAAGGGAACTGAATTGCAAAATAGAAACATAGTTTTCCCAGGTCACTTGGTATCTCTAACACAATTTCATCATTGCAAAGAAAAAAAGAATCCAGGGGACTGTCCTTACTCTGGCCCAAGTGACCAGCTCATCAGGAAGTTCGCAGCACTCTGTTACCCAGGTCAGACACCCTAGGCGCTCTTGGTTTGACGGGAAGAAACTTTGTCCCTCTTATTTTCCCAGCCTGAACTAGTGCCTGACTGACTGACTTCCACTTAATTCCATCCTTCTCTTTCCTTTTCTTCAAGGATTTCTGACAGTACTTTAAAAAGAAAAAAAGAAAAAGAAAAAAGCATTAAAACTATTATTTTAGCTAATGTGAAGATTATGAAAAATCTTTCCAAATGTAAAGGATTATAAATATGCAATTACTACAAAAATAAAAAATAAAATGTCGATTGGTTTGCCTGTCTCTAAATCATCATTCTTAAAAACTGTGGACTATCTTAGGCTCAGAGATAAAGTTAGGTGACATATTTTTAATTTCTGCTCTTAAAATTTTGCTGTCCTTGGCTAGAGGCACAGTATCTCCCCTCCCCTTTCAGGAGAATAAATGGTCAAGGGGAGCATCAGAATTCTCTGTAGACAGCGGGTCAGTTTCTTTTCTTCTCTTTTCTTCTTTTTTTTTTTTCATGGAAGTCTATTTGATAAATCAATTCAATGGTAATTTTAAAAATAATACATAAACACATTAAGCACAAAGATTTTAAAATTATAATTAACGATGTCATCTGTTACATCTCTGAAGTTCCCCAAACATTTATTTTTTTAATCATAACCAGAAACTAATTCAGAACTCTATCAAGCCTGCGGTGCAGTCAGTCCCTCAGAAAGCAGTCCCTTCACCACTGAAACAGGCTCCTTAGGTGGCGACAAGGAAACCAGACATCCAAATAAACAAATGTCGGTTCACAAAGGAACACTGGAAAGAGTGAAAACAGACCACCCCAAACATGCTGCTACCTAATCATGCCTATGTCCTCAGTTTGCGGTGGTGGTAACTGCCATTTATTTCACCTTCTAAAAAGCAGACCTGAACACTCCCAGCTGGCAGAGGTGCCTTCTTCATCATGTTCTGCCTTTGTTCTGTGGTCTGGGCTGCTTTAGCCCAGAGAACATTGTGATTAATGCACACCTCCCTGCCCCAGCCAACGTGCTCGGCCAGGGCTGCTCCCTGGGCAGGTCCTGCGCCTTTAACTGCCTTCCCTTCTTCTGTCGGTGGCTGCCTGCCCGGCAGCTGGGCCTCCCGGTGGCCTGACCGACCGCCTCCTGCACCCTGGGACTCGGACAGGGTGCGTTCATTACTCATCTGTGACAATAACCCATCGGGTAAGATGTAGAACTCAATTCCAGCAGGAAGACCTATGATGTCGGAGTCAGGAGGTTATCGCTGGGGGACCTGCACCTTGCTCCTCGCCTCTCTTATCGAGAGCTTTACAGCCTCTGCTGGGGCCAGCATCTTGTAAAGCTGAGGGTGGCAGATTTGGCATCGTGATTAGCATACATCTTCCTAAGTGGTACTACATTTAATTAAAAAGTAAACCTTAGTTAATTTTTTTTAACCTTACTGTAGTATAGGAAAAGAGGAGATGTATATTGTAAAATCTGAGTTGACCATGGAGAGAAAGAGAAAGCAGACCTCCTGAGCACTCGTGACTGCTGTTTCTAGCTTGCTCCCCTCCCGGACAGGCAAATTTCTCAGTGCCTCAAAATCCCCTCCCTGTGTTCCCATGCTTGTCCCGAACCAAAAGGACACCAGCCAGCACCTGGGCTTACCCTTGTGATGTATTTTTTTTGCAAGCGCACTGTCAAACCTCATCTTGGTCTGTTCTGGCCTTTTCTATTTCCCCTTGAGGGCAGTGTGTTTGAGCTACGACTAAAGTTTTGATGTGTGAATCAAAACTGAATGGAACATTTGCCACCTCCAGGAAGGAGCCCGAGTGCAAACGAAGTGGGGTCAGGACAGGAAGGGACATCCCTGGAATATGTCTTTTTATCATTTAATCATCTTCTAGAACAATTTATATCATATTGAAGTAAAATACAAGTTTTAGACTCACTTTAATTTCATTAAACAGATATTCATCAAATTGTCATATTAAGCAGACATTAGAAAAGATTCATCATACTGGATAAGAAAACTCAGATCAGGACCACAGTATCATTGAAAATCAACTGTGCAATTAAATACAATAAACTGCGTAAAGTATTTTTTAGTGATTTCAGAAAGCTTATTCATCAACAGGTAATATGCAAAAACAAATTTTAGAATACTGAGAGACAATAAAAAGTAACTAAGTGAAATTTTAATTAGCAATGGCTTAACATAAAGTAAAACCAAGAAAAATAATATAAACTTGGTGCATTGTTTCATGTCAGTGTAATGATAAATATGTGTTTATTTTCTAAACATTTCGTCATACCATCATCTTCCTACATTTTCAGGAAGTTCCCATCTTCTAAACTCACAATCTTTCTTTGCTTTGCTGTTATCTGGCTCTGTGCTTTATGGCACTTTGCAATTTCCCAATTTCTCTTACTACTATTTCCACCTGTGTCACAACTGCCATATTTATTAGAAATATCTTAAAATATATAACAGCAGTCATCATCCCTCCCATGCCTCTCCCTGTTAAAACAAAACGAAACAAAACAAAACAAAACCAGTATTTTAGGAAGCATACAGATGTTTGCTTAGAAGGTAACAGATGGCCTAAATCAGCATTTCCACAGAATTTATTGAAACTTAGTTTCTTAAGATCTGCCCCCTAACACCTCAAAAAAATCAAGGACAACTTAATTGTATTATAACAAAAACATTATCAATAACCACATCAACCATCTATTAACCATTATTTTGCGCTGGCCATTTTGCTAGATGCCTTGACATATATTATCCTCCTAATCTTCATAACATCTCTCTGAGATCAATGTTATTATTTTCACTAGAAAAAAAAAAATGAGGCTGAAGTGGCTAAATGGTATGCTCAGAGTCAGGTAGGGAGTAGTAATAGGCGGAGCAGAGATTTGAATCCAGACCGGCCTGAATCCAAACCCATACTGTCAAGGATACTAAATATGTAAAGAGCACAAGGCTCTGTGATTCTTGCCTTTTTCTTAGATGGGTCCTCCCTAGCTGAGACAAATAAAATAAAAGGCACTGTTCACTTGACCTTACTTACCATTCTATAGGAAACAGTGGAGAATGGTAAAAAGTCACCAGGTTTTAGTATCATGTGGTTTGTTTTTGCAGGTCAAGTTAGTTTCCCTGAGTCTCAGTTTTCTTCTTACAATGGACATTACAACATTTAATTGTTTTGTTGGTTAAATGTAAAAAAAAAAAAAATCAAATACAATACATAGTAGATGCTCAAAAGATTACATGATTACGACACAGTCCCCTTCCTTCCAGAGCCGTGCCTTCTAAAGGGGAGGCAGAATCAGACACCTTTGTGCTTCTACCCCGATTCACTCTGGTCCTTTCTGACCTCTTCTGACATTGCCTGTCCTAATCCACTCTTCCGAATTCCATCACTGGCCTTCCAGTTGTCAAATCCAATGCTCTTTTCTCAACTCTTACTTTCCATGCCTTCTATAATATTTAAATGTCTTCTTAGGATTTTCTGATTTAAGAAGTAATTCCCACTCATTGTATAAAAATTTTAAATTACAAGAAAAGTATAAAGAAGAAACTGAAATCATCCATATGCTCATTATTCAAAAATAAATCCATTAATAGTTTGTTTCCTTCAATTTTTTAAATTTTAATTTGGAATATACATTCGAATTTGGAATGATATTATATAGAAAGTTTAAATCCATATATATTTTCTCAACACCATAATATAATCATTAATCCATGTATTTAAATTTTATTTTAAACCAAAATGTTAATAAGCAAAGCATGTATCATAGTTTATTTGACCTTGCCATTTTATTTAGAATATGAGCATTATGATAAACATCATTACGTATGGACATTTTACTGACTATTTTCCCATGGAATATAGTACTTAAAAGAAAAAATATGTACATTAAGGAGGCATATGAGAAATCCATGTACCTTCCTCTCAATTTCACTGTAAACCTTGAAACTGCTCTAAAAATTAAAGTCTCTAAAAATATATATTGACATTTTTGAATTCTTGATGTATGCTATTAAGTTGCTTTCCAGAAAACCTAAGCCTGTATTGCCCAATATAATAGCCACTAGCCACATGTGGCTATTTGAATGTATATTTATTGGACTTTTTAAAAAATTATCAATTTAGAGGGGAGGAAGATGGGGTAAAGTGTATAAAATATAGGGGAGTAGGGGGAGGGTAATGTAGGTAAAGGGGATCAAATATATGGTAGCTGAAGGAAACTGGACTTTGAGTGGTGAATATACAATAGAATATACAGATGTCAAATGATAATGTACACCTGAAAATTACATGATCGTATTAACCAATGTTACCCCAATAAACTTAATGTAAAATACACACACACACACACACACACACACACACACACACACACACATAAATTCAGCTTCTCAGTGACACTAGCTGCATACCAAATGCCTATAACAACAAATACAGAACACTTCCATCATTGTGAAGAATTCCTGGGACAGTGATGAGGTAAGAATGACCTATAATGAAGATTGAACTATGGTATCATTTGCATTTCTGCTTTATCCTGAAAAAGGGAGCAAGCAGATAAGAAACTGGTGAACCACTTACATTATACAGATTAAATGACTATATAGCAAAAGAGAGGCAAGATATGAAAAGTTCAACTCATGTATTTAATACAAAAATTCGATTTTTTTTACTTTTATTAACTTTGAAGCCATTCAACTCATTCTTCTGAAGAGAGTAACTCCCCAGGTTAGAAAGAAAATCTCTCTTCCCCTATAAGTACTTACATTGGTAAAGACTATTTTGTGCTAAAGAGTCAGCATTTTCATGTTGCTAAGGTCTTGTTTGGAACTCTGATCTGGTGGCCGCCAAACTCCACTACTGAAGGAAAGGAACATTACAGGGCTTTTGCACGAGAGAAACCAGAGGAGTAGGGTGAGACCCAGAAGAGATTAGGATAAGGGAGAAAAGGTGAAACAAGGAGGCTCTTACTAGCTCTGAAGTTGGAAATGCCTAAGTAAGGTCCCATTGCAGAGCAAGGTCTCAGAGTACTTGTTTCAGGAAAGTACCAGGAAGTAGACCAGGAAAGGGACCACTATAAAAAGTGCTGTTCTAATGTATAGAAGCTGTGCTGGACCAAAGAGCCAACACCAGCTCTGTGGTTGGGAACAAGTTGCAAAGGCCAACTGCATTGCCAGATCCCACCTGCCAATCATCAATGTGAGTGAGAAAATTACTATGAGGTGGGGGAGGACTATGAGCCTGGCTATGTCTTGAATCCTTGCACGAATCACTTATCTTTCCTACCCTCTGAGGATACTTCTCTGCTCTTTTCTAGAACATTCATAAGCCCTAAGGAAGACCTAAAACATTTGGATGTCTAGGGAAGGGCCAAGCTCCCATGTATACCTTCAGAGACAAGACGGGGCACCCTATAGCTTCAGAGAGTAGTGCTATCCTATCACATAGAGGGCAGGTCATGGCTTTCTTTGCACTGTCAGTAAGGAATTGGGAGTTGTGTCGAAGGGCAGGGCTTTAAGGAAGAAACTTATCTGAGCATAGTAAGTCAGTCAGCTAGTGACTTCATTCACATCCGGTTTACCTTTTCAACACGTTGGGGAGGGGTTTTTGTTTGTCTCCCACCTCAGAGTGAGAATTAGAATATGAACACTCAAAACACATGAGGACAGTGTATTAGGGAGCTAAGTCAGGTTGAGCATCTCTATATAAGTGTTTTAATTCTATATCAAAAATTAGTGTGAGGTATGGGCAATGTTAATAAGATAATTTATACTCTCAGCTAAAAGTAAACATCAAAAAGAGGCTAAAACTTTAAAAGTCTCTACAACTTACAGTAGCATAGAGGCCCATCCAGAAGATTTGTAAGTTAAATGAATCTAATCAAAATTATGAGCTTTGATTTAAAAAAAAAAAGTGTTACTCAAAACATAGAAACATAATTAACTATTCTATTAGAGTTGTTAAGGTGCTAGGATGTAACCACTGGAAGCCATTTGGCCCATCCCATGAAGAAAATGTATTTGAAAGATGTAGAAAGAGACCAAGAATAGCATTTGAGCTCCTGGATACAACTGTGCCTGAAGTCAGAGGCATTCTCACATTTCTCAGAAGAGTTAATAATTCCCTTTTGGGGGTTTAAACCATTAAATTAAATTAAATTAAATTAAATTAAATTAAATTTAGGTTAAATTAAGTTAAATTAATAATGAAATATAAAGACTATAAATTAAATAAATTAAATATAAATTAAAAATTTAAAAATTAATTAAATTAAAAAAATTAAAAAAATTCAAATAGATATAAATTAAAAAAATTTTTCTATGTTTTGTCTAAAGTTTCTGTAGGATTCCAACAAATGAAAAGAGAACTTGTTTAAAGGGAGTTGCAGCTATTTGCTTGTTTTTGTCTCTTCTTTAATTGGAAGTTAGTATAACACAGTAGATTGTAGGAATTTCTAAATTTACATTGTCTGGGTTTAAGTCTTGGTTGCCCCAACTGCTGGCTGGGTGCCCTTTCACACATTATGTAACGCCACAGTGCCTCAGGTACCTCATGTATAAAATAATAGGAAATATTAGTACCTTCCTTAGGGTTGTTGTAATAACTTAATGAATTAATGAATTAACACATTAGGAACTGGCACAATGTACCATTCTATTAATCTCACTTATCATTATTATTAAGGGCTAACATAGAAGAATGCGATCCAACAGTGGGATTTTATTCTGTGTATGAGCGTTTCACATCTGACAATAGAACAAGCCCAGGAATGCTGATCATTATACCAAGCTCTTAATCATATAACTGTTAAGTGCTATTAACACTGGCCTCCAGAAATACTGGGTAGACCATGTATGTAAACAACGGAATAAATCATAAACATAAAAATAAGTCATTTGTCTGAGTTACATTTAGTTTTCATAATGCCTTGGTATGTCATTTGCAAATGTGACAATGTATATATCCCTCAAGATAAATCAAATCAAATATAAATATAATAATGTGGGTTCTAATAATTTCTTATCAAGCATTCTCAATACTTCTTAAAAGAGATGCACCTTTAAACTCATTGGGTCTTTTATCTTCACTTTGTGAATCATTTTTCAAGATATCAACTAATAAGTAAGTGAAAATATCACTCACTCCAATCCCCTAATCTTGATATTGAGCTTTAAATTATTTTTTTTTCCTCTGCAGAGTTTCTTTCTCAGCCACATTTACTTAAGCTTTTTTGATTATGAAAAAAAAAAAATCTGTATCAGCACCATGACCTTAAATTTGGCAAATTATCTCCATATAAGTAGTTGACTATATCTAAAACAAAAGCAAGCTCTCAATCTTAATAATATTGAGGAAAAACTCTTCTCTTTTAGTCAAGGTTGTGAGGACTTTTCTTTATCTAATTCAACTTGGATAAATGAGGAATAGCAAAATGGAAATTATTCTGTCAACAACAGTATTGGTCAATGATGATCCATTTGAATGCTGTTAGGGAATACTAAAATTGAAAAGTGACAAAGACACAACCAAGAAGGAAAATTATTGACCAACACCCATCATAAATACAGACAAAAAATCCTCAAGAAAATATTAGCAAATCAAATCAAATCCAACAATGTATGAAAAAAATTATACACTATGACTTATTGGAATCTATTCCAGTCATGCGAGGCTTATTCAGCATTCAAAAATAATTCACGTAATCTATCACACTAACGAGCTGAAGAAGAAAAATTATTTGATCATATCGATGGGTGCAGGAAAAGCATTTGACAAAACCCAACACCTATCCTTGATTTAAAAAAAAAACAAAAAACAAGAAACCTCTCAGCAAGTTATAGAGAGAAACTTCCTCAACTTGATGAAGGATATTTTTAAAAATCCTGCAGGCAATAACATACTTAATGACGAGAAACTAGATGTTCTTGTGCTAAGATCAGGAACAAGCATGGATGTCTCCTCTCACTACTGCTTTTCAACATCATACTGAAAGTCCTAGAAAATGCTATTAATAAAAGAAAAATTTTCTTTGAAGAAAAGAAAAGGAAATAAAAGGTAGACATATTGATAGGGAAGAAACAAAACTGTCTTCGTTCGCAGATAACATGATTATCTATGTAAAAAATTCCAAAGAATCAAAAAATTCCTGAAACTATTAAGCGTTGTTACAGCAAGTTTGTAGATACAATACACAGATTAAATCACTTTCTTACATACCAGCAGTGAACAACTGAATTTTGAAATTAAAAGCACAACATTATTTACATTATCACCAAATAAATGAAATACTTCTACGTTAATCCAAAAACTATGTATAATATGAGGGAAACTATAAAACTCTAATGAAAAAAATTAAAGGTCTAAATAGGTGATCAAATCAAAGATCTTAGTTCATAGCTAGGAAGACTCAAAATTGTTAAGATGTCAGTTATTCCCAAATTGACCTATAAATTCAATGCAATCCAAATCAAAATTTTAGCAAGTCACTTTGTGGATATCCACAAACTGACTCTAAAGTTTATATGGAGAAACAAAATACCCAGAGAGCCACGACTTATTGAAACAGAAGAACAAAGTCAGAGGACTGACAGACACTACCCTACTTCAAGATTTACCATAAAGCTGTAGTAATCAAGAAAGTGTGATATTGGTGAAAGAATAAATGAATAGGTCAATGGAACAGAACAGAGAGCCCAGAAATAGATCGACACAAATATAATCAACAGATCATTGACAAAAGAGCAAAGGCAAACCAGTGGAGAAAGGGTAATATTTTCAACAAATGGGGCTGGAACAACTTTATATCCACATGCACAAAAGCAAAAAAAAAAAAAAAAAAAAAAATCTAGACATTGATCTTATATCTTTCACAAAAATTAACTCAAAATGAATCATAGATCTAAATGGAAAATGGAAAACTATAAAACTTCTAGAAGACGGCATAGGAGAAAATCTACTTGATCCTGTATTTGGTAATGAGTTTTTAGATACAACACCAAAAGCACAATCCATGAAGAGAAATATTGATGTTAGATTTCATTAAAATTAAAAGTCCTGCTCCGCAAAAGACACTGTTAACAGAAGAAAAAGAAGCCACAGATTAGGAAAAATATTTGCAAAAAACATAGCTGATAGAAAACTTGTATCCAAAACATACAAAAAAATCTTTTTAAGTATATAATAACAAATTTAATAACCTAGAAGAAATGGACCAGTACTTAGATAAATATAATCTTCCTAGACTGAATCAAGAAGATCTGGAAAACCTAAATAGACCAATCAGCAGTATGGAAGGAAATTGAAACAATCATCAAAAATCTACCAAAAAGTGAAAGTCCAGGACCAGATTGTTTCACCAGTGAATTCTACCAAACATTCAAAGAAGATTTAATACCTATTCTTGGACTCTACCAAAAAAATCGAAGAGGAGGAAATACTTCCCAACTCATTTTATGAGGCCAAAATTACTCTGATACCAAAATCTGGTAAAGATAACACTAAAATGAAAACTACAGACCAATATCTCTCATGAACATAGATGCAAAAATCCTAAATAAGATACTAGTGAACCAAATACAGCAACATATTAAAAAGATCATACACGATCAAGTGGGCTTCATTTCAAGTGCACAGGGATAGTTCAACATACTCAAGTCGATTAATGAGATACATAAACAATTTTAAAAAGAAGAATCATATGATCATATCAATAGATGTAGAAAAAGCCTTTGACAAGATATAGCATCCATTTATGATCAAAACACTTTAAAAAATTAGTATAGAAGCAAAGTACCTTAACATAATAAATGTCATATATGACAAACCCTCAGCCAACATTATACTTAATGGTGAAAAACTAAAAACTTCCCTCTAAGATCAGGAACAAGGCCACGCTGTCCACTATCACCACTATTATTCAATATAACATTGGAGGTCCTAGCAAGTGCAATCTGGCAAGAGAAAGATATAAAAGGCATCCAAATAGGAAACAAAGAAGTCAAACTGTCACTATTTGTGGATGACATGATTCTCTATATAAAAAATCCTAAAAACTCCACAAGAACACTACTAGAAACAATAAGCAAATACAGTAAAGTCTCTGGATACAAAATCAACATTCAAAAATCCATAGGTTTCTATATTCTAATAATGAAGCATCAGAAAAAGAAGTGGAAAAAATAATTTCTTTTGCAATTGCAACAAAAAGAATAAAATACCTAGGAATAAAGTTAATGAAACATGTGAAAGACCTATATAATGAAAACTATAAGACCCAATTAAAAGAAATCAAAGAAGATACAAAGAAATGGAAAGATAATCTACATTCTTGGATTGGAAGAATCAACATAGTTAAAACGACCGTATTACCTAAAGCGTTATACAGATTTAATGCAATCCCCCATCAAAATCCCATCGGCATTTTATAAAGAAATAGAACAAAAAATCATCAGATTTGTATGGAAGCACAAAAGACCCTGAATTGCCGAAGCCATCCTAAGAAAAAGAAACGAGGCTGGAGGCATCACTCTGTCTGACTTCAAATTATACTACAAAGTGACAGTAATCAAAACGGCGTGGTATTGGTAGTAAAACAGATACACGAACCAATGGAACAGAATCGAGAGTCCAGAAGTAAACTCATATTTATATGGCCAAATAATTTTCAACAAAAAATCCAAAAACATACAGTGGAGAAAGAAAATCCTCTTCAATAAATGGTGCTGGGAAAATTGGAAAGCCAACTGCAAAAGAATGAAACTAGATTATTGTCTATCACCACACACCAAAATTAACTCAAAATGGATTAAGGACATGAATGTAAGATCTGAAACAATAAAGAAAATATAGGAACTAAACTCATGAACCTTGGACTTAAAGAGGATTTTATGAATTTGACCTCAAAGGAAAGGGAAGTAAAAGCTAAAATAAATGAATGGGACTACATCAAACTGAAAAGCTTCTGCTCAGCAAAATAAATTGTTAACAAAGTAAAGAAAGAACCATCCAAATGGGAAAATATATTTGCAAGCAACGCCTCCAATAAGGGCCTAATATCCAAAATATGCAAAGAACTTATATGACTCAATAACAACAAAAACAAACAATCCAATCAAAAAATGGGCAGAGGACCTCAGCAGACACTTCTCCCTAGAGGACATACAAATGGCCAACAGCTATTTGAAAAGATGCTCCACATTGCTAGCTATTGGGTAAATGCAAATCAAAACCACAATGAGATACCATCTCACACCTGTTAGAATAACTATAATCAACAAAACAAGTAATAACAAATGTTGGAGAGGATGCAGAGAAAAAGGAACCCTCATATACTGCTGGTGGGACTGCAAATTGATATGGCCACTCTGGAAAACAGTATGGAGGTTCCTCAGAAAACTAAGAATTGATCTACTATATGATCTAGCAATCCCTCTACTAGGTATTTACCCCAAAGACTTTAAAACCCATATCTGAAAAAATATTTGCACGCCAAAGTTTATAGCAACACTATTCACAGTGTCCAGGACATGGAAGCAAACAAAGAGTCCTACGATAGATGATTGGCTAAAAAAGCTGTGGCACATATATACAATGGAATATTACTCAGCCATAAGAGGAGATGAACTACTGCCATTTGCAACAACCCGGATGGACCTTGAGATAATCATGCTAAGTGAAATAAGCCAGACTGAAAACAGGCTGAAAAGGTTGTAAATCACATGATATCACTTATATGTGGGATGTAAATCTGAAAGTAACAAATGAATAGGACAAAACAGAGACTCAGGGATATGGACAATGGACTAGTGGTTACCAGAGGGTAGGGGGTAGGGTAGGAGGGAAGAGGTAAACAGGGTAAAGGGAGTCAAATATAAGATGATTGGGGAAGGGCGAAGTGGGTAAAGGGTATCAAATATATGGTAGCTGAATAAAACTGGACTCTGGGTGGTAATCACACAATGGAATATAGATGTCATATTATAAAGTACACCTGAAAATTATTTAATTGTATTAACCAATGTTACCCCAATAAATTAAAAAAAAATCATCTTTTTAAAAAAATAATAACCCAATTAAAAAGTGGGTAAAAGATTTGAAGAGACACTTCACCAGAGAAAATAAGCAGGTAACAAACAAACATATGAAAAGATGCTCAACATCACTATGGGGCAGAATTGCAAATTAAAACAACAACGAGATATTTCTATACACCTATCAGAATGGCTAAAATCCAAAATTCTGATAATAGCAAATGCTAGAGAGGATGTGGAGCATGAAGAATTCTTATTCATTGTTGGTGGGAGTACAAAATGGTATACTTTGAAAAACAGTTTGGCAATTTTTTACAAAGCTAAACATAAACTTACCATATGATCCAGCAACTGGACTCCTAGATATTTATCCAAGTGAGTTGAAAACTTAGGTCCACAGGAAATCTGCCAAAAATGTTTATTGCAGTTTTATTTACAATATGTGAAGCAATAACATATCCTTCAATATTGAAGGTGAATGGATAAATGAATTGTAGTACATCTATACAATGGAATATTATTCTGCAAAATAGAGAAACGCGTTATCAAGCAAAAAAAAAGAAAAAGGAAAGGAAAGAAAGAGAAGAAGGAACCTTAAATGCACATTGCAAAGTGAAAGAAGCCAATATGAAAAGGCTACACATACTATATGATTTCAACTATATGATGATCTGTAGAGACTATGAAAAGAGCAGTGGTTGTCAGGAATGGGGGTGGGGAGGGGTGACTAGGTGGAGCACATGGTATTTTTAAGGCAGAGAAATTATTCTGTCTGATGCTGTAATGGTGGATACATACTACTATGCATTGTTTTGGCAAAACCCATACAACTGTACAACACAAAGAGTGAACCCTAATGTAAACTATGGATTTTAGTTAATAATAATGTATCGATATTGACTCATCAATTATAACAGATGTGCCATCCCAGTGCAAGATGTTAATAACAGGGGAAGCCAGGGTGGTAGTGATGGGGAGCATATAGCAATTCCGTACTTTCTGTTTAATTTTTCTGTAAATCTAAAACTGCTCTGAAAATAGTTTATTAATAAAACATTTGATTCCTATAAATCTTTTATCAGATTTCAATTAAATAAATGAATAAAGTGGAAAGCTACTGGATGAATTTATTTGATAAAATTATAAAATTTAATAGTGGATATTCTACAGAGAGAATATCATGTAAAATCTATTCTAATTGAACAGATTAACATCTCTCTGCACACACGCAGAGACACGCACACACAGATAATCACACACATACACAGAATCCATATGGCTAAATTAAGCTCAATGAAGACAATTAGAAAAGCAGATTTCACGAAAGGAGGACAGAGATTCTTTTAGTAACACGTTAAGGTAAAACAAAAATTAAAAAATTATTGTACTTTTATGTTTCCTGGCCAACTGATGTCTACCACATAATTGTCTATAGTATCTGTAAGTCATTTGCAGTTGCCTTTAAATTTGAGCTATACTGAGTCCAGCAACTAATGAGAATAAGCAGGGTCAGCACGGACAAGAAGAAGTGATTCTGGGAATGCAGGGTTGGAAGAACACTATTGATTGATGTGCTATGGTCAGAGGGCCCTACTCAGAAGTCATCAATGGTTAAATGTCAGCCTTGGGGGCATATTGAGTAGTGGTCCTCCAGGGGTCAGTTCCGCACCTGGTGCCGGCTAATGTTTCCACAACTCACTCCACTGATGTGCTGTAGAATGTGTTCCTTAAGCTGGTTCACGGTTTGGCAAAGATAATAATTCATGATCTACATAATATGGTGGAGAAATAGATGTTAAAACAGGGTAACATACAAAGGGAAAGTGCAAGGAAATTTGCTTTAGAAAACAAATTCCCTGCGGGTACCACAAACGGCCCTGCTATGAATTCTCCACCAGGCCCTGCCGTCGTTTCTTTGGCTGACAGAGTGTCTCTAAGTGAGTCCGAGTAGGGTCTCTACTCCTCTGAATGAAATCATCCGAGACAGTGCTTACTGGATGGGGCCCCCAGTGAAGAGCCTGGAATGAACTGGTCCTGGGAAAGATCCTTAAATGACCCTGATATGCAAATTGGCAAAATTTTTAGTTCCCACATTATATTGTTAGCTGTGAGTAATGAAGGCTTCCAGTATCTCAAGAAGATCAGCTGGGATAAGAAATGTTCATAATGCCCAGAATTACTTTGAGGACAAAAAGTGAAAATCTTGTAAATTATAATGTTTTAATCGATTAATACATATATATATGTGTGTGTGTATATATATATGTATACATAAATACATACATATATATATATATACACACTTCTCAATTGATAAAAATATAAATTGCCTACAGGTATAGTTTTATTTTTATTGTACTAGGCTTATTAGTGATATAATAATGAGTAGCATAGGAATTATAAAAATGAAAAAAATAATCATTATGACTTGTTATCCACAAAGAAAGCTCCATTTGGGAGCTAGGCTTTGGAAGAAAGGAAGTATTAGATAAAACAAGAGAGAGAAATTTCTCTAAAAATACTAATAAAAATATGTTCTAAGGGTGTCTCAAGCTCAGCACTATTGCTCTTTTGGGCAGAATAATTCATTGTAGGAGCTGTCCTGTGCATTGCAGGGTGTTTAGTAACAACTCTAATCTCTCTACCCAAAACATCCAGTAGTACTTCCTCCGTTGTTACAACCAAAAATGTCTTCAAATGCCCTAGGAAGCAGGGGTGGGGGAGGGAGGTATGATGACACAGTCACTTTTCCCACCACAGACACACACACACACACACACACACACACACACAGACACGTGCGTGCGCGCGCGCGCTGAGAATCACTGATGTAAAAGACAAACATTAGAAATCCAAAAGCTCTTTTCCTGAGTGAAAAATGTTAACTTACAGTAAGATTACAGTAAGTAATTTTTTTTTTTTTTTGTCACAGTAAGAAAACAAATCAAGAAGCAGATTCAGGATTAGAATCCAGGTCTTCTGGCTCCTAGTCCAGGCTCTTTCATAACTTAATCCAGGAGAGTGAGCTTGGTTAGTCTACAACAGCAGGCAGGTGACTCTGGTGGTCCCAGAACCTCTGCAGGAGCTGGGAGGATGCCAGACTCCGAAGCTCTCAGGAGAGATTCATTACTACTTCAAGGGTAAGGACAGGACAGTGAGAGGAAAAAAGAAGAGTTTGTGGAGGCAGTGAACCCCCAAAGCTAAAAGTAATTATAATGCACTGCTGTCATTTCAGGAAATCTACACTAGATCAATGGATACCTCAGGGGGAAGCAGGCCTAACCACTTTGCACATGAGGTAATAAAGTCTCCATTTGTTATGCAATCATATACGTAACAAAGTTGCCATAAATTAATTTGATCCACACCTCAAAAAAAATTGGGTGAACACTGAAAGCCCAGAGATAAAAGTAAAATTTGAATTGAATTTGTCAAAATTTAAAATTGCAGAGTGTAAAACACCAACGAGAAAGTAAAAAGACACTTGAGTTCTAATCACTGTGCTATACAACTGAAACTAATATATTATTGTATGCCAACTATAATTGAAAAAAAAAAACAATTAAATTGTACAATGCAAATATGAGCAACTAATTGTTTATTATATTTCAACAAAGCTGAGGGAGAAAAGAAGATCAAAAGATAAACAAGAAAAGAAAAACAACACAGAGAATGGGAGAAAATGTTTGCAAATCATATATCTAATAAAGGACTTGTATCAAGATTACATATAAAAACCTTACAACTCCATACTAAAGAGACAAATAACTCAGTTAAAAAATAGGCAAAGGATTTAAACAGATATTTATCCATAGAAGACATACAAATGGCCAATAAGCATATAAAAATATGCTCAACGTTAGTCATTAGGGAAATACAAATTAAAATGATAATAAGATACCATTCTACCCACAAAAATGGCTATAATCAAAGGTAGACAATAGCAAGTGTTGGCGAGGATGCGGAGAAAAAGAGCCCTTATGTGTTTCCTGTGGTGGTGTACGCGGGAGCAGCCATTTGGAAAGCATGTGGAAACTTGCTTAAAAGGCTAAAATCAAATTTACCGCATTATCCAGCAATTCCAATCCTAGAAATCTATCAAAAAGAAATGAAAACATGTCTACACAAAAACTTGTACACTAATATTCAGAGCAATATTATTCACATTAGCCAAAAAGTAGAAATAATTCAAATGGCCATCAACCAGCAAAAGAATAAACAAAATGAGGTCTATCTATACAAGGGAATACTACTAGAAATAAAAAGAAATACTGATACATACTACGACATGGCTGAACCTCAAAAACGTGCTAAGCAGAAGAAGGCAGATACAAAAGAACACATATTGTATAATTCCATTAATATAAAATATCCAAAAAAGGCAAATGCAAAGAGACTAAGTTTATCAGTCATTGGTAGGGCTGAAAGTGGGAATGGGGGATGACTGTAATTAAGTATGTTTTGATTTTAAGGTAATAGCAATGTTCTAAAACTATATTGTGGTGATGATTGTACAAATCTGTAAACATACTAAAATCATTGAATTGGGCAATTAAATAGAGTGAACTTATGGTATGTATATTAAATCTGAAAAAAAAAAAGTTAAAAAACACTTTTAAAGGTAAATGAAACAGCAAGCCACCCTGGAAGAAAAGAGTCACAACATATGCTGACACAGCATGTACCTCACCCCCTAGAAAGCGAGTAAAATCTGAAATTTTGAATTCAACAAGAGTAATGACTAAAAGAAGTAATATTGCACTCCCAAGAGAACATTCCTCAGTGTGTATCATTAATATGATATAACTGATATTAGGTGGGGACTATATATTTAAATCAAATGGCAGGTAGAAGTAGAAGGTTTAGATAAGAGTTCTTTATTACAGTGATTATAATTACAGGAAAATTTATACCCCCTATCAGTTAGTTTCTAATAGCAGTGTGCCCAGGGGAACAACAACAACAAAAAAGTGTTGCTGAAGTTCAAATAGCAAAACATTGCCCCAAAAGGCTAAGTAGGGAGGGGAAAGCATGATTTCAACATGGTTAGAGAAGGTCTCCAAACAGAAGTGATATCATGGCAATTTCTTTGCAGATGCACAGTATGAAAGATAAGGAGAACATAATATGCTACTGTGGGTAGATAACGGCAGAAGGAAATGAAGTTTATCGCTCTGTTCAAAAGCCTCCTGTGAGTTTTGATTGTTGGTGAGGCGTTCAAGGGCTTCCTTAGAAGTACCATGCTTCCCTCTGTGTGCTCTGGACCCCTGCCTCACTCTTTTTTCTCCCTTTACCATGTACTTTCTCCGCCTCAGCTCACCACTCATTTTCTTCAGCATGTGATGTCCTTCCCCAGTCTTCACCTGTTGAAATCCTACTCCATTTTCAAAACCAAGCTTAAAGTTCCCCTCTTCCATAAAGCTTTCTTTAGGTCCCCTTCTCACTAGAAATAAGTCTCTCTTCTATGTTCCTATAGCATTTTATATATTTTTCCTGGCAAAAGTAGGCTGCCACTGGTAGGAGTATGAAGGAAAAGAAAAGGGTAAAGGCTTCCTTTATAAAGTAAATTGGGAACAAAAACACAACACTGGGAACCATCAATATATCCTGGAGACTAAAAACAGATCACTATGTCTGAAATCCAGGGGAGATGCAGAAAGAAGGTAGTTGGAAAGGTTTGTTAAGATAAGAAGTTCGAACTTTAGGCAACAGGGACCTTTTGAAGAGTTTGAAGGCTCTCTGAAGAACTGGCCATGTACTGGTACATTCGCATTTCAGAGGAAGCAGTTTGATGAGAAGGAGGAAAATGAATTAGAGAGAAACAAGTCTAGAAGAAGAAATGTAATTAGGAGACTCTTACAGTACTCTCGTCTAGAGGTGACGGAGGTGTGGCATGCATTAGTGAGGATGACAGATTAGGGATATATTTAGGAAGCTGATTCAACAGGACCGTGGTGATTGATGGCAAATAGAGAAGAAAGGACAATGTGGAGTCAAGGCTTTGGGTTAGGCAATTGGGACATATCATTTGCGTTGTAGAAAAAAATGTAAGAAGGAGTGGTTAATAGGAAGATGATGAATTCTATTTCAGACATCTCAGGTTTGAGGAAAATGTGAGATATCTATGTGGTAATTTTTAGTAGGCAGTTGGATTAATGTGTCTGGATATCAGAGAGAGGTAGGGCTGGAATCAGACATTTAAGAGTCAATTCCTTTTATTTGTTAATTTAGTCCCTGATAGAAGGCAAGAATTTCAAGGCCAATGTGTAAAGTCTCAAGAAAACTGAGACTTGGAAGAAACTGCAGAAAACATCACACTTTGTACAGCAACCAGCCACAAGTGGAAGAAACTGCTGTTTCAAAGGGCTTTTGCAAGGCCCACATTGGCCCCTGCCAGAATGTTATCCTCCTAGTCTAAATAAATCCTGACCCTTCTTTATCAGCATTTTAACAAGTGCTACCATGAAAAATTCTCTTCCTGGGATCTCAGCGTTATAAGAACAGATTATGGACAACTTCATTGCTCCTGCTCCTTGACATAAGAAAAATATTTTAGAAATCCCTCTGGCACAAGAAAGAAGATGCACAAACTCTTCTATCCCCATCAGAAAAATTAAAAGCAGGCCTGCCCCATGCTTTTTTTCCCCCCTAGGCTACAAATTTTAAAATACTGCATCCTGTTTAATTTAACTAATCCATTACTTTTTGCAGTTATCATACTGGCGTGTCTGTATGTGCCACTACAAAGTTAGGAAGATAGGAAAAGCCCTAGAAACTAGTAATCTGTCTGATTTAAGCCCTAGAATCATATGATTGATAGTTTTGGAATTGGAAGTGGGTAAAGTATCATAGAGAATTTCTGGCTTACCACTCCTATTCAATATAGTACTCGAAGTCCTAGCCAGAATAATTAGGCAAGAAAAAAAAAAAAAAAAGGCATACATATCAGAAAAAAAAGAAGGAAAATTGACTCTATTTACAGATATGATCTTATATATAGAAATCCCTAGATGCCACACACACACACACACACACACACACACACACACACACAACTATTAGAACTAATATATGAAGTTAATAAATTTTGCAGGATACAAAATAAAGGTACAAAAATCAGTTAGTTGTATTTTTTATACCTAGCAACAAACTATCTAAAAAAGAAATAAAGAAAACAGCCCAACTTACAATAATATCCAAAATAATAAAAAAAAAACTTAAGAATAAATTTAATCAAGGAGGTGAAAGATATGTACACTGAAAATTATAAAATGAAATAAATTGAAGAAGACACAAATAAATGGAAAGATATTCATGTTCATAAATCTGAAGAATCAATACTGTTAAAATGTCCATACTGCCCAAAGCCATGTATAGATTTTACGCAACCCCTATCAAAATTCCAATGGTATATTTCACAGATATAGTAGAAACAACTCTGAAATTCGTATGAATCAGAAAAGACCCCAAATGGCCAAAGGCATTCTGAAAAAGAAGAACAAACCTGAAGGCATCACACTTCCTGATTTCAAATTATAATATAAAGCTATAGGAACCAAAATAGTATGGTATGGGCAAAAAAACAGACATAGACCAATGGAAAAGAATGAAAAGCCTTTGAAAATATGGTCAACTAATATTTGACAAAGGAGCCAAGAATATTCAACAGGGAAAGAATAGTTTCTTTAGAAAGTACTGATAGGAAGACAATATTCACACGATAATGAAATTGGACCTCTTTATCTTATACCACTCACAAAAAAGAACTCGAAATGGATTAAAGACTTAAATGTAAGACACGAAAATATAAAACTTCTAGAAGAAAAGATAGGAAAAAGCTCCTTGACATTTGTTTGAAAAAAAATTTTTTGGTTATGACAACAAAAGAACAAGCAATAATAATTAAAAAAAATGTTACTACATCATGCAAAAAAGCTTCTGCACAACAAAGGAACTATTAGCTAAATGAAAAGGCAACCTACAAAATAGGAAAAATATTTGCAAACTATATATCCATAAGGAGTTATATCCAAATGTATAACAAACTCATACAACTCAATAGCAAACAAACAAACAAACAAAAACAAATAATCCCATTTAAAAGTGGGCAGAGGACTTGAATAGACATTTTTCCAAAGAAGACCTACGAATGGTCAACAGATACATGAAAAGGTGTTCAACATCACTAATTGGGGAAATGCAAATCAAAACCACAATGAGATATCACCTCATGCCTTCTAAAATAACTACCATCAAAAAGATAAGATGTAACAAAATTTGGCAAGGATGTGGAGTAAAGGGAACCCTTGTGCGCTGTTGATGGGAATGTAAATTGGTGCAGCCCCTATGGAAAACAGTACGACAGTTGCTCCCAAAATTAGAGATAGAACTACCACATGATTCAGGAATCTCATTTCTGGGTATGTATCTGAAAGAAGTGAAATCACTATTCCAAGGAAATATCTGTACCTCTATTTATTGCAGCTTTATTCACATTTGCCAAGACATGGAAACAAGCTAAGCATCTGTCAAGAAATTAATAAATCAAGAAAATGTGATGATAGATAGACAGAAATATTATTTAGCCATAAAAAAGAAGAAAATCCAGTGATTTGCAATATGAATGGAACTTGAAAGCATTATGCTAAGTGAAATAAGTCAGACAAAGAAAGACAAATAACTATAGATTCTCATTTATATGTAAAATCTAAAAATGCCAAATTCATAGAAACAGAGAGTAGAATGATGGTTGTCAGGGGCCCAGGATGGGGGAAATGCCAAAAAGTACAAACATATCTTAGAGGTGAGAAATAGATAAATTTAGCACAGTATCTGGCACACGATAAACCATTATTAAATATTGGCTATTATTTTTAAAAAGGTGGCTGGGTGCATATTAATCAATTGAGAAGCCCTAGGGCTCCAAAGCCACCATGGAGGGATGCTGATAGGGTTGCCTGAGACTGCCTCAAATAGTTACATTCCTCAGAAGCAAGAGAACATGCCTCCGTAGTTCGGTTTCATTCCTAGAGCTCAGCACAGTGTCTGACACTCAGTAGACACTCAGAAAAAGTTAGATGTGTTATACACACACACACACACACACACACACATACACAATGGAATATTACTCACCAGTAAAAAAAAAGAATGAAAACCTGCCATTTGTGACAACATGGATAGACCTAGAGGGTATTATGCTAAATTAAATAAGACAGAAATATACTGCACAATTTTACCAATATGTGGAATTTTTTTGAATCAAAGGAAATGAATAAACAAAACAAAAAGAGACTCAGAAACAAAGAACAAACTGATGGTTGCCAGAGGGTAGAGGGTAGAGGGATGGGTGAAAAGGTCAAGGGAAATACAGTCGATCACAGTGTGATAACTTTGCATGGTGACAGTTGATTGCTAGACTTGGTGTGGATATCACATTGTAAGATATATAAATGTTAAATCACTATGTTGTACGTCTAAAACTAATATAATATATCATATGCCAACTACACATTAATTTTTTTAAAAAGTCAGCTGAATGAATAAATGAATGAATGATTGTGCAATAATGAACAAAGTTGCATTGAGACTTTATGGTAAGGGAGTAGAAATCTAGCTTTCTCAGCATTTTCATCCTGAATGAACTTGAGATTCCAACAAGTATGACTTTACTGCAGAATAGTTCAACTAAAGTTCCATGGATCTTCAAAGCCAACTGAGCAAGGGCTTATCTGGTTTGGATGTGCGCCCAGCAGTGTTGCTGCTCGAGCCCCGGGAAGGCTTGACTGACTCTGGGGAGAATAATGAGTGGAGCAGGTGTGGCCCTTACCCCACCACCTCCTCTTCCTCAGCCCCATGGGAACCGTGCTGGTAGGAGTCACCCCTGGGGTGACCAGGGGCTGCTCAACTTTTCAGCTTCTGTTCACAATTTTCATGCTTCAAACTTATTCACCCCTGTATCAGGAGGACTATCTCTCTATTCCTTTTAAAATAGCTGCTCTCCATAATGGACTATTTTTAAAGAACCAAATTCTGTTTACTTTATCTAAACCAGTGATGTCATAATACGCAGTTTTTATTTAAATCCCTGACTTTTTTTTTTACAGTCCTAACTTAATTCTCATGGCTTCATATTTTAGAGATTCATTTTGAATACTCTTTCTATTTGCTAGGGTGTTTTTTTCTTTTCTTTCTTTCTTAATTAATTAATTAGTTAGTTTATTTAATTGTCATTTATTGTTTTATTCTCAAATTGTTCCTTGGTCTGCAATATTTTTGGTGTAAATACATACCAATACTAAAAGAAATTATGCTCTAAATTATGTTATTTTAGTCCATACTTCAACCCTACATGATAGATATTTTCCCATTTTACAGATGAGAAAAGGTGACTACAAAAGTTAAGCAATTTGTCCATGTACATATAACTAGCAAAATGAGGAATCAAATCCTCTCTTTTATGAAAAAAAGGCAAATTCTTTTTTATCTGGGACCACAGAAAATTAAAAATAGACTTGGAAGAAAAAAAAAATCAATCCTCCATATGAGATAAATCATATATACAAACACATTTAGAAAAAAGAGACCAAAAGCATTCTTTTGGTTTTATGGTTCTTTTTTAAAACAGGAACTGAAGGCTCATAGACAAGAGACAAAGAAAGGAATATTTGAAAACTCTTTCTCGCAAGCTCTGAGCTGGGGCCTGCTTATAACAGAAATCTTGTGCCAGAGTCCTCTCAGCAGTGACAGCTTTTATTTGAACACAGTTGCTCTGTGGGGTTTATGTTCTTTTTTTTCTAAGAGCTCTAGGTTTCTCCTCATTTGTAATGGTTCATTTTTTTTTCTCACTTGAGGCAGAGACATTGAGAACTGGCTGTCAGGGAAATGGGACTGCAACGCAGAGTCTCAGGCTGGAGGCAGGCAGGAGGGCAGCCGCGGCCAGGGCTCAGCGCGCTGCAAGGGAAATGGTCCAGGGTTCTCTGGAGTTCCCAGGAGCCAGGCACCTACAGTCAGACCTTTGCCTGTATGTGTCTTAAGTTACAGTTTTGAAAGACCATAGCCAGTTGTGACGATCTATAGGAAACCAAACATTTGCACTACTCCACCTTTTTTCCCAGTCTTTTATGGTATATTTTTTATTTTATAAAATAATAATCAATAGTCTGTGAACCATTGATAACCAAATACACATTTTCTTGCTACATCTTTTGCTCTTATTTACAGCACAAATGATCTCCATTTGATGACAGTATAGAGCCAAAACTAAACTGAAAGTTTTTCAACTATAAACACTGACTGAAAACTAAGTGTTGGTCAATCTTCCTAGCTGTTTGCTAGGAAATTGTATCACTGGAGCCATTTTTTACAAAGGACACAAATTTGGCTCCTCAGAACAGGCAGATAAAAAACAGATGGATTTTTATCTATTCATTCAAAGTGAGGGGGAGGGGCCAAGTGATTTGTGTGTTTTGTGTATCTCTATTGGAGGACAATAAACTGATTGAGAGGGTTTTTTTTAGGAAAAGAAAAGCAGTCTCAGAAATAAATCAACAACCGTCCCTTTGGATGCCAGCTGACCTGGATGGAGATTTAGTGCTAGATTTAAAAGGCTTTGTTTACAGACAATTAAAAACCACATAAATTTAAATTGTCAAAAAAGAAATGGTTTCCAAAGCCTCTAACAGCCCCATGGTCTCCGCCCACCCCCTCCCAGCCTGTGCAGGAAAGACCCAGAGGCAAATACAAAGCCACTAACCCAAATGCCTGTGGAGTTTGCCAGGGCGCCAAATCCTGCTGCTTCTGCTGCTTGCTACTGCTGTTGAAAAACCAAATCTTATATAGCTTCAAATGTAGGTTCTCTGAGTGTTAATCAAACAGCTAGAAGTCACCAGACGACCAGAGAAAAGGAGGCTGCATAAAGTCCTCCACTAAGTGTGGAGTTAGCTGCAGTTAGACCTTTAGGCAATCAATGTGTTTGAACCTTTTGTGCACACTTCATTTCTCCCACGGAAGAAATTAGATTTAAAGATTAAAAGTGATACCAACACAAGTGATTGTAGGGTTTAAAGCCTGAAATATTACAAATTTTTCTTATCTGTGTATTTTACTCCTTCACATCAGCCATCGGGACAAATGGACATCAGCTCCAGAAAAGAGTGGCTCCACAGGAAAAATAAAAAAAAATCTACCCTTGCATGTTTGTATCAATATTTGGTACTGATGCTGATGAATAAGTAATGATGTGTAGGTGTTGATAACATTTATACACATCTCTGATTGGTTCTGACACAGGTGCTCCGTGGAGGATGAGGTTTACAAGCCGAAAACGGTCAGGCGAAAGCCATGGTTTCGGGCTGTCCCTCACAGATGTGGGGTTTTGCACCTGTGTTTGAAGTTGCTCTTTCATTTCGTTTCTCTGCAGAAAAGCCAAGCATAATGTTCAAACTGGGAGCACCTGTGTTTGGGGCCAAGTTGGACTATTTTGTGGCCTGAATGTGGTCTCTTGGATTCATTACGTAAGCGTAAAAAGAAAACTTTTTTCCTTGCAGTTTTGAAATTTGGGATTAAAATTCTGAATACACATATTAATCTCACTACAAAACCAAACATACAAATAATTATACAATTTGCTTATGTTATTCAAGGACTTGGTTGATAAAAGACAAATGTTATTAAAAATTGGATGAGGGCTGAAACTCTGCTCATTTTTGTTTAAATCACGAGGCAATTTTCTTATACTAGTGATGCAACATTTAGGCACCAACGTCAACTACTAATTTAATAGAATCTTATTCTATTCTAAATTAAAAGCAAAAATTGAACAGCATCTCCAGCTAAATTAAAATTTGGAAGCTTTTTTTTCTCTAATAAACTGACAACAATATTGATAGATTCTTCATTCTCTGCTTAATTGGGTTAAGAACATTAAAAATTCTCCAGTTTAAAATAATAAGTCGTTTGCAACCGTAACTAATCTTTCATTCCCTAAGGTTCAGCGAGTGACAACTGGAGGCAAATCAAGAAGAATTTATCACTCAGAATCATGGCCACAAGTCTCATTAAAAAAATTGAAAGGAGAACAATTAAATGACATGTTCAAATTCTTTGGACTTGGCATTGGTAAATCTAAAGGCTAAGAATATGCATTATGTAAATCTATTGGTTGTTTTATTTTCTTAGTTACTTTTGTAATATATAAATTATATTTTTTAACAAACTGTCCTAATTTTTAAAAAACAAACACAAGGAGAAAGGATACATTTAGCTATCTCAAAGAAATAAAATACAATCGTCTGACCAAAATTCTATTGATAAATTATGCTGGTAACAGCATTCTGAAGAAACAGATTCATTATTTAGAGTTTAGATTCAAGAGCAGAGGTTTCAATCAAGTAACAATGTGTTAAGTAAATATTGTAGAATGAGTACAATAAACAGGTTATGCACTGATAAAAATGTTATATTACTAACAATTTTTGACAAATAACAACTGACTAAAAATTTTTCAGAATTAACACTTGTTTTATTTTTTTATCAATTAGCTCAGCCTTTGATTTGAATTCTCCACCCTCTGGCGTCAAGGAGACGCCTTTTCTTTTCTTTAAACAAAGGATTATTCTTCCTCAAAAGGGGTTTGTCTAGTTCTTTTATTGTTTTATGTCACACAAGGGAAAAATGCTTTTGAGGCATCACTACTGAATTTAGCAGGGACGAGAGTTTACTGCTATATAATCATTAGTCAATGCAGTAGCTGAAACCTTAAACAAAAGAAAACAAACTACAAACAGGCAAGCATCCCCTAAAGGCACATCAGAACACCAGAGAGGGGCGGCATGGATTTCAAACAAGGTTGCCCAAGCATGTGCTAAATATTGCTGCTCTTGACTTTAAACTGCACACCAAGGAATACAGTTTCACCTTCTATTCTGAAACAATACTGAGAAGCAGGGGGGAAAGAATATAAAGGGTTTAGCAAATGCACTTTACTCTGACTCTGTGGCAACTTTGTGAAAATTATATTTCAAACCTAATAAAAATCTCTCAGTATAAAGCATCCTATCATAAAGCTATTAGAGAGCAATGCTTAAATTGCCAGCATTGCCGTTCTATCTTGAGCCAGGCTTTGTTACTTCATACCAACTATCACCTTCTACAGTTCCAAGTTTATAATATTGCTATATGCCTGAGAAATCTTGGAAAAGCATTGCGGGAAGGCTTCTTGCTCTCAAACAGATTGAAAATTTTCACATCAGTTTCTCAATGATGAGGGTCAGTATTAAAACTTGTCTGTTATCAGTTCCTAAAGCAGACTAATGAAACACTGTTTTGTGCAAACAAACATACAGAAAAGTGTGAGCAAGAAAGAGTACAAAGGAACTAGTAATGCCATTTTTAAAGCCAGGAAAAATGCATTTGGAATATATTTCACAGATAGGAACCCATGTGTTGGGGGAAAAATAGAGTTTGCTACAACAAAAGTATCTTTGGAACAGAATTTTCACCTAAAATATTTCTTTAAATTATTTATTCCTTTCTCTGGGGTGTATCTGTGTATTTCTTTTTAATCACTACAATCATTTTTGTAGTTTTGTTGTTATTCATTCTTGTTGATTGAAACAGAGGTAAAGTTAATCTCATGATATAAAAAACTAATCTACACTGGTTTCTGGTCGGCTTTCACCAGGCTCTGACAGGGCGAGGAATATTAATCCACAGCAATATGTTTTTGCTACACATTTCCAAGTCTTCTACACACTTCCTCACTCTTTCCCAGCCCCGCAAACAGTTCTTACTTTTCCAAAATAATTTTCAAGTAACTACAGTTCAATCATATCTTGTAGCTAATAAAATAACATATAAAATTCTAAATTATGTTGGTTTTCTTGGTTTTGGGTGTTATGTAACAAGAACTCACTGGACCGGAGAATAGAAATTTACTGCCATCTAACTACACTCTCAAAATTCCCAATCTAAGATTCTTGACAAGATAAAATATTACTGAAGATAGCCATGCTTATTGTGAAGCTAATAGATTAGGTTTCCACCATAACATATCTTGTCTGGGCTTGAGATTTTCTTCCTATTTTAATTTATGTTAAAACACTTTAGACATCCTAGAAGACCCCAAAAGGCTTATTTCCTTCTAGTCACGTCACGTTTCCTTATATTAGATTTGAAAATCTGTGTGAAGTTGTCTGACTGGAGAGCTGAAGAGGTAGTTTTAAGTGCCTTACTTAATTTAAACTTTTGTTCCCCCAAATTAATTAATTAATTAATTAATTAATTAATACGTTTATGAAAGCACTGCCTATTTTGGGTTTTATTGATACTTGTATAGCCTCCATTAGACAGATATTCTGTAAGGGGAGGGACTCGGATTCTCATTTGGTACCCAAACCAAACTCTCTCTTGTCATTCTCCACATCTCGCTGGGCTCAATAAAAGTTTATTAAATTAATGAGTGCATCAATCAATGGATTAATAAATGCCCTGCCCAAGAAGGAATGGAAATCAAGAAACAGATAAAATAATTGAAATTTGAGAAGACTCAGTTCGATTGGAGAAAAGTTTAAAAGTCTGTGTCTCATATTTTCCTGAAATAAATGAATATATGATAAATAAAGATAATCACTTTTTAGAAAGAGTTCTGATATAAAATTATCCAGTAAAATTTATTTTGAATTGAATCCCACAGTGTACAAATGCACATATCAACTGAAAATAGTAATGATAGTAGTAAACTTTGTACAGAATGAAAATAATTGCAAGAATAATTGCTTACCAAATCTAATTTTGTTTTCCTTAGAGATCAGGATATTGATATTGTGTCTAGATATGCACAAAAGGTGTGTTGAGAACTGATCAAATGCCAGCTACTTACCTGCACCAGATAAATATTTCAATTACCTTCCTGACTCAATTTACCCTTCTAACCCACAGTGAGGATTTTGCATAAATGATTTGGGTTGCTGAAACTCTATTTTATCTATGTGCACTTAGGTATGTCATGGCGATAAAAAAGAAATGCTTTATATTTCCATAAAAGAGTTTCCATCTATTTGATTCTATCTATGCAAAAGTTACCCCTGATTACCAAATTCAAATAGAACTTTTACAGGTAAAATTAGAAATTGACCTTTTGGTCAGAAGTATTTTTCTTGTATATGCCACATGTCTTCATTTTCAAAGTGTCCTTAGAAGATCATAAAAGTATTATTACAATGCTTGCAAATCTGGCTCTTTTTTTAATAAGTTAATGATGTGAGATGAGAGATATTTCATCTTTTATACAGTTATTTGACAGTGATGAATTTAATTCATTCTATCACATTGAATGATACATTTATATTCAGTATGTAGTTTAAAATTTCATAAATGATTAAAGTCCCTGTCGTTTTAATTATAATATGCAGAGAGCAGCCAGAACTTATTTGCAAAGAATAATGTACAAGTCAATAAATTTGGTGAGTACCCCTGACAATATATAAATAATGACTTTATATGTATAACTACCTGTAGTTGAAAACTAAATAACAAAGGTCTGTGTTTGAGTTTTTATAAACAAGTGAATCTGGTTTTCTACAGAAGCTCTTTGGGGTTATAACTTACTGTATTAAATTGAAAACACAACAATGCCATGACATTACATTAATCGTAAACCAATTTCAACCTAGAGTCCAGCTAAGTCAACCCTGGTGCTATTCCTGCTGCTGGACCTCTGTCACTGAAAGGGGCTTTGGGCACCCAGAGCTTGCCTACGATCCTTTAAACCAGGAATTGTCAGATATCCCCATTCACCCAGATGGCCCAAAACTCCGAACCACATCATCCCCGTTGCCACTACCCACCCCAGATTGTACACTGCCGCTTACAGCTGGTCATTTTCAAAAAGAAAAAAGCCAATTTCCATCCATTTTTTCACCCATTTAGCAAATATTTACTGGGCATGAACCATGTGCCAGATACTGTTCTATCCTCTGAAGTTACAGTGATGAACGAGAAAGGCAAAGTCTGGCCACAACCAGATTAGCTTGTGTGGGGTAAATAAAGAAAGAAATCAAACGGCCAGAATTTTATAGGTGCTATGGAGTTACATAGAATTATAAGGCATGACTCCGTTCCTCTGGGACCTTACATTCCATTTATTTTAGTGCATTCTTCTTTACCTCAGAATTCCACTTCAACGTAAGAAATTAAAACTATACTGACAAAGCAGACAGCCCTTGCTTGGATCCTTCTCTAGTTTCAGGAAAAATTAAGATGTTATAATTTATACTACTTATTGATTCAAATGTGCAGAATGTCATTCTTTCTCTGAGGGGCATCCAAAATTATCCCCCACAAAAGAAAGATCCATTGGAAAAGCAGCTATTTTTGTTACTGCCACAATCGGAGCATGGAGAAGGTTCATCTTGGCCAAAAGATCTAGTAGCTCAACCTTCTTGCTGAGATTATTAGCCCAGTAACATAGGAATGGATCAGAAGTGAGGTTTAAACTTGGGCTGGACACAAAGCATGTCATGATAAGCAGTCTTCATTCAAGAGGACTAAGAACAGAAGACAGAAGAAAATCTGAAATGATATATCATATCGCCTTCATTTAGTTTCAAACATTTGTGGATGAAGTCTATGATTCCATAGCAAGCAACACTTTTCAATTTATGGGAAGTTTTTTTCATACTGTAGGACAAACTACAGGTCTGCATCTATAGTTTTATTACAACTGGTCTTTTAAATAATTGTGTTTCTCAGAAGAAAGGAAGAAAAAATGAAAGAAATAGGAAGAAAGAAGAGGAGGAAGAAAGGAAGGAAAGAAGAAAAGAAAAAAGCAAGGGAGGGTGGGAGGAAAAGAGGAAGAGAAAGAAGGAGGAAGGAAGGAAACCATCTACAAATATGGGTTTCAAGTTTCTAATACATGAATTTTATACACATAAAGTAACTGTTAACATATCAGAGGGTACAGGAATGTGAAAAGAGAGAAACATCTTCTCTGTGATGCTCTAAGTAAAAAAGCCTATACACATTTTGATCCAGCTCACTTCTCTTCATCTCTGCTTCTATCCTACAGTACCTCTCTCCAAACCTTCCACTCCCAACACCACTACTAAAATAAGAAATCCTTGTGCCTATCTTAGAAATCAAACTTTTAGCCTATTACCAAAACAAATGAGTTAACCACCAACCCTAAGTTGGGTGTCTGATAGAAACAATGGCAGACCTTTAACTAGAGTGCTGCTGTGGGGTGACAGCCTAGCAAACTGCCACCTAGAATCTCGTAGGGTTAATAAGCCACCTGTCTTGAAAGTAACAGTCATATTGGTCTTTGAAGCCTATTCCAATACTTAAACTCTTGATGAAGTTCTTACTGTGCCAAAGGAACTTACTAACAAAGCCACTGAGTCAATTTAACCCAGGGAAACTGGACCCAATAGACCAGGCTGTCAGAGTTTTGTGTTGAGATAATCACTACACTAAAGAGAGCATATGGGCTGTCAGAGCTGGCACATGGCCTGCACCAGCTGTTACCTGGGCGCTTTGGAAAACCTACTGAACAGCATTTTGGACACAGCACAGCTCTGTGTAAGTTTTCCAAGGCTTCTACTGGGAGTTCTTCATAATAAATTTATTCCCTGTATAAGGGAGGATTGCACCCAGTAATGTAACTGGAACAAGCATGTTAAATTTTTCTGGCAGAGAGAATATCACTGGCTAAAGGGAAAAGCAATCTGCGACATAAACAAGCATAACTCCTGTGAAGCCAGGAATAATCAAAACATTAACTAGAATAGGTCTCCCTGTCTTAAAAAATTAAAAAGGTAACTTTAACACATAGAGAATTTCCCTGAGAACAAATGATACACAAGAATGCATCTAAAATATTATAACAGTGTCTAGCACACAATAAATGATAGCTGCTATTATTATTATTATTCTATTATTGACCCTCATAGTAGACATATTCAGGATTGCTGACTGCCACAAAGTAGACCATTCTCTTAGCATAGCTGCTACACAGTTTTACCTCAGGAATATGCTTTTCCAAGAAAGAATATCAAAGTGTCAGCCAATGAACGCCTCCTAAAGACAACAACTTTCATTTGTATGCAGCACATTTTCTTTTAAATGACCCCAAAACTTGACAACTGTAGTATTCTTGGCTGACTCTATCAAAATTCAGCTACCTCTAAAAGTGCCAGACAACCACAAACTATATATAATGAAAAATCTGAAGATAAATCAAAGAAAAACAAAGGGGTAAAATAAGGTTTTCCACACTAAAGTTTTCATATAAAAAGACAAATTTCAATAAATATAACCCAAAATATGACATTAATCATTGAACTTTAATTCCAGTGCTAGCTAATGTTCTAATACTGTAACAAACTTTCTTATGTAAAAATGATTTTTTTTTTTTTTTTTTTTTGCTCCAAGAATGTTAAGAAGACTAACTTTGGGCAACAGACTCATTACTAAAAAGTCACTAAAGCATTGATTCAATGTTAGTATCCTAGCATACGGTAGCCTAGATTTTTATTTTTTTAATTCAAACTTTGTAACCTCTTTTAAAACAAATAAAATGAACGTGACAGTCACAGCTTTTCTCCACCTGTTTGGGAAGGAAAGTCAGCTTCACTTCAAGGAAATAATTTAAAACCAAGTTTACTTACAAAATAGGTCTTTTTCAAGGTTTTCTTTTGAATCAGATACAACACTCAGTCTCGATTAAGTGAATTTACTCTGAGAAAATACACGGCAGTTGAAGACAAGCTATAGAGGAATCAAGTACAGCCTCTTTTTTTCATATTTCTAGAGAGACAGCTGATTTGGGTTCCCAGACAAAGAAAGGCACATTTCAATGGAATGGGTCCACATCCAACTTGGAAAAACTCGGTCATTAGATTTAAATTTTTAAAATGTATGCCTTAAAAACATTCAGGACATTTAGAAAATCTACCACATTACATCACAGTAAGTGCATCACCGCAATGTATTTTGCAAGCTTTAGCAAATAAAAAAATCCCCCAGAAGAATCTTAATTCTTATCTATGGAAAACATTAAACTGCTAAGCGCTAACAACTGGAATTGGTCCTTAAATCTCTAATGAGAATAATAAAACATGAGTGCAGTTTGTGCTGTAACTTGATAAGGCCTGAATTTACTTGCTGTTAGGAAAAGTCACTGATCCAGCAGTATGGCTTTTTACTCCCTGAGGTACAGGAAACAGTATCTGTCCTCTAGGAACCTCCTCTGTGGTAAGCACTTCTTATCTGAGCTATCAGAGGACAGAGATAGCAGGGTAATATCTAGTAACAGCAGCTTTATGAGATGATCCATTACTGATTTAAATCAATCTCAAGCAGGTAGTTCTCCTTAACCCTTTCAGAGCAGACCTGACCCCCACCACTGAGAACCCTCAAACTGCCTGTCTTCAAACTCCCACAGAAGATATTCACTACAAAACATCCCTTTTTGTCCGCAAAACCGAGCATCTTTAGAAAATCTCACCACTCTGAAAGACTGTTGAATTGAGGCTTCTAAGCAAAAACTGAAATCCAGTTTCAGTTATAATGATCAATTCCATGTTCGCTGGGTAGATATATGTAGAAGGAGCTTAATGAGCCTATTAGCAATTTGTTAGGACCCAACAACTTGCTGTGAGAAATGCGAAGATGAAACAACTCCTTCCTTCTACACTTGGGGGATTTTGTTAAAGACATATTTGCTGGGAAGCAAGTCACACTGCTTATAGGCACAGATCAGCATAAATGTGAATGAAGGAATGTTTAAGAGCAAATTAAGCCCTATATTTTAGGAGTTAAGTTAGCAGAGATGTCAGATGGGCATATGATATTAGAGTTTCATAGGTTCTAAATGAAAAGTGTTTTGAATATCTTAACACTTGGATAATTAAATGCTAAAAATAGATTTCAGGCTCACTTGCACAGTCAAATGAATACATATGTGTGTGTGTGTGTGTGTGTGTGTGTGTATATATACATATTTACACACACACACATAGATGCAAAATAATAAATTTTAGTATGTGAGGGGGACTCAAATTTTATAGAGAGAAAATGGAGGCTTTGAGAGATTCAATAACTTATCCAAGGTCACAACTAGATGTTGACAGAAACGAAATTTCCTAATACCTGCTAATGCTTTTTCTATTATACTCTGCGGCTTTTAAACAGAAGTCTTTGTGAATATATATAAGTCCACACACATATGACATTTTAGCACTTTCTGGATTTCAGAACTGACTCAAGCTATGAATAAAAACAGTAGCCATGTATTAAATATTTAAGATTAGTTGTGTTGACTTTGGGTTGATGTTTTATTTCCATATCAATTAGATTTGAATGCATTCGCCTTTTCATTCAGTATCAGAAGTGTAAAGTGTCAAATTCAGATATATACAAAAAAACAAAATCTGGTACCAGCTATGCGGGGTTTTGAACTCCATCCCTATTTTTCTCCCCACATAATGTTGCCTTCAAAAATGGGATAAATATTCTAACTTCTCCACCATTGTTGAGATGTTAGTTTTCAAACTCTGTGAATTTGGTGAACTTAGTGATGACATTCAAAATTGACATTTCATTTTATTGCAATAGAAATTAACGAAACCATGTAAGCCCCAGTGCTTCTGAGAGTTACTTTGCAAAACAGAAGCATGATTTTCACTTTTCCGAGGTCACATTTAAACACTTTTCACTAATACGATTTTTTTTTAAGTTTATTGAAAGTTCTATTAATTAACTGCATCTGGCCCTCTACAGTACTAAGAATTGACTTTTTTTTTTTTTTTTTGCATTTTGTTGTTTAGAAATGTATTGATACTTAGACACCAACGGGCAAACAAAAAACGCTCTTCACCGACTTTTCTGCAAGAGAAGCACTTTCTTCTCCTCCACCTCAGCCTCTGCTATTTGCGTCTCTTTCAGCTTCCAAACTCTTTCACCTGACCGTGTCCAATTGCTGAAGTGCAGGCGGCCACCTAGAGAACCACGGAAACGGGCTTCCCCTAGAGAGAGCCACATGGGACTTCTGTTCATTCCTTTCATGTGGAAACGGCATGCAGGATATTTTATGATTCATTTTTCCCTTTTTGATAAGATATGAAAGAAATATCAAAAGAAATTCAGAGAAATTTCCATTTTCTCCGAATGAGATGAGGTACAAGGCACTTCTACTTAAGAAACAGGCTTTATTTTTTTTCTCTCTGGCATTCTAGATTCATAAAGTGAGAAAATTATTTTTACTGCTATTTTTGTTTGATGTCTGAAAACGGGATTCGGTGTCTTTTTGCATTTTTACCCTTTCAAATTAAATCACCAATCTTGATGAATTTCATTGACATAAGAACTAAGCAAACGATGCCTAGCAATTGTCATTTTAGTAAGCACCAATAGCCATTTGCTTATTAAATTAGTAAAAAACCGAAAAATGTAGCAGGAAACATACAAGAAACTAAAATCTTTGATGTGCCCCCAAATTAAAAGATACTAGGCTCATGAAGCCTGTATATAGTTTTAATATCTTGGATATTCAGTTAATACAAAACAAATATTTTTAATGTAACATTTATAATTATCTAAATATTATATCCAGAGGCTGCAGGTTTATAGAAACAGTCAAATAGCCTTTTCCCTTTGTGTTATTTAATCACATTTTCTAACAAATCTTCAAATGTCAAGGTCGTTCCTAAGATTTAAGAGATGGGCATTTTTATATTTGTGTGATCAAATCACTTTGTCACATATCACTTCGACATGCTTTGGTTTTCAATGATTTTATGCATTCAGATTCCTGGATGTTTTAGCAATCTTATCAAATCATCACTTTAAAGAAAACCAGGATCAATGGATTTAGTATCTCATATACCATATTTATTCAATGGCCTAAAGCTATAGCTCTTCTCTCCTGTCTTATCTTCACAATGCTTAATTCTGTCATGCAAGAGTAGAAACCCTATATTAATACATTTAAACCAAAATAACATTCAACTGTTTGATCTCTATAATCACTCTGTATGTGACTGTAAAACACATGCTGACAGCACTTTACCTGCTTTACCAATGACCTTGTTTATAAATGACCTATTATCAAATTTCAGGAAAGTTTGCTATCAAACTGCCCATGGTCAATTTCACACACAAAAAAATCAGTTCAGCCAGATGCCATTAGGACAATTCTAAGACATTTTATAACAGACAGCAATTCAATATTCCTTTGCATTGGACATTACAATGCAGAAGGCCTTTAAAAGAGAACATTGGAAAAATTAAAATAAATCTAAATATGGCATTACATTTTGGTTGTCCTCAATTCAGTTATAATAGCGAGGGTGAGAGGGTAGGAATTTCAGAGCAATTAGGCTATCTGTACACCAAATAAACCGAAAATGGATTTACTCTTTGCTTATGGCTTACACTACTCTTGGAAATTTAATTTGAATAAGAAGTGTATTTTCCTCTTAGTTTGAATCATCTCCCCCACCCTAAGCAAGTATTATTCGTAAATTCACCCAGAAAGGAAGATAAGTAATAATACAGTGCAGGCTCCAAGTAAAATCTAGCCCAGTACAGACAGCGTAATAATGATGTCATTAAGACTCCTAGCTGAATGGGACTCAGACAGAACTGTTGTATAGCTGTAGACATAAATCTGAAAGAACTTTTTGGCTACATTCTCAGACTTACCTTGAGAGATATTTAGGAGCTCCAGCAAAATGAGTTGAGAGAAATGCACTCAAAAGGAGAAGGTAGGCAGACTGCAGACAGAGATGTAGGCCCTATAGGTGCATCCTTCTGAGATACAGGAGGAAATAGTTTGTCAAATGGATAAAGACAGAGAAACAATCTGAAGAAGAAGAAAACAGAAAACAAATAAACCTTAATTCTAGCACAAATAAATGAGAGAAAGGCAATTGTAGGGCTGCTCAAAGCCTTTTTGCCTAGCTGAATGAAAGCAATCCCTAAGACTGAATGGGTAATGAGATCCTGGCTCCTGAGATTTTAGCTTTCTTAATCATGTTCATAATTAATTCAAGAACATTGATAATTTCATTACATTCTTTTTGTCTTATCAATAAATGATGTGCCTGCACTTTTGGTCCTGTGTACAGGGAGAGGAGAGATGCTTTGGGTAATATTGTACTAGGAATAGTGGATATATATGATCCAAAAAGGTGAAGTGGTAATTATTATCCTTGACCAGCCTTCTATTATCAGAACACAATGACAAGCAGCTACAAATAATTAATAAGCTTTTTATGCAGAAATGCAAAGCCTTTGAAGAAAAATATGCTGCAAGTAGAATTCTTTACCGAAGATTATATACATAGCATAACATGCTTCTACAGAGAAACAGTTTGAAATGGAACTCGCTAAAATGTCTGCATCACAAATACAAGAAGAAAATCAATAACCCGTTTTAAAAATATCATTTTAAAAACTTTTCTTCGTCTTAATGTTTTATTTAAAAAAAATTCTGTGTCCTTCCAATTGTCTTCCTAAAGTCCTTCTCAGGATCAACCTACAAAGATGTTAAGCTGAACTACCCACTCAGTGAAACCTTCTTTTTTAAACCAAGACAGAAAGCTCTGTCATTATCTGTCAGTCATCATCAAAGGGGCCCTTTTCCTTTATGGTTTTCTATTCACCCCAATGTAAATTTTCACAAAGCCATCACTTATTAGTTTCACAATCCATGTTCAAGGGTTTGAAGGAAATGTTTAATGCCACTTAAGAGCATGAAAAAGAAAGGCAGCCGAGTTTCCCAAACCGTTTAGATAATTAACACCAAATTAAAAGCCGGTCAGTTAGGAAGAGCTGCAAATATGAGACTTGTCTTAATTGGTAACAAGAATAACATTCCAGTTTTAAATACAAAGTAATGCTGCAAATAATTTGGCTCAAGTGCACATAAATGATATACAGACTAACGTATTTTTTAAGTAGACCAATATGGTGGCATAAAATTTTAGCGGTGCAAAGCATTCCATAAAAATGTCTCTGAACTAATTGTCCTCTTAGAGATAAAAACAATTCATATGATGCTAAAAAGTATGCAAGTTGGCACTTTGATCTGATTATTAAAAAAAAAATGGTCTTTGATAAGATACTATAGAATCACTTAGTAAAGCAAGCTGTTGCCTGTGACATTGATATATGGGACAGAGATGATGTATACACTGGGTGGCTTTATCAGTAAATCACTGACTCTATTTACTTCCCCAAGGAAAAAGACCTGTCCCTGAAAGAGAAGCCTTTGTTAGAACCACCAGTAGGGGATTAATATTGGCAAAACATTCAATTTGGATATAGTCCTTCGGAAGATTCATAAAACAATAATTTAATAAGTTAACAGACAAAGATTTAGCACATCAGCAGCATACAATTGCCCAGAGAACATTAAGTTTCATTTCTCTCTGAATTCAATTATATAGGTTCTAGCCACCAGTCACCTATTTCTTAACTAAAGGCAACAAATTTGAGAAATTCTAAAAGTAACTTTTTAATAATGTACAAAATATCTGTATAGACCAATTGCTACATAAAAGATTATTAGATGAGAATTAATTTTAAGCTTAGATGTAAATTCCCACATGTTCCAAATATTTATATACATTTCAGATCTTCTTGTAAAGTTCCAGATAGAAGGTAGACACTGTAAATCAAATATGTCCATTAATATTTCAAGTTAATGCAGATACAACCGAATTTCAGGGACAGAAACTACAATTGTAAATGCTTTCTGTGCAGCTTCATAAGAGCAGTAAAATTAGAAAGACAAATATATGCAATGAACTGTAGCTTGCACTAAAGTGTTTCAAATCCTATTATTTTTACATATTTACTCCCAGCCTAAAGAAAAACATGAAGGCAATGTTCTTGACACAGCTCTCAAATTCTCCCCCAATATTCAATCAACCATCAAGTTGTAATGTTTCAAACTTCTTAAATATTTCTGCGACCTGTTCACTTCTCTCCATTCCCAAACCCATTAAAGCCATTAGCTCATGCTGAGTTTATTATTATTATTATTATTATTATTATTATTATTATTATTATCATTATTAAATATCCATCTAGCTGCCTTGAGGCTCACTCTTCTTCCCTCTCACACTACTGCTCATCATGTTTTCAAAACACAAATCTGATTATGTCATTCCTCTACTTAAACCTTCAATGGCTCCCCATTTCCCTCCTGTAAAATCGCTTATCAGGAGCTTTTAATCTGACTCCTCTTTGCCTCATTTAGTCTCATCTTTTAAGTATATGGTTCCCTAATCATGCGAATTAGACTTCATGTTCCCCGGGCTGCTCTTTTCACTCAGTTTTTTGCCAATTATTTTATAAGACTTTTGAAGATTTTTTTCAGTTGCTCTTACTATTTCTCAAAGGTTACCTTAAAACAGAGTCTTAATCAGTGGATTTTGTGGTCCTCTGTTTGTTGATTCTTTCTGCAGTTTGTCAGTGGGTTTAGTGCTGCTCAGCCTCTGCAGTTTGCTTTCCACAGAACTAAGAAGTGTCAGAAAGTCTCATTTGTGTTTAACTTTGATCAAATATAGTCTATTCTTGACAAAATCAGGTATTGCTCCTTTCTCATTAAAGTGATATTCTTGGTCTTTGCTACGATTATTTTATCAGACTGTTTTACATCTGTGTTTGAGTCTGCATGGGAAGGTGAAGGTTGCCAGAACTGAGAAAACCAGATAAAATGGCTTGAATACATATCATATAAATATGTCAAATTTTAGTACATTTTGAGTGCATTTTTTCTTATTTTCTCTCTAGCTTCCTGGAAACTTTTTAAAAAATGTTTAATGTAGGGGAGAAAGGCAATATTCCTTGCTTCTTTTACATTAGGCATTTCTATAACCTCAATAATGTGGCAAGCATGAGGAATTAAATATAAAGGCACAAAAGAAATATATGGAATATAATGGGTGCTCAATAAAATTTTTTTGAAATAATAAAAAAAAGTAAATTGAGTCTATAAAACTCCAATTTCTAGGACAGCACTCTACATTTCTACTGGACTGCTATGAAAAAAAAATTGAATTTGGTCAATTCAGTGTTAACTAAGGTATGGAAGTGTGTGAAATATTTTGCAAAGATTTTTGTAAACAGTACATATATTTTTAAGTTTTGACACTTAAAGTGTTCTTGAAATTCCCTTATCAGTAAAAACTTACTTCTTGGTGATACCAAATAAATATAGTCTAATTGCAAAACACTATATCTTACTAGAACGAAAAGAGGAGGAAGAGAAAAAAGGCATGGATATTTTATAAGGAATTAAGCCGACGCTAGATTAAAAGAGGGGTCGTTATAAATCCTCAGTGAGAAAATAGCCAGGGGGCGCTAGAGGGCTGCAGCCACGTGGTCTACACAGGAACTGATGCTCAGCTCTCTAACAAAAACAGGTTAGAGAATTTCGCTCTAGTATGTTAGCCTATTACTTGATATTGGAAGTAATATTGAAATATTTTATTATAGTAATAATAATTATTTCCCCCTTTTCTATTTCAGAAAGTCATTTCTGTTTTACATCTAGTTGGAGGATTCAGAAGTCCAAATAAGAGTTAAAACAAAGTTCTCCAAATACAAACAACGAAAAGAAGAAATGGTTTTTCCACAATAATTTTCCTAATGTAAGAGATAATACTCAACCTTACAAGTTTAGAATCTTTTAGAATTTAAAAAATGTCAATTAACTAAAGAAAATCCATATAGGTTAGCAAATATTCTACAGGAATGAATTTTTTCAGAAGTGTATTGAAATGATTTGCTTTAATCTTTTTCTCATTTTTTGATGGATATTTTTGGAAGCTGTTTCTTAGACAGTGCTAAACTCTCCCTTCATCTGAAATGGTGTATATTAAATATTTAGCTTTTTTTTTTTTTTTTTTTTTTTTTTTTTGGTGATGCGGAACCAGATTTGTAATAGGTCAGCACTATTGCTATGTAAAATCATGGCTTAGAGACACATACATTGTACCAGCCGTCATGTTATAGATAAACTGAGCCTGAGGGAAGTTGAATTGCCCTGGGTTAAAATGCTTGTAAATGTTGAAAATAGTGTTTCCTCTCTTCCCTCTGTGGCCTCTCTTATGTCATGTAGGCAATCTAAATGGCAAAATCCAGTTGAAATAACCAATTATGAATGACCTAACTACTTTCTTTGTTTGGAAACAAGAGATTGAAGGATTCTAGTAGCAATGGATTCTTTTCCCCCAAAGTTCTCCCAGAAATCCCAGAAGTCCAAGTAGCAAGGATGAAAAGATGCAATCTACCTCGTATGGAGTATAGAGAAGGGAGGTGTTGTTGAAGTCACCCCTGGGAGAGAGAGAGCAAGTTCAAAACACTGGAGCCTCACAATGGGGCCGGGGCTCCATTAGGACAGAGGAGAGAACAGTTCCAGAGTAAGCAGGCAGGGCCCTACAAGGTGTGGGTAGGGAAGGTGATCGATCGGGTTAGCAGGTGCTCAGGGCATATCTAGCTATTCTGGACTCTTTTTTGGTTATCACAATAGGAGGAAGGTATTACGCACCTTTAGTGGGCAGAAGCCAGGGATGTTGCTAAACATCCTGTAATACATAGACCCCCAGAAAAAGAATTATTTGCCCTAATACGTCAATGGGGCCAAAGCTGAGGAATCTGGTTTAGGGAATAAGGCCTTTCTGAACATCTTTCTTCTCCATCTTCCCTCAGTCTTGTTGAGGATAGAGTTCAGTAACAGAGGTACCACGTAAGTTCCTCTTCACATACTTCTCATTTAGGCAGCTGGGGTACGCCTACCAGTAAGTCAGTCTCCCCTCACATTCCCCTTCCTCAGACTTTCTAATGGTTAGAAACACAGACTTTGGAGTCACGTAGCTATGTTTTAGTCCTAGATTAGCTATGAGACTACAGGCAAACTATGAATCTTATTTAAGCTTTGGTTTCTACATCTGTGAAATTGACAACATAATAGTACTCACCTCCCAAAATAGTCTGATTGCTGAAAATCAGACTATTTTCTCAATTTCCAGTGCCATAGTCTTTGTCTAGATCTTGCTTTTGTTTTGTTTGTTTTGTTTAAATTTTGGCATAGTCTCTTCATGGGGCATAACTACTAAGTCTGGTCTGCTCTGTGTCCCTAAATCTCTTCATACTGAGGGAATCACCCCTTTCTCAATCTAAGTCATTCGGTGAGTTTTTTCCCTTGCGTCCAGTTGTGGTTAGACTAGGCTCGATCAGTTAGGATGTTCCATCTTCCTGGGCACAGTAATTGGTTAGGGGATGAGAACCTAGTCAGGCTAGCAAAATCCACTTCAGGGGTTTTGCTGGAGCTGTTGGGAAATGGGTATCCTCTTTTCTCTGGGATGATTCCCAATGATAGAAACAATGCAACAGAGGAGCTGGCTAAGCATATTGCCAATCCAGAGAGAACCGCAGAAGCAAGAGATGCAAAGAGTAAGCAAGAGTGATAGGCAGCTTCCTGATAACACTGGCTGAGCACCTAGATCCAGCCAGCCTGTGAAGGTGCCCAGCAGTGTCGACTCAAAAGCAGATGCTCGAATCTTTTGGGGAAAGAGGGAGAACATAATGAAGTACCCAAACTCACTAAAAATGTTTATTAAGCACTTAAATGCACCAGACACCATACTAGGTGCTGGGGAGGGGAAGGGAACAGTTTGGTAGCAAGTGTAGATCGATGAGTACCTGAATGAAAACACACTTTGATAACTGCTACAACAGAAGGAGAGAGAAATTGAAATCTAGAGAAGACAGAGATTCATTCTGCCCTTAGAAAAGGTCTAATTAACTCAGACTTGGAAGTTGCAAAGGGCTTCAAAGAAAATGGGGCATTTAGATGGAGTGTAAGAAAATCAACAGAAATTTTCCAGAATTAAAAAAAGTGTTAAAATTAAAAATTAAAACCATAACTATCAGAAAACTAAAAGTAGAAAATAATAATAACACTAAGTGTTGGCTAGGATGCAAAGAAATTGGATCTCTCATGCACTGCTGGAGAGAATGTAAAATAGTCTAGCCACTCTGGGAAATAATTTAGCAACTTTATATAAAATGAAACATACAGCTTCCATATAAGCTAGCAAATTGCACTCGGGCATTTATCCAGAGGAATGGAAACTTATGTTCTTGCAAAAAACCATAGGAATATTCACTGCAGAAGTCCTTCAACTGACCAGTGGTTAAACAATCTGTGGTATATCCAAACCATGGAACAGTTAAGTACTGAGCAATTAAAAAGAAGGAACCACTGATAAACACAACTTAGATGACTCTGCAGAAAATTCTGCTGAGTGGGGAAAAAAGCCCATCCGCAAAGGTTATGTCCTGTTTGATTCCATTCGTATAACATTTTTTAAATGACGAAATTTTGGAAATAGAGTTAAGAATAGTGGTTGCTAGAGGTTTGAAACAGAAGCTGGGGCAAAAGAGAGATGGATGGGAAGGGATTCTTGTGATGACGCATCTGTTCTCCTGTGGTGGGTACCTGAACACATGTGCTTAAAATTGGTAAAAATAAACTCACACATAAGAGCACAAGTAAAATTGGGGAAATCTGAATAAATTCACTAGATTGTGTGGATTATAGCAATGTCAATATCCTGAACGTGATATTCTACTGTGATTATTTCAAAATATTATCATAAAGTGAAACTGGCCAAAGTATACAAGAGATATGTATTATTTCTTACAACAGTAGGTGAATCAACAATTATCTCCAGAAAAAGCTCAATTAAAAAAAAACACTAGCTTCTGTATTATAAAGTAACTGAGTATTGAGCCCATAATTGCAATCAAAGCTTGATATTTTCCTGTTCTATGTCAGGTTACTCCAGCTGGGGTCAACCCGTCCTTCCTTTGGCCCTCACTGTGTATTGTATTCTATCTTTGTTATAGTAACCATGCATCGATTGCAATGCCTTTTTTTCATATACTATGGCAGACACCAAATGTGTTCACTAGAATACATTTCTGTCACCTCCTAGGTACAAAATTGGTCCATGTCCCCCAGCTTTCCTGGCAATTAAGTATGACTTTGTGACCAAATCCTGGGCAATGGAATGTGGGCAGAAGTGATAAATATCACTCTGACCCATAAAACTCCACTGGTGCAATCTTCCATACTTTCTCTTCTGATTAGATACAAGGATCCTGCAGAGGACCCCACAGTCCTAGGAGAAAGTGAACCCACAATGAGAGAAGCCTGAGACCTCAATGACAACACAGAAGGCCACTCACCATTAAGAAGTAAATTTATATTGTGTTAAGCCATTGAACTTTGGGTGTTCGTATATTAGATATTAGAGAACATACTGTTATTTATTGTAACCAACACATATGCTTGTCCCCACGCAAGACTCTGGGCTCCTTGAGAGTAAGATGTGTGTTTCATTCATATACCTTAAGCCTAGTACAGTGCCTAACAGAGAAGCTGTTTCACAAATGTGTGCTAACAATCACGCTTCCATCAGTAACAGACTTTGACCTTACCTGCTATTTCATTGCCTTTGACACACCTATTCTCATCCTGGAATGTGGTAAGAGAGCTTAGGATTTCGTTTCCAAGTCCAAAGTCTTGCCATTCACCTTGAGAAGCCTGCTCAGATGAGCAAAGGTACAAATTACTACTTGGTTCCTTCATTTTCTACTCTTAAGTACATTTCTATTTTCTTTTATTTTGTAAGTTGAAAACAAATTTGGTTTATCAGAACCTCACTGATTTGAATGCACTTATCCTTAAATGTGATGTTTCACTGAAAAAAATGTTTCTGTAAAAAATTAACAGCAAAAATCTCTACCAAGAGCTTGTATTTAGACACCTTCATTATTTTTTAGAAAAATACCACAAGACACTACTGCACTATGAAATTGTATAAATAATTAAAATCAAACCCCACATATCAAAATAAATGATCTAAATACTTTTCATGATATATTTATCCTTTTACTTTGTGGGTTGGCTTGCTTGCTGGATAATTTGCAAAACACTCACTCATCAAAATTAGGTCACTAGGTCATTCGAGTGAATTTATGACCATGAAATTCCGTAGTTTTACTTCAGTATGAGACTGATATTTTTTCTTTGTATCCTATTGAAGAATGCACACACATCATATTTTCAAATCCCAAGAGAAAAATAAGACTAACTTGTTTAATTTATGTTTATATAAATATATGCTTTCCCTATAAACCAGTCTATTTGTGTTCTATTTAATATCCCCTTATAACAATATTTTTTAAATATTTTGGTTGCTACAGATAGCTACACCATTCACAGGAATAGCTGCACTATCACAGTGTTTAACAGTTGGAGAAGATCTTAAAGATAATCTGGTCCAATATCTTTATTTACTGGAAAAGAAACTATCTCCCAGAGGTTGTGTGACTGTAGGAGCTCATATCTCTGATAAGCAGAAGAGTCAAGTCAAGAACCCATGCTTTTAACTCTGGCCAATGATGCTTGGGATTCTAGAAGACATATAAGTGCTGAGAAGCTATTATAAGTTTTGCTAAAAATAATTTGACTCCATTCTTGTGATTTAAACTTATACATAATTACATATGAGTGGCAATTGACTAAGCTATGGTTTCTTAATATTTAATTCAACATTTATTAATTTAAATTTTATGGGGGTTTCTTTAGGAATAACTTTCTTTTCCAGTTCCAAAGTCTTTTTAAGTCCTTCAGAAGATACAGCCTCATTCAGGGTTTTAGTATCGTCAATATTATTTTTTTTATTTTTATGGCCTGAGGTTTTATATTTAACTTTTTAATCCATGTGAACTTTATTTTGTTTTATGGTTAAAGTGAGAATTAATTTTTTAAATTTTCTATTTAACTATTCTTTGTGCCTTTCCCACTTATCTCTGATGCCCCTTTTTCATACACAATGTTCTTTTAGATAATGGGTCTATTTTAGTAATTTATTCTATGTTGTGAATATATTTTGATATTAGTGTAGTATCATTCAAGATTAATTAGTAACAAATGACTTCAAGATATCAGTGGCTTAACAAAACGTATTTACTTTTTACTCATTGTATGTTCAGTGGAGTCAGTAGGGGGCTCTGTTTATCATGGTCACTCAGGAATCTCTGCTGCCCAAAGGCCCATCTTCACATACGCTTCTAAGATCATGGAAGTCATGCTGATGTTGGCCCAAATGCATATTACTTTTGCCTTATTCTTTTTTCCTCAACAAATTTTGCAGATTTTTAAATTATCAGTTGTATAATTATCTTGGTAAATTTTTTCTTGCTTTTTATGATTTTTTAATATATTATCTATTATAATAATGTCTTTTATTATCTACGCAGATTTTCTATTGAGTTGGTTTTGAGTATGTATCATTTATTCCCCAATCATTCATCTCATTTAGACTCAAATTATTAATATAAAATTATACATAGTATGCTCATGCAAGCACTTATATTTTTTCCTATTTCTAACTTCATATATTTGTATTTTATCTCTTTAATTATACGACAGCTTTGCTAAGTATTTGTCTAGTTTGTTGAATTTCGTAAAAAATAAACCAGTTCTTGGGTTAATTTCTAATCATGCATTTTGCTTCCCAATTCACTAATTTTTGCCATCAGTTTTATTATTTTCATCTTTTTACTTTTCTTGTGAAGTCTTCTTTGCTTCTTTATAACTGTTGAGTTGAACAATTGAATGATTTACACTCTCTTTTAATAACTAATATATTTCTGAGCATATCTTTAAATACACCACACTTTTGATTTTTATTGTTCTCATCACTATATGTTCGAAGTTATCTACAACTTCATTGTTGATTTCTACATTAACCCAGTTATCAGAAAAGCAATTTTCTTAGCTTTAAAGACCTGAATATTTCTATTTTAATTTTTTAAAATAAAATTTATTGCTTATTAAATAAATTATGGTGAGAGAATCTGACCTGATAACCTTACAAATTATAGTTTCCAAATTCTCTAAAATTTTACTAAGGGCACATGCACACACACATGTGTGTGTGTACTTGATCTTTACCTATAACAAAATATGTTTCAGGATTTCAGGGTGCATGGGTCCACTATTCAACTCCATATTTATTGGATGCTAGAAGTTATATTATATATAAAAAGAGAAGCTGCTTCTATTTTGATCAATGCCAAATACATGTCCTCAAGAGTAGATGATAGCTACTGGGTTATCTGCTCCTACTTCTTCATCCAATAGGCAGGTCGACAAAAGAGTCAACATGTCCTCCATTCTGCTTACTAGCCAGCTATTCTGTTCAGGTTCCAAGTGCACGTGGAGGCTACACCTGGGCTCTTCAAACCACAGATGGCAAGACCCCCTCTGTCCTGGACTCTGCCGTATGGTGGTTGAGTGTTAACTTTAATTTTCAGGAGTGTTCAAGCCTTTCAAATTCTTCATCTTCATTTCCTTTACCTTACTTTTAATTTTGACTTAAATATATTGATCTTAATTCACTTTCCCTTGTTTTTTAGTGTCAATCAATGTTATTTTATTCTGTAGCTCTTCCCATCTCTATGCATTTCAGTCCTGCATGACAGATTTTGGAAGCTTCTAAGAGCCTGTGTTTTCTAAAAGCTATTGAGCTCTTTGTGGGCATTTTCATGAGAAGTTGAAAAAGGTCCTGTTAGGGATTGTTTGTAATTTGTCACCATGTTGCTAATAAACATGTCTGGGTTTTTAAAAGTCAGCATTAAGAACAAATACGATAAGTGGTACAGACTTTGTTCCTCTACCTGCACTTCCAAATTCTCACAGCTAAGAGGAGTAATTACACAAATAAACAAAATATGCCCAGGATTTAGCATGTGATCAGAAATACTTTTTAGACTTTGAATAATGTATGACACTTTTCCTAAGTATAATTCAGGACCTGGGATGAAAAGAATCAGCATACCTCAGTATTAGAGGTTATAAACAAATGTGCATGGGAATCCAAGCTCAGATTCTGTAGAGTTACCAAAAGAGAAATAACTTTAATTATTTTAATTATCGGATACATTAAAACTTAAAAAGCAACGGCAAAATTCTATGGCTGCTTAAATAGCCTTTATTTTAAATGTTAAACCAATCATACTTCTCATGTCATTTATTAAATTGCTTCATATCATATTGGTTCCACCTGTTAAAATTTTACTCGAGTGATATTACCTGGAATGTTCTTAACACATAAGAGCGTCTGAATAACCATTAGTTAATGTACCCGTAATTCCTTTGAAAAAGTAGAACTGTTTCAGAAATACATGCCTGTAATTATCAAAACTTGATGAAGGAGTGGGGATCACACATTTTAAAATCAAAGATCAAAATCTGCTCAAAGCCCCAAAGAATAGCAGTACTTGATCAACCGTAGCTCCTAAATGGCCCCAAAGTGTCACATTTACAAAGGATGATAGAAAACGGAAGGAAAAACAGTGAATTGGACCACAATGTTTTCTACCTGTACGACAATTCAAAAAATATATCCTAAAAAGATATTGATGCAAAACAACATGCTTAGAATTTTTCTCTTTTTGGTAATATTTTGTGTCTTACATTTTATTCTAAACAAAGATAAGACTTCACATCTGCTCTTTAGCACTTGAAATAGACACACACACAAAAAAACAAACCATTCCAAAACAAAGATGCTTAAGACAAACGGTGTGCTAGGAAAACTTTAATGTTTCTATGAAACTCTAGGAAAGGCAGAGAGAGACTTCACCTCAAAGGACCTTAGAAAGAAATTATGATTTAAATTAGGGCTTGAGGGACGGGGAGGACTGTAGCGGGCACACAATTTCCTACCAATATGTCAAGTATGAAATGCCTCTACCAAGACCATGAGTCAGCGCTGCAAAGGATACAGATGTGACAAAGCAGTGGTTGGATCCGGGTCAACCCGTCTTCAACACAAGGTTCAATCCATTGGCCCTGTCCTTCCCCCAAAAAATACAGTTAATGTTGACTCTGCTTCACTCAACAATTCAAAGGAGACCAAAGGCACAGTTGGCCTCCAACAAATAGATTCACTTTACAGAAAACTGTGCAGATAAGAGAAGCTCTGCTCCTACTGGGAGAATGACTCCAACAATAGCTAGACTTTTCTCTCCTTCAAAGACAAGCGATCACTCTGCTCACTTTCTATATAGGATAAAATGCCGTACAGATCAAATGCTTTACAGATCAAATGACATAAGCACTTGTGAGAGTTTTTCAAACCATAAAATCCCACATAAATGTCAGGTGCTGATATTACCATAATAATCCTGGGTGAAAAGAAACACAGGAAGAAGGGAGGTAGGGAGGTTCTTCTGACCTCCACCCTGTGCTCCCAATCCATTCCTGGATTTCAGGAAGAAGCAATATCTTAGGGATCTGGTATCTTTTCTCTTCTTTACCAGCCCTTCAAGATTCCTAAGTACTTTGAAACTGACAGGTAGGCCTTTGAATTCTTGAATAATTTGTAAATTTTGAAATAAGAGAGTGTCTCTCAGAAACTTCAGTAGTTCACACACTAACTTCATGAATTTTATTATAGCTTCGTACAACCTATAATATTATTTACTTAACATTTCTTTTGCATTGACTCTTTTTTTAAAAAATTTTATTATTAGTGTCAAGAATACAGTACATTGGTTAGACATTTATATAGTTTATAAAATGATCCCCTGATTGCTCTTTCTCTCCTCTGGTTCTCCGCCTAGCCATTACATTAATGCTGACTGCATTCCCTCTACCATGCTTCCCATCCCCATGACCATCTATCAAACTACTAATTTGTACTTCTTTAACCCTTCACTCTTTTCTCCCAGCCCTTCACCTTCCTCCCCTCTGGCTGTCACCAGATTGTCCTCTATATTTGCAAATCTGTTTTTGATTAGTTTGTTCTTTTTGTTCTTTAGATTCCACTTATAAGTGAAATCATATGGTATTTATCTTTCTCTGACTTATTTCACTCAGCATAATAACCTCTAGGTCTATCCATGTCATTACAAATGGCAGGATTTTATTTTTTTAATGACTGAGTAATATACCATTGTATATATGAACTGTAACCTCTTTATCCAATCATCTGTTGATGGGCATTTGCTTTCATATCTTGGCTATTGTAAATAGTGCTGCCATGAGCATAGGGACACTTTAACCCTTTTTTTTTTAAAGTGCATTTATCTAAAATGAAATTTTATATTCCTGCATAAATGGAAAAAAATGGTCATAAATATAAGGTAGATGTGTAACATATACAATAAAAACAAAAGAGTTATAACACTCTCAAAGGACACGGTTGCTTAGTGAATGCAGCCACAGCAGCCAGGCAAAAGCAGCAGAGCAATGATCCAAACAGCCCACAGAATCGTGAGAAACGATAAAGCATTGTTCATTTAAACACTGAGTGTGGGGTGGCTTCAGAGCCAAACTGAATCATTCAGTGTCAGCTCTTCTTATATCTTAGTAGGCATACGGATCACTTCAAGATTTTATTAAACGGCAGATTCTGATTCCAAAGCTCTGGGTGGGAATTCATATTCTGCAGTTCTTACCAGATGAAGGTGATACCCATGCTGTTAGCCTGTGGACCATAGTTTGAATAGTAAAATTGTATGAGCATGATCTTCTTTCTTTATTTACCTTTTGGGTATTGTATTAGTTTGCTAGGGCTGCCATAACAAAGTGCCACAGACTGGGTGGCTTAAACAACAGAAACTTATTTTCTCACAATTCCGGAATCTAGAAGTCTAAGATTAAGATATTGGCTGCGTAGATTTCGTCTGAGGTCTCTCTCCTTGGATTGCAGAAGGTACCCCCCCACCCCACCCCCACCCCCACCCCCACCCCCACCATCTTTACATAATCTTCCCTCTGTGCTCGTCTGTTTCCTAATCTCTTCTTATGAGGACACTAGTCATATTGGATGAGGGCCCATTCCAATGACTTTATTTAATGTTAGTGAACTCTTTAAAGGCCCTATCTCCAAATACAGTTAAATTCTGAGGTATTGGGATTTAAAGCTTCAACACATAAATATTATGGGGGACATGATTCAACGATAACACCTATTTAGAAAAGGTCAGAGGAGAAATCATGGCATCTGAGCTGGGACTTAAAAGATGATCTGAATTTCGTAGCAGCCAAGAAGGACAAGGCTTATTCTAAGGTACTAGGGGGGCAGCTTGAGCTCATCCTGCTTAACTTGGGATGTGCGTACATTTCACAAACAGAATTGGGCTGGAAGCGACAGAACCTCAGCCCACATGCTACTGTATTGAGCACTTTGATTTTTCTCACAGTGCTTCATTATTGGCAGATATGCAAAATCCATCCTCTCTCCTACCTCCCCCACAAAATTCAATTTCCAAAGTAAGGAGAACACAGCTTCTGTTCATTAAGAGAGAGTGCAATTGGCCTACACAATTGCAGAGAATGTCCCTCTTCATCTGTGGCACTAAACCGATCCTCCGTCCCTAGAGGTATTCCGGATACAGCCTGCATCCTTTCAGTCAGAGCCTGCAGGTGCTGCAACATTCCCCCAACAGAAATCTACCTAAGCCACAGAGCTATTGTATCCAGGGAAGAAAATAAAAGGCATCTCTCGCTGATGATAAATAATAATATGCAGTATTGACATAGCACCTTTCTCAAAGGAGCTCAAAGTGCTTTCCAGACATTACCTCACAACATCCCTGTGATCCTAACCTGAGAAGTGGCTCTTGAAAGTACAGCCCTACTCAATCACCACCAGAAATCTGGAAGCCGGCGAATAATATATATTCTTTTAAGGATAAAAGTGAGACTACTTAAATACCACTGAGGAGATTTTTTTTTTTTTTCAGAGTACTTAGGTAGTACAAGCGATAAGCATCTTGGAGTGGACAATTACATACTCCTTGGGCATCACATGTGTCAGTCTGGACGAGAGCAAAGATGAATGTACTCTATAGGCTGACTCGTACAGCTGTGTACTTTGGAAAATTACCCAATTGACTCTATACTTCCTATTCAGCCTTTCAGATATTTGAAAGAGATCTTATAGAAATATTGCATTTATAAGAAGCAGCAGCAGTGATGAAAATGGAAGGAGTTTTCAGCCTAGAAATCACTGCTACTTAGTGCCAACATGTCTACTCTTTTCCTTACCCCCGTGTTCTGGGAAAGACAGAATAATTCCCTCCGAGAGAACAGTGCCAACTCCTCCAGGCCAGTCATGGGAAAGAGCTCCAGTTCTAGAGTCCCACAAACCCAAGCTCAAATTTTGGTTGTTACTTTCAAGCTGTGTGACTTTGGATGAGTAGTTTTACTCCTCTAAGTCTCCATTTCTCATCTATGAAACAGAAATAATAATGATCCCTACATCAGAGGGCTGGTAAATGCATTAACTTAAACCACCATGTAAAGAACTTAATGTCATTTGTGGTATATCTTCATTCTTCAATAAGCATATCATAATCAGACACACTAGCAATCACGATAATTACTATTTTTCATTTTCTATATAAAATTATAGAGGACAAGATTGTGAAAGAATATGGGATTCCTTGTACCCTAAACTTCATATTTCCATATCCCAAAATAAGGAGTATCACTGGGGCCCAGATGAGGTGTAAGATGATTTTGTTTGGTTTTATAACACACCCCAAAAATCTTCTCAGTATTCTCCTACTGGAGCTTTACACAAGCTAGCACTTTCTGACATACAGTTTAGAGAATTAAAAACAATAAATGCAATTTTAGGCAAAATTTTATTTTAGAATAAAATTATGAAAAAAATAGCTAAACTTTTCATGTTAGTTTAAAATGAGAACCTCTTCTTAGCTATTGATTCTAATCAATTGAGAACTTCATTCCCATTTACTCTGACAGGCTGAGTTAGACAGTTTTCTATTTCAGGGTCATACTTATTCTAAATAATGGTAAGTAGCTTGTGTAATGATACATACATATCTGAGTTAGAAACTATTATTTTCTCTGTCTTGAAAACCCTTGATGGTATTTACATTCTAAATTAAACTGAACACTGTATATTGATTTTAATATGTTAAGATGAAATTCAATTTCATGACAACTACTAACATCACAGAGCATGTAGGATCAATGTGTTCGCTGATTTCCTGCTTACAACCAATATCTCCCCAAGGGTTTGATACAAGATTTACAGAATATTGTTTCCGAAGATGTGTGCATAAATATGCTATCAAATAAGTTACAATGCATTGCACATTAGGCAGTGAATGATTTGTTTGCTGCATTCTAATCAGTCTGGCCTGAGTGCTGACACATCCTTTGGAGAGTTCATTGTAGTCAGTCCACCTAGTGGAGCTCAATTCCTTTCCCTAGGAGCAGAGCTGGCAGGAGAGGTCTCCCTGTGACTGCTCTTAGGACTCACCCTCCCCAAAAAGGAGGAAGTGCATTTCAGCTAAGATACAGTATGGGTGTGTAGGATGTGACTACTGAGATGGCAGCAGGCCCAATGGCCAATTAGGTACCAGTAAGTATATGTGTGTGTGCATTGATCTAGCTCTACAAAGCCTTCCTTTGACAACCAGAAAGGCACTCTAATGCAGTGGATATGAACATGGGTTTAGACTTGACCAGTACTGGGGGCAAGTCCAGATTATATTATTTACCAGTTGGGCGACCGTGAGCAAATTACTTAATCTGTGACTCTATGTCTCCTTTGAAAAATGGGAATAATAATAAGTACCTCATAGGATCGTGGAGATTTAGTGAGACAATATACACAAAGCCCTCTCCATAGTACTTGGCATTTAGTAAGAGTATTTATTATTATTATTATTATTATTATTATTATTATTATATAAAACTCAACTGCATTTAAACAACATTTTTATTGAAATCTCATTATAAGTAGACTCTGTATAGACACTTTGGTTAATGTAAAGATTAATACAACACAGTCCTTACCTTTGTAAGTTTTATATTCTAGTTAGGTAGATATATACATAACTAAATTGATAATAGAAGGGGGTGAAGTGCCAAAAGAGAGGTATAATAAAGAGCGATGGAGTTCAAAAGGTAAATATGCTACTTCATGCTGGGAAAATCAGGGAAGCCCTCTTGAAATGGATGCCATTGGGTTTGGAGTCTTGAAGAGTGAATGGAATTCTAATACGCAGAAAGTTAAATATGCAGAAGAATAATGATATGGAAGCAAGAATACAGAACAGAGATGTCTAGCACTTTTGACTGGCTAGAGATGTACATGGCAATCTAATGGAAAAGAAGTTTGGAAATAGGTTGGAGAAAGACAATAGATAACAATGAAGGCCAAACTCAAGAGTTTAGTCTTTATTTGATGCAAAATGGGGAGTCTTTGAAATTTGCTCCATGGAGAAAAAAGCTGATTTGAGTTCTGCAGCAGGAAAAGTACTTTGTCAGCTAATATTCAGTCAGCGCAGGCCTGGCACTATTTGAAGTGTTTTACGTGCATCAACCCATTTAGTCGCAATAAAATTCTATCAGGTGAGTACTATTATTGTCACCATTTTACAGATGAGTAATCCAAAACATAGAGAAATTAAATCAACTGCCCAAGATTACACAGCCAGGAATCGACAGAGGCAGAATTTGAATCCAAGTAGTGTAGCTGCAGCATCCCTGTCCTTGACCACTAACCCCGCAGTCTGCTACTGCAGAAGAATGTAAAAACAGAGTAAAGGGGGCCAATGAGGAGGCCGTCATCAAAAGGCAGCTGAGACAGAATAAGAGCTTGAAGTAATATAGTTAAAATAGAATCGTGGTACAGCAAGACAACTATGAGGATTGACAAGGGTAGAATCAATAGGATTTAAGAATGAGTTTCATTTCACATAGTGAGAAAATTAAAAGAGGATTCAAATGTAGCCAACTTTGCCTCTGAAGGAAGACAATCAGGGCGCTCTTGGGCTAAGGAAACACAGCACAAAGTGATACAAAAGTGTGATCTTGGAGTACGGTAGACCCTTGGGTGACCTTGTATAATATTTGCTTATCTAGCTATGAAAGTAAAGATTAATAAGGTTATTTAGGTTTAAATGAGATAGCTAAGGTTTATAGAAGTGGCTGAGACATAGGAGGCATTCAATAAACATTAATTTCCTTTCCTGCCGAAAAGATCAGTCAGTGTGGATGAGAGCCAGACAGAGGTTGGAGGAGGAAGATACCGTCACAGAGTGTGAACCTCTCTTCCTCTGGCCAGAGTTGCTTTGGCTTTAGAAATTCCACCGGGACTTGCAGAGGAAGGCAAGAGATGAGAAGCGGACACTCCTTACCTCAGAGGTTGGAGTTGGCCTCAAGCAATCCTTGATCTCCATCTGCATAGGAAGGGTGGGTAGAGTGGGAGAGAAAAAGAAAGATGAAAAAGATAAAGAGAAGCTTCTGTGGTTTTAGGATGGGCTGACATTCTAATATTAGGACTCAAGGCAAAGGCAAATTAAATAAAAGGGTGATGCCTGTGTGCAAACTTCCTGGAAGATGTCTTAGTCCGCACATTACAATTGTGACCTTGTAGTTCATCTGGAATATAAACTTAAAATTTAGAAAAGTGCCAACCAATTTTAAAACCATTTAAAAGATGCCCTGGAGCCTCACGCCATAAGAGAGTTCTTCCTTAATAGATTTTTGTGGCTGAATTTGTAAGAGAATCATACCTGCAACCTAATCCATGGACCGCTGAATTGGCTAATCTATGGAAAAGAAAGAATCGGGGAAATACTTGTTTAAAAATAGAAGAGATGATGAACTTTCTGAAAAAGGCAAAAAAGGAAAGTCCCTTAGAGAGCTAGCTGGGTAAAGCTTATGGGTAGTCCTCTACTTAACTAATAAAAGGCTCCGACCCCAGAACACCTCAGGAAGACAGCTCAGAAATGTCAAGCAAGGGAGCGAGGCTTATTGAGCTATCCAAATGCCCCAGAGAGATGAAACAGAATTTTTTTTAATGCCTAAAACAGTGGACCTGAGCTTCCCTCAGATTATAAAGCAGCAGAAATGTCGTGCAGCAACTCTCCCAGACTCCTCACTGATGAAACCCTTCATGTCCACCCCAGAGACTCCCCATAAGTGTCCCAGGTCACATCTCATTCTAGGACCCACACCACCTTAAGTGTGCTTCATCCTTACAACTGAAACTCTTGTGATTCGAACCAGCCTCCACAGACCTCAGGATTGAGTGCTCCAGGTGATGACTTAGGCTCACCGTCATGGCAAGGGAGTTGAGATAATTCTACAAGAGTAGTCCTCGAAGTATGGTTTGTGGGGAGATCCTAGTAATACAGCTACAAAATCAACTGTCTTTTGGTAAATAAATATGATGCTCATCTCCATACTCTTTAAAACTTTCCATGAGGAAATAAAAATATGGCCCTGAGACACTCTCCTGGGATCCACAAGAACTCCCTTTTCTAATTACGTATCTGTGTAAAGCTGAATTTTCTTTATATGCTTCAATCAACAGAACTTATTGCAACACATTAAACACAGAAACAAATACGAAAATGCAGCTATCACTTATAAAGCCATACAAAAGGGTTTGCAAAAATGCAAAACAATGTTTACTCTTTACAAACTTTCATTTTGAAAAATGTAGTAATTTCCCCCCCCAAAAAAAATGTTATTTATGTTAACATGTTCATTATGTTATTTTTAAAGAATTGAAATATTTAAAAATTTCTCAGTTTTAATTATTAACATGGTTAATATTAATAGATATAACCCATAAAAAAAGGAAAAGGAAAAAAAGCTCTTTGGGGTCCTCAATAATTTTTGAGAAAATAAAGGGATCCTTACAAAGTTTGAGATCTGCTATTCTAGAAGGATGTTGCCTGTTTCGTTTTCAACATTGACTGAGATTTCATCTTAGCAAAGAGGATAAGATTCTTCATATATATATTTTATAGAAAACTGCCATCGGGATTGTGGGGAAATCCCACACAATAAACATGATGCTATTCTCCATACTCTTTAAAATTTTCGTAAAGAAAGAAAAATAAAACCATAATACTCAAAAACTGCCATAAATAGCTTTTAACCACCACTGAAATTGCTTTCAGATACTTGGCTAACCATACACTCTAGCCCTATCTAATCTAGCTCATTTCAGGCAAGTAGCTAAGGTAACATTTTAAAGCTTCGTGAGCAATGATTCAAGGCACCTACTCTTGACAAGCTCCAGCACAGACTTCCTGATGCAGAATCTTCTGGTGTGAATTTAGGAAACCTGCATTTTTAATAAGGGCCCCAAGTGATATGATGTGCAGCCAGGTTTGGGAACTAATTTAGAGTATTTTGCCTGAGCCACAGCTCTTAATTTTACCTACTCTAATTCAAGGAAGTAGCTTTCATGAAAGTTTCATGACTCAGATACACTCTTACTTCTAGTGTTTCATTCTTACTTTCTCTCTTAAGCCTCTGAAATATTTTAATATATTAGAGGCAGTTATTTTGCTCCAGTTTTTACTAATTTTCTTTTTTTAAAATGTTTTTTTCTGTTTTGTCTATATATTTATGATAAAAATATGTTCAGATTTTCCAGAGTATTTCTAGATTTGTCAATTTCCTTTAAATTTGGAGTTTGTGCATTTCAAAGCTCCATTAAATACATACATATTCTTTATTTTTATATAGTCTTGCTTCTATTAGAATCTTCAATTTATCAGAATGAAAGGATTGTCCTATTGAAAACTCTTGCTTTAAATTTTACTTTGATATTAGTATATGCAGCAGCTTTTTAAAATACCCTATGCTATACTTTAACCCCCCGTGACTGTTCTGTAACTACTAAATTGTACTTCTTCATACCTTCACCTTTTCACCCAGGCCCCCAATCCCCTCCTCTCTGGAAATCACCAGATTGTCCTCTGTATCTGTGAGTCTGTTCTCCTTAGTTTGTCCATTTCTTTTGTTCCTTAGGTTCTGCATATAAGTGAAATCATCTGGTATTTATTTTTCTCTGTCTGACTTATTTTACTTAGCACAATACCATCTAGGTCCATCCATGTCATTGCAAATGGTAAGATTTCTTTTTTTTTTTTTTTAGTAGCTGAGTAATATTCTTTTGTATCCATGTACCACTTCTTCTTTATCCCATCATCTATTGATGGGCACTTAAGTTGCTTCCATATCTTGGCTATTGTGAACATAGGGGTGCGTAGATCTTTACGAACTAGTGTTTTGGTTTTCTTTGGCTAAATACCCAGAAGTGCAATTGCTGGGTCAAAAGATAGTTGTATTTTTAACTTTTTGAGGAACCTCTAAACTGTTTTCCATAGTGGTTACATCACCCAACAACACTGTATGAGGGTTCCCTTTTCTCCACGTCCTCACCGACGTTTGTTTTTTTTGTTTTGTTTTGTTTTTTGGTTTATTGATGATAGCCATCTAACAGGTGTGAGGTGCTATCTCATTGTAGTTTTAATTTGCATTTCTCTGATGTTTAGTGACCTTGAACATCTTTTCATATGTCTATTGGCCATCTGTATGTATCTCCTTGGAGTAATATCTGTTCAGGTCTTCTGCCCATTTTTATATTAGATTTTTGTTGTTGTTGTTGTTGTTGTTGTTGTTGTTGAGTGGTATGAGTTTTTTATAAATTTTCGATATTAACCCATGTTAGATGTACTATAGGCAAATATCTTCTCCCATTCAGTAGGGTTCTCTTTCCATTTTGATGGTCTCCTTTACTATGCAAAAATATTTTAGTTTGATGAAGTCTTATTTGTTTATTTTTTCTTTTTTTCCCTTGTCTGAAGAGATAAAAATTACTAATTGCAAAATCAGAGAGCTTATTGCTTATGTTTTCCTCTAGGAGTTTTATAGTTTCGGGTCTTATATGTAAGTCTTTAATCCATTTTGAGTTTATTCTTGTATATAGTATAAGAAGGTGGTCCAGTTTCACTTTTTTTGCACATATCTGTCCAGTTTTCCCAGCACCATCTGTTGACAAGACTGTCTTTATCCCATTATGTATTTTCGCCTCCTTTGACACAGATTAAGTGACCATATATGCATGGATTTATTTCTGGGTGCTCTATTCTGTTCCATTGATCTATGTGTCCGTTTTTATTCCAGTACCCTATTATTTTGATTACTACAGCTTTATAGTGTAGTTTGATATCAGATAGTGTGATACTTCCAACTTTGTTCTTTTTTTCTCCAGTTTTTACTAATTTTCCATTGGATTCCATGTCTCCCAGTGAAAGACCTTTGCATTTACTTCTGAAGGAGTCAGACTACTTTTCCACACACACACACACACACACACACACACACACAATATGTAAAACATGGTTAAGTGGATAAATGACAAAATATGATCAACAATAGGATGATCGAGGTCATGTTCATCAGGCCTTGGTCAGTACAAAGGGAAAGGAAGTAGATTAAGTTGCAGCTCTATTGGCGCTAGAAGCAGTAAAAAGCGTGATGGGAAAAGCTGGGTCAATGAATGTTCGCTTTTAAGTTCTTCCCAGAGCATCCCTGGTAGCTTTGTCCTGGGATCTTCCATTCAGGTTTTAAAGTGACCAGTTCCTGTTGGGGGGATGAAGGAAAGGACTCATGTTAGACCTAGGATGTGGACTGTTTCAAGAATGAACTCTGGCTCTCTTGAGACCTGGGACTTGCAAGTGACATGAGATTGTATACCATACTGAGGGATTTTTTTTTCCTTTTTTCATTCGTTTTTGTTTTTGTTTTTTTAGCACACACATCAATATGAGAGAAACAGAGGCGAGCAAAGCAGGGCAAGCATCCATAAATATGACAGGTAGACAAGTTATCTTCAAAATCCTGGGTACGATGGAGGTAATAAAGGTCTTTGATTTGTTTTAAATTATTTATACTTCACTCATTTTTTAAGTAGGCATCTAATTTATAATAGAAACAGAGACTCGAGTAGGAGACTATCCATTCCTCTCTCCCTGTCAACGCGGGGGTGCTTCCTGCGGAACATTTTGGACTGCTTTGCCCCACAGACATTCTAAGTCAGCTCTGCCAGGAGCCTAATGCACTCGCGGGTCGTGCTTGACCATGCAGAGCAGCGAGAGCAACAACAGTACTAATAGCACAAATGCACAGAATCCCGGTGACGAGGTTTCACCACTGACTCTAGAAGACACCGCACATTCCTATTGACTTGCTCTGGGAAAGTTATTTCCTGAAACCCTGTCTCACGTCCCCTCTGACTCCTCATTATGCCTTTGCTAGTTGTTAGAGCTTTTGGCTGTTGTTGATGCAGAAGTGGGGATGGCATTGTTTCTAAGTGCTCCCGGAGAGTGCTGACTTGGCAACCCTCGAGACAGAGGGTTTTATATATCCCCAGAAGAGGCAGAACCTAAGCGATGGCAGCAGGAATATTCCATATTGGCTTGCCAACAGATCTCAAACTTGCTTTGTAAAGCTTAATTGTGGACTTTCAGTCTGAGGACCTGGAGAGGTACTATTGAATTGGAAGGTGTGGTGATACAGCCCGCCAAGTCCATATTAATTTCTCAGGAACCAAAGAACAGCCAGCAGTGATTCTCGTGATCGTATAATGCCTCACTTAACTATTCCTAGAAACTCTAGTGACTGCTCTCACTCATTTGATTTGTGAAAATACTATCAGATTGGACATGTTAATTCCTTAAATTGGAGCTAAAAGGTATGTGTATAAATTGTGGAGATGCCTTTAGTAATAAACCAAAAAATAATTTATAGAAAAACTCTCTAAGGACTATCCCTCCTTCCTTTTCGCCTCCCACGTCCTTGAGGGAGAGTGGAGGAGAGCTATCAAAGTCTATTCCAAATTTATTTACTAAAAAATTTTTTTAAAATAAATCTTTGGTAAATAAAGAAGTGAACACGATAGAATTGTATCTAACCATATTGAATTCCCTTGGAAACTGCCTTTTGAAAAATTCTGATTCTTCAGTGTTATTTCAATCTCTCTACAACTTAAAACAAGCTTCCTGCTAGGAATAATAGTATTAAATTAAAAGTGTAAACAATTATTAGAAATATATAGGCTTAGAAACCATTACATTTGTTCCTTAAGCAGGTTTATTACTTTTTTGCATACTTGCATAAAAATTTTTCTTCTACCAATTTGACATAAAATAGCCAGGATCAGATTTATTCATCTTATCAATACCATTATTTTACACTGTCAGGTATTCAGCATATTACCTGGGTAGTAGCTATAGTTCCTCAAAAAGCCATCTCTCCCCACCTCCCTCCCACCAACTCACCAATGTTGAGCAATTATTTTGTTTGTTAAAGAATAAACTTAGTCTTATATCAAAGGCTGTGCCGCGCCTATAGTGATTTAGAATTCAAATGTGGCTAATTTATAAAACAACCACATATCACCTTTCACAGCAGGAATCAGGTCCTTAAAACAAACTCCACTAAAAACGCAGTTTCTGTTCTTGGGCTTCTGCTTTCAGGGAAATCTCTACTACTAAAGAACAGTTCCTTTTTCCAGCCTTCACAGGAACACAGTTTCATATTTTCATTTCATGTCTGACTATTTCACGTCTGACTATCCCAGACCTGTCCAGAACACAGGCCTGTATTTTGGTTGGTTGAGAGGGCTCTCAGCGGCTGACAGGGGGTATAGTTTATGACCACTCCAGGCTTTTCACCCTGTCAATCTACAAGGAGAGCAAACCGAGCCCAGGAGACATTGACTGGAAAGCAAGAGTGGGAGAGGGAAGTTTGCACAATATAATCTGGTTTAGAGGGTTTGTCTTTGTGTCATGAGTCAAAGATTGGTTATAAATAAAATGGAAGGTGCAAAAAGAAAGAGGAAAATGGGAGCTTTTCTAAATAACGATATTTTCACAGAGTCACAGCCAGAGGAACTGGTGGGGAAGAGGAAGATAGGGAAGGGAACCGGTGGAGTGGAAGAGATGGTGGGGGGATCAGAGGACATGGATGCGTGATTTAGCCACAACACTCATGTAGCTCTGGGGCTCTGAGCCAGTCACATCTTCCATCTCTGTGGTGGTTGGCTAGAATAACCATCCCAACCTCAAAGAGTTCATTAGGATCAAAAAAGAAAATCTGTGAAAGTGTTTGGTATTCTAAAAAAAACACAAAACAGCAACCAAACACACACACACACACACATTGAATTATCACCACAACCACCCTTTTTATCTTCTTTTTCTTATAATTAATCTATTTTCTTTGTTCTTTCTTCTCAATTAGGATTCCCCCCGCCCCTTATACTGTTTTTCTCCTCAGTTGGCATCTGAGTTACACTGAATTCATCATCCATGTGGTGCCAGATACATGACCTCCTGTGTTTGAAACAGTTCGGACAAACAATTCCATTTCATTGAACTTGCTCAGGAAAAATTACCGTGTACACAGAAAATGAATAAAGGTAGATAGCTCCATAAAGGAATATAAGGTGCTGTTATCAAGAGAGAGGAAGAGAGAATATGAAGGAACAGATGCGGGGCTGCCAAAAACACAAATTTCCACTTTGCAATGAAAAGACTTTCACCTCTAAACTCGGTTTAGTGATCTCTGTTTCCTTAGAAAAATAAACCAATTTACTTATTTTCAGTGAGCTCTAAGTATTATCTAACATATCTAAAATGCAGTAGACTCATCTACCTTGTTCTGGCTTACCCCTAAAATTGCATAAGCTTTTTGACAGCCACTTCACGTTATTCGTCCAGATGAACGCAAAGTCAGCTGGAGCCCCTAAATTTTTTTCGCATGAATTGTATTTAAGCCAAGTCTTACTAGCATTCTTAAACAACTGAACAGCGCATAACTGATCTTTTACTTAAATGTAGAATTTTACTTTTATCCTTAATAAGTTACACTACTAGTATCAGTCCATCAACACCTTTTCAAAATCTTCATTCTGCCACCTAGTACCTTTCCACTTCTCCAAATATGGAACCATCATATGCAGGTTTATAAGCTTCTGCACAGAGCGGTGGTTTAGAGAGGGCTGCAGAGGCAGGCAGACAGCTTTGAGTTGTATCCACACTTCATCACTTACTAGCTGTGAAAACTTGGGCTACTTTCTTAATTCTTTTGTATATCAGTTTTCTCATCTGTAAATTAAGGATAATATTACCTGCCTTGTAGAGTCTTTGAAGAAGATTAAATGAATTAATTCATGCAAAAAGCTAAGCACATAATTCATGCTCAATAATTCTTAGTTACTATAATATTGTCTATGTACATCTAAGTCGGCGATAAAAATGTATAGATTAGAAACCTGGCAAGGCCTTCCATTAATAGGGAATATCACTGAAAATTATTGACACATCAGCCTGTGCTTTGTCAACTCAAATCCAAAAACAGTCTTAACATTTAGCCACGTTTCAGCGTGCCCTTTTAATAGAATGCTTGTCTGTGTTCCTGCTTCCACTGCAACCAGGGGAGTCTCTCCAATGGCTGCTTATTGACACAGTTAGACGTCTCTGTGGCCAGTCCTCGCCCTTCAACTCTTAGCTGAATGATTATAGGCCAATTGCTTACCCTCTCTGGACCCCATGTGCCTCATCTGAAAAAATAAATAAATAAATGAAATAGTTGTATCAAATTTGATTTTCTTTAAAGTCCAGGTTACTTTTTAAATTCTTCACAAAACTCCATGTCTGAATCTAGTCTATAATACTCTTAAATCCCCGCGGCTGTGTGTCCCTGAGCAGTAACTCTCTGTCTGGTCTTCTGTGGGGTTTTTCCATCATCTGTGTCACCTGGATGGGCCGCTGAGATTTATCTGGCCATTGTGACAGTGATTTTCAGTGAGGGATTTATACTGTCCCCACAGCACTTAGAGCAGTGGTTAGGGAACCTGGGATGTTTGCGAACACCTGATGTGGGAGTCAGATTCCTAAACCCGGCCCCAGATTTGCTGAAACTGTATTTCTGGGGACTGGGCCTAGAATGTGGTAATTTGGTAAGCACCAGATAATTCTTACACACACAAAGTCTGAGAACCGCGGGCTGACACAGGGGCACACATCCCTCACAAATGCTTGTGGGGTGAGCTCATTCTTTTGCATGCGAAGAGGAAACCTGCCAGGTATGTTGTTAGAAAACAAACATGGTCACTTTACTTTGTGTCTGCTTGCTCAGAGCCACACGAAGCGGATAACACATAAATACCCACTCACTCCGCAGACGATGCTTCTGTGATAACTTCAGCAGAGGCACTGAAACCGCAGGAGCTACTCTTAGAAATTAGCCCTGAAAAACACTTTCCGAAATAGAGACGAAGTTCCTCGTCAGGGATTTCCTAAGTCGCTTCTGCTTTAGAAAATAGATTATCTTTCCCCCTCTGGCTTCTGATGGTGCATTAGAGACCCTGCAACTAAAGTGAGACCATTCTTCCAAAACCTCGGTCAAAGCACTCTAGAGGCACCACGCAACAGTGGGTCACCAACATGCTGTACATGAAAGCAAGCACCCCAGGGGACAATGAAGGCGGTGAGGGAGAGGCTCCTCCCCAGAAAGAGCTGGTAGTCCAGGCGAAAAGCATGGGGCCACTCCACCACAGCCTAGTCAAAAGCTATGAGTTCTAAATCTCATATTGTTCATCCAAACCCTCATTTCCCTTATTTTGATGATGTGTCTCTTTATTTTATAATGACGCCCAAATATAAGAAGATGTGCTAAGTGTACTAATTAATCGCTGTCCAGTGCTACGAATGCTAAGTGCTACTGTACTTCTGAGCCTCTTCTGGAGAGAGGTGTCATATTTTCAGAGCTGTCAAAAGGACATTTCTATTCACATTAGATTGCATTTAAAAAATTAGCTTAGTAAAATTTCACGAGCCTCTCCAAGGGGTAAGAGAGGAAAAACTGTTTATTATTAGTTCCTTCTTAATTCAGTCTTGTCCCTAAGGTTAATAAATCTGGGTGGGGAACAATGAAACTCAGGTCAGGTCCTTTAATTATTTTTTTTAATCATGCTAGTTAATCTTTACCATCACCCTCAAGTTCTTATTTGCCTTTTCTCAGGGAATATTGTTCTCTACTCAAATTCCATTGCTTTGCTAGCATGAAGTCATGCCACTAAACAAAAAAAAAAGGGAGGGGGATGGATTTTCCCAAAGAGATTTACATAATGAAACTGACTTTATATTGTTGATTGGTGTAAAAAATAGAAATAATTGGTGGGATTGCCTAATCTTAAGTAGGAAGATATTAGTTTAGTTTTTAGGAAAATATTTTATTGCTTTCGGGTAGATATAATAGCTATATTTAATGTGTAAGACATGCTGTAATGAACAGATGTCAGTTTCATCACGTCTTGTTCTCTTCTAAACGTTGTTTGTATTTTTAAAAGACTTTTAAATGGTACTCTCTAATCCTGTTTATGCTATCAATTTTCTCATTAAACAATTCACTGATAATACAAAGACAAATTTAACATCATGTGTAATTAACATAAGTTATAAATAATAGGAGAAAATTTGGGGAATTTCTAAGAGACTTATCTGTCTGTGAGGATACATATCACAACAAATTATTAGGTAAAATGTGTCAAAAGATTTAGATTTAGAGTCTTAAAATGCTCAGAGATGGAAAGAAATTTAGAAATACACTGAATTGATTATGTTTCTTCATGAATGGGAAAAAGGAAAGCTCAGAGAGATGAATCTAAATATCCAAAGTATAATAAGTAGGTTCCAAGTGACAAAGTCCCAACTGAAACTATGGAGATGTACAGCCTAGCATAAAAAGGAATTCCAAGAGTGACTGCTCCAGGGATTTGAGGATGTATCAACCAGATCTACTTCTCTCTGGGCATCTCTCAGGTCTGCCTTCCTCTGGGTTGCCATTATGTGACAAAGAAAGAGATTAGCAGCTACCAGTTTAGATTAGTCTTTCAATTCATAATCCCAGTGGAAAGCAAGTGCCTCTTTCCTGATAGTTTCAGCAAAATCTCACTGAAAACTCAAACCATTCTGGCTTGGTCATATATTCATCTTTGAGTCAATCATTGGGGCCAGGAAGGTTAAGATATTATCTCATGTGCCATAGGTTGAGAGCCCAGCCATGGTGGAAGTGAAAAGGGGGAATAATTTCCGCCCCCTCCTCCCCCCAAAAATAAAAGGTGCTGTCCAGGCGAAAAGTAGCAAACAGCCACAGTCTACAGTCACACAGTGAACTACTGACAAAGTTTATAGTAAGGTCAGAGTTCCTGACTTCTGGTGTTTCCATTCATAAAGTTTTTATTTTGCGTTGTTTTGTTTTGCTTTGCTTTAATTTTAGAGCTCATTTGGTTATTGTTTCTTTTGGTATAATTTAGGGATGGAAAAGAAGTAAATCTTAATATCATTTTGTGTTTGGCAATATTTCTTATTCTTATTTCAAAAGAGTCAACCTGCCTCTCTCTCTCACTGAGCCTTGCAGAAATATATGCTCCTTTGTAGATGGAATGCCTCATGGGATAGATGTTCAAAAGAAAATTCCTAATGTCTGTTTTTCTAGTTTCCAACATATGGTCCAACATGTGGCCAAAGAAATGCTGAGGGTGTCTTGTTCCCTGACTCTGGCCTGCTGCCTAAAGTGGAGGAAAACACTGATATTTGTCCCAAGTGACCCAAACCTTTAGAACCTTTTAACTCTTCTTCCAAGAGCCTCTTACAAAAGAGTGCATATTTACCCTAAATGGGGCCTGTTTGAAAAGGGCCACCTCTGAGATCTGGCCGGTTTTCCCTGAGGCTGGCACATGGACTATTCACTCAAAGTAAAAGGGAGTAAGTGCACTCCATCAGCCTGCTTCCCTTTTCTATCAAATGTAAGTGGTGTTATAATATTGATATGATCAAGACTAATGAGCCATTAATTCTAATTCAAAAAAAATGAGGTAACTGAACATGATCTTTTACGGTGCATTGATCTGATATGCCAGATGAAGGCAAGGTTACATTTCCTCTTGGAAATATGCCTGCTCTTCACAAGCGATTTTAAAATGCTCCCCATATGGATGTGCTCTTCTGCATGCCAAAAATAAATCTAATAGAAGGAGACAAATATAATGTCTGAGGAGAAAATATGATCACCTTTAGCATTTCTTCATCCTTCTCCTCGTTCCTCCAAGGGTCAAGTCTGGTGGCAAGTCACTTCATGAGTCACCAAAATATGTTTGGGGGAAGTACGGATTTCTTAATAAATACAAGTATATGCAAAGGTCGGAAAATGTGTACCCCATTTCCCCCCCCCCCACACATACAAATAGTGAACGTCGAGAGAATTGAGTTTTAATTAGTGACCAGTAGTAGCATGTGGAAGCTAACTTCACATGCATGTCATTTAGTGTGGAGCTGACAATATAGACATTTTATTCTGCTATGTTTAAGAGTTGATTTAGTATGCCAACTTGAGGCTGTAAAAAGATTTGGGGTGCATTTTCCTCTTTTGTAGAAACTAATGGTTAATCAAAAACAATCCTATTTTTAAGGGAAAAAAACAAAATATGATGTATAAATTTGAAGATATTGATTCTAGTAACTAAGGCAAGTAGAATACTGAATGTTAGTCCCACTTAAAAATTATTTTAAATGACAGTTACATCCTGACCTCCAAGGTACTTTGATCAAACTGCCTTGTACATACTTGAAAAACAAATTGAATATGTACACATTATGAGGTGAACTGTGTCAGCCAAAAATTCAAATGTTGAAGTCCTAACCCCTACTACTTCAAAATATGACTGTAGTTGGAGAGAGTATCTTGGTAACTGAATTAAAATGAGATCATTAGGGTGAGACCTAACCCAATTTGACTGGTGTTTTTACAAGAAGAGGAGATTAGGACACAGACAGGCACAGAGAGAAGGCCTTGTGATGACAAAAGGAGAAGGTGGCCATCTGCAAGCCAAGGAGAAAGAACTCAGAAGAAACCAGCCCTGCAGACACCTTGATCTTGGACTTGTAGACTTTGGAATTGTGAAAATTTTCTATTGTTAAGCCACGTAGTCTGTGGTTCTTTGTTATGGCAGCCCAGGCAAACCAATACACCAGCAGAACTTTAATATAGCCCCAAATCTTTAGAATGTGGGTAAAACATTTTAAAGGAACAACAAAAAAATGAATTATGTCAATAATACTGTGATTAGAATTATCCCTAAGAGTGAAAGAATTTAGTCTTCAAATTTTAACTATACTTTTAAGAGCAAAAACTAATTTAAAATATCCGACAGAAATGAATCACCCATGAATGTTTGAAAGCAAATTTTAGAAAACCAAAGCATATCAGTAATATGGTTATCTACTAGACACTAATGTTGGGAAAATACAATTAAAAACAAAATTTCCCAATCCAGAAATCTCCACAAAGTTAGTAGAGAAAGAAAATACTTCCACTATTGAAAAAGCATAAAATCAAAATGTGATGTATATCATAGGCAATCTGCTAAGAAATTGCAAAGATGAAAAGAAATCTTACCATTTTACACAGTCACACAGACACAACCCATAACATATGTGTTTGCAAGATAAATAACTCTCAAATCAGAGGACTTGATAGCACCATTTGTCATATACAAACAATGCTACCTTTACCTGGTAAGTGGGGTGACTATTTGTGTTAGCTCGTTGGCTTTATCTAAAGGAAAAACAAATTTCTCTTATCTTTATGGCAGGAGGTAATTTTTTAAGTTTTAAGATTGCACCCACTGGAAGTTAACTTCCTACCCTCGCTTCCCCCACAGAAACTGAAATATTGGGGCACTATTCCCTCTTGATGTTTACATTTCCATGCGATAGCTCTCAGATCCTTGGGAAAGACATTCTCAGGACAAAAAGCTGACAAAATACCAATTTAATCTTCAAATGGACTTGCACACATTTCAAAATGAGGAGAATTAAACCTTCTATTTTTAATTTGTATTTGTCCTTACGCTATCATTTGAGAGCTAAATTTGTGTTTTCATTGGCGCTCAAAAAGCACAATTTTTAGGGCATAAAATATTCAAACACTTATTTTTAAAATCCCCCATAGATGTGGCTACCATCTTCCAAGGCTGAACAAAACTTGGATTTAGAGACTCCATTATTGAAAGGACCAAGAATTCACCATCAAAGCAAGAGAAGACATGTTACAGAGAAATCATCTTTACCCCTAAATTCTGCTAATTCAAAATGTTACATGGACAACATAGCAGAAGAGACACTCTGGTTCCATTAAATATTGTCTGTATATCTTATTCTATTTATGAGATTGCTCAAAATTCATAGATGGGTCTCGATCACTTAAGATCATTTTTTAAAATCCTGGTGTTAACTATTCACAGTCTCAGGAGTCAGTAAATACTGTCAACCGATAGTAGAGCCAGAGATCATTTTTTTAAAAAATGGATGAAATCCAAACAAATCAGCCTGGAGGAAAGGAGGGGCTCACAAGACAGAAAATCTAGCAGTCTTCCTCCATACATTCTGGAAAGCAAGCTTCACGGAGCCCCACTCCTCATCTGTCCTACATCCCTTCCCCAAGACCTAACACTCTCTTGGAAATCTCACTGTCTTTAAATGCCACCCCTCCTGTCATGCCCTAATCTATATCTCTAGGACAGACCTCTTCCCAAACTCCAGACTTCTATATCTAATGGTTTACTTGACATCTCCACTGGCACACTCCATCCTTCACATGCCCAAAAGTGACATCTCAAGTAATGGCAACCCTCAATCTTCTAACTGTTCAGGCCAGAAACTTTGGGATCCTTTTTGACTTCCATCTTTCTCCCACATCAAGGTATCATTTGATCGTATCAGACTCTGACCACTTCTATCACAGTTACCACATCATCCAAGCCACCTCTCTCTTTTAGGTTGTTCAGTAATTTCCTAAATGTTCTCCTTATTGCAACTTTTAACCTTCTATAGTCTATTTTCAACACAGGAGACAGAGTGATCCCCTCAAAACATTACTGCTTTCAAAAGAAAACATTCTTCTACTCAAATCCTTATTCTTTATTTCCCTCAGAGTAAGAGCCAAATTTCTCATAGTGCCTGATAAATGAGGCCCTTTCCTTTTATTCTACTACTCTCTCTCACTTACTCTAGTCTAGCCACACTGGCCTTTCGTTCTGTGTGCAGTAAGTTCATGGGTATCAGCCTCGCTACACAGCTTGCCAGAGAGTCTTTGCGGCTCCCACCAGGAGACCAGAAGCAAATCACTGACCTACTCTCTCCAGGTTTCCCACTGGAGAAATTCAAATGAAAGCATGCCTGGATGTGTTTTGTGTGTGTTTGGATAAATTACACACCCTAAATCGTTTAAACAATTTGATTAATAAAAAATTTAAGGGAAATCTAGCATTGCTACTATTTTTAACATGTTTCTGTTACTCTCTTGAAGGCACTTCGTGTTCATGGTACCAATATACCAATATGTTTGACTGAACTCTGAAAGTAGCCTCATATTTAGGGACAATACACTACTCTTAAAGTAGCTGACATCTTTTGCCACAATGTCTTTACCAAGCTCTGTGAAGGGCGATAGAGCAATCTCTCTCCTTGAAACAGAGTCTAATAAATGAAACTTAAATAGGAATGACAGTAATGCAGAAATAATTCCCAAATCAAAAATGAAAAGATGGTTCCACAAGTTCTAATTAATATATTTGAAGAAATAGAGAGCTAAAATAAAGGAGACCATCTCAATTATATTGATGTGTGGTAGTCAGAATTGGGGAGATTTATCAGGGAAGCACACAATAATAACATTTGAAACAATTTAAGTCATTCCACTTAGCAAGAAGAAATCAATAGCATGTGGCATGCTAACAATGGAAAACCATGGATTTGGGAACCAAATCCAAGTATAAATCATAGTTCTACCGCTTACAAGCCGTGTGCCATGGCTGTATTATTTGATATCTCTGTTTCTCAAGTTTCTCATTAGTCTCTTGGGGATAATGATACAGTGCCTGACACCATGACTAAATAAGTGAGGGCACTAGAGGCCTTCGCAGGTAATAAGGAGTAGGTGTGTCAGGCTAGATTTGGCTGTTCCGGGGAAGCAGAGCAATTAGATTAAGGAGTTGGAGTCTGGTTTTGTATCCTAAGCTAAAAAATTTATTTTGATGATGCTGGAAGCTAAGGTAGCATCATAGAAGTCAATATCAGAGTAATGCCTTGAGAGGATAGCACCTAGCCTATAGGAGAGGCTGAGGTGGATGGAGGCTGAACGAAAGGGACTGACATAGCAGTGGCAAAGGCCTAGGTACATAAATGATGACGGTGATAATAGACCATGACTAATGGCATATGGCTATTTATATTATAGTGTTTTAGAGTAGCCAACTCAAATCAGTCCCAAGGAGTCTTGGCACAGACTTTTATTTATGTGCTCAAGTTTGGGCACTTATGAGGCACCATTTGTCTTTAGCTTTTAGTGACTTTCCTCTCGCAATAGGAAAACGTCATATTTAACAGCCAAAATAAACTCCCTGACAAATACAAAATCTTATTTTAAAAAAGCAGAATATTTCATCAGCCAGCTCATTTCAACCATCTCCTAAGTGAGGTTGAGAAGGGGAACAAGCCCCACAATCTGCCTTGGCCCTTGTATTCATGCCATTTCAAATTGATACTTTTCTCATAAGGTCAATTTCTTCCTCTAGGGCAAGAAGATTTACTTCTGAATCTCTTGCAAAGCCCCATTATGCCTCAGCCCTATTCTATACAAAATGACATCTCTTTATACAGGCCTTAGACTTTCAAATACAGATCCTACTTTCTAGAGTTTGACAAAACTTTCATGAGTATGGAGTTCTCTTTTACAGATTCCACTTTTCCAGAGATTAGGGATTTCAGAAAATACAAAAATAATGACTACTTTTAATCAACTGCTCACTATAAACCAAACAGCTATATTAAATGCATTCATTAAAGCAACACACACACACACACACACACACACACACACACTAGCACATACAAGCTATAAAGTATAATTTGTTATTTTGGCTGTATATTACTATCACTTGAATCACTTCTTACTGATACCTTCATACTCAGGCCGCACCTCCGATCTCTGAATCAGAATCCCTCTGGGAGGCACCTCGCTATTGGTCATTTGTAACACTCTGCAGTTGACTCCAGCGTACAGTCACAGCTGAGCATCACTTTCATAACACCTTGCCCAGGCTCCTTCAGGTCGAAAGTGCCGGAGGACAGCCATTCCTGTCCAATGCCTGTGATCCATACGACCATCCTCTCCATTCTTGAAACCTTGGCAGCACAATTAGAATCATCTGAGAAGATTTGTAAAACTAGCAGCAAAGAGTCCCGCCGAAAGATTCTGAGTCTGTTGGTATAGGTTGGGCTCAACCATGGGTATTTTTAAAAATCTTCCCAAACTATTTTAATATGTAGTCAGGTTTGGGAATCATTCCTTTATATTATTCTTATTGGTTTAATAAAAAGCTGTAATATTTTTTTTCCTACATACCTTGAAAGCTTTTCCAAAACAATGTATATTTCTACATGCTTTCTCATTGGTCTTCTTGCCCTAAAGGAACGTATTTAGAGTTCTTGACCTTCATCTACTAATTGATATGATCAATGACTTTAATAATGAATATATATTGAATATACACAATATAATATACATACCTAAACATTAGAAAGTGCCTCAAAGTGTGGAAATACAGTGGGTTTTTTTATATGTAATATATGAGTCTTAAAAAAAAATGGCCTAGGCTAAGTCTAAGTAATTTCTAGAAATAAGCAGGGGAATGACAACTATCAATGAGGACTCCAAAAGCAGGAAAGTAAAGACAAACGTCACCCATCTAGAGAGTCTCATATTGGACCAGTTCATTATGGCACTTTTATAAATGGAAAACTATAAGAAATTCTAAGAGGGGGACAAGCTACTCAAGTGGAAAAATATGAATGAGCTTATAAAGTGCTCAACAACTAAAAATATGATTTTTTTCAAATAATTCTTTTCTTGTTATTTTGTAGCCTTACTTATACTTTTGCTTTGATCTTGGAGTATTTTCATGGCTTTATTGAGGTATTATTGACATATAATAAAGTACCTATAGTTAGATTTTATAACTTGATATTCTGATATATCTATACACTCATGAAACCATAGCCACAATTAAGTTAGTTATTCCCAGAAGTTTTCTCATGGCCTGTTATAATCTTTCCCTGCCCCCGGGCAACCACTGATCTGATTTCTATCACTATAGATTAGTTCAAAAACTTCTAAAGTTTTAAATAAATGTAATTATATAGTATGTTATACTGTATGTACTCTTTTTTGGTGATTCCATACAGGGGAGGTTTTTTCACTCAACATAATTATTTTGAGATTCATCTATGTTGTTGCATATTATCAATAGTTTATTCCCCTTCTTTGCTGAGTAGGAGTCCATTATATGGACATACCATAACTTGTTTACCCATTCATCTGTTGATGGACATTTGGCTTGTTTCCAGGTTTTTGCTATTACAAGTAAAGCTACTATGAGCATTTGTATACAAGACTTTGTATAGACATATGCTTTCTTTTCCCTTCAGTAAATATATGGGAGGTGAATTGCTAGATTATATGAAAGTGTGTGTTCAATTTTTTAAAAAACTGCTAACCTCTTTCAAAATGGTTGTACCATTTTACAATCTCAACAGCAGTATATGAAAGTTTCAATTTCTCCACATGATATGGTTAATTAACTTGACTTTTTTTAACATATGAAATATGTCATAAAAATTTGTCTTAATGTCCTTGCCTTTCATTCTAACATTTATGTGAGTTCTGGGTTAGTTTTGATTCATTAATTTTTCTTATTATTAATGGTTGTATTCCCTTGCTTCTTTGCATGCCTGGTGATCTTTGATTAGATGCCAGACATTGTGAATTTTCCATTGTTGAATGTTAGATACTTTGTACTCCTATAAATATTAAATATTTTTAAACTTTTTCTGTAATAAATTTAAGTCACATGAAAACCGATCTTTTCAGGTCTTGCTTTTAAACATATGTTATTTGAGATCAGAGTTCTGTTTAGTGAAGGGCTAATTTTTTCCCACTACTGAGTAAATCCCTTCTAAATAATCTACCAATACCCCACGAATTAGAATGTTGTCCAGTCTGGCTGGTGGAAACAGGCACTATTCCTAACCTCTTAGGTGTGCAAGGCATTTTTCCTTCTAATTATTTTAGATGGTTCTTTCCCACTTGTGGGTAGTTTCTTCGTATGCGTGCATGATCAAGTACTTAGCTGAATATTCCAGGAGGATCCTCTGCAGATCTCTGGATCTTTCGCAAACACTCTGTCTTGTGAACTCCACCTGCCTTGGTCTCCCCAGACTCATAGTTTTGTCTCCTTAATTCAGGGGGTCTGCCAAGTTACAGGTTGGGTTCTCCTTTTCTGAGCCATAGCCTGGAAACTTTCTCAAGGTAGCAAGAACAATCACAGAACTCACCTCATTTGTTTTCTGTCTCTTAGGGATCATTGTCCTTTGTTGTTTCAAATATTTTATCTGGTTTATTTGGTTTCAGGTGGGAGGATAAATCGGATTCCTATTATTCTATATTGGCTGAAAGCAGAAGTATTATCTGGTTATTTAAAATTCCCAACTATAAATGTTCTAAACAATCATGGAACTAAGACCATACCAAGGAGATAACAAATATAAAATGCCCAAATTGAAACAGAATTCCTCTTGTGGTATACAACATATACAGTAAACTCGCATGTAGATTTGGACGACTCACCTGCCTCATAAGCACCACAATGATAAGGATTTTGTCCTGCATTCTTCATGTATCCTTCCACTGTCCTTTTCCTGCACCCTGCAGAAGTAGGATAAATGGTGGTAATGACTACTTTGCATTCTCCTTTCACAGCTTAAGTCTGTTTTGTTTTGTTTTGTTTTTTACTTTAGCTGAGACAATGTACCAGCACAAATACTCACTAATATGTCTTGCTACATAGATTTTGATAGATTTTGAAAGAACTTCTTTAGCCTTGTTTAATAGGCAAAAACAAATCTTATATTCCCCCCAAAATGAAAACATTTATTTATAAAAATAGATGCGCCCCAATGTTTACTGCAGCATTATTCACAGTGGCCAAGACATGGAAAGAACCAAAGTGTCCTTTAATAGATGATTGGATAAGAAAATGTGACACATATATACAATGGAATATTACTCAGCCATAAGAAAAGATGAAATAATACCATTTTCCACAACATGGATGGATTTTGATATTATCATGCTAAGCAAAATAAATCATAAAAAGTTGAGAACCATATGATTTCACTCATGGGTGGGATATAAAACTGAAAGCAGCAAACAAACAAGACAAACAAAAACTCATAGACACAGACAACAGTTTAGTGGTTATCAGAGGGAAGGTAGAAAAGGGTCAAGGGGGTCAAATATATGGTGATGGAAGGAGACTTGACTTTGGGTAGTAAACATGCAATGCAACACACAGATGATGTATTATCAAATTGTACACATGAAACCTAAATAATTTTATTAACCAATGTTGGCCAAATAAATTTAATAAAAAAATAATAAAATAAAATAATATAAAATGAAAATACAACCTAATATGGAAAAAAGAAGGATCCCAAGTCTGACTCCTTTTTAACTCATATAAAAAGACAGCAGATAACTCAAATGTCTTTAAAATTCTCTGTTGTGATTAATGTTGGTATATAGTAGCTGACTGGAAGAATTAAACATGGATAATACATGGTGAGGTTTCTTTTGGAAGCCAGTGGAAAGAACACTGAGACAACATGGAGTTTCGATTCAGCCTTGGGATTGGGCGTGCCTCAGTTCCAATCCTGTGTGGTGCTGGAAAAGGCTCTTGATCTCACTAAGCTTTGGTCTGATCATCTCCAAGTGAGCATAGCAACACCACCTTGCAGAATTGGTGTAAAAATCAGAGAATTTTTATAAGACGCTTAGCACAGACCCTGCCACAAGTAGGATACATTTCAGGCTCTGCTATTAATTAGCTATGGGGTTCATAGTCTTTTCAACGTGAGGTTTGGTTCTTACTTCATAGAGCTGGTGTGAGGATGATGTTGGAGAATAAGGTAGAAAGTATTTGATAAATTGCATGTAATAAATACTTGTTGATTAATCCCCGACTAGTAACAAGCACTTCGACAACCCATAAAACCACTATGGGATTCTTGGAGAAAATTAAAACACTTGGGGGTGAGAGGAGATGACAGTTGATATTTCAGTCTCCCTCCGACCAAGTGTTCATTTCTCCCGAATCAACAGTACATTCTCCCCAGAACCAAAACACACTTATTCAAGGACTGTCAAGATGAACACCCCACTATTCATCAGACCTAATTAATTTTTGCATTATTATTTTTTAAATATTTTATGTATTTTCAATACAAATTGATACAATAAAAACCAAGCAAGCGTACAGCATTTTGCATTATTATTTTATCAGGTCTCAGGTTTTGGCATTAAATAATGATATAAATCAACCAGAAAACAGCATGAAAACACCAATAAAGACAAATATTATCTTAACTTTCTCATACTGTTCTTTGTAATATCTCATGTTAGAAATGGTTAGGAGGAGTAAAAAATACCTCTTAAAATGATCCTTACTATAAATATTAAAATTTTGATGCTGTTTATGCTAGACAAAAAAAAGTCTAGTGAAGGAAAATGTAATACTGTCTTCAGCAGTGATGTAGAGATAACAAATAATAATAGCAATAATGTATCACATAATACAGAGAAATAAAATTGATAAAGAATCAGAAAATAAAAGTCCCTCAAGAAACCTTTTCATAGAGTGTATATAAACAGGGATTCTGGAGCAGTTAAAAATCTTCTTTTATTTAATCCCATGTTGACTATACTCAGAACTGTCATGAATGTGAAAGAACTAATAGTTTTTTCTCTTACAATAACAGTCACAGAATAAAATAATTTAAATATACTTAATATTGCAAATACTAATTTCGAAACACAATTTTAAGTATTAAGATTATCTGTTATTAGTTCTTGCAAAAAGGCCTCTGACACAACAAGACCTAGTTACACAAAGCTAAATTCATTCAGAGATTTTAAAGAAAAAAAAATCGCTTGAAAATTTTTCAGTAATTTACAAAAGAATTGAAACTATTTGTTAAAAATACAGACTGACACACATATCATCATCCTACGTATTCTTTTAGTGTTGGTGCTCTGCAGGGGGTAGAGGGAAGTGCCAGAAATGTTGGGGGAAAAGGATGGCCAATGTCTGTGTGGTTTGAACAGGCTCCATAAGTGGATTCTGATGAGCCCACCAACACTGAGCAGCTTTGCTCAAGTTGCTACTTTTCAAAAGAAAAAAAATAAAATAAAATAATTCAAAAGGTCCTAATTTCTACATACACAATTCCTGGCTCTCTCTAAGCAACTGCTAATTTAATTGCTTTGGCCAAGTTAATTATTTACACCTTGACTTTGAAAGGTTCCATGTTAAAGAATGACTTCTCCCCCTTTCAAGAAAAAAAGCGGTGCGCATAGGTTGGAGGAGCTGGGGGGAGGGGCAGCTGAATACGGATGAGCTGAATCCTGGGCAAGTACAATTCATGAGTAGAAAATAAAAGACAGTGATGCCCAGAACCTAGGTATCTTGAAGCGGAAAGGGAATACCAAGATGAGAGGAAGATGAGGGGAAAGCAAGGAGAACTAGCTGGATGAGACAGTCCATTCTTAGGTATTAGAACTACGACTGAAAGAATTCTCGACCTCCCTCCTTCTCCTCCATCCCCCAACCTATTCTCCCATCCCCAAAAAACTAGTATTTCCTACTAGGACAGAATTTATACAGGTTCTAAAAAAAACCCTTCTATTTAGTAAAATGACTAATATCAAGTCAGTCTTTAAACAACAGATGGAGAGAAAGAAGAGGGAACTATCAAAGAACATTGTTCCCTTCAAGGTGGAAACAAGGATAGTCAACATACATCTTTGAGGATTTGTTATCCTCAAAGACCTTGACTTTTTTTTTTTTTTTAACATGAATAACATTTATGAAACATGCTGGCATGTATCAAGTGCTGTCCTAAAAGTTCTTGAACCATCTCATATGATCTTCACCAGCTTGTAAGGATGACTCTACCAATATTCCTATTCCCTTTTTATGGATTGGAAAACTAAGGCTCAGGAAATTTAAGTAACTTGCCTGGTGTTGCACAGCTGTTAGTGGTGGAAGATTGATTTATATGCAGATAATCTGAATCAGGAGCTCTGTCTTTATTCATTATGGTATAATGCAAACTAATGTTTCACTGTAGAATTTAATAAGGTTTGGAAGGACTGAATGGGTAATACTGACATCATCCCTCATGCAATACCTTACTGCGGCCCTTATAATGTTCTTTTGGTTTTCTATAGCTCATTAATTAAACGTAGGGTCAGTTTCAATGTCTTTAATGTGGTGTTGTTTTCTGTACCTGTATGTGTTGCATACACCCACTTGACCTTCACATAACTATGCTATTGAGGTAGAGGCCATTCAAAAGAAGGGATTTGAGTGTACTGTGCAAGTTAGCATCAGTAGTTTCCCTCTAATTAGGTATTCTTTATCTTATATTCTTTATTTTAAAAGAACTCGATTCCCTAAGGCCATAGCAACTAATTTTCAAGAAGCTGCAAGAGCACTCCACTAGGCAGCAGAGAGAAACCAGAATAAGATATCATAGAGGTAGCTGGGATGTAGTGGTTTGAATCTCAGTTCTGTCACTTAATTCTTGGGTGATCTTCAGACAGTCATAAACCTCTCTGAGGTGATTTGCCCATGTATAATGGGAAAATAAGACACCTGCCCCCATAACAGTATTGTGGGAACTAAAAGGAATAATATGTATAAAGAGTCTTAACGATGCTATGAGCATGGTAGCCTAAATTTCATAGATGATAATCTGATATTTCTATGTTTCACTGCCTATTGGCCAGTCCAGTTTACTCTTAAATTAAATTAATAGATATTCTATAATGGAATATCTCATATTTTACTGTCCATAAGTATCAACTAGAGATATTGCTACAAGTGCAAATTCATTAAATTCTACTCAGAGATTCTGATGCAGAAAGTCTATGGTGGCACCCAGGAATTGGCACTTATAGCAAATCTGCTCAGAAAAATACACTTTGAACATATACACACACACACACACACACACATACACACACACATATACACACACATATGTATATATATACATATGTACACATATACATATGTATGTGTATATATACATATATATATATCATATATATCTTTAAAGTCCTCCATACAATATTATTTACTCAGTGCAGACTAGGTCCAAATTAACTGATGCTACTGAAGTCTCCTGTGGCTCATGTTGAGACTATTTCTTTAATATCTTGACAATTGAGAAGGAAGACTATGGGGCCCATAAAATGCACATCTATACTAACAAAGGATTTCTGAATCTTAATCTTGAAATAATATGTGATGAAATGAGGACAGTATAGTTGGGAATCTATCAATGTATAGGAAAATATTAAAAGGTAGTTACCCAGATTATACCATTTTTTTCTTTGGAAAAGGGGACATAGGGGAATAGTTAACTGTGAAGGAAGCTTAAACAGAAGGAAAGTTTATATCTATTAAAGATATCAATGAAATTTTAAAAGGAAGACCAATAAACCAGTCACCCAAAAGAAATTCTCAGTGCTTAACTATGTTTTCAAGTCTCTAAAACATTTAGGTATGGTCCTTCGTTTGCAAGAAGTATTGGCATAATTTTGTTGGCATTTCCTTTAGTGTTTTTCAGGACTGCTTTAACTTCTGCAGTTTTTCTTGGACTGTGGAAAGATATACCTAAGAAGAAGTAATAAGTGTTTATTAGTAAAGGATTTTACTTGAGTAAAAAAATTATATTCAATAAATGATGAATATCAAGTTCTACTAAATAAATCTTCCCACATGGATCCAAGTGCATGAGCAATACTTCCAAAAGAATTTGGCCATAGATGGAAACTATCCCTCAAGACTTCAAAATAATTTGAAATTTATATGGAGTCAATAAAAGTGAGTTGTTAATTTTCTGGGCATGGAAAATCAGCCTTCAATCCATCAGTACCTATTTCAGTATTCCTAGAGATACAATGTTCTGAGAGAATCCTCACTAAAATTTATCAGGAAATTGTCCCCTAAATTACAGAGTGGCTAGAGAGTCTTCATTTAATGCTAAGAAACTTGGCACTAAACCATTCGCATCACATTGCCACTTCGGTCCCTTAACTTGCATCATTCGCCCTCCCCAAAAGTTGTCATTTCTACCCAGCACTTCCATCTGAAATACGGCCTGGTGTTTTAGTGCATACATTAGAGACCAATCTGGTCCCCTTAAACCCTTAATGTCTGTGCCACTCATTTAGAACCTGGCCATTTAGCTTATACTTTACCTTTTTTTATGCCCCTAACAAAATTGTAAGCTCTTCTGAGGGCAGAAATTGTATCTTCACGTTCTCCTGAATCTCCCACAATGCCTAGCCCACACTTTTGCACATAACAGGTATTCAATAAAGAGTAATAATTGACAGGAATTTAACATATTTAATATCATGAGTATCCCCAAAAGGCACACTATTCCTGAAAGCCACCAGCCCCATTTGCTGATACTGAGAGCCACCATGACTATCTAAGCTTGGTAGAGTGGCTTGGCATTATGGGAATTCTGTATTTTGTATGATGGAAATCCAAACCTGGGTCCAGGCCCAGTTTTATCCACATGTATCTCTAGGTAGTGGGGGAAAGAGAGAAAAGTATCCTGCAGCCACAGTTGGTCTTTATTTTCCTAAGTGTAGGCCAGTAGTGCTGCCAGGCAAACAAATACCTGTATTTGCAATACATGAAAAATATGACCCAAAAAAGCATGCTTCCATATTATTAAAAATTTAAAGTAAAAATAAAGGGAGTATATCTAATGTGGAATATTATTTCACCCACTCATTATTAGTGAAGCACATGATGGGCCCTCAACAAAAGAACCAGTAGATCGAAGAAATAGGAAAGCAAGTTTCTACTCTTTTAGGGGGGCTTCATGGTGCCTACAGTCTCTCACCAGTAAAACCACAAGAGAACCTCAGATTTCCACCACTCACTGTAGTATGACATTATGTATAGAAAGACAATGTGTGTGTGTGTGTGTGTGTGTGTTGGCCCCATGCAAAATGAGTGGTTGCTTAACAGTTAAACGGGCTTATTATAAAGTTGTTCTGCCTACAAAGGCTCTCTTTTACCAAGAAAGCATGGCAAGGAATCCTTGAGAAAAGTGCTTATTTTATAAAGTCAAAAGTTGCTTTTTGTTCAGTATCTCAGACTTTTGAGTCCATATGACAAAAAGAATTAAAAGGACAGTGAAACCACACTGTCCTGCATCAAGTAGTAGAAGCTTGAAACAGACAAATAAGTTCCCTGGTAGCGTCAATCGAGTTGAGTATTTGTGTTCTTTTTGACTAAACACTGAGACAGTGATGGGAATAATGAGAAACAATGCTGAAAAACAATAGAGAATTGCTGGCTTCCCCCCCCCTCTACTACCACTTCCAAATGATAGCTATAATTCAATAAAGATCATAGACGCTGGCATTTATGTTGAACATACTTCCTACCAGCCTTTTATTCACTAAATTCCTCCTAAATGAATATGTAGCTGAAGGAAGTAAATTGCATGTGAACATCCCTATCAATAGCAAACTAAAATATATTGGCACAATATCAAATAGATAGGACGGGTAAACATATTAGTCTGGCACAGGATTGCACATGGTGAACTGTTTTATAGGTTTGTGGCAAAGGACTAGAAGAGACGTATCATAAATAAGTACACGGTACTTAATATTATTGTCTCATGTGAGAAGGTTCAGTCTTACTAAACCAAATAAGAATTTAAGGGAAAGATTTGAGCCATACTCCTCAGATTTTAAGTCAGAAGGTAGCTCTCTTTTTAAGGAGACAGGATTTCATGTCCGAATGAAGTTGAGTGAAGACTGACTGAAAAAAATAAAAGCTAAATCCAAAAGAATGAGTTGTAGATTCTCTATTGAGAGAGATGTGGAAGTGTTTGCTGACGAATAAATTTAAATTCATTATTGAAAACTAAAACAGCACAAAGCTATTAACAAACAGCATTTGTTAAAATTAGCCTACAACTTTAAATTGGGGGGGAAACTTTGTGCTCTATGAGGGAAAGAGTGCTAATTTATGAATTACTGACATTTGAACTCTCTCTTACATGATATGTCTTCAAAATCCACAGTAGAAATAGAAATATGACTCTTGTTTCATTATGAATGTTTCCAGAAAGGAAGGCCAGACCGAAAGAAAACATTTCTCCCTCAATTAAGAAGGCTTTTAAGCCCTTTTGCCTGAATTTCACCAATGCCTCATCTTACCAAATCAATCACGTTGCTCTATTATTGTATTAAAATGTACTTTAATAACAAATGTTTGAAATCGGAAGTGACATTTTTTCTAAGATGCATTACTAATAAAGTAACACGCATTTTCATCCTGCGTGAAACAGCTGGACCGTGACGAGATCACATTAGCACTAATTAAAATGATATTTTTTGTGCAGTTTTTGCTAACCCAGCTTCATTGGACTCAAAAGGATTTTTGAAATCCATAATAAAGGCTATTATGTAATCTTACCATGATTCTCTTGAATCAGGCTACTGTCTAATTTCTCTGTAACGATATTTTCTTAAAACTCTCAATAAAATCAATATTAAGTTTTTACTCTTATAGCTCTTTTTTCAATATATGATCCTCATTTAATTAAAAAAAATTAAAGCTTTAATTTATTTTGCTTGATGAACAAGAAAAATATAATATTAAAGGCAACATTTTGCAATGTTTCTCTTTTTCCTCACTTTACTGGGTCCCTGTTGTTCCCAATGTATAATTTGCAAAACATATTGCTTCAATACTTACAACGAGAGAGGCGGCCCAGCTGTGGGAGGGAGAGGACAGCAGCCTCCAATATTACCATAATAATCTGCCTAGAGTCCCATGAGCCCTCTGGTATATACAATTCTCTGTACTGCAGGCCCCAGCTGGAGAACATTCTCTTGACATGTATGCCAACCTTTGCCTGCAGGCAAAATAAAAAAAGGCAGAGAAGTAATCATGAAAATAAAAAATCTTGTCAACTGCATTAGGATGCAGTTCCCATGTTTTTGCTCACGTAGGCAGGCATTGTGCTAACAGAATGATATGAGACTTTAAAAGACTGCAGCTGGTATGTATTTAGATCTTTTTTAAAAATGTGCTATGCTAATTCTGCAATCCTAAAATTGGGGGAAGGGAGGAGGGGCCTGTGGGCAGTGATAGTTTAGTTATTACTGTCAATGTACATGACAACTTTATTTACCAACTATTACTCGGAAGATTGCTTATTATAGGGATTGAACAAGGAGTAGCATTACTGTATTGAGGTTAATCACGGACAAAACTTTCAAACAAATATTATTTATGCTCCTTGGCAAATGAATAGATGATAATAAACATCTTTTATAAATAATCCCACAAAAATTAATGTTATTATATCTTCTCCTAAAAATTCTATGTCGTCAAAGAAATTTTATTCACCTTTAAAATAAAAAGTCAAAACAATCCAAAGTCCTTCTCGAACAAAACATGTATGTTTTGAAACCAAAAATTCAGACTAGGTTCTTCTTGAGTTTTACTTTAAAAGCCAATAAAACTCAATGGGCTTAGAACAGTTCACAATTAATGTTGACAAATCTGATATCCTTGGTATAACACTAAAGTTTCCCAAACTTCATTTTTTGAAACAAGAGAGTCCTCTGAAAATAAATTAATTCAGAATATTTCTGCAGTCACACACATGCTAAGCCCTTTTATCTGGGTAACGTCAGACTGGATAAATAATCTAAACAGGCAAGAAAATGTCTTTCTACATATATGGTATTATCTTGTCAAATTTATTTTCCAAATACTAGACAGACTGGAAGAGGGCAGTATAGTGTTATATTAGCTCTTAAACATGTCTGTTTGCCAGGAAACGTTCAATTTTATTGTCCAGCATGATTTTGGTAAGTCTCTCTACTTTGCAGATTAAGAGGCAGATTTAGATCATCGAGAGTTTAAAGGGTAAAGTGAGATGTTCATAGTTGTTGATCGCTTATAAGGACAGGATATACAAACAGGGTTTGTGGTTATATGTTTATGAGACTCTTTAATAAATGTCAATCTCTCCCACCAAGTGTAAACTACATGAGGGCAGGATCACGGAAAGTTTATCCACCATTTCATACAAGTACATGGCACATGCTAGGTGTTTGTTGAAAGAATGAGTACATGCACTTAATTATTCATTCATTCAACAATTTTTTTTACTGAGGCACAGGATGTATAGCGATGCATAAAGCTAATGAAAATCCCTGTCTTCATGGCACAAGTGAAGACAGATGATAGATAAGAAAAATAAGTAAAATATATATAGTGTGCTTGATGGCGATAAATACTTAGAAGAAAATTTAGCTGGGAAAGAGGACAGAGAGTATGCCTGGGTGGGAGACAGTTATTTTAGAAAGAATAGCCAGGGGAGCCTCCTCCCGCCCCCCACCCTTGAATGAAATGTGAACTAGTTCTTCACTGGGTGAAACTGAATAGCTCTCAGGTAAAAATTCAAGAAAAAGGAAAAGAAAGCAAAAAAAAAAAAAAAAAAAAACTTCAAAACGATGACCCTTTCATCATTTATGTAAAAACCTATATACCCCCACAAAATTATAAGCCCCTCAAAACAGAGATAGCAATTCTTTTTTGGATCTTAATTCCAGCATTTGGCACAGTAAATGCTCTAGCAATTATGCTGAATTGACTTGGATTCCTATTAAAAGAAAAAAAAAGAGTAGAAATGAAACATCTCTGCACCAGGGAGTGGTAAAATAGCTAAGGGTTAGGGAGAACCACCCAGCACATTCTGGATGGCCAGAGAATGGTAGAGTGAGGCTGAACATGCACCATTACGAGACGTTTAGCTCGATGCTGTCTAAAGCTTCCTACGTTCAGCTGCCCAGCCCAGAGACGATCACCTTTGATCCCAAGAGAAAATAAAGCAAGTTTGCAGAGAATTTTGCACAGGTACCTCTACAACTAGGGAAATTAATCAACGCCTTTGCCCCACTATTGAGGTTCACACTGGGATCACTTTCATCTAAGAAAGAGAACGTACTTATGTCACAGTTATGAGAGTGGCTTTGAAGGGGAAGTTCATACTTCTTTGTATCCATATCTTCAGTGGAACTGGACACATTTGAGTAGCAAATCACATGAGGTACTTGAGTAGATGCTGCCCAGAGAGGTCAAATGTTTCAGTGACATAAAACTTGAGCTAAAAGAACATTGCATTCTCTACAGAATTAGGATAATGGATTACTGGAGACAGGATGGGGGCTCTAGGGAAAATAATTAGTAACAGTAAGAAACAGATGCAAGAGGCACTGTAATGCAAAGAAGATGACACAAATATAGCCCAAAGTTGTGGAAGAATATGCAGATGGCAAAGCAAGAAAAAGTTACAGCTAATACTTAGCACTAGACCTATTGATTAGGAGCTAAAGTGAGAGATAAAGAGAGATTGAGTGATTGAGATTGAGTGACTGGGAGAAAGAAAGAGAAGAAGGCAGGGAGAGAGATTGAGAGACAGAGACAAAGACAGAGACAGCGAGATAGAGAGAGAGAGAGAGAGAGAGAGAGAGAGAGAGAGAGAGAGAGATGTCTATTTGTACCTCATTATTTGTTTACACATTCCAGAAGTCTCTTGCACAAGACAAGATGGTTAAGAATAGATTTGGTGGACAAGGGCCTCATGCAGTTAGTGCTGCTTAGAACTCTAAAACCAGCAGATTTTAAAGTGGAGCAGTGATTAAAACAGAAATTGAACTGAGTACCAAAACAAATTCTCTAAAGGCCAATATGCATTTGCTAAAACCATCTGGTTTCATGTCATATATTTTCAAGGTGCTATTTTAAGAAGAATAATTCCATTTTAGCCTATGATAAAATATGTACCCATACCATTTTTTAAAAGGAAAACTAGAAACCAAACTAAAATGTTACATGTTTAGTTAAAGGACCATATCACATACCTGTTGAAACCAAGATTGGTTCCAAAGCATTTGCAGAGTATAAAATGCAGAACTAAAATTGCTTGAGTAAAAAAAAAAAAAAAACAAAAAACGTTTTAATAAGGCAATTCAGCCCCATCCCCAGAATCTCTTGTAGCAACCCCTTGCCCTTTCAGAAGTCCACCTGATCATCCTGATGCTTATATGCTACCAACTGCCTTTCAGGAGGATACTCCATTCAGTCCTCCCCTCCCTAAGAGTATATTCTAATTCAGATCTCAATCACATCATCAAAATCTACTAGTTCTGTGTTCCATTGCTTCAGGCTATTCCAATTAATGGTTCCTAAAAAAAATTCAGTGGACTTCAAACCACGGTGTGTAAGTAGCAGCTCCCACCACCCTGCTTAATTTCTTAATGATTAAGCTAGCTTTCTCTTTCATCTTTTTCTACAGTCATTCTCTTCTAAATTCATTCTCAATTCAGACACTATTGTATAAGCACCTTAGTCCTTTGTCCACCATGTAACTAGGCACTCTCCCTAACCTAGGCTAGCCATGCATTCACAGGACTCAGAGCTCGTATTTCTGTTTGATTAGACCTAAGTGAACCAAGCAATGGTAAACTAAAATGGCAGAATAAGACAATATTAAAGTGCAGGCCAATTAATTTAGTCTGACTTCATATTTAGAAGCTATTTGGAGGACCTAAACATATGGCCGCTAGACTTCATGATAGCAATATGCTGCTATACAGTTACTGCTTTCCAAATTTTAGTCTTTGGATTATGTTCTCCTTCAAATATATCAAATAACTGAATATGAAGAATACCGTGTAGTATTAACAAGTTTTACTACTTCTAGCTTTCCTTCACTTTCTCAGAATAGTGAATGTTTGTTCTTTTATTTTTGTCTTTTAAGTGAAGAAAAGCAAACATTTCTTATCACTTTTCTTTCTGATGACTTCACTCTTCTTAGAAATCCTTAAGAAGCTACCGTTATAATACACTTGGGAAACGTGTTTTGGCTTTGCAAGTTGACTTTTTAAAAAAAACTCTGAAGACTTCTTTTTCTAATTTTTCCAGAAGCGAAAGGTCATCAGTGGAGTTGGCAACACAAGAACAATCATTTGCCTAGGGAAATGGAAGGTCTGAATTCTATCTGAAATTTTAACATCCTAGTTGGTTTCCAAGTAACTCAAACCCATAGGGCTGGCAGCTCTTAGACTCAGCCTGCAGACTTTGGAAGAAAAATAACAATTATAAGCACTGAACAAGAGAAAATTTTTAAATAAAAAAAAGGAAGATTACCATAAAATGCTGTTTCAACTTAGATTTTTTTTTTTTTTAGAAATATTGCCTACATTTTTGTTGTGTGAATTTTTGTGTGTGTGTGGCTTGAACGGTTAGTCTCATTTTGATTTATTTAAATATTATTACATTCATATGAATCACATATTCAAATTTCATTATCCATAGAAAAAGTGGTCAGTAAATATTTGTTGAATTGAATGAAATGGGCTCATATTATAATGTTATTGAGGAATGAACTTGACCTAAATTAGGCTAACTCATCTGTATCAGTCTTTTACTGTAAGTAGATAGATACTCCTTCTAGGCAACAATATTTAAGAATCTGCATGGTCTTCAGTATGGCTCGTGGTCTTCTTATCCAAAATAAAAAAGAAGTAGATATATCTTCTGTATTGGTCTCTTCTTAAACTTGTGTCTTTCTAAAGATGTGGGCAGTGTCTGCATTATAATGCTAAAATCTAAATAAATTCTCATGGCGCTGGCAGCCAGAGTCAGCACTACCCCTCAGTTCCCCTATGGGCAACAGCCTCTCAGCAGGCTCCCTGGTTGCGCAGCTTTGGAAGCTGGCAGAGTCCCCATGGGTGAACAGCTGCAACGGAAAGTTTAAGCTGGAGAAAATTCAATCTCTCTGCACTGGAGGGAAAAAAAAGAGATAATAACTCTGCATACATGGGAGCTCTTTTTCTGCCCAATTTCTCAGTTTAACTTAGGCTTTTTGTATATTCTTTGCAAAATATAGTTACATGTTCAAGTTATTATATCATAAGAATAAGACACCACGTATTCATTAGATAATGATCTGATTAAATACTGAGGGGGAAGGGGCTAGTGAGTTGGTAAAAAACCATTGAAGCCAAACACTCAATTAATATTCATTCTACAAGCAGGTCATGAGTTGTCCAAATGCTTGGTCATGTGCTGAGTGTACAGTTTTGAACAAGACAAAGAGCTTATGGTTTAATAGGGGAGATGAAAAATTAAGCAATTTAACAAAAAAGTGTGACAAGATGTTATAAAACAAACTTTAAAAATGTAGAAAGGAAAGGAAGAAGACAAACGATATTATCATGAGAGATCACACAAAACAGAGAACGAAGCAAAGCAAAGCAAAGAATCTCTGTTGATGTTTTCAAAATCTGTTTAAGTGAAATAGAGAGGAAACAAGAGTCTTATAAGAAACTCTTCTCACCTGGACGTAGTTTTCCATCTACTGTAAATCTATCCTCTGTCATTGGGCAACAGAAAACTTCCTGCTGTACTTGAACGTATGTTCTCTGCAAAGCTAACAGGTGATACAGCAACAATATGTAAATTAACCAAGAGAAATAGAGTACAAAGGCTATATTTGAAATTCTATGTGCAGAGCTAGTCTTCCAGTGACCTTACCACAGAAAAGTAAATATTTCCGCCTCAGAGAAGAAGCAATGCACATACCCAAATAATCCATGATTCTCCATCTTTTTTTGATCTGGAAGAAAGCCCTCAGAGGGAGATAGACTATACAGTAAATGCTAAATCAGAAAGTCAAAATGGCATAGTGAATAGGAACATCAAAGTGTATAATGTTGTGTAAAGATAACCTCCACACATTTTAGATTATGCAAAATGATGACTATGAAATGCTTTTATTCTTTAATAAAGAAACTCACTCTATGTGCTATTTATGTAGTAGGCCAATTCTGCCTTTTTTGATTAAATGACTTTTCAGAGGCTAAACCTAGTTATTATTGCATTTTTACATTTCATATCACTTCTACATTTTGAACCAAGTTCTAAATTGGCTGTAGGAGTTGAAGTGAAGAAAATGAGAGCCTCCTTTTCTTTCTTCTACATAACGGCCAACACTTTCATAGCCTTAGCCAATGTATACAAATCAAGTAAGGCACGGGAGAAAGAAAATGGACTTTGTAGTTAGAAAGACATAGGTCTTTCTAACTACAACTTCTAGTACTTATTACTTTGTGACCTTGAGCATTATGCTTCAGTTTCTTAATCCATTAAATGGGAGGAAAAATAACTACCGAATTTAGTAGTTGCAAGAATTAACTGAGATAATAGAGGGAATGTAAGAAACACAGTGCATGGCATGTGGTACACATGTTGGATGTGGTGACAATTATTACACTGCTGATGCCTACAGAGTTTATTTTTCCTCTTTATCTACTTTTTCTTCCTCTTTCTAAGGCTGCTCTTGCTTATGATCATCATCCAGTAATTGGATTTCAAAATCTAAGCATTTGGACTGTTCATTTTTTTTTTTAAAGTTGAGCTAACTCCTTTAACATTTTATTGAAGGTATTTTAAAAGGTCTTTATAACTTCTCTACGAATAAAGTTAAGATAATATCATCTAGAAGAATAAATTTAAATTTAGATTTCATCAAACTTACAAACATCAAAGTAAGAAATAAAATGACTGCAATTTTCCAGAAAAGAAAACCACTAAGATGGTCCAGCAATTAACCAATCGATCATTCTAATACTCAGAGATGGTCTCTTCCCTCAAAGACTGGGTGAGACTATGTTATTAAAGGGTTTTAGCAGGTCCTTGGACAGAGAACAAACTAAATGAGAAGCAATTTGAATTTGGCAGCAGAAGGATACAATAAGGCTCTGGGTAATCCCACAATTTTCTGACAACACAAAAAAGAGGTTTTCAGATAATATGATTGGCATTTTACCAGGCAACCTAGGACATATTCCTACAAATGAGTTTTGACTTTAAAAAAAAGCAACCTCTGAAATTATAAACCTATAAATCTATATAAACCAACAAGGTTGCCATTATGTTTTTTTTTCCCTGGTCATTAAGGCCACTTTTAAATCCAAGTAAAAATCAATTTTGTCACAGCAGAGTCACATCTCAGTCATCATCTAAAATCTAGATATCTATTTTGTTTACCAATTTTACCCAATAGATTTAATTGCCAACAAATGTTGGTCATTTCCAGAAATCAAAGCGATCCTAAAAGGAACAAGATGAGAATTCACTGAAGATATGTAAAGTAATAAAATGAAGGCACGTTCTGGAAGAATTCTATCAAGACAAGTTAGAAAACTCTACCTAGATGATTGACTATCTTCAAGAGCACAACACTTGGTAATATAAGTTTTAGGATGTTTATTGAAAAAAAAGTAAAACTGTCAGATAAACTTTGCTCCTGATGTTTTCCTGCTTCTCCTTCCTACACCTGCAGAAAGGAAAGAACTTTATCCTGTGATAGATGTTCCCTTCCTGCTCTGCCCCACACTTGCTCTTCATAAGCGTGCTGGTTATACTGTAGTTTCTGTGCCATGGAGCCAAGTCAGCCTTCTGAGGGAACAGCAGCCAGCTGAGGAACAGAGGTAGCCATCTGCAAAAATCTCATCTGTCTGGGGGGATGGATATTTATTGTCAGTTGAGTTGGGAATGAATCACAACATATATCGGTGGTGGTGGCAATGTTATTCATGTAATATTTAATAAGTTTATGTAATTGGACCAAGTTTCACTAGAACCTGTTTCAATAAAACAACAAATATTTCTTAAAAAGCAGGGCATCCAGCTGGAGGATGTAGACTGTTTATATAATGTTGGTGAATACACGGGAGTCTAAAGCCAAAACAAAAATAAGCTTGAGCAGTTAAAAGTGCAGCAGCCAAAAAAGGGGCTGAGTGGGCAACAACAAAAACAGGAAACCGAGTAAAAGATCATCTTTCACTCAATCATTCAATGCACAGAGGTCTACTGAGCAATCCCTATTGCAAAATAATTGTGCTGGTCTCTTTCATTGCTTTTTTCCCCACCAAAGATTCACTGTGTTTTAATTAATTGCATATATCTTTGACTTGATTTTTGCTTCTCAAAAAATTTGTCTTGAATACAAAGATCAGTTTTCACAATATTGTTTCTCCATTACAGCACTTGACACAGATCTTTGTATTCTAGTTCTTACCAGTTTTTTTTTTTAAGTGTTTGCCAGATGTTGGAATGTGATAGAACGGAAAGAGTAATGTATCTTAAGTAAAAAGACGGGGATGCCAATCTTGTTCTTCTACTCCATTGTATAATTTGGGTAAGGTATCTAAGCATTCCAAACTAAGTCCTTCAAATCCAATGTGAAGATAAATGCGCAAAAGTACACCAGCATTAATCAATTCAAAGGTATAAGGGGGAAAAAAACCATATCGAAACTTTAAATAATCATCAGTTACCAAAAAACAATCTAATTCAAAATATGTGCTTTATGTAGATAAAAACTATGAGGATTTATTGAGAAATATAAAGAAAGTATAAGAAAATAAGAGAATTGCTTTTTCTAGTAGGAATATAAATTCTTTGTAAATTATTTTAGCAGTAATCAAAATTCTTTAAACACTCTCGATTTGTTTCTAGGAGAACTTAATAAAATAATTTTAAGGTTCATTTAAAGAATAAATAAGCAAAAATAGGCAAGAAACTTTTGGGAAAAAAAGAGTTATTAGGAAGCTGCCCTATCAGTTATGATAAAATATTATAAAGTCAAAATAGCTAAAATAATTTTGTACCAATACAAATATGAAATATGTTAATCAATATTAATTCTAGGAGTGAGAATGTGAATGATTATTATATTATCCTTTGGCTTTTTTAAAATTAAATTTTCAAATATAATTCAAAAGAACTGAAAAATTATATAGTTATCATTTAGAGAATAAATGGATGAATCAATGTAGATAGCTCACATAAACTTAGTGTATTTAAAAATTTAATATGTGAAGCATCATAAAACAATGAGGCAGGAATGAAATATTCAAATTATGTCACTAAAAAAACTAACTTTGTATGTAGAAACAGTTATTTAGATTCCTCATACCATATACAGTAAAATACATTTTAACTTGCTTTCCGAAATTCATGTAAAAACTTTTAAAAACAAGAAAATTAAAAAGACGATCTCATTTTTGAAGGAAAACATGCTTCCTAACCATAAAACTAATGGGAGAACTAAGAAAAATTTCAATATATTTTAAATAGTTTTATATTTAGAATTTCTGTTTGTCAAATGTATAAAGTTAAAAGACAAAGCATATTTGGAAAGATATATGCCATGATATTATGAAGAAGGACTATTCTCAAAATGTTAAGAATTCATGGTAATTGATTAATGAAGACATTCTCTAAGAATCAACGATAATACGAGAAGTGAATATTGTGAAAGTAACTAAAGAGGGACATTAGACTGAGGTGGCTCTAACGCCTTGGCAGCGTACGTAAGCAAACTGAATGAAGCCTAACCCAGAATCAGTGTCTCAAGGTTAAGAAATCAAAACTTAAGGTCAACCAATCACAAATAGCCAAGTAGGCTTTCTCAAATAAGAGAATCTTAAGATAGAGCCAATCAAACCATTTTCTTGCTTTTTTTCTATGTCATACCTATAAAAGCCTTTCTCTTAGCTCCTGCTGGTAGAGCGCTCCTATTTTCGGTTTGGCACTGCACATTTTGAATCCATGTTGCTCAGATAAACTCTTCAGAATTTAATGTGCCTTAGTTTACTTTTTAACAATACAAATTTGTGGAAGAGGAATTTCATGTTTCTGATAAAAATGAGAAAAATGATTCCACTTCACTAGTCATTTAAAAAATGCAAATTGAAATAAGATATCATTTTTACATAGTGAGTAACCAGCGTTAATTATCTTGGTAAGGGGGCAGGAATGCACACATCTTCCTACAGTATCCGTGGGCATATAAACTAATTCTAGTGATCCATTCCTAAAGAAATGGTCAGAAATGTGGCAAAAAAATTATATACAAAGATAGTCTTTGCAGTACTATCCACCATAGCAAAAACTCTTCAACAGTGAGAAAATGACTAATTAAATTATGGTAGATACATAATGGAATACTCATCATTATTTTTAAATGTAATCATGTACATCTTTTGACAAAGAAAGGCAGTCATGATATATTGTTTAGTATATCAACCATATAAAGATATTCATATAAAAAATGACTGCAAGGTGTTGCCCCAAAATATGAATAGTGCTTATCCCTCAGTTGGCAGAGTTACAGGTGAGGATGCAGATCCAACTCTTGTATAAAGATGCGAAACTGAGCGTTAATAGTTTGTGGCTATATAGTGGCTTCGTACTTCAGGGACCCCAGCTCCTTCCACCTGGTGTCTCCAATATCCCTATCATAGCTCTCGTCTTCTTGAAGTTGCCTTCATTCACATCAAACAGGGCTCAGCCCTGAATTCACAATCCAGGGAGAAAGACAGGGGAAACGCAAGGGCTACATGCCTTCTTTTAAGGGTACAACTCCAAGATTCCATACATCACATCCATTTTTTTATCTCACTGGCCAGAGCTTAATCACAAGGCCGTATTTGGGTACAAGTGAGGCTGGAAAATTAGGTCAAAAATTGGATGATTTTGTAACTAATTCGAAATCTTATTACTGTATAAAAAGGAATAATAGACTATTAGGAGGTGATTTCTGTAATGGTCCACCTCTTTGGCCACCCAAAGATCCAGATGCTCCTTTCTTTACAACATATAACATATTCATCCACTTACAAAAAGGACAACTCAAAATTTCATCTAGTTATTAAATGGAGTTTAAAGTCCAGAAATTCTGGGAGATGCCCTGCATTCACAGTACTCTTCATTAAATTGATATATGGTTCCTCTTAATCTGACATCTTGTGACATAAAACGCAAGCTATTTGTCCCCAACCCAACACACATAATATATAATGACAGTATAGAAACACAATAACTGCATTAAAACTCTTGTTCATACAACTGCTCCAAAGAAAGTAAAATACTTAGGTACAAACTTAACAAAACATGTATACAATCTGTATGATTAAAATGATGACATGCTCATGAAAGGAATCAAAAGAGACAAATAAATGGAGAGGTAGGTTATATTCATGGATTGAAAGACTACACATAATAAGGATGTCAATTATTCCCAGATTGATCTATAAGCTTAATGGTGTTATCAAAATTCTGTTGAGGGGATTTTTGTCTATGTTTTTGTAGACATAGACAAGCTTATTTTAAAATTTATATGGAAAAACGAAGGTGCTAGAATAGCTAATACATTCTTGAAAAATAAAAATAAAATGGGAGAGATCATTCTATCCAATATTATGGCTTACAATATAGCCATATAATCAATTTGTATGGTATTGGTAGAGGGATAGACATATAGATGAATGGAACTGAAAAATTTAGAAATACACCCAAAAAATATGCCCAACTCATTTTTGACAAAACCACAAAGCAATTCAATGGAAGAAGAATCACAGATTTAAATGTAAAATATAAAACTATAAAACTTTAGAGAAAATATAGGATAAAATCTTCAAGATGTAGGGTTAGGCAAAGAGTTCTTAAACTTGACATCAAACTAAGGTCCCTAAAAGGAAAAATTGATTTTAGACCTCGACAAAACTTTTGTTCTGTGAGATGTCCTGTAAAAAGGATAAAAAGACAAGGTGAAAAATGGCAAAAAAAATATTTGCAGAACACAAATTATACAAAGAACTAGTCTCAAGAATATACAAGAGACTCTCAAACTCAACAACCAAAAGACAAACCAAAAATTGGCAAAAAGCATTAATAAATATTTCACTGAAGAGAATATATGTGTGACAAATAAACACATGAAAAAAAGTCCAACATCATTAGTCATTGGGGAAGTGCAAATGAATATCTCAAGCCACAGTGAGATATTACTGCACACATATCAGAATATCTAAAATAAAAAATGACAATACCAAATGCTTAAGAGGATGTAGAGAACTGGATTATTCGCACATTGTTAGTGGGAATGTAAAATGGCCTAGTCACTCTGGAAAATGATTTGGGAGTTTCTAATAAAACTATACTTGCAACAAAACTACTGTATGATATGGCAATTGTACTCTTGAGCATTTACCCCAGCAAAATGAAAACTTATGCTCACATAAAATCCTGTACACAAATATTTGTAGCAGCTTCGTTTATAATAGCCCAAAACTGGAATAAGCCCAGATATACTATTAGAGGTGAATGGTTAAACAAATGGTGGTGCCACCTTACTGTGGACCACCGCTAAGGAATAAAAAGAAACAGATCACTGATACATGAGAAACTTAGATGAATCTGAGTGGATAGTCAATCCCCAAATATTAGATACTGTATGATTTCACTTATATAACCTTCTAGAAATGACAAAGTAATAGAAATGAAGAATAGGTTAGTGGTTGCCAGGGATTATGAATGGGGGGTATTTTTAATGTTTATGGCAGCTGTACTGATGATAGCCAAAACCTGAAAACAACTCAAATGTCTATCAACAGAAGAATGAATGAACAAATTGAGGTATACCCATACAAATAGAACAGCACTCTAAAATGACAAAAGACTACTGCTACGCACAATATGGACCTAAAAGTATTGTTAAGTGAAAGAGATCACACACTTACCTAAATGAAATAGAAACCAGAGTCCATTGATACGAAATCCAATTAATTGATAAGAAAGTACAGAGTGGGCATGGGAGCAGGGGAGATGGAGTAGAAAGCGGTATGTGAGAACTTTCTGAAAATGATTGAATTATCTATATCGTTTCAAGGGCAATGGTTACATAGGTCTACAGAATTGTCAAACTCACTGAATTGAACACTTGAAATCTATGCTTTTATATTATGTTAATTATTAATCCTTTTTTTTTTAATGTAAGTAAGTTAGATTGGACACAGTCTTTATATGACTCACCTTGATGTGTCCATATCAGTCTAAGAGTCTAGGATTGCTGCCTTCCTAAGCTTACAGTTGAATTGGTTAACTCCATCTCACAGTCCTTGAGTTATTCATTTACTCAGTAAACATTACTTGAATCCCTACTATGTGCCAAACACTATTGTAGGTATTTTCTCTCCTCCCCTGGTAGTTCAAGATCAGTGGAATTTGGAGAGAGAACTTGTTCAGGAACCGTGTCCTAGCTGTCCTGACCCAAATCATTCTCCCAAATCTAGAAAGAAAGACTGAAGACATCAAAAGAGCAGAAATAGAGGTCTGGCAGGAACACACTACTTCAGGTCCTTTTTTTGTGACTAGTGACTAGACATGTGTCATTAACTAACTCTATTACCACTTCTGCAGCACATGCAATGGCTGAGCACTTCGGTTAGCCTTGTGGACTTTTTAAGATGCAATAGATCCTGCACAGCAATCCCAGGATGGAGAACAATGTTAAAGATGCCAGATTCTGACCTAGAAAGAATGACATTTCAAAAGCTTCTTTGCCTCTTCTCTCTCACCCTTTTCTTTTCTTTTTTTTTTTCTTTACAAAACAGGCTTGCACCCATCCTCTCATTCCCTGCTTCATATTTAAAACATTTTAAATATCATAAAATAGAATCTTATTTAAAGTTGGAAATGTCCTTTACAGGGCTTTACTCCTCTAAAAAGAAGCATTGACAGATAAACACAATTTCTTAATAAGTAAAACCATATTAGGAGGGTCCCACTATGAAAAGAAGGCACAAAATATGAATTTTGAAAATAAGACAAATTAGGGAAAGTACAGATGAGGAAGAAACAGTGACCTGTCAAAGCTTAAAATGAGAAGTTAAAAGGGTAAAACTATTAATATCATTGCACACAATAAGTCACGAGCTAGGACTGTAGCAAGAATGATACATTCATATAGCATGTGATAGAAATTCTAAGTTTTAAAACCAGATGTAATATTTAACAGCAAACTGCCAATGAAAACTCTGAGCCTAATACTATCAGCAATTTCAATGGGTAGATGCGAAATTAGATATAATTAAAGTTTCAGGAAATAAACTTCAAGGAAAAAAAGAACACGTCGAGACATTATTACAAGCAGTAGTTTCTTAATACTTCGGTGGGTAAGCATTCTCCTACAACATGGCACAAGGTCTTAATGACTTGCTGTGATCATTAGACAGTAAGTGAATCATGAATAGAGCCTAGATTTTCTAGCTCTTGGTGTAGTGGCCTGGCTCCAGACCAAAGAAATATACCTTGTACTTTAAGAGATACCTCTACATTTAAGAGTTCTCTAAATTATTTCATGGATCACTTCAAGCTAACAGCAGCTTAAATATTACTTCCCATTGTATCAAACTAGCAGCTCTTTTAAGCAATACATACTTAATCTTTATTGCGTATTTCTCATTTGACTCAAAGGAGATCATTTAATATTGAATTTTTAAAATAATTTTGTGCTGTTAGGCTCCATGCCACAAATTCAAAAAAGATAAATAGGCGTATTATTTTTTAAAGAAAAAAATCAGAAGCTTATATTTTAATATGTAGAATACAATAAAGCCATTCTCAGATCAAATTGATTCATGGATTAGTTGTTGTAGATAATCATCCAAAGAGCTCAGAGACCCCCAAATCATTCTATAGGAGGCAAACCGTCAGTTTCTTCAGAATCCACTCGCTTGTGCCCAGCAGGAGACCATGCCCTAAATAGGGACAGAAAGCTTGCCTTAATAAACTCAATATTTCATATAAACCAAAGATGGGATTATTTAATTTAACAAGAAACAAGCATTACAATAATATAGGAAGGTAGCGCAGCCAGCACTGTTGTTACCACTCATATTACTAAACAGAATTCTGGTCCATGTCAAATAGTGCCAGCTTGTAACACAGGTAGCGTAATTTTGAAACTGATAGACCGTGGAAGATGCCACTGAATGGGGAAATCCTATCCAGATTAATTTCGTCTGTCCCTAAGGGTTCTTATTTTTCTCTCTTGTCTATAAACATAGTAAGTATTAAGAATTATCATCCAGAAGTTGGTTTATTAGCATTTGTGACAGAAATCCACATAATGTCAACAAAGTACATAAATCCACCAAAATTGTTCACGTGGGTAATTTAGGAAGAAAGGGGGGAGGTACAATAATAACAGTGTTACTCATATAGATGTGAATTGGTTCAACACTTGCGCTTTGGCTTAAGAGTGAATACTCTATTTTTATCAATTATTGAGAAATAATCTATTTCTAGTAATTTTCTACTTTAAAAGTCCATATTTTATAAAGTTTTGGTAAGAATTGAAAAATAAGGCTACATAAGAAAGGCCAGAAATTGAAATTGCTTTTTTTTTGAAAGTGTTTTTCGTCTATAATTTCAAAAAAAAAAATGGACTTACTTCAGCTTTGTTAGTAAATTAGCATGTACACTCTACAAAGCACACAATAGTAGAATAACAACACTGAAGGTAGAGGCAGCAGTGGTAACATTTACATATAAGATGCTTAAAACACCCTAAGAAGTCTTCCTGGATTAATTCTAACTCAGGTTAATTTTTTTAGCATCCAATCAACATTTGTATAATAGTCTATAGAAGCTGTGACCATGGCAACACTATCTAAATATATGCTTTATTTCTTTCTAATGGAAAAGACAAGGTTTTGATATGAGAGACCTAAGTTTGAATCCTGCTTTGCCTGTAGTAAGCTGTGTGATTCTAAATGACTGACTTTTCTGAGGTTCAGTTTTCCAATCTGTAAACAGAGATAATAATACCTGCTTCAGGGGCTTGTTTTATGGCTTATTTGAGATAACATGAAAATTATCTAGTCCTTGGTAGGAAGTAGATACTTCATAAATGGTAGTTCTCTCTCTTTCCCCCTCAGGCTAGGGATCAAGGTTTCTATAACTTTTATGATGCCTCCACAATTTAAAGAATTCTACATACAATGGACACTCAATAATTGCTGAGTGATAACATCAAAATATCTCAGCAAGACTATGATTATGCAGGTTTTCATCACAACTACCTCCAAGTAAACTGAATTTCTAAAACATGATTACAACTATAGACCCACAAAAAGGAGTAATGATCAAATTAAAGAGCAGTAGATATTTATTGCTTATATTGAAATACATTTTAATGGTCCTAAAAAAAAGATCTCTGAATTGGTCGCATAAGATTAAGAGCTCTCCATCTTCTTCTTATATCTAAGTTAAATAATGCCCAAACATACCAGCATACAGTTGGCTAACAATAGAATTCCATATTGATTTGTTGGTTCAAAACACATAAAAAGCAAATCTTATGGAGAGCTTGATGATGTTAATAGTTTGCCTAATCACATCATTTGGAATCCAACACTTTCTCTATTTTAAAATGAGTGTAAAAAAAATCAATATTCTCTCCCTGCTCTGTATGCTGCCACCACATGATGTACTCATAATTTTCTAACAGCAATTTCAAATCGAAATTGCATCAAAGTGTCACCTACATTGGCTTCATTCGGACTTGCCATGAGATTATTGTTACAATATGAATTACATTTGCATAGCATTAAAATACGGCAGAAAATGTTGTCACTATACATGCTAAACAGTTGTTTTTTTCTAAACTTAAATATCACTTTTATTCCCCAAACCCCTAAGGGGATTTTTTGACATTAAGACAATACTTGCAACCAGGCAAGTATTTGCAAAAACTCAAATCGAAAACGACGATACCTTTCCTTATTTGTGGTACTGTCTCTTTTTCTATGTGTTTCAAGCTGCACGGCTGCCATGAAAGCTGAATCTTTATGAGTTCACACTCTCCTGCTGTTTCTCTTTCACCTCAAGTCAGCCTCCCCTGTTGCAAAGGGCATGTGCTAATGATCCAAGTCACAAGTGAGTGTATAAAAGATAAAATGAAAAGGCTATAAGCACATTAATGAAATGAACACGGAAGGTTTTAAACAGGAAGTCTACCAGGCTTTGAGTAGTAGCCCTGTTATCATTTCCAGTAGCTCTTCTGCTCCTTACCTATACCGGTCTCCTACCTGCAGCCTGCTTGTTTCAGGACCACAAGCTCGTAGATGCTGCTAGCATGAGATAGCACCAAAGCCCATATGTGGAAATTGTCATTCATAAAATACATGGTTCTATTTTAAACACACCTCTGACTGTAGGTGGGTGTTTGCGTAAAGGTAGGTCATTAAGAGTCAATGCAAATGAAGGCAGTTCTCTGGCAGAGAAAAAAAATTAACTTAGAAAGCTTCATGGGCATAGGTCTTTCTCAAAGCAGCACCAGTGGTGCTCTTTAGGATGCATTCCCATCACCCAGGTGCTGAGCCAAGGCCTCCCGACTGATGACTGAGAGTCGAATTTCTCCCAGTAGACTGCTCACATGGCGTCTTCCACTGCCTCTGGGCTGCCATCATTGTAAATGAAAATAACAAAGGTTACAGTAAAAGATACAGGATACACTGTGCAATGTGCTAGTCACTCTTCTACTTTGAGTCACATTCAGTAGAAACTGTCAAACACAAATCACATTAGTGGAGATACCGCCCCTAACTTACCCCATCTTATGAGCACTTTCAAGCCATGGAAAATACAGGGTTGAATGCCTGAGTCTCTGGGGAATCTGGGTCTTAAGTTCCATAGAGAATGTACCTGTTTCCTCTAGTCTCGGTGGCTCTCAGCTAAGATAAAGAGATTGTTCTTGCTCACAAATTCCAACTTGAAATTGAAAGTGGGGTAAATCCTCTTTGAAGATTTCTCAACTGGCTCTAGACCACTGGTTCTCAAACTTGGCTCATATCTGTAATCAGATAGGGAGTTTTAAAAAAATACAGAGGTCTTATATTCTACCTTCAGATAGTCTGGTTTACGTGGCATAAGGTGTCTGGGTAAAGACTTGCTAGACGATTCAATAGTACAGACAAGTTTAAGAGCCACTGCTCTAGACCAGTGGTTCTCAAAATGTAATGTGCATGTGACTCAACTGGGGGTATGGTTAAAATGCAAATTTGACTCAGTAGGTCTTGGGAGGGATCTGAGACCCCACGTTACTGATAAGCTCTCAAGTAAAGCCAATGCTCCTGATCTGTGGACCACGCTTTAAGTAGCAAGACTTTAGAGCCATTGGTAATACAGGCAATGAGATCATAAATCTCCTTAATCAATAACCTGAGACCTTGCCTTTAATCACTGCAATAACTCATTCTGATGAATGTATAATAATAGTATATGTAAATGATATGTATTTACACCTGCATGTACTTGAAAAAGATGCTGGATTATAACTGTCAGTCACTACATCTGGCACTGGATGTCATCTAGCCCTACATATGATTTTGTTCTTCATCCAACTTGACGTACTGAAGTGTTTATTTTGATATCAGGCAGATGTTTTAACTTGTAGTTCTACTATATTAAAAATGTACACTGAACCTAAAAATTAGCTACTGAGAGTCATCATAAATGCAAAAGTATTAATTTGGTGGTACTATAATCTATCCCAGTGTCTTTTGAATTCTTGTTCTTATACGAATGACAAGTTCAACAGAATCACCAAATGGATTTTATTTTTATCCCCGTTACTTTATTGCCACATTATAAGATTGGAAACAGAATTTTAAATGGCCTCTGCCTAGCAGAGTCTAACACCCTGAGCTACCTTAATGCTAAAATACATATAGAGTATTTTATATCTATTAAAATATATAAAATAATTTTAAACAAAAGTCTGCACAATACTTAGATCTAGAAGTGACAGCCAATGCTAGAATTGGGAAGATCTTTCTGCTACCTAAAACATCAAAGAAGTTGGATTAAGAACAAAAAATAGAGGGCTACTATGCCTCACCTCGATAATGATCGCTTAGTACATGCCCTGTATTTGTTTTAAAGACTATATGTCCATTTATCTAAACATCTATCTATTTTTCTAGGTAGATAGATGGTAGGTAGGATAGATGGATGGATGGATGGATGGATGGATGGATGGATGGATGGATGGATGGATGGATGGATGGATGGATGGATGCATGGATGGATAGATAAATAAAAAGATAGATACATGAGTGTGTATATATTGATTAAATTCTCAAAAGAATCCTAGATGATAGATAACTTTACTATCTCCATTTCGTATCTGAAAAAAAAACTGAGATACAGTGAAGTTCAGTAACTTACACAAGATCAAAGAGTAAGAAGTGTTAGAGTCAGAATTCGAATCCTTATTTTCAAGACCCAGATCTTTGTTTTTACCCATTCTGTTATAATGACTTTCAAAGAGAAAAAGGAGGTTGGAAGTTACCTTGATCACTTCTCCACCCTCTACCCCTCACTCAGTAATGGAGGTTCTGTAATTTCCGAAATTCCGAGGAGTTATCCTCAGTAGATAGAAGTGATGTTTTTTGAGACAGTCAAATGGTTTACCTGCTTCCCCATCTCCAGTTTCACTAATCCCTGTAGAGTGCTTCAATTTCAAGTGGAGAGGAATCAGAGAGGATTTAGTTGCCCACAGGATGTCTAAAACAATTGGTACCAGGAGTTCCCAGACAGACTGGAAGTGGGGAGAGGAGTGGCTCTTGGGCTCTGAAAAGCAGTAGAATGATTACTCTGAGGGATTCTTAATCCAAGAGAAGAGAGTCAAAACAGAAGTGCTTGGTTCTCAGGAGTTCTGCCAAATGATGGATATAACAGAAGAACCCTCTGAGAATTGAGAGACTGTTTTCTCTGGAGCCTCTGGTGAATGTAGAACTTACAGAAGCTAAAGTATGGATTGATTTTTGTGGTATGGGTATACAGCTAAGAGTATAAAAATACCAGAGAGAGAGATGCCAAGTTAACGACTATTGCCAGAAAGAGTTCTAAGACATGCTTGGAAAATTAAACTTAATGGTTTGAAGTCCTGTCCTGGTAGCTAGGTGCTGAAAGTTATCAGAGTCAAAAATCAGTGGTCTTCCTACTAAAGTCAGGAATCAGCCATTGTGACAATATTTCACCATGCCATACAAATAGAAGAAGCATTCTCATTGAGTTAACAGTTCATTTTAGAAGCTAATGATAAAGATTGTTCTAAAAGATAAAACACCAGACCTTTGGTAATCAAACTAGAGAAATGCTCACTGTCATTGTTATTTTTAACAGTGTTCTGGAAAGCTTAGCCAATGCAAAAACAGGAATAAAATAGGAATAAAAAAGATGTGTATATATGCATTGCAAAGGAAAGAAATAAGGAGAGAGAAAACTGTCTTCATTTGAAGATGACAAATGATCAAAAGGAATCTATAAATTGATAGAAAAACTATGGAAACTATTAAGACATTTCGGTAAATTAATATATTTACTAAATAAAAATTTTAAATCTGTGTATGCTGCAAACTATAAAATTAAATGACAAATTACTTGTTAATGTATTTGTAAACTTCTATATAGTTTTTTTTTTTGATGGCGCATGCCCAAGACTCTGTTTCTTTTTTCCTCCCAGTTTTTTTGTTTATTTGAAGTTTATTTTTATCATTATAAAGTAATACTAAACATCCTCATACATAAATCTTTGCTCATTCTAAACAAATTAAATTTATTCCTAGAAGCAAAATTATAGGCTCCTTGTGTATCAATATCTTTAAAATTCCTGACGCCAAATTACTTTTGCATGGCAGTGCATAAGAGTGTTTTTGTCATTATCTCTTCTTTCAATTAATAAGCTTTTCTTAGAGCAGTTTTAGATTCATACAAAAATTGAGTGGAAGGCGTGGAAGGCACAGAGAGTTCTCACATGCCCCTCGTTCCCACACACGCACGATCTCCTCCGTGGTCAACATCCTGTGCTGCAGCGATGCGGTTGTTGCCATCAATGAAAGTATATTGACTCATATTGATCAACTAAAGTCCGTAATTTATATTAGGGTGTGATCTTGGTGTTTTACGTTCTATGGGTTTTGACAAATGTTATATCTTTTAAAATATTTTTATCAAGTTGATATTACTGTCTCCTATTTGAAATTTTACATTTTAGTTTCTATTTAAGGGATTCTTACATACTCAATTGTATTGTTTATTTACTTTGCCTATATTATTAACAAGTGTTTATTTATGTTATTCATTCGTAAAAGCTTTTTTATATATTAAGGCTTATAGCACTTTTTTATCCTTATTTTCTCTGTTAATGAGAAGCGGTCTAATACCTTACTACTCAAAGTGTGGTCCGGGGACCAATGGCGTGGTAGAAGTGCAGAATTTCAGGCCCAGCCATAGACTTACTGAACCAGAATCTATAGCTTAACAAGGTCCCCAGACAGTCCATGAGCACCTTACAGTCAGAGAAGCCCTTGTGTCATGTACTAGAATAAACGTTGAAGCTAGACAGCCTTGGCTTTCAATCTCATCTCCACTAGTGTGTGACTTCGGGCAGGTCACCTAACCTTTCTGGGTTTTGGAATCTTCCTCTAATAAATGGACAAAATGATATCTCTCTTGCCAGGTTGTCATAAAGGTAAAGATAATGGACCAGGTGAAATGATGCTCCCAAATGTGCCAGTGTTATTAAGAATATTCTTTTAAGAAGCCTGAACTATGCCTATTTCCTTTATAATAACCACAGCTTGCTACTGAATAACAAGTACAAAGGTGTAACTGTACAGAGAAAAAGCTAATATTACCCACACTGATAGAAAAAAAGCAAAAACAAGAACTCAGGTCTCCTGAGTGCCAGACTATCACACACTGTGTTTGACTTTGCTGGGTCCACATCACAAAGCTCACAGTCCCCCCACCTCCAAGTTGTTTCCTGAATTGCTGAGTTATATATTCCTGGACATAATATCACAGTCATAGGTAATATTGGTCTATTTGTGTATATAGACTTAGTATTGCTGTCATTTCTACAGGCCAAATTGAGACCTAGGTAGGACACCTCCTTTCCAATCTACCTTATTTGTCTTTCCAAGTTTTAAAAAAGGGAGCTCCTTATTTCAGTCTTATAGTTTGTTGATGTGCCAATTGGTCCCTTATACGCAGAAGGCAAGGAGAGACTGGAGAAAGAGGCAGACCACTCCAGCTTGGTAGGTGACAGGTTAAATAAGCAAGGGAAATTACATATGGGGATTTTCTTCCACCCTCTATCATCAGAACCTTAAAAGTTTATAGGGGCCTAGATCGGATTCAGTTGTATAATCCAGATGATCTCAAAAAACCCTTATTCTCTCAAGGCTATCTTTGAAACACCTCCCAGTGTGAGGATGGTGAGCAGAATGTACTTTCCAAGGAGGGGGACAGGGTGAGGAGCTTCTGGTTGCCTGGGTCCAGCTCGTGAGTCTACCCAGCTGCCATCTTCTTCATAACCTCCTCTAATAATAGCTCTGGGGGGAAAAATGTAAAAATAGCTTATGAGAGTGCAAAATACAAAGTGGCAAGTGAAAAGGACCTGTCCTGGAACTCAATTTTGCTCTAAATAGCAATGAGAAGATCAGAAAAATGAATTCCATCCTTTATATTGGTCAACAGCAGATTAATGAAGCTAAGTCAGTACCAGGCTTCTTACTTCTAATTCCAGTATTTCAGGAACTGTACTGTCATCATGTGCTCCTTGTGTCTGATTTATTACCTTCCTGCTGCTATTTTAGCCAATGTCCCTTTTTGTCCTTAATGAGGATATAGAATATTTGGTTACCAGTTTCTTTGCAAAAAGTTCCCATGTCATTATTCAATCATCCCTCAGGTTTTCCTTCATCAGTTTTGCTAAATTTTATATTATGAACAAACCGTTTTCCTGTTACCTTTCACTCAAACAAGATACCAAATCCATCTCATCTCTTGTATTTGCCTTAAATCCCTTTCATCCCTTGTCGACTTTGCTCTGGGTGTTTGAAAATGCTAGTTCTTAGACGAGCTGTACAGCTCTCATCGACCAAGCTAATCTCGTGTCTCTCTTTAAAATCCTGAGGGAGGGCTTGACACCAGATTCTGAGCAGTGGCAATAGGTGCCCGAGCTCCTCATCACTTCTCACTACTGTCATGTTGCCCCACACCAACACCAGACCCATGCACATCAGACACCATTCAGTGACAGGAGAAAAATGAGGGCACTACAGTGAGTTTTCATAAAATTGCATTTAAGTCCAAGGAAATAGTTGCCTTGTATTCTGAGATTACGTCTTTTTGACTTCTGTTTTTTCAAATATATTTCTTTTGTTGTAATAGTAAAATAATATTGCCCTTCTTTTCTTGCTTTGCAAAACTAAAATTGTATTAACCCTCGGTCAATCCCTTCATCTTTGCTGCTGTTGTTCTTAAGGTTGTAAAGAGGTTAAGAGCACACACCTTGACCTTTATGGTCAGAGCCGGGTAAGAATTCCTGCCCTATTTTCTCTCAATAAAGCAAACATAGACAAGTTGCTAAACCTCTCTAAGCTTTCGTTCATTTATATTACAATGGAGATAACAGTATCTACATTGTCACAAAAAAAAAAAAAGTAATAAATAATATATGCTAAGTGCATAACACAGTACCTGGCACAGAGTAATGAATCAATAAATAGTAAGAATGATTATTATTATAGTCCCTTCAGGGTTATTTGGCCAAACACTTAAAATAAGCTCCTATCTGTTGTCAAGATCTCACTTTTTCTTTTTACAGAAAAACTAACATGGGGTCAACCTCAAGATCTCACCTTTGATTGCAGGTCAGTCCTACAGGACAGGGCTTTATCACTGAAGCAAAGCCAGTGTATTAATCATGTTTTTTACTTTCTATATTTTAAGATCCTTTGGCATCTTGGAGGCCTTGTGGACCAGAGAAGGGCTTAGCCCTCCCAGAGTCAGCTAATTCCTAGGACCTTTGATATGCAAACCAACCAATTCAAAATCCATAACTCCAACCACCTCCTTTAGATAACTCTCAAACACCAAGGCAATGTCTGCCCTAATTCACCCCAGGGCCTGGGACCGGACAACTAGACCACCCCTGTAGCACTGAGCCCACTGAAATTATTCAAAGTAGCCAATCCCAAACTGTTTGCCTTGCCCTGACCTGCCATTCTTGCAAAAACCACAATAAAAGCCTGTGCCATGTTTTCTCCTCGCCCCTTCTGCCACCTAACAGACTCAAGTGTTTCCACGTGCAGCCCTGTGGGCTATGTCTTATGTTTTTAGGGATCTGTGAGTAAAAGCTTCTTCCTCTTTGGAAGTTATCTCCTGATTTGTTGGCCTCACCATACCTGATAAAAACAAATCCAGGGTACATTTAAATTCAGTCATCAAATCAGAGCTGTCCCAGATAATTTTTTATGGCCGAATACCCTCTTAAACTTGCATAAACCAAACCATCACCATCAGAGTACAACTGCAGTCCTTATTGATAAACCCCTCTCCTTCTCCACTCCAAATCCACTTGGGACTGGATGTGAATGTCCAGAATGGCTAGAGAATTGACTTGGTCTCCCAGGATTCAGTATCATCCGCATGGAAAGTGGGGCCATGTTTAGACCTGCCTCTGAAGTATAGAAATAGGGTATTCACCTCGGGGAATTTTTTAAAACCAGACCTCAATTATCTTACAACTGTCCTTCTGTTTTCTTGGAGTCAGTAACAATGCAGAACAAGCAGCATACAAAGAATCAAAAAGACGCCTGGCCACTATTTTAAATAAGAGCCATAATGGAGCAAAAAATAATGTCTTACTTGCTTCCTGGGAAGAAATGTATTTTTATTTATTTTCTATGCTTTGATGATATTAAAGGTTTCTTTTAGTTCTTAAGTTATATAATTTTATGCCTGTCACCATCAGTTGAATTTCACATCAATTTTGATACACTTCACTGAGATACCATTAAGACACATGAAGTCTTATTAACTAACAGATGAGACTTGAGCAAAATATCTGTATTTGTCCCATACAAGAAATAACTTTGTGAAGTTCAAAAACTTAAAGCTTTGTTTTTTCCTATACCACTAACTCTCCTAGAAAAAGTCTTCTTGGCCAAAATAAAAGTTCCTCGAAATCACCTGAGAAATTGCTCAACCTCCAGAGGGTCAGATCCCCCCCTCCCTCCATAGCTGCTGAGGATGGTAAAATGAAGCACAGAATTTTAGTGGCTCTGAATCTCTCACTTTCTTGATTCATCCTGGACATTGACTGGAACAACCTGCTGGGAGACCCCAGTAAAAAGACTCCCTTTTACAAACACCTTGCCTTTCCCTTCATTTATAATTGAGGTTGAGCTTGTCAATAAAGCTTTCCAAAGGCCATTCACCACAATACTCTTAGACAAGTATTTACATTCTTTCCTTTTCCCCTATCAAAAGCAAGACTATTTTTTCTCCCTTAAAAAATGAATAGAAGTAGAAGGCAATTGGAAGCAGAGCTTAGCTTTTCTACTCCTGGAATGGTTTTTTAAAATTCCCATTCCAACAGACATACATCTTGGACAATGAGAACTTGTCCCACTTTTTCCTCCTGCTACAGATCTTAAGATGTGGGTCCAAAGGAACTTCTAAAATGGTGTCCTGAAGTCCTTTTGCTCTTTGCTTCTCCTGCCGTGGCTTTTCTGTTGAGTATTCATTCCATGGCTTTCTTCTTCTTCTTCTTCTTCTTTTTGGTAATAAATAAAATGAGAAATTACTGGACTTGGGCCCAGTTTTTTTTCCCCCAAACATCTATTTTCCTTATTGAGTTTCTGTGCTCATGTTCATATTTATGACAATGATCCTTTGTAGACACCTGTTAAAAAAACAAAACAAACAAACAAAAAAACGGAAAACAGCTACACTAAAGAGCACACTCCTTGTCCTCGCCTTTCAGTCATTTTCGCCATTTTCTGCCACACGCTCAGACACCAAATACTGAAAGTGGCTCCTTTCTCTACTTATAATATTTACCTTATTTTACCTCACAACTTATGCAAATAAAGACTAATTGCACCCAGACTATGTACATCATTTTTTAATTAGCAGAGTTCACTATACTTAGAGACTATGGTGATTAAGTGGGACAGCAAAATGGTTAATCCGTCAGAAAATTTACAAGTTTCTCACCTCAAAAAATTTCAACTTAAGATGCTTTTATTCATTTGAACAACTCAGCCTTGCAGGAAAAGACAAGAAGGCAACTAATGTGAGCTAAAGCCCCGTATTTGCATTAGCATCAGTCAATGGAAGAAAACATAACCTATTTTTAATTACATTCAAGGTGTTCATCCCATTAATCTTAAAATTAAACATACAATAATAAATTTCATTGATGAACTATTGCTTTGCAGCATATTAGAAAAAGAAATAAAATCACTCTGGATATAAAGCAATGTGTGGTGAACCCTTCTTGCAAACTCTTGCATGATTGTTTCCTGGGAAACCAAAACTCTGCAGATGTACAAACCAAAATGCAGATGTGTGCATTTGAAAGAAGCAAATCAAGTTTTTAGTCCTAATAAAGCTGATTTATTTTCAGAGTTTTACGCAGAATACCAGATCGCTCTAAATTGGAATCGAAATCTGATCTCCTAAACATTAACACTGATGCTATTTGAAGATTAACGTTTATTCAATCAAATTTGATTTTTAAACCTATATAATATTTGATCTCCAGAGACTGGTAACTAGTGAACCACTAAGTAACCTTGTTCTTTGGTATCTCACCAGGGGCTCTGCTGAATCATCACCTTACAGGTTGTGTGCCAACTCTGGAACAAACACAAACGTACATTTCCTCTCGAAATGCCCCACTTCTGCCAGGAAACTAACAGATGCACCAACAAATGTTGCAAGTCTGCCTATTAAATGTGGAGCTCATTGAATTTCTATTGCATTTTTTCCAGCACAAGTGCATTTGGAGCAAAGAAAGAAATTAAAATGAAGTCAGGTGTCATTCAAGAAAATTACAGTCCCACGGAGGACAGTTTTGAGTTGCAGCTTTGAGTTGCCATGCTGTGCCTTTCACAGCTGCCTACAGTTCCTGTCATTAATAATCAGTAAATAAGATCTGCAGGTGGGCCTGGAAGGCACCCGAGCCAAGAAGATGATAGTTAGGGCTTCTGTCTCTAAGATGGGTGGCCAGACTCATTTGCACAACCCTGCTTATGTTTCCACACAAAAGTGCAACCCTACTTAGCATAGCTTCAGGGAAGCTGCCACAATACAGGGAATGCTAATTACTGTAACCAACTGGCAACGATGCATCCAAAATTAAATGGCCTGTGACTGAGCAGATGAACAATTTTTATGGCCCAAAGATCAGGAAACAGAGATAGTTTGTTAAATTAACTGACAGCCTCTTTGGTCTAAGCAGGTGAGTTGAAGTCATTTGAAAGCTGTGTTTGCGTGCAGTTACATACCAGAGTCTCTCCTGTGTAAGTACAGTTCCCCCTGCAGTTTTATGTGGGAGTATGGCTACATTTAGTACATAAAATTCAAGAAGTTCCCCAGTTCAATTCATAAATGACCAGGAGAAGCTATTCTGAATCCCTGTGGGATTGATTTTTCACACACAAAGGTTTGATCTTTTAAAATTTACTTGAAACTAATTCACATAGTTGCATAGAGAGGTTTTTAGTAAACCTACAGAACCCTGCATGAACAAAAGCTTTTAACTTCTAATTTCCAGCATTGATCACACTTAGAAACTGAGCCATTTTGCTAGCATATCAGAAATTGCTGTTATTATAATAAGTTCATTCCCAACTGTTAATGCATATCTAAGTCTTCCCTCAAAAAATAAATCACAGAGATGAGAGCATAGCCTTGAAATTTTCCAAAGCACTGCTTTTGGAAAACAATACTTCTCCATACTACAACTTAAGCCAATATTTCTCAACTTCAGCACTATCGGCATTTTCAACTGGACAATTATTTGTTTGGGGGAGGGTGGGTGGTTAGGATGGTAAAGGGGAGGACCATTCTGTACATGATAAGGTGTCTATTAACATCCCCCACCTCTACCCACTAGATGCCAGTAGCAACACCTTTCCCCCAAGTTATGACAATCAAATATATTTTCAGGCGCTGTTAAATAAGCCCTGGAGAACAAAATTACCCCCTGGTTGAGAATCACTGACCAATAGTTCAGCAAACATTTATTGAATGCTTGTGAAATTATACCAGACTCTGAGATGAAGGATGGGGAATGGGTAAGAGTTAGGTTGAGAAATAACCTGTGTCAAAACATGACACAGTTGTGACCTGGAGGAGAGTGAAGTTTAACAAGGGAGACAAGCACAGAAGCAGAATGTTTCAACAATACACGGTGCAGGCTAAAAGAGAAGTGTGTATGTATAGGATGCTCGGAAATACGGAGGAGGGCAGCTGAACTCCTGCTGGTTCTGGTGAGATTTCCTAGAGGAAACTGAGCTGGGGCTTGAAGAATGAGCTAAAGCTGTCCAAATAAGGAAACGGCATTCCAGAGGCTGCAAGAGCAAAAACACAGAGATGTGAGCAGGGTGTAAGTGAGGTAGTACATCCAGTTATAACCACTTCTATCCACTGATTCTAGTTTTAAAGGCACATGAGGGAAAAAAAAACAAAAAAAAAGGAAAGACTGTTGAGAGGTGGGAGTGGCGTATATGTTTTGTTGATGTTACAAGAAAGCATTTCCCAATCAGTAATTCAACAAACATTAATTTACTGTCAACTAGAAATTCAAAGATATGTATGAGGCTCCTTGCTATTTAGATGCTTACCATCTCGTAAGATACGAGAAGTACAGGTATGACTAAGATAGGTTCTAAAGTGCAGACTGAAATATAACTATGTTACTCTAGGTTCTAGAATCTTCTCTTTGTATATTGAATTTCACTAGGAAACATTAGAATTGCCAGATTTCCATGACAGCCTTATAGGGGAATCTGAAGAAACTGAAGACATACAGCCTACAAGAAACTTACAATTCGGTTGGGAAGATAAAGCTCACGAAAAGATAACGAAACAGGTACATTATTAAAAATGCCAAAGAAGAGGTACAGACTCCTACAATTGCAGAAGAAGTGGAAATAATAGTAGATTCCCATGATCAGACAAGACCTTGATAAAGACATGGAATTTACAGTGATCTATTCTAATCTTTAAAACGGACTGTATTAAAATAGTAGAAAGAGTAAAAACATTTCAGATAATGGGAAAAATGGCAAGTATAATAAAACAGATGTTGGCCTGTGCTTGGCATTTTGAGGACAGTAAGGAGACATACCTGGACAAACGATGCATTCCTGCAGAAAGAAAGAATAGAGAGTAGACAGCAGCAAGATGTGGAGAATCTTCAAGCTAGAGGATGGGGGTGGGGGATAGGGATGGGGTTAGGCACTGATTGATATTTACGTCTACCATTGAAGGATGGATAGAACGTTGATAAGAGTTAGGGAGGAAACACACAGACAGTGGTAAGGGGGTGGGAAATCACAGTGTATATCCAATGGCTGCAAAGTTCCATTGGCTTTGGGTGGTCTCCTATGGAGGATGAAAAGGATTACTTACCCACGGTTTTTTGTATTTTATGGTAAACACCATTTCATGCTAACATACTAATTAGCACAAACAATTACTAGAAAGTTTGTATTTTGTTAGGAAAAAAATGTAAAAACCATGCCTCCAAGCGTATTGTATCTCAGCAACCAAATGTCAAACCTCTAGGAAATGACTTCTGCCATCCTCCACTAATTCTGACTTCAATAAGATAACATCCACTTTTCTCAGGCCCACAGAATAGGCAGTAAATAATGCCTCCCAACCACAGTGCCTCTGCCCACACACCTTAGGGACTTTGTTGCCTGCAGCCAATAGATATAGGTGCATTCCTGCCTAGAGCAGGTAATAATCCAGCCCTGCTAGTTAGCATCCTGCAAGTTAACTCCGTCTCTCCCAGAGGAAGGTGTGGGGATCTCTTCTTGTTTTCCTTACCATTCTTTGGAAGCACATAATTTTGATCGTAAAAGGCAAGAGACTGGATATAAGTTCTGCCTTCCTTTGACCCTTTGGCCCAGTGCAGAGGCCAGCACTCCTATTTTATAAATGACTGGATATACAAAAAAAGACATTTCTGCCTGTGGTTCTCAAATTCGAGTGTACGTAAGAATCACATGGAGACCCACCACCCGGAAATTATGAGTCAGTAAGCATGAGGTTAGTATCTCTGCTTTTGCTTAGATGGTTCTGATACAGGAACAAATTTTTAGAAATAGTTTTTAGAAGAGTAAGAAGTATAGCTTTTCAAAGGATATTTCAGATATTTTTGTGGAAATTAATGCCAGTCGTTCTTAGCTTTGAATTTTTATCCTCTCCAAATAGATGGATACATAAATGTATTAGACAAAAAGCAATCTTGTTGCCTTTGAGGTGTTTGGGTGATGATGCAAGTGTCTCAGGAGCAGACAGTCGACACTTTAAAGTCACTTGAGGTTTTCTTCAAGAAAATCTGCTACAAGTCACAAGGCTCAGAATCGAATCTTCCACTCCTACATTAGTCACATTTTTAAAGAGATACAAGGGACTCCAAAAAGACACTTGTTAAGGAATCTGCTTTCATTGAACTGAAAATCTTCAAAATCTTTTGGAGTGTGTTGAGTGCCAGTCTTAGATAAACTTAAGGTCTGATGATAGTTCCCACGAAACTTACCTGACTGTCCTTCATTCCGTCCCTCTATTCTTTGCCGCAGAAATCATGGAGTTACAAACACATGGAAAAGAAAATGTTGAACTAAACTTGGGGACAATTTGGCATGGCCACGCTTGAATATCAGCCAAGGTGGGCCCAAAGAATCTGACTTACTCCTGGTCATGAAAGCATCAAAGAAATGAGGAATGGAAAAAGCAAAAACTTCAACAAATTTAAAAACATTTGTTCTTAAAAAATTGTTAAAAATGAAAAAGAGAAACCACAAACTGGGGCAGGGGGGAATATCTGCAAAACATATGTCTGACCACAGACTTATATGTAGAATATATAAAGAACTCTTACAACTAAAAAAGAAGACAAGCAACCACTTTTAAATATGGGTAAGAGATGTGAGCAGACATTTCACCAAAGAAGAAATATGATGGCAAATAAACACATGGAAAGATCCTTTAGGGAGATGCAAAGTAATACCATAGTAGATACCCCTACGTACCTTTAGAATGACTAAACATATGAAAGCCTAACCATACCAACTCCTAAAAGGATGTAGAGCAACTGGAATTCCCATACACTGCTGGTGGGAATATAAAATGATGAACCACCATGGACAATATTTTGGTAATTTCTTAAACACAAACACTAACAACCTGAAGTATGTCAATTGCAGGAGTTGCTATGTAGTTAGCAATGGCACGTAAGATGTGAGAAATTGAAAATGGAGCCTCGTAATCTCCTTTTGAAGCAGGGAGGACACTCTGGTGGCATTTTTCCTTCCTGGGCAAGTATGAAGTACAATAGTTAACAGCAGAGGTGCCTGCCTTCTGATGTGTGTCTCAGGGTTGGCCTGCAAGGCTCACCACCCCCGTGCTTAGCCTTGCAGATTTCATGTCACTGCTCCTGGTACTGAGCACGCCTGTCACTAGCAGCAGTATGCCAGCGGGGGCTGTCAGCTGCAGCTGTTTCCCAGCTGTTTACAGCACAGCTACATAGCTTCAGGCTGAGCTTCTGTGCGTTGTCCAGCCACCTGGCCTGATTTCTTCCACCAACTTCTGTACATCGAATGATGATTGTTTAAGTTTTGATGCTTTGGGGAATATCATAAATCTGATACTCTCATTAGGAGCTGAATTACAGTGTTGTGTTCCCCAGAGGGGTGCTTGGCATTGCTCTTGGTCTAAACTTGCCCTAAGATTAGGTCATGCAGCCCAAGAGGTACACCTGGCCCCTAACTATGCATTCTGGGTTGATTTCAGAGCTTTCTGAACCCCTGGATTTACTCTGGGGGCATTCCTGTATCATCGCTTTCCTGTTCAAAGAGTTACATGTCTTTTTATTTCTAAAATGACCAGAGCCCTAAAATGTCACTCATCCTCACCCTCATCTATCAAAACCTCTCCTTAGCAAATCTGACCATTCTTTAAAGCCCAGACCAACTCATTCCTGGTCTATGAAATCTTTCGATATTCTAGCCTATAGAGATTCATCTCTCTTATTCCTGGCTGCATGCAGCACACATAATATTTTGCCTTTTTATTACACAATTCAATTCATTTTATACACTGTTGATAGGTCAGATTTTCTGAAGCATAACTCCAATCACAGGCCTCCCCCTGCTCCCCACCCTCACGCCCACCATGGTAAGATATTTCCATCAGCTCCCAAGAGCTCCCAAAACAAAGTCCAACATCCCAGGAAACTCCACCAATGGCCTCAGCTTATCCGGCTGGCCTACTGCTGCTCTTACCCAGCTAAACTTGAACTGTGGGATGTTCCTTAATGCTTTCCAATTTCCATAATCTAGCTTATGCTAACACTTCCACCTAGAATATCTTTCCCCCTACTCCATATAGATGAAAGGCTCAAATGGTGTTTTTCTATGAAGACTTCTCTTGTATGTCCACTGAAAATAATCTTTTCCACCAACCAATTCCCATTGCCACATATATGAATCTCTCTTCAGATGCTTGCCATTTTATTTCTTTTTAGGATTTATTTGTGTATAAGTATTCTCAGCCTCCCTGCTGAACTACAAGTGCTTTAAGAATAGGTAGGGTCTATATTCCATTTATTTTTGTTCATAGTGTCTTGATTATATCAAGAGATTAATAAACAATTCTTTCTTTGCTCAATCTTGTCCTCCAAACAGAAATGGCTGGGCCAAAATTTATGGGAATTTGAATCTTTGTCCCAATGTTTGCAGTTCTGTGTCCTGGGGCAGCCACTTAGCCTCCGTTTCCTCAAATGTAACACTGAAATACTAGCATCCTTCCTGTCTGCTCACTGGTTCATGGTGATGAGCTAATCAGATAATATGTTGAAAGAGAGTCAAAAACCTGCAAAATGCTACACGGGCTTACATTCCCCAAGGTCAACATCTGGAATATGCTTGTGAAGTGCATACACTTTTATAAACTGCATCTTAAACTTTTAGGCACATAGGATCATTAAAAAAATAGAGTTAACTCAGTGACATTTCATCTAGTACTTGTAAGGCCAGAGAAGCTTGGGAACTTTCTCTTTAATAGTGTCAGAGACACAACTATAAGGGTGCCTACCTCTTAGTCTTATGCGATTTCCTTTAAGCCATGTATAGTAGACACTCAGAAATACTTACTGAACCAATTAGATTCTGTGACATTTTGACTTAAAGTTCAAAAGGCACTACAGATTGAGGTTCCCTTAAGGACTTACATGACTGAGAAAATAATATTGAAGCAGTAGCTAGGAGTACACGCTCTATGTCCTACCACACAATAACTGTCTTATTTTGAGCAAGGTCTCAAAACCTCTCGAGCCCCTGCCAGAATGTAAACTCTAAGAGGGTGGGGAATTTGTGTCTGTTTTAGTCACTGCTGTGTACCCAAGCCTAGATCAGTGCCCGGCACATAATGTGAGTTTGATATGTATTTTTTAAATGAATGAATGAATCTCCATTTTCTCAAAAGGAAAACAGTAACTATCTCATAGGGCTGTATTATTGTGACTTAAATGAACGGAAGCACTTAACGCTCTTAACAGTGACTGGAATCCAATAAGTGGAATGCGGTAAAATGGCTATTATTATTACTATCCTGAAAACAAATTTCTCATCATTTCTTCCAGTTGGGGATGGGGAAAGGAGAGGTCTCCAAAAGAATGGGTTCTGTCTGATCCCGGTTACTAGGAACTGTAAATCTAGACAGAATTAAAAAGCATATTGTGGCATATGTTAATTGCCCAGAGATGGATCTACCAAACTAAGCATTATCACTGAAGGTGAGAAACTGGAACAACTAGAGACGAAAAGAGAAACAGAACAAAAACTAGAGAACAAAACACAAAACGAGAATAAAAAGGACTCACTGATGCCGTATACTAACATTGTATGTCGATTTTTCTCAAAAACTAAAGAAACACCTCTCTCCTACCAAATACCTCAAAAATTAAATTGTAAGTAAACATATACATAAGGCAATAGTAGGATATGTAGGTTATATTGTTTTTATATTAAGGGGATATCTTATTAAATGCTACATTTATACCCACAGCTGAAGGCCACTTTCGAAATCAAATGTGCATGTTAACTCACTTTTTCACAAATATTCACACATAGAAGATTAAAACATAGTCAAGTAACTATTTAGATCAAGTGATAGCAACAATGTATCACATGGAGGGATAACCAATATCCAAATAATATAATAAAATCTAATTAACAATAATATCGACCTTGACGGAATTTAATATGCCCTTGAGGATCCCAGAGGCATCTCAAGAGTCTTCAGAGTCATAGAATCATCATTAAGAACCTCAATTACAATTGTGTACTATTGATACTGGTTATTGGCTCTTTCTAGTTATTTGAATTCTGTATAATAAGCATTTGTTACATAGGTACATAAAAGTAGGTATGTGGTTAGGAGGTGTATGTATACACATATAGCATAAATACAGTATGAATACAGAATGTATAAATTTCCTTAGTGCCTTGCTTTCCTTTTTTAGAACATTGTCCTCGTTTTTTCATAAAAAAAAAAAATAGCAGATTCTACATAAAACATTTTTACCAGCTTATAAAAGGCTTTAGGCTGAACTTTAAAAAATTTCCATTTAGCATGTGCTTGGCCTCATAAAAACTTGTGCTTTCATATTTTTAAAAGTTTATTTTAAAACAATGATGTCTTATCCCTTGCAGATCCATCCAAATAATGGTTAAAATGACAAAATACTGACAGAGCCACTCAAACATCAGTGAATTCGATATTCATTTTTGACAGTACCCTGTTATCATACAATAAAACTGCATCTTCTGGAGATTACCTGCCCATTATCCACCCACTGCATTGCTTTCTCCTATCTATATAAACATTCTAAACCTGAACTTTCCTATTTGATTAATCTTTTAGGTATAGATTTTAAATCAAGACACAAGAGTCCCTTATGGAAAGGCTTGCATATTGAAGTACACTGAGATATATTCTCTTTTTTCAAAATAAATTACTACAACAAAAATACCTGATTTTAGTTCAGTCAGCTTTTTCCACAACTTATTCATGTCAAATATAAACTTGATAGTTTAGAAAGTGTTCGGTCTTCCAGGAAGAAAGTATCTATGTTAGGACCACAATAAAGCATCTCGAATAAGCTTATGAAATTCAATAATTGCCTATTTATACCACCACCACCACCCACTCCCCACCCCCTGCCTTGCTACCAAAGCTGCAAATCCTGGAATATTCCTGACTTCCCTTCCATTATCCCACAGCCAAACTCTTGCACCCATTCTGATAATAGAAGTCTCTCACCCAGCCAGTTCCTCTGCACACACAGGTCCTGCTGTTCTGGGGGGCCTTGCTCTCCCCTTCAATTGCTGGATAGTCTAACTATCCTTTCCAACTGATGTAATACCTGATCCCTACCCTGAAAGACTTTCTCCTTAGGATCCCCACAGCACTGTGCAGGCCTCGCACCCAGCCCAGAAAATGTGCTCCATAAGTGGTGGCTGTTATGACTACATTATCTTGCCTTATTTGATCAAGATTTAAATATATCTCTAGCCCCAGAATGATTCAAGCTCTTTGAGGACTGACACCATGTCTTGCTAGTTTAGTATCCTGCAGGTATAATACATGTTTTCTGGAACACAGTGTATTCTTGACAAATGATTGTTGAATGAAAAGACACAGAACACAAGTTAGAAAATGCATTTACGGCACTTAATAGTTATGTAGTTTTGCTACCTCTCTGAAACTCGATTTTCAAACTTCCCCTCAGATTTTGCCAAGTCAGAGCAATAAGGTTGAGATTATGTTCTGAAAACATATGATGCTTAACTGTAAGCTTTGGTGAAGGGGTAAGAGGACAGCATGAGAGCAGAGAAGAAAAGTCTTCATCGAAGCCCCTTTGGGTTGGTAATATAGTTGTTTGCTTAGGGCAGGCGAGTGGGGGAGGACTAGAAGATTCATTTGGCCCAAGTCTTACCTTGGGCCATGAGTCAAATTTTGACCTTTAACATTATCTCAAAAAGAATGTAAATACTTCATCATAGATACACTGATGATATTTAAAGGAAACATTCATCATTCAGCCTAAACATGTATATTAAGATACTGGTTCCTAAACTTTTTAATATAAACCTCAGTAAAAAATCTATTTTACATGACAACCCAGCACAATGCATTGTATATATGTGTTTAATTAAAAGTTTCTTAAAGTATTTGTTGTAACTGGGACAGACGGAGGTGATGGTGAGGAGACGGGAAACGGGGAAAAAGTCAGTATAAATTACCAAGACCCTATGGGACGGAAAGGGGCAAACACAAATCCCACATAAAGATTTTCTACCAATTCACCTTGGCTGGAGGGAGAGAAGGTGAAGGAGATTTTAATAACCTGGTTGCTCTGCTCTTCACCCACTAATTGGTTTCATGATGTGACTCATGGATTGAAAACAATAGTGAAAACCAAAAATTTTATAAGACAACACTACCTATAGTGCCAGAAATTAATATTCTATGATGACTCCTATAATCACTTTGGGCAATGTGAAAGTAAGTAAATTGTATTTGGGGGCTAAAAGAATTAATGTTAAATGTAAATTTGAAAAATATACCACAATATTTGTGATACTACATTGGCTTTTTCCATTTCTAATATATTTTAGTGAAAAATGATAAGAATAAATAAAAACAAACAAAAACTAAGTGGCCCAGCCTCTTGACCTCTGAAAGGTCCCTCTTATGCCCAATGACTTTAAACAAAGAAACTAGGTTGCCTTCTGAAAGTTAAACTTGCACATTTGACATATCCACTGAAAGAAGGTAAGTTTCTGAGGCCCACAGAAGCAAAGGCTGGCTACAGCTAATTAACAATAAATAATGGCATATTTACAGACTAGAACAAGAAAAGTGGGAAGACACCAAGTCAGAGAGATCCATAAGCAGTACATGTGTGTACGTGCATGCACACACACACAAACACACATGTTATTTTCTTTATAGACAGACATGTTGCTGCAGGTTGGACTCTCTGGGAAGAAGATTCTGAAACAGAGTTGAACATACAGGAGGTCCGTCAGGAAGTGCCCTTGTGATTGACACCTGTAGAAGGGAAGGGAGGAAGTAGGATTGGGCAAAGTAATAAGTCAAGCTGGGATCCAGATCCGTCAACACTTGAGCAGATTCCATGGGAACTCTAGAGCTGAATGGCTCATCAGGGTTCTTCATTAGCTGGGCCTTTATATCTCTACCTCCATGAGTAACCAAATGTGGGCCAGCCTAGGAACGATATGACCTTGGTTGCAACAGTTGTCTCTCTGTAGCTGATACAAACCCTGAAGGGGCTCAAAGCTAAAAAATGTCTGCAGACAATACTCTCAACAACTAGGACATCAAGGTCCCTCTGAAAGGGAGAGTAGAGTGGGTTATCTCTGTGTCTATCACACTTGTAGTTCCAAGAAAGGGCTAGCCTGTGCTCTATGTACAGACACCGCAGAGTCTCACATAAAATGAGCACTTAGAAGACAGGGTTGTTGTATCCATGAGGAAGGGCTAGGATGTGCGGCTATAAAAAAACAGTCCAAAATCTCAGTGGCTTATAACAACAGACTTATTTCCAGCTCGCGTTTCAAGTCTATTGCACATGGCCTGAGGCTCTGCTCTATGTTGTCTCCACTGTAGGACTCAGGCTTAAAGAGCAGCTGCCTCTGAAAGATTTCCAGTAGCCATGGCAAAGGAAAAAGAGGTGTGAGGAAGCAAGGACAGGTGGGCTCTTACAGCTTCAGCACGGAAAAGATCTGTTACTTCTCACATTTCATTGGCCAAAGAAAGTCACCTGATCAAGCCCAACTTCGGTATAACTCAAAAATATAACCTTTCCCCAGGAAGCAGAGGGAACAGATTTTTGTGAACAGTAATATGATTTACCACAGTTAATTACAATGTAAGTGCATGAAGTACAGAAATGATGTATATTATCAAAAGTCTGTAATTGCAGAAAGGGAGGTAGTAGATTTGTGTGAGACTCTTAGGACAGCGGCCATGGAAACTGTGGCTGGACACAGCAGGTCCTTGATACATTTCTATGAAATTGAATTAAATGGAGATTTTCATGTGGTTTTCCTTTGAATTTAATTCATTATAAAAGATAACCTAGGCAGCACATCCACTAAAATACATGGCATAATGATGCATGCTTTAAAGGATGTTTTTCTAATACTAAAACTTTCATGGTTGTAAAATTTTTTTTACAGTTTAAGAAAATAAATAAATCATGAATAAGAAAAGATCCTAAATGAGTAAGAAAACATATATAAATAAATATAAATAAGAGAAAAGATTATCTTAGTGTAGGTTGCTATGACAAAATACCATTGATCAGACGACTTAAAAAATAGAAATTTATTTAATCACTGTTCTGAGACTAGAAGTTCTACCTTGATCAGGGTACTGGATCTAGTCGGGCTCCCGTGAGAGTTCTCTTCCTGGCTTGCAGATAGCCTCTGTCTTGCTGTGTCCCCACACGGGGTGTGTGTGTGTATGTTGAGAGTGAGAAAGAGGGGGAGGGAGAGAAGGGAAGGACAGAATCTTCTTCCTACAAGGCCACAGTCCTGTCAATTTAGGTTTATGACCTCATTTAACCTTACTTGCCTTCTAAAGACCCTGTCTCCAGATACAGTTACACTGAGGGTCCAGACTCCAACATGTAAATTTTGAGGAGACGCAATTCAGTCCACAGCAAAAAGTATAAAGAAAATAAAAATAAATCATATCACCCGAAGTTATTATATCAAGGGAGGCTGATATAATATGAGAGTTATGCTATGGTAACACATCTTAGTTACTTATGATAACAAAGATTTAAATCTCTTTTAGGCTATTCGCCTGTGAAAAGCCATCAGGGGCTTTGCTCCATGTTGCCTCCCTCTGGAACTAAAACTGATCAAGCAGGAATTGTCATTTTTTAAAAAAGGTTTTTATTAAAATATAGCTAACATACAATATTGTATTAGTTTCAGGTGTATACCATAGTTATTCAACATTTATATACCTAAAGAAGTAATCACCATGATAAGTCCAGCAACCATCTGACACCACACAACACTATATTAATATCATTGACTACATTCCCTGTGCTGTACACCACATGCCCATGACTTATTTGTTTTGTACCTGGAAATTTTAACCTCTTATTCCTCTTCACCTCCCTGTCCTTTTTTTGATTTTTTCAATTACAGTTGACATTCAATATTATATTTTGTTAGTTTAAGATGTACAGCATAGTGGTTAGACATTCATATAATTTATGAAGTGATCACTCCTCCCTAGTCTAGTACCCACCTGCCACTATAGTTATTACTATGTTATTAACTATATTCTCTATACTTTACATCTCTATGACATGTGTCCTTCTTAATCCCTCAACCTTTTTCACCCCACCCAATAATCCCCCTTCTCATCTGGCAAGCATCAGCTTGTTTTCTGCATTAATGAGTTTATTTTGAAGCAGGAATTGTCTTAAATGTTACTGTCACCATGACAGAGGGAAAGAGAGCTCTCAACAACCTCCAACAGGTAATGAAATGCTTCAGCCAGGAAGTAACTACATTATTTCTACTTGTATCTTTTTTGCCAAACTAGAACCAGAGCCCTACCATAGATAAGAGGGCTAGGCAGGGAATTGGACATCACTGTAAATAGTATTCATGGTTACTGTTACAGGTCGAATTGTTTCCCCTGAAAATTCATATTAAAGTCTTAACCTCAGATGAGACTTTTTTCAGAAATAAGGTAAGTATATATGTAATTAATTAAGGTGAGGTCATACTGAAGTAGGGCAGACCCCTAATCCAATATGACTGTCCTCTTTATAAAAAAGGGAAATTTGAAAACAGAGATGCATACCATGTAGTGAAGATGAAGGCAGAGATCAGAGTGATGCTTCTTAGCCAAGAAATGCTAAAGATTGCCAGCAAACCACCAGCAGCTAAGAGAGAAGCATGGAACAGATTAGATTCCTCCTCAAAGCCATCAGAAGGAACCAACCCTGCTGATGCCTTGATCTCAGACTTAAAGCTCCCAAAAATGTAAGACAATACACCGCAATTATTTAAGTCACCCAGTTCTCAATGATTTGTTATAGCAGCCCTTGCAAACAAATACAGCTCTCATTGAATTCAGTCTGTTAATTTATGGTGAATTACACTGTTTATTTGCTCATGCCTTGGCCCCCACTGGATATTTTCTTATCTAGTCACAAAAGTTGAACCCTGATTAAATAGCCATGCCTTCACCAGTAAGCCATGCTTAAGAATGAGAGGACTCTGGATAAGTGCTCCCAGATAACTATGATTTGACCATTTAATTACCACAACCTCAAAATCATTTTGTATATGTGATAGTTCTAAGGTGATCACATAATCACATGCCTTCTTTGAATGGCAGTCAGACCCAGTTGCTTAAAAGGAGTCCACTGGCCTTGCAGGGGCCACTCCAAGTTTCTGGGAATAGGAGGCCAACACTCTCTAAGGGAGGAAAACGAAGTCACTGGAAGCAGTTGGGGGAGTAAAGAAGGAAAGGTGCATTTATGCTGTCAGGCCCCCAGTTGTTTCTGAGAAGATATCTTATTACCTCCCTATTCTTTGATTTGGATGCACCTCTTCCTCTAAGTTGAATTCAAATGCTGTATAGCAGAAGAGACATTCCCCTAGCTTACTCCCCAGGGTTCTTGCCCATGGCCTTGATATTCTGGACAGATCCTCCTATTTCTTACAAAGAAACATAAATTTGTATGATGGTTTGAAAACATCACTCTTAAGAACACACACACACACACACACACACACACTTGTTCTTTCTACTCTTAAAAACTGTTCAAATGAATTAATATACATTCTAAAATGGCGATGTGGAAATAGATAGAGACTTTGAGCTAAAGGAACAGATTGCCAATCAGCTACTAGTTGCTGAAATCCACTGTGCATTTGGCACTGTGCTACACATGAACAATGGAATTTCAGTCTAGTTAGGGAGAGATTTTTTAAAAAACATAGAGCCTAATCATGCCTCTGTGTATAGCTGAGGTAGGTGCTCTCCTTGTCTACTCCTGTAGGAATTAACTCACTATATAATTGGTGATTTCCTAATATATTTGCCTTCCTGCATTTGGACTATAAACTTCACCAGGACAGGGCTAAACCTGTCCTTCAACTTTTTAACTTTAGCATTTGTCTCAGTGCTTGACCTACAGTAGATGTTAAGTAAGGGTTTGCAGAATCAATTCATGAGGTAAAAAATTGGTTGATAGGATAAATGTTAAAGAATTTGAAAGGCAAGGGGATTGTGAGGAGGTTGGAGCAGATAGGAAAAGTATTACAGAAGAGATGAAACTTGAGACTTTATCATAATGAATGGTATGAGCAAAGAAAGAAAAGTCATAGATCAAAGAGCTGAGGATGATGATGTGGGGAAATGGAGCCATGTCTTATATAACACTTGCAATAAATGATTCGTCTGCTAAAACAATGACCGAGAATCTTGAGTGTGTAAAGAAGGTGTTGATGACTTATCTAAAAGCAGTAAAGCACCTTGGCAATTCTCCGGCCAGTTGCAGAGGACACGGCCAAGTGCACGATGCTTTTGTGGGAGAGGAGCCCTCAGATAGAAGGCAATTATTTATAGGCTTTCAGTAAATAGGATGAAAACAGGGGCTTGGCTTTGAATTCCCACAGGAGGACCTCACCTTGAAAGGTCTGCTCACACTTAAACTGAGGAGTAGGGGGGAAAAAAGTGTATTCTATTGGCAATTTAAAAACAAAAACAGCCAGGATCTCAGAGCTGAGTCCATTATTCTGCTACTTCGGCAAATCCCATAGCCTCTCCGTCTTAATGGTTCCTATTACGATATTCCTGGAGATAATATTTCCTTCATTTATTCTCTAGCAATCGACAAACACTTGTGAAGTACCTCTTAGCCTTAGATAGAACTAAAACATTATTTTTAAAATTACCTAATTTAAACCCGATTTGCAACATTTTAAAATATTTAACATTCTAACTTGTGTCATAATCCCAGGGGCTAACCAAAAGAGCATTCAGAAGAAAAAAAATGACTTTGGAAATAGGCATTTTATGGTGGAATAGAATGGCAAAGTCATTTATAAAATGGCTCATTAATAGTACAGTGGCTGGCACATCACTGGTAGTCAATAAAATATTTGTTGAATGAATAAATGAAGGCAGGGACTTTCTTATTCACAGCTGTGTACCTAATCCTTAGATGAGTGCCTGGCACATAAAAGGTAATTATATTTTGGTGGAATAACAAATAACTAATTACCTGTATTTATTTCTTCTGCAATCATATACATTGTATTATATACAAACTTGATATGCAGATTCAATATTAAAACTTCAAGTGCTACTCAAGAGCCTGGGATTTGGTTCTAAGCCAGTGCAGCATAACTTTTCCACTAGAATGTAAGCTCCACAAGACAGAACTTTGTCTAAGTTAGTTGCTTCTTAATGTTTTTTTAAAAAAATGCATTAAATGAAGAATGCTAACTTCCAGCAGTCAATTCTAAAAAAAAAAAAAAAAAAAAAAAAAAACCCTACAAGAAAAAGCCAAGTTCCTCTGCTATAGTAATAAGCATCTTTCATGTCATGATCTTCAGACATTTTAGCTCAGAATTTCCAGCCTGTGAGTAGATGGTACCATGCCTGACGTCCACGCAACTGGGCCAGCACCTCTGATTAATTTTTAATCGAACTTTTATGAGTTTTCTCAGTGTTAACCACAATCTAAGTGGGAGTATATAAATTTAAAACAAACAAACAAAAAGATTGTCTTTCAGGAATGAAAAATAAATGTAATCTGAAATCAATATTTATGAAGTTGTGATTAATTGACTGATGACCAAATGATTACAAAACGTCTGTCTGAAACATCTACTCAAATTTATTAGCTTTGACGAAAAAAATTAAAAAACAATCTGAACTGGGTCAATGAAAGAATAATGCATTCCTAATCAATTTTTAATAGCACTTAAGATTTTATATTTTTTTAAACTTGCTTTTAAATAATTTATCATAAAAATGAATCTGATTTAAACAAGGGGTAAAAGGTGTTCCATAGCTATTTGATGGTTTTCTTAGGAAAGAAATTCAATTATGACTGATTTTATTACTGAATTACTTTATTAATAATAATACATCTTGCACTTACATGAAGGCATCGGGCCAACGATTTCAGAGTCCAAGTAACATCTAGGATTTAGCTTCAACTCTACCATTATCTGATGGTTTACCTTATCTATGCCTCAATTCCATCATCTACAAAAGAAAAGGTCTATGTAAAACCCCCTAAAATCCTTTCTAGTTCTAAAAGTTTATAATTCTCAGGATTTAGGAGGTTTAGCTCATCCCAGGTGCTACCTCTGATAGAACTCCTCAGGTTACTAAGGAGTTCTGATGGAACTCCTAAGGCTACTATGAAGTTGAGAAATGAAGCAGAAAGTTAATGAGCCATGTAATCTTTGTTTTCCTATTAAAGTAATAACAACATTATTTAACAGTTTGGGACAAATAATGACTAAATGAACATGATTTGTCAAAGAAGGAAATGCCTGTCATAGAGCAGAGGAAAGGCATAGTGTTCATGGCCTTAAATCCTCTGCATTATTAAAAGCAAAGCCTGGAAGTTGGCCTGGAATCAATTTGGACCTAGAGAGAGTCCTAATCAGCTGGTATTGCTAACAATATTATTTAGATGTGTGTGTGTGTGTGTGTGTGTGTGTATTTATCTACAAAGCATTAGTGAATAAAGCAGGTATGCTATTGTATGATCCTATTTGTGCTTATGCTCAGTAATATGTGAATTAAAATGTTTGTAAAGATATGCTCTAGAATGTCTATAGTGATTACCACACAGGACAGAGAGGTGAGGCATAAACGCAGAGGAACTTCTGCTTATTACTCTATATATGTATAAATGGCTTAATTTTCTTAAGATGAGCCTTATTATTTTTATAATTAGCAAAAAAGCAATAGTCTTCCATTCTGAAGTGGAAAACAAGTAAAGACAATGTTTAAAACAGCCTGGGTTAGTAATAAAGGTAGTTTGTAGCTGAAGAAAATACTAGGGTTTGTAGAACAGTCACTTAATACCAGATACTAGATAAATCAGATACAATCCCTGACCTCAAGAAACAGACAGTCTGTTGTGAGGACAAACACATAAACAACCAACTATATAACCATGTGATCACAGAAGTAGATATATGGACAGCACTAAAACAGCACTGAGAAGCTATTACAGTGATAGTAACTGTCAAAAGAAATGTTGGAAATAGTTTAGGTTTTAACATTCTACTTAAAATATAGGTTATGACTTTTAAAATTTATCTTTGTGACTGAGTATTAACACCAATCACTAAAATGGTTAACAAGAAATGAACTTACTCCATCAGCAATGGAAAAGTCTTAAAAAAAAAATTATTTTAGACATTCTTTTACCCTGCACTGTTTCCAGGGATCAATGTGAGAGATGGAATATTCTCAGTCCTACATCCCACTCAGAGGGTGGGGATGACAGGCCCTAAAAATATCACCTTAGGTATAAGCAAGGTGAGAATAGAGAATGGGCAAGATGGGAATAGGGAAGAATACAGTAAGATGCGGAAGCCTGAATGACGCTGGGTAACGACCTGGAGCTTTCTCATCCTGAAGCTTGAGAGCTAAAGCCAGGAATGTGAAAGATGTATTAGCAAACGTGAAATCTAGTTCTCATATAATATGATGTCAAACAGCCAGGAAAGAGCCAAACTAAATGACTTTTATGCCAGGCATTCTGAAAAAAGTGGCCATTTAACAATCGATATGACTGTTTTTGCCCCGTTCTCCAATTCCAAGGATATGATAGTCTCTAGCTCCTAGGAAATGAAGTTACTGAGCTGTCTGGAAGAATTCTTAACTGTCACCTGTGAGCCCATTTGGAACTGGATTTAGGTTTCTTCAAGTGAACTACTAGCTGCTCCAGTTTCATTATTGCCTGTTCCTTTTATAGACATGGTGGTAGTATAATACATTGACCCCATCGAACACACACACACACACACACACACACACACATACACACACAATTTTACCAACAAGGAAGCTAAGAAGCAGAGAGGTTAAATTTTCTGAAGCTGGTAGAGCCAGGAAAATGTTCCGACAGGGATTTCTATTCCCACAATCCAGGTCCCAAACCTCTTTCTTTTAACCAGGAGGCTGCTTCTTGAGATGATACAGCCTCTTCTCCCAAAAGATTAGTGAAAGTAGTTCCATTGGTTTGGTTTCTAAATCTCTCAACTCATAGATTATATTGGCTCTTCACTTAAATTGCAATTAAATCCCTAACTGTTATGTTCAGGTTTCATTTAGGAACTTCAAGAGTTTTCCTTTTTCATTGGTAGGAAATGGGAATTTATAACCTCACACATTCTCGTTTGGAATTCGACAGCACAGTGGTGCATGTCATATCCATCCATACACCTGAAATGAAAACTTCAAGCGCTTTAAACTCAAGTGCTTTCTCGCAGTGGGAATGGCTTGCACTATTAATATGCAGCTTCAATCTGTGGCTCCAACCCTTAAATCTCACTTTGGATAGAAACCACAAAAGCGCCAACAGTGAACACGTGTCTTCAGGGAAAGCTGCGATTAAATGTACTCAAAATGTCCCAGAAACAGACAGACACAATCATAGTTTGTTCTTTTTAAGTGACATTACATCATTTAGGAATAAAGAGAGCTGAGAGTGGCAGAAAGTTGTTTTAAAAAATGAAAATGTAGAGATCGTTTTTGCTCTTCCTGTTGTGACTACACTGTGTGTTTGCAGGCTGTGTGGGGTTTAATCTTTAGGCGGAAAATTCCCCCCACCCACCTACTCTCCGGGAAAGACTTGGGGATTTAAAATCGCCTTTATTTCCTCTCCTCTCACCACTACTACGCTTTCATTTAAACTTTCAAGATCCTCAATACCTGTAGTAAATCGTCTTCCCTCTCATTCCCGGGAATCTTGCAGCTTCCGACAGCGGAAAGTTTTTTTTTTTTTTTTTTTTAACATTTAAGGAAAAAAGAAAGAGAAAAACCGTGGCGACCGCGCGTTTCAAGAGCGCGTTTTCGTCTCCTCTCCTGGCGGGCTCTGGCCCCGCCGGGCTGCCGTAGCCGGCCTCGCGCTGCCCCAGTCGCAGCGGGGCTCGGCGGTCGGCGGGACTTCCGTGTTGGCGGGATTCTGAACGCTGCCATGGCTCAGACCGTGCAGAACGTTACATTGTCGCTCACTCTGCCCATCACGTGCCACATTTGCTTGGGGAAGGTAATGGGGGATTCCAGGCACAGCTACGAAACGGGATCGGGTATGAAGTCACTCGCCGGAGCCGAGGGCGGTCTCCGGGTGAAGCGCGGACCGGGCGTAAGGCGCCGAGATGGGTGAAGATGCTAAGCCGTATTCGCAGGCGATGGGAGCCCGTGTCCTGGGGGACCGAGGGAGCGCGCGGTGATTAAAGGGTTGATCCGTGCGCCTTTCCGAGGGGGATGACAATAGCCTGGGGTTTGAAGGAAGGGCGGCGAGACGGCTTTGCTACTGCCGGCGGCCTCGCCTGGCCAACGCCGGCATCGAAGGAGGCCTCGTTAGAAACGAATCGCAACAAGATTTTACTCTTCTGTGCAAACCCGTATGGCGTGTAGTGAAGCCCATTAAAGCACATTTCCTGGAGACCTCACCTAAGGTTCTTTCGTACCCTACACATTTAGATGTTCATGTTCTTGGGCCTGCAGTGCTAGGTGGGGAGTCTTCCACGTCCAAGATCCTTCTCTTTGCTTAACCTGGCCTTGAGTGGCCTGTGCTCTGGATTCAGAATTCGAAAAGTAAATAACACGTGTCTCTGAATTGAGTGTAGAATGAGAGGTATGGTCTTAAATTCCAAGAACTGATCAGTCACGAGATAGAATACCGCTCATTGTGATGCAAGAGGTGCCTAAAGTATTTGTGATACTAGATAGAGAATGTAGTTCTGAATTGGAAACGGGGTTTTGAATGTTTTGATACAGTCTTCTCCGATTCCTTTCTATTAGTGCCTCCCATTCGGTTTATAAAAGGGCATTTCTTAACTATGCACATCAAGAAGGGAGAAGATACTGTGAACGACCTGATTTTTTTCTCCATTCTGATTTTTTTTTTTTTTTTTTTTTTTTTGGTGGTGTGTCTGTGTGTTTACCCCAAGTGCAGACTTAGCTTACAGCTGTCGGCTTAGAATCGAGAAATACAAACTTCATAGAGAAATGTTTTGAGTGCCAGCCAATACAGTCAACTGCCTTAGGTGTTTGGGGTTCTGTGTGAATTTACTGAGTTCAAGAAGTAGTAGGAAGTCAGGCTTGGAAGCAGCTAATAACTCTTGATACCAGTCAGAATGAAATGCCAAGAAAATGTGCTGTGAGATCATACAGGGAATGGCTTGATCAGTTCTGACTGGAGAGATCAAGGGTGGTCTGGTGGAGGCTGGTATTTGAGCTGGCATCTGCTACCATCGCCTGTGTACATGGCTGGAGGGAGGAGCTGATGTATCTATTTGCTACAATCTATATTTGGCCCTTGACATGAAGTTCCCACAAGTATGTGTTAAGTTCTGAGTGAATTTCCTCCAACAGTAGCCTTAAAGGCTGATAAAAATATCTTTGGGAAATGATTTTCACTTGGTCTTAGTTGTACACATTTATATCTAGTTCCCATTAGTTAATAGGTTGTCTTTTTCAATTGTGTTGAAAATGTGTTCATCTTGGTTGATTTTCCATACCTCTATCCTTTTTATGATTAACAAAATTATACCTAATAGAATATAGAGATTTGAGGATTACAGAATGCTTTTGTATGCATTTAATTATTTCATTTACTCCTCTCACCAGTGCTATAAGATAGTGGGGACTGATTTCCTCATCTTTAAAAGTAAGATGATTAAGGCTTAGAGTCACTGGTATTTGAACCTCAAATGCGACCTTTTGTCTTTAGTCGATTACTTTCTGAAAACTCAACTTGAGTTCATCAATGACAGCAGATACTTTTGATGTCCTTCCCCCTCCTGGTATGAGTTAGCTGTTTTCTAAAATTAAATCTGATAATGAAAGATAACAATTTGGAAACAGGCATTTTTACAGAAGCAGAACAGTATGGTGGTTGAGGGCCTGAGTTCTATGTTCAGACTGCATGAATCCTAATCTAGGCTCTTCTTTCTAGTTATATGACCTTACATATGACAAGTTACTTAATCTCTCTCAGAAAATTTTCCTTATCTGTAAAATGGGAATGGCAATAGTATCAACATCCATCCTTGTGTTTTGGGGAGGATTAAATGAATTAATTCATATGCAGTGCTTAGAATGAATTCTGGCACATAATAATATTCAATAAATATTAACTTTCCTATGGCATTGTGGCAGGCCCTCTAACTGAGGAAATCACCCTTTTCTAGTAATTGTTCTTCCCAGTTGCTTTGTGAGGTCCATAACCCTGACTAGATGAAGATTTGCATTCCCAGCAGAGTGGGACCTGTTTGTTCTGGAAATTGCCACAGTACATCCAGGGGTTTTAACTGGTTCCATATGACTGTTGCCTTTTGTATAGTTGAAGCAAATCCGATCTGCCTGTGATATTCACCCTCCAAAACACACCTCTATTTGTGGGTTACTGGAGACAGCGTGGCCTGGAACAGCACCCGATGTCACTTCCACTACCCTGACATACAGCATCTTCAGCCACCCTGAGATCTGCCTTAAGGTCCACATTGCCTGGCCCTCCATGATTCTTGTGATAATGATTCTTGTGCTGCCGTCACCTTCTGTCCCCAAAATCTCACCATCAGCAATCTTCCCTTTTGATTGTTCTACAGAGTTAGGAGCCATTATTTCTGGAGAGTCACCATTGGTGGGGGAGGGGAGGTATGCATAAAAGAGAGGCGGTGGAGGAGACCTTGAACCTGAAGAGGATATAGATACTGACAGGGGTGGGGAAGAACAGAGAGGAAAGAAGTGGTGATAGTGTAAGTATGCACAGAGTCAGTGCTTTGTCTTTTGAATACAAATATGGTAGTTAAAATTGGAAAGTTTAGGCATTTGGTATTTGCTACCTCTCTCTCTCCTTCAGTCTTAAAGATGAATTTTCTGCTCATTAATGTTTAGCAACCTTGCCAGTGTTGTAAGAAAGACCTCTGTGTGGCCTGAAGAAGTTAGGTACAGATCCTGTGGGATGATTTCTGTATAACATTTTCTTGTCTATTTCTCCTTAATTTTTTCCCCATGCCTTGGAGTAATGGGCCAGCAGAAAGAAAGGAATGATCTAGCCCAGTATATCTGTGAAGTGGCATTTGGTGCTGCCACCAGAATGCTACAGACCAGGTTATCTCTAGATAATTCCAGGTATTTATCTCTTCAATTAGGATTCAAGCTGTGAAACCAAATTGTCGTTGCATGTAATACTTTTATTAACTGTATTTGTGTTTTGCCATGAGTGTCAGCCAAATGTGGCCCACAGTTTTATGAAAGGACAAAGAATTACAGGTTATAGGATTAATCTTTCTGCACCTAGGACTGCTCCCCTCAGGCTCATTCCAGTGAGAAGAGCCCACTTTTACACCTTGCTTTCTCTTCTCCTTACTAGCCTCAGGGGGCATTACCCTAGGATCTCACTTCAGTGTGCTTTCTCCAGATGAGTTTGGAATTGCACTTGTCACTTACCCTTGCCATTGTCATCTTGCATTTTTATTTTATACGAGTTCTGTTTTGTTGCCACAGATCACATGTGAGGTTAAATTAGCTATAAAGTCTCATAACAGGCAAATTACAACTATTTCGGTACCTTGGGAAGATCTTATTAAAGAAAATTGTGTGTGTTTTGATGTTGTATATAGCAAGATCTGGGTAGAAGAGTATGGGTGGACAGCAATTGAGGGAAGGCTAGATTCTTTATGTTTTGCCCCTATAGCTTACAGTCAGAGAAATAATGAGTACTCTAAATTGGTTTAATAGTTCTTTCTTTTTTATAGGTTTCTATTCTCCTAAATTTAAACCTAGAAATCACCATTTGATAACTACTTGGTCCAAAGAAATGAATTGGTCAGCCATTTCGAAAATCCAACACAATGACAGTGACAATACTGGATATTGAACAGTGAAAATCATTTTGCAGTATGTGGTGTTGCTAATGGCTCTTAGCAGACAGATTCAAGTAGTCTGCCTGTGGTGGTGGTTCTGTATCATTTTGACAGATTAAATGGAAAGGTTGAAGTTTTGCTTTTTCACGCTTCTGCACTGGCCATTGACCTTTTGCTTCTTGAAACACTTTTAGAAGCATTATCTCAGCCTTTCATTTTAATACATCAGAATTTACTTTTATTAATCTCAGAGTGTGCAAGGAATTGTATCAGGTGCCGTTGGTGGATACAAAGATGAGTAGGATGCAGCTGCTGCCCCCAAGAAGCCTGGAATCTAATAGGGAAGGCAGGGTATAAACTATTTTCTAAGTACAGCACACACAGAAAGTAGTGAACATTAAATTAATGTCTAAGGAGTACCCTTAGGTTCAGAGACCCAGTCACTTTAAAAAAAGGATTAATGAAGGCCTTATGGAGGAGATAGTATTTGATATTCATCTTGAAAGGTATAAGGGATTTTATTTTGATTAGGGAAACTGGAGGCCAACAGGACAAATCAAACTAAGAAACGAGAGCATAATAAACACGGAGCCTGACCTATTCATATTCTTTTTGGTGAACATCAAGTATTCACCAAAATGAATATGGATGGTTACTATAGGTTATGTCAAGTATTGAAATAGAAGATTGAGGGAAATGGCTGTTTTAAGAACAAGATTATGTTGCTCTTTGATTACTATACTTAAAACAATGGTCAGGGAACACCATTGCTGTTTTGCAGAGCAGTAAAAGCTGCTAATCTAAATTTTAGGAAGGTAGCTCTGTCATCAGTACGAAAAGTGGCCAGAAGTGAACATTTGGAAGCAAGAAGGTTTGGGAGGGGTTGATTACAGTAGATCAGGGGTAAAAGAATGAGAACCTGAACTCATTATTGAGGTGAAGATGAAAAAGAAGGGATAGCTGATAGGTAAAAGAACATTTAGAGTTACCTTTGCCATATAGCAACTGTTCTGGGATGTACTTTTTTCCACATGATAACATCTCTGAAATCTGGTTGTATCTTACAAGTGATGGCATCTTACAGTTGTAATTGCAGCATTTTCCATTCATTTTACTTAGTGGTACATAAAATATTGGTATATCTTAAAATCTCTGGCTTAGTCCTGATAGATGATAGTGGGATTTGGTGACAGGTTAGATGGTGAGGAAAAGTTTTAAGGGTGAGTCTCAGACAGCTCTGAGTATTCTAGCCCAAGTACTGAGGAGGTGGTAGTGCCGGTAATTTAGCCAAAAGGGAGTGTGGGAGGAGGAGCGAATATGTGGAGGAAGCCAAGTTTGGTTTTGGACATGTTATGGTTGAGGCATCTGCGGGATCTTTACATGAAGTTGGTTCCTGAGCTGAATATAGTAATATTGTTACCTTTTCCTTCTTTTTCTTGATTGAAGAATTGTTATGTGAAAATCTGTGCCTACATCTTTACACTATTAAATCCTAACACCTGAATGAAAAGTGTACTAGGTTAAACTAGGATTCTCAGAGGTGGAAACTGATGCCCCTTATAACTAAAGGGCTCAACTCAGTCAAACAGCTCAATAAGTGGTGGAGCTGGAGTTGGCCTCTGGTTTACTCTTGATGCCTAAGCTTTCACACTTACAGTTACAGAGGATTTTCAGGAGCTGTCACCATAGAAAAGATGTTAACACCATGTGATACATTAGAGATTAAGGGAGAAATAGAACTATGTCACATAAGATGGCCAAGGACAAAACATTAGAGAAAGCAGCTGTACCACCTCCAGTATTTTGAATAAGCATATCAGTCTGTGATCCTTTTCTCGTCATACCTGCTCTCCAGCAATATGTCAACCTTACCCGGACCCATTCTATGACTCATTTTTTTCACTGTCATTACCATTCAAGTACTCATTTCTCTTATTAGCCATGGTCATTTATTATCATCAGTCCTTTGTCTCACTCTTCCTCTTTGGCAAAACTCTAACTCTGGGTAAATCCAACTAATTTACTTCATGTCTGAACCTGAGCAGCTAAAAGTTGGTAGGAAAATTACACATCTGTTAATTGGTTTTACTTTATAGTCAAAACCACAGACCTCGACTAGGAACTCAGCAGTGTTGGGCAATCCTGCTACATGTGCCTAGTAAATTTACTTTCTCACTTTTCAAAATAAGTATTTTATTCTTCTGTTTTTTCAAGTTGATGTCCCTCTCAGCTTCTCACTTTCAGCTGGTAACCTCACCTCATGTTTAATGACAAAACATAAGCACTTGGAACAGTTGCAACACGAATTCTCTAATCTTTCCATCAACAGATCTTCCATCTCCTTTGTGTGTGTTCTCATACCCTCAGCCTTCTTTCCCGTTATAATAGAAGATAGAGCCTCACTCCTACATAAGCCAGAATCTCCCCCTTGTGCTTTATAGCTCATTCCCCTCTTGCCTTCTTAGGAGCTTTGCTCTCTGTGGCTCTAATCCCTCTCCTTTCTTCCTCCACCATAAATAGCCTCTTTTTGCCATTGCCGTTCCTTACCATGGCCTCATTTTTATGTTCGTTCCTCTACAGCAAAACATGAAAGAATTTTCTGTATTATATCTTTTCACTTCTTCACCCTTCTTGTCTCTCAGCCTCCAATCAACTTGCCATCCCTACCATTTACTGAAACAATGCTTGTCAATAACAGATCACACTGACTTCCATGCAGTTAAATCCCATAGTCACTTCTCTGGCTACATCAAACACCATCTCTCCCCAATATTTGACATATTTGGCCACTGTCTCCCTCTTGAAAAATTTTGTTCTCTTGACTTCTATGAGACCGTTCTCCTGTCTTCTAACATGGGCCCCTCCTTCTCAGCTCCTTTAGCTGATTGCTCCTTCTCTTCCTCTGCTTGCTGGAATGCCTTATCTCCAGCTGTTCTGCCCTGTCTCCAGCTGTTCTGCCCATGCAGAGGGTTTCTTCGGGTCCTGTGGATTTAAATGGCATCATTTTTTTTTTTTTTTATGCCAGTGATTCTCAGACTTTCCCTTGTCCACTTAAAAGTCAGTTTGACATTAAAAATTTAACATGGCCCAAACAGAATTCTTGACTTCTACCATGTGCTAGACCTTCTCTTACTCTTGTCTTTCTCACCTTAGTTAATATTAGCGCCAACCACTGAGTTGTTCAGAACTGTTTTTCAGATTGGGGAGGTATTTAACCTTTATTGTGGGAGCAATTGCATAGAAAATACCTGATTGCCTTTAAATATGCTTCTGATGAGGGAAGCCCATTAGGGGTGGGAGAACAACTAGAATCCCCATAAATAATGTGCACAGTTTTATGTTTTGAGCAATGCTTTTCATCCATTTTCAGATAGGTTCATTCATAGCTTAAAAAAACAAAAAATAAATTAAATCACTGCTCTAGAAATCCAAGGAGATAACTCTTCTTTTTTTAGCTGAGCTTCTTAATTTGGGGGTATAGATACTCCCAGGAGTGTTGCAGAGTTTGGGGTGTGATTGTGGGCACATGCATGTGTCTGGGGAAGCTATAGGATAGACGTGGCAGTATCTTCCTGGTACTTAGTTTGAGACTTTTTTGTTCTTAAAACATTTCGTGACTTAAAGATTAAATTAAAACATGTGAATAAATTATGGTCTAGACTTCCAAATCAAATGAATTTTTAGGAAAAAACAGAACCTTCAAAGAAAACTCAAATTTGTCTGCCTTTTGAGACTGAAGAGGAATGCCTCCCTGAAAGAGTTCCTGGAGCTAGTTCCAGCCAGTGTGTGGAGGCTGCCCCATACCAGCAAGCAATTCTCAGAAGCCAGTAGGGTGTCCAAAAATCAACTGAATTCTGGCACTATCTACCCAGAGATAGAATCAGATTCCACAGGTAAAGAGCTTAGGCCTTCAAACGCCTTCCACTTTTTCAGAAGCTAGTCCCAAGCCCAGGTTGTTCCTCCTTTAATAATAATGTTTTTCTCCTTTAATAATAGCAATTCTTTTGTTATCATTAACAGCGCTTCTGATTGACTGTAAAAGAGAAGTTCTACAACTCCCTCCTCAGGGTTCAATTAATTTGCTAGAACAGCTTATAGAACTGAAGAAAACCCATTTACCCACTAGTTTACCAATTTATTACAGGGGATAGTAAAGGACATGTATCAATAGCCAGATGAAGAGATACATAGGGAAGGACTCAAACAAAGGAGCATCTGTCCTCTTGGAACTTGGGGCCTGGCACAGTGGCCCATGGAAGCATTCTCATTCTCCAATGTGGAAGTTCTCTGAAAAAGATCTGACATGTTATCCTTTGGGGTTTTTATGGAGGTTTCTTTACTAGTTATGATTGACTAACTCACTGGCCACTGGCAGTTGATTCAACCTCAAGCCCTCTCCCTGCCCTGGAAATTAAGGGGTAAGACTGAAAGTTCCAATCCTCTAACTACAAAGTTAGTTCCTCCTGGCACCCAGCTCTCACTTTGGGTGAGATCCCAAAGTCCCCTCATTAACATAAGAGACACCATTGTTGCTCCCATCACTTAGAAAATTCCTTGGGGTTTGAGAGCTGTGAGCCAGGAGCTGTGGATCAAATATATCTGGAGAATATATTTAGGTCATCTGAATTACCAAATACATATATTTCTTATAAATCACAATATTGTACTCCCAGATAAGCATTCACTCCTGGCTGTTGGTAGGAGTATTTTGGAAGAAGAGTTTGAGAAGCTTTAGGGTCTTACTTATTTGTTGTTTATTTGTTTATTTGTTTATTTTAATCAGTCCTATCAAATCAGGTGAGCAGAATGAATTAAAATTGCTTTCCCCAAGAGGAAGTTTAAATCCCTGCTGAATTATCTTCTCTGTTTAGCTTTCTTATGCTAGTGTTCTTAATCAAGGGAGCATCCCCGGGTTTGGAAAGCCAGACTAAGACTGGAGAGCACTTTGCAGTGAGTCTTCCACTGATTACCTGCCTGATATGGATCGCAATAGGTCTGTGATTTCTTTGAGGGTAGGGACCCCTTTAAAATTGGCGACTACTCATATTCTGAGTTTTCATATAATGAAGTGGACATAGGGCAGCACAGGTGTTTTCTCTGAGCAAAGTGGTGTGTAGTGGTTTGTCTCTTCTTTCTCCTTTTGCTTTCTCTGCTTTCCCTTAATCTTCCAGTCCGTAGGTCAAAAGCACTCTAAAGGAGGAAAACATTGAAAATGGCCACCAAGTGATTTGAGTCCCACAGTAAAATTACCATGTAAATCATGTGAAAGCCTGAGCAGTTCTTTCTTGGTTTTGTTTTTATTGTTAAATTTGTGCTGTTTGAAGAATTTTAAGTAATTATTCCCTCTATACAGTTCCCCCAACTAATCGAATATTAAGTACTGTCTTAATAGCAATTACTTCATTCAGCAAACCTTTACTGAGTAGGTAGGTACTTGTGTACTAAGCTGTCTGCTAGGCACCAGGGATTTAGGGATGAATGAATGAAACTGAGGAGCTTCTTTCATTCTTGCAGCTTCCATTTTAATAGGGGAGATAGACAATTGATATGTAAACAAACATATAATACCAGGTAGAAAACTAAAGCAACTTTTCTCTCCTATTTTCCCTCTGGTGAGATAGATAATAAATATGAAAACGACCAAAGTATCATATCAGTTATAAAACTAAAGCAAATTCTTTTTTATTTTCTGTCTGATGAAACAACTAAACATTCAAAAGACCTAGTTAACCCTGAGGAAGCCACCTAAGTTTTTCTCACCTTGGTTTCCTAATTTGTAAAGTATATTTACTCTGTTTACCTCGCAGTGTTATTTAAAAACAGACACAAAAAAAAAACACAAAGAAAGTGAAATGCATGTAAAAGCCCTTTGTAAAATATGACTAAGTGTAAAGTATTATTGTTTGTACTTGTTTAAATGGAGTATATTTGTTGTATGTTAATATTTATTTCAGTGTTGTTTGCTCTTTAATTACATACCACTTGAAAGTGGGACTCTTAGAGTTGTTTTACCTTTTAGGCCTCTGCTTTAGGGGACTCTCCAGTAAGATGCATATGTTTATTAACTATTGGTTGCTGTTGCTCTGTAGTATAGTAGAATGAATTGAGGGAAGGTTTCAAGCATGAGATAGGTGTTTGGACTAAATGATCTTTAAAGAACCTTGTAATCCTCATTTCATAATTCTAAAATAGAGTAATTGAAGGAAAATTGTCCCAGCCTTAACGGAACAGAAACTTTCTTTTTTGGCCATGAATGTGGTTTGGAACAAAATAAAACCATAATATGTCAAAGGTTTCAGTCTCTATGACTAGATATCTCAGCTAGTATCTCTGTTAAGCATAGTTAAGAAACTGTGGTGGCAGAAACATCTACTCTACTGCTACACCTACTCTGCTCTAGAAAAGCAATTTGTTTGCTTGCTCTTAACTAAACCTATTGGGATTCTAGTTATGACTGTTGCCCTGTACTAAAAGTAACATTTCTTTTTTCAAAGGTGCGCCAGCCTGTCATATGCATCAACAACCATGTATTTTGTTCGATTTGTATCGATTTATGGTTGAAGAATAATAGCCAGTGTCCAGCTTGCAGAGTCCCCATCACTCCTGAAAATCCTTGCAAAGAGATTATCGGTAAGGGCCTATTTTATAAACACATAGAAATAGATTTGAAACAATCTCTAAGTAATGCATATTTGGAGGAAGACCAAAATAGATGACTTTCAATGATGTTGTTTTGCCAGTATCATACTGGATGGTTTGGCCATTTGTATAATCTATAAGTAGAACAACTGAGGAGCACAAGGCACTATGAGAAATCTTAGAGCCTCATGGAACTTACATTTTGGTAGAGGTGCATGTGGACCAAAATATTAATAGTTTAAAGCAGCAGAGGCTAAAGGCCAAGAAAAGGCCCACAAAATTCAGGCAAGAAAGTTCAGCTAGAAATGTCAAGAAAGGCTTTATGAATAAGGTGGCCTTTGAGATGGAGATTGAAGGATGGAAAAAATTTCGGTAATGGTTAAGGAAGGTATTTCATGCAGCAGGAATAGCATGAACTAAAGTTTAGAGGTAGGAAAACACAAAGCTTGTTTTTGGAAATAATCAGTAGTCTAGTTTGAGTCTGACGACTGAAATGAGACTGAAAAGTTAATTGAGACTTTAGTGCAGAGAATCTTCAGTGACAAATAAAATCAAGGACTTGCTCTGTGGACGAAAAGAATGGTGAGGTACACATGATGGTTTTGAGCAAAGAAATGGAAAAATCCATAATATGCTTGAGGAATCTTACTCAGGCAATGATATTTGGTTGGGCTGTAGGGGAAAGATAGGATGCGAGTAGGTCAGGTAGAAGGCTCTTGCCTAGGTCAGGGAGAATATGAGTCTAGATGAAGGGTAAAAAAGAAGATTCAATGCCATGCCAGTACAGGTAAGAGGGGGGTTAAGACTTTAAAAGAGCCTTGAAAAATAAAACATTTAAAGATCTTTTGGAATGTTAGGTTTTTGTTCTGTGCTCATATAAGTTATTTCTCTTAGATTGTAAAAATTGAAATTTTTTGTTGTTTTTGCTTTAGGAAAAATTGAAAGTAAATCTGTCATTAGCTATGTATAGAAAACAGCTTTCAGAAAACTTAAGGAGTCATTGTAGTGGTTCCAAATTAGGGAAAATGGACTTAAGTAAGATTTTTACACTGGAAATGGAAAGAAAGATAAATGCTAGAATAAAAAGAAGTAGTGGGACTTTGGAACTAAGAGATCTGAAGGAGGAATCGGAGATGGCTTTTGGTTTCTTTCTTGAATACCTGGGTAAAGTCTGATAGAGGAATATTTCTCTCCTTGCTGCATACTGCAGTGTTAATCTCTCTGCCTCTAGATTTTTGCCCATACTGTATTTCACTGAGTCAAGTCTTTTGCAAAACATGAGGTTAGATAATTAAAATAATTGGAATGTTTTCCCCCAGCTTCTAGTCACATCCCTGCTCCTTCCTTCATTCATTTATATCTAAGTGATATATCATAAATTCTTTCAAGTAAAATAGTTCATCTATCCTTGCATTTGGATAGTACATCCTGAAAAAGAACATCTGTAAAATGCCTTTGCTATTATCATGATGCTAAGAAGTATAAAGAAAGTAACCACAGCATAAGTGAAGAGCTTTCAGGAAAAATCGTTTTTAGTATATTTGATGAGTCATTACTAGCAGATGATAATTCTATGATTTATAATCCACTGTAACTGAGTTGTTAGAATCAGTGAAAAGACACATTAATCTGTTTAGTGTTACCAGTGACTAGGTATGTTTGAATAAATACATTGGCTGTAATAATATATATCAGAATGTATATATTATGTATTATTATTTATAAGTAATATATATTTGGTGATTATCATATATATGAAATATATATTGATAATGTTGACAATATTTATATAATTTATTGGTAAATATATATATAATAATTAGTTTTGTCTTTTTTTGTTCTCCTAAAGTTTATTTCTTCTGGGTTTTTTTTGTCTATAAATACAAAGTTTGGAAGATGTAGAGATATTATGGAGTCTTATATATTTTATTACAGTGCTTCTGTATAATATATGATGATACTTTTTAAATTAAATTCATTGGGGTGACAGTAGTTAATAAGGTTTTATCATTATTTAACAATTCTTTGGTATTCAAAATTTGAATCCAAATGCGATAATAAAATATAGCATTTGCCTTCATTATTAAGATACAAAGGTAAGTAAACTCAACATGATATTTTACAGAATGTATTTCTTTGTTACTTGATATTTATCTTTTGTCAGGGTTGAGGTAGAGAAAAGGCCAAGATGGCAGCCCCAAGTATGTATATTAAGTAGAAATTAAACTGGAGAACTATATAAAACAATAAGAAAAGGGTTCATTTTTGTTTTTATTTTTATTCTGCACAAATCAGAGTGAAACGTTAGGTTTGTTTTGTTTTTTGTTTTTTTTTCCTGTAGGAGGGACCAGTGAAAGTGAACCTATGCTAAGCCATACAGTTCGTAAGCACCTTCGGAAAACTAGACTTGAGTTACTCCACAAAGAATATGAGGTAAATAATAATTAAAATTTAAAATGATGACAGCATTGAATTCAAGGTGAAACTGAGCTATCTCAGTCCATGGACTTCTTAGAGGCACACATCTGATGAAATCTTATTTTAATGCCAATTTAAAAATGCCTTATTTGGTAAGTACTTTTTTCTCTTTTTCTCTTTCCTATTTCAAATAGAGGAAAGGAACGGATGGAAGCATTTTCTTTTTTTCTTTTTTTTTAATTTAAAATTTGTCCTTAACAGACACATCATTTTGCAAGTGTTTACTCCCTCAGGAAACTGGGAGATAAACCATCTTGTGAAAATCAGTCTTCCAACCCCACAAGGTAGTATGAATACTCTAGTAAATAGTGACTAAGGTCCTCAGTCTGCTTTTGTTTCTGCCTGTAAATTCACTGATAATTATAAGCTTCATTGGTGAATATGCCTCTCTGTCAACTACGAGCAAAGAGATTTTTTGAGTGAAATATGGTATTTCCTAATTGTTTTTTTACATGTAAACTTTTTAAATTTAAAAAATTGTATATATTTAAGGTGTACAACTTGATATTTTGATGTACATGTACACAGTGAAGTGATTCCTTCGGTCAAACTAATTAATGTATGTGTCACATCCATCTCCTCACGCAGTTACTTTTTTATGTGTGTATGGTGAGAGCACCTTACATCTCAGCAAATTTCCAGTATACGACACACTATTACCAACTGTAGTTATCACGCTGTTTATTAGATCCCTAGATTTATTTATCCTACATAATTACAATATTTAAACCTTTGACCCATCTCTTCACTTCTACCTCCTCACTTCCCGACCACCTCCCTGCCTCTAGGAACCACTGTTTAACTCTCTGCTTCTATGTATTTGCTTTTTAGGCTTCCACTATAAGTGGGATCATGCAGTAGTGTTCTTTCTGTGAAGGTGATTTGACATGGTGATGAAATTTTTCCAGATTAGCTTCATGCTAATGGAATAGATATAATTTTGAACAGTGAACATTAAGCCAAATTGTCATTTTATGTTGACTACAGTGGGGGGGATGTTATTGATCTCTTCTTTTGGTACAAAATATCTTTAAGTTAAACTATATAAGTGAAAGTTACTTCAGCTGTCTCAAAATTTTTTTTAATGAAGTGGGACATAAATAAATGACTGAATAAATGTGTTTACTGCTTATATTTATTAATATATTAATTCAAACAAATAGTGATCTTTCTCATTTTATAATGCTATTTAACTTGAAGTGTGTCGTAATTTAAAATAGTAAGAAGTACTTTCTGTGTTAATTTTAAAATGTATTCTTCCATAATTAATGAATATTAATCATACTTAGGTACTAATCAAATTAATCTTTTAGAAGATCAGTGGCATATTGAGCCACTTGGAGTTTTCTAACAACAGAATTTTTCAGTCTTAATTTAAGAAGTTTTCTAACAACAGAATTTTTCAGTCTTAATTTAAGAAGAAATACCCATTTTAGATGAATAAATGGTATCACAGAAAAGGGTTTTACCTGAAAGTTTAATAATTGGATTTAAGATAATAAGCAGTTCCAGATGGGGAAATCTAATACTTGGAATGGTCACAATTGTAATTGAAGGATCAAAATGTAGAAAAGTTAAAAATTAACTACAGATATTATTCCAAAGTGGAAAGAGGAAGGAAATGGTATATGGTTTGAACTTCTACTTCAAATGCAGAACCAAAAATATAAACATTAAACAAAACTATAATAGATCACCTTCATCAACACTGTATTTTTAATTTCCTTCAGTAAAAAAATTAAGCATACCTTAGAATTTTCTGTTGAGGAATCTATTTCCTTGTTGAATTCATGACTTTGGTTTCCTGAGTATCTTAAATCAAAGGTTTGACATTTTTATATTTTTAAACCACAAACTGTCATTGAATTTAAATGAAAGTGGTGGGAATGGTAGTTATTATCAAAGTCAAAATACATTTCAAGAATGTCAACTGTGTGTGACTTTCTGCCCACAAAATTATTCAAATGCATAAAGAATCGGCGTATCTACAGCATTTTTAGTATAAAATTTAAAAACGCATCGGCTTCAGGTTAGCATATGTATGTACTTAGTGTCTGTGTCTACCTAATGCCTTTGCAATGCCTTTTCAGGATGAAATAGATTGTCTGCAGAAAGAGATGGAAGAACTCAAAAGTAAAAATCTCAGCTTGGAGTCACAGATCAAGACTATTCTGGATCCTTTAATCTTCACACAGGGCAACCAAAGTGAAGAAAAACATCCAGTTGTAGATAATCCAAGTAAAATTGACCCAGAAACTGTAGCAGAGTGGAAGAAAAAACTTAGAACAGCTAATGAAATATATGAAAAAGTAAAAGATGATGTGGATAAGTTAAAGGAAGTAAGTCGTGATTGTTTTTAAAATTCTATTATAGTTTTAAAATTTCTATTAAGTTATTTTTAAAATTCTCTAATATTGTTAAGTACCTTCAAAAGTACAAATAGCCATATTATCTTGACTCATCATTAGATGATTTGTGAGGAAAGGACAAAACCCCTGGATGAACATTTATAAGCAGTGGGAAAACTTTTTCTCCTTAAATGTCATTAATGCCAGGAAATATCAGGTGGTTCTATTTATGACTATAATTAGGGACTCTAGTGCTTCTATATGTGTTTGCGTCTTCTTGTTGGGGAGTGACATCAATTTAAAGAATATTTTTTCCCCTCTGTGATTTACTTTAATTTTTTTAAGCTTATGTCAGTGACTGCTCTGTATACATAAAAACAAATGTGTCTATTTCCCTAACTGTAAAATGAAAGTCTTGGACCGTATCTTTTATAGCAGTACCATTCTCTGATTTTTAATTCCAAGAGAGGTGTGAATAGCCTCTGTAGACTATATTATACAAAAGAATATTGTAGCTTATGAGATGGGTTCATTTTCTTCAATTCTTCCATCTATCCAACAGGATAGAAAAAGCATAGGTGAAAAAGCCAAACCTAGGATTTTCCAATCTAAGAAAGGAGATGAGATCCATGAGATACATGCAGTCAGCACTAGAGATTAAAATCAAGTGCTGTATGGCTTTGTTGGCCAAACTTGACTTCAAGTTTATCCACAGTGGAGTCCTGCTGCGCTGAATGGGGATGGTTTTCTGTATCCAGGTCCACAACCACCAATTCAACCTATGTGCATTCACTTAAAGTACTGTAACCATACTGAATTGCTAAATCCTGCCTCCTAAAATCATTGATGAGCTCTGTATGATATTTTAAAGTACCACCACATACTGGCCCTCAGATCCTCAGTAAGGTTAAGTAGCAGAGAAGAATCTGCAACTTAGTATAAATACTAAGACATTTTCACTTACCCACATATAAAATAAATGCTGTTTGGGCTTAGAAAAGGCCAAGATAAGAGAAAGAAGGGAGCTCAGTGCTTTCAGAGAGAAAAAAAAAGAAGAAAACTACAGATATAATTGCACTACATTTGTCACAAGTTTAAGGGAAGTATGTAGTTTCTTTGGGTATTGATGGCCAACATTAGCATGTTGGTTTGTCTAAGAAGAGAAGAAGACACAAAAAGGAAAGAGCTGGGAAGTTGCAGTATTTATCAATCTGCCATGTCTTGTTAACTTCCCCTTTTCTTGATCCATCAGGAAGTTCAACATGGTCTCCTTTATAGTTATTAGACTTCATTTAAGTTTTCGGCAATACAAGCATAAGACTTGACATAAAAACTACTCTGGTCTCATAAGAATGGTGTAGGGGATGTATGTCAAGGAAAAGCACATAAAACAGTTTTTCTCTATTCTTTTAAAGGTCACATGTTAAATTCAATACCCAAAGCTACCCTGAGACCTCAGAATTATTTGAGATATTTAATAAGCCCATTTTGGGTGCTTAGTGATGGTATGAGGTAGTATGAGACAATAAACTGAAGCATAAATAAAAATCATGGACTACAGAGGCAAAACTTGACGGTAAAGAACAAAATAATAACACTATAAATCAAATATAGGAGTACAAAAGATTCAGAGTGAAGGACCACTTAGAATGAGTGAAATAGACTTTTTTTCCTGATGTTTTCAGTACTGAGTAAGTTTTGAACAATTACGAAGCCAGTATCAGTATTGAGCATGCAAAATAGTTAGCCGAAGACTTCATTAGTCTTAGATGCAAAATCTAGAACTCTCCCCTTTGTAATCTTTACCCCTCACCCCACAATCCTCCTGAATTTGAAAATATCTCCTGATAATTGAGGAACTAGCCAGCCCATAAAAAGAATATTAGAGAGCCCCAGGACTGGTGAGAGACCTTGAAATATAACGATACAGTACAGAGGGGATGGGGAAAAGCAATATCAAATGAGTTTCTAATTTAAGCTTATCATCATCAGAAAGCATTTACTAAGTGCCTTCTCTTATGGTGCTATGCTTAAGAGCTTAATTCATTGTGTGTATGGGGAAGTAAATGACTTATATCTTCAGAGGGGCAGTAATGGTGTTTATCAGTCACTTAAAGAATTAACCCTTTACAGTCCAGGTTGGTTTTGCAGCCATGAAGATAAGCAGGTGCTCAGAGCCCAAGAGGAACCTGCATGAATATAAGAGAGTTAGGCTTTGTACCCAGAAGAATGTTCTCTGCCTTGCTTCTCTTGTTATTCTCTTGGGCATTTGTGTGGGGTGGGCAAGTAATATAGTCAGAGGTTCTGGAAATTAGTCAGAAACATTGGTCAAAGTTTTTAAATCCGTTTTTAAGTCTTGGTTTAAACCTTCCTGTTGTCAATAGTTCTCGTGACCCATTCACTTTGAATGCTAATGTTCTAGTCAAACAAAGATTTTTCTCTTGCTAGATAAGTGAAATTTGTTTCTACTCTAGGGAGTCATATTTCTTTGGAATTCAAAAATGCAATGACTAGGGAATTTAAAGGAGTTAGCTTTTAAGAAAACTCTAAAAATTAAGCACACTACTTTTCAAGCTATCTGAAATCAATATTGAGCCTCTAGATTTTCTAGTAATTAATGTTTTGTTAGGCAATATTTAGGTACCATGCAATTAAAAAATAAAGTCGTACTTGGAATTTTTTTTTTTAATCAAAAGAGAATCCATAGAATTTATTAGAAGATATTAACTCAATTTTGAGAGTCTCAGAACTTATGAGTCAGGGCACTTGGGAAAGCCTTCTGGAGAAAGAAAGAAAGTAGTTTAATCATGTTAGATTTGTTATCACTAAAAAGCTATTTTTAAGTAGCAACCAAAAATCGATCTTAAAGTCAAGAATTAACTCAGCATAAGTTTTGTGAATAATCGCATATGATATAACGTTTCCCTGCTGAGAGTGTTTAGTTATGTGAAAAAGGAAAAAAAAAATGCTATTAGTATACTCCCTTAATGACTCTAGGCTGACTAACATAGTTCCTTTTATTTCCCTGGACAGGAGATTTACAGAGCGGTGGGGAAATACAGATTTAAAATGCTTGGTTGTATTCACAGCTTCACAAGTCATTCCCAGTGGTGATTTTAAGTTTCTGAAGGTCATGCTCTAGCCTTTAGTTTTCTGATACTCTCACTCTAAACAAATACTGATGACTCATATCATAATTTTTACAAGGCACTTTTATTTTAGCTTGTGCTTAATTATTTTCAACTCTTTTTTTAAGGCAAATAAAAAATTAAAATTGGAAAATGGTGGCCTCATGAGGGAGAATTTACGACTGAAGGCTGAAGTTGATAACAGATCACCCCAGAAGTATGTATTTTGTTCATAAAGCAATGTTTCAGGTTATGTCAGTGTTTTTAGAATAAGCTGCTATTATTGATGTGTTCTTCATTTGACTCTTTCCATTGAAGTGTGTAGGTTTAAGTAGAATGTCTTGCCTCTAAAAGTTGAGTGTATAGTTATATTATTGGTAGAATCTTAGTCGCAGTTATGGCTAATTTTGAAGAGAGGATTTCATTGTTATCCTTTTTCCTTCCCTGATTAGCAAGGGGATTGTTTTGTGACCTAAAACAGGTAAACTTTCACTTGGTTTTACATATAACTGTTTAATAGTACTAACAAAGAGTAGAGAGATTAACATAATGCCCTTTAGAAGTTTTCTGAAATAATAATAGTTAACATTCATATAGTGCATTCTTTTTGCCAAGTACAACAACCTGTGAGGTAGAACTATTATTATTCTCCATTTACAGATGAGGAAATGGACATGTAGAGAGAGATTAAATTATTTTGTCTAAATCTGCACAGCTAGTAAGTAGTGAAAATAGGATTTGAACCCAGGTAGTCAAGCCCCAGATTTCATGCTCTATTCCATTACACTAAAAAGCATATCTGAAATAGAATTTAAGGCTTTAATCGTTCAGTTTTGTACTGATTTGAACTATACAATTAAGTGTTTTATTCTTTCTTGGTGGAATAGTCTTCATTCCATTCCAAAATGTAAGAGATTGCAGGTATTGACCCGCTTAACATTCTGTTTAAAATTATAAGAAACAGTTGAGAGTTAAGAGTTGAATATGGAGAAAAGATGAGATATAGCACTTGAGGTTTTTCTTCTTCTAGGAAAAAAAATGAGAAGTGGGAAGAGAATATGACCCCCATGCTTCTCCCAGGGGTGGCATATTTGAACTCCATACTTTCTTCCTGTCCAACCACTAAACTTCATCTCTTCCTAGTGGAAAAAGACAAGACAGGCATTGGCAAACAAAGGAAATTTATCCTACCAGAAATAGTCTCTACTTGTCATTTGAAAAGGAGAAAATGTTGCCTTCAGTAAAACCAAGTGTGGTATCAGGAAATGGTAGAAGTAAACCATAATTACTCAAAACAGAGGTAACCAACAGAAGGAGAAGCATAGCTTTTACTTTTAAATAGTTCCTTCCCGTGTGTCTCCAACCTCATTTCGCTTTCACTTCAGATAATGTCCTACTTTGACAAATTAGTGAAATAAGCTTAGGAAGTGTTGCTGTTAATGTGGTAGTTTTGAATCTCTGCTCTCTCATTTATTGGCAGCTCGCCTTGCCAGTCATAGTAATGCTTGTCCATTAGCCATTTCCCACAGCATGCTGAATGGAACTAAAGCTATTTTGTTTGTAGCTTTTATTTCTTGAAAAGTTGCCCACAAGATTTCAGATTTAATGCCAGCCACAACGTGAGTTTTTAAATATCCATGGCTCCAGCCTGATAAGTAACTGAAGAATCTCACCTGAAGAAGCCTGGCCTCTGTCTTTTCTAATAAGCAGCCATACTATAGCTTTAGGATTTGCTATTTTTAACTTGTTTCTTCCTTTCAAGGGAAGGGTACATTTTCATTTAAAAAATGATATGAACCGACCCCTATTTCAGATCAGTTTGTGATGCATTAAAGTATTAAATGCATTGCATTTGATTTATAGCCTTGTTTGCTCTGCATCACCAAACCCTAGTGGGATTCAAAGAGAAGCTGACCACAGCTGAAAATGCCCAGATCTGGTTCACCTGAGGAGAGCTTCTACTTATACTGAAAAGAATATGAATATTCAAGAGTTTAAAAGTACATGTAAGCAAATAAAAACCATTCGTTCTAATTTGTTCCCTTGATTAGGAAGTGCCTTGACCAATTATTTTTCTATTATCTACCTAGTTAGATGTCAAGGAATGCTTTTTATACACATGGCCTTAGTTTCTGATGTATCCTTCAAGTTATGCAGTTATATTCTACAAATCTTTCAAAAAAGCTTTAAATTGTAAACACTAGAGATTTTAAACTAAGGAAGGTGTATTTATCAGCTTGGAGTGCCATAACAAAATACTCTAGTTGGGGTGGCTAATACACAGGATATTTATTTTCTCACATTTCTGAAGGCTAGAAGACAGAGATAAGGTTCGGCAGTTTTGGTTTCTGGTGAGGACTATATTTTGGCTTACACACAGCCAGCCACCTTCTCACTATGTCTTCACATGTTAGAGAGAGAGAGAGAGAATGAATGTGATAGAGAGAGAAGTCTCTGGTCTCTCTTCCTCTTATAAGGACACCAATCCTATCGGATTAGGGCCTCATCCTTATGATCTCATTTAACCTTAATTACATCCTAAAAATCCTATCTCTAATTATGGTCACATTGGGGTTAGGGCTTCAACATATGAATTTGTTGGGGGCGGAGGGGGGGTGTAGAGAACACAATTTAGTCCATACTAGAATTTATTTCTTTTCAAGACACTCAAACAAATATGCTAGTGCCCCCAAACTAGACTAACGTGTTTGGAAAGAGAACTTAAACATTTACGTTGGTCTCAAGTAGACAGTATTGTACAAAAGTAATATATTTCATAATCCACTTAAAAACAGTGCATTATCTTTTTAAATGAAGATCTGGATTATTTATTTCTTCTGTTACTGTTTTCTGTTCTATCTGTTATTCTTTATTATATCCAGTCTTAAAGTGCACCTGGATACTTTTCCTTTCTCAGTTTTAACTTAAAGTCCTTTTGAGCAATGTGACAGATATCCTACTAAGCATGTTCTTCTAGATTTCAATAGTATTCATTCTATTCCGCATCAAAAGTTTATTGTCTTAATATCTGAACTGGCAGTCAAGAAATTTGATCTTTTTCTTTGACTTTATCTACACTTCCCAAATTCTTCTTTTCTCTTCTCAAATTATATATTTCACCTGGGGGAACCATCATTTTTTTCTAACCTGGACTACTGAGAGAATCAGATTTGATGTTCAGAACTCAAGAAGTGGTATGTCCTTTAGCTTACAAGGCTGATATCTGAAGAAAACTCACCCTCCTAGGCAACCCAGAAATACCGAATATTTATTTACTTAACACTATGTGAAGTGCTTTAAACTGTACAAAGTAAATACTCTTCCTGATCCCTAAAGTAGATTAGGTTCCCTTGCTGTAATTTCTCTTACTACTGTATACTTGCCCTTCTTAGCACATATCACAATTAATAATGTTTTGCATAATTACTTGTTTTATGACTTTCTTCTCTTTGATCCAGGACTATAGTTGTATTCACCGTTGTAGCCACTGCATTTCTGGCTCATAATTTGTTCCTAATATTTGTTGAGTGAATGAATGAAAAACGTAGCCCCTAGAACTATGAGAAAGCAAGCATACAGTCCAGAATGTGGTACACTGAATAAGAAAAATAACTAGGTTTCTTCATGAAATCATTGGCAAAATGGAAGGGGGAGCCTGCTTCACAACAAAAGAGAACTAAGAGATGAAACCAAATGCCATACAGTTGAGCACCATGGGTTTGAACTGCGCAGATTCACTTATTGTGGATTTTTTTCAATAAATGTACAGATAGCTCACTGTATACCCAGGGTTTCACATCTTGGATTCACCCAACTGCATATCGAAAACAGCAATTTCCATCCACGGTTGGGAGTCCATGGATGTGAAGAGCTGATTGTATGGATTGTTCCACACCATTTTATATAAAGAACCAATCCCCCATGGATACCAAGGGATGACAGTAGTTAAGTTTTGGGGAGTCAAAAGTTATTTTATATAAGGGAGTTGAACATCTGCAGATTTTTGACTATGTGAGGAGTCAGCATCCCTAACCTCCATGTTGTTCAAGGGTCAACTGTGTGTGGATGTTATGTGGATATTGATTAATAATAAAGCATGTCAAAAGACATTTTGAGGTAATTAGATAAAGTTGAATATGAACTAGATATTAAATTATACCATGGAATTACTATTAATTTTGTTTAGGTATTATGGTTACTTAGATAATGTCCTTTCTATTTTTAGAAATGCATATTAAAATATGGACTATAAAATATTTTAACAATAGAAAAAAGGGATATGTATATGTGAGAAAGGAGGCAAAATCTTGGTAATTCGAAGTGGGCGATGAGTATATGGGGATGTGTTATATATTTCTTTCTACTTCTGTGAATATTTCAACATTTTTATAATAAAAAAAAATTAAAACCAACAAAACATAGTCCCAATCTCTAGGAAGCTCATAATCTAATGAAGGCAAGAGACAAAAATATAGGATACAATTAAATATTCAACAGATACTAAGCCAAATAGCAGAGATAGCAATATGGGTTCAGAAAATGGTAGGTGGGTTGTAGTGAGGAGAGTCTTTATCGAAGAGGCAGGACTTGAGCCCACCTTTGAAGAATGGAGATTTCACTGAAGAGGAAGGCATTTTGAACAAGAGGAAACAGCTCGTGCTATTAGGAGTACTGTGTGGTCCCTTCAGCTCCAGTCCCTTCTCACTAATTACAACCAGGAAACAACAAGAATGAGAAGCTGAAGAGAAGACGTTAGTGTTGCATTTTCACATTCTTAAATTCCCTTGGCTTCAATTACTATTCCTAAACTGTACCGGGAAATGTGGATACATTTGTCCCTTGAAGAGGTATGAAAAATTGACTCATAGAGCGTATGAAAGTGTCATGCCCTCTCTCCAAGTTCTCTGTGTTTAGTTGTGTCATGTTTTTGCTTTAGGCATGAGAAGCAGGGTTCACGCCACGTTGCCAGCTATTTTGAGGCTTTGCAGAACAGCTATTCTTTCACTCAATTGCTAACTCACTTAATTGCAAACTTCATAGGTCATTTATATCAAACTTGGTTATAATTGGATTAATGGATTTCCTTTCTATAAGTATGTTCAAGAATGTTCTGTGTTCTTATTGTGGCTTTAATAAGATTTATGGCTTTGATAATGTCTCCTTGCATGCAGTGCTCTTTTCCCCAAGGCTTGTCACTTCAGACCAGGCTTCACCCATGCCCTAGCTCCTTCGGAGGGAAGGTAAAGGCTCCAGATACCCTCTGGACAGTGAGCAGTATTTCCTTTCATTAGTATATGAAAAAGAAGTGTTCTGAAGAAGAAAGAATAGACTTCATAGATTATGATGTGGCTTTCTTCCCTTTTTGCTGTATTCGTGTTCCCTGAGTCATCTCATCTATAGCTTTAATTATAGCTTTAATAATAATCTGCCTGTATGTCAGAGGTTACAAAAGAAAATTTAAAACTTTGGTCTCACATGTTTGTGGTGATGCTGGTGTAAACAAACCTTCTCCACTGTCAATTGTATAAAAGTATTGCACATGCAGTTACAGTGATGGGCTGTACCACCTAGGTTTGTTTAAGTACACTGATGTTCACACAGGGCTGAAATCTGCCTGACATCTCATTTCTCAAAACATATCCCCATCATTAAGTGATGAATGACTTTACAGTAGTTCTCCCCACCCTTATCTGAAGTTTTGCTTTCCACGGTCCTAGTTACCTAAGACCAACAGCAGTCCAAAAATATTAAGTGGAAAATTCCAAAAATAAACAATAAGTTTGAAGTTGTGCACCATTCTGTGTAGCAGGATGGAATCTCACGTTGCCCCACCCCTTCTTGCCCGGGAAGTGAATCATCCCTTTGTCCAATGTACCCATGCTATACGTGCTTTCCTTCCCTTAGTCACTAAGTAGCCATCTCTCTTATCAGATCATCTATGACAGGATAGCGGTGGTGCTTGCATTCAGGTAACCCTTATTTTACTTGGTAATTACCCCAAAGCTGTTCACATAAGTTTTATTACAGTATTTTGTTATAATTTTTCTAGTTTATTACTAGTGTTAATCTCTTACTATGCCTAATTTATAAATTAAACTTTTCATGGGGATATATGTGAGGAAAAAAATATGTCATATAGGATTCAATACTGTCTGTGGTTTCAGGCACCCATTGGGGGTCTTGGAACATGTCCCCCGTGGATAAGGAGGGACCACTGTAAATGCGTAGATGTGGAGACAGAGTACCTGGATTCAAACTTCTCTGCTTTTGCTCTGCCCCGTCTTCCCCTATCCAATTCGTTTTCACCACACTTGAAATTGTCTTTTTATAAAGTTTAATTGAAATTATAACTAAATTTATACCTAACAATATCCGGTGATTTTCTGAAATACAATTCATATTCTTCACAAGCTAGTTTATACTTGCCTACTGTCCTCTCATTCACCTTATTCTCATTCCCCCAGCTCATCCTGCTCCAGCCATACTGGCCTTCTTCTGTTTCTAAAACATGCTGGACCTTTTCCCGCTGCTTAGAATGTTCTGCTTCCAGATATTTATGTGGCTGTCTCTGTCATCAGATTCAGAAAGGTGTTTCCTGATCATTCAATCAAAAGCACCTTCTACTTCCTTACTCTGTCCGTTAGTGATACCGTAATAATAAAATGGTATGGTGAAGCTATATGGAGTATAATTATGAGCTCCTGAGCCAGGCTCCCTAGGACTGAACTCTGCTTTGTTTACTTACTAGCTCTGTGATTTGAGGGAAGACATTTAACCTTTCTGTATCTCAGTTTTTGTCTTCTGTGGAGTGGGGACAGTAGTGAGGATTAAATGAATTAAAACTTGAAATGCACTTGGAGCCCATCGCTAATGCTCAACTAATGTTATAGTACTGTTATTTTCTTAGCCCTTACCAATATCTGAAATTATCTTGTTCGTTTAATTGCTTGACCTTTTTGTTGTCTGTCTCCTTCATTCTAAGCTTAAAACTCCAAAAATAAGCTAATAAATAAATAAATAAAACTTGGAACTCCATAAGGGGAAGGACCTAGCTGCTATCTTCTTCACTTGCAAAGCCCTGGCACCTGAAAGGCACCTGATTCATACTTGTTGAAAATTGAATGAATAGATAAATAACATTGGATAAATTACTTAAGCTCTTGGAGCTATCAGGTTTTCTTTATACAAAATGTTATCCACATTGTGGATATTGAAATGATTAAAGGAAATAATTTTATGTCTTTGGCACAATATGCAGCACAAAGAACTGATAGAGGTGAGTGTGTAAATACTTGTATCCATTATCCATCCCATCCAAAACATTGTTTATCCTATTGCTCCGTCACTGTTCTTCCTAATGGCTTTACTACTCATCTGGTTGCCTAAGATAAAAACCTCGGTCTTCGTACGTTTCTCTACCCTTTCTATTCCCACACCTAATTGTTCTGTATATTCTGTCTATCCTGCTCTTAAATGCCTTTGTAATCCCTCTTCTTCTCTTTCCCACTAGTTTAGATCCACGTGATTTCTTGCTTAGCCTATTTTAACAACCTTCCAACTTCTTGCTCTTCTTTTCCACACTTGATCCTCTAGCATCTGCTTTATTGTTGCCTACTTTTAGAATATAAATTCGACCATCTTACTCTCATGCTTAATGACCTTTGATGATTCCCCATTGTCCGCAAATTAAAACTTAAATTCCTTACTAGTAGGACTTCAGTTTTAGCCTTCTTATCTCCTCTCCAGCCTCTCCATTCTTATACTCTGCTTTGGCCATGCTAAATTTCTCGCTTGGCGCAGATTCACCATGTTGTGACATGTCTTTGGACCTTTGCTCATGCCTTTGCCTTTGCCTTCCCTGGCCCTCCGCATTAGCTTTTCCCTATTCCTTTTGATTCTGCCTGGCTAATTCCTACCTATCCTTTGAGATCTAGGCCAGTCGTCACTTGATCTGTGAGGCTCTTTGTGATTTCCCTAGACAGAGGGAACACTTTCCTTTTGTTATTCTATCATAGTGTTTTAAGGATCACATTGTATATTGACCTTTCTGACTGTTGCGCTCAGTTAATCTATGAGCCCTTTGGAGCTAAGACATACTTTTTAAAATGCACAGATACATGTATGTGTAGAAAATAGGTATGTGCACACCGATGTACCTTCTCTGGGGTCTGGTGGAAGGAAGAAGTTCTTATATTCTAATACTCTATACTACTACTTGGAGGGAACTGACCAGGGAATTAAGATTTTGAACTTTCTTGAAATTTAAAGTACAAAAGGTTTAAGAGGGCAAGAAATCAGATTCCTGGCATTTTCTCCAGATGAGGAGAGCAGAGGGATTTCCTGAAGTTTTCCTAAGCTATACTAGAAATAGGGAAAGGAGGAGGCCTGCCTGGCTTCCAGACAAGATTTCTTCTCTGAGTCTCCTTACTGGGACTGGGTTTTCCTGCCCTTACCTGTCTCCATGCTGACTCCGAGCTGTGGTCCCTTCCCCTTTCCTAGGTCTGCTCTTCCTAAACTGTGTTCTAAGACTTGCCTGTATCACTGGGACTATGGGCTTTCCGCTTCCTCAGCAGCACCTCTAGTCTTGCTGGCCATGACTATTGTCCCTTTTTGACCTGGCCTTTTTTATTTATTATGGTCCTGCTCTGACAAATACTGTGATTCCTGGTATTTGACCCCAGCCTGATCCATGAGTGATTCTGCTATGCCCTTTGGTTTTCCCAGAAGGGGAACTTATCGACTGTCAGGGGAGCCAGATAATACCCTGGGGCCAGACTGTGACAGCCTGGTGTGCTCAGGCCCCACAGCTGCCTGAGGAGCCCTTCTCTGGATAGTCAGCTAATTGGGGATGGACAGTTACTGCATTTTCCTGTCAACTTGTAAAGACAAGTTGTATTGATAAGGTATTTTAGGAGCTTGCAGTGCATGCTAATGACTAAGCAATAAGGTTGTCAGAAAGATTATGAACTGCTTGAGGACAAGGATAATTTCTTTTACTCCTTTTGTTTCCCTTCTTCACAGCCCCTCAGCAAACATTAGTCTTCAGTGACTGTCATCTGAGTAATAATTACCGAGTGGCTGGATCACAGTTTTTTGTTTTATCTTTTTTTTCTTTTTCTTTTTCTTTTTTTTTTTAGATTGTTCCTTGTGCTGAGAGATTGATTTAACTGTAATGGAAAATGTATAGATAGATACTAGGCCAGAAGTTTTAAAGTATGCTTTTTTCACTCAACATTTTTTCACTCTTACACTATTGAGATTTTGTTGTTATTAAGGTTATTGTATTTTGGGAAGAGGTGTTAAGTCCTTTATTCCTCTTGGAACTGTAAAAAGATATGAACTAGCATGTCTTACGGTTCTCTCTTTCCATGAAAGATTATGATCCCCATTGATGTCATACAAACTTGAAGGCTGATCTTTTCTTTTCGGGCAGAAAATTAGGGCATTTCTGCATGGAAATGAAATGAAATATATTTATCAAGTAGAATTGAATTTATTCCACAGTAAAAAGAGTAGTCCACCTTCACAGACAGTTTGTGTGTGTGTGTGTGTGTGTATGTGTGTGTGTGTGTGTGTGTGTATGGGTCAGCCCATTTAAAATACTTAAGCACAAAAGGGAATTGGTTCCTCTTCAATTTACATATGCTGCCAAAACTCGGGTTCTTTCTATTAAGAACTTCCAGGTATCTCAGCAAAAACTTTCAACACCACAATTTTTGACAGATGCCTGGTTAGTTTAATAAAGTAAACACATGTACGTACACACACAAAACTTCCCTTAAAATTGTGTTTATGATATGAGCCATAATTTTTAAACTGCTCTCCATTTGAAAGCTTGCAAAGCAAACTCTGCCTTAATTTTTAAATACCTTTGGGACGTAAAGGGAGGAGGAATGGCTGCACGAGCCTCAATTCTTTGTCTAGTTCCACTGCCCTTGTGGTCTTCATCATGAAGGAAGAAATTGTGTGTTTTTAAAATTATTCTTGCAAATAATGAAGCACTTTATGTTTTGTGATTAAACAAAGATGCAGTATAACATAGCTCATATTTCTTTATTTCTCAGTATTAAACCCTGAAACCAAGTACGTAGGTGATGTTTAAGCTCTAAAATTTTTTATTTAAATTTTTGCCTTTTTCACATAAATAGCATTGTTTCCTTATAGTTGAAAATGCCTGCTGATTGTGCATGAGGTAGACAGGATGATCATGTATACTTTCTATTCCCAGTGCATTAATGATGGAGCTTTCAGTTTGTAGTTCTAGTTTAGAACTAGTCTTCATATCTTTAGTTAAAATACCACACTCTTTAGGTTGGCATTTGCCAGCATAATCTGTGCTATAGTTTCCTGCAAGGCTACTTTAAAAAATGATCTTTGGAAATTTCAAAATATTCTTGACCTTGTGTCTAAAACAAAGTAGGTGTTTGACAAATATTTTTAAACTTTGTACACCCATATCTGTATGTCTTCTCACATCTTGTTTTCTTTCTCCATGTTTCTATGAGCAAATGTATGTATTAATAAATATTACAATACTAGTCCCTTGACTGTGTATACAGACTTTGTGCTCAGTAAACCTAGCTTTAATTTTATACCATTTTACAGTATAAATAGGTGCTAATATCACTCAAGAAGGGATCTCATGCTCACATACTTCATATGTGTTCAAACATGGACTCAGACTTGAATCCAAATCCTTTTCCTGCTATTTACTTTCTGTATAACTTTTAAGCCTCTCATTTCTCATCTTTAAAGCAAAAGTAACATCTCCCTTCATAAAGTTGACATGAGAATTTAAATAAGAAAATGTATATCAGGCATATAGCTTGAAACAAGTAAACATTCAATAATTTGTGGTTGCTGCTGTTGTTACTGTCATCATCATTGTCAGTAGTTGTCACTTAGACTACTAAAGGTTTATTTGTTACATATCCTCTTGTAAGTTTCATCTCAAAAGTTCACATTCCTCTTTTTTTTTAAAAAAAAAATTATGGTCCAGGGAACAAAAACTTTATCCGGAGCTTCCAGGATGGAAGAATTGTTTCCTGTTCTCTCTCAGTATGCCTCACATTTAATATATTTTTATGGAACCAACTGTGTGATTAGGATAGATGGTACAATTATGATTAAAAATTCTCTAAGAACATAGCATTTTCATAACTGAATGTTTAATTTTTTAAAAACTCTCTTCAACACTGCAAGTCATACGGCTCAGCAGCAGATAAGAATGTATAGGCCACTTCTGAAAGCTTCCCTAGTAATTTAAAGACGGCGCTTCCTTGCGTTCTCCTGACACAAGCACGGGATGAGCTAGATGTGGGTCACATACAAAAAACTCATTGGAAGCAGGTGAGAGAGAAAGTCGTTGTGTCCCCACCCCACCCCTTCCCTTCCCAGCCAAAGAGGTTTAAGCTCCCTACAGTCCTGGTCCCACCTGTCCTCTCTCCCTTAAATATGACCCCTCCCCATCCTGTACACAGCACCCAAGGCAGAGCCCAGCATTGGGACCGTTTCCTTTTCTTCCCACTTCTATCAAAACTCAGGTTCCCAAGGAGGTCATATTACAAGCTCCTCGAGTGATGTGCAGTCAAAAAGAGGAGTTTGTGAATTGAAAGGATCTAACTGGTAGACCATGATTTAGGAGAAAATACTTAGGGAAGGGAAAGAATCAGTGGAAAGTTCTTCCATCTGAAATTCTGCCTTCTCCTTCATACCTCTCTTTATTTTAAAAGAAGAGAACTTTTCTACTATCTCTAAAAGGGAATGAGAGGATATGCAACTATAGCTAAGTAGACAGATAACTCTACAATAAAATACACTCTTATGAATCATTCTTAGGGTAAATGTGGTAATTCTTTAAAAAAATTTTTTTGAGACACTTAAGTTTACTTGATTTTCTCATATACCAGCCATTACTTTAGTATAGGTCATCCTGTGCCCCCTTTTGGCAGGACATATACTAAAATTGGTAAGCCTCACCTTGCATGGTTATATAGGACCATAAAAGTGATCATTCAAGCAAAAACCACACAAAGTATTCATAATAATCAAAAGAAAGAATTGAATTGTTCTGTAACCTTGAACAATTTTATCAAAATATTAAATCTCTTACTGTCAGTTATAAATGTGTATGAAAATGAAAAAAATAGTGAAACTAGTATTTAGTACACTAGTATTGATATAGTACAGTTTAAAACATTTAGAATTAAAATGTTTTATTTTTTGTAAGAAACTTGTATAGAATAATCTGAATAGTGCTTGCCACTTTATCATATAATTTCTGATACGAAGCTAGCATATTTTCTCACGCCGTAACGAAATGTCATACTCCTAAGTTTGCATCGTTCCCATTCCAGCATTTTATCTTTTGTGCTTTCAATGTCATGAAACCTCTCCATGTTGCTGCAATGTGAAGTTTTTTGCCAGTCTGTCACGTCCTCTAGTCAGCTTTATCCTTTTCGTCACAACCGTTTTTCTCATTTATGTCAGTAGTTTGCCTCTAACAGAGGTCTCTTGAATGATGACAGTTTCAACATCATGGTCAGCTGTTCTTCTATAACTACATTTACATTCGATTATAATTTCACTTCTAACAATCACGTTTTATCTTTGCTGCACCTTTATTTTTGTTGTCTAATTCTTTTGATTATGCCTTTTTGTAAAATATCACGTGGCAGCACAACTACATGTTTTACTGTCTATGTGTGAACTGAATAAGAGATGCTCAATGACCGGTCACTTTCAGACTTTGAAAGAAGTGACCTGATTGGCCACTGATCGTGTTGCACATCTGTGATTTATATAGTGTTTTGTGAAATGAAAAAGTAGCAGTGAAGTTTTTACCCTATGCCATTACTCACAGTTCATATAATGTGATAAGTTTGAACCAGTTAACTGATTGTTATTATTTAATTAAATGGTGGTAACTGAAATTCGTGCATATCAGAACCATGTACAGCAAGGACATCAGTTTGAAAATCTGTCAGGTAGGCCAGATCCAAAGATTGCTTTCATTTTGTTTCACTGTTACTTCAACTAGCAAGTAAAGAAAAGATAAAAAATTAAAGCTAACATGGGAGGCAGGTGAGCTCACTTCACCAGTGTCCCCCTTGTTCCTCAAGATGACATCGTTGAAGTTTGGTGGTCTCAGGAACCTGCTGGGGATGCTGCATTTATCCCTTTTGTTGGGGATGCCATTGAGAACTAGAGAACAAAATAAATTGTTCAAGTTTTCACAACTAGTTAATGGCGACATAGCACTGGAGGTTAGTTCCATTGACACTTGGTTCTGGTATTTATTCTTTACCACAGTTGCTTTCTTCTGAGCCCCTTCAAACATACATTCTGTTCCTCTTAAGGGATGGCCATGAGAAAATGTGATCTTGGAAGCTTTCCTTTGTTGGAGGTGCCCTTAAAATAGTTACAGTACCTCAAAAGTCAAACCAATAGGACTTTCATTTCTCTTTTAGTAGGGATAGGAATAGTCTTGTACTTCTGTAGCTTTTTGGACAAGGGGAGCCCTCAACCAGAATGTACATATCAGTTAACATTGAAAGATCAAAAATCCTTTAAGCTTCTCTTAAATTCTAGCAGAACACATTTCCCATATTAGTTGTAGCTCCCATACTGCTCTGTGCTGTCTTCTCTGACAAAATGAAGCCTTTGGCCATCACAGCTATTTTGAAAATCAAAGCCTTTGGTCTCTAATGGAATGTTTATGAAAATACTCCATTTTGAAATTTGCTCAGGAAAAGGAAGTACAGTAAATGATGTTAGAAGTCCCTCTGGCTTGCCTTGGCATTGATTCATTTAATGATATGTACTCTGGAAATTTCTGGAATTAGTGTGAATAAGAGTATTAAAACCCAAAGCTGAATAAGCACTTATCATACGTATCTTCTTCCATGGAAGTATAGCATTAGATATGCATCCCTAATTGTTATTTCTATATAATCAAGTAAATTTCCATTTTCCAAATTTAATACAGGTATCTAGGGTAAGCTAAAAATCCCTAATACCTATGTCAAAAGTCTCATCTGTTTGCATTCTTTTGCTAAGGTGAAAGTGGAAGTTTTTTTGGATGGAACAGTATAGAATGGCAAACCTATAGAAAAAAGCTATCTGTGTATCTGTCATTCTCTATTGCTTTCCTTGATGTCAGTAGAAAAAAAAAAGAAATAGTCAAATGTATGAAACATTTAGTTTCGTAATATAGTGAATCATAATACTCACCTGTAAAAGAGGCCCAAGGACCTTTGGCTTATCCTTTGGTGTTGGCTATGTCTTGATGTAAAGCATTGATGTATCTTAAAGTAAGAAAATAACATTTATTCGAGAAATATTTATTGAGAGACTGCTGAATATTATGAATTGTTCTAGAGAGCTAGCAATAAATATAAGATAGTCAAACCCCTTGCTTTCCTGCAGCTTACACTCTAATGGAGAAGAAAGAGACAGAAAATAAATAAATTACATGGCTTGATTAATTAATTGATCAGTTCCATGGCTTTCACTATACATTTCTGTTTGTTTGCCTATCAGCCCAGTGCCTTACTAGCCTGGTCTGATCACTCAAAGTTTTATAGACTTGTAAAGTATTGAAATGGAACTTTGGGGAATTGAGGGCAGTGACCTTTTAGAAAACAGACAGCTCTATCAGTGACTTCTGCTTGCTTGTTCCTCTCACATGTGCTCTGTTGCTGGCCTCTGTTGTTAGTTCTCAGGGTACTTCAGCTTTCTCTTGGAAATAACACACACACAAAAAAATGGTTAGAGCTATCACTTTGACTTCAACTCAGAATCATTTGTTAACTTACTTCCTTTAAAAATAATTAAAAAAAAACATATAAGAAATATATAGCATCTTTAAATGACATTATGTTTGAAATTCCAGGCTAAAACTCTGAGTAAGAAGCTACTGATATTTTGGGAAATGTTACACGTTTGTCCCTAGTCTTTCCTTATGGAAGCCTCTGAGTTCCCAAGGACATCCTTTGGTAACAGACTTATTTTCTAGTAACATTATTTAATTTTAAATTGTTTGCTATTTTTCATCTGAGGATATCTTTATTATAAAAACGGCACTTAAGAAACAAGAAATTTTATCTTGGTAAACAAATTTAAGGCTGTCACTTTTTCTGCGTGCATTAAATAAATATGCTACATAGTTTTCCCATTTAAAAATATGAGTTATTTGATTATACCTTAGTATTAGAATTAAGAACTCCCATTTTTGCTGAGTGCACTAAACATCGTTGTCCACTTTTAAAAATTCTATTACAGAAACTACAGCTCTGTCAAATACTGTATTTACAAACCAAAATATTTTTCTTTAACAGAGAAGGAAAAACTCCCATCCTTCGTTTAACCAGATACTCACAGTAGTAAATTTTTGTCTTTAAAACAGGGAGGCCTGTTATTGTAGTTGCTTTTGTTTTTGTTATACCTTTGGGTTTTTGTTTTCCTTTTTAGAGGTTGAAGGGGTAATGCTCTTTCTGAAAGTTCAGTTAATTGCAGTGAGTAGATCAATATTTGGCAACGAGTCTTTTAAGGCCCTTTCTAACCCTGAGATTTTATGAATCTATATTTACCTTTGCCCCTGCTTTTTTTCCCTTAGTGACAAGAGCTAAGATCATGTCAGGAGTAAGCTGGAGAGTGAATTGGGCTACAGTTTAGGAGGAGGTGATGGTCATTGAGTGGAGTCATAAAACATATAGCACAGTTACTATTGGTTCCCTCTCCTTTATATATATATTTTAAATACTAGGCATATTTTATTAATTGTAATTATTTTTATTATTACGGAGAGAAAAAGATAAACCTATAGATAACACAATTTTAAGAAGTCACCTTCCCGGGTACCTTCCCTCAAAGAGACAACCCATGAATTCTTCAAGATGGGTCAATATTTCATTAAAAAATGAATAAAAAAAGGCTTTTATTAAGAGAACTTTTGTGGAGAGAAATTATTTTTCATGGGGTTAGAATGTAAGGCTTATTTTTATTGGCTCATTGAAAGCAGTTTCCTAAAAAAAAGGAATTTTCCTTGGTGGTCAGATGGAATTTGAGGTAGACATTTTATATCCCCTGAAGCCGGGACAGTGTTATGGATCTTTGAATCCCCAGTTCTGGATATACCACCAGGCCATAGCAGGTGCTCACAAATAGTTTTTTTGGCTGAACCAATACCCATTCTTAAGGGAATAATGAAAATAAGATAATCCCAAGTAAAAGGAGTGAATTTTTGATGTATTCTTTTTCAGTTACTCTCCAAAATATTCCTTTTCAGAAATGTGAAAATGTTTTTATGTGTAAAATATTGGAACCACAAGCACTGACTTTGTATTTCAGAGTTGGAGGAAATGAGATTGATGTTTCATACAGTTGTAAAATGCCAAAAATAAGTAGAACTGAAATGAATTAAAGCCCAGTGTTCAGAAAGGCCAAGTTAAAGCTTCAGATCAAGGGTGGCTATAATTGAAAGGTACCAAATAAGTATTTAAAACCACCCCTGCTGGGACGCTAAGATCTCTGAATTTCAAATTGGCATTTTATGTTTGACAAGGTGACACTGTATAAGAAATGTATTATAAAACACTGCTGTATGATAGGAAAATGATTGAATGTAAATATTTCAAGATGTGGACCACTGTTCAAATGTTATCATAAATCTTTGCCATTGTTTTAGGAGATAACTCTACATGCATATATGAGCTGAATTGATAGAGCTAGCCTAGCTCTTGGAAGGGAACTCGTCAGTGAGTTTCTGCCTCTCTGCTACCACTAGACCAATTTTACTGCAAAAGTATTCTGTTAGATCTTTGCCATTATTATCATATGCTTATTGTTACATAGTGAGAAAACCTTTTTTTTGAAGATACTACATCCGGTATTGCTTTTGTCCTCTGCATTGAGTGGTCTGAAATGTCACTATCATGTGAAATTAGAACAGACTGAGATAGTTGGTACTCTTAGACATGGAAAAGGAAAGAAAAAAGCTTAAACTACGTAGTTAACTATCCCTCCATTTCTTGTAGGTTTGGAAGGTTTACAATAGCTGCGCTTCAGTCCAAAGTAGAACAGTATGAACGTGAAACCAATCGCCTCAAGAAAGCCCTGGAACGAAGCGATAAGTATATAGAAGAACTAGAATCTCAAATTGCACAGCTAAAAAATTCAAGTGAAGAGAAAGAAGCAATGAATTCCATTTGTCAGAGCACACTTTCTACAGATGACAAGGGGAGCAAAGGCAGCAAGGAAGATATGCCTTCAAAGAATCAAGGTGATGGTGCCAGAAAGCAGCTTTGCTCAGCCACCTCAAGTTCTCACCTGGCACAGCCTTCTAACAGTTCTGCCCGACAGGAAAGCACCAGCAAAACAGAACCAAATTGTTCTAAGAACAAAGACCTATATCAAAAACAGGTGGAAATAATGTTAGATGTGACAGATACAAGTATGGATACTTACTTAGAAAGAGAATGGGGTAATAAGCCAAGTGATTGTGCACCCTATAAAGCTGAAGAACTTTATGACCTTCCAGCTCCTTGTACTCCTTTGTCCCTTAGTTGCCTTCAGCTCAGTACTCCAGAAAATAGAGAGAACTCTGTGGGAAAAGCAGGATGCTCCAAAAGTCACTCAAACCATCTCAGAAAATTGGTGTTTGATGATTTTTGTGATTCTTCAAATGTTTGTAATAAAGAATCTTCAGAAGACGGCAGAAGCGAAAATGAAAAGAAATCAGAATGTTTTACTTCCCCAAAAACAGGGTTTTGGGATTGTTGTTCCACAAGCTATGCCCAAAGCTTAGATTTTGAAAACTCAGAGGGGAACATGATAGCAAATTCTGTTGGAGAAATTTCTTCAAAATTCAGTGAGAAATCAGGCTCATGTTTATCCAAGAGGTTGAATTCTATTCGCTCTTTTGAAATGAATCGGACAAGAACATCCAGCGAAGCCTCAATGGACGCAGCTTACCTTGACAAAATTTCTGAGTTAGATTCTATGATGTCGGAATCAGACAATAGCAAGAGCCCTTGTAATAACGGTTTTAAGTCAGTGGATTTGGATGGGTTATCAAAGTCATCTCAAGGCAGTGAATTTCTTGAGGAACCAGATGAGTTGGAAGAAAGAACTAAGCCAAACCTTTCCAAAGGTTCTCTAACTACTGGTCAGTTAGAAAATGGAAATGAATGGAAACCCACTTCTTATTTTTTCCTCTCTCCATCTGACCAGGAAATGAATGAAGATTTTTCACTCCATCCCAGTTCTGACTCAGGAACAATCGAAATCAAACCCCCAAGCTGTTTGTTTCAGACTGAGTTTTCCCAGGGTGTTTTGTTAAGCAGTTCACGCCGGCTATTTGAAGATCAAAGATTTGGGTCATCTTTGTTTAAGATGTCCTCAGAGATGCATGATCTTCATAACCACCTTCAGTCTCCTTGGTCTACTTCTTTTGTGCCTGAAAAGAGGAATAAAAATGTGAATCAGTCAACGAAAAGAAAAATCCAGAGCAGCCTTTCCAATGCCAGCCCATCAAAAGCAACTAAAAGTTGACCCATTATTAAGCTGTCATTTATGTTTTTGTCCTGAAAGGAATGTAAGTTTTTAAAGTACTTTTTTCTCCCTTGTAAAAGTTCTATATGATTTTTAATTGGTAATCTTTTAGTCAAGTGTCAAGTCAGAATGGTGGATTAGCCTGTACCAGAATACTTTTGTTCATTTTGAGCAGTTTGTTCTTTTTAATTTTCATTTGGGAATCTTTTTTACCAGAAAAGGTGGGGAGATGGTTTCTTTTTAATGAATAGTATATGTGTCTGGATTTGATATATTATGTTTTGAATCTTGATTTAACTGTTAGCTACAATGGCCTATTAATGAGCCTTTAATAGAACTTGGATTTCTTAAGTAAAACTTTTAAGTTTTGTCTACACACTGCTCATAAGACACTTGAGTTTCTTTAAAGCTTTCCCTAGGATGGATGTTATTTTGCCTGCCCCCTTTAATTTATGTTTAGTGGTGGCCTAGGCCATGATGGAAAATTAGCACTCTAACCCTATGCCAATATTCATTTACATTTTTTTTTTTAGGTTTTACATGTGTGTTTCATTTTTAATACTATGTTTTGTTCAATTTTTGTAAAAAATATTTTTTTGCTAGTATGAAAGAATACATTTCTATTTGAAAATATTTGTTTTATGTCAGAGAACTTTCATTTGCTCATCTTTTTGTGCATGTTGAAAATCAGAAATTGAAACTTTTTGGAGGAAAAAAAGGCATGGAACAGTTTGGTTTAGAGGAGCCTAAAATGGTACCTTCGTTGTTCTAGACTTAGAGGTGCAAAAGCACTCACCGACAAGTTCTTGATCCACTTACATCCCAGGGGAGCTTTTTGGAGCAGTGACATTCTTCTTTGCATGTTCTGTTCTCTGTGAAGACTATGCATGGTAGCATTCTTGCTTGCACTATTTTTTCTTAAGAAAAAAGAAGTTTCAGTTGGCTAATAGAATACCTTTTATGTAGGACAAAATTATTGTTTTTCATGAAGAGTGGGTGAGAACAGGTCAGCTAAAGCACAATTGTTAATTTAGGCTATGAAAAAGTATATTCTAAACATGTTTGGTAGGCCTATCTAGGCTTTTAAGAATGGTTTGCGTGTCAATGACTTGTTTATCTAATGTGCACTGAACAATTTTACATTAACACTGTACTGTTTTACATTAATACTGCATGCTTTTCTATGTGAATTGAATAAAGGATGTCATAAGCACTCTTAATCTGTGATGTTGTCTCAGCTATTGAATTAGCCTATAAAGACCAGATAAACATCATTTTAAATCGATCTTATGATAATAGGAGTTGACAGACTATGGCCATGGACCAAATCTGTCCTGCACCTTTACAAAAGGCCTATGAACTAAAAATGGTTTTTATGCTTTTTATGGTTTTTAAAAACCCTAAAACTAGCTCATAACACAGGAAAATACATGAAATTCAAAATTAAATGTTTCTAAATGTCTTATTAGAACATAGCTATACTCATTGTTTACATATTATCTCTGGCTGCTTTTGCAGTGCAATGGCAGAGTTAAAGAGTTGTGATAGAGACCATGTTGTCCACAAAGCCTCAAATATTTACTAATTGGCCCTTCACAGAAAAAAATTGCTGACCGCTGTTATAACAGGCTCTAAGGATTCAACAAAACTATACGAAAGTATAACAAGTCACTTTTATGATTTAGAGAATCATGCCCTCCACTTTAGAAGTATAAGAGCCAAAATAAAATTTTTGAAAAGTTAATATAAAATAAGAGTGGGGATAAGCCTCACTCTTCTGTAACTTCTTTATCATGAATGTGTCAGTTTTTAATCCAAATGTATACTAGTACTATGCCATGGAAATCCTGATTTAACTAAAGCCTTCCCAGGGCGAGAGTGTCTATGTTGGACCAGAGTGTTTCTTAGCTGTTTCAGAAAGTGTTCCATCCTCCTCAAAACAATATTTCATAAATTAGGTCTGTGACATTCCTCATTTGAAGGGAATAATCTGTGCAGGATGTGATTTTAAGCACACATTCTCATTTGTCATCTTTACTATAGGATATGTCCTAACAAATATGGTGGTCTCATATCTTTAAATATATCTATTATATACACACTAAAAAAAAAACCCTACATATTGAAACCAAGTACTTCGCTAGGCTCTATTTCTAATCCGCTTTTCAGATTCTGTGAGCCAACTATTATCCCCAGTTTACATATAAGTGAATTGAGGATTAGCGGTCACACACAGCTGGAATGGAATAGAGCTCTCTCTTACAGCTGAGCTTCTGACTCCAGAGTTTATACTCTTCCTGCCCCATGCATGGGAGTTTACATTTATAGGCCAAAGGATGAATGGATTTGAAATTTTCAAGGATTCCTTTTAAAGTAGTATTTTAGAAATAATAGTTTTTTTTCCCAAGTAGCATTAAATTCCTGTCTGTGTTCCTGGATCTTACTAAGTGGGAGCTCAGTGATGAGTGTGTGTGTGCGCGCGTGCACGTGAGTAACTTTTAAGTTTATAAAGATTCACATTAACTGACATTTAGGTGAATTTTAGAATAACACTAAAACTAAGTTAGAAAAAAGTGCACTAGTGAAAAAGGAGACATCAGTTCATGTCTTTACAAAAACAGCATTTGTTGTCTGCTTATCTTTTAAAATGCTATGGCTGAGGGAATGTGATATGACGCTAGATTTGTTTGTTTTGTTTTTTTTTTTTGACATGACCTTTAGTGTTTATCTTTTAATTTTCAAAATCTTCAAACCATGCAAAATGACAAGTCTTTTTTTTACCTGTTTGGATCAAATGAGACCAAAAGTGAAAATGGTAAATAAGATTTTTAGCCCTTTAATTTCAAATCTGCTTTGTTTCCCTAGAGTCTCTCAATCTTTATATTGGTTTAAAACAACTAAAGGTACCACTGAACAAGGTAATAACTTTGGTCTTGAACCCTAACATGTTTTAGGAACTTGTTTCTATATATTCGAATGGTTTTCAATTTTTCAAAGTAACACGTGCATTGCTTTCCCCTCACTTTTGCACTTGTGACTGATATTTGTAGAAAACATCAAACTGAGATTAACAGTTTAATTTTATGGAGTGTGGCCTATTAGAAGGGTTTCCCAAAGCCTCCTAAGGTCTTTAATTTCTTTCACGGGTGCCCTACAACACAGTCTTTGCCTATCATGTAACCCGATCCTTCTAATAATACTTGGCAGAGAGAAACCCTTTTAAGCAATGATCTCAGAGTGCATAGTGAACATTTATTGCCTAATTCTCGGAACCCCATTCCAAAGGAGGAAGCATCTACTAAATGCAGATTTCTTTTAAGAAGTCGGCTGGAACTAAGGCTAGGGCCATCTTCAGTTTTATATGACAGAAGCAGCCTAGAATTTCTTGAAGCTCCACTTCTTTAAAGAAGGTAGATTCCTAGGTCTGCTGTCCTAACAAGGAGTAGGCTCCCTCTAATAAATGTTGGATTAACCAAATATGTAGACTAGTGCACCTTCTGTGACATTTATAATTTGGGGGTGTAAAGATCCAGTCCCCAAAGGCAAGCGTTTCACAGGCATTTACTGAGACTTCTGTGAAAAGGAGTCCTAGTTCTGGTCCATTATAATTCATGTAACATTGCTGAGTAGAAAAGTGCCCCCGTGCTGGGAATAGAATGGAACAGGGGAACCCAGGCGGCTTCACGAAGGCACTATTTGCTTTGGGTCTTTAAGGATGGGTCAAAGTTCATTGTGGAAGAGGACATCTCTTCTGCGTGTTCCTGGAGGGGGCGCCTATTCAGATATCATCGTAGAAGAGGTGTAGAAGGAACCATTTCCCTAACGCCAGGGCTCCCGATTGAAAAAGGTTTCCAGATTGCAGACTGAGCTTGCAAGTTTGGCTTTGCCCCGCCTTCTCTCTCTGAGCGTCCAGTGAGCCTCCCAGCTCGTCCTCGCCGCTAGGGCCGGCGGCCTGATGGCGAGACAGTGACTCCCTGGGCGCTGGAAGTCTCAGAAGGTGGCAGGACTGGCCCATCATCTGTCCATTAAGCCGAGGCTTGGCGCTCCAAAGGCCAGAAGGCGCGACCTTGCTTCACTCACAGGGTCATCTTTGTGTTGGGAATGGAGGAGTGAGGTCTGGCCCGCTGGCCTCGGCTCTGTGCCGTCTTTCCACCCTCTGATTCCAGCGAACCCAGCCTTCTCGGATTCCCGCAGCCAGTGCCGCTCTCCTTCCGCGTCCCTCCTCCCCGCGCTCGTACTCTCCCGGGAGGACCTACCCGCCGGTGCCTCTCCCGCCGGAGTTTCCAGCGTTCTTGAGGCTCTCTCACTTGGTCCCGCCCAAGCCCCCTCCCCTCCACCCCGCCAAGAAACAACTAGCTCTGCGGTTTCCTTTCATTTTATTACCACTCACGAAACCTGGCGATTAAGACGCGAAACCAACAAAGAGTTTTCTTTCCACCTTAACCTTGCACACAATCCTTTAACAAATTAATTAATCCTAATGAATTAACACTTCATTTATTTAAACGCGCTACAGTCCATGAATTAAATTTTCATGCAGTGATTAAAGGCTGTTAAAATATGCATGATTTCGTTAAAATTTTATAATAAATCAGGGCAATGTGTTACATGACAAGGCAACTATTTCCCAGTCCCTCGCAAGGGGCTTTGATTTGTGCGGGTGGCGGGGAGGAGGGGCTGCTGGCGGTGGCGCCGGCAAGCGTTGCAGCCGGGCGACAGGACCCAGCTCCACACTCTGGCATTTGGACTCGCAGCTTCGCGCTTTCTTCTGCGGCTTCTGGAGCCTTTGAGGAATCCTGCTCTTGCAGGCAGAGCTGAGCCTGCGGAGGGCGACGGAGCCCGCCTCTCGGTGCGAGGAACTGCACTGGTGGGGGGCTGGGGGTCCTCTGCTGTCCGTTTGCGCCAGCGGAACTCCCTCCAACCAAGACGTGCGAGCGTTCCTGCCGCAGCGGCAGGCAGACTACCTGGGGAGAGGGAAGGCGACAGAACTTCCATCTCATCGCTTGGGGTCATGGATGGGGACGTCTGTCGTAGAGTTGTTTTGTTCGTTGTTGTTTTTTTCCCCAGACACCTCGAGGCCCCTTCTCTGACCATCACGCTCTTTGAAGGTGCCTGGCTGGGCAGGCAGGCTTTGCTCCTCTGGGGACCTAAGCCTCAGGGGCCCGAGGCCATATTTAGTGGTACAATGTTATTCCCTTGGACAGCAAAACTGGTTCTGGCAACTAGCGGGCGGGGAGGCGTGCTCGTTAGCATGGAGTTGCCTTGAATCACCCGTAGGGCTTTCACAAGGTAGGTGGGTTTTAAGTCCACAGAAAGATTAGGATGGAGGTGGATACACAGATTTCTACATATGAAGCGCCAAGAGTGATAGTGACCCGCGCGGTGAACGCTACTGGGCCATCTGTAGGGGCGCAAGGGCATCAGCGACATCTTGGGATAGGGTGGGTAGTCCACATCCAGGAAAGTGTTCCCCAAAGACGGTGCATTTGAATTAAACGGCCAGAAGAAAGAAAACTAGGCTTTCCACCGCCTTACTCAAGAACCAGCTGGGACCCGGTCTGAATGCCGGACTGAGAACCTCACGGGAAGAGATCATTTCCAGCCCCAACAACTCACCCAGCCCGCCTTGTAGACCGAGGGAAACGAATTCCCACGGGTACCCGCAGGGCGGGGTAGAAAAGAAGGACCGTGGCCCCCAGAAAGTCTCCGAGCCCCTGCCAGCAAGAGCGTGGCTCTGGACGCACGCCTTGGGCTGAGCTGGGCCCTGGGGCTGGCAGAAGGCAGAGGCACCATCCAGGATAGGATGGGGTGGGCACCGCCGCCTTGCAGGTTGTGCGGGGAGGTCGGAGGGCCCCTGCAGGGCCAGCGAGGAGCTCACTCTTTTCACCACGTGAAGGGACGCTGCCGGAATGCGCGAGGAGTAGCGCTGAGACCGAGGATCAACGTAGCCCAGACGTGGCCCTGGGAAGGCGGCCCCGCGGCGAAGCGAAAGTACCGCACCAGTCCCGCTGTAGCTCACCTCTCAGATTGGGTCCCAGCAGGAGCGCGCCGAGACCGCCCTAGTGCAGCCCTTCTTTCTGAGAATCGACCTCCTCCTCCCCCCCGCTGCCACACACACACACACACACACACACACACACACTCAACACACACTTGTGTGCCCCTCCTCCCTGCCTGCCCTTTCTTACTGCTTAAAACAACCTCAGCTGCTTCTAAAGCCGACTGTCTCTGGACTTTGGGGGGCTTCTCTTGCAAAGCCTAGTTTCAAACTGGGCAACTGCCCGCGGGAAACTTGGCGCCCCGAGTCTAGGAGGAACGGAAATCACTCTTGGGCCCCCCAGACCCTAGGTGGCCCAGCCTGCAGGTAGGGCCAGATGCCCTATTTCGGGCAAGAACGTGGAGCCGGGTCTCCTCCCCCTGTGCCCACACAACCTCCACGCATTTAAGTGGACATTACCGAGGGTTGCAAGCCTGTGCGTGAATCCGAACAAATAACTCAATTTAATGGGCGTGGGGGTGGGGTCGGCACGTGCAGGTAGCGGCTCCTGACTCCAGCGCTAACTTTTGCCGAGCGGCTCTGGAAGGAGAAAGGCAGCCAGAGCGTGCGGCAGCTGTCAGGCACGCTGTCTCGAACTTGGGCGGGGTGTGTGTGTGTGTGTGTGTGTGTGTGTGTGTGTGTGTGTGTGTGTGTGTGTGTGTGTGTGTGTGTGGCGGGGGCGGGGACGGGGTGTAGTCAAAGGGGAGGAGAGTTCACCCACCAAAGGTGCCGGCCTGTGCACAGCGCTTCTGTAAACTGTCCTCACTTCAACCAACGAATGTCTGTTTCCTGAGCTTGGGTAAGAGGCGCTGCCAAAGGAAATGTGAAGTGGGGCCTGCCAAAGGAGGAGGAGAAAATTAATTAATGAGGGGAAAGAAATGTGTTTCTGATCCAGATGATAGACTCCCTATCCCTGGGGGCGGAAATTCCTTGAAAATCAATAGCTGTGCATTCATTATCCCCCTCTTGATAAAATGCAAAGCTATGAGATGCGGGGAAGGGGGAATCTGTGTTGGTCATTAAACAAGAAGAAGGGAAGGGGGTGGGGGAGAAACCTGCACAGAAATCTGTGCCAAGGCTCAGACCCCATGTGGGCATCATTAGCACAGGCAGGGACCAACTAGTTACTGCAGTTGCCAAACTGGGAAAACAAAGCAGTGACATATTGGTGGGCTGAGCCTCCGCCCACCACCCTTTCCTTTCACTGCCTTGGGGTAAGTAGAGAAAGGCACCATGCAGTCCAAGGAACTGCTTGCAGATCCACCACTGAGCCCCACTCTAGCCTGGGGCTAAGGCCCAGCGGAGATGTGGCATGATAATTCTCCACTGAGCATCCCTCAGCCCCCTCAGCCCACCCCATATTTCTCTACAACTCCCTCTCATCACACCTGTCACACCTGTACCATAGACACTTCTTCACTTGTAGCTGCCTCACTCCCAGAGACTGCCACCTTCTGGAGGTCAGATACCCATATTTTAGACCTCATTTTGTCTCTAGTGTCTTGCCCTGGCCCAGACGTGCTCAGCAAGCATTTGAGGAGGGAAGAACATGTAGAAAGTTAATGAGGGTGGAATGCAATAATTGACTTCTGAAAAAGAACAGGCTGAAATCAAGATTTGCAGCTCTGTGTGCGGACAGGACACCCATCTGGTCCAGTCTCCATCTCGTTTTTAAAGAGAGAGAGGGGCCCCTAGAGATTTTTAAAGAGAGAGAGGGGCCTCCAGAGATTTTCCTTCTTGGCCCCATTAGCCCTGGCTTGTTGAACTCTCTCTGGCTTTGCTCCTGGCCCTCCCCATAAGCCTATTCTTCCTTCCAACACATGTATTGTTTTATGGGGGCATTTTTATCTGGGACAAGCACCTTGCTAAGCGCCACAGTGGACACAGATGTGCCCCCAAATGACTTCCATTGGTTGGGGGATGGGTTAAGAATTGTACTCACAGCTCTTGTAATGTCTAGCCCCAAGGAAAAGGGGGATATTCTGGACAAAGGTTTGCCCCACCCCAAAGTGAGAAGAGACACAGTGTGCAAAGAGAAGAGTCGAAGCAAGAGTGGAGTCGCCGCAGGACGTTGAGGTCTTCACGTCAGGCCCGATGCCCTCCCGCTGGGCTTACCGGCGCCCTCCCAGCGTCGGAGGGGAAACCGAGACAAGCTTCGGGGAGATGGGTTTGCCTCGTTCTCCCGAGGTCCAAGCTAGTGCTGTTTGTGTTTCTGCTCCATCCCCTATACCCTTCGGCCAGGTTTTCCCTAAGGGACGGGCAGAACCCAGGCGCTCGCCCACTGTGGAGCCCTTCCTTCCCCTAAACGAGAGCTCGGGGAACCGCTTAGAAGGGTGTCAGGAAGGATTAGGTTAAGCCTGGACACCCGGTGCGACGACTACGTAGGACTCACTCGCTCCCTCCAGCGCTGTCCTCCATTCCTCGTAGAGATAAAGTTGCATTTAGCACTCCCAGGGGACCGCATAATGGATGGAAATGCGGCTCCTTCTCGCACCAGCAAATGAACATCCTTCTTACTCCGCTCTCGAGCTGCAAGGCGGGGCGCGGGGGGGTGGGGGGGGGGAGAGGGTTAAAAAGGGGTAGAGAGAAAAACAGAAACACATGGGGACGCCTGTGGGCTCCTCTTGGAATTGGGGTAGTCAGTGGGTATGCTAAATACACGCGCGTTTGTCCAAAGAAAAGATAAAATCAACGCGAACGGAAATTTAGGTTTATAGAAATGAGATCTTCTCTTTGGTAGAAATACAGATCTCTTTGGTTGTGCGAGAGACCAGAAAAATTATTTATCTAATCCCTGCTTCCCATAAGCAGCCCCTTGCCGCTCTCCAGCTCTCTCGCCGCAGATGTGATGACATCTGGGCTGTTATTATCACCCCGGGCAAGAGCTTCGTCCCTGGGGACTCAGGCACCTGAACTTGGTCCCCGGGGAGGTTCTTAATCTGCTTGGCACCAAAGGGCCATATAATAGGTTGAGTAATTGATTTATTCTTCTTCGTAGGTTTTGATTTCACAATAATAAAAATAAATAAATACTAGACAGGCTGGACCAGAGCTTGGGCCTCGTTCTTTAAATTGGTTTGAATTAATATTTTAATCATCTTTTTCTATAAAATTATTTGATCTGTCTCCTACTGAAGAATATATATATATATATATACACACACACACACACACACACACACACACACACACACAAACAGAGATAAAAGAGGAAGAAGCCAAAACGATGGAAAGGAAAATGAAGTTTTCTTTTGGACATTTGATTCCTTTTTCTCTGAAGCTATTTCCTTCTCCTGGAGTTTCCAGGATAAAGTGTGTGTGTGTGCGCGCACACACACACACACACACACACACACACACACACATTGAGGAGAGGAAAGGATCCCAACTACAGCCTGTTAACTATTTTTCCTTTTGTTTACTAGAAGCCTCAGATCATCCGGAGCTCGTTTGAAATGTGGGTTTGTACACAGTTAAAGGAGACAAACAATAAGAGAAATGAACAATTTCAACAGCCATTCCTGAGTAGAAAGCACACGCTCCTTGTGGCTCCTAAGTGGCTGTCACTGTCGATGTCTGACACAGTTATAATCACAAAAACAACAACAACAACAACAAAGTATGCGGAGGAAATTAAATTATATGGAAATCAATAGCGCCTGACTGCTTCAAACAAATGTCTGTCATCACGATTATTCTTCAAGAATCTATTTATAAACCTTGAAAGAAACAGGTTCTTGCAGCAAAAGACAGCATCTTCTGCATTTCTATGTTGTTATTTATACTGTATACAGAAGAATGCGCGGGCATAATTTAACATACAAATGCCCAGCTGTATACATTATATAACAGCTTGTTAGACATCCGGGAGAGGCGGTGTGCCTAAGTAATGCGCATATATTCAGGGCTTGCGCTGGCGCGGGGGTTGGGAAAAGAGGGGAAACCTCTGAGCTTCAAGCAAACATCTTGTCTTCTCCTTAAAAGATGCCTACACTCAGACAATAGCTGGCCCTTTGATCTTTCCAGACCCGCAGTGGGAAAGGTGAGGCGTACAGTGCGCATGCCCGGGTAGCTACAGGTGCATCACCTGCGCTGTCCTTGCTGGTGGTCACTATAAGAGCGGCTCCCACGCGCAGGTCCCTGGCTGGTGAGCGCGCGCGCGCGCGCAGACGCACGGCGCCGCTGAGAGGGAGAGCGCGCGTCAGACAGACGAAGACAGCTGATGCCTGTCAGCGCGGCGGGGCCGCGAGTTCTCGCGAGAGCTCCCTGGGCCGGCCGCGAGAAGTGGGGCTCAGGTGTTAGAGGAGTGCATCCCGTCCGCGCGCGGGGCTAGAGCTCTTGGAGAAGTGGGATCGCGAGGCCGGCGCGCCGCGCTCTGCGCGGTCAAAGCGAGCGCGGGGCGGCAGCGGCGGCAGCAGGAGCAGCAGCAGTCCCACGCGCGGCCGCCGCCTCCGCGCCGCCAGCCGCCGCGGCTCAGCCTCCGAAGGGAGGCCAGGGTAGCCGGCGTGCGCACTTTCCCGCGGACTTTCGGACCGTTTGTGGATTTATATGCCAAGCCATCAAGATGATGTCCATGAACAGCAAGCAGCCTCACTTTGCCATGCATCCTACCCTCCCTGAGCACAAGTACCCGTCGCTGCACTCCAGCTCCGAGGCCATCCGGCGGGCCTGCCTGCCCACGCCGCCGGTAAGCGCCCCACGCCCGCGGTCCCGGCCCGCGCACCCGCCCCCTCCCCGTATCCGAGACGCTGCATGTCCGGTGCTGGTGCGCGCAGAGGTCCCGGTGCGGGGATTTGAGGGCAGGAATTTTTAGAGGAATCCCGCTGCTTGGCACGTTTTGTACAGCGGCGCTAATGTCGTGTTCCTGTAGCCCCTGTCTCCGTGTCAGGCGTCTGCGATCAGAGTGGGGAGCGCTGGGGCCATGACTCTCGACTTTCCTCCACTTTCTCTGTTAATTCAGTGCCTCGGAAGGGCGATCTCTGCGCGTTCGGGTGCGCGACACGGGTCCCCAGCTGCGAGTTACATCTCCAATTCTTCTTTCCCCCCTCTTTTTTCGTCTCCCTTACTCATTCCTGGAATGTATTCCTGTGCTCCCTTCTCCCTACATCTGTCTCCCTCCCCACACTCCCGACCCTTCTCGTTTGTACCCCTTTCTCATCCCCAATGTGTCCCCCATTCCTTCTTTCCCATTCTCCACTATCCCCACCCTGCTGTTTTGGTTGCTTTGTGTTTGTCCCTTGCTTGTTGTGCTTTCTGGCTTGTTTGTGCTTTGGTTTTGTTTTGTGTTTTGCTTTTTTGGTTTTGTGGTCTTTTTGGTTTGGTTTGTGTCGCCTGCAGCTGCAGAGCAACCTCTTCGCCAGCCTAGACGAAACGCTGCTGGCGCGGGCCGAGGCGCTGGCGGCCGTGGACATCGCCGTGTCCCAGGGCAAGAGCCACCCGTTCAAGCCGGACGCCACGTACCACACGATGAACAGCGTGCCATGCACGTCCACGTCCACCGTGCCGCTGGCGCACCACCACCACCACCACCACCATCACCAGGCGCTCGAGCCGGGCGACCTGCTGGACCACATCTCGTCGCCTTCGCTCGCGCTTATGGCTGGAGCGGGAGGCGCGGGCGCGGCGGGCGGCGGTGGTGGCGCCCACGACGGTCCGGGGGGCGGCGGCGGCCCGGGGGGCGGCGGCGGCCCAGGCGGTGGCGGCCCCGGGGGCGGCGGCGGCGGCGGCCCGGGGGGCGGCGGCGGCGGCCCGGGCGGCGGGCTGCTGGGCGGCTCCGCGCACCCGCATCCGCACATGCATGGCCTGGGCCACTTGTCGCACCCGGCGGCGGCGGCCGCCATGAACATGCCGTCGGGGCTGCCGCACCCCGGGCTCGTGGCGGCGGCGGCGCACCACGGCGCGGCGGCAGCGGCAGCGGCGGCAGCGGCCGGGCAGGTGGCGGCGGCGTCGGCGGCTGCGGCAGTGGTGGGCGCCGCGGGCCTGGCGTCCATCTGCGACTCGGACACGGACCCGCGCGAGCTCGAGGCGTTCGCGGAGCGCTTCAAGCAGCGGCGCATCAAGCTGGGCGTGACGCAGGCCGACGTGGGCTCGGCGCTGGCCAACCTCAAGATCCCGGGCGTGGGCTCGCTCAGCCAGAGCACCATCTGCAGGTTCGAGTCGCTCACGCTCTCGCATAACAACATGATCGCGCTCAAGCCCATCCTGCAGGCGTGGCTCGAGGAGGCCGAGGGCGCGCAGCGCGAGAAAATGAACAAGCCTGAGCTCTTCAACGGCGGCGAGAAGAAGCGCAAGCGGACTTCCATCGCCGCGCCCGAGAAGCGCTCTCTCGAGGCCTACTTCGCTGTACAACCTCGGCCCTCGTCCGAGAAGATAGCCGCCATCGCCGAGAAACTGGACCTCAAAAAGAACGTGGTGCGGGTGTGGTTTTGCAACCAGAGACAGAAGCAGAAGAGGATGAAATTCTCCGCCACTTACTGAGGGGGGTGGGAGGTGCCGGGTGGGACGGACCGGGGAGCTGAAGGGGCATTCGTGGGGGCTTTTCCCTGGCCTGCTTCCCCCCGGTTTTGGAGTGTCCGTTGTCCTGCTTGCATTTGAGAGTCGCTCCTCGGGCGCTCTCTTCCGCCCCCTTTCTGCTCTCCCTGCCCTTTCCGTCCCCCAGCCTAGACTGGGGTATTGGGTGTGGACACTGGAAAGGATGGTGGGGAGAAGGAGCATTTGGATGAGCGGAGAGTGGGGTAAGGAAAGCGGAGACTGGAGAAGAGGTTTCGAAGAGCAGGAAGGTTCTAGGGGTTAGGGTGGGGGGGAGACTCGGGAAGGGTAGGGAAATGGACTGTTTTGGACCAGAGACACTTATCAAAATCTCTTGGGGACCAAGTATCTATGTACAAAAACAAACCTACCAACCACCAAAAACTAGACGAATAAAGACAAACTAAAACAAAACAGAACAAAGGCAAATGAATATGCTTTAGAAATTTAACTCCAGGGAGCCGTATTCTGCAGCTTCATTTCCCCCTAAGGAAGAGGAAAAAAGAGCACTACCATTATTATTACTGACCCAGCTCGACACGCACGAACTGAGTTAAAAACCGAAAACCAAACGAATTGGAAGGCGAGGTTCTGGGTAGCGAAGCTAGTAGTTCCGTGTGTTTAATTTTTCCTTCGAAGTCTCACCTCCACCCCATTCCGTCCTGTTTGATTTATTTTCTGCGTTCCAATGAGACTCCGATGGCTGCTTTCCATTGTCAGAAAGTGAGTAGGGGAACAGCTGAAGGGAAGAGGCTTGACTGCCCATTTAGGTAGAGTCCAAGTTTTCCAGTGACCTGGCCTGTACTCCTGAAGCCTGAGCACATTTGGATAGGGGTGTTTAGGGAGAGAGAAGGAGTCTGAGCTGACAAAAAAGCAGAACTTAGGAGCTCCGAAATAAATATGTTATTCTAGGAAAATAAAACAATTTAGCAAGATTTTTCTTTTTCTTTTTGCTCTTATATCTAAGATCTAGAAACAGACTATTTCAAAAGCAGCTTCCCCCTTCCGCCCCCCCACTCACAAAACTTGCTTATCATCTCATTTATTTTTCTGAGTGTGGTTTATTTTAACCTACCTACTGAATTTTATTTCCTATCGATTCAAATAGACTGACGGGGTGGAAAATACTAGGAGAGATACTCTGTCCCTTTTTCTCCACAGAACAAGACCCATCTAGATCTTCTAGGTCCCCTTTCCTTCTCTCTTGGAGAAGGTGAAATCATTGAAATGTTGAGAAGTTTCTGCTTTCAGTTGCAGTAGGACTTGGCTGTGAGAAAAAAATCAACTAAATCCCAAATGAGAGGAAGGCAGTTTAAAGTCCTTCATTTGCTTCAAAAGGGTCTGCATGTTGGGTGGGTGGGGGGAAGCAGAACAACTGTGTTTCATTATTATTATTAATTAATTATTATTATTATTCAAAAGTAATTTATTGCTGGGGATAAACATTGGGTAGCAAAAACTTTAATTTGCACTACCAGTCTCCCAAATAGAAAATCATGTATAGTATTCATAGTAATAATCAAGGTATTTGATGAACTGCTGATGGATTTAAAAATGAGAAAGACAGTTGAAGGTGGTTAGGTAAAATGCCTGCTTGGTGCACAAGACACTCTTGATCTTGTGCATGGAGATGGTTTAGTACCATCTTTTAATAAGAACTAAAAAATTGAAAACAGAAGAAATGGGAAAAGAAAAAAACCTGCCATTTAACAAGACTGAAGTCATGCATGATCTGAAAGGTACAGAAAGAAACACAATTAGGTTTCACTCTGGTTAGATATTATTTATTTAATTATGTGGTATATCATTGTTTGCAGCGCAAACATTCTATGCATTTGAAACTGAGCACTAAACTGGGCTAGCTTTCTGATAGACCGTTTTGTGGATAGTGTGATTCACAGTCTACTGCCTGTTTTCACCGAAAACACAACATTCTTATCATATTCTTGTATTTAGAGGAAAAGTAAAAAAGGAAGATTATTGTAAATATTTTCTTTAATACACACACTCACACAGTGGTTATAAACTGCCAGTGTTAATCCTTAAATGTCTTATGGGTTGATTTACCTGTCCATGTATGTCTGCTGAGCTTTCTCCTTGGTTATGTCTTTGCTCTATTCTCTTTCCCCTCCCCACTTCTATCAGAATCATTTCTGTGCGCCAAAATATGACAGGGGGATGTGTCCCAGTACACTTACAAATAAAACATAACTGAAAGAAGAGCAGTTTTATGATTTGGGTGAATTTTTGTGTCTATACTGGGCCAAGTCCTGGTGGAGAGGATCAGCAATGAGACTCAATTCAACCAAAATATAGGGGAGGATGTTGAAAGGGGGATAAGAGGAGAAAGGGTGAGAATGATGTGGTTCTTTTTGTTTGTTGTTGTCTTGTTTGTTTGGGGTTTGGGTTTTTTTTTTTCCATTATCAATTCACTTTCAGACAACTCGTGAAAAGTGGTGCTCTGACTAACATGAATTCTATATTAGTTGCCTGTGTTTATCAAAGTTTTTTTTGTAACTGCAGAAACTCTTAAGCCACAGCCCTCACTTGAGAGTGGTGGAAGCTATTAAATAATCAGGCACCCCAAAAATATATAACTAGAAATTCAGGGACAGACAGAAATGTTTGGAGATTTATAAGTGTTGTTTTAGCCTAAAAATGTTTCTTTAGTAATGTTGTATCTAAATGACTTTTCTTTGGAGGTTAATAATTATCAAAACCATCCACCAATCTGTCCTGCCACCAGGTCAAATGCCTCTGTTCATTTGGAACATTTAGTGTGCCATCTACTGCTCCAGAGGGACCAGAGATTCTTTATTTTTTGGTGACCTGGGACTAGATCAGATGCCAAATGTACAAAGTTTCTTAATAGCTGGGATTATATCTTCTGAAGTCATCCTACTTTAGCTAAATCCTTTAAATTTCACCGGCAAATCTGTGAAACAAAACACTTGATGTTCAAAAAGAATAGTGCATTTAAAAAGCTGTGATTTTAAACAGTTGTTAATGTTTAAAAAAAAAAAGCATTTAGAGGTATTTTTAAAAATAGATCTCTTCCATCAAAATTGATTTTTTCTGTTGTTATTGACTTGAAATGTCATCAAAATTTTTAATAAAATGCATTTGTAAAAAAAACAAAACCCACGTTATTTTATAGAAGAGTATGACCGGATTTCATTGTTGGAGAACCAAGAATGAACAGATGAAAAGATTTACAAAGGCTTCTTTTAAAAAAATATGCCCCAAATGAAATGTTACAGGCAAATACATTTGTGTTATGTAATGATGACCAATGTATGTAATAAGAATCTTAAGCATTTGTTTTGTATTAAGTAAACTTACCAAATGAAAAGAAGACAATATTAATAAAACATTATGAAAATACATGCTTTGCAGAGTTTCCTATTTTCTGTAGTAGGAAACTGTGCAAAACAAGAACTGCTTTGCTATCTGCTGAGTGACTCTGCATGGGAGAAGGAATAAGACTATTTATTCTAAGACACCTTTAACTGTCAATTCAAGCAAACAAATCCCCTCTTAAAGAGAATGCAAAGGCTTGCCACTCAGCAGTAGTTTGCCTCTCAAAGTTTTCTGGTTCTGAAGAGCGTAATTTCATGCTAAGTGGATTCACAGCACCAGTGGGTGGAAATAGCAAGATGTGTGGTTCCAGCTCTTTTAAAGAATAATTTCAAAATAAGTTGGAGAGTGAGAAAATTATTCTCCATTTGCATTTTACCTCTCAGAAAAACCAGGCGGTGGTGGAGCACGAAAGGCAAAAGAAAAATAAGCATAAATGCACCTGTCACGTTTGTGCCATCCGTTCGTTTTAAATTTTCTCGTTTCCCCAGTCCTAGCTCCAGGTCCTGCTCCCTTTGTAGGTCTAATAAATGATGTTCTCAAGATACACCAACTAAATCTGAATAAATTTTTGTTTAATGCGTGTTCTGAAATTGCTCTCAACTTCGATTACACTCACATAAATAAACCGTAGGCACCCACTGCCGTGATTGTATCGATTTTTACTTTGTGAAAAACAACTTCAGTCCCGTTCCTACAGGTGGCAGCGCCTAGAGAGGACAGGGCGCCCTGGCTCTAGGACCTACCTGGCCAGTTCCCGCCCTTGGCCCCAGACTCTGTCGCCCGGGCCTCTCCCGCCAACCCTGCGTGAAGCATCCTCCGCCCCATCTTTCACGTGGATGGGCTTTCATAGTCTAGGTGAAGTTGGTGAAGTTGGGGTGGTGAAGTTCCCCACCCCATTCGATTGGCCTTGGTGGCCAGCGGGATGATAAAGGTGATGACAACAATTATCTGGTATGGTTCTGCTTATCGGTGTTATTGCCTCGCAGTCTTAGCCCCACGTCGAGAGCCACACAGTCCTCGCGGGCGGTTTCAAAGGAGACCGCAAGCTTAATTGATTTTTTTAAAAAATAGCAGCCGAATTCTAATTCTCACCGGGGCCTCTTTTCCACCTGCGAGATAAGCCTTGTCGCAATAATTACGTTATTTAATATTTGATCAAAACTTCATGCCACAGAGGCTGTCGGCGCCCGGCCGGCTCACGCCCTCCGGGGCAGCTGGCAAGCAGCGCGGCCCCAGTCAGGCCGGGAACGTGCGACCGAGGCGCGCCGCCGCCCCGCTCGGGTTGGCTTGGCGTTTGAATAATTCATGGCTTGAGAGTTCTGGAAATTATCAAAATGAATGGTAACAAGAAGCTAATTAAAAACTTTCCTAATTGTTTCCAAGTAAGCTTGATGGGGAACAGGCAGCCCTCCCTTTTCCCCGCCCCCAAATCTGGTGGATCTACAAGGCTGGGCGCGGGCCAGGACGGGCCTCGAAACTCGAGCGGCCAAGTGTTCCTCGGACTCCCGGAGCTATTTCGGAAGCGACCTCGGAGGTCTCCCGCTTCTCCTCCAGCCGTCTACGGCTCGGTCGACTCCGCTGCGTGACTTCGGACTTTGGGGCGGTGGGTTGGCAGCAGGGGACCCGCCCTCCCCCACCCCAGGCAGGGTGCTCGCTTTGCCATGGAAAAACACCCACCCACCCGGCGCCGACCACGCGGGTCATCTCAGCGCCCCAAGAGTGTGAGCCGCAGTCAAACGACCGCGGTGTGTGCGGTGTGCGCCGCTCCGCGGGCGACTCGCAGCCTGGAGCGTTCTCGTTGAGGAGGCTGCAGCTCCTGACAGCGACCGAACAGCCGGCTCAGGCCGGGACTTGACCAGGCCACGGAGGCCGGAGTTTGTCGACCGCCGGAGGCCCGAGGTCTGGCGCGCCTGCGCAGGTGTGGCCAGAGGGGCGCGGACCGCGGGGAGCGCGGGGCGGAGGGGCGCGCACCGAGCGTAGGGAGCGCGCCGAGCCCGCACATGCGCAATAGTGCACCGATGCCCCTGCGAGATGAACCGGGGTTGCGCAGCCGGTAATTAGGTGATCCCGAAGGTCATCTCCCACCCTGTAAGTGCCTTTGAGTATGTCCTGAGAGCAAAGGAAAGGGACCGGTATTTTACAGAAGTTAGAAATACTCCCCTCCCTACAGTTTGCCCAAGTCAACAGACGCCTTAAACACCACAAAACTTTCAAAACTGGTTTACATTTTTTTTTTTTTTTTTTTAAGAATTGGGAGCAAAACGATCTTGGCTTGTGTTTCGTTGTTCAGGTACACACCACCAAAGCCCTGCTACGGATTTGAATTTATTAGACGAGGATTTATACCCGGGGCGCTGGCCGTTGGGCCTTAGTCCCTCAGAAGTCAGGATCCTGGATCGCAATACGGAGGTTGAAACTCTTGGTCGGAGAGAAGCTGGCAAAACACACGTAGTGAGAGCAGCGTCCTGCTCCTGCAAACCCAGGGATGGGACGAAAAGTGCCCGCGTCCCCTCCCGTGCGGAAAGCCCCGGTAGTCGCATCTCTCTGATTCAGAAAAGAGACTAGGAACAGGAGAAGGGAAACTGAATGTGTTAAAATAGAGTTAGGAAAGAGAAATGGTAAAGGGGATGGGGCGGGCGGGCGGGCGGGGTGGGGGCGCGGAGAGGAAAAGAGGCAGACTCCTTGCATTGATTAGGTAAACGAATTACGAACAAAACTTTGGTAACTTTGACTCTTGGTTGGCTTCAGTGCAGCATAACGTATACAAACTTTTGTAGGCACAGATCAGAATAAAACCAAATGTTGACAATTTTCAGCAGAGGAAATTCACTTACACCAGTCGCCCCCTTCCGATCCGCCCCCGCCAAGTGTTGACAATAAACATTTAATGAAGGAAGGGACCTGGCTGTCTCCAGCCAGTGTCAGAATACTTTTAGCAGACCATTAACACGGCTCCTTCCACTTCAAACATCGCGCGCTACGTTCAAACATTATATAAAAAATACAAAATGTTAAGACAAATAATATGATTATACAGATACCTTAAGTGGTCTACAGTAGTTTTGATACCCCCCGTGCTTAATAACAGAAACAAACTCATTGTAGATTACTCGCGCTTAAAAAATGTTAAATACAGTTAATGCAATATTAATCGCCCTTTGGTGATATAAAATGCAATATTTTCAGGCAGCTATCGAGCTTTTCTAGAGGAAGAGCTGATGAAAAGAGTCACAGCTGAATAGTGGAGAGGAAAAGCCCGGTATTTATTGCTTTTGTTTGGCTTTTGGCTACAGAGACAGGAACATTCTAATGGGGTAAGGACATTTATTTTATCTGCAATCTATTGCTGCGAAAGCAGGGGCGGCAGATGGGGCTGGTGTGATATTCACAGTGTAATTTAGACCAAATCCTAATAACTAATAATGATTTATGTTAATTTTGATCACTTATGCGACTTTACCAAAGCATTGTGATGAAAGAGAAAGAGAAGCAGAATATGACAAGGAGCTCTGAGACTGAGATTGGAGCTCGAATATCTTGCTTAAAATGTATTTTATGAATGAGCAATGGAATACAGGCATTTTTAAAAGCAGGTAGGATCCATTTGACGCTGGGCAGAGGTATCTCCCCGCGGCTTTCATTTCTTCTGAAAATATACCTAAATGAGAGGAACCATGAAGCCTTTGAGCGGGAGTGTCTTTTATCCCAGTTTTAAAGAAAACAGACATGTCTCAATTGTTTCACCTGCTTTTATTCAACTAAGTGTGCGTGAACGCGCGCGTACGTGTGTGTGTGTGGGGGGGGGGGCAAGAAGGGAAAATCAAGTGTGTGCGAGACAAGAGTGCGCGCCGGGATCCTCCCTCCAAAAGTGTAACCTGAGCATGAGATTTGAAATCAGCCTTAGCGCCTATGAGCTGGCTCTCGCGCCCTTCTGCCACGCCTTACGCAAAAGTTTTATGACTGGCTGCTTAAACAAGTTGTGGTTTCTTAATCTTCATTTCCTTTCTGATATTTGTTTGCCTAGAATCAACTTTTGGGAAGCTCTGCCTTCTCTACGACCCGTCTTTCCCCTCCCCCAAAGGGATCTCAGGGCTTTTAAACTTAAAAGTGCCTTCTCTCTCCTCATCCCCCTGGGAACGTGGTACCGGTACAGAACCTCAGGGGCTGCTAACTGGGCGCAGTTCTGCACAGAAACAGGAGATTTTCGGCTGCCAAGCAGGGCACTGCAGAGGGGCAGAGTGATTTTGAAAGGGAGGGTGCACCTTGCTTGTGGCAATGTACTTTATCTCTTACCTTTTGCGCATTTTAACGCCTCAAGGCTATAGTTTGAAAGTAAAACAGCATCAAAGTACCTCCTTATTAGCTCTGTATTTGAGAAATCCAAAGATGAAACTACCTAAAAGGTTTAATAAGGCGGAACAGCATTTATTTGCTAAGCAAACAGCCAGAATACAGTTCAAAAAAGGGGGCAGTGGTTTATCAGCAGGAGGTTAGAAGAACAACGTTGGGCAAAGCGAATTTCAAGCTTCAGTTATGTTAAAATGAATTAAATAAGCTTCAAGTGGGATGTCTGCTTTGATTTTGAGTATTATCTTCCTCATCAAAAAGTTACACATAGATACATGCGTATATATATATTTATATATATTTATATATATGCATATATGTACATCCTAGGGGCTTTTTCTGCCTTTCAGAATTGTCGTTAAGACCTTTGTTTGTAAACTTTCAGGTTTTGTAGAGCAAGAAGTTACTTCTCCAGGGATTTGATCTGCAAATATATCTAAAATGTGATCACATCTTTTAAACTTTTCATTATTTTCTCCTTTTTCTTATTTTAAGGATACAGATGTAAAAATACACTTAATTTCTTCTACTAGAGAAAAGCATCAAGTTACATAACTCAAAATAGTTTCTTAAACATTACGCTACATTTTGTTTTTGCTTTTGAATCATCTCTATCAGTAACTGCTTTGTACTGTTAGTATTCCTGGTGTAAAGAGGAGTTTAAACAAAATAAATCCGGGCACATGATGTTAGCTGTTTACTGATAAATACTCAGAAGCTGGTGGCATTTGTGAGCTTAAAGCTGCTGCCTCCATGTGCATATCCATATACAAACAGATGTAAGCACAAATTTCACTGTTGTTGGTGAATGTAACTGAATCTTATTTCTCAACTTTATTCTGGTCCTGTCCCAGTGTTTCAGCACCAGAAGCAACTCCCTTAAAATTGAAGAGTGGTGCATTATTGAAACTCTCTATCAAACAGCTCTGGGGTGCAGCCTTTCTGAAAACACCGGCTCTCGATGAGGTCTGACTGTCTGACTGCACATAAGCCCCTAATATGTTAATGGCCGTAGGGGATGCCTAAGGTACTATCTCAAGCTGCTTCGCACACCATATGTCAGGCCGTTAGCCACATGGATCTATTAATCAAAAAGAGCTGGAGAGGGAGAAGAGGGTCTTCCAAAGGGGGAGAATGAAAGTGAAGGGGGAAGGGGAGGATGAAAAAACATTTAAAACCCCCCATCGTTCTCATTTATTTTATTTAAAAATTTGAGTAAAAAATAGCTAAAGAAGATCCAACTAATACAGATTTCTATCAAGTTAAAGACTTCATAAACCTCCACTAAAATAATTTGAATAGTTCCTGGTGCTATTAAAATAGAAGGAACTTTTACCTGGAGGATCCTGTTCAGGTTTCTCTATTGCAAAACTTTTATAAGCAAGACTTATTGATTAAAAAAAAAAAAGTTGTTTTCGAAATGTAGATTGTTTTATAAATGAGCTTTATTAAAAGTAGTTGGGAGGATTGGGCAAATGTGTTTTTAGAGGATGTAAGGGGGGGAATGGAGGGAGGCCCCTGGAGGATTTGTAATGAATATATAATTTATTAATATATATCTGCATAGACAGTAGAGTTTTTAGCACCTTTAGCTCTTCGGATAGTAAATGTAAAGTCTTTACATTTTTATCCCTTTCTTTAAACTGGCTTTATGATAAATGAAACTACAGAGTCTCTAGGATGCAAAAAGTATTTAATTCTATTAGAAGAAGAAATGAGAAAACATTTTAAACCCACATTTTTCTCATTTCTTCTTTGTTTAGGAGTATTTCTTGCCCTTCTCTAAATGTTTAAAAAATATTCCATTATTAGTTTAGAAAGTTTGCACAACCTTAGAAGTGATTGTGTACTCAACATAGAGATGGCATAAATAAGTAAATACATTAAGTCTATAAGAAAAAATTGATTCTTCCATGAAATGATGAATATATTTGTTATATGCCTTAAACTCACTACTTTTAGGGAAATCAAATGACAGTACTGATTTTAAAATGTCAGAAACTCTCAGAAACAGAGCGATGAAAGGAAAATATATGGGCACTTAGATTTAAAAGTTGCATTCTTTTTACATGTGGCGCTACCTGGGGATAAAGAAAATATAAAATCAATGTCAATTTAGATTTATTATTGTTTTAATAGGTAGTCAGAGATGATGAACCATATGAAGATTTAATTTCTGGGTTATCAATTTTCAGTTTTAAAATCTATAATTGATGATAACATTTAGGAAATTTGAAAATGATTTTTAATGTCATTACTAGGCATGATTTTTAATAGTGTCATGACAAGTAGGCTTATACTACAGTAGTTAATTTATAGGATAAAGGAATGGCTGAAAAGTTTATTGATGTTAGGATTTTAAAAATATATATGCAAATGATCAAATATATACATATATATACATACATATATATATTTGAAAGCACAGATTATTCATCCACATCACACACCCTCTGTTACTAACATAGATTCACAGTACTCTATTATGTTGGACTTGTAGAAGGGAAAGGCAGCAGAATGTTCATTTTATGATTTAAAAATACATTAAAGAATATAATTGTGAAACTGTGCTCAATGATGAACAAAAATTATATAATTGACTTCTGTTAAATTATTTATAGTATATAAGTGGAGTACTTTGTACTGTATACTAGATTGGATGTATTCAAAAAAATTTTTAATTTTCACCAAGGCATCTATTTGTATTTATATAGAAGTTCTCAGTTACCAGGAAATGTTAGCACTGGTAGATGCCTGTAATTAAAAACACCAGTATATTAGATTGTTTGGTTTGGCTGGAAAATCCTCTGTAACTCTTTTAGAGAAAAAAAAAAGCTTTTAAAAAACAAAGAACTGTATTGCATTGTAGAGAACTGCATTCAGTCTGTAAATGTGAGGGGTTCTCACATTTACACTATATTTCATCCAGGAGATGATGAATACATAAAGACAGAATCATCCTGAATTTCGAGAGTAGCTGGGTAGAGAGAAACATTTATTATCTTTAAATTTTGGTGCATGCCACACTAGCCTTTATTTCTTCCTCTGTAGTTAAAAGGTAGCCCATATATCTGTCGCTTTGGGTTTCCAAAGACTCGTAACTTAATTCCTTCAGGCTATTCATCAGCACAGTAATTAAACTAGCAAATGGATGTAAATAAAGTGAAATTGGTTTCATGACAGATGAGGCGAAGAGGCCTCTGACATGAAACAAGGCAGGACAATAATGATTTCGGTAGCATCAAGCTATGGAAGGAACCCCAGCTGGATTTATTAGGTGCTCCAAGTGATTTGCTGGAAGCGGGCAAGACATGAGCACTCTTTAATTTGACAGGAATTTTGCATCCTAAAGAGCATATTGAAATATAAATCCAGAAACAAATTCAGGCAAACTGTAAACAGATGCATATTGAACTGAGTGTACTATTTAATATTAAAAAAGGAAGACAAATAGAGAACTACACCTCCTCCCTCCCCCAGTAGAAGGGCTTCAATCGCACAATTTATTATTTAATCTTGGAGAGTGGCAAAACAATTATGAAACATTCCTTTCTACTTATTAATTATATTACTATTTTAGGGTTAGCAAATTTGTATTTCTAGGTTTATTAACTTGGGAAAACAACAAATACATTAAATGATTTAAAAACCTGCATGGTGAAAACATCTATAGAAATTATGGGTATATGCATACATGAGATGGGAATATGAGAAACTGAGAGAAAAGCCAGGGTGGACAACTTATTTTACAGAGTGCAATTATTACTGAATTTAAATAAAATCTGGGATAAAATTTAGTACCAGCTTATTGCCTCTAGTAGTCTCTGCCTGGACTCTGAGAAAGCAAATTTCTAGCTCCAAAGGAAAATTGTCTCAAGCCCTTGCTGGCATGAAGACTTAAAATCAAATATAGGCATGTCCTTTCAAAATAAGCAGTTCCGCAAATTAGAGGGAAATAAACTGTAGCCAAAAATCGTGGACTAAGAGAAGAAGGTGGAAGGAATGAATTCTCGACTGGCTCAACAGGACTTGAATGAAAATTGAGTCTACAATTCCACTACAATAAGGAAATTACACATAGAATAAATAAAGGCACACTAGGAGTAGATTATCCCCTTTCTCTATGAAAAGATGAGAAATAAACTGCTTTCTGTTTAAGTGTAATCTCAATTATTCAAGCCCTCTATCATGAGGAGCAAAAGCCTCCATGAGTGGTGCCCTCCCTTCCCATAAGATTCACGCGCAATTTTCAGCACCTCGGCCAGCTCCCAAAGGTTGAGTATGGCAACGGTAGTGGGGAGGAGGGTAGCTGTCGACCCAGGAAAAGTCAAATCTAAATATTCCTGAAATTCTATGGGCGGTTCAATTATTTAGCAATGGATTCGGATCCGCAAGTGGAGCACTAGGTTGACCAAAATCCTCAAATCCTTTAGAAAACGGTGTTTTAAAGGAAGGGGCAGGGTTGGAGAGTAGGTTATCAAAAACTCTTAATGAAAGTAAGATCTTTGAAAAACTAAATTAACCCCCCACTGTATGTTCCCTCCCATGTAATAGTGGATGACTTTCAGGCCACGAAGGAATTTATAATGAAACTCAATTGGCTTTCTCCCTGAGCCTGTCTTTTTTTTTTTTTTACCAGAAAAACATGCCTAATTATTTTAAAGTTATTTTCTAATCACAAGGCATAGGCAAGTCCTTTAATTATAATACAGTCTGAATAGGGGGAGCATATGGACGAGAATGTCAAGAAGAGGATGCCAGGGGCAGATCCTCAGAAATCTGTATTCATTTCTGGCTCTTATTTGTTCAGTAATCTCTACCATCATAACTAAATCTTGAAGCACTGATGTAGTTCGAGTTGTTGTTGACTTAACGTCAAAATTCAATCACTGGGGGTTTTGCATCAGCCGGGCTACTTATTTGTCTAATAAATCCGTCATTTTGTAAGAAAAATATTTGAGCAGCCGTACTTGACCTCTTGGTATCCACAAGTCACATTTATTTCTCCCAGTTTACAAATGCAAAATCGAGATGATCATCTAATGCCTGGAGGAACTATGTTGATTTCTGATTGGATTTTAGATGGGAATGTCTATTTTAAATACCTTGTGATTAAATTGTACATATAATAGAATCCATGCATTTTAAGCTGATTCCTGCTTGGAAACTTAACAACCTGCAAGGCTAGTTACACATTTAAACACACACACACACACACACAGACACACACACACACACACACACACTAAACCCAGTCTTTCCAAATAAACAGTTAAATTCAACCTCAATTGTAAAACTTTATTAAAACCAGTCTTATTTTTTAAATCTTAAAATAGTTATTTTATGGATCCCCCCCACTCCCACCCTGTTCTAGTTACTGGAGAGTATGGCTTTTTATCTCAATGCCAGTGACAACGCACACCAGAGAAATCATGGCTGACACTGCAGTTCAGGGCTGCAGTGTTGAGTCTACTGCCAAACTGTAATTCAAGTCCAAGAAAACCCATATCACCATTATGAGTATTACTGGTTAAGGAAAACAATGTGTTATGTTCGAGTGAGTTATTTTATTCTCTAGTATTTGGAGATTGCTTGAAACTCTTTGTTCTACACCTCTCATATCCCTTCTCTTTTGAACACTACTTTATACTAAAAGAGTGTGAATACCCCCTCCCAACTCAAGAATCTTTCTGAAATCTTTGGCTAAGGTACAATAAATAATCCATTTGAGACTTTCTCTGCGTAGTGTTGGGAAGAGCCACCACCAGGGCCCCATTTGTTGTGGCAAGTGCTTGATTAAAAAGACATTTTCAGAAGTCAGACTGGAGAACTGTTTATGCCAGTTGACCATGAGACTGGACTAACAGAGGCCTGGGGAACCAAGATGACCGAACGCATGCATTTATTGTCCTTATGGGTGCAGTTCCTCCCACTTGGAGGGGTGGGAAGTGTGTAGATGGGTAAAACCCCGGCTGAGAGAGGAGCAGGGCCTGGCAGTTCACTCAAATTTGGACCTCTGCCCCTTTATTTGCTTTCTTCCTGAGGGCCGTGTGTGTGTGTGTGTGTGTGTGTGTGTGTGTGTGTGTGTACTATTCAATAACTCAATAACTGGGGGAAGTGTGGAGAAAGAGTTGCTTGAGCTCGGTTGTATCTGAAAGCACTACGGTGGTTCCACCTCACATACACGAGATTTCAAGCTAAGCCAAAGACAGCATTGTACAGGGAGAGTCGGTGAACCCCAGCTGCCTCCGGCCTCACTCTGCGCTGGATTCATTCCCTCGGAGACCCTCGTTGGTTCCACCTGAGTTTGGTGTTCCTGTGTTTTTCCTCTCCTGCTCAGTTTACACTCGGGATACCAGAAACTTCGGCTTCTTTATGGTGGTAATGGGAGGTTTGTTCTCTCACAGGTCTCTGCATTCCCCTACCTGCACCGCCCAGGGCTCTACCCTGCAGCGGGTCTCTGGCGCTGCGTCTAGGCAGCGCAGAGATGGTGGGAGGCTTTTTGGTGCTCAGTAATGGGACGTCTGGCTGGGGCGACCCTCCGAAAAGAGCTCGGCTCCACGCGGCGGGGCGAGCATCCAGGGTGCGCTCCTGCATCAGCTCGTGTCCCCTGAGACCTGGAGGAGTCGCTAGCGAGCAGCAAACAGCCCACTGCAAAGGCACGGGAGGGGTTAGGCGGACTTCCTGCCTCAACTTGATATGCGCATGCACTCTCTAAGCTTACTAATTGCCTGCTACTGACCAGGCCCAACGGAAGGCTGCTGGGATCTGGGAAACTATACGCTTGATATTCATTTCTGAGCCTTTCTCATAAGCATTTATCTTCCATTTCCAAGTTGGCTTTTCCAAATCTGATCACCTCATCCCCCCTACCCCCCACCCCCCACACACATTGGACCTTAAGGCATTTAATACATTTGGAGAAAGAATGAAAAAAACTCCTCAACTCTAGGCCCACACTTTTGTATGAGGACAACAATCCACACGACACTACTTCCAGTCCCAAGGCTTGCTGAGGGCGAAAGGATCAGGTTATATCTCTTTGTGGTTTCTGCCATGGATCTGGCTGGATTTGCAGTTCAAGTATGAGAAGAAGAAATAATTTTTTAATATGTGACAAAACCAGTCAGACTGAATTGGCAAATTTTTCCAATATTTCAGAGTCATTAATCCATCCTGTTTTTACTCCTTTCCTTCCAACTTCTTCTTCACTTCTTGATAGAGAAATAGGGGAAAGAGGTGTTCCTGGATTTCCTGGACTTTCAGCTACTCAATTCTCCGCTTTGCCTTCAGATGGAGATTTCTGAGGGAACTTTGTTCCTTGAATGTGGTTAGGATGAGGAGAGAAGAGAAGTGTCTAGGGAGATGCAACTCCATGGGCTTTGTTGCCGGGCAACGTTTGCTTGGGCCTCCCCTTGTCTTTGGGATTCTTCTTCACCTCCCTGTAATGTTGAGGAAAGGACTTCTGCATTTACATTGATTTCCTTTGGTTTCTCAGAGTCAGTCACTCAATTGGAAGCTGGTGTTACGTGCAAGAACTGTATCACCAGCTGGGAAGGGTATTGTAGCAGGTGGGATAGTTAGGAGATGGAGGAGGGCAAGGTGTTTCAGGGAGAGATATATTTTTAAACTCAGACTGATCCTAAGTTTACAAATGTATTAGACATCATTTCTTGGAGAAACCTTATTTAAATACTCAAAATTTTCACGAATAGGGTTTTGAAGTTAGCCTTTACCTGCATAAAATAGTTACAAGTCAGTGAATTTTAAAATGAGAACAAAATGAGTGAAAAAAACAGCTTTGGCAGTTTAAAAATATTAATGTAAGCTTGTGGAAATAGATGTACTACACTATAGTTATTAACAACTTATAAAATCTTAAATCAATACAAATTAATTTAATTATGATTTGTAATTGCATTATGCATGATCAATTTGAAACACTACATTAAAGATAATTAGAGCTTGGTGCCATCACTCCTCACTCTCCTAATAGCTTAATGAAAAGGAATGTCATGTACCACCTTTGGGTTAAACCTGTAAATTAGGATAAATGCTTGTTTTTCAATAAAAATGTGACAAACTAATTGTAACTTAATAGACATTTTTATGACTCAATTGTGAATGTTTAATAGATTTTTTTTGGGGGGGGGGGAATGGTATTATTATTTTTTCCATGGATCTAGTTAAGAATTTATTAGGGTTGATTGAGCTGTCAGTGTTTTTTCAGGATCAGACCTCGAGGATTTGAATGAAGACTAACTTTTATGTAAAAATATCATGCTGTCCTCGAAGCTTGTGCCAAGAGGTCACTGCAGACGGAGGGCCTAACTTAGCATAATGGGTTTAACATTTCCATGACATCATCAGGGAATCTGAAAAGGAGTCTAAGGATAATCAGAGTGGTCATTCAGAAGAACAGTAAATATTTTATGAGGATATATAGACGACAGGAAGATGGTCAGAAAGGTGATTCTAAGCTCCTTAGAGTTCAGTGAAAGCGGCTCCTCAGTAACTCAGTTAAAAGAGCCGCTGCATATTCTTATATTAGTGAGACACATTCCAGGCGTTCAGAATAGGACCCAAATTAGGTATTAGTTTGTATATGATCCTTTTCATTTCCTGAGCTCTTCGTATTTTCTCGAGGCACCTGTATTTATCCTTTGTATGCTCGCAAACAGGAATACAAGTTCATTAGTCCTGGGACTACTTTAGTTTGCTGGTTTCCCAGTATTGTCTAGTACTACATGACAGGTTCTTTACTTTGAAGATGATAATTGAAATTACTAGAAGCATATCATAGGTGCTTGTGAATGAGAGGAATTCAGTAAGCTCTATTAATTATTTGTTTTATTTTCTACCCTTTATTAAGTAACATTTGAATTCTTATATTACTACAGGTGTTTTGTCAGGATTTACTTTTATCCACCATCAGATTTCCACCTCCAACTCCAGGCAGCCATTGAAATATATATATATTAAAATATATATAAAAATAAATATATATATAAATATATATTTACTCATAGAAATATATATATAGAAATATATATAGTGAAATATATATATTTCACTAAACTATATGATTCAGAGTTTTCAACATTTTCTTCAAAATTATGATCATTTTTATTTCCAGCCAGATTTTACATAAATAAAAATAAACTTATTTTGTTACTTATAAAGTAGACATCTTTTTGTTAGAATATGTTTAGTTACTCAGGTTTATTATTATTTTTTAATCTCACTTTGTATTAATTGCCTGAAATTAACTATTAAAATAATTATTTAGGCTCAATTTCAGAAATGCTAACTAGAATGAGCATTGAGTCTTTCTAAATTTATTTATTATTATAAAAATTATTTTAACACGAAAATAAAAGAACTTTGATTGTTCTCTGCAGAAAACGCAAAATACATTAAATATTGGGAATGGTAGACAAAATATCTTAAACTGTAAAATTTAACCTCTCTCCCAATCTTGACCTTTCAACATCTTACCCGTCCTTAGGAGCCTAGATGTTCTCATGCCATGTGGCCATCCTCATCCCCCAGACAGGAAGAAATCCACTTGTGAAATCTTAGGTATGTTCTTCTTCTCCTTTGTCACTTACCTCACATTGCCTTCTATTGTGTTCCTGCATTTCTACCATAGTAAAGGCTTCTCAAGAGATTTTATCTTGTCTGTCCTGATACTGCCCAGAATGTCTAACATAGTATTACATGTAGAGGATAATAAAACTTCATGAATACATGAATTAAAGAAGGCACAAAATCCCTTCCCCCGCTGCCATATTGAACACCTATGTAAATAATGCAGTTTCTTGCTCCTTTTACATAGAATCCCAATTTGCTCTGGTAGCTGGACAAATGGCAATACTAACCTTTTCAAGATGGCATTATTCTTTTTATATTTTATGTTAAAATTATGTTGATTCAGTTAGAACTCAGTCTCACAACAACTCATTACAGTTTTATTTTAAAGCAATTTAAAAGAAGTTAATATTTTAAATGTTGTAATTTTCTTTATATAATTTATGGAAACAAAATTTGTGCATTTGCCTCATATCAGTGCAATTGGTTATGGATTCTTTTCATGATCAAAAGCCCTGATTCTTTGCCTAACACCCCAACATACTCCATTATTTGCTGCATCACAGGCAGATCTTGCCTTAAGAATTTGGCAGTTCATGGTTGCCAGATATTAACTTGAGAATATCTCTGCATGATTTATCCTTTCTTTCCCCTTTGCGCAGTCACTGAATATTGCAATGCAATGATTTCTGCAAGTGGACCAGTCAAAAGTCAAATAAATCATTTCTTTATAAAATGCAAAGTTTAAAGTGCCAGTTAGCAAGTTTTGCTTCTTGGTAATGGGGCTCAGCAAATTTTACTTTCTGACACATTTTATAACCCTTCAGCATAGATACAGTAATTACAAATGAGTCCACCACCACCACACTTCTGTTGGTGCCAGAGTCTGCTCTGTGTCTCTTTGAGAATGCTTTTGATTGCAACCAAGCAATTTTTAATTGATGCTGAGATTTGATCAGTGCATCAAATATTGCAGTGTTATTTTTTAGGACTCCGATACCTATTGGTTTCCAATATTGGAAGGGATTATTCATGCTCTTAACAAAGGGAAAGATGCTAAGGATGGGTCTTAGTAAAGAAACATAAGTGAGGTCGACCATTTGTGTTTTTAAATATCAAATCCATCTTGCATTTGAAAACACCAAAGATATTTTATTTGCATCAACTGTTCTAATTCTTGTTCCTGAACTGAGGGACTATTTCTCATGCTCCAAGTTTTTCTTTGTTTGGAGAGACAAGAAAACACAATGTTTCTAGGTTCAGTCTTTTTCACATTAAACAAACCCAAAAAGGGGAAACGTACTGGTTCTGGGCCTGTACATTACATTCTATGACTTGCTGCCATAGAGAACAAATCTTTTGTTAATCACACTCTGTATTTTCTTTATTTTTTGAGCTGTCTGCCAAACAAAGAGAAGGAAAAACTTCACACTTATACATTTCTACTTTAAACGTAGAAACATTAAAAAATTAGATTAGGAAATAGATGAATATAATGACCTTACTCTCAATCATATGCTGCCAGCTAAGTGTTTGAGACTGAAAAATTGCACTAATGAAGCTATTTGAAGGCTTTTGTGGACAACTGCTTCCTCTTTGAAGATTAAATGAATGATGTTGATGTGATTAATCTTAGTACAGGGAGTGATGCAGCAGCTAGAAAATACCTTGGTGATTTTCATAATTAAACTGAATCAACATTTCAAAGAAATGCCAGTGTTATCACTTGTATATTAGAATTACATTCATTAGATGGAAGAAACAAATAATTTGAGCAAACAAGATTTTCCTTTTGGTGTACTGAGACTTCTGTCATGTCTCAGAGTATCTTACTATAAATCATCATTGCTGTTTAATTTTGTCCTTGCCTTTTTAGCTGTTTTTATCTCTGTGTGTATGTGTAGTGCTGTTAATGATTTAAAGCATCTGCTTCTCTTTTACTTATTTTCAAACCTTTGAATTTTATCTTTTCATAACCCCACTTCTAAGGTAGCTGTCTGCTCACTATGAAATTAGATAGATAATATTTAGCAATCTGATTTCTAATAAAGACTTCTTAGAATAGCTTTGGTTACCTTAAAATAATTGAGGAAATTATAGCTCTATCAAGGATATATCTACACATAGCTTTGATGTATTTAGATCTCACAGTGCAATATTATCTTGATCCATTTATTCATTGTAAATTATTTCTTTAAAAATGGTTTCCTTTCTTTATAGAAGAGTAATTTCAGCAGAGAATCACAATTTTTAGTGCTTTGTGGGTAATTTAAATGAGAAAATCATTAGTACCATTCTCAATCAATCAAACTATGGGAAAATGCCTTGGTAGATGAACAAAACCAGTTCTACTGACTTCCTAGTGCAAGTACAAGTTAGGTTCAAGGGTTAAGGATTACTGCATCAGTAGAAACACAGTGTGTTACTTGTTCTATCACCACTTTAAATTATTTTAAAGGTTTCTAGGTTACTCTTGGTAACCCTGATATTTTCAGTGCTCTTCCAGCTGTTACACAATTTGTCCTTCCTGGTTGTTTAATAGAAATAAAAAAAAAAATGCTTTACTTAACATTCTGAATAAAGGATTGATCTTTTTCTTCAGAGACCCCAATTTGAGCTCAACTTATGATCTAAAAGTGAAATGAATTTGATAACTCTCACCAAATCAGTGAAAAATACTCAGCCTCAAACTTGTTTTTCCTTTGACTTTGTAACACTGGAAACAATCAGATGCCCAACAACTCTGGAACAAAGCTTCTAAAATAAACAATGTGCTGGTACGTATTCCCTCCTGGAAGAACTCCACTACAATATGACCCAGTGGTCTGTAATCTGCTGGCCTTCTTCATGGAATTGCTCGAGTGTGCTTGAGAGACCAGACAGTCACCACCTGCCTGAAAGTTGCTTGCCAGTTAATCATGCCAGCAGATGAAAAACAAGACCAGCTTACCACATTTGAGACTCTAGGATGTTCAGATGAAACAGGCTTTTTAGCACTCTCAGGCTTTCCAAATCAAATCTGAGTAATTACTGAACCAAAAGCACAATTTCCCCTCAAATCCTTCCTCTAATGCTTGTTGGCAGTAACCACGATAGTCACGAGAAGCAGGGAAGGACAGGAATAAGTGGAGAGTAGGGTTGCTGGAGTATAAAGAGACCCACGAGGGGAGGAGAGCCCCCCAAATCTCTCTTTTGCAGGGTATTTGCAGATGGGGAAACCAAAAGAGCATGGCTGGAGGAGAAGGGAGGGAAGATGGAGCGGTACATGAGAGATTGGTTTACTCGGGCAGCAGACTATCCAGTGAAGAACTAGTATGAGGAAACAATGGGAAGTGAGGAAAGGGAAGAGGGACTTTAGATAAAAATGCAGGACAGAAACATAATAATATAGTGAGGAGTGAGGAAAGTAGTCTTAAATAAGTGGAGCATGAGCAAGGACAGAGACAGAAAAGGGGAAGTTAAAATTACAGAAACTGTGCAGAAAGTAAAGCTGCTTCATGACTAACTGGAAGGCTGTGCATCCTTGAGAGGAAGCTCTTCCAGAGAATCCACAAATATAATTCACCAGACTTGTCTGCTGTCCAGTTCCAGAGAGCTGAGGGCGGAAAGAGATAATTGCTCAATAAATCTTTCCTATCAAGCATACTTTCTCTTTTCTGGAACACTGTAAAGAGTTGGAAAGATTGAGAGGTTATGAGATTGCTCCCTGTTCTCCTTCCAATATGCTGGCCATGTTTCTAAGCTAGCCTACTTCACCAGCTTTCTTAACTTTTCTGATGACACATTTAGACACCCTGCCTTCTCCAGTTTCATTCTGGTTTTGGCCAGCTCATCCTTAGTATCACCTTTTTCCCAAGAGATGATTTGGCTATGTTGCCATTTCCTCTCCCTTACGTCCCTTTCTGCTTTTTGCAGGTAGAGTACAATTACTCTTTGCTTCTTAGCTGCTTTTCCTTTAAGGATCTTCCTAAGAGATCTTCCAAAGACAAAATGACCTTGAGAAAATGTTCCTCAGTCTGCTTTTCCTCCGGATAGGCCTCATGGCTCTAATCACATTTCAACTTAAATGCCAGTCTGATATGTCTCCAGTGGACAGAGATCACAAAGACTGAGTCCAAATCAGAATGTTGGCCAGCACTGATAACTCTGGCTCTTTGGATGCCATTCTCCCATGCTACCTAAAAGTAGACATGCATTGACCTTTACCTCACAGTCAGTATTTTCCCCTGTTAAAATTTTCCAGTGGTGAAACAATAATTTAGAGATCTCTACATCTTGAGAGAAGCTTTGTTTCTGTTGGAATGTAGCAAACTACTTTTTTGAGATAATGCCTTTTAACCAAATTTTAACTTTACTCTGCTGGGAATTCAGTTTTCACTAGAAATGTTCTGGATTTCCATCATGTTCCTTATGCTAATTATCTAATCTAATTTCTCCTCATTCCCATCCACTCCTGCCAGATTGGCTTCTTTATTCCCATCTGGATGCTCTGTGCTCATGGTTCGTCTTCTTGCCAGAGCTTCTTGCTTATTGTTTGCCCATGGTCTCTTCGTTTCCAAAGTTCCACATCTATTCCGCTTCCTTCTTGAAGCCTACTGCAACCTCTTCAGCCTTTGTTATCTGTAAATTAAATGTTTCTGTAAATTCACATAACACTGAACTGTTTTGAGGGCAAATAGAACATGTTGGTAAGAGCACAGATTGGGATATCAGAATGTATGGGTTTCAATTCTGGCTTCATAATTTATTAGCTGTGTAACCTTAGGGGATGTTATATAAATTCTCCGTGCTTCACTTTCTCCATTGGTAAAGTGTAGATAATAATATATTCTACTTCATTGCATGGTGGGAAAATTTAATGGGTTAATAAAATAAAAACACAGCATATTTAGAATAAGTACCATGTGTTAGTCATGATTTGTGTTTTGTATTTTTGTCCAGTCATACGTTAAACAATAGAAAAGCAGAAGCCATCTCTATTCTCTCTCGCTATCCCAACAGTGTCAAGAGTGAACTAAGAACAAAAAGGCATTTAACCACTTGCTATGGAATCATTATGCCACTTAAATTAAAATGTCCCTTCTAATGTGCTAAGTGGCAAGAAAAATTCACCATGAATGTCAGCCCAAGAGTTACTTAGACTAAGAAAAGTGTCTTTGAATCTTATAAACATCCGTTAGCTCTCAATAGAAGTCAACAGGAAAATGAGCATCTGCACAACTCATTGTTTCAGAGACTCGGAGCTTTTGTATACAACACCTACCGCTGCCACCAGATGGGTAATGCCACACCCATTTATCTCTGATTTTTCTTTAGGCTTTTTTCTTACTATTGAAGAAATCAAAGTAACTTGTAGTAACTAGGTAAACAGAAGGTATAAACTAGAACCACAAAAGGAGGTTGCAATAAAATAGGAAAAATTCAGCTCCAGTATTTGATAGCAGTCATTACTTTCATTTTGTTTCATTTTCTCTTACATGTTCAAGGATTTTGTGGTCTCTACCTTTGTATCTGAATTACAAAAATTTCGCACTTTGAACTAGTTTGATGTGTTATGATGCATCCTTGTTTGTCGCTCTTTTACAAAAATTTCAGATGAAAACTAAGTTGTTATACCCATTACAAAAAAGAGGTAAAAGCGGCCCTTCTTGATTATTATTATTTTTATATTTTAATGATACTTTAAATGATTCCTTATCTTTCTGAATTTCATGGCTCCAAACATAGGAGTAGAAATGTACCATACAGATGTAAACATATTTTTATCATTCTCACAACAGGTCGCTTTGATTATGGTTGTAAAATTTTGATACTCTGATCTTACTCTTTGTGTACTTTTCAGAAACAGGAAGAAATAATCCAGGTCGAGACTAGTAAATGAGTTGCCTTTTGTAGGAAGCCCAAACATGTGCAGTTAGTGTCTAACCATCAGCAAACCTTCCTTCTATAGGATCACCTAAAAATGGGAGAATGAGTGAAAATATGAGTTGGTCAACTTCTATAACTGAGAAGTTGCATGGATCTTCTCCTAGTGAGGACAATCAATGTCCTTTTCTCATTGTCTTCATGATGGGGGTGGAGAGGATTAGGGGGGCTGTAGACTCTAGAAATGCAATAACCTTGTAGTCCTTGAAAGATTTTTAGAAGTCAAATACAGTGTACAGAGGTGATCTGGCCTGGTGTGAGTGACACATGTGTCTGAGGCAGGGGTTGGAGGAGAAGATAGTGGCGATAGAGGAATGATAAGTTGGAGTGAAGGAAAAAGAAATATAAATTTAGTAACACAGCTACTAGCATAATTGTTTAAATAATTTCATTATCTGAAGACTGCTATTATAACAGTTCCTTCTATACAAGAGCAGTAAGATTACACCTAGGATACAGGCTGAGTTTACATGATTCTACTCCTGTGTTTCTTATTCTCACTGAAGAATTAAGTATAATTTTGGTTTTATCAATAAGGAAAATTATTATATATGTAAAATGGGTAATAAATATAAAGATGAATGTAAATAAAAATAAATGTTTGCATATATTTAATAAATATATATAAAATAAATGAAATTATGTACATATACATATATAATGGAAATAAGAAATCCCAGTCACTCCAATATGGCTTATGTTTTATTGAATACATTAATTTCTATACCTTTATATGGATATTAGAAAGAGGAGGCCATGTGGAAGAATTAAAATGACTTTTCTAAGAAAGTTTAATTTAACTGAATGACTGATATAAGACAAGCCCCATTTAAGAAAATCATTCTGCTGCCTGTCTGGTGCATTGCGTCCTTTTTTAAAATGTTTATTTCCTATAGACCATGTCATAGAACCCTCAGATACCACAACATTCTCAATGTAATTCCATTTAGATCCAGGCTTTTTAATATTGGTTTAACTGTAGTTCAGAGCTAATCTCATTTCTTTTTTAGCAAGCACATATCGAGACAATTTTCTATTCAAGCAGCTTTTAGAGGTCACACGACAAATTCTGTTTCTGCTCTTTCTCTCCTTGCTCAACCTTGTTCCTCGACCTAAATACATTCCTGTTGGACTCTAAGATTCAGAACATCTGTCTACAACCTTTTGCAGATTCCCTCCGGAGGCCCAGTTTTGCTCTTTACAGTGTATTGCTTACTACAGTAGAAGCCTTGAACACATCTAGTTTCCCTACAGGTCCCAGATTGCCTGATTGTCAGTGACAGCAATTTATGCTCTTCTGACCATTCACTGCCATCACACATTTAGATTTTATTGTACAAACTCATGGTTTCAGTGATGTTTATGTAATTCAATTGGGTAAGCAACTATTTTTGTTTTATGATTCTTTATTCAGGAATGTTTTAATCTTTAAGTTTTTCAGAGTTCTAGATCCCTGAAAATCATGCTTGTTATGCCTGCTTATTCATATCAATTAGATCAACAATGTCACAAACTTAGGCAGATGTGCTATCCAACACCAGAAATATCTCTTATGTGGCCTTTTGTATAGCCATGGAGATGTTGAATAAATAGAAATATCAATGGAATAGTATACTTGCTCTGTAGCCTTCACCTCATCATACTAAAATATGATAGAAACTTAAGTGAATTCATTTTTATGGAGCTAGACTATCAGCATACTATGTTGTTATAATTCTCCTTAAATTACTTTAAAGAGCCAACTCTGACTTAGGACTCAGGTATCTCGCCTCCATGACTGTTACTTTGTCTTCCAACTCTCCCATTATCTGATTTCAACACTATCTGGAAATAAGGGAAGTTCTAATGTGAACAATTGGAAGAGGCATGATTTGGTTTGGTGCACGGAGGTAAAGCTCAGAGTCCTTCAGTGTGGAATGAAGCCGTTGCCAACTACAAGTGATTACAAGCCCACTAAAGCCGAGCTGATTACAAGCCCACTAAAGAGCAAGAGCACATCTAGTGTGACTTTCTGAAGGTGAGCTCTGAGATTTGAGTAAAGCATAGTGTGTTTGGGATGAAAGCGATGAGGTGTAGAACAACCGTGTGGTACAATAGTTAAATGCTTCAAGGCAACGACAAGGCAGGGAGAAGCTGAAGCGGTTAATGCTGAAACAGTTGCAGGGTACAGTGTTTTGTCAGTAGATCAAGGGAAAAAAGAGTTAAAGAATGAATTACATAGTAGGTTTGTGAAATCAATGACGATTCAAAACTGGCTTGTTGAACACAGAGAAATGGAATAATCCCTAGTGAACAGGAAAATGGACAGATGCTCAGGTAAAATGGATTCTTTTATTTTATTGTCTGTTCTTACCTTTGCGGCATAGGATGGACAACCCAATGTGTTCTCTGTATAACTGCAAACTGAGTCTAAGGGAGATAGTGACAGTCCAGTGCTTTGGAGCTCTTTGGGAGGGCACATTTAAGTGCATATTCATTTAGCATGGCGTTGTTCCTTATTTCAACAGAATAAAACAAAACCCAAATCATAAAAAATGAGAAAGAATTTTCAAAGATATAGAAATAAACAACAAATTTCAAAACCCTTGAAGGCAGAGGCTCTCTCCCTGTGCAGTCAGCACCAAGCCCAGTGCCTGGCACATCTTAGACACTCTGTACTGTTTATGAGTTTGATGAGAAATTATTTTGTAAATGACTAAATTAGGTTCTTTTGGGGGGAAAAGTGGATTTATCAAAGGCATCTCATAAGAGGAGTTAGTCATGCTGAACATGTTAATTTTGTTTCATCTCGTTAGAAATAAATTCATCTGTCATTGTTACACATTTTCTAGAGTAATCTAAGTCAGGTATACAATGTTATTTAAGACCTTGGGGTGGGGGCTGAACCTAGTGACTTGCTTCTAATAAACAGAATATGGGGAGAGTGCTGGGATGTCATTTCTGAGATGAGGTTACAAAAAGATCATGACCTCCTTTGTGGTGCTTTCTTACACACTCTCTGGTATCACTTGCTCTGGGGAAAGCACCTTGCCATGTTGTGGGCAGTGCTATGGAGATACCCACGTGGCATGGAGAAGAGCTGAGGCCCCTAGTCCAAACAGTACTTGAGGCTCTTCAGCCTGGCTATGGGGTGTGAGTTAATTTAAAAGCTAATCCTTAAGCGCCGGTTGGGATTTGGGATGACCACAAATAACCCCAGCTGACAATTTAATTGCAACCTTATGGAAAATCTTAAGTTAGAGGGACCCAGTTCACCATACTTAACATGCCTGGCTCAGAAACGATGAAATAATCAATGTTTGTTATATTAAGAAGCCAAGTTTTGGGGTGACTTGTTATGTAGCAATAGATAACAAATATACTGTTAAATAAAAAGAAGAAATGCTTGGGTAAAATCTTTAAAAAAGTATTAAGTTGCTTTATTCCTAATAGTTTTTGTTGTTGTTATTGCTGAGGGCCCTAAAGACAGAGAGAGGAGAGGAGAGGAGAGGAGAGGGGAGGGGAGGGGAGCAGGAGAGGAGAGGAGGGAAGGGGAGGAGAGGGAAGGGAGGGGAGGAGAAGAGGGTGGGGTGGGAGAAAAGAGAGAGTGTGAGAGTGTGACTCTATCTTTCCTTTTACTCCATAAAGGACTCTAGCTTTGGACCTTCCCTGTCTCCTAAGACAGCAATCTTGGGGAGCTGAATTAAGTACATATATGCTTCCAAACATATCTTCATATATATGAAGTCTGGTTATACAGAATAATAGAAAAAAAACTGAAACGGTATAGCATCCTAAATCATCCTAACAGATGGCATATGAATATTTTCAAAAGTATTTAGAAAAATGTGAAAAAAATTAAAACAGAATAAATTTATATTGTTATATTAAAACAGAATAAATTTATATTGTTATAAAATGTGTATAATTTCATGTCATTTTAATGTTTTTATATTTGTTTATACTAATGCAAATATTCGCTAATATATGTAAACTTGTTTCTTGGTTCTGTTTTGGAAATCCACGTTGCATTTCACCTGCTTGTACCCCATTTACTGTATTTTGTATCTCATCATAGTAAATAGCACCATTCTGCAGGCTTTGGTGATACCCGGGAGTTAAATTATCTTAAAAATGATATTCTCTTTGCGCGTATGTCCTGATTAAGGCTACACTGAATTTTATTAACTATGATCTAAAACTTCTTGGGATGGAGAGAAATATTTTATTTTGTTCTCTATTCTTGTCACACATAGTAATTTTCTGAATTCATTATTTTTATAACATTCCATTTCAATATGAACATTTAGAAAGTTAATTGCAAAGATCATGAATGTGATAGCTGTGAAAGCACATTGAAGCTCGATGTATCTTTTTAATCAAAGATAGAATCTGAAGAAAATATTTTTTTCTTTTTCCTCATGATAACCATTGAATATCTATTATTACCTATATATTGTTAACTGTACTAATATCTACATACCATTTTTATTCATTTAATGAAATATTTCTGAATTCACCTATTCCATCGAGATTTAATAGAAGTATTCATCATCGTTATCATCCCTGCAACTTGTAGAATACTTTATAGTTCACAAAATATTTTCACATGCATCATCCCATTAGCGCCTCATAATGACCCTGGATGCAGAAGGACATTTGTTATTATTCTGAATTTATAGAGGAGGAAATTCAAGATAAGAGAATTTAAAAATTCAAGCTAAGAGAATTTAAGTGACTCTCCCAATTAAGGAGTTAGAAAGTGGCACACTTGGGTCCTGAATCTATCTACCGACTCTTAGGTCAGTGCTCATATTTATACATTCCTGTCAGGTACAATCATATCAGGTTTATGATTAATAATAGGTGTTGAAATGATGAATGACTTAGATAAGTACATTAACTCTTGAATGGCTCAGATCAAGTGTGAAATAAAATGCAACCACTTAAACTAAGAGTCTATGTTTTACTCAACATGCAAATATTAATTAAGCTTAGTGAAAATATGCAAATCCACTAACAAGATACATTCCTGGCACATATTTCCACTTGAATTTATGACCGAACTTTCTCAACAAGTGGTAAATGAAGCACCTCTTATTTCAGCTCAAAGTCTATTTAGCATTGGAGGAATTGGCATACTTATTATCTTATACAGGGTAGTGTCTAGTTAGAATCCAGTCTATGGCTTGATGATTGCTTTATCTGTAATGGGAGTCATTTTTTTTCTTTTCTTCTTTTTTTTTTTTTACAAAGCTGTACTTGATAGTAGTAACTGCTTTGAGAGATCTGAGGGTCAGGCAAAGTCAAGAATCCACTGGAGACTTGGGTGCTTGTGTAGCCCTGTCCTGGCCACCACCTGGCCCTGTTAGGGGTTAGATGTGTCTGTAACATGACTGGTTGACTTTGCGACAGTGGTTTAATTCTCTAGTGAGGATCACGGGTCCATAGGACTTTGATCTTATTACTACAGGATTTGTACTGCCTGAGCTGTAAAGAATTTCTTTCTAGTGTACACATTCTTGCTGTTCAGAAAATATTTTTAAAAATAAATTAATAAATACATACTTCCATAATTGCAAACTTTTACAAACTGGAGAAAATCTGGTTCATACATCCTCAGGGCTGAGCTTGTTATTTTCTTTATCAGAATTTCCTTGGAGTTGAAGGTTCTGTTAAGCATGAGCTTAAATACCCTTCACATTTGGGGTCCCTGTGTCCTGATCAGCAGTAGAAAAGCAGCTGCAGTTTGGTGACAGGGTATGAAAGGGTTCCCCATGGGTCTTTGGATCAGTCATGTTTTGTGCAGGGATTGAATTCTGGGCTCAGAAATTTCTGGGTTAGCTAATGGTTTTGATCGTTTACCCAGGAGGGAGTGATTGAGTGGGAAGCGGCAAGGTTAACTTGTTGATTAAAATTATAATCTAGCATTTACATTTTCAAAGTACTTTATGATTGCTAATGAGCTGTTCCTCCAAGTGGGCCTAGGAGGAAGGTCAGCATCGTTTTCCCCATTGTACAAGTGAGGACTGAGGCAGAGATGTTAAGTGACTCATCAGACATCACACAGCAAGTTCACTGAGGAGGCTTGATTGAACTTTATAATTTGCTCTCTACAGTTGGGCCTAGAGTCTCGGGAGTCTTCCCCAAAGGGAGTTCAATATCCTGGGGCTCTGTTGTTTAAATGTGGGTGATGTGAGTCTGAAATCATCTAATAAAATAATCACAAAGATTCCCATTACTGAAAGATGCCAAGTAAATGTGCTGATGGTTGGAGGATAATCCTGGTAATGCACTACTCTGGCCTGTCCTGGGCTGTGATGGTGCAAATTCTGCTCATGAAGATTATTTCCAGGGTTTCAGGGTCTTTACTCTCATTCTTCAACAAATCTCCCAGGAAACCTTTTCCTGCAAGCCTACTCTTTGAGATCAGCCCATGTTCATATTAACCCCCCTTTTAGATTCTTGTTTAATTAAACAGAATCCCATACACTCTTTTTTCTTGTTACAAAGAAATGAAGCAGCTGTTTATCCCTAATCAGTGCTTATGGGAGATGCAAACCTTCAAAAACTCTGTGAGTCGTGGTGTTAAGGATATTTCCTCCTCTGAGCTCTGCAAGCCACTATGCAGACCTTTATTTCTGCATCTACAACATTATAATGGATGCACTTTCTAGGAAAATGTTGACTACTTTGTCTCTCTGAGATCTTGCACCATACCTATCTAATCATAGACATTTAGTGTGAAACGTTTATTAAAGAATCATTTCAGGTTCTTTCGAGGAAGGAGTAATAGCAGTAGAGTAAGAAAAAAGAAAAGAGGAGAAAGAAAAAAAGGAATTGAGATAAAGAGGAGTAGTGCCAACGTGCAATATAGAAGCTAATGTATGTACTATCTTACATAAACTCATGTGCTCTTATTAATAGCTCTATTTTGTAGCTGAGGGAATAAGAAGGGGCAGAAAAAGGGTGGGGTATAAGCAGATGGAGATTTTACAGTTTGCTCAAGTGCAAATATGTCCAATATTTGTAGTTTTAATTATAATAAAGCACAATTAGCTTCATGCTGAAAAAAAAAAAATCACCTTTCTCCCAGCCAAGTTCTGAGAAGGCCGATGCCAATAGGGAATTATCTGGAAATTGTGTAACTGCTGGTTTCAAGGGACTTGGTCTCAAAATTCTGGATGAGTCAATATCCCATTCCACTCTCCCCTACCCCAAGGGCTTCCCAAATGTTTCAGTGTGGTTTTTAGTTACTGGAGTTGAGGTGAGGAATGTCATCCCAATTCCTGGCCAACACATCACCTATTTTCTATTTTTTATTTATAATAGCCCAAACCGTACAGCGTACCCTGGGACCATTTAGGTATTGGTTCTTGGAATTTTCTAAGGGGAGGCTTTTCACAGTTCCACAGCAGAGGTACTTCAGGGTAAAAACTTCTAGCAGTTAAGGAGCTATGCAGATCCCTCATGTCAACTGAGGGTGTATATTATGAGGTAACTGTGATATATTGGCTACTATGTAGAAATATGAGTCAGAGATCTGAGTTCCATGTCTGTATGGCTACTTAATAGCTATGCTGAGCAAGTTACTGAACTTCTTTGTGCTTTAGTTTCCTCACTTATAAAATAAGGATGATATTATTTACTTTAGAGAAGTTATGAGGGCTAAAGATAAAATCTTAAAAATCATCAAATTATGGAGGAAGGAAAACAAAACAGAGCAAAATTATTTTTTAGGGAAAAATGTCAATTAATAAAGATGGAAAAAATGATAAAATAAGAAAATCACTATTTTATAGTCCCCGGTTTAGTAATTGATTCAGGTGAGTGTGATCAGTGAGTGCTAAAGCCATTGCTGAAAGGAAGTTGAGGAACATGATGTTAATGGCCCAAACGAAATGGAGAAAATGTAAGTTTACCATGGAGAGGTCAGATGGTCACCACCTTTACCAAATGATCAAGCTTAGCTGATTCCTAGAGGAACAACCTGACATCATGCGCTACTATATAATAAAATGTGAAGTATCCAGTACCTCCTATGAACTATTCTGGCTAAAAATGTTTAATGTGAATCTAATCAAACCTCTAACTTCTAGTTTAAGGAATATAAGAGATGGAGGTATGAGTTAAAGTGTGCCATGAAACAACAACCAGTTAAATCCAGAATATGGGATGTTCCATGTAAGACAACTGGTCCCGAATGCTTTAAAAAGTTCAATATCATGGGGGGAAAAAAGAAAAAAAGGAAAGGGAGGAGAATGATCTGGATTAAAAGACAATAAGGAGCTATCCCAACTCCACGAAATATATAAAACAGCAATGACAATATCAATAGCAAAAAAGCTAAGGACATTTTTAGGCGGTCAGGACTATTAAGAAAATATGAATATCAACTGGGTATAGGTGCTATTTATGGAGTAATTTTATTCTAAAAGAATTCAATAATAATTTTAAATTTTATAAGATATGATAATATTGGGGTATATTTGAGAATGTATATATATATGTATGTATATATATTTATATTGCACACATAGAATAGTAAAACAAATATGAAAAATACTAATAATTGTTGAATCTAAATGGAAGGCATATGAGTGGTTATTGTTATTTTTTTCAAGTTAGTATTATGTTTGGAATTTTTCATAAATCAAAAAAATTTTAAAAATATGTAAGATACTCAAATTATAAATCTATGATAAAATAAGCTATAGTTAATATGTCTGTAGTATCCATAATGACATGGGAAATTGTTGACTAATCTGATAACATTATCTCCAATACTTTTAGAAAATCATGAATCTAAACTAAGGGTCAGAACTTACCAAAGCAAAAAGTTTTCAAATAATTATCATAAGAAATACCATCTTAAAAAAATGAAGTTTGACCACATTTATCCAGAATGATCAGGCATGAGTGCTACTACTACACAGGTGAATTTTCCAGAAAAACATTTCAGTGGCCTGAACTTTTTAAGTGGATTATCAATTTAAAGAGAATGCTTTAAATTTTTTTATGTAACTCCTTTTATATGCAGAATATAGACTAATATGTACTTACTGATTCAAGGTTATCATTATAAACAGGATACCTTTAATCCACGAAACACCTTATGGTTTACAGATCATATATATATATATATACCTTCTCATTTGATCACAGCTTTATGCCATAGGTGGGATAGGTATAAACATTTCTATTTTACAAAAAAGGGAACTGAAGGGCGGGATGGCCCAGTGACTTTCCTAAGGATGTTTCCTAAGTGGCAGAAGAAGAAAGCAAACAAGAGACTCCTGGCTTCAAGCCTAGTGCTCCTTCCCACAAACAGCATTGCCTCTCTGGACCAGTGATTACACAGCTGTGTTTGCAAAGATAATGAAGTGGTAACATGGACCATTTTTTCCTTACTCTAAAAATCCTCAGACTCCTAAGGTTTTATGTTCCTACATTTGCTTTTTATAGTTTTTACCGCATAGTGCCTGACATATAATAAGCATTTAGCCATTGTTCTTGTGAATCTGTCTGCTGCCTGTTGTGGCATACCTGGCACTGGAGGCTTATGTTCTTATTAATTTTCATTAATTCATTAATTCATTCATGTATTCATTCATTTGTTCATTCAACAAATAACTATTGAGATTGTACGATGTGCCCAGCCACTGGACTAGATGTGGGGATAAATACTGAATCTATAAAAAGGTTTGAAGTTTAGGAGCTTACATTAATCACATTGTCACTCAAATGTCAAACTTCTATTTCTCCTCAAAAGAAGCCACTTTAAATAAATAAAACAGCAATGATTATATGCATTCATTGGCTATTGCAGTCATAACAAATACCATCACACTGGGTGTCAAACAGCAGAAGCATTTTCTCACGGTTCTAAAGTCTAGAAGTCCAAGATCAAGGTGTAGGCAGGTTTAGTTCTTTGGATGCCTCTCTCCTTGGCTTAAAGATGGCTGCCTTCTTGCTGCTTCTTCACACAGAGAGCCCTCTTTGCATGTGTGCCCCTGATGTCTCTCTGCAGGTCTAAATTTGCTCTTTTATAAGGATACAAGTCAGATTAAATTAGTTTCTACACAAATGACCTCATTTTACTTTAATTATCTCTTTAATGGTCCTATCGCCAAATATAGTCACATTCTGAGGTACTGGGGGTTCGGGCTTTAGCATATGAAATTTGGGGAAATACAATTCAGCTCATAACTATACTAATTAGTTTATGTGGCAAGCAAATTATGTATTAGCATTTCGTAGACACTTCCATCAACACTAATCCTTATAGTTGGTGTACAGTTGAAGACATGCTTGAAGTGGTGAAGTAATTTGTGAGAACCATAGCTTATATGTGGCAGTGCCTGACTTTGAGCCCAGGCAGTCTGATTTGACATTTTTTGATATTTATTTTATGGTGTAGAAGTCTTTTCTTATTCTGGTTCTTGCCTTTCCAGGTAATTGAGCTCTTAGGATATATGACTTCTAGGTAAGAGTAATGTTGCAGGATAGCAGAATATCAGTATGCACTTACTTAAACTGTCAATCTCACTTGTTCTTTTTAAAATTTCTTGCAGAACATTTTTTTTTTTCAATCAACAGGCATGTATTGTGTGCATACCATGTGCCCAACAAGTTATATGATCTCTTATAGGCAGTGATGACAGGAACAGATTTGCTTATTTCCTGCATTAAGCTTTGTTTAAGTGATCGGCTATCTGGCTTTAGTTTCTTCATTGCAATGATAATTGAAACAATCCTTCATAATCTATAATCTTCATCTCTGTGATCTAGGAAAAGTAAAGCAAAGTGTGGGGAAGATCAATAAATGTTTGTGAGATGAATTATGATCAAGCAGATTTTCCATCTTATTTTACTTAGCAGCATATATAGTCTTATTATATTTTATAAGATGTATTTGTGGAATTGCATAGGATCTTAGTATGCATTATAGTCACTAGAAATGTGGTTTTAAAGCCAAAAGATGGAGATTTCATCAGAATGTGAAAGAGGAAACATCAGTTTAGTTCAATTAGTAAATATTATTTGAGCACATTTTATGTGCCAGGAATTAGACAAGATTAGGGATACAAAGATGTCGCTTGCCTCCCCTAGTTCAATCCCTTATCATCTCTTCACCAGACTGTTTCCTAGTTTTTTGACTAGACTTCCTCCCTCCAGTCTTGGCCCTCTTTAAGCCATCTGCCATACTGTAGCACAGCAACCTGTCTAAAATGTAAATATAATCCACAGAAAGTCCAAATTCTTCAGCATCATAGCTAACACCATTAATACACTGCCTCCTTTTTTTTTTGTTTCCTATCATTCTTCTCAGTATTTATGCAGAAACATTTTCTGGTTTCTGCATAACACTGGACCTCATCTTAGTTATCAGATGCCACAGAATCATTCACATATATATCTCAATTTGATATGTCTATCAGACATGCTTCCATTTAAACAATTATTTTAGACTCTAGGAATAACCATAGTATTAGCACACATAAATATATGATGGCTAATTTTGGTTGTTTACCACGTCAGTTCATACCATAAATTCAGGCCATGAAGAAATATTTAGGACAAATAGTCTGTGATGTGAGCAGAAACAACTTGAAATGTTTATTTTATACTACATAATACAAATGTAACCTAGTTAAATTATCTAAGATTAAAAAAATCAATAAACATTTTGAATTCAGGGAGAATGTTAATACATCATTTTATGTTGTTAGATAATGTGAAATCTAATATGCTCGGCCATTTCCAGGAATTCCTCCCTGGGCTCCCCTGGAGGAGCTTGGTTATTCTAGTCTGATGGGTTGACCTGAAGCAATATTGTAGTTGGCTAGTGGCCAGTTATATTTCCTCAAACATCCTCCCCTCCTCAAAAACATTTCTCCAGTGAGCTACATAGGAAGTTGAAACTTGTCCATGATGCTAGGAGAAGCTGTCTTCTCAAGGAATGCTTTGGATTGTCTTCTCTCTTCTGTCTTCCTATCTTGATATTTATTTGCATATTTTACTGGATTTTAATAATTAGAATCTTAGAGGTAGTCGAACCTCTCTGGTAATTTGCTAGACATTTTCTTAGTTGTAATTAGCAAATCGTCTAAGTACACATAAAACACTATTGTCAAACCTCAATGAGCTGTAATGCTCAGGAAATGATTAATTGATTTAACTTGTGGTAAAACAGAAACCCCTCTGTCCTTTAAAAAATATCTCTGGTTTAACATTGTGTTTAAAATATTTTGTATAACTTTCTCATTTATTATTAGTAATAAATTTATAGTATGTATACATATATATGTATAGTACATACATAGTATATGATAAAATATTTAAAAAATGACTTGTCTATTCAGGATCTTTGTTCAGTCTAAACATAAATTGTTAATAAATTTCTATGGCCTGACTGGCAGAATGAATGAGTGGAAAACTGAGGTAATATATAGCTGACTTTGATTTCTCTGTGTTCTCAGAGAAATCAAAGTCAGCTATATATTACTTTGGTTCTTTAAATTTGTTTTTAAAATTAAATCCATGTTATGATTTGGTTCACTCTTTCTAAGTAGATATCAGGGAAAAATTAGGTTGATTAAGTGGTCATTTATTTGGACTTAGATGATAGTATCTAAGATTAGAGATTGGGATATAATGGCCTGATTTTTCCACACACTGCATAAACTTGAGTAAATTTCTTAACTTCTCTGAACTTTCCTTTATTTATTGTTATAATGGGAATAAAAAAATATCTACAAATAGGGTTCTTATAAAGATTAAATGAGGTAATGTAATTAGAGGTCTTCACTGCTGGTTGCTGTCAATGAAGGTTCCATGACGTTTACAGCAGAATTTTGTGGGTTTAGTCTGTCCCTGTTTCATTTCCTTCTTTGTGGAATGTTGCCTGGAATCCTGGTAAATGCTGCCAGCCAGCTCTGCTCCTCTCTCCTGGGCCAGGCCCAGGCCCAGGTGGAAGTCAGAGCTCCCCCAACTGCCTTCTATGCTTCCTCTCGAAGAGGGGTGTTGACTGGAGAGACCTGCTAGATTTAAATCGTTCTAGCAGCCCAGGAACTTGACACATAAATAGATTTCCTGGGGGCAAAGGGTAAAAATATGAAGTTCCTTGTATTCCTCCCAGTGTAACAAGCTTATGCTCTTACTCTGACTGAAAGAAAGATGGATAAAAGGTTCGATAGTATCTTCCTTATGATTAATTATATAGAATCCAGAGACTACTTTTTATAGTCTCACATTTTTTCCCCTCCAGATTAAATTATTTAATTTCTCAGTGGTCCTATTAATTCCCCACTTGTGCTGCCCTCCCTCCCTCAAATTTGCTCTCCAGGTAAAGTTACTGGAATCCTAAATATCTGAGTCACTTCTATAGTAAGAGAGGATCTCTGGTACTGTTTAGAAACACAGTGCTTTAAATTAAGTTAAGTCTAAAATAAACTAATCATCAGTGTGGGAGAAAAATCAAAGACACTGAACATATAAACCACACACAAGTACCATATTTCCTTAGGCTTTTCTTATATCATATACATCAAAGTTAGGACACAGAGAGGAGAACCAGCCAACATGCTGGTTCTCTCCTTTATGGGAGACGCTTTGTGACTAGGAGTCAGAGAGGCAAAAGCTTTTTCTTACCTCCTATCCTCTCTCTGTAATATCACTGGGATCAGATTCTGGCCAATTAGGGTTTTAGTTATTTCAGTTTCTTGATATATCTCAGGAATGGCAGTGGAGTAAGCATGACATCTTCAAAAGTGGATTTGGGAATAAGAAGGACTAGGGTATGAATGTTAACTCCTATGTATTATTTTTTCTTTCCATATTCGTGAAACATGAACAACAATCCTTGTCCCATAGGACTGTGAGAATTAAATGAAACAGTGGCTAGGCACGATAAGTCCATCCCTCCACCCACCCATCCATTTATCCCCTCATCCCTCCATCTGTGCATCTGTCCATCCTTCTATTTAGTCAATCAATGCTATGACAGTTTCCTTTCACCTGGCCTTGCATTTCAGCAATTAAAATCCAAAGGTAGTCAGAGAAATAAAGCTTCTGACCCTGGAATAAGGAGCAATGTTCTAACTAGAATCTGTCCTTTTGCCAGGCCCTATGCCTCTGACAACCGTGGGGGGAGGTGACAAGCCTTCCTAGTTTTAGTCACAGGAATTGAAAGTTTCATGTGTTATCAACAATCCTCCCTCCCTCAAAACCGTCATCCACATGAGGCCAAAGGATGGACTTGTAATTGAGGGTACATCAGCAGATCTCGTGTTTACCCAGAGGGCTGAGACCGGGGAAATAAGCACGTGACCCTTGGTGAGCTGATAATCCTGGGGGAGGAGCTGTGCAAAAGCATGAAGCTTTTAGACAAATCTGGCCCCAGGCAAAAATGTGAATCTGACTGAATTGTCTTCTACCTGCCGGCCTCTGGGCCTGGGACCCTTCTTCCCCCCGCAGCGTCCACTCTTTCCCTAGCTCTCACAAAGTGCCGCCTGTCGTCCTTTGTAGTGCCCAGAAGAAACTAAAAATGCTTCCTCTCTTAAGCGCTGTGCATTTTTAAATAGGCAGCAAAGCCAAAAGTTAATGAAAAGTTCAACTTGGAAATGGTCTGCAGGATAGGGCGGCCTCTACTGTAGACCTGCTTGAAATCCAACCTTCTGATACAGGTAGAAAGGCTAAGTTGTTGAAGAAGCTAAGTCGAGAAGGATAGTGTGCTCTCCACCCCCCACCCCGTTCTCCCATCACGTGTGGCATGGCGCAGTTTAATCCTGAGCTGGAATTTACATGGTCGTTCCCTCCTTTTGAGACTCATTCACCAATTTCCAAAGAGTGGTGGCTACAGCCCCAGCCTCCCTGGGCCTGCGTTTTAACTTCTGGGAAACACTGAAACAGAAGAGCAGAATAAACGCTGCTCCCGGACCTTGAATGGCTCTCTGTGCAAAATATCGACAGAACTATCTTTAAATACATCGCCTTTTCTTCTTTATCTGAAACGAATCATTTCATGAAATTCTATTAATAAAACGTTTGATAAGATATACCAAATTTCAATGAGATCTTTCAAGAACTTCCATTCTTCCACTCTCAAACCATCCCTCCTCTACGTTGGGAAGAAGTATTTAATTCTCCACTTCCCATGGAAAGGACAACCCAAGGGCCTGACAGGTTTTATGGTCCCCTCACTGTGCTGAGTAACATCAGTGTGCGATGGTGACTTCTCCTTAAATGAATTTCATCAAAATTATTAATTAAAAAAAAAAAAAGATTATTAATTTAAAAAAAAAAAAAAGAGTCCGAAGAAAGGACATCTTTTTTTGAGAACTCACTTGTGTTTTGAAGTGTGCTTAAAATGGTAAGATCATAGTAAGTAATTTAGCTGAAGTGTAATAATTGGGTTCCAAGTGTTATGATTGATACATTTCATTGAAAATAGCACCCTGAGGTTTTTCCAAATTAAAGATGAAATCTAAATAAAACCTTAAATAATCCATGTGAAAATAGTTTATTGTAGTTAATAACCAAGCAAAAATATGCTTATTTTTTTTCTGTAGACTGATTCCAACAGATTACACCTATTGTTGCTTTCATTTGAAAAGCATCACACTTGGCTTATGTAAAAATAATAGCATTCCTAACTATTAATAGCAAATCAGAGAGACATTTATGGACATTCATACATCATTTATAAATGACCCTTATGAATAAAGTGTTACAATGATTTCCATTAGCATAAGTTCCACAATTATGCCCTGCATAAGAGATACATTTTTCTTTCTTGAATGCGCATATGAAATATTATCCTTTACTTTGTTGAAATTTTATCCATAAGGCTTCAATGTATTTCTATGCTCCTAAAGACTAAATTTATAGACAGGGATGTATCCTATGGGTATGTGGGGAATCCATGGAGCCTGTAAGGATATACCTCACATCTGGACCCAGGGGCATGGCCATGTTTAGTAATGCAGTTTAGAACAAACTCAGGCTTTCAGTAATGCAGTTTAGAACAAACTCAGGCTTCCAGGGCTGGCTCGGACAAACTACTAGGAAATTAAAAGCTCCTGATGGGGACCTTGGACCATTTTTTTCTTTCCCTGGCATCTCTCAATCCAGGATCTTGGGTATAGCTTTCCCCTTTGTAATGATGTCTAACTTTGGAGTAAGTTACTTATTCCAACTTGCAATGAAAAGGGCAAACTGAAAGAGGTATTAACTGGGGTTCACGTTCCCTTCACCGTGCCAGGTAATGTCAGTGTGTGACAGTGGCACCTTTCCCTTAAACAAATTCTATTAAACAGATTATCATTCTGAGAAAAGGATTTATAGCACGTGTAGTTTTGAAGTATGCTTTAAATAGTAAGATCACAGTGAGTAACTGAGCCGAAGTGTGGTAAATGGGTTTCCGGCATTATGATTGACATATTTCATTGAAAATAGCACTCTGACATTTTTCCAAATTAAAGAAATCTAAAAAAAACTTTAAGCATGTAAACCTTAAATACTTAAATATTTCAGCTTTGGAGTAAGGACGCATCTTCCCTGGATGGCCAGGTGAGAGAAGCACCTCTCTGTGGTCGGAATCACATGAGAGCTGATCCTCATTGAACTCCTGCTTGTGACAGGCACTGTGCACTCGGGATCTGGCAGATTCCTCATGACCACCCTATGCCGATGTACATTTTGACAATGTATCTGTGAGGTATGTTTTGTTATACTTTTTTTTTTTTTTTTTGGATGAAGAGACCAGCGCTCAAAGAAATGCAATATGTTTCCCAAGGCTACGTAGAACACAGCAGGAGGGGTTTGACCCAAATCTGTGCTTGTTGCACAATATACATCTCCTGACCCTTTGATTCTGCCTGAGATCAAGGTACCAGGTCTCTAGAGCAATTCCCATGAACTCTCTGAAGATCTGGAGCTACTTTGAGCAGGGGTGTCCTTTATGTAGGGCATTATCATTAATTTAGTCTCACAATGCCAGAAGACTGCCTGGGCTGAGTTTGAAAGATTGACCTGAGGACAAAGCCAGTGAGGAAGTAATAGTGAAGCCTGTCCTCCAGCTATTGATTTGCCATATACCTTTATCCTGCATCGTAGTCCTGTATCTCCTTAGCAAGGCCATTTAAAGTGGGCGGGATTTTCTAGCTGTAGCAGGGATCATTGCCCGCAGCTACTATCATGGTCCCATTTTTCTATTTGCCAAAATTCTCGATGAGAGGAAGGTGAACCGGCCACAGTGCCGCTTCCCCATTTCTCTCAATGACATTCCTACACAACTCCTGTCCTCTCCCCAAAGTGACTGGAAGTATTTGGGCAACAAAAAGTAAGTAGTTCCTCCATAAAAAATATAAAAGTTGGGGAATCCTCCTCTGAGGAGTGCTTATAAAAGTGAGGAATGAAGGTTTTTAGAAGTGGAAGGTGACCGTTTGTTCTGCCATCAATATCTGTACAGAAGAAACGTATTTGTAGTGGTTAGCTAGCCCTGAGTTTCAGGTTCCTCGACTCTGCCACTCACTAGATGTGCAACTTCAGGCAAATAATTCACCTCTGCGCTTTCAGTTTCTCATCTGCAAAATGGGAAGACTGTGGTTCTTGTGAAGATTAAATGAGATGATCTCTGGTTCAAAGAAGACTTATAATAAATGGTAGTTCCCACTATTATTATTATTTATTAGTGCGACTAAGATCGCATAGTCAGTACGCAGCACTTCTGGCACTGGTGCTAGAACCCAGGCCTCCTTATTCAGACGGATTCCTTTTTCTCTCTTTTACAACACAAGATGGATCTGTACTTTTGATATCAACGTTGATATCAACTTTTAATATCAACCTATAAAATGTTGACAGCTGACCAAGAAGAATAGGCTAAAAGCATTACGTTACTCATTTTGGCTTTAATTAATTGTTGCTTTAGAATAGACTGCCAACCTACTATCAATTACATCAGCATTCAGTCCACTTTAGCAAGTGTCTGTGGCTATACGTATTACTGACCATTAACTGAAAAAAGGAATCAGTGTTTTTTGGTCTATTCTTTACTTTAATGCAACATGTGAGCTTGATGTGTCACATAATTCTCTACGAGTCTGTCACTACGAAATTGTATTTTTCCCTTTGAGGACAAGGACAAATTAGATAATGACCTGGTCTATGAACGCAATTGGAACATGAGTACTGATGTTATACTTTGCAGTCGGAAAAACCTTGCCGATATTTACAAAATAAATCCTAACTTTACAAATAATTAACATTTACTTTCTTTTTTGGATTATCAGCCTTCACCCTTAAAACTTATTTAAGGAAATTATGGTTTTTAATGAGAGTAATTTTTTCTCCATGAAATTTATTGATGAATAAAATCATGAACAAAGAATAACTTTTTTCCCCATAAAATATGATAATGTACTTCTTTAATGTTTTCAAAACGCCTTCAACACAAATGACTCTTAAAGCCAAAATACCTTTTTTTTGTAAAGAAACAAGAATCGGAATAAAAATTTAAGGTTAACTGTGTTTGTATGCATGACTGATTACTGTATAAGGATATTAATAATAAATTACAGAGATTTATAAATAAGTTATCTATGGTAAACTAAACTAGAACTTCTAATTTCCTCTTTAACTTGGCGTACATTGAGCTATCATTTAACTATAAGCTATTTGGCAATTAACTACAGATATTTCTATAATTTTATGAATCTCTTCTGAAGATAAGCAAAAGCAGATATTAACTTATTTGTTGTAGAATATATTAACTCTATAACCTTTATTTTATAACCAACAATTTTTTAGGGATTGCTTGGTTGTTTGTTAAAAATTATGTTAGGAATATATATTTCTGACAGACATATAATTACATTCAAATACTTGAATCGAGTAATGGGAAAGCCCTTATTTTTCAAAGATCAAGGCAAACTGCATGTAAATCACACCAGACCTTCAAATAGTTTTCAAAAACCATCAGACCTGAAAAAGACCATCTACAGCACATAATTGAAATTGAACTGCTTGTGTTAACCTGAGCCTCTCTTTTCCTCACTTGTCCCGATCTCAACATCCCTAAGAGAATACAGAAGACTGCCCGCCTCTAGCATATTTTACTACATCAGGATTTTATAGAAACGTTCTAAGAGATGGAAAATATAAAATACTATAATTATTTAAGTCCAATGATCTGATACTTTTTAGGTCTACTCTGACTTATATTAGTATATTGCACAGAAGGGCAAATATTTATGGTTATACTTGGATTCCTTGATTAGACAGAGGGTTGCCAATTTTGTAGTCAATTGAGTATGTCAAAGATTTGGACGGGGGCCAGTATCAAGGCAGGCACAGTGTTCTTACCGCAGGTGAGAGCAGACTAGACAAACGTGCATTGTTTCTGTCAGCTCTGTGATAATTAATTTCAGCCATATTATCTGAATTAAAAAGTGACATTTATTCCCTGGACTGATTTCCTGGAACCTTTCCAATTTTCCTACCCTATTTTGGAAAAAACTTGACTCAAATATGAACGAATCATTAAGAATTGATGCATATATGATGTACCTACTCGTATAAAAGATGACACCTTAAAACATCATTTTTAAACAACATTAAATAGACAAGAAAATGTGTGTGGGACTGGACCATAGCTCTCCCTGGCACAGCAGGAGGACCGCGTGATGAAAAGTAAAACGAGTGAACTATTAGCAGACCTTGTGGGCTGGCGATATGGATCTGTTCTCCATTCCTCACATAAACCTGTGTTGGCGCATTTGCTGACAGCTGTGATTGACTGTTGGGTCGCATTATTCCCTGCTGTTCTCCCTCCCTCACTTCTGGGGATATCAACAGCAGGAATCGTCAGTCAGGGCTCAATTGATTATCCTCAAAATTTGCTCCTGCTATTGACCATAATGGGGGAAAAAATCGTGCCTCTGAATTATTCAGAATGAAAATATACACAGAAGAAATCGATAAGGCACATCTGATATTAAAGACAAATTAAAACAGGCAGTAGAAGGGAGCTTGAGGCAGAGGCTACATACAAAGAGGAAGGCATTTTGAAGATTAAGAAAAAGTGTGTTTTGCTTTCGGAAAAAAGATGTTACAGCTTTCAAAGCTTTTCAAAATTAATAGCTTTATTAATAGAGGCATTAGGGCTTCCTGGCCAAATAGTTCTTTGTAACTGTTGGAATTGTGCTTGAGATGCCAGCTCTGTAATTTCTTCCTTATGTTCCCACAGTCTTTTTAACTTAACTGCAACATGCTGTTCTGGAGGGATAAAATTACGGAAAAAAGCTCAGGTCAGAACCAGGATACTAACAAATAATTAGGGCGCGGCACTAGGTTTTGATAAAATTTGAAAGGAGTTAGAAATTACACGAGCCGAGAAGAACAGGCCCTTTTCACTGTCACAGTTGTGAGAAACCCACATACTTTGTATCATAGAAAGTAAGAGCCAGGCTCAGTGGCCCGTTCGTTACAAGCAGGTGGGGGCAGGAGATGAGTAGGGAATCTCTGGGGTATGAACTTTGCCCAATTTAACCTGGATTTCTGAGGAGAGAGGGATCTATTCAGTTATTGCAATAGCATTAAATTGGACAACTTGCAATTATTTGGAAATGTGATTCCCTTAGCAAGCTCCATAGAACTTAAAATCCCCTTTCCCTTTTGTCCGTCATTAACAGGTGTCTTTAGTTCCAAATGATCAAAAATAGCTGTTTACTTTCTCCACCACACACTGTCTGTGAGGTTTTAGTCTTGGTTATTCTTCTGTTCTCTGCAGGAGACACATTTAGCCAGTAGCCCAGGAAACTTGAGACCTGCGCTCCCCCCCACGGCCCCCCTTCCCGCCCCCAAGGGTCAGGGACCAGCTTGAAGAACAAGGAGCTTTATTAGGTAGGCAGTAACAATCTCCCTTGACTCTTGGTCGAAATGTCATTCAATTAGGAGTCTTCCCCTGGACTGCTGTGTGGAGAGAGGCAATTCTCCTGGGATGCTTCTCTTTTCCAACCCTGCTTCTGAGGTGAGGCCCGCTAGCTGAGGGAACACTCCCGTCCTCTGAAATTAGCAGGGGCACTTAAAATCACAGGGCAGCGCTCGGTGGACTCAAGCTGGAATTTTTCAATTTTGTTTTCACCTCTCCTCTTGAATTTTCTATTTGTAAATAAAGTCACTCATGTAAAGGTTATATATTTTAAGAGTATATAATTAAATGCATGTTTCTATGAAGTGTAACGTGGTCAGCTCCAAAAGAGCAATGTGTAGCATAATTTGACTTCTGTTTCACAGCAGTTGCAACAGTTCTGAAGGTAAATTGGTCAATATTAGGTTTGGGAAGATTTTGGTAACATTTTGGTAACATTTACTAAAACTGTAGAGGTGGGCTGTGCCATTGCGTCAGGAACGTTCCTTGGCATGCGTGGCCTATAGATTGGAGTTACCACTGTGGATAATGACCAGAAGAGAGGAGAGTAAGAAGAACGTCAACCAGCTCACCCCCGCATTCCCAGCAGGCCGGCTTTCTTCCCCATGTGCACGCTAATCACTTTCTAGCACCTCTGCTGCTGCCACCAATCCTTTTCCTACTCTCTAGGTGACTATGTCACCCCTTTTCTGTCTCTCTGAAACTCTGACACGCCTGCAATTCTGCTGCCATCCTCACTCTCATCTGTGTCCTTGCTTCTTCCCGTCAGGGAACAATCTGAAGCCATCGGACCTCGTGTGCATACCTACCTCAGTGCCCTAGCTGCATTCTTCCACTTGCCCTTCCTGCATTCCCCTTTCCCTCTTCCGGGACATTGCTTCAGTGATGCTGTTCTCTTTTCTGCATCTTCAGTTTATTTTTTATTTTTTTATTTTTATGTTTCTATCAGATGATCTCCATTGGCATACAGATATGCTGTTGTCTCTTCTAGCTTAAAAGAAACAAAAAACCAAACCAAACAGACAAAAACCTTTTTTGATCCTATTTCCTCCTCAACCTATCATCCATTTTCTTACCTTTTCATAAAAACTCCATGAAAGAGTTGCCTATACTACTACCTCCAATATTTCGTCCCATGTACTTTCCCCAACTTTTTATCCTGAAACAATTTTAGATTTACAGGAAAGTTGTAAAAAATAGTACAGAGTCCCTATATACCCTCCACTTAGTTTCCCTTAATGTTAAAATTTACATAACTGTAGTGCAATTATCAAAACAAAAAATGCCCATTAACTCTCAAACTCACTGCAATTGCACTTTCTTGCCTCCAAATAAAGTCACAATGACCTGCACATCACTAAATTCACAGGTCAACTCTCATACCTTACCTTACTGGACTTATCAACAGCACTTCCTATGTTCCATAATTCCCTCCTCCTCAACACACTTTCTTCCCTTGCGTTCTGGCTCACCGCCACCACGCTTCCCTCCTTTTGCTCATTTTCAACCCTTGCCTCTTCTCTGTGTTCTTTGCTAGTTTCTCTTAATCTTTTGACCTCTTAACGTTGGATGCTCCAGAGCTGAATCCTTGGAGACCTTTCGATTTTCTCTACTACTCAGATTCATTTGGTGACCAATCAAGTCTCATTGCTTTAAATACCATCTATATACTCATGACTTACACATTTTCGATCTTCTATTTGGACTTTCTCTTCAAACTCTAGACTCACATTGGGAGAGGAGAGGAAGCATCTGAAAGTAAAAATAGACGCCAAGGAAAGGGCCTGCAGAAATAACTGACTCAGCTGGTTAAAACTGCGCTCTCTTCCCCTATTCTGCCGTATACTTTTCAGTTAACATGTTTTCCACAGCTGCATCCCCCACCTCAAGGATTCTCCAGCCCCTTCCCTATCTCTGTAGCTGTATAGAAATGTTAAGACTGTGGAACTGTTTGCTGTGTTACAGCGAGAGCTCGGCCTTTGGATGAGGAACCCCCTGAGCAGGTGCAGACATCAATGAATCCTGCTCCCTGCCTAGGAGTGCCGTCTCTTTGTTTAAGAATCCAATAAAGGTGCAGATAACACCAATGGTCTGGAAATCCCTTCCCACTCTGAGTAAGGAGGGACATGTAAAACCTCAGATGAAGGAATCGCGTGCCCCTTGCATGGACACTGTGAGGGTATATAAGCTATAAGAAATCTAACCAAGGGGAGATCATGCTTTGGGTTTGTTGAATGCCCCTGGCTCTCCGCCGGCATTAAATTCTTCTTCCTCTAACAAAGTTGTCTGAGCATCTGGATTCCTCTATCAGGTGTCCCTTTCTGCAACAATAGGCCCAGGTGTCTACTTTTAACCTTAACTCGAATGTTTAACAGGCATGTCAAACATAACCTTTCCAGACCTGAGCTTCTGTTCTTCCCTATTCCCCCAAATTATTTCTCACACTGTATTATCTATGTCAGAAAATGGCAAATTTATTTTTCCAACTGTTCAAGACAAAAATTTTGAAGAGTTGCTTCTTATTTTCTCATATCTCACATTCAATATTTCAGAAAATTTTGCTGGCTATGGCTTCAAAATATATCCAGAATCCAGTCATTTTTAAATATGTTTTCTGGTAGGATCTTGTTCCAAGCCACCATACTCTCTTCCTTAGGTTATTTTAATAGCTAATTCACTGATCTCCTTCCTTCTGCCTTTACCCCTCCTCTATTCTCTACCTATAATGATCTTATTAAAGTGTAAAACAGATCACACAACATTCCTATTAAAAATGGCTCCCTGTCTTCAGCGGCACCGCATCTTAGCCAGAGAAAAACCAAAGTCCCAACAGTGGTATACGAGGTTTTCCATGACCCTACCATCCTCTGTTACCTGTCTGACCTCGTCTTTTAACTCTCTCTGCATGCCTCCTGTTCCAGCCTCACTGGCCTTCGTGTTGCCCTTTGGACAGCCCAGCCCGCTCCTGCCTCAGGACCTCTACACTCGCTGTTTCCCTTTTTCTGAATGCTTTCTTTTGAAATCGATCATGAATGCCTCCCTCACCTTCCCTCAAACTCACTTCTCAGTGAGGCTTATTTTGATCACCATATTTAAAATTACCTTTCCTCCTTTCCAAGAATCCTTGCCCTCCTTCCTGTTTGTTTTTTTAAATTGCACTTATAACCATCAAAGTACAATTTATTATTCTCTCTTTCTACTAGAATGAAAGTTCTGCAAGGGAAGCCATTTTTTTCCCCTTGATATTTATATCCCCAGTTCTTATACATTGCCTATAACAAAGTAGGTCCTCGAGAAATATTTGTTGAATGAATGTATGATCCTCTTACATCTCTATGAGACAGGCCAGGCAAGTATTATTATTCCCACTTAATGGTCGAAGTGAGGGGAGGAAAATAAAACATTTAGAGGTTAAATAACTTGTCCAGAGAAAATGAGAAGTCTGGAATGAGAGACTAATTCTCTCAACTCCAAGTGCTTGGGCATTTACTACACATGACATTTAATTCCAGAAACGCTATCTATCTGAGGATCTTGACAAAATTTGTTAGTCAAGGGTTGTAAGAACAGACACCAGGCACAGAAGTGCACTTGTCACTGGTGGTCAGCCAGTTAAATTCTTTGGATTCAGACTTCTTTTCACAAGAGAAGAATTCTAAGTAAGCTTTCACTGCAGGGTGACAAGAAGGAACATTAATCTGCCAGAGCAGCTGTTTGCTCTTATAAAATACATCAGTCTTCATAATAATGGAAAATCCAAGAGGCAGCTTTGCTGATTGAATTGAAAGTCAATGGGAATCAAGGAATTGTCCATGTTGAATTATTAAGTAACTATTTCTAAATTAAGCCTTTTGGATGAGCAGCAAACTGGACCGAAGCTTGCACAAATGTATGTTTTCCTCACTCCCTTATTAAGAGAAGTTACTTTAGATGCATGCCAGCACATCAATCAAAGACCTCAAAACAGGTGTGTGAAATGACCATCCATCAAATGGGATCTTTGGCCCCTCCGCAGCGGAGTGATTTGGAACTTGTTCAATGGATAATGCACAGGAAAAGGGAGAGGCTCTGCAGAGCTATTAGTTGAATTCGAAAGAGCACGGGAAAAACAAATTGATGCTGGAATGAAATCAGAAGATGTACTCAGCAGTTTGCTTATTCTGCTTTAGATGGCCAGTTTGAGAAATGGAAGAAATAATTCAGGCATGTGTGGAAAGAGCCTTTTTTTTTTTTAAAAAAAAAATAAACTTTCTTTTAGAATACTTTTAGATCTACAGTAAAGTTGCAATTCCTTTATACCCCATCCCAATCTCCTCCATGATTAACATCCTACATTAGTATGGTGCATTTATCACAATCAATGAGCCAGTATTGATACATTATCATTTGCTAAAGTCTATATTTTATTCATGTTTCCTTAGTTTTTACTTAATGTCCCCTTTCTATTCCAGGATCCTATCCAGGATACCACATTACATTCAGTTATCATGTCTTCTTAGGCAACTCTTGACTATGACATTTTTCTCAGATATTCTTTGTTTTTGGTGACTGTGACAATTTTGAAGAGTACCAGTCAGGTGTTTTGTAGAATGTCCCTCAATTGAGATTTTTCATGATTAGACTGGAGTAATGTGTTTTTGGGAGAAAGACCATAGAGATAAAGTGCCATTCTCGTTATATGTCAAGAGTACATACTATCAATGACTTATTACTGCTGATGTTAATTTTGATCAACTGGCTGAGGGTATATTTAAGAGTTCTTAACTATAAGGTAACTCTCTCCTTTTTTCCACACTGTGCTCTCTGTACAGAAGTCTTTATGTGCAGATTTCACTTAAAGAGTGGGAAGTTTCACTGCACCTCCTTGAAGGTGGAGTATCTGCATAAATTATTTGGAATTCTTCTGCATGGGAGATTCTTTCTTTCTTTCTTTCTTTCTTTCTTTCTTTCTTTCTTTCTTTCTTTCTTTCTCCATCTATTCATTCATTCATTCATTCATTCATTCATTCATTCAGTATGGGCTCAGAGATGTTCATTATGTACTCAAGGTTATAATCCAATACTACTTTATTTACTTTTTAAAGCATTTCTTTACTTTCTGTTACTATGAGATGCTTCAGGCTCATCTTATATATTCCCTTTCTTATTCCCGGTTCCTTTTATTGGAAAATGGCATTAGAAACTAAGACCTAGTTTCTAGGTATGCTCATTACTAGTGGGGTATAGTTGACTCCAGATCTCTTCAGCTGACAGCAGGAAATATATGCGTGTGTATCTACATATATATCTATATGTATCTACATTTAAGCTAAACATATGTTTATACTGACGTATCTAGTTCTAATCCATTACCACATGGATCGTTCTAGTCTCCTCTCCTTGCTTATCTGTAACCTTCCATTTCAACAGTGAGAAATTTAGCTTTCACTCTCCTTCATTAACCTAATTGTTCAATCAGTACACATGCATAGTGTTTTTGGAATTAACCCAAAACCTAGTGTGGGAAACAACTCTGTCAACTAGAGTACAGTGCTTATATATAATGTTTTTGGCCTGTTACAGACTCTTCTCATTTTGAAAATTACTTAGTTTAGCAGCTTTTTATCCCCGAACCCTTCCATGAGGTTATTTTTTGCTGATACCTTTAGCATTGTATTGCTAATACATTTAGATTCCCTTTTCACTTTTATATCTCATCCTGACATTTCTCGACCTCCTTGAAGTCTATTCTTAATGCTATAAAGGTCTATGGGTTTCGATAAGTGCATAATGTTATGAATTCATCATTATAGTATCATACAGAATAGTTTCACTGCTCTAATAGCTGAATAGCTATACCAATTCAATCCTCACTCCTCATACTCACCTTCTGGTAGCTATTAATGTCTTTACCACCTCTATAGTTTTGCCTATTCAAGAATGTCATCTAATTGAAATTGGATAGAATGTAGTCTGAAAGACTGCTTATTTCACTTTGAAATATGCATTCAGCATCCATGTCTTTATATGACTTGATAGCTCATTACTTTTTTTGAACTGCTGAGTAGTATGGCACTGTGTGGATGTACCACAACTGTTGACCCTTTTACCTGTTGAAAGATACTTTGGTTGCTTACAGTTTTGGATAATTATGACAAAAGCTGATATAAACATTTGTGTGCAGGTTTTTACGTGGACATAAATTTTCAAATCAGTTCAGTAAATACCTAGGAGTGAGATGGCTGGATTATATATTCAGACTATGCTTATTCTTAGCTTTGTGAAAAGCTGCCAGATTATCTACCAAAGCGGTGGTACCATTTTGCATTCCCATTAGCAATAAATGAGAATTCCTGTCACATAACGTCCTCACCAGGAATTGGTGTTGTCAATTTTTTTCTGGATTTTAGCCATCCTGAGAGATGTGTAGTGATATTTCATTGTTGGTTTAACTTGCATTTCTCTGATGACAAGTCATGTTGAGCATCTTTTCACATGCTTTTTAGGAAAGGGACTCTTTTTAAGGATCCCAAACCTCTTATCTGATGTGAACTGGCTTTCTTGTGCCTAGACTTTATCACTATTTAATCTAAACTTCTAGAAGTTGAAAGATGCAAATTTTTAAAAGGAAGTTTCTTCCCTTATAATTTCAAAATGGCTGAAACTATGTTTGACGTTATTACAAAATGAGTAATTAGGAGATGGCAATGTCCTTGCAGACAATGAGTCTATTCTTTGCAAAGCTATTTAAAATAAAGTTGGTTTGTGTTCCAGATAATATTATTTTAGGTAAATATTATTTAGGTAAAGAATATGACTTTTCAATGTCTTCCCCCAAATGTTTAAAAAAATTCTGCCTCACCCGATTACCCTTTATCTTCTAATTAAAAGGCACTGGACAATTGCAAGGACCATCTCATAGACTTCCAATGCTTCTGGCTTTAATATTCTGTGCTAGATCCACAGAACTCTTTTACAGATGCTAAGCATTCAATTCTGAAGGCTCCACTTCATCATCAGGTAATTAGTATTTTCATTAACTTGCTTATTGTCAAGGAAAATGAGCCTTGATCATCTAATTTTTCCTCAATGAGTTGAATATTGTAATATATCTATAATTAATGTGCTTTATGCCACAAACGTGTAATGGAGTGGAAATCTGAGGCTGCTCCCAGCAGTCACTGTCAGTAAATGTTTGATGAATAAACAGAGACTTTCTAATGGGAAATGGTGGCGACTTTTATAAGCAGACACAATAAAGACTTTATTAACATACTTAAGAAGCATTCTGGGAAATAGAATTGAATGCATTATTACTGTAGGCTTCTTTTGTGAAAAGTAAATTTTACTGTCCCCCTAACAAATGTTTACTTGTTTGATGCTAGTTGTAGTATCAGTATTTTATGGTGTATTCTACAGTTTAATACAACAAAGCTTAAATTAGCTACATATTCCTTATGGATTTGAGGTTGAGAAAAAAAGTACCACAATCCTGTCTGTAAATTATTTACAAACCTAGGTTACATGGAAAGAAAACTGTACCTATTTCAAGATTTTTAAGAGCCCAAAGACAAATTTCAAGGTATTTATGCTAGCTAATAAATAGAAGTCAATATGGGTATGTGTTTAGTTCCACATATAAAGGGTGCCATGTTTAAATGGCAGTACAAAAAAAAATTAAAAGGACAAACATTAAATTTTAGAGTATATGTTTGCATGCTCTAATGCAGAATCCATACAGATGAATTTCCTTGTATCAACATATTTTTATTTGTTTGTGGAAACACATAGTGATTTGACTTAAGAATTGCCCTCCCTTCATTATTTGTTCAGTAGAATCAGAAGGGCGTAAAGGAGGCTGCTCATTTGTTCTGCCTTCATCCTGGAGATGAGGCATCTGAGTAGTTGCCAGAAAGTGACAACCAGAGAACCAGAACTCAAATTACCTCACTTTCTCATTGCACACTCTCCACCAGGCATGGATTTGTAAATGGTAAACCCCTTCATCATTTTCATTTGAACAAATCTCAAAAAACTGTCCCCAGTACCAGGGGGATGGCAGCCTGCATCTTCTATGGATATACGAGACATTTCCAAGTCTGCCCTAGCTTGGCCCAGACCTAGTTATTAGCAGTCGGCAAAGATGAAGAGAAGAGAAAATCAATTTGAGCAAAGAGCAGGAAGGGAGCCAATCTGTCCTTTGCATTGTAGATAAAATGGGTTTCCCAAGATGAAAACTGGATCATGTCATCTCGCTGCCCAAAACCCAGTGGCTTCCCATTGTTCTTGGTTTAAAGACTAAACTTTTTACGAGGCCTATGCCCTCTGCCTACATCTCCAGCATCATCTTACAGCATTCTCTTCACCCCCCATTTCTTGTGCACAGCCCCAGGCTTTATTTCAGTTACTCAAACTCATCATGTTCCCTCTTACCACAGGGCCTTTTTTTCCTACCGGTCTTCACCCACTCCCTTTTCATCCTCCAGAATTTGGTTCAAACATTACTTTTGTGGGAAAACCTCTAGAACGGCATCTGATTTCAAAAGTGTGCTTAGTTGAGTGAGGTCTGTCTTTGCTAACTAAAAAGTTTTTTGAGCTGAATTTGTATTTATTTTTGCTTACTATTGTATTTCTAGAACCTAACACAGAGCCTGGTAATAGTAACCACTCAGAAGCATATCTTTTAAATAAATACAGTTTTTTATACATGAAGTTTTGGATTATAGGCCTTCTTCTTATAGACAGAGTATTTAAATTACAAAGATATTTATAGTTCAGGCTACTACTAGTGTATGGTGTTTGTGAAGAGGTTCTAATGACACTAATTCTCCTCTAATATATAGAGTGAGAAACTATTTGAAAGGGAGTGTGATGTGAACACGGGGTAATGAAAGAGGGAAAGAATCAGCTCCCTTTACTTTAAAGGCCTATGAACATGCGGGCTTTTTTTTTTTTTTTTTTTTTTTTTTTTCAGAACAAAGTGTATTAGGCTGGTTATTCAACACACATTCATTTTGTGCTCTGGATTCTTACTTCCAATGGCCTCCAAGACACCCACCTACACATATCTGTACATTCTGCAAGCAATCGAACACCGCATCCTGAATTTGTTGCTTTCTCTCTCAAACCTGGTTCTCTTCCTTTCTGTAACACAAAAATTATCCTCTACTCACCCCCCCTCAGCTTCCAACACCAACCCAATTTTGAAAATTCTTCTCTTAAATGTTCTCTTTCCAAACTGTTCTCTCCCTTCCACCCTGTCGTCAATAACCCACATTTGAACCTTTAGCGGGAACTATTGCCTCAGCTTTCCATTTGTTTCTCTTCTGCCAAAGACCATCCCCACCAATCTATCCTCTATACCACTAGAATTTTTCTTTCAAACATCAAATGCGAGCATTTGATTTTTCTTATTTAAAATATGTTTAAAATACATTTTTTTTTCTTGCTAGCTATGGCCTCCAGGATAGAGTTCAAATGCCTCAGGACTGCAAATAGGCCTTTCACAACATCGTCATGACTTATCTTTTCAGCTTCATCAACATCATAGTCATCCTGATAGTACACACTCAACTCCAATCATTTTTAATTGTTATTCTTCTTTTTTTTTTAAAAAAAATATTTATTTATTTTAATTAGTTTCAGGTATACAGTACATTGGTTAGACATTTATATAGTTTATAAAACAATCCCCCTTTTCTTCTTGCCCTTAACATAAAATGGTCTTTCACTTTCAAGAATCATGACAATTCTTGAAATTCTTCAATGACTTCCCCGAACTATCAGAATCAAACAGATCCAGAGATATTTTATTTTTGTAAAGATTATGCTCATTAGTAATAAATAGTTTAAGTTTTGGGACTTTTGAAATAAAAGGGTGATATATAAAATAGAAGTGCTTCACAGTTTCTGATTGATTAGGCTTGATTATAGTTTCCAAGGGATAACATAACTAGTATAATAGGCAATAGGATTAGCTAGCAATCTCAAAGGTAAAAATACTGTTCAAATTAATTTCCTTTACCTATGATGCCCTTAAAATAGTACAATATTTTATAAAAGCTCAGTATTATGTATATGTGATTTTGAGTTAGACAGTGTAAATTAGGCATCTTCCTTCCTCTTGCTTATGACCCTGGTCAAGTTGCTGTTTTTCTTGATCTTCATTTCCTCATTTATGTATGTGGATAACAGTAATTACTGTGGATGTGTTTTGAGGGTGAAATCATGGTATAAAGTGCCTTATAAATGAATTTATTCATATCATGTGCTTGCAGTATCTCCTTTGATTTTTCTCACTTGTTCTAAATTCCAGACAATAATTCATCTTATTTTTTAGAAGCTGTAGTATGTGTTTGGTAAATGTATGTATTAAATGAGTCAAATGATGAGAATTTCTGAATTATGCTGAAAAGAAGTTTATAAACATTTCAATCAAACAATTGGAAGCTAGAACTTCCTTATTTTGGACATATTTTACTCTTGGTCTAAGTTTTACTGTCTTATTTGTTCTTCATCAACTTTTCGGTCAATGTAAGCTGAGTATTCCTTTTATTTTTACTACAGTTCCAATGTGTCCCTCACATGTTTACATATTCTATAGAACTTTCAATGCAGAGCTGAACTTAGTAGAACACAAGATTTGTTTGAACTGAATGGAAACATTATAAAAATATTCATGGGGTGGAGAGTTGCTGGGTTAGGGATCAGGCATTTACATTTTTATTATACTTTTTTTTCATATAAATAAATACATGTTTATACATATGCTTATAGACTCAGAATATGAGACAAAATACAGTAAATAAAGAGTTTAAAGGGCTCATAACTTGAGTGGTATTTGGCCTGTAGCAGTTTAGTTTGAAAACTTTTTCTCTTTCCTCAAATGATTCATGCAAATTATTAACAAGAATTATGTATTACTTTTTGCTATTGTTCTTTATCTTGTCCACACTCTTTTCATCAAAAGCTGTCTCAGAGCATTCATTCACATCATGAGAGTATTACAGTGTAGAAAGGCTCAAATGTACCCAAGTTAGAGGATTGTGAGAATTAAATGAGAAGATGTGTCCTGTGCCTAGCACATAATAGGCCTTCAGTAAAAGTTAGGTCTAGCCTCAGGATATTTGAATTTTGGTCTCCATCAAAGCCTTAAACCAGAGTAATTAAGCTCTAATATTAACTTCCTAGAGAGTAGGCTGATGCCTTTTTGAGCGTGAGATTGAGAAACTACCGTGAGAGGCTGAGTGACTGTGTGACAGCTGGTTTGGTTAGGATCATTAATACCCTCCAGTCAGGTCCTGTGAGGATGAACCAGAAAATGGAGAGAGATCATGTCAGCTCTGCCACTTAGCAGCTGTGTGGATTCTGATGTTCTGATTACTTTTCCTGAGTCACTACTTCTTTAAATGCCAAGTGAGACAAGTGACAGAGTTTCTGGAAGCATTAGCAACAATTTATGTAAAGGGCCTAGCACAGCACCTAACACATAATCACTTCTTAAAAAATAATAATGAAGACGATTATGATGATGATGATAACAATGATGATAATAATAATAATAATTAATAATAATGTGTTGTTCCTCTTCCTCTCTTTTCTTCCTTTCTCCTTTTACTCTTCTTTTATCGAGAAAATTATGAGCAAGTAGGAGCCACAATTAATTTAACAACTTAAAAAACATTCATTCAAAAAAAAACAACAACAAGTATTTAAGGTACCTTTAAGAGAAATTAGAGATATTGACAAAAATAAACAAAGGACGGTACAAATGTCTGTAGATTTTATGTCTTTTCAGTTGTGGCTGGAAAATCAAATTATTGAGCGAGGGTCACCGCCATAATGGAACTTCAAGGAGCAAGATAAAAGTCAAAAAAAGGGGAAGATATTTTTGTATATTTGCCTGCTGGATAGTGATGCAGTTTTTGCCTTTCAAATTAAGAACTAGATTAGAAAATGCAGCGAATTTGTTCATTACCTCAATTTTAAAGTTATTAATAATACCCTACTTAAAATTCTTACTTCTTTGTAAATATCCTACCAACCATAAAGAACACATTTTACTTTCATTTAGTAATAATCGATGATCATTTCACCAAAAGAGATCGCCAATTGTCCTGTTTCCCTGAGATTCTACTCAACAATATATTTCTGAAGTGACAATAAAAGAAGTAGAACAGAATAGGCAAAAGTTTCAAAGAATGTAATTTAGCGACAACTAAAGAAGATCACACTGTCTATATATATAGAAAATAGAAAAGTCATAGTGATCCTCACATGACCAAAAGACTATAAGTGACTTATTTTCTTTCTGTATTAATTCTAAGTAATTGTCCTCGATTTTACTGATCACATTTTTCTATTTTAACTTTCTATTTTTAAACAAGTTCAGTGACACTAACACAAAATCCTTCAAGAGCATAGTACTAAATAGAATCAATTTACAGTGTAAAACATAATAATTTTTAAAAATATCTAAAATAAAAGCATAGGAAATGTGATTATTTTGCTGGATGAAGACAGAAGGGAGAATAAAGTGGGCAAAATAATCCATGTAAAGGGATCTGAATCCTAAGGCACACTGACGCTTCCCTAATGGACAACGGTGCACATAAAAATAATTAATCATGTGGAGAAGGCATTGCCAAGGTTGGAACTGAGGTCTCTGGTTTTTAATGGAAATGTTCCGTGTGTGAACTAAAAGAACAACTTCCCTGGCTCAAGCACTAGGGCATCTATCATACTTAACTCAGAATAGTTCAGGAGTTCAGTAAAATATCAGATAGAGTTCAGCGCTTTTATTTCTCAGGGTATTAAAACTATATATAATAAAGAAAAAAAGGGGTTGTGATGAACTACTCAACATGGAGGGTAGAACATCGAGAGATTAAACTTAGAATTTCTGAAATCTCAGGGAAAATTTTTTTCCCCTGCTATAGCTATTGCATTTGGTAGGATTTTTGTTGTTATTTTACGTGTGCTTGTGAAGACATTGAAAGTACATTAAAGATACTTCAAATACTTGTTTTTGAAAATTAAAAATTTTTAAGTTGTTACATAAGCAAATACATAAGGAAAAACATAAGCTGAACTAGAAGAAAGAAGGCTCGAATATGTTTCATTGCTTAATTTAATAAACCAGGTTAATGTATTTACTCATTTATTTTTGGCTCCTGGAGAAAGTGTAGACATGCAAAAGTAGAATCTTTTGGGGAGTGGGGTATGCAACCGATGGTGAAATTGTGTAGTTCCTTTCTCTGTGGGTGGGGGTTGGGTGGCTTTTCAGTGGACAGGGGCTGAAGAAGGAGAGAATGAATTCCTGGGAAAAGCACAATCAGTGCTTCAGGGGCCAAATGCACAACTTAAAAGACTGGCTTTCCTTGGTCTATTGAAGTCGAAGAACACACTGTCATCACTCAATAATAAGCTTAATTCTTTCAGTCTGTGAAAGCACTAATTCCTGAGAGTCGTTAATACACTTGCAGTTGGAAAATTTTTGCTTAATAAGCAGGGCTCTTTGCAGGAGTGGCCACAGTTGGGATGGAGGTGTGAGATCCATGAAGGGCTGATGGTGGTTCAGGACTTTTGTTTGAGAGGCTGGGAGAGGAGTGTATGTAAATACTAAGACACAGAGGTTATAACATGCAATGATTAAAATGCTATTCAAATTTTTGAATCTACAAACAGTTTCACTCTCCCGCCTCATCTTTAATTTTATGAGCACCCCACGGCTGGATGACAATATTAAGGCCTTCGGGTCTTTGCTGGACAGGGTAGGGTAGCTCTGCCCTTCTCCTTTTCCTCCCACCCCAAAGGGAGGGGAATAGAAGGGGATGGCTGGAGTATATCTGGGGCCACACTGAGGTGGTAAGTCAAGCTTCCCATGGAGCCTCTTTGCCAGAATGGTTTGAACCTCTGAAGCTGGAGCCTTCTTTTTTTCCTTTTGGGTGTACATCTGCTCTGGATTCTGCTTTTTGTGGTTTGAGATTATCGATGATTATCAGGGGAAGGGAGAGTGTTTCTTCTCTGAATCGAATGCACACAGAGAACACCATATGATTTGCAAATACTTTGATTTGTTGAAATAGCAAGTCCCCAAGTGCAGCTAAGGAGAAAGTGGGAGGAGGGTGATCAATCTTTTTCATCCAATAAGCACTTGTGTTACTAGGTGCTGTGACTCACTATATGACCTGATCCTCTGCTGGGTGGAAGATTACATATTAATATCTTGAGAGGGCTGGAGAGATGCAGTTGAGTGATCTGGGAAGAAACACGAGAGGAATTGCCCTGACTTGAAAAGCCTGGCTCTTTGAAATACTCTGAATTTTCCAAAGCATCAATTAGCTCAGATAAAAATGCAAATCAAAGAAAAACTTTCTCAATCTTTTAAAATATAAAATCATAACTCCGTTTCCCGGCCCATCTTTTTAGGTGCCCCCACCCCTACTTCCACCATAAACATGAAGGTTTAAGTTTACCTATTATTTTTGGAGGATGGCTTTTGGAAAGAAAAACAAAAAGCTATGATTTAAAATATACATGTGCCAGAGAATTTTTGAGAGGATTAAGGCACACAGGGTACTCATTTATTGAAAACTTTATATAAATTTTATTAGCTCAAACACTAAAGTCATACAGATATGGGATTCAAATATTGTCTCTGACACAATACTTTTGTGACTTTGAACAATTATCTCTGAATCTTTATATCTTCACCTGTAAAATGGGATGATTATGGAACCGATTTCTTAGCATGGTTATGAGATATAACTAAGATAACGCATTTTAAATGCCTGGCACTGTCAGGAACCTGAGAACATTTTACAAAATGTTGGCTATTTTTATTATTTTTATTATCACCATCATTTTTATTCCCCAGATTTGTTTTATTTTCTTCTCTATTCCAGAATTTTCTGTGGTTGGTTCATCAAAGAGTAAATTGAACACAGAAATATCATCTTGTCCAGTTTCTATCTGCAAAATCTGCCATCATCCACACTGTCTACTTCCACAAATTTCTGCTCTGTCACTTGCAAATCATGGAAGAACATGGAAAAGTCCCCAGAACACTTGTCACCTACAAATACGAACATTTCAATTTGAGCAACTTGCTTGCTTTTTCTGGTTTCCTTCATATTCTTAATTTTGAAAGTTTTGTTTCTCCAGTGCATCTTTTGATTGAGTTTGTTTTCTATCATAGTTTTATGGGATCTATAATGAATATTTAATTGCTTCACCCTTCTTTCATCTGAATTCTATTAATTAAGCTTGTATATGTTTCTCTTTTCCCTGGTGTTCCCGAAGCAATCATTTGACTTGTAGCTACTTTCCATTTAAAAAAACCAATCTTCAGTTTTTCTTCTTCTGCTTCGCTCTCTCTCCTGCTTGCTTTTTCTCTAGGCCACAAAGTAAAGCAGTGAAAGCCCTTTGCCTCTTGGCTGCAACCCACCAGGCTGTGTAGGGGCCTTCCCACCATGACAGAGTGGATCGCCAGAGACTTGTTCTAACACAGCACTATTCCTTGTAATCCTTTCCCATGCTGTAAGCGTACAGAGTACATTCTCTGCCTTCTTTGGGCACATAATTACTTCCCCTTGTGTGGCAGAGCTTCCTGTAGGACAATCAGAGAGCCATGGTGTTTTGAGGCCCGCTGAAGAAGAATGCCTGCCAGCATCTTCCTTCTATGAGGCTATTATGCTGGAGGAAAGGTTTAGCTGCCCAAGCATCAGCTTTCAAATGTCAGGTTCAAATTCTGACTTGGCCATTTGTCCTTATGTAATGCTTGAGCCATGCTTGTGTGGTTGTGCATTTGGGGAGAGTTGTTTTGCTAAGCAAGAACACGGCTGCAGGTCAGTTTCAAATTATCCCAGGGCCTAGGGAAACATTTATATTATCCTTGTATCATGGACGTAATAGCTTTTTTTTTTTTTTTTTTTTTAACTTCATGTTTTGGGAGAAATCTTTTGACTTTTTTTTTTCTCCTGCATTTTCCTTCTGTTGAAAATGGAGGTAATACCATTTTTGCCAATTTCTAAATTGATCTAGGGGAGATCTCTTAGATTTTTCTAACATTAGCAGGATATAGAGTAAAAAAAAATGCCTTCGCAACCACCATTAACTGATGATTTATGTTGTTTCTGTGGCATACTTCTTCACTTTCCTATTAAAGTAACTTCACAAGGTCCTGTAAGATGTAGCTGGGTTTGGACGTAGCCCCTGCTTGGTCTTTCCATCATCTCGTGCAGCTCCTGACATGCTGGTATGGAGAGAGAGTCCTGGCTTTTTAGGAAACTTCCACGGATTCTTGCTGTACCTCAATGTTGGTCTTAGCAGGGAGCCAGAATCAAGAAGGTCGAAGCTCACTCCAGCACGAAAAATATCCTGAGTCAGGGATTCTGCTCCTACTTTGAGCCCTGCCCTTTCTAAAGACCAAAACTACTTTTATTTGCATTCTAGCCTTTAAGTTAATTAATGGGAATTAATACATGTGTAAGAACTTCAGAAATTTCCCAAAGGCTCATTACAAATTTAGCATAAAAAGAGCATTGGATATATTTTTTTAAAGATAGGGCTTTCATTAAATTTTTAGGTTATTAATAAAAACATTTTTATCAGGGCTAAATAATGTGAGTGCTAGGATGAAGATATCACTTTATACACTTCAGCCGAATTCAGTTGACTACAACAAGAGAAGCCATATAATGTGTGTGCACGTGTAGCAGAGAAAAACAGCATTTATTGTATATAAAAACAGAATTGAGTGATCGCTTATTTGGGACTTCATATCTGTTTATTCATTTATGATCACCAGCCAGGTAGCCTGACCAATGATAATAGGAAAGCCTTATGAGGAATGTTGCATGCGCCAGCTCCACTGTTGCCACAGAGAATAAGTGCATGAAAACAAACCTTAGTGCAAACAGGAAAGTGGCTTAACTCATGCTCTCCCTAACTGTCCTTAAATACGAACTTATGCTGGTTGCACCTCGGTGAACTTCCCCCGACTTAACATCAGTGCATTTAGAGCCCAGAGGCACCGTAAGGGCACTAGTCTTCCATCGCACTTTCCATCTGGGCCATGCTGGATATGCTTGCAAAGCCTATCCTTTGCTAGTGAGAGCCTCTTTTTAGTAGACCAGAGAAGTGGTAGGTCTTTGTTGGAACACATCTCACCTTGGGGTAAAATGTCCCTCCCACAGCTTCCCCTTGCGCATTCCAGTCTTGTCGCTCAGAACAGTCCTGAAATGACTATCATAGTTATTACATAACACTTTCAAAATATGTGAACTGACATTTGGCTCTCTCAAATAGCATGTTTTCCTGGGTTAAACAGCTCCATTTTCCTTAATCATTCTTTATCATATATCCTAAGTTTTAGAATTCTCCACATCCAAGTTATCTCACCTCTGAAAATCCCACAGTGTGACAACAGGTTTCTCAAAATTTGACACCCAGAGGTGGCACCCTAAGCCATATGAGGTCCATGGCATCACAGTGTAGTGTGATACCATCACCTACCTGTGTCTGGAGCCCGCATTCCAACTGTTGTAGCAAAAAAGTAAGACTGTGCATTCCTTATAGGCCAGAACTGTCCATAGGCACTGTAGGCAGAGTAGAACATGAATAAAGTTGTGTGAGCTCTTCCAAACAATGAGGACCTCACTTCACAAACGATTAGTAAATCACACTTTCCCTTTCTGTTTGTAGTTAGATGATTCCCTGGACCCCAGTAGATGTTCTGTCTGCCCTTATCAGTTCAAACAGCATCTTTTCAGCTCCACCCTGATGTCACTCGGTCCACCTGAGATTACTCCACAGCCTTTTTGTCTTCTAGAACTCCAGGTACTACACCTGGATCTATGCCACATGCAGACTTGAAAAGTGCATTTTCTATTCTTCATGCAAATTATTGTCAAAGGCATTGAATACAATAGATCCTTACATCAAGCTCATCAATCTATTGGGCTACCTTTTTTTCCATCTCAGTTCTGAATCTGATTAATTGTATTACCACAACCATCACATCTGCATGAGAACCACAGCAGTTTGTTATTTACCCTAAAATAAAAGCTTTCAATATTTAGTCATTCCTTACATTCTGGCATTTACTTCTTAGGTATTAATTGAGCCTCTCTTAAATATCATGCATTATATTGGGCATTGGAATATAATGAGTTTACATTGTGAGGAACAAAATGAACAAAATAATTACAATTGTTACTGGACCTAGGAAGGAAATAAGTAGAGTAATGAGATAGAGAGCTCTAGGTGAAACCTACTTTATACAGAGCAGGCAGGGCCTTGAGGCGTAATTACAAGATGAGAAGGAACAATGATGAAGAGAATCTGGGAAGAGTGTTCCAAGCAGAAGGAATAGCCAAGTCTCAGCAGCTAGAATGGGATTGGTGTGTTCTGGGAACTGAAAAAAGGCCGGTAGGACTGAAGCAGAGTGAGCCTTATATAGTTTTTACATGAAATGCAACAGAAAGCCATGTAAGAGTTCACGCAGAGGGCAATATGGTTCAATCTGCATTTTTTGAAGGACTCTCTGCTGTATGGCATCTGGATTGGAGAGGGAGGAAAGTAGAAGAGGGAATATCAGGTATAGAACTCTGGCAAAATCTAAGTGAAGAAAGAAAGGATTTGGACCAGCTGGTATAGTAGAGATGGGGAGATAGATTCAAGATATACTTTGGATATATCCTGCTTAAAGATCGGGTGTGAGGGGTAAAGGAAAAGGAGGAGTAAGAGCAACACTAGCAACTGGAGTTGGGAAGACTGGGAGAAGGATCAGTTTGGGAGGGGGAAATGTCGAGAACTTCCATTTTGGATTATTAGGTTTTAAGTGCACCTGTGACAAGAACATAGAAAACAAAGGAAACAAACAGATAAGATAACTTTAATTACCAGAAATAATTTAAAATGTGCAGGAAAGGAAAGATAATCACTACTTATCCCATGGCTTAGCCTTGAATAGTAAGTACATAGGATCGAAATAACATTGATGCTAAATATTAATCTAATCAAACATTTATTAATACATACACTGGGAGAATAAGGCATGAAAAATGGGCATCTGTGTATGGTGGAGACAAAGAAGAAAAGAATTCTAGGTGCTAATATTCCATGTGAGAAGTCAGTAGATAATGTGCAGAACTGGAAAACGAAGAAACGCCAAAATAAACATGTTATTTAGAAATACAGAAGTAATTGCTAACAGAATCAGCTACGAATATTAAAAGTGGTTACCTCTGAAGGAAAGGAACTTGGGGGTCATGAGGGGAAAGGCTAACGTATTAAAGGCTTGTTAATAAAACGTGTAGACCAGGGTGACTCTTTCTAGTATATGCATATGCAGATTTAATAAAAATCAAAGCTTCAAAATTTTAAGAGAGCCAATCACGAGAACAGCTAGCCCTATAAGCATACCTAAATCCCAGGGTTAAACCAGAACTGGTGAGTGCAATGTTGACAAGAAAGATGCTGCCATTAGAAATGCTCCCACAGATCTTATAGCTCATTTACTACTAACAGTAGTCCTCTAAGATAGATATTTGTGTCATCATTTTACAGATGAGACACTGAGGCACAGGGAGAGTCAATGACTTGCTTGAGATAATGATTCATTCATTAGTTCACTTTCTCAATAAATATTTATGGATTATTTACACTAGCCAGACTAGGATCTGGCCACGGACTTTTAAAAGTCTAGAGTTTATATTCTTTCCCTGATATCATTCTGTCTTCCCTGAAAACAGATCCCCGAAACTAGAGAAATCCCTTGGACATGCTCTTTAAAAAATATGATTTTAAAAGGAATGAGAGGTTTTTAAAAATATATAATTCTGACTATGCATGTGAGACTAATTTAAGTGAGAAGGAAATGAGATTGAAGGTCAAAGTACTCAAAATAGCTACAAAATTAATTCCCTTATGAGCTCAGATTTTTTAATATACCAAATAAGCCAGAAAGAGCTCATGACCAAGAAAAAGTATTTAACATAGGCACAGACCTATAAAGTTTGAGTCAGAATGGTTGTGATCAATATAAGATAAAATTTTGTAAATGTTTGAAATTGCCAAAAATGGCTAGAAAACATGTAGAAAAGGAAGCTATGTGTCCTCTGTTCAAAAATGTTATGATATTAACAGATGCCAAAGAAAGAACCAAGTTATTCTTAAATTTAATTTGTTTCTATTTTCTTCATTGAAGAAAATGGTTTTTAAACAGAAAAGAATAAAATAAATATTGCTGAGAGGTGACTGAAGACCAAAACATGAGAAAATATAGTGAGTTAATACTCACTATAAGAATTTAAATAGGTTTAATTCCCCAAACCCATGTATGAGAGGCTGTTGAAGTTTTTTTTGTATGTTTGACCATAGAGTCATCTACGAAAATCAATTGATTCAACCCAGAGTCCTGGGACACAGAAATTATAATCAAATAATGAGTAAAATTGTAAAATGCCGATACGTTAAGATTCAAGAAGCATTGGTTGGTTAAAGCTTTGGCTGAGAGAAAACATGGCTTCCTAGAAAGATATGAATTACTTCAACATTGGGCATCAGCTGCTACAGCATTGAAGGCACCGGAAGCAGAGCTGGCACCTGCGGATGGCAGAGATCTTTATCACAGAGCCCTTGGTGGCCTCATAGCACAGTTGCCCTTTGGGTTATCTGCAGCTAGGAGATGACCAAAATGATAGGTGCACCTTGGTAACCAGGAGGAGGAGTTCCTGAATCACAAACAAAAGCCCCCTTTTGAAATTCCAAAAGCTATTTCAAAGAAATTTTGAAGGGATTTGGGGTTCTTAAGAAATTGGTGGGAGAGAGCCATAAACCTTTTATTTTGTCACTGTTATTACAAGTCTTCGATCAAATTCGGTCTGGTTTTCCAGAAGTATTATTGCTCTTTCTTGTGAGCCTAGGAGGCTGATAGCTGATATGTATTAATATTACAGGTCATTTTTACATTGTAACAGAGCATTCCTATGGGATGTCTTGATCTAAAAGGGATGAGTTCTTTAAGGTAGAAATTTAGGCCCTGCAAAATTATGCCTTAGCAGAGGACTATTTCTCTGTCCCTCTTATATTTCTCATAACTGGTGTTCCGTCTCTGCTTGTCATATATTTTCATAATGTCTCTTTGGATCCCCCATCTCTTTCTCTTTATTGGGATCTCTAAATTATTTTCTGACGTCCGTAATGGCGCGAGCCAATTGAAGTGGGAGTTTATAGATGCACTTGTAAGGTCTAGAGACACATTCCCTTCATACTATTTAAAGAGGTGCAAAGAACACACTAACCAGATTGACTTCATGTTTCAGATGTTTAACAAATGCTATGAGCCGGAGTGTGCATCTCAAATGTATATTTATATAGTTGAGCACCATAGAATGTGTCTTGAGGGTACTATTGTAAACAAGCTGTCAAATCTAACTGGGTTATCTTGGGGGAAAAAAACAACCCTTGTTGCACATGCCGTTTACAAACCTTGTAAGAAACATTCACTAATCGAAACGATTGGGCTATTTTAAAAACATGAAGTACTGTGCTGTCTCTTCAGAATTCCAAACCTTAGGCCTTTGTCTATTGAGCATTTGACACGTTATTTTTAAAATTAAAATTCAGTCAATTAAGAAATTGCCACAAAATTTTTACAACTTTTTCTTATTTTGTTTTTTCTTAAATTGATTTTTTAAATCAGTTGATCATAGTAAATTGATTTTTAGCCATTATATAATGTTGACAGCAAATATCAGACTTTTAGATAAAGTTAATATATTCCCTTTCTCATTCTTCTGCTTTTATTAGAGAATAAGCAGCCTTAAACAAATATTCTAAGTTTCTATGATTAAATAAATCTAAAGTCACTTTCATCTTAAACATAAAACACTGGAATTCCCAAAATAAAATTTTATTTATTACATTTAATTTTAAGGATTCTTTGCGAAGGGAATTAATGGAGTAGAGGATCAGCTTCGGCAGGAGCAGAGTTTAGAGCAGGGGAGACCATAACCAAGGGTATCATGGAAGGCATCCTGGGGAAAGGAAGATTTGAACTAGGCCTTGAAGAATAAAAAGAATATCCATTAATGGATTCCATGAGGACGTTCAGGAAGGAGGAAAGGATACAGAAAACTTTAGGCCTGTCTGGGAAATAATGACTAATGCAATTTAAAATAAAGTATACATGCGTAAGCAGTGGATCCAATGAAGGACCCCTCTCAGCGATCAGGAAAGAAAATGAGGTAGAGGCAACGTATTCTTTCATTTATTAATTTGTTTGATCGGCAGCTGTTTATTGAGCGCCTTCTACATGACAGATGCTGCTGTAAGCAATGAGAGTGAAAAGGAGGAGTTGTGTGAAAAAAATTATGAGAAGCCTTTGGACAGAGCACAGTGACATATTAGTATGAGGTAGGTGGGAGAGGGTGAAGTCCTCGAGCAGAGGAAAATTACCGATACACATGATAAGACAGTGCCTTACACTGTTACTAAACAAATTTAAGCAGAATAAAACCATATAGCACTAACTTTCATTCATGAATTCTACAAGATTTTATGGAGCCCCCTACTCTGGGCATAGCGCCATGCTAGCAAGGGAAGGAATTGTGAGCTGTAGAATGGTAGACGGTAAGAGGCATAGTGTTTCCTCCGAGGATGTGTGCAGCAGAGAGCACAGGCCTGTCTGGAATGGTTGGAGCTCAGGGCACAAAGGGCATGAGGCAGGAAGCTCTGCAGGCTCTGGTGGCCCTCAGGTCATCATCATGGACATCTGCTATCTTTGAACTCCAAATTTGCAGAAGTGCCAACTATTAATAGACAGTAGAAAGCAGAATTTACTGTAAGAGGCTGATGAATATAGATCTGAGATATCATTATCCTGCTAATTTCTCTTCTGCCCGCAAAAGCTTTACTGGCCTTTGTGCTTCTTCAGCTATCTCTGTCTGCTGTTCTCACCAGGACAACTGAACACAAATGACTGAGTACAGAGCGTATTCTGTCTGGGTTTGTTGGCAAACCCAAACAGGTCGCAAAATAAGAAATAAATTGTTATTTTAGGCCCAGTTTTATATTTTTATTTATTTATCATCTGAATTTTTAAAGGACCAAACAAATTTCTTCTCCTCTCTCCCCTCTGAGCAGCCCGGAGCAAGCTTCCTCTTTGGGAATTTTGAAGTTAGATCCTTCCTAATAAAGAATCTAGAAGACATGTCAGGAAAAGATATATTTTTGTTTAATGGAGCAATAATCTGGTTATGGAGTCTCCTTAGAACTTTTTAAAACGGCTGCTGTAGGCAATAGTTTGAATGTCTTCCAAATTCTGAGCATATCTTTTTCAGTCTTAAATAATTATAGAGCTGGCACATTTGTGTGATTATCCCGGTGATAGACTCACCCAAAAACAGAGCAAAAGGCTCTTAAAATATTGTCCATTATGCATGTGGTTCTTTACATGCATTAAAGCCGAAATAAAATAGTTCAAACTTTAAGGCGTTTCAGCTATAATCTGAAAAATATCCGTGTGATTCTGTGTCTCCACTCATGAAAAAATTGAGATAAACTTCAGATATGTTTTTCAAGAGTAATATTATGGAATTTAAGATACTATGAACGCAGAGATGTGGCATTGTGGATTTTTTTAAGTGAATAATAAATGTCATTTTATAGTTTCCACTGTAGTGTTAAATTGCTTACGTAGAGTAAGCCATAGTGGAATTACGGTTTGGGACTTCTCCCCATGGATCTATTTTCTATCACTTCGATTTTGCCCTCTACTTTGTTACAAAACATTCTATTTTATTTTCCTCATAGACTTCCTTGCCTGTGGGCATTTTATAACATTGTGGTAATATAATCTTTCCATGGTTCGCACTTTTTTATTTTTAACCCTGAATTTTAGGATAATTTTTCCAGTCTTTAATTAGGTAAATCTATTTTCTTTATCTATTTATATAATGCCAGAGGATTCAACTTGCAGTTTTGCTTTTCTAATAATGCATTGCAAAACTAGAAGATACAATTCACATTGCGAGTATGAAAATACATCAGAAAACAGAGAGAAAACAAATGAATCAGAAATCTGCTGTTAAGGATGATGTAAAGAATATTGTATTTGTTCTATTTGTTGTCAGTGTAATCTAGATTTTTGTGGGGTTTCGCCCCAACTTTATTGAGGTATAATTTATAATATAGATTTTTGTTATTATTTGTATCTGTGAAAATATTGGCTGAACTGGGTAAAAATCCAAAAAGATAATATATTGAAGTTTTGAAGCCTTATTTTTTGATGGGCCCTAATATTTCTGAAGAAATGCAGTTTGAATAATAATTTCTCCTATTTCTCACAAGATGACAAAGTGCCAGGCATTGAGAGGATGCTGGGGGTACCATAGTGAACAAGATAAAATCTGTGGCTGTAAGGGCTTGACATCTAGTGGGGAGAAAACCACCATAACACTGTGGGATAAATTTTATGATGAGAAAATATAGGACATGAGAGTCGGAGAATGATTCAGTTGTAGGAAACTGCAAAGAACTCTTAAAGGAAGTAATGTTAAAGCTAATGTGATAGGCATAACTCTAAAATAATCCCTAGTGAATCATGGCTTTATATAATCACCTCCCTTTTAGTGAGGGTGGGACCAATAATTTACTTCTATCCACAGAATATAGCAAAGATTATAGGATATTACTCTGGTGATTATACTATGTTAGATAGCAAAGGTGGAGGAATTTTGCACATGTAATTAAAGCTCCTAGTCAGTTGACTTTAAGTTAATTAAAAAGAGTATCTTGGATGGGCTGACCAAATCAAGTGAGTTCTTTGAAAGAGACTAAAAGTAAGAGAGATTTGCCTTTTAGCTTTAAAAAAGTAATTTTCCATGTTGCGAGAGGGTCTGCGAGTGAGCTCCATGGCGTAGAATTGTGGGGGCCTCTGGAAGCTGAGAGAAGCCCCTGGCTGATGGCCAGCAAGAAAGCAGGAACCTCAGTCCAACGACCACAAGGAATTGAATCCTGCCAGCAACGAGGTGAGCCTGGAAGAGGATTCTGAGCTCCAGAAAGAAATGTGGTCCAGCTGACACCTAGATTGCATCCTGGCGACACCCTGAGCAGAAGACCTAGCTAGGCTGTATTCAAAACTCCTGTTACATGGAAACTGTGTGATGATCAATGTATGAATAAGATAGCTAAATTTGTAATAATTTGTTGTGCAGCAATATAAAGATAATACAGCTGAGATGTAAACAGTGGTACTTAGATGGGGAAAGTATGTTCCAGGATTATGGTAGAGAGGCTAAAATCACACTCTTTCTAGTCAAGATTAACTTGGCTTCTTGTTCAGTCAGGTGACTCTGAGTAGTTTACTTTACCTCTCAGTTTTCCTAATCTGTATAATGGACATTATTATCACCATCATTATCATCCTCCTCTTCACCATTATCATTATCATCACCACCACTCATCATCTTCATCTTCATCATCATCATCACCACCATTGTTATTCTTCCCTCATAGTGCTATCACGAAGCTTAAGCTGTTGAATGATTTTAAATAGGAATGTTGACACTAACAGAGCCAGGATTCTAACTTTGTCTGTCTGACCTTGAATTTCAGAATGCTCTTCTCAACTGTAATTTATATTGTTCTACTCTACTGTTATGAGCTCAGGCTCAGCAATCTGACAGATCTGAGTTTAAAATCCAGCTTTACTTTGAGCAAGAAATTGAAGTTTTAAGGCTCCGTTTCCTCACTTTATAGGGCTGTGGAGATTATGTGTATGAAGTGTGTAGCAAAGTACGCACTGAAGAATTCCTTAAATTACTTAAGATTCTTAATGCATTATTTGCAGACTTCATTCATTGTATATATGACACAGCAAATAGTTATATCTACACATGTATAAAAACCTTCTCTGCAAAATGAATAGACTGTGGAGGAAAATTATAGTCTCTCTAGAGATCATTGGAACTAAGACATATTTTAATTGGTTTGGTATACTTTAGGTGAGGTAAATACTGAAAATTAGTTATGTTCAGTGTTCTGAGATTATGCTTCCAATCATTGTGTTTCTTAATTTTAAAAATTCTTCACTGTAGTTATTTCCTGCGTATGTGGATGTAGCTGAGTTAACTGATTTATATACCTCAGGTTCTTCTTCAATGATTGTATAATTATTTGTTCTTTGACAAAGGCTGAATCATTGCTTTATATTTTTATAGCTCCTATTTTTCAGAAGAGCTTGCCTTGCTCTGTGAATAAGTCTTAGTGATATTTGGTTGGCTGAAAGCAAGCTTTTCCATATAATGTGGCTTATTATTACTATAATTTTCTAAACTTGGCTAGCATCACTGCACTAATCCAGAACAAGTTGAAAACTGAAAATGATGGAGCTTGAGATGAGGAATGAGAAGATCCGTTTTATTTTCTCATTGTGTTAATACAGTCCTTCCCGTGGCTGCTATGCTTGTTTTATTGGTGCTTTTGCTTCCTCTTTCTTTCTGTCTCTTAGGTACAGACTATGTTTATTGTTGTCTTAAAAATTGTCCTTCCATTTGGCATTTGCTGTTGCTAATTGCCTACTAAGTTTCTCCCCATTTGAGTACTGAGTGGTAATTTTACATCCTCCTCCATGCAGATATTATGGTTTCTTATCATTATTACACCGCATCTATTTCTCTCTTATACTCACTTGACTTATATGTATATAATGCCTTTTTTTACATGAAGGAAGCAGAAGCCATTTATATTTATAATTATTCCATCTTTTCAAGAGCACAGCAAGAAAAGTATATTCAATGTATTCTGTATAGCTATTTAGATTAGGGAACTGAATTACAGTTACTAAAATTTTCAATAAAGTTTGAAAATTATGCAATTGTACAAACAAACCCGAGCCTCTTTATCACTTCCCTCAAGACAGGGGAGCCATATCCTGTATTTGCTTTAGGAGAACTGGTTGAGATCCCCGTGTGCCTGTGTGAACTGACAGTTTAGTTGGTCAGCCACGGGCACATTCCAGACTTTCAGCAGCTGTGCCCACTGACTGATAGTACCTCCTTTTTTGCTATAGTTTAGACTATTGAGAGCCATGAGACAAAAAACAATAGAGGGCAGTGTTCTGCTATAGGAAGATTACATAAAACATGATAAAGTTACTATTCTGTGGCTTGTTTGAACATACATTTCTACCCTGATTTGGGATAGGAGATTCCATAGGCATCCTCCAGAGAGTAGCTGATTGTTACTATGATTCCTGTTGACAATGCTGCTAGTTTAAAGTTTCTCTCTCCTGAATTGAAATTATCTCCCACTTCTCTTAACTCCAGGCTCATCCCTTTCCAATCCACTCTTCACATAGCTGCCAGAATTCTCTATTTTAAAGAGAAATCTGACTATGTCACCCTCATGCTTAAAAACCCTTGCAATCTTCCAACCGTAAATAGGAGATAATGGTTAAGAGCACAGCTTTGGAGCAAGGGGAACTTAGCTGGACAACACTGGGATTGTTACTCTACTTGAGCCTGAGCTTCCTTCCCTGAAAGGGAAGGTAATGATACCTTCTGCATAGGATCACTGCGTGCATTAGAAAAAATATGTGAAGTATTCAGTGGACAATGTGGGCTTTCAAAAAATGCTATCTCTTTAGCTATTATTTTGACAAGTATGATTGATTTAAATACAGTATTCCTTTCAGAAAAAGAGGAGGCATCAGGAGAGACACTTTGTGTAGTTTGGCCTCTTCCTCCAATCTATCAAAACTTATTATAATTCAAATGCAAAGTAACTGTAATTCACTGATCTGTTTTTTTCAGTGCCAGGTTGTTTTATATTCAAGTGATCACGACTATTAGAAGATTATTCCATTTTTAGAATCTGATTTTAGAGTCTTGACAGAAGTGTCAACATAACATGGCCAAAAAGAAACACATAAACAATCAGATCAAAGAGGCTCAGCCAGAAGAAAATCATATCCAGAGCAAGAGAAAAAAATGTTCAGAGAAAAATTAAAGAGTCTGACAACAAATTAAATATCGTTGGCAAGAACATTTTCATCTGGCACAAGATGCTTTGTGGCTTCTGATTCCTCTTTTGAAAATCCTTGCTTGTATGAATCCCTTTGCGTTTGCTGGCCTTCTGCCTGGGATGACCTCAGGGTCTACCCAAAGTAACATTTTTGCCCATTTCACATTTCACATCCCCTAACTGTGCCTTCTCTCACTGCTCCACCTTAAGGAATTGCCCCAATTACACCCATTTATCTTTACTTACTCTACATTATTTTTCTGCATAGCACCTTTCACTACTGTGAAATATGAAATATTTGTGTATCGTCTATCTCCCTCACTAAATGTACACTGCCCAAGGGTATGGTGTAGTATAGCCTGAATGTTTGTGTCCCCTCAGAATTTATCTGTTGAAACCTAGTCTCCAATGTGATTGTATTAGGAGGTGGAGACTTGGGAGGTGATCAGGTCACCAGGGTGAAGCCCTGATGAATGGAATTAGTGCCCCTATAAAAGAGACCCTAGAGAGTTCCCCCATCCCTTTTGCAGTGAGTATATAGTGAGAAAATGAATATCTGTGAACCAGGAAATGCATTCTCATTAGACGACAAATCTGCTGACACTTGATCTTGAAACTGTGTGAAATGAATTTCTGTTGTTTATCAGTTACTCAGTCAATGGTATTCTGTTTGAATGGACTGACACAGGGCCTTTGTGCTATCTGAGTTATACCCCTAGTAGTGAGAATAGAGCCTTGTACCCTAAGGGGTTCTCAATAAATACTGTGGGATGAGTAGGTGGATAATAAATTTAAAGTCCAAATAGCCAAGGGAAAAAATGTTTTAAAGGCCTTCTCCTACTTTGTTAATTGTCAAAGAAGCCAATATCTCATAGAGTGAGCTTCTTTCTAAACAAATCTTTAGTGAGGGACAGCTGCTTGGGCATCTATTTTCTCTGCAGATAACGTACAAAATTCGCATCGTTTTGTACATTATCTGCAATAATGGCGTATAGTGTTAAGTATTAATACTTATAAGTATGATGGATTAAAAATGAGGTTTCTACTCAAGAACATAGTGCGCATTGCAACAACATGAGTACACTCCTCACCAAGGTGTTTCTGACCATCACCTTCTGTCGGCCCTGAATGACCACAAACGGATTTATCAGTGTGAACCAGGAGGGAGATGAACAGTTAGGGCCTTACTGTCAACAACGATAGAAGCTGTGTTGAGCGATACAAGCAGAGCTCATAGCCACTATGTTCCTGAGGTCCCTTCCTGCTCTGAAATTCTGAGCAGTTTCAGTTGACAGAGTTTTCAAAGTTTCCTATGTTTCTTCGTCATCTACGTCAGACAGTTCACAGCTGTGCTCGGAGATGTGCAGAAAGAGGAGTGAAGGGTCAGGAGATGTGGGTTCCTAATTTAGTGCTGTCACTTTCTCCTCCTCATTAAATACCGGTTTATCTTCTGGTACCTCAATTTCCTCATTTAGAAATGGGAATCGCACTGACTTCCCTATAGTACCCTAGTGGAATGTCGGGAGGGAAAAATGAATGGCAGCATGAAAGTATATTGACCAATATAAGCACAAGAATCTTCAAAAAGCAATAGTTAGCACAGTGTATTAGCCTCTCTCTTGTTATCACCAATAGAAACAGGAAAAAAAAAAACCAACTCTGCTCTTATTTCAAAAAGGCAGTTCTCATTATCTTAAGGACACTCAGGAACGGTATCCTGTGTTAAATATTAGCTCTACCAGTGTCTTCAAACTGGCATTTGCTATCTACTTTAAAAGTATAAATACGAATGACAGATTACAAAAAAATAAGGACTAAACAACGGGAAGAAACAAAAGAGACACTGTGAATATGTACATCTCAATTTTAGTGTATGTTAGCTAAAAAAAATCATAAAAAACATTTGTGTTTCTAACATGTACCATCCTCTTTTTTTTCCCCCACCTCATTTCTCATCTTGATTTCTCTACAGATTTTCTAAACTTTTCAGAGCCCTTTCTGCATAGAAACTTAAGTCAACTTCAAACACAAGCACAAACAACCCTGATAAAACATTTTGTTCAATGAAAGATAAAGTACATCACTTACCATATTATTATTTTTGCAAAAAGCTATTATGTAAATATACAGGCTCATATGAGTTTAAATAGTCTGAGGCAAGAGTGCAAAGAGAAGCCATGCATACACATCTACGGAAGCGATGCTCATGGTGGCCTGGTTTTATCAGACAACTGCATAGCCTCACTTAAAGGGCCAAGAAGAAATCATATGTCTATTTTAGTGACTCCATCCTGAAATGGTGCGTTGATTCCTTTTATTATATCTTCAAATAAATACATATGGGACCCATCAGATGTCAACAGTGGCTCAGAAAAGAGTATGAATTAGTCACGCTGGCACACAGGACTCAGGAACAATGAACGGTGCTCTGGAAGACCCTTGAATACAAGCCTATTTGCCTCTTAATCCAAATGAATAATTAATGATAATTATCATGCTGCAGTTATTATCTGTGATAATAATATATCCGTAAGGTGAATAAATTCAATCTGCTACTATGCAGAAATGGCAACTCATAATATTCTTAAGAAATACAGATATAATTATCAGTATTAATGGTCAAGGGAAAAAAAGATTTTTATGTAAGGAATTATAGCAAAAGGTCTAAAGTAAGGTGGAAATGAATCCTCCTGATAATATTGTTTTCACAGCCATCACCACCATGGCTCTGCTGCAGTGATGTTGGGGTCTTTACTTTTGTGGGTAAGTTCCATTTAAATAAAAGCTTTACTATGCACTTGTGCACTGCGATCTGCCCCCAAACATTTCCATTATCGCCCTTTAGAAAATGACTCTGGTTAAGTTTAAGATTCTGTAAAAGAGCATGTAAAACATCAGGTCAGGTGGGGGTGGCAGGGCCACCAATTTGACAATTTAACACTTACAGGGGAACAAAAGCAAATCTAAACCAAATAAAATGTGAAAAGCTTTGTTGTTTTACTGGGGGTAGAGGCAGGGCAGTGCTGATTCATGGTGATCGTGATTAAAAGTTTTTCCTCTTAAAAAGCCTAATGGCAAATAATCAACTAGTGAAACAATGCAATTGTGATACATGACTTAAGCTTTCCTGTCAGTTCTTATCATCTTGGAAGGCAAGCTTCTCAGCCATTATTGTGTGTGTGTGTGTGTGTGTGTGTGTGTGTGTTAGTGCAAGGATATACACACACTCACATACATATATCCTTTTTGTAAAAGCCAGGTCTACTAATGTATATTTACATAAATTAAAAATTATCCTTTTAAAATTTATAATTTCTTAAGTTTTGAAAATAGTATACAATTATGTTATCACCATCACAATTTAGATATAGAATATTTCCATCACCCCCCTAAAGCCTCTTTTATGTGCCAATGTAATTAATATCCTTTCTTACTCTTGGCCCCTATAATCACCAGATCTGTTTTCTGTTCCTATATTTCACCTTTTCCAAAATGTCATATAAATTGAATCATACATAGCTTTTTTTATATTTGACTTTCTTAGCATACTGCTTTTAAGATTCGTCTATGTTGTTGTATGTATTAATAATTTGTCGTTTTTCATTTCTGAGTAATATTCCATTGTATGGTTGTATAACAATTTGTTTATCCATTTATATAGTTCATGAATAGTTGGATTGTATTCTGTTTTTAATAATTATGAATAAGGCTGCTATAAAAATTAGCCTGCAGGCCTTTGTTTGGACATATCTTTTCATTTCTGTTGGGTGAAATCAGATAGAAAGATCAAATAGTAAAAGTGTGTTTAGCCTTATGACTGCCAATCTGTTTTCTAAAATGGTTGAAGCATTTTATATTCCAGCAACAGTAGACAAGAGTTCTAGTTCTGCATCCTCATTGATACTTGGTATTGAGAGTTAAAATTTTTTGCCTTTCTGGTTGGTTTATAGTGATATCTCATTGTATCTTTAATTTGCATTCCCTAATGACTAATGATGTTGAACGTCTTTCATGTGTTTATTACCCATAAATCTTTTGTAAATTGTTTGTTCAAATCTTTTTCTATTAAAAAAATTGGGTTGTATGCCTCCTTATTGAGTCATGAGAATTCATTTGTTTTGGATACGAGTCCTCCATCAGATACATGTTTCTCAAATACCTTTTCCCAGTCTGGGGCTTATGTCATCATTTTGTAAACAATGTCTTTCAAAGAGCAAAAGTTTTTAATTTCTTAAGCCTGTTTGAGTTTAGCAAGCAAAGACAAATGGAGAGATTCTATAGATTAAGACACTTCCCTCTTCCCAAATAAACCACTAATATTTTTTAGCACTAACTTCATATAAGGCTCTAGGTTCAGCAGGAACCTAGAGTCTTATAAACACCCAATTAAGAAAAATAAAAAATAAAAAACAGTAGCAATAGTAATTCAGTAGCTTCTCTAATTTTGTTAAATGCCATCCCACACAATTTTGTCTTTTGTAAACACAGCTATGAATATTTTTTTACCTAGGAAAAATATCTAAGAGCATATGTATACCATGAAAGCAGTGTTTTCCTTTGATAAAATATTATACATTTATTTGAATTCTATCATTTATAACCTTTATATACACCCTTGGAATTTATAATCAGAAAAAGTTTCAATATACTTGCTATATTTAATATATTAGCATTGGAAAAAAGTATCTTTTTATTTGACATCGGTGGAATAGGTCTAAAATATTAGAGGGATATAAGACAGTTAACTCTAGAGAACGCTTAACAGTCAGATTTTAAAAACCATTTTTTAAGAGAAACATTTATAAGGAATTACTACCAAACTCTCAAGGTTTATACTCAAAGACCTCAGATTTTGGGGTAAAATATTAAGTGTATTTCTTCATTGCCAATTAGTTAAGCGAACAGGAAAGCTTATCAAGCCTACTGTTTGTAGCAATTTTTAAAAAGTCTCTCCTTTTCGCTTTTTGTACTGTTTCTAAATTCTCTTGTACTTATTTGATCTTCCCTTGAATATTTTTTATCAGAGGTTCTAAAGGTAATCTGGTTTCTGTCTTCTAGAAAATAAAGTTTATAGAATCAGATTTTTTTTTTGTATTTTTTCATTTAAAGCTATTTCGCTATTTTCAACATTTTGTTAAAAAGTATAAGTATTTAAGAAATTGAGAACATCAAAAACTAGTTTTCACACTGAAAAGAAAAAATATATCATCATGTCTTTTAGAGATATTCTGATGAAATATATACAGTTTTTATTCCTCTCTCTCTCTTTTTTTATACCTACAGCTCCTGGTATTCCTAGATAGTCTCCCATCCAAATACTAACCAGGCCCAAACTTGCTTAGCTTCTGAGATCAGACATATTCAGGGTAGAACAGTTCTTAGTGCTTTTCAGAGAAAAAAAAACCCCATAGTAGGAACGCTTGTTAGATGTATGGGAGAGAATAACAAGAGAGCATGAGTTCATTCCTTATTTCCAGTAGGAGAAAAAAATATTGAAATATTCTAAAGGAAAGGCTCCATGGCGACATACACTTATTTCACATTTTCTTTTTTCCCGTCATGCCCTGTCTGTACCATTATAAAATACTCTATTTCACTGGGTTTAAAGTGACTCAGCAGGTTTGGGAGAGAAAAATATGTCATTGGAATCAGAAACTCTGATTCTCTTTTAACAAGTGTATATTTTCGTAGTTCAGGACAAACTGTAAGTTTTTACAAGGCATAACAAAATTAAATATTTATTTTAGAATTATTGATAATAAAATTTCAACATTGTGGTGCCTTTCAATTGAAGAGTTCCTGAAACTAAGAGATGGTATTGGGTATTTGATATTGAAATATCAGCTTTACAGGCGAAAAATTGCTTTTTTTTCTAAATTGTTTGAATAATTAATAAATCAATATAGAATCACAGATAATCAAGAATTGACTGAACTAGAAAACTAGAGAAACCATCTTACCCATTCCTCTCTTAGGTACAGAGAGATTAAAAAAATCTTATTTTGAAAGATCTTTGAAAGTAAGTTCTTAATTCACTTCATTGTTTAAAGTAATTATTCAGTAACACTCCAAGCCAGATAATGTCTGTATCCAATGCCTATGCTTTATACCCTATATCTCACTTTGAGTCCATTCTTCCATGCCAGTGTACTCTGTGTGGGCACCCCTCACACACTTGAAGCTAATAATTAAACCTCCCCCAAGCTTTTCCCTGTGCTTTAATCATCTTGCTGGCATAGTTCTGAATCTTCCCTGAATTCTCCATTTCCCTTTTACAGACCCTAATACAGTGCAATGCATCTTGATAAAGGTCTGACTAGAACTGACTAATACGGAATAAGTGATTGCTTTTGTGCATCCTAATATTTGCTTTTTTCATAAACATTACAACATCATGTTATTAACTTACTGCTAGTTTATTACTCTCTATGAGTCTCTAATCATTTCTTCTCTGCTCTTATTTAGTCATTTATTTTCCAGTGTATATCTTTTGCACTTTGAAATTCCTTATTGATTTCTCTCTCTTTCACTCATTTAGGTCACTCAAAAGTTGGATCCTATTCTTTGGTGTGATGGAAGGTGTTATGATTTGAATATTATGTCTTGCCTGAATTCACATATTGGAATCTTCATGCCCATTATGATGGTGTGAGGAGGTGGGATATTTGCAAGGTGATTAGGGCTTGAGGGTTGGGCTCTCATGAATGGAATTAATGACCCCATAAAAGAGACCCCAGAGAGCTCTCTAACCCCTCTGTCACGTGAGGGTATAACAATATGTCTGCTACTCATCAAGAGAGCCCTCACTTAACCATACTGGCACTCGGATCTTGGACTTTCAGTGTCCAGAATTCTGAGAAATAAATTTCTGTTGTTTGTAAGCCACCCAGTCTGTAGTAATTTGTTATAGCAGTCTAAACAGCCTAAGAAGAACTTGGTGAGTTGGCAGAATTTTCATTTTTTTGCTGTAAAATCTTTCTGTTATTCGAAATCATAATATGTGAACTAAAAAACTAAAAATGCCGGAAGAGGTTCAGAAACCACCTAGAGTCATTGAGAGTAGTGAGAAGGAACCAGATAGCATTATGCCCTAAGTTCGGACTGTCCGTAATCAGTCTATACGCATAAGTGGAAGCAGGGGTTCTATTTGTGATGGAGAAATTAGGGGTTCTGAATGATTATGGCAGAGATATTTAAGGCAGATAAGCTAACCAGGTGGTCAATTTTTCACTTGCAACTTTATGCCCTTGGATACTTCCTAAATTATAATTTCTGTGATTACAAAGTAAATTATAACTTACATTCTAGATACATATCTGTGTAGAATATATTCACATAGCAAATCCACTTGTAATATTAAGACTAAGTAATATTTCCTTAATTTGGCTGGAAAAAGATATGCTATTTTTTAAAAATAAATGTTCCATTGGTCTGAGAAGTGGAGTTTTCTGAAAATTTGCAAAAATACTTTGTGTGGAGTTAATGTAATAATTATGTCATACCAAGATATTTTCATAAATTGGTCTCTTTGTTATCAGGTACTAAATTTGTGACCAAATAAATCTTTAAAATGTCTGGCCAAATTAATGAAATCATTGTAGATGTGAAACAGATTAAATTCGTGGAAATGAAATTCAGAAGTTTGTAAAATATTTTATTTTTAAAATTCTGTGGGAGACTTCCTGATTTGCATCTTTTTTATGAGGACCCCTAAGTTTATCACCTGATTGGACACATTAAAAATACATATACACACATATCGTATTTACAAGTGTATAACTGTCATCTATTTATGTAACAGGAGGTGGTCTGATATATGGCACTGTAGCGCATATTCAGAGGGCCGTGACATGTTTTTGTATGTAGTGGCCTAAAGCAAGATGACCTGGTTTTGATTGTCACCATGGTTGCCCCAAGTCAAAACTGTGTGATAAATGAATTTGTATCTAGCTCTTTTCCATCCTTTTTTCTTGAGTCCTTTCCTTTTATCTGTGCCTGACTCTGTGGTCCTTGGTTACTTAGTATTCCCAAGCTGTTTACTGGTTACTTATAATCTTCCACTAAAGCATCACCATTTGGCCTGTGTTCTTTCCCAGGGCCTTATATGCCACCTCTTTCTTTCTGCCCTATCCCAAAGGATCTGCCCTGGGTCCCATTCTTAGTATTCTTAGATGGCAAGAGCTAATATGATTTTATTTTTTAAATGCAAGCTATAAAATTATTCACCTGTGGCGATTAGTATTATGGGATTTTAGATACTAAACTAAACGAATTCGATAGGATTGATGCAAAGATATTTTTGGATTAGAAAGTAATTTGGATTTGTGTATGTCATTCCTATAAATTCAAATACTTCCTTCCCACATTTGGCTAACTCAGAAGTGTGGCGGGGAGCAAAACAGGAAGGGCCGTTGATTTCCCAGAGCCCATGGTGCTGTCTTCCTCAAAGGGTGCTTTTCAAAAACATTTTTAATGTTATAGTCATCAACTTGGTAATTTTTAATACCATTATCAAAAAACTTTAGAGAAAGCAGAGTGACAGTAAGTGACGTCAACAGCCTGGAAGGGGTCAGTGTTTTTGCTTCCTCGCCAGCGGGGTGAGCTCCCTCCCACCTGGCTCCTCTTTGAGAGAGAGCCTGGAATTGGTTCTGGACTAACAGTGCCCATCCAACCTGTTAGAGCCTGAGTTGTTTTGGGAACTCCTTGTAGCTTCTAGAACATTCGCTTCTGGCATTTTTTAGCCCCATGGGAAAATTCACTGACTAGGAAAGTTTACCTTTTAATACACATGTATTGGCAGAGTTAAATTTCTCTTGACAGAAGAGAGACATTTTTAGGCATTATTGCTAAGGGACTATTAATTTTGAAAGGGAGGCAAGGTCTCTAGATAATTCTGGATCTTGATACTCATTTAACAAATTTTAATAGAGTATCTGTTGGGTTAATGTTGCAGAGATAGAAGTGAGCACAAGAGACATGGGCACTTACAAAGTGGCACAAGAGCCCTTTGTAAAATTTAAATCACTATATGAATTAGTTTTTGTCATAATTTACTATAAATCGCCATCAAATAAACATTTAATAAGCACCTGCTATATTCTAAACACTGTGCTTGGTGCTGGGGAGACTGGAGAATATAAAGGTGTTTGAAATATAGTCTCTATCCTTGAGGAGTTTGTAATTTAGAACAGACAGTTATTTAAACAAATAGCCAAAATGTCAGGAATTAAACTCCATAAGCGGGGCAGGTACATTAAGAAGGACACTCATGACAAACTACTTGTGAAGGTCTAGGCAGGCCTCTATCGAGGAGATGGTATTTGATTTGGATTTGAAGTATGACAGGGAATTCATAAAGTGAAAGATAGTCTGGGTAGATGGTACTTACAGAAATTGAAGATAGAGAAATCCAAGGTTAGGGGGAATTTCCAAGGTCTGGAATGCTTTGTGAACTCATTCATATACAAGTATAGATGAAATTAACTTTGCATGTGAGACTCACCTAACTACGTAACTATCCTCCAGTTAACACAATGGACCAATTAGTTCTCTTTATATCTGGGCTGATTCTGGTTATAATACCTTGGCCTTCACAGGCAGCTTGCTTATTCTGCTTATTAAAAATCAACACTTTCTTTACATTTGCATAAAATATCTCTTGTCCAAAATGTGTTAAGAGATCAAATGTAGTCACCAATATTAAATAATAAATAATGTATAATAAAATAAAATAGAAAATGTTTAAATTAATTTAACATGAAACTATATCTTTAGAAGATAGATGTTATGACCTAGTCAAATTATCAAAATACTCAAGGTACTTAAGGGCTCCTATGCCCTACGTATAACAGCTTTATCTCTATATTATCCTTTCCAAATAGCTCCTGAAATTCTCACCTATGTTCCTTTTTTATGCTTTTATTCTTTGAGGATCTAGATATAGAAATCCAAGGGCACATTCAGCTCAGAGAATTGGACAGAAATCTCACACACTGGCACATGACACTCCACCCAGCAAATTATGATGCGTTGGCAAATGTGAATTCAAGTTGTAGTAGAGACATGCGTGCAGAGACTCGCAATCTATTTTGATCACCTTGAATGTCACATTTCCTTCCCTTTAGAAAGAAATAATTTTGTCATTCAACAACTATAAAATTCAGGTTCTTAACATTCTGTGATCTCCTGACTTTGTACTTGGCACAATTGGAGCTTTCCATTTCTTCTCTTAAACTATGGACTCTTCATTTCTTCAAACTCACAATCTATGAGTCTTTGTCATTGATATTCTCTCTTCATAATGCTGTTTCACGTCTTCATTATGACCTTATCATTCCAGGGCTCCTTTACCTACAATTTGCCCCTTACGATCTCCTAATTTCTCTTCATCCATATTTTTCCATTCATTTCCCTTTCTTTCTCATGGTTTTATAGACCCTGAACTCCTCTGCTTTCTCATCATCCACTAATTAGCATGTCTCCATGGTAACAGACAGTTGCAGAGGGGGAATCATTCTCTGTACCAGCTACTGCTGAGTAACCTCTGGGCCTAGCAAGGAGGGGCCTTGACCTGATTAAGATAGGAAGACTTTTCTCTTCTTGGCAGGAGAGGATCCATACATTTCAGAGAAGGCTCTGTTTCCTAGGGGAAAGAATGAGTCAATTCGGTTGAAAAGGAGTGTATACTTGGACTCAGGCATGCAAAATCAAAGTATGAAACTAAGAAATATTAAAGAAGATGTAGGAAAAATATCTAATGCTGATACTCTGCATCTAGCTTGTAAAGATTAGCAGTGCTTTGATTGGGAAAATACTTATGAAGGAACAGGTAACGAATATTTGGTAGCATTTACCTTCTAATTTTACATGTGCAATTCAAGAAATGTGCATCATGGGCCTGAATCTAAGATAGAGATCAACCCTACTTTCAGCTTTTTAAGGTTTCTTTATCATTATTTTAAAATTTTATGTTCACTATTTCAAGCTATCTATCCTTCCATACTTATCTACTTATTAAATGGTTGTAATGGCATTAATTATTATAGGAATTTACTGTTGAAGTTTTTTTAAGTAAGTTATATGGCATTATACAGTATATATAAGAACATTTATATATTTTCCTAGGGTTAAAAGGTTAGAAAATATATTATTTTTTATCATTTATTGAGCATCTATTATGCTTTAAGCACTATACAATGTGATTTGCATATATTGTCTCTAAACCTCATGACAGCTTTTCAAGGTAAAATATTATTATTTCAAGTTTGTGTACGAAGAAATTGAGATTCATAGAGGTTAAGTTAATGTTCTTAAGGTCAAAAAAAGAGTAAGAAAGAGCCTGATATGGGACATCCAGATACCTGAAACCAGGTCCGTGCACAAATATGCATTATCTATACATTCCTACATAAAGATACTTTTACGAGAAGTAGGAAGCTATAAAGATACAAAGTGTAGACTCCTGTTTTCATAGGAAAACAGTGATCAATAAGAAAGGGAGGCTGAAATTTGAGTTCTCTTGTGTTGGAAGCTACAGTGGCTTGAGGATGAAGACGTGAGGCAGTGGCAGATTTTACTGGATGTCAGGGAGTGAAATGTTTTGGAACCTAGAAGAGGAGGAATTTATTATTTGAAAGCATGTTGATCATGATATAAGCTTGTATAAACTGGCTGGAAACATTTTGTCGCCCAACCCATAAATCTGAGCGTTACATTGCTATCCTAGGAACTCTGCTCTTGATGGTGATTGAGATGGAGAACTTGAGTTTGCTGGAAGAGTGCTAACCTTTTATCCTCTTCTCTCCTCAATGTTTGTGATGAAAAACATCCCTTTTCCAAATTCGAATGAGACGTTACCAATTTGGATACTGCATTTCATAAACTGAAGTTCAAATTACATCTCAAATTTAATTGATTCCATGAAGACTAAGTCTTCCTTTAACCTATGAACACAATGTCTGACACCTAAAGAGAAAAACACATTTATTGGTTTACTTCTATGTACCAATTATCGTGCAAAATACTCTCATATGCAGTTGGTGGTGGCTATGAGGGTACATTTCTCTGATCTCCTTTAGCAGGGAATGTAAATATCTGGCCCCAGCTACTCTGCTCTGAAATATTTCACTAGCTTCATATGGAGCAGAGGCTGAAAGGGTTCTGGGTACTACTTCTAATGTGTGTGAGCGGAGCTTCCCCACACCATCAGGCAATTCTTGGACACCAGTTGGGTGTCCTATAATTCAGTTCAATTCAATTCAATTCAATTCTGATATTATCTGCCTGAAAGTTGTGTTAGATCCCATAGGTTAAGTGTTCAGTTCTTTATGACTGTTTCCCTTACCATGCTAACTTCAAATGCCAGTTGCAAGCCCAGGTTATTACCTGTACTTCTGACTGACTGGCTATAAATCAGAGGTTCCAATGACTCCCTCCTTGGATTTGATTAATTTGCTAGAGTGGTTCATAGAACTCAGAAACATTTTATTTACTAGATTACTGGATATGACTCAAGAACAGCCAGATAAAAGAGATGCATAAAGCAAGGTATTGGGAAAGGGTTCAGAGCTTCCATGCCCTCTCTGAGTACCACTCCCCAAATATCCACCTGTTCACCAATGAGAAGCTGTGTGAGCCTGTCCTTTTGGGTTTTTATGGAGACTTCATTATATAGGCATGACTAATTAGGTCATTAGCCATCAGCAATTGATCTCAATCTCAAGCCCCTTTCTCCTCTGGGGGTGGGGGAATGTGGATGAGACTGAAAGTTCTAATCACAGGGTTGGTTGGGACCATGCCCTCATTCTTAGATGACTGAGGGGAATTCCAAAAGTCATCTCATTAACATAACAAAAGACATCTTTCTGGCTCTCATCATTTAGGAAATTCCAAGGGGTTTAGGAGCTCTGTGCCAGAAACAGAATGAAAACCAAATATTTACTTCGTGTTATAAATCATAATATCACAAGGCCACACTTCCCACAGGCTGCTCCCAGCCAACAACTGAGCATGGCAGAGATGCCAAGGCAGCTCTGTTTCTGAGAGGTGGAGAATTCTCTGCGGAGTGATTGAAGCTTGGAGTACTTCCTGTTGGCATTGCTGAACTTTCTTAGAACTATAATCAGGGCTCTTCCACCAGCCTTCTTTCTTTCCTCTTCTTCACAGGGCTGGAATGCCTTTCAGTCTGTGGCCTCTCCAGCCTCCACCTGCTCTGGCCTCATTTTACCTCACACGTGTTTCTCCTAAGGAACTTTTCTGATGCCTGCTTCTTGGAGAACATATATTAACAGTGTCTAATTCGATCTTCCACATTTTATGAGCTATTTATGATGATAAGAAATTGAGCCTCCAGGATTTTTAAGTACTCACTCGAGTCACCTTGTAATTAATGACAGCTTCAAACCCACCTCCCTTTGCTCCCATGGTCTGCTGACTCTTCTCGTTATACCCCATTGTCTAGGATGCCTTATTTTACCTACCACTACTTTATATGTTACTTTGCCTATTGACAAGTTCTATGGTAAAAAAGGGAATAAGTAAAAAATATTTACTCTTTTTCTGGAATAACTCATAGTAGTAAGCTGTCTCCTATGTGTCACTGACAGGGAGCTGTCTGGCTACATGAATATGTTTTTCTTTCCCCCCTTACACTCCTTTTTAGGTACATCAGAGCTGAAAGTGCTGTATCTGTTTTTCAGAGATACCGTGAATTTGTGACATTCGCTATGGAGTCTGAGGTCTAGGCACCAATAAAGAGATCACAGTGAAACATGAGCATTATGTTTTCAAATGCTAGAGTAATGATCGTCTGGAAGTCTGAGTATTATTTAAAAGGTAGCTCTTCTCCTTTGGATCAGGCAGCGGTGTGAGTTTTCCAAAGGCGAGAAGGCCTTCCTAGCGTGGATGAAAGCTGAGTACAGAGTGGGGCTGCAGGCTGCTTGTGTTACGGTGGAGGCCAGCAGCAAAAGCCATGGTAGCCGGCTTCGGGTGAGCTTCAGCAAGTGAGACCATTTCTTAATGAATTGAAATCCCAGTGGGGAAGTGAAGAAAACAAAGGGAGACGTGTTTTTGCTCCACCTCTCTTTTTTTTCATTCTGGGTAAAAAAAAAAAAAAAAAAAAAAAATGGCACGACTTGCTGCAATCTACTACCAAACATGGAAAGGGCTCAAGACAGGAAGCCTGAGGATCTTCACCTGAATGGCTTCTTGAAAGACGCTGTGTCTAAGGTCTTTGTGCCTGGAGAATGCTGACTCTTTTACCTCTTTACTTTGCGGTGCATCCTTTCATGTGATTTAGGAAGCTTTATTCTTCTTGGAGTTACGCCACTGGTATTGTGGGTGCTAAAGCTGATGTATAGACCCCTGCTGCTTGTTCATTCTCTGTTTCTCTGGTGGGGGCCCCAAAAGCAGGCAAGAGCTGTGATTTTTGTCTGATCTATTTTTTCCTATGAGTCTACCGTACAATCTTAGCCCCCACTGTTGGTCTTATTCTGCCTCAACGTTTTTTTAATTAAAATTATTGAGGTGACATTGGTTAATAAAAAATAGATTTCAAGTGTATAATTCAATAATACGTCACATGTGTATTGTATTGTGTGTGCACCACCGAATGTTAAATTTCCTTCTTCCACCACATATTTGCCCCCCTTTTCCCCTACCTACCTTCATCTCCCTCTTTCTCTCTGGTAATCACTAATCCTCTGTGCCCAGGAGTTTCTGTTTGTCATGTTTGTTTGTTACGTTTAGTTTTATATCCCACATATGAGTGAAATCATGTCGTTCTCAACTTTTTCTGTCTGACTTATTTTGCTTAGCATCATAGTCCCAAGATCCATCTACGTTGTCGCAAATGGCAGTATTTCATCTTTTCTCGCGGCTAATATTTCATTGTATATATGTACCATCTCTTCCTTATCCAATCATCTAACATTTCTTTTAACTTGATAATGCCCAGCTACCCCTCCAGGTTCATCTGCTATGACTTCTTCACATCAAAACAAGGTGCTTCACATGCCAAAACAATATGATTTCTATACTAGATCCTTCCTTCCTTCCTTATAACACATGCCTTTGCTGATGCTGTTTCTTTTGCCAGTAGTATCCTCTTGCCCTCACCAGCTCCCACACTCTGCTTGTTTGGTGCATGTCTAATTACATTAAGACTGAGTTCAAATGAAATCTCCTTAGTAAAGCCTTCCCTGACCTCTTGAAACTCAATTACTTACTTCATTCTCTATCCACTTCAGTTATTTTGTTAAACCGAAAGTAATTTTGCTTCTCTATGAAGATACAGATTGAAATTCAATGAATCTTCTCTGGGTGGCTATTAAGTGCCTGGCACTGGAATGATCACTTTCATATATTGTGTTTCTTGAACTTTTGTTGGACAAAAGGGTTAGAGAAGAAGATGATTCTTTTGGATTGAGATGAACTGGTATGGCATTCTGAAATTACTGAACTATTGACTCTTAACAAGATGGATGACCATAGGGATGAGGGGCATTTTAAGTCACTGTCCATGATCAAAACAAAACAAAACAAAACAAAACAAAACAAAACAAAACAAAACAACAAAAGTCAGGTCTCTGATTTCCTTGGAAGTTTTTGGAAAATGTTTTGGTAAACTGTAAACTCTCATCCTTCCAGTGACCCACTGCCACTCTAGGGCACATTTTAATAACCTGACTCATAGGTCTTATTGGAAGCTGGATTATTTTATCACACTTATTGTGAGCTCTGGAGGCCTCCAAACTCTCTGAGTGTAACTAGGGCACAAGCCTGGCCTGGTCACACTCTACATGGCTCCTGAGCAACTCAATCTCAGTCACTCCTTCTTCTTGTGAGCTTGTAGGTAACCACCAGCATATCTACACAGTGCAAGAAATATCACTATTTAATTTCTATGGGATTTTCAATCCACTTAAACTCTGCTCTAAGCCATGAGGACAGGTGGTCAGCTCCACAAAACAATCAATAATCTGAAAAACAGGTTTTATTTTTCACTATTATAACTATTAAAAATGTTTTTTTTGTTTTTTTTTTTTAAATTGACAACTCTGCTTTTAATTGACAACATAGACAATAGTCCGGTAAACCACAGCCTATGGTCCAGATCCATCCTGCTGCTTGTTTTCTTAAATAAAGTTTTAGTGGAACATAGCCAAGACGTTAGTTTACATATTGTTCATGTCTGCTTTCACATTATAATGGCAGAGTTGAGCACTTGCAAGAGAAGCCACATGGCCCACAAAGACTAAATTATTTACTATCTGGTCCTTTGTAGAAAAAGTTTGTTGAGCCCTGACATAGCAATATAAGGTTTTGTCAGAAACCATAAATGCAAACTTTCCAATATCCAGTCCTAATCAAAAGCCTGACTGAGAATATGTTTCTCTCGTGTTAGTATCAGGACAGTAGGGCTTCTTCCAAAGCCACTGGTGAGTTGTGATCTCATGGGTACTCTCAATCTTATGGTGGATTGTGCTTCTTTCTCTCTTAGCTTTAGTTACCAAGATGTCCTGAGTGAAAATTGCTGTCCTTCTCTGTAGATGGTACCTATCTGCACCCATCTTTTACCTGCTCTTGAATCCTCTTCACTTGAATTTCCTATTAATTTTAGTCTGATGGCTTCCTGTGTATTTACTTTTTGGAAAAAGTTTAGATGTAAGTAAATACAAGAGTAATATGTACTCTTTGTTCTTCTGTAGTCTACCATGTAGAATTCACTGCTTATATGTCTGCCTCTACCCTCTAGTTTAAAAACTATTTGGGGGTACTGACTATGTCATAATATGCTTTATACATAGAACATACTCAGTAAATGTGTAAGGTTTTTGTTTACTTTTTTTTTTTTTGTCGTTTGTTTATTTGGTAGAAAGTTAGTTTTAGAAAATGTTTGTTTCCCAGATTAGTGAATTTTTAACTTAATTGGCTGCCATTTGGATAAATAATAGTCTCCACGAGGTACCTGAAATTGATTCCTTGGTTAAAAAACTTACTTAGCTTTCGTGCTTTTATTAATAAAAATTATGATGATAAATTTTACTCTTTATTAAATGCCTAGTATTCCCAGTGCTTTATGTATATCACTAAACTTATTCCTCACACAGCAGTGTGTGGAGGCCTTGGTATTCCCATCTCATAAGGTTGTGAAATGAGACTCAGACAATATACCTTGCTTGGAGGGAACATGCAGAGTTATGGCCCTCGATGCCTGCCAGAGTCTGGCAAGTGATGTCAGGGAATGAAGCAGGTGGATATAATATAGTGTGGAGTTGTGGGCACACGCTCTGTCTAAAGGGGCAGCTGCTTCTCAGGCCCAGCCAACCACTGCTGCTCTCAAACGTCAGCTTGCTGTTACTGGAGTTTCCAATTTATCAGAAATCAGGTATCCAGACTTTCAGTGAAACATTTTTTAACTCTATAAAACACTATTACACTATTCAGGCATGATGAAACATGCTGTGGGTCAGGTTTGACACCAGGGCAACCAGTCTTCAAATTCTGGATGAAGACTACAGAGGTTAGCGCAAACTGCTTGGGTCTGAATTCTGATTCTACCACATTTTGTGCTACTTTGAGCACTTTTATCTCTCTAAGTCTCAGTTTTCATCAAATGAGACTAACAGTAGTACTGACTTAAATCTAAGAAGTCCAAGATACTGAAATACTACAATGCATATGCCAATATCAAAAATATTGCGGCAATCAAGAATGTTGATTTCAATTCTGTTTCGACTTCTTAATGAGTTATGGTCAAATGTTTAGTCCATGCCTGTCACATAGAACATACTCATTAAATGATTATATGCTCATTATGAATATGGCTTAAGGACATATAGCTAGTAATTTATATCTAGGATTTGTAACCAGGTTTTTATAATCAAGATATACGCTTTCTCCCCATGTAATCCTGTTTCTCATAATACAGTGTTTTGTTTTGTTTTATTCCTAACTCTAGTTCTCTAGTCATTTATCACAAAAAAAGCAGACCAATAATATTATGAACCATGTAAGCTTTTTTACAGAAAATGTATAACTGATAAAACAAATTATTGCTTTTAATTTTGCTCAAAAAGTCCTTTTCGAAAATTTTTCTCTATTCCCTCTAAACTTAAGAAGCTGAATTTCTTTTAAATGCACATACAGTTCCCACTGATTTCAGTGGGAGTCAAGAATCCAGAGATAGAATCTAGCCTGAAGAATTTAAATTTTCTGTTTATTTATAGCAGGAGATAATAAAATGATGTGTTTGTTTAGAACATATCAACATTAAGTATTCTTGCTTGCTGGGTCAAGTACAGAATTATGACTGAAGTTCAGAGGAAAGAGTTTTTGCATTTCACTGGTAGACATGAAGATGCTTTTTTGTAAATGAGCAAGCACAGCTGTAGGCATCAAAGATGAAAAAACAATATTGAGTAGCAGAAAGGGTTTCAGTGAAGTAAAAGAGTAGCTAAATATGCAGTACAGCTGATAAAATAGCTCCTTGTCTGTATCTTTTTCATCTGATTGTTATCTTTTATTAAGAGAAATGATTAGTATAGTCACATAATATTTTTCCTAATAAGATTTCTTATAGAAAAGTTTACATATTCTACCTGCAGAGTTTTTCTATCCTGAAAGAGATGGGTAAAAGTCAAGAACCTATGCTTTCACTCATACGAGGGATATAAACAGAAAACAACAAATGAACAACCAAAGCAGACAAACAAACAAAAATCTCACATACACAAACAACAGTATGGTGGTTACCAGAGGGGAAAGGGATCGGGGGAAGAGGGTAAAGGGGGTCGAATATATGGTGATAGTAAGAAACTTGACTTTGGGTAGAGAACACACAATGCAATATACAGATGATATATTTTAGAACATTAGCTTCCTGATTAACACTGGCACTATAGAGCAAAGAACTGGATTTGGAAATTGAGGACATATGTTCTAGTCTCAAATCTGCACATAAATAAATAACTGTGATTTTGGGCAAATCACTCCTGTATGATGATTAGAGATAATAAACCTGGACTACTAAGATGGAGAATATTTGTGGAAGCATTTTGTTTCTAGATAAAAGTACAGTAACATTGTTATAGTTATTTTTATATGCGATGATATTCATATATGATAAATACTTTTCTACTAAGGAATTAAACAGTTTCAATTACTTTAATAATAGACAGACACACTTTCAATTGTATTTATTTTGATTTTGGCCTCACAGAAATAGTTAAGTGTAGTTAATGTTTTGTTTTTATTTTTTACCCTGAGAAGTGAGAGTAATTTGGCTGATGATAAAGAAAGTAAAAATAAAGGGCTAGGAGAGACAACAAGAAGGTTGGAATAAGTAACATGAGGAATGTAAAGTGAGGATGATAGGGTATAAGTAAATAAAATGTTGAACAGGCTAAAGACCCTGATTGTGTGTAATACAGGTAGCTCAGTTAGCTGATTTCTTTTTCTTTCTAATTAATTACCCCATGGTCTGGGCACAGGAGCAGAGAGAGAAACAATATGCATTCATATAGTACTGGATTTGTCTAGAAGAATTTAGGAATAGAAAAAGAAGATAAAAATATTGATGGTCTTGGAGAGAGAATTCTTTATTTGATAGACAATGTGTTTAAAAACTAATGAGAAAGAAAATTGGGGGTGAAGATTTAAAGGAGATTGATGATTGTGGAGAATATGTATACACTTTAATAATTATTTTTTTTGTGAGAGTCTGTGTGTAGTAAACTTAGTCTTTTGATGTCTAAAGATTTTTTTTATGATGCTGGTTATGATATTTTAGCTGGGTATAAAACTGCAAGTTGATTTATTTCCTTCTAGGAATTTGAGAAATGATATTGTATTTTGACATATAGGTTGCTAAAGAGAAATCTGTCTAATTGCTGTTCTCTTGTTGGTAGATTGTCTTTTCTCCAGTAGCTTGTAAGAATTTATCTTTTTCCTTGATATTCTGCAGTTTTTCTATTATGCTTAGGCATAGGGTTACTTTTATTTACTCTAGGAATCAGGTTTTTCTTCAATTTTGAACAATTTTTGACTGTATTTTTAAAGTATATTTTCTATTATTTTCTTCTTCTGAAATGCCTGTTAGACATATGTTGAAGACTCTCATTCTACCCTCTGACTTTTGACAGTGTTTTTTGGTCTATGATGTATTAAAAGTAATTTTCACAATATTATCTTTCAATGAATTATGTCTTGTCTAGTTCTTATTTTTTCTTTGTGTTTTGAAACAAATTTCAATGAGAATTTTAATTCTAAGTTTTAACAGGTTATTTCTATATTAATTTGTTCTTTCATTTCTGCCTGGTTTTATTTTATAAATTCCTTTTTATTTCTAAACTGTTTTAAAAGTTTATAATGTACAAATTATAACTCAGTTATCCCAAGGCAAACAGCTCTATACCTCCCATGAAGGTCAAGAAATAAAACATTGCCAGAATTCCATAATTCCTTTCAGGCCTCTTCCTAATCACTGTCCTCTCTCTTCTCCACAAAATGACTAGTATTTTGAATTTTGGCACCATCATGTAGATTTCCCTGTTTTTAAAGTTTATATAATTGAAATCATATAGTATATATATTTTAACTGTTTCTTTCACTCAGTATCATGCTTACGAGATTATTCTATCTTGTTGCTGAGAGCTACAGTTCATTAATTTTTATTACTACTTAGTATTCAATTGTATTCCTATACTACTATTTAATTATCCATTCTAATGTTAATAGATGTTTTATGTTTTTCCAATCAGAATTTATAATGAATAATGTTACCATAATCATTCTTGTACATGTCTCTTGGCACACATGGCATGCATTTCTGTTAGATAAATACATATAAATGAAATTATTAGCTCAAATAATATGCATATCTTTAGCTTTATGAGCAATGTCCAATTGTTTACTAGAATAAATTTATGAATACATATTTCTATGACAAGCACTATATGAGGAATATTCTTGATCCACATCTTTGCTAACATTTGATATTAGTTGTTTTTGGTTTTAACCATTCTGGTAGCAATACTGTGGTACCTACCTCATTGTGAGGTTGGTACTTTTACATAAATTTATTAATTCTTTGGATATCCTTTATTATGAATGTCTGTTCAAGGGTCCTACCTCTTTTTAACTGGATTGTCTATATGTTTTTCTAATTGATTTCTATGAGTTTTTATGAATCTTGGTTATAAACTCCAGATTGGTTAAATTGCTGAATATATCTTCTTCCATGTTCTGGCTTACCTTTTCATACTTTTTATAGCATTTTCTTCTTCAATTAATAGTTCTTAATTTTACTATAGTACAGTTCATTATTGTTTTCTTTATTGACATGTTTAAGAAATCTTTCCTTCCCCAAGTTCATAAAAATATTATCCTATACTATTTTCCATTATTATTTCTACTACTACTACTACTACTACTACTACTACTATTATACATTAATATAAATGTCTAAAAATTGATTGGAATAGATTTTATCTATGATATAAGTAGAGATAATTTTTTTCTGTGGCTATTAAGTTATGCCAGCATCATTTACTGAAAGACTATTCTTTTTTCATTGCTATGCAGGAGCACCTCAGTGTCTGTATAAACAGGGATCTGTTTCTGTGCTCTTTTTCTTTCATTGGTCTATTTGTCTATCATTGTATCATCACCACAATATCTTAATTGTTACAGCTTTATAATAATCATTGATATCTAATAGAGCAACTTCTTTCACCTTTAAGTTTAGTTCATCTTGGTTATTTTTGCCCTTTGCATTTCCAAATAAATTTAATAATACTTTTAGAACCAACTTGTCAAGTTATGTAAACACACAAAACTGTTGGAAGATTGAAATCACATTGGACTTGTAGATCATTTTGGGAAGAACTGACATCTTTATAACATTGACTCTTCAATCCATGGTGAAGGATTATCCTATAGGCATTTAGATTTTTAAATTTTTTCAATATTATTTTGTAGTTTTTTGCTTAGAGATTTTGTGTTCTCTTATGTTTATTTTTAGGTATTTGACATATTTTGGTGTTATTATAAATGATATTTTTAAAAATTTATTTTTTGTGTGTCTCTAGTGTATACAAATTCAAGTGATTATTATATATTGACTTTTATCCAGGAACTCTGCTTCTCTTTTTTTTTTTCAAAAATTTATAATAGGAATTTACAAACATACAAAAATGTGTAATAAACCTCCATGTGTCCATTACGCAGCTTTGACAATTGTAATTAATTTTCTGAATCTCCTAACCTCATATTTAATCTTAATAATTTTCTATAGATTCTTTTGAAATTTTTTTACATGATCATACTATTGGCAAATAATAATAGTTTTATTTAATCTTTTTTAAAGGATTATTTATTTACTTACTTTTCCTGCTGCTTAAGATATTCTGGAAAATGTTGAAAAGAAATGATAATAGCTTTTTACAGTGTTTGTGAATCTGACCATGCCTTTTTATTTTCATCAAATGACACTTAGGAAAGAGAGATTTTTATGTAATTGAGTATCATAAGAATCAATGTTTTAACTAAGACACATTTATACTTAAATATTTTCACAACTTGAGCAATCTTAGTCATAACTATAATAAATTCACAGTGAGTTTAAATAAATATGAAAGACATGTCAATATGTAGTTCCTGTGTTTAGATGTAATTGCACATTTAAACCTAATTCTTAGCATTTACTTCATGGTTATTGAAGTAGTTTACTTAATGGTTATTGAAGTTTTATTCAAAAGGTAAGATATGGTCCTCTACAAATTAAAATATTTATTTTTCAGTTTGTGAAAATGGCTTTAACTCATTTATGTGGGGAACAAATTTCAACTCCTACAGTAATCTGCTTTTCAATAAATTTTCTAGTTCTCAACTGCATACAGGAACAGCAAATATGAAAGAATATTTAACTATGAGAATTCAATGCTGAAAAAAATTAGCAGTTTATTAGACTGTATTTTATTTAACAATCTGGGAAGTTCACAGCCATCAGCAGTTCCAATGTAATTTCAGGTGCAGTTGAGAATTTGGCATTCTCAATGGAGTTGTTAGTATAGCAAACCTTGTAGATGAAATTTAATAGCACACATGAAGGGATCTTTTAAAATAGACTTCAATGGCTTCATTTTTACATCCAAACTGGGTAACTCAACATGGTTCTTATTTCTGTTGTTAGGGCATATTTTTACTTTATTTTTTTTATAATAAGTTTATGACTGTCAGAAGATATCAACTTGATATATAAGGCATTATAGCCTTCACAATCTCCATAGGAGTTTTGCTCTGCATCTGTATGTTCTTATGAAATTTTGTTTCATTGCCCTAGAACTTCAATAGTTTCTTGTCAGCCTCTGCAGCTAGGTCCTTGTGCTCTGCCACATTCCTACTACAGGGTAACCCCCTCTCCTTTACCCTGCTTTTTTAATATTCTTATACATATATTTAGAGTGGAATTGCTGCATCCAAGTGCGAAAGTTGTTTCATCTTTACCAGAAGTCAGATTTGATGGTCACTGTAGCAACAAGGTGAAGGACAAAATCGGTGGTAAACAAGAATGGAAACAAAGCCACTGTGAATCTTGGGACCTGTATTTGTGTCATGGAAGTGGAAAAGGAAAGAATGATCTTCTGTATCACCAGGCAAGCTAGGCTAGAAATCTCTGAATCTGCTTTCTGACTCACAATTCAGAGGACTATGGGTGTGTGAGAAAAAGCTGCAGGGAGATATCAATTAAACTAAAGATGCTGATGGATCTTGCTGTTAATGATTTAGGAATATTTTTTCTAATGGAGTTGAAATTCCCAAGAGACCTCAATTAGCACCCAGATATGGTGCAACAAGATGGGAACAGGATGGGAGGAGATATAGGGTCAAACCAAAATACACACTTGAGTTGGCTGTTGTCATGAAGAGAGGACTAGCATTGTGTGCTTAAAAGATTTACAGTAATGGTAATAAGCCCTTAGGAAAGGAGAAAGGAAAGAAGATAAAGGGAGAGGGGCGAGAGAGAGAGAGAGAGAGAGAGGATCTAACTAGGCCAAATAAAAGTGAATATTTATGTTATTCCAAATTCTTCACAAAGCTGAAAGAATTTATGGATGCATGGCTTGGCCCTATGAAAGTTATCCAGAGTGTTGCTCACTCATAATACTTGAGAGTCTAGAAAGTGGAGGAATAATGACAATAATGTAAGAAGACATTCATGCCTGTTTTCAAAATAAATAACAGAATTCTTCTTTCATCAAGTTTGATTTTATGTTTAATATATTATGTAACAACTAGCCAGATATTATATTTTCTTATAATTTAAATAAACCAGAGTGGAGAGACCAAGGAGACATGATCTTAAACTACCTGTATATGGAACTTTCATTCATTCATTCCTCCATTCATTCATTCATTCATTCATTCAGCAAATATCTATTAAGGGCTTATTAAGTGCCAGGAAGTAACCAGGCCCTGGAAGTACATCGGTGAGCAAAATCTTCGAATTTAATTTGTAGTAAATGAGAGTAGTAAAATGAGAAAATAGAAAAAGTGTGTGTACTTTCGAAAGTCTTCCAGTAGTGGTGGAAGAATAAGAACTAGGACCAAGTCTTTTAATCATCGGTTATCTGGCTCTTCCTTCAACTGATTCAGTTTCAAAACAAATATATTGAGCATATATATTAGTTTACGTGTGACTGCTAAGAGTTGGGAGATACAAAAATAAAGTAGGATTCCAGCTCTTAAGAAATAGATTTGAAGCCAGACAGACAAACAATTACAAACAAATTGTATGCTCATGACTCTGATACAGCTGAATGTAGGGAGCTCTGGAGCATGTAGTAGATATGGTTCTCTGCACCGGAAGGGATGGAAAAGGCTTTCTAGAGAGGACCTTGAGAGCTGGCTATGGAGAGACTAGAATGGGCCAGATAATTGGTGAAGAAATAGCATCCAGGCGAGGGGAGAAGAATGTGCAAAGATATTCCCTAACATTGTTTTAGAGTCATTATCCTGCTAGAATCTGTCAATCCCCTATTCCCATCTTCAGACTTTTCTGGAATTAAGTTCTCTCCTTTCTGGGTACACTATTGGCTTTTTTTTCCCACCAATTTCTCTTGTTTAACAGAAGGCAAAACAGTAATCAACTTTGAGTGTGGGTATATATTGACTGGAAGAAGCCAGAGGAAGCCCTATAGAGTGCTGGAATGTTCTAGATCTTGATCTGGGTGTTGCTTGCATAGGTGTATACATACTATGTGCATGCTAGACTTTAATGAATCAAGAAAGAACTCCTAGCATAAACACTCTTACTCGTATCAGTCCTATGATGTCACTTTTATATGACAAAATTTAGCACATGTTGTCCGATGTATTCTTTTGTTGTTGTTTTTTTATTCCCTGTTCATTTTATATATGATAATTTTTTCAGAAACAAGATTATAAATGCCATTTGAGACCTCGATTTAATCTTAGGCTCATGCTTGTCTTCTAATAGGGAATCATCACTGTCTTAGGTTGGAAATACACAAGTCCACATACAGTGGGCAACTTATTTTATAATATTTTAGAAGCTTCTTTGGTATGTTACTGTGGCACATGTGTTTTTGTTTCTCTTTGAGTGTATTGCAAAGAAGATAATTCTACTATTTTTCTTATAGTGTCTAGGAGAGTGATCTGTGTGCATAGTCTGAATAATCAATAAATATTGTGGAGAGGGAAAATGTTTGTTTCTGTTTTGATTTATGAGCTCCTTAGAAAAAAGAGAAGGTCCTAAATAGTATGCTTAAAGAATCTTATTTCTTTCCTACCTACCTGAAACAGATTAAAAAAGAAGAAATTAAAATCTTGAAGGTTGAGGAATACAACACCCATAGAACAAATTTTACTTATTCAAGCTTTATGAATCTCTGAATAACAGGTTTAAGTAGATTTGCTGGAGCTTAGATGTACATGTCTTCCAAGCAAGACAACTTCTAAAGAAAAAAATTTTTTTTTGCATTTCCTCACATCAAAAACTGTGCCTGTAGCTTAGCTTTTGCTCTTAGAAAATAGCAAGTAAAAAAGAAAAAAAATGTCATTTATGTAGTGATTATAGAACAATTTCAGTAAGAGATCTAATCTCAGGCAAAGCAACTCACAGATCAGCTGAACCTTCATGTAAAGACAAAGAAAATTAAGCCTGGATTCTTTCCATGTTGCTCAGGCTGGGTGATATTTGAGGCTAGCCAAGGCAAAACTCATTGAGTGGTTTCAAAACCCTTCAACAAAACTGTATCATAAACATAAGCTTGCTAAGTGACTAGATGTTAAGTGTTCCCAACACTAGAAAAAATGATAATTATGTGACAGGATAGAAATATTAGCTAATGCTACATGATAATCAAATTGCAATATAAATGTATCAAATCAAATATGTTGCACACCTTGAACTTATACAATATTGTATGTCAAATGTAACTTAATCAGAAAAACAAACCAAAACAGAAAAGAAAAACTCTTCTAGGGCTTTCTTTCTTGGTAACCTCTGTGCCCAATTCTCTTTTCTCACTAGAGCTGCCAGGGGGCAGATCCCACAATGTTCCTCTGCTCCGGAACTCAGGAGCACTGTGCCCATGTTCTCCAGGAATGCTCAGTCAAACCTTGTCTATCTTTAGTCCCTTTGCCTTGAGATTCTGACTTCTGTCATCCAAAGGTTACCTGTTGATCTCAGATCCAAACTGTGCAGTTATATTTTATTGATGCAGTCTTACTAATGGGTGATATTATTATATCACATTGCCTCCTTTTATTTTCATCAATCAAATGTACCTTTAAATGCCTTATTGTAGAAAACCGAGAAGACACAGTAATACTTCTTTACTCTCAAAAGTGAGTTAGCATAAATTATGCTAAAACGGATGTGTTGGAAATGATTCTTATTATGAGATTGGCAAACTAGGTGTGATGCCTTTGACTCCAAATAAATATTAAGGGGATTAAGTAGAATGTTGGGTAATTGTAAGTCAAGCAGTAATATGGACAGCAAAAGAAACCTTACTGATCAGAGCCATGTTTTTTTTTTTTTTTTTTTTTCTCGGTTTGTAACAATTGCTGAAGAATTCTTGGGGGCAAAAAAGGTGTGACATTTTTATATTTACTTTGAAAGTGAGACGACCAAGTGTACATGATAAAATATTAAAAATTGGTTTGATTGGTACCAGTTATAGATAAGAGGATTAAATATATTACCCTATAATTAAAATTTTTCATGTGACTTTTCTAACATTAGTAAAAAGGATCAGAGAATAGTATGTGGATTAATAAAATGATTTAATCATATTTTTATATTTTTCTTTACCTGGAGAATCTATATTAACTGATATTTCAAACATGAAATTGCTACACACATGAAACTATGGGGAATAAATGAAAACATAGAGCGTGTTCTTTTTGAACAAGGGTTTCTCTAACATCTGAGAGGAAATAGGGCAGTGATTGTCTTCTGGTTAAGGATAATACTGAGAGGATTGACAGATCAACCAAGAGACCTGGAAAGGGGGCTGTTGGAAAAATTATAATGAGGAGAAGAAATTGCTTTAGAAAGCTGTCTGGAAAAATAATAAAGATAATAATAGCACATTATTTTCAGAGTCAATATTAACATATCACTCAGGTATCAAAAAAATTACTCAAGAGAAATAAAAGATACAGAGATTTGATTAAATGAATTTGGACTAGATTTCAAGAAAAATGATTTGACCTTGAAACAGGACATTTCCATTCATTTAGCCATTCAACGTGAACAGCTACTATACCTTAGTACTATATTATGGAAGATATTCTATTGTCAACTCTGGTGAATGTAAGGGAAGTGGCCTGGTACAGAAAAATTCAGTATTTTGTGGTTTTTTAGAGGGAAAAGTAAAAAATGGAACAGGTCTTTATAATATCAATTTTATAATGAATTAAAAATTATGATTCTCTGCAATCCCACTATGCAGGTAGGAAAATAAGCTGCAAAAGGGCGTGTAGTTCTGGACCTCGGATGGCACAGTAAGCTGACATTAACCTCACTACCGATGTTCATCTAGACCCTCATTAACCTCCGACCCATGATGAACATGCTTCAGGTGAAAAAAAGTAAAGATTATATTGTAATATGAACAAATTACCCTGTTAAATATTTAAATGTTTACTAGAAGGACATAGGCCGTGGTAATTCACACACAGTAGTTAGACATTAAGCTGCTATACAGTAGCCTATTAACTACAAAACGAGTTTGACAATAGATTAATTTTTAACATATTTAATTAACAAAGAATGAGCAAGATAAAGCTGAAAAATGAAGAGCCACACTGAGTCTGAAATAGTGAGCAATTTGGAAATAGTAATTCACTGTTTATTCTTTTCCATGTAAGCAAATGATCCAGCATGGTTAGACATATTTTACTTCTTAAGATTTTCTCATCAGAAGTGAAACACCCATGTTTATAGAATTGTCCAGTTATGCTGTATGTTAAGATGGAAAGTTTATAGTAAATATTTTAAAACTATACCAGCATATAATAAATTTGATGAATAAACAATTGGGTAATGATAGCGTCCTATTAGCAATTTTTAAAAGTGAAGAACATCTAGTTAGAAAACCTTTTCATGTATGAAATAAGCTTTCCAGTTGCCCATGGATTTTTTTTATTAGTCATCTGTTTCTTGCTTTAGGTCAAATCTTAATACTAGAGATAAGATATAGACTTTATTAACACACACACACACACACACACTTCATCAAAGTTAGAACAAATTATGCTCAGCCAAAATAACTATAGTCTTCATTAGTAGAAATTTTAAATGGTTGACATTTAGATATGCATCCATATAATTGCTTTTAAATAGACAGTTATTATTAAATGAAATTATTCTTTAAATTAAAAAAGCAAAGTAAACATGACCTAAAAAGGTAACTTTCAATTTTTTCCTTGCTTTTAATAAATCTTAATTTTGAAAAGGCAGATAAGAAGAACTTGTCACCAATTAAAAATGGTTCACTAACATATTCATAAGTTAGGATTTATAGTTATTCTCATAATAAGTTCTTATTATAAAAATTATTGAATTTTTTTTTTTGAATACAAATTGGCTACCTCCATGCATGATGAAAGTTAGATTGGTTTAAAAATACGTTCCATGGCTTCATCTCATTTCCATTCTCCCTTATCTAATTTTGTGAGTCTAATGATTGCCTGATTCATGGTACAGTTTTTGTACCTTGATGACAAGTCAAAACTATGACTTTTTTTTTTAATTAATATTCTTTGCTGTACCTATATAAACTCGCTTAGGTAAATAGCTTATTTAAAAAGCGTTCTCCTTCTCTCCTTCCCTTCCTCCTTTTCTTTCTCCATTTCTCCAACTTTTTGAACATATTCCTCCTCATGTTCATTTTCTTTTAAATAAGTGATGTCCCCCTAGCCTTGTTTAATCAAATTTAAAAAAAATATTACTCAGCATGTGAAATGACCTTTAAACAGCTGGGTAACCCAAAGTCCTTTCCAACCTAAGAGTCTGACGTTTAGATGGTTTGTCTTTTTGCCCCTTTCTCTGAAGTGGCTGAATCTGGTGCTAACCCTCCTCCCGGAGAGGTTAGGTAAGGTTATGACTCCAAATATTGGCTCTGCCAGTGCGTTGTTGTATCATCACTTATTCTGGTTCCTAGTTTGTTCCTCCCTCACCCTCTGCCTCTGTCTGTCTGTCTGTCTGTCTGTCTCTCTTTTCCTTTTCTTTTGGCTAAAAAAGTGATTTTTAATACCTTATAAAATGGCAAAACTGTCCTAGCAATCTTGATGCTAATATTGTTCCCCACCCTTCTGAGAACCAATGAGCTAAATAATCACCTTAGACAAAGACTGATAGAAGTGAATGTACAACATGGCAGGAGTCTTAGTATAGCTCAACTTTTGTCCAACTTGTGAACCTTGCTGAGGTTCGTAGATGTGTGAGCCTGAACTGGCCAGCTGAATTGCTGGTGCCAAGCCTGAGATGCTTGACTCTATAACAGTACATCAGAAGGGAAGGATGATTCTGGGCATGTCTCAGTGGCAGTGTCTATCAGCCCAGCAAATGATTCCTCCTCCCCCAATTGTACTCATCTCTGAGGCTTTGCAATATAATGGAAACACTTTGCGTTAAAATGGAAACACTTGTTTGGCAAAGCTAAGACTCCAGACACAGCATAGTGTTTTGGCTGCAGTCATGTGACATAATGTAATACACAAGGCGAAAGAGACGTTCTATTCACTTCAAAAGCCAACAGCCAGGATATTAGTTCCTCACGGGGTCAGGTGTATTAGCAGTGGTGGGAAGCTGTGGTGTGTGTGGGGACGGCAGTGCCCAGAGAGAGTGGCAGTCCTGCAGCACGGTGCTTGGCAGGGAGCTGTCCACACTGTCGGGGCAGCGACAGGTTGCAGAGATGAAATAGTGTGTCTGAGAAGCCAGCCGTGCTGCCTAGTGGGTAACCGCACTTATTTGGGAGCCCGTTGGAGACACCATGAAATATGTGGATGCGAAGCACATTCCTGAGTTCTGAGCTATTGGAGGAAAACAGCAGTGATATTTGGATTATTACTACAAACTGACTACTTGCTACAAGGGTGACTCCTAAAGAAACTCAGGCTCATGGAAACAGCATATCATAGCATGGCTGTGCCTCGATATTTTAGTCTCCAAACTGATTTCCATTCAGTCTACTCTTTAAGAAGACAGAAAAATGAGAAAAGACATCGCCATTTTGATAAAGAGGATGAATTGCAAAATATGAGGGGAAAAAAGTCCTGGAATTAACAAAGGGCAATTAAGGTAGTAAAAACGAAGGAAACTGATTTTCACATTACTATGTATACTTCAATTAAGCAGAAAAGAAACTTATTCACAATATATGTATTCACAGGAGGCAGAAACAGAGAGCAAGAATAACCATGAAAACTCACACTGGAAATTAAAGAAGTGGAAATCGAGTAGTTAATTCTTATACTCAGCCTAGTTTCTTTTCAAGCCGAAAAAAATGATGGTGGATTATATAAGCAAAGCTAGAACAAAATTACTGTGAAATAACACTAACTTCTAGCATTCTCCTTCACGTGCCTCCTTATTATTTGTCAGCTTACCTGAACATTCATTTTTTTCTTTGTGAACTGCCCGTAGACTGGGCAATCTTAGAGCACCAAAAGCACATGTTTCTTCATGCACCAGTGCATGCTGAATAGGGTTGTCCTTTTTCTAAATTATCATCTGCTTGCCTGTGCAATTTCCATGAGCAAATATGGATATTTGCACATGCAGATGGAAATGCATGAAAATAATATGTGCTTGTATTAGTGGGCCCAGGCAGGGTTTGGCTTTTTGGAGTAAAAGCCCAGGAAATGCTGCACAAATTTCTGAGAATGCTTCACTTAGCAAGCACGACCTATGAGCCTAGGCAAGGAGTTATAATTTCATTAGCCAAATATCTACTGGTGAAGTGTGTATGTGTTTACACACACACACACACACACACACACACACACACACACACATATATTTAAAATTTCGAGTTGTAGAACATTTTAAAAGACAACATTTTACTAGGATGTTGTATGGCAAACTTTTAGCTCCAAAGTATTTATTAATACCTATGGTTTGAAATGTAGTTAAATATTTTAATTTCCCTGTAAACTATTGCTAAAGGTTACATAATTATGAAAAAACAAAAGTGGGAGCTGAATATTCAGAGTTATATTGCCAAATAATATGTCAAAAGCAAAAGATTACAAAAATTAGCAAAGATTAGTAATTATCCAGTGCCAAGCTTTCTCTCAGAGAACAAATAACATTTCAATATTTCAGGGAAACTACCATTTCACAAATGCATTATTCTAATACATGTGTCTTACAGTTATACTTACACACATACTTATATCTTGAGAAATTCAGTGGTAGCCTCTGGTCTGAAATCTTCCAGCCATGACTAACGAAGTGACTTTGGATGCCTCTTACTATCTTAGAATCTCTTAACCTGCCTCACTTACAGATGCTTAAGCACGAGTCTCACCTTCATGACACAGACATAAATCATAAAGTATATTTTTCAGTTTGTATTTCTACAACATAATTTTCTATTCTGAAGCATCATTTAGGAATTTCTACTTCCTTATTACATTGCTTGTCAGCATTCAACTCACAACCTTTTTTTAAAATAAAAAATGGTATTTTACAAGGGGAACAAAGAACATTTTACTAGATCTTCAGGATGCCAAACAGTCTACTGAAATGTGAAAAATGAAATCAACCAACTGGAATTGTTATGTATTATGATGATTTTTCCTCATTATTCGTTGTCAGCTGTTTTGTGAATCCATAGTGCAAACTGCACATTCCAAAGCTCGGGGAGCACTGAGCAGCTGTGTGCACTCCTGTGGCTGCTCAGTCTCCCCTTGGACATGCGCGTGCGCGTACAAGTGTGCGCTATGTTGGAGGCTGGTGTGTGTGTGTGGGAGCGGGGCACTGGGAGTGTTCAGGAGCACAGCTGCAACTTCCTATCTCGCATGCTCTTCTAGAACCTACTACCACTCTCTCAAGAACTGGAGTCAAATTCTCCTTTTCTTGGATTTGGGTAAGCTTGTGATTTGCTTTTAACTGATGGACTGTGGTTCAAGTGACATAGTGTGATTTTGGAGGCCTGGTCATAACAGACAATGCCGCTATGCCTTGCTGGCTGGGACACTCCCTTTTGGAGTCCTGGCCCACCGTGTAACAGTGAACACCCTGAAGCCTCCATACTATAAGGAAGCCAGGCTACAGGGAGAGGCCACATATAGGTGGTCCTTCCAACGGCCCCTGCTGAGTCCCTAACAGACACCCAGCACTGACAGCCAGCACTGACCACCAGGCACGAATAAAGATGATTTCAGCCCCTAGCTGTGGATTCATCCTCAGACTTGGAGTCTTCTAGCTGGAAACCCACATATTGAAGAGCAGAGAAAAGCCATCCCCACAGCGCCTTGTTTCAATTACTGACTCACAGAAACTCCCTCTTAGCACAATAGATTGTTCGTTTTAAGGTCCTAAGTTTTGGGTTAATTTCTTACACTGCAATAGTAACCAAAACTGTCAACAAGTTACTTGAGGTATTATTGCAAAGTATTTTTTAGGATAAGATGTTGGACTATTTATTTCTAAAATCCAGTGATATTTAATAATTTTTTTCAGAAGGAAAGTTACAGGTTAACTATTTTAAAGTCAATATTCTTGAGTTAAAAATAAATTATATCTAATACTTCAAAAAATTAAAAATAGATCTACCTTTTGACCCAGCAATTGCACTCCTGGGTATTTATCCAAAGAAAACCAAAATAACAATTCATAAAGATCTATGGATCCCTATGTTCATGGCAGCACAATTTATAATAGCCAAGATATGGAAGCAACAAATGATTGGATAAAAAAGTTATGGTTCATATATACAGTGGAATATTACTCAGCTATTAAAAAATGAAATCCTACCATTTGCGATGACATGGATGGACCTAGAGGTTGTTATGCTGAGTCAGACAGAGAAAGATAAATACCGTATGATTTTACTTACATGCAGAATCTAAGGAACAAAAAGAACAAACTAATCTGAAACAGACCCACAAAATAGAGGACAATATGGTGATGGCCAGAGGGGAGGACATTTGGGGGACTTGAAGAAAAAGATAAAGGGCTAAAGAAGTACAAATTAGTAGTCGATAGATGATCAGGGGTGGGGAGCATGGCATCGGGAATGCAGTCAGCAGTAATGTAACGGCTAGGTGGAGGGCCAGGGGAGGGAGGGAGTAATTAGGGGGATTGTTTTGTAAACTATAGAAAGTTCTAACCAATGTACTGTATACTTGAAATTAATAATAAAGTTAAATTAAAAAATAAGTTATGTCTAGAAAAAGTATATGCAAATGTCTATCTTGAAAAGACAATGTTAGTCACACCGAGTGATACGTTGCGCAGAGTGTTCTTGGGACACAGATAATTTGAGCTCAGCCAGCAGACGTTTGTCAGTACCTGTAAATAAGGGTAGCACTGATCTCATTTCCTTTTCACTCTTTTCCTTTCACTTTCTCTATTTTCCTTTCTCCTAGTCAGCAACCTCTTACAAGGTGGGCTGGTGTGCTTATATGGTGTTGGGTGGTGAGTGATAAAATGTGACATGAAAGTCATTTATTCTCAGCCCCTTTTCATGCACATCATATCATGGGAGAAGATATTTATATGTGCTATAAACATAAACCTTCTATTTTGCTCCAGAAACCATAGCGAGAAATTGCCAATAAACTCTCTTTACAAAAGAGAAATTACAGTGCCTAATGCTAATGACGGACAGATCCATGGCTAGAAAATCCCAACAGAAAAATGTAGTAATAATTTTTGACTATGTTATGCACATATTTAGTGGAGGAAAAATGAATTCCAAGATGAATAAATAGTTTGGAGTAGGAAACACAAATGTAAGATAAATAAACTGCAGTAGAAAATGTTTTTTAGTGATAGCTCCTCTGTTCCTGGTAATTCCCATGTACACGGGTAGACAGGAGGCTTGTTTCATCTCAAGGCTGAACACAGAACAGTTATAGTAAGTTCCAGGCCCATGTGGTCCTTCCTTTTGTAGTGACATATTGCAGCCAGTCTGAGGTAGGTTCTGTGCCACTTCAGCATTACACATGTTTTTACATTACGTGCTGAATTTCCTTCCTTTTGTAGTGAATTTCACTTCTCAGGGGAGAAGTGTAGAGAGTGGACACCGTGCATAATGGTACTGGGACATGTCAATTCCCGGTTACTATATAATGTGGTCCAAAATCTGTCCCTTTCTGGATAGCCCGCAATCTAAGCGACAGTTAAAAAAAATAAATTTGCCCAACGCTTTCTGGAGAGAATCATTGACCCTTTTATGTCGATTCCAATCCTTTTTTTAAGGAAGTAGGACAGATGTGGGAGAGATCATAACTGCAGAGAGACCACAAAGCAGAAGCAACTGTTTGCTACAATTTCATCTTTCTTATTGTGTCAAAGGCATCACTTCCATCATCATTTCCACGGGGCTATTTACAAAAGCATCCCTGACTTGAATTTAATTCCTTCTGACCATATCACTTAATCTTTGGTCCAAAATTTCTACAATTTCTCCTGTTTGAGAAGCAGTATTTGCAGTGGAAGAAATGCATACATGTAAACCATCTGGGCTCTGGTATTGCCCTGTGATTAATCAGAGGGGCTGATTACAGTTAAAAATATTCATAAATATTTTTCCCTTGAAAATTTGTGTCAGTCTTATCCTTAAACCCCTTTAGACAACTAGGCATTCTGCAATGAAGGGTAGGAGACAGAAAACAAAATAGTCAAGAACTATGAGTTGAGTTGAGTAAGTGCCAAGTTTTTGGTCCTAGAGAACAGGAAAAATCTCCTAGGATTCCGACGGGTAAGCAATTTAGTCATACAGATAAACTTTCATTCTGTTTCTACACTGTGCTATGGATGAAGAATTCTGGGGCCCTAAAGTCTTTTTGCTCTCCGGGAACAGGGGCTGAAGTCTTGTCTGATTGCTCCCTCCTCCTTGTGCCTTCTTCCACAGATGTCTGCTGTGGCCAGTGGCTCCTGGAGTTTGGAAGCCAAAGCATGGGCAGGGAAGGAGCAGAGCCTAGAGGTTGGAGGTTGAGGGAAAGGACCTAGGAGAAGAAAAGTTGGTGGACTGGAAATGTGGAAAGAAAGTCAGAGGCTGGATGGATAGCCGAGTTGGGTGTGGAGTGGTGGTTGGGATATTACAGGTTTATAAAAGTATGAAGTGTAAAAATCTGGCTACGAATAAAAGGAGATATAGGAAGTTTAGCTGGATGATTATGAATGGAAATCTCAAGGGTTTTTGAAAGACTCGAGTAAAAATTAGATTCCTTGTGTGTTTGGACTGAATTTCTTCAGAGGAGTAGTTATGGCTTCACAGAATTATGATGTGTTATAAAGGGTTATAAATGAATGAATATCCTTTATAGGAAGGTCCCACCTTGCCCTCTGCCTGCCAATTGCTAACATTGGTTGAGGTTTACTCTGGTCCAGGAACTGTGCTAAATACTAATAAGAAAACCAATACTAATACGAAAATGTGCATGATCTTCTTTAATTTTCATGGCAATACTATGAGGCAGAAATAATTATTTCATTATACTAAAAAGAAAAATAAAGCTGAGAGAGATTAAGTTACTTATCCAAGTCATATGGAATTCCTACCAAGTCGCATGCAATGTACAAGTCTATATTCTTAAATATTATGTAATACTCTTTTTGAAGATATTAATTGATGATTTTTTTGTAATAAGTTTCTGGAAAAATGAAAGCTCCGGCATTTGATGTTCTTTGCTGTGACATGGCTTATACCACAAGCTTTTATCCTCGGGGTTCATCAAAATATATCTGAGATATCAAGGACACATTTACACAGATTGCAAGCATACTCATAAGTTTTCTGGATTCTGCCTTATAAATGTCCCAAAATATTTGAGAAATCCCAAAACAATATATCTATGAAGCAGACATGAAAATCTAGCTCTTTTCCATTAAGACAGATGTTAAAGAGGTTGGAAAGATGTTAAAAATACTATTCCTCATATTTCTTCTTTGGAAAATGTAGTTTTTTAAAGTAAAAACATGTTACTTGTCTTACCATATAATGGATTTATTTCTGTGTTAAATTACTTAATACATTAACATTTTAATAATTTCTCAGCTTTAATTTCCAGTACTATAAATGGCAACATAAACAAAAACTCTTTGGGTCCTGAGATGAACAGTTTTGAGAACCGCAGACTTAGTTATTTACAAATCCACACACAGCGTATTTTTTGAAATCTATTATGCTCCAGCACTGTGCTAGGTATTGGAAATAAAAAGATAAATCTGACATAAGCCCAGCCTTGAAGTAGCCCCAAAGTTTATGTGTCATTGACATTTAAAAATAATTACAGGATGCACAGTACTGCTATGGCAAGGTTACAAACAAAATGCGAACCATTCTGAATTGCATTTAGTTTAGAATCCCAGTTACAATCTCATAGCACCTGAGGTGTTTCCAACATCCCCATTTTATAGAAAAGGAAACTGAGGCTCAGAGAGAAAGTGATGCAGCCAAGGCTTCACAGCCAGAGTGGTAGACCAAGGTGGCCATTTCAGCAGGGCATGTTTGTGTTATCATTTGGATTTCTTCACCTTTTTTTCTCTCATATCCTTGGATTGTATAATAAATATAAGTCTCACAGAACTCAACTTGTTAAAAAAAATTAAACTAACAAACCTCCTTTTTGAGGACAGCTTATACAGTAAATTAGTGATCCTTATTAAAAGTAAGCTAAATCACTTGGCATTAATTATATTTGTTACTTATGTAAGATAGCAATATATGAGCTTCCCTCTCTGTAGGGTAAAGAAATATGTATTGTTAAACGGAACATACACCATGTCTTAACTAATGGGATGTTTCTATTTGTATTCAATTTCATTAAAATAAAAAAAATAACTAAAAAAGAATCGTCTAAATAAACATACAAACAAATAAAATAAAATGCAATAAATCCTCTGGGAAATCGCCTTATGCCAGCTGATATTATTTTATCCTGTGCAAGACCATGTCCATTTTAGAAGATTCTCAGTGCAATACATGTGGATCAGTGGAACTTGTATTCAATAAGTAAAGCTTTGTAAATTCAGACCTCGTGCATTTTACTCGATCTGTCATAGAAGTACATTTTGTTGAAACATAACTTTTAAAAGCTTATGAAGACATTCTCATATATTCAGAAATACCATTCTTGCAGAAAAAAAAAGCAATAGTAGCCTGTGAATACTTTAATCATGAACATTAAAGAAGATCTGTTCTGAGATTGCAAGGCTGCTGACTAAAGGTAATGTTTTCTTGGCTTGTTTCTGGGCTGCTAGCTATCTTTGCATGTGCATGAGGCTGATGTAAAATGACATTTGCACCTGTTGTTGCCATCATATGTTAATTAGCATAGTGCCCTAAGTAGTAACTGGGCCATCACATCCAAACAGAAACCATTAACATATTGCAGCTGTCATGACTAAGAAAGGTACCGGGGCTGGGAGATGCATGCATCTCTACATACCTTGGCTCAGTTAGCTCTCCCAATTGGAGTCACTTGGGAGAAGAAAAGAAGCGTGGAATGTAGCCAGTCAGGAGTGAAAGAATACATTTTACTGCAGGTTTACTTTCATGTATTATGCATAGCCTTCAAGGTCACTGCATGATCATTTATAAGATTTTAATGAGATATCAAAGTGAAAAGAATGGAATATAATTAATGGAATCTTATTGAAAAGTTAGACAGGTATAATAAGAACCTCCAAATGCAAGGCAATCTTCTCAATTCTAGAGCTAAGGAGGAGACCAAATATCAAAATCACACTTGTAGTGAGGGGGCAAGTATTATCATATTGAGATAGTGCTTCATTATTAAAGGTCTTGAACTCTTTTCAGCAATACAATTCCAAAAATTACAGAACATGCAGAAGTTTCTATAAGAGAGTAATGATAGGTACTTGAGTTAGATCTTTTCTAAACCCAGAGGAGACAGATGACCTACTCCAGGACTTCAAGAAGAAGAGTTTCTATTAAGTATGGATATCTTCTATGAATCATTGGAACAGGGCACACAGGTCAGCTATCTTATGCCAGTGAGCACTCTATTCCCCAGAAGGTGTTTTGTTCAACATACAGACAAGTGTCTTTGAAGTTAGTTTGGTTCTATATGTTTTTTCAACTTATAAAAATTGCTCAGCTCATGCAAGTGTTGGTTAAAATACAGACGCATAGTATAGGAGGTCTAGATTGATGAGTACCTAGTTAACCAGAAACTTCACTCAATTGACTTTTTGTTTGTTTGATTTTGCACTCAACCTATGAGAAAAAGGCAAATGAAAAGAAATTAAGTGGTCTACATAGGTTAATATAAAGCAAAACAACTTCCAGGATACATTCAGGGGTTGATATCCACGCTATTAAATTTTCCATAACTTTATACCCACATTTTTATTCAGGGAGAACTAATGTTAAAAATAATGATCCCCGGGCCCAAAGGACTTTGAAGTCTTTCATGATTCATCAAAGAAAAATAGATTCTGTTCAACACACTATTCCAATTCAAGAATGTGTGGTAGTGTTTTGAAAGATTTCATAGCTAATAATCTTGGGGGAAGAATAACTCTGTTTAATGACTTAACTCCAAAATCTAGATATTTAATTCCTTAAACATTCTGGCTAATTTTATTCAGCCTCAAATTCTGTCTTTTAAGAGGCAAATTGCTTAGTGTGGGGAAAAAATTTTTTTTTCAGGATAATAGTAAAAAATGAAACCTGTACTGACCCAATATCCAAACAATTTAGTCAATTTTCTATGTATGTAAGTATGTGGTAGAGGGAATGGGAAACAGGTAAACCAATTCAATTGAAAATACATCAAATATCGATGGCTGAATGGCTAAATTTTTAACTCTTTGGTAATAGTAACTTTAGGGTAGAAGAGAAAAAACCTTTATGTATTTGTAAGGCTGTCATAAACCAAGATGAATATTAGTATTAAAAAAATTGTTTGCTGATTGTGAAACAACACAATAAAATCATGGACTTTCATCGATGATCCAAGAATTTTTATGTAAATATCTCACAATGCTTTCAAAATTGTATTGTCTTCTGATTCAATAGAGAAATTAGCTATGCCATTTTTGAAGGATACTAAAACAATGAAAGATGAAAAAAAAATCCTTACTTCTGCAGATATTTCATGTATACAGTATGTGGATACAGAGAAATAACTAGAAATAATAGCCAGATATTTTAAAACTTCACTAAGACATTTTACCTCATTTAATCAACTCTACTATGTAAGTAAATAGCTTGGTTAATATCAGTGACAAATTTGAGCACAGAAATTTGCCTCTACTTCCCATTCAACACAGGAGTCATGAGAATGCTATTTTTCTTAGCTACATTGTTTCACAAGCCATTATTAATATGTCTTCCTCAGTCCGTAGCTACAAATACCAGCACTATGATTTACATTTCCCCCAATAATGACTCGACAGAATTTGGTATTTGGGAGGAGAAAGCAAATAATCATTTTAATCTAATCAATGATACTAGACATATGAGATAAAAATAATTTAAAATTCATGAAGAAACCATCTTCCCATTTTTAAAAGGTTAAGTTCCCCTAAGCTATGAAAGAAAAACACCCTCTGAAGACCTAGGGAAGCAGTAAACACTGGTGGCAAGTGACAGGAATTGATCCTCTTTGGCTGCGCCTGTCATGTCTCTAAATTTTATTTCCACCATCTCTAGAATGCTATGGAAAGAGAGACTGGGTACTGGACATAGCCTGAGGGCTCGGTACCTAGGTCTCTGAATTTTTTCAATTAGAAAGCCTCCCTGCTTGATGGAGAGATGTGTGTCTGACTGAGGGCTTGGACAGTTGCAAAGTATTGATTAGCCATAATGTGAAGTCAAATCTGAATAAAAAAGCCCCATGATCAAAAGGCCTTCATCGGAGACAGCATGCCCTCTAAGTCAAGGGTCCAGAGATTCTGATGAGCTCTGTTTCCTTTCTGAGAGAGAGAGAGAATTCCAGTTTCTTTATAAAGGCTCTCTTGATAAGAAAGTCCAGTGGATCTCCTGTCAGAAAAGCCAAGGCTTCAGATTTGACAGGCGCTTGTTAGTTTTTCATCCCAGATCACTCAACATTCAGAGAAGAGAAGAACAGAAGATTGCTGGGTGCTACAAAAGCCAGCCTTGCACTTGCACTAGGAAGCTACTGCTGGCTTCTTCTACATTAAAAAAAAAACCAAAATCCTACCTGGCATGGAAAGTATCCCTTTCCACAATGTGGGCCATGCCGCAGTTTGGCACATGGAACGATCACCAGTTAAAATATTATACAGATCATGAACAACTAATCCATGGCTTTTAACTGAATTTTAAAAAAATACCAGAGGAGAGAAAGAGCAATTAGGGGGATCATTTTATAAACTATATAAATATTTAACCAATGTGCTATATACTTGAAAGTAATAATAAAATAAAAATTTTAAAAAGTATTTCATGTACTATATTCTTGAAACTATAACAAAATTAAATTAAAAAATTATTTCTCTTTAAAATAATACCTTTGTCCTCTTTTAGATGATTGCTTATTCAGACCTTTTTAATTAAAAATGTCTTGGTGCCTTTCATTTGTACTCTGTTTTTATGCATCATCTACCTTGAGCTTTACCACAGTCCTGTGAAATAGAAAGTCCAAGTGTCATTCTCTCCATGTGAAGAATGCAGAAAGAAGAATGTATACAGAGGCTATGAGCTCGTTTAAGGTTACACAGGTAATTAATGGTAGAGTCACGATTAGAATTTAGACTTCCTGATTACTAGTCTGTTTTTCTTATCACAGCGCCAGGATTAAACCAGTCTGACTTCCAAATGATACATTTGTGGTAATGACTATATGTTCTACAAGTAGCCTGCCTCATCTTAGGCTTGCCATACTTTAAGGACCCATTTCAGCAGCTATTGTATTTTCCCTAAAGTTAAAAAGATAAAAACAGTGTTTTCTGCATTCTTTCTTCACTTAGCAAATTATTATTAATTGGTGACTAAACAAATTCATATTCTTATTATGCTATTCTCCTTTTCTTTTAATAGTATCCTAGTATGCCTATATGTATTAATTCAATCATGTATTCTCCCAGATCTAAATTTCCCTGTGTTTCAAGGCTAGGTTTTTTCTATCCATTGTTGTATACCCTAACCCAGCACTATGACTGGCCCGAGCAGATGTTCAATATCTATTAGTTTCAGGAATAAATGAACAGATGAGTGAATAGAGTACTCGAAGCCCAAAGGAGAAGCACAAACAGATCAGATATTATTCATAGAGTTCTCTATAAATTAACAGAATACACTTTTGAAAAACACTGTTTGTGTTAAATTTTAAAGAATTTTATTAGAACTTTGAGGACCCTCACCAGAGCCTAGCTTCCCTTAGGACATCACCCCTGTCTTGTTCACTTTGGTATTCCTGACTTCTGGTGCAAAGGAGGCCCTGAACAAGTACTTGTTGAAGTGACTGTGAAAGACAGATTCTTTCTACTCTTCTTTACCCCTTCTGTTTCTAATACACTTATAAATATTAATAAGGAACATTTATTGAGTACTGCCACAGGTAGGTTGCCATGCACTTAATGTGAGATGTTACTTTTATTTCTCTAATAACCCTAAGAAAGATGTGCCGTTTTTATCCCCATCGTACAGACGAAAAAATTGAGGCTCAGCAAGGACATATGACTTGCCCAAGTCTCACAGCTAGTAAGTGGTAGAGCCCTTGTTCTGACCCAGATCAGAAGCCAAGGTGAACATTCTTAACTACTCTACTAGATGACCCTCAGGCACATTGCACTGTTATCTTTTCAATGAATAATAGTAGCAAACACTTACGTAGTACTTACTCTGTGCCAGTTATTGTTCTAAGCACATTACACCTATCGATTTATTTAATCTTCATATTTCCTCATATCAACCTTCTGAGGGAGACTCGATTATTATACTCATTGTGCTCTTAAGAAAATAGAAGCACAGAGAGCTTAAGCAATAGGTCTCAAATCGCAAAGTGAGTTAAGGGTGGAACCAGGGTGTACACCTAGGCTCTCTGGCTTTAGAGTCAATGCTTTTAACCACCACTGAATACTGTCTCTTGATGAAGTTTAAATACTAGTCAAGTTTTTCTTTAATTTGTAATACTTAGTCCATTCTAATGAATTTTAGACTTTCCTAGCATAGTCTAGATCTTTTGTGTGGTATTTATCCTAAAATGTGGTAATTTTTTCTTATAGTATTCAATCTCTCTAAGTAGATTTTAAGCTTCTGGAGAAAAATGGCTGCTAAATCACTAGCTAAGAGTTGAAATCAGCTGCAATCCATACTTATTAGTGTGGGTGTGATTGGAAAATTCTGAATTTAGGGTACATTTTATCCACTAGTCAAAAGATGTTTTGGTACGCTCCTAATATAAACTAATTTATGAAAATGACTTGTATGCGTTCATTTAGGGCTGTTGAGTATTTCCATTATAACACACAGAGCATATGAAATTTCTATTAAAATACCCAGAGAGTATGAGGTAGGATTAAGATACCGTTAAGCATAGTTGAGGCTAAAATTATTTTAGACATATTAGATTTGTTACTTTTTAGAGATTTCTGATGTAAAAAAAAATTGATATTCATCAGCATGAAATTCTAGTGCCACAAGTAAAATTATTTTCTTCTGACACATGTCTCATTTCATTAATTAACCATTGGTGATGTGTTCAAGCTCTGAAAATTTTAAAAAGAGAATGGTAGGAAGTGAAAAAGAGAGTTTATATATATATATTAGCACTTCTTGAAAAGCAGCCAATATATTGTCTGAGGTTCAAAAGCATGGGAGCTACTTCCCAAACACATGTATATTTGATATATTTGATATTAGACCAGACCAGAATGTCAGACCACTTATGGCTTATGGGAGATACTGACAATCCTCATGTTTGCCTGAAACCCTCTATTTGTCTTTATTTACACAGAGTATCTTTTATCACAATATTTTGCAAAACTTGTCTTCCCAGATGTTAACCCAATGATAATGCATGGAATGTCAGTACAAATGTCAATTTAGTTGTGTTTCTATTTGAATTGCTACCAAGAAACCCTTTCAAAAGGAAACAATTGTGTTTTTAAAGCTTCCTTGGCTGTAGCTAGTTTGACAGCCAATAAGACTTGCTGTTCTATACAGTCTGGGTCAGCTTCCTTAGTTGCCTAGCAAAGATATTTCAGGAGTACCCAAATATAAGAAATTTCAGATTATGAGATCTACTTATTTAGTTCAATAGTTCTCAACTGGGAGTGATTTTGTCCCCCAGGTGATATCTGGCAATGTCTGGAGACAGTTTTGATTGTCATGACTGGGAGTGCTACTGGCGTCTAACGGGTAGAGGGCCATGGATGCTGCTAAACACTGTACAATGTATGGGATAGTCTTCCTCGCCCCCACAACAAAGACTTATCTGGTCCAAAATGTAATAGTGCCATAGTTGAAAAACTCTGCTTAGCTTAAGGCCTCTGGCTCTCTACTAAAAAAAGGCCAGTACTCTTAAAACAGAGAAAATTAATGCTCTAAATCATATCAGTCATTTACATTTTAGTGTGAGTTTATCCTTACTTTGGGCCACAGAAGTTTTTGATGAGGTGGGGGTGGGGCTTCAGGGGAGGGAAGAGATTTCTGGAGACACTGCTTGGGAGAGTGGTATCATTATAGAAAGAGACAGAACGAGGAAATAAGAAGCGACCAGTTAACGGTAGTACATTTTTTTCTTCACACACAATTTCTATTATAGTCTAGGAAATAAAGAATAGGGGTGAATGCATACTTAATAGTAAACAAATACGCAATTGGATGATAGCACTCTAGTAATCGGAAGTCAGCATAGATATGTTTGAGGCAATGTTACAGCCCTTAAGAATCTGACCTGTACCTACTAGTCTAAACTTTCCTCCTATTTCTCTCTTTTGTGATTTCTGCTTTCCGGCCTGAAAATGTTTTGTAAACATTATTGCTTCCACTTGGGCTTACCTTTCTTGCATCTGCCTGAAATACATTCTACTTTACTTTCTGTTTATTTGTATCACTGATGGCAAATAATTTTACATTACAGGCCAACTCTGACCAACGGGAGTTGATTAATCCTGTGCTGAGAGGCATTCTGAGGCTCACTTTGGGCTCAGCAAGAAAGACTGCCATGGTTAACTACATCTAATGTGAGCTGGGAAGGAGTTGTGACTTAGTCATGGCCAAGCATCTGCCATCCCAGACTTAATGTTTCAGGGCTAATTTATGAACTTCTCATGAAGCTTGTCCTAACTAAATCAGCTATCCTCCAAATTTCTTTAGCATACCTAGTCTATATCTCTCATTTGGAACTGCATTCAAAGTGTGGTGATGTTTCTCTTGTAGTGTCCAGTCTCTCTAACTAGATATTAAGCCAGTGGGGGAATGATGACTCCCAATTTTCAATTCTGAATATTTAAGAGTTAACTCCTATCCATACTGGCCACTAACTCCCACTCTAAATTGTAGCCCCTATTTGCCTTTCCTGCCCTCTGCCAATGACTGGCTGTACAATCAGCAGGGGAGGTTTTTCAAGAGATATATCATTGACACCAGGCTTACTGACCTAAAATCTCCATGCATGGAGTTTGGAGGTGTGTTTATATGTAAGGGATTTATGCTCAATCCCTGGTTTAGAACCATCTCAATGCTATTGGTGACAATTTTCTCTTTTTGAGTTCCAATTTTCTTCTCCTATGCAATTACTAATGTTTTTTTGCCCCTCCTGAATTGCTTTCCACATTTTATTGTCTTTAAAATTCCCATTGCCCTTTCCAAAACAAGCTCAGAGGCCACATTTGTTCTGAATATTCCATGGTCCATTCACGGTAATACCCCTTTGGTTTACTTCTTCTGAACTTTTCTAGCCCTTAAAGAGTATTTATAATATGACTCCTATATAGTGGTGTACACATCTTACTCTTTGAGCTGTAATCTCTTTGGATTCAGAGATCACATCTTATAAGGTGATCCATAAATTTGGCCAAACTAATTTAGTGTTGTTATAACCTCTTTTTTTTTTCTTTTCTTTTCTTTTCTTTTTTTTCTTTTCTTTTCTTTTCTTTTCTTTTTTTTTTTTTTTACTGCTTTGCCAAATGGAAAATATAATATCACAAAGGTTGTCTGTTATGGAATATTCTAATTCATATTCTTAGTTAGAGATAGTTGAAAAATCTACTTCACAGTGCCTCATTTCTGATTCTAATGCCTCACTTCTGATTCTGATGGTCTAGCCAAATTCTAGCCTTCTGTAATCATTTCTTTATTTTGCATCTTATATGATACTTTATTCCAGGTAGTTTTCTAGGCAGAGGAGATACAAGAGTTAAAAAAATTCTTAAAGGTACTTATAGATTAATAGAGAAGACAGCAGTATGATTAAGCATAAAAAACACACTTCTAGTCTACATATGGGGCACAGTGGGGACACAGGAATAGAAAAGTTAATTTATTTCAGGAGAAAAGAAGTTTAGCAAAGACTTCATGAAGGACGTGGCACTGACTTTCAGTTTCTTTCAATGTTATACATATATTGAAATGCATAATATGGGCCTGGAACTGTCCAATATGGGCATGGAACTATCCAAGTTTCTGAAAGGATAGGGATAAACAAGGTAGGAATAGTAGATTACAGAGTAAGAAGTTTAAAATTGGGAATTGTCTAAGGTGGGGGATGCTGAGGGAAAGGGAAAGGCATTCCAAGCAGAAGGAATGGTATTGAGCAAAGGGGTTGTGCTATAAAACGAAATGAAGCATCTGTATCTTTAAGTAATCACAAATGGTAACGTATGTTCACAGCTAGAATAGAGGATATTTGGTTGTCCTTTTGTAGAAGAATCTGTAAAAGTAGCCAGAGGCCAAGTCAGGAAGGATTTTACATAACACATGGGAGGGTTGAGACTTGGTCCCATAGGCAATGAAAAGACAGTGAAGAGTTTTAATCATAAGAACATGACTGGGAATGTGTTTTAGAAAAGTCACTCTAGTGGCTATGAATAATCCAGTTTACTATTTTTAACATTCAAATATGAGAGACCCTGATGTTCCAGTGTACACTCTTGAAGAAAGGCAAGGATATTTTCTAGAAAGAATTTTTAGCACTAAGGTGCAAAAATTACACCTAAAGAACAGAGACAAGAATTGCGCAGAACCATAGAAAGGGTTCAGAAAATGTGTAAGTAAAACCGTATATCGACATGCATATAGTTTTACAGAACCCAAGGTATCAAGAACTTTCTTTTTTAATAATGCTCTTACCAAATATAATTGCCATGTTGGTCTTGGTGTTTTATTAGTCAGCACTTGCATTTGCATAACAGATTTGTGAACATGACTGGTACTGTGTGTGGTGTTGAGACAACTGGATCAGAATAAGGAAAGTGCTGACAGCCACAGCCAATGTATCTTCGTGCCCAGACTCTAATAACTTGCTATGAGGAAACATGCCATTTTTGAAAGCTCTTATTTAAAACACTTTTTAATCTGATATTTACCAAAGAAGAAAAAGTAGCTAGGCCAGGTGTTTGATACTTAAAGTGAATGGTTTTGTCATTTTGCCTACTTGTGCATCTAGGAATAATATATAAAACCATGGCATTCTGTAGGTAGGTCAGCAGGGCTAATAATCCTCTTTAGTCGCAGACATCTATGCTTGAAACACATGCAAAGACCTACTGTTTACTTTCTACTATGAAACTGCACGCCCCTCATTTTCTTCCTACTTCATCAATTGCTTCTTCTCAACCTCCATTTCTGGTTCCTTCTACTCTGCTTGATTCTAAATGTTGCAAAGATCAAGGATTTGGCCCTAGGATCTCTTCTCGTCTACATTTTAAAAGTCCAAATCTATGTTTTCCACCCTGCCCTATTATTTCTCTTAAATACCAGTAGCATGTATCTTAATTATGACTTATTTTCTTCATAAGGTTGTCTAAGAAGCAACTCGAACTCGACATGGCCCTAAAGACATGATTCATGCCCCTAAGCTCCTCTTTGCTTCACCTCAGTGAACTACTTAACAAATTATCAGAGGCAAATTATAATTTGTTTCTTATTTCTTTTTAGCATAACCACTTCTAAAACTCTAGCAAGTTCCTTCAGTTCTACAGCTAAAGTATGTCTTGAACTCTTACATCTCTTTCCTTCTTCATTGCTCCTACCTTAGTTCAAGTCAGGATAGGTTTAGTAGTGCCTGGATTATTGCAATATTTTCCTAAATGGCTTCTATACTCATTCTTAACCCCAACCCCTCTGCATAAATAATCCTCCACAAGGTGGCCAGAATACTTTTTTTTTTTTTTTTTAAATAATCATAAAAAATCTCAACTCTGCTCAAAAACTTTTAAGACTTCTGCTTACATTTAGTTGTCATAAAATCCAAACCATTTTTGGCTTCAGCCCTCCTGGCCAACTTCAGCTGGTACCACTCCACCTCATTTTCCTCCCACTTTAGAAATTGCTTCTCCTCAGTCTCCTTGTCTGGTTTCTCCTTTCCGGCCATACGGCTCTTCTCTTCATTCCACCAGGATGTTCAGCTCGTGAAGTCCTGGATCCTTCCTTCTACATAGAATGTTCACCCCCAGATCTTTCATGGCAGCTTGCTTCTTAGAATAAATGTCAGCATCTCAGAGTTAGGCCTTTCCTAACCATCTAATATAAAGTGACATAACAATTATCTAATATTTTCTTGTCTGATTATTTATATATTTTAAATCTATTTTTACTGCTTTTCTTCACCAGAAGAAAAAAAAATCTTATTCATTTTATTTAACACAGACCCCCTGATATGTACAACAGAGTCTGGCACATAGCAGGTGCTTAATAAATGTTGGTGTTTAAATACTGTTGAACAGCCATTGGTACAGATGATGTTTGGCAGTAAACACACAAATTACCCTCTTCAGGGAATACAATGAAGTGATCTGTTGGCCCTTCCCTAATTAAGGTTCCAGACTTTTAGACTCACAGACAGCAGGAGAAAACCATTAGTGTAGTCTCAGTAATGGTCTCTTTGCCCTCAGGTCAGGGTGCTATAGAGAATGGGCTTAACCTAAAGATTTCCCGCCTATGCTCCTGCTAATGGAAGATGTAGGGTTTGATCTAAAAATTAGGCTGAGGATAACTGGCCATAAAGCTTTTCAAAATTATTACAGGATTGGGAGATGGATGATGAGAATAGAAAGCATTTATTGCATTACTTATGAAGCACTTGGGCTATTCTGAGCTCCAGACATTCTATGTTATGCTCAAGAAATACAGTGTCTTTCCTCCCTACCTTCTGGATGAAAAATGGACCTCAGCTGGCATCACATGCAGTATCTTGAACTATTCTTTTTATAAAGTTAATCAAAGTGTGTGATAAAGATCAAAGAGATAATACAAACAAAAAGTAATCATGATGTTGGTGATTGGTGGGTATACCAAAGAGTTTGCCAATAGCTAACAAAGGGAAGGATAGCTAAAATGATGTCATTTCTTTCAGTAAGGAAATTTACACAGGTAAGAGGTTTCACTTAATTTTATTTGAGTTTCCCTTATCTTGGTAGAAGTCATAAAAATTTTGAGCCAGACCAAGTGTATTTAGTGCTGTTCTTGAGGACCCCAAATCATCCTCTTCCTGTCTTCTTTACATGTAGTAAGATTAGAAGAATAAATATTCTCTACAACCAGAGTATACTGTTTTCTAAGTTAAATAGGTATAGAAAAGACTCAGCATCAAGGATGCTCCTAGAAAAAGAAAACAAGGATGTTTCATGCCAGTGCTGGGTGGAATGTTTGGTTTCCCAGTAGGGTTGGTTAAGGAAACCCTATCCAAGAAGTACACACTATAAAATTTTCAACATAAGTAAAATGAATGGTCACAATATAGAGGTTTTGGAGTTTCCATGACTTCAGAAAACCTGCTGCCTCCACAGTTTTCACACATTTTCCTCAGCAAAATGTTACACAATTGTGCTGAGAACACTTGTGGCCTCTAATGGCCAGATAATGGACCACAATAAAAGTTATGGGTCCCCAGCTGGGTCGAAGCTCATAATGGTTGGCAAGATCCATTATTTCACCATTAGGATCTACAGAAAAGGGAGACAATTGCCAAACAAAAAGAAAAAAAAAATGTCATTGTAGATATTTCTCTTATTTGAGGAAAAAAAAATACTAATTCTCTAAAGAGTTGGTGGTGATTTTTCTGTGTATACAAGTTTCTATATACACATCTTGCATGTATTTTTAGAAAGCTTTCAACACATAAATGCATTGTATGCCAACTCAAGTTGATGGATTATGATTATGACTTCATACTGGATTTCAAAGTAAGTAATTACAATTTTCAATGTTTTTAAATAGATAGATAAATAAATAACAGTAAGAGAAAAGATCAAGAACAGATTTGGTTCAGGGTAAATGTATAAATAAGTTTTCTCCTCCCTCCCCGATTCGAGTCTGTTTCACAACACAACATACAATAGTTTAACGTTATCATATATTCTAGAGATCTGTCTCTGCTTTAGAAAGAGCCAAGACCTTTCAATTATGAGGGTGGTAAGTTATTATTCCAGTATTTTAGTAAGATTTATTTAGAAATCAATAAATACATCTTTGGCCATTTTGTTCAGCCTTGAGGGACTTTGGTATTTTAGTTGTGTCTTCTAGTGACATAATGGTGGCATGATATCAATATCCTTTCATTCTAAAGACACGATGCATTTAGTTCTATTTTCTCATCCCTGTTACCTTCGAATGAAACCAGTCAGCGTAGGGTAATCCATTACCTGTCGTGTGCGTTTCGGATGGTGGGAGAGTGACAGGGGAGGTTAACATGACTAGTCACATTTTGTGGACCTTCGGAGATATCAAAAATCTTAAATTGTCCCTCTTGAGAGATTGAGAAAATCACCTATTTGAGACCCTTTCACATTAAAGGAAAGTACAGTCCGATCCTAAGTTAGCTCAGCATTGATGCAGTTGCACAATGAGCCTCAGTTAGCTAATTGGGGATACAAATTTTAAGACAATATGTTTGAAAATATAAACATTCTATCTGAAAGTGATGTTATCCTAGCAAAAATAAATGATGTGGCAAAAACGTTTTTAGTACTTTTCATAGTTAAGCCTAAATGAATCTCCCCCTTTGTGTCACATAAAAAAAATGAGTTTCAGTTCTTAAAGAAGCTCAATGTTGGTTCTAAGATGTCTAAGGTACTTATGATCTGTTTGTTGTGTTCTTCATACTTTGTGGGCTTGGTGATATTTAAATGAAATTTGTCCCAATATATTTATTTATTGATGATTAAAAATACAGTGTATTTCTTTTATACTAAGTTTTTAATGGTTTTTCATGATTTTATGTTCAGAAATCATAGTTTTAGCTCCATGATAATGCTGTTCTTTTTCAGGATTAGAGGCTCATTGTTTTTATATCCAGAACAAAAAAGGCTGACCAATTGTTCAAGAATTTGAATTGAATAAAATATGTGAAATAATAAAACGATACCAATAGTTTAATTTTTCTTAAGTTTTTGTTTCAGGATCCAAGTCATTTTACAAAGACCAGTTTTTATCATGGGTAATGGTTGGCATCAGGGAGCACCAAACAACAGACTTCTGGTGTCTGGCATGTCATAGCGTGGAAGATCTGCAGAGTGTTAGTACTTCGTTATTCTGAAAAAGCACCGCATGTACCTTTTATAGAGTAGTCCACAATTTTGTAGTCATATTTTTGCTTGTTTATAAGAATTTAGATTTACAAAGTCAGAGGAAGACAGTTCCCTGCAACAACTGATTTGAGTTTAACTTAGTGACTCTAGGCCATGTATACTGTGAATTGTGTAACTGATCATGCTTTTCACTTTCTCTTAGCTGTTAGAAAGTTTAAAGCCATATTTGTGTCTGGATTTTAACTAGTGTATACTATTTATGTATCTTTAAATAGTGCTTTTAATCTTTTTTAAAGACAATGTTTTCATGATTTAGGGCTCAGGCCTATGTTGCTCACTGTTGTATCCTTATCATGTGGCATGCACAGACACAGAAGCAGAGAGAAAGAACAAAAGAGAGAGGGGAAGAGAAGAAGGAAAAGTGAAGGTACAAGAAAGGAAAGGAAAGGCAAGATAAGGACAAAACAAACTCTGTGTGCATGTTTATATTCTACAACTGTACTATCTACAATGGCAGCCCATAGCCCCATGTGCTTATTGAGCCCTTGAAAGGTTGTTAGTCCAAACTGAGATGTGTGTAAGTGTAAAAACACAACATATTTTGAAGACTTAGTATGAAAAAAATAATACAAATATCTCATTAATAATTTTTATATTGATCATATGTTGAAGTGATGATATTTTAGATATATGGGTTAAATAAAAGATTTTATTAAAATTGATTTATCTTTCATTTTTTAAAAGTGACTACTTGAACATTTAAAATTATACGTATGACTGAGATTTATAACTTGCATTATATTTTTCTTGGACAGAATTATTCTGTAATGTAACAATAAGCTGGAGTAGCCTTAACCACTTTCCAGAACAAATTTTCCTGTGACCTCATACTCTCTCCCTCTGTGTTAGCTATAGGCGAATTCTATTTGTGACAAAACTGAAGTTGACAGAATCATTAACTTCCCACCTTTTAGTTTTTTCATTTTAATAATTATCTTTCAAGTTTTCCATTGAAAGCTTGATATTACCCCCAAAGGATTTGGTAACGAGTCACTCATGCTTTAGGAAGAACTGCATTTTTCCTAGTGCATATATATACCTCCAGTTTTATGTACTTGAAAAAAATAAATATGGTGAATTGTCTGTCTCTACCATAAATTAAGAGTAGAGTACATAAAATAATCCTCTTTTCTAGAGAATAAACAAGCCAAGGATAATATCTTCTATATATATTTTTTTCTTAGCTCTAAAAGCTTAGAATACTACCATAGAAAATTCCAGATGGATAAATGTGTGAAACAAAAAATATTCTGTATGAGAATGTTTTCTCAATTGGAATCTACAACAGTTTGATTTGGTCGCAAATGGAATTCATTATCATTAACTTTGAGGCCGTAACTGTCAACACATTGTTCTGTAGTACTTAAATACATGTGGGTGAATATGTTGAACTGGATAATATGCGCCCCCCCTTTAATTATTTTATTTGTTTGGTCATTTAAATATGAATGAAGATTTTCAGGGACTATTTAAGCACAGATCTTTGAGGATGTCTCAAAATTATTTATTTACATATTTTACTTTGGGGTCCCATCCTTTCTGTCCGGACTTCTGTAAATGACAACAAAAGTAATTCCCTGTGGGAGAAGGTAAAACTCCAAGTTCCCTCTGCCTACCCCACAAAGCTCATTACCAATTAATGCAATTCCTTGGGGTTAAGGCCTTGTCTGCAGAGGGTCCAGGTAAATTGTTCCTGTTAGAGAATAAAGCTGCTGTCATTGGTCTTGGGGAATATGAAGACAAGACAGTCTGCCAAAAAACAGCACTTAGGCAAAGAACAAAAGAAAAGTCCATTTTAGAAAAAATTTCAAGGTACCGGAAAATGTTTTGCGAATAATATACTATTTAATGTTTTCATGAATAAGATATTGGTTTGCAATACATTTTAAAAAATGTGAATATGATGACCAGTTTAAAATTCATGCATCTATTTTTCCTCCAGAGTGATCAAGGGTTCTTGATTAGGACGACAACGATGGGTTATAAGACATGTGTCATTCTGCAGAACTGCTATTAGAAGCCATGATACCAGTAAAATTAGATTAAGGTTAAGGCAGGAATGTAAATTTTGTTAATAAGGTTTCTATATTTTAATTCAAAACCAAACACCCTGCGGGTCTATTGATAGTAATCCCATTTAATCTTGCAAAAAGCTTTTCTGATATCAAGGGATCCAGATCAGTATTACCTTTTTACCTGGAAAATGAAGAATTTTCTTAAATTTTCTCTTCTAGATAGGATAAATATAACTATAGATTTTTGATGACTTTATATTTGTATTATTATATATAAACTTAAATGAGTATGTTATATGCAATGTATGTGTTATATGTAAATGTCTTATTCATAAATAATATATTCATCCATTAACAACTCGGCATTTAAAATTAGTTTCCATGCATTTAAAACATTGGTGCTTAATTTACACATGCCTTTCTGAAGTGGTAAGAGATAAAACTGTTTTTAAAAAGCACTTAAAAAAATTAATTTGAAGATGCAGTACCATAGTCCTTCGGCTCCTCGTTTCGGTAAACAAATTCTCCATGTCGGAGGGGCTTTCCCCTCTGCTCTTTCACTTTTATTCCAGTGCTTTCTCTGATCTCTTCTGACTGGGCCTTCCCATTTCAAAGTCTCTGTCAGGGCCCTCGTGGTATGTCCCAAATGCTTGGTCTCTTTTTTTCATGTGTGCTGACTGCATCTCTCTTGAATGAGACAGCAAACAATTCTGTACTTTGCTTATATGTGTGTATATGAGTAAATGTATATCTACATTTACATGTGTATATACACATATATGTGTATGTTTATAAAGTACAAAGGAGGATAAAAATATATATAGCTATATCTACCTGTCTATTTATATCTTATAAAGTCTCAAATGTTGAAATCTTTTTTAAAAATGTTAATATAGTAGAGTGGGAAGGACCTAAGTTTTAGAGCCAGATAGATATATATGTGTTCTATTTCTTTCCCTTCTCACTTAATCAAGGCACTGCACCTAAAATTGCCCTTTCTTTCTCTCTATCATTTCTTCCGTCATTCCCATCAGTGCATGCAATATGTAATACCACCACACATGTTTAAAAAGCCCTAGTATATAACAAGTTCATTGGTCACAAAAATAATGCTCGATGCAAATAACAAGATAGACCTGTCTCTTTTACTAGGTGACAGTCCTGTGATACCAAGACAGCTGTCTGTCTTATTCAGAGCTACCTATCCAGCACTTCAAATACTGCTCACAGTGTACTAGCATCTATTAAATTCTCAGAAAATATTTTACAAATGAATGAATAAATGGGTGAATGAATGAATTAACAATACTTCTATCAAAAATAGACTCAGTTAATATTGGCTCTTATTATAATGAAATTTACATTTTTGGAGTCTGATATTTGTTACAAATACCAAGAAGATTCAGAACAAGTACACAATAAAACTTGTCTAAAAGTGATATATTATTAAAGTCTGGAAGATTTGCATGTACACATTTCAGTGGTCGTCTGATTTAATGTGTTTGACTTTTTTTTTTTGAAATTTTACAGAAAAAAGTCTGCTGTGAAATCTTAGAACTTTCTTCTTTTTATCATTTATTTTTTTCTTATTTTTTATTACTGTCATTTTATTTGTTCCCTTCCACAAGATTTAATTTATTTATTTGTTTGTTTGTTTAATTGAAGAAATAATTTAAATTGTTTTTTTCTTTTTTTTCTATTTCACTTGTCTCCCTATTATTGTTTGAACATGGTATACAGTTTTTGTCTCCCTAAAATTCTAGTACACAAGAACAATAAATACAAATTTATACAAAGTCCTTTGCATAGAATATATTAAAGTTTTCAATACTAGAATTGGCTTAATACAATTATCTTTTTGACTTAGGAAGTGAATAGCAAATGCTATAATCGATATATAGAAAATATAGGACACATCAATGTAGATTCACTAATTGTAACAAAAATGTACTGTTCTAGTGGAGGGTTATTGATAATAAGGAAGGCTGTGCATACGTGAGGATAGGGGAGTAAAGGAAATCTCTGTACCTTCTTCTCATTCTTTTTTTTTAATTGAGATATAATTGCTATATAACATTATATTAGTTTTAGGTATACAACATAATGACTCAATATATGTATATATTTTGAAGTTATTACCACCATAAGTTTAGTTAACATCCATCACCTCACATAGTTAAAAAAATTATTTTTGTAATGTGAACTTTTAAGATCTACTCTCTTAGCAACTTTCAGATATACAATACACTATTATTAAGTATAGTCACCATACTGTACATTACATCCCTAGGGCATATTTATTTTTAGAACTGGAAATGTGTATCTTTTGATCATTTCCTTTTAGTTTTGCTGTGATCCTAAAACTGCTCTAAAAAATAGTCTTAAAAAAAAAAGAGAATATACAGAGCACATAAACAACTGTAACTTAATATCTTCCAGTATTAACTTTAAAACTTTCATGTGTTAATAAACCCACATATATGTGGGCAAATAATTTTCAACAAAGGAGCTAAAAACATACAATAGACAAGAGAAAGCCTCTTTAATAAATGATGCTAGGAAAACTGGAAAGCCTCATGCAAAGGATGAAACTAGCCTGCTATTTCTCACCCCACACAAAAATTAACTCAAAATGGATCAAAGACCTAACTCTAAAACCCGAAACAATAAAACACATAGAAGAAAACATAGGTACTAAACTCAGGGACTTTGGTCTTAGGATTTTATGAATTTGACCTCAAAGGCAAGGGCAGTAAAAGCAAAAATAAATGAATGGGATTCTAGCAAATTAAAAAGCTTTTGCACACACACACACAAAATTAACAAAACAAAAAGTCAACCAATCGAATGGAAGAAGATATTTGCAAACAACACCTTTAATAAGGGGTTAATATCCAAAATATATAAGAACTCATAGACCTCAACAGCGACAAAAAATCCATCTAAAAAAATCAGCAGAAACATGCTCCACTTCACTAGCTATTAGGGAGATACAATCAAAACCACAATGAGATACCACATCACACCTGTTAGAATGGCTGTCATCAACTAGACAAGTAATAATAAGTGATAGAGCGGCTATGGAGCAAAAGGAACCTTCATACATTGCTGGCGGGAATGTAAATTGGTACAGCCATTATGGAAAATAGTATGAAGATTCCTCAAAAAATTAAGAATAGAATTACCAATGACCAAGCAATTCCTCTTTTGGGTATCTACCTGAAAAATTTCAAAACATTTATTAGTAAAGATGTATGTACCCTTATGTTCACTACAGCATTATTCATAGTCGCCAAGACATGGAAACAATCAAAGTGTTCTTCGATACATGATTGGATAAAGAAGATGTGATACATATATACAATAGAATGTTACTCAGGCATAAGAAAAGATGAAACGCTGTTATTTGTCACAACAAGGATGGATCTGGACATTATCATGCTAAGTGAAAAAAGTCAGATAGAAAAAGTTGAGAACCATATGATTTCACTCATATGTGGTATATAAAAATGAAAGCAAAAAATGAACAAGACCAACAAACAAACCATTGAAAACTCATGGACACAGACAACAGTCTGGTGATTATAAAGGAAAGGGAGTTGGGGGGAGGTAGAAAAGTGTAAAGGGGGTCAAATATATGGTAACAGAAGGAGAGTTGACTTTGGGTGGTGAATACACAATGCAATATACAAATGATATATTATAGAATTGCATACTTGAAAACGATATAATTTTATTGACCAATATCCCCCCAATAAATTTAATAAAAAATAAAACAAACAAAAATACCCACAAAACTTTCATGTGTTGTAAACCTATACATAGGGCAAAAAACAAATAAAACCTCAGAATGAAAACTAAGGACCATTCCTGCAGACTGAAGAACACTGGAAGAGTAATATAGGAAGGAACTATATCATAAGGATAATGAGATTGAGAGCTTAGACTGGGAAACATGTTGCCAAAAGCTTAGGGGCTAGAGGTAGAGTTGTATCAATAACTTTCCCGCCAAAGCTGGAAAGAGTAACCGGAGTGCTGACACTGGCACCTTGAACATGAGCAGCAGTGAGGACATATTAAACTCTCTAGCACTCTCTGACTTCTGTGAAGTTGCTAACGGGAACCAAAAGAGTTAAGGAACCATATGAAATGGAAAAAACAAACAAACCCTGAATAATCAAAAAGGAACTACCTAACTACATACATAGAAAATCTTTCTTGCTAGTAGTGTTCTACTTCTGCTACCGAAACTGATCAACCCACCATGGATGGTTTGGATCAACATACACCAGGGTCCATTTTATTTTGGACCTTTTAGATGTACCTTGAATATCCCATTCAGGTCATCTTGGGGGACCTCATCTAGATTCCTGCTAGCTGCCTGAAGAATTCCTCAATGCTCCACTTCTAGATATCATTGGATTCTCCTTAGGCTTCTTCTGCCTATTTTGACACAAAATCTTAGCTCTCCTTTTAAAGCAAAATTTAAATTCCATTGTGTACTGTTTACCTTGTCTATGACCTCTGTATTCTATCAAGTCTAGGTTCATTATTTTCTTCTACCCCCTAAACATCACAGGTGTTCGTAAGAGAAGTCTGACGCTTATATCTTACCCCATCCCCAGGAAAGCTGTGGCGGATTCCTCTCTCTTGGGCTCTATCTGACAAGGGAGGGGAGTGACACAATTAGTCTAGACTGTGGACCAGAATATGTTATGAAGACAGAGCAGATGGTATCACAGAGTCTAGACAAGTGGCTAAAAAGTTGGGTATTGAGCAAAAGAAGACCAAAAGTAGCCTGTTATAGGGAGAGAAATCAGACGAGTTCAGTCTTGGTTCTGTGGCTGATGAGTTGGTCCAGGGATACCAGACAGATTGCTTAGCCATTCTGAGACTTAGTTATCTCATTTTTAAGGGTTGTTGTGAGGAATAATGAAATCACTTGGAGGTAATGCCCAGAATATACATGACACATAGTTAGTTGTCTCTCACCTCTCCATCCACTCTAGTCCATCCTAAAAACCTGAGGGGCAGTTTGCTGAGAACACTGGTATACCACTCTCATTATACTCATGTGCCATCTGTAGCTGTTTTAAGTGTCTTTAATACATTGTAAATATTTTATTTCACACAGAATATTCAGTTGTTATCAACACATCTTACACATTTCTAAGTTAAAAGATCACCTCCATAGAATATAAAGAGAGATGCCTAAGTAAGGTGTACATAAAGCATGGATTTGGATGTGAAGCAGACCTGGTTCCACCAATTAATTGTTGTGTGATTTAGGACATGCTCCATAACCCCTAAGTTTTTTCATCTATAACATGAGGAAGAATAATGACTAAGCCATTGGGTTGTAGTGCGGATTTAACAAAAAGGTGAATCCTTTTAAACAGAAAAAAATGGTATACTCTATTTCATGGAAATGTCCAGGGTAACATCTCTAATAGAAAAAGGATGAATGCTACAAATGCAAGCCACATATGTAAATTTGAAATTTCTAGTAGCCACATTAAAAAATGTAAAAAGAAACACATGAAATTAATTTTAATAAAATATTTTATTAAATCCAATACAACCAAAATGTTATCATTTTAACATGTAAATGATATTTTTTAGATTAAGTTTTTGAAATTTAATGTGTATTTTATCATTTTGGAGCAGTCATATTTTAAGTGGTCAATAACCACATGTGGTTAGTGGCTGTCATATTGGACTGTGAAGGTCTTGGAGATACCTGGGCTTTTTTAAAAATTAAATTTATCGAGGTGACATTCATTTATAAAATCATATAAATTTCAAGTGTACAATTCAATAATATATCATATGTATATTGCAATGTGCGTTCATCCCTCAAAGTTAAATTTCCTTTCTTCACCATATATTTGACCTCCTTTACCCCTATCCCAGCCACTCCACCCCTTCCCTCTGGGAACCACTAAACTGCTGTCCGTGTCCATGACTCCTTGAGTTTTTGTCATGTTCATTTGTTGCTTTCAGTTTTATATCCCACATATGAGTGAAATCATATAGTTCTCAACTTTTTCTGTCTGACTTATTTCATTTAACACGACAATCTCAAGATCCATTCATGTTGTCACAAATGACAGAATTTCATCTTTTTTATGGCTGAGTAATATTCCATTGTATATATGTACCACAGCTTCTTTATCCAAACATCTATTGAAGGACTCTTCTGCTGTTTCTATGTCTTGGCCACTATGAATAATGATGCTATGAATATCGGAGTGCACATATCTTTACTAATAAATGTTTCAAATTTTTCAGGTATACACCCAGAAGAGGAATTGCTGGGTCATATGGTAATTTCTATTTTTAATCTTTTGAGGAACATCCATTCTGTTTTCTATGGTGGCTGTACCAATTTACATTCCCATCAGCAGTATAAAAGAATTCCTTTTTTAGTGCCTGTTTTTAATCAACCTACTTGAACTTCTGCTATTTCTTTACTCAAATTAAAATAAACCCTTATGTCACAGATAATATGCTGTGGGTAACATTATGCTGTCTTTTCCCTCAGGGTAACCAGTTTAGACCAACCTTGGCAATTGTTAGTGTTGGTTCTCTTAGGGGCTACCTCAGAATAGTTTTTCTGCCAAAACTACTGTTCAGGTTTCTCCAAAAGAGTCAGGCCTTGGATAAAATTCCTCCATTAATCAGGGAACCACATGGAGAGGAAGTAGAAATTACCGATTCTGTGACACTGACCTCGTTTCCTTCTGAAGCACAGAACTCTTTCCAGTAATTTGTTCTTAATTCCTTAAGTAAACTATTTTCTTATGGCTGTGGGCCATGACTAGTCAGGTCAGGGGAAAAAAAGAAAATATTCCTCAGCTTCATCATATTCTATACTGAGTCCCCATAAGAAGGCACTTCCTCAGGAGGTGAGGCACTGCTATGTGGAATGATATAAATCATGGACAGGTCAATGGAGCTGGATAAATTATTTGGGGGGAACTTTTAAATTAGTAAAATAATACCTGTTTATTTAAAACAAGAGGTAATTTAAGGTAATTTCTATGCCGTTCTTTAAAAAGAAAAGTATAATCTATAAGATGGTTAATTCAACCTCTATAGTTTTGGATCTTTGGGTTTCAAATTAGGGAAATTTTACTGTAAATGATTAACATTTTCTCCAGTCACTGACTATCTTTCACAGTTCTAAAAAGGCCAGTTTCTCTGTCTGCTTTCTATTTCCCTTTGATCTAGTGATTCTATCTGCACCCTCCTCATACAGTTTGTACAAAGTCCTCCCTGTCCTTTCTTTATTTTGTTAAAATTTAATATTTATGGGCTCTATTAATTTTAGGCTCTATTTTCTTAACAGCCAGAAGCAGCATCTTAACTCAATCACATCTTGCTCAGAAAGATACGTAATGTAAATTTTATGTATTCTTTCAGATACTTAAGCAATTCTTATATCCCATGCCTGTCTTCAGTTCAGAGGTTTGTGTTCATCCCTCAGGCTATAAACATTTTAAACTCCTATAGAAATGTGACTTTACTCTGGGTGGCCACGTAGATATAGAAATCCTGATTTTCACTCATTCAAAGACAAGGCTTTCTTTACCTGGGCTCAATTGGAGACTCCAAATTATTGCCAACATAATTTTCCTTCTGCCTCCCTGACCTATTGTGGCTGAATTGCTCTCCTCATTGTTTCTATTAATAAATCTATCTCTAGTCACTTACTTAACATGCACCCTGTCGCGGGAACCCTGGTGTGAGTCCTTTTAGCCTGCCATTCAATGCATTGTGGAGCATTCGGAAATGCTCCACAAAGCCCGAGGAAAAGCATCTTGTGGCAAAAGGAACTGCAGCCCCTGCCCTTCAGTCATGGGACCCCAAGCTGCTGCCTCCTGACCCTCAGCAATGCATCCATCCATCTTTCCAAAGCACTTGACTGTAAATATGAGTCAAACTAAAGAAATCGTTTTGTCTACAATTTTTTTTTTCCACTCGTGCGATGCAAAAGAGCATTGAGCTGAGCAACGATGTGACACAAGGGTGGGCTGTCGTCCTGCTAGTTTCGCTAGTATTCATTCCTGGGCCACTACTGATAGTATAAAACTTTGTGGGCTTTTCTCTTTTTTCTTGATATCAGGGGAATGATGTCAAATAATTAAGACTTAAAGCTGCTCCCTAGTTGAAATTTAAATTCTATTATAATTTGTCATTAGTGACCAAGAAAAAAATATCACACAAAAAAAGAAGGCGTTTTATCCTTCTTTGCCAATCTTTTTAGTTCCCTGTTTTAGCATGCGTTAGCTTTTCTGCAGACAGTTAGTGTAGCTGGCATGACCGCCAAGGTAAAGGAGCAGTTTGTTCACGCAGGCCAATCAGCTTTGCTACATTTCCAGGCCACAGACCCTTCCTTATTGGGATCTAGCTCACAAATGTGTGCTCTCAGTCACAGGAAGGACCCTGGGAGAAAGTTTGGCCAGGTGTGGATGAGGGTGAAATCATTACAGCTATTCAGAATGATACAGACATGTGTGCTTATATAAATTGGGTAAGTGGCATCCTAGTTATGAATAAGGATTATAAATTGTATTCAAAATAGACTGGTTTTGTTTTAGTTATTTGATCTTAGACAAGTTACTCAATCCCTCTGAGCCTCAGTTTATCAAAGATATGACTTAAGTAATCACTGTAAACTACCTATAATACAGACTCGTAAAGAAAAAAAATGGGATAATATGTGTACACTATTATAAAACAAATAATAAAAGACATGTATGTAGGCTTGTGGTTAAGAAAGCAAGTTCTGAAGAGAGTCTGTCTTGGTCAAGTCCCAGCTGAGTTTTTTTATCTAGTTGATTAAGGGACACAATTGCTTAATCTCTCTGCACCAAAAATTCTTCATCTGCAAGTAAAGGGAATGATGGCAACTACCTCATAGGGTTGCTTTAAAGATTAAATGAAATGACACATGTAAAGAGTTTACAACACTGCTTGGAACATAGCAAAAGCTCATTGTAAAAACTCAATGAATGTTAGCTCTTTTAGCTATCATTAAAGACTTATTTAAATCAGCCAATAGATTGATTTGAAGAATTATGAGTAGACCACAGGAAAAAAAAATTAAACCGATGACATCAACACCATTTTTAATAGCAATAAATAATTGCATCGATAATCAAGGCACACTTTTGGCAGTGATAACACAAATCAATTTGCCATGGTTGAATTTTGGGTTTACTTTAGACTTAAATATATTAAGTACTGTGGATTCCCTTTTAAAGCCACATGGCTCTGCTGGAAGAAAAAAAATCAGGTGTCTCTGATGGTCTACTATTGGCTACTGTTTTCTTAATGTGAAATGAATGTTTGACCTTTTTATACTAATAGGAGCCTGCCATCTCCTAAAATTCATGACTCCAAATCAGTGGCATTTGTGTCATTACTGGTGAGGCTGCTAGTCAATACTTAAATGCATTTATTAGCTCCAAGTGACAAAAATTGTACTACACTACAGTTTCTTTAAAAAAAATTTTATTTACTTTTTATTGTCATTCTGACTGTTCTTCCTTTGGAACAGAATAATGAGAAAATTATTAAGCGAGGAGTCAATGAAAATTTTATAGCCCTGGGATAATTTTCCTGCAACCATACCAGGGTTTTGCTCATTTTATCAATTTGGTAATACAACGTTGTAAAGACATCATTTTTATTCTAATGTAATAAGGATATGTTTGGACCATTTATATCAACAGAATGATATCATCGTAATGTTAGAATTTATCAAATTTATTCAAGACCTATAATCAAAATGAAGAGTCTGCTCTTTTAATTCTTATACTTGTTGAATTTATTCTTTCTACTCCTTTTCATTCAAAATGCTAAGTTTAAGCTGTAGAACTGCCTTATTATAAAAATAAAAAGAGGCAGTGGTAGTCATTGGCATTTGCATATTATTCATAATCTTTACTGGACAACTATGTCTCATTAACATGCATTAACACTTGATTTCTTTTTTGTTAAAGAAATGATACAAGTTTGTATCATTCTTCACACACCCCTCCCTGCCAGAGGAAAAATAAGGTTCTTATCTGTAAAAGAAAGTAAAGACAATTATTTGAATAGCTTACGTCCATCTTTCCCAAAATCTGTTGCCTAAAATAGTAGTTCTCAATCAGGAATAATTTTGTTCCCACAGGACACGTGGCAATGCCTGGAGACATTATTGCTTGGTTGTCAAGACTGGATTTGGGAGGGGGTTGTTACTGGTATCTGGTAAGTGGAGGCTAGGGAATGGGGTAAATCCTACAATGCATAGGACAGCCCTTACCAAAAAGAATTATCATGATATGCTCCAAAATGTCGACAGTGCCAAGGCCAAGAAACCCTCTTTAAAACTATCCCAATGTTTCAGTTATGGCATTAAGACTAGTGCTAGGATTTTGACATATTCAGATATGCTTCCTAAATCTCCAGCTCTTTGGACGACAAAGAAAGAACTGGACATAATTTTTAAAGCATCTTGGTCAAAATTGACATGTTGAATATTTTTTTTGAAAGAGGATAATTCAAATGAAATAGAAATGTATATACACTCTTCCTTCAAAGTGATTTTTTAAATTATTAGAATAAAGCTGAAGATATAAAACTTTATTTTTATAAAGTATCTTTTCATTAAAAAGAATCTAAAGAATTCTTTATTTTAGAATTGTTTTAAGTCAATAAGATCAGGCAAATACCAAAAGTAAAATTTATTTCCTTTTTTTTTCCAAAGTGCAATGCTTCTACCTCTTCAAACAAATGCATGCTGTGTAAAGACCAACGATTGAATCCCTTTATATGATTTTTGAGTATTAGACCACTTGAAATATAAGAAAATGTAAAGTTACATTGACTCTTAGCAAAACAGCCTATATCATAGAAAAACACACACATACACGCAGATACAAATCAACAAAGGAACACCGTCAACCCAGGCCTTTTAGGAAAAGTAGCTATATATATAAAAATATATATAATTTGCAAAACAAACATAAAATACTCTTCTAGACATTTTTCCATTGGGCATCCAAGTTGTGTTGAATGTTCCATTTCTAACTCTTAAGTCAATTTATGGGAGGGGTCTGTAAAAGCACTTTGGTGAAGAAAACCAGTGATTGCAATGCATCAAAGTTAAGCGGTAGTGAGGTTATCACTCCCTGAAAAATCACATAAACATTTCAAATATAAAATATTATTCATCAGAGCAAAACTCTCTAAGGGCCTGAGAGATAACAAAGGTGTCATGGAACATTTTTTATTTATTTTCAAAAAAAAAAAAATTCCACAACTGAGATGGAATCTGTGGTCACATACTAGGAAAGAGGTGAGTATAATTGAGAAGGAAATTAGCAAACCTTAAATATCTGCCTCTGCAATATCATTACCGATAAACTTGCCCTTTTTCCACCCTCTTTTCCCTAAAGACTGATGTCCCATATCTGAACTGAGGGAGATGTGTGCTTTCTAACAGCTAAATCAACAAGGTTTCACATGAGTAGTGCTGTGTGGTGTGGTTGACTGATTTCATGAAAAACTAATCATGTATTCATCATTGAGATCAAACACTTCCCAAGTAATTATCATCCAAACCCAATCTGATAGGATCTGAAAAAGTGGCACTGTTGATATAATCAGAGATTGAGCAGAATAGTTCTCTTAGCTTTTGTAAACCTTGGGTTGGAAAGCACAAAACTGAAATTATATTTTATAATTAAGGAAGGTGAAGTTGGCAGGCTGCAATCAATTATTTCAATCAATCATAAGAATTTTAGCTTGCCTAGTTATTCATTGAAACACATTTAAAAACTGACTTTTTATACATGGTCTTTGGAATACTTTCTAATATATATAAAAAAGAAATTTTTGAATTAAAATATGAGCCCTTTGTTTACCCACTATAAAATAGTGTAATATCACTTCCAGGATTTCCTTACTTTGGGCTATGGCATTATTCTTTTCAATAAAGGCTTATTATTATATTGACTCATTATATGATGATTGTTTTCAGAAAATCTTATTTTAGCTTTATGTTTGTGATTAGAAATTTAGATGAAAATAAACAATGCAGAACATTTAAATGCTTTATAAAGTAATTTCACACTTATCAGAATGAATATTTCTTATGTGTCAGATAATATAAGTGCTTTCCATTTGTCATTAAATTCTTTAAGCAGCTTAATGAGGGAGATCAAGTTTTAACTCATATTTACAAATGAGGAAACCAAGTCATAGAGACATTGTGTCTTGCTCAGTGCCAGAGCTGGGACATGACCCTGACTCAGTGAGTCTCACACTATGGCAGGTGCCCTTGACCATTATGCTGTAGTGCCTCCTTGGTAGTCATTTGATCTTAAGTTAATAGTATTTTTAAAAGAAATTTATAAATGCCAGGAATTGAGCTATCCACTTTATATATAGCTGTTGAACTTCTCTAAAGCACAGGTTTTTAATTTGTGAAATGGTGATAATATGATAATAATCCCAATCTTCTGAGTTATGATAATAGAGCTAATGTAGGTCAAGGCTCTACCACTGCACCTACGAAAAAAGTAGGGAGCTTTGTTAATTGACTTGTCTTGGGTCCAAGAACTAGCAAACAAAATCTGTTTACAATGCAGTTGGACTCCGGATATAAGCCAGAGACGTTAGCAGACCTGCTCCTAAAATTGCCCCATTTTTGTGGTTGCAAAAAATATCACCACACCTCAGGTAGTAGGAGAGTCCTCTTTCCAATAGGTCACACCACATTTTGCAAAACATGCACAACCTGAAGTTTGACACATCAAATCACATGATTTGTTCCATGATACAAGTAATTGGCTTTGTAAATCTAAATATTCACATTTTGTGATTTGTAATATGTGCACCTACTGCACATGTTTTATCTGTACTCTATAAATTTCTACTCATTGTTCAAGATTAAATAAATTTCTTTAACCTAGAAAGTTTACTTCATTATCCAGTTTTCATTTTCTTTCATTTATCATTACAGAACATAAACCAAACTCTACTCCATGTAACCATATTGATTATTTAATTTCTTTATCAAATTCAGCAGTATTAGACATCGGCTATGTGCCAGCACAGAGAAGGTACCTCGTATGTTTCTTATAAAACTGTTATGTGTAGAATTGGAAGTTCTTTCTAATAGTCAAACTCATAGAAGCAGAGTGTAGAATGCTGGTTTCCAGGGGTTGGGGATAGAGAGAAATGGGGAGATGTTGGCTGATGGTACAAAATTTTAGCTATACAAGATTAATAAGCTCTGGAGATCTAATGTACAGTATAGCGACTATAGTCAACAACACCGTATTGATATCTGAAATTTGCTAGAGTGTTCTCCCTACATACACACGCGCGCGCGCACACACACACACACGGTAACTGTGTGTAGTGATGCATGTGTTAATTAGCTTGTTTGTGGAAATTACCTCACAGTGTATATGATATCAAAACATCAAGTTATACTCCTTAAGTATTTACAATTTTATTGGTCAATAATACCTCAAAAAAGATAGGGGTGCAGAAATAAACCTCTTCACCAAAGTGAAGTTCTGTTCATTTAGATGAGATTAAAGAAAATACTAGATAGAAAGTTATTTTTTAGGGGAGACAAATATATTTCCTCTATGTTTCATTTGTTTCAGATATGTTGGTGAGAGAAAAATCACTTATTCATAATCTTTGAAGAATCGCTGGCAAATGGAAACATGCATTCACTCACTCACAATGTCCCTTAAACTCAAGCTGGGATCCTTGAGAATGAAGTCAATTCTACACATTTCATGTTAGGCGTCCTCCTAACCAAAAGTTATTTTTACTTCTTCACAAAATAAACCAACTACTAACTGAGAAAGTCTTTTTTTTTTTCTTATTGTATTATTTGTTATTAGCTCACATACACATAGCTCAAAGAACCCACTGATTTTTTCCACTGGTTAGATTGGCAAACACTCTTCCTATTGTAGGTAGGATTTATGAACTTGCTGCATGGTTTAGGGCTTTAATTGATTTTTAGCTGAATACAAAAGTTCTTCCTGAGGATATGTTATTTAAGTATGCCTAGAAATATATTCGTATCCATTAAAAGCAACATTGGTGTTGGTTTTTTAAAATTTTGATAAACATATTTAAGGCATAGCAATAACATTACTGTGTTATTAGCAAATAGTACTGCTTAAAATATTACACCACAAATATTTTGGGGCATAAAATGATTGATATTAATTAGTTAAAATAATTTTAATTGCTATCATAGAGCGTATATATTAAAGTGTCATTTGTCACTTTTAGATTTTTTTAAGCATGATTTTTAAATTCTAATTTTCCTCAGATTTTTTTGGTGGTTAATTGTGGGTTAAAAATATCTGAAAACAGTTCAGATCTTATTAATGGTCTAAGCATTATTATATTTTTAATAAACATAACATAGGATTGTTACTTGATAGATTGGTACATCTAATGAGTAGTAGTTACTGTTTTATCTACACACATTCATTCTTTCTAACCACTATTTAATTCTCAAATAATTTGCATTGCTATCATGATTATGAACAAAGGGAACCCAAGGAGAAACAATAACTCTGTTACTCAGAAATTTCAAGAAAACTAACTTTTGAAATCACAGACTGCCTTTTAAAGAATAGCTTTAGGAGTATACATGTAGAAGAGGAAATTTGCCTAAATTGCCCAAATGTTTGGCCTCTGAAATAATGGAACTAAAATTTTTTAATACTTGAAAATGATATTTGTAGAAAGGAAATCTGTTAGTTGAGAGATTTTTAGATACGAGATGATGGTGGCCAGTTTATCCTGGAGTCACTGCCGAGTGAAATCACCAGATCTTGGTTTCGAATATGATTCAGTAGATCACTGCCATTTTTGTCTAACCTACCAAAGAAGAAAATTTGAAGAAATTCTAAAACATTTGTGATGATTGTTACATAAATCAATCTCTTTTAATTTGGCCTTGGAATGCTGCAGGTTTTTTGTGTTATTCTAACACTATAATGTTATTCTAATTCATTTATCTAAAAAGTATCATTCTTCTTGTTAGAACTCTCATCCCCTTTGTATTAAGGTATTATATGCTGAAATATTTCACCAAAAGGAACAATGTACAAATCTCTACACACTGAGTATTACTGGGACAATTACAGTATTTATGCTTGTGTACATATGGCTTTGTAAAAGTCTCATCTGTTTAACTCTTTTGAATTACAACACAAAGCTTTGACTCCTTTCAGTTTGCTTTCTAGCGTTTATTTTTCGCTTGAAATCATTTAACATTGTAGCTCTGGTTATGGTAGAATAGCTGTGTTTTCTCTGTGATGCTCCCAAGTGTTCCCTTTCATTATAGACATCTGCATAACTGAAAACACAAGAGATTGGTCTAGGGCTGTGGGGACCAACTACAAGTAAAAGTAAGACAAACAATAAGGAACGATTTAAAATCCTCATATGTCAGCAGTAACACAACTGGTAGATTATTCTCTGGAGTATGAAAAATAGCGCTCCAAGAAAAATACATAACGAAAAAGGGCACCAGGGAGGGATCCTATGGATATTGCTAAATTGGGAGAACCCCTAATGCAAAACATGAACAACAAAACAGGTTCGTATCACAAAGAAAATATATATTTAAAAAAGGAGAAAGGGGCAGGACTGCTGAGACAAAAGTGATAAAAAGACATGAGTCAGTCATGAAAGAGGCTTTAGAAATATCGAGGTGATAGGAGGTACCTAGAAGTCGTAGGCAGGGAAAAACAGAAGCATCACAGTCTTTTCATCTCGTTTGAATTTCTAAACTGGATCACCACCAAAATGACATAAAAAGGTAACTAGAGGTTTCCTCAATTTTGTAGAAGTATTTTGCTTTATAAATTAATTCATTATTATAATTTTTTGTACTCTCCTAAAAACGATTTCTCAGGATTCTGCTATAAAACCTTATATATATAAAAAAAAAAAAACTGAGCAAAATCTAATTTCTTTGAGTAAATGGTGAGTGAAATTTCAGCCAATGAGTATTCACTCTAATTATCTGATGGCATTTTAATTGGAACTCTATGGAGATTTTTACTTTTCATGGATGCCAGTTGGGGATATTCAGATCATTCTATTTATGGGATAAATTAGATTTTAGCCCAGGTGAAATAGGATGTGAAGATACTTTAAAGCGTATCCATATTAGTTTTGCAAAACTGCTGGGGGAGGGATTTTCATGCTGGGATCTTGAATAACATCATTCCTGTCCGCCGAGGCTTCCTTATCCATTTATTTACCACCTTTTGAAACTGTATCTTAATTTAAAAGCTGTCATTACAAACTGGAAAGCAAGATGAATAAATCAACCCATCAGCATATATTGCCAGACACCGCAGAACATTTGAAGGCCTATGTAAAATAAACAGAAACAGGGAAGTCCACATGACACTAGGAAGAGTTCAGTACTCTTTGGAGCTGTTGAAAAAATATTTCCATATAAATCACATATATTTATGGTAATAACCACACATACCACAATTAGTATTTAGCAGAATAAAGCTGAATAGTCTCAATTGAGTTGCTTTCATATTTACTTGTAGCTCTGACTTGCCAAAATACAAACAAAAAAGACCTCCCTCTCCCTTTCTCTCTCTCTCTGTCTCTCTCTGTCTCTCTGTTTCTGTCTCTCTGTATGTCTGTCTCTCTGTTTCTCTGAGAGAGATAAAAAATATATATGTAATATATTTTTTTATATTTTATATTTATATTTTTTAGTTGCCTCTTCTTTTAAGCAGTAGTTACCTAAGTATGATTTATTAGTAAAAATAGAAAGTTGTCGCTTCAGAAGTTAATGACCTCTGACCTCTACAAGTTTTTATTAACCTCAGTATGCACAGCCCTTAGATAACATATTTTCCCAAGAAAATCTCAATTCACAATTTTCAGCATTTTTAGATTACCTGAACACAATATAATGGTCCTTTCCCGGTGTGTATTAAATATCATTTGTGACAAAGAGATTTAGAAATTGCCTGGCTTAATTTGTCCGACATAGGGCACTAGTGGGAGCTAATGTTCGGACTTTACATTTTAGGAGACAAATTCATAGTCGGCCGAGACTATGTAGAGCATTCTCTTTCATCGTCTGCTTTTCCTACTTATTTCTGTAAGAGGAGAGGAAATGCTAGTTTTCAGGAACACATTTTGTAGGGCACTGGAGTTCATTTTGTTAAGATTTTATATGGCTATTTGTGAATGCAATATGCTTTATAAGCATCTATTGGTAAATAGGTATTTAATTAAATTCTGATGATGCTAAAGTTTTTTCACTGGAGTCACTCTACTTCCCAAATGATCATTCCTGAAAAGATGGCATGTAAACTAGAAATGATATCAAATTCTTTAATATTTATCAGAACCAGAAAAAGCTCCCTTTTAAAAATAACAATAATTTATTTTATGACCTATGACTATTTCAAATAATCTGAAAAATACTACAGAATGCTGCCTATTGATAGTTTAACCATGATCCATTTTTTTTCTAGGTCATTAATTGAATCCACTTCATATTATTTTTTATTTTATGTAAATCAAAGACGGTTGTAGCATACCATGCTCCATCTAACTGTTATTCTTTCCTTTTTAAGTAACTATCTAGATACTTTTTTTAAAAAACATGACCATATTAGTTTTTTTTCCTTCAGAATTATTTTTCTACATTTCACACGTAGAAAAACAGTCCAAGTTGACTGAAATTCTGTACCTCCTAGTCATTCAGGTATTAAAAAAAGAGGAGCTAAAATTTTAGATCCTTGATCAGCAGTTCATAAGTGAGTAAACATGGTTTTGGCCCTATACAAAAGCAATGTGCTAGATGTCCAATGAGGATGATGGCAAAAAAGCTGGCTTTAAAACAAAAAGTGTTAACTTTGTTTTATTAATTTTATTTGCAGGTCCTAAGGACAGAAAGGGTTTACACAGAAGTAAGTCTAGTGGGCAGGCTAGGATTTAGATGTTTTCTATGAATATACAAAACAGAAAGAGGAACTACGATTCCTCTTTCTGTTTTGTATAGATGAGAGAGAGCTCATTCTCTGAAAAGCCAGGCTGGTCTTGTGTGTATGCTAGGACCCAGACATCAGGATACCTGTGTCTGCATCTGTTCTTATACCTGTGTCTGCATCTGTTCTTATATATTTTTTTCTACTCTTTATTTTTAAAATTCAACTACTGTTGTTGCTCTGAGAGGTCAGAGGTATTTGATGCCCTGAGGAGCCTGGGCTCTACCCTCCCTATTTCAGGAATGAAAGGGTAGTTCTAATTCTCCATGTCTTCACCACATCCACCCTGCCCCACCATGCTGGTTTTCAGTACCAACGACTGTTTCTTATTCACCTACTATGTTCCAGGTGCTCAATGCTCAATGAATGTTCCCTTAACCTCTTTGTAATTAGCTGGCTTCACCTACTCTTCTCACTTTCAGTGCGATAAGAAGTTGGCAGGGCTACTAATCAATTATTCACTTGAGTTTATTCGTATTGAAGGACTTTCACTTGAATTTTTCCTTGGGAAAAATTCCTTGGCTTAGTTCACTTAGGGTCCTTGGGGTCATGAGAGGTAAGGTGAACAGAGAAATTCTAAGAACTGACCACCCTAACCATTAGGCTATATCCCCAAAGAGATTGTCATTCACCTCTGGTACAGCCTGACAAGCATGAGCCTGAAGCTGGGCAGGCCTGTAGATAATCCTAGTGCCGTTACTTTCTAGCTGAGTGACCTTGAGCAAGAGTATATAAACTTTCTGAGCTTCAGTTTTCCTATTTTTAAATGAGGCTAAGACTATCTTTTGCAGGTGTTTGTGAGAAACAAAAAAGCCTATGTTAGATTTAGTATCTGTTATGCTGTGAGAGCTCAGTATTAAATGGGAGCTATTCTTTTTTCCATGTTTTCTCTCACCTCTCTAGATTTTGAGGTACTTAAATTCAGGGACCATGCATGTGCCTTCTCTTCCCACCTCCTAAGTCTAGCAAGTTGGAAGCAAAATGGGTTCCCAGTAAATGTTTACTCAATGAATGGAGTTAGTTACCCCGAAGAGTATTGACTTAAGAACACCCAAGATGCCAAGTTTTTGATGCTTATTTTTATGATGGCTTTTTCTGTTTGTTAGTTTTAATTTTGTTTTGTTTTGTTTTTCAGAAAGAGCAAGTAGACACTTATAACATGTTTTTTTTTTTCTTTGACTGTTTTTGCTCTCTGTTGAGTCACAGAATGAGAAGGAAGGCATTGTGAGTTTTCACAGATTACTGCAAAGTCTTAACAGACATAATGTTTGTGTCACAGAGTAGGGCTTTAAGGTTTGCCTTATTTGTTTTTAACAGACAAATACTTACCAGGGAAATACAGGCTGTTTGGAGAGTTCACTTTCTAAATTTTGAAAATAACTGTAATGGGAAAAAATCCTACCTTTTTGTGTTATTTTCTGACAGTCTCAGATGGGTGAAGCTGAGCTGGAGGAAGCCGGAGTCTACCATAGCAGCATGTCACTATAGACACTGAAGTTGTGTGTGTATATATACATAAATACACGCAAACACATGCACACCCAGGAAGGCATCTATCTATTATCAACCTATCTACCAATCTACATATCTACATCTGCCTATCTACCTATCTACCTATCAATCGTCTATCTTTCTATCTATATCTCTATAAAAATCTCTCATATATATGTACATGGAAGGCAAAATACACATTTACACACATATGTATGCACAGCATCAGTTCTTTCTGGCTTTTCTGAATATGAAATCGATTATATTTTTCTACAGTGGACAAATGGTCTCAGGGAGAGTCAACACGTTACCATTGTATCGAGGGAAAATTTCGACATCATTACTTTTATTTCATGGGTGTGTTTGTTGTTGTGTAAAAGCAAGAGAGGAAGGGACATGTACTTAAGAGCTATTCCTTAACAATAACTTACCAAATCTAGAAAGTAAACAAGACAATGGACAAATTAAGAATCACAGCAAGCTGCTTTCTCTAGGCAGGTGAAGTCACTGAACATGGCAATTTTTTTTGGAGTCCATCTTTGAAAGTCACGTGGCTAATCGATATACCCTTATCTTATGGATGAGTGGGTGAAACTAAGCCACTGGTGTTGATATCTGTCTTGCTAAGAGTAAGGGTCTCCTCTCTCGGGAGTGATGCAATATGTAGTGCTAGACTCCAGCTGCAGCTACAGAGCCCAGGGAGATGTGCTGGTAGTGCTTGACTACAGGATTCAGCTCTGAGAAAGTCCCAGGCCTTGGTCATGGCCAAGAGTATGAGCCCAGCCTGCTGCAATCTGAGCAGCAGCCTCCAAAACCTGACTTTGTAGATTCACTGTCTAGTGAAAAGTCGGCAGGTGATTGGAACACCACTGAGAAGATATTGGTGAGTACGCTGTGGGTACCACAAGCTGTACGGAGGATGAACTAAGCAGCTTTGGCAAGGGGGGGCCTCTGGTGAATGGAGTTTGGAGGGATGACAGCATAATCACACAGAAGTGAGAGCAGCCTCCTTCATTAGCAGCACAGCACTCAACATACTCTCTTAAGAGGGTGCTTATCATATTCAGGGCAGAAGCTCTGTTCTTGAAGATAGTGAAAGATGCAAAGGATACTTACATGTGCTGTGTTAAGTAATTGCCCATGTCAGAGCAGATGGGCCTGAACGGGCCAGTTTGGGAGGGGAAGCACACTGGTGGATGTGGTTTCAGTCACAGCCATAAATAAGGCTCTCCACAGTTTTCACCTACAGCATGAAGCATGGGCTTGATGTGAGCAATGTGACCCACACAGATTTATATTGCAAAGTGCACTCATGTGTTGATTATGAAAGATGATCTGCAGCTGAGATCTCACCATCAATTCTTATTGAGGGGATTGTCTCTTGTTTAAGATTATTTAGATGTGGATTGTCAAAGGCTCTCATAGAAAATAAAGTGACCTGGAAGAATGGTGATTCAACAGAAATTTATGGATTAGATTGTAATTCTGCTCTGTAATATGCTTTCTGCTCAGATGAGGGAGATGTATAAAAATTCTATGGGAGAGGCAGAATATGTAGGATTTAAAATCACTCGACGAGTAAGTTTCTTCATCTGTGAAAAGAGGACAATGAAAATCTCTACCTCGTCATGTGTTATGAGTATCAGAAAGTTAATATATGCCAAGTACTTGGCATAGTGTTTACCATCTAAATTTTTAAAAATTTAGGCATAAGCTATGGAAACACAAAAACCTCATTCCAATCCCAGCTCTGCCATTCAATAGTTGTATGACCCTAGCAAGTTATTTCTCTAAGCATTGGTTCCATAGAGATACAATACGGATTGAATAGATATAAAACAACAAAGGGGAATCATATAGCACATATCACATGAAAGGATTGTAAGGAATAAAGAGATAGATAGATAAATAAATAAATAAAATATAAGAGGGCCTGGCCTATTGTAAGCACCCGATAACTATTATACACTATTGTTAGAAATTAGCTCCATAAGCCACTTGCTTAGCCCAATAACTGGTATTAAAGGAGCTAATGACTTGTAGGGCCACCATAATGCATTTCATAAAAATTAGCATCCGTGTGTATGCATAGAAGTAAGATAAGACTGACTAGTTTGAGACTTTTCGATGCTAGTTTGATCACAGAGGCACACCTTCTGTGTGACCATAGGGCATTGGTTGACCTTGTGCCTTAAGGCATGCAGACATATGCCTTCTGACTGGCTTCAAAAGCTCATCGCTTACATGGCCCTTTTGATGTTGGGTGTATGTTCTACAGAGTGCACAGTGTGGCCAGAGGCAAATCTAGCTCTTTGTTTAAAAAGAGAAAAAAGGCCAAGCTAGCATATTTGTTACTGATCAGATGAACTCAACAAAGCACCCATGAATGTGGGTTTACCTGTAAACCTATATGTGTTTGTAAGGGTATGTATGTGCATAGAAATTATATACATATATGTGTGTATGTGTGCATATATACATAAACACGTATAAAATATATGCACACAGCATATGTCTATGGCACTGTTTGATTAGATGCAATTAGCAAACTTTCTAATTCTTCTCTTGGCAAGAATAGCATATGTATAGCAGTTTGAAAATGCAAAATATAGCAATACATATTAAAACAATAATTTGTGATGATATTTCTTTAAATATGTTTAAAGTTATGTACGAAAAGAAAAATTATTCTAAAGTATTTTAAATCTTCAGAGCACACTGTTTCGTGAACTTGAACAGCATCGAATCTTTATTTTATATATATTCACATAAGGCAAAATGCAAAACTGAATTATCATCTTCATTATAGAGGCCTAAATTCATTTCCTTCACAAAATTGTTGCAAAATCAATCTTAGGTCACCAAGTCCTAGATTATTGTATTTTTAAAAATTATGGCTATGTGGGAAAAGTACAGTTAAAACGAGAAATAATGACATTTGTGTATTTTGCTTTACAAATGTCAAATATTCACATCATTTTATAAATCAAATATTGGGTAATTGGATAAATACTTTTTTCCCATCCAGATATTTTAGTGTTTAATTGTCACCCAATTGTATAGAGATTATAGCCTAAGAAGTGTGCCAAAAATATATTTATTTTATTCATTTTTTTCCAAGTCATGAACATTTTGTACTATTTGGAAGTATTCCAAAATTTTCTTTTATTTGTATCTTTTTAAATAAAAGGAAGAATGAGAAAAGAAACATCTGTTCTTTGCATACACAGAAACATATTAAGATTCTTTTTTCTACAACAACACAGAGAAGCTTTCTTTGTTATCGTAGCTTTAGCCTGATTTTTATCTTAAATTTAGAAAATGTTTATACACAGTAAGCAGCTATTTGCATGGGCATAGGAGAGTACCTATTGCTAGAATATACTTTTTGAACCTATATTTTTCAGTTATTCATGTACAAACCACTTTCGGTAACCAGTTTAATTTCAGATTTTAATTATTGAAAGCAACACAATGACTTCAGAATGTGCATATTTATTTAATCGCTTACTGAAGAATCTGTTGGCAGTGAGAAGTGCTCACAGACATTACTGCCCAAAGGTTTTAGCAGAGAAATGTTCCCTCATAATGGGGTTTCAAAAGACACCGCCTCTGTAATTTACTGAAGTTCAGCTTTAGAACAAGCTGTTTCTTTTATGTACAAAGCTAGCAATTCACAGGTCCCAGCTGAAATGTATTTTTTGTTGTTGTTGGAAGGTTTCAAAGATATGGCATTTGGAAATTCCTTAATTAGGTTTAAGATTTTAGTCCTACAATAGGTTCTCTCTGTAACCAGAATGTATTTATTTGGCAGTTGCTTTATTTAGTGATGCTCATTTCACACTGTGAATAACCAAGAAAAACCCTAATGTGCTAGCACTCCAATAGCTTTTTTTGTTTTGAAAACAGAAAGCAAAGATATCAGAGAAAATTTATGGAGAGTGGCCCAAATTGAAACCTATTTGAAAGCACCTCTCCTATTTGCACAGCTAAACATCTCTGTGTTTTATTTTAAATGAAGGAGTACATAGATAGATAGCTCCAAGTTTGAAACACACATTAGGATCTGTTTCTATAAAAACACATTACACAATCAGCATTCATAGAAGGCTGCCAGCTCTGGAAGACTTGCATGCCCACGGGTCAGCCCTAGGGGACAGGCTGTATATAAATACCAACTGCCAGTTCACAGTTTGTGCAAATATAAAGTCTGTTAGGCTAAGATAACATGTATATAGTGTGACATGACAGTACCTAGCTACGTATGTGTGGGCCTCAGTATATTTAGTGCTTGACATTATTTTACTTCTTACTAAAGCAGCTTACTATTTGCAGACAAATTGGTAAAAAGACAATAACTGTAAGACATGCGGAGTAGAAAGAACTGAACAACAGTAACGGCTTTCTAGAAGCCCGTGCAGAGAAGAAGGAACAACAGCATACAAAGTCTGCACAAATAACTAGTCATTCATTTGTTCTCTGAAGCATCTACTAATATTTGGTACATAGTAGGTGCTCAATAAATATTTGTTGAAAAGTGATGTCCTATTGTTTCTAATTCTTCTGATTCAAATCTGTCCCACTTCTTTCCTTCGTGACAATTGACATTAATCCAGTTCACACATTACCTCTTTTGAGGTGATTAAAATAGCTTCTCAATCGTTTTTGTCTATTATCTCTTTGGTCCAACCCAGCCCTCTAGTATCTGCTCCTAAATGATTTTTTCAGTTGGTTGCCTACCTCCTTCATCCTCTGTAGGTTTGAGTAAAATTATTTCCTAAAGATTTTTCATGCTGTCCCACCTCCCACAGCTGTAATTACCCTGACCCCTTTCTGCCCCTCTTCCCAACACATTTCTACATTGTTTCCTTGGGGGCACATTGTAAGGACCAGTGTTTTCCTTTCAGACATCTTTCCTCCTATCTTTCATAGAGGCACTTTTAGCTTTCTGTTTTCTAATATACTAGTTTATATGAGGATCTTATACTTTCCCCTCACCGGCTATTTTTTAAGGGCTGGAGTTCATAACTTATTCATCTTTGTGGCCCACATGAAACTTTTCCATGTAGACCAGTCAATAGTTCTATCCTCTCATCCCATCCTGTGCTTCTGATTTGTTCTTTTTATCACAATTAAAATTATAGGAATAATAGAATAATTTGTTTTTAATGCCATCTCCTTTGAAAGAGTGTAAGGTCCACAAGGGCTTATGTTCACAGCCAGAAACCAGGTTCTTAGTACAGTGTCTTGTCCTTGCCAGACTTTCAATAAATAAGTGTAGAGACCAATAGATGATAGATAGATAGATAGATAGATAGATAGATAGATAGATAGATGATCAGGAACACAAACATTCACACATTTATATCCTTATGTGATCATACTGCTTTACTCCAGAAAGCAAGAATAGAGAATCGCCATATAATAATTGTAGGTAATTTTTATATCCACTGTCTGTGTAGTAGACATCTTTGTAGTAAGTAGTACCTTCTTTTCTTATGGTACACACTGTCCCTTGACCACACCATCTTTTCCTTCTGTGTAGTTATGCTTTCTGAATCTTTATCTCCCATCAAGACTTCTCTTGAATTCTAGAGATCCATCTGCTTGCCCGACATCTTCACTTAGGTGTCCTGTGGCAGAGACTGGCTAGCTTTACACCAAGTCAAATTATTTCATTTTCTTCTTTCTCTTTGTTATATCTCCAGACCACATTTCCCAGCCTTTTTTTTTTTTTTTTCTCGCAATTAGGTGTAGCAAGTGATGATGTTTGGTTAATAGAGTGTTGACTAAAGCTATTTGCACAGGTCCGGGTCTGGTCCATAAAAAGTTACATTTACCTTCTACTCTCTACCTGTCTGCCTGCTGTGTGTTGAGGATCCAGCAGAAAAGTGTGTGGCCCCAGGGTGTGGCTGGACCATAGATGGACGAAGCTTAAATCCCTTAATTACTATGAGGAGCAGAGACATCCCATTTCTACTAGTTGAATTTACACCACTAAGACATAGTTTTATTTATCAAACTATTGAAATTTTGAGGCTATTTGTTACAGCAGTTAGCTAAGCCTATCTAATACATATTTTCCCTTAAAACATATCCTCTGCACCCTGATCTATGCCAATGCCCTTTTGTCTTTGCTTAGTTGGAATGTTATGAGTTCCCTGAAGCATTTTTCCCCCTCATCTCTTATTTTTTAACAGTCAACATTCCTTGTTCTTTATTCCTGGTCTCACTGTTTTAGTTCAGATTATCATCCTGTCTTGATTGGTCTATTAAAGTAAGACTTTCTGTCTTGCCTACCTTAAATTTATTTTTCATACTGCTCACTACTTTTTCTTCCTAAACATAGAATGATCCGATAGTTCTCTCATATAAAAAAATTTAATTTGAGATGAATTAAATTTTCTTTACCATGTCTTCCATTTAAACTATTCATAATCTATCCATTTTCTAACCATCTTTCATCAACATTTCTAATGTCATAACTAAAAAAGCAAAAACAACAACAAAAAAATCAGAAGTATACTTTTCCCCCAACAGTATATATTTTTCACACTTTTGATTTTCTATATATGATTTTGATACAGCCTAAAATGCCCTTTCTTTCTGTTTTCTGATTGACACAATATTATTTTCTTAATATGGCCCAATAAAATAATCATCTTTGCTCTCTGTTCTAACCTCTCATACTAAGTTAATTGTTCTCTCCTCTGTACTCTCTTGGCACTTTGAGTATAACTCTCTTACAGTGTTTATTCCTTTGGATTTCAATGATATTTCTATAAACTGGTCATATTTACCTTTAGGTACTCCATCCATAGTTTGGTGAGAGGCAACAAATAAAATAAAATATTCAAGAAGTTTTGCTAAATAAAATTTTAATTATCACATAATTCACTATCAAAGAAAAATGTAGCCTTATTTTTCACTGTAGGATTAGCTCAACAAGAATGTGCGACTCTTACCTGTCTTGCAACAGACTATCTGTTTAGATAATAATAAATCCTGATGTTTAATGAATCATTATTATGTTCTAGGCACTGTGTTAAAATCTTTATGTGCTTCATTTTGTTTAAACCTTACAGTGACTCTATGAAGTCAATATAATTTCCGTTTTCGTGTAAGTTGGTGTGCAGCTGTGAACAAAGACCATCTGTGAGAAAAGTTATCTCCTATAGGAAATACTGAGGAATGTACAATTGATTTTGCCCCCAAGGTGATAAACTATTTGAGAATTTACTAAGGTCTTTCTTGACTATCAAAGCTTTATACCTTATAAATATATATAAGATAATATGAACATGAAATGTTCATATTATTTTAAGATAATGTTTTTGTTTACTCTATATATTTCTGATGTTCTTCTCAAATCCGTGGTGACTGCAGGGTGCAGAATAAATTTTTGAACAAACCATCATGTATTTAGAAAAGGCAAGTGCATTGCTCTGAGATGTTTGAGTACACTAGAAGCTCTCTTAATCGCACAAGTTAGAGTAGGATATCAAAGGTGAGAAATCGTAGGGTATCAAGCAAGCATTGAAGACCATTAAAATTCATGCATATGATACAATTCCAAACAACATTGATTGGCAAGCCAGGTGTTTGTATTCAAATACTGCCTGAGTCTGAACTACATCAGTAGTGTATGATGTTTATATAATTAAAGAGAAATACTTTGTAATAACAAAGACAAAGTGAAACACTTTCTGCCATTCAATGAAACAGAAAAAAAATAAAACAAAACTGTGGCTGTCAGCTTAGTAGGATATCACATGTGCTGCCCCAGAGGAAAGAGGGCATAGTTCCTTTGATTTAGGAACTTAGAGTTGACTTGGGAAGAAACTAATACACATAAAGTCTGTATTGCTGAATTATTTTCTAAGTCACTTCTTTGACATGTCATTTTTCCCATTCAAAAAGTTCCGGTGGCTCCTATTGCCTGTAGCTGTGATCTAATTGGCTTGCTTTCCACTCCACTGTCTTCAGCCCTACCTCTCATGATTGCTTGTCAGCCCAACCCATCTATCACCAACCGCCAAATGCACTCCGGGCTTCCCTGCCTTCTCTCCTACTCTCTGTCCATCCAAAACCTACTCAACCATAATCACCTAAATTCTATCTACTATCTGGAAAATCTCCCCTGACGGTATCTGTTAAAAAATCCTCTCTTCTTCTTAGCCCTATGGACACTATTACATACTTAGCTGTGACTTTTTCACTATAAGTTTATGTATTTTTTTTTTATCTCTAAAGGCATTGTCTTATCTTCCTAATTAGAGTGTAAGTTTGTGAACTTTAGTTGCCTGCATCTTTGATGTCCTAAAAACCCCTTATAGTAAATGGGAAGGGAAACAAGTTACTGAGTTCCTGCTGTGTGTCAGACACTATGTTAGATCCTTCATATACATTATTCGGTTTAATTTCTACAACAAACCCATGAGTTATGTATTATTAACTCCATTTTAGAGATGAGGAAACCAAGGTTCAGAAAGTTAACACAAACTACTCAGCATCACACAGCTGGTAACTAATTGAGTTGGTATTCTGACCTTGTCCTGTATGTCTCCAAAACTCTTGGTTTCCCCAATATCCTTTCCATATATTAGATATTTATAGACAACAGCAATATTCCTCCATTCACCATCTCTAAGTATAATTTTTAAAATATTTCACATCAGCTTTGATTATTTTCCAGTTGCTTCAAGTGCACTGCTATTGTCTATCCAAGTATATTGTCAACCTTCATGTGCGGGACTGTTCCCATGCTTCATGTGCGCATGTATGCGTTTTGCTCTACATATAGAAAACTTTGACATACACTTGTGGAATGCTTGAGATGGCAGTCCTTAAAAGTGGATTGTAACAAAGATTCTTTTAGGCCTTCAAAACTTATGTTAGCCTTAATTATATTTACACAAGTTCTAGGTATTTTCCATTTCTCGTTGAAAATATAAAGGCCTAGAAACTGGTGTTATCTGACAACAAATAGCTTAAATTTCCTGGTATACGGACCTCTCAAGAAGATCCAGCCAATACAAAATAAAACTATAATGAAGGGGCAAAATGTATTTAATTTCTATTACTTAGTTCTTTTAAAAGTATTTTATGACACTTATATAAATGGCCAATGATAATTTTCATAGCATCCAAGTTAAGATATTCCAGATGTATTCATGATTTCAACTCAAATTTTATTGCCCTCCTGATCTACAGATGTCCTCTAGTTTATTCCTCTATACAAATTTCTTACCTACCTCAACTCCACTCATTATTTTGGGCTCTTCTAGATGAAGTTGGGTTATGATTTTGTGAACACTAATAGCACTAGAGACTGAATATCAAAGTTTTGGGCAGGCTGAGTTATCTTGCAAGTGGTAGATGAGACCAGGTGGTAAGCAACAAAAGGGAAGTGCACTATGGCAGGTCAACGGCTCTTTTACATTATTCACAGTAATGTTTTTCCTTATTGGAATAGATAAGAGAAAGTTGAATAGAGCTGTTGCTATACTCTCAGCCAGAAGTTCAGTATTTTAAATTCTACAGTATTTTTTTTGAAGACCTCAAAAGGCTACACACATACACAGTGATTCATTGTTTTATATCATCCAAATCTTAAGGACACCAATAAATTTTTAAAAGCTTGTCTAATACCGAGGCTTGTAGAAATGATGATTCTATATTTATCTCAATATATAATTAACTATAATTTATAAGTAATGGGTTTTATGTTCTGAAGACAAATTACTGGCCTTTCTTTTCTTTCTTTCTTTTTTCCTTTATAAGTAGTGGCTGGGTGTTGGGGTTCTGCACAGTGATTTCCATGACACCCAATTTGGTATCTGATACTGTCACAATGAGCTCATGATTTCAGGTGAGGAATAAGCAGGAGCATATGAACCCTCAAGCAAAAGAGATGAAATTTTCATCCAAATGTCCTAAAGAATAAAAATGATGGAGATAAAAACAGAAAATATGTGACATGGACAAAGTTGTTTCTAACTAGAACATTTTTCAAAGTTTTCTAGGGGCATCAATTGCTCTCTGAGCAAATCATTTAGTACAGAGCTCTAGTGAGAGCATTAGCAAACGATCCTCTCTGCCTGCAATTAAATTAGTCATGCACTTGTAGGTCTGAATTTATGATGATTTGTATTCCAGAAGAATCTTTACACCATACTTTTTAGAAAGAAAATAAAGAAAACTAGTAAAGCATGCACCAAAGTTTGCATATTTCTCTTTCTTTTAAATTACTCTGATTTCTTTTTTAGTTTTAAAAGGTTTATTTCATTGAAAAAAAAAGATAAAGACACTGCAATATAAACATTGTCAAAACTCAAACAGAATGTTTGTTATTATTGCTATCATAAATGTCATAAGTATCCTTTCCTTGTATATTTATGGATTTACTTTCTTGATTGTCTAGTTTATAAACTACTAGAGGAGAAAACATATACCTTTCTATATTCCAGGAACATTATTATTATTGTTATCATCAATCTACATCATCATTATCATTTGCACATAGTAGGTCCTCTGTAAGTAAGTACCAGTTTTAAAAATTAATTTAGAGCCTACAGCAGGGAAGATGCTGTATGTGTTTGGGAAGTGAAACTTGAGAAGTGTAACCAGTTGTTCAACTTAGTGAATTGTGTGTGATCTTGGCCCGCGTCTTCACAAGATGTCTCTGAGCACTGTTCCAGCTGTCACATTGGACCAAACTGATTAGCAAAGTCTGCATGCAGGCGTGGCCAGGGCTGCCCTTCCGGAACTGCAGTGGATGGCACTGCCATGTAAAAACACTCATCATGCTGACTGATCTGACCAAACACCATCACCTCACGAATTCCTGAAGTCATTCTGCAGCTCAAGCCAAAGGCATAGGATTTCATCTTGTACACATCTTCTATTTTTAAAAATTTCTTTTTCTTTCTTAAAGCATAAAACAAACCGAATATACCTCTATATTTTTAAGCAAGTGATTAAATCTCAGCTTGAAGTACGTGATAAAGTCAAATTGTCCATGTTTATCTGAGAAGCCACCTGGCTAGGAAAGTGAAATCTCTTATCAATTAGGTGGCTCTTACTATGTTCTGTATACATAAAATTCCAAGAGTTTAGAGGGAAAGTGTATATTAATATAATATTATATAACAGTGGCAGCAATGGGTGTACGTACAAAGCTCAGAAACGGCACAGAGATGGACTTGCTTGAAGTATATTGATCATGAAAAATGTTATATGAGAATTAAAATATTTTTATGGCCTAATTAAGACATTAATTATAGCCTGACAAAGTAATATTTTGCTATTGTTAATAATTTTGTTTTAAAATTATTTAAAAACTCTGATGAACCAGAGCTTTAATGATTGTTATGGGTATAAATTAAAGAGCCAACCATTTGTTTAAGTAGACATAGTGTTGATTGCTATATGAAAAATATCTATACTCCATATTAAAAATAGAGTTCTTTAATGGTAAGGGTAAAAAAAATAATTTTCTTTATTTTTGTCGGTTATTAAAATTGTGACTTGTTCATGTTTAGGAATTATATTATGACATGAGAAATCTGTAGGAATTCCAGGAAAACTTTGTCCTACACTTTTACATCTTACCTTTTGCCTTGCACCATTCAGTGATTTGGGAATAGTTCTACAAATAGGAACATTTATCGAGCGGGCATTATTATCTTCTAGGCACTAAACAAAGTCATTTACATCCTGCTTTTCAAATGTGGTCCACAGATCAACTGCATCAGCATCACCTGGGAGCTCATTAGAAAGGCACAATCTCTGGCCTACCACAGACCTGTGGCGTCAGAATCTGTGTTGAGACAATCTCTCCGTGTGCGTTTGCACATTATAGTCTGAGAAGCTTTGCTTCCCCTTTTCGTTTCTAATTTCTCACCACAGATCTGCCAGTTTGGAGAAGTTAAGTCAACATTCAGGGTCACAAAGCCATTAAGAGGTAGAGCTGTTCTTTTCAATCGGAGTTGGTCATGTTTCCATACACAGGTATGCCCTTCACTTGTTGAAACCTTACCCCTCCTTAATCGTGCAGCCCAGATTCTACCACTCCACTCAAATCTTCCTTGTTGTCTCCTGTTGCAAGTCACCTTTTCCTGTTTCGATATCTCACAGAATTTTGATTTTTTACGTTTTTGCCATATAACACAGTCTTCTTTTAGATTAATCCTGCAAGTGTCTATAAGGATAGAAACTATCTTTTTTAGCTTGCATAAGCTATTGCACCTGGCATAGCAACCACTACATAATATGTGCTTAATGGTTGCTTGAATAAATTAACAATTGCCTTTGCCCTTTCAATAAAGCCATTCCATAGTTCATTAGGACAAGTAAATCCTATTATAGTTATATTTAGTATATTAACAGCTGTTAATTTCTTCAAGGTTATTACTGCCTGGCTCACATAAATATTAATACTGATAACCCCTACCATGTGTACAGGATTTTATATCTTACAAAGTACTTTAGCACCCATGACAACATTTAATCTTCAGTATGATCTTGTGGCATATGAATTCTATTATTCCTATTTTACAAATATAGAAATTCGCGCTTACAGAAATTAAGAAACCTACAAAATATTACAGGGAACACCATGGAATAAAAATGTAAAGCTTCTAATTCCAAGGTTTGTGCTACTACTGGTGTCTTTCTGAAACAAAAATGTGCATCTTATATAAAGTCAAGAACTATTTTCTCAAAATAGTTAGTAGCAGAAGCCATCGTATACAATGTACATTGACCTTAAGACATTATTTCTCAAATAAAGACATTGAAATCTGAAATACAAGAAAGAAAAAATCTACAGAATTTGGTAACTGGTTCGCAAAGTCTGGAGACGATGAGGGAGGGAAAGAATTAAAAAAGAGCCCCAGATTTTATCCTGGGTACCTGGAAGTATGATGGCGCCAGTGATTCAACAGAGACAGTCTGGGGCTCTGGGGGAGATGATAACTTGGTTCACCAGTCCTCTTTTTCCTGCTTCTGCGATATAGTTATCTTTGTTAAGAGGGAACTTGGTCTGTGAGTGAATATGTTGATCAAAAGCTCTGTCACACAAGTGAGAATTAAACTTGGTTGTTTTAAAGCTCTGATTCTTTGAGGGTACTTAGTAACTATGGTACAATCACTATTCTCGGCTGCTCTGACTCATAGATATGTATGGAGAGCTCTATATAGGTAGTTTGTTGAGTAAGAAAGCAATTCAGGTTCTTGATTTTACACTGTTCTAATTCCTCTCTATTATCTCCATTGTTGTGAATGAATATCCTGTCAGTCAGATCTATAGAAACAGCAGCCTTCAACATTGCTGATTTCTCACTCATCCATATTTCAAAGACTTTTAATCTAATTGTTGATGGTGCAGAGTAGAAAGATCTGGGATCTAAAGTTAGAAGTCCTGAGTTACAATTTTGACTCTGCTTTCCTATAGCTGTGAACTAGGGCAATTCATTTAACTAGTATGAACACAATTTGTTACCCTATCAACTGGGTGAATAATGCTATATGGCTTACATGGTTGTGAAGAGCCAATGAGCTACTATGGACGAAAACAGTTTGTAAATTTTAACATGCTTTATTGATGTACTTATTATTTATATAAGAGCAGAACGAAGGACAAAATAACTATCAATGTAAATATCTACTTAAAAGCAAATTACATATTTTTAAAATTAAGACATGTATTCTTAAAAAATATTAAAGTAAAGATGACACAGTAGAGAAAGAAATTAGTGCTAGTGGTAATGATTTTTTACGAACAAAAGCTCGTAGACTCAGACAACAATTCAGTGATTACCAGAGGGAAAGGGGAACAGGGGGACGCAGATAAGGGTAAAGACAGTTGAATATATGGTTTGATTTGACTTCGGGTGGTGAGCACACAATGCAATACACATATGATGTATTATAGAATTGTAAACTTGAAATTTATGTAATTTTATTAATCAATGTCACCCCAATAATTTAATTTAAAAAAAGAAAATAATGCCTTCTATTTATTGAGCATCTATGGGCCAGGCCTGTAATACATGCTTTGGATATTTTCATTTCAGTATAATGACCTCTATTGACTCTCTGTCACTTTTCGTCATATAAAAACAAAAGAGATTTTTAATTTAGGAAGGTAAAGAAGAACTGATTCTAACTATGTTTTATTTTTTACTTTCCCCATAAATCTACATGCCAACAGTTATTATATCTTTGTAATAGTTCCTTTAAAAAGCAACATGCTAGCATTCATTCCTGGCGGATCCAGCCCATCATATCTCCAGAGCAGCTCTAAGAGATAACTCACGGGTGAGCAAGACTGGTCACTAGGGCAGACCTAGGGTAAGGCGGAGTGGGTGTTGTGCCCAGGGCACAACGTTTAAGAAAGCACTCACTCCCACCTTCACACCCTAGGAGTGGGCACCTTCTCCAATGCTGTGTCTTATGCACCTCTCATGCCTCACCCTAGTTTCTGCCATGTTCTCCCATTGCAGCCTTGCCAAAAAAACTACCAGTAAAAACCTCCTAAAATATCTTATTATATACATAACAATTTCTTTCTTTAAAAAGGATGAAAACCTCTATGTTATTCACATAATATTTAGTATAATTGTAGGAAGGCTTGGACCTTAAGGAAATTAAGAATGTTCTTAAATCAAGAACACATTCTATGGCAGACCACTAAGACAGGAACCCCCTAAGGAATACTGAGGATGATGGCGATGAGCACAAATCATAAGCCCACAGGTAACTTTTGGTCACAGATCCAGTACAAATGAACTTTCTCTTTACTTATCCTGGATATAGGTCCCTGTAGGCCAGATAGAGACCTTCTTTTTAAAGTCTCATCGTGGAATTTCCTTAAAGAAATAAACCTCCCACTTCCTGTTCCCCATTTCCTTCACTGTTAGATCATTATTCTGCAGGTTCTGGGTGATGGTTTCCTTTCACTTTTCTGTATTTTCCATTTTTTTTAATGCCTGTATATTACCTCATAATAAGCATATTTGCAATTAAGCAGTAAATTGGACCTAATTTAATCTTGGTTGCTTTTGTCCTTAATGACTATTTCACTCAAGTTCCCCTGCCTGCATCTCTCCCCACACTTGGATTCTCCTTTGTTTTGTTTTATTTTATTTTATTTTATTATTTTATTTTTTATTTTATTATTTTATTTTATTTTTAATTTAATTTATGCTATTAGAATATTTAACACGAGAGCTACCCTCTTAACCAACTCTAGGTGTATAAAAAACAGAATAGAATTTGCTCAAAAAATTAAAAATAGAACTACCAAATGATACAACAATGCTATTTTGGGTATTTACCCAAACTAATTGAAATCAAGATCCCGAAGATATATTAGCACTCCTATGTTTATTGTAGCGCTATTTACAATAGCCAAGATGTTGAAACAACCTAAATGTCCATCAGCAGATGAATGGATAAAGAAAATGTTATATATACACACACACAATGAAATATTATTCAGCCTTTAAAAAGAAGGAAAGTCTGTAACATGCAACAAAATGCATGAACCTTGAGGACATTATGCTGAGTGAAATAAGCCAGGCACAGACCCTCCTTCAGTTGTGGAGCAGAAGGGCTTCCACATCCAACATAGGCCAGGCCTTCCTTATGTGCACTGGATCCAGTGCCCTTCCCCCACCTCCTTCTATAATTAATGTTTCTCTCTTTTCTGGATCATTGCTATCAGCATGCACACATGCTCTCTCTCATATTTAAAACTATCGTCTTGGCTCTCATATTCCCACTTAGGCCACAATTCCATTTCTTTTTTTTACCTTCATAGTCAAACTTCTTCATCTCACATTCTTTCCTCAACAGGCCTCAACCAGGCTTCCTTCTGGCCCCGCACATTATTGAAATGGCTCCAGTCAAGATCCCTATTGACCTCCAGGGTGCTAAATCCAATGAACATTTGTCTCTCTTCGTCTTACGCAACTTCACATTAGAATTCAACACAGCCGACTGCTCCCTTTCCTTTGAGACATTTTCTGTTGTTTCCAGTGTCACCCTCCTTCATATCCACATTTGTTTGTTTGCTTTCTACCTTAGTGGTCATTCGGCTCTGTCTCCTTTGTGGGCTTCTCCCTCTCTGTGTAACTTTATCCTAGGACTCCTTCTCTACTTTACACGTGATACTTTATCGGGGGTAATCAGCCGGTCCATATTTTTGAATACCAATTTCAGGATGATGCCTCCCTATTCTCTCTCTTTAGCTCTGGTGTCTCTTTTAATTTCCAGACTCATATATCCAACTTCTGACTTGACATTATCATGTAAATGTCTAATAATTTATTTTAAATTTCAATGTCCTATTCAGCAAGACTTGTGGAATCTACTTCTAAATCATATTTTGAATCCAAGAGATTGGACTAACTGGGTTTTAGCTTCCGGAGAACATTAATAATCTTCTAAATGGTGTCATTGCTTCAATTCTTAGACTGTCACACCCTCCCAGTTCTATTTTCCAGACATTAGCCAAAGTGATCATAAAAAACTAAAAACTAAGTCATCTCCTACTTAAAACTTTTCAGTCTCATTTTGGTCTCAGCTTAAGTGTCACTTCCTTGCAAAAGCTTTCTTTAAACAGTTTAAAGTAGCGCTCGAGTCTCTTCTATTACATTATCCTGCTTTATTATCATCACTGAATTTACCAATAACTGATGGTTTCCTGTTTACTATGTGTAATCTCCTTGAATAGAGGCATATCGTCTGTTCTGTTCATTGCCTTAGCCTTGGTATGCAGTGTTTGGCACATAACATGTGCTCAAAGAGTAAATCAATGAATGAATTTATTCAGCAATATCTGCCATGACTTACTTTGGCTATGCCTACATAACACATCTAACTGAGAAAATTTTTAACATTCATTGGATAATTAGATTAATATTTCCTCAAGTAACTCAAAATATTTATTGGATTGCTTTGTTCATATCTATGAAATGGTGGTGTTTTGCCCAGCTATCACTTACTTCATTCACGTTACTGGGAGGCCAAAAGAAGAACCACCTTTGGAATGTTCTTTATAATCATCATAGATAATTTGGTATCATTTTAAAAAAATATGTAGCCCCATGGTGGTAAGAACCTTTATTTTTGCATAGGTTTTGAGATCTCTACTTTTCCTTTGCTCACTGAAACAATTTGAGAGTGCGACACTGGTCATTACAACCCAGATAACTTTTTGGGCATGTCATAGATGGTCTTCATCCCAGAAACAGCTATTTCCAAATTCTCTTTCTCTCATTGTATAACTATAGAACATCTAAATACGTGAAGTAGAACTTCTTCACGTGCTTTCAGTACTAACATTGGTACTGGAAGAGAGTTGCTCCACAAGAAGGCTGCAACACACTCAGTTTCAAACGGAGACTCAGACCACCACGGCTTTGTGTTTACTAGCAGACATGAAGGCGATGATATCTATTCCCTTCTTCAGATCTAGGCACTATCTCATTACATTACTCTTGGGCCATTTCCCGTCAGCCTCTGCTCCGGCGTGCAGGTAACTTATTTAAGAGTTTCTGAGGAGCTGTCCGTCTCACTTTCAGAGGAGCTTCGTCTTCTGCAGTTCTAGTCTAAGATTCTTCTCCTGTGCAGTTAGAGTTTCAACCAAGCGCCAGTGAATGCCACGTCTTTATTACTGTTTTGAGTGACTGTTGTTCAACAGAAGGCACAGGCACAATACATCTTTGTCTTCCCCCAGCTAATAACCCAGGGTGTAGTAGGTCAGGCGTGTCTTTACCATTTGCTGCTGCTACATTTATCTGTGCTGTATAAACTCTTTGCGACAGCCTGGCCCTCCTCATTGTTTTCAGAACCTTGACTCTCCTTACCATTCTCATCATCCAAATTTATTTAAGGATGAAACTATTAGAAACACAATTGGTGAATTAATGTCATAGGGACTGCTGCTGGCAGCTCATCAATTTTTGATATGCCACTCAGACAAATGAAACATAAGCCACCCAGAACAAGGGGACCTTTTGACACTTCAAAGGAAACCCCTATGGGTGGTTTCCTCTTGAAGCCACACTAAACTGGCTCGATCTCCTCAGCTGGAAGCTGCCAATGTCTCATTAACCCCTAAAAAGGCCCGGCATGAGCTTTTCTTTTCAGCTATAATTATGCCATGCACTCCTGTTATGCTGTTCTGAATCGCAACACTGTCACCAGCACATTATAAACATCCACCCTAATTGAAAAGCAGATTAGACTCTTGTGTTAATTAGCCCAAAAGCCCGCCCACTTGCATGCATTATGATTGCCTCTTAAATACTGAGGATGTTGAAATCCCTCAGAAAGACAAGGCAGACTTAATTGCAATAACCTGCAAATTAAGTTTAATTTACTTTAAATTTACCGGTTTAGCAGGCTCATTTGATGGTGTTAATGTTCTAGCAAATTAATTATCTGAATTAGTCATGCCTGGTGGAGTTTTGCAGCAGAATACATTGTACAGTGGCCTATTAATAACAGACAAACAGGACAGGATTAATGAGAAGATTATGCTTGAGTTCTTAAAAAAAAAGGATCTTGCATGAATTCAAATATAATCACCAAAGTGCAAATACAGACATAGAATATAAACAAACTGAGATTTATAACACTCTATGGCATGTCATCCAGGAGAAACAGTAAAATATGACCGTAAAATATCAGATGGCAAGAGCCTTATTCTGTATATTCCTGTGAAGTTCTCCTTACTGCAAACTGTTTCCTGCTAGAGTCCCAAAGACAGGCGGTGGGCCGCAGAGATGGAACTAACACATCAAGTTAGAAATAACTCCCCTTTGGTTAATTCTATTGCCCTCTTGGTAGTTTATAAAGCATTAAGATGCTTTCTGGAACTCGGTTTTAACCATTCTCTTTGGCCAGATGAGGATACTAGTCACGATAAAGAATCTAAAGCAGTGAGGATCTAACTGCCACTCTTCTCTTTGTCAAGAGCAGATGTGGAAAATTTGAGCAGGGGATGTAAAGGATGGGAATGGAAAGTTGGGGGGAACATTTAGAGCATTAACACCTTAGGAGAAACTTATGCTCTCTAGGAGCATAAGTTTATCTTATTCTGATTATATCCTCAGGTCCTAGGAGAGGGCCTGGGAGCATAGTAGGAGCTTAAAACATGTTTTTTTTTTTTTTTTTAATGAATGAATAAAACACAAAATGAGCTTGGTGACAATTTCTGAAGAAGAATTACTCAGCCTGGAGAATATTGTAGGATATTACTCCTGACAAATATAGAATTTCTCTGAAAATCCTGTGCCAGTGCTTCCGTTGTTATAAATAGTTAGGCTTTCTCCATTTGGTTCTGAAAAGACACACACAGGCTCTCTCTCCATCCGCAGCAGAAAGAAATCGCCTCTGGGTGTCAAACTAATAATCTTTGACTGGCTCAAACTGAATATGGCCACGCAGTGATTGACCTCAACATGCCAGATTATTGATTGGGCTGGAGATGCCTAAGCCATCATTTTCTTGGAGCAGTCACCGCTTTTGTCTTGATCCCATCTACAGCTGTCACACTGTGGTGAGCCATTGAAAGAGCCCACATTTGCATCCTTCATGCATTTATGCTTCTCTGCTTAAAATAAAAATGCCACCACTTGAAAGAAAGGCTGAACCGTTGGTTCTGTTTTTTAAAAAATTATCTCATTAAAAGCCAAGGGTTTGGGTTTAGTTGGGATAGAGGGAAGCATGCAGAATATGTAAACTTGCTTTATGAGGCGTATTTAATTTTGGGGAAAAATAATGAGAATAAAAATTGTTTCAATATGTTTTCTGTATTGTGCCAATATATCACACAGCTCCTTTCTGGAGTCACATTTGCTGTTAGGGTGGTTGGGATTTTTGCTGTTTTTGTTGTTGTTCTCTGTTGAATTACAATTTGCAGCAGTAAATGAAACTGGCACAAAAGCAGGTGTTATTAAAACTGGGCAGGAAAAGGACAATAACAACATAATTCCATTTTAAAGGCAGATATGTGTATGGTTGAAATGACTTTAGTTGGAACCCCTAGGGAATAGAAAATACACCATAAAGAAAATGGATTTCAGTGACACATAAACAAAAGGCAGATGACTAATATATTTACATATAACATGTGGTGTATTCATTGCACACCATGGTGACAGAATTGTTTATTTCATTTATAATTTATACAGCAAAACCTTATTAAATGTGTAACTAGTTTGCCAGATGATAATGTACGTAGGAGATTAGGCTTCTATTATAGAATATCATTAACAACAAAAGATTTTCATTTGTGAGTTAATTTTTTTCCCAGTTTGTTCTCTTTAGCAATGTATGCTCTGAATAGAAGCCTGCCTCTCTTCAATCATGGTGACACTCTGGTAAGAAAAGGCTAGCCATAAACTTCTGGAGAAGAGTGCCCACTGGCCAACATGACTCCTCTTCTGGTGTTCCTTAGAATATCAACCTCCAGAATGTGGAAGGGAGAACTGAATGGTGTGTATGGATTTTAAGATGATTTCAGAGTTCCCAGAAACTCTTCTCTGGCAAACAAAATTCTATCAAAGACCAAAACACCAGAATTGGGACCTGACTGAGATTGCTTCAAAGACTAGAGGGTTCCATGTGTAAGTATTGTAAGAAAAGGATTTCACTGTGCTATTTTTTTGTTTGTTTGTTTCCCTGATGCATTATTAGTCTAGATGTTTTAAGGAAATTCCAGACACCAAGGGTGCACACATAACAGTCCTTCTCAGGATATTAACTGGGCAGAAATTAAAAGAATTTTTTTTTTTTTGGTTCCTACACTATAGCATGCACACTGTCTCCCATGTGATCTGTTCCTTTTACACACACAAAACTACTCTCTGCTCTTTCTCATTATTCATTTTGAATAAGAAAAGAAAACTGCCCTCTAGGATTTTCCTTCATGCAGTGTCATTTAGTGAGGACTGAACCGTTTCAGAATGTTTATAGCGAATCTCATTCGGAGTCAGGAGAGGGGAACCTGTGAAGGTCTGTGGGATAGGTGGGGCTCGCGGTGGGGGTAGAAGTGAGGTAGTAGAGAAATGCTTTTAAACAATAAAATGTATTTTACTTGCAAGCCTTGAGCTGTCAGGCCTCATTCCAAATAATGTATCCTGACAGTTCATAGCTACTCTTAAAAACTGGGTGAAGCTTTTGCAGTTGCAAACTAGTGTGATAAAACATGAAAATACTTTATTCAGGTAAAGTGGAAATAGCTGTTCAGCTGGTTAAGTTACACAGAAACCTTTTCCTCTATAAATTAATGTACTGTGCAAATATCTTGCTTGCGACACCCTAGCTGTCCACTTAATAAAAGCTCTTTCAGTGAGAACTGTGTCTCAGTGCATCAAAGCATTATTGAGTGTTCCAAACCTAAAGCCAGATAAAATTGTACATTTAAAGCAAGCATGTGAGGAAGCGAAACTTGGTGTCACCAATCGTAAGTGGAAAATGCAAAGAACATATATTTATTCAGTTTCTACTCTTGGCTTGAAAAAAAGGCAAAAAACTGCTGTTATATTTTTTGCACCCTTTTCCATTCATTAGTTTTATAATCTCCCAAGAATGGAAAAAGCAGCTCAAGGGCCTCTTCCTTTGGGTGTCAGAGAATGTCAAAGTAACAAAACAAAAAACAACAACAAAAAAAGAAAATAAGGAAAAGATGAATGGGAAGAATTATGTTACTTTTTAAAATCGAGGCTCAATGTAGACCAGTAGTGTGATATGACTTCCACTAAAACAGATAAAGGGTGCCTAGGTCCAATTAACAGATGTATGGAGTCTAGAATCTAGGGGAAGTTATTGCTATTCAGACCACTATTGTGCTCAATTCTGGGCCTAAGAGACCCAAACAGACTAGCTGCTATTTAGAGAAGAGTGAAAGAGGTGGTAATAAAATATGAAATTGTTACATGATAAACAGTTGAAAGAACAGGATAAATTCCTCATTCAGAAAGATTAAGTTCTAGAAGAAGATGCATGGCCATTTAGAGGAGATTTTGTAGAGGCTTACGATAGCAATTTTTCTTCTTCACTAAATAATAATATAGCAGTATTAGTACTAGTAATAATAATACCTGACACGTGTTTAGTGTCCTCAGGTTTCTAAAGATTTTCTTACAAACATCTTATTTAATCTACTTTACATCTTGAAGAAAAATTATTATGACATCTCTTGCACAGATGAGCAATTGGACTCAAGCTGGTTTAGTTACTTGTTTGGGGATATAGATAATAAGGGAAAGTCTTCTGGCTCCACGTCTTCTGATTCCAAATCACAATGAGAAGCTGGACCAGATTATCTACAGCATCTTTTTAATACTAAATTTTATGATTTTAATAAACTTACATGTTTAGGAAAACGCTTTTCTTATTTATCTATTTATTCAGGAAAACACTTATTACTAAGTGTCAAAAACTGGGCAAGTACTGAGGTTAGTACTATGACTAAGATATAGTCAGTTCCACTGAGACTCTTGCCTAGTGGAGGGGCACTGAGCAAGTCGATAATTAGCATCAGTCAGGGAATACATGAAGAAGTGCTGTGAGGCCTTAAAGGGGCAACTAACTCTGTGATCGGGAGGAGGAAGCCAATAGGAAAAGCTTAAAGAGAAAGTGACAGTTGAGCTATGTCATGAAGGCTGAAAAGAGGAAGAGGAAGACAAGAGGGCGTGGGAGCCGGAAAGCATTTGGGGTAGAATTCCTGTTAAGTTGTTGGGATTTGTATTTAGTACATTTATTTGTGCCTTTGCGGAGTGATCAATTCTTCCTCGTTTTTTTCTAGGACTCTCTCGGTTTTCGCAATGAAAGTTCCCATCCTATGGAACCTCTCAATCCCAGAAAAACCATGATGATTGGTCACCCTACTTTATGGGGTTCATGATGGACGCATGTAGTACAGATGCAAAGCATATGAAAGGTTCCAAATAAAACTGAGCTTTTATTGTATGAAGAATAGGATATGACCAAATATATTACTTATTCCTTAATCATTTTGGTTCATTTTTTTTTCTCTGCTGTCAAAATAGCTAAACGCTAGATGATTTCTGAATACTCAGTTGGTCTTAATAAGAAATAAGTTTTTAAAAAGCCTGATTGATCTTAGGATGGTTAGTTTAATAGCACTAGACAAATATGTCTTTTGTTTTTTTTTAGGTGAGGCAACCCTTGGTTAACCTCAGAGATTGCAAGGACCTTGTCAGCTTCCAATCTCTTATTTTTTATTTATTTTTTATTTTTTACACCTACAGCATCTGGTCTCCCTAGGTGGTCTCCCATCCAAGTGCTAACCAGGCTCAACTCTTCTTAGCTTCTGAGATCAGATGAGATCGGGCTTGTTCAGGGTGGCACGGCCATAGACAAATCTGACTATTATCACTCAGTTCCTAAAAATATTTATCATATGAATTACTTTTTTGGCAAATAAATATTATAGATAGTATGTAGATGACTATAATAAAACATAACTACAATTTAAGATTATAAAAAATGGCCACCTTCTACGAATTAAAGTAGTAAAAAAAAATCAACAAAAAGATTTTTAATGAATATCTCTATAAGTATTTTGCCCTAAAAGATGCATTTTAACATGTGAGATTTGAGAAATAACGAAGCCTTATGAAAGTTATTAGAAAGTATTAATGTAGGCTTGCTGAAGTATAATTGGTTAACTAAAAGTCAGATGTGGGCTTGAAGCCCAGAAAGATGGATGTTAAAATGTCATTATGTTTTCAAGATCCTCAATGAAGAGGGTGCATGGTCCAGCCAATTGATGTTCCTAGTGGAGATGACGTAATAGCCTTTCCACATTCACTATCTACCAACTTCACTCTGTATCTCAGTGTCTAGCACAAGGGAGGTGGTACAAAATCAAGGCCAACATTGGTTGAATGAAATAGATATAGCTTTCTTTATATTTTATTCTTCTCTTATATATTTGATTAGTACTGATCAACTTTGAGTAATTAGAGATCTTGAGTTTGAAGTTCTGCAAAGGTGAACCAGGGTGTTATGGGCTTAATTGTGTCCAGGGTGCTATGGGCTTAATTGTGTACCCTTTCCCCAGTTCATATGTTGAAGTGTAACAACTAGTACTTAAGAATATGATCGAGAATGTGACAGATCGAGTTAAAATGAGGTCACTGGGGTAGGCTCTAATTCAATATGAGTCATGTCCTTATAAGATGAGATTAGGAAACATACATGTGTAGAGGGAAGGCCAAGATACAGTGAGAAGGTGGCTGTACACAAGCCAAGGAGAGAGGCCTCAGAAGAAACCTACTCTGCCAACACCAGATCTTGAACTTCTATCCTCCAGCACAGTGAGAGAATGAATTTCTCTTGTTTAAGTCACCCAGTATGTGGTACGTCATTGTGACAGTCCTAACAAACTAATACACAGGTCTAGACTGTTCATCTGGGGAGAAATGCCACCTGGCCTCTTTCCTTGATGTATCTGTTCAGTCACAGAGCAACTGTGACAACTATGTAAAGAATGTTGAAGAAAATTACTACAAGATCTATTTTTTTTATAGATCTAGAAGGCAACCATATTGGGGCTCAAAAAGGTTAGAAGTTAATTTCAATTATAAGTGAGCAAATTTCTTGGTTCTATTATCTTCTAAGAGTCTGTTTTTCAGAACATTATTCCTGGAAGATCAATGGTAAAAAGAATTCTACGATCAAATATGCTTAGAAACACTACATACTATTTCTCGCTCTGAGCTATTCATATACCCTTAACAAATTAAGAGCTCTTAGTGGTATTGTATTTATGAAAGCTATTCAGTTTTGGTAAATCTAGCATTTACTAAATGTTTTTGACCAGAGAATTTATTTTCCAATAACATCTCTTAAAATCCAGCACGAGTACTCTTGAAAATCTCATGTATTAGTATTGGTACTCCAATCTGCATTGTTGAATGAAAATCAAATTCTATTTTGATAATAAAATAATACCAACATTATTAAAGTGTATGGGAACATTGGCCCAAATATTTCTCAAATAAATTGATGACATGTGCTATTTCCCTCCAGCAGACCACCCTACCTCTTGGTCATACTTCAAAATCCTTCTCAAGTTTTCCCTTCTTTGTGTAGCCTTTCTCCTCCCACCACTCACCATAAGACATAATTAATCACACTCTTTTCTAGTCTGCATTCTGGTACAGGCAATTAGTGTTAGTTTGTATTGTATTGTATTACATTTCTATTTCTCTTCCTAGTTTGGGAGACTCTTGAGGGCAAGAAGTGTGCCATACCCATCTATCTTTGGCACAGGCACAGTATGTGACACATGGCAAGTACTCAATGAAGGGCAACACAATGAACCACTTCCTAGGTCTGTGACCAACTCGCTTGTGCAGTATTCTCTGGCCACAATAGAGCCATACATTGAAAGTTTCTCCTCAATAGAATGTTTTAGAATAAAGGACAAACACTTTAAAATATTAAAATCAGAAAGCAGTATTGAATATCAGTTGAAGCCAGTGATGACCATAATAATAATAGTTTCTATTTATTATACACCTACTCTGAGCCAGGTCTTCACTACTTTGCAGACACTACATATAATAATGACTGTTATCAGCTCTCTGTTGCCTTCATTTCCAATTGAAGCAGAAACACTATCTAAAGCACAAGCTGGGCAAAGACTTCTTGTCTGGAGAGTTGTGAGAAAATAGGTGGTACAGAAAAACAGTTTTCTGTGGCCCAGATTCTTTCATTCCACATGTGGGAGCTATCTATATTTGATACCTCCCAAGTGAGGAAGATATATACATCACTCCGTATCCTACAGCAGCAAAAAAATTTTGGCTTATGTATCATTTGCCTGTGTAATTGCCTGATGAGAAGAAAGATACACTTATCTGAGAGGTAGGGGTAAATCTTCCTCATTCATTCATTCTTTCATTCATTGATTTATTAACTCAATTGTTACATGAAGACAAATAAGATGTGATCCTTATTTCCTGGGAACTCTCAGGCAAGTGGGGGAGATAGGTATCATCATCACACTACAGGATAAGTGCCATCTCTAAAATATGAAGTATGTGCTGTACAAGCCCAGAGTAAAGAGGCCTCATCCCAGGAATGTGACTTGCCTAAAGTATTGTTCAGCTCCATCAGTAACTTTCACCATAATTTTACTAGGACTACTAGGTCATTCTCAGTTACTTCCTTTCTCTCTTTCAGCATTCAACTTATCAGCAATCTTACCAGTTCTACTCCCACAATATATCCCTAGTTAGCTTATAAAACTCCATCTCTACTGCCGCCACTGTAGGTCAGGTTGCTACCAGGTCTTGCCCAGACCACCACTCACTTTTCCATACACACCGCTCTTGTCTCCTGCAGACCATTTTCTACACAATAGCTACAGCGACTTTTTCAACTGTAAATCATATTAATAGAAGTATTTGCTTAAAAGCTCTCCATTTGTTTACTTTCGCACTTAGAATAAAATTCATATGTCTTATCAAGGCCTATGAGTCGTCTTTGATCTATTTTCTGCTTACCTCTCAGATCTCATATGTTGTTTATTTTTGTCTTCATGCCTTGGACAAACTTGCTCTTGCCTCAGAACTTTAGTATGTGCTCAGAACTTTAGTTTTTTCTGCCTAGAAATTTCTTTCCCAGATTTTTTACCCTAATGGTTTCTTCTTAGTTATTACGTCCACTGACAGACCTTACTGAAATTAGCCTTCTTAGTTACTCCCTTCCACTTCTCATAAAAATAGAGGATATACATCACAACATTTATCAGTATCTGAAGCTATTTATTAGGTTTTGTTTCTTTTATATCTTCCTCTATTAATAAGAATGTTTCATGAAGCAAGAACCTTAGTGTCTTAACTTATCAACTGCATTATCTCCAGTGCCTAAAACAGTGTCTGGCACATAGTAAGTGATAATTAAATAATTTCTGAAGACATAAAAAATTGAAGAACTTCTTTGGGGTTCTCTGCAGACACTGGCCAGTGAAAAGACTGTAGTGGTTATGATCATTCTTAAGAACCAAGGGAAAAAATGTCTGGGATCCATTTCCCCCAAGTTCAGAATCACTGAACATTAAAGCGATGATCTACATACCATTCTATAAATGGCAATTATATTCAGGAAAAATGCTCATTCCAGGGCCGCCCATAATGCTGTTATGAGATCCCACGCGTCGAGACTGGATACAAAGTGAAAATAGCTTCTAATTAAGTCCTTCGGGTGCTTCGGAAATCTTAGGTTTGGTTCAGCCAGCCAAAATATTAATCCATTCTATTCTAGAATTAACAACAACAGACTCAAGTTCTGGGAGAACGAGTGAAAGATCTACATGTTCAGAAGTTAGAGGGAACATGATGGATCCGAGGAAAACATCCCAGCAGTAAAAGAGGTAAAATGTCAGTTCTTCTTCTTTACTTGGCATCTCTGGGAAACAACAGACTCAAGTCCACTGGGGAATACATGTCTGGTGCCAGCTGTATATTATGGAATCCTCCCTCCACTGAATTCAATGGGAAAATTATGTCAAGGTACTTAAGTTGAAGAGGAAGAAAGGACCACACAGTCGTTGATCCACCATAGACCTTGGGGCAGAGAAAATAGTTCGGCGATCCAGCACATTCTAAGATAAGATGTGAGGGGCATATATTAGATTCTGGGTGTAAAAGCGCTTAGAATAATTTTGGCACTCAGCAAATGTTCACTTTCTTTTCTCTCCTTCCTTCCTCCATTTTTTAAAAAAATTTCAACCCTGAATGGAGTACAGAAAAGATGAACATTCAACAAAATGTGTGTATTATAGTTTATACAAAAAATAAAAATTATTTCTTTTGAAATTGGCATGGGCAAGATGGAGATTTCCTTTGCAATAGTTTTCAAATAGAGATAATATATTTGAATATGCTCAAAATTATATCTTTTTACTTTTAACATAATTGATCTTATGACAAAAATGACAATCATAATTATAACATACAACCTATCATTATCCAACCTTTTCCCCATAACCATGAAAGACACAATATATCTGTTTTCTAGAACAATGCTTGGTACACGGTAGGTAATAACCAAATATTTTGTCAAAAGCATAAAAGGATGAAGAAATTCTTTTTCATTCTTGCCAGAATCTGGCTGGTGGAGAGAGAGTTGGCGTGGTAGCTTATGTAAGGAAGAGAAAAATGATGCTCGAAGTCTATTTCCTGTACCATTAGTACATTATTATTATTATTCCTTATATGTAATCTTAACAGTCCCCTTTAGAGGCAGGAATTTTTCTCTTCCTTATTTTATCACTAGAAAAATTACAAGACAATGTGTTTAAATAACTTTCCTCCCCCCCCCCAATCTGTGGCAGATTCAGGATTAAAGCCATAATTTCCTGACTCTAATCAAGTGGACCACCTAAGGCTAACATATATGTTCCAAAGAGAGAATAAATAAGCTGCAGACAGCCAGATTTTTGGAGGAAAATAAAAAGGCTGGTGCTAAAATTTTTAAATAGTGCTGATGAAGAACAGCAATAAAACGTGGAATTATTATCTCTGGAGAAGTGAAAACTGAGGTGAATACTTAATGATGGCATTAAAAGACGATAGGTGATTATTATAACAGCATGATAGATTATAACAAAAAATGAAGATGTTCTCATATTTCTTGGTTAGAGAATTAGAATAAAACAGCTATAGTTGAAGGCTATATGTATTTAAATAAGCCATTTTGGCCAGATCTATAGAGAGGAAGAGAATATCCTAGGGAAACTTCAAAACCCAGGTTGGGGATCTGGGGTGGTGTTGGCGGCATCATTATTCTGAGAAACCACCTCAGTCCATCCTTACAGCCCAGACTCAGCAGAATCATTGGCTGATAGACTTCTCAGTCCACCAGTCATGCTTTAGCCATCATGTAGTCCAGACTTATCATGGATTTGATGGTGTACTAACTCAGAAATTGCTTCGTAACTCCACAGGGGATTACTATTGGGCATTGAGGTCACAAATTATGATGATGGGAAGGGACAAGTCATCTGTCTGTGTGCCTGATAAGATGAACAAGACTTAGGCTGAAATATCCTGGTATTCAGTAAAGTTTATTTTGTCTACGCTAGCTCCTGACCATTTGGACTCTATAAATTAAATAGGGCTCAGCTTTCTTTTGCTCCTTAAACTATCATGCTCATCAAAGTTTTTCAAGAACTCATTTGCTTTATATTTTTGCCAGAGTTACTTTATCAAAACACATGTCTGATAATGCCTTTTATCACATCAGGGAATGGGACATAGTTAAAGGAAACATAAAAAAAATTCAGGTTTCTTGCTTGGCATTCACTGCTTTTTAGAATCGTCCTCTAATCCCCTTCCCACACCCCAATTTTAGTGATGTTGGAAAGGCTTGTAGCAGCAACCAAGCTGGATTAACTATTTCTCCTGTGCCCAGTGCAGGCTCTGACACAAATTAGGCACCCAATGCATGTGCACTGAACGAATAGATATGGGTGAATGAGAGGTATGGGGCAGTTGCTACACAATCTCTTTTCCCAGCATCTCCATTGCATTGCTCATCCTGTATGCTCCCCCTGGAAAGTCTTTCCCTATCATTTCCAACATCATTTTAATTTATTTTAGCCCTCTCTGCGCATGGTTCAGGACAAAATACTGCTCCTAGTGAGATTTTCCTGGATGTGAGAATTCACATCCCTTTTCTATTTTATGAATCCTCTGTGGATATTGCTTTCATGGTATGTCCTCATTTTGCCCCACATTACAGTTTCCAGTGTGTACATTTATTTATACTACATAGCATGGGAATCCTGGGAAATATTTTACTGAACTTTGCATCATCTATAATATTTTGAGCATTAAAAGGTCTAAGCAAATTTTATTTAGCTAGAATCCCCCTTTCTGTACTTACTTCTGTATTCCACCAACCTCTCAGTTCTTCATTTTCTTTGATTCACACCTTGCTACCCCACTCGAAATAGTATCTCTACTTAAGTCACATTTCTCTCCTGCCTCCTCATGTGAATCTCGGCTCAGGTTTTCCTCTGTCTTTTTGAGCTGCAAGTCCTCTGTGTTTTCTCCTTGATGAATACTATGAGCAGTAACAGTGACCATTTCAGAAACACAGGAGAGATTGTGAGATAGATACAAAGGTAGTGGCCCTTTGGCTCTTGGAATGAGAATGAATAAAATATAAATATAGACAGGGAGATTGTGTCTTTCCAACTTTTCTCTGTTTGGCTTCTGCCAACATTGCTGAGGCAGACTTCTTTGAGGAGACCCTCACATGCCTTCTCTATCACCAGCTCTGGCCCAAAGTCTCCAAGTATCTCCAGGTGATAAAATGGAAAGAAATAGTCAGTCAGTCAGCTGATGCCCAAGAAGTGGCTGTGGCAGAAGTGATGAAAGGAATGGTTTGGAGAGTGGAACAGAGTCAAGGCATAGTCCAAGCAGAAGGGGATTGTGAGGCAGGCAGGGGACCAAGAGTAAAGACCGGGGTTCAGGCTGAGTTCCCTACTCTTACTCGTTAATGCTATAAAGAAGAAATGTTAAAGGTGATCAGAGTTTTAGTTCCATATTTTTACATTCTGGCCAATTCTACTTCCCTTTTGCCTTACTGTACCAAGAGTTCTCCCTTGCTTTGAATTCTCATATGCATATTCTCCTTTTTCACCATAATTTGGTTGCCTTTCTGGATGCTTTTTTGTCAGGACCTGGGTTTCTCATCTTTTTTTTTTTTTTTTTTTTTTTTTGGTTTTTGGTCCAAGTCCATATGAATCATATAGGTCTGTCTGAAGTGGATTTATATCCTCAGCTACTTCTATTCCCATTGAGAGATAAGGGAGTCTTGTGGCTGAAGGTGTCCCTGGGATCTTATTCCACCTTCTGGAACTATCTTAAAGGATTCTGTCACTAGGAAGGAAAATTTCAAGTGTCCTGGACAAAGAAGGCTAGTTACCTGAGGCTGGCTGTCAGAAATTATCTGACAGAGTTGAGAGGTGATAGCCACAGAGATAGGAAAACAGAAATCAGCCACAGATGAGTTGAGAGAACTCATATGCCCATGGCCTAAAAGCTGAGGGACAGGATGAAGAGGAAGCCTTCGTATGAGTAGACAGGAGCCTAAAATGTCAAGATTTTGGGGGCCATATTGAAGGACCATCATACTGAGGTCTCACACCTTTCTCTCAATAAACTTCTCACAAACTGAGCTAATAAAAAGAATATTTATTCTTCAGGAAGACACATGAGCAGTCCAGTTAACTATGTGGGAAAAAAAAGTCTATCGTGGAATCCCTTTCTTTTTCTTTTTCTTTTTTTTAACTCTCAAATGAGCTAGTCAACTTCTGTGTCTTCATGTAACTAGTGTGTGTTTAGAAAGCCATACTGTAGAAAGTATGGAAATGGGCTCTCTTTTAGAGTGAAATGAATTATGCCAATTTATGCAAATATATTTGCAGATATCAGGATCTGGACCTTAAATTATTCTGAACTTTCAAATAAAAGTTTATTTTGCAAGAACAGGAGAACTGCATTATTCTGTCCCTTCTCCAAATGCTCATAAACCAAGGACCATTTGAGAGGAGAAAGTATTTTTGCCAAATTCTACACAGTCAGAAAGAGCAAGCTGAACTATCAGAAGAAAGTGCTTTTCTGAACTATTTCTGAAGCCTTCAGCAAACAAATTTCATTATCTGGGCCCCAGAATAACTCAGAATTCAGGAGTACCGGCTTTAGTAGATCCTCTGGGTATTACTTTTTTCCTTTCCTCTATGTAAACCCACCTTGAATTTGTACATGAAGAATCGGCAAAAATTAATAGGCAAGAATGGACAGCCGCATGTATCCTGGCACTCTTTGATCTGAATAAGCCAACTACACTGATTAGAGAGCTGTAGGAGTCAGAAGTTCTCCTGTTCTCTTGGAATGACTTCCCACTACTCAGCTCTTCATCTACATCTTGCTCATCCTTTAAAATTCTGCTCTCTCTTGCTTGCTCTGCGGGGCCTTCTCTAATGGTGCTGCTCATGACAGCAACTCACTTTTCTGAGCTGGCATTGCCCATACTGTCTTTATTAACAATCTTTGATATCCTGTCTATACCTCACTACTCAGCCGCATTGTGTTGCTTTCTAAATGTTTTGATAAGAGGGAAATTTTTTGTCCTTAACTGGACTGACTGTTTCTTTAGAGCAACATCTGTTACTCATTATTTTATATTTTCTATTTTCAGGAATTTATAGTTGGAAATAAGTTAATACATACCCAGTTGAATCAAATTCGGTAATGTTGTAAATATCTCAGAGATATCTCTCTTGCTCAGACAAAATTTTTTAAAAAGTAGAGGTTTTAAATTAAAGATACTTTTAAAGATCCCAGTAGAATATTAAAAGTACCTCAAAAAATAGTTTTAAAAGTAAAGAAATGCATGGAGGAGTTCTTTGTGACCTAGCCTCTTGCCTTGCTCGGGTTCTAGTTTTGGGTTTGCCCGAAGTGCCAACGAAGCTGTGAGTGTGGAGGAGAGGGGTCATGTTTTCCATGACAATGTTTTAAAAATTTTTTCTGTTTGCCCATCCTGGATGGCATACACCCTCTGGAGCTTACTGTGCCTCCAGGGGCCTCACGGAGCTAGCCGCAGTCATGAATACAGTAGGGTGTTGCCCACAGGACAGAGAAGAAACCTCCCTCTGGGTTTCAAATTGAAAAAAAAAAAATGTAAATAAAAAACTTAGAGTATTGACTTTGAACTCTTTGACTCTCCTTCACCTTTTCTTTTGACATGGAAACAAAAAGTGGAACAATATTGCTCTGCACCTGCAGCGATAGTAATAGCACCTGATAACCTTCACTTACAGCAGGTACTACTATGCTAAGCACTTTACATGTGTTTTCTTCCCATTAGTCCTTTGGGATGAGTTACTGTTATCATGCTCATTAGATAGTTGGAGAAACTGGGACTTAGAGAGTCAGCATGCCAGTAGTAATCCAACCACTTAGAAAGAGGAAGAACCGAGTTTTGAATCAAGGTCTATATGAGGCCAGAACCCAACTCTTAATTATTGATCTGTACAGCCTTTCTTCTGTCACTAGCTGAATTCTTACACATATTCCTCTTGCAAAAACAAGTTGAAGCCCTTTATGCACTGTAAGTAAGTCCAAGATGGTGGCATTTACCAGGTAAATGTATCCTTTCAATGTACTGTGATGATCAGCTTTCATTCAGTTCTGCTACCATGATCAAACCTGGTTCTTCCAGGATTTGTAATTTTTGAATAGGCAGGTTATAATTCACAAGGCGTTATACTATATTGGGATATGCTAAACTGCAGACCTAGTCTGTTAATTGCATGATTTTTAAAATTTTGATACATGCATCTGTAAGGTCTATATTATGTAAAGAGACGACAGAGACAAACAGTTGATTTCCCTTTAGCCTTGACCCTTGAGGGCTCAGGGACTAATTATCTTAGGGGATCTGTAATATGATACAGAGTCTTTCATCTCTGGGTTATTAGCACTAAATCCAATCCAGGGTAATAATGGCCACAGATAGTTGTTCTATGGTTTTCTATTGTTTTAAAGAAAATAAATTTACATTCTGGTGGATTCTGGGAATGTATCCATATAACATTTTATTATCTATGTAAGGTGAAAAAAAATACCTTTTAAAAAAGTATTTTTATCAGAGTCGATAGTTATACCAGAAATGATCTTCTCAAGTCTGTACTGGAAATATGAGAGAAAACTTGAGTTCTCTCTACAGAAATGGGAAATGGCCCCTCTTTTTACAATATAAAAAAACAGTGCTAAATTCACTTGGCAAGACAACATGTAAATGAAGAGGCCAACACAAACGTCCTATATACCTATATGGAAAGCTTGGGAAATAGGCCTTCTCTGTGAACCTTCTAGAATTGCTCAAGGAAGAGTAACTGATTTTGGATGATGTAAAACCATCTTCAGTTAATAGGACAGTTTAGCTACTAAAGAGGCAACATCGTGTAAGAGTTAAGAGCAGGGACTCTGGAGCTAGGCTGATGAGCCCCACTGCCTTCCAGCTGTGTGACCTTGGGGAAAGTACTCAGTCTCTGCATCTCTATCCCTTGGATTTAAAATGTAGGTGTAGTATCTACCTCACAGGGTTGTTATGGCATTTAAATGAGCTGATACACGTGAGTAACTAGGATATCATGTGGGACATATAAGCATTGGCTATTATTACTAGCGTGGAATATAAAAAATACTACTGATATTGTTCAAAATAAATGTAAAGTAGCTATTGAATCTCTTCAGCTTTTCAATTCTCTTAAGTGAACTGAAAATCTATATCTATTTGACATTGTCTGGGGTGCTAGGCACCCAGTGAGTTGCCAGGGATACAAACATGAAAATGTCATCGTTTTTACCCTTGAGGGATTTATCATCGAGAAAAAGGCAGATATGCTCACCAATGATTCTCAATCATCATGTTAAGTGCATGAGTAGAGATGTCAAGTTGTTATGAGCATATAAAGAGAGGAGTGAGTAATTCTCCCTGGGAGAGCTACTTAAGCAGTAAGTTCACCGGCAATCAGTGCCTGGTGATCGATATCTTCTGTAGAAGATGCTGTATCAGAATTGTGCCTAGAACATTGTGTAGAATTTATCACTGAATGGTAGTAGCATTTGCTAATCAACTATGACAAGATAAGTCTCTTTACTAGATTTTCTACTAGAGGCAAAGGTGGATTCAGAGGAAGAAAAAGGGTGAAGAGAGAAAATTAAAAAGAAGAGAAAAGATCATGATTTCCCCACAGGTAAATTTAAACATATAAAAGGAAAAGGCTTTCCTGTGCAATACCCTATTTATTGGCAATAATGTCTACATGACTTATCTTAGTAAATTATCAGACACGTGGAAGCCAAGGAAGGAGGCCTGTCTTTTACTGTTATGAATGAAAGAAACTTACTTAGAGGTAATCTAAATAAGAAACTGCTATTTTAACTGATTTCTGTGTGATATCCAGATTTGTCCCTCAATAGGTAATATACAGACATTTAAACTGCAGTTTGCCCAGTTCTGCTTCACTGGTCATTGGGGAAATTCATCTAAAGCTGCAGAAAGGACTAGAAATATTTGCATCATACTAATAAACGGGAAACCGAGGAAGCTGCCAACTGGCAGCAGAGTGTGTTTTGGTGGTTTGATAAGGCTACTAAAGAGTTTATGATGTGACAGATGTTTCACTACACTATTGTGAAATGAATAGATTATGAGAAGTAATTAGATGTACATTGGAATCAATGCTGTTATCATCGAGGCCTTCGGGCGATGCAGTAGATGAGAGTCTTGGCAGCAGGTGGTCCAATGGCTCCGAGACAGGAAGACACACCGCAGGAGACTGAGTGACAGGTTTCACAGATCCAGGGGGTGAGAGATCTGAGCTGGGGCTTGCATTTGTAATCTTTACTCATGTATAAATAATAACAATTCCACCATTGACTTCATGTGCTATGTCATAGCCTCTGTTACCCTCACACACGTGTAGAATAGTGCTGGTTTCATCCACTCAAAGTTATTCCTGGTCTCCTTGTTTTCAAATATGCATATGTATGTTCAATTGTAACTGACAGCTCTATCATTTTTTGAGAAAAGACTTTTAGAGCTAATCATCTGATGATTACATTTATTTTTAATGCTTGGCAGTGAGCCTGCATTATACAAAACTTCCTATAGGTTGCAGATCAGAGGCTGAAAAGTACTTTAACTGCCTTTCATCAAGAAGGCAGTTTCTTCTCTCTGGCTCAATGACTAGCATTTAAAGGGACACGTTTGTCTCTCTGCTCTGTAAAATCCCTTTGCAGGGGACTTGGCAGGGTCGCCCTCCATGCTTGAAGCAACCATATGGAGCCTGCTGCTTTCGAGAGAAGGTTTTGGTGTCTGCCAGCTCCCAGGGTCAGCTATTAGCACATGGGGGCATGTTGAAGTTTCCAAGCGAAGAATGAAAAAGGAGGGAGAAATGGGTGATTAGGGGAATTAAGGAACCAACTCCTTGTGTGCATCTGCTACCCCTGCAGGAAGAAGAAATATCTGGAAGAATTGTTTATTAACCTCTATCTACTTAAAACAGCAATGGTATTCACATTAAAAAGAGGAGGCACTATTCGATGATCTCAAAATAATATGTAGCTCTGATAATTAAAGAAATCTTAGTAGAAAATACATAGTGTGTGGCTGTATACACAGGCTTGTGTAGTTTTTCATACTCTTGCTTATATACCCATCCAATTCAGTAATTAACTAATTCTTCTATTTGTCCTTTAAGTAAACCTTTATCAAACCTTTAGTATGTCCCTATTAGTTCTGCTGTGGATATAAACCTAAGTGATTATGTCCCTTAGAACTCAATTGTCCCTCTTGGTGTGTGTGTGTGTGTGTGTGTGTGTGTGTGTGTGTGTGTGCACGCGCACGCGCACATGTTACTCCCTTCCATAAGAAGCTAGGTGTTTTGTTTGCATATTTTCTTTGAAGCTAACATGCATCATGTATCAGACTTCATAAAACAGAGAGTAGAAACTAGCATAATTTAATAAAATAATATAAAGCTATGATACATAAAACTCTTTAAAAATTAAGGACTACTAGTTGGTGTTCTTAACTAAATCATGGATATTTTAGCATAACCAGTGCCTGAAAATTCTAAAAAAATAAGATTTTCTTCTTGCTTAATATTCTACTTAATAGAAGTCTAGGGAAAAAATGATGTATTCTACATGCCATATGTTAAACTAAGAATGGTAAAGATCTAAATGCGCTAAACACAAAGCTTTTGCCTTTCAAAGGTCTGCAGTATCAGATATCTATGTCTGGGGATTTCTAGTGTAAACCACCAGCTCCTGTGATTTTGATAGAGCCCATGGCTGGTCAATCAGGACTTCCTGGGAGGGCAATAAAGCTGAATCCTTCATAGATAATAGGACCTTGTCAAACAGGCTTGAGGAGAAACCTAAAGAGGAAAGCTCTGTGCAATTGGCCTGTCTCTAAAGGAGCATGAACTTTCAGCAATAATAGCAACCACTTATGGAATACTCTGCTAAAGTGCTTTCCAGACGTTATCTCATTTAATCCTTACAATAGCCTTAGAAAGTAGATTCTATGATTATCCTCATTTGATAGATGAGTACACTGGAGTTTGGGTAGGGTAAGGAACGTTGTCCAGAAAGTAGCAAAACCTGGATTTAAAACCAGTTCTCTGATTCCAAAGCTCATGTATTTTATCACTATACTTTATGTCAAAGTGTGGAGATAAAGCCCTTTGCATTCCAAGCCCTTTGCTTATCCTATGAGTTTTAAGTTCTGATAAGTTTTAAATAAAGGGGCAGTTATTCACAATGAAATTGTTACTCTATTATCTATTTGAATAAAAAAACAATTGCACAAAATAAGGCTTAACAATATGCGATTTATATTTGTTAATATTCTTGCTACATTACTGACTTTGTTCCCAGTATTAATTATGGGCCTTTGGATGGACTGTGCCTAGGAGTTTCAGTGATTGGTAGTTCTTCCACCTCTGCCACGGTGATTAAATTAAATGATATTATCAAGTGATTAAATAATATCCTTAGGAGATTTATATGCTTATTAAAGTTTGTGAAGCACTAGTTCAGTCTATCAATGCGTGAATATCTCTACCAATAGAAGTGTCAAACATTCTGTCTTTGGACAGATTTGATTTTTAAAAAGTTTGAGCTAAACTTTGTCTCCCAATAGACTTCATACTTATATTAAAATTATATGTTGGAGCTTTGAAAAATGAAGTGGATAGACAAGTGGATATTAAAGTTCATATGGAAGAGCAAACATGGAATAATGCTCAGAGAAACACTGAGAAAGAAAAACTGACAGACATTAAAACATACTATAAAGCCTCTGTAACTAAAACACATGTACTGGCACATGAGAAGACAAATAGACCAGTAGAAGAGAATAGAAAACCCAGAAATAGACTCAAGTATATAAGTAAATTTGATATACAAAAAAGTAGCAGCTCAAATGACTTGGATAAAAGCACATTTTTAAATAATGACAAAGAGTAGCCATTTAGAAATAAATAAAATTAGATCCATCCGTCAAACCATATATAAAGAGTAAACTCCAAATCTATCAAAATATGAAAAATGAAGCCACATAAATACATAACTAAATTCCTTTTTAACCGAGGTACAGAAAAATGTTTTTGAACTAAGATTCAAAATCTAGAAGCCAAAAAAATAAAAGATTGATAAGTTTGGCTACATTTATTTTATTTTATTTTTTCATGGCAAAAACATCATATACAAAATTAGAAGTTAACTAACACACTAAAAAAAATTTGCAACATATAACACAAAGGGCTTAATTTATTAAGTCTTAATATATTAAAAATTGAGAGGCGAAGGACCAAAACTCTTACAGAAATATAGAAAGAAGACATAAAGAGACAATTCACATACGCACAAAATAAACTGGCCTTTAAAATGTGGAAAGATGTTCAAACTCATACAAAATTAGATGCAGATTAACACAGATATTATTTCTCACCTATAAGATTAAAAAAATTAAAAAATATGATAATGCATTTGTTTGTCAGGCTATGGAAAAACAGGTACTCTCCTGCATTGCTGGTGGGAATGCAAACTGATACAACCTATCTGAAAGGAAATTCAGTGATATTTAACTAATCTACACATGCACTTAGTTTTGAACCCAGCTATAGCACTTAAAGGAATTTACCTTATAAGTTACACCTCCATCAGTACAAAGATTCTTTGCATTTGGTTATTGATTCCATTATTGTTTGCAATTATAAAATGTATGAAACAAACTACATGCACGTACATAGGAGAATAGTTTAATGAACTATTTTACATCTGTACAAAGGAATACTGGGTAGCTGTGAAAAGAATGAAGAAGAACTTTATGAACTGATATGGAATGCTTTCCAGGAAATATTGATAAGTGAAAAATGAAAAGTGTAAAAGTATCTATATTAGATTATCTTTTTTAAGAATAAAGGGAATTAATATTATGTATCTGCTCATTTGTGAAAAAATATAGACACCACAAACCATAAATTAATGTGATTGTTTACCCATAGGAGTTGCTAGAAGAAAGAATAGAAGAATGAGAATGGGATAAAAAGAATAAGGGCAAAATAACATTTCTCTGAATATATTAAGCTTTGAGTACAATTCTGAGTTTTAGAACCATGTCGATGTTTTACCTGCATAAAAAATTATTAATTAAAAATAACTAGGCATAGTGAAGAACCTAAAATGTAATCTATGCAGTAACAAATAACTGTATTATAAACAAGTAATAAAACCACACTAAAGGTGGTAAGAAATAATTTAAAAAAAAAAACCGATCTAAGACAGTTTAGAAAACAGTGTTTTGATTAAATATATTGAGGCAAAAGATTTGAATTGTATGTAAATATATACTAGTTATTTAATTTGGTTTTTACATGAATATGAGTTAGTGATTCTGAAACTATGTGTAAACTGGGATTAAATAAATATATTGTGGCTAATAAGAGCTAGATTTCTCATAGTTAGAAGAGAAATTACAAGTAAGGGAAAGGACAAAGATAGAATCAGCTCTAAGGTATATGAACTCATGGTTGTAAAAATATTTGCAGATTAGAAATTGATATGTACGTGTGTATATGTATGCGTGGGTAATATACTTATATTCCCTTATTCTTTCTGATAAGAGGGCCTAGAAGAAATGATACTTCAACAGGAAGGAGCTCACCTAGCACCCATTCTTGGTTATTATCAATTATTTAATCAGAATACCTTTTCATTGTACAAATTATTACTAATCCAATCACATAAAGTTTTTCATGTATTCAGTCAATTGTGTTCCATTTTGCTTATCAGGCACAAAAGAGAAATTTTCACATGAATTTTGAAATTTAAATCCTTCTTATCACAGTTCTTTGTATTAGTGTTCTACATTTATTGTTTAAGAAAAAGACCTCTCTAATGGCATCCAGTATCACAGAAGTCAATTGAAGTCTATCAAAAATCTGGCTTTATTTCTGCTCTGGCTTATTTGGGATTGATAACTGGAAAACTGCCAACATATCACCTTAAATGGCATCCAGAGGAAGTAGGAGACACTGACAAGCCAAGGTATTTCTTTAATCCTAAGTTCTTTCCACAAACCAAAGGAGTGAGATGAGTAGGTAGATAATTATAGCCCAGATATAGTTCCTAGTTATGAAGGAGAAGCTTTTATTAAGATAAGGCTTAACACTTAACGATGTTTAAAAAACGCTGTTTAAATGAACACATTTCATGTTTTTAGTCCGAGAGAGAGAGAGCGAGAGAGGGAGAGAGAGAGAGAGAGAGACTGTCAAGCTCACGGTGCATAATGTCCAATGAGTTTAATTCATGTGATAACTCTAGTCAATCCAAAGGCAACAATTATTATATAGAGTTTATGAAGACTGACTTTATTTGGGGGGGATAAAAAATAAAACTCATATTTTCTATATCTTACAAAAGAAATGGAGAAATTCAGATATGTTAATTTCTTTAAAATCACTTAAAATGCCTGCTCTCCTTGAAGACATACATGCTCCAATCCACAGTATATAATTTTGACTACTGACTGCTATATTCTCATGTTTACAAGCAATATATTGCTATAGCAGCCCCATAGTAACCCATATTGTTGACAATAAGATTTAGAGCTATTCAGGTCTATTGCTTATTGATCTTTTATGACTTTCTAACTTAAATTAAAAAAATAAAAAACTAATAAAAGAAACCACAATGGAAGCGGTGTAAAAGATGTACAGGTTCAACTCTATTTAAAATCTCCACTCTAAAAACATTATTTGCTACAATAAAAAATAAACTGAAAAAAAATTGATAGGACATACTATAAAGAATTTATATCCCTAATATGTAATGATACATATGTTGATTAAACTCTAACAAGTCAATGGAAAAAAAGACATGAAGATAAAATTTACAAAATACAAATATAAATAAATAATAACATTTTAAGTGTGGAAAGGAAATGAAATATCTCAGAGCTATGCTTTATCTATTCTATTAGCAGTTATTTAATGAGAACATCCTTTGATGGTGGGAATATGAACTGGTACCATTTTTTCTAAAGGACAAATTTGATAAGACATAGCAAATGTTTAAAAAATGATTATACTTTTAATGTTACAATTCTGTTTTCTAGTAATCCATTTTAGGAAAATAATATTCTAAGTAAATAAGACAAAATAATGAGAAAAAAATGATTCAAAAAGTTCTTAGAAATAGCATCATTTATAACAAAGAAAATCTATAGCAAGAGAAGTGTTCAATGACATGGCTACAATTAAAGCATGGTAAATTGAATGCTATGAAAACTTCTAATTTATAATATTAATATAAAAACAGGATACAAGCTATGTGTAGAGAATAGTCTTATTTATGAACTAATACACATAGGAAGAAAGAAACAGTATATCTAAGACAGGATTGTGTGCTTTTCATTTTCTTTTGAAACTTTCTCTGTAAATCCCATACTTTGTTCGTGAGTCTCAACTGTTATTTGATTAAAAAATTTTAAATATCAATTAAGTATTTGTAATGTGTTTATGTCACACAATGTGAGGATATAGTTTAGGTTCAATGTTTAGGCAGTAACTTTTTCTTAGAGTGATAGTATCCTTTTTCCATATATTTCAAGATGATGTCAGAGGGTACAGAATACTACCAACTTGTTTCACCTTGCTTCCTCAGAACAATTGCAGGCTTTCTTCCTGGACTTGTCCTAAGATACCCTGTGGCCCCCTTTTTTGGGACATCAGGCACATTCTGAGCACTTTCATCCTAGGAGTGGGCTCAGTTCTACCCTAGACATGCAATCTTTTCCTACTCTGTGCTACTACAACATTTTCATCTCTCTGTTGCCAATAAAGAGAATGCATTATGGTTATATAATTTCATGCTGAGTGCCTCTGCTGAATTATGGATTCCTTGAAGACAACAAGCCACATTTTTTTTAATATATGGTCATCACCACTTAGCAGAATGACTGACCTATGATAGGTCCTCAAAAGAGTCCTGAATAAATATATAAATGAATGAATCAAGAGCACTAACTTAAATCACTTATCGTACTAGTTGCAACTCTGGGTAGGGCAACTAACCCTCTAAGCTGCTATTTACTTCTTAAAAATGCAAGCTTATAGAGCCTACTAGAAAGGCAGCATCAGAAAGAAGTAAAATAACTTGGGTGAAGGCTCTTTGTAAATTTTAAATTACTACAAAAAAAATGCCAATATATTTACTAATGAAATTGTTTTTCCTAGTGCCTCTAAATGCTTTCAGAAGAGACACAGAGCTTGTCTTGACCTTTTAGCGATGAGAAAATATTTTTGAAAATACTTTATACATGAAAATAGTCTCCTATTAATATTTCTAATAGTCATAACAATAAGAACAAAAATACTTCATATTAGCAGTAGTATTTTCCACCTTATAAAATAATCTCCAAGTTTCAGAAATAATACAAGGCGTAGTTGGCTCCCCAGAAAGTAATATACCACTATTTAAGGGAGAAAACATCTCTCTCAAAAATGTGGAAAAATACTTCATTCTACTCTCTGTTTCTCTAGAAACTAATGGTGACCTAGAAGCCTTAAATATTTGTTTTTAGTATATGTGCTGACTGAGAGCACTGAGTCCTTAAATATTTTTGTACCGCCCCCAGTACCCAACTCACTACTAGAAGATGTATCTTTCTTTCTTTCTTTCTCTTATTTCTGTTGACTAGTTGATTTTTATGGAAATATATTAGACAAAATTAAATGGACAATGCGTTAACCACATTGATAAGTGTGGTTAATGTTAAGTTTCAGTGAACCTGACAGTTATGTATTTTATGAAAATGAGGCTGCTTTTTAATTGGAAATGAGGGAGAACAGGTGCTTTCTTGTTAAGCATAAGACACTAGTATATACAACCTGTCATTTTCTTTTTAAAAAGTTGTATATTGCCATTGTATAACAATTTGGCAATTATATAACCTGTATAACCTTTATTTGGTCACTTTATAGTTAAATTTCATTATTCATAAAGCTTCAATGACTAAATTTTGGCTGAATTTTATCTGGCAAAGCCTTAGAATAAAAAGACAAATTTTGCTAAGCAAAATAAATAGTTTAAACAAAATAATCAGGAACAAGTTTAACCACTTTCAAAACAAACACTTATATACAAATAGGAGTATGATTCTTTTATGCTTTAATATAGTCTTGTCAAGCCCTATTTGCAACACTTCTGTAGTACTTAGGTCAATTTTTGATAAGCACCAGGAGTGATATAACTGCATTTGTTTTAAAATATTTTATAATTCTAACTTATTCACTATTTTGCTTGTCATCCAAAATAAACATTACTAATCAATATAACAATACTGTACACTCTAATAAAAAATTGGGCAATACACAGAGAATAGATAATTATTAAAAGAAGAAATGCAAAGATCCACTAAACATGACTAAATATTCAACCCTGGTATAATCGAGGAAATGCGAATAAAAGTGATACACATTTTGTCCTTCACATTTGCAAAGAATAACTTCAACAAGTTGAAGAAGCTGCACATACAGGATTATTTATATTATTTAAAAAAAAAAACCTGGAAAGTAAATACTCATCAATTAAAGTAAATTGAAGTCTGTCTATACAATGAGACACTTTGTGGCCATTAGAAACAGTGAGCTTGATCACCTTTGTGTTGTATTGGGAGTCTTTAGGACTGCACTTAGGTTTAATGACTTAACTAGGGCTCACAGAACTCAGAAAAGCTCTTTACTCATATTGTCATTTATGAAAGCAAAAGGATACAGACAAAAATCAGCAAAGGTGCATAGACTACAGTCCAGGAGAAACCAAGCACAAGTTTCCAGTTGTCTTCTCTCGGTGGAGTCACTTGGACAGTGTTTAATTTCTCAGCAATGATATGTAACAACACATGTGAGGTGTTGCCAACTTAAGGAAGCTCACTCGAGTCTTGGTATCCAGGGTTTTTATTGAGGGGTTAGTCACGTGGAGTACCCACATGTCTAACTTTAACTACTCAGTTTCCAGCTCCAGAGGTCAAAATCATACAGAATAGCCCAAAATTTCAAGCATAACAAAAACAAACATTCGTTATAAACCATTATAAATGTGATAGGGGTTAGCATGAACAATCTGGCATAGTCCAAAGCTTCAGTATACAAAGACACTCTTATTGGGCAAGAAATCCTATGAGCTCAGAGCTTATACACTAGGAGTCAATCAAGAGCCAGTCCTAAAATTCTTTAAAATAGGGCAATCCCTAAACCCACTAAATTAACCCTTTATTGCACAGTCTTTAGTTTCTTTTTCGGTCTGCCAAAATACACCAAAGTGACCCAAACACTCTCATCAATAACTGACTGACTATGGCAGAAATTGACATATACTATTGAAGCAAATTTTATGAAAAAACTCTTACCTTTACATAAGCAATAAATGCACTCTGATATTTCCAATCTCATTCCAGTCTAGTCTATCCTATATTACTTATAAAATGCTAGACTAATTTCACCAAATCAATTTCATATTTCATGAATAGATAATAGCTCTCAGTTTAAGACATATTGCCTACTTCTAAATTGTAGACATTCATTTTTGACACAGAAAGATTTCATGAAATATTATGAATAAAAAAGCAAGTTAGAGAGTAACATATATACCCTATTATGATTCACTCTGTGAAAAATGTTATGTATACATGTAAAAAGAGAGAGAGAGGAGAGAGAAAGGTGCTTTTAAAGTTATTTATCAGAATGTTATCAATGCCATGAGAGTAACTTTTAGTTACTTTGGAAGTAACTCGGGAAGTGGGATTTGTAAGTACTACGATCTTATTAAACTTATCTGTTCTTTGAATTTACGTTTTGGCACAACATTTTTAAAATTTTGTAAACAAAAACTAGAAAGCCATTTGTAAAACTAAAGTCTCAAAATATCAAAAATATGAAAGGTAACTAACAATTCTCATTCATGCCAAATTATATTTAATAGATTGATCAAATAGAGTTACCAAGACTTAAAATCAGTGTCATTTTCTAAAAAACTTCATATCATTTCTTTAGAGCATTTATTAAAGATAAGTGAGAAACAAATTTTCCCTTTTTGCTACCATCAAACCTTTTTAAAAATCCACTCTCTTGGAGTTCGGGTCAAGATGACGGGCGAGGTAAAAGCAGGGTTCACCTCCTTCCATGACCGCATTAAAATTACAACCAAATTATAAAACAAACAACTTGAAGAACCACCTGAAGTCTGGCTGATCATAACACATACATATATAAGGATATAAAGAAAAAGCCACATCGAAACTGGTTGGGACGACAGAGATGCGAAGTGGGCTGGGCCTGCACCTGTGCCTGGCAGTTGAACACTGGAGAGAGAGGACTGCAGGGGCCCCCCTGAAGGAATGAGGGGCCATAGTCCAACACAGAGGATTCCCAGCCTAGGGTTCCAGTCCTGGGAAGAAGAGTTCCCACAAAATCTGCCTGTAAAAATCAGAGGGGATTCTGGCCAACTGGGTGAGATGAAAGGAACTGGAAAATCCAGACATCCCAGTTAAGGGGCCCCCACACAGACTCACTTGCTCGCAGATACTCTCGCTGGGCTCCTGCGGAGGGTTGGCAGCTCATGGGGTACAAGAGACATATGGCAAAAGACTGAGTTTTGTAGCACCGGAGGGAGGGCTGGAGGGACAGCTGCTATTGCTCCCTTGTTGGGCCCTCCTCCAAGGTAGTCCGCAGTTGGTGCTATCTTGCCTATTTTGACCCCGCCCCTTCAACAGCCAATTCTGAAGCTGCATTGTCCTGGTGAGAGAGACCTGCTCTAGCCCATGTCTCCCTGAGACCCTACCCCATGTAGCCCACAAATTGCCTATGCTGGGCCATTGCTAGGCAGCCAGCCCCACTTTGCACCTTCCCTGAGCCTGGCATTTGTGGACAGGCATTAGCTCTCAGCTTGTGCTACCTACGCATAGCCCATACATTTTGTCGGACACTTTTGGTGGTAGGCCACTGGTGCCAGCCAAAGTACAGTGTCTTTTGGGCAGATTGCTGAGGTCCGTGCACCAGGGCCAGATCATGGCTAGCTTCTCTGTGATCTGTGACTTGCAGGAGCCCGCAGGCTTAGCACTGGCAGCAATCTGCATTGGCCTGATGGAATTGCCTTGCTCCACTGCACTGGCTGGGTGAAATCTGCATGCTTTACCCTGGGTCCCTGCTCCCCCAAACTTCCATACGAACCAAAGTCTCTTATAGCTGTGGAGACTTATAGGAAACTGACACACAGTCTCAGGCCTTGAGGTGCACTGCTCCTTTTGCTAGGCTGCCCTATGGTCAGTATTGGGGGTAATCGACCTCGGGTCACATTGTGGTCTCTCCCACTTGCCTCTAGATCCAGCACAAGCAGCAACAATTTGTGGATTACTTTGTAGCTTCTACTATGTATCTGCAAACAATCAAAGGCGGCAACTGATCTTGACTTACATGGGAGCCCCTCCCCAGGGGCCCAAGAACCAACACACCCAGAGGCTGGCATCAGACCATAATAGAGTGCCACCTGACTAGCCCCATAAGTGGCACACCCAGAGGATGGTCTCAGAAGGTACACGAGCCTGCTGGGGTAAATCCCATTTTGTAGAGTCAGCTCCCACACAACTCATACCCTGTGTGGGTGGCCAACCCCCACAGCCAGTCAGCTCGAGAGTCAGTCCGTCCACTGACATGCTAGCAGCAATCAAGGATTAACTACAACAAAATAACATACATAGCTCATACTAGGAGCATGCCCAGAGCCCCCGGCATAGGTGATCAGGGAGACTGTGCCACTGGGCCACACAGGACACCTGTTACATAAGGCCACGTGGCTAAGGCTGGGAGATGTAACAAATCTTTCTAATACATAGAAACAAAAACAGAGAGGCAACTAAAATGAGAAAACGAGGAAACCTGCCACAAATGAAATGACAGGAGAAAATTCCATTAAAAAAAACCTATATGAAATGGAGGCTAGCAACCTACCAGAGATAGAGTTTAAAACACTGGTTATAAGAATTCTCAATGAACTTAGAGGGAGAATAAATGATTTCAGTGGGGACTTCAACAGAGAGATTGTAGGTATAAAAAAGACATATAAACCATAAAAAGAACCAATCATAAATGAAGACTACAATGACTGAAAATAAGAATATACTAGAAAGAACTGACAGTAGAGAAGATGAGGATCAAATCATCAAGGTGGAAGACAAGATAGCAGAAAACACCCAGTCAGAAACAGCAATAAAAAAGAATTTAAAAAATGAGGAAGGTTTAAGAGACTTCTGGGACAACATCAAACATACCAACATTCCCAACATAGGGGTAACAGAAGGAAATGAGAGAGAGTAAGAGATTGAGAGTCTATTTGAGGAGATTATGACAGAAAACTTCTCTAATCTGGCAAAGGAAATAGACATACAAGTCTAGGAAACACAAAAAAGAGTCCCAAACAAGAAGAACCCAAATAGACCCACACCAAGACATATCATCATTAAAATGCCAAAGGTTAGAGACAAAGGGAGAATCTTAAAAGCAGCAAGAGAAAGGCCGCTAGTTACTTACAAGGATACTTCCATAAGAATGTCAACAGATTTTTCAACAGAAATGTTTCAGGCGAGAAGGGATTGGCCCAAAATGTTTAAAATAAGGAACAAACAAGAACCTATGACCGAGACTACTCTGTCTAGCAAAGCTATCAATTGAAAAGGAAGGTGAGATAAAGAGCTTTCTAAACAAGAAAAAGCTAAAGGAATTCATCACCAACAAGCCAGAGTTACAAGAATTGTAAGGGGAATTCTATAAAAAGGATGGAAAAACTCCATAGATAGAAATAATAAAGTGACAATAACTCTGTACCTATCAATAATCACTTTAAATGTATATAGAGTAACAGAATGGATAAGAAAATAAAACGCATACTTATGCTAACACCATTCTCAATGGGGAAAGGCTAAAAGCAATTTTCTTAAGGAACAAGACAAGAATGCCTATTTTTACCACTTCTATTCAAAATAGTATTCGAAATCCTAGCTATAGCAATCAGGCAAAAAATAGAAATAAAAGGCATTCTAGTTGGAAAAAAAGAAGTAAAACTGTCATTATCTGCAGAACACATGATACTATACATAGAGAACTCTATAAAGATTTCACCAAAAAAAAAAAAAAAAAAAATGGGTAGGACTGATCAATGAATTCAATAAAGTAGCAGGATACAGAATTAATATTCAGAAGTCAGCTGCATTTTTATACACCAATGAATTATTAGAAAAAAAAATTAAGACTATAATCTCATTCACAATTGCATCAAGAACAACAACAACAAAAATAACTAGGCATCAAATTAACCAAGGAGGTAAAAGACCTGTTTTCAGAAAATTATGTCATTGAAAAAAGAAATTAAAGAGGATACAAATAAATGGAAGCACATACCATGTTCATGGGTAGGAAAAATCAACATCATTAAAATGGCCATACCACCCAAAGCAATCTATAGATTCAGTGAAATCTCAAAATACCAATGACTTTTTTCACAGAACTAAAACAAGTAATCCAAAAATTTATATGTAACCATAAAAGATCCTGAATAGCCACGTCAATCTTGAGAAAAAAAAAAAAAAAAAAAACAAAGTTGGAGGTATCACACTACAAGTCTGTAGTAATCAAAACAGCATGGTACTGGCATAAAAACAGACACATTGATCTATTGAACAGAATAGAGAGCACAGAAATAAATCCATGCCTATATGGTCATTTAATCTATGACACAGGAAGCAAGAATATACAGTGATGTAAAGACAGTCTCTTCAACGATGTTGGAAAAACTGGAAAAATGCATACAAAAAAATGAAACTGGACCACATTCTTATGCCATATACAAGAATAAACTCAAAACGGATTAAATACTTAAATATAAGACCCCAAACCATAAAACTTCTAGAAGAAAACAGAGGCAATAAACTCTCTGATATTGTTATTAGTATTTTCTGGATTCATCTCCGAAACAAAAGAAAAAATAAACAAAAGAGGTTATCTCATACTAAAAAGTTTTTTCACAGCAAAGGAAACCATCACCAAAATGAAAAGACAGCCTACTGAATGGGAGAAGATATTTGCCTATGATACATCTGACAAGGGGTTAATATCTTGTCAGATATCAAGGGGTTAATATCTAAGATTTATAAAGGACTCATAAAACTCAACAAGAAAAAAACAAACAATCCAATTAAAAAATGAGCAGAAGACATGAATAGGTTTTTCTCTGAAGAGGAAATAGAAATGGCCAATAAATAGACATATGAAAAGATGTTCGAGATCAGTATTCATCAGAGAAATGCAAATTAAAACCACAAAGAGATATCACCTCACACCTATCAGAATGGCTATCATCAATAAATCAAAAAATAACTATTGTTGGTGAGGATGTGGAGAAAAGAGAAACCTCATACACATGTCAATTCGTAGAGCTACTATGGAAAACTGTTTGAAGTTTCCTCAAGAAATTAAAACTAGAATTGCCTTTTGGCTCAGCAATGGCACTTCTGGATACTGATGCAAAGAAAACCAAAACACTAGTTTGCAAAAGATCTACACACCCCTATGTTCACAGCAGCACTATTCACAATAGCCAAGATATGGAAACAACCTAGGTGCCCATCATTAGATGGTTAGATAAAGAAGTGATGATTCGTATATATAATGGAATATTATTCAGCCATAAAAAATGAAATCTTACCATTTGCAATGACATAGTTGGATCTAGATGGTATTATGCTGAGTGAAATAAGTCAGATAGAGAAAAAGAAATAACATATGATTTCGCTTATATGCAGAATGTAGGGAACAAAAGAAATGATCAAACTAAATGAAACAGACTTAAAGATACAGAGGATGAACTGGTGATTGTCAGAGGTTGGGGGGCCAGGTGAAAAAGATGAAAGGATAAAGAAGGACAAATTAGTAGTTACCAAACAGTCACGGTGATGTAGAATACAGTATAAGAAATAGTCAATATTATTGTAAAGGTTGTGTGTAGTGCCAGATGGGTGCTAGAGTAATTGGGGGATTACATCATAAATTATATAAATGTCTAGCCATTGTATCTGAAACTAATATAAAGTAAAAAAATTAATAAAAAATAAATTACAAATTACTCTTAGATGCCGTTATTCTTATCATAGTGTTAAATATTATTACAACCTAAATAAGATAATTTGGAATATGATTAAATAAATACATAAAATTATTAATCTTAAAACAAATGCATAACTAAAATAGCCTTCTCTGTTTTCTGACAAAGGGAACCTATTAGTAACAGTAAGCTTTGATGGTGATAATTTATTATCGTTATGATAACTCTAAAACACTAAGATTTTTAATTCATTCATATATCAGTCATTGGTGTGAAAGAAGACCCAGTAAATTTAATTAAAAAATAATAATAAAAAGAAGAATATAGTCAACTTTTTTGGAACACAAAGAACCAAATTTAAAATCATAATATTATTATATTTAGGATAATTTAATAGTGAGTACGTTATACTCTTTGCAAGAAACTGGAACTCCTAAATGGTTTCAATTGCAATTCTCTAATAGTTTAACGGAAACAAGTCATTTTTTCATCCAGAATAGAGCTTGTGCACAAGCAATGAAGTTCGTTTATTCTCAGGGAAAACCTGTATTTCAGCAACTCCCATTACTTTCTCCACATCAAATCAGACACTTGCTTAGGTGAGATATGTAAAATTGAGTGATTAAAGAATTACCAAGCCTCCTTGAAGAAATAATTCCTGATCCTCCTATAATCGAATTTACATTCCTAAAAAATTTACCATTTTCTTTTGTTCCCTTTGTAAAAGATCTCTGACTGGGTAAGGACATGCCAATAACACCTTGGTTTTTATTTTCGTAGCTACTTTCCACCAAAATTACTTCTCTTTGTAAATATAGTGCAATGGAGGAAAAACCGTATTCCTGTGTAAAGATTCCCTTTTTTTTTTCATTTCTCTACATATTAACCTTTTATTGCTGAAAAAGTCTACTTCATTGTGAGCATCCAGGTCTACCCTCATTTATGTGGCTTCAAAGGCCAATATTCACTCAGAAAATATTTGAATTTCTCTTCATCTTGTGAAGATCTTCTTTTGTTGTGTAATTAAGGTGGCCTATAGCCAAACAAACATCTAACTGAGTCTCATGGGAATTAATAAGCATGCTTTTCCAATGATTTGGGATTAGTGGTAGTTTTTGAAGAATTGGTCTTAAGCTTAATAATGAAAATTTTGGTGTGTAACTGGATTACAATATTAAATGACCCAAGAGAATAAAGAAAGACCACATAACCCTAAGCTATCTGCCACTTAAGGGTTATGATCGCTTCAGTGCAAAATATAAAAATTGCATTATAATTGTTATGATAAAATGTTTTCTAGTGAATTGATAACATTAATGTAAATTTTCTTATTTCATCTTTGCCCTTAAAATAATATGCTAACATCTAATGGAACAAATTTTACAGACATGTGAGATTATAATGCAGCGATTCCAAATAATACTGTTGTGAAGACAGGTTGTATAATTTACATTAAGCTGATTTTGAAGCATCACTCCTCCATTTCTTTTTTAGATAGAGTATGTATAAAAATATAACAAATCTACCACTAAATGTGTATGTATTCTATGATTAATTCTGAATATTTAATGATATATTCACAGATCTGCTCAGTTTGTGGAGGAAAATTTAATAAACACATGTTTTAGAAACAATAGATTAGTCCTGCCAAAGAGGACTGTCTTTCTAAGTTAATAATCAAAGTTCCAAAAATGATAATAAAGTTATGAGCCATATGCCTGGAACAAATGGATTTTTTTCTCACCTTTGACTCCAGACAAAAAAACAAAAAGAGGGAGAGGGGAGGTTTCAGTCACACCATATTTAATCCAATTTGCTTTGGGTTTAATCTCCAAAACAAGGCTGGTCGGCTAATTCCCAATTATAATGGCACATGTAATCAGAGTCCTCATTAACAAAGACTGACTATATTGTCTATTAGGAATGAAAATTTGAAATGCAAATTCAGCAAATCAAAACGTTAAATGAGCTCCTATCCAAGATGGTTAGAGCTCCCGCCAGGGCAGACCACGCTGGCCGACACCTGCCCTGGGTTTCCCCTCCAGGTGAATGTTTCTTCGGTTCCAGTCTTTGCCTCCTAATTGACCTACTTATGATCTCTGCTTCAATTAACATATGCTTATTAGTAATGGCTGGTTAAAGATTTCAACTGCTGCAGTTTACAAAGTCTAATAGAGATGAACTCCACAGGAAAGACGAAGCCACTATTTCCCTCATCAGCAAAGTCACACTGGTTAGAATGCCTGTGGTAGAAATTACATGATTTCTCACACTGTCTGATGTATGGAAATTATTACTAATTGATATTGGAGATCAATGCATACATGACTTTAGGCCTCATATACAGTGAGAAAGATACAAATACATGATGAATCCGTTTTCCCTTTGAGCAAGTAATTTCTAATTTGGTTTTAGGAATAAGAAAAAGTGAGGAAACTTCTCTAGCTGGATAAATGGCCAATGGGTTTGGGTTTATTTTGAATTTGATTTCATAACTTTTTTTTTTTCAGAGTAATTTCATACAATAGAATGGGAAATTTTGCACTTGACAAAAAGATTATATTAAGAGTTTATATTTTGATCACTGAACACCCCTTCTTAGTTTCTAAGGTAACAACACTGGATTTTAAAGAGCCAGAATGTTGGAGTAGCTCCCATTTTTATTTCTAGTCATATAGTTTGATAGAAGATAAATTTAAATTTTGCTTTCTCTGAAGTATTTTTTTTTATTCATAATTAATGTTCGACCAATTACAAATTTCAATTTTCACATCTTATTGATCAGGAAATAGTAATTTGGCTATTTCTAACCTAAGGGGCAGCTATACCTTGATTATATAACTTGGAGCTGGTTGATCAGATTCATTCTTAAATAACTGTCTATAATGATCATCTCTGTCTATAACAGGAGATAAAAGACTGTTCTGAGCCTCAGGAGGCCTTGGGCAGTCACTCTTTATAGGATCTTAGACAAATGTATTAGTTTTCTATGGCTGGGAACAAAACAACACAAATTCAGCAGTTTATAACAACACCCATTTGTTAGTGCACAATGTTGCATGTAGGTCAGAAATCTAGGCAAGGTACTGGATTCTCTGTTCAAGGGCTGAAATTAAGGTGTCATTCAGGGCAACAGTTATCCTCTGGGGCTTAGGGCACTCTCTCTCTCTCAAACCAGTGGTAGAAAATTCTGCTTTTAAAGGATTTCTGTGATTAGGTCACACTCACTCAGATAATCTCTCTATTTTAGGGCCAACTAGGCCATATAACATAGCCTAGTCATGACAGTAAAGTCCATCATATTCACGGTCCTGAGGATTGTGTATCATATACACACTAGGGAGGTGACAAATCTCAGAATTCTGCCTACCACAGCAAGTCACCTAGCTTCTTTTGGCCTCATTTTCCTAATGCAAAGTGAGGAGGTTGGACTAGATAATCTCTGCCTCCTTTTACCCATATCTCTAAATTTCCAGGGCCAAATAATTATAAACACGTAACTCATAGAAAAAAAACACCAGTTAATTGCTATACACTCAATTGGGCTATTTTATTTGGTTGATTAGTTGGTTTTTAAAAAATTAAATTGTGCTAGTACAACTGTTACTAGGATTTCTAGGTAAAATAAAAGAGAATGACCCATGTTCTCTAATTTTAATAAACAACAAAATAGCCTCAGAGACAAAATAAAAACTTATGCAGTGTACAGCAGTGTACAAAGGACAATAATGACATGCATTCCGTGCTTGTTCAGAACTGAAAGCTCACTATTAGCTGGTGGTAAAGAAAATGTTGATTGAAAATTTTATTTTCACCTTGTTCTGTCAGTAGTATGGAGTCCTAACAAGGCAATGCCCATGGATTTTTGATGAAGTTCTTTCCTCAGTGTTCTTCTGATATTTTTCAAAATTTATTAAATTTCCCAACAAAAATCCATCTTTTTAAAAATTCCATTATGAGGACTTCTTCCCTCTACACTTGCTTAACCCTAAGTAAAACAGTCACATTTTAATACATCTGGTTTTCTAAAGCAATTTCCAAATAACCCATAATCTAACTTTGAAACTGGTGACACATGTGTATTCCTTTGCGTTTTTAAATTAAATTTTACGCAGGCTCATTCTTCTAGATTTTGAGCAGTATGCATTGCTTCAGCATTGCTCAAAACTGTCTTCTCATATTAGGTGAGAGTGCGATCTGAATAGCCTAATCAGGCGTTTGCATGTGTCTAACTTTCAAAAGTAAAGACAATAAGAAAGAAGCAAATATAATTCCTTTTCTTCTTTCTAGGCTCTGGGATTAAGTCAAGGAAAAATGAAAGTTTAAAAGTGCTTCTTTGCTTGGTGATGGATTACAAGAAATAATTGCGTTAATTTCAGAGTTGGACATTATAGCTTTATCTTGTTGATATTCACATCGGAAAAAAACCGCCACATTTTGGGTATACAGGAGCAAGAGGTAAGAGCATATAATCTTCCTTTGTTATGGGAATGTTCATTTATTTTTTCTAGCTGAAATAATAAACAAAATCACTTTGGTCAAAGGTATTTTGTAATGAATTGCAATGAAAATGTATTTGATGTGGGCTTATATACACGATTAAACTCTTAGATGCTGTTAATATATTACTGATCACATATATTGAGCTCTAAAAACACTGAAAGCCCAGGTGAGCTTTTGAATTTCTTAAATTTAATCTCTGGGTGTTTAAGATTGGGTATATTTAAATAAGCATTCTTTTTATAAACAGCCTGCTTTTCCTCCTTCTCAACATGTGGTCCTTTGTTCTATTTGAAATTCAGTTTTAGTCCCTTGACACTCACTTACTACACATGAGAGTCTATCATAGAATTAGGAGGCGGATAACAAAAACTACTACATTAAAATGACTGTATTCTACTTTTAGTGAAATTATTTGAGGCATCTCCACAATCAAATGTATTTATTGGCTTTTCTTTCTTTGATAGCAGTCGGTAAAATGTTTAGAATCTAGTTATATAGACTTAGCCACACTTGAATAATACTGGGTTTGAAACTCTTCTGTAAAAATAAGATAACAAATGTTTGAGAGATTATAATGTTTTGTGTCTTTCCATTTTTTGAAAAGTACCAGACACCTTCACATCCCCATGATGGAGAGGAAATCTCTACCTCTGAAGCACTAAATTCTGCATTTTTCTTCTGAATTTCAGAGTCTCTGGAGTCAGACAGATATATCAGTAGGGAAAACATACTTAATCTCAGACATAGTTTTTTCCTTTGTAAAAGAGAGATAATTATAGTATTTATCTTATGAGTTTTTTTAAGTATTTAATAAGCTAATATGTTTAAAATACCAGCACAGTTTGCTTGCTACACAGTAAATGTTTAGCAACTATTACTGTCATTTTGCTACTGTTTATGTCTGAATTAATTTACCTCAATAATACATCAATCTTAGCATTTTTAAAAATATAGTTCAAGTAGACAATAATATTTCTAATTTACCAGCCCCAAGAAACATTCTCATCCCCCAAACTCAGGATTAAATGAATAATGTGTGCAAAAGGACAAGGATTTGCCTGGAGCAGAACTCGAGAAGTACTCATCACTTTTTATTCTCAGAATGGCCCAGTGATACCACCTACTGAAAATTAATCACCTCCATTTGGAAGTATTTTTCCAGTCAATTTTGGATACATAATTAAGTGCACATTATATATTTGTTTATTCCGTCATTCCACGATTGGTCGCTCACTATAAAATACAAAAAAGTAATAATAGTATTTGCAGATAAAATGGAAACAATAGTTGTAGCTGGCAGGTTGATATATTTCTTATATCTCTATGTCCATCTCTATTTATTTATTATCATCTTTTCTACTTTAGTTACCTCTAACGCTAATTGTCAAATTTCACTTTCTTTTCACTGCCTCCTCTTCCCCTGCCACTAGGCTCTACTCCAAGCTACTGTCATCTCTCTCCTACCATACAGATATGCCTCCATACTGATATTTCAATATCCATTTCTGTCCATCTTTAATTCATTCTTCGGAAAAACACACAAAACAAATATAATCTTGTTCTTAAGACCCTTTATTCTACTTCAGAATTATTAAGTGGCAGAGAGAGAGAGAGAGTGAAAGAGAGAGAAAGAGAGAGGGAGGGAGGGAGGAGGAGAAAAGGAAGTTCAACGAATACTCAGATTCTTGTAGTCCAATACTTTCAGCATACACTTAATTTTGTTTTATATTAGAACATTTTATTTATTTTGGGAGGTATCATAATCTTTTTAGTTCCTACAAATGCTGAATATCTTAATTTGGTGCTGTCTCAAAGGCTTCCTGAAGATTCAGGGATGGATACTCACATCTTCGACAGACTCTGCCATTGCCACTGGACTGATCCTAGGCAGGCTGTTGATGGGTCACCATCTTTCCCAGTCCTTTCCTTTTTGGTGGTACCCAAGAAACATACATTTCCAGGTTAAACTCAGGAGCTTGCTCTATTTCTGCCTTGACCCCCTAAATTGTACTTTTCAGCCCAGCAGAGGTGGGTGGGGCATTGTTGGGAAGGGTGGTCCCTAGATCAAAGGCATACTTTATACCAATTCTTTGGCTTGTCTTCTGTCTTTTTGTCTAGAGAGTGACAACATTTTTGATATGAGGTCAGCGCAGACAGAACGTGCACTCAGTATCCACTTGCCTTAAAGTTAAGCTGCCAACATTTCCTTTGCCTGAGGGTTTATGCAACTTATATTGGCCCCCATCAGATCCTACTCCACTTCACCTCAGGAAATAAATTGTAATCAAAGTTCAAGACCACACTTGATCATCATAAAAACATTGTTTATACTGTTGGTTGTAAAGGCTTTGACTAATTTAGACAATAGTCTGATGGCCATCTAACACAGTGGTTCTCAACTTTGGCTGTGCAATGGAAATATCTGAGGGAATTTAGAAGCTATTATTGCCTGGGTCCCTCTCCCAGAGATTTAGACGAAACCAATCTGGGGTGAGTGAGGTGTTGTAAATATCCTGAGGTGAGTCTAGTTGTAGTCAAGGTTGAGATCCACTAATGTAAAGAGAGTCTAAGTATATGGTTAATGAAATCAGAGGCAACCAGATCCAGAGAGATTTATTCTGGGCTTTTCTCCAGCTACACTGACCCATGTACCGACCTCCTGCACTTCAATCACTCTGGACTTCTCTCAGTTTCTCTAAACGCCCTCGCTCTTCCAATTTTAACCCTTTTGCACAGTCTGATCCTTCTGCCTGAATCAGCACACACTCCCTGCCCACATCAATGCCTTTAGATCTCAATTCCAATTACAATGTCCTAGAGAAAATCTTGCTTTATGTAGACAGTATGTGTACTTTGTGGTAGAGGCAAAGTATTCCCCTTCACAGCATGGATTCCATTGGAGAGGCAGATAACCAAGGCTCTTGGCTCATACCCCTTGACACAGAACTGCTTGGGTCCAAGTCCTGGAATCATCACATACTACCTGTTGGTCTTAGGAAAGTTATTTAATCCCCCTGTGCCACATCTTTAAATGGGCACCATAGATGTATTTACCCTATAATTTTGGTAGGATGATGACAGGAGCTAATACAAGGAGAACACTTAGAATAGTGGCTACCACACAATAAGTACTATGAAGTATCCCTGTTTAATTTTAGTTAAATAACTTATTAATATTTGTTTCTCTCACCAGAATGCAGACTCCATGAAAGCAGGCCCACTCATGTCTGTTTTTTCTTTTCTCTATTTCTACTACTATGTACATATTAGAAATATGTACAGGAATATGTGTTGATTGAACACATAAATAAATAATACAAATAAAATAGCTATAGACATGGGTAAGGTCAGATATTTGGTGATGGAAGGAAATTTAAATTTGGGTAGTAAACACACAATTCAATATACATATGACATGTTGAATCGTACACTTGAAAGCTGTTTGATTTTATTAACTAATGTCACCCCAATAATTTCAATGAAAATAATAATTATGAACATGTTGAACATAGTCTTTCTCACATTATTTTACAAACATTCTCTCATCATTCATTGTCATGCAAATGTGTAAATTTTAAAGTGTGAATAATTATAAATAAATAATTTCCCAATTTGAGGCGTTGTTTCTATGTTTTAATAGAACTTCCAAAATACAATGATGAGATTTTTCTTTTAACATTTTTTCTCTTGAAGAGTCAAAATTTAGAATGAAATAAATAGCCAAAGTTTTAATTGCAGAATTGGGCAACTACATAATTCAAGAACTGGGTCTTGAGTAAACAGGAATTGATGGTGTCTTGTTAGTGTATAAGAAATATTAAATAATAATATCAGCATAAAGTTTAGTATTTCTTACATATTACATAAAATGAATAAACCATTGAACACATACCTGAGGGCTCCTGCCCCTTAACTTTTAATTTAAATTGATTTTATGTTTAATTTATGAATGCTCAAAAATATTATGAGATGTAAAGGAAAATGCAACCTCATAAATCAACGTGTTCTGGATTGCCAGTTTAATTTTCATATTGACTTAGTGCCAGACGAGTGGTATCTACAAGAAGGCAGAAAACACAGAGTCATCACTGGATAAAGGGTCAGATAGAAAGTACAAGCATGATAGCTGAAGAACTTCCTCCGATTAATCTCTATGGTAGGCGAAATAAGCCCATTGATAGACTAGAGTTTCGATTTTGGTTTATACGTCATTCTTACACTACTTACATTAATGGAACATTTTGCTTTTGTTATAGTTGATGGCATAAGAGAGTGAGTAGTAAATTAAACCTCTTAATAAAAAAATTGAACACCTATACATTTCAAGCATTTCAGTGCAAAGTAAATAGAAACTTACTTTGGTGACCACTTGATTTAGAAATTGTCATTAAGCAGGAAATGTCATATACATATACATTTAAAGCTATTAAAAAGAGTTATTTTTATTAGTAGCATAAGTTTGTTTCTAATTTATGTAATCTTACTAATTTATGTATTAAATGTATCTATGTAAGCCAAATTTAAAATTCTTTTTAGAAAATATTTTCCTTTTTTGAAAATGAATATTACATAAATCGACTAATAAATAACAGAAATTTTGAAATCAAAATGATTAAATTTTTTGCCAGGCTCTATGACTTAATATCTGGGTGAACGTGGTCAAGTTGTGAAGTGAATTAATGCACAACAAGTATTTCTTATGGTGCCAGGTATAGTGTTCAATAAATATTAGCTGTACTCACATTATAATGACCGCAACAGCAATAAAAACAACAGTAATACATGTGACATAAGATAATTTTCAAACATTACGTCTTTATTTCACTTTATTTTTTAATTTTATTCCTTTTATTTTAAGTTTTGAATGCTTATTATGTGCCATACATGTTTTCAAGTATTTTCTATGTATTGCTTCTTTAATTGTCACAAAAACCAATTAAGGTAGATGCTAATATAACTGTCATTTTGTAGATGAAGAAAATGAAGCATGAGAATGAAATGACTTGACCAAAGACCCAGAGGTTTTAACGTAGAAGCTGTCCTTACTGGACTTTACTGAACCATCTCAACGATTAGCCTCTACTCTTCTTTCCATCTAGAAGGGAGGAATGTCCTGGCTGGCAGCTACCGCATATGGAATGCTCAGTCTGGCAAGCTGCTTCCTCTTTGCCTGTGCCCTGCTGCACTACTAGTTGTGGGACAGCTTTCCAAGAGTCAGATGGTTTGTTCTCACATCTGCTAATGTGATTGTACTTGTCAATGTTGGCACGTAAATTAACTGTTACTTAAATGCTACATAAATCAATAAAATGTGTATGAGAAAAGGCAGAGGATTGTTTCTGTGGATCCAAAATTTAATCCTTTATTGATAAATATTTGGATTTGGGCTAGATGAGACAAATGTCAAGGCTAAAGAAAACGTCATGAAACTCTAGGAAGAGTCTATATTCAGATCTTCTTTAAATTCTCTGGGTACTTTGGGGGACATGGACATATGCCTTCTGGGATGATTTGGCAAGACTGGAGAAGCTCTTATCAGCAGAGCCATTCTTAAACCCAGGAATTGGCCCTGTGCCCTAGAAGGGTGAATTAAAGTACATGAAGTATTTTATATGTCATTTTAATGATTTTCTGCTTGAACCAACTTTTCTAATTCATAAGCTAATCACTAGTTCTGATTGTGTCAGATGAGTTCTATTGCACACCACAAGACTGTAGAAAACTAGAGATAATTATCAGACCTATTACTTTGTAGTGAAAAGAGAAACGCTAAATATAAAAGTGAACCACAAGAGAGTCATATCCAACAATTTTTTAAAAACCTACTAACAATAATAAAACCAATGTATAAAAAGTAAAACATACTGAGTGAACAATTTAAATTCTAAAGAATTAAGATAAAGAATAGACAAGAGATAACAAATGCTGCCGAGGATTTGGAGAAAAGGGTACCCTTATGTACTATTGGTGGGAATGTAAACTGGTACAGCCACTATGAAAAAGAGCACAGAGGTTCCTCGAGAAATTAAAAATAAAACTATCATATGATCTGGCAATCTCCCTTCTGGCTATATATCTAAAAGAAATGAAATCATTATATCAACGAGAAATCTGCACTCCCATGTCCACTGCAGCGTTATTCACAACAGCCAAGGTATGGAAACAACCTAAGTGTCCATCAGTGGATGAATGGGCAAGAAAATGTGATATATTTCAACCTTACAAAATGAATTCCTGTTATATGATAACATGAATGAATCTGGAGAACATCATGCTAAGTGAAATAAGCCAAACTGAGAAAGACAAATACTGTGTGGTATTACATACATGTGGAATCTTTAAAAAAAAAAAAAAAGTTGAATTCATAGAAACAAAATACAAAAGTGGTTACCAGGGGCAGGGCGTGGGGGAAATAAGGAGCGATTTATAAAGGATAAAAACTTTCAGTTATAAGATGAATAAGATCTGAGGATCTAATGTAAAACATGGTGATTATAGTTGTAACATTATATTATAATTAATATATTAATATATATAATTAATATTCTGAGAGTAGAACTTAAATGTTTTCACAAAAAACAAGCAACATAAAGTAAATATATGAGGTGATAATGTGTTAATTAACTTGAAGCAATCCTTTTGTAACAAATAGGTATATCAGATCATCACATTGTATACTTTAAATAGCTTAAATTCTATTTGTGAATTATACTTCGATAACGCTAAAAAAGTAAAAGAATTATTGCACTTTTATAAGTAAAGCATCAATATTCCTTAGGATCAGATAGAATACCCTTGCTGTTCTGGCCCCTATCTATTTTTCTAATTTTACCTCCTGTAACTCTGCCCCTCTGTATGCCATGCCCCTATGCAGTTTATGAAATGGATCATCTGTTAGTAATCAAGGCAGAGTATAAAATTCTCTATCACTATTGTACTTTCTCATTTCACCATGAAATCAACAAAGACTTATCCTGATTCTGCATGAGGTTCTCAAAACATGGTTTTGAGCCTGATAAAACACTGATGCATTTACTTATCTGCATATCCATCTGTTTATCCATCATCCATCCCTCCATTCTTTCAGTTTCTCAATACTCATTGCCTATGAGTTGGTACATTAGTTTTGTATTACTGGACAACAAATTTCCATAAATTTCTCAGCTTAAAAACCTCCAGTTCTTAGCTTACAACTCTGTAGGTTGGAAGTCTCGTCATGGCCTGTCTGGGTTCCCTGCTGTCTCACAAGGCCAAAATCAAGGTGTCAGTAGAACTACATCCCTTTCTAAAATGTCTGGGGGAAAAGTCCATTTTCAAGCTCATTCTTCTTATTGGCAAAATTTAGTTTCTTGCAATTGTAGGACATCTACAATTGAGCAGTTTGCAGCTGCTCTGAGGTTCCAGAGGCTGCCTGCATTATTGGACAAGGCCTGATTCATCTTCAAGCCAAAAATGACATATAAAATCCTAGTGCTTTGAATCTCTAACTTCCTCTTCTGCATTCAGCCAGAGAAAACTCCTGCTTTTTAAGGGCTTATGTGATTAGGCCACATCCACTGGGATAATCACTTTCTTAAAGTCAACTGTGTCATAAATATAACATAGCCTAATCATAGAAGTAGAATCAACAAGTTATAGTGTTAACAATGATGAAAGGAATGAGCCCAGGGGGATGGGGTGGAGGGCGGGAAACTGCAAATCTTGGGGCACATTTGGACATTATATTTTAATTCCATTTAAATTTATGTCCCGTTTTTGCCTTTATCATGTGTTCTTCACTTTGTTGTAGTATTATATATATTTCAAACAAATAGAAATGTACTATGGACATTTTAGAAAAGCTATTCTGGCAGTAGGGAATAGGATGAATTATTGGAGGAGTTGTTTCCCTGGAACGGGAAAAACAGTTGAGAGGTTGGGAGGTAGGAATGATGACATGGATCCGAGCCACTTGGATGCCAGTGTGCACAGGGAGGAGAGGACAAGAGATGTTAAGGAGGAACATCAATAGTACTTTATTACCAATTGGACTGAAAGCTGGTCATCTAGGATGATACCCGGATTTCTGGTCTCAGTAACTGAATAGGTAATGGGACCTTTCATTGATGATAAAGAATGCAGGAAAGAAATAACTTGGGGGAGAAATAAGGAGAAATTTCTAATTCAGTTTTGGGCCTGTTAAGTTTGAGCGGTTCATAGCACAATGTCTTGGAGATGTGTAATAGATATGTGGATACATGAGTCTTGAGCTCAGCAGAGAAGTCTGAGATTAGAGGAAGGGTAGACATGTCCTATGATAAATATTTAGAATAAGAAAAGAAATGGGTCTAGAACAGAACACTGGGGGACTTTAGAATTTAAAGTATGAGCAGTAGGAGAAGGAGAACAACAAAGGGAAAAAAATGTGTAGAAATAAATGTGGATAAATCCTAGAAAGGAAAGAATTTAAATAGAATTTTAAAAGAATTTATCAAATGCAGTAATGATTTTCATAATGATGATGACTGTGATAAATAATAGCAATTATATTTATTGAGTGCCTGAAAGATATAAGATATTTTGCTATCATATTAAAAAAAATTATTATCTTTTAATATCTCTGAATTGTGGGCATTATCATTCCTGCTTTATATATGAATAAATTAAGTCCTAGGGAGCATAAGAAACTGGCATAGGTCAGAGAGTCACAAATCTAACCTTGCCTGAGATTTAAACCTAGAGAAATTCTATACTAAAACACATAATTTTTTAAATATACCATAATGCTGTCTTACTGTAAAGTCAAGTAAGTCCTAAAAGTATTTTACTAACAACTAAAAGATCACTTTTTAAGTAAGAAAGATTATTTTTTATTGACACAGGGTGTGTGTGGGTGTGTGTGTGTGTTGGGGGAACTTCAAATATCTGAACAGTAGTGTGGCTGAAATGTAAATGGGAGGTAAATAATTTGACAATATGAACTATATTTTCAAGCAGCTTAGCTATAAAGGGTGTGTGAGCAGTAGTAGAGAAAGGAAGGCAACATTAAGAGAAAGTCATTATGAGAGAGACTAAATATATTTAATGATATAAGTAAAATGTTTTCTTTTTGATAAAAAAAGAAAATCATTATGTTTTAATTATTATTATTTGTCGTGGTGTATTTTTATTATAACTTAACACAGTTTGCTAAGGTACTCGATTCTGAGGAAAGCCCAGAGAGTTGGGCTTACACGTACGTAATGCTGACACAGTCCTAGCTCCCGGTGTGGCCTTTCACTGAAGCCTCTAGTTCCTCCTCTGTTGCAGGGATAATAACACCAACCCCAAAGAACTCTCGGGACACTTAAATAAACTGATTTATGTGAAGTGCCAAACATAGTGTTCAAAATCAGTTCAGTATCCGCCTGACTATAAATATATATGGAGTGATATTATTTATTTTGTATTTTTAAAGCCAAAAACAGAGCAGGTACTCAATGAATGAATGAATGATATATGGCAGGTATCTGTTAACTTATCTACATCTCTTCTTTTGATGGTAAGGGATGACGTTTTATCCTTCTCAATACTGTTTGCCCAGTCCTATACTGCTGAGCACAGACTATGAACTCTATAAAGGTTTCCTGATTGACCTAATGAAAAGCTAGGAGTAAGATTAATTTCAAACAATGAGTATTAATCATAAGTAATGAGTTTATCATTGTGCCAGGAATTAGATATTTATGCTAAAAATAGATGAAACACATACCTAGAATGTAATAATGGGTCTTTGTCAGGGCATAATAGTGTTTAGTTGACGGTGTGAACATGTAAACAGAGAGGGAGAAAGCTACCATTATTGATTGCTTTCCTATTGTTGGCTTTATATGCAGAAATTTAGCTGAAAATATATCTTTACGGTCATAATCAAATCAGGAGCAGGCAGTGTATATGGAAGTTCTAACCCGATCCATCCACGTAAGCAGCAGCTGTGGTGGGCTCAGTGCAACCTGCCCAAATCACACACAGGGCCCAATTATTGAGCCACGGGGAATTGGAATCACCAAATCTTAGGGTCAAGTTTAATTAAACCACACATAGAAAGACATGGCTGACTTTGTGAAGGACAGACAAGATAAGAAGCAGTAGAATAATTCTGTCAGGCCTGACGGCACACATGCATAGTCTCGTTCAAAGCGTCATCTTTGAAAATAGAGGACAATACATAAGTGTAACTAGGGCTAATGCTTCTGAAAGTCTTCTTTGGATCTTTGCATTCTCAACTTTTATTTTCTGCTTACCTGTAAAAGAATGTAGTTCTTCCTTGATTTGCTGGCACCTGCTGTTTAAATTGCCACATAGTTATTTGTTAAAGTACCGCCAATAATACACCTTGGGACTTCTGGGACATTCCCTTTTCTTGACTCCTACATTCAATTAGGACTCAGATACTTTTTAAAAAAATTAAATTTTATTGAGGTAACATTGGTGAATAACACCGTATAAATTTCAGGTGTACAACTTTATAATACGACATCTGTATATTCTATTCTGTGCTAACGCCCGAGGTCTAGTCTGTTTCTGTCACAATTGATTTGACCCTTTATTCTCATCGTTCTCCCCCTACCTCCTTCCCGTCTGGTAACCACCTCTCTGTTGTTTGTATCTATGAGTCTGTTTGTTTGTTTTGTTTGTTCACTTATTACTTTTTGTTTCATATCCCACATATGGAATCAGGTCCTTTTGCTTGAATCTCTTGAAGATCTTTTATATCTGTCCCCAAGTGGTCATTTAATATAGTTACAAGGTCAGTTCTATGCCACAATATTTCCAGTACTTGGCATACCCCTAGCACCTAGTAGACACTTAATACATGTCTGTCGAAGGTAGGAATCATTTATTTCTCTTTATTCTTCATGCCACTGTCTTTGTCCCTACCATAGCTTATTCAGATCAGTGCAATAATCTAACTACTTTCTCTGTCTCTAGCCTTGCCTTAGCCAGTTCATCTTTTATCTTGAGGCCAGAGTGATCTTTTAAAAATACTAATTTCATCATGTCACCCTTAATAGGATCTCTCAAGGATTCTGTTCAGAATTAAAATCCTCCAACAGTTTCTTATTATCTATAGGAGAAAATCTAGACTTTATAGGATGACATTTATGATTCTACATGATTGAGTCCCTAGCCATTTTTATACATTGCATATCACTTCTTTCTTCCTTTCGTCTTTGATTCCCTCTTTTTTTATTTGGCATCCAGGGTCTCAGTCACATTGAAGCAATGAAAGGTCCAGTGTTTCCTGTGGTTCCCATGGTCTGAATCCTTTGTTTATGCTGCTTTATCTTCCTGGACCTCATGGGTTTTACTGGTCAGCTAGAGACCATTTGCTCACTTTTCAAGACTTAACTTCTTTGAAGGAGATCTTGATCCTCAACTCCCAAAGAAGATACACACCTCTTGTTCATCTTGTTTAGTCTTCTGACAGATCATTTATGATATTATTTTCTTCTTTGTTTTTATTAATGTTTTACTTGCTTACATTAACTGTTTTTACTTGTTTACATTCTGCTTCTTCTAACTATACTCTAAAACAAATAGCCGGTGTCCCAGTCAGACTTATTTTTTCATCCACAATGCCTTATATAGAACTCAGGTGTATAGAACATATTTAATAAATACTTGTGAAATAATTTAAAGGTTTTTCATTTCTTATTTCTACATTATGACTATTTTGTTGAGCTAAAATTTAAGCTTGCAAGTCAGAATCATGCCTTAAATCATTCGAAAATTCTCAGACATTGCATTTTTTTTCACTTAGTAGGTGCTTAATATTGTTCATTACTGATGATGTTGATGTTGATTTTCTATAACCTCTGAAAATGTGATAAGCTCATTTTTCTAAAATGTGTAGCTAAATTCAGGATGAGCATCAACAATCTTGTGAAGTTTCTGGTATGACATAAGGAACTTAACATAGTTCTAGTATACATTAGAATAGCTGCCTCATTAATATATACCGGGTAATTAAACAACATGGAACAACCCACCTAAGAATGAATGTGGTATTTTTTACGAATTGAAATTTTATTAGCTCTTGTTACTGACTTTCTCCATTAACAAAAGGTCACTGACAAATTGCTGTCAACACTTTAACACAGAAACACTTGGCTAAACAATACACATCCTAGACATTTTGGTAGATTAAATATGATCATAAATTTCTTACAGTTTCTCCAATAAAGAGGTAGAATCTATTTTTCTAATTCTTATATTTGTACTGATTTTATTTGTGGCATACTTTGACCAATAAATTCAGGTGGAAATGAAATCATGTGAGTTCAAGAACCAAGGCTTCTATAGCTTCTATTTTGCCCTCTTGGAGCTTTGCCCAGGGCCTGCCATGTGGAGAATTTTGGCATGAAAATTACATGGAGAAAGAAGCCCAGACACTCAGCAATCCCAGGTGAGCTCAGCCCCAGCTAACTCATTAGCTAATGGCAACCACGTGCATAAGCTCAGGCACTAGCAGAGGAATCATCTAGTCAAGCCACACAACAGTGATAAATAATAAAGTATAGTTGTTTTAAGCCTCTAATTGTTAGGGTGGTTTGTTATGCAGTGAGAGGTAACAGGTAGAGACATGAAAACAAATGGCAGCTCTGGATTCCTTTTCCTAACAATCAAAGTGGAAGTATAAACAACCCAAATGTCTTTTCAGTGGCCCCAGAGATGCTGAATAAAGTAAGGTTATTCAGTGAGGTTATGAAAGCATTTTCAGCTCATTATGACAAGTGACAGAAATAGAAAAGGCCTGAGCCAGCGCATGTTCACACACATTGATTTTGTACATCTTCAGTTCCTGGCAAACAAGGATAAAATATAAGACTGATCAAACCAATGTGAGAATCATCTAATGGCTACGATGTTTCAAAATTAAAACAGTAAAATTGTGGTAAAAAAATGTTTTAAAGCTAGCAAAAAGAGCCGAGTTTGGAAAAAGATGTGCTGTGAAACAAAAGTCCATTAATATTCAATAACCTCCCCTCAGCTTCTCCAAATGTGAAGGAGTCAGTGATGGGGTCAGTTCTTTCCTTGAACCAGGATTCTGGTTTATTTAAAAGCAAAGCAAAGCAAAACAAAACAAGAAACTAAGAAAATTTAAAGCTTAACTGGGATTAGCTAGCAAATCTCTCAGGAAATTTTCTTCTCATAGAACACTTGCACAAATAAGGTTTACAAATTTTTCTAGTTTCTGTTAAGCATTTCTCTAGTTACTTAGAATTAATCATAAAATACTTTCAAAATACATAACAAATTTTGTAGGTGGGTTTTAATCAATATGTTTAAACTTGACATATGTCCAGGGCTCAACAATTTACAAAGCAACTAGAACACTTTGGATTTCACAAACCTCCTTAGGCTTGGGAATTATCTCCTCAGGTAGGTAAGAAAAGTGGATCTCATAGAGTTAATTGTCTAAATTGAAAGATGATTCAGCAAGTTAAAAATAAGATTATCACTCAGATATTTTCTTCTTAATCCTTAAAAATGGATTATATAACAATGATACATTAACAGCTAATACTTATAGCTCCTGTATTCCAGGAACTGTTATACCTCATTACATACATGTTAACAAACTTAGTCCTCATACAACAATCCTGTGAACTATATATTACCCCCATCTTACAGAAAAGAAAGCTGACACAGAAGTAGAATTAATTTGCCGATGGTTGCACAGCTATTAATGACAGAGTTGAGATTTGAGTCCTCATAGTCCATCTTAGAGTATGTGCTCTCGACCATTGTACCATAATTCTTCTCCATGAAAATGAGCGGTATTTTATTTTTAAATTATAATGACAAATTTAGAATTTTTCTGGGCCCACACTTTAGCTATTTTAAGTGTTTTAGAAGCTCCATTAGTCCCACATTAGCTGAATAGAACTAACCCTGCATTATCAATAGTTATATCAAAAATGAGGAAAGCATTTTTCAAGTGCACTATGAAAAAAGGGAAGATTAATATCATGATACCATTATGTTCATGGCAATCTCAACTCAAATTTCCAAGGGCCCAAAAGGGCAAATGAATTGACTTAAGATGTATTTACAGATCATTAAAGAATAATTACCAAGACGTTAAAAGCAGTTTCCCACCTTCATAACTGAATGGGTTTGGTATCTTTTAGCGTTGTCTCAAAAAGGATGTTTTATCTCAAGAGAGAGATGAAAAATAGACAATTATACTGTAGCACATGTGTGCCTGTTTTGGCACTCATCAGACATAACATGTATTTGTTATTGTTTTCTTATTTAATTTTTCATAATCTTTAAAAACACAATCCAAAAGAAGAAATGATTTTAAAATATGTTTGCCTATAATCACCCTACATCACTTGGTAGGTAGTGAAATGAGGCATAAAATTTGATGTATCAGGGATTCTTAGAATTTAAGGGTAAGGACTCTTGAGAATCTGTTAAAATCATGAATCTTCTCACCTACCCAAATGCACATAAACAAAATATTTTTCAGTTTCCTTCAAGGGGTCAATAAACTCATTAAAATCTATTTACAAAACTCCAAATTAACTATCTCACTTTATCCTCTATATTTCTTAATGTATCAAATAGGGCTAATAAGAATCTAAACAATATATCTACTATATGTTTATGTCAATAATGAAAATATTATAGCAATGACACTAATAATACCTGGCATTTATTGGGTACTTAATATATGCCATACTTGGTGATCATATGATACACGTACTAATATTGTCATCATTTTACATATCAGAAAACTGAGATTTGGAAAGCTTAACCTCTTTCAAGTGAGTGACGAAGCAAGGGTTTGAAACTAGGGAGTCCGATTCCACAAATTATGCTCTCTACCAAGGCAATTAGTGTATTGTAAGTGCTCAATAAACATTAGTTGCAGTTTCTATTGGTATTATTATTTTGAGATAAAGATGGTACTTGTAGAAAAATGTACAACGTGTAAGCAAAAATCTTTTTTCTTGAATAAGTGAAAATGGATTTTTTTCTTTGATTTAATAATTGTCTCCTTTTGCTCTAGGTTCTAATAGTTAGATAATGGATCTTGTCAACCATTATATGTCTTTACCTTCAGCTAGGGACACATAACTTTTATTGTGGTCCATTATCTGGCCGTTAGAGGCCACAACTATGTCCCCTGACCCTCTACCTCACATTATGCTGAAGAAAAGGAGTAGAAAATGTGGAGGCAGCAGGTTTTCTAGCATCAGACATAAAAGGAGCTACAGAGCCTCCTATATTGAGATCATTCATTTTCTTTCTGCTGTAAAGTCCATCATGCAAGACCTGAAGATAAAATTTGGTCTGTTTCCTGATTCAATTTTCCAGCTTTTCCTTCTTGCTTTTTCACCTCATGAAGTCAAATCCAGTAATAGCCAAACTCTACTCAGAATGCTCAAATATTCTTTCCAATAGGGGAGGGTATTGAATTGTTAATAAGTTTTGATACATGTGTTCATCTTAATGTTTTGTATTCTTATCACGTAAACCACCGATCCCAAATTTAAAACATTTATGTAATTTTGTGACAGTCTCTTAATGGACTTGCGTGACACATTTTTGCCTCTAAAATGAAAGTAAACCATAATTAGTTCCAATTAGAGATTTAATTTTTAGACTTCATAAACTTGAAATAATTGCAAGCACCATGGGATGCTAAGAAGTGGGAACTGTTAAAGGGAACCGGACCTGGTAAGTTTAAAGCAATAAGAACAGGTTTTATTCAGGAACTGTTACAATAAGGGAAAAGAGACATCAGTATAGAACTGGGCTCAATCTCAAATACAGCAAGAAAAATTTATAGCCAATGGGCAGAGTGAGGGGTTCAGTGGATGGAAAATCACTAAGATAAGACATTAAGGTTAGGGAGTTCTTGCTAAATCTACTTAACAGAATTCTTACGAAAGGCAGACCAGAGTGATCAGATGTCTAAGGCAGAAGATGAGGAATTTGATTAGCTCTCAAGGATAATCAGACATCAAAGGTCAAATATTTTCATTAAACTGACTTACCAGAATTCTTGCTAATATTGGGCTGTTCAGACTCATGAAGAACAGGGCCAAGGTCAAGGCCTAGTCAAGAAGAGGCCTCAGAGGAGCCTGACTAAAGTCTGGTCAAGAAAAACATCTTTGTCAGAACCACCAACAGGTATTTGCTGACAGGGCCTGTGTCGATCCATCAAAACGATCTATATTGTCTGTCTGATGAGACACAGAACATTTAGAGGGACCAGGTAACTCAAAACATTTAATCAGGTGATCTTTTTTCTTTTATCTTGACAGTAAAAGTAAACGAAATCCAAAGACACCACTCCTATTGTCCTACTGTGCATCACCTTCTGTTTTCTATAAAGGACCCTCTAGCTCCTTTGCCCATGGCAGCACGTGCTAATTCCATTGCTTGTGTCTCTGTTTATCTACTCATGGCAAGTTATAAAGAGATTTAAATCTCTATTTGCATTTTATATTTTTGTTTGTCTCTTAAAATTATAATAGATGTCTTTTGAAGGCTAAGACCTTGTGTACCAATATGCAATATAGACAGTTTTCTCAATGTCGAGTATTCCAGAAATTTTAAAATAGTTAACTTTATCCTTTCCCCACTTTTCTGTCTCCCTACTCTCCTTCTCCAATCTCTGCCATTCCAAACGTACACTCTATCACTCTATCTGAAAATCACAGCTGTGGGTAGAAACTAATGTGGTTTTAAAAAATCTCAAACCCACATACTTTGATAACAGAAATATTTGTGGAAAGTTGTGTTAAAGATTTTACAGTTTAAAGAAACCATAGTGAAATGGTAACACTTATGGCCTGTTACTTGTGAATCACATAATTATAGATATTAATCATTAAAGATCATCAAAGACCCTATCCAATAAAATGTTATATGACGTTATTGAGAAATCACTGCCTATGTCTACTTTCCAGATCCCATAAGATCTTGTCTTTCAAACCAAGTTTACAAGGTGATGGTTGAAAGTACATGTAAAAATTAGTACTTTCTGTGCCCCTAACACAGATAAAAGTAGATATTCAAAGGTTAATCTTCTGATGAAGATAAAATTGAAGGTCTCTCAATTAGCCTACCAGGTCCCACAAGGACATGAATGCTGCTTCACGAAACTTCAAAATAGACCAGAGAACTAGAACCTGGCATCTGACTGTGGCCAGAAGTTCTTAGGAGGATGAAGATAAATCATATGACCTAAAAGAAATGGAGTTCCTTTACCATCCAGAGAATTATGCAGTGAGAGTGAGCTCAATAAGAAGTCTGCTGTTTTGAAAATACAAGTTCTTGATCTGCTCTCAGATACCAACAAAGCTACTTCTTTCCCAGTAAGTATACAAGGCTCAAATTATAAAGATCTTGAATGCCAACAGATAGACTTGAATCTGTCAGCAATGCATTGTTAGTAATGGGTTTTAAGTCAGGCATTGTCATGACCATACCTTTGTTTTAGGAAGATTGGTCTGATAAGAGTGTGTAAAATGAGTTTGGAGAAGGAAAGACAAGAAGGTTGATCAGAAAGACTTTCCTATCTTGCCAGAGATATAGAGGACGTCAGATGTAGAACAGTGGCACAGTGATGGAGAAGAGATAGAAATTGTGAGGAATATGATATAGATAGAATAGATAATGTTGGCCCCAGATGTGCAAGCAGGAAAGAATCAAAGCTAAGAGATCAGAAAACATAAAGAGAGGATAGGTTTGGGGAAAGTCAATGGAATCAGTTTTAAAAATATTTGACTTGGAGATGCTAGTGGAATGTGCAGAGAGAGGGCTATATAGAGGGAGTTAGAAATGAGTGTCAGAGATTTGGGATGGAGTTAAGAGTATGTGATTATCAAGGAAGGCTGTACAAGAAAATGACAAAAGCCAAGAACAGATGCTTGAGCAACATCTGTATCTAGGAAAAAAAAAAAAAAAAAAAAAGGATGCAGAGGATATAAATTGGAGAAGGCCAGAGGAATAGAAGGAGAACAAAGATTCTTCACAAAAGCCAAAGAATGATCTCTTAAAGGATTCTGTGGCAAACTTTTGTTTATAAAATGAAAGTGAACTATAATTAATTATATTATTTATTTTTTTTAGACGCTCAACACACTAAATATCACTGAAAGTAACACTCAATTCTCCAGGGAAAATCAGAAGAGTAAGAACTACAAAAAGACTATTGGATTTGGCACGTCATGGTGACCCTTAGAGATTAATTTTAGTAGCATGACAGTGACAGGAGCCAGACTCTAAGGGAAAAATAATTTAGTAGGAAGCAGGGGCATGGAATATAGATTTCTTTCTTCCTTAAAAAAAAAAAATCTATTGGCGGTTTGACCATGACTGAAAGGAAAGGAGAGAGTGACTGCTTAAAAGGGTAACTGAGATAAAGAGATTTTTTTATTTACTTGCTTGTTTACATTAGAATGGGAAAATTTGAGCAGAGTTAGGGGTCACAGAGTCACTGGACAGGAAAGAATGTGGATAAAAAGAGAGATGCTTGGAAGAGCAGGGTTTTGAGCAAGACTGGCAGGGAGTGGGTCAGGTCACAGAGGACTAGCCTTGGAGAGAAGAATATTGTCTGTAACATAAATGGGAAAAGATCGAAGGTCATTCATCAACAAATATTAACTGTACACTTATCATGTGCCAGGTGCTGTTGTCTCCATTAGGGATGTAGCCAGAGACAAAAATCCCTGTAGGAGAGGAAGTCAGAGCAGAAATGGGATAAAGAGATATGAGATTATATAGGAAATTGTAGGCCATATAAAAGACTTTACCTTTTACTTTGAGCAAGACATAAACGCACTGGACATTTTGAACAGAAGAGTGGCATGATATTTTAGTAGGACCCTTGGATGCTATGGTGGGATCAGCTACAGAAAACGAGGTTGGTTAGATCTCTTACAATAACCCAAGTGAGAGATGGTAGTACTTGGCAATGGACACAGGTAGGACAAATATTAAAGGTAGAGCTGATAGTATTTACTAATAGACCAGATGTGAGAGAGAGAGAAGCCAAAATTATTCAAATATTTTTGCCGTGAGCAACTAGAATGGAATTTCCATTTACTGAGATGGATAATATTGAGGGACGGGGAACATATGAAGATCTCAGTTTGGGATACAACTAAGATTTTGAGAAGATTACTAGGTACCATGTGGAGATACCAAATAAGCAGCTGGATATACAAGTCTGGGGTTAAGGAGAGATATTAATTTAGGAGATAATGAGTTGATCTTTAAAAGTCTCAACAATGAATGAGATCACCAGAAAAGCAAGTATAGATGAAAGAGAGGCCTGAGGACTGGAGTCCTGAGCATGTTGGTGCTGAAAAGTCATAGTCATAGAGAAACTCAGAAGTTTCTTAGAGAACATGACAATTTGGGACACAAAGTGGAGAAACAAATATCCTTGAGTCCACCCTCAGGGCTGAATTGATTGATTCCTCTAGGAAGCCTTCCACATCCCTCCAAGCATGGGTTCTTTGACATTATGTACTATGTAGTACCCTCCATCTAATTTTTCACAGCACTAAGTGAAGATAATTTTTCTGCCCCTTCCACAAAACCAAACTGTTTGAAGGACTGTCTATTTGGTTTACCACTGTATTTGTAGGCTCCAACATAATGCCTAGTACAAATTAGGTATTTAATAAAAATTTGCTGACTGAATAAAAGAGAAGAGTCAGATCTCAATTGGATGCAGAGACATGTGATACAAAGTCAGTCACCTAGAGCAAGACCAACACGGTTAACCTAAAGATTGCCTGTGCCTTCAGATGAGAGCCCTGTTCCCATGCTTAACCTATTGCCTTTGTCTGCTTGAAATGTGGATTTCATGACTTTTAGCACACTGAGTAGTCCTCAGTCTTACACACACATTGTCCAATATCCCCAATGCCAGCTTCCCTAATCCTTGTTATAACTGCTTCTGCCACCTTCAAGCCTACCTTCTTACCCCATCCCAATTTAGTCTTATTTTGCTTCTATCTTCAGCTATTCTCTCATCTTATTTTTGAAAAATCTAATTAAAATGTGTGAATATAGTTTTCTGAAATATATAAAAGAATTTCACTTAAGGCTTAAAATAAGACTAAATTAATTTTAAAAAATACATCTGTTGGGTTGAAAAGCAGTTCTATGTTAATTCTCTTCTTTTTAATTTCAATGAAAGCATTTAAAATTTATTAACACTTAAATTTTACTTTTGTTAACTAGAAAAAGATACTCTTTAAATTAATTGTTTTGAAATCAAACTTAATTTTTAAAAAGCAAGATTTTAATTTTGAACTCTATTTCTTGCCTGCTAATTTTAAGGAGCATTAACATATATGGAAATATTTCTGAAATGTCCTTGAAAACAAGAAATTAACTGTTTTAGTGGTTTGAAAACATGTCTACAAATATTTTACCTTTCAGAGAATGGAGCCTCGAGTCTGGCTAGGCTTCATGACTTACCTTTTTTTTTTTTTAATTGTGGTTTTAAAAAACCACATAATATAAAATTTACCATCTTAACCACTTTTAAGTGTAAATTCCAGTGATGTTTTAAGTATGTTCGCATTGCTGTGAATTATTCCAAAACAAATAAATGTACATAGTCCTTTTGGGCTTTAATTTAAAATGCAGAATTGTGGGATTCTCAGCTTACATAACACAAACTATTGAACTATAAAGGCAATTGTAGTATTTGTAAAATATTAATTTTAAAAGCATTTTTTCTTCTTTTCTTAAGACTTAAATATTTGCATGTTCTATCCATTTGTATAATATGGTAAGCTCAATTCATCAATATTTCACATGCAAATCAAGGGAAGTAAGAACAAATCCAGCAATTTGTTTTTTAGAAATGACCCTTTTGTACCTGTGAAAGTATTTTTAAAATAAATTGATGTTATTTGAGAGTTGAAGTAAACGGACAAGAACTAAATATTTCTAAAAGGAAAATTTCAATATTTGCTATTTTCAGAGACCTGACTCATAATACTAAAAATTATCCAGTCAGCTTTTGAATGCCTCATCCCCCTCTTTTTCTCTGTATATCCTCGCTTTATCTTTTTCTTACTCTCTTCTTCCTCCTCTCCCTTTTCCTTTGGTCATTTCTCCTCCTCTACGTCCTTTCCTTTTTTCTCCTCCTTCATCATCTTCTTCTCTCTCACTATATACTCTTGATTCTGGCCTTGGATAATTAGTGAGGTAATATAAAATATGAATAAATATTACAACCCTAAATTTTGAATCTTGCTGCTATAACTTTCCTGCTTCTTCTAATTTCTGGGGGAAAAAATGTCCTTCTTCCAAGAAAAATATTATGGAATTTATGATGGAGCAAATTGTTTAGCTTATCAGAACTCTAAACTTGTGATGTATGCTCAGTTTCAAATAGAAATACGACTCTTTTCTTTCCTTCTTTTATGCAAGCAAGAGTATCTTTTGATAAATCTGGTATAGTTTTTATATGTAGTCTTTCACAACAAAAATGGTTCTTCAATAATGATGAATATATAATGATACTGCACAAATAAATGGATGTATATCCCTTAGAATGAGACCATAAAATTAGTGAAGACTTGTAAAGAATTTTCTATATCTTTGGAGGAATTATATGTTACTATATCTGAATATGTATCTTCTATTCATTCATCTGTTTATCCATCCATTCATCCATCCATCCATAAATAGATAGTTATGCAAAATGAACACAGATGTAATATATAAAAACTAAAGCTTTTAAATTAAAATATGTAAAACTACTCATTTTTTCTTTCTCTAAATCTAAACCATCACCATAAGCAAGTTGCTTTCTACATGGTAGGTGTAGAATCCTTTAGTATTTTATCAAGAAATAAAAACTAAAGTATCATTTTGCAACTTTGGTCGTCATTGAAATACATGGTGTCTGTGTGAAATCAATAAGGGCAGGAAGACCCACGTACATCAATAAGGGAAGTCCTAGAATATTGCTGATCTTATAAAGTGTATATTTGCTCTGATCTGTTTTAAAAATTCCTGGGCAGTTCTATTCTGTCCTCCCTCCCCTCAAAACAGATCAGAAACAGAAAAGCTATGCTTAATTCACAGTGGGAATGTTGGGTTTTTCAGTGGATTGCTAATGGCCTTCCAGCTGGAAGAACATTGAGATTTACAAAGCATCCTATGATGATATTATTAAAGTTTTCGAGCTGGAACTACTGGTGTCAAGAAATAGTAAGCTTATTCCATTTCTGATTTAGATAAAAACCAAAGAGTCAATGCTACAGCCAACCATCATGTTCCAGAATATAGGATTTATCCTGGGATCACTTTTAGAACAAAAACAATTATATTATCTTTAGTTCTGTAGTGAGTTCACCAACCTCCTTTCCTCTTCCTATTTGCTCCTGCAGTTTCACGGCTCCTTGAGAATGGAGAACGTTCCTACTGGTTATGTTCTCTAGAAGGTTGTGCTCAAAGAGAGTTAGGATGGACCATGTCGGCAAGGAAGAAACAGTGGTAAGTTTGAATTCTCTGTCTAGGTGTAATACAAGAGGCTATTTCTGTGTAGGGCTTTGACTTCACTCACTTATTCTCAGGGCCTAGGGCCTAGACAGAACATCTGAACCAGCAAACAACACAAAAGAGGACACAACACAAATTTTTGTACCTGGAGCCAGAGTTAACAAGTTTTTTCATCATTTCTACTTTAGCTAACCAAATTATTCTCTTTGTGTTTTTATTTGTTCCCAGGCTTTGGGCAATTTTCAATTTTTCTGAAGAAATCATGCTCCCTATATATTCTTTGGTTTAAAAAATGGTGCTCAGGCAATATTCTGGAAGGTGCTCCTAAAGGAAAGTGATCCTAAAGGAAAAAGGTGCTCCTAAAGGAAAAAGGAGAACATCATTTTTTTTGGTTAGGACAGTGAGTCCCTTAGAACCTCTGTGTGAGTCACATCACCTTTCTTCTGGGGGGATCTCATGCCCTGAAGCCTTGTGTTTTGCCAAATGCCTTATATCTCAAGAGTAAAATGATGTCGACTAGGAAAGGTGCATAATTTCCCAGAGGTCCTTATACAACACCCAGACAATGGGCAGCTTGTTTTCAAGGCAGAGTGGTAGAATGCATATTTCAGCCTAAAGAAAATCAAATTGTTTTTGAGACCCTCTGAATGAATCAGGTTCAAGTTTTAAAACTATGTAAGTCAGAACCTACAGATACTCGTACTAGGCAAGTGAAAGCCAAAACTATGCAGTCTCAGGTAGATTCCAAGGGTTTAGCATAGGAGGCAACTATGTGCTGGGCTCTAAATCCGTAGAGTTCAGGGAGACGCATATTTTTCAGCAACAGCACTGGGGAGTTGGTGAGCTCTGGTCTAAGAGAGGCTGTGTGAAAGACAGTGAAAGAGCAAGCCTGTGATCTTAAACAAGCCACAACAAAAATGGAACTTAATCCCCTCCCTTCTTTGCTGAGGCAGTTGCTATGAAGATCTGAGGAAACAATTCAAAAACAATGATAAATCATGCTACAGATCTCAGCTACCCCAGGATTTTGTCTGTACTGCCCCTGCATTCAAAAACCTCTGTGAACCTGAGTATGTCTAGCACTCAACTATGTATTAAGTAGAGAAGATTCCCTTTTCTGTACACAGCCTACAGAGTAGGCAGTCTAGAGCTTTAGATTTGGATAGTGGTCAGAGACTTGCAGGTGCACAGAATCAAGAACAGAGCTACAGGAATTTTCTCCCACTAATTTGAAACTTATAGAGCACTTTCTTCAACTCTATTCATTCACCTGTGTGAAATGCAGACTTTCTTTTAAGCATGTTTTTTTCTTCACTCAGTGACAATGGTTCTGAATCTTAATGAGACATTAAACTACCTCCACATTTTCCCAACTACAAATTTTGGGACAATAAATTCACTTTTTGAAAGGTTGACATAAATTTTCTGTGGTTAATTTATGTAATGAGCAATATGTCAACAGTAAGGCAAGAAGCAAGAACTTCAGTTCTGGCACTCGGATGTCATTTCACTAATACTAAACTAGTTCACTAAATCAAAACTATTTCAAAATGGACAGCTCAGCAGGTCTAGTCATATGTCTAGAACAGTGGAATAAATTTGGCTTCTCAACTTCAGTCTTCACAGTTTATTATAATACTACTCTCCTTGCAAATCAAAACTATTATGAACTTTCTAGGTTGAAGGCATTGTACTACGTACCCTATAGAAAACAAATATAAATTAAACAAATTCAAATTCCTCATCCCCTATGTATTTGCCAAAGTTAATACTTGTCTCTTGGAACCATCTTGTTTTCTAATCTTTTCCCAGAATATTCTGATAATTACAATCACACTATTAACATATCAGAACTTTTTTTTTTCTTTTTACATTAGAGTATTAGTGCATCATGCAGTGGCTTTCATGGTAATAATGGAAAGGCTAGTTCAATCAACCATATCAAAATAGAAAGTGAACAATAGGACCTAAACTAAGTGTTTAATTCTTGTGATTATGTGTGTGCATTCTCGCATGCCTGTACATTTTGCTCATACTTTATTATAAACAATATTTCTCTCCTCTTTTATTGCTAGCTACTGACATTTGATAAAGACATTCTACTCATCGTATTGAAAGAACATCAAAAGAGCAGTGTAAAGAAAATGTTTGTAAAGATTTAAAGTGTTCTGTCCATTTTAATTATGTATTAATTTCATGTACGTATGTGATGTTACAAATTTTGATAGTTTCTCAAAAGAAAGTAGATTTTTGGATAGCTTCTGAATTTACCAGTGCTTCTCAGATACCCTACCCCCACCTTATTTATTTATTTATTTATTTATTTATTCGTTTATTTATTTAGTTTTACCTTTTTATTCTTTCAGAGAAAACTTGTTTCATCTGAATGCGATTTTTGCCTAAGACTTCATAAAATTCAAAAGCTATTAAACTTTACTTTCTGCTTGTATGCATTATTTCTTAAATTATTGAAGATTTCATTCTTGTTTAAAAGTAATCACAGTATTTGATATATCAATCAGTGCCTTGATTCTTAAATCTGGAGCAACAATATTTTAAAAAACGGATAAAATTTGTACCTTGTATCTGTTAATTTTCTGTTGTAAAATTGAGAGGATTTGGTGGCTATTTACAGTTTCTCAATTGTATTTATCAAATAGTTGTTTACAACCATCAAATAGTTGTTTTTACTACTAGTAAAGCACTCTGCTGGTGTTGTGGTACAAAAGCTGCATAGGCATTTTTTCTTATCTTCATGAACAGGAAGTTTGGATGAATGGGTAGATTCATATGCAACCAATTTTGAATGCCTGAGGGGGCAGAAGCAAGGATGAAGTAAAGGAGAGAAAGGGGTAAGGGGAAAGAGACAAAGATGAACCAGATGATATAAACTGTGCAGGGGAGAAATACCTGGCATCATCACCATCCCGTCTGTGAAACTCCCAATCTGATTTCCAAGCAAAACTTGTGGGAATATGTATAATACCCATCACTCAGTCAATAATAATAACTCCCATTTTCTGAGCACTCGCTGTGTCCCAGACATTATTTCATTTCATTCTGTTTAGCCACTCTAAGAGACAGGTGCTATTAGCCTTATTTTATTGAGGAAAATGAGCCCAAAGACATAGATCAACCTGTCTGTGCATGATCATACAGTCAATAAGCGGACGAACATGGATGAAACCATTGTCAGTTTAGTGCTGGAGCCCACGCTCTGTGCTGTGTCGCTCCCAACAGTGGCAAGTAGGTAGAAAGGCCTTTTGAATTTGAGATGGGAAACAGGCTGAATGGGGCTGAATGCTCTGAAATCTCATCTCGACAGTGTGGGAACAGAGAAGTTTCCTTTGTCGACACAGGTGAATAGCATGGAAGTGATATAATACAGTTTCATAATGTATTTCCTTTTATAAACTAGCATAGCAGAAAATATTTTGTATCAGTCTTAGATAAATAATACATTTTTATTTTATTTGTTTTCATCTAAGTATGGAATTCAGAAGCAGTGTGACTTTTGGGTTGGCAAATAAATGACCTAAATATTTTGGGCTTCTCTTCAAGAGTAAAATGGGGGCAAATAGCCACCTAAAAGGTGAGTCTGAGAATTAAATCAGATTATATAGGCAGTATATTAGGTCTTATTTAAGGCATTTATGCTAGTAAAGTACCTAAGGAAGCTAATAGAACCCAATTTACTCAGCCTATAAAAACTATTAATAATAATTGGTTTTATTCCTACTTGTATTTGTAGTTCCTGAATTCATATTTTTAAACTTATTTCTAGTGATATTGAATGAAATTAGGACACTTTAAATTTAGAATCTTCAGCATTATTCAGAGAAAGACAACTAATTTCCTGGCCCATTTATTACATGAAGCTCCCAAACTTCAGGCCAAAAAGAGCTATGGCTCTGTTTACAGCCATATCACATTAAACACAGATCTAATTTGCAAATTATTATCACCCTTAGACTCCAGATTTCTTTTATTCCCCTCCCTGGAAAGAATTCATACCATTTTTTCCATATTCAGTCATTTACATTTTTGAAGGCCAAGTTTCTTTTTATGTAGACAGTTCTAACTTCTTTGGATTATATTTCTTGTGTCCCTAGTGTTTGTACTACCCCCAAGCTAGGATCATCTTAAAATTTTATGAATACATTTTGAGATCTGCATCTTCCCCCAACACATTAATAAAAATATTGAATTAGAAAAAACCTCGCATACATCCCTATGGTAACCTCGCTTACCACATCTCACCAATTCATCAAGATTTCCATAAGAATTTACACATTTCTCTTTTAAAAAACATCCCTGAGGGCCTCCTGTATACCAGGAGCTGGAGGTGAAGAGTTGGATAAGCCCACATTCCCTGTATTCAAAGATTTCACACGTGAATTGCCACATGAAACTATTTAGCACCTCAGAAACATAACTTTTGATCGATGTGAAGGTGAGAGAAAATATTTCACTTGCTTAGATTCAGGACAGTTTAAAAAGTTAAAGAATTACTATTAATTCATCGAATTTGGAGATTATTGAGTAATTGCTCTGTGCTTGAACTATTGAATATTATTTGTAGAGTAAATCATAAATGAAGAAGCAAACAGTTTTGAAAAACACTGGAGAGATGACTTGGTTACGATACCACTAAAGCCTAGAGAGGGTGCAATTGTCTGAACATGATCACAGAGTGTGTTAGGCAGACATCCAGTAGTGTTGCATCTTCTCTTTCCATCACTCTGCACTGCATTGGTAAATTAGATCTGTATTATTTACCTCATCCTCCCTTAGAAGTAAGCTCCTCAAGAACTTGTTTTCTTCTAACAGGAATGAATTTTGGGTAAATCCTATCATATTGCGAATATTAAATAAGAATTGACAATATATTCACTACGTGATATTTAGCATTAAATAACAATTAAGTAAGTTTGTAGTTTGGATGTTGTAACAGAAATCCCTAACAGCCCACCAAAAATTTGCGCTTTTTCTTCTGTTGATTAAGTTGTTGTTGCGAAGTGGTGGTCTAACTATACGTTACAGTTCCCAGACTCCTTTGCATCTAGATGGAGCTATGTGACTAGTTCTCAATCATTTAGTGGAAATAGTGTGTGTTATTTCTGGACAAGGCTGTTAAACAGTGAACCTGACTTCTAACCTCTCTTTCTCTTTTTCTTTCTGATATAAAAAACCCATCATCAGTAAATATGTGATTTACTTAAACTAAAAACAAAAGAATGGTTCTTTTTTTTCATTCTTTTTTTTTTTGTTGTTAAATTCCTCAGATTTCTAGACTCTCCACATTCAACCAACTGGCAAGTTCTGTTAGTCCAATATAAAATTCACATCTGAAATGTTTCTACTTCACTCCATCTTTTCTACCATCAATCTGGACCAAGTCACCAGCAGTGCTAGCTCAGCCTACATCAACAGATTTCTGACTGGTTTCTAGCTTCAGTGCTGGCCCTGCTGACCTCAATCCACTCACCATACAGCAGCAGAGAGAGGTGTAAAACCATCTCTTTAAACAAAGTTCTTTAAAGGCTTCCCATTATATTTATGATGAAATTCCTCAATCTTTCCAATCTTAGTTCATTCGACACCATCTTTTCATTGTTTAGGCCAAATATATTGGTGCAAACATTGAACTTCTCTATCTTTACACCTCACATCCTACCCAACATCCAATACTGTTGTTGGATCTACTTTTAAAATGATATCCAAAATCTAATGACTGCTCACCACTTCCCACTGCCACCACTCGGTTCTAAGCCACCATTATTTCTCACCAAGATTGTTTCAATAGTCTCCTAACTTGCCTCTTTGCCTCAGCTCTTGCCCCACTCCTATTTTCCATTGCATATAATCACCAAAGTGATCCTGTTAAAACCTAACTCATGTTATGTCCTCGTCCTGCTCAAAACCCTATCTTAAATTCCCATTTACTCAGAGAAAAGTTATAGTTTGTCCAGTTGCTTCTCTGAACTCCCCTCCTACTGGCCTATGCCTCATACTTTCTGCCTCAGCCACAAAGAGCTGCCTGGCTATTCATTCAATATGCTAGAAATGCTCTTACCTAAGACATTTGCATCTACTATTTTTTCTGCTTAAAGAGTTATTTTCCCCAAATAGCCACATGGTTCTCTTCCTCACTCCCATTAAGTCTAAACTAAAAAGTCACCTCTCTGAGGTATTTCATGGTCCACCTATTTGAAATTAAATTTTATATATTCTTCTTTTCTTTTTCCTCTGTCCTTAGTACTTATTATTCTCTAACATAGCATGTATTTTACTTGTTTATCTTGTTAATTATTTATCTCCTTTACTACAATGTACACTCTATAAGATTAGGGTTTTGGTTTTTTTCTTACTACAGAAACCTCACTGCTTCTATCAGTGTCTGACACATATAAGACTCTCAATAAATATTTTTAATAGAATGGCTTACAAATCCATCATATATAAAGAATCAAGAATTGAAATAATCATAAGGTTAATAAATAGCAACATTGGAAATCAGAAGAAAATGATTCAGTACCTTCAAGATTATAAAGCCAAATAATATTAATCTAGAATTTTATATCAAACAAATTAAAATTCAATTATACAGGTAAAGTAAAGGTATTTTAAGAGCCTCGATGTCTTAAAAAATATTTTCATGAATTCTTTCTCTAGAAGCTACAGAATGATATATGTCACGAAATGAAAGAGTAAACAATGAAACAAGAAGTCATGGGATCCAGGAATAAAGAGCTTCACACAGGAGAAGGGTACAGGGTTTTCCTAAGATGATGGCAAAGAAAAGTCCTGAATGGTAGCTGAGTCATATTCTTACATAGTGACATACTGTATATTTACAGAGCGGTACAGGACAATGGAAAACTCCAAAAAAAAAAAAAAAAAAAAACCCAATAGAAGTGACGGATGGTGATAAATGTGTCTGATGTGTCTGACTATATTAAGAATTGTATAGTTCTACAGAGGAATTTAGGTGATAATTAGTTACAGAACATAAAAAACAACCCAAAAGACAAGACAAGACTATTATTACTTTCTGGAAAAATGTAGAAGACTATAAATATACTCAACTTTGACTAATGTTCATATTTTTATGATAATGTAAACAATTGATATTGATTTAATTAAAACCTCTGATAGAGGTTGATTGGAAGAATCGAAGCAGAGTAAATAGTGAAATTTTCATCTTTCATGGCAAGAACAAGATAAATGGGTAATACCTAAAATTAAAAAATAAAGAAATGGCTCCATAAACATTTAGAAATACAAACCTAAATATCAGGAGAAATAACTAAAGGAATTGAAAATGGCTGCTTCTCTAAGCTGAGAGGGTTGCTAGCTGCTTTATTTACTATAAATCTTGAACAATTTCCCGAATTTTCAAACAATCCATGTATTACTTTAATAAAAATAACATCATAGAAAAGAATAAATGGTCATATATATGTGTATATCTGTGTACATATGCGTATGTTTATCTGTATATCTGTACATATTAGTATATGTATGTATAGTTGATATCGATAGAAAAAATGTACACTAATGATACCTCATTAATTTGATAAAAATTCAGACAAAAAAGAGTAAACGGGCCTATCTACATCAATACTATCAATAGAAAATGTACACTTAAGTAGTTATGAAAGTACATTTGAAGGAGGAATCAAGGCTACAAATTAGGAGAATTTGAGCCAGTCTGTGTTATCTACTAGAAGAATGGCAACATAGGTCTCTACCATAATTACTGCACGAATAAGTGAAGAGAATTTTAAATAGGGTAATGAAAACTACTCAATACTGAAAAAGCCACATCGGTATTTCACTTTTGTGACTAAAATAACATATTTTCTTTTTTCCAATCTTGTCATACATCACAGAGTGTAAATAATTAAAAGCTGAACAATGTATTTAAAATTATATGGTCACGTGAGCTTCCTATTTACATAAATACCTCAATCTATTGATTTGTTATGTTTTTAGATTTAAAAATAACTTTGTTCATGGTTTTTGTTAGGAGATACTTAAAATTTCTATCAGAACTCTTTTTTTTTCTGTCACTTTATATTACAATCACTGATACTGAGAACAAATTAATTTATTTCATAATATTAGGAAAATAAATGAGATACATATCACATGCCCAGTTTAGCCCTTGGGAAATAGTGAGCACCTAATAAGTAATTATGATTATTATTTTTTACTATTATTTTTATTTTTTATATTTCTTGGTGGGACAACAAAAATAATTCTAATGAAGAACAGGACTATGGTACTGGACATTAGACATCTTAGGATTCATTTCAAATATCCAGATAGCTCTTATGTAAAAGCATTTACATAATCAACAATCTAGTTGACGCTTTTTTCTCAAAAATTAGACCATGAATAGATTTTTAAGCAAATTCTCTATACTATGAAGTCATGGAGATGGATATTTTCAAAAGGCTATTTTTTTGGTAACTTTCACTGTAGCATTTAAGTATTATCCAAGTGAAGAGCCAAGCCATAGTCATCCCACAGCTGATAGATGAGGCAGCCAAAGTATGGATGCAATTGCTGCAGGAGAATCTCAATGCCATCTGGAGCTATGTCCCTCGTGAATCATGTCCTGTATGTAACCATGGACTTGCCAAATCATAAGTGCCAGAGAAAATGGGAATAAGTAAGTAAAAATTAGAAAGAGAATTAGGGATGTACGAGATTCAAAGAGCCACCAAATATCCACAGTTCTTAAAATTCCTCTCGCAATCATAATCGCTTCAGATTTATATGTAATTTCCATAAAGATATATCTATTTAATTTGACATAAAATAAGATTCATTGAGAAATTATGTGCTTCTGTACCTTTTTATAAAAGTGATTTGAACTAATCTCTTAACGATTATTCACAATTTGTACAGTGCTTCTTAAGTCTAGTTTTGTAATTATGGCCAGGTTGAAAATCTTGTATCATATGCATGAATGCATCAAAATTAGGTTTTTCACTAAAAATAAGCAAACAAATTAGCCTTTACATATTAACTAAAATCTTTCTCGATGAAAACTTACTCTTAGGTTTTGAATGGTTTTCAAACAAAGCAGTTAAATTTTTTGTTTGTTTGTTTTTTGTTGTTGTTTTGTTTTTTGCTGACAGCTAGTCTTGCAACTTTTATTTCTGGGCTCAGCTGCATTCTTCTGCCTTCTACAATATTTCAGAAAACTCCATTCATATTATTAGTCATCTAAGAAGCTACAAACACATCTGCATTTATTTTATTGTTGTTATTATATATCACAACACTCTGCATCAGATTTTACTGTTATAAGCTGCTATTTTTCCAACCACATTTTACTTCTCTAAACATGTCATCTATAATGTGTTTTGCATTTGCTCTCTTAGGTACCTTTCTCCTTCAGAGTTTAAAGTTCCCATATCTTTTATGATGCCAGGTTACTCTTATTATTAACAAGTTTGGTTTGGTGCTATACGCTAGTATTTAATGTCTAAGTGGTTTTAAAGATAGTATATTTGTCTTCTGGTAAAGAACAAACTCAATCCTCTAATGCAGTTACCACGCCAACTCAACATATCCCGAGGCTGCTCTGGCAAAGGGCTGTAAAAGATCAGTATTGATATTCTGTGGCATTCAAATTGTCAAGCTCCCAACAAGAGAAAGTGCATTTAGAAAATCTAGCCTTGTGGCAGCTAATTACACTATTACAAACTAAATTTACAATAGGTGACTTGTAGACTATGAATCGACAACAAGCACCCAAGGTTTCCTTCGATTATTTTCCCATAAATTGAAAGGCAAAAGTAGTTTTCTTTATGGGGCACATAAATGCAGATATTTTGAACATATTGCACAAGATCTACACAATTTTCATCATCTCACATAAAACTTCTTGGTGCTTTTTTTCATTATTTTCTTGCAACTCATATTTAGTATATTCTGTGTTCTTCCTTAATTTTTAAGCTGGAGGCTCTCATTAAAATCATTAGAATACAACTAAAAGAGACGGCACACATTAACACAGCACCGAACGATTCTCAGACCTTTGTTCGATGGAACTTTCTGAAATTCCTAAATGTGAAGCACAGAACAGTTTTTAAATCTGAAGTCAGCTTGCAGATTCTTGTCCTTTAAAACTTATAAAGCATCTAGGGAACTGAGCGCTTTATATTCGAGCATGATCCATGTGTCATTGACAGCAAAGATCCAATGTGCTATGGAAATTTCCTGGTGCATATTACAAGCTGTTGTTTGCCATCTTGACTGGATAATCCTGCCTCATTTATTGGAGGGCCATTTCAGCTGCACTGTCAATAGCAGAAGAGGATCAGGTCACCTTTGCCTAGAAAATTATGTAAAAGCTGTCAAATGTTCAGCATTATAGGCACATTAAATGTTCTGTAAGATCTCAGGCATATCAGTATGAGTGAAGATTTAATGTCAAATTTGTCATTATTCCCGCTTAGGTTTCTTCACTCTCATGTTAAGATCTTGTAATGGCATGACCAAAATTTTATCAGATCCATTTCTTTGTGTAAGAGGAGTAGATGTTGGCAGGTTTATGTTGGCTATTCTTACAAATGTTGAAACAAGCACATTTTAAAATAAAAAATGGCCTAATCTGTCTTATTATCTTTCAGAATTAAGTATGCACTTCCTTTATTTCCCAGCCATACAATCCTAGTATATTAACACAGACTTTTCACATTTGGAGGGCCAGTTTATTAAATGCCGCAATAAATTTAATAAGGAATTTTTCATTATGGTATCCATTATAAAAAGCACAAGTCCTGAGTAAGACTACAGCAGTTCTTTTTGGAGTATATTTACTTTTAAGTTGTGGACATTTTATTATAGTATTATGAGACAATTTCTTCTACTTACTGTACATAATGAATGCAGTTGGTATTAGCAGACAAACAATATTGGAAGCCTTTGAAAGTTTCAAAATAGCAAACTGTGTTTTTGAAAGATTAGCATGTGTCATTTGTGACTAATATTGAGTTATTGCTGTGGCAAGCTTTCCATACCCTTGGATAGGATCTATGACTTTTGTCACCTTTTCAAAGAGAAATCAGCTAGGAGGTAGATCATGTAATTGAGAAGTCTTTGTGACGACTTCTGCCTTTCACATTGCAAGATGCCATTGCATCCTTTCTTCCTGGGGTCCAGCCCCACAATCCTTTCCCAGATCCTCTCACTTCCCTACTCCTACCCTTAAACCAGATAGTTCGGTGTATTTAAAACACTGAACAATCACTATGCTATAGTTTAATCCTGATAGTTTGAGAAGTCAGACCCTTCGTAAAAATACAAAATTCTACACACGTGCATTGTTAATCCAAGTTTTAATTTATATAAAAAGATAGAGGGGAAAATATGCCTGGAGTCAAGGTGTATTTCCTTGCTTCCATCTCAGGTTTTTGACTTCGAAATTTATTAGTTTTCTCCATCAGCTGCTCTATGTCACAAAATAGGCCACAGAGATGGTACAATACACTCTGCTCAAGCAAGAACCTTCCTTAAGTGCAAATGAAACTCAATGCATATAGAGGAACTGGGACACATTTTAAAAGCCCAGAGACAAATTTCAAATCTTCAAAAAGATCAGCTGTTAAAAAAAAAAAAAAATCAACAATTTTTCTAAATATGAGGTATTTTTAAAGATAATTCATTAGCCTTAAAATAATTTGACCCTTAGTTTTAGAAGGAACTTTTTAAGGCATCTGGAATGCATTTCTCCAGAAGGGAGCAGAGCCCTGAGGGGAAGAGGTGAAGGAAAATGGTTCTGGAGCATGTGTCGCCACTCGGGCAGCACGGGTCAGAATGGGGAACCAGAACGGAGCAACTGGAAGAGTGGCCCCGGCAGAAGTGGAGGGGTCGTAGCACGGCCATATACTTTATTATCCAATCACACCTTTTCCCTTTTCCACTCAGTGCTCGTCCTTGGATGTAGATTCCCTAATAAGCTAATTTACAGATTTTAACATAGTAAGTAAGGGAGTAAATGTATTTGGCTTTGCACACATCATTTTACACTTCTAAACTACCCTTTATTCTTAGATCATCATCTAGATCATCATCTAGTCAGGGAGTCAGGAGACCTTTGTCTTGTTCTTCTCCTGGGTCTGAGAGATCTGAGCCCTGCACTCTCTGGGCCTCTGTTTCTTTCTGTGGAGAATGCTGAGCAGACCAAAGACCCTGTCCAGCATCTGTGATTCATGCTTTACAGTGTCATAAAATAAATAACTAAATAAAAGCATGCACCTTATTAGCACTAAATTTAAATACTTTTTAAATATTACTTTAAAATTCAAATCCTTTTTCTTTTTTTAAGATATAGCCATCTTAAATAATTTTGCTACAGTTCTACCTTAATTCCTTTAAAAGTGCTCAGGAAAGATATGGGTACCTAATCAATTAATGAGACATTTCTTCCACCCAACAAACCAAAGTCTATACCTGGCATAGAATGCTGGAGTCCATATCTCCCCCACTGCCTAGACCACGAGATTTTTACTCCCTTTTTGGAAAATGGATAAGTATTCAGGGAGCAGGAGAATCATTAATTTCCCTTTTCCTGGACTCACAGGATGTGGAAGGAGAAAAAAATTCAATGGTAATTTTGGTTGTGAAAATTAACAAACCCAGCAGGATGGAAAAGAGCTTATGAACAATGGAGAGAAGTTAGAAATTCAGTTCTTCTCCAGATTATTGGAGTGTAGTTACTCTTCATCAGAGGTTTTCGGGGTAGAAATTATTTTTGATATCCATACAGTTGCTTCTGTTTTTCCTGGATTGATGGCAGATATGATAATATAAATGAGCCTGGACTCCTGTAGGCAAGATGTTTTGGAATTTTTGCTGGCTTGAAAGATGAGTGGGTTTTTTAAGAGTGTGTTTTGTAGTTGTTTTATCACTGCTGGCCAGCCAGGCCCTCCCAGAAGCTCAGAGGGTCACCCCTCCCCAAACCCCGGGACCCCTTCCCAGGACAGATGGTGGTAACCTTGCAAGGTCAGCTTTGTGAAATTTGAAGGGATTGGTTTCCCTGGCATTACTGACAGTTCATTGCAGCCATAAAAGGGCTAAGATCAGAAGAAATTCCCCACATTCAAGCCCACTTAACTGCCCAGCAAGAGAGAAATCAGAACATTGATAGCAGCGAGGAAATGATTTTAATACAAGGAGAGTAGCTTTCATAGGTAGATTTTTTTCACATGTCTTAATGAACCTTTGTTAACGCATTTTCTCCTTTGGGCTTCAATTTTTCTTCATTCAGGTTCACAGTTTCTCTTTCTCTGTTCAAATTATTTTCTGGACCTCCCCTATAAACACGATACAAGAAAACAACTGGACGGACATCTTCCATCTCCTTCCCTGACAAAAGAGTGGGAGGAAATTCGCCCTGAGAAGGAGAAAGCAAGCCTCTCTGCAACTTGCAAACACTCTCTCGTTCTTTAATTTTTGTCTTAAATATTATAAAATTCAGAAATTAATTTTTGATATTTTTTATATCCTATGCAAAAGTAGAAAGTCGTAGGAAATTTGGCAGCTGGCTCTTCAGCTGCTCCCATGGAAATTTTAATATCTAGAATCATTGGAAGGGCTGCTTCTCTGTGCCGCATCTTAAGTCAGGTAATACTACTACTATTGACATTAATTGTAATAACAATCGCTAACACTTATATAATGCCATATGTGATAAATGTTTTAAGTATTTTAACTTATTTAACCTGCATGACACGATGAGGTAGGTATTATAGTTATTCTCATTTTACAGAAAAGAAAACTGAGGCCCAGAGAGGTTAAATGACTTGCCCAAGCTCATAAGCCAGCAGAGCGAGGAAATGACAAAAACCAGGGTGTTCACTATTAGACACAATGCTCGGATTTCACCTATGTCGTGTGTCTGTCTCTGTCTCTGTCTCTCTCTCATCTGAAACCTAGTAGCCCTTGAATCGAGAATCTGATAACGAAAACAAACAAACAAAAAGATGTCAAGGAGTGATTCTCTGAGCTTTTATCATTGAAAATGAAGTCTGGTAACACTACTCAGACTGTTAACAGTAGGGTACTTAAGCATCTGTTTGTTTGAAACAGATTTGCTTTATATATATACCTGCTATCTCAAGCCCTCTTCAGTCTCAAAAGTGTCCTGATTCACACATTCAATTATATGGCTATCCTAAATTGACACAAAGATTATATTTGGAAGAACAAAGAGTAAATTGTTGCTTTGACCCTTAAACTTACTTTTTTCTGGAAATGGGACCTTTTGCACATTGCCAAACTTCTAATTCTGAATTCTGGCTTGGAGCCAGACTGACTTCTCTCTTGTGGAATGGGTGTTTTCCTAAAAACTGCTGAAGTGGAGGTGATTGCCATGCTTTCTTCAGGGAGAAGAAGGCTTTATTCATGCCGGTTTTGATGTAGGGAAGCTTACTAAAGGGGTTGAAGTATATTTTGTTTGTCGTGCCTTCTTTCTTAAGAAAGGATAAGTTGTTGACTGAGGTAAATGAAGTGACGTGATGGCAAATAATAGAAAGCTGGCTTCAGGATGAATAAGGAAACTGAAGCAATGAAAGTAGGCTTACTACTTGAAATATGTGAGTGAGGGAGAGAAGAAACCTGAAACCTCATGTGGATGGTTTGGATGTAGTGTGAACAACAGGAAGTTCTGGGGGAATTTTGAAGGCAAAGAAAATTTGAAGTTGAAAGGCCAGATGGTTAGAAATATGGACATATTTATAAATTTATGTATTGCTTTCCCACAATTAAATAAATTTTTAAGAGTCTCTGAATGCACTGCTAAAGCAAAACCAGGATTAAAATTAAGCTGCAGAATTTGAAGAAAAATAGACATTGATAATATCCTCTAAAGGCGATAAATAATATGAGCAAAGGGATGTAGATCCTTGGCTATGCTTCTAGCTGAGGATTTAGATGTTATAAGTTCAGTGTGGAGTCATGGTATCTTTGGAATGATAAACTAATGGACCAGGATTATTTCCTCACTTTTAGATTTTCTGGCTCTCCTGATTAAAGCAGTAATTTATAATGGGTAACAGATTTCTGAGAGCTTAGCTAAGTATAAAAAACAAACAAACAAACAAACAAACAAACAAAACACCCTTCGCATGTTTTAAATAAACCTCACCTCCCTCTGCAATCTTTTTTGATCAATACCCTCCATTCCTCCTGCCCTACCCCTATCCCAACTCATGAAAATCAAATTGATCACTATTTTAGTATAGTTTCCCTAAATAGCAGAGACTGAGGGTAAGTTAATTTGCCATTGCTTTATAGGGAAGTGAAATCCCAAGGCCGCAAGAGTGAAGGAAAAGGGAACGAGTCACAGAAGAATGAGAAGTAAATACAAGGTGATATGTTATCGTGCTGGCTGGACACTGCATCGTGATGTTTCCAGACAGGTTTAATGGAAAAGCCATGGCTCAGAAGGGTCCATTAGAAGGAGTTTATTGTATTATTATGCTCCTGTCTCCCATTGGTACGTTTGCCTCATGAGGTGTTAACTTCCCTGTGTTTTCGGATTGCATCACTTGGCCCCTTTGGAAGTCACTGGATGTGGAGACTCATCTAGTCCAGAATGGCTTGGAGGAGCCAAAGGCTCCTGGAATGTAGTTAAACTGCTTCAGGCATCAGAATCTGTGAGCCCACAGGAAGTCTGTGGCCTCCTTGGACAACTGTCCAAGGTCCAGGTGACGGACAAGTTTAAAACAATCAGGAAACATTTCAGCTATGTCAGATGTAACTCACATCCCCACCCTTCATGCAGAAGGAGACGCCCCACCCCCCCTTCACAGATCCAGTTCTTAAGGGGAAATGGCAACTTCCATAGGTCAGCGGTGGAAATGGGGGGATTAAAGAGGGGGGCGGGAAATAAAAAAACAAAAGCAAAACACTTCACATTGGTTTCTGAAGTCAAAAAAGCTCTATTTACAGATTTTTAAACTATGGATAGGATCAAAACCAAGCATCTTTGACATACTATGCTAAGAAAGGAAGTTATCTGCTTTTTTCAATTTTATTACATTAAAGTTTGGGAATAATAATTAACAGTTATTTTTTAAAACTAACTCACTGTTTGTAACTAATTTTCACACTGTTCCTTACAGATGAACATTGAAAAACAAACAAATAAATCAAGGTTAAATAATTTACCCAGAAGTACAAAGGTAGAGAAAAAGCAAGTTTCATTAAATGTTTATTAACTAGTATCTTTTTTACAAAAGCACATGATGACTAGCAGATAAAGATGTGCCCACCCAATAATAATATTTACTATCTAATACCTTGATATGAATCCATAACGTACTGTATTAAAACAATCATGGGAAATAATAAATTTAGGAAATGGTAGTGACAAAGCTGGGCAGAACTATCTAAAGGGACTGGTTTAAAGAAAAACTACCATAGGTTGATAAGTGAAGAAATAATTTAAGACCCTACAGATAGAAACATTGCTTCAAGCAATATACACCACATAGGGTATCTCAAAACGTAAGCCCGCTCTTTCATCTTTGTGGTTTTCTACCTAAATGTACAAATTAAAATTAGTTTTTATGTTTTTAAGAGAAGAAATACTCATACATGGTAAAACAATTGTATTAAATAAGATGAACTCCTACGACAGATTTAGTTTGCGGGACTGAAATGATATGATTAATAGGTATCCATTTCAGAACTCTCTATGTCCAAAAACATGGAACAATTAATAATATTAAGATAGAAAAAGTAAACCAAAGGCAAATCTTTCTGTTTCCTACTAGAAAACACATTCAGAAGCAGCTGTTGCTGGTCAGCGGATATTCCATGTAGACCAGGGTTTCAAGGAAAAAGATGACAGATTTTAAAAGATGCAGTTGTAAATTGACATACGTATTTGCCTTTTGTGTGTGTGTAGGAATGCACGTTCTTCTTCTGTTCTGAACAGAACACCTTGTTCCAGCACAGTGATAAAGCCCATGGTGCACTGCAGACCAGAAATGTATGCACTGAGGTCATTATCAACTTCCACAGACCAATTTCTTTCTTTAATGCACATTATTTCACAAGTCATTAGATATTAAAACCAAAGTGTTCAGGATGTCTGTTCCTTAGTTTTCCTTCTTGTGTCATTAAAAAAAAAAAAAAAAAAAAAGGTCCATCTTTGTATATGAAAGAACAGGAGATAAAAATAGTTAAAATTCAAATCTTGTCCAAATTAAGTTAAAGATAATTTATCATAGAAGATTCAAATAAAACATCCACTTGCAAGTAATGAATTTCAAATTTGAGTGAAGTTTTTTTTGATTTTTAGACTATTAGGATGTAGTCACAGTGACACTTTGTGTTCACTTTTAGGGAATGCAGTCTAGAAAAGTGCTAGATAAATGGATACCATAATGCTACAAACTTTATCTTTGGGAGAGCCAAGAAGAAAATGAGAAACAGAGTGAGTTAAAATAAAAAATGAAGGCTCAGCTTGACTAGAATAACAAGAATATGATGTGTCATTAATACAGGGAGAGCATCTCCCTAAATTCACTAATATTTTTGTATTGTCTAATAGAGCATAGAGTATACTCTTTCCTCTTTTTAAGCTGACTGACCTAAAAATCTCCCTATTTAAAATATCTGTTCTACATCATTTATTTAAAGATGTTTTTGTAGGTTATTGTAATTGTTTGTTAGAATCTCAATGGGTAGTGGGAGTTATGCTCTGAAATACAGTCAGACAAAAACTTATTTGTATTTGAAACTGATTTTTTTTCCTGAAATGTTATAATTGTATTTATATCTGATGAGGTAAATGGTAATATATTTCAATGACTACTAGTGAAAGAAAGAACATTTTGAATCCAAATGTCCAAATCTAAAATTCCATAGTATCTAGTTAAGGATATTTAAAATATTTTAATGTAAAAAAAATATTTTATTCTAATAGTACAGTCATCTTTCTTTTGTAAGTGTTATGTATAAAGTTTTAGAGAAGATTATTTTTTATTTTTTATTAAAAGTTGGATTTATTAGATAATTAATATTATAATAAAGTAGTTTGAAAAGAAACTTCAAAACTTTCAACAATTCAATAAATCATGGAACTGGGTTTTAATGTAAAGCATTAATTAGTATACATAGACATTTGGTCTGAGAAAGCAGCACATAAATCGCTTGAGCTGAAAGTTCGAAAGCCAAAGGACAGGTAGGGTATCTGAAGCATCAGTCCCAGAACCTGGTACAATCTTGTCTAAACACAGTTTGGAGATAGTTGGAAAATAAGCACTATCTAGATTACTCACTAGAGACATTTGATAACTCACGATAACAACTCAGATAATATATATCACATGATATATACATATATACACATATAGTATATATTTAAATATGATATTTGTATTTGAGATTTTAAATTAATCTGTATCTATGTAGATTAATTCAATTGTGGAGTTGAGCAGAAATGGTATTTTAGAGACAAAAGAATAGAGTTTCAGAATGTTAAAATTATGTAGATTGACCATTTTATATTCATTAAAATTATTTGACTTTTTCACTTTCTCCTTTAGCTGACTTCTAGATAAATTTTTTAAAAATAGCAATTGAAACTCGTGTAATTAAGAAAACATGCTCCAAATCTGGCAGCTAGTAAGGGGTGAAGTAAGGATTCAAACCCAGAGCCATTTGGCAAACTCTTTTCCAGGACACCTCTGGTGTACTTCCTAATTTATTTAGTAGTTTTGTGTTTAAAAAGCTGTTACAATTAATGTTTTGTAAACTAAGTCTTTCCTCACCAGTGAATTCACTTGAACTTGGAAGAATCCTTGTGGAATTCATTTAATTGTGTAGTTTCTAAATTTAAATATTCATAGATTCACTGTAGTTTCCCAAAGAAAGAGATATTTGTTATTTTGCAAATGTGTTGCTTTGCACCAACTAATCAATACGTTTAAGATTATTGAATAAATATAACGAAACAAGCTATAGTTAAAAATTTAAAAAGTCACTAAAACTATAGCATGTTTTCTTAAACCCCAACTTCATACTAAAAAGTCAAAAGGTTAGGAGAGTCTGTCATTGGTTCAAGCTGTCACATTTGAGGGTGAAAGTTCTATCAACAATTATAGAAGAGCGGATAGAATAAACGGGATGATCGTGGCTAAAGTGATCACACTATTGGTGAGGGTAACTCTAGTGATGTAAATTGCATTCTGCACAGTATTTGATGCAATCAATTTATATTTGTACATATTTCAAGAACAAGTAGGAATCATGGAAGTATCAAAATTGTGATAATTTTGTTATAATTTTGTAAGCAAAACAGAAATGAACGAGCATATGGCAAACAAAAAATGCAAGATACTGCAATCTTATAAAATAGGAGAAAGGGACAAAAATGAAAATGATTGATTTTTTAAAAATATTATTGTTGGTAAGTGGAGGAAGAAAGCACTAAATTAATACAAGACTAGTAAAAATAAGCACCATTATTATTACTACTAGTACCACTCCATCCCGCCCCTTCATCTCTACTATTGAATATTTACCATGTACTAGAAACTATTATGTGTGTCACAAACATTTTCTCATATGATTATTAGAAAAAACATATAAGCAACCTGAATTATCCGTAATTTACATAACAGGAAACTGAGGCTCAGTAAGATCAAGCAATTTTCCAATATCAGCTTGGAAGTGGCACAAATGAGATTTGAAACTATGTCATTTTTTCCCCCATAAAGCCCATAATCTAAACTAAAATGCCCCCCCCCCCAAAGTCTTGGTATTACAAGTGACAACTGAATTATACACTGAAGTGAATTACCCTTAATGTTGTTAAATGTAATATTTAATCTGTGATTAAAAGCAGGCAGTATGTTTAAGTAATAAGATCATTAGATGAGGAATCAGAATATAAATCCTAATTCTGTCCATAGACTATTTATGATGTATTAGGTGAGTCTCTGGTATTCTCTGGGCTTAGTTTCCTTTTCCACAAAATTAGTTAATTCACTCAGTAGGCATTTATTGAACCCAGTTTTTAATTCAAGTCCCATTTTCTAGTGTTGTGTGAAACTTGGAAATGAATGAGATACAAGTCCAAGTCTATATCAATATTGTATTTGAAGAGCTTTGATGGATAACATTTTTTTTTTAATCTGCTTATTCTGGAAATCAAATCCTAACATTTCTTGAATGCTTAAAATCTGTCACATATTTTGAAATTAAACGATCATAAATAACCTACAAAATAGGTATTATTAGCTCTATTTTATAGATGAGGAAACTTAGGTTTAGAGTTTACATTACTTTCTCAAAGTAACAAGTTGAAAGAAGTAAAAATTAGAAATTAAATTTAGATCTACCTTAATCCTAAATCTGTGTTATCTATTTATTCATTTATTAAACAAATATTTTTGAGTATATCATAATGTGACATTGTGCTAAGTGCTTAGAAAAGAGATCAAATTTCTGCCCAGGTAGAACTTAGTCTATTGGGGAAATCATGCATTTAACAAATACACATAATAAATATAGCAATATAAACTGTTAAAAGTTTGTGAAGAAAAATTGTAGGGTACTATGAGAATAAAAAAGAGGAAGAATAACCTAGATTGGATGGCCAAGAAATAAACCACAAGGAAGAGCTTAAACTCTGAGATAATCTAGATTTCAGTGCCAACCTCATGTCAGCCTTATGACAGTGCCAATTAATTGAAGCAAAACTCTGTACCTTATGGCCAACTCAATAACATTAGGCCAATTGTAAGGTTTAGAAAATGCAGTTATGTTTATCTTAGCATATATTATCCTACCAGTGCAATGGCAGGCAACCTAACTGATATGCGAAAGGGTTTTGGATAATATGAGTGTGTGGGAGAGGGAACTGGGAGGAAAAAAGAGGGCATAATTTAAGGTAGTTAATTTACTGGTTGACATCTCCAGCCCTCTACACCTTTAGAGCCAGAAATTGCTATCTTCACCTGATGTGATGAATTGTTTTCCACATGTGGGAATTAGTTTTCTCCTCCCATCGTCTTTGCAAATCTGCTTGCCTCTTAGCAGAGTTCTGAGGGTTAATCATTTACTGTTGATAAAAGTACTTTGGCTATCTCAGAAGAAATGTCTTATATAGAGAATAAATAATACAATAACAAGCTGGTGAATTGTGGTTAGTATGTAGCTCTTATCTCAAGCCCTGTCTGGTCCCTACCAGTTCTTCATCCATGGGTGGGTAGGGTGGATTACTGAAGTAAAACACATACATTATTCCTGGCTCAGAGAGTAAGTCCAACAGATAACAGGAGAAGGGCTCATAAGAGTTGAGCTGAAAAGGGGAAGATAAATAGAAAAGCAAGATAAGCCAAAAAGTGGATTCTTCTTTTTTATTGTTCAAGAAGATCTTTCTAGAACTTCCATAGGGGCTGGGCAGGGCATAGTGGGCTTTATTTCTTTTTTACAGGTTCTGAAGCTTCAACCTCAGTTTACTTTTGAATATGCACCAGTGATCTGATAAATACCTTTTAAAAAACAAAATATAAAACCTTTTCTTCCCCAGTAAATTTACATTGGTAATCCCCAAATACAGATTCATAAACCAAAAAAGACATTCTCAGTCTGTATAGACTAATACAGAACCAACTATTCTCTTCCCAATCACATAACCATGAATATCGCTGTTTCCAATCTTTCTGTATCCAAGAGTAGGAAATCCTTTGACATAAGTAGATAATCATATAAAGTAGATAAGTCATCCATGGAGACCAAACAGATGTGAATTAAGTTGAGTCAAGAGCTTAGGAAGCCTTTTCTCCACTAACAGCCCTGCTTTCTGATTTCATCCAGATTCCTCAGAGGCAAAAACTGTGGTTAGGTCAATTCTTATGGCAGTGAAGCTGGTGTGAACCATCACTTATAACCACTCGTCTTGTGGAGATTCCTCTAGTGAACTGCCAATAGCTGGAGAAAATTGTTTACGTTCTTGGAGGTGATAGTTTAGTCAGTCTGCATGCTTTCTTCTTAACTCTATTTGAGCTCATCCCCACTGGAAAAGCAGGGATTTTGATGGAAGAGAGGAGAGGGGAGAATGGTAATTTTTGGAACAGAGTCAATTCGAAAAATGAATAGGTCTTGCTCTTTGAGTCTCTATTAATATACTCAGATCCTCACTTATTTCTACAAAAGAATTAGCAACTGATCCAAAAGCAACCCAATTATAGGCCTTCATTGGCAGGGGAGAAATACTGTATTAGAGAAAGCAGTGCAAAGCCGCCAATGGTGATGTCAGCAAGGTTTGAAATTGTGAGTAGGATCAGCCTTGACCTTCCTCAATAACTTAGGAACCAAACGGGAAGGTTTTACTGAAAACTCCCCACTTTTCCATCTTCGAATTAATAAAAGTTGTTCCGTCTCTTCTGCAGTGGAGTTTTCCTACATTTTAGTTCAGTTCTTGCCACATATCTTAGCATGGTCCCTCTAGCATCCTGCTCTGCAGAAAGAGTAGAGGCTAGTGTCTTGGGGGAGGGATGAATGACCTGCCTTCTGAACTCCTGGAATCTGAGCCTTCAATGTTCAGAGAAGGAAACCAGCTGTCACCATATTTGAGCTGTCTGGTAACCAGGCTGCTCAGGGCTGGGCTCACGGTGAAATGGGTAGCAGCAACAAAGAACAGTTCTGAGGAGGATTTCTAGTGCCATTGGGAGTTGGGTAGGAAAGTTCCTTAGAGGAGAGCCAGCTGGGACAAAACCCTGTGGCTACAGCACAGTACAGTCCTACTGAAGGTAGACAGGAGGGTATATTTTTATGGCCAAGCCTCTGGAATAATTTGGAGCACAGGCAGGAATTAGAGGAAGTGAACTTGTTTCCTTGGGCAGCTGGGAAGGTGATATTGCACATCCCCAGGGCACCGAGAGGGGAGGAGAGGAACATCTCCTCAGGCCCTGTTGCTCAAAGAAGAAGATGCTAACTCTATCCAGCAGTGAGGAGACTGCTCATCCTCTTGAATTCCCTAAGGTCAGGTAGCACATAGACAGCATCATTCTCCAGGCCATCCCTTTGGGGCTGGAGTGTGCTCTGTAGGAAGCTTTGTCCAGGCCTAGAAGTCTACCTGCTCCTCCATACATCACCTTCCATTTTCTAAAACTCACTTCCTTCCACACATTCTAGTCATCCATAAAATCATTGAATTGTATTCACTCCCATGATACAAAATTGTTAATTCTTCCTTTTCCTTCTAGATAGAAAAGAAGGCAGCTCACTGTTCAATAGATTAAATAAATGTGTATTTGTGGAAGGAGGGGATTGTAACATTTGTCAGTTGGAGAAATCAATAATCCAAATATTAGCAGGCTTCATATCCTCTTAATAGCCTTGTGTTCAATACTCTTTACTCCAAAAAAACTTTCATTTCCTTTGGTGAGAAATCTCCATATGTAAGGACTATAGATTCCATGCTCCAGGCAAGGACTACATGATTCTGTAAACTAAATAGTTTGTAGTAGTATGAAATAACTTGTTTAATTGCCAATATTTAAAAATATTGGTTTTTAATAGTGCTGTAAAGCTTTTACCATCAAACATAGTTGCTTATTTATTCATTAATCATTTAAAGCAATGGAATGGTGAGTAAGCAATTATAATAACTCAGTAAAATGTAATATTCAACTTTTTCACTCATGCAAATTTCAGCAACATATTGGGAATGAGTATTCAGAAAAATTATATCAAAACTTTATGAAGGTACAAAAGTAAAGGACTTATCTTTTTATTCCTTGGACATTTCCTTTAAATCTCCAAAACACATTTAGTAAATGACTTATGTAAACAGGGTTTCATAAAGTTTAAGTGAAATTCTAATAGTATTGATTACCAGTTTGCTTTCATTTTCTGTTCGTGGTTTGAACATGAACAGATTTCTAATGAATCCCTGGTATTCACATGTCATTTTAAAGTTGCCCAAGCACTTCACAGAGTTCATCTGTTGGGTCCTCAGAAGAACCCTCTCAGGCAGATAGAACCTCTAAGTCTAAGTAAAGCATTTATTATCATTCCCATTTTACAACTGAGGAAATTGAAATCCAGAGATAAAATGATAGACAGACCAAATGAAAGACAGGTGGAATCTTTGCCAAATTATTTTGAGCATAATTCAAATGTCTTTTCTTTGTCTTTTTGTCCATGGTTAACAGGCACAATTTGAAACAAATCTTATTTTTGTTGTTATTAAAAATAATAATTTTGTAACATCCCTGACCTATTTAGGTCCTGGCTTTGACTCATTTCCAGCCTTGGCCCTGCCCTCTCTCCCTGATCTCTCTTCTCTCTAGGCAACATGATTTTAATGAATTTGTACTTCAGTTGCTGTCACAAGCTCCCCAGTGAGGCGTCCACCTTCTGACCACAAATTTCAAAATAACTTTAGAAAACAATGATAAGTAGGTTTTTCTACTGGAACTAATAGGTATTCCTGGGCAATTCCTTCCATATTTTTGCACAGCGTATGCTGTTCATAAATAATGTCAGAAGTGGGCCTTCGCTCCTTCAGTAAGGTGGTCATTTAACGTAAGTAAATCCACATTAAATATTGAAGATCAGAAAAAAGCAGGCTCTTCAAAGAGGTCACATTTAAGTGAAGAAAAAACAATGTGTGTGTGAGGAGAGGACCAGTCTGGTGCTGGGTGGCACAGAGTTAATGGCTCATAGAGAGCATATACATGTTTTTTAAAGATGTTTTATTGCTTACAAAAGGAAGTAGTCTTGAGAGACTAGATACATAAACTGGCTCCAGCCAGCTGCAGCTGTCGAAGTAGGAAGAATCCTGTTCAATTAGTGTTGTAAAATAAAATACTTTGTAAAGGAAATAAACACGATGCGAGCTAAGATTCATGCTTTCAAATATACACAAGGTTTGAATTTTTAATTAGGGCTGCTAATTACAGTCATCAGAAAGCAGAACAGAATAGATTTTACCTTACATTTAGCAGACAAGCCTTCAACCCCAGTGTATTTTTCAATTTCATTAATATTTTATGAAAATGGCCCTTGCAGCTTCAGCCTATTCTAGTCTCCTACAAAACTGCCCCACATTATGGATGCCAATGCCTTTAAGCCATGTGCATTAGTGTGATGACAAAATGCAAAACAGCATCTTGTCAACTATAGCATCAATTGATTCTATTAGATAGTGTAAAAACAGTTGGGTGTGAGTTATAATCTCAGTGACACTAATGATGAAGCAAGACACTAGCTGAGAACAGCCATTAGCTATAACCCAGAAATTAATGATTCCAATATTTTTGAACAAATTAACCTTAATGAACTGGTCTTGCAAATACTGTATTATCTACAGATAAGTCAGTGAGTGGAACAATACCATCACACGTGCACATGGTAAATATATATAAATATTAAACAAACACCAAAATATATGCAGGTATTTTATATGTTTACCCACCTCTCATGTCTGTACCATAGGTACAATATAGATACAACTAGTCACTCCTCTGTTTATAATGTAATTGGTAGTGATTTATTTTTATAAAATTGCCTGTAAGATAATAGAAAGATAAATAAAACTCAAAAAGTTAGAGAATAACTGTCATAAAATAAAATTTTTATACTGAGGTATGCAAAGAACTTTCCTAAATGTAAAGTGAATACTTTTATAAAATAACTACTTTTTCTGTTACTATGAAGAATATTACTTTTCCTCCATATTTATTCATCTACTTTGTTAGAGTTGGAGTTTTGAAAATTAGTTTTTCAAAAAATAAGTCATATCTCTGGTCCTCCTTGGAATGAAGTGTAAACTAACATTCTGTAAATACTTTGAAAAAGTTACTTATAGTAATGCTAAACTATGCATTGATAGGATAGTTATGAAAAGTAAAGTAAGATAAAGACACAAGCACTTATGGTAATTTCTAGACAAGAACGAAATGCTATCTAAGTCCCATTTTTGCATTCCCTGCAATTATTGGTGAACCAAAGTTAATGGAATTCAAGTAGCCATAATACATCTGACAGACAATTTAAATGCGACAGACCATCCTAAAATAGTGGTTGCCAAATTTAACTATGGTTCAAAATTTTAATGATATTTTAAGTTTTTTTTTCAATAGTTTACTGTGTTTCCTCCATGGAATGCTTCTTCAATTTTCTCTCTTCATCCCAAATGCTGCACTTATGTAAACACACTTTCCATCACAAAGGATCTCTACTCTCCCTTCCTTCCTTCCTTCCTTCCTTCCTTCCTTCCTTCCTTCCTTCCTTCCTTCCTTCCTTCCGTCCTTCCTTTCTTTCTTTCTTTCTTTCTTTCTTTCTTTCTTTCTTTCTTTCTTTCTTTCTTTCTTTCTTTTAAGTCTTTAGTTCCTACTCAAATCTGCGGTTCAAAATCCTGGAAACTCATTCACAAATACTGTACAAAACTCAAATGGCTAATTTAAAGAAGAGGAAACAAAAGTGAAGCACTTGCCAACAACAGTTTGTTGGCTTAACTTTGACTTGCTTTCCTGGGAAGGAAGAAAACAGAATTTTCAATGTGAACTGTCAGCCCTCGTTATGACAGAAGCTCACTAGTGGGAGATTCGAGTCTCCCTTCTATTGGCAGAGAGAAGCAAAGAAACCTTCCAAACAGAATTCTTTCAAGCTTCCTGTACAACTCCACTTAAATAATTTACTTTTCATTTTTTTCTCAGACTATTCTTTTTAAAGTTGGCTGACATGTGTGTTGACAAGCATGCTTTACTGCACAAGATGACTTGTGTATTTGGAAAGGGAAAAAAAAATTGCAAAAATTTCTCCAACTCTGAGAATAAGAATACTGCTCTCTTTACTTTGGGGAAATACAGTTAGCTTGGACTTAAACTAAGGGGAACAAAATATAAATTAATATAAGTAAAATAGCTGCTTTTGGGGAAAGCTGTTCACTAATTTAAGAACCAAGCCTATGGCTGTATATCTAATTCAGCAAACTAACTGGGCATAAAACTGTTAGATTTAGGCAGAAGAGCCTTAAATCCATTCATGCAAACATAATGCATTATGTTATTTAATCCATGAAAGCTTAATTTTAAAATTTATCCTTCTCAAGTTCTGACAGTTACAGGGGAATGTAGTAGATAAATAAAATGGTGTGGAAATAATGGCTTAAGTGTAGCTGCTGATTTTCTAGATCCTTGGTTTTACACTTCAATATTTATGATGATGCTTAGAGGCTAAAATAGAAGGTGGAAAGACAACAGGCTAGTTAGGTCGTTCATATATACCTGGATTCCAAATGGAATGATTGACCTATGCTGGTTAAGTACCTCTACATTAATGCAATACGAAAGACTTTTTCCTACTTATTCTACTGTAAAAGAATTCAAATAAATTTCTTTTGAGGAAGAATATTTTCTAGATTAGTGAAAAAAAGATGTTTTCTGAATAATAAAATATTCTTTCAATAAAAAATTATTTCTTTCTTTCTATCCCTGAAATGTTTTTATGTACTGCCTTTTGACATGGTTCATAGAATTCTACCTGGCATGCAATTTTACATTATAGGAACACACTTTATAAGATAGCATATTATTAAAGTTGCCTTTAAATTTCTCCTTCATAACATCTTCCTCCTTGATAAACCTTTTAATTGCTCCTGAGAACGGAAAAAATCTGACATAAAGAATGGTGCTTAGCCATAGGTATCTGACATTAACCACTGCTATCTACAAGGTCTTCACCATTGAACATAGAACATAGTGATTTACTTAGTATAAGAACTAAAGTTATAGTCATACCAAAGCAACAAACTGAATAATTGCTCTAGAATAAATAGCCCTGAAATGTATTTCCAACTTGCAATGGAAAAATATTTCTAGAATTATTTTAATATTCTAATAAATAATAAGCCTAGGCAAGCCAATTTTTTTCCAAGCAAATAAAGCATTCTATTTTTTTTGATTAGCTGAAAATCCAAATAAAAGTATAAAATTTTGAATAGGTGACTCAATATTTGACATATGCTAGTTCTCAACATCCCGACCACCTGAGAAACATATGCTTTCTTAAAAAAAACAAAACAAAACAAAGCAAAACAAAAAAAAAACTCTTGGTAATTTACAATCTTCATCCATGCAATAAAGTCAGTGATTACTTCAATATTCATTCATGTATTCACCCATTCATATATCATTCATTCTTTCTTTCTTAAATTTCTACTTTCATGTATCTTTACCACATGAATTGAACGTCTAAATCTGTGCTCTTCTGTCTCTTGGGCACTTCAGTTGTGCCCGAATTAAGATGTGCCGTAAGTGAAAACTAATCGCCAGCTTTTTCATTAATTTAAAATTGATTAAATGTTGAAGTGTTAATATTTTGGATCTATTGTGTTAAATAAAATATATTATTAAAATTAATTTCACGTGTTTATTTTTCATATGTGACTATTAGAAAACTTAGGTACATATGTGTCATATGTGCTGACCTCAGGGTAGTAAGCAATGTAATAAGCTCTGAAGATTCGAAGATGAAAGCAATAGTGACTTGGCATTTACAGTTTCTAGTTTAGTGCTAACGTAAAAAGCCTGCCACAAAAGTTCCAAATATATCAGTTTTCTGTGGCTTGACATCCAAAGCAAATATCTTTTTTTCTTATTCTTACTATTGAATCCCTAATATGTAAAAGTCATTTAATACTTGCAATGTTCTGCTGAACTCTCTGTCTTCGTCAGTATCCTAGCATAGAGTTTGGGATAACTTGGATGCTAAGTCAAGTGGACCTGACACGCTAACTTCTTAATTCAGGAAGACCTCAGTTACTATTTAGGACCTCAGACATAGAGTGGCTGAGTCTACTGCCAAACCATCTGGGCATGCATCTGGATCCAGTTGCCCAGCGATGGTTGCTTTTACAATTGGCATTCAACATCCTCACACTGCTTACAGTTAGTGACAAGGCTATTTAAGGACAGGGGTACACTTAGTTGTCTAGGAATATTTTTCTCAGTGAGAACCTAATTGGCCTGTATAGGGATGGTAGCTGTAACTTTGGCCTCATTAGCACCACCATTATTGATCTGGCTCAAATCACTGATGGGAAAGTACACTGTCCTTCGAAAAGACACATCATATGAAGCGCTCTCGCTCCATGAAAGCAAAAGTACCTCACTCATATCATGATATTGCTGGGTCACATTAATTATTTTCTAGAACCATTACTTGGTATTAGTTTACCAAGTAATACCTTTATTTGTGTCATAGATGTTCTCCTTATCTTCACAATGGAATATTTCAATTCTTATAAGCAGTTTGTTTTTCCCCCCACATTTTCCTCAAAATAGATTTGATTAATGTCAATTAATTTATGCTTTTACATACACAAAACTTAATTTCAAAGGGGTGGGTAAGGAAATTTTTGGCATCCTAGCAATAGCATTGTCTTTATGACAGTTCCAAAATGTTTGCCTGTGGGAGAAAAGGTGGAGTTAATACTTGTAGTCGTCATTAAGCCCAGTGCAGTCTTGTTAGGATAGACAAATTCATTTGCTCAGTGTTCTACCCTCTGGTCTATGCTCCCCTGCTTACCATTTGATTGGATAATGGTAGGAATTGATTGACAAGTGTGACAAAGGCCACGGGGCCATCTCTTTGTGATGGGAATTGATGGCTCTGTAAATACAGTCTTTCACTTTCAATACCTTTAAACACCCAATGATTAACCTAAAGTACCTAAGATTTGCTTCTATTCTTATTCATTTCCCCTTTACAGGTGACAAAGGGCCTCCAAGGACAAGAGTACTAACTGCTAACATTTTCACTGTTCAGATGGTCAACCAAAATATTTATTTCCTGTAAACTTTTGATTAAGGATGATATTATTTTACTAAGATGTATACTTGAGTCTATGGCTGTATAATAAATAGTCAATTGTCTCACACGTCTGACATATAACCAACCAACTTAATATGTTTTGTTTTCTACAAATATAATTATTAAGAATCATTGTTATAATATTAACTAGAAGAAGAAAATAATATTAAGCCCACAACTTATTCTTCCTCTCTTAGTTTATGCAAGAATATATTATTTATTTTGGATCTACTTCTACTGAACTCAAATAATCTCCTTTGAAGGAATTTGATCATAATGGTGAACACACAATGCAATATACAGATGATGTATTATAGAATTGTACACTGGAAAGCTATATAATTTTATTAACTAATGTCACCCCAATAGATTTAATAAAATTTAAAAATGGTAGATGAGATCTAATTTCTCAGGGTGAAATTTTTTATCAATATGTTTGATGTGAAGTAGATAAAAAACACTATATATTCATTTTTATATGTTGTTCTAGTATAATAAAAAATGATTGAGCTAGCCACTTTTCAAAGATGGATAAAGCAAAGTATTAATTAGCTGGAAGCTTTAGTTAAAACATACAAAAGACTCTCCAAGTATCTTTTAAATTCTAGGGGGAATAATGTTTATATGACAATTACTTTATAAAAACTGATCATCTATAAATTGTACAGTTTTAGATTAAAAGTATTTTTAATTACTTGAAAATGAAAAATAAAAAGTTTTTATGTATGTATAAAAATAAATGAATTATCAGATTGAGTTTTGAGAATATTTTACCATCTCAATGATGGTAAACTTACATTTGCATATAACAGCACTTTAACAATAAACAAAACATGAAGACAGCTAGGTTATATTGAAATCAGCATGTAAACCACCATGCTATTTAGGTGGTTAATGGAAGCAAAATTCTAATGATGTAATTACAACCATATTAAAACTTAACTAGAAAATAAGTTAAAAAGTTAATTAATTATATGAATTTATAAGCACTTAATATTGTAGCTATCAAAAGGTGCCTTAAGAATGCATTACTAGTACTTTCTACTGTTAATACATGGTTAATTAATGATTTAACAGTGTTTTACTGCTCACTCATTAATGATTTATTACAGTTACTTAAACAGTTTCCTAGATTTGAGTGCCTTAAATAGACATTTTAAGATTACTTTCCAAGTTTACCTTTTTTCTAATATATTGGTTATTGCATTTTCTATTGTGTTACTATGATCTCCTTTCAACTATGAATATCAAATAAATATCTTGATTACCTGGTCAATAAGAACTAATCCATTGGCTTGCATTAATTTGACCACTAAAGCTGAATATGAAAAGGGATACAGATCTTCTTGTGTCAATTCAACTTTGTTTTCCTTCCATCGACATGTGTTCTTAAACTGTGAGTGGGAGAAGAGACTGTGAGATATTAAACCGAACTAACCCAACTGGCAACCCATTTTAGAATCTGCTCCCTGTTCCAGAACCCAAAGTGCCTTCATATTGATTATAGTTCTGCCTGAGAAGAACACACTTTATAGGTTTGTTCAGGAAGGAATACCTTCTCTCTTAGTGGCCAGTGATGGGACTGCAGGGCCCTTCTTGGTCACATGGAGTGAGGAGCAGGGCAAGATAGTCTGTGTATTGCCAGGCATTCTGGTGATGAGAGAGGAATCTCTCACCATGTAGTTCTTTTAGAGATGACCCATAGCATGAGCTAGAATAGTGATGAAGCTTGTACTTGGTGGGAACAGATTTTTTATCACAAATGTGCTTATCATTGCTTCTGGATTGCCTAGAGTCTTCCAGAATGCAATTATATCTTCTGATATGTACCTGACAACCAGATTGAGGTGTTTTTCTCCTATTTTTGGAAACTACATGGAAATAGCTTCTGGAGTGTGACACTGCAGTCTTAATGCTTGTCTTTATGTATCTATTTGTCCTTATCAGGGGATTCTGTGACTGCCAGAAGACTGTGTTTAGTTGGTTTAGAAATGACAGTAATGCTGCAGAAATGATTTTTCTTTTCTAAAAAATGACAGCATGTGATAGGAAAGAAACTACTAAAATTAACTCTCTTTCCTTTCCAGCTTTCAAAAAATAGAGCTTTAAATATAGACTATTAGAGGGAATGCAATTCTTTTACATTTGTTAAGAAAAGACAGAGAAATCAATTTTTTTTTTACCACAATAGCCTTAGAAATATTGATAAAACTTATCTGATGGGAAACTTGACCATATTTCTACATTATGAACCATTTTGCAATTAGCTGTTAAATATCTAATCCTAAAAAAAAAATCTATGTAATTTCTAAAACTATTTATTTTGTGTCTTTCTTTTTTTAAAGATTAATTTAAGTTCAAGTTAATGCAACACTTCCAGGCCTCTAGGAATAGAAACAAGATAAAACTTCTATGCCAAATTTAAATAGATACCAGCATATTGCAGGATGGTTTCTGTCTTCCATGGAGAGAAAAGTGATAGAGATAGAATTGAAGATAGTCCAGAATAGAAGAGGAAAATATAATAGAAGAGGTTAAATATAATTGATTAATGCTCTTCATTAATTGCCATTTCTATTTATAAAAGCTGGTCCCAGTTACATATTTGGGTCAAGAGACAACAATAAATATTTAAAAATGCAAAGTAGATTTAATATATATATATATATAGACTAAGAATTATACATTTAGTTATATGTAATAAAACAACAAAGTTAATTTTGATGTACATTGCTAGAAACTATTAGAAAAGAGTTATATTTACCTTTATAATTTGTGTTGTTTGGTGTTTAAAATTTCAAAATCATTTGGCTAGCACCAATTTCCAGCAAAGTTTTACTGGAGGTAACATTTTAAAAATCTATTTACATCTCATTAACTATCATACTCTGATTAGGTAGAAACTGAACATTTGGAAACTTAAAGATATTAAAGGAAAGAAAAGAGAAGTAAAAGTTAAGACTGGCTAGGTATTTTGCAAATGTTATACCAGCCTAAAGTGAATGAGTATTAGTCTATGAAACCTTTTGAAAGTCAGCTTAGATATCTTCATTTTATTACATCAGTGGGTTAGTTTACATTATCCACTGAGATGGCCTCTCATTTATTCATTCATTCATTCACTGATTTTTCTTGAATATTTGCTATGTGACAAGCACTAGACTAAGAAAGAATAGGGAAATCAATTTGGAAATAAAACCAACAGTTTCAAAAGAAATGGCAATATTATGCCATTCTAAACAAAGTAGATATGACTCATTAGCAAAACAAAACATTAGTTTTGTAGCAAAATATCTGTAGCCAAATATCTCTTTGTATTTTTTTATTACTCTCATGCCTACAATGAATCTGTTGAAAGTTATTTTAGATATTGGCAGGTATATCATCCAAAGCAATATTGGGTAGTGGCCCCTTTCACCATAAAAAGGCTAGCCCAGGATAAACCCTCTCAGAGTAACCTCAGTGAGATGACGTTCTACATGTTTCAGATATAAAAGTTGGGTAGAGTTCTAAGAGATGCAGGTCTCTATTTCAGAAACAAAGAAGTTACATCTCCAGTTTTAAATATCCAGTCCTTTTTGGATAGCTCTTCATAAAACTAAACTATTATGTAGTTTGTGTGAGGGTCCTTTTCTTTAGGAGGAAACAACATCCTTGCCTGCTATCTTTAGAAGAATAAACAATGACCATGTGACCAAGTATGATCAGAGAGAGAGGAATGAAGCAACATGTTGCTTAGGCTCTTATTTGCCTTTAGTCCCAGGGGGAAAAAGCCTATAAAAGATGATTTGGGGTCCAAATTATCTTCTCAACACTAATCAGGTGATGCAAATGAAGGGGTTTTTAACTGTAGTCTTTGGACTTATATAGATAGGTTTTAAATAATCTGTGGACCCCCTTATATGTATACAAAAATTTTTGAGCATGTTTTTCAAGAATGGTCTATAGTTTTCATCAGATTTTGAAGAGTACATTTCCCCCTAATTAAGAACAATTGCCTTCAATAAATCATTTGAGTGACAATACTATTTTCAGAAGATGTATTTCTCTTAATTTTGTAATTTTAAACTTTTTATATATAACTCTTTCCTTCAAATCAAGACTAACCATGCAAAACCCAGTCAAGACCTGCTATTATCTGACAAGGCTAAGGAGACAAAAAAGCTGACTCATTATTCTGGATTACCCAATTACATTTCCATATTTTGTTCTAGCCTGGTACATAGACATGGCCAGAAAGTATTTCTCACAGAGGGACAAGAAAAGAAAATTTTAAAAGATTCTCTTTTGGTATGCTGATAGACTCCATAACTTAAATGGTTTCTTTGGTTTTATTTATGTACCTGTCATAGATTTTTATGTCACTTTCTTAACTTGGTATGGTTTTAATATTTCTTGGGCAACTGACCATGAAAGAGTAGGGGTAAAACAATTATTTCAATATCTCTCATTATGGATAACTATAGTTTGTTAGTCTATCAGCATATTTTTGTGACTCCACCTTTACTACTTAAACACTTCACCCAGTAATATTTTATTCTACTCCAAAGGCGCCATATGTCACCTTCCACCTTCCTAAGACAGACCCCAGGTGTCAGAAAATGGTAGGCTCTCAGTAGTTAATGTTGAAGGTAATAGTCCTTGGCATGTCTAAATGCACTTAAAAAAAAAAGTTTTTCTATAAATAAAAGATGTAGAAAAGTCAGTCATGGTAAGATATTTTTAAGCACATAATTGTTGGGATAAATGAAAGTTTTCTTATAAGAGTAAGGTATTTTAATTTTATTTAATTAGGAATTGTACATACAAATTAATAGATCTAATCAGCTTAAAATAATATATATAGACAGAAAAAGCAAAAGTAACCCATAACCAATATGTTATATTTTCTTGAACCAGATGTGATGGAATGTATTTATTCTGGCATTGAGCTTTGACAAGTGTAGTTATGTGTAAGGATTCTAGTGAAGAAAAAGAAAATATCACTATTTTAATATAAATTATGTTCCCGGATAAAATGATGGTGACTAAATTTATCACATCCACCAATGAAATTTCCATTAAAGATACCAGATATAGGTGAAAAGCTCAAATTTCTTGTAGTACAATATTTTCACATGGAAAGTCTAAATGGAACTTTTATAGATTCAAAAATATCATGGCTCACTGTACTGGAATGTTAAGTCCAAATGGCACAGCCCCTTTGAAGTTATAGTTTTGAGTAAAACAGATTTATTAATAATCAATGTACTTATATGACTAAGAATGTTATCAGCTCATCCAAGATGGAAAACAACAGGAAATTTAAGCCAAGATTCATTTTATTTTTGCCCTTCTTACTATATGCATTGGGAAAGAACCCCATTGGCCTTTTTTTTTTAGCTAGTAATGTCTAATGCAGGAAGACAGGAATAAGCAGAGTAGAAAGCACCTGTCAGCTCTATTTCCCACTCTCCTTGATTAGCATGAAACATTAATAGGGCTTTTAGAAATTCTGGCCTGAAATGGGCTTTGCTTGAGACCGTGTCTGTCTTTCTGCACAAAAGCCACTGTCATTAAAAAAGGGCAGATAACTGAAGAAGACTCTTTCTTGAAATTTATACCTTTTTTCATACAATGACAAATTATTTTAATAATGAGAATCACATACACTGCCATTTGTATAATGTTTCCCATAAAATTCCCCCATTAAATTTGCTCCTTTACTTGACTCATCTTTTTTTTTTTTTTAAAGAATGACACACACAAAATGATACATCATGCTTTCTTATAAAGAATTGAAAATGAACATACAGTAACGGGTTAACATACATTTTAATAAAATTTTCATTGTTGTGCATTTCACTTTTTGATATTGAAAACCAGGGATGTTCCAGTAACCTCAGGCAATGCCTAAGGATAAAACGAATCATATGGTGGTGAACTATTTTCACCTATTTATTCTTCTACAGAAAAAAAAATTCATAAATACCAAAGGAAATCAGATGTGCACCAAATATTACACTTGGTCTTAATACTCTTTGCCACATACTATATATGTCACTATTAAAAATAAAACCATAAAATACTTAGGAATTTCTATAATTTTCTGAGGGTTTAGTGTCTTGTTAATTTTCATTAATGGTGTCATATTAATTTTGGTTCTTCGAAATGGCCACAAGAATCAAAGGACATAATGGGATCTATGCAAAAAGTGCATAAATCACAAAATTCAGCTTTCAGACTTTAAAACAATACCCAGATTCGTAATTTGATGTTTGAGTTTTCAGGTCTAGAAACTTTTGATTTGAGTTGAGCCTGTGCTACATTTATGTAGTCAGTTAGTTTACAAAGAAATATGCACATTATTGAACCTGCCCTTACATTACATGA